>NC_133931.1:82580928-85080928 GCF_031877795.1 Strix aluco | reverse complement strand
AGTGGATTGAGAGAAGCCCTGCGGAGAAGGACTCGGGGTAGTAGTGGTGGATGGGAAACTGACTATGAGCCAGCAATGTGCACTTGCAGTCCAGAAAGCCAATTGCACCCTGGGCTGCATCAAGAGAAGTGTGGTCAGCAGGTTGAGGGAGATGATTCTCCTCTCTACTTTGCTCTTGTAAGACCCCACCTGGAGTACTGTGTTCAGATCTGGGGCTCCCATCATAAAAAAATACATGGACCTATTGGAGCAAGTCCAGAGGAGGGCCACAAAGATGATCAATGGGTTGGAGCACCTCCCCTGTGAGGACAGGCTGAGAGAGTTGGAGTTGTTCAAAGAAAAGGCTCTGGGGAGACCTTATAGTGGCCTTCCAGTATTTAAAGGGGACCTACAGGAAGGATGGGGAAGGACTCTTTGTCAGGGATTGTAGTGACAGGACAAGGGTTAATAGTTTTAAATTGAAGGAGGGTAGATTTAGATTAGATATCAGGAAGAAATTCTTTACTGTGAGGGTGGTGAGACACTGGAACAGGTTGTGCAGAGAAGTGGTGGATGCCCCTTCCCTGGAAGTGTTCAAGGCCAAGTTAGACGGGGCTTTGAGCAACCTGCTCCAGTGGAAGGTGTCCCTGTCCATGGCAGTAAGGTTGGAACTAGATGACCTTTAAGGTGCTTTCCAACCCAAACCAGTCTATGATTCTATGATGTTAAACAGGGCTGGACCCAGTATTGACCCCTGGCATACACTGCTAGTTACGGGTCTCCAACTAGACTTTGTGCCACTGATCACCACCCTCTAGGCCCAGCTGTTCAGCCAGTTTTCAATCAGTGAGATTCACTGTCTGATCATCTAGCCCATATGTCAACAACTTGTCTATAAGAATCTTATGGGAGACAGTGTCAAAGGCCTTACTGAAGTCCAGGTAGACATTATCAACTGCTCTTCCCTTGTCTACCAGGTCAGTCACTGAATTGCAGAAGTTTATGAAGTTGGTCAGGCATGAATTCCCCTTGGTGAAGCCATTCTGACTACTTCTGATGATTTTCCTGTCATTCATGTACTAGGACTACCTACTCTATCACCTTCCCTCAGAATTGAGTTGAGGCTGACTGGCCTGTAGTTCCCTCAGTACTCTTCTGCCCTTCTTGAAGATGAGGATGACATTTGCTTTCCCCCAGTCTTCAGGCACTTCTCTCAGTCACCATGATCAAAGATGATTGACAATGGCCTCACAATGATATCTGTCACATCCCTCAACATTTGTGGGTGCCTCCCTTCATCTTCTTGTTCATCTGCACAGGCTTCCTGGCATTTTTGTCTGACTTCTTCTTCATTGGGATGCACTTATTTTGAGCATGGAGGTGATCCTTGAATATTAACTTGCTTTCTTGGGCGTCTCGTCTCTTCCCTCCAGGGATTTGTCCCACAGGTCTCTCCAAGATGATCTTTGAAGAATCCAGAGATTGCTCTCCTAAAGTCCAGGCTTGTAAACTTTCTTTTCACCCTGTTCCCTCTCCTCAAGACCCTGAACTTCACCATCTCATGCTCACAACAGTCAAGCCTTCATATTTCCAATGAGCCCTTCCTTTTTTGGTGAGTAGGATGTTCAGCAGAACACCTGTCTTCATTGGTTCCCTCTATCACTTGGAACAGGAAGTTGTCATTAATGCACTCCAGGAACCTCCTGGATTCCTTATGTCCTGCTGTGTTACCTCTCCAGCAGATAACAGGATGTTTAAAGTCTCCCATGAGGACCAAGACCTGCAAATGTGAGGCTGCTGCTATCCATCTGTAGAGGCCTCATACAATTGTTCTTCTTGGTCAGGTGTCCTGTAGCAGACATGCACTATAATGTCACCTGCCAGTCCTCTCTTTAATGCTAACACACAAGCTCTCATTTGGTTCCTTATCCACCCTCAGGCAGAGCTCAATGAACTCCAGATATTCTGTCACA
This sequence comes from Strix aluco, assembly GCF_031877795.1. NCBI lineage: Eukaryota > Metazoa > Chordata > Aves > Strigiformes > Strigidae > Strix > Strix aluco. The sequence goes on along the minus strand of NC_133931.1, from coordinate 85,078,976 downwards.
TAAAAGACAACTCCCTCTGCTCATCTTCCTGGCTTGTCCTTCCTAAAGATCCTGTATCCCTTCATTGCAACACTCCAGTCATGACAGCCAACACACCACCATCTCCATGATCCCAACAGGATCGTTCCCTTGCTACTGGTATTACCAGGTTTCCCTGTGAATCCTGTCTGCTGCTGTCAGTCATTGAACAGAGTCTGAAGGATGAACTACCTACTTGAGGAAAAAAAAAGTCAGAGAAAAAAAAAGAGCAGCAAAACCATTACTGTGTCCGATGACTGTTCCTTTTAAAGATGATAACCATAAGTAGCATCCCAAAGAAGGAAAATGTGCACCTGAATGAAGGCAATTTGACTGCATGAATTTTTCCCCTTCAGAACATACAACTTCATTGCAAGAGACTTTGTACAAAAGCACTGTCCTTAAATCAGACAGCCTTTAGAAACTGGCTAGCATGGAACTCACGAATCATCACCCTTCATGTGGCATTATGCTCTGAAACCATACATGTGTCACAAAACCATAATTTCACTATATAGTAGCTCAGAGTTCAATTCAGCCTTTCCCTACACCTACTAATAGTCTACCATTTATCCTTTATGATCTATGCCTTTTCACCATAATCAGAGATGATAAAATGATGATAATGAACATTTTCAGATGCTTCTCTGCCTACAAATCCTTATTTTTGAACAGACTTTTATAACACCTCTCTGTCTTCTGCAACCATTTAAAAATCAGTGCTGGGTCAAAGTGTGGGTTCCATTTTCCTCCTTTGCAATCTTAACAGAATATTATATCTAATTCCCATTTGAGTCAAGGACTGTAGAGGAAAGCTCAGAAGGAGCTTGTAGCCTCTTATTTTCCCTTCTCTTCCCTGTGTTTTTTTTGATTCATGACTTAATTTGGAATATGAAAAAAAGAAAACACCGTGGTTACTGCTTGTCAACAAAATGACTGAAAATTGACCAAGTCACTAGTGTCTTACATAATTATACACAACAGAATACATGATGTAAATAAATATCAAGCAGATTTCCCAATTTAAATTCATGATTTATGATTTAGTTTCTCAATTACCATTAGAAATAACCAAAGTTAAGTTTCACATGGTACCATTATTTGAAGTGAGTAATGTCTGTGTTCCAACTTAACTACCCTAAGTAATTTAAAGGTCACTGTGACTGGAATCAGATTGCCAGCCTATCTGCTTTTTTTTCTTACCTGAGTATGATGTGGAATATACAGCCACTAGTATTTTAGAGAAGTCTATTGACATGCCTTTCAAAAAAAAAAAAAAAAAATTATGCTAAAAGGCAATGTAAGCTCTTGACTCCTCAATACTTATAGAATTCTGGCTGTTTATTTAGGTGTTTCTTAATTTATTAGATACTTATGAGCTTATGGCATTCACAAACCCATTCTTCAACTTTTGGTTCTTTCAAGCACTAAGCATTGTTTTTACACCCTTTGTGACATTAGCTCAGAAATTAAAGAAATTGTGTATCTTTGTGGTTTAATTAATCACCAGTATAAAGACCTAAAACATCTCACAACTGTTTAGTTTTTGTTAGTTTTGAACAACAGTATCACAATGAGGTATCAATTGCTTAAATTGATCTAAACTGACTCCTTAAGTCACGTTCTAATCATTTTTGTAAGGAAAATACAAACTCCCGCTTTTCTATACCCCATTATGTATTTAATGTTCCTTTCTGGTTTTGGTGTTTTGGGTTTTTTTTTCCTGCAAGTAGTTCTATTTTTATCTTCAACTCTTCTGAATTTGAGCTTTAAGAATGACATATTTAATTTGTCAACTAGGTAAACAAGAAAAATTTTCTGCAATAAAGCTTTCCTTGTATTTTATGAATAAAAGAACAATATGTGCCTTGCTATAGCTAACTGTCCGTCTTTCTGGTAGTGGATCAAAAATTAGCCTTGCACTTCCATATGTGACAGCAGCAGTTAGGACTGATTTTCACTATGCAATAGCACTGAATCCTGAAATCTATTCCCATATGTTGGTTTTCTGTACACATGCATGTAAAGACGTTCTCCTCCACAAGGTCAGATTCTCCATATAACTGCGGAGGCCAGACTCCTATAATAGAGGTGCTCTCTCAAATATTACCCTGTTTGATGGTTCAGTGCAGCTTTTTCATAGTATAAGCCTTAATGTAGCATGTAAAGTTGTAATAGACCATTAGTATATTCAGGCAAATCTCCAGATCAGTGATCAGGGTAAAGCCTTAAATGGAAGGAAAGTCTGCTCAAATGTCTATAACCCACTTGACTCTCTGCAGCCCCAAAATATTTGTGATCCTTCAGCATACAGTTGCTCACTTATTCCCCTTCAAGGTATATCTGTCACCAGGGGAAAGCAAATGAATAAACATTGTTCCAATATTCGTTTGCACCCTGTCAGTTATGACAGTGGGGAAGGATTTTGAAGTGTTGGGGGTTTTGTATATTTGTTTTAAATTATAGTGCATACATATATGCTGTTTTCCAAAAATGGTGCATCTCCAGGTTTCCTTCACCTCATCAAATGGGAGTATGACTGATGATTAGAAAGTTGCTTTTAAATAACTTGTGAGAGAAAGCATTTTTATTTTCATTAAGGGACTTATGCGTACAGTCAAAGATACCTGCAAGACAAAGATGTTCGTTTAAAGGCAGTGGACTTGCATAATCTTGGAAATCAAATCTACTCACACTTTTTGCTCAGTGCACAAATCACAGTGATGGAAAATAAGATCAATTGTTTAAATGAAAATAATAATGAAAAACAAAACAATACAGAAATCATTCACAGTCTAAATGCTACACAGAACAAAAGGGAAAGAAATAAAGTTATTTTCTACCAACTCTGTTAAATTCATATGAAATTGGAGTTCTCATTTCCAGGGATACACTTCAACATTTAAAAAAAACCATAATCTGTCAGCATATCATTATATTGACACTATGTATCTTGAAATAGTGTAAAATAATACACTTACAAAATATATCCTAAAATTAAAAGATTAGTTTGAAATATTTTGGGGTTTCCAGTAGTAAACATGAAAACATGAATATAGTTTCTGTTATGTTTTTTCCACCAACTCTAATAAATATATATGCACAAATTTTTTTAACTGTTATTTGTAAAGTATGTCAAGAGAGCACAGATATATAATTTAAAATATACTGTAGCATCCTTCCTCTAATTGTGATGTATTCTAGTGGCATTCAGATGGCATAATCTGATTCTTACTGTGTGTGAAAAGTAAAGGGAAAGAAAGAAGCTAAAATAATGGCTTTAGGTGTGAAAGAATAGGTACAACAGTATAATTAATTCTAAGATTATTTATTTCATCATTCAAAATCCTAAGTCCTCTATGCCATATATGAACATGACTTAGAGTAATTAAGACAATAACTATAATTTAAAAAAATCATATGGGGAAAAAATCAGTTCAAACCTCTTTTTTTTTTTTTTAAATAAGAAAATCTTCAGCAAGAAAAATGGTTTCACACCAGGGTAGCTGTAAGAAAGATACACACACTCAAAAAAATATATGATTCCTACAGTATGCAATAACACAGACCCCTAAATTCTTTGTAAGTTCTGCCACGGACTAATGGGCCTCTGATAACTGATTGTAAACTAAACAACACTCTAAACCTATTCTGGTTTATTTGCAACTATTTACTTGAACTAGGTTATGCTACACTGAAAGCCAGCTGGTTAGTATAGGTCATTTGAAAAGCATGAAATGTTGATTGAGAGACTATTATATATTCTTAAGAAATGAAATCCACAGAATGTGTAGCTGTAGTAACACTCATGTCATATATAACACTGGAGTCAGCACAAAACAAAATGGAACATATGGAAGTGGAGAACACTATATTCTGCATTCCCATGATCTGAATGAACAACTGAATGCTCAAATAGATGATATCCAAGAGTAATTTGGGGAGTATATAAACTAGCTAGATAACTAAGTTAATAAAATATTTCAACCATACTGGCAACTGGAAGCCACTGAACGTATCTAGTAATAGTTTATTTACCTTGTGGGATAGTTGAAAGCAAAATTTTCTCAATCCCAGATTTTGAATAACATCAGTGAAGACACAGGAGATGTTATTAAGTGATGTAGTGTCTTTGTAAATCTGAAAGAGGAACAATTCCTGGAGTTGTATCCTGGGACCAGTCAATTTCTGATTATTTCAAAATATGCTGACGTTAATATCTGAAAATGTATGAAGTGAAGCTTATTTGCTCTGAGAAGATTTTAGGCTCTTAGGTTTTGCATTCTCTCTGAAGTAAGGCATCAAGAATTACACACACACACAAACTAGGCAATCACCTCAGCTCTGAGGTCTAACCTTCCTTCCACTGTTTTGTTCCACCTCTTCTTCCCCCTCCACTTCATCAACAGCAAAGCTTAAAATGGATTTGGTATAGGGTACAAAGCTCATCTCACAACAAAAAATTCCATCTATTTTATAATTTCTTCTAAGTTATCCATACACCTTGAAAATTTCATGGAAAGAATGTAAGGAAAGTTACAAGTAATAAATGTATTTGAGCACATACATATTTAGAAGTAAGGAAGAGTTGGTAGAAATGCCTGCAAAACAGAAATGTTCTCTTAAGCGTCTGTAGCCAATATGAATGTATGGAAGTGCCTCTGGTATCTCAAGTAATGCTCAAGAGACACTTTTTATTTCATTTCACACATGCTTTGTCTAATCAGGTTTTTAAGTCTTTCATATCACTCTGAAAATCACCCATTGGGACCCTCCTGAAGGTGACATGATGGAAGTGTATGAGTTAAAATGAAACTCAAGAAAAACTGCATTGAATCTTCTGGAAAAATATACCCTGAAATACTCAAATTTTTGCCTATGATGAGGAATTAAGAGTCAGAACATTCTTCTAGTTCTGTTTAACTTGGTAAGGTATTAGGCAGGTAAAAACAGAAAATATCTAATACATTATGAAAGAGTTTGCCTTCAATCAAATAACAGCTAAAAGGTAGGATTTGTCAAACAAAGTAATATGAAAACAAGCATATTTAGATTATAAACCAAAGGAAAAAGGCAAACACTGAAATTTATATACACAGATTACCACAGCAGATCTTACAGAACAGAGTTCAGGTGCAGTTACACAGATGTAAGCTATTTCAGCACCTTTTACAAATTTCAGTATATGCTAGGCTCTTACATACCTATAGAGTTCTGGGCTGAGATTCCCCAAAAGAGTTATTGATGATTGAGTTTAAATAAACATTACATATAGTTTCAGGAAATCACGCTATCACACAAATTTACATAATTGCAAGTTTTAAACATGTAGTCCCTTGCTGAAACTCACCTATATGTAAGATATTGTCATCAACTGCATTAGCATAAACCAACAACTAAACACATCGCTGCACTATGAACAAGACCTATGCAACACCAGAATCCCATACATAAGCCCCATATTTGCGATGCAAATTATATCAGCAAATATTCTAGGTGAAAATGGCAGATGTCAGCATGTTACAAAGTAGCAGACTCTTTCCTTTGATTAAGCACATTTTAAATCATTGTTGTCACAAATAACAATGTTTCCAAACAAGATAAGAAAAAAAAAAAAAAAGGCAAAAAACAAAAGAGTGGTATTTTAGGAACAAATATCTTCAATTCCGATACCAGAGGCCACATTAATTCAAGGTTTAAATCACTTAGCAGCTAACACTCTTTTTTCTCTCTTCGATGACTACTGGAGTTCCCAGGACACATAGGCATTATCTAAGTTAAAGTGATGACTATGGCATCAGATGCACCCATGATTTGTGACCTTGGAACCTGATTCAGCATCAAACTAGTTCAGCTTTTATTACAGCTTGCAAATGCTGTAGGTTGAATAAGAAATGGAAACAAGGACTTACTAGATGTCTTACTAGATGTGACATGGAATTATTCCTCAAATGAAAGCCAGGTAATGATTGTCTCAGCAAGCAAACAAAAACAAGAAACAAAAAACTTGGCAGAGTTTACTGTATACCTTTTATTAAAATTAGTTTAACTTTTCTTAGTCATTGGTGCTCTTAATGTATCTCAGCCTGTAAACAATCCAGCAGTAGTACAGAACATTAAACAACAGCTAATTATACTGAATAATGGTACACATCCTTGAGATATTTCTTCCATCATTTCTCAGCCCCAAATTTCCAGTAGTGACCGCATTTCACAGTCCCTAACATGGTTGGGAATTTTAGCCACATGGTTTTCTTCATTAAGCTCAGAGTCATAGATCTAGTTTTGGTACCTCTAATGGGTTATCAGGAACCAAAAATGACTGGAAACCTTTGGCTTCATGTTCCCTTGAATATAAAATATATTATGAAAACTATCTTGACCTATTTATGGATAAATCTCGGTTTTCCTACCAACTGCGTGTTTCTCCCTTCTAAACTTTTTTCAAGATAAATGTTTACTTCTATAATGTCATTTTATTGTTAAAGGACAATTCAGTGTGATCTTCAAAAACACTAGAAAAAAAAAGAGAAATTTACCTAAGCGAGAAACTCCAAACCATGTTTTACTATTGTGAGACTTCTGATGAACCATAACACTACATAGTCAGGACTCAATTCCCTAGGTACAGGAAGCATCTAGTTTCATTTGAGAAGTCCTGGGACATCTCACCTGAGCTTCCACTGCCCTTCCCCAAGGGCTCTGAACTCCAGTATTTCTTCTGTCAACCCACCAGTGCCATGGCAAGTAACTCTGGTATTCAGAGACACTAATTGAAATAGAGTGTTTCAACTGAAACCTGATGTGGTTCATAGTATTAACACATTATCTGTAATATAAAATAGAGAGGAAGATCTTTTAAATGAAATTTGAGTCTGAAATAGTCTGTAACAAAGTTCTTTAGACAAGACTTTTAAACAACTTGACACTGCCTTCCAACTGAAAACATGGGTACATAAGGAGAAGCAAATATGCAAGAGCTAATACTAATACATACACACACACTTGTATACATATTAGTGTAGTATCTCCCCTACTCAGAACTTAGAGGCCTTGCTCAGTGCTTAGAGAAAATTGGAATAAAATGTTTCCATGGCAAATCTGGTTTCAGAAAGGAGTTTTTCAGGCAAATCAAGAAGTAGCATTACTGTTTAGGACTGTTAATTCTATTTGACCATTTCAATTGTAAACTTTTTTATACTCAGATACTGCCTCTCAGAGCAGAACATTTGAAATAGTGTTTCCTTCACATGCTGAAATTTCTGAGCCATCTTTATGTCTCCCTGTATTAGCACTGATTACTTGGTGTAGCTAAACTGCAGTTTTCTTTGGAAGCTGTCACACAAAACTCAACCAAAGTACTTAGAATCTAAACCATTAGCCACTAACAAAGAAATAATGAAAAGTGTATAGAGCCTTAAAATTATAAATCAGTGAAGTGCTAAGGTTTGGACAACAGGCCCAAGCCAGAGTTGACCTATAGATGAATCCTGTATATTTTATAACTGATAACCATTGTGCTAGTAGGTATTGTGCTAAGTTATAACAAACCACCTAGTCTGATGTAAAAGGTGGAAGTGTTGAAGCCTGAGCAACAGGCCCTGAACCGAAACTGTTAACTCAGTATGTAATCCCTAATGAAATATGCATGGAAGATGTAGCTATCTTGAATGTACCTTTCCCTTCCTTTGTATATGAATAGAATAACAGAGTCATGGAGACAGGTGCCTGTCCTCAAGGCCTGATGTGAGACCTTGATTATAATCCAATTAGATAAGCAGGGAAACTCCCTTAGCTTCTCCCTTGAGCCCTGGCCAGGCTCTGGGGGGAACCTAATGTGAAATTTAAACCAGATATTTCCACTTAAAAGGTGCCAGTTATTCTGGCTTGCTGATTTTTGGGTATATAAGGCTGGACCCACTCACAGTGACTTTGGATGCCTCACCTATGGGTGGACGCACCGTGTAGGATTTCCCAGTTGCCGGGACAGGCTCTCCAAATCCTCGCTGTAACCGGGGCTCCCCAGTGACTGCGGATCTGGATGATGGTAACGTATGCAAGTGGTGATGGATCTTTCTTAATCACTATTCTCTCTCTCTCGTGTAGTAATGATTTGATGCATTACCCTGTATTTTCCTATTTGTTTAAGTGCACTATTCTGTCTTTTCTTACTGTATGTTTTCTGTATTATTCTGTTATATTATTTAGTTATTTTGAGTAAAATACGCCTGCTCTTTTCACTCTGGTGTCTGAGTTTAACTGATATCCCTAATCAGCAAAACAATCAGGAGATTTGGAAATCATACTCATCACAATTGAGCTTGGTCAAGCGTTCGTATCTGCATTTTCAGAGAATGTCTTTTCATGTATATTATCAAGCATAACTTAATTTCCCAGCTTCATAATTAATCAATTAGTTGTTAGAGAATGTATAGCAGTTTAAGAATTTTTTTTAATGATACCTTACTGTTGCTGTATTCTATAGCACTGATTTGTAATCTCTGCAGATGTACATGAGGCAGGACAGTAGCATAAAAACCAGACTTATTTTTTTTGACATTGAGAAAAATAAGGAGGAGATCAGAAAGCGAGGCGTTGAGTCCTCCCTGAGTTGACAAATACAATTTCTGCTGCATTCAATCACCCTGTGACTGATTACAGGCTTCTGTAAGACCTGACATTCTATAAGCAAGAAAGTCATCCTGAATATGGGATATGAGGAGTTAATTAGAAATCCCAACAGTTTCATACTACAAGCAATAGTGTAGTGTTTCTTCAAGTTATAGCAGCCACTAGTTTGAGTGTGTCTACAGTTGCACATACCTATTTTGATTTCTGTTGTTGCAACACAGTTAAACTGCTACAATCCATATAAAGACATCACTTCATCTCTTTCCCATTTGTATTACAAAAATGAGTAAGATGCAAGTTAAACACATCTTCATATATTTCTGAATTGCAATACAGTACTGTTCATGTATAATCCACATCACCTATAAATTTGTATTTTCTTTCAAAAAGACACAAGTTTATTGTTTCATACAAAAAACATATTTTTCTACAAAACATACCTTTCTGTATAACCCACATTCATACCAGCACCAAAGCACATCTGATCAGCATTCTTTTAAATGAACTTTCTATACAGGTTTTTCTAGGAGAAGGAAAAATTACCCTTATTTTTCTAATAGTAACTCTGAAACAGTGTAACTGGAAGTTATGCGTCCTTGGCTGAATTCTGCATGATGAACTGTGAGCCATGAAGTGTCTTTTGCTATTAAAAAGCAAAACAAAACAAAACCGCCCTATTTAAAAAAAAAATAATTGATTAAACTGTCCATGTTCTCTTAATGATGCTTCTTCCTCAGTGAATACTGCTTGCCTTTGGCGAAGGACTACTAGCATTGAAGCCCTCAGTAGTCTGGGATTAACTGAAATACATTTCCTCCCAATAGTTTTATGAGTCCTTCTATACTATGACAAATTAAAAATTATATAAATGTATATCAGGTAACTAACAGTTGTCATGTTTTAGATGTACATCAACTAAAGTCAGATCACCATTCTAATTCCACTGAGTTGAGTGTTCAGGATATTCAACATTAAACTACCCTCTTGGTCATTTTTACGTTACACAGTGGAACACGGATTAAACCCAGTGCTAAGACAAATTCAAGTTGGTGAAGTCTAGATGGTACAGTGAACTGGGAAAATACTGCCTCTGATTCCTATAGCAACATAATTTCATTGGCATGGTGCCAGTCTTGGGCTAGTTATACCTGCCACTCATGGTTAATTAACTAAGGCACAGCCTAATGCTGCTGTTAACTTCCAGTTACAGACACAGTCAAGAGACCAGAGGTTGCCTCTCTTTATTGTATTGTATGGTAAAGTGCAGATGTGCTCCAATATAGTACTAGAAACCCACAGTAATACAAGATGTAATAAACATCTGCTCTGTAAATATATATTTAGAGTATATACTATATATGAAGAGTATCTTTCACAACCCCTAGAAAAACTCATGAAAGAAAAATAATTCTTTATTAAGCTCTGAATTATTATAAATCATTTCCTTACAAACCGAATGAAAAATAATATGCCTTTTTCTAATCTTTTAACTTAAACATGTTGGAGGTGAAGAAAAAAACGTATAGAAACCAAAATGATTGTCAGAAGATAAAATGTTTTAATGACTAGGCTTTCATTTGATTTTTAGAAACAACTACTTTCTTTTTATTGAAATAACTTGCTTTACTAAGAGATTTAATTGAAAACAAATTTTTTTAAAATGTTTAACCAAATTTAGTGTTTTGTCTTTCAGTTTGTTCCCTTGAATTAAACTACACATTGCAGAAGAAAATATAGACTACTGTCTGAATATTAATTATAGTTCCCTTAAAGTCTCCTAGGTCATTAAAATATGATTTGCTAAAGACTTTTCTTAGGTGGAATGAATAAAACACATCAAATATACAGATTCATTTCAAAAGTCTACAATGATTACCTTATTGGGATTCAGTTAATGAGAAAAATCCATCTCTGTTGGTTCAGTGACATGGGCGAATGGTTCAATTCCCAAAGACGTACAGCTTGACAAACATGATTCACACCACCTGGACTATCAAGTACTGAAGGGTCTGCAAACTACTAAGAAGCACACAGATATTCCTGCTGAGTATATTACCTAAAGTCTTCTCTTCCTTAATTATTTGTATCAGATTACTTTAAATTAGCCCTGTGCTGTGGATTATTAAAAAATTAATCATGTTTCCATGGCAATAAATTTGTTTTACCAACTTCTAACAAATGGATATACTAATACATTTGCAAAAATGGATTTCTATTTCAGTTTAGATGTAAGCAAGCATCAGATAAATCAGTCCGTGAAGAAATATGATATGCAACATCACTTATTTAGTATTCCCAAATTCTCCTTTTGGGGATATGCCATAGTTCCAATTAGAAAGAAGTGTTGCAATAATCATTATCAAGCTGTATGTGGTTTTAAGGGACATATTTTTATAGTTATACTCAACATCATCAGAAAATAGAGAAATATATTACCCACTATCCAGTGAAATCTTTCATCCAGAAATGGTCTGAAACCATCTTACCTTCATGGAAATCAGACCACAGCAACACTTCCAACAGATCACCTTACATGATGATCTGAACTATTTTGTAAAATCCTGGTGCTGTCTTTGTATCAAATGGTAAGAGAAGCAACATCCAAACATCCCAGTCCCTCCTATTCCATCTCTTTTTGTTCAGCAAGCTGCAATGAAAAACATTTTCCAGGTTGTGTGTGTTCCAGGAGCTCTAAAGGTAATCACAGCAGCTGTAGAATGAGATGGCACATCCATGACTGTCAAGGCTAAAATTCAGGTATCAACACCAACTACAATCTCATGATCGCTTGCCCTTGTTCTTGTGGGAGACTTTAACTTCCCAGACATCTGCTGGAAATACAACACAGCAGAGCGGGACCAGTCCCAGAGATTCCTGGAATGTGTGGGAGACAACTTCCTGATGCAGCTGGTGAGAGAACTGACCAGAGAAGGTGCCCTGCTGGACCTCCTCTTTGTGAACAGAGAAGGACTGGTGGATGATGTGGCAGTTGGAGGACGACTAGGGCACAGTGATCACGAAATAATAGTGTTCTCTATTCTTAGAGAGGCCAGGAGAGGGCTAAGCAGAACTGACATCTTGGACTTCAAAAGGGCTGACTTTGTCTTGTTTAGGCACCTGCTTGACAGGATCCCTTGGGAGACGATCCTGAAGGGTATAGGGGCCCAGGAAGGCTGGGCACTCTTTAAGAAGGAAGTGTTTATGGTACAGGAGCAGGCGGTCCCCAGGTGTTGTAAGAGAAGCCGGTGACAGAGAAGACCACCCTGGCTAAATGTTGCGCCAGGGAAGGTTTAGACTAGATATTAGGAAGCATTTCTTTACAGAACAGGTTGTTAGGCGTTGGAATGGGCTGCCCAGGGAGGTGGTGGAGTCCCCATCCCTGGAGGTGTTTAAGAGTAGAGTCGACATAGCGCTTAGGGATATGGTGTAGTTGGGAACTGTTAATATTAGGTTAATGGTTGGACTAGATGATCTTCAAGGTCTTTTCCAACCTAGACGATTCTGTGATTCTGTGACTCTGTGATACAACTGTAGTGTCTGAACTATGCTTACCACAAGACACTAGACAAGTAACTATCACAGGTGGGTCTTGTATTTAATCTTTCTATAAACCATTTATGGATTGATTTACTACACCTGGATTGTGCCTCAACAAAACCAGTATTCTGAATATTTTTTATTATGTTCCTAATCTATATATTGACAATTATAAATCCTCCTTTACTTAGGATAGGATAGACTATTTCATTTGGAACGGACCTAAAATGAACATCTACTCCAACTGCCTGACCAATTCAGGGCTGACCAAATATTAAAGCATGTTATTAAGGGTATTGTCCAAATGCCTCTTCAGCACTGACAGGCTTGGGGCATCAACCATCTCTTTAGGAAAAGCCTGTTCCAGTATTTGACCACCCTCTCAGTAAAGAAATGCTTCCTAATGTCCAGCCTGAACCTCCCCTGATGCAACTTTGAACAATTCCCACTCATCCTATCACTGAATCCCAGGGAGAAGAGATCAGCACCTCCCTCTCCACTTCCCCTTCTGAGGAACTGTAGAGAGCAATGAGGTCACACCTCAGCCTCCTTTTCTCCAAACTAGACAAACCCCAAGCCCTTAGCCACTCCTCAGAGAAAATTCTTTCCAGCCCTTTCACCAGCTTTGTTGCCCTCCTCTGGACACATTCGAGGACCTTCGCATTACAATACTAATGTATCTACACACACACCTTGGTGTGTCCTGAAGGTCTCCATGCAGTCAGTGCAAGGAAAATGAACCTGATTTGCTCTGTAAAGACCAGAGGATGGGCAGCACCTAAGGAACTAGGTAAAATATAACAAAACCCCAAAAATTTACTTCACAGACTGGCAGCTCAATTATTTATACTATGCATTATAATGGCATGAGCAACTAAATATCCAGAAGGTTCTTAAAAACAACCCGTTTGAACTCCCTTCTTTCCAGATTAACACTTCACATGTGATAAAAGTCTACGTAAGAGTCCAGATAGATAAAGCATGGATCATCCTCTAGGTTGCCACAGGTATTCCTGATGAGAGTAGTGTGGCTATATGGGAGAAGTGTGGCTCTATTTTAGCCAAAGACAGCATTAAATTAGACTGTGTCATCAGAGTAGATACAGGCAGTGAGCTCCACACAACTGACAAAAAAACCAAAAGCATTGAAAATACCTATCTGCAGATACTTATCTCTCAAGTAAATAACGAATGAATAAGGAACTCCTGTCCAAGATCAAACATGGAGAGGAAGTGTACATGAGATAGAAGCAGGGTAGGGTAAGTCAGGAGAAATATAGAGATGCTGTCTGAGTATGCAGGGATAGTTTGGGAAAGACAAAGCCCATGTGGAGCTGACTTGGACTAGAGACATGAAGGGCAACAAGAAGAGCATCTGTGGATATATCATCAGCAAAAGGAAGATCAGAGAAAACACAGGGCCACTGCTGAATGAAGCAGGATACCTGGTGACAAAGGATATGAAAAAGGCAGAGATGTTCAATGTCCTCTTCACCTCAGCCTGTGACAGTAACACTTTAGGAATCCCAGGCCCCTGGGACCTTCCTCTCAGGGAAACAGTATTCAGCTAGGGTACCTTTAAACAAACTGGACATAGACAGGGCCGTGGGACCTGATGAGATGCACTCACTAGTGCCAAGGGAGTTGGCTGATGTCATTGTAAGGCTGCTCTGAGTTATGTTGTAAATGTCATGGCAACTGGGGGAAATAGCCAGGGACTGGGAGAAAGCAAACGTTACTGCTATCTCCAAGAGGGGCAAAAACAGAATCCAGGAAATCACCGTCTGGTCAGCCTCACCTCCATCCCTATAAAGGTGATGAAGCAAGTAGTATGTCTGAAAATGGCTTCCAGTGTTAAGTACAGGAAAGTGATTGTGATGAGTCAGCACGGATTTATGAAGGGGAAATCATGTTTAACCAATCTGATAACCTTCGATGACAGAACTGGATGAGTGGAATAGAGGAGAACAGTGGATATAGTTTACCTTGATTTCAGCAAAACTTTCAGTACAATCTCCCATAACATCTTCACAGAAAAACTGGTAAAGTACAAACCAAATAAATGGACAGTGAGTGAGGAGGATTGAAAGCTGGCTGAACTGTTGGGCTCAAAGGGTTGTTATCAATGACATACAGTCTCACTAGTGGTGTACACTAGGCATCAATATGGCATCCAGTACTGTTTAACCTCTTTATAACAACCTAGATGATTGGGCAGAGGGCACCCCCAGCAAGTCTGGAGATGATACAAAACTGGGAAAAGTAGTTGATGCACCAGGTGGGTGTGCTGCTACTCAGAGGGACCTCGACAGTTTGGAGAAATGAGCTGACATGAACCTCACAAAGCTAAAAAAAAGAGAAGTGCAAAGTCCTGTGGAGGGAATAACCAGCACCTGGCAAGGAATAACTCCACACACCCCTCCAGGCTGGGGCTGACTGGCTGGAAAGCAACCTTGAAAAAAAGTACCTGGTAGTCCTGGTGGACACTGAGCTGAGCATGAGCCAGCAATATGCCCTTGCAGCAAAGACAGTCAACCGCATCCATCCTTTGCTACATTAGCAGGAGTATTGCCAGCAGGATGAGAGAGGTGATCCTTCCTCTCTGCTTAGCCCTTGGGAGACACACCTTAAGTGCTGCATCCAGGTCTGGGCTCCCAGCACAAAAGAGACATGGACCTACTGCTGTAAGTGCAGCAAAGGGCCAACACAGATGATTAAGGCACTCATGAATCTTTCATATGAGGAAAGGCTGAGAGAGCTGGGACTCTTCATCAAAGTCTCAAGGGGATCTTATCAATGTGTATAAATACCTGATGGGAGGAATAAAGATGACTGAGCCAGACTCTTTTCAGTGGTGCTTAGCAGAAGCAGCAGCAACGGGTACAAATTGAAATACAGAAAATTCCAATTAATAGTTTAAAAATCAACTAAACACCTTTATTTTTTAAAAAAACTGTGAGGTGGCCAAGCACAAAAGGCAGATGTACAGTCTTTTTCCTTTTAAGATATTCAAAACACAACGAGAAAGAGTCTTAACTAACTGTAGTAACAAGATACTCTCTAGGTGTTCCTTCCAACCTCAATGACTGCTTGATTGAATTCATCTAACCATTTCATAAACACAGAGGGACAACTCTCTCACTGCAAGCCATCAGATGCTTAATTCTTTTTCTTTTTTTTTCCCACCCAAAAGTTTGGATTTTGTCATACATAAGATATTACAATGGGCACTTATTCGAATACCTATTTTAAGCAATTCTATCATCATGGCTGTTTTCTGTGGAAAATTAGACAATTCATTCCATTTTTATGTATGCTGCTGAATAACCGATGATTGTATATAAAGCAGATATTAGCAGTCAAGAGAGTAAATTGTAATTCATCTCACACTTCTGCCATAGCTATTTTGAACAACTACTGATCTAGATAAAGATCATACCCTGTTGCTAATCATTATGTCACTCTAGGTTGAATCCTCCCACATGAGTGAGTCCATGCACCCACACACACATGCAAACACTGCAATGTGATTTAAGTTTCAAGTAATTACAGCCTGAAACAGTCTGAGAAACAGCAACTACATAGGTAATTAAGTCGTCAAGAGAGTATCATTATAAGTTATTAGATGCCTGCAAAGTGCAGGTGGTTAGTGCAGGTGTCCTGGGCTGCAGAAAGCAGAATGCAAACAAAGCAGCCAGATCAACAGATAAACAGATACAGACATATAGCACACACACTTACACATACATGAAATATATATATTCTCTGTCTCTTCAGGTTGAAAACACAAAGAATGAGAAATCCACCTATATACAAAATAAGTCTCAAAACTACTAGTTACAATTCATGAAAGTATACCTTCCTTTTACTCTGTTTCTATACCTTCTTATACCTTTAATTAACTGCAAAGAACATCTAATTAAGTCCAGTGATATAACTTACCCTTTTCAATGTCAAAGAGAAGAATTATTGATAGCAATAATAAAGAAGCACTAAAGTTCTGGTGTTATTATGGTGCATAGAGGGCTGATAGTAAAGTTAATTATTTTTTTATATTTATTTTTATAGTACATGAGGAAGTTAGAAAAAAACAATATTAAAAAAAAAAATACTTGGCCAAAATCATACAAGAAACGTAAGGAAATATATTTCCAAAGTGATATATCATGACATATATCAGGAAATATAACAACAAAATACTACACGATATTGAAAAATTGTACTTTTTTCATAACTACAAATGAAAGGCTTGTTTTTCTTCATTGTATACTGTAATTATGGGCCGGACTCTGGCACTCTTGTCTCGATTCTTGCTTATGTTGAGTAGCATTTTATTCCAAAAACTGTCTCACTGAAATAAGTAGCTTCTTGATGAAAACCAAAAATCCTAGCAAACTAAGGATGTCAATTAGTAATCAAGAATATCTTGATCCTTTTCTAAAGCAGCTCAATGTCCTCTTTTCATCTTATTATGAAAATATCTACTCAAAAACGTCTGTCCATAAACAGAAGAAACTCTGTTTCCCCAAGACCACTTAACAATATGGCACATCTCTTGGGAGTCTGCAAAACACACAAAAAAGACTGCAACACTTTTTATTGATGAAATGTGACAAAATGTTTTGGATTTTTTCCAAGCTATGCTCATATACTAGCTTTATCTTTCTCAGTAGCTTTCTAAAATTCCAAGCACAAGAATAGAAAAGATACATACTTACAATCAAGTGTTAACATCATAGCAAGAGAAAAACAATTAGCAAGTGAACTTTGCTAGCTGGGTTCTTCAGGCATTTGTGTTGATGTTGCCCAGTGTCATTCAAGACTTGGATAACATTAAAATGAATCATTTGTGTTGGCTTCTCTTTCTAGAAAGGACTGTAATTTGTCTTTACTTCAGTTGTATGATAAAATTTCACCCAGCATCTATGCAAGTTTTTATAGAATCAGATAGCAAACTGCAGACAATAAATGTTTCACTCTAAATTCCTGACATAAGGATATTGTGTGTCAAATCAAGGGGTGGAAGGATACAAAACTGGTAGGAAGAAATTCTGTGCCTAGTGAAGTTGATGTACTTTGCCATTGATTTCCCTGAGGTCAGGATTTCATTCTCGGATAGGGAACAGCAGAACAGAACAGTACAGTGATTTACACAGACAGCGCTAGGACGAGTGGTAAATGAAGAAGAGGAATTAAAAGAGTACTCAGGATTAACAGAGAAATCTAGATTACAAAAAATGGTGGCTAACATGAACACATGTGAAAAGGCAGGAGGCTAGTGCTTGTGATTTTAGACATGTAATCAAAGACCTATCTTAAAAGGGTTAAGGCAGCAGGAGAAAGCAAATACAGAAGATATGTTATCAGTATTGAAGGATAACACTGAACCTCAGTTTCTTTACTGTAAATGCGGTAGCTGAGTTTAAACTATTTAAGCAAAACTAAGAAAAATGTTATCTTTATCTTACTGACAACTTCATAAAATTAGTTTCTTTAAAGATGTCTGACAGTAGCAGTAACCTCTAACAATGGGAACTGTAGCTCAACAACACTAAGTCTATGTAAAAACATATACATTTATGTGCGAGCTTGCATGTTTATAAAACACATATATACCCCTTGTGTTATTTATACAACCTATTTTTTAAACACCTACAAAATATATGTTCAAAATAGGTATAAAGGAGAACACTATAGAAACTTGTCAAAAGTATAAGGCTATTATTTTAACACTGCTACTTAACATGGAAGAGGTCTTGCAAAAGAAATAGAGGCAGATAAAGAGCTATCTGACAGGTGGATCCATGTAAACAGAAGCACATTTAAGTGATAACATAGGTAAAACCCCACACCCCCAAAACACTAATGACAGAGCCAACAGATTCCTGACAGAGTGAGGAAGCCAAAAACTACACCAAAAAAAACCGTGTTACATATGCTATTACTAAACACAGCTCAAAATCAGACAAAACTGAAGAGGCTGATCTATATACGACAAACAGTGAGTTACTGGTAATGACTGCTGCTTGCATCAGACAATCAACATAAAATCTGACTGTCAGTGCACCTGCAGGTGTGAAGTATGACTTTCTCAGAGACTGCTAAAATGTCTTCCTTAAATAATCTTTACAAGTCTGCACAGCATGTCCTCCTCAGTTCACAGCCACTGCTGCATCCTAACTTTCTGTTAGTGCTTCCCATATTTACTTTCATCTACTTAAATCTGAATTCTCATGAAAGCAGATGTAAAAAATTCTATGAATTTTTCTAACAACAACAAATTTAAACAGGTATCTTTTTCAGCTTGCTCACATGGTAACAAACCCAACTACCCAGTGATCAGGTTCAAAGACAATAATTCCAGAACCAGGGGTTTGACACAGTTGGCCATTTAGAAGACAGCAACATTGAAGCTTTAGAAGCAAGGAATCACTTACAGTGTGGCTCCCTCAGCCCTATTAGCTGGACTGAAAGGAAAGTGAGGAGCTGGAAGTCCTTGTGTTCTGGATGCCTGACTGAAGGGAAGGTGAAGAGACAGGTGATGCTTCTCACATTCCCTAAACTAGCTAGCTAGTGGTCTGAAAAATTCTTTGTCAGTTGAGTCATATTAAATTTGCCAATAAATGATAAATTGTTTAACAGATTAAACTTGTCAACAAATCTGGTTAGTCTGACATTGCTCGTACACAACGTGCAGTCTGATAGGAGCAAAAATTGTGCCTACTTCAGACAGCAGCTGTAACGACTTCCTTGTTTACAGCTCTACTGCAGCATGCCAGATTAATCCAAACCTCCATTTCTGTACCTATAATTTTGCAAGAAAACTCCTGGGTAGACAGGTATTTATATGACTGATTTGCAGGCTCCTGCAACATACCTATAAGCCTTTCTGTCTACAGGAGTTTCAGCAAGATTTATGTAGGTAGCAACAACACAGATTTAGGAGTCTGCCTGCACACACTGCACAGTATAATCAATGTCTAATGTATATTTAAACACCATATTGCTCATACAGATAAGTGGGGGAAAAAAGTCTATTATTTCAGAAAGTTTGATCCTGAATGTCAACATTTAAAACAGCAATAACAGAATATTCATGCAGCTGAGAACTTTCATTATTATTAAAAAATACATCTCTATGAATATTATTATTATTATTATTAAACATTCATGCAACCCATTAACTTTGTATGATCCTTAAAAGAGATCGTAAAAGGACAAAGTCCTTTCCTGGAAGATTTTAAAATCTAAATTAGACAAAGATGAGCTAGAATATGCATAAAACAACCAAAAAAAAAAAAAAAAGGGATTTAGAAAAGAAGATTAATACAAACTGCATATTTTAGAGACAAAAACTTGTTAATATATCTCATTGCATAGAGTGCCTTAAGGTAAGACGTGAGAGAGAGAGATGGCAGAGGAGGGGAAAATCATGAATATAACTAACAGGAAGAAGTGGACTGGTAACCAAAAAAGGACTCTCAGAGAACACTATTTCAAAAGGAGAAGCACAAATACCAAGAGTAAAAGATACACTCTGAAGAAACAAATACAGTCAGAGCAACAGAAAAAGCAAGACAAACTGAAAAGTTCAAACAAAAATTAAAAGCAGTTAAAGTGCTCAAAATTTCCAATGCCTCTTCTCCTGCTACAAGAAGCTGTAGTTAGAAGACTGATTTTTTTTCCCCTTTACACATTATCCTAAATTTACTCTTCCCAAATGGAGCAAACAACACCATGTTTATCATATGATATTAGAGTCACTTCCTTTATTCAAATAATACCTCCTCAGACAGTGCCTGTACCACATAGATTGTTTCTTGCTAACTTCAGTTTCAGTGGAAATCTCATTCCATGCTTACCTTATGCTTACAATTTTCCCCAGACATCTGACTTCAGCCAGATGTCTGGGAAAAGATACAGGACTGGAAGAACCTTGACCTGGACTGTATGGAGTTTTTCTTGTCAAATCTGGGAAGGAAAAATGAAAGCACACATCCAGTATGATCACTAAAAGGGGATATTTTGAACAAGAGTATTTGTTTTGCCTTCACTCTTCAGAAGAATATAGGAGATATTAAATTTACTTCTATAGCCTGCTGCAGTGAAGCAAAGGTTACTCAAAAATCGTGTGTCACAAAAGGATAAAGGATGACAGGATTTGAGTGAGCATCTAGTGTAGAGGGCAAAGGCCTTGGAAATGTCTTCATCTTCGAAATCTCTTGATTTTTGGCTAATGTAAATTGTTGGAGCTCTGTCTGCTTTACCATGGTACAGGATTACAAATTTAGTACCTGTGATGGTCTGATGAAACCACAGTTAACGTCTCAACCATCCAGTAAAGAACTTTGCAAAGAAATGGTTTCTATGGAAATGGTGGGGCTGTGCAGGTAATGGCAGGGAGGTGCGGCAAGAGGAGTGGGTCCTGCGGAGGTGGGACTGCACTTTTCGGCGGCTGAACTTCCCTATCTTGAGTGACTCTGTGAAGAACCAATAGAGAAGCCATCATCATGAAAGCTCAAACAATGGTCACATCTGCAGGGAGGGCAGAGTAACTCCCCAACGACTCCCAAGCCCACCAACTGTTTTTCCAGAAGAGTCTGAAGCTACAAACTACACATGTACCAAAAGCAAGGAGAATTCTAGAAACATAAACTGCACATGATGCCTAATTAGCCTAATGAGTCCAAGTGCCCACCCGGAGGAGGGGCAAGGAATTATAAAAGGACACAAGTCAAAGCCCCAAGTAGCTGCGCCCCACTGGAACTGGACCCCTGGACTGGCTGGGCCAACGATAGAACCAGAACTAGTGAAATCTTCCTTTTTGTCTTTCTTTCTCTCTCTTCTCCTCTCTTCCCTTTTCTCTCCCATTATTATTCTGTATGCCCGCATATAAGGTGAGGCTTGTTGGGGCATGTTTGAGGCTTATCGGGGCATGTTATAAGATCTGCCCCTAGTCCGTGCAAGTTTAATGCCTGTTGCAAGAGGTTGCAAACATTACTGACAGTTTCATGCCAATTATCTGTTGTGAGCGAATAAAAATTGAGCTTTGTGAACTGAAGAATCCTTGGTGTCATTTCACCTTAATCCTGACCTGGGAATCGATGAATCTGAGTCATCCCGAGAAACTGGTATGTGACAGTACCAAGGCTGCTCACAATGAGAACATGGTCTAGTAGAAGAGTCATTGGAATAGTCCCGGAAGAGCAGAGCTGACAACACAAATGCACACAAGTTCATGTTTGTTGTAATGAATTGCATTTCTACTTCAGTTCACAAATGTGCCCTTACAGATTGACTCATGAAGAGGAGGGAAAATACCTGAATGACACTCAGGTTAGTACCAATATTTTCTAAATAATACGAAAGGCATTTCAGTTCCTCTTTCATCACAATTTATGACCATTTTTGCAAGTTACCAATCAATGTAAGAGACAAACACTTTACACATGGGTGTGGAATGGAATTCAAGTGCCCTACCCAAAGCAGCTATTCAGAGCATATTTCCACAGAATATGCTGCACTGTGATTGACTTGTAGAGGAGGTATCAGGTAGAAAAAGTGGGCTGCAAAAGCCAGTAGAAGAGTTGGGTTTCTTTTCTTTTTATCTTTTTTTTTTTTTTTTTTAAATTTTCTTTCTTTTCTTTTTGGCCAGCAAGGCAAGGAACATGGCAACAGCCACAGGCAAAATGGGAAAAGCAACAGAGCGTTCCTACTTTCTCAAGCAAGGCTGAGGCTAAATGCTTTGATATGTTCTTTCTAATGTAATAATGATTTCACCTACCATCCAAAAAGCCTGTGGAGAATGCTTTTACAACAGCCACATGAAAAACCTTCATATCATTCATTTTGATGCTGTTTTTAAGCAACTTCCACTGTTTAGCAGGGCTGTTAGCTTTAGAGACACCAGTATGGTCCAAGGTTTTCTACAACTTTTCTTTAGTTAAAATAAAGCACAATTTCAGATATCCTTTAGCACTCAGCCCATTTCTTAAAGCTCACTGAAGCATGTGCTTGCTTTAATTTTCAGCTGTCCTTCAGTTATCTTTATATTGCTTCAGCTTCCCCCCTCCCCCAATATATTTTAATTTGAAGGCTAAATGTTACGTTCTGTACTAGATACCACCAGATGGATAATGAAGAACTTCATACAAATGCAGGTTTTCTTGAGTATCACAGTGGACCTGCTGACTGACTGTGTGAAGGATAAGTCTCTCTCAGGTATGAACAGCTAAGGACAACCTCATTGCACTGTGCAGCACATTAGGCTGAGGTGTCCAGCTGAAATCAGGTACCCCTACAAAGTGCCCCAAGCTGATCAGTCTTGTCTCTCAGCCATCTCAATTTCTAAACCCGACATTTGTTACATATTGTCAGCAAGGGGCCATTCCCGCAGTGGTGCTTTCATGGGCACAGAGAGTGCAGAAGACTAGCAAAGAGAAGAGTGAGGTGGACCTCAGGTACTAAGACACCCTTCTGAACCCCACTCTGGGCACTAGTGATAGGTGAAAAAGAGAAAGGCTGTTATAAGCAGCACATCTAATACACTAATCAAGAAAGGAAACAAGCAATATACACATTTTATTCTGGTACATGGTAGAAGAACTTAATGACAAGTTGATTCCTGTTCTGTCACAGTGGAAGTATAAGTTGTTGATTTAAGGTACAAAAAAAAAGATTACAGTAAAATTTATCAGTTCTCCTTTCAACAGATGGGCTATCTTTTCAACAAAGAGAATAATTCGTGGTAATGCACCTTGATCTTTCCTAGATTCCCAGAATATATAATTACCCAAATTTGGGCCTCAAGCAAATCAGCTGTGTATGTAGCCTCTTAAATTACTGTTCTGTGTTTACAAAGGCTTATACATACAAATATCTACCAAAATATGAAGACTTGTAAGTCTTTGCACTTTAAAAAATTTTACTTGACACTGAGTTTGCATAGAGTCCAAATATCACGTTCAAACACCAGAAAACAGTGATTTCTAGGTGGTTTTCTCTGACTGTGGAGTTGTCCCCATCCCTTGTTAGCGGGGGGGGGGGGGGGGGGGGGGCGGGGCGGGGCGTATACAAGGCTTTCTGAAACATACTTGTCGTTTCACTGGACTGAGCATGAACAGGCTGATAAATTAGGGTATGGGACAACTGCATTTAACTGCCCCGCAGAATGTTACAGAATTAAAGTAACTATTCCCTAGTCACTAGCTGGATTAGATCTTTGAGGAAGTGGTTTATTTAATGTATTCTAAAGTATGCATATTACATCTTGACATGGAGCAAAAAGGTTGTTTTTTAAGTTTAAAAATAAAAATAATCTGTAAACAATCTATTTCCAATTAAGCAAGACAAGATGTACATTACTGTAAATTAGTTGGATTTTTCTCCTACCAATGACTCATAAATCACAGTGCATTTGTTTCTCTCTCTGAATATACATTTATTAACACCACGTGTAGGTGGAACATTATGCCAAGAAGTCTATAGTTGCAGAGAAGCATTCTAAGAGGTACAATAACTTCTTACAAATGAACATCCTTTCAGTATATTTTTAACATGTTACATATTCTTAATTACACTGAAGAAATTTTATGCAGGTAATCCAGACCTCTGAGCTGCAAAACCACAAAACTAGTTGGGGGTGTGTGGTAGAATATTAATTAAGAATTCAATAAAATAGTTTTGACACTATATTATTTCAATATTATTTCAACATTAAACAGTATAAGGAATATTTTTGGAATGAATTTTTGGAACATTCTTTTATGAGGTTGTTTGTAATTATCAAAATAAACAAATGGCAGGTGTGCATGGGGCAATTTTGTTAACATGTAATGGACAACCAAGTCCAGAATAATATAAGCATATAATACAAAGTCCTATCCTATTAACCACAGGAATTATAGCTCCTAACACCAAAAAGGACTTTCAGATTAATCCTGACTGACCTTCTGTAAAGGATCAAAGAATCTCATGCTGAAATTTTTGCATTTACTATCTAGTCACTAGTTCACCAAGACCTTTCATAAAATGTGCTTTTTTTAAATATATATGTATGTGTTTATTTATTCAGTTAATATGATTTTCTCATAATACACACACAGGTGATCTAAATTCAAAGTTCTAAATTTAGCCTTCCATATCTATAACCTGCACAGTATGTCATTTGGGGGAGGAAAAAAAAAAAATCTTTTCCTTTTTAAGTAATAATGTATTACCAACAAGCCAACAATCTGTAGCAGTCATTGGCATAACAATCTCTTAGTCAGTGAATTTATTTCAAAGTATGTATAATGTATACAAATGTCAACTGAAAAATAATCTTGAATATTTACACCATGCCACAGTATACATCCCTGGTGGATCTTCACCTGGACTGCATGTTCCACAGTACTTAACTGTGATTCCTACTATGTGTGTGCCTCACAGTTCTCTCTCTATATATATCTTAAAAACCCTGTGCAAACAGAGTTTAAAAGCTACTTCTTACATCCAGCAATGCCCTGTGATTCTTTTAAGCTTTCTGCAACCCATAGGTTTTAAACATATTTCCCCATGTCTTGCTGAATGTCAGAAAGCCCTGAGCTGTCACCAGCAGCCACTAGAAGAAACTCCTGCTGCTTCTGGCCCCTGAGCTTGCAGCCGGCTCAGGCCGCAGAAGCCATGGTGGGCAGCTGGATGCATGTTAAATTCATTCAGGTAGCACCTACAGAAATTCAACACATCTTAAATTGGGAATACCCTGCTTTTACCCAGTTACTTAAATCACTGGTAACTTAAAAGTGGCTAATATAAAATACAACAGGCATTCATCTATAAAATCCATATCAAATAAAAGTTACAAATATTTATAAATGATACAGGTGAAGAAATGAAAGCCATACCTAAACCACTTACACCAGAGTTACCTCAAAACCCCCTTTCTGTTCCTTGTTCAGCTATCTTGCTGTATCCACTGTTTCTCCCCCTTTCTTCTGAAAAAACAGTAAAATGTTTCAAGCTTTGTGTCACCTGTATCAACTACAAAGCCTGCCAGGAAGCTCACCCACAGGAAGAATCATCTCCTGGAGCACTCTCGTTAGAGGACACCTCATCCAACTGCTTCATGGTGAAGAATATTAGGTCTCATGGCAAATATTGCCTTTGAGATTTTTCTCCTTTGAGATGGTCCTTGCAGACTTCATCTTTCATTCCAAAGATTTTTCAGCCTTGTGCTTATTCAAGGAGAGCATGGCCCAATCTTTTAGTTAAAAGAAAGAGTGTTTCCCTTCCTTAGGGAAGGGTGTTGACTGAGTACTGAAGCAGAAGAAAATTCCACACCTCCCCTAGCCTCCAAGAAGCCTGGAGTAGAGAATGCTGAGAAGTGAGGGAGTTTACTTATGACAATTAGGCAAAGGGAAGGCAAATGGAAGGATCAATAAGCAAGCCTAAAGCACAGTTGCTTTGCATGTGTCATGTAATGTTTGAGAAGCATTTGTGTTAGAAGGAGAGTAGGAAAATTTTGTGTTTACAGTAATATACAGTTCTAATGCCTGTCTAAATATATCTGGTTTAAATGGTAACAGCAATCTTTGTTAAGTTTCCAGTCTTGTAATACAAAGGCCAGACAAAGAGCAAGACATTTTAGGAAAAAAAAAAAAAACCCTCTGACTTTCACATAGGAATTTCTTGTCAAGTAGGAGATATAGTATTAGGCCATATGGTGCTGTGCTTTAGACATGTGACCAGAACAGTGTTGATAACACTCAACATTTTAGCTGTTATCAAAGAGTGCTTGCACAGCATCAAGACCTTCAGTTTCTCACTCTGCCTCATGCCCCCAAATAGGCTGAGGGTGGGCAAGAGAATGGGAGGAGACACATCTGGGACACCCAACTGAATTGACTGAAGAGATGTGCTTCACACCATGTAACATCACACTCACCAATAACTAGGAGGGAGTTTTTCCAGAGCAGATGTTGCTCGGAGACTAGCTGGGCATCGATGTACTGGTGACGAGTGATTACGTTTGCATCACTTGTCTTTTTTTTTCTGTATTTTTTCTTTTTTCCCCTCTTTTTTTTTTTTTTTTTTTCTCCTCCATACCCCCTCTTCTCCCTTCACTTATTAAACTGTGTTTATCTTGACCCACAAGGTTTTCTTGTCGGTCTTCCAATTATCTCCCCCATCCTGTGGTAGGGGAGTGAGCAAGTAGCTGGGGGGTGCTTAGTTGCTGACTGGGGTCAGTCCACCCACCAGTAAAGCTGCTGAAGTTGGCTAGAATGGCTAACACAGTGAAGAAAATGAGGCAAGAAGACAGGGAGAAAACCAATATGAAGCACAGCTAGCAAAAGAAGAGATATGAGGCAGAGGTAGTGGGAGCAGTGAGTGGGGGGGGGGAAAGTTGTGTGATGCATGGCTAAAGGGATGAGAAACCGAGCAATGAGTATCACAGAACAGCAAGCAGTGGGGCTGTCAGTATGAGATACAGCAAAATCAGAACCAGGTGAGATCAATACACCAACTCAGCTTAAATGCAGCCTTACCCCCCATCAAGACTTCAAAAACCTTGAACAGTGAGTGCCAATTATTACAGAAGAGAAAAATCAACTAGCTGACCTAGCAGTTCCTTCCTCTGAAGAGAACACAGTAAAATAATATTGGTATAGTTATGCTTTAAGAATTAAGTACCAGTACTGTGTTTACTTGTTTGAGTTTTCTTGTTTCCATTTAATAAAAACGTGTTTGTTAGCCGTTTGATTTACATTTCATAGCTGCTTGATATCCTTCACTGCAGAATGTATTTTTCACTGCAATTTACATCCTGTATCAATCTCTGCATTAAAAATATGCATGACTCAAACACCTAAATAAGATAATTTTATGTAGTTCTTTAATTATGAAGACCAGATACTACAGTAATTACAAATCTGAAAATGTTTTTTGTGACTGATCTCCAATCTCTTCCATTTTTGGTATACCATAAAAGTGATCCTTCTACAAAAGTTACCTTTCTATTAACACTCCCTGGCTTTCCTGTCATATTGCTGTTACAATAGTCAGTCACTAACACAACTGCATTTTGCATTATGACTTAAACCAAATGTGTAAATTAAAATTTTACGACATGTCCACTTAATACAAAGAAACTGCATTTTCTTATACAATGATAAAATTAAGAAATCTCACGGTACACTAAAAGAATCATTGTCATTCATAGCTTAAGAAAACGCAGCAAAGCAACAAAAATTAGAAAACATGAGGAAAAGACATCTGACAATTTCCTCCTAGATTTGTTGCAAGACACCCAAACTTAGAGGGTTGGGTCTCGTAACATTAAGGTATCTCATGCAATGTATCTATTTATGTGGATGACTACAAAAGGTCACGATACCTGAAATGACTGTCAAAAAAGCATTCACTGCTGATCCAAGCTTGAGAGGCACCTTAATATAAAAGACTGAAGTATCAGTTTTGTGGCCTTGGAAGAACAGACGTCAGCCAGAATTTACTAATGTACTTAGGAGCTAACAAGGATTTTTCTGTCCAAGCTCCTCAAAAGAGAGAAAGCTCTTTGTATGTTACTTGATCACAAAGTCATTCAGCTTAAGGTTTGTTCACAATGTAGGCAAAAATAGGGCAAAATTAACAGAAGGCCATGTCTATTTAATTGCCCCAGCAATCTGGTGCTCAAGGCAGTTGCCTACTTTCCATATGTCAGTCCTGGAAACTGTGATACATTAATGCAAAAGGCAAAAGATCTTTGAATATATCTAGCAAAGCTTTTCTAGCAGACCTACATCTGCCAAGACCATATGACTGCTAGATGGAAAATCCTGTTTAGAATGCTGAGTGTAATTCTGTCACACATGTTAATCTTACTCGAATTTATATTGACATAGATGAATTAAAGAAACTTGGCTTGATTAACCACACCAAAGGCCAAGAGGGAACAGAACCATTCCCTGAAAATAAATCAGGATTCAAATACTGGGGAGAAAGAGATAATTCAGCTAAACAAAGAGGCTGGCAGAAAAACAAGCTTTGAATAAAACAAGCTGGTGTCTAGAAGAAAGCTCCCAATCATTGACAGTGTGAGGGTTTGAAACAGTTTCTCAATGGGCACAGTAGGACACAGGCCAACTAGTGCTGACAAGCCCAGTCATTTATTGAATCACAGGACATGGCTCCCTATGCAATGTGTTTGTGCACTTGACAGGTCAGGCCCATCTTGTTCCCTGGTCATACAGGATGGATTAAATCTTTCTCTGACTGTCCAGATTTCTTCTTGTCTGGTGTACTGGTTTTGGCTGGGATAGAGCTAATTTTCTTTATAGCACCTGCTATGGTGTCATGCTTTGGATTTGTGACTAAAACAGTGTTGATAACACAGGGATGTTTTGGCTATTGCTGAGCAGCGCTTACACAGAGTCAAGGTCTTTTCTGCTTCTCACACTGCTCTGCCAGTGAGTAAGCTGAGGGTGCACAAGAAGTTGGGAAGGGACACAGCTGGGACAGCTAACCCCAACTGACCAAGGGATATCCCACAGCATATGGACATTGTGCTCAGCAACAGAAGCTGGGCGAGGAAGGAAGAAGGGAGGGATGTTCGGTTACTTTCCAAGTACTGTTACACATGATGGAGCCCTGCTTTCCTGGAAGTGGCTAAACACCTGCCTGCTGACAGGAAGTAGTGGATGAATTCCATATTTTGCTCTGCTTGTGCTCACAGCTTTTGCTTCCCCAATTAAAGTGTCTTTATCAACCCACTTTGCTCTTCCGATTGTCTCCCTCATCCCACTGGGTGGAGAGTGAGGAAGTGGCTATGCGGTGCTTAACTGCCTGCTGGGGTTAACCCAGAACATCTGGTCAGTGGCTGAATCTCTATTATATATTCCTGAGTACTGTACCATAGAGCTGGCTTGGGAAGGAAAGGGAAAAAAAACAAAACCAAACAAGAAAACAGCTAAGCATGCCTCCCACTAACCATTCCACAATGCTTTAGCTTCCATAAAGAAATTTTTGAGACCTAGTATTACAAAAACATGTCTCACTGCACAGGTTCCCTTTCCACTCAACTAAATCTCCTCTTATTTGCTGTGTAGAATGATGCTCCGGACTACTTGCACCATCAAGGGAACTACCAGGAAGTTGTAGGGATCCAGCAGCAGAGCCTCGTTAGTCAAGAGAAACTTCCAAAGAACACCAACAATCTTAATAAATAACAGCATCCACCAGCTCCCCGTTTGGAGACCCCAGCAGAGAAAGCACCTAGAAAATGCCAAGGTGTTCTTTCCTATCAATCACAGCTATTTTAGCTGTGTGGATTTACCTTTTTATGACTATTTACTGAATAAAAGACCATCTCCCTGGTGCCTCAGGTAAGACCCATCTATGCATTCTCCTTCCCTCCTGTAGCTGTTGCCCTAGCTGACCTATCACATGTGGTCTACATAATATGATAAAACAGGTTTTAACTCAGGAGACCAACAGAAAGAGGAAACATAACTTTTTATTGGTATTACAAACTCTGAACAAAAAGTAATAGCCTAAGCTACCTACTTGCCGTGTTTTAGTCCGTATTTCTTCTGAGCACAACTTGAAAAATGGTTCTGTTTATTTTATCTTATCACATTAGCCTGGTATTACTTTTTGCTCATAACCATTCAGACATGTTTGGCATTTAACATATGCTATTTTGGAAAAGATTCTAATCTGTTAAATAAGTTTTAGGCTTATCTGACAAGGCATTTTTCTTGCATACTGCTATCTGCAGATGGTGTGATGAAAGAAAAAAGTCAGCATCTCTGCCTTCCCTACAAGCAGCTCCCACTCCACTAATCTTAGCAGCTACAAGGAAGGATGTCAGAGACCTAACATAAAGGGTTTTGTACTCTAAATTGCCAATTTTCTATTAACATGTTTAGGTAATTTTATTTTAAAGTTACATTATATGTATACTGATATATGAGCAACTGAACTGTAAATTACAGTTCCAATTAGTTTTTTTGAAGTGGGAGGTTCTTTCTTTAAAGAGAGAGGGAAATAAAGCAAAAGAAAAAAGAAAAAAGCCTAGGGATATTTTGACCATCTTAGGCAGCAGGCAGCCCCAACACTTCTAACAATTAGGCTTGTCAAAATCCCTTCTCACAAACCCCTGCTGCTCTAGAAGCGGCAAGTGCCAGCAGGCAGCACTGTTCCCAGAGACTGTGAACATAAACCCAGCAGAAGACAACTTGGTAGTTCTTTGTGGGAGATGAAGGAAGTCAGACAGACGTACTTCCTAATAAACTTCTTCTGTGAACTGAGAGCTGCAGGGAGCTTAAGCTTTTATGTTTTTATTTGCATAATGACTAGCATAAGTTCTCATTTCACAAAAGGAAATGGACTTTCCTGCCTGGAGCCACCATAGTCTGCATCAAGCACCCCATCACTTAAGCAGCTCAGCCTGCTTAAAATCATCACCCCTTTTGAAAAGAAATGCCTTGTGAGGAGCTCAGGAAAACTCAGCAGTAGAGCAGATGGCCGTGCTATAGGTGAGCTAGAGATTTACTGAGATGTGAATCAGATTGATGAGGTTCTTTAGGAATTAGATGTTAAAACATTAAAAGCCCACCTGAGTTCTATTTATCCAGCATCTTATTTAACAGTCCCAAAGCACAGCTGGCTTAAGGCAAGCATCTCCAACTAAATTAAGAATATGTGCACAGAAATAGATGGAGCCAGCATATTAACCTAGAACATGAACTATTTCCCAACAATTGCTTGTAACCGTGCTCTGAACTCAGTACAAATACAAAATTGCTTTTTTTTTTTTTTTTTAATTTGAATTATGATTCTCTGTGTTCACCAAGAAGCAAGAAAACACCTATGTAATTCAGCCCTATGTGCACATGCACTGAGACACTGTCAAATTATTCTTACTTCTCACTCCCAGCCCAAGATTCACTGCTTCATTCAGTGCAGAGGTTGAAGCAAATTTTGTGCACGGGTCACAGTTGCTGCAGAACCAGTCCTTTTCACTTTTTTTTTTTTTTTTTTTCCAAAATTAAGCCCTCAGGGTCCTGAGATGCTTCATTCTTATTCTATATAGAAAGTGAAATTTCTTTGCCAATTTTTGCTTTGCAATGAGAAAGATATCACGGCAAATTCACTGCTTCAGTACAGTCCTTTCTTTACAGAGCTCTATAGTCAAGTATGATAGTTTATTCAGATTTCTCTTTCTTAGGTTAATGCCACTGACATTCATTACTTCATGGCAATAATTACGTGAACCACCACATGATTCCAAAAAGCTGATGGAAAACAGGATGATATACAGGACACGATTTGGGCACATGGTGAACAATGCATCCAATGTATTTATAAGGAAAATGATTTTCAAATATTAATTTGCAGACTTAAAAATACCATCATTGTGATTCAGCTACATTCATGAATTCTTTCAGGTTGATTCTTGGGGGAGTGTTCATAGATTTCTCTGTGGAAATATGATGTTTCAGGTAGATCTGAGTACACTGGAAGAAGTAGTACTGAAAGTATATATTGCAGAAACATGCTGCCAAAATGAGATGTTAGGCTCCATTCAAGGCGTATCCTCTTAACAGAGGTAAAAGGCTTAGAGTATCCAGAAGTCATCCTCAGGTAGGAGTGTAGCTGCTTTAATTTGCTGCACCAATGCCTGGTATAAGTTATTCAAACCCGAGTGTCATTTTCCCCTTCCAAGGCCTCTAACTTTACTCCTCCTAAACAGGCAGGAATCACATTAGAAGAGAAAAAACTATCCACTGATAAAAGCATCACCTCTTCTGAGAAAGTATCCCTAGAGCTATGCTCTGGTCAGAGGAGTTTCCCCTTGGTATTAGGGGGTGATGAAACTGTCAACCAGACTTTAGGAGATGCCACAGAACCTCCAGGCTCAGTCTGAGATAGAGAGAAAAGAGGACAAATACTCAAGTCCCACCAGGTCCAGGCTCACGGGGTGAAACAGTCACCAAACTTTTAGAGTTTCAGAAAAGATAGAATGCCCAGATCCTGATATGAGTCTTAAAGTGTATCACAACTATGAATTGTGACCAATAAATAAGACCTGAACCCAGACAGATTTGCACTTATCTTCATTTTGTCCCAGAAGGCCTCATTTTACTGCAGTTTGCAGATGAAGGCTGTAACCAAAATATAGCCACAAATTCCACTGGTTGAGACAACGGTTGCAGTGTATAAGCTTGCCATGTTCCAGGTGCCTGCTGGCAGAGAAGGAAAAAAGCATAAGGTTTTCAAGACTTCTTTCTGCCCGTCATATTCTCTATCCTCTGTGTATACTGGTACCAAAATGGATTATTTCCCTTCACCTTCCATTCCTCAGGCTCCTTTAATTCTGCTTTCTGCAATTAGAATTTGACAGACAGAATTAAAACAGATGCAGTATTGTGGACTCTCAAAACAAGCATCATGGGTGCCTATCTCATAACCATCATCCTTCCTGCATGTGGCATTATCCCACATAATATCTGACAAAGGTATCAGTTTAATCTTTTCACAGTTTAAGCAGTATCATTTTCAAGATACTAAGTGTAAATGAAATCACTAGCTTTTTCGAAGGGACAGAGGGCACATTGTTTTCTTTTCTTTTAAATCTACCATCCTCAACTGATATGGTTCTACTAACCTTGTGGGGGGCAAGGCATTAATTGTTTCCCCTGGCATTGGGATCAACTGTTGCTAAGCTTTCTATTTGGCATCAAGAAGTCACAGAAAATCTTGATTTATTTCTCATTAACCATGTTAGCGAAAGCCAGTGAATGGCTATATTATATATCATTGAGGTGGAGGGGAAGAACGGTCCGCAACAACAAGGAGTGTACTACAGAATGTATCAGCTCTGAGGTATGGCATAACTACATGAGATAGCAATGGAACACTGTAACCTAAGGGGTCCTTTAGACTGTAGGGAGAGTGTAAAGGCTGTGGCCAAACAAAAGAGCTTACTTAGCTACAGGTATTCCTTTAAGGAATTCCTTTAAGGATGGGAAAGGAGCTCACAGTCATTTCAAGATGGAGGGTTGGCAGCCATGCCTACTTAATGTTCAATCAGGAAACACACATCAGAAATTCTGAACTGTCAGAGTAGTAGGTACAGCGATGTACTAACCTTGGCAAAACACCCTGTGCTCAAGATAAAAGAAAATGAATGCTTTTTCTTCTGGAAACTGCAGGTAATTAACCAGAGAGTAATTCCACCTTGCTTGCGCTATTCATGGCACTTATACAGAAGATCAGTCTACTAAAACTAAATCTCAACTAAAGTGGATTTAAGCTTCTAAAGAATATTTCCACATATTCAGGAGTGATTCCTATGCCTCTCTTTTGATTTTTAAATGTATTTTTTCAGATGGATGCCACAAAATGAAGTTTGGGTGCACATCTTCTTGGAAGTCAGTGAGGAAGAACATTATTTTCTGTTTATAATCTGGAAGTAAGTTCTCCAGGGTAGGGAGTTGGGGGCGGGGCGGGGGGAAGTTGCCTAAAGGAGCCTGGCACTTAAATGGAGAGTAAATATACTAGTTCTTAGGAAAAAAATTCTCCATCATTGCAATCCATGCTCCACTGCAGTATCTAAATGTGACAAAGGATAGTAATACAGGATCATGCTGTAGAACCACTATGATCACAATTTTCAAGTACAACAGATTTGCCTGCTGGGAAGCATCCATAAAAGCAGCTTTAATGATTTAATGTCACTGAAGAACAAAAAAACTCCAGGAATGTTCTTGTATTATGCCTGGAACAGTTGCATCTATACCTGCAATATTTAGAAAAGAATATGAAGAGGGGATAGGTTCAGCCAGACAGAAAGCAGCAGCGCTCTATATTTGCCCAGAGTATCATTTGTTCAGCAGGTTCCCTTGCTTCTTTTGGTTTGGGTTTTGTTTTGGTTTTTAAAAGATGTGTTTGTTGCTGCCAAACAACACATTTGCACAGTAAGTTCTGAATACTGACTGTTTTTCCTCTTTGTGAGGACCTATAAGTAATGCATGTCACCATGTACTACCAAAAGTACATAGTTGAGGTAAGAAGATTTTACCTTATTTTAGGCCCTAATATCCACTAATAGGAATGTAGAGATCAAGTGGATTGTTTAACACTGAATTGGTTTTGGAAGTAGTAGAAACTTGCACAGTATAACAAAGTTGGGTATCAGAAATAAAATATATGTAGAAATTAAAAAGAGGGAAGTTCTGTGACTTAAAAATAATAATATCACAGAATCACAGAACCACAAAATCATCTAGGTTGGAAAGGACCTTGAAGATCATCTCATCCAACCATAAACCTAGCACTGACAGTTCCCAACTACACCATATCCCTAAGAGCTATGTCGACCCTACTCTTGAACACCTCCACAGATGGGGACTCCACCACCTCCCTGGGCAGCCCATTCCAACGCCTAACAACCTGTTCTGTAACAAAATGCTTCCTAATATCTAGTCTGATATATAATATATAATTAATATATTATATATAATATATAACACATAGTATATAATATATAATACATAGTATATAATATTATACAATAAATATTTTTTTGTATTATATAATATCATAGAATCATAGAAAGGTTTGGGTTGGAAGGAACCTTAAAGATCATCTAGTTCCAACCCTCCTGCCATGGGCAGGGACACCTTCCACTAGGATCAGGTTTGCTCAAAGCCCTGTCCAACCTGGCCTTGAACACTTCCAGGGAGGGGGCATCCACAACTTCTCTGGGCAACTTGTTCCATATGCAACAAGCAATCACTTGTAATATTGTATAATATTTATAATAACAAATAATATATTATAATATGTACCATTTCTTTTAAATTGCTGAGATCAACTAGATCATTGTCTCATTGTCCCTTAAGTGACGTGTAGATCTTGCCATAGATTCCTAACAATACTGTTTTTCCACACAGTCATTTCAGAGCTCACTAGCTTAAAAATTTAGTTTATTTAATTTATAGCTAGGAATTAGTACGGACAAACCAAAATCTCTGCATCTTTTAAAAATATTGTAAATTAAAGACATTCAGATACAAGTGATGAATATCTATTTTTTTTCCCTGTAAATTTGTCCTGCAATAGTTTGCTGAAGCTGGAGGAAACCACAAATAATATTCCAGAGACAACCATCAAAAGTACAATAAAGAAACTGAAAACAGTTAAGCAAAAACCATTACGTTCTAATCCATGAAAGAATTTCCTCTTTTTCTTAAGTTTGATATGAAATAGAGACCAAAAATTTTACTTCACTTAAATCTTCTGTTAAATTAATTCAATTCTTTTTATATAAATATTCTTAAAATTAATTCAGGAGAAAAATATATACATATAGCATACAGCTATGAAAATAGTCATCCTACATTTGAAATACAGATTTTGAGCATATATTCTGCGCAGCTTTTCAGAGCAAGTCTTGTGATTGATTGCCAAAATCCCAAGATAAACCTGATGTCACATAGGTTGTTTTAAATCTTGCATTTTTCCTTGTCAATGATAATTTCCTGATCAAAACTGCAAAAATAAGAAAATTGTCATGATTTTAAAGGAATTTTAAAGGGTAATTTGTCTTGCTGGTTACAATTCTGCCATCCTGCAAGGCAATTTAAGATCAAGAGCCTAAATTTTGACAGTGTTCCAAGTCCTTAATAGAACTATGGTAAAGGTAGTGAAGAAATTAGGATGATCATTGTTTATGTTTTACTAAAAATGCTAAGCTTATTAAGTTCAATTTTCATACACCATCTAACAACTTTATCCTATTATGAAGCATGGAGTAGCTTCATATGAGTTTGTCTCATGCCAAAATACTCAATAATTCCAGTAAGCGCCTCTACCATCTATAATCCACATTGGTATTTAACATCAGCAAACTGGAAATTAATTTCTAAGATGGACATAGATAAGATTTCTGATGTTCTGCAGGTTGTTGGGTTCTTTTGGGAGGGTGGGAATGGGGCAGCTTGTCCAACAAATTCTACGTAAGTCATGACTGACATGGGCTAATACTGGACACATAGTCTGAGAAAAGTGGCTTGAATTTCACATACTTAAACACGAATATAGTTCATGTCGTCTTTCTTTTCTTTCTTACTTTATCCTAAGGAAACTCCCCACTAGCTGTTTTTCTTCCAGCAAAAAGCATGAAAGAAATAATTCTAAGACTGGAATGCATAAAAATGACATGAATTTCCCTACATTTCTTCTCAATAGTTGAAGAAAATACACACCAGGGAATTGCATCAATTTAACTCTCTTAAATCAGTATAAGTGAATTACATTGATTTAGCTTAATTCTTTAACAAGCTAAATTAAGGCACTCTAATTCAGGAGAACCAGAGTTGTACCAATTCAACAAAGTCAATTTAGAAGGAGATTTAGCAAAAGTCAATGCAATTTGTGTATGCATGTAGAAAAAGTATATAGGAAAGCATATGCTGGATAGCATTAGGAAATGGTGTCACACATTTCCTTTCCAACACGGAATGCAGCACCCATTCCAGGAGTTCAAAAGTTCAAATAGGAAGTTTAACGAAGTAATCACTATGAATTTATATTTTACCATGTTGTTACGATTCATAAAATGCAAGTGTGTGCGTGAGAGAGAGAATCATTTGGTACATTAACAAAAGAAATAAATACATTTGGCTGTGAAATACAGATTGATAATATCACTAAGGTTTGAATACTAAGTATCAAAATACCATGTTTAGCATTAAAAAAAAAATAGAAAAACTACGTGGCAAGTGTATAATGAAGCACCAAAATGAATAAGAAATCATCAGCATTAGAAACTACAGAAATCAGGCTTTGGATTTTTCTTTCCTCTTTTAATCTTACTCACAAGAAACAGGTTTTGTTCTTACTTATTCTAGTAAAAGTAAATAAATTAATGCAGTTGCTGTTAGAGAGATTAACTCATTCCTAGCATCTAAAGTGTTGCTTGACATAGCTTAAAGATTGCTTTACACTTCTTTCCATTGTTTTCCAGGGAACACTTACAGGGTGAATTGACTATCTTTGAAGTAATGACAGCAGGATTCACCCTGATTTGGCTAAAGAGGAAATTCTAATGTGCATTTCTACTATTTTAATGAAGTAACTCAGCAGGACTTCATTTTTTCCCAACAATTACAAAAAAAAACAACCCAAAAAATTATACAACTCTGGTCTGTCCTTCCCCATAAAAATCCAAATGCATCCCCTCAGAGAGGAAATTATTTCAACTAATTTTGCTATTTCCCAGCTTAGTTAAGAAGAATACAAAGGAAATATCTATTAATTTAATTGTGATTCTATTTTAAATGTCCCAGATATACTTACTTTTTTTTGGTTTGGGTACAGAAAGAACTGTCCAGTTTCCATCTATATTATCAGACAAATGTTTCTGAGTAAGTACTTATTAGCCTATGGATTGTTTGTCCATCCTTCAAAATATGCTTTAGAATTTTGGAGGAAAGACCTGATGGTTTGCATTTTTCCTAGCTAATTTTTCTATTGTTTTCTATGAAATACACTCATACAATCATCTCCTCTTCACTGAAGGAAAGAGTAAGAGATTCTGTCCTTCCATAAAAGCTTTATGCAGATCTTCAGTGTTTTAATACAGACCAAATTTATTGGCCTACTGTAATGATGAAGAAAATGGAGTTTGAACATATTGAAAAAAAATGCACAAGCTTTCAGAACAACTTGGCCGATACTGTATTTCAAAAGAACAGGTTATGCATCTGCAGACTTTCAGCATAGTGCCACATTTCAGATATGTATGCAAACAAATGTGACCTTTGATTCACAAAA
Organism: Strix aluco; assembly: GCF_031877795.1. Classification (NCBI taxonomy): domain Eukaryota; kingdom Metazoa; phylum Chordata; class Aves; order Strigiformes; family Strigidae; genus Strix; species Strix aluco. The sequence goes on along the minus strand of NC_133931.1, from coordinate 85,040,969 downwards.
TATTTACTGCAGTTTCAAATTCTTTCAAAACTTTGTTGAAGTGTTTAGGAATAGGCATGCATCTGCACTTTTCCAGCATCATCTAAGAAGGTTCTGATTGTGTGATTCATACCAGATATATGCAAGTTGAGAACATGCTTTTTTAAAGTCCTAAAAATTTATTATCATTTTCAGGGAAGCATTAAAGAAGAATTTGGCTGTAAAAATAATTTAAGAAACCTATATACAGAAATGTGCTTATCACGATGCTTACCAGCAAGTAATTTAAATTCAATGATACTGTTTAAATTCTAAAAATTTAAAAGCTCCAGGTCCCCATATTCACATCCATCCCTGAGGTATCCAACTCCCTACCGAAACAAAGGACAACATTTTTCATCATAGAAAACTGACACTGCATGACAGATTGTATGCCACAAATTGTAGTGGGACTTCTTTGAAATTACTGACTTGCTGAATACTTAGAATATGCTTAAGCATTTTGCTGGCCTGGGATATGCAGTCAATAGCATTAATTGTATTAAGCTTACATAAAGCCTCCAAAAAGATAGGATTTATCTTGACACTTCTATGGTTATCAGTCTTAAATTGAAAGAACTAATAACTCAGATGTGCCCTGCACATTGCCACATTTCGGAGGAGGTATTCCCCAGCATAAACAATTTATAAAATGGTCTCTGACTATATCTTTTGGGTCATGATAGGGTTGAATGATTTACTTTCTTGGTTTCTTTGGGAGAAAGATGGGAGTATTCTACTGCAAGCAGTTCTCTTTTCCCAGGGATATATTTGCTTTCCTTTATTTTTGCATACAGAAGAGAAGCCTCCTATAGTCCCACTATAGTAAGTGGAACATAAATCACTACAAATTCAAAATGGGTTGCACATGACTAGATATCCAATCCTCCAAACACTTGCTTGTGAAAGTAAGCCAATAATTTTGAAAATATTACAGGATAAGGCCTACAGTAATGCATTCAGTGATACTGTGTCGCAAGCTTTCCCAATCTGTATGCAGGGGGAGGAATCTCCAAAACAGTTCAGAGCATACTTCCCTGAAGTAAGTGTAACTACCACATTTCACATAATTTTCCCATCTCCATTTTTAAAGTGTTTTTAGCTTTAAGTAACTGACAGAAAACCACAAATGCCAGTAGCAATTTGGCTGGGTAAAACACCTTCCCCACTCATTTTTCCAATCTGAGTTTTATCTGATTTATTCAGCAATAGATAACTGAAACTTTCACAGAAGAAGCTTTTATTTATATCTTTCTGTGACAATGTACTGCTGTTATGAATTTTCATTATAGCAGTACATACTATATTTACTAGTATCATTACTACATATGCTAAAAAGGAGAAACAACATACGGTTAGATTTTAAAAGCATTTATGCAATAGGTTTTCAGTAAGATTTTGAGAAAAGCCTACGATTTTAGCCTACTATTGATGTCAATAAAAGCCAAATGCTGAGATATTTTCAAAAAGTTTAAGTACTTATTTGGATCATCACAGGCTTGAATATCTCTAAAAATCTTTCCTTAATTTTTATTTTCCTTTCCGCAACAAGAGTTAGTATTGTCAGGGATTTTAAGATTTAACCTACCAAGTCATGACGTTATATAGCAGACACCTACTTCAGATATTTGAATTTAACAGTATTCATACTGACATTTCTCAATGACTGTATCTTTCCTATCCCATATCTTGTGTGTTTTCTTTTGTCAGGTAGGTATATGTTTTGGATGGTGAGTTCATTTGTTCTATTACATCTCTCTTCAGCGAATCTCAGAGCTTCAGCATTCCCTATTCTAAAAAATGAGGAAGTCTGCATTTTAAAAAGAAGAAAAGAACATTCAGTGAAATGTGCCTTGCACATAATGAACTTGCTGCAATGATTTCTGCATTTTGCAGTTATTCTCTAAAGTATTCTTTCTTTTCTCTATATGTTAACACAGCAAATGTGCATCAATACTCTAGAAGTGTCTCAGTAAGGAGAAAACACACTTTTGAAAAAGATATATTTGTACAGTATACTCTTCTATGTGTAGTTTCCTGATCACTGAAAAGCTGCCTAACCAGTATCCACTGTTATAGAACAGTGATAGGCTGCCATCATTCAGTCTGATTTTTCAACCCCTTCCCCCCAGACCCTAAAGATCAATGCCCCTCCCAACAACAAACCAAATACCCCACATCCAAACCCAAAAAAACAAACAAAATAAAACTCAAGGGTTTTATCCAATTTATCCACTTTAAAATTTTTGCAATTCATTTTATGTACTGGAAATCAGAGGATGAAAGGAGATCAAATACAGCTCAAATGCTTTTTTTAATGCTTTCTGCTACCTAAGGGATGCTCAGCATGATTTGTTTAAAAGTCTTTGAAAAGACTATCCTTTTCTCTGCCTTTTTTTTTTTTTTTACATTTTTATTTCTGAAAAGGACATTTCTTCTTAAGAAGTGATCATGCTTTGCAAGAAGTGCTTTGCACATAATGCATTTTGCTCAGCTCCAGCAGTATGGAGAGTGCTGTAAAAGATATATTGACAGCATCTTCCAGGTCACCCTGACTCTCTGAGATAACGTATAAATCTAGAAATTGTATGTGCTCCCACTGTGGGCATCAGAATCCGAAAATGTCCACAAAAATTTGGCAGCCATTAATGTAAACTTGTAATTACATGTACAATTATCTGATATCCTTGCACATGCTTTCCACATGCAAGCATATTTTGTCCAGCACACTGATTTTATCACATTTCCATTCAGTATTTACTCAATATTTTAGTTTGAAAGAAAATGTTAGACAGCATCTTAGGAGTTTGTAAAGAGTCTTTATGAAATTATTTGCTCTCCACTCTACAAGAACTTTGCAGATGAAGAATATTGTGATGGTAGGAATCAGATCAAATCAAAACTTCATGTTATGCCATGTCAATACTTCCTATGTGACCTTCCCAATGCTTGCCAAATATAAGCCTTTATTTAAAAAGATAGTTACATCTGCTAACCCCTCTGGCACAATAGTTTGTGACATGTTCTGTATATGACCTTAGATTGCCCTGATTTTCTCAGTCTACGAAGTACATTGAACCTAGAGAAGATACAGATTTCCTTTAGCTCAGCAACTTGCCAACTAAGTTGGTATCGGCTGTTGCCCAGACAGTGACTTTGGAACACATAAGCTTCCATCTTCTACCCTTCCCTCTTTTACATGAGCCTCTGATACTTCAGAAGCAACTGTATTATTATCATAGTGGGAGGAAACATATCAATAATAGAGACTGAAACCAAAAGTGAAAGCAGTGAGCAGTCCCATTCTATAAAGTCGTTAGGAGACCATTCAAGATGCACTTGAGAGCTTAGAGAGTACACGTGGCCAAGGAAGTTTTGTGTGGTTTTATAACAGATGATGCCGGCAGGCAAGTCTGTCAATATGGAGGGCTTTTTGGTGGGGTTTTTTTTGGGTTTTTTGGAGGGGGGTGTGTGTTGTTTGGGGTGTTTTTTACACCTTCTGCATCATTTCACAGCAGCAGATTAAAAAAAAAAAAAAACAACCACCAAACAAATTGTATTAAAGATGGTTATTTAGAAGACAACTAGGTAGGACTGCTAATAAAAAACCCAATCGTTGTTTTATAAAGTACCTCAAGTCTATCTCCCCTTAGATTAAATATTAAGAAGTATCAAACTCAAACAATAAGTTATTACAAAGGAATCTTGGAATATGATAGGGGATACTTTTTGCAAAAAGTTTGTTGATAATCTAGAGCAAGATCATAGTAAACAGAATAACTGAAGAACATCTCAATCTATTTAGCATGTCAGAAAGATTAAAAACATCATCTGTTTACAAGTGGGAAACACTTCCATGGGAAAAGAAGTTTGATAACAGAGGTTTGGTACAAAAGAGTATATTAAGACCCAACAGCTGAAAAGTGAAGCTAGACAAGCCCATTTAATCAAAAATGCAAAGCAGATATTTTGATATTGAAGAGGATCAGGGATAGTTGAACATCAGCTAATGATTTTACTCTCACAGAGGATCAGTAGATCATTTCTAGTAACAGTCAGACTTCTGAGGCTTCTCTCTGGTAAATCCTCAAATGCACGAAGAGCAGACTGAGCTAAATGTACATCTACTGCAGTGATGTATAGCTATACTGTTCTCTAGCTTTATGCCTCACAGCAATGACATCTGGAGAACCATCTCACTACACATTTGGGAATAGCATAGCTGTTATGCACCATAATGCATTTGGTTAATAACAGATTATATAGCACTATGCAAACAACACAACTCAGACAATTAAAGGACGACTACTCAAGCCAGAAACATTACTTCCACGGAAAAGTAAAAATAACTGGAATTCTTATACTCTACAGCAGTATTTTACTTAGTATGGTTAAAAAATGCAACACGTTCAGACATAACGAAAGCCTTATTGGCAGCCATGACCATACTTCCACTTACTCTAAACACTGCCCTCCTTCTGCCAACATGCAGGGATATGCCATCTTAGTGCCCTCCCACTGGTGTGGACTTCCCTTTGGTAACATGGGCACAAAGGAACAATACCCTTATTCTTCTGTCAGTGGCTTTTAATAGACAGCCAGGAGGAAGATGCTGCTACCCTTTTCTCAGTCTCACAGAAGGATAAAAAAGGAATCAGATTTTTAAGTAAAATTGCTCATTTGTACTGGGTTTACCTGACAAGGTCTGGCAGCTGCAGGGTGGGTCTGCAGGGTGGGGCCCTGTGGGGAGCGGCCGGGGCTGCCCCGCGCTGGACACAGCCGGTTCCAGGCGGCTCCAATGGCCCCAGCGCAGAGCACAGCTGAGCCCCTCAGCCCCGGGCGGGCACCTCACCCCAGACTGGAATTATGAACTGCTAAAGCACTGTGTAGCAATATACATTAGACGAGGACTAGGTCCTACTGGTGTGCTATGCAGTATGAGAAAGTGAGATAACAGAATTCATCCCCAGGTTAAGAAATCTTCACCATTTATTCCTGGTTTGCTTTCAGTTAGCGATGTTGATGAACAGAATGGATGTAAGGACATTTATCAACCAAGAGAGCAAGACGGAGGTCCAAAGTCCTGATCACATTCAGAGCTTTCTATAGTGCCCCTGTGGTAGGCTTATGTTCTCAGACTAAAGGAAGGGATGGTTTTGATATATATCTTAACTTTCCTGTTCTATGCAACTATAATAGCTCTTGTTGTACACCAAAGCTAGACAGACACTGGAGATACATAATCTAGCGAAAAACCCTTAAAGGTTTTGCATCACCGAGGAGTCAGGCATACTGCTGTACTCACAAGATTTGTCTGATGTGGTCTGAGGGGTGCTTAGATATAGTAATGACAAGTTTGATATTCAGATGGAATTACTGAAAAGGAATTGTAAAAGAAAATTTAGAGAAACAAAGTATGAAAATATGTTGTTACATACCAGTGGTGCAAAATTAAAGCAATCAATGGATTTAGGAGCTCAGCATAAACAAATAATGCAAATGTAAGGTTTAGCCAATTGTCTTCACAGACTGTTAAGTGAAGGGGGACAGTATGAGCTGCTGGAAAAAGTACTGCACCTAAAGGTAAGCAGAGCCATTTCCAGTGAAGGCAGGCTCAGCTCAGCTCCAACTGGCCTCACCAAAACATTGCTCCCTGGCTCCAGCACAGACCCCACAGTCCATGCATGGCTAATAAACACATGGCTTGAATCCCAACCGTTCCATGGGCATATTTAAAAATAGAAAGTTGCAAACTCTGGATCAGATTCCAGAGAAGCACAACTGGCTGATCTGCACAAGTGCAAATTCATACCTACATATAAATAAAGTCTCCTTTTATAATGTTTTTCACTGCTTCCTACGCTATTTAAATGAAAGCATTAAACAGACTAAATTAAAACCTACTCTTTGAAATGTCCTTGTTAGCAAAGAGAAATTTAATCCCTTCATAATTAACATTCTATTTGGGTTGTTGAATGTAGGCAGTTTGTTTTTCACTTTCTCCTGTATATGATGCTATATGCCATGGTGTTTCTTCACAGTAACGCTTTATAGAGAAATAGAGTAATTATATCCACTCACCTTCAGATAATCTAGTTCAAACGCAGCATGTTTGTTACTAATTTTGCAAAGTATTTAGACCCTACAGTTGGTGGAATAGTGAGATTAATATTGTTTTCAAACTTCTCACACAGGAAGATATCACAAGATTGAAAATCAACCATTTGCTTCTAAATTTTCATCTTTTTGCAGCAAGTTCACTATTCAAGTCCTACTGACTTAACAGGGAGAATTAGACATTGCTGGCATTATCTATTTTCCTGCAATGGAAGCAACAACACTTCTGGAAAAATATGTGTCACTAAACGAGACATCACTGAAGAAGATAAAGGTGTCTTGCTGCTGTATATTATACAACCCCAAAAAATTTTTCTAGTAGGTTTTGAATCATTACAGGGCTCAAGGTAGAAGAGTTGGTTAATCGTGATAAACACCTAATATTTGTAAAGTATAGAAGAGAAATTCATCACTATGAGAGAGAACAGTTTACAAGACTGACAGAATAAAAGTATTTCATTCAAGTAGAGATGCTGAGAATTAAAATGGATTAAGAGAGTAGGTCTCAGGTTTGCAGAAAGGCAGAAGTTGATATGGGGGAATAACAGATGAAAGGATGAACAGATGAGACTTAAATATTACATAGTTATTATTTTAAAAATAAATAATCCAGAAAACCCAATAATAGAATAATCAACAGGGAACAAAGCAGTTGTCTGAAGTGAAATATTCTGTCCACAAATCATGACAGCTCCCCTTGAACTAAATAGACTTACAACACAGACCTAACAAAAAATAAAAATCTGGAAAGCGAAACAATCATGCAACTTAAAAATAAGCTACAGCTTTACTAGAAACACAAAAGATTTCTGACAATCTTTTAAATAGCTCCAAGGAGAGCTTCAGTCTTCTGAAATTGAATTCCTAAGAGTGAAAATGAAAACAATCAACCCTGAAAGTTTAGCAAATGGTTTTGAAAAGGGCAGTGTCTAGATTTAGTAGAAATTTTTCCTTGCTTCAGTTTATGACAGGAAGATTACTTTTTAAGTAAAAGATGAATCAACACTTAGATATGCTTTGGAGACCATTTAAGTCAGTAACTGGGATGAAAGTTTCACATATAGCCGTACATTAAAGGACTAAATATGTCAAAAGTAAATTCCACCCTAAATATATAGGCTACATGGAATTGTACTTTTAGTCATTTCACGAAGGCATCTCATACTTGCTGTGTCATTAAAAAAAACAGGAATGAAATGAGACATCTTAATTTTGTAATGGAAAATATTTAAGCATCTGATCAGTTGCTGGGGGAAAAAAAACCCAGACATGTTTCCTGTAAAGGTTTTGAGACCTTCCCAATGGGGGGTGGTGGAATAAATTTAAATTTAAGTTAATGACTTTTTGTAAGACTGAAAACTACCTCATGATGTGTCCAAAGTGTACTTCTACAGTAATCGATTTTTTCATCTAATAACATCTGCCAAAGTCCCTGTTTGAGTACTTGAGAGGCATAAAATCTTCAACTATGTGGAGAATACTACACCCAGTTGTAATACTTCTTGGATTTCAAAAGACCAGCTTCTACCTTCCTCCTCTTAAAAGAAGGCTGCTTAAAGGAATAGGTAAATACTGAGAACAAATTTTTATGCATCTGAAAATTGTATTCTGTTTACATGTACACTACCGAATATCTTTTTATTTATGTTCTCTCCCAAATCTCAGTTCCATTATCAAGCATATTGCAAGCTTGTTAGTTCACTCTTAGCTTCCATCCAAGACAGCTCACTCACCTGCCCCCTGCCCACCCTAAACAAAATCTAGGTGAGGTATAGAGCATAGTTTAATTGAGAGACCCAGCCAACAGCAGGGTACCACTAAGATTTGGTTCCTACAACATCTGCACAGCTCTACACTATTGTTCCAACAGATTTTACACACCCAAACTCTGTTTGGGATATGTGGAACATCGAGGAGATTGACACTCTGGACCCACAGTTATTTATATTTGCTTCTACTCACAAACCTTTTTTGGGAAAGTAAGGTGGAAATTTTATCTGAAAGGCTATTTTGGATTTTTGGTTGTTAGAATTTTATATGCTATTCTAAAAAAGCACACTAGTAGTAACAGTGCAAGATAGATAATATCCTGGTTGCTATTACTCATTTCACACATCATTTAATACTTACATATATTCCCAAAAGCCAAATTGTATTACATCTGAAACAAGAACAGTTAGTGTAGGAGGAATAAGCCTAGTTATTTACCAAGTGGGGAAGTATGAAAACAAATAGATTTGCAGTATAGACGTGGAATAAAAGATTAGAAGGGGATATCTTCCCTGTCCCAACCCCAAAATGACAAACGGTAACAATTTATTTTCTTTATGACCTCAGAAACATAATTGTTTCATGTGCAACATTAAGGAGTTAAGCCCATTAGTATAAATATACAGGAAAACCTCATTTTTTTACTATTTCTAAACTAGATGGGAATTCATTAAAAAAAAAAGGGGCATTTTCTAGAAGAAGGATTTGGCACAGTATGAACCTCTATTTCCCCTGGGTTCCCAACATCAAAAATACAATATTTTTCTGCATGGTTTCAAGGATGAGCTCTGTTCAGCTTGAGGGTAACCCCTACTTTACACTGAAGGAGAAAAAGATTTATCTCATTTCTGCTCCGTCATGCTCTCCAGTAACAAAACCAGAGTGAGTTGATTACCCCTCAGTATCATTTTCTCCTTTGAAATTGAAAAAGAAGAACACAATAAAAAGGAGACAACTGTGATATATTAATCAAAGGAAGGGGGAAAATTGGTATTTAGGGAGAAGAAAACAACTACGAACAAAACCAACAGAGCCATAAAGAGCTAGACATTAAAAAAAATAAATAAATAAAAAAGAAAGATCAACAGATAGACATTACCATAATAGAAATATACATTTATATAGTGGATTTTCACACACACAGTTTGACAATCCAGCTGTACTGATGGCAAGAATATCTTTTTTCCCTGTGTCAGTATACTGGATTGACAGTGTTAAGTAACATCAAGAAGTAATAGCTGCAGAAAGGCTGGCATCCTAACACTTTAGAATGCAACAAGTATAATCTAGGGAAGCATATTTAAAAACATAAAACCAACAGAGGGCAAACCCACCTGGACATCAGTTAACATGTTTCTTTATCTCACTCCCTGACAAATTAGAGTTTTATGATTTGATCAAAAGTATCCGTTTATTCATCCTTTATTTGGATTGAATATTTTTTTTCCCAAAAATAATTTGTGTGAAAGGTATCAATAAATTAATTTCCCAAAATTAAAGATCATGCCATTTTCTTGTACGACATCCAAATATTTCTATGTGGAAATGACAGCAAGGCAGCCTGTGAAAGTTCCAGTCTGCATGCCTTATGTTATAAGACCAAATCTTTTTAGCTACTTTCAGGTCTGCTGATGCATAAAAGGCTGAAGTAGGGCACAGGATTTGTACAGGTACTCTTACAAGAATGCCCAGACGGACATGATGGACCATAAAGGTGTTTTCTTCCTTTACAGAAGAGTTTAATGCTGGATATAGAATGGTATCTGATATCTCTTAATGAAAATACTGCTCACAGCTTATTTAAAAAAAAAAAATGCTTAACAAGTAGCTCAGATTTCCTCCCACTCATATTCATGGGCACCATGCACTCCAGGTAACACAGTATTGGGTTCATTGGTAGGTTGAAACAGTTCTCAAAACACATAATTTATAGAACACCATTGTATACAGACTAGTTATTTAGAGTTGATGGGCATATCTAGAGTTTCTGAAGAAGAGCTATACCATCAGATGTGCGACATGTTCCTAGACAATCTCTCTCTAGTGATATAAAAAAAAAAAAAAAAAAAAGAGTTTTCCTGGCTTTATATCTGGAGATTATAAGTTTTTCTTGCATGAGAGCATTACAGAAACCTATTTATCTATGCCCTCCTAGGGAAAACCAGCTAGCCACAAATGGTGGTTTAAAGGATTACATAACAGTACTCGCTATAGGCTATTTAATAGCTGTAAAACCCACAATGAAATCTTCTGACTTTCAGACTGCCTTTATTTAAAGACAGAGATTTTCACCCCTTTGGAAACTATTGCATTATTCAGCTATATGAAACACAGAACTTCTGCAAGCACTGGGTAGCTTTGTTCTCTTTCTCTAAGACTTTGTATCTTGCTGAATTAATGGTGAAGAACCATCACCAGAAGCAATTAAAAAACCCAAAAAACTTGGTTTTGCCTTTTCAATGTTAAATTAATTACATGTAAACATATACCCAAGATTCATGCAGAGAAATCTCATCAAGAGATTTCTGCATAAATACTAATCAAGGCTCCACTGTGTGGATTTTATAAAAATAATCCACTGAAAGTATTTGTGTATTAGGACTTGAAATGGACATGTTAACATCACTCTAGATTTCATTCTTCAAAATATTTCTTTTTGACCCTATTTTTACACATTACCTAGAAGCCAGAAGCAAGTTAGAGAATTAGAAATGCTGTTTCTTACTTAAGTAAAGAAGATAATTTTTATTGATATCTGAAACCTTAAAAAGTTCCAGAGACTGACTCTTGAAGACTGCAGGTTTTCATTTTAATATCCCAAAATATGGGCCATTTAGAGACCAATTATATGAACACTCATCCCTCTCTAAATCTTTGTTACTTTCTCCGTTGTCAATCACTTCTACATTAAAATGTAGACTTGAAATCAGTAATGATAAGGTTAAAAGCAAGGACTCACTCACAGCCTTGAAAGAAATTCAGCCACTACCATTGTGGAATGGAAATGTTACAGGCTGCAATGTCGCTAAATTTCAAGAATCAGGATGAAAAAATAATTTTAGGAAAAAAAAAAAATAGGATTCATATGTAAAAAAAAATCCATAAACTCTTACAGTATATGAAGAACCAAAGAAATACAACCCATTTACATTTGAAGAAACTAGTTTACTGGGGTTTTTTTATTATATAGCTATAAAACCTATCATAAAATCTAATCTTTTCACCTCTGTGTAAATAGAGCTTTTATTTTACATATTTTTTTATATAATAAATATTACATTATGATGTTCTATGTAATAATGTAGACAATGTATATGTAAGGTATGTACAGTGTGTAATGTAATATTTATTACATTGTGAATTTTGCAGAATATGGTAAAAATTAAAATTAGTGATTGACATGTGTTCTTTTCTTTCCAGGCAACATTTTCTTTTCCCATACTTTTCACTATTTTTCCCTTTTTCACTAATCTCAGTCTGAGGGTGTCAAGTTCTCAGATGGACCGGGACAAGTGGCAAGACCCATTGTTTTATTTTTTTCTTAAACCCAGAATATATGTGAAGACATGGGGTTTTTTTTGCAGCCTTGCTTTGGTCCAAAAAACAAGAATGTGAAATTTTGCACACCTGTTTTTGACTAGTGCCTCCAAAGAGATTCACCATATCTCATTCTCAGAAAAGATATGTTTAGAAGACCTTGCTTTAAACCATGTTTTACTTAAATGCAATTTTAGTTAGACAAAAATAATTTTTTTATAAATCACTTCATTTTACTTTAAGCTGTCACGAATTTTGGTTACTGTATAAATCCACAAATAAATGACATTTGCAAAAATGCATCCATAAATACAATTCTTGTTTATACTGTATCTAACTGCAGAACCATGAATGAAACTTTATTTTAAACGCTGAATGTAATACAGTCAGGGGTTGGTAGAAAATTTCAAATATATTTTAGACTTTTGCATTGCCCTCTAACGTCAAGTTGTATCCTAAATTAGCTGGACATTTGGTTGTAATATTGTGAGGAGTTTCCCATTTTTAATTCAGTCACAAATAACCCAAAGACATAATCTTTATAATTAAGTCTTCTAGCTGAACATCAGTGCTATTTAAAGAGAAAAGAATCATACCCACACTGAGAGCCTGTCTGCCCAAACGTATGGGGGCTTGAGAATACAAGCCTCTGCCTAGAGCCAATCACATCCATGTCAGGAGCAGGATCCTGTTTCAAGCACAGAAGCCTCTCAGCAACCTTTCTATTACCAAACACACCAATTTCAAATTGGATACTAAGTCATCTGCAGATTTCTGAGGAAGTTTAATACCTACATTTTCAGCTGCAAAAGTTACCTGTACTGTGTTAAACAGCACTTTGCAAAGAAGTTATAGGAGCATGGCAGATTGCTTCTTCTTCAGATTTTTTTTTTTTTTTTTTTAATGGTAAGCAGTTAGAATTAGAAGTTGTTGCCTTCGGCATTAAAAACCCCATGCTGCCAACATTTCCACCATCTCGTCAGCTTTTAGTTTCAATGGTATTTCTCATAGGATAATAACTAGCAGCTCCTATCTGGTATTTCTTTTCATGATAGCAAATCTCATTTTCTCTTTATTATCAGGAGGCCTTTCAGGCAACTTTTAGCAATGTCATTTTTCCATTACACATGTATTAATTCTTCCTCCATTTCTGCTCACATTTCTTCAGACAGACAACTCCTGATTCTAACAAAAGTTATGCCTGCTGTAGGCTCCAGTTAAACAGGAAATTTTCCATTACCTATAATATCCTATTCTACTATAAATGAAAACATTTAATTGTACTATTACTGACCTCATTCATCATTATGAGAAGAGAGTTCTTATACCTTGTCCTTCTCACCAAGTCATTAGGGATATGCTGGCAAAAACATCATTCCCTTCAGTTAGTATGTATCATTTCATTAACTGCATTTGTGCTGATGACATAAAATTGGAGGGACTGGTTGATACACCAGGAGGTCATGCTGCCATCAAGAGGGACCTGGACAGGCTGGAGAAAGGGGCTAACAGGAACCACATGAAGTTAAAAAAAGGGAAGTGTGGAGTCCTGCACCTGGGGAGGAACAACCCCACGCACCAGTATACAGTAAGGGACGTCCAGCTGCAGAGGGTCCTGGTGGAAACCCAAATTGAACATGAGCTGGTAATATGCTCTTGCGGCAAAGAAGGCTGATGGTGTCATGCGCTGCATGAATGGGAGTGTTGACAGCAGGTTGAAGGAGGTGATCTGCTCAGCAGTGGTGAAGCCACACCTTGAGTACTTTGTCCAGTTCTGGGCTCTTCAGTACAGGAGGGACATGGACATACTGGATAGAATCCAGCAAAGGGCCATGAAGGTGATAGACTGGAACATCTCTATGAGGAAAGGCCGAGAGAGCTGAGACTATTCAGTGTGGAGAAGACTCCGGGGGTATCTTATCAATGTATGCAAAATACATGAAGGGAGGGCACAAAGAGGACAGAACCAGGTGTGGTGCCCACTGCCAGGATCAGAAGCAATGCACATGAACTGAAACACAGGAAATTCCTTCTGAACGTGAGGAGATGCTTTGTTACTGCGGGGGTAACTGAGCACTGGCACAGGTTGCCCAGGGAGACTGTGAAGTCTCCTTTCTTGGATACTGTCTGGACTGTAAAGGTGGACAGTTGAACTACCCTGTAGCATCTTCATTTGGTCATATTTCTGAATGTTGCACTTGATCCTTTAATAGTTTTGAACAGAACCAAATTGTAAATTAGGTAAGCAAGAATATTTATCCACTATAGACTTTGGTTTTAGGCTTATAGGTGTTTCTAACCCAACTCTTATTTTTACTTATTAACAATTTCACTATATGTGTATTTGACCCCAGGCACACTGGCCTTCAGCTATATGTATGAACTAAAGTCTATTCTGTCCTTTAGTTTAGCCCAGAACCTGTCTTCAGGTACAAAAGAGGTGTGGTGAATGCCCTAGCACTGTCCTAACCCTTTCCAAAGGCAAGACATTCTCACAGTTGACTCTGCTGAATAGAAACAAATCTCAGAGCACCACAGTACAAAGCAGCAGGGCTTTGCTCCCCCGGGCACACAAGTACATTGGTTTGGGGACAGCAACACACAGAAGGCTTTGCTGTGGGAATACTTATACTCAGGTTAGGCTAACTGGAACACTCTGATCTCAGTAGTAATTAGCTTAGATGAGTCTGCAATGGAGATATTCCCTATATAGATGCTCACACCATCAGTGCCTTTCCATGCACTTTTTATATTTCCTCTCTGGGACTAATGGGTATTGGATGGCCGATGGTCACAAAACTCATTCTGACTGCTGAGAATGAAACATTATGGAACATAAATATATGAATGGAATTACATTAGGGAATAAAGTTTGAATGGAAAAAATAACCATAAAAAGATTAGCTTTTCACCTCTGGCTACCAAGGAGGACAGAATATGTGAGCAAAACAAGATGAAAATTCACTTCGAAGAATTGAGGGCCAGGAAGCACAGTGCATTGAAAGGGCCGATATAGGCAGTACATAAAAATTGCTTTTCTGTCCTAAGATATGACAAGAATATTCTAGTGAAGCTGCTATTAGAAAATGTGTTAACTATGTAGCCTTTTAGGACTGAAACCCTCTTGCTGTTCTTTGAGCCATATTAGATGATTTGAAATGCAAAACAAAAGCACTGAAGTTACCGATTCAGTCTGGTATCAGAGTTTGTCTCTTCCCTTTTGCAAAAAAGTGAAAAAGGAAACTGGCTTAGTAGTACAATCTGTGGGAGACATTATGGACACTGCTGTTCTTTATGATGCATCATGCTTTGCTCTTCAGTTTTGCTCTCCATCCACCACATCAGTTGAAGAGATACGACTCCTGGCATTTACCTACAGAACATTGTGTCGTACTCGTATGGCAGTCAGTTGCAAGCACAATCTCCTTTCATCATCTCATTTCTATACAGGCCAAAACCTCTAAAGGCCCTCTGCTCAACAAGAAATGTCTTCAGTCACAGGGCTTGGACCCTTCAACCAGTAGTCTCAGGTGTGCTAGACAAACAAGGTCTCCACTAAATCTCACTCTACAGAAAAGCAGTTGTTATGGAAAATGAACTTGCTTATGCTGACCAAGCATATATAGTTTCCATTATAACAAAATTCTGGAACTGTCTGACACCAATTATTTTGTTGGTAGCTTGCAGTTACCTTTACCGTATCTTAGAATTTTTTCTGACAAAAACATGCAATTCTCCACCTTTCATTTCAAACTCGAACATGTTCTGTTTTCCATTCACATCTCACTTGTAGGTCCCTTGTCAAAAAATTTTCTTCAAGCATGTCATATTCAGTTTTCAGTGCTATTTGTTTTCTGCTTGTTTACTTATCTGTCCCTGCTGACTTTGCAGCTTTAAAAGTACTATGGCAGTATGCTTTGCAATTACAGAATGAGGTTTGTGATGTCTTTTCTCAAGCCCCATTTCTATGAACCTCATGTCACCACTTCAGGTCTCCTCAGTTTCATGTTTCTGTTTTCCTTACTACTGGATTTTTTCTTCACTGTTTCCTTAGAGGAATCTGATTCAATACTGCAATCTAACAGTTTTGTACCTGAATATCCTTATTTTTATACTAATAATTTCAATAAAGTCACATAAGGAAGGATTTAATTTTGAAAAGATAGAAAGCAGTGGTTCAATCTTGTTGAAAAAGATGAAACATTCTGCTTGAAAGTATTTGCCTTAATTCCTCTCATTCGTTTGCAATGAATTTCTTCATATAGGTATAATTTCGGTTTTAATTTCTATTTTCTTCCATTTTGGAAGATGCAATTTCATGTATGGAGTTGAATTACTAAAATGCATATATAAAGTAACACTAATTCTCTTCAGATTGTCATCCTTTGGCAAACCAGATGCTAATTTTAGGTGATGGTACTCACATGAACATCTGCTGTTGAAGTCTTGGTAACAATTATTCTCAACACCATATAGCATTCCTGTGAGAAGCTGAGAAAAGTATAATAATTCATTAGTGAAAGCTTTACTTGAGATAGCAAGTATAACTACCTAATGTATATCTAGTTTTATTACAGTTAGAACTGTGTACAGAGTGCAAAAGAAAGAGCCATAGGACTACTGGGACTTTTAGCAGGTAGAAATAAAGAATTTATTTTCATTTGTCTTATACAGAGACTACACTAAATTTTTTGCTTTGAATGTGACAAACTCACAGCAATTGCACAGTGTCCTGTCAGTCAATAAAATGTTAGGTTACCCAGTGAGGGGATTATGAGAAAGAACAAAATTGCAGATAAATCTCCACAGCAACCTGAAAAGTCTATTTAGATTTCACAAATTAGGACCCAACTACAACAGCACATAACGGAGATTACTCGGTCAATGCCAAAAATGTTCTGCAGGATAACTCAGTAGATGGCATTATTCTCACAGAAATTAAATTGCAACACTATGAAGGTGTCGGGAAACTCAAAATTGTTGGAGGCGTGATCCTTCAGATTATGTAGGCAACCAATAACCTGCTCCAAGATAAGCCTTGCTGACTTTAGTAGTCTCACTGATCTAAATGGGACTGTTCAGTGCAGTTATTTGGGCACATTATCGGGTTGAGCAGAAGGCCCACATTTCCAATCACCTGTCACCACTACAGATTACCATTTCATTTAAGGGAAATATTTTAACTATGAAGTGAAAAATGTATCAAACAAAAAATACTTTCTTTTTGCACACATTTGAGTCCTACATAGTAATGCTATTATAATTTAGATGTATGCTGTATTTATTATATTCACAGTTCCATCCAAAAGCAAGAATAATATTACAGGGTAATATCAAAGTATGATGGATGCATCATACTGACCAAAACTGAAAAATCTTTATTCCTCACACATATATCAACATCCAAAGGTTAAAGTCTGCTAAAATAGTTTGTACTTTTAAAAAGTTATCTGAAGGGTTGATGACTGTAAGATATGTTTGATACAATCTATGCAAACTTCTACAGAAATTTTGAAAAATATGTCTTAATATACTGTGGAGTAAGATGCTGTAATGACATAATATACTTCAGTGCAAGTGGTAGAAATTTAAACAAAGCAACCATGAAGATGTTAATCCAAAGAACAGATCCAGGCTTAGATTCTTTCTGTGCTAATTTACTACTTCAAGCTAATTATTGTATCTTTAAGTACATTCTGCACCCCCTATTACAGCACCAATACTGAAAGAAAAAGAACCCTACAAAGCAGTTGTTTATTTCAAAGACATGAACACCTGCTATAAAATTAGTCTGACAAGTCTCACTCACCTGGAATAGCATCACCTTTAATTAGTGCATATAGTCAAGGGTGAGTCATTTTAAGAGTTGTTATAAGCACTCCAGTTGCTAATAGAGAAATGATACTAATTCTCCATTTGAAGGACAGGTTTTACTTCCATAGCACTCAGGTGCAGAAACAGATTGCTATTTGATGAACACAGTTAAACTAGTTAAGAATGAGAACATATCTCAAATATAAGAAAAGCACTGCCATGGTTTCACACCATAATACTGAGTCTTTGAAAAGATTATGCCATCATCCTGAGCCTGCTGAAAGACAGGGAATTGCATGTTGCCACTGAAGAATGGGACTACTGTACCAAAGAAACATTGTTGTTCTAATTTAATGGAGATGTGAATTGAATGAAAGCCTTCTTAGCACATCACACTGTTTTAAAGATTGTGCTAGCTCCCTCTGCTTCCTGAATATTGTTGGTTAGGCACATCACAGAACCTAATTTTGATAGACCTTGACCAAATTAACAGAGGCTACTACCACTGCTACTAATGGTAACAGAAACTCCTTGGGCAAAGTTTTGCATTAGTGATGTTAAGGGAATTTTGTCACTGTATTCAACTGGACCAGGTTTTCTCTGTCAGAATTAAAAGAAGAAGTAACAGGTCTTACTCCAAGCACAGTGATTACAATGAATATCTCTCTTCTGTATTTGATATCAGAGTGAAGCCATTCTTCAAATTTCAAATTTTCAATAACTGCTAAAATATTTTCTCCCAAATATTTTAGGGATTCAGGGATTTTTTTTTTTTTTTTTAAATGACACCTGACAATTCCTGATGGAAAAAACCAAAAAATACACCCATTTTTACATCACTAATTTTTCCCCTCCATCAACTATGTTCATCCAGCTGGGAGATGCGCTCAGGAAGGTGTGCAAGTGAGGCAGGAAAAACAAGTATGTTGAGCAGTCTGATTTACTGCAGAACTCCGATGTACTTTTTCAGGAGAGAATTGAAAGAACAGAAGTGCAGATACAGTCTTAACTGCTCTGTTTATCAAAGGACAGGCATTGTTTCAAGCCTGTACAAATAAATACAAAAGGAATATGTAGCTACCCCTAAGGCGGCAGTACCCAAGGAATCTGACTTGTTTTTCACTTGTCCATAAAGCAGGACTGGATTCCTGGAAAGGAACTCCCCAATACAAAGGGGAATTTAGAAATTTCAGACCTGGCATAAGAAATACTATCTGATGCTTCTCAGAGGGCAACACAGTTTTTTCCACCTGACCTCGATTCAGCTGGCTATGAGATTTGCAAAGGGTAAGCATTTTAAATCTGCAAATACATCTCCACTTTGTCCTTCTGATGATTATTTCTCTAAGGGAAAAATGTGACCACTGTTGGGGTAAGCATTAAAGCCAATGTTAATAGTTTAATTTCAGTACTGTTCAGGATCCAGAGGCAGTTACATATTTGAGTGTTATCACCAAGTAAGCAATTCTATTAACCTTTATACCCAGACTTTTGCATAAAGTAATACTAAGACAGCAGAGAGGACAGTAAGCTTGCTTACTGAGGCAGTTGCTGAGGAGAGGGGCTCCGAAGAGGAGGACAGCAGCGGGGGACCCTCCTGAAAGCATCAAAAACCCACGGCAAAACTGCAAGATGCGAAGGCAGAAGCCCAGGGAAGAGGGAGAGCCTCAAGTCACCTCCCCCCTGAGTGGGAACAGTGAGCTGCTGCTAACGAGGGCGGCCGTGAATCAGAGTGGGCGGAGACTGGAGTGACAACGCCCAAAGCCCTCACATACAAGAGCAGCTCCCAGGGAGCGCAAGTGACCAGGAGCACGGCAGAAGGGTGAGGCACGGCAGTTTACGCAGGCAGGGCGAGCGGACAGGGCGCAGTCCCTCTCCGGGGTCTAGATCTTATCTGAGCTAGTTTCATCTTATCGTCCTCCATGAGTAGACTGAACCATGGTCTCCACTCAGGTCAAAACCACCACCAGAAAGAACGTAGCGACCCAGATGGAGCTTCCATGCAAACATGCAGCGATCCAGGTCCCGAGCTGCAGGGATGCCTGAGCCTGTCAGTCCTGTCGGAAGGCACCAGTGACAACACCTGTGTGTGTTGCAATCAACTGGATGACCTGCTCAGCCTGGTGACGGAACTCAAAGAAGAGGTCGAGAGATTAAGAAGTATTAGGGAGTGTGAAAGGGAAATCGATTGGTGGAGTAACACCCTAGCGCCCCTAAAACAACAGGAGCAAATGGAGGCTCCAAACAAGGTAGGTAATCCCTCATCCTCTTGCTACCAGGCAGAAGGAGGGGACCTAAGAGATGGGGGAGGCTAGAAACAGGTCCCCGCTCAGGGAGGCAGGAAAATCCTCTCCCGACCTCCCTCACCCTCCATGGTGTGCCTTCATAATAGATTCAGGGCCCTGAAACTTTTGAGTGAAGAAGAGAAGGATGAAGGAAATGAGTCGAACAAGGAGGAAGACCAAGGTCCACCAAGGCCGGGTCATTCTAGACCAGGTATTAAAACCAGTTCTAAAAGGAACCCCAGAAGAGTCATTATAGTGGGTGACTCCATTCTGAGGGATATCGAAGGCCCCATATGCAGACCAGACCCACTTCATAGGGAAGTCTGCTGCCTCCCTGGGGCCCGGGTGAAGGACCTCATGGCAAAACTCCCCACTCTAGTGAGACCTAAGGACTACTACCCTCTCCTGGTTTTTCAGGTAGGTAGTGATGATATTACCAGCAGAAGTCCTAAAGCAATGAAGACAGATTTCAGGTCCTTGGGGAAAGTGATTAAGGGGTTGGGGGCACAAACTGTGTTATCCTCCATCCCTTCAGTTGGGGGGATGGATGAAGAAGAATACCGGAGAACTCAACAGATGAACTTGTGGCACCAAGACTGGTGTTACAGTCAGGGTTTTGGATTTTTCAATCATGGGCTTGTATACAGGGCACCAGACATTTTGACATTAGATGGAATGCACCTGTCCCAGAGGGGGAAGAGGATCTTGGGGCAGGAGTTAGCTGGGCTCACTGATAGAGCTTTAAACTAGATTTGAAGGGGGAAGGGGACAAAACATCAGCCCATCTGAAGTGCATGTATACCAATGCACACAGCATGGGTAACAAGCAGGAGGAGCTTGAAGCCATGATGAAACAGGAAAATTATGATATTGTGGCTATTACAGAAAAATGATGGGATGTCTCCCATGACTGGAGTGCGCCAATCGATGGCTACAAGCTCTTTAGGAGGGACAGGCAAGGAAGGAGAGGTGGTGGGGTGGCGCTGTATGTTAGGAACTCTTATGACTGCTTTGAGTACAAGTGTAGTGAAGACAGGGTAGAGTGTCTTTGCATTAGAATCGGGGGAAGGCCAACAGGGCAGATATTGTAGTAGGAGTATACTATAGACCACCCACCCAGGACAGAGAGTGGATGAAATATTCTATAGGCATTTAGGAGAAATCTCACAATCGCTTGCCCTTGTTCTTGTGGGAGACTTTAACTTCCCAGACATCTGCTGGAAATACAGCACAGCAGAGCGGGACCAGTCTCGGAGATTACTGGAATGTGTGGGAGACAACTTCCTGACGCAGCTGGTGAGAGAACTGACCAGAGAAGGTGCCCTGCTGGATGTCCTCTTTGTGAACAGAGAAGGACTGGTGGATGATGTGGCGGTCGGAGGATGACTAGGGCACAGCAATCATGAAATAATAGAGTGCTCTATTCTTAGAGACGCCAGGAGAGGGGAAGCAGAACTGACATCCTGGACTTCAGAAGGGCTGACTTTGTCTTGTTTAGGCACCTGCTTGACAGGATCCCTTGGGAGACGATCCTGAAGGGTATAAGGGTCCAGGAAGGCTGGGCACTCTTTAAGAAGGAAGTCTTAATGGCTCAGGAGCAGGTGGTCCCCAGGTGCTGTAAGAGAAGCTGGCAACAGAGAAGACCACCCTGGCTGAACAGGGAGCTTTGGCTGCAACTCAGGGAGAAAGGGAGAGTTTACAGCCTTTGGAAGAAAGGGCTAGCCACTCACAGTGATTACAAAGATGCTGTGAGGCTATGCAAGGTGGAAATCAGGAGGTCTAAAGCCCTGCTAGAAATTAATCTGGCTTCAGCAATCAAGGATAAGAAGAAATGTTTCTATAAATACATCAACAGCAAAAGAAAGACCAGGGAGAGCCTCCATCCCCTGCTAGATGCAGGAGGAGACATGGTAACAAGTGATGAGGAGAAGGCTGAGGTGCTTAATGCCTTCTTTCCTCAGTCTTTAATAACAAGACTAGTTGTATTGAGGGAATCCAGCCTCCTCAGCTAGAGGACAGAGACTGCGAGAACGACCCCCCCGCATTCCAGGAGGAGACAGTCAGTGACCTACTGCATCCCATAGACACACACAAGTCTATGGGACCGGATGGGATACACCTGAGGGTGCTGAAGGAGCTGGCTGGGGTGCTCGCCAAGACGCTTTCCGTCATTTACCAGCAGTCCTGGCTGACCGGGGCAGTCCCAACAGATTGGAAATTGTCTAATGTGACGCTCATCTATAGGAAGGGTCAGAAGGGTGATCGGGGAAATTACAGGCCTGTCAGCTTGATGTCGGTGCCCAGGAAGTTGATGGAGCAGCTCATCCTGAGTACCATCACACAACACATGCGGGAAAACCAGATGATCAGGCCCAGTCAGCATAGGTTTATGAGACAGGGCGACCTGCTTATTGGATGAGGGAAAGGCTGTGGATGTTGTCTACCTTGACTTTAGTAAGGCCTTTTACACCGTTTCCCACAACATTCTCCTGGCAAAACTGGCTGCTCGAGGCTTGGATGGGCACACGCTTTGCTGGGTAGGAAACTGGCTTGATGTCTGGGCCCAAAGAGTTGTGGTGAACGGAGTTAAATCCAGTTGGCGGCTGGTCATGAGTGGTGTCCTCCAGGGCTCGGTTTTGGGGACACTCCTGTTTAACATCTTTACTGATGATCTTGACGAGGGGATCGAGTGCACCCTCAGTAAGTTTGCAGACGACACCAACTTGGGTGGGAGTGTTGATCTGCTCAAGGGTAGGGAGGCTCTGCAGAGAGACCTGGACAGGCTGGAGCCATGGGCTAAGGCTAACTGTAGGAGTTTCAATAAGGCCAAATGCCGGGTGCTGCACTTGGGCCACAACAACACCCAGCAGCGCTACAGGCTTGGGGAGGAGTGGCTGGAGAGCTGCCAGTCAGAGAGGGACCTGGGGGTGTTGATTGACAGCCGGCTGAACATGGGCCAGCAGTGTGCCCAGGTGGCCAAGAAGGCCAATGGCATTCTGGCTTGCATCAGTAATAGCGTGTCTAGCAGGGACAGGGAAGTGATCTTGCCCCTGTACTCGGCACTGGTGAGGCCGCACCTCAATTACTGTGTTCAGTTTTGGGCCCCTCACTACAAAAAAGACATGGAATTACTCAAGCGTGTCCAGAGAAGGGCAATGAAGCTGGTGAAGGGTCTGGAGCACATGTCGTATGAGGAGCGGCTGAGGGAACTGGGGTTGTTTAGTGTGGAGAAGAGGAGGCTGAGGGGAGACCTCATCACCCTCCACAACTACCTGAAGGGAGGTTGCAGAGAGCTGGGGATGAGCCTCTTTAACCAAGTAATAAGTGATAGGACAAGAAGTAATGGCCTCAAGATGAGCCAAGGAAGGTTTAGACTAGATATTAGGAAGTATTTCTTTACAGAACGGGTTGTTAGGCGTTGGAATGGGTTGCCCAGCGAGGTGGTGGATTCCCCATCCCTGGAGGTGTTCAAGAGGCGGGTTGACATGGCGCTTGGGGATATGGTGTAGTTGGGAACCGTCAGTGCTAGGTTAACTGTTGGACTAGATGATCTTCAAGGTCTTTTCCAACCTAGATGATTCTGTGATTCTGTAAGAGAAGTGAAATCTGTAGAACAGTAGCACTAAAGGCATATTCAGAAAAATTTTCTTACAGCTTAACTCAAGTAAATTTAACCTAGTAAAGAGCATTTTAGCATCATATCCACTTTGTTTCGCTTCCCTGTGGTTGTAGATTTTGCTTTGGCTCCCTCTCTCCCCCAAGCTATCCTTAAAAAGGAAGATCTCCAATTAACTAGAGATTTAAAAATACAGAGAAACATTGATGTTTTACTAAGGCACACTGAATTTTTTTGTGCAAAGATTTTTTAACATGATGTTTAGTTTCATCAATAGTGGACAAATCTCACAGCTAAAGCTTTCGAAGCCTCCTATCTCACATTTGAGTCTAAAGGAAACTGAATGACAGTAGCCAAGAAATTAATCTGTAAACCTTTACCCAAAAGTGAACTTGTGACTACTTTGCAGTAAATAATGAGCAAATTACAGGATATATTTTCCACACTTAGAAAAACATAAAACCTAAATGTGGTGTAGAGAGGAGTATAAAATAGCAATTCTTTACTAATTACTATGTGGAAATCTAAGCACTTTATATTCTGCTGTCATGTTAATCCTGACGAGAAAGAAATCAATCCTATTTCTTATGCACATTGCAAAATGCAACTTCAGCCTAATGTGTACGTTATATGAGAAATTCATTCTTTATTCCTTTATATTCTGTAGCACTATTATGGGTTAACCCCAGCAAGAAGCTGAGCCCTACCATGCTGCTTCCTCACTTTCCCCCAGGAGGATCAAGCAGAGAATGGGAAGGGTAACAGTGAGAAAACTTGTGGGTTTAGATAAAAACAGTTTTACAAGGAAAGCAAAACCTGCACATACAAGCAAAGCAAAATAAGGAATTCATTCCCTACTTCATATCTGCAGGCAGATGTTTAGCCACTGCCAGGACAGGAGGCCTCCATCATGTGTAACTGTTGCTTGGGAAGAAAAATGTCATCACTCTGAACATATCGTACTCCTCCTTTCCACCAGTTTTTATGGCTGAGCATGACACCATATGGTGTGGGATATCCCTTTGGTCAGTTGGGGTCAGCTGTCCTTGCTATGTCCCCTCCCAACTTCTTGTGCACCCCCGGCCTACTTGCCGGAGGGGCAACATGAGAAACAGAAGAGGCCTTGACACAGTGTAAACACTATTCCTGGTGTTTACATTCTTGTGTTAACAACACTGTTTTGGTCACCAATCCAAACACAGCACCATTGCAGCTGCTATGATGAAAAATAACCCTATCCCAGCCAAGGCCGGTACAAGCACCCTACCTATTGCAGGAAATTTTAAAATTTCCACCAAAGTAGTTCAGAGCAGTTAATAAAACTCTCAGTATTGACAGAAGAACCATCTAAAAGTTTAAGGGATAGATTCTGGCACTTTAATTAATTAGTACTTCAATTTGCTTTCATTGTAGCCATTAGCAACTAGTGTACTTCAGGGCACTGTCAGGCTGTTCCAGCCCTGCTGCTGTAGGGTTGCTTTTGGATGGCCCAGGGATGGAGGGTATCAAAAGCAGATCAGCTCAGTCCTTCAGCCCAACTCCCTACAAAGTTACACTGCTCTGTCCCTGGCTGTGTGCAATTATTTGGCTCTTGATGCTCTGCTGACCATAGTAATATGACTGTAAAAGGAAGGGGGAAAGTTTTGTTAGACCTGTAGGAAGAACAAATACTGTTAAGAGTTCTTGGTGGCTACAGATACAGTATATGGGAGAGGAAGGAAACAGAAAGTCTTTTGTTGTCCTGTCTGGCAACTTTCAGTTCATTCTTTCATTACACAATGTTTTTGCCCCTGAAAAGCAAAAGAATAAGAAAACCGTGGCTACATACTTAACTACACACTTAAGAGAACAAGAGCACACTTCTAGGATTATTTCGTTTATAGAAATATAGTCATTATTTTCTTACATTTGATGCAATATAGTTGGGAGGCAACAATCTGTTTACAAGATGAAATGCATATAATGTATATTGCGATCAACAGTGGTAACAAGTTATTTGTAGAATTAACTCTTTATATAAATAGGGAGCATAAAGGATGGGATGACAGCAGGGGCTTTGAAAGTACAGGCACAAAGAACCAGGTCTGTAAACAACCCACTGATGACTAATTACCAGTGAATAAAGGAATGCATCCTTGAGAGCTAGAGCTTGTTTGGGGTGTAAAAAGGGAACAAAGTGACAACCAAGGGAGAAAAACAGTATTCACTCATTCAGGATGACCAGAAACAAGAGAACTGAATCAGCTCAACTGAAAAGGGGACTCCAGTTATCTGACCCAAGATGGAAAACACCTGAAATTGGTACAGTACTTGTGGGCCTCCCCCTTACAACCCCAGACAGCACAGGCACCCACTGTTGGGGAGGGATTGCTGCTCATTCATGCTGAGCTACTGCTACATATATCCACACGATAGTTTACCCAAGGCAGGAAAGACAATGACAGCCATTGGGAAAAGGCATAAGACTGAGCATTAATATGTAGTTGCAATTTATGTATCTACATATGCATACTTGAACTGGCAATATTGGGGAGTTAACCGGTAAACCTTATTTAAAGGAATTACATGGATTGGAAATTTTCTATCCTCCACATATAACTTTTGGGTTGACCATTGCATTGTAACCTACTCTGGATCTCAGAGGCAACAAAATAGTAAAATTTTCTCCTGTACTTCACAAATACTCACTGTCCTAAAGCAATGTACTCATTAGCTAGCAATCCTTCTAAAAAGGATGGCTAAGGGAACAACCCTGATCCCCCAAAGCCATTAAACCAAGCATCAGCATCCAGGTAAATAGCTTCACATGTACATGTTCCTAATATAAATAACACTATGCAAGGAACTGCTACTGGCTTAATTTAGTGAAAGGAACAGTCTAGTACTAGCACGCTTGCTCAAATACGGCTCTAGAGTTCAAAGCATTTGATGAATCCACCATATGCCTTCTTTGGACTCATGTAGTCATAACTTATGAGAATAAGCTAATAAAACATTTTAAGAACAACAAAGTAGATGAACAATAGTTTCTGGATTTAGTATATGATCAGTGGACATTTTAGCTGTTCTAATCTCTCTCATTTGTATTGTTTTATTGTGTAATTCAAAGATACAACACTTGATACCACAACAAGTTGTAGCCAGGATTTCCCTAATAAATTATTCCCAGTCTCACCCTATTCCAATCTACACAGAGAAAAATGGAGCTAGAATCAGTAAGAAGTTTATCTTTTTAATTGTCCAGAACTGTACCACTGAAATAAAATCAGCTTAACAGATTCAAATCCAATTGTACTTTGTGATTTGTAGATCTTACTGTAGTTGGAGTTGCTTCAAAATACCTAATTGACAATGAGGATTTGGGGGTTTGGGGTGTGTGGTTTCTAAGGTGGGTTTTTTGCAGGTAAAATCACTGTGTTCCTGCCATACTTTTCAAATCGTTACCACTCTGGCTGTGTCTTGAAGTCAGACAGCAGTAACATGAATTGAGTGAATTATCACAGCTGTATACCTCCTGCAAGTAACCATTACAGAAAATTATTCCCTCTCTGTTTTCTTACTTCAAAGAAGTCACTGTCCCATCATTTCACTTTGCTACAGACATTTCTGAGAATCACACTGGATAGAATTTTACCATTTCCCTGTTAAAGCACATCAATCTATATTTTGAATTTATTCCTCTACAGGAACACAGTTATTCCTGGGGGAATTTCAAAACTATCTGGCCAGTTGAATGAAACTTAAGTTTCATATTTATGCAGCTGTGATAGCAGGATAAACAGCTGGCACAAGTGATGGAAGTATCTGCTAAAGAGAGTAACCTTTCCTGTTTATTTTCAGTTTGCTTTATAGTCAATAGATTTATGTTTTTTTGGCTGCTGCAAGAGCATAGAGGGGAGATACAAAATCCCATTCAAAAAAAAAACAAAAAACAACAAAAAAAAACCCAAAAAACAACAAAACAGAGAAAAAGCACCTTAAGATGATAAATATCCAGCACTAAATTCTGTTTTTGAAGACTCCTTTATTGAGATGAAAGTAGACAAACAAAGCCACACAGATTGGACTTCAGTTAATTTGTTAATAATCCTCTGCTCTCACTCATTTGAGAGACTATTTCCAGAGCCCAACTGTAAGTTGCCAAGTTACCCCAGCGTAGCTATTTTCTATACAAAACATAAAAATCACTAATTCCTCTGTAAATAAATGTTCATTAGCAGAAATTATAGGTGTGAACTACAGTCTTGAAGTGGACACTGTATAAGCATTCACATGATTAGTTAACACACTTCAAATGACTGGTAACTTCCAAAGATACGATATCTTGCTTGCAAGCATTTGACAGACTATCTGATTTGGGGTGCTGTCACATGAATGAACCTCCATTGTAACAGATGGAAGGATATTACACTTTTAAGAGAGTTAATTCCTTGCTGAATAGAATTGTGTGACTGGTAATGCATTTCTGCACAGGAGTTAAACCTCCAAGATTTTTTGCTTTGGGTTTTTGGTTAAACAGTCTAGGAATATAATTACCTGTAAAATCCTCATTCAGAAAGGATGTAACTCTTGTGTTGAAAATGATCACAGCAGTGTTTTCCAAGTTTTAGGTTAGTGCTTACATGGGGGTATACAGCTCAGTGATCACATAATATGGACATCTCACCACCAACCTGGTAGTTCCAAATCTACATATTTTAGGCATTAATTCAGAATTACCTCATGGGGCACTCAATATTAACTTTCAACAGAACATAGAGTTTAAAAATGTAACATTTGCACCTATAAATTCAGGAATCTCAAGTAAAAGTTGATGTCCAGCGTTATCAATTACTACAAACATAATTTCTGGGATTTGTATTTGGAAGACGCTAAAAAAATGGATTGGTTTCAGAAACAGGCTGTAAGAATTATCAATTATTTGAAATAGGTAACCTTTGGTAAGACAACAAATAAAAATCTGTTTACTTCAGTGAAGACTTTATCCCAGTCCAAATTTACACAAGACTACTTTAATAGAAGACCACATAATGTAGCAAATGAAGTTATAAAGAGATACAGCAGTAGAAAGCTGGGGAGACACCACTATAGAAGCTTTTCTTTTTGTCTTTACAGGTTAGAATTAATCTGAGCTATTTACCTGGAGTTTTGTGGATTCTCTGGCATTGCAAGCCCAAACAAAGACAGAATATTGTTCAGAAACACATGCTCTACCCTCATGTTGTCACAAACCAGACAATCCGGAGACTCCCCTATGCTCTACCACTTAGTAGACTACTCAGTCTTTTTCTCTGCAAAAATGAAAAACTAAGTCATTTGAACTGAACAAGCAATTTTTCAGTTTGTATCTATTTGTGAGTTTCCAAGTACTTTATGTCTCCAATAAATGGCATAGGATCATACTGTTTCTAAACACATTTATGTGTTTACTGACTCTTATGTGTATTTCCTTTTAAAATATAGTACTACCCTCTGAAGTCCCAATCTGGGTAGGCATTTAAACTTAGTCTTTCTTTGCAAGAAGGAGAACAAAATCATGGACAATTTCCTTGTCCAGAAACTGTATGAGAAAACAAGTGTGGGTTTGTTTTTAGGAGATAGATTCAATTAAGACACTGGTCTTTAAAATACTTTTAGAAATTTGAGGGGTTTTTCTCCATCTGAAAGAATAAAAAAGTTTATTAACATTTATCCTAAATATCTCTCACTTCCTCCCTAAAATAAGAAAAAGTGTTCACAACAGTGAAATTCTAGTATTATCACGTCAAATTTTTTTGGACCACTCAGAATTGCAAAGGTTAATAAAATCAAAGATAAAAATCTCTGAAGATAGTTCATTTATTCAAGGAATTGCATACTTTGCTGCTAAGCATTCTAAATTATATTTCAATTTAAAATGCAGGCCTTATGTGGATTAATTTTTACTAAATTCAAGGTTTTACAGAAAATTTCAATAACTCAGTGTGATTTTTGAGAGAATCAGATCTAATTTCACAAATTCAATTATTTTTTTCAATGTTTTGGAAATCACAATCTCTTTAAAAACAGTCACTGCATACTCTTTTCAGTTGGTCAGCCACAGAAAAGGAAACAGTTTTTTGCATCTACATTCTTTTCAGACTAGAGACATATGGTTATTCCCATGGAAGAGAGATTTCCCAGAGCAGGAGATATTTTCTTGTAAACAAATCTCTCCACTAGTGCCAGTGGGTGGTTACAAAAGGCACTTAATGATGTTTGATATCCTCTTCCCTCATCACCCATATTTCCTATGTCTGTGTTGTGCAGAACACGTAGCAGCATGCTGTTTTTAAGAAGCCTAAAAACTCCCCTCAAATAGTTACACTCCCAGCTGCAGTTGGAACAAAATATTATTAAATTAGTTTATTAAATAATTTAACTTATAACTCCATATTATAAAAATTTTCTCTAGCATGGGTCCTCAAGACTGTTTGCCTATTTCTACCATACAAAGCAGTATTGCTATGGAAACTGTTTACATTTCTGGAAGAAGAGGATACATAGTCTCCCAACATATTAGCCTTTAATTTGGATTTGAAGTGCTGCCCTGTTCACGGTCCTCCCTGAAGGTCTTCACTAATGAGTGTAAACCACTCATCTCCCAGCCACAGAGCATGAGTGAGCAGTCATGAGAAAGCCAATTTTTAATTTAATCAAACAGCACACAAGAAAACAGGAAGCTTGCAAATCAATTCTGTATTGTATTTACAAGCTGGAATGTCAATCAAGCAATCAGAAACATGCAAATTACTACAATGATTACCTGACTTATCTATCCACCTAGTATCCTTGGCAATGGGCAAACCACAGTATTTGAAGAATCATTGCTGTGCACTATTTATAACATTACATTAGCTTTGTAGTACTTTTGAAATTCTGTAGGCCAGTGCATCATTCCCTAAAGCAAAAGAGTTAGCAGAGCTAATTTTCCCTTGTCATCAGAAGTAACAGTCTTCTCATCAGGGAAGTGTAATAAGTTGCTACTTCATCCTAAGAGGAAATATAGTTTAAAACAATAACAAAACCCAATCCTTGCAACTCGAAGTCACACCAAACCAAAAACTTGTAATGAATCACAGAATCATTCAGGTTGGAAAAGACCCTTGGGATCATCGACTCCAACCGTCAGCCCTACTCTACAAAGTTCTCCCCTACACCATATCCCCCAACATCTCATCTAAATGACCCTTAAACACATCCAGGTGACTCCACCACCTCCCTGGGCAGCCTATTCCGCTGTCTGACCACTCTTTCTGTGAAAAATTTTTTCCTAATGTCCAGTCTGAACCTCCCCTGTTGCAGTTTAAAGCCATTCCCTCTTGTTCTGTCACTAATCACCTGTGAGAAGAGACCAGCACCAGCCTCTCTACAATGTCCTTTCAGGTAGCTGTAGAGAGTGATGAGGTCTCCCCTCAGCCTTCTCTTCCTCAAACTAAACAGTCCAAACTCCTTCAATTGCTCCTCATAGAATTTGTTCTCCAGGCCCTTTACCAGCTTCGTTGCCCTCCTCTGCACTTGCTCCAGCACCTCGATATCTCTCTCATATTGAGGTGCCCAAAACTGGACACAATACTCAAGGTGTGGCCTCACCAATGCAAAGTACAGGGTGACTATCACCTCGCTACTTCTGCTGGTCACACTATTTCTAATACAAGCCAGGATGCCGTTGGCTTTCTTGGCCACCTGGGCACACTGCTGGCTCATGTTCAGCTGCTTGTCAATTAGAACCCCCAGATCCTTCTCTTCCAGACAGCTCTCCAGCCACACCTCCCCAAGCCTGTAGAGATGCATGGGGTTGTTGTGGCCCAAGTGCAGGACCTGGCACTTGGCCTTGTTGAAGCTCATCCCATTGACGTTGGCCCACCAATCCAATCTATCCAAGTCTCTCTGTAGTGCCTCCCTATCCTCATGCAGATAGACACTCCCGTTTAACTTGGTGTCATCTGCGAACTTAATGATGATACACTCTATGTCCTTATCAAGATCATCAATAAAGATGTCGAACAGAAATGGTCCCAACACTGAGCCCTGAGGAACACCACTTGTGACCGGCCGCCAGCTGGATTTAGCTCCATTGACCACCACTCTCTGGGACCGTCCATCCAGCCAGTGCTTGATCCAGCAGACCATACACTCATCCAGGCCATGATCAGCCAGTTTTTCTCTGAGAATTCTATGGGGAACTGTGTCGAATACTTTTTGAAAATCCAGGTAAACAATATTGCCAGCCTTTCCATTGTCCAATAGTCAGGTCATCTTGTCATAGAAGGAGTTCAGGTTTGTCAGGCAGGACCTGCCTTTCATAAACCCATGCTGACTAGGCCTGATCCCCTGGTTGTCCATTATATGACTTTTAATGGCACTCAAGATGACCTGCTCCATGACCTTCCCTGGCACCGAGGTCAGACTGACAGGTCTATAGTTTCCTGGATCCTCCTTTCTGCCTCTCTTGTAGATGGGTGTCACATTTGCCAATGGGACCTCCCCAGTTAGCCATGATTTCAGGTAAATCATGGAAAGCAGCTTGGCGAGCACATCTGCCAACTCTTTCAGCACCCTTGAGTGTAACCCATCTGGTCCCACAGACTTGTGTCTTGCAAAACAGAACTTGCAAAACAGAAGATGACAATGAGTTATGTACAAAAGAAAAGCATTTTGACTGGAAATACAAACCTAGTAAATTTTGCTGAGGATTACTTTGAGACCCTGAATTCAAGTGCAGTCTAGAAAAATAAATATGTGCAAATGAAATTATAGGTGCCACCGTTACTAAAAGGGTCAGACTATCACAAAAGAGTTGGATAACTTTGAGAACTTCTGTAATACAAATCACAATTAAATGTAATGCTCTTACAGGCTAATTCCAAACCTCCTGTAACATAACCTTAGAATGTACTGGGTATGTTTAATATTTTAAGCAGAGATAAAGAGTCACCAAGTCAGGAAACTACTAACAGAAATGCAATACTTTTAGCTCTTGGAACAGTGTGTACAATTTTGGTAATGCATTACTCAGGAATGATGAACTCAGACTGGAAACAGTCTGGGAAGATCTATTAAGATCATCAGGGACACAGAACGGTTCAATCACATGAAAAAGGCTAAAAGACCTTGTGTTGATTGGCTTAGCAAATAGTGGGTGTGCAACAGCTTACATACAGAGAAGGGAAGTAAGCTGTATAGATCTATAAAAAAAAGACATAGAATCATGTCATAGAAAAGTTTGGGTTGGAAGGGACCTTAAAGATTATCTAGTTCCAACCCCCCTGCCATGGGCAGGGACACCTTCCACTGGATCAGGTTGCTCAAAGCCCCATCCAACCTGGCCTTGAACACTTCCAGGGAAGGGGCATCTACAAACTCTGTGGGTAACATGTTCCAGTGTCTCACCACCCTCACAGTAAAGAATTTCTTCCTTAAAGAATTTCTTCCTTATGCAAACGCTTGACTGATACTTTTATCAATATTTTATCTAGAAATTTCAAGGAAAACTGCTGCTTATTATCAGCCATTAGGGATTCTGAGATATGCTGCCAATAGAAGTGAAAGGGAAAAGGAAATAAGTTTAAAATGCAGCCTTGTTTTAGATGGTATCACATGCTGATTCAGTAACCTGTATTGTATCAAATGAAATAACTCTAAAAAGAGCCTATTAGCCCTAAAGTTAAGCTTTTGTCCCAAGCCTTGTCACCATTAGGATGCCTTTTTCTAAGAGCTGCAAACAAATCTGTTTTCTCTACCTTAGTGTGGAGTGCAAAAAATAATCCCAGTAAGGTATTTCTAATTAGCGTGCAGTTTACCTTAGTGTTTCAGCTCCCAGAAACATGAAGAGCTGTGATTGGCATCTGTAACTGTCTAACACCTAATTAAGCAGGCATAGGTCTGTTAGAAACTGTGCAAGATGCTAATTTATTAGGAAATTAATAGAAGCAGCTCCAGAGACCTGTGGCCAGATATATTACTGGTTTATTATTGGACTAAAAATCTACACTAATGTTTTTTTCACTGGAATTAAACACACATTGCATTAAAAAAAATTTAAAAAAAGAAAAAAAGAAAAAAAAAAGAAGAAAAATAATCAGGTTAGACTGGAAAGTAGTTGTTACTTGCTTAAAAAAAACAAAAAGATAAATGTAAAGAGCAAAAAATAATTATAAAAAAACAAGTAAGACAATTTACAGCACATTTCTGTCCTCACATTTATACATTCTAATCTGTTCTTTGCTTTTTTTTTTTTTTTTTTGCTATAAACCAATATGCCATTTTTGCAAACACCTCAGATGTGAAATTGTTCATCAGCAGCAACAATTTTCAATAATCTAGGGTTCTTCATTGAAATAAAACAGAAGTCTAAGCATTTATTTTTCCCCAAACACAAAAAACTTTCTTAAATAACTAGCTAATTAACTGCAGAACACAATTCCATGTGCACTATGCACCTTAGATTTTTCCAGGTACCTTAACAAATTTCTAAACTGACATGCCTAAGAACTATGTTAAATGAAGATGATCAGAAGCAAAGTAGGTATCTTTTGGAGTTCAGTATGTTCTTGAAAAGGTAAAAATAGAGTCCATAGTTCATAAATGGCTTTTCCCTGTCTACTGCAAGTCCTTTTTTACAAAGGCAAGCTTGGAGAAAAACCCCAACAACCAAGCAATAGATAAAGATACTTCATTCATTATTTGTAAAAGTTACAAAAAGGACAAGAATGTTATCACAGTGAAAATCTCCTTTGTTACATTAGCTACAGAGGTCTTGACAGGCCTTCGTAAGAACATAGGGCAAAATAACACATTTCCCAGGACAGAAATGCAGTGACTATAGGAAAAGAAACACTGCAGATGTGCATTTATTTGATAATTGGATTAATGGATGCAAATAAAAGGAAGCCCACAAGCTAGTTGAACTCTTGCAATCAGAAAAATATTACTGTTTAAGCATAAACTTTGCTGAATGGTAGTAATGACATGACAAACTTTTAGCTCCGTTTCTATCCTTCCTACACACACCAAATGTCCATCCAGGTTATTTGCATTTAGAGAGCAGTATTTTCAACACACTAAACTGTCATGGTCTCTTCCAGAGGGAATAAAGGAAGTATGGCTTTAGCTGGCATACCAAAACTGTGCAGGTCAAGACCACTAAGGCCTTCAAGCATGTTGTAGGAAAAATACTGTCTTGTTCACAGTGGCTATAAATAGTTATAAACAGCTAGAATTAGAACCTATCTTTCAGAAACCTAATATCTGTTTGTATGCACAACTTCAAATTTAAGCACCACAGTTACAGATATACAATTACTTGCATACTTACAGTAGCTGAAATATATATACATTAGTCAGTGGAGTTAAGGGCTGGAATTCAATTTGCAAGTATGTTCTAACCTGACAGCATGTTGGCTGAGTGGGTATATTCAAGAAATCATTATGATTACATCAAATATAACATGAAATATGTCCAGTAAGTATTAAAAGAAAAAATAATAAAAATCATCTACAAGTGCCTCCAAGTCATCCTTCTGCAGAGCAGTAAGAGTTAAGACAAAGCACCCTAGCAGATCAAAAAGACATGACAACCACTTACACGAATCTATCAGAATTGCTCAACAATTAAAGCTGAAAAGCATGTGCCTCCTGCAATAGAACTGCTTAACAGAATACGAAGTCCAGCCCCAAACACCTGGCGATGGAACAGTTAAAGGATTTGAAACAAACATGCCAAAGACGTAGAACTGTTGGTCCTGCCAACTCCTGTTAGAGATAATGAAAAAAAGGAAGTTTGTCAAAGAAAACTTATAAAAATGAATGCTTCCACTGATGTGTAAAATATGTTTTGAAGATATGCACTGATGTTTCAATACAGGCACTAAATTCCCAGATAATTAAGTATCCATTTCTCCTTTTCCTGTCCTCATAGGTCTTTTCCCTTCACAACAGATGAATGTAGTTTTAATTTCTCACCTTAGCTAGGCAGCACTAGTCTTTCTTCTGCCCTGCCTTATATCCCTTAGATTTCTTTTTGTGGAGTCCACTTATCCTTTATTTTTAGCACAGCAGAGTCTGTTGTTCTTCATGTTACAACTCAGGGATCCTTCACAATGTTTCAGAGCACTGTAGGGGAGGAGGGGGAAATGGAACAGAATGAACTGTGACTGCTAGAGCTCCCTTTCCAACTTACTTGATTCATCCACATAGCACAGAGGACAGAATGATACCATCTCTCACATTAGTGTCTAACATTTTATGGTTTCCTTTAGCTCACCCAGAAAGCCACCAAGAGCAAAGAGGTTTTTCCTCTTTATTAATAGTGTCCCTTACAGGGCAGAGCACCAATACACTATCACTGCCACAACTCCCAGCTGTGACCTTGGACAACATTTTATGAACTTCCAGTTTCCTTCACTTACTACAGCTTTATTTTAAGAAGAAAATCCTTATTAGCTACTTTTTTGCACTTAAAAGGAAAGTTACCTTGCCCATGTGAATGACTGCAGTAGTGAAGCTGTATACCAAAAAAGGCATTGATTTCCTTCTTTTTAATTATGTTTTAAGAAAAAGAAAACTCAAGATTTACCATTCTTTGAGGACAAAAATGATTTAATTTTATTGTCAGTTGACATTTAGCTCTTAACTCAATAAATAATATTAAAAGTTAATCCTGGCTCATTAAAGAGATTCTGCAATTGTGGATGATGATTCCACTGTTCCTGTATTTCTTTCCATGAAATACACATTGCCCTTGACATATAGGCTTCCTGTGCCTAACCCAAGCACCAATCCTTCATGCTATTAAAAGAATGTCTAATATTTAAGCACATGGATTAGCACTTCTTATGTAAAATGTGGCCACTTGTACTGTATTGAATCATGACCCTAGTTTTCTTTCTGTTTGGAGGCAGTGGTTGCTCACAACATGTGATTTATAGCTGCTAGACAGTACGACCATATGTACATAATGCAGTAACAATAATGAATGGTAAAACTGCTAAAAGATTCTGAAAGAAAAATAGTTGTGTGATCTTCAAATTTATTACTGCATTAGCAATTACTCACATAACTATTTACAAGACTTTGTAGCAAAAGTGAATCATCACAGACCCTGTGTCAGTATTTTATATTCACTGCAAAAGCCTGTAGATTGTGGAGCCATGAATATCACTGGCAATTTGACAGTGTTTTAAACCTGCTGATTAAAGCAATTGGAACTGAATTTTGCTGGCTCACCAGGTTTTCATGTTTGCTGATACAGCTCCTAACCCTAAAGGGAACACTGGTAACACTTTGGGCATAATGCTTTAACCCTTATTCATGCACATGGCAGAAATTACTCGTACCATGGATTATGATTATTTATATGCAGTAAGGACTGGATCTACAACAGGTACTCCATATAGGGACTTCAGATCCAGGTTATTTTCCCAGACTGGAACTTCTTGGATTATTTTAAATGACAGTTTTGTAGAGAGAAAGAAAACTAAACTCTCTAAGGAAGGGAATGATACCCTGGCTACTACTTAAGAGTAGGATTATCATTAAGAAAGGATGTTAGATTTACTAGTTTGTTTGAAATAGACAGTATTTTTAATTGCCCAGACAAGGCTATCAATAAGAGGTGATCAATCTATAAATGAATGAAATACATCTTGTAGTATTAACTCCCTTCGGTTATACTGCCATGCTTGAATTTGTTGTCCTTAAGAAGTAACTTAGGCAGTAGGAATCAGAAGTTCAATCGTTGCTAATTAGTTTATTGGTTAGTAATAAACATTAACAGTAACATACATCTCAATCTAGTATTTCAAATTTGACATCTTATCTAACTCTTTCTGAAATCCATAACTCTGCAGATAAATTCTTCCCTTCCATTCCCCATGCTTACATTTACAGATGCTAAAGAGACAGTGTACACTTTATGGATTCTATACTGACACACAACTCCTGGCTATGTGTGTTAAAGAAAAGGAAGAGATGAAGAAGCAGAAATACCTTCCCCTTCTTTTGAGATTAAAAAGAATCTTTAAGCATGAGCAGAATGAGTATAAACACTATCATCTGGTCCTCCCTGAGTATGCAACACAGCAACAGAACTGGCTGGGAGGAAAAGCTACAAATCTCATAGCTACTCTTCTTCCACAGCACTACAGTTATAGGGATCCAAAGGAAGATCATGGTTGCTCAACTAGTCTCCCTTTTTAAGGAAGAGGGACACTGCACCAGCAGAATAACACTTCTTGCCAGGGTCCAAAGAGGTAGATGTATACAGATGTGTATTTGGATAGATATAAAAAAGCCTGTCAATTGCCTTGTTCATTTTGACACACCTCAGAAGCACAAGCAAGATGTCTCACTGGGACCAAGTGGAACTCTGCCCTCCCAGATGCATGCTGCATCAAATTCCCACCTCCCTGTGGCACCTTCTCTGGTGATTAGAAAGCCAGTTTTCAATGCCTCTCTTTTTGGTGAAAGCTTTTCACCCATGTTGTTGTCCTCACCCTTTTCCTGTATTCTGAGGTAATTCAAAATCTGTTCACCACTTGATGGTAACTTGAATGCCAGTTCCTGTTTAACAATGCTGTTCTCAACAGTCACCTGCATGTGGGTTGTGCATTTGTTTTAAAGGAAAATATCTTGAAAGAATGAGATAGACCAGCTAATATTTTCTGAGTTTTTGTTTTACTTGTTTTAAACAGCAGTAGAAGTAGCAGAATTCTGCAGATACTGCATGAACATAAGTGAACACAATAGATACATAGGATATGTTGTCCTCTAGGAAGTTCGTATTTTTGCATTTATGCCACAGAAACAGCTTTCTTTTCTATGGCACGACTTAAGGCCATGAAGATGATTAAGGGCTCAGAGCATCTGTCATACAGGAAGAGGCTGAGAGAGCTGGGATTGCTCAGCATCAGAAAGAAACTGTTTAAGGGGGATCTCAATGTATTTAAATTCTTAAAAAAAGAGACTGACTCACCTCATTGGTACCCAGTGAAAGGACAAAGAGATAACAGGCACAAACCAAAAAAACGGAGAACTGCATCTGAACATTTTAAAAAACAGAAATGAAACAAAATAAAAGCTCCACATCTTTTGCTGTCATGGTGATTGAATACTGGAACAGGTTTCCCAGAGAAGTTATGAAGTCCCCATCTTTAGAGATATTCAAAGCCCAACTAGGCACAGTTCTGGACAATCAAATCTATCTGATCCTGCCTTGAAGTAGGGGCAGGGATAAAATGAGGTGATCTCCAGAGATCCGTGACAGCATCAGCCATTTTGTGACTTTGCAAAAAGTTATTTGAAGATGCTTCTGCAGTAGCAACTTATAAATGAAAAGTAAACTGAAGAAATTTAGTTGCAGAAGGCCAGTGTAATATCTTACTTGTCTATATTTCTTCAGTCAAAAATATGTTCAGTACTACTGTCCTAAATATATTTTATAAATATAATAGAATATGATATTACTCTGTTCATTATCACAACATAGTTGGGAGAAAGAGCTATCTGGTTATAGTCACTTTCTTTGTGTGAATCCTTAAACTATACATCCACCAACGTCTATGAAGGAATACACTATCGCAATGAAGAAAACAGTAAGTTTCTTTTATTTTGATATTCCAAAAAGGTATTTGAAAAGGTCTAGACAGTTCAATGGGAAAAGTAAGGCACAATGAAATTACATTTCTGCTTTTGTGTGTACATGGAAAAAGTAAAAATGTCACTTTGGCTAAGTTAAAAATGGTTTCTCATATTGTAAAAATGTTATCAAACCAGAAAAATAAAAAAAAGGTCAAGTTCATGACTGGATGCTTCACTGCATCTGTTTCCACATGGACTTGCCATTTTATTGAAAATATCAAGCACATAGATCAAGGTTCCATAGAAGTGAATTACTAAACCTGATAAGAAAAACCCATCTTAAAAAGTTTGAAGGTTGTTGCAGCACAGGTTAATTGCTTCATTACCCATGAAAAAGGGCAAAACCACCCCAAACATTTTCTCCTCAAAAAGCATTATTGACAGCACTGAACAAAAAGGTGACTTTAAAGCCACACAGGGATCTAGAGAAATACTCAGAAAAACAATAATAAAATAGAGCAGTGTCAAATACAACAGTTATTTATAAATATCAACCCTTTGGCTTGGGAAGTTTAATTAGTGTGTTCAGATCTCATTAGATTTTGCTTCTTTGGCTTTTTTTTTTCTGACAGTATGGCCTGAAGTCAGCGCAAATTAAGTACTGAGTGTCCCACGAGATTGGGCTCATAATTATTTCTCACCTTAACATCAGCCTAGTTCAGCTCAAAACCACCAAAAACATGAGAAAGAGAAGAACACATTTTAAACAGTCTCATTTGAATGCATTAAAAGTTGTTTATGGGCATGCCTAAAGTGTCAGGCATCTGGCTCAGAATGTATAGATAACATATGCTTGCTATGAGTCACATCAGAAGAACAACTTGAGATAAAGCAGAAAAACTATAGTTGAGGGCTTTGGTATATATTAAGACTTGAACTATGTAAATATTTAAAAATAAGGAAAGTTTTGTAAGGGTTATGTTCTGCATTGGTTTTTATTTGTGGGGAAAGTGTTTCTTTTTCTTATTATAAACTGCAGCAAGTTATACAGTGCAAACTTTAGTAATGACTAAATGCATATGAGGGAACTTTAAATTATCCATTTCTGCTTACTAAATCACTGGATCTTATATGTAGTTCTTTGTGCATACCTTACCTATTTGGTACATGAATGATGCTATAGTATTTCTAATAGTTTTAGTTGTGTATGTTCTGCTGCAGCCACTACAAATTTAAACACATTTTCTATCATCCCTTGGGAATAAAAAGACCAGAACAGCAAAGGAATGGCTTATGCCCTGTCATGTCCCACTCAGAAGAGGGAGACAAGTGACTTAGATTCGTAAATCCCCAATGGAGTGGACAACAGTAAGACAAGTCTTAAAGTCCAGACTTTTATTAACTTCCCACAATGTACTAATTGGATACACAATAATTGGCTAAGTATATAATGAGTTGTGGCAAGCAATACAGTATGCCTTGCATTGCTTAATGGTAGTGAAGGAAAAGGGGAAAAAGGAAAGGAGGGAGATGGAGAGAATAGAGAAATAGAGATCACTAGTCTGGGTTCCTGTGTCGATCCCACCAGCGAAGGTTCAAGGAGGTATGCGTCTTCTTCTCTTCACTTCACTCTCCAAACCACCCCCCCCTTTTCCCCCCCTCAATTTATACCCACTTTCCTTGGGTCTGTCCCCTAGGTCAACCCACAAACCTACGTATCCCATGTATGGGGAGGGGTAAGGTGTTTCACAGAATAATGTAATTAGCATGATCTTGTTAGTCTTTGTTAGCATATTGAGGGGTGTTAACTTTAATATGCATTTCTTGGATAATGAAGCAAAGGTCATTCACTGGACAGATGGCCCTTGAAATTTGACCAGGTGCACCAGAGCAGAACCGTCCTACCTTCACAGGGCTCCTTCCTCCAGCTTCATCCTGTGTTATTTGGGCAGCCTTATCAGCTTCGACCTCCACACTATCTGCTCCGTGACTATAGTTTCATTACTTGTGAGTGTTTGAGACATTCCTTAGCTCGGAGGGACTCCACTCCCCCCACTATCCTTTATCTCTTTCTCAGGCTGTTTTTCTCAGTCTTTGTTTCTCTCAGGCCTGTTTCTTTCAGAACCTGTTTTTACAAGCTGTGTCTCACATGTCCCCTTAGACTAGATGCATTAACCACAGCAGAATATAACGGTGAAGTTCAATTCATCTGCTAAGATGTCTCTAAACCAGATACATCAACACTGGATATAGTGCTAGGAAAAGGAATAGAAGAAATGTAGTGCATTAGGTATTGACAGTTCACCTCTGCAAGGACACAGTAGTTGAATTTAGTGCATTGCTGCCAAAAACACTGCAGCTGCTTGTTGCTCTTTTTCAGGATAGCATGGATAGCCATGCTACATCGTTACACATGAACACAGAACTATGCTCAGGGTCCACAAAAAGCGCATCTAAATATTAGGAGCAAAATTATCCCACCCCAACAGTTTGTCCCAGCTGATGAAAGAGAATACCCAATCTTAATTTGATAACCTGAATAAAAATCTGTCAACTATAATTGTTTTACAGGAAGAGGATAGTTTTTGGTTTTGGGGTTTTTTTTATACCTGATAGTCTGGATTTCTCATAATGGAGACAAAAACCTTTCCAACACTTACAACCCCAAATAAATTGACATCACTGATACTATACACAATCAAGACTAAAGTTCTTTCTCCAAGAGCAGAATACATTTTAAGTTGCAGAAAACTTGTTAACAGAATTACAGATACATCTCATGCCCGCATCGGTCACAGAAGCACACATGCTGATGACAGAAGTTTGCAATGTTTGCAATGTTTAATTATTTAAGGTAGGATAAGGGCCTAATACTGAGAGATCAGGTCCCACTAAATTCATCGGGAATCTAAGACACAACAGTTTACAGGATTAACTCTTTCTCTTGTTGAGTACATCTGAAGAAAAGCCTGTTCAAATCACACTAAAGGAGTCAGGAGAGCAACGATTTAGGTAGTAATGACATTTCATCTGTTTTAACTGAGCGGTTTCACCACATTTCACATGAATTGCAAGTGTCAAAGACAATATAATTGGTCATCGTTGCATCTTCTCCAGTGGCGATGGGTCACCACAGAGGAAGGATGTACGTCTACATGAGTTTGGGTGATTACTGGACACCTATTATTTCTGTCCCGTATGGTTTCAGCAGTACAGTAAAAAGAGTTAACAAATCACACAGTTTTGCTAAAGATGCTGAGCTGGAAAGCTGCTGATAAACAATTAACAGAACATTTATTTAATGAGAGCTACAAAAATGGAAAGAAAGCTGTAAGGAAGCTTAGGCCATGTAATCCAAAAGCTTTATTGAAAAAATTAACAGAACACAGGGTCAGAGCACTAAGTGGAGTTTCTCTTGTGCATGCACATGGGCACATAGACACACGTATTTAAAAGAACAAAGCTACTTACTGAAAATAAGGCAAGTGCTTCCCTGAGACCCTCTTACATTAGCTTGAGGGAAAAAAAATGGGTAAAATTCTGGAACAGTTTTGCAAACAAAAAATAACGGGTTTGTCTCCTGCTACACAATCTCTACTATAGACGAGACTGGAGAAAACCTTTTCTCCATTTTCTTGCAAGAAACATAACCAGGTGACAGAAGAGAAGGGAAATCCTTCACCATTATTTCTTCTTTTTCTAAAGAAACAATGAATAAAAATCTCAAAAGTCTTGTTAATCACGTAAGCCAAAAAGATGCCAACACCTTCTTCTGAGGTAAACCCCCACTCACCCCCCCAAACAAAAATTAACCAACAAACAACATGCAGTTTATCTTAACTTTACTAGTTTCTGTCAAAAACTATGACATATTTTTGACACTGCAGAAGCTAAGGTATGTATAGAAAATTACTCCGATTTCATTTTTACCTCAGTCAACATTAATCTCCCAGACCTCTGTATAAATCAATAATGGATTGTTATTAGCATCAAAATTTCTCAGGTTGTTATGGTATAAAGTTTTGGTAGGAATAAAAAGACTTTTCAGATGGAAAAATAAGTTACTTGACAACACTAAAAAGCACTCTAAACAGTTAAAGAGTATCTAAAATATTTAAACTAAAACATAACTCAAAGTCTTTGTTATACTGACAGAAGTGACAATTCTGCCTCTACTTCAGATATCACTCTAGGGTAAATGCTTTAACATTTTCATAAATACCAGAAAAAGAGTAATATAATTGGTCTTGAAACCAATTATAAAAATAAATCAGATGGGTGGACCTTTCCAACACTTACAACCCCAAATAAATTAACATCACTGATACTGTACACAAGAGTCAAGTGAAAAGAAAATTAGTGGGAATTTTCTTGTTTCACACATAAAACTCTAAACTCACCTTTGAAATTCAAATTCTTCTGTAAGCTGCATGCTATGAATTTTAAGACTGACTACTAAACACATTCTTCCACATGAAATGAAATAATACAAATATAAATTACTTGGTTAAATTCAATAACAGTAAAGTAAGAAAAAAATTCCCAAATAAAAAATTCAGGATAAATTAAGAAAGAGGTTTATTAGATTCATTTGCAGTGTTTTGAAGGAATAATGTCTGGTCCTGGCAGAAGGTCAAACTTATCCATTCACATCAGCTCCCTCTGGAGCAACCACACACCTGGCCAAAA
Source organism: Strix aluco (assembly GCF_031877795.1). Classification (NCBI taxonomy): domain Eukaryota; kingdom Metazoa; phylum Chordata; class Aves; order Strigiformes; family Strigidae; genus Strix; species Strix aluco. The sequence continues at coordinate 84,997,526 of NC_133931.1, read as the reverse complement.
GGAAAGGCAGATCTGAATTGAATATGGTTATCATGGAGCCCAGACATTAGCATAATCCCTATGGATGGGCCCTTGAGCTTGGTCCAGCACAGCCAGCTATCCCACCTACCTGTTTGTAACACTTGTGCATCACATGAGACAGACAGGATGGTGCAAGATCTTATAAGTAGTAGCCCCTTTATGGTTTGTTGTAAGGCAAGATGGGGTTTCTAAATGAGTGAGACTCAGTCTGCATTTACGCTGCCTATAAAGAAAGTGGTCTCTGGAGCACACTTAACCCAAAGGCACAAACTCCAGGGGAGAAAAGTCAGGAACTGCCATGTCTGAGTTAACACAAGTGACCAACCCTAACTAGATGGCAGGTATCTTATGTCCACAACACACAACTGCTTTATGAAGGAATAGCAAAGTTTTATGCGGATTACTAATCCATATCAACTGTTTTATAACTGCTTCCCTCTCCTTTTTCTTTCTTTTTCAGAGACAGACTGAGTAGTAGGTACATGACTGAAACAGAACAGAGTCAGGTCCTCAGCAGACTAAACAGGGGGAAAAAAAAAAGAGTTTTATTTAGAAAATATTAGTGTATAAGCTGCTATTCATTATATATCCACCTTTGAATTTTAACATGCATCTTTAATGATAATGAGTAGCTTTCTATATTTATAGACAAAGAGCACTGCATAAATACTCAATTTTACTATTTTGCATGTGTATCCCTAGTTCATATACGAGACATGTAAAAACCAGGTAATTATCACTAGACTATTCTTACAGTCAAAAATATGCAAAGAAACAGTTATTTATCAATTAAAATGGAAATACCTAAATCCTTTTACCCTGGCTGCTCGAGGCTTACATGATCGCATGCTTTGCTGGGTAAAAAACTGGCTGGATGGCTGGGCCCGAAGAGTTGTGGTGAACGGAGTTAAATCCAGTTGGAGGCCGGTCACAAGTGGTGTCCCCCAGGGCTCGGTTTTGGGGCCACTCCTGTTTAACATCTTTATTGATGATCTAGACGAGGGGATCAAGTGCACCCTCAGTAAGTTTGCAGATGACACCAAGCTGGGTGGGAGTGTTGATCGGCTCAAGGGTAGGGAGGCTCTGCAGAGAGACCTGGACAGGCTGGAGCGATGGGCTAAGGCCAACTGTATGAGCTTCAATAAGGCCAAATGCTGGGTGCTGCACTTGGGCCACAACAACCCCCAGCAGTGCTACAGGCTTGGGGAGGAGTGGCTGGAGAGCTGCCAGTCAGAGAGGGACCTGGGGGTGTTGATTGACAGCCAGCTGAACATGAGCCAACAGTGTGCCCAGGTGGCCAGGAAGGCCAATGGCATCCTGGCTTGTATCAGGAATAGCGTGTCTAGCAGGGACAGGGAAGTGATCTTGCCCCTGTACTTGGCACTGGTGAGGTTGCGCCTCGATTACTGTGTTCAGTTTTGGGCCCCTCACTACAAAAAGGACATGGAATTACTCGAGTGTGTCCAGAGAAGGGCAACGAAGCTGGTGAAGGGTCTGGAGCACAGGTCGTACGAGGAGCGGCTGAGGGAACTGGGGTTGTTTAGTCTGGAGAGGAGGAGGCTGAGGGGAGACCTCATCGCCCTCTACAACTACCTGAAAGGAGGTTGCAGAGAGCTGGGGATGAGTCTCTTTAACCAAGTAATAAGCAATAGGACAAGAAGTAATGGCCTCAAGTTGCGCCAGGGAAGGTTTAGACTAGATGTCAGGAAGTATTTCTTTACAGAACGGGTTATTAGGTAGTGGAATGGGTTGCCCAGGGAGGTGGTGGAGTCCCCATCCCTGGAGGTGTTTAAGAGTAGGGTCGACATAGTGCTGAGATATATGGTGTAGTTGGGATCTGTCAGTGCTAGGTTAATGGTTGGACTAGATGATCTTCAAGGTCCTTTCCAACCTAGTTGATTCTGTGATTCTGTGATTCTGTGATTCATGCTTTACATCCTCCTAACATCTAAATAAAAGGAGATAAATGATGGGTTTATTGTAGTGCTAATTGGAGAATCATCTTTAATTCCAATAAAAGTATTTTTATTTACATTTCTAGATCATTGTGTTAACAGTAAGAGAGTATACCAGTAAGAGACTACCAGGTTCAATATTTCATAATTGAGATAGATATAGGTATTAGCTGCATGGTAAACTGCACAACATTACACTTACCACTCAGGTCTCTCCAATAGAGCTGCAAAGCTTTGTCCACTCTCCCTTTCTTCCATCCATTCCACACTTTCTTAACTGCTGGCAACATTCAGTGGCTTTTTCTCAGAGCCCTGTGTTTTTTGGTTGTGCTGTTTGACAGTTTTGCCATGGCAGGTCATGCCAATTTCATATAGCCATAACCCAAAGACTGACACTTACACACAGCTGTTGAAACCATACTATTAAATAACCAGTTATTTCCACTATTAAATATTGGATCCTAATTAAAAGTACCGCTCTATATGGATTGTCAGCATTTGGAAACAACCCAAACATCCCAATCCTGTTTTACATCAAATAGCTACCCACAAAGATCTCAAAGTCAGTGCACATAAACCTGTTAGACTTAGATCAAGCTCCTCTTGGACAATAACATCCCTATGAACTGTACTGTTCATATGGTTTTCATGCATTGAGCCCACACTGAGAAGATGTAGGTCTGGATGGTTTAACAGCTACACATTGTAGTTTTTTATTGCTCAAGACAGTGAGACAAAACCACTCACAGGATGTACACTAACTGCTCCAGGACATACCAAACATCCAAGTTGGAAAGGCAGAGTCACTTTATAGCAAAGCAAGGTTGGATCCTCTGCAGGACACTTCAGATCCTCAAGTTAGAAACCTGCCTCCCTCTCCACCAACAGCACGGGAAGCCTTGCTGCCTCCTTTAGGCACCTACACTGGATAAAGAGTAATAATACTTCTTTTTAGCATCTAGGGGATTAAATAGTTCAAAAGTCACACCAGTATTTAGAGATATATTCACCCCATGGATGTGTGAAAATTGAGTTGTATTCATGTTGCTTATAGCAAATTAGATAATAGTTCTCTTAATTCATGAACTTGCATATTATCTTGGTACTAATCAAGAAACAAAAGGAAAACACCCTATTTTTTCCACTAGTATTTCAACACCTATCCCTGAAGACTGTGCCAGGCTGTGTCTTACTTTTAAACATAACCACCTAGAACCAATGAGTAAATCTCATGATAGCTTGAAAGTATTCAGTCTTCTGTTAAAAAAAAAAAGTGCAAAGAATCAAAGGAAAAGAAAATTCCATTTGTGGTGACACAGTCAACATCTTCATCTGGGCTGAAACTTCATGGAAACATACAAGCCCAAAGCATTCAAACAACACCTAGTTATACATTTGCAAAGAGCAGATGATACCCCAGAAGGCAGCAGTGAGGAAGAGAAGGGAGGCCTTTAGAGTGTACTTTCTATTTAACTGCAGTGGTTCTGCAGTTTAGGAAAAGCTTAGCAGTTTTCACGTGGTAACCATCTACCCAAAATGTACTTCTCAACCCCACCCCACCCTGAGAGACAGAAGAGAAGATAAAGATTTGCTCAAGGGCTAACTCTGCCCTTGTGAGAACAACCTCTTTTGGCACTAGAATAGAATAGACTAGACTTTCTTCTTCTGTTATGTTTTTTCCCCTTATTTTTGAATTTAGGGAATCATATTCAAATTTCATTTACAACAGGCAAAGTCTGTAAGACTATAGAGACGGAAGGGAGTATAATCTACATTTTAAAATTGGACTATTTCTATATTTAGTAATAGCATCAGAGAACAACTTATGTCCCCAGGAGCAAGGATAAAGCACCAATTTGTTCTTTTGAAGAAGTTTGCAATGTAATGACCTCCATTAAAAGACAGGAAAATCAGTGCAGCATAAAATATCTACTAATTGTTATATTCTTCTTGTCAATCTGCTGCCTTAAATCAAATCTCACTCTTTCAAGAAACTACCACTTTACAGTGAATATAAAATATATGCAATAAATATTCTAGTTTATGGCATTGTATTATAGGCTACTGAGTTTCCTGGTGAATCGAAAAATCATGGGAGGGTTGTTCTATTTCACAAGATGATAATCCAGTTTGAGCAATAATTTATCAAACAGCTAACAGTAGTTTTCCAGGATGAATAGCTGTTACTGACAAGAACTACAATTTAGTCACATAACTACTACTACAATTAAAATAATATTATTTTAAATAATATTTAACTCAGTTTCTTTATTCCTATCTTAGTTTAAAACAGGCTTCACTCTTCTTTACTTCTTCACCCTACAGCTGAAAGAGGAAAACAGAGGAAATAAATGCTGAAGCCCAAAGTCCTCAAGGAGACAAAGATTTTAAACAAATGTTTTTGGGATCCATGTTGATTGTAGGTTTTTACTTTATGAAAATGTACATGTCTAGGCAGAGGAATAGACAACATGTTTCTATATCAGCTCACTTTTCCTCACTTCTAAGGCTTAAGTTTCAAGTTTGAGCTATACTTTATACAAATGAACCAAACCATGACACACTTTGGAACTAAACCAAACATTCTCCATTTGTCCTAGAAAGGAAATTTCCCTCCTTCACCATGATATTAAATATCTTTAATATTTTCAGTAAGTCAGGTTCTTAAAAGGCCAGTAGCAGCCCCGCGGAGAAAAAAACCGCACACCTATATTACTGCATAACAGTAAAATAATCACATATTATATACCATGTGCTCCATAGAGAACATGCTGCTGTGGTGGATATGCTCACAGAAGAAGCAAAGGTGGACTGTGGCCTCCACAGTGTCTTTAGTTTTCCCTTCCACTCCCAGTACAGAATTGCTCTACAGAATTGACAGTTAGTAGAAAGAAAAGATGAATCGATAAGTTAATTTCAGTCAGTCCCACACTTGAGAAAACTTTCATGGCTATCACTTCTAATTTTAACTCCTTCAATAGATTCTCCTCATGCAACTTGTCAACTGCAATCTTATTAGAAAAGGATGTATTGGATATTATGGGAAACAGTACTTGATGCACTGAAAGGAAGTCTCCATGGGCATTTGTGGAGCTGTATCTGTCATAAAAGTCCAGTCATTACCAGAAACTTCCAGGCACAATTTCATGACTCTTGTAAAACATGGAAGAACTCAAGATAAATATTGCCAGTGTATCTATTTGTACTTTACTTTTCTTTCAATTTTTTGGATGCTGTTATTTTGTTGCCTCTTACACGCATTTAAACTTGAAAAGCATAATTGTTTTAAATGTCTGATTAAATAGAAATGCATATTAATACCTATCTAAAGATCAAAAATAAGGAAACAGCAAAGTTTCCAGTGTACTACTTCAGTAGTACAGTCAGTGCTCTCACCATGCACTGAACCACTGAAAATTAAACCATTGTAATGTAGTTTATCAGATGATCAAACATAAACTTGTATTGAAAGAACACATTTCAAAATATAATACTACACTAAGCCATGTTTCGTTATAGGAACGTGTAATAGGACACTTAAACAACATTCAGACACAATGCAACAACATTTAGAGATCCTATCCTTTCCAAAGGTGACTGGATGTGATAAAACATTGAAATCAATTTATGATGTAGACTTCAAAAGATTTAGTTCACATTCAGAAAAATGTTGCAGAAGTCAACAACTTTGATCCAACAAAAAAAGGAAAACTAACATCAGATTAGAAATACAAAATGATGTCTGAGAGCAAGGAACAATTTCTTTCAAGATCCATTTGTCACACATATCTAGATTTAGTTGTAACTATTTACAATTCAAAAAAGTCTTAATAGTATTGAAGAGCAGTTGTTTTTAATATAAAAAGCAGGTAGATGCATACCATCGCCTTATTTTTTAATTCTCCAGTATCTAGTAATTTTACAGCAAAGACATTCACCTTCTTAATTTCTTAGTTCCTTATTCAGCCACTGAAATTTCCTGTCATATTTCCTTCCCATGCTGACTGTCCCTATTTATTAAACTTCTTTGCTTTCCTAATATGAATGCTATGAAATAAATACTCTTACACTACTTGCCTCCAAAAGAATTAAGTATAGTTTTCAGTATGGACTATATACCAGTTGACATGCATGAGTTTAGACACACACAACATATGACATTGGTGTAGTTTAAAAAGAAAAAAAATCATGCAAGAAAATCATATCTTCCTGATGTTAGAAAGTTTGTTTGTTGTTGGTTTTTTTTTTTTTTTTTATGATAAAGGAAGATACAAAATCATTCATACCTCAGAACATCACAGTACTATCACAGCATATGAAGAAACATTTCAAAAAGGCCATTTCCTTTTTGAAAAGCTTGTTTTAGGTGTTCCATTTGATCTTCTAAAAGGAACCTTGGCTTAATATCGTTAATGTCACTAAGCTAGCTTGTAAAAATAAGCTAGAAATTATAAAGATTCTTTTACACTTAGAAAGTGTTAAGATAAAACTACAATATTAGATTATTAGTTCCACAAATGAGCTCTGTAACAAAAAGACCATCAATAAATTATTTTGAGCCAAATTCAAAGCTAGTGGCTCCACAAACACTGAGAAAGTTTGTCTCCTCTTTTCAATTATTCCAACATAAGGTTCTTCTAGCTCCGTGGACCTGCTCACAATGAGCTTCCATTTCATACTCACCAAGTCACATTGAAGGGAAGATCAACAAAAAAATTAAATATATTTTTAGTTCCTCAGCATTCTAAACAACCCTTTCTAATTTTCATACCTTGTTTTATATCGCCATATAGTAAGACAATATTTATAGTGATAAACTATCCTTGCATAAAACTGCTTTTGTGATTATAATAAACTTCAGCATTTTATTACTAATAAAAGTGATTTATTGCTTCCAGTACTCTGTGGGTGAAGCAATTCATGAAAGAACCCTAATGTCACTTCCCAATGTTTTAATTTAACCGACTGTAAAATGGAGATATTAAATTATGCTGTCTTGCAGGTTCGAAGATTATGTATGTCCAGTGGTCCATGAAAAATCTAAACAATGTATTTGGTTCTTACTTTTTATTAACCATATACCTCACTTATTGCTAAGTATTAATCCAGGAAAACAAGGCTTTGTTTGCTTTACTGTGCAAAAACCTAGTTATAACTGTATAAAAATTAAATAGCTATAATTAATGCAGATGCAACTTGAATGTTAAACAATTTTCTCTTCCTTATTCTGCAAAGGATTTGTGGTCCTGAATTTCATCAGGACTGTTACCTTGCTAGTTAGAGACAGCATGCTGCTTTTTTCTGTTTTTATATGATTTTTCCCAGCATTCTGGGAACAATTACCTAACAGAAAGTTGAGAAATACTGGATGAATGTCTGATGTGGCAAACCCATCAATATTAACAGACTTTTTGTCTTAGGACTGCTTTACCATCAACCCCACAGTAGCCATTAGTGAGCATTTACTAAATCAGCTACCTTGCTAATACTATTGCTTATACCTACAAGCAATAAGTATAAAGGATCAGAAAACCAGAACATTTATACCAGAGAAATGAAGACTAGTCAAACTCTATCAAGCATTAGTAAAAATATGTAAAATTCCATATTACTTTTAAGTGGTAGATGTTCAGAGGCATACAAATCATATTCTGTGGTGGTTTGAGCTCAGAGGGCAACTGAGCACCACACAGTCACTCACTCCCCCCTTGCCCACCAGTGCTGGAAAGGAGAAAATGAAGTAAAAGGCTCAGGAATCAAGGTAAGGACAAGGAGGGATGACTCCCCCATTACGGTCAGAGGGTAAAATAAGAACATAAATTTAATTCAGACACTAACAACAACAACATTTAACAGACAGAGTAGGACAGTGAGAAGTATTACCACATCTTAAAAACAGCTTCCCTGCTCTGCTCCCTTTTTCCCAGGCTGAGATTTGTTCCTGATTTTTCTACCTCCTCCCCTCCGGGAGGGCAGGGAATGGAGAGTGTGGTCGGTCCTGATGCTTCTTCCTCCTTGAGGAGGGAACTCCTTGCACCCTGCTCCAGCATGATTTCCCTCTCACGGGAGACAGTCCTCCACAAACTTTCTCTGATGTGAGTCCTTCCCACAGGCCACAGCATTTCCCTAGCTGCTCTGACATGGGTCACTCCCACAGGTTGCAGTCCTCCCCATGCCAGACTACAACTGTGGGGGCTTCTTCCCTCAGAGTCCCAGTCTACTTCAGCTACAGGCTCCAGCGTGGGATCCTCCATGGGCTACAGGCATATCTCTGCTCCACAGTGGACATCCATGGGTGGCAGGGGGGCAGCCCTTCTGTCTCATCACAGGCCTCAAGAAAGTGTTTCTGCACTGGTGCACCTCCACTCCCCTCCTCCCCTTTCTTCCACTGACCTTCATGTCTGCATAGATGTTCTCCTTGCAACTCCTCCTCACAACTCCAACTCTTCCTCCTAGGTTCCCCTTCTTAAATAAGTTATCACAGAGATGCAGCCACCATCGCTAATTGGCTCAGCCTTGGCAGAGAGGTGGGTCTGACTTGGAGCCAGGGGAGCTTCAAGAAGCTTCTCACGGGGGCCACCATTGTAGCCCCCTCCCCCACTACCAAAAACCCCTCCGCACAAACCCAGCACATATTCCAACATCATCCATTTTAGACAGATCTTTATTTTTCCTCTCTTCTCTTTTTGGGGTAGCATCTATATTCCCATTCCAAGTTCAGTTAAAGTACTTTGCTCACCTGGCACTGCATCTCTCTGAATCATCACATTCTACACATTTTTTTACCCTGTCAGTTTTTCTGGGCAAATCCTTCCACTGTAGTTTTTCTAACCTACAAATGTGATCTACTGATTCAAAAATGCTTCTCCTCCCATATCTACCATAACAGTCTTAATTGTGTTTCCATAACACAGACATTAAAGAATCATTAAAACTAAACAAATAATAATAATTTAAACCACCACACACACAGAGAAAAATCCCTAAAGAGAAACCAAGTTTATTCCTCTCATGCAAAGGTCTTAACCAGAATCTATAGCTATCCTTACTCTCCCTTTTTTGGCTCAGTTAATCTTGAATTGGCTTTGCACAGTGGAATAGATGGGTGAAAGACATGTTCCTGTGACATGAAGATTGGGATTTGAATTACATTATGACAGAGGTATTTTTCAGCCTCTGTATCTCTAGTCTTATTGAAACTATATAGAGAGGAAGAAGGAGAAACTATGTATCTGTTGCTCAGCATTGTGGGGAAAAGGTCACAATCTGAAGTTGTAAAGGAATTCCTCTGTCAACATGTATTAAGCAATATTCAGAACATGCCATTTATCATAGCAGAAGAAAAAGACACCTTTTGTGAATTCCAAGGGGCTTTTAAGTGTAGGGTAATCTCTGGGCTACTCAACTCTAGGGTGGTGGTGGTGGGGGAAGAAAGAAAAAATTGAAGACTCAGAAAAGTCTACCTAACAGCAGCTGCTTCAGTTACATTTGAAGTCATGCTCCCAAGTTATTACATGTTTAAGTGCTTTTTTGACAGTAGCATCACAAAGTGAAATGAACAGAATTAACACATATTCCATGGCTTTGTAGGCTACAGTGATTTTCCAAAACCAGTAAAATAACTCCTTACTTCCTGACAATATCTTCAATAAAACAGCACTAGCTGAACAACTGTTTTATCTTAAAAAAGATTTACTGCATATCTTGATATCAAAAAGTCAAAATATAGAGGAAAACAAACGCACAAAACACACACAGCAAAACCATTATGAGGACAGAATAATGCAAGCAGGCAAGAGAGAATGATTTTTTAAGGGGATACTAGGATATTAGAAGGAGTATTGTTTACAGCAAGATGAGTTACAATGAGCCATTACTGAACTACCTCAGCTGGTCTTATTTCCTACATATGGATAAACACTTTTTTATAAGTCTAACTTAAAATTATTAGCAGGTATTTACTTTCCTTTGAAGGAAAAATCCAAAGTTTTGCTCTCAGTTTGAATATACATTAGATGAGGCTACAAAGGGTAAGTCTTTTTTCAGTGCACGTAAGTACGCTAAGCAAGGCTTTTATCTGCAGAAATGGCAAGGCATATTACAAATCATCCCTGCACTACCAGTCCATTTAAGAAACTTTGGATTAATGTTTGTTTCATCATGCACTCACGGTTCTGCATCCAACACCACTTAAGTATTTAATGACAGTGTAAGAAATACTTCTAAATTAAATGGGATAAGAAGTTTGTTCCCATTTTTTAGTTATAGAAATAGTTTCTCCACAAGTTAAAGACACTATTTAATAAAGACATTTTATCAATTTGCATACAGTCTACTATGCACTTTAAAACTGCTCGATAACCTTGTTCGTAATGAACTATGAACAACAACAAAAACATCCCCAACAGAAGATTACCAAGACATTTCAAGTGTATCACATGACAAAGTCTGCATTTGCTTTTGTGTTCAGGTGACTCAGGTATGTCAAGATTATTTTATCTTAATTACCTCAGAGAAAAATATGGCCTATAAACTATGCATAGGTTCTTGTTCAATATATCCTTTCTTCATTGCATCTCATATTTTCCCTATACAGTGTAAATATTTAAAGCTGCCAAAAAAAACCCCCACACCAGCACCTGTAAAGTTTTAGTTTGTTGTTTGGGTTTTTTTAAAGGAATCTTATGCTTACTATTTTAACTTGAATGATCATTTTCTCTCAATGGCTACTGAAACCTTGGCTGATTAACTCAAAGACCACGGTATAGCTTATTAAAATTAATGGTTGATTAGAATTATACATCACTCATAATGATTTGATGATGAAACCACAGATATAATTATTTCTTATTCAATGGTCTTATTTTAAATATCTCTGCAAGTAACCTAAATTGACACTGTGTCTAGAAAGTGTAGCCTTCAAACATGTACATAAGAAACGTGTATGATTTATAGCTGCCCCAGACTGTAATAAAGTTTCTTTAAACAAACACTCCCATCTAATATGGCAGCCAAACTAATGCTTTAGGAATAATTACTACAAAATAGCTTGTAGGATGATTTTCTCCTTCATTCTTTGACTGGGAGTGCTATAGCAGGATGCCAAGATAGCTGTAGAGGGAAGTACACTGTATATAGCAAGCTAGGAAAACTTCTTGATACTCTATGGTATTCTTACTGGTCTGACTCAAGAATGAGTGAGGAATGGTAAACTTTGCTTTGTATCACACACAAGAATCCCAGATTATTTCCTTGGATTTACATCAAATGAAAACAGCAAGAACTGACACATTATCTCCAGAATGCTTTTGTTAATGGCCAAGCCCAAATGATTTCTTAAAATATATCTAGTGTTAGATTTATATCCATATGTACTTCCTGTAATTTTGTGAATGTCACTATATCTTTTTATATTAAATAAATAGCTGTCATGCTATACTCCAACTACTCAGTGTATCACTAGAATCTAAAATCCGCTTACATCTTGAATAAATAAATTTGACCAAAAAATAAAAATCTTTTGCCATTTATTAAATTATATTTAGTATTATGAAGCTCAGGATAAATGGGCAAAATTTAGTATAGTCTTGAAAATGAAATTAATTTTTCAAGTTCACTGAAGAACAGGGGGACTGTATTAACATCCTTCGTAATACTGGTTACTATCTCCCATAATATAGTTACCTGTGGCTCTTTATTAAAGAGAACACTTATTTTCACTTAAGTTTGGCTTTTGCAGCCACTTTAACATTGTTCATGGTATCCATCAATCTGAAGTGAATGATTTAATCACTTTCCTATAGAATTTAAGACAGAATTGTGCATATCAAGTAAAATTTGTACCTCTGTAGACATGGCAAATGTTTTTAATATTCTTGAAATGAGAACTGTACTTAATAGAATTTGTGTTCTGCAGGTTCCCTCAGTTGCACCATTACCTAAGAAATAAACACTGCTCCTTAAAGTAAGATTTTAAGGTGTCCAGATTATGTAAAAGTTGTTGAGGAACTTCAGTTTATCTGGTAAGAAATTTGACAAATAAAGTAACTGTGTTTATTCTTTTTTATAGTTAGGAAGCAAAAATATTTGGGATACAAATTTTCAGAACAATACAATTCCAGAAGGAGATACAGAATAACTGTAGATTTTCACATATTTCTGTGACTCCATAACCCACCTGCCTCCCTTGAGTCTTATATATTTCTTTTAAAAATAAACACTACTATAGGGGTATTGGAAAGCAATTCTGTACCATTCAGTTATGCATGTCTTAAAAAAAAAAAAAAGGTAGTTTGTCATGCCCTAATAATGTCTTTTAGTCCCAGCTATCAGTGATATTAATACCCTTCTATAATAAGATGTCAGGATCCAGTTAATTGCCATCAGGCAGTAACAGAATGACTTAGTATAAAATAAAAAAACTATAAAAAAACCCAGCCATATCTGGAGATTCTTTTGAAACATTTCTAAATGTCACATAAACTATAAAACAAATCACTTTTTATCTTTGCATCCCCCGATCTTTAAGACATGGAGTTCCCTGCCGGACCATAGCACAGTCCTCTGTGATCTGTTAAAGCTCTGCAGATCTGTTACAACTAGACTCCTTATGGTTACAGCTGTGCCTCTAACTGAGGAGCAAGATGCTTGCCATGGAAGAGACCTAGCATGCTATTAATAATGTTGTCTTTGTTTGCAGTAAAATTATTATAATTATCTTCTGTACACTCTTGGAATAGCTCATCAGCCCACTGATGATATACTTAGACATGATTCTGGTCCTTGTATCAGGCAAGGCAAACAGAAAGTTTGGCTAGATCCCCAAATATTGTACAGCTGTTCTATATTTTAGACACTAGAGTTTCCAGATTTTCCTTTATCACCAATCTTCTTCCCCTTAGGCTGACTCATGGACAATCAAAGACCTCTCAGTAAGAAGCTCTTCCTCACAGCCTCTAAGTGCCATATAAAAATCTGGGTTATTTCCTTTACTCCAGAGACTAAAACTCCATTAAACATTACTGAGCTCAAGCCAGCATTTGCAAGGCAGAGATAGGTTTCTGTTCCATGGGCACAACCACAGAAGAGACTTGTTCACAGGTCCAGGCTTCCTAGGACAAATCTCTTAACTTTCTTCTTAAACACTTCTGGCTTTCAAGTATTGAGAAACTTTCCGAATTCTTTTAAGTCGAGGGAAACTGTTACCACTTGCCCCTCAAAATGTACAATACTAGCGTAACTATTGCTCACATTTAATAAAGACAACTGCAACCAAAAAGACACATATTTTGTAACAATTTTTTATGAATAGATAGATCCCTTTGGAAATTCCACATACACAGGCAAATCTATATATACACTTTCCACTGGTCCTCCTTGGCTACTCTTTGTGAATCCCTTAGGAATATGCTGTGAAACACAGGATGAAAACTACTCATCTAAACTTCCCAGTACTTGGACATGACTTGTCCCAAATAGTCTGCACTATATCTGGGACTCAGTTCCTGTATTTAGAACTTATATTTTGCAGGTTTTGAGAATATGGAATTAAATGACACACCTTTGGTTTTATTAATACAACTATGTTTGCTAAGTGGCTTAATAAGCATATGCTGAGTATAGTTACATTCCCATCAGGAAATGTAAAACACTATTTAAAACAGTGAAATTACCATAATTAAAAGAACACAGATGCTCTTTAATAATCTAGTAGATTGCACCCTCAATGGAAATGCTCATTAATTCTATTTTAAGACAGTGTGATTCACCTGTATGTCAGATAATTATCACTGAAAGCTAGGTAAGCAAAAAGGTTACATATTCAGGTTTGATGACTCCATCACAGAATATGCAACATTTTCCATTTGGCAGCAATACACTTATTCACTTGCTTCCCCCATATCGTGTCATTTATAAGCAGCAAAAATGTTGGCAGGAACATTAAATTCCTCTTCCAAAGAAAAAGAAAATAACTCTCTGAAGTTAATATGACTTACATTAATTAATACAATAAAATATCATCTGCAATCCAAAGGAAGAGGTTATGATCCCCATAACCTAATTTTCAAAGTCCAAAGAGTGACCTACATCAGTAACAATAAGTAAGCATTGCTAAATTGCTGCAAACTTGAGGAACGTAAGAGTAACATGCAGCCAGCAGCATACAAGGACAGAACATGAACCAGGATTGTCATCAAGATCTTTTGTACAGTTTCACTATGTGGCTCTTCATTATTCAAGATCCTTTAAAAGATCCTAATGAAACATGGTGTAAGTCCATGTTTCAACATTGTTCAAGTAATTACTGAATTACTGCCAGAGGCATCATTTGACTTGTGTTCCTTTTACCTTATATATGACTTCCATATCCACAGTACGAAAATGTTCAAGTAACTCCTTAGTTGTTGGTTTACAAAAATTTGTGAAAACTCCACAGTCAAACTTCTGAAATCATTGGGAGGTGTAGCACAAACTCATTCATTGCTCATTGAAACAAGTAGGCATTTTTCAAATATTAAATAATTTTTATAACTTTCTTTTGCTTTTCTACATTTCCTACTTCCTGAAAGGAAGATATGTGTAAACACTTAACAGATATGTGTAAAACACTTAACAAACCATAAATATTCAGCAGCACACACACACTATTTGTTGTAATCTATTAAAACAAGTTAATTATAAACACAGAAGAAGCAGAATATTCCTGTTTGTTTTAGCAAATATTTTTTATACATTTAAAATATTTTTTCTGCATATGGAGATATACAAGAACCTGAACTTTAACATGTTCACATCTTTGTGGCTCTAAGGTAATATATGCTTTAACAAAGTGCCAGAGATAAATGGGGTATCTTCCATTACCAGGGAGAGTAAAACTCATTCATCTCCTATTACTGTACTTATCAAACCTTGCCTTAAACACTCCTATAAAAGCTGCTCAGGCTGTCTCAAACTGGTTGCACACATTCCCATATACCAGTTCAACAAAGGTGGGTTTGGAGGAGTTTATACTTTTCTCTCCTAGACCATTGCTGGTGTCCAAAGCAAAGAAAATGGGAATACGTCTTGAAGGTCAGACATTCAATTCAGATCCACAGAACACCTTCTCAGCCTCCTAATGAAGCCAGGATAATCTGGAGATTATCTGGGAAATAAAAGCTTGTTTCACTGAGCTCTCACTGTTCTTTATGCTCCCCTGCAAATGATACTGGCCTATAGCGATGTAAGAAAAGAAGCAAGCACACTCAGAATGGAGTGAGAAAAACCTTTCTGCATAGCTCTATCTGATACAGTGCTGGGGATCCAATCATGAAAAGCTTTGTTATAGAAACTCAATGATATGTTACAGTTGGTTTATGATAGTAAGCACTCCCTTTAGTTTTTCATATAAAGGAGTATTTTTATTCAGGTACTCTATTACATCGCAAAATTAACACTACGCTTAAAAAGCATAAGATATCCAAATTTAATAAATGTGAAAAGATAAAGAAATACAGCAGAGTTCAATCACATTACCCTCCTTTTTAAGTAAAATTAAAAGTAAAATTCAAGATCAAGTTTAACAAAGTCAGAGTTTGTAACCTCATTGATCCATACAGAAGCCTCTGAACAACTGGAACTAGGACTCTGGAAAGTTGTTGGGAGGAGGATTTTTGTTGTTTTATTTTAATCTTTAGAGTAGTGCTCTAAAACCAAAAACAGGATGAAAGAGAGATATCTGCTCTTTACATAGCAAAACCAAACAAACAAGAAAATAGAATACATCTATTTTATGTTTTCATGATCACATTCGAGGCATTTACAATAATTTATAATTGGGTATGAGCCTGACTGAATATATCTGTAGCAATAATATATTTCTAAATTCCATAGAGAAGCAAAGTGTAGGGGAAAAAGGGAAAAAAAGGAACATTATTTCTGTAACAAAATAAAGATACTTTCTAAGACCCACTGAAGATCAGAGCTGTAGGAAAATGTAAAAAAACTCCAAACACCACCAATGCAAACCAGAAAAACCCAACCACAAAACCATGAAGAACAGTAATTTTAAAGTGCAAAACCTTAGGCAGAATGATAAAATGTTTCAATTCATTTCTAAAAGTGCATATAATATCTGTGTTAACATTGGAGAAACTGAAATACTGTACATGAAAACATAATATGTACTAAGGATATATCAATAAATAAAACGCATTAAAATATAGAGCATTACCTGTAGTTTTAATTGAACCAAAGAAATTAAATTGAAAACCAAATTATGAGAAGATTGTGTCATTTTCATTCACTGTGAGAAAATACAGTATAGAATTACATGTTTCAAGTCAGTCTCCTCTAGATACCTCCTGGTTTACTAAATATATTATAAAATGCAATATCAAAAGTAAAAAGAGTGACTGAACTGATTATCCTAGTATTCAGAACAAAGAAGTAGCTGTTTTCAGTTTCTTTCAGTGATCATGCATAGCCTAAGAGCATTTTACTAAAAGAAAGAGAAACCAGAGTATATTATTATTATAGGTAAAAGAAGTTAACTCTAGAGTTGCTTAAATACAGCCAAGCATTAACAACCCATCTGTAGACCATTTCCAAATCCGTGACTTTTTTCAACATCATATCTAAAAACCAGAATGAAAATAAACCCCAAAACGCAGGAAACCCTCCTCTGAAATAAACAAACCTACATTATTTTAGCTTTCATTACAGTTACCTTTCTAAGATACAAAGGTAAAAATATCTAGAATTTTGGTAAATCTTTTTAGCCTGAAATATTTTTCTGATCCTCTTCCTGTCTAGAAATAACATATTCAGAATCTGTATGTAGAGTACTAAAGCCTAGAGATACTCCTTTTTATATAGCAGTAGGAAGAAGGGGGGGGTGTGTGTGTGTCAAAAAAGCAACCCACAAACTAAAGACTTTTTTTTTTTTTTTGAGACCCACAGGTGAAATTCCCCCTTTCCATCATCCCATCATCTAGATGTGAGACAGTGAGCACACATGTGCAAATGGTGAGTGTCAAGGACAGATCTATTCTTTAGTGTCTACTATGGTGTAAGTGACCTAGAAAACATCATGCAATTTTAATTGACAATCTAACACTCTTGTGTCTGAACACAAAACTACTGATGATTGCAAAACATCCTATCAAATGCTCCAAAATAAATGCATAACTGAAAAATAGCCACTGTCCAAAGAGATTATACTTTCGTATTAAAACAAAGAAAAACAAATGGAAATGTTTAGGTTTTTCTAAAATGAAGATATGATTCACATATTGTAGGCTTCTGTCTAATTCCTATGTGGTCATTAATTCTAGCAAAATTAACAGAAATAACAATTTTCTTAGTCCCAGTCCTGCTTTAGTAAAACAAATGTAAAATTTACCAGCAGATATTAGGAAGAAGCTGGAATAGCTTTTGTTCTGTTTATGACACATATTTGGGTAAACTTTTTTAATTTTAGATTTCCTGGTTTGTTAACAATGTTATCACTTTATTAAGTTGTTATCACTTTATTTTGCTAATTTGCAAAGCAGCCACAAATGTGAAGCCACAGCTGGGCTCTCAAAAAAGAAATACATATACAAGAAGTTGGACTTTAAGAAAAAATAGTTCTTCTTATGAAAAGGAACTTTACAACAATATCATGACCTAGTAGGCTCATTAAAAGAACATTTTTCTTTTTCTTGACAAAAAGTATGAACTTTACAAGAAACAGCAGAAGACTCAGCAGAAATAAAACCACAGGCTTAATATCTCTGGGAGATATTAAACTGTGACATCATTGACTTAAGATTCCTTAATAATGTCTGTAAATCAAAATGAAACACGACAACACTAGTTACAGGTGTTGCTTTATAAATGCATTGCCTCAACTTCCAGCAGATTTCATCAATACCCAACAGCACTTTACCCCTGCAAACCTCATGACCTTACTTGGCCATGTTTTACTTTGTTGTTACTGTTGCAGTGGTACATCAAGCTAAGTTATACTGCCGGTACTGACCATTACTGTGCTTCAGCATACCAGGTCATGTTTAGATAGGAATGCTCCTTTTCCTCATTTAAGCTTAAATTATGAACTTAAGCCATTTTAATATATATCTCAAGATAACCTCATCTGTAGGAGCACAAATATTGCTACTGACATGGCAATGCTGATATAACTGCAACTTGTGGTACAGCTGTGTACAGGAGAAAATGTTTGAAATCAGTCCCTTGGACTTAGATACTCCAGTAGGAGAAGGTACCTGCAATGCTGTTTGTCAAGAACCTGAAAGAAATGTGAAAGTGTAGGAAAGCATTAGTGAAGAGGGCAGCACACAAAACTGACAGTATAATGCTCCTTTCTACCAGTACAGCTGAAGAAATAAATTAAAAAGGCAGTCAGACATACAAACCAGCTTCGGTGCGAAACTGCATTTTTTACCTGACTACCTATCCCTCTTGCCTCTAAAGTGTAAGAAGGTAATTGTCATATAGACCCTTTTTTTTTTTTTTCATAAAATACTGTTGATGAATGCCACACACAACCACGCAACTCAAGTTCACACAATGTATTTTGAGACTAAAGGTTCACTAAAGCAAAGGAAATACTTAATTACATCCATCCATGTATTTGTTGGTATTACACTTCTGTTAAAACTGTTAAGAACAGCTCAATTTCTGACCTCTATTGTCTACTGTTCTTGAAAATTACAGTTTCTGGCTGGCTGTTTCAAGAAGGTTAAAATCTCTCTTCTCCTCAGCTATGGAATGACTAAATCACAAGGCACTTGGGCAATCAAGTTCTTCCCATAAAATATAAAGCTTACATACTTATGAAACACCGGGATCTTCTAAAATTCATGGTGAAACTAAATAAATGGATTGTGCAAAATCTCTACGCCAATGGATTTCTAGCACCCCAGGGTATACACCATAACACAGTGTAGTCGTCTCAAATAAATGGTAGCTAATAGAATAAGTGTGTTTAAAATGAGATTACTCATTTAACAATTTTCTACTATGTGTTCATTTTTCACATAGCAATTACTTGCAACTATAAAAAAGAGAATTACAGAAAAGTGAATTTAAATTGCACTGCATGGAACAAAATGCTAATTCACTGCTATAAACAAACCCAAGAACTGTAAATACATCAGCTTTTTCTGTTCTATAAAGGAAGACTACCGCTACTGTTACTTCTGCTCTCACCCCATGTATGGAAGAGAAGACCATAAAAACCCACACTGTAAATAAGCGACCTCTTAAATTTTGGAAAGATCGTCAAGAAAAGATGAACTAAAATGTGGAGCGTAGCAAAGTGCTGATGGATTCAAATACAATTATAGTATAGTATATGTAGAAGTATATGACAGAGAGGCAAGAAAGCCTCCACTGAATAAAGTATTTAAACAAGCATATAATATTAGGCAGATGCTTTGACTAGGTTTTCCAGAGTTTCCCCCAAAACCAAGTTAGGCATAGGTTGTATGGGTATCAGATTTTTACTTAGTAAACAGATACCAGTATACTATTAAAAGTTTTAGGATTACTAGTAACATACGCTGTAAAGTAGTCACAAAATTTACAATCTGTTAATGTACATAGTTAGTTTTTAAAGACTGATTCTCAAATTATACAAATGGCAGTTAGTCAATCTACTGATAATGGGTTTTTCAAGGACTCTCCCCATCCTTCCCCATAAACATCAAAGGAGATGCCAGTAAGGGTGCTATTATGATAGCAGATTGTTACAGACCACCCATTAGGATGAGAAAGCATAAGGTCTTCTTCAAACAAGAAGGTCTCTAAATCATAGACCTCAACTCTTAGGAGAGATTTTCATCTTACTGCAATGTACTGGAATGGCAACACAGCTAGAGCCAAGCTATTGAGCAGATTTTGGGAGAGGTGTCAGGGACAACTCCTTGATACAAGTAATGGATGAAGCAATTACACGTGATGCACAGGTAGATCTGCTATTCACTAACAAGTACAAACTGATTGGGAAGACAATAATCCATGGCATCTTTGTAGTCACTGTAGTGACCATAAAATCAAAGAGTTCAGGATCCCCAGGGGAGGGAAGAGAAGAAGGCAAGCAGCAAGCTACAGACCTTGGGCTCTAGAAGTGAAGAATTGAGCTTATTCAAGAAACTGGTAGGAGTGACCCAATAAGAGGCAGCTCTGGAGGGCAAAGAAGCTTGTAAAAGTTGACAGGTCTTTAAGAGCAATCTTTTCTTAGCTCAGGAATGGTCCGTCCTACTAACCAGGAAAAGAAACAGATTAGCAATCAGTTTAACAGAGAAGTCATGACTGTGTTTCAATGCAAAAATGTAGGACACTGGAGGGGGAAGCAGAAACAAGCTACAAGAAAACACTACAGTAATGTTGCCCAGACACACAGGGATGGTGTGAGGAAAGCCAAGGCCCACCTGGAGTTGATAGTTGTAAGGGATATCAAGCACAAAAGCTTCTAGTGCTACATTAATAGCAAAAGCCTGTCAAAGGAAAACACAGTCGTATTGTTCTATGTGTCACTTGGCTGGGGTGACAGCAAGCGCAAATAAGGCTGAAATACTTAACATCTTCCTTGCATCTTCACCAACAAGGTGTCCCAGCCCTCTGTGTGTAATGAAAGCATTCTAGGAGGAGCAGAACTACCATCAGTGGGTGAAGACCATGTGTGGAAACTCAACACACAGAAATCCTTGTGACCTGATTGACTGCATCCAAGTGTGCTGAGAGAGCTGGACAATAGAGAGGCCATTATCATCTTGGAAAAGTAGTGAAGATCAGGGGAAGTTAGCAGTGACTGAAAAAAGGTAAATGCTGAGCATGAGTCAGTAGTGTGCCCTGGGTGGTATTCACAGGGGCACAGCCAGGATGTTGAAGGGAGAATTTATCGCCCTCTACTCATGAAAACACATCTAACAACTGCTTTCAGTTTTGGACCTCCCAGCACAGGAAGGATGTCAATTAACTGAAGCAAGGTCAGCAGAGAAACCCTAGGGTGATCAGGGGCTATAGCATTTGTCCTGTGAAGAGAGGCTGAGGGAGTGGGGCTCTTCAGCCTGGAAAAGAGATGGCTTCAGGGTGACCTAACAGTGGCTTGCCCATACCTGTATGCTGGTTACTGAGAAAATGAAGGTGGTCTCTTCACAGCAGTGCCTGGCAGAAGGACAAGTCATGGCTAGTAAGGTGTGGACATAAAAGAAAAGATTTTCACCTGAGGAAAGTGAAACAGCCTTCCCAGAGAGACTATGTAGTCTCCATCCTTGAAGGATTTCAAGACTCAACCAGTTAAAGCCCTGAGCGACCTGGTCTGACCTTGTAGCTGGCACTGCTTTGCATAGGAGGTTAGACTACAGAACTCTTGAGGTCTTTTCCGTCGAAATTATTCTGTAATTATATAAATTTCTATAAGGAAACCATGAAGAAATAAGTTTGATGAAGACTTTACTATATAACAAAAAGAACATTGTGCAAATAAAACTATTTTCTTTATTTTAAAATAGCCTGTGTACTGCTGGATGAAGGGGTATTCTGGTCAACGCAGCAGCTGTGCAAAGAAATTAAATCTGAACATTCAGAGCTCTAAAGAAATACCTTTTAAAGTAATTTCTGAAGTGCCGTGGGAGAAAACAAATGAATAATTGCATATCATATTTAGATAGCTGGTGAACACCTTATACAAGGTGAGCCCAGTTGCTGTAATAGATGTGTTTTTCAGAGACTTTTGAAGTAGGCACCTAAGCAGCTACTTCCTCAAACAGATGCAATTTTTCTAATTCTAAAAATCAATCAATGACTGTAAGACCCGACCTTGATAAACCATTCTTTCCCCCTCCCTGAAGACATTGTACAGCACACAGACTATTGTGGCAGTTGAGAAATTTAATAGTATGGTAAACACCACTAAGACCTTCCTGGGCCTCCAGGGAAAGATGTAAATATCAGTTCAAAAGGCACTGATGGTGAGCTCTTAGGAACATCTAAAGAATTTGTACTCTTCAGACCAATTTGTAAAAAAATTTGCTAGAATGGCAGTGATAAAACTCTTAGCAAAATTGGCCAGAATTCCTTGGACAATATTAATGGTAAACTATTCCAAGAGAAGAGGATGAAAAATAGGGAATGAGTAAAATAATGTATCATGAAAGAAATAATTGATTAAATCTTACTGAAGACATTAATACTACATATAAACATAAACACCATAGCAGTGTGGAAAAAATATAATTAAAAGACAATTCATTAAGTGCGGCAGTGAGTCAAGTGTATATGCTTATCTGGAGCATATATGACAATCAGAGCCAGGTAGTAGCTTTATATAGTACATGATATTATTCTGTGTATTTGTCAAGGACAGGAATGTATTGATGGAAGAAACATGAGGCCGGGTGTCTGAAGCCTGTGGTTTTGGAACTAACAAACCTCAAATTCAGCATCAGTTCCTTTTACAAATGTGTTTGTTAGTGTACTGGCTTCTTAGCAGACAAATCAGCATTTTCAAATCCTAGGGAAGCTAACTGCCTGACAAGAGGAAAAAAAAAATAAGCAAGCTATTCAAGTTCATGATTTCTGTGCTCTGTTCTATTCATGACAAGTAAACAGGTCTTACTCATCTGGAACAGAGAGAGCAGTAGCAGAAATGCATATGCACATGTAAAGTGAAGCTCAAGGGAAATGTGCATATGTAAATGCTGTACAAATGAAATGATGGGCCCTGAGATGATTAGGTGGGGACTGTGGGATTATGATAGCTCTGTAAAACCAGCAGCTCAGTACTGACTAGCAGTCAGAAACCCAAATGAAACATTAGGAATTATTAGGAAAGGCATAGAGAATGAAACGAGAATATTATTATGCTGCTATGTAAGTCCTCCAAAGACCTAATAAGAGAGGAAAAGGTCCAGAGCATGTTGGTAAGAACATTCAGTGGCACCGGAATCTTCCCATATGAAAAACAACAGACTGGCTTGGTATCTTCAAAAGACTCTTGTCTTTTGAAAAGAGAGAGACAGATAACAGGGGACTATAAAATCAGGCTGACATAGAAACAGTAGATATGGAGAAATTGCACACTGTCTCTTCCAATATAAGACCTAGAGGCATAGTATGAAACTATATAAGCCAGATTCATAACAAAGGAGGCAGTTGCTCAGACAATACAAGAGTGCCACAAGATGTTGTGAATGCTAAGTTTACAGAGCTTCCAGGGTAAACTGTAAAATTACATGAAAGCAAAACACACTGAAACTACATTTGGTTCAAAAAGTCTTGTGAGCCAAAACCAATACAAAATTGAGAATAGTTCAAATGAAAACAGTTATGTGCCCCATCCTTATTATTAGACATTTGCTCTATAAGCTCTGATGGGCACAGGTTAGTAAGATATATGACTCTTTGGTCTGATCCACAACAACCTTTTTTCTCTTACATTAATGTCATTTTCTGAACTCCAGCTAATGCACCACCTTTGTGCTCTTAAATTTTAGTTGAGCAAAATCAACATTGACTATTCAAAGTTCACATTACATCTGCCATGTGAAAATTTCCTCTCTGTATCATTGCATTAATGAAATGAAACAAGAAAGCCACACACACCCACAGCTCGGAAATTACTGTTTTACCAGATACACTTTCTAATGAGTGTAGGATTGCCTTAGTATACTTTTTTAACCTTTAATTTTTTCTTATGCAAAGACAATGGAATCCTATTATACTATATAATGTGCATATATACACTAAAGGATAGTTCCTCACCTGAAAGGGTTTGCCAGCTGAAAGAAGTCATACAGCAGGTGTGGGTATGTGTATAAGAGAAATCTCTCTCTGCATAGAAAGCTGATAGATAATACAGGATCTAGTGGATAACAAAGCAGATGACAAAACCAAGCTGAATATAGTTTTATGTACTAGTACTCACAACTAGTCTATTGTGAACAACTGATCTGGGGTTACAATAAGGACTTGGCTTTGTTTCGGAAGAAGGAGAGGCAGTTAAGGAGAAACTGCTGTTAAACAGGAGCTAGTTCAAGCCACTGCATCATGAAAAGCATCCTTTCTTTTCTTTCTTCTGCCCAAGAGGTCCATGAGGTTCATCTATGGTGAATTTTATGTAAATGCATCTATTTATAGTCTGTTAAGGTTCTCCTTTATGAAGTTCACAACAAGAATTTATTTCAATATCTGTGGCAAATAAATTTCCTTGTTATAACAGTATGTTTCCTGAACCCACTCGATCCATACTAAAGACAGACAAAACCTGAACTACTGTTCTTCCTACATAAAGAAACAACTGAATTTTAATGGATTAATTCTCAGCAGGTTTCTCCTTATGTGCCCCAAAAAGGATGGAGAAGAGTTTGATGATGCAAAGAGAGTCAGGACTTTTTCCACCCTAATATAACAGGTAATCTGAAAATAATCAACTTAGAGACCATATGTACATTGTTTGTACAGTTTTGTTTGAAGTTAACTTAGTTCAGAGTGTGCTCAAACAGGCATTGCGGGCTTGGGACAAATGAGCTACAAGTGAGATACACTATATATAGTGTTTCAGAGATGTCTATGTGACTTTGGTAAAGAAAGATATTCTAGTCCATGGAAATCAAATTTCAAGGTACATGGTTAATTTGATCTGAGTTATTGATCTGTCAGGTATATGAAATCTCACCTTAAACAAAGTCCATCACCCATGCACACAGTGGAAGGGTAAGTTTACTACCAAGGAGATAAATTAAATTGCACTAACCATGGTTGACTGAGTTCAAATTGAAGATCCATTTAGGGATTCAGGTTAAAGAGATACCTACTTTTGCATAGGCATGGATAATCAGAGTATCAACAGATTAAAAGTAAAAAAGGAGTTTGGGACAACAGGGCATAAATATCTGTGATGAGACATTTTTAAATAGCTTGTAATCAAAGTTTGACCTGTAAACATTGTTAACTTGTTTTCCCATGGAAAACTTGCCTATTTGCAAAAAGCACAGAGATCTCAAATGCACTAAGTTCCTAGCAGCTGCATGAAATCAGGAAGCCTGGCAGAGAAGAGAGACCACGTTGCTACTTATGCTCAGAAGATGGCTGAGCTCACATGACAGTTTCCCTTCAGATGTCAAGTACCCAGCCAGGAAAGAGCAATATTGCCCAAAAACATGTTTAATACAGCATTATACCTTATTAGACATTAGGAAACCTAATCATGCTTTATTTGTAAAGGGTAGGCAGCCTAGTAAGTCCTACCACTAATGATATAGTTTCTTACTTATAGATGTTGTTAAATAATTTTCAAGTTTTTAAGTTCTTGCTATAAAATCATAAAATCCTGATAGGACAGAGTTCTGTTATTAAAATCTTGGGTTGTGTGGGTAGATATCTTTACCCTTAAAGAAAAAAGGACAAACAATAAAATCCTTCCTGAAGATGTTTCATCTCTCTCAATGCTGAATACAAAAGTAGAAGAAAATCATCACAGTTCCTTTTTTCTACTACATTGTACAATGTGGTGCCATGAAGAATTACCTGAGAAACTTGAAACAACCTTTTTCAGGTACCAAACTAATATAGCTATGCTTATGTGGAGATCTGTACATTCACTGGAGAGTTTCTCAGTGGCATAGATCTATACAGTTGGTGGCTGCAGTTGAACATTATGAATGCCTGGAAAGAGTATTTGCTTTAGTAGTTCACTGACCCCACTAATCACTAGACAGTAATTCCCAACTGTTTGGAAGGAGAGAAGACATCCACTGATACCCAATGACTTTGGCAATTTCATGAGATGTAGGAATTGCCTCATTTCCTTAACTCATTACGTTGGCATTCCTTTCCAAAGACATTCAGAGTTCTTGGCAAACGGGTGCACAAAAACCTGAAGATAAGGGAGCGAACATGTTATAAAACAATTCCTTTCAAACCTCAAATGAAAAAATGTGTTTTCACCTGACAGCATTAGAGTTTACAACCCTTCCAAAAGTCATTCTAATCATAGTCACCTGTCACCTATGTATGTCTACCTATACATATCTTTTATTCAGGCTAAAACCTTACCCTTCAGTTATCTTTGACAAGCAGTATCAAGTATTATTTATATTCTATGGGAAAGTTTTTTTTCATTTGTCAAATTTGAACCAGTCCTGTCTAAGTTCCATTACACCTGTCTTGGCTAGGTACTGTAAAAAGACAGGCTTTGTAAGTTTGTTATTGTAAGTTTTTTGTCTAATGACAGAGAATTTACAATATTCTTGTCCTGTTATATTCTCTTTGGTTTTCATATCTGAACTCAAAATAAACAGTCTTTATTAACAACATCTGCATTGATAAGAAATTCTGGAGACCTGTCATATGTTAAGTAACCTATCACTTATTTAAGTCTACTTTCGATGCAGGTGACCAAACAGAAAATATTATTTCTAAGTACAAAAGAGATGAATAATATGCAAATTTTTTTACATAATCTGAGATAATATACAAATGCAAACCTCTTCTATAGTGAATATTCCATTTCAAATGGAAAGGAAAACCTATAATTTTACTATTAAAATTACAAAAACAATAGAAAACAAGACAAATTAACACTGAAAAGGGTTTTTACTCTGCCTATAGACACAGCTGGCAAATATCTAGGGAATTAAATACTATATATGCAAAACTGGAATGAAAAATATGCATGAGTAATCTTAATGAATCACAGGAGACAGCAATGGACCTTGAGAGGTCATCCAGATCATACACTTCCCCAAGCCATGATTAGTTAGAAAAAGAAGAGAACAATCACACCAAAATTTCTAAAAACTATTGAGGTGGACTTGCATGAATAAATATGCTTTCTAAAAGACAAAACTATTAAGGTTAACAGTGCTGAGAGAACAAACAGGAAAGCTGTAGAAGAAAAATGTGCAGATGATTTTTGTAAATGGTATTTTTCTCAGTGGATGGAACTAGTATCTTATTTCTGGCAGTGTTTGACTGGATATCAAGTATCACTGAAATAGCATGTCGGAGCACTGATAGGAAAGGTATTTTTTTTCTTTTCCCTGTGCACTGCGCAGGTAGGAATATTTGATTTCCTACATCATTTGCAAATTGCTGTGGGGATTCCAGAAAGCCAATTGGCTTCACAAAATTGATGAATGAGAAAAAAATACTGCTGGTTTTGTGTTTGTTGTTTTTGAAAGCTGTGCGCCTGGGACTTTGGCACACTGGACATTGCTAATGATTCATTGTCACAGCACTACCATGAAAATGCTGAAGTTTCTTTTAACCCTCAGGGAATGTGTTCATCAGAAGGTGTAAATTATTTGCATTTTGCTGTTTCTTTACTGGTCATCCTTAATAATGGCAAAATTGAAACACTACAGAAATAACCTATTAAATCTAATAAAGCTTCTAAATGAACATGTTCAAGCAGCAAAACCAAAGGGAGGACACAATCCAGGCTGAATAGGGGAAACAAACAGGACTGCAAGGGGGCATGATGTGCAACTGCTGCTTCATCAGGCGTGGAGAACTGGTTTGCATAGCACTGTACACAGTGTCAATGGGAAAAGAGACAGTGAGAGACACACATGTCCACTCTGTTTTTTAACGATTTTAATAGAGCTACATTAGATCTAAGAGCAGAAGGAACTTATAAGATCATCTGATCTATTACCTCCACAAGACCTGGAACCTAATCCAGTTACATTTTGTTTGAACTGCAGTGATCATCATTTAGCACACTAAATGAAGCAGACTTCTGTAAAATAGTCAGTGAACTACAAAGCAGTCATTCACAATTCAAAAGAACAAAAATGATAGACATCCTAAACTGAAAAGTGTTACATAAAGGTTTCCACGTACTAAAAATACCAAGAGAATTTTGCAAACCAGAGAGAGACATATTATTTTATATAGAAGAGTGTGCAATTTTACCACTTCACTGTATAATTACCAAGCTATGTTCTACAGAAAATAATCTGTAGTAATTAATGAAAATAATTAAATACAAATTAAATAGTTGATAGATGTCGGTTCCTTCAACCATAAGTTGAAAGAATAAATTTTGAAGTTATTAAAGTCATAGGGAGAGAGACCAGTGGTGATCATCACGAAGTCACTATTGCTGCTTCCAGCTCGGAGGAAACTGGTATGGTCCGACTTGGCGAAATGAGGCAGCTACAGATGTTGTGAGACAGATGCTCCTGAGACTGCTATTTGTCACTGGCATCAAGATGAGAAAGGAGCTGCCCTTTTACACATCCATTGGGAATTCAGTTACAGGGCCCTGAACACTTGCTGTGATCACGTGGATTAGCCAGGATCAAGAAAGGATTCTTTTGCATAGGATAGACAGGCCACTCCATAGCCTCCATGGAACAGTCAGATAACCTTAAGGTTAACGTCATAAAACTGTCACACCTCAGACAGATACACTGTGTACCTCAGTCCCAGTAGGCAACATTCAGGACTTATTTCAGTGGTAAAAGAGATGGCAACAACACAACAGGGAGCTCATTTACAAACAACAACCAGGGCTCAGCCTTCACTGAAAACCTTGTCAGATTAACCAGTATCGCTGCCCAGCAGAGGGACAGGACAGATGCTTCCTGCTCACACTGATCACACTTCCTCCCCCATCCCCATAAAATTCCCAGTTTGACTGGTGAATTATCTGGGAGTCCAAAAAAATATTCATCACTTACTGGTTAAAATGTATGCCTGGTTCTTCTACACATACATCTGAAATTTAAATCTTATGGGTCCTACTAAATTGTCTGTGTCCTCTACCTGCACTTCTAAATCAACAAGTATAACTCAGTCCAGCTTCTAACGAGAGTAAAATGGGAATGCAGCATTGCCTAACCCTATGCACTGAATTCCAAAGAACAGTCCTGACATACAATCAACTAAGTTTGAATACAGCTACTAAAACCTACCAAAATACCCATAACAAATTGATAATTATGTAAGAGGTGAAGACAATCCTTCAAAAATCTAACATGGGAGTTTATGCAACCCTGAGGGTATATCAAATATAATGCCAAAAGAAAACATCATATTACTCCTTGAAAGTTATGTACTTTTTGTTTTAAATCTGGACATTATCTTGATATAAAACATAAGAAATGCTTAAAAAATTACTACACACAAAGATATCCATCACCAGATATACCTGCATGAGCAGTAACATTTACAACTACTTTATGTAGCCTTGAAAAAAACAAAAAACAGAGGAGTGAAAGAATGCCACATCAGATCCCACATGTCCTTGCTGCACAGACAATTAACAAATATGTAAACAAAAAGAAATACACAAACATGCCCCAGTCTTCAGGTATCAAGAAAAGCCTCTTCATTCAGTCTTGATTTAACCAGGATAATCCCAGAGTTCTTGACCGTAAAACTAGTGGGAAAATATATGTCCTCATTCAAATACTATACAAGCTTTCTGTTAAATCATAGAAAAACAGAAAATCAAGCAGAACCTCCACAGGACACAAAAGGGCAGTGTCCTCATTGCTTTTGCTTCCCCCACCATCACCCTTCCCCCCAAAAGGTATCAACAATCTTTCAATAAGCAAGAATAAGTATATACTGTGAGTGTGTATTGGGTTTGTGTGACAAGGTTTTGGTAGTGGGGAGGCTACAGGGGTGGCTTCTGTGAGAAGCTGCTAGAAGCTTCTCCTATGTCCAGTAGAGGCAATGCCAGCCGGCTCCAAGATGGACCCACCACTGGCCAAGGCTGACCCCATCAGTGATGGTGGTAGCACTCTGTGATAACATATTTTAGAAGGAGGAAAAACTACTACACAACAGCAGCTGGGAGAGAGAAGTGAGAATATGTGAGAGAAACAACTCTGCAGACATCAAAGTCAGTACAGAAGGAGGGGAAGGAGGTGCTCCAGGCACTGGAGCAGAAATTCCCCTGGAGCCCAGGGTGAAGACCATGGTGAGGCAGGCTGTCACCCTGCAGCCCATGGAGGTTAACGGTGGAGCAGATCTCCACCTGTAGCCTGTGGAGGACTCCATGCTGGAGCAGGTGGATGCACCCAAAGGAGGCTGCGACCCTGTGGGAAGCCTGCGGTAGAGCAGTCTCCTGGCAGAACCCATGGAGAGAGGAGCCCACTCTGTAGCAGGTTTGTTGGCAGGACTTGTGACCCTGTGGGGGACCCACGCTGGAGTAGTCTGTTGCTGGGAGGATTGCAGCCCATGGGAGGGACCCCACACTGGAGCAGGGGAAGAGTGTGAGCAGTCCTCCCCCTGAGGAGGAAGAAGCAGCAGAAAAAATGTGTGATGAACTGACCACAGCTCCCATTCCCTGTTCCCCTGTGCTGCTTGGGAGGAGGAGGTAGAAAAAATAAGGAGTGAAGTTTAGCCTTTGAAGAAGGGAGGGGTGGGGGAAAGGTGTTTTAACATTTGGTTTCATTTCTCATTACCCTACTCTGATTTGATTGACAATAAATTAAATTAATTTCCCCAAGTCAAGTCTGTTTTACCCATGACAGTAATTGGTGAGTGATCTCTCCCTGTCTTTATCTCAACCCACAATCATCATATTTTTCTCCCCCTGTCCAGTTCAGGAGGGGAGTGATAGAATGGCTTTGTGGGCACCTGATGTCTAGCCAAGGTCGACCCACCACAGAGTGAAACCTAAGATTCAGTTTTAACAACGGGTTAATATGACTGGAACAAATCCCTCAGATAAATCCTAAATTTGCAGTTCCAGGAACAAATGCTTTGTATGCTTAAGAACTCAAGCAACAACTGTTAGAGGCTAGTACCAGACCAATTCCAGTGCTCAGCTACTGAGAAAAAGGAATATTCAGCTTCACAAGCAACCTCAACCAGGCATCAAGCATGCTTTCCACTTCAAAGAATGACAGGACCAAGAACTAAATTAAAATGAAAGCACAGTTCACTCATACATATCTGCTCACACATGAAATATTGTTCTCCAGGCTTAGCAGCAGTATCAGCTCCCACCCCTGACTAGCAGAGCAAATAAAACCCCTTAATGGTCTGCAGGCCAGACTGGCACCTGAAATGTCAGTGTAGAAGTTGCTGGCAAGAAAATATCAATGAAAACAATAAAAATGGTACAGATCCCCACCACGATATTAGCACAGAAACAGACTACCTTAGCACAACCGAACGTCCAAAATTAAGTCAGACCAAATGCAGACTGACCTATCTCAAAATAGGTGAGGACGTAACAAGGCAGAAAATACTGTCTAAATCCTTGTGCCCCTCTCTTAGCTTTAGTAAATGTTTGTATGGCTTATTGCAATGTAGTCTTAATTGCACTTGAATAACCTACACTCAAAGACAAAACAGGAGAGACAAGTGATAGTCCAATTTCCAGTCTTTGGGGAAATTGAATGGACTTGTATCATTTCCATCTTCAGTACATTCACTATCAAACAGGCTGGAAACAAGAATTTGCACTTCACAAGAAATTCTGCTGTCTCACTTTGGCTTTTACACCGAACCAGAAAAGCAGATGTCACTTGAAATTTGCCAAAGAGCAAAGTTTCAGAAAAACTGTTTTATATGAGTAAGTCTATTTTTACTAATTAAATATTTTTTCTTTGTTTTATTCCACAGCACTTAAACCAAACTTATTAAAATAAATGCCCACAAAAATAATTTAAAACTGTAACATTAAAACACTGGTATATTTGACTTTTTTTTAATGTCTGCCTTCTCAATTCTGTTCTCTGCACCTCTTCCAAAAAAAAGCCCAAAACCTCAACGGTTTTTAATAGTTTTTTGATATGCATATTCCAGGATAGTTTACTAATGCCCGGCAAGAAGGGGAAGTGTATGCAAATAAAAAGCCCTTGAATTTTGAATTCCAGGAAAAAATAGTTATTATTAACTTATATCTCGGTGTTTGGCTCTGACATTATTCATTACAAAAGTATAAAAGGACCCTTGACTAAACAAGATGTTACTATAGGTACATACAATTCTGAATATGGATTTAATTAAATGATTTTTGGCAATTTTAGATCACAGGCATGAATTTAAAGTAGAGAACATGACTCATCAGTCAGACCAGCAATGGCTACTTCTGCCACACTCTCATCTTAATAGTAACAAGCTACAGTCTTGAAACTCAAGATTTTACCTTACCTCAAATATGGTTTTTTAATTATTTTTTGACTAGATGAAATCATTATTGAACTCAGAGGATAAAATACAGGAGCACTAGTGAGGGGGAAAGCAAAAAATAACGTTGTAGACCAGTATCAGCAATTTGCTAAATACAAAATCTTTGAAGGAATAATTTTGTTTAAATCTACAAATTATTAATATTCTTACATGTAGAAACACTACTCTGAATCATCAGTGCTTCATAATGATGTTATAATCCATCATGTAATTTAGAAGAGTCTCTTTCTTAAAATTAAGAAATGCTGTTATATTTTACAGCAGATATTAATTTACAACCATATTTTTTTCACATCAAAGGTAGCAACAGCTGCATTTGGGAATGAACTGAGGAAAAGAAGTGTTTGGGTTAAATAAAGTAGCAAAATTTCTCTCCCTGTCAAATCCATGTTTCTTTTATTCTGACTGTTTCTTTTATTCGATTCCATTTTGGCTCTATTTTTCCCCCCTTGTATATGATAAACTTCAATCATTGCAAGCAAAGTTTATATTATTCACTTTTCATTAGAGTTTCTTTTCACTCAGATTTTGGGCAATCTTACTGCGTTTGAGAAGGATTATAAAGAAGGATCTTAATAGACATCAAATAGAAAATGCAGGCCTCAGAGCATGTTTATTTTTCAAGAAAAGCCCAAACTGAAATATGTCATCACATTTCTTAGGTATTTGAAAAAGGTAATATTAATGGTTTCTGTGCTATGTTTAAATTTAAATTACTGGAACTGTTATAAGATGGAAAATGCAGTCAGAGAATTGCATAAGTTTTTCTCTGTGTGTTCTTTCAAGGTAAAGCTTGCAGAAAGAAACTTATAAAATTTGGTTTTGTTTGGTTACCTAAGAATGTTCTAATAATATGCAAAAGTCTATAATAAGTAATCTGCAAAAACAAACAATTTGCAAAGGTTTGTTCTCAACGTCCACTTCAAGTCCTTTTTAGAAAATCAAGTATACATTTCAATTCAGAGCTCAGTTCTCAACTCAGTCTAATAGTCAGTGAGTTACAAATGCTTAGCTTGTTTTAAAATCATTCAATTTACTTTGAAGTGTATAGGCATCCGGGAAGGTGTGGTGGTTTGACCTTGGCTAAATGCCAGGTACCCACCAAGTCGCTCTATCACTTCCCCCCCCTTCCCCTTTTTTTCTCAACAGGGCAAAGATGGGAAAGAAAATAAGATAGGAAAACAAAACAACCCTTGTGGGTAAAACAACAGCAGTTTTAATATAAGCAAAGCGGAGCAACGGTCTGTGCGTGGAAGCAAAAAAAAAAAAAAAAACAGATTTATTCTCTACTTCCCATGAACAGGCGATGTCGGGCCTTCTCAGGAAGCAGGGCTCCAATACGCGTAGTGGTTGCCTCGGAGGACCAAGGGTGACCCCACCCCCTTCCTCCTTTCTCCCAGCTTTATACTGAGCAGACGTCATATGGTACGGAATATCCCTTTGGTCAGTTCGGGTCAGCTGTCCTGGTTGTGTCCCCTCCCAAGATCTTGCCCACCCCGTCCCACTGTGGGGGGGAAATGTCAGAAAGAGCCTTGGTGCTGTGTAAGCACTACTCAGCAGTAGCCACACCACCAGTGTGCTATCAACACCCTGCCAGCTCCCAACATAAAACACAGCACCATGAGGGCTGCTACAGGGGAAAACCAATTCTGGCTCAGCCAGACCCGGTACAGAAGGCTGGATACTCTTTAAGAAGGAAGTCTTAATAGCACAGGAGCAGGCGGTCCCCAGGTGCTGTAAGAGAAGCCGACGGCAAAGAAGACCACCCTGGCTAAACAAAGACTTTTGGCTGCAACTCAGGGAGAAAAGGAGAGTTTATGGCCTTTGGAAGAAGGGGCTAGCCACTCACAGTGATTACAAAGATGCTGTGAGGCTATGCAGGGCAGAAATCAGGAGGTCTAAAGCCCTGCTAGAAATTAATCTGGCTTCAGCAATCAAGGATAACAAGAAATGTTTCTATAAGTATGTGAGCAGCAAAAGAAAGACCAGGGAGAGCCTCCATCCCCTGCTAGACACAGGAGGAAACATGGTAATGACTGATGAGGAAAAGGCTGAGGTGCTTAATGCCTGCTTTGCCTCAGTCTTTAATAACAAGACTAGTTGTATCGAAGGAATCCAGCCTCCTTAGCCAGAAGACAGACACTGCAAGAACGACCCCCCCGCATTCCAGGAGGAGACAGTCAGTGATCTACTGCATCCCATAGACACACACAAGTCTATGGGACAGGATGGGATACACCTGAGGGTGCTGAAGGAGCTCACTGGGGTCCTCGCCAAGCCGCTTTCCATCATTTACCAGCAGTCCTGGCTGACCGGGGAGGTCCCGACAGATTGGAAATTGGCCAATGTGATGCCCATCTATAGGAAGGGTCAGAAGGATGATCCGGGAAATTACAGGCCTGTCAGCTTGACTTCGATGCCCGGGAAGCTGATGGAGCAGCTCATCCTGAGTACCATCATACAACACATGCAGGACCAGATGATCAGGCCCAGTCAGCATGGGTTTATGAAAGGCAGGTCCTGCTTGACAAACCTGATTCCTTCTATAACAGGGTGACCTGCTTATTGGATGAGGGAAAGTCTGTGGATGTTGTCTACCTAGACTTTATTAAGACCTTTGACACCATTTCCCACAGCATTCTCCTGGCAAAACTGGCTGCTTGTGGCTTGGATGGGCGCACGCTTTGCTGGCTAAAACACTGGCTGGATGGCCGGGCCCAAAGAGTTGTGGTGAACGGAGTTAAATCCTGTTGGAGGCTGGTCATGAGTGGTGTCACCCAGAGCTCGGTTTTGGGGACACTCCTGTTTAACATCTTTATTGATGATCTAGACGAGGCAATTGAGTGCACCCTCAGTTTGCAGATGACACCAAGTTGGGTGGGAGTGTTGATCTGCTCGAGGGTAGGGAGGCTCTGCAGAGAGATCTGGACAGGCTGGAGCAATGGGCTAAGGCCAACTGTAGGAGTTTCAATAAGGCCAAATGCCGGGTGCTGCACTTGGGTCACAACAACCCCCAGCAGTGCTACAGGCTTGGGGAGGAGTGGCTGGAGAGCTGCCAGTCAGAGAGGGACCTGGGGGTGTTGATTGACAGCCGGCTGAACATGAGCCAGCAGTGTGCCCAGGTGGCCAAGAAGGCCAATGGCATCCTGGCTTGTATCAGAAATAGCGTGTCCAGCAGGGACAGGGAAGTGATCTTACCCCTGTACTCGGCACTGGTGAGGCCACACCTCGATGACTGTGTTCAGTTTTGGGCCCCTCACTACAAAAAGGACATTGAATTACTTGAGCATGTCCAGAGAAGGGCAATGAAGCTGGTGAAGGGTCTGGAGCACATGTCGTATGAGGAGCAGCTGAGGGAACTGGGGTTGTTTAGTGTGGAGAAGAGGAGGCTGAGGGGAGACCTCATCACCCTCTACAGCTACCTGAAAGGAGGTTGCAGAGAGCTGGGGATGAGTCTCTTTAAACAAGTAATAAGTGATAGGACAAGAGTTAATGGCCTCAGGTTACACCAGGGAAGGTTTAGACTGGATGTTAGGAAGTATTTCTTACAGAACGGGTTGTTACGCATTGGAATGGGCTGCCCAGGGAGGTGGTGGAGTCCCCATCCCTGGAGGTGTTTAAGAGTCGGGTTGACATAGCGCTGAGGGATATGGTGTAGTTGGGATCTGTCAGTGCTTGGTTAATGGTTGGACTAGATGATCTTCAAGATCTTTTCCAACCTTGATGATTCTGTGATTCTGTGAATGCCAGAAATTAAAAACACCATTAGAAAACATTTTGTAATTGCTTTGGTCTTGTCTCAAGTTTCTGTATATTTTTAGGAGCCACAATGTACTGTGGCTACCAGTTCCATTGTTAGACTAACCAATATGTGAAGAGCTGCTTTCTGTAATTTATTGTGAATGTGACTCCAACTAGTGTAAATTGATAACCCATGTTCTTATATCAGAAGGCAGAGGGCATAATCATTCCTTTCTGCTCTTCCCACGTAACCCATATGAAACCTCAGTAAACCTCTCAGTCATATGCTTTCTGAGACATCTCTTTTCTGATCAGCACTACTTTACATCTTTTACAACTTTGTGTCAATCTTTTCTCTCATGCTAAGGGAGAACTGTACAAAGTATACATCCTCTGGAAAAGCATGCAATTATACAGTGGCTTAATGATTTTCTCTGCTCTGATCTCTATTGCCTTCCTAATAATCCCTAACAATTTTTTTGTGACTACCAGTGATGAGCAAGCTTACATTTTTGAGACTCACTCTTTCCCAACTGAACTTTACCATCTGGCTGCAATGATTGGGAATCTATTTTAAATGGCAAGTTAGGTTTGTCCATTCTCTTTGCCATCAGCATCACTTTGCATTTATCTATATTGAATTACATTTTATTATCTGGTCACTGAGCCTCATAAGATTTTTCTACATTTCATCACAGTTGGCCCTTGCCTCACAAACAAGGTTTCATTTTAGACAGACTAACAGAAGTCTTCTACAGCACACCGCAAGTTGTAATGCACTTTACATAATCTATGGGATGTAATGTTATTCACACAATGTCCAAAACATCCCAGGCAACCAGTCTAATCTAGTTTATAAAACACCTAGTAGCTTATAAAAATCGTTGAGGGGGTGAGCAAAATGGAGAGTAACAAAAGGTCTTGATCTGTTTGCATCCAGGAAGGACCTCCAGAACTCAAGAAATAACATAATAATTTTCAGTCTCGTAACCATACTATTATTTGTAACAGATTTTATTTTAATATACTTAAGATATTCTGTAGCTGCTGAAAATAAGTTGCACATTAGGTGACTAGTGACATGAGTCACTGTATTTGTACTTGGGATTGTCATGGTAAACTGGAATAGCTATTTACTGTCATTGTAGGGATTCTTTTGCTCATCTTGTTTTCATGCAGTTTCCCTTTTTGATACTGAGGAGAGATGCAGTGATTTTTGATTGAATCTGCAGAGACATTGAATATAACCTCATCATGCTTATTGTTACAAAGAGACCCTATAACTGAAGATTTCAAACCTGTTGCATCTTTGCTCAAGGATACAGAATTTCTGTGATTTCATCAACAACAGATACTCTATGCTGAATAATGCTTTCTTTCACTGTTGCTGACTTTACCATGCTCTTAAATTTTTAGATAAGCTAGTCAGTTTTCAATTTCAGAAGCCCTAGTTCTTCATTCAAATTAAGTTCACCCCTTTTGTATAGGCTTTCTTTATTACAGAGGCATCCCCAGTCTCTGAAAAATCTGAATTCCTGCTTACCACCCCTTTGACAGTCGGGCATTAAAAATCTGTCTTTCAGCCAGTTTCCAAAACAACAGAGTACTATGAGAATTTAAGTGAATGCTACTACAGGTGTCCTGGTCTTCACTTCAACTGCCTTCCTAAATTCCCATATTATGCTTCTATAATAAAATGACTAGATTGTTGAAAAGGGTAAAGCCATGGATGCCAACTATCTTCACTGTAACAAGGTTTTCAACACTCTTTCCCACATTAATGTCTGGATGGTTGAATTGCTAGATGGCCAAAATAAAAGGGGTGGATGGTTGGACTCAAAGGATCATGGTTAATGAGTTGTACTCTACCTGGAGGCTTGTAACAAGTGAAATACCACAGGGGTCTGTACTGAGACAAAAGTATTTGACCAAAATAAAGCATAATTCATTGTAATTGATTAAGCCTGGGAGACCTGCTCTCTTAATGAATGCCCAAAAGGGGAAAAGAGAATGCAAAATAAAGGAACTTACTTGGCAATTTATGTGAGTGTTCTCATACCTGCTTTTCTTACATCTTTTTCTTTCAACCTTTAATTATTTGAATTGCCTGTACTTTTCTGTGCTTGTACATTTTTCTCCCAATGCTATCTATTGTTTCCAGTTTCTCATTCAAGTCCCTCCTCACTTTATTTCTAAAAAAAAAAAAAAAAAGGTATAATTTGAATCCTTCCTTAAAGTTGAGATAAATTTTCAAGAAAGTAATTAGAAAAAGAAGCCTCTAACAAAACAGTCAATATATGAGATTTTATACTAATTCCATGCAGCTCTATCACACTGTTTTATTTGTTTATTACTATAATCTGTATTTCTCATCTGGTTTAATTCGATTATAACTGTCTTCAGATTTATAGATCATATAATTATCTTGTTGCTGATAAATAATTATATTGATAAAAATTTAACTGTAATTGTGGCAATCTACTACAGAAAGACTCCCAATGATCTCAGTAGCTCTGGACTAAATGGAAGGAATGGAAGTTCTTTCTGTACAACAATAAAAACCTAGTTTCATAATTTGCTGATTTGAGAATATATGTTCATATCTCAGAACACTACTCTGCTTGGACAAGATGCCAATTCTTCTAGTCACTTCAGTAAATTTCTACTAGCTACAGTCACACCTAAAAATGTAAAAAAAATTATGCGGAAGAGTAGTTAGATTTTCAAGGAATTTGCAAGGTGAAATGCAATAGAATGCTTTACTGAAACCTTCTATTTGCTGGGTATTTTTGCATAGTACATTCTGAAAATTCCTCTTGAGTTTTACACTGTTGTAGTCACCAAGCACAAGGCTGTACTTACTTGTCAGTTCAATGTTGTCCATTTGTTTTAGTACCTGCCTATATTTTAAACACAATTGAATTTGACAGGTTATCTGTCTTCTTTTCTGACAAAAATATTTACAACAAAGTATCTCCAAGGCTTTCAGCTAAGTCCTTTAGGTAAATGCAAGTCTCAAGACTAGGAAAGCAAATCTTTTGGAATTGTTTTCCATACTGTAGTATTTATTTCCTAAAAAAAACCCACACATATAGCTGGTAAGTACATCTATTTTCCAGTTTGCTATACTAATAGTAAATTGTGATCAGTTTTAGCTACTACAAAGTAGGTAGTAAAATGTAGCTACTGTACTAGTTCCCCATGTAATTTCAAGCTGTAGTAAAGCATGCAATTCAGCAACACTTGTGATTTCACATTAAACCTACACAGCACAGCAGAGACTATTTTTCATATCTGGTGTGATATGGAAAAAGTATTTTCCACAGTATTAGAACCAGGACTTGGTATGTTTCTAACCCTTAGATGAACTCATTTGCATGTTATTAAAAAAAAAAAGTTATAGAGAATGTAAAAGATTAAAATACAAGATTAAAATAATTTTACTGATGGATTCTAGATATGGTAACATTACAGATGACAGTGCAATTGGTCACACAAACACAAACAGAAACTAATCTCTCACTGAAATAGAGTGCCACGACAGAGAAAAAAATCAAGCATTTCTCATATGTTCAAATCACATACTCCCCAATGTGAACACTCGGTATCACCACAAACCCTTCCAATGGGAATGTGCATTTTGAATCTTCTGAGCTTGCCTCATAAAGTATTGATTTGTCAATAGCCAGCTGCAAACAGTTTTGGTGCAACTGTTCCCAGAAGCATGCTTAGTACAGATAGCCTAAAGATCCATCTAACCTCCTACCATGAATTTTCCATCAGTTGCAGCACTTTTGGGAGATTGAGTAACTGGAGCTAACTTGGATCACAACTATCAGCAAATTGAAAACTCTTGGGAATTACCCTTCCCTCACCTTTAAGTTTTTGGAGGGTACACGTGGTAATTCACAGCCACCCTTCAGTTTAGAGCCAGATTTTCATCTGACATTTCCTCTAAGAAGGAACATGTTTTCTGGAGCTGCGCTCCCACCCAACAAGCTGAGCGGGGCCAGGGCCAGGGTCAGGGCTGGGGCTGGGGTCAGCTGTGGGGCAGCTGGGTGAGTCTATGGTGATGAGGCCACAGGGACGAAGCAGGTGTTGGGCAGTTGAGAGGGACAAGGGAAAAATCAAGAAATGTACTTGCAAGCCTACAGCATGTCTCAGGTAAAGGCAAAGCAAGGGCTCAAGGCTCAGTGCAGCTCCCAGGCCACTGCAGAGGACACCCTGCCTCTCCTGGGTAGCTGTAGGCACAGCTGCCCAAAGCTGTTGGCAGACCAAAATCTCCTGGTGCATTCAGGGACTGATGATTGATTTCCATTTAGATGTTTAATTAAGGTGAGTTGTTCTAACTAGCCAATCCCTAGTCTCCTCCAGGCTCAAGTCATTTGCAATGGACAACGTCTTTTGGCAATAGTTTCAGTCTGGACCTGAATGGGGAGAGCTGATCTCATCTGGGAACGGGTGCTTTCTGCTGTCCTCTGCACCATCTCTAGTTCTACCTATTCACCAACACCTGGGCACTGAAAACTACCCTGCCTTGAATAAAATGTTCTTGGTAAAGTAAGTGTTCCACTTAAACAAGCTATGAGATCCCCTCTTGCAGCTTCTAGGTGAATTTAGGATGACTCTCTGATCTCCTGAAATAAAAGAGAGATTTATTTAGGTTTTTTTACTCTTAATAAGAGACATACACTTGTTGAGAACAATTCCTTTTTCAGTAAGAATTGTCAAATGTGTTATTAGTTAAACATTCAGTTTCATACCTATATGAAAAGTTAACAATTTTTGGTGAATTCTATTTAAACAAAAAGCTAAAAACATTTCTATTGTAATATTTTGCAAATATATTTTTTCAAAATCTTTCAAATTCAATTTGAAATTGTTTTAGTGCAACATCACATAAGTTTAAGGATAACAAATAATATACAAATTTAAATCTAAGATACAAATAAAAAATACATATTTAATCTAAAATCTAAGATACAAATCTAAAAAACAAATCTAATCTAAGTCAAATAATAATCCTTTTCCCCCTAGATTGGTCATGCACCATGAAAAACTTTCATTTCTTATCAAGCAAACCCAATACTTCTTTCTCTTCAATTATATCCTAATTCACCCTTTGATTGAAAAGAATCTCTTACTGCACATCTTTACCTACATACACAGTGTCATAGGCTAGGACGACTCCATATTTCAAGAAAGAAATACAAGTAACTAAAAATCCCTGTTCTTTCATGTCCTCAATACTCATGCTGTTACACAATCAGCATTTCACAGCTGAAACAGTTTGTGTCTTTGCTCTACAAATCCATATGCACATACAAAAGCTGGTAATGCACGGTCTACCTATGATAAATAACCTAAAACTAAAGCTGCTGGCTACATTGTGGATAATTAAAACAGTCCGAAAGATATATGCTATTAACATCAGGAAATTATTATCTGTCCCAAGATGGTGTTACAGTAGGAACACAATAAAGTAATCAAACAAGGAAATATATAGACCCTTACAAAACTTTAGTCTTAAGAACTGCAAA
The DNA here is from genome assembly GCF_031877795.1 of Strix aluco. Classification (NCBI taxonomy): domain Eukaryota; kingdom Metazoa; phylum Chordata; class Aves; order Strigiformes; family Strigidae; genus Strix; species Strix aluco. The sequence continues at coordinate 84,956,122 of NC_133931.1, read as the reverse complement.
TAAAAATAAAGTCTGCATAAGTTTTGATGGTTTCTTAATCAAATCTATCTCATGACATTGTGATCAATCAGACACATATTATGATTTAAAGAACAGATTCTATATAACGTATTTCAATTGCTGAAGGTAGCATGGAAACTTTTTAAGGCATCACTGAGTATTGCATTTATTTTTTAAATTGTATCCAGAATGCATTTCACAAGAATTATCTGGAACAGACCTACAAAAAGCAATTATTACAAACAAGCTGTTATATCATCAGCCTTGCATGCCAGGGTGTGGTAGTGCAACTCCGCTTCCACCCCAGGCCGCTCGGTGCTTGGTGTGATTCCCCCTGCCTGAGCCACATACCAACCCAAAACAGATTGCAAAAGGCAGTGGACCAGAACATTAAGGCACACTCTTAACGTATCAGGCTTCTGCTTCCCCTATCGCTTGGGACTGATAATGACAATCAATCACCTCCTGACAGCCTAGTACATCTGTGTGTGGCCCAAAGCGAGTGATACCAGAACTTTAAAATCTAGCAAGTTCTGGGCCTGTGGAACTGGTGAAAAGTACCAGAGTACTGTGTCATTTGAGTTAGGCTGAAATGGAAAACTATTCGATGAAAGTCAATTATCTTGGATGCTATAAACAGTGACCCTGAGCGGGACCCTTTGAGCTCTCCTGGATAGCAGCGGGCTGTGACCAGCATCTGCCCTGAGTTGGGACACTTCTCAAGCTCAGACTCCTCAAGGCTTAGAAGCTGTCTGCCCACAAAGCTGACAAAGGGCCAGGGCGAAGTCAGACTTCTCAATTCTCAATTATTGCCTGTTGAGGAATGCTGATGGATTGTATTTGCTCTAAACTCGAGAAGAGAGAAATTTTAATTATAGGTTAGCTTCTTCCATCCACCTCTTTACCTATCTATGTGTTTGAATGCACACATTTGCCTTCATGAGTATGGGTGTCTTCATATTTCACTGGATCCAAATATTTCTGTCAATCTGTCTGTCTGTGTATGTTTTGTGCTTATACACATGAACATATATTACTTTGATTTAGGGTATCTTGTAGTAAGTTAGTGTGAACCTTGTCATTCTCGAATCTGTAATTAAGTCACTGTTTTAATTATAACGTATTCTACCGAACCATCTTGTTAATCTTTAAATTGGTCAATCATTAAGTGCTGCTCAATTTCAAGCTTTTGATTTACCTTACACCATTAATAAATCTTGAATTGCTGCTAAATCATAACCATGTCAAATATTTCATCCACGACACCAGGGTTGGCGGTTTTTTGCACATTCCCCTAAATCCCCTGAAAGTTTTCTCTTCAGCACTGTCCTTATAAGTTAAAAGATCAGCTAAAGAAAATATTCTAAACCCATTAAATCTCAGAGAAATTATGGTTTACCTGCACAGCAAATTGGATTTACTTTAAAAACCCCACCATAACAACAGTTGAAGTTTATGAATAGAAGTATTAATAAATAATATATGACAGGTTATGACAAAGGTGGTGATCTTTATGTAAATAAAGGATTATAGGAATATGATCCACCAGAAGATGTGTATCTCTTTTGGAGACTGAGTTGCTCTTATGAAAAGAGTATGATAAATTTTTTTTTTTTTTTCTTTATGCCTTCCTAGAAGATTAGAAATCCAAATCTGATTCAAACTTCAACAGGAAGGTCTTTGTTCTGCTAAGCAGTCACCCCTCTCCACATTAAATATAAAATGTTATCTTTTTAAAAAGATCTTTACTTAGTATCAGTGGCAAACTTGCACAATTTAATGAATAAATGCATTTTAGGGTGGTTCTTAGTTTCAATGCAAGTAGGCTTTGTTGATTAAATAGCACAAAAAATGCAACATCCCAACACTATAGTACACAAGCTCAATTAATATACTTTTAGTTGCATATAATGTTATTCTATCTTTTAGATGTTAGTGGAATAAATGAGAAATCTAATATATTTCTAGATTAGTGATGAAGTTTCTTCTGATATAACTTTGATAAAAAACTTGTAGTTGTTGTATTCTTCTGTAATGCCTTCTAATTCCCAAAATAATTTTATTCAGGAGACATTATGGAACTCTAATCTTACTGGTTTTAGACTTCAGTGATTGAAGTAACATGTACTGCTACACACAGCTCAGCCTGTATGAATGTTTTCATATCTCTGCACCTGACTAAGGATTTCTAACTTATGTTTTTGTACATCGCTACCAGGTCAGAGACAGATTTAGCTCTATGGAAGAGATTACCACTTTCAAACTGTTGTATATAAACTACGATAATCTTCAAAATAACTCCAGGTCTACCTCCCTATTTTAAAGATAAGGAAGTAAGAAACAAGGAATTACAGAGATTTGCTCAAGATCCCACTAAAAAAAACTATGTCAGAGCACATAACACGTTCGGTGGTCTTATATCTCCATCTTGCATTCCAACATTACAGCCCGGCTTCCTGTCACTGCTGTGGATAAGGCTGTAGGGTTTTGAGAGGAAAAAGGTCTGGAATATAGTCCTGCACAGCTAACAGTCATAAACAAGTACTCATTTTACAAAATAAGCAAAGCTGGAGGGAGGACAGAGGGAGAAAGAACAAAGGGTGAGACTAGAAACTTAATTTAGAAAGGAAAAATTTCAGAAACAAATATTTAGTCTGTAAAATCATGCCAAAGCTTGATAAACCTTAGCTTAATCGAGTGCTTTTCCACAAATGAAATTCAAAATGGAATGGACTGCTTTGAACTCAGAATACATGTAAGACAGAAGATCCTCAAGCCAGAGCATCTCTTATAAAGTGCATTGAGAAACTCCTGCTAACTCGCAGGTTCTTATAGCGATTGCTTCTGCCAAGCTTCCTGTAAAGACAGCAATCTTTGCCAACCCCGTGGTCAGATGCAGGAAAAAAGCACACCCAGGTGCACTTAGGAGATACTCCCTGTCCTGCACTGAATTCAGGCTGGAATCTGCTGCAGTCCACTTTCTGTTTTAAGCACTTTATTTTCCTGTTAAAGTGTAACCTCTATGCTTTTAATATTTTACAAAATTTAATTTTCTAAAAGAGTAAGATTAATCAAGTGCTCAGAAGTTGCTTAAAATTCAAAGAAAAATTACACTTAGAAATAACAATAACTGTAAGTATGTATCCAACACAGAGTACTGCAGCACTGACTTGCCTCAGGCTACTTGTAAATCCCCACACTGCCATCAGAGACCCAGTGGAAAAGCCTGTAGCGAAAGCTCCCTAAAGCAGGGGAGCTCTGAGGACACCCCTCTCTCTGGCTGGCCACGCTCAGGTAGAGGTGTCTAGTTGTCAGCCACCCCAGCATATCAGCACAGACCAGAGCTAGAGAGGAAACACAGACAAAGCCATACTCAGAGCAGCTGTCAGAACAGGAGTTTGGTTGGTTTGTTGGGTCGTTGTTTTTTTGGTTTTTTTTTTTAAGATTTTTGATTTTAAGTGGTAAGATCATGGCTACAATTTTCAACTTCCCCTTCAGTTGATGCTGAGTTTTGCTATGCTTCTTCAAGGGCAATGATGGATACTAAGCTTTCCCCAAATAAATATCAAGAACTTGATACTTAAAAGTGAGAAAGAAAAATTAAGTATATAGGGCAAATATGATGACATACACTCATGTCTGTACCAATAACACATATTAAAACTTACAGACTGGTAACACTGTGTTTTTTATAACACAGTATTAAGATTAATGAGATTTACTAACATAAAATATTTGAAACCAACAAAATATGAAGATTAAAATCAAGATACATTTCTGAACTGTTTTCCTAGCTGCCTTTCTTTCATTTTATTACTGAAAAACATGTAGATCCAAGCTGTATTTATATTTTCAGGGTTTAAAATTAATTTTTTTAAAATCAAGCTTTCTTTAGCACACTGCTTTATCCCCACCATTGCCTAACATGAATAAATAAATAAATGATAAGGGGTCAGTAGACCACTTTTTGAACATAATGACTATGCAAAACTGAGATGACAAGTGTCAACTTTTCTCTATTAGATTAAAACAGAAAATCTGAGAGGACTCTTATTCCACTGATTGTACATAAGGATTACAATAAGTAATTGTACAAAATATACACACACAGGTACCAGCAATGAAGTGAAAGAGATTCTAAACTCGGCTCTTCCAGGATATATCACTGACAATAACAAACACAACTTTTATGACAATTACATAACTTATCCTAATAGGATAAATGCTAATGGCTAACCAACAACCAAATACCTGGAAATACAATATCATTCTATCGTTAATAAGTATATACCGTTTCTATAAAATTTCAAACACAGATGATCAACATGAATTTCAGATTAAGAAGATAAAATCATTCACTGAGAGTGTTCCAGAGGCTTCACATTTTGATTGAAATTTTGCATTTTTTCTATTTATTTATTTTCCCCAAAGGCTCTGAAATAAAAGTGAATAGTCAGAATTAAATTTCAACCCCCCATTCTAATAATTACTTTAAAATGTAACATACAGTAATATAGTAAATTGCAAGCATGTAATATGTAACAAGATAACTTTAAAGAAGAAAAACTGAGATTTAGGAGGGGGGTGGGAGGCATGGAAGAAGCAACGTCAGTTTCCTGATCTGATAAAAGTCAGAAAAGGATGTTATGTAAAACATTTTGAAGCTAATCACCAGTAAGTCTGAACCTTACAAAGGATGTCTTGCAGAAACAATAAATACAGGAATTCATTCAGAGAAAAATATGGCAGCAAAAAAGTGACTGTAAATGCAAAGACTATGCTGATCAGGAAGGATATCCAAGTGCTGCTAAGAAATAGAGTCCCAAAGTAAAGTATGAACCCTAGTCAGGATTTAAAAAACACTTTCAATGAGGAAAACAATACTGTTCTGTAACCTTGCATTGGAAAGACAGAGTTGAAATACTGCTTACTGAACCTAGAGGAAGGCCAGGTTTCTTTATTCTAGAAGACAGGAAGAGCTTGATTCTGAGAAACTTAAGAGAAAACCCAGCTACAAATGTCATTGATTGACTTTGCTAGATCAACATGATAAACTACTTTTTGCTATTAAAAAGTGTTCCTCACTAGGCAGGAAGTGTTACTGTCTAATCCTAGGAAGCATCAGCATCCTGGCACTTAGATGGCTATCACTGAAATTCAAGTGAAATATTTTGTTAGTGTTACAAATAAATATATTTTTTAAAAGGGAGCTAGAGATTCCTGTGTTGACAGTGTTTAAAAGACGGATAATTGGGTCACTTTCATACTTCAAAACACTTACTGGATTGACATTCAGTAACAATACGTGTTGCCAGTGGATAGTTTCTATTCACTATCAATCAACATCAGTACGTATTCAAAGCAACTAGTCATTCCAAATGGATTTTAGAGCCAGAAAACATAATGGTCTCTGATGGACTCTGACGTGAACAGTGGGATTCCAGCAATACCTTAGTCTTAAGCTATCAGTCAGTCAGGACATTTGTCTGTATATCATTTACTGGAGTCTGCAACAGCTGAGGATATCTGCTAAACTGCTAAAAGTCCAAGAGGTAGATTTGGATCGTGGATGATGCAGCCCACACACCAATTCCAAAGGGTGGGTTTTTAGTTGCAGAATGAGGGATCACCTCATTTACTGCTGTAGTAACAGACAACAGCAATGCTAATTCTCATGAGTACTTAAAATTGCAATGTCTGGAAGAAATGTGGGATATATGTACCTGGCTGGTCTGAGTTTCTGAACACTACTAACATATGATTGACAAGTCTTCACAGTACAGAGACCTTGAGCTATAGATTCTTCTGACTGTGCTCCCTGCCCAAGTATGGATGAATGAAAAATTACCACGTGGTTGGAGGAGATTCCATGAAAGGACATGCATTCCATAAATTGCCTAGGTCTTTTCTTCCAGTGCATGGATTTATGCATGAATTCACATGTCTATGGAGCAAATACTTGATGTTTAAACTACAGTCAAATTTCAAGGGTCACTTTCATGCAGGAAGGGGTCATGAAACTACATACTCCCCTGTAGACAAGAGACAGGATACTCTTTTGTTGATGTATGGTGGCTGGTGTAGACAGACAAGATCAAAGTCTTAGCTGCTGTAGGCTTCAATAAAGCTCTGAGAGCTATCTGCTGAGTGAGCTAGATGTGATTTTTGAACATTCATCCTTCAGTTCAGAGAACTCAGGATTCCTATGTTTTTATTCATGCAATTCAATGTTTTGGGAAAAAAAGACTCATCCTTTATCAGCCAGTTATAAACATAGGGAAGTAGCTTCAACATCAGATGTTTAAGAATCATAACCTCACCTACTGTGTCACTTTTGTTCAGGCATCTTCCACATCATGCAGCAAAACTCTGCTATCAGGATATATACAGTGTCCCTGGTGGTCAGCTGGTCTCATGCTACTAGGGAAAGCTGTCCTCCATTGCTTCTCAGAATGGGCTAGTCCTCATTCTTGCCAAATTACTATCTTCAGGCTCACTGCTTTTTCCTTAGTGTCTTATACATTCTTAGTTTTCCTCTTGAATCCTTAAGCTGCTGTTGCCGTCTCAACAATTTCAGTCCTATCTGTGTTCTTCCTTTTATTGTTGTACATAGCTTTAGCTCATGTCCCTTCTCATGCCTTAGCAACAGGCTTCATAATAAAATTGAGTTCAGACCACAAAGCTGTGCTGCACCAAACTAGGTCTCAAGTGACAGGTTGAAGGTTACAGCATGTTAGCACTGGAACCAGGAGTGTGAGCAAACATCAACTCATTAAATGCATTCAGTGCCGTGTGAAGACCAAAGGCCAGAAGCATGAATGGATAATGATCCTGGCCTATTGTGAATCTAAGGCTCTTACAGTATAAAGAGCTGGTAGAGATCTGGAAATGAGCTTCAGACTGAGGAACGGGAACCAGTCTTTTTTCTGGAACAAGGTGATAATCCCCACAAAGTCACTGTCCTGAAACTGAATTTTTCAGTACACGTGGTTCAGGTTGCTCAAATCTGAAATGGCTGTTTAATAACAGGGAAGTAGTTAATGTAAAGAGTTGGACCGAAAACACTGCTATGGAAAAAAAAAAGAAACATATCTCTTCTGTAAAGACAAGATTTAGTTAGTATAACTGAAATCCAAACACTCTGATCAATGAATTACTAATAATCCAGATCTAATTACAGAAAAAGAAAACCAAAAGAAAATCAAAGAATACTATACTATGAAAAAGTTTCAATAATAATAGTACAGTTAAAGTTGCACACATTTCCCAGTAGCTACTCCTTATTCCAATGTTATAGTCACTCTTCTGCTTTCCTGCCAGGCCCTAATGTTGATGTCTTCAGTCTGGACTGGGGGAGGGAGTAAAGCCAAAACACTCCTTTGCTGGGAGGTTAATATTTGTTTATCATGATGATGGTTTCTTTCTCCTCATTCTAGGATCTGCTTGGGGTAATTATTACATGTTTGCTAACATATTCTACACCTTGTTTTCTTCACTGTCTGAAAATTCACGTTGCATTGAATTTTATCATTTGTGCAACATTTGTGTATGTTAAGTAATTGTTCTTCATTGTTACTCCTCTAACTGATTTACTCCTGCTACCAGATCTGAATTTTTTGACTGATCTTTATTGAACATTTTACAGTCCCAGGTTCTTCAATGTAAGCAGGGGTCACTTTTCTTATCATTCTACATCTGTACACCTCTATGCTGTCTCCCCAGTTTTAAGACCTTAGCTATCATTATCAAGCATGATCCCTCTATATCACTATGTTGTAAATATTTACTTTTACATGCAACTACTCATTACTACTACCTGTATAAACCCTGTGGCTATACCATACAAAACTAAGCGAAAATAAAACAAATTAGGCATAACCACCTAGTCATGAGGTAAACTGTCATTACAGCTCAACAAGCTAAAACAAAGCTCCAGGCAGGCCATGATGAGCTCAGCTAAAGCAATACTGGCAAGCCTCAGTCCTGAGGCCTTGTGAAGTCAGTACAATGCCTGTGATCTGTTACTTTCAATGATAACATTTTATTTGTTGGGCTACAAGACAGAAAAGGCTTTTCCCAGTCTTTTTTGTTGACTTGTCCATGACAGCTTCAGCAAGAACTGAACTTTAGCCAAAGTCAGGGAAGGGTCCCTGAGAGAGGATAGAGTGGGAGACATAGATGTTGTTAACATATATATTTGATATAGTTAAGAGGTATGAGCTATAATGTCCACTTGAAGATGAGAACAAAGTTAGAAGGAATGACCTCAGAAGTAAGGGTAATAGTGACAATGGTGACAGCACGGTGACGTTCAGCAACAGTGATGACATTGGCTGTTCCTCCCCCTCCTCCTGAGGAAGGGAATAGGGAGCAGGAAAAGATGCTGCTGATGTGGCAAATTTAACAATGGTTGGCCATTAGTTCTTTTATTTTGATATGTCAGATATGGTCTTTCTAATATTAATAGTAAATAATAATAATAATTTGAGAAGGCTATCAGATTAGTTAAGCATGATTTTCCCTTTGTAAATCCATGCTGACTACTCCCAATTACCTTCTTGCTCACCCTTTTAGGGATTGAGGTGAGTCTGACTGGCCTGTAGTTCCCCAGATTCTTGCTCTTGCCCTTCTTGAAGATAGCAGTGAAATTTGTTTTCTTCCAGTCCTAAGGAACCTTTCATGATCGCCATGACCTTTCAGAGATAATTGAGAGTGGCCTTGCAATCACATCAGCCAGTTCCCTTGACACTGTGGGTGCTTCCTGTCACAACCCATGAACTTACACATGTCCAATTTGTTTAAATGTTCCCTAACTGGATCCTCTTCCACCATGGCTGTTTTTCTTGCTCCAGACTGACTCAAAGAAGGCCTTGTGAACTTTAGCTTTTTCCATGTCCTTTGACATTCTGTCCCCTGCCCCACACAGCAGCAGATTTTCCCTGGTTTTCCTTTTGCTATTGACGTACTTGCAGATGCCCTCCATGTTTCCCTCCATGTCTCTCACCAGATTCAATACCAGTTGGGCTTTGGCTGTCCTAAGATGATGACATGGTGTGGGTAAGTGACAGTAATCACCTTGAAGAAAAGTCTGCAGAAGCAGTTCCTTCTGTTTATGTTACCTACCCTCACAGAAATCAGGATTGCGGTGGCTTGGCCACTAGTAGAGAGGAAATACTTGGGAAACTGATTTTCTGGTCTGACACAGTATGACTTTCATCACATTCTCAATAAGTTACAGTGGGTAGTCTGTGTGTGAACTCTAACAGGCATGGTGTCTCTGTAAGATGAGGTGTTTCTAGAAGCTGCTCTTGACAGCAATATGTTTAGCCCAATGCACAGTTTGGATGAAAAGAACAATAGACAAAACATAATATCTAATGTAGTCCTTCCATTCAGAAATATCTGTTGGACAAAATGACCAGAAAGGCAAACTCTGCCCAAACTGGGAGGATAGATCAGACAGGAAAAAAATATGGTAGCAATAATTGTTATAAGTCTCCAGGGTTCAATAAGGAAACTGGTCAGAGATTTGGGACTAACTTATGAAGAAAGAAGATAAAACATTTATCATGGCAAATTTCATTTAGCTTGACAGTCAGGAGCAAATAGAGATGTGGAAGTGTTAAGAGATGGAACATAGTTTATTGCCTTCGCTGTCCAGGAGAGTATGCAAAACAAAGAATTCACCCTTTCTTGGTTTTAATGATAGGGACATATAGGTACATTGTTGATTAATATACCAAAGTGTATGAACCTTTGCATTTTAAGAACATTTGGAGCTTTAGTTGTATGAAGTGCTAGCCAAAGTGTATTATGTTCAGGCCTTTCAAAAGAGAAAACAGTTTACAGGACCAGATATATTGTCCACATGTAAAAAAGCTTGCATTGTAGATGGTGCCTTACATCAAAATCAGCAAACAGTACATAAACAAATAGTTACAATAAAAGACTTACACAGGAATTATAATAAAATGTGTTTCACTGACAAAAAGGTTTACTTCAATTCATGACATCATTACTAAAGTAATTGTTTTGTGAATGAAATGCCTGTATATACTATACTGACTACTCATTTCTTTCAAAAACTTGATAAAAAATCCATTTGCATGGAAAAAAAAAAAAAAAAAAAACAAACCCAAAAAACCAAAAAGCCATCCACCAAAGAAAACGAGAAGCGGGCAACTCATGTAACTCTTCTGAAAACCACTGTCAGTCAGCAGAAGTAGTATGATTTCTCCCAGGTTACAATGTTCCTACTAAAAAACAGTAATATTTTTAAATAGGATTTTTAAAGTCTGTAGCTATAGTCCTTATGTTGGCACCTCCTTTGGGATCAATACCTATACATATCTTTGTCACTTTTGTCACTCCTACTTACACTAACCAGTAGTGAAGGTACTGAATTAAACTGGAATGTATATTGCACAAGATCAGGTGTGAAAGAATAGCGAGAGAATGAAGAAAGCAGATATCAGATCTCTCAGGAAAAAAAAGAGAGAGGATACAGAAAGAAATTATATTGAAGGAATTTGGAGAAAGTTAAATTTACATGATATGATAATTTAAAAGATAATCTAAACCCAAGGCAAAACATAAACTAAAGACAATAGTAAAAGAACATGAAGATGTAAAAAATTAAGGAGGAGAGGAAAAAAGCAAACACTGCGAAATTTAATAATGAGAAAAAAAGATGCATTTTCAACTATTTAAGAAAAAAAGATTTCTGGGGAAACAGAATGAAATACAGCTATAATGGAGACCAGTAGATGCAGGTTTTGGAAGCAGCTTCTTTAGCAGAAAACTAAAATGATAAGGTGTTACAAAATAGATTCCAATAAAATTCTTTATAACATCCAAAAAGAAGAATGAATGGTAAGGTGAAAGTAGGGCAAATACTGGAATTCATCTAAGAGAGAATAATGCATAGAGCTAGTATTGCAATATGGAGAAAGAAGAATATTGAAGTATGATTTATGTTCAGTGGGAAGATACTGGGAACAACACTAGAAAAGCCATAAATAACCTTCTATGTAAAGAAATTAAATTGCGTGCACTGCTGTTAATTCCCAGAATTGGTCTGTTTGAGTCTTCCCAGGCACTGAGTTCCACCTTGATGTAGCTGTATAATTCAACATTGTAACAATATGGAAGCAATCAGACCCACCTACTGTGGCTGAATGGTAAAGTCAGATAAGGGGCAATTGAAAATTGGTGAAAAAACCTCCACTTCTAAAATACAAAATGAACACAAACTATTTCTGACATTTGGTCAGCTCTTTTATTTCCCACTATCATTCAAAGGTAAATGAAGCTGTTTTTCCACACTAAGAACTATTGACTGAAAAATAAAATAAAGGTATCAATGCATTCTGCTGTAATGAAAATGGATAAATGGATTTTGTAAAAAAAATCTCATATTTTTAGTGCCAGTAATTGCAGTTTTTGTTGTACAAGAAATCTTTTGGGTAATTTTATTCCATTTTATACAGAAGATAAAATGTGACATAATGTAATAAAACCGACAATTTTTAAGGTTTTATGTACAATTTACAATATGAATATTAATATGGTTACTCAATTAAACATTCCAATCTCTTGCAAAATCTTTTTGCAAAAAATTATTGTCCTACTTAAAAGCTATTTTGTGCAATGTGATTTCTATTAATGGATAATTATTTAATAACATTCCTCCTTAGGGAAGAAATATTAATCGTATCAGATAGGTGAAATGCAAGCAATTAATTGTACACCTTAGTGATCTTGTAAGTCCTACTACCCAATACTCTAGGGTTATGTGTGATATAGGGAACTATCACTTGAAATACATGATGTCATTAAAAAATTCAGATTTTGTGCTTTGAAGTGCTTAGCAAAATAGAACAAAACCCAGATTTGTTGAACTGCCCACTAACATTTATCAAAGTAGTCTAGGTAACCTAGCAGCACTCTACTGACTTGTGTTGTAGATACAAGGTTATGCATCAGATATGTGTTTATATAGCGCACTGTTTCATAACTTCTCTTTACAAAAACGTAGTGAGGGATAGAACTGGATTTCTACCCATAACTGTGTATTTTAACTACGAATATGTTAAAAAAAGACTGCAACTATCATGCATAATTTACTTTATTTTTTTATCAAAAGTTCAGGGTATTTCCTATATCTATGCAATGTGATGTACCTTTAAATTTTAATAATATGTAATATATCCTCCCTCAGGTAAACCCATCTCCAGATACTTTACATGGCAGCTGCATTTTTATGTGGTAGAAAGAAACATCCCCATACACTTGTGGGAAGTGTGTAAATTTTGAGAACACATCAGTGATATAGTCATAACTGGTAGATACTTAGATTGAACTATCAATCACCTTAGAACAAGGGTGTATGTGTAAATAGATTTGGCTATTATACTATTAGTTCTGCTGTCAGGAGGCTACAGCTTGAAAGCTCCAGAACCGGGACTTTTAACACGACTACTCAAAAGTACAAGCAGAAGATGACCCAGGCACTCTAGGGCTTTACACACTGATTACAGGTGGTCAGTTACTAAAAGTTACTAATGATTCTAGGAATACAACTTTGGGAACTGGGTAAAACTGGTTTTAAGGGTAAAAAAGAACAACTCTCCAATATATCCAAAGATAGTAAATTAGGAAATTACATGGTGTTATGAAGCCATTAAAAAGAATCTCACTTCCTAAAGACTTGAAGTTGTCAACCTTAGAACCATAAGAGCACTGGAGAGGTAAGAATAACACCTACAAAAAAGGCAAACACTAAAAAGTCTATGTAATTTGTGATTCAAACCAGACTACAAAAAAAAATTCCTTAAACCTCAAGAAATTTCAAAAGGCAATTGGGCCTACACTCTACCATTTCTTACTTACATAACAGAAAATTATATGTTACATTAAAAGGCAAAATATTACATATCTTTTCCCTTTAATGCAACCATTTTTTCTTGCTTAGATCTTTAATGCTGTCTATGGCCTTCTTGTTTGTAAGTTTCAATATTAGGCAATCATTTTGCTTAATAGTCTTCAATATTGTAAATTTCAGTAAAATGCTATCATTCATGCAGTCTTATTCACTCTTAAATAAACAAAAATAAAATCTACTTACATTTCTTGTCAAGTTAATTCATTACACTGGACAATAATGTACACCAGTTAGCATTTTAAAATGTCAAGCAGATTTGTTTAATTGCACCAGTATCTTTGTAGATAGGAATGTTCAATTCTGACCTTCTGAATGGTCATATTAACATTTAAAACAAATCTACATATTTCAAGCTATGTAGAATATTTGTTGTAAAGTTCAAAATATTTTGAATCAATTCATGCTAGATAAGAACATGCAAAGGGCAGAAGGAAGATGAAGAACTGCAGATTCAGCTAACTGCTGATTACCAGAAATACAGAGGTTTCAATCTGAATTTGAAATCTTAAATAAGCCTTTAGCTCTTGTGTAAAAAATTTACACACAACCGTAAACCAAAATATAAGCAAAACTGCTACAAAGAGGTGTTACATTACTAAGTGTAATCTATTAAAAAAAATCAAACATTTCACTGTTAAGTAATGTTAAAGTTGAACTGGTAGGTGTTTTAAGGATTACCTTTTGCAAAATAAATCATTAATCTCAATGTGCATTCTTAATATCTGTACTTGTCCATGAAAATATAAATATATACATCTTGAAATTGCAACAAAGATTATGGAATTTTCAGTGGTTTTTTTTCACAAGTTTCCAAAGCATGTTAGCCAAATTCATGAAAAACAGTTTCAAAATATACAGGGATGGAGAAATAGAGGAGTTCATTAAAGCTGAAGTGCAAATCTAAATTGAAAAGGAGAAGACAGTGTGATATAAATATTCTAAGACTCAGATTCACAAAGAAGTCTACATGTACCTAACAAAACATGCATCATCTCAATGGTTATGTTATTTTCTACAAGCTTTCATTTTTCCTTTTTCTTCAAAATAAAATTTTACTAACATACTTATCTATCTTCTTCAGAATGCAGTATATGTGAATATACTGTGAAAATATATGTGACTATATACAGTATGTATCATACATGAACATAGAATGTGTTCACCTTGTGAAAAATTCAGCCCACTGTTATAATATGTACCATGTAAGCCTTATCATTATTTACTTATTTAGCTTGTAGAATGGTAGCCCCAAAATGCTTTAAGATCTATACTGGGTATTGTACACACTAAGAGAAAAAGTCCTTACCCTAAAGACATCAGTACGTAAATAAGCAAAACAAAATAGAGCGAGGAGAATAGAGAGAGGTGTAAAATGATTTACCCACTTGCACAGCTGAAAGTTAAAGATATACTGTGGCATATACCTACATGCCCATCCATAAATCAGTTCTGGGGATTACCTGTTCTAATACCTATTATTAGGAAAATAAATTTTCCTTAAAAGCTGTAAAATAATTCATCTGGTTTGTGTTTCTATTTCTGAAGATTTTCTTTCCACCCCAGCACCTTTGTTCTCAATAGCAAATCCAAAGCCAATGAAGATCATAGTGGCTCTGCCTGTGCCTACAACTGTCTACACTGCCAATGAATTTGGTTAAAACCAGTATGATTCTCTGCTTCCTGGAACCTCCATTTCACTCCATTCTGTTTGATTTCTTCCAATGCAATATAGTCTTTAAACCTCTGGAAAAGTGTGTAAAATGAATGTTTCATCCATGCTTTTTGTACAAATTAATGGCAATCCCAGTCTGGCCGATCCAAAGAAACCACACCTATTTTATATTTGCAGTAATCTGCTGCCTTCTATAGATACACTGTATCTGTTGAGTACTGCAAGAAGTAGGGACTCAGTTCATCTCAGGGCATAATGCAGGGCTGAACAAAGATACCTGATATAGACTAAGCAGTGAAAACAATATGGAGCTCTTCCTAGAGTGATTATCCATTTTAAATACAGGGGCCTTCCACCAGACTTGAATACCACACTATAAAAGAGTTAAACTGCTTCTACCATGAAAGCCTTGAATCTTGGCTCTGAGCAAGCTATTTTTGGGACAGTTCTGTACTGTGAAATGTAGCTATATCTTTTATTTTATTTGCTGAATGAAATCTATGGATGTTTACATCAGGTAAAGTCCTGACCTTTTGGATAGTTACAACCATAAGAGGTAAACTAAATAGAAATGCAGTTGTCCATACTAGTAGATGATCAGAGCACTCCCTGGTATGATTTTGGCCCCATGTCAACCAGGATTCTCCAAAACAGCTCCTGGGTGCAGTTTAAGAGTGAGACTGCTCCAGGAAAGACAGCCAAAAGACAATTTCCACGTAGTCTGGATTTTAGCAGCAAACATCTTGCAGCTTTGGGATATTCCACTTTGCTTAACCTAAGGTCCTAGAAACATCTGTGGCATTCCTTAGTAGATGTAATTATATTGCTTCTGTCAGTCTTTGGACTACTCAAACACTGAAAGTTAATGGAGGTTTATGCGAGGATTCTAAGGGCAGCATAGTCCACACCAAAGAAACAGATTTCCACAGGAAGAGTATTTGGTGAAAATGACCATACAACCTTAATTTTGCTCCAGTGTTGGTCCCCATAAGGTGTTTGATTATACCTGTAAATTCAAATTAATTGAAACTGAGGCTAAAACCACCACCATTCCTTAATTTGACAGTCTCGCCACAATACAGGGTTGAGACTGGATAGCTGCCTACGCCAAGCATTATTTTTCTTAATTTAATATGATTCCTTTTAAAACTTATTTTTTAATTGATTGAGTTCATATTACCTAGTTTTGGAGTGTGCATAAGATTAAGGGGGTTTTCATATCTTAAATTACCCATGCATATTATTAACAATAGCATCTTAATTTGGTTTTCCAGAAATACATGTTACACTGGAAAACTATGCTCACGTTATGTTTGAGAGCACCTAGTGAAGAATTCAGATTTAGAAAGTGGCATATTAGGTGGCAAGTTATACAGTGTTTCAAGTAATATTTTCTCATCTCTTCTACTTGATTCCATCTATAGTCTAAAAACTGCTTAGGGAATGAAGCAGGTCTTCAAATTTATTTAGTATTTGCATCAGTCAATATGTACAACCAAACCTTACTGTTTCCCATACGAATGAAGGACCAAGAATAGAATTCATAATTTCCTGTTGCACTTTTCTTTAGTACTGCTTATTTTTGTATGTAGATAATCATTTAAGGAGTTTAATATTCACAGTACACCCATTAAACAAGAAGTGATTATTGTTCCCACTTCACAGATGGGGTCTTTGTGCACTTACTTGAAAATACGTTATTTGAATGACATGAGGGCTGAATTCCAAATTCAAAAAGTATAGATTTTTTCAGAATTATTGGTCATTCACTGCTATTCATCCTCAGTGGATGCTGCGATTACTCCATACCTACACTAATTATGTCCCAGGAATTTTAAGTCAAGAAAGGTTTTCATTATATTCTTGTTCAAGTCAGAGAAAAAATCTGCTTGAATGATGCAGGTCTGAGTCCAAAACAAGGGAAGTAAATATGTCCCTCTATCAAACCTCACTTTAAGCAATTTCTGTTAATATTCAAAGGAATTATAGAATAATTTCAGTTGGAAGGGACCACTGGAAGCCATCTAGTTCAATTCCTTGCTTGGCTGTCCAAGGCCTTGTTCAGTCAAGTTTTAAACATCTCTATGGACAGACAGTCCACTGAATTCTTAACCTATTCCAATACATTTGATTACCCTCATTGGAAAAATTCTTTCTATATATCTAGTGGGCATTTCCCTTGCTGCAACTTGTGTTTGTTGACTCTTGTTCTATTACCCTGCACTTCCAAGAAGTGCACTCAGGCACTGAGGTAGAATGTTTCTAGAAAAATGGTATCCGATAATTGGCTAGAGCTGTGAAGAAAGGGATGACAGAAGTTCACCTAAGAAGCTCTGAAACTGTTTTGCAGATGAAATGAAGAGCAGGTAGATAACTGGTTTGTATCTGTTGTGGGAATTCTAGGGTTGCCTGACTCATGGCAATTTACTGTGAAGAGATTTAGATTTTTTGAGATAACAAAGTTCCAGTTCAGCTGATTACATATCAAAAGATTACAAAAGACAAATATACAGTAACTGGATTAGACCAAATTTATCCTTCCAAGTTGTGAGACTTGGTAAACTAGAAGAATACAAGACCAGTACTCAGAACTCCAACAGTCATCTGTTAACAATCTAGCCAGAATAGAGAATAAAAAAAACAAAAGATGAGTCTTGGCAGGGGAACATACATTTTTATATTTATGTCATGAAGGTGAGGAAGCTTTAGCTATAAATTATTCTATTATTTAAACACAGGTTTGATTTTCAAATGGCTATGGTTTAACTGCATTATAGCTATAATCACTAGTCACATTAATACAAAATCTAGAAAATTACAAAACAATGTAAATAATAGCCCTTCAGGAGCCAATAGACATGAAATACATAACTATTTTGCAATTCAAAATATTGACAGAAATAACCACTGTGAGTAGCAGTGTGAGAACATTATCTTAGGAATGGAAATATTCAATTAAAACAATTTGCTCTATAATAGAAGATACTTACATTGGGAATATAATTTTTAGATAATTCTTAAGCCAAATGATTTAAAATAGGACATTTAAAATTTTATCATCAAAATTCTTGAAAAAATCTTTGCATAATTACTATTTCCCAAACATAGAAATGCCCTTTCATTTAAAAAAAAAAAAAAAAAAAAAAAAAAAAGTATTTACAGTAAGCATGCTTCTGAAAAATTATGTGGAAAATGAGTACTGATTTGCAAAGTGAACTATCACATAGCACTAATAATACAAGAAGCTAGCAACATTTATTTACTTTGAGTGTTGGGAAACAAAATCTCAGGAGTTGTAATCTCTGTGAAATTACTTTGGCCTCTAGCATGAACAGATTAATTTTAAATTTAGAAATATGTATGCAGTAATGGAAGACCATAAGAGATTCTAAATTTAGGACTGAAATACTAATCTTGAGTAACTAACTACAAACTGATTTTACTAGTAAAGTGACAAAAAGACACCATCGCACCTAAACGCTGCTGACCGTTTGGTGTGAGAACAGAACAACTCTAAAAAAGGGAGAAAAGTTTCTGAAATAAAGTTTCTTCCAATATCAAAGTTAAGCTAGTTGGAAAACCATAAAAGAGCTCAGAAGTGAGATTTTTTTTCCTGGATTCCATGCCATTTCTTAGTTTCAGGATCTCAGTGCCTAGTTAGGAGGTTTTAAATATTCTGAATCTTGCGTAGTATGAACAGGTATCCTGGACTGTATGTCTTCATCCAAATTCTTAACACAGCACCACACTTCTGGTCTTGCTTAAACTAGAAGAAAGTCTGTGTTCATTTGATTATGAAAAGCACTGCACAAAGGACATCATTACACCTACCAAAAACTGATCCCTCTCCTAGAATCAGTAGCCATCTCATACACTGCACCAGCAGTATGATTTCTGTTGGAAGTATGATTTTTGCAAAATAATATGTCGTTTATCCTTACTCTGTTCTATGACTTCTGTATTCAGGTATCAGCAGTGAAATTTAGAATATACATATATTATGCATGACATGTTTTCTCTCTTTTAAATAGACTTTTAAACCCCTATAATTTATTAAAAAGTAACACTGTTGATATCAGAAACAGAAACCTCTAAAAACAAAGGATCGGCAATGTTTCCAGAAAAATATTGTTGTGGATATTTTCGCAGATGAGTCAGAAACATTTTATTAAATGACCGTGCCACAACTTCATAAGCCTTTCAATAAAATTTCTTCCTCAAATTATTTCCATGTTTAACCACTGGGGTATTATGAACATTACATTTCTTGAGATTTATAATCTAATCTGTCTCACGAGGATTCTGATTATAATTCAAGCAATTGCAGCACATACAAAATATGAAAGGACAAGCTTAGTTTGCAAGAAATTGCAAATAGATAATAATTTTGCATTTGCTAGGTAGTGTATATTAATGATTCCAAATTAGCATAGAAAAGACTTTAGTGCAATTATATCATAGTATATAATGGACCATAGTATATAATATACCATAGTATATAATAGAGTACCCAATAAATACTAATATCATACTCCAATGTCTATTCTAGATGAGACCATAAAGATTGTTATACTAACTACTTATGCTGTAAAGCCGAGTAAATGTTACTGGCAATTGTGTTGGCCATATTTCATTGTACACTTATGTGCAATCTATTGTCCACATTACCACAGCCTTTTAAAAAGTATGGGTTAGGTCCATTTTTTCTACAGAAAATCTTCTTTCTTTTTTTTTAAAAAAGATTTATTAGCTTGTTTTTCTAATACAGTCCTACTCTGCCAATTTTCCTGACACATCTTTAAAACTAAAAGTCAATTTTTGTTATCACTGCTATTTCAACATCATAAGTTTAGTATCATCTCTGAATTTCATTAACATAATGTTTACTCTTGTTCCTGAATCAACAAAATACTAAATGAAATATTTTGATAGTCCCCAGCTGAACAAATCATAGAATCATAGAATCATAGAATGGTTTGGGTTGGAAGGGACCTTAAAGATTATCTACTTTCAAGACCTCTGCCATGGCAGGGACACCTTCCACTAGATCAGGTTGCTCAAAGCCCTGTCCAACCTGGAATTGAGCACTTCCAGGGAGGGGGCATCCACAGCTTCTCTGGGCAACCTGTTCCATTGTCTCACCACCCTCACAGTAAAGAATTTTTTCCTTATATCTAATCTAAATCTACCATTTCTCAGTTTAAAACCATTACCGCTCTTCCTATCACTACACTCCCTGATAAAGAGTCCCTCCCCATCTTCCCTGTAGGCCTCTTTTAAGTACTGGAAGGCCGCTATAAGGTGTCCCTGGTCTCCCTCTTCTCCAGGCTGAACAACACCAACTCTCTCAGCCTGTCCTCATAGGGGAGGTGCTCCAGCCCCCCAGTCATCTTTGTGGCCTTCCTCAGTACCCATTCCAAAAGGTCCATGTCCTTCTTATGTTGGGCCCCCCCAGAACTGAACACAATACTCCAAGTGGAGTCGCACAAGATTGGACTAGAGGGGCAGAATCACCTTCCTTGACCTGCTGGCGACACTTCTCTCGATGCAGTCCAGGATACGGTTGACCTTCTCAGCTGTGAGCATGCATTGCTGGGTCATAAGCAGTTTTCTATCCACTAGTACTCTCAAGTCCTTCTCCACAGGGCTGCTCTCAATCCAGTCTTCCCCCAGACTGTATTTGTGCATGGGACTGTCCTGACCCATGTGCAGGACCTTGCACTTGGCCTTGTTGAACATGAGGTTTGTATGGGTCCACCTCTCAAGCCTGTCAAGGTCCCTCTGGATGGCATCCCTTCCCTCCAGCATGTCGACCACACCACACAGTTTGGTGTCATTGACAAACCTGCTGAGGGTGCACTCAGTCCCACTGTCTATGTCACCAACAAAGATGCTAAACAGCACTGGTCCTAATATTGACCCCCGAGGAACTCCACTTGTCACTGCTTTCCACTTGGACATCAAGCCATTGACCACAACCCTTTGAGTGCAACTATCCAGCCAATTCCTTATCCACTGAGTGGTCCATCCATCATATCCATGTCTCTCCAATTTAGAGACAAGGATATCATGCGGGACAGTGTTAAATGCTTTGCAGAAGTCTGGATAGGTGACATCAGTTGCTCTTCCATTATTCACCAGCACTGTAACTCCATCATAGAAGGACACTAAATTTGCCTGGCACAACTTGCCCTTAGTGAAGTCATGTTGGCTGTTACCAATCACGTCTCTGTTTTCCATGTGCCCTAGAATAGTTTCCAAGATCCACTTCATTATTTTGCCAGGCACAGAGGTGAGACAGACTGGCCTGTAGTTCTCAGGGTTTTCCTTTTTTCCCTTTTTTAAAATGGAGGTTATGTTTCCCCTTTTCCAGTCAGCAGGAACTTCACCAGACTGCCACAAGTTCTCAAATATGATGGAGAGTGGCTTAGCTGCTTAATCTGACAGTTCCCTCAGGATCTGTGGATACATCTCATCAGGTCCCATGGACTTGGGCACCTTCAGGTTCTTTAGGTGGTCTTGAACCTGGTCTTCTCCTACAGTGGGCGGTTCTTCATTCTCCCAGTCCCTGCCTTTGCCTTCTGTGTCTCACGTGGTGTAGCTGGAGCACTTGCCGGTGAAGACTGAGGCAAAGAAGTTGTTGAGTACCTCAGCCTTCTCCATATCCTGGGTAACCAGGTCTCCTGTTAACTTCTGGAGAGGACCCACATTTTCCCTACTCTTCCTTTTATCACTGACATATCTATAGAAGCTGATGTCCCAATAATCTGTCAAAAACAGTGGTTATGGGAAACATTTCATATTCTTGGTGTATATAAAGAATATATTGTCATGAAGAAAAAACTTTTTTAATTATACTTTTTTAATCAAATATATTTATCATTCATTTTTCAAAAGCATGACTGCAGAAGCTGAATGATAAATTTATTCTATTTCAATCATAAGCCTATTTTCACTGTCCTTTTGCACAATTTAGGTTATTTCAAGAACAGGGAAGTAAGTATTAAGCAACTGGATTTACTTCCCTTGTTATAATAATTCTGTGTATTCATCTCTAACTTAAATACTTTGTTTCCTCTTTTTTTTAAAAAAAAATTTAACTTATTAGGACTTACACTAAGTAATTTTTTCCATCTTAATAAAACTTATGTATTTCTCTAGTTTTGCTGGATTTCTTTTGTTCTTGCAAGGTTCTAAAACTAATTTTCTAGAGTTTATCTTATTCAAATAATTCTGTCATTTAAATCAGTGAAGTCAACTCTTAACGTCAGTTGAAATCTACCTGAGCAATTTTTATTTCCCTTAATGGTCCAAGTTATACATCATTGAAACTAAGCTAGCTTTTTATATTCTCAGCATCTTCAAGTATTCCTTAATATAACTGCCTATTCATAGATATTTTAGAAAATTTCATTACTTTCTAATTATCCAGTCATCTTTTCTTCGTATTAAAAATAGTTAACTGAACCCAGTCTTTTTTCTTTTTTTTTTTTTTTTTATGTTTTAAATTATCATTAGTTTAATTCACCATTTATCAATCAGGCCACATTATCTTGCTATATTTCTCTTGATAAGCTTGTAAAAAACCTTCCCCTTAACTCCCTTAAGCCTTTTAGATGTTACTCTGCTCTTTTGCTTTCCTTCAGCTGCACATGTCATATGGGAGACTTACACTCATTTGTCTGATCTTTTCCCATTTTTTCATGTAAAGCTGCAAAGTGACTGCTGAAGAAGTAAAAACCTAAGGAGTTTTTGTTTGTTTGTTTATTTTAAAGGGACTACGAGTATCTTACACACCACTTTGAAGTTCTCTGTTGATATATCAGAAAGTCAAGTCCTGCGGAGAGCTGGTCCTAGGATTCCATCAGGAAGCTGTGTAGGCCTTAGTACTCTCTTGATTTCTAACTCACATGAATCATTTTATGGTGGTAACTCAGCTCTGAGAGCATCCCTTTTCTTGAAACTGAATCTCTTTACACTGCTGTATTATGTGAGCTCAGAGCTTCTTGTGCCTGCAGTATTCAAGTGTTCACCAAATTCAGGTGTTTCGTATATACCAGTAACTTCCTTACTCCTACTTAAGACTAGCCAGACATCCAGGATAGTTTATTTCCTTCTTTGGATCATAAAGGAACCTTTCTGAATAAACTCATACTTATTTTTCCTCTGCATAAAATATCAGGACTATCAGGCAACAGCAAGGGCAGGCTGCTTCTGTAAGAGACAGGCAGTCAGGAGCTGAGCATAACAAGGCTGACAGAGGCAGTTGCTTCATTGGCAATTGATGATATTTGAATTAATGAAAAACAAAGACCTGAAGCAATTACCTCAAATTCTTTGGTCAAAAATTGGATTATAAGATATAATCAAGCAAAGAAGGCAGAAGATTTGTTCACAGAAGGATATAGTGACTTAAAATACAAAGTACAAGATATTCACACAAAAGTAGGTTTAAATTTTTCCCTTCTACAAAACTAACACATTTTGCCCTATAGTATAAACAATTTATGTTCTTTTTAGGAGGAATTTATATAAAATAATTACTTTTCAACTGCTGAAAATTAATATAGCAGTGACAATTCTTTGAATCCAGGAATTTGGCGTTGTAAGTTCTTATATCATGTAAAATGTACGTGTGTGTAGACTCTAGAAGTGAGATTCATATGCTAAATAAAGCCATTGTTTAACACAAAAACACAGTTGATGATATACTGGATGCAATATATTTTATTTACATAGAAATGAACAGTACATCTATTATTTAAATGATCTGATTCTCTTTTCTAGCACAGTCTATACTTGCATATATTCTCTTTTCCTCACTTGGATATCAAGTGTACACCCATTGTTTTCAAAACATACCTATTCCACTTCAGAGAGTCTGTCTCTGAGCAGCTGTGGTATTTTTTAGTTTTGTTTCGTTTTTTTTGCAGTGTCCTACTTTAATTTGTCCAGACAAAAGGGAAAACTATTTTCAATAGACACTCCTTGCTTCTGCATTTTATCTAGAGGGGGACTAGATAGCTGTATAAGCTAGACTTTTTAAATCCAAGACTCCATTTAAATTGTCTGCTCTTCCCTAAACATATGTGTAAATGCATTAACATCACAGCAGAAGCAAACACCCTGAATAAACTCCACCTACCACTATCAAAGGCATTCATTGTAAATTTCCTCTTATACATGCACGATGTTTGTTAAGATATTTACCTTCAAGTTCCTAGGAGAAAATTCCATCAGAAACATAAAGTACTGTTAATCAAATACCATCTAGATTTCTCTAGAAATAGCAAGTCCTACTACTGGCATGCCACTCTTTTCCTTTAGTTAAACAGCTTTTCTCTCTGGCATTCTACTCTCTTACCCTTCACCACTGATTTAATTATAAAAATTTCCTCATAGTCTGATATGTTACTAGTATAATGTGTCACAGTCTGATGTGTTAACTAAATATTAACTTGTAATCTCATTCTGCTGATAGAAGCCAGAACACAGGACAACAACATCACTGGCTTTACCCTGTAGGATTTTTATTTATACATACATATATTCATATATATATATATATAGATATACACACAGAATCACAGAATCACAGAATCATCTAGGTTGGAAAAGACCTTGAAGATCATCCAGTCCAACCATTGACCTAACATTGACAGTTCCCAACTGCACCATATCCCTCAGCGCTATGTCAACCCGACTCTTAAACACCTCCAGGGATGGGGACTCCACCACCTCCCTGGGCAGCCCATTCCAATGCGTAACAACCCGTTCTGTAAAAAAATGCTTCCTAATATCTAGTCTAAACCTTCCCTGGCGCAACTTGAGGCCATTCCCTCTTGTCCTATCACTTATTACTTGTTTAAAGAGACTCATCCACAGCTCTCTGCAACCTCCTTTCAGGTAGTTGTAGAGGCAATGAGGTCTCCCCTCAACCTCCTCTTCTCCAGACTAAACAATCCCAGTTCCCTCAGCCGCTCCTCGTACAACATGTGCTCCAGACCCTTCACCAGCTTCATTGCCCTTCTCTGGACACACTCGAGTAATTCCATGTCCTTTTTGTAGTGAGGGTCCCAAAACTGAACACAGTAATCGAGGTGCGGCCTCACCAGTGCTGAGTACAGGGGTAAGATCACTTTCCTGTCCCTGCTGGCCATGCTATTTCTGATACAAGCCAGGATGCCATTGGCCTTTCTGGCCACCTGGGCACACTGCTGGCTCATGTTCAGCCGGCTGTCAATCAACACCCCCAGGTCCCTCTCTGACTGGCAGCTCTCCAGCCACTCCTCCCCAAGCCTGTAGCACTGCTGGGGGTTGTTGTGGCCCAAGTGCAGCACCCGGCATTTGGCCTTATTGAAACTCCTCCAGTTGGCCTTAGCCCATCGCTCCAGCCTGTCCAGATCTCTAATACGCAGATCTCACATAAGCACTTTTGTTCTATGAACCTCTTCTATTAAGAGTTCATGTCAGAAAAATCGTTCATGGTATTCCTTCCACACTAAGATATTCTAGTCCCTTCTTCAATGTATTAATTCTTCCCTGTATCTGTGTAAAAGTTTTACATAGACTAAGACTGCATTCTTACTCTTTTAATGACATCACTACTTTGATGACCTAGATCTATGATATAGTAACAAGAGCCCAGATTTTTTTCCTCCTTATTAAACACCTCAAGGTCCCAGTCTGCAGTTAATACTCTTGTTATTCATCTGCAAGTTCTATAGTGCTCACTTGTACTATCATACATCTTCAGGCTATTCTGTTCTTCTTAGCTGACATTATTATCTCCCTGCTTTGGTAAAGCTTCTCACCTTTGTGCCTGCAGGTATCTTTAGCCTATTTCTACTTCTCCTTCTGGGAAGATTTTAAACTGAAAATACACTTCTCAAAGAGTAGGTTTTTTAAAGATATCCGTTAGGAACCTTCCCCACTAGTTTCCTTTTAGGTCCAAATGCTTGTTGTCTCATATAGCCAGTTCTTCAAACTGAGACTTGCACAGCTATTGAGTAAATGCTAATTCTTCATTTTAATCCACTACTTCCCGTTTGACACTATACTGGATGCTTTATGGGTGACCAGATTGCATCTGCTAAATTTAGCTTGGTCAAAACCAGAAGAAACATTGTAAATAGAGAATCTGACATGATGTCTCTGGTATATTTGATTTGTACCATTTACTTCCATATCCTTTAAGATTTGAGGTGGAATTTATATGTTCAAGCTGTTATGCTGATCAGGGATATCAATTAAACTCGGACACCAGAGTGAAAAGAGCAGGCGTATTTTACTAGAAATAACTAAATAATATAACAGAATAATACAGAAAACATACAGTAAGAAAAGACAGAATAGTGCACTTAAACAAATAGGAAAATACAGGGTAATGCATCAAATCATTACTACCTGAGAGAGAGAATAGTGATTAAGAAAGATCCATCACCACTTGCATACGTTACCATCATCCAGATCCGCAGTCACTGGGGAGCCCCGGTTACAGCGAGGATTTGGAGAGCCTGTCCCGGCAAGTGGGAAATCCTACGCGGTGCGTCCACCCATAGGTGAGGCATCCAAAGTCGCTGTGAGCGGGTCCAGCCTTATATGCTAAAAATCAGCAAGCCAGAATAGCTGGCACCTTTGTTTTAAGCGGAAATATCTGGTTTAAATCTCACATTAGGTTCCCCCCAGAGCCTGGCCAGGGCTCAAGGAAGAAACTAAGGGAATTTCTCCGCTTATCTGGTCAGATTATGCGCAAGGTCTCACATCAGGCCTCGAGGACAGGCATCTGCCTCCATGACTCTGCTACCCTATTAATATACAAAGGAAGGGAAAGATACATTCATCACATCAGGTCTTGGAGACAGACACCTGCCTCCATGACTCTGTTACTCTATTCACATACAAAGGAAGGGAAAGGTACATTCAAGATAGTTACATCTTCCATGCGTATTTCATTAGGGATTACATACTGAGTTAACAGTTTCGGTTCAGGGCCTGTTGCTCAGGCTTCAACACTTCTACCTTTTACATCTGACTAGGTGGTTTGTTATAACTTAGTACAATACCTGTTAGGACAATGGTTATCAGTTATAAAATATACAGGATTCATCTATAGGTCAGCTCTGGCTTGGGCCTATTGTCCAAGCCTTAGCACTTCACAAGCCAATCCAGTAAGACCCAAAGAGTAAAGAAATGTGGTATAAAACCCATTAATGCCCTGTCCTACTTCAGTATGAATGCATCCTTGATCTTATATTTAACACTGGTTTAAAAAACACCTCTAAGCATTAATCTTCTCCCTTTCCAATGAAAAGAAAATCCATTTTAGTTGATTCAACCTTTTAAAATAGTCTCTTGTATGAGTTTCATTACCCTTTGATGCCTTCTCCCTTTTAATATCTTCTTAATGTTGTGTAATTGACCAAAGGAAGCATCAAAGTCAGTCACTTCACTGACTGAATTAATTTCTGCAGATAATACAGTTAAATTTCTTTCCTCTGCTATCATTATTGTCAGTAGTAATATATGCCAACAAAATCCATATGATTTATTTTCTTATTTTTACATCAGTAGGCAGAGAAGACATATTGAATATTCAGAATTTAACCTTTTATGTAATACATTGCAGCTTAGTCCATCAATGAAGAAGGTAAAACACATACATGCACTTAATCATTGCCAGTGTTTTTTTGACAAGTTGTAAACTTATTTGCTCAACTTGGTGAAAACACTTCTTGATTCTTACACTGAGACTTCACCCTTTCCATCAAGAGCGATTCTACATTCATAAACAAATGCAAAAGAAATGGTAAGTTCTATGTGCGTATGTTTGAGATGTAGGGAAACTGAAAAATCCAAATAGGAAGAATTTTAATTTCAGTACGCTCTCCATTTTACTTACTGAAAGATTAAATATACTTAGTATGCCTGAAGTACTTAATCAGTTTTCTCTGGAAAAAATCCACATCACTTGCATCTTCACATTTCCATAAAAACTATTAAGCCTGTAAACAGAACACGGACAAGACAGTCTGTAATTGCCTTCTGGCCTCAACTAATTCTCCTTTGCAATCTAGTTAGCACAGGGTAGCTCTCAGTCCACTATCCTCTATGCTCAGCACAAATTAAATAATTTTTTAAGTATAATTTTATAGACCTGACAATGTACAGGCACTTACTGTTATTTAGAGAAATTTATCTTTTTTTTTCCTCCGAATTAAGTTACTGTAACTCTAGCTTATCTGAATCCATACTTTTTTCACTTTTTCTGCCTCTCATTCCACAGGCCATAAAACTAGCTGAGCAACAGAATCCATAAATAACAATCTTGAAGACTGCTGTTGACTAAAGTTCAATGCTATTTCTTTAGCTGTACTTCCTGCATTTGACACAAACTATACTTTTCATAATGCATGTTAGGTACAATATGAATGTGATTCATCAGAAAGTCTTTTTACTTCCTTTCATTCTACTCTTTTCACTTGTTCTTGAATGCTGCCAACATCAATGGCTTTATATTTTGAAATTGTTTCATTCTATACTTGATCTTTACAGAACTTTAATGTCTGTTACTCTGTAGTCTGTTCATTTTTTTTTAAATGCTCTGTAAGTTTATATGACAGCTTGCACCAGGTTCAAAAATTATTATTTGAACAAAGGTGTTCAGTAAAACTACTACCCGTGCTCAGCTTTGGAAAAGCCAGCTTGATATGGCTAATTAGAATACTCTAGATTCTTTCTTCTAGTCAGCTTTTTACCAAAGACTCCATCCCTAAACTAATATTCATATTTTTGACCTTTTAGATTAGGCTAAGTGACACGTTAAGGAGTCTTTAGTAAAATGTAGACTACATTCTTCACTCTCCCTGAAATTTATTTTTGAAAACTTTTCAAAAACCCCTATCAGAGACTTTGACAGGACCTCTCCTTTGTAAATCCATGTTGGTAACTGATTATCTCATTCTCAATTCTTTTTCAAATAGCTGGTCTTTATAGCACTGTGGATTATAACCCTTCTCTGATATTGAACTTCTCAGCCCATAATGAAAAAGAAAACAGGCTGCACTGACAGTCCCAGACAAATCAAAACAATGAACTGGGATCAGAGTCCATCCAGGGAGTCCAATCAGGAGATGAGGCCAGAAACATGACTGGAAGCAAGACTACAACATAGGTCCAAGGTTCATTCAGAAGCGGGAGCCGGAGACAAAACTTGAGAGAGGCACACCTCCAACATGGCTCTGACAAGGAGGGGACGCCTGGCCTGACCTTAAATGGAGTCCCGGACCTACAGACAGAGGGTGAAGGGTGGGCCCAGTGAAAGCTACTAGGGCAGGTAAGATCTCGTGGTGCATTCAGGGTCCTGACACTTAACTAAGAGACTTTTTTCAATTTTCTGTATCTTTCTTGCAATTGTAGCTTAAATGTTCTACCATTCTTTGTTAAGTATCAGATTTGCATTAAGGAAAAGCTTAAACATAATAAATCATGACCTCTGCCACAGTTTAAACCCTATTGGCAACAAAACACTATACAGCCACTCACTCACCCTCCCTTGCCCTGGGGGATAGGAGAGAAAATTGGAAGGGTAAATGTAAGAAGACTTGTAGGTTGAGACAAAAACAATTTAATAATTGAAATAAAATTAAAAAAAAAATATTAATAATAGCAATAACAGAATATACAAATGAGTGATGTATAATGCGATTCCTCACCAGCAGCCAACTGATGCCCAGCTCATTCCTAGATGATGATCCCAGAGAAGAGAAAAATCCCAAAACCACAATCCCAGAAGAGAGAGACCCCTATCTTCTCAACCATCCTTCATCTATATACTGAGTATGACATACTGAGTATGACTGAGTATGATATGGAATATCCATTTGTCAATTTGTGTCCATTGCTCTGGCTATGCTCCCTCCCAGGTTCTTGAACACCTGTGCACTAGCAGGACATGGGATGTTGAAAAGTTCTTGATTTCTTAGCAACAACTAAAACCATAAGTATATTATCAATATTTTTCTCAAACCAAATCTCATGCTGAATCCAAAACACAGCAATATTCTAGCTTCTAAGAAAACAAATTATCTCTATCCCAGCTGAAATTCAGACAATCTCAGATCCAAATTTTGAAAATATAAAAAGAAATTTTAAAAGTATACATACAAGTACATGGGTTTCTCTTGATCTCATTCACCAATCTTTTCCACATAGTTTTTGTGCAGCTTTCTACAAAATTCTCTGCTATTGAAGTTCTCAGCCAGCAAATAGAATATAATGACATTAATTTATGCCATTATCCAGCTAAGAATTTGTAATCCCACTTCAATTGTCTCTACAACTTTAACATATTTTTTCTCTGCTAGAAATCTCCTGTTTCATCTTATGATTATAGTTTCTCTTTTAGTTAATTTCTTTAAACTCATGGAAGAATTATCCAAAATTTTATTCAAATTATACAACAATCACTCTGACTACATTAGTATGTTCTTAGCTTTCATCTATCTTACCAATTTTGCATCACTTGGGACTCTGCAGTCTATAAAACTGTTATAAATGGAAAAGTGGTTGGGGTTTTTTTTGGTTTTAGTTTTTCCCCCCTCAGGAAAATTCATGGGCATGCTTTTGTATAAAAGAAATAATTTGCCAGAGTTTTAAAAATTAACATTTTTAAGATATCTTCAAGTGGTATTTACTTATGTGACTGGTTTTATTTTTAAGTCTGTTCATCTACTTTTTTTTTTCTCTGATTTTTATCTGAATAAAAATTTCTTAATGGAAGCAGTGTAGAAATCATTTTGATTACCAACTCTCCAAATTACTCTAAATATCAGGAGGCAAGGATTAGACCACCAAGTAGTTGTGTATCTTCATCTCTACACAGCTTCTGAGCCATGCAGTGTTATAATTTCTAGATATGTGTAAAAGTGAGTGAGGTATCTGGACAGTATTTTTTCTAAAGAGTTGGTCTAGTATTAACTATAGAGTCTCTGTCTATCTTATCTATCTAAACAAAGGTGAAATATTTCAAGACTATTAGTTAGTTATCTCCCTCAACTACACAATCCTATGAAAACACTGGAGAAACTAGGGACACTTCTATATTCATGTACCCAAAGGTATACTTGCTCTGTACTTTGGAAGGGAGGAAATTTTTAAGCGTATTACCTTAAGAATGAGACAGAGACTGGTCTGGAGATAGGAATATTTTAATTACTTTCCATTGGTGTTGCATTATTTGCAAGATCACTGAATTGACCCAGACTCTCATGCGTTTAAGCAAGGGAGAATGAAGCAGCACATCTGGCATACTCACACCACCACCAGAGTTCTGTGACCGACTAGTAGTCTTTCTCTTGCTGTCTAATGTCTATTCTCAACCCTGAGTCATACTATTCCAGGAAGACCTTGACTCATTAATTTAAATGAATAAGCACTTTTTTTTTTTCAGTCAATACCACGAATATGCCGTCTTTGATATTAGAGTCCAAGATCTGCCATATGGCATCCTTATCAAAACAGAAAGGAAGAGGAAGGACAAATGAACTAAATTTAAAAATTGTGTTATTTAGTCATTAATGATGTATCATTGTATGAGTCAGTCACAGCTCAGCCAGAAGCAATCATTTCTAATATTAACATTCAGTAAAATGGGCACATTTCTGCTGCTTTTAATGGAGTTGTTATATTCCTTAGGAAACTGACATTTGTTTCATGAAAAGACCTTGTAAAATAATACCCTCCTCCATGACTGTTCGTAGCATAAGGTTGATCAAAATTATGAAAAATTCCATTTTCCTCCACACCTAATAACATACACTCTCAACTCTTCAACTGCACATTAACTTATCAATATAAATACAGAGTTAACAGAAATGAATATTTAAACTATAAATCAGATTAATGTAACAAGGCTCTGATGATTTAAGCAGAGCTGAAACTTAAAATTCTGCTAGGGAAGCTGTAGATTCAGGGGAAAAGGAGA
This sequence comes from Strix aluco, assembly GCF_031877795.1. Classification (NCBI taxonomy): domain Eukaryota; kingdom Metazoa; phylum Chordata; class Aves; order Strigiformes; family Strigidae; genus Strix; species Strix aluco. The sequence continues at coordinate 84,924,523 of NC_133931.1, read as the reverse complement.
AAAAAATCAGAGATTTATGAAAGGGATATAAGAAAATTTGATTTGAAATTCAAAGTGCCAAGCCTCAAAATACAGTTTAGAAATCTTAAGGTTCTCTTAAAGAGGATATTTACAACTTATTTTTCCTTTGTAATCTTCTTTCTCAGGAATGATACACCAGTGAGAGAGCATGACCTGGGAGGGACAACAAGCATTTGGCAGCAGAATGCCTTCATTAGTAACAAATCTGCTCCTCATTTAGGACTGCTTGACACCAAGGGGATCCTCATGAACACATGATAACACTTTAATTTCTTTTAATTTCTTTATCTACCACCTGGGGACCAAGCATACAGATAGTCTAGAAGATGACACCTACAAAGACACGTCAAAAACCCAGTGCCCAAATCAAGTTGAAGTATCGCATGTGGAGTTTGTGTCCAAGTATATCAAATGCAGGCTTGTGATAAACTACAGCCTTGACATATATAGGATTATTACAGATTAAATTTAGTTTAATCCCTGATGTTTGAAATAATTTAGAACTATAGTTTTTTAACAATCCCTAGGGAAGAGGGCAATTTAAAACATTCACACAACTATCCAGTTGTTCTTAAGAGCCTTCTGTAGATAAGGAGATCTTCTCATTTAAAAAGAAAGCTACATGCAGGAAGTCTAAAAGCTGTAAAGGCCATTTTATACATATAGAAATATTGAAATGCTAACAAAGATGTAGCAAAGTTCAATGTAAGATTTTACAGGATGGGAAGGTGAGTTTATTTTAAAACAAGCTCAGTTTTATTCACTCACATTCATGCTCCCATACATACCATCAGCCACCAAAACAGCTGAGTCTGGCCAGCAGTTTGGCTGCAAGATGCATGAACCCAAGTGGTCTGGCCAGTACTGAAGCATCAAGATATATATCCAGTAGTCTAGTCAGGATTAACAATGACATTAATCAAAAGTGACTAGAGCTATCCAGTCCTGCTAATCTAGGTGCTATCAAAATCCAGCCATTCTTGAAACTTTGGTTGCCTGGTGATCTCAAAACAGAAATTCCCCTTCTTTATTCATATCAATCTAACAATTCTGACACCTGACATTTTAGAATTAATAGTATGCTTAACAGGGTCCTAGCTACCATGACATGAAATTCACATTAATTCTCACAGTTGCTCAAAGTCTTGCTTAAGAATGTGGATGATCCCAGAATTTTATGTTCTGTCCAGCTATTGGCCTGAGCTGTTATTTCTGAATCACTAATAATTTTTAAATATTAATTTTTTTATGATTGTTTTAGAATAGCCATAATTATAAAAAGCTCATGTTCATGATAGGCAGTCCTAATCATTGTCATTAAAGGATTTAATGCAATTAGACTGTGGTGTAGATTCATAATGGGACCATAAAAATACATGATCAAAAAAGGCTAGTAGTGCCAGTCAGATTATACAGACTGACATATAAATTAAACAAGACTGTGCTATCATTCAAGCTAGAAAGAGAATTAGGTTGTTATATTACTACACAGAATTTATGAAAATAAGTGACCGCACTGATGCCAAACCAAACTACACATATGTTATGAGACTGGGAGTATACTGAAGTTAACCATGGTCTGTATAGTTTCCAAAACTTTCTTGGATGCATCCTGCTACATGTATAATTTTGAAGGTTGTAAAAAAGGAGAGGAAAATTAACCTCCCAAAAGAAATAACAACATGAATTTCACTTCCATGGGCTAATGACATTACGAAGACCAGCACTGATGTAGCTTGTCTTTCAAAAAAACAGTCAAAATATATACATACATTTCCTTTGGGCTTTATGAAGTCACCAGAGGGATCTGTGCAGCCATAGTAGAGTTATATGATCAAAAAAAGGAGCCTTACAGTGCTAGTCACTCAAAATGCCAATCCCTCAAATTCTGTTCAGAGCTGATCTATATACTTGGCACAAAAGCAGTCTTTAGTAAGTCTTCCTAGCATTCATGCTCAATACCATTAGCTTTGTAAAACACAGAACTCACTAGTACAAAGATGTTGAGGATTTTTGCTTTGAACAGTTTTGTAGAAAAATAAAAAAGAAAACATTTTTATGTATTAAACTGTTAGCTTGACTACTGCATCACCATTTGTTAGTGGAATGAGCACTCATCTCCAGCAGGCTAAAGGGTTCTTCTGCTTGAATGGCTTCTACTGAAACAGAAAGTTGTAAATCTTGCTATAATACATGTTACTGTATACATTTCAAGATCCTTGACTCCTCCCTAAAGTTTGCAGGCTGAATGATGAAACACTTACAATTCAGGTAGGCAGTGCATCACAGAAAATGCCAAAGCAGAATAATGAACAGAGCCATTAAATACTGTATTACTGGAATGTAGCTTGGCTGGGATCATTTTGTATTCTGTATTGAATACGGAAGTGCACATATTACAATACACAAATTGCTCTGAATAGCCCTTCTGTGTGAATGCAATCCATTAACACTGCCTGTAAGAGGGTTTATTATAAGCAATTTCTTTTAAAATACTAATTTCAAAGCATCTATTAGACTCTTGTTAAGCTTTGACTATATTACTGTTGATAACCTTCCCTTGTAACTAACTATATGGGTTATTTCCTTTACCATTTTCATTCTTTTGTAATTTCAGTCAAAGCATAGTCACAAGGGATACAAGAAATGCAGCATAACTCAGTTCTTAATCTTTCCTGAATATTTCCCAGAACTTCTGTGCCAGAAAAAAATGTAAATTCTGCAATGTTTTTACCAAAATTAGAGAAAACTTTATTTCTGCTCAGGAGTATAAACAAGCAAAATCTATTTATTCCTGTCTTAACAGTTTACACAGGCTTTTAAATCTATTGTTAGCTTCAGGCACTCAGAAGCTGAGAGAATTATACTTTTCCCTTTTTCACCTCTTTCCTTCTTCCCTACCCCCAATTAAAAAAGAAAAGGCTGGTAGCTCATGCCGCAAACTTAGTCTTCAAACCTCTTAACAATGGGAACACAAACTTTTACCAGCTTCACAAATAATTAAACTACTTTCACCTACTGAGTAGTACCACCATAGGTTGAAAGGCTGAACATGCTCTAGGTCACCTGTTTCCCTTTTTTCCCACCTATTAATTCACACTGTTTATATTGATAATTCTCCTCCCCCCACCACCCCTTCCTCTGTTATTTATTTCTTATTTCTTCATGGGCTTGTATTCTAAAGATAAAAATACATTTAGAGATAAAAAAAATCTAGATAAAAAAATATGTTTCCAGTACTCAGTGTTTCCAAGATTTCAAATACCGCTTTGACATTGTTCTTCTAGACTATCTGGTTTTAAGATGTACATATTATGGATGAGGAGTCTCACAAAACTGAAATCATCTACCTGTAATTCCTCCCCCCCCAAATGAGCACAGTAAGTATTTTCAGATCATTTCAGGAACATTCTCATTGCTGCACCTGTTACAAGCAGTTTTTGAGAAAAACTGTAAAACACTTTAATCTATGTTTACTGAGATTTGGTGTGGTGGTGTCAGCCACCTTGTCACAAGAGAAGGCTAGCACAGAACACAAATGGATATTCTTTGTTAAAATTGGCATTTGCTTCGCCCAGTAACACTGTGAAGGATAGAATTTTGTTTGTGATTGTTGTCTCTGATAGAAAAAGTTATGAGAGGAAAAAAAACCCGCAAGAGACAAACCAGAAAGGTGTGCTCTTTCTTTACCGAACACAAAGGGGGAACCTGCTGTATCAGCAGTGATGTTAAGTAGTGTCATTAAGCACAGGAGGTAGAGTGGGAAAAGTGCTTCTCTTTCTGTTCTTCCTTCTTCCTATTCTTGTAGAGGCTGTCACTGTCCTTTATACCTTCTTGTTATCTCCTTTCTTATATTCATTAAGTCATATTTCACATATACTGGATATATGTTTTGTTCTCCTTGTTGTGTCCGAAAACCAGTTGTACCTAGTTCTCAAGGCTCTGTTCCTGTAGTAAATGGTAACTGACCAATTTATGGTCTCATGCTTTTACTCCTGGGGGCCTGTGGCACCATCTTGGGCTGCTACTCAGAAGCCCTTGTTATGCTTCATGATTATGGTACAAGAAACAAACTAGGGGCATGAATGTTTAAATTAAGACTATAATTTTCTATTTATAGTGATATATAAATATATATTTCAGACTATAACATTTTCTAAACACAATAGTCGTTATAACTAATCTTTATCAAATTTTTTAATAGTCAACATGATGTTAAACTCGGAAGGATTTGAAAGGTTCCCTCCCAGGTTCTCTAGACTTGTCACTGCTATAGCTTGTCTCTCAACAAGAAGCATTAACTTCTGTTTAGTACAGCATATAGTAAATTGCAAAATATATGAAGCTTATATATTTCACCAGCCAGTCCACACAGCTTCTGTTTGGACAAAGCAAATTTTAGTATGATTATGAAAGGGCATACCCTCAACCTCTTTCTTCATTGCACTCCTAGTTCAAACTTAATGAACAGATCTGTATTTTTGCTCTTCTTCCCTCTCCCAAGACAATTATCTTGCCCTTTTTTGAGTTAGGAAAAGTTAAGCAATACAAGTTACAGAGGTGAAAAGGAGAACTCTAGGAAGACTAAGTAATATCCTGTTGAAAGGAGCTAAAAAAGCAAAATTTGGTTGCCTGTATGTGTACTAAAAGGATAGCAAAAGCAGCATTCTGGAATCAGTACACTAAGCTGGTTTGGGGGACAAAATCTAGTTCCCATGTATTTGAGCTGCAAATGAGATGATTGAAGTTCTGTGGCCGACAGAATTCTTGCCTTAATGAACTCTAATCATGTAGAAGAGATGTGAACTTGCCAACAAGCTTCAGTGAATATCTGTAATTGTTTTGAAAGGACTTTCACATTAGAATATTTCAAATTTTATTTTAAAAAAATTCAAAAACTTTCAAAACCCACCATATTTCAAAAGCTTATTTAAAATCTCACACATTTTAAAAGTTCAGACAAAATTATATTGAAATAGCTTTTTTTTTGTGTTAAAAGGAAGTCGAGTTTTAACATGTTTAATAGAAGAAAAAAATATAATATAAATTGCTAATAATCAGAAATTAAATATTCCTGAGTTTCTAAAATGCTACTTCTGAATCACAGAAACAAGACTATAATTAAACGTTACTCATTTTTTTTAACATTCCTAGACTACCTCCAAAACTAAAAGGGTCTACATATTCCAAACACCAACCTACTTCAGATTTTTCAGAAAAGGTCTTGAGACAACCCCTTGAAAAGGGTTCCATCAGTCTCATACAGAAAACTGTAACAAAACCTATCAGATTTATTTAGGTTGTGTATCTCCACAGGAGGAATATTGCCCTCCATTCAATGGATTTGCTTTCTCACCTAACCCATTTACCAATAACTAAGGTAATAGACTGTAATTTAGTCAAAGTTGGGCATTAAAAGAGATGAAAATTTTCCCTATAACATTGTTTCATTGCACAATTGCAGTAAATGTTCTCTTATTTTAACAGCACTGTTTTGTCATAAAACCACTTAAATGACAAAGAAGGAGAAAATATTTTTCCACCTTTTTCACATTTCTTCTAACACTGAGGAAGTCATTCATCACTGCTGAGATTACTGAATTTAGCTATGTGTCACAATGTATGTGAAAATCTATAAATGAAAACAGTGCAGAAAGTAAGACCTCTAGATACTCACTTTTTAATACACAGTTCGGTCTGAGATTGCCCAAGAGATGAAGAGTGCATTGCAATGTGAAGATAAATTCTTCTCCAGAATTCCCAGAGCTCTAAGAAAAAAAAAAAAAAAATCTGAATGAGGAGACTTTGAGAGAATATACTAGCACAGAAGTACAAATTGGAAGAGATTACAAGGAACTATTTATCCCTTTATCACTGTTGAAAAACAGTGTTTTATTAAGTGAAGTTGACTTCTTGGAAGCTGATGAGATAATTGCACTCACACTACAAATGAAAATCCTCACCATACTTATTAAAAAAAAAAAGGAGTTTCAATCCAAGTTACTTGAACATGTGTACAGAAGTATATGATATCTGCAATCTTAAGAATTTTCATAGACCTTGACCTTTTCTTTTCTCAGTCCCCCGTAATTTTCAATCATGTCAAATTATACCCAAGAAATATGTAAGATTTTAGTGTTGCTGAATGAAGTTTGCTTTCCGGTAGCTCAATAAGCCACTTTACAATGGTCACTAAGTCAACACATTTCTGCCTATTCATGAAAAATATTCTGTATTTTTTCTTTCTGAGCAAGTACACAGTCATCATAGAATAGGCGGCAAAGTAAACTTCGGATATATGACAACAATGAATTCAGAAATTCAGTTAAATTTCAGATTAGCTAAATTTCAACTACCATAGAACATCATCAGATACAGAAAAATTATTACTTTTTAAAAACAATGCCACTATATCACCTTCAGTAAAACACTGTTACAGTCTCGCTTGGTAACTACAAAAAGATGGGGTATGTGAAACTTATTTCATCTGAAGTACACAGTTTTACCTCCTCTTTGTCACTTAAACATCTGCCTTAGAGTGCATATATATTTATATCTATATATATAAATCTGTGTACAAAGATAGACATTGCCCATATGGGAACACATATAATTTTTATAATGGAGACTGTGTTTGATCTAAATCTACTGGCCTCAGAAACAATTGTAGGGAGCATCTAATTTTTCAGTTTCTCACTTTAAATTTTCATTCTGCAACTTCACGACTCATGTTACATTAAAAAAAAAAAAAAAGTTTTGCATTCATTTGCAAAGATTAATACCTGAAATCTGTTATTTGCCAGAGGCAGCTAAGAAGACAACATAAACTGAAACTATTCCCAGACTGTTTAGACAAAGCACATCTCTATCATCTAAGTAGTCTGGTTCTTGTGGTAATAGGAATCAACAGCATTAGTCATGTCCCATTGTTACATATCAGGTTAGGCCTTTGAGATATAATGAAACACACTCACACTGAAAATTAATATCCTGTGTCGTGTCATTTTAATGGAATGAATAAATAAATACAAAAACTTAATAAGAAAACCTCATTCCTATTCACCTGATCCTACTTTTATTCCAAACAATCTCTAAACTTTTTGTGATTTCAAGACTACCCTCAAAATGGAGTAACTTCAAAGATCTGTGATCAGTCTTTTTGGCATATCTTATATGCAATGGGGAAAAAATGTCAGCTGCTTTTCAGATGTAATCTATCAAAAACTCAAAGTTCTAGTCTTCAAAACTCTTTTTAAGAAGAAAACAAATCAGTAAGATAACATTATCCAGAAAAGGGACTGAATTCTAGCAGTAGGACAGTAAGACAGTGATTCAGTTCACTTTCTTTTGAAACATAAGATAGGCAATACCAAGCAAGCTGTTACTGAGAAGATATTTCACTGGGATTTAACCTTTTAAAAACATAATTCAGTATAATTCAGTTTGGGTATTGCACACCTTGCATTTACTTAACTCTTTGACCCTACCTACACACCTCTATCTATTTTACCTTGGTTATGCATTCTATTTACTTTCTTAACCCTCTGATCTCTTGCTTCTATTCCAACACTGCAAAAAGTCACTAATATTATATTTGATCTTTTATTCAGACATTGTCTTCCCTATTTCCACCAGGTCTTTCACTTATTCCCTGTATTCAGCTAGTCTTAGAACTCCGCTATTTGAAGGCCTTTTTGAAATCCCATTCTTCCATCTCTAACCCACTTGCACACTTTCTTGTCCCCTATAGGTGGTTGTATCAAAAAATAAGTTTAAGGTGGAATTAAATCAGTTTACACGGGAAAAATTCATGAGAAAACAAAATAACTGATTAACTCTCTTCTATATCACAACTGTCCTTTCTGATATTAGTATTGTCAGATATAAAAAGGCATACTACAAATTCAGTACACACTCAAAAAGTTCTTTGATATATCAGTCACATCCTATACAACACATTTCCTTTCCCTGTATTTCCATATGACCAGGTCACCTTATGATAGTTATTAACATGTTCTATTTCTAGCAGTTCTTCATATTTTCTACTCAGATTGCTCAGAGCTCCACTCCAACTCTCAGCATGAGGTTGCTTTGCTTACAGAAAATAAGGCTGATATGTGAAGGCTGATATCCCTCTCTTTGCTCCAAGACAGTTTGAGGTAGACTGCAGCAAGAGGCACATCTCTTCTGAGCCTTATGTAATCTCTTCAAGGGCCTGATGCATTTAAAAAATATATCCTATAAATGCTTTTATAACACATCAAAATGGTAAGACTAACAAGCTGCTTGACATACATGTGTTTTTATAGTATGATGCTGAAAGTATAGATGACTGTTGATGATTTCTGTTGGAGGACTTCAGTAGGCAGGAGGAATGAGATCTGGTATAGTACTACCCTTTAAAGTAGTTCTTCGACCAACTGAATCACCTTACATTTTGTCTGGGGGGAAACCTTGCTGCTAGACTGCAGAAAGAATCCTGGAAGTAATGGAGCATTCACACAGTATAGGCACCAAAACAGAGAGTGATCCAGATTGAAAAATACAGTGAAAGAGTAAGACAAGAACAAGGACAGAAAACACTTTTTAGGCGTTTGAAACCAGCCATTTTGCAGGCAGAACAGGGTACTGGTGTGCTCCTTTCAGTGAGCATGACAACAAATACTTATTTTTGTTCAAAAAATATGCTCATGGTATTCCAATATTGGTATTGACAAAGGAGAACAGCAGTGGGCATTGATTGACATGTGGTCCAATACTAAAAAAATACCAGGTTAAACACATTCACAGAAAGTGCAGTTTAAGGCTTGGATATGTAACGACAGCAGATGTAAATAATCAGTGAATCACGAAAATGAAAAAGAGCACCTTGTAACCTAAATTCCCACATCCTACTTGCACAGGATTGGGGCAGAGAGGGAACTTTTGTGCATGACAGAGAACCCTCATTTGGATAATTAGGCAATCAGAAATGCAGGACACTTCACAGAGGACACCTGCTTTGAAATGTAGACATAGCCCTTATTATAAGAGAGCCCCATGGTATCATTCTTTTGACAGAGTTCCCTCATCTGACAGATCTTCTCTCATATCTTTTCCCAGAAGGACTCCTTTGAACTAGTAGATTGACATGGCAACAATACAAATCACTGGATAAATATTTAAGAGTTTTACCAACCTGCGCAGAAATATACATTCTGTGCTCTGTAACCTAGGTTTGTGCCTGTTTTGTGTTTTTTTTTTTAACAGAGCATACAATGAAGTGGTGTGATACTATATGTGCCCTATAAAACTAGTATATCCTAGGTGACCAGAAGCCTTGCTTTGTATTTCAAAGTAGTTGACCATGCAGCCAATCATGTTATGGACTTGATAATTAGAAGACGGGGTTCATCAACTATTCAGAGCCTACTAAGATGTTGTCACAATAAGAACAGTAGCAACAATAAAAGGCAGACACTCCTCACTCCCCCACACCAGTCTTTATGTATCTTTCCTGAAAGAACTAAACTTGAAAAAAACGTAGGAGTCTAAATTCCTAGCAATAGATGCAATACCTTTCATTCAGGACACTTGAAAGACACTTTGCTGCAATACCTTATTTTCTGCAATTAACAGTCTTTTCAGTACTGTCACTTAAGTCCAATATGTCTTCAAATATTTCTTGCTCTAAACACCCTGGTTTCTATGTCACAGGCATCCTGTAAACTTGCAGCAGATTTCAGTGTCTCACCTGAAGTGCAGTCTTCTCTGCCAACTAAGAATACTCCTCAGCTGTTATTTTGTAGGCCTCAAAACCCAACTTTTCTAGGTGTCCATTACAGAAGAATTATATGAGTAGTTTAAAGGATAAAATTTTAACTGCTGAAACCTCATATGTTGTACACAGTACTAACAAAGTTTGAAGAAGTTTGTAGACAAAGAATTTTTGGCCACAGAGTCCATATACCATGGCAAACATGCTATTTCCAGAGAAGAATAAAAAAAGTAAGAAAAACCCTGTACATATGAAAGTTCCAGACCAGTGCAGAACTTCTGAGACACTATGGGTGAAAAAGTCTCTAAGTGTTGCACTTCCTCCCAAAATATATCTTTCATCTGTATTTCGTTTCAGTGGACTAATAAAAACCAGAGCTGGAATCTCTCCTGGCACAGAATTTGTGAATACAAGCAGAACTGTCTCTCTCTTCAGTGAAACTCAAACCCAGGAAAACTGGCTTAAGGTATAAACTGGTATAGGATGTCATGGTTGCTGCTGGCTTTGTTTTCTACCTGAATCACATAACTGCCAGTTATAAACTGGCATGTTTTCAGACTACATGCACAGAATATTTTGAGGAAAAACAGAGCAAGCAATAATTTATGATCAATTAAACATATTCAACCTGTTCTAAAGAAATATAGGCAACTACTTCTAATTCACCCCATTCAATTCATTAAGTTAATTCATCCTGGAAAAAAAACATGTAAGAAGACAACCCAAAGTCATATTCCTACTCAGTCTGTTTTCTGCAGAAAAAACCCCACTTGTGCTATGTTTTACAAAGATATGAATCTTGCACCCAAATATGACACCCATCAATTTTCCTTATGAGTTGTGTATTTTGCTATCTAATGTTTAAAGGGGGTTAGTTCAAGTAGTAGATATCTAAAGTTAAGAATGTAAATATTTCAGAGTTAGAAAATGCAATATTTACTATTATCTCTGCAACTCATGCACTTTTCACATACCAATTTGTGAACTGAAACAGAACAGGAATCTGTAAGAAAAGTGATCATAAGATTAAAATGTGTGTACAGATGAACTAAAGAGAAATAACACCAGCAATACTGTTTGCTTACATCTGAGAGTTTAGTTTTTCAACATATGTTACTTTTAGCCCACATATAATCTTTCAGTATAGAACATACTCTTCTAGATACAATTGCAAAATATTTTCCTCATCTAACACTAATAATCTCAAATTCCAATTGACTAACTTTGAACTCTGAATCCATTTGAAGCTTCCTGGTTGAGATACATGAGTGGTAGATCATACAAACATACTGAACAGGATAAAATAATCTCTTCTTTTACATCATAACTGTTCCTGCCAATCATTCTAGGTAGTCTCAGCCCAAGGCAATTTTAATGCTGAAGTGGAACCCTGAGCACTGGAATATTTGTGTTATATGGTCATAAACTCTGAACAGTCCCAGGTCTCTCAGCATTTCCTCACAGAATAGATATTCTCGTCCCTTAATCAACTTAAAGGCCCTTTGATCTCTCTAATAACTCCATCTCTTTCTTTTACTGGGGAGCCCAGAAGTGGACACAACTCTCCCCCTGTGGCCACACCAGGGCTGACTAGATGTTAAGAATCATCTCCCTTGACCTAGTGGCAACACTCTAATCCAGTGTCTATATTTCTCCTGGATCATCTGATCCTGCTTCTACCTTTTTATAAGTTGAATTTTCTCAGGAGCGTCTTATTTATCCATGCAAATTTCCTGCTACCTTTGTTTTAATTCCTGCACATAAAAATGGAATTTTCTTAGGCTTGGATTGGATGAATGTTGAAAAACAACTAGCTTGATTAGGCCCATCTTCTCTCCAGGACTGTATTCCGTGGTATTCTTCTAAGCAAATTCCTGAACATGTCAAAGTCTGCTCTCCTGAAGTTCAGGGTTGTGATCCTGCTATTTGCCTCATTTCCTTCTCTCAGGATCCTGAGCTCCACCATCTGATGTTCACTGCAGGCAGCCAAGAATACTCCTGTCCTTCACATCCCTGACCAGTTCTTCCTTATCTGTATGTATCAGGTACAGCAGAGCATCTTCCCCATCACCTCCTTGATCATCTGTGTTAGGAAGTTCCTCATAAGGTCCAAGGCCTCCAAACACAAGATTTCTTCCAATTGTCTGAAGAGGACCTCATACATTGCTTCCTAACCAGGTGTTACAATTTTACACATGTTGGTCTGCCCTTTAATCCTGACTCACCAGTTCTCTGCTGGCTCATCACCTATTCCTAGGCAGAGCATCATGAATTCCAGCTGATCTCACACACAAACAGCAACCAAAGGCATTTCACTTACTGTGAAAGGCAGCGCACACATACATACACATATATGACACAAACACCTCTTCATTATTCTTCAAAAACAAATACATTTTAATAAATTCACTCATTTCCATTTCAATAGATAAAAAGTTTATAACATAACTCATTAATTGATATTTTTGTATTCAACGTATTTCCATCATGAATCATTCTTGAAGTGAAATATCAAAGAAAAAATCTTTCACTGAATAAGAATGTTTATAACAAAGAACAAATACAAACCACAAATCAAAATCCCATTGTTCTAGCTAACAGTGAATAGCATCTTATTTTAAAAACAATTCCAGTGTCTTCAAAACTACTGCACAAATGGCTCTACACTGAGAGCCTTTATAGTGTCTATAGCAGGTAGAACAACTTCTCTTTCTGCACCACAGAACACTATTCAAAGCTAGTTTTCCTGCTTTGCTGGTTTTGACAAGCAGACTATGAAACAGATTTGCAAGACAATATACAAAATCAGGGAACTGTAGAGTTATTTCAGTATCCTTAATTACGATGCAGAGTTAGAAATGCAAGGACTGTCGACGCTTTTCTTCGCAGAGCTCAACTATCTATCAGCTGAAAAAAGCCTTGTTATAGAAAAAGTCAACTGGATAATTACAAGTACCTCCAACACCACTGCATCATAAAATATCTCATGCATATTTCATATGAAAATCTACTCAATTATACTATTATTCTTAGTAAATCTACACAAGAAGACAAGATTTAAATTTCAAATTAAAGGGCTGATCTAAAGCATGAAAATACACTGGAACTGATTTAATATATGGGAACTTGGTGAGGTCCAATGAGCAGACTATGGACAGAAAGAAGTTTGCCATGTATTTCTTAGATGAAATAACAAAACGTTGCCTTAACAGCCAAACATCTTCTTATTGTGCCTGCTCATAACAGCATTATCATGAGCTTTTATGTTTAGGTATTGCTCCAGGTAGGACTGTGGACATCCCAGGAGATAGTACATTCTTCATGGCTGCTGAGAGTAGATAGCTGCAAACTTCTTTCTATACAGCAATGCCATTTCACAAGTCTGGATAGCTGTACCGGAGCTATACCAGAGCAAATCTACTGAGCATTTGAAAGCTCCATTTTTGCTGACTACTCCCTTGCCATGAATTTAGGAGAGGAGTTAGGCAGAACACAGCAGTGGAAGTTTAAAATCAAAGTGGCTGAACAGAAGTCAGAAAAATGGTACAGTAAAGTATAAGAGAGGCATGTAGAGCAATGGAATGACAGCTATCTCAAAATGAGTGAAGGCCCTCAGCCAGGCTCTGTACTGAATGCACAAATATATTTCCATATTTGTGAGGGATAATAATAGATCTAGAGGATTTATGACTATTAGATGATCACTACAGTGCTCCAAAGTTAATATAAAATTTCAACATCAACTCCAAAGTCTTAGCACTTTTCAAAAGAGATGCTGCTAAGTAACTATCAATAGAATTGAATATTTTGAAGAACCTTCAGAATAAAATATATCTCTGAATCATAACAAAATATGACATACCTCATGTTAAGTCATCTAAAAAAAAAAACCCCACACTAAAAAAAACAGGGAAATACTCCCCTTCTTCCCCCTTTTGTCCTACCCTAAGACAATGGTTGCATTTTCTTAATCAGTATGCTGAATGATCATAGAATCATACAATCATACAATCATTCAGGTTGGAAAAGACCCTTGGGATCATTGAGTCCAACCATCAGCCCTTCTCTACAAAGTTCTCCCCTACACCATATTCCCCAGCATCTCATCTAAATGATCCTTAAACACATCCAGGGATGGTGACTTCACCACCTCCCTGGGCAGCCTATTCTACTGTCTGACTACTCTTTCTGTGAAAAATTTTTTCCTAATGTCCACTCTAAACCTCCCCTGTTGCAGTTTAAAGCCATTCCCTCTTGTTCTGTCACTAATTACCTGTGAGAAGAGACCAGCACCAACCTCTCTACAATGTCCTTTCAGGTAGTTGTAGAGAGTGATGAGGTCTCCCCTTAACCTTCTCTTCTTCAAACTGAACAGCCCCAGCTCCTTCAATTGCTCCTCATAGGATTTGTTCTCCAGGCCCTTCACCAGCTTCGTTGCCCTCCTCTGCACTTGCTCCAGCACCTCGATATCTCTCTTGTATTGAGGTGCCCAAAACTGGACACAATACTCCAGGTGTGGCCTCCACACCAGTGCAGAGTACAGGGGGACTATCACCTCCCTACTTCTGCTGGTTACACTATTGATGATGCTGCTACCACTTTCCAAGAGAACTCCAGGTAAAGCTTTAAAATGCTAAGATGTATTAGAAGCAATCGATATGTGGTGTTGTCATGATGACAGCCATGAGCACCTGAAACACAAATCTTGACAGAAAAGAGGTTTTGTTCAAAGGGCTTCTTTGGATGGGGGCAACCAAAGAGTAAAGGACTGTTTTGCTGATTATGGATATCAATTAAATTCGGACACCAGAGTGAAAAGAGCAGGCGTATTTTACTAGAAATAACTAAATAATATAACAGAATAATATAGAAAACATACAGTAAGGAAAACCAAAGTAGCGCGCTTAAACAAATAGGCAAATACAGGGTAATGCATCAAATCATTACTACCTGAGAGAGAGAATAGTGATTAAGAAAGATACGTCACCACTTGCATACGTTACCATCATCCATATCCACAGTCGCTGGGGAGCCCCGGTTACAGCGAGGATTTGGAGAGCCAGTCCCGGCAAGTGGGAAATCCTGAGCGGTGCGTCCACCCATAGGTGAGGCATCCAAAGTCGCTGTGAGTGGGCCCAGCCTTATATACCTAAAATCAGTAAGGCAGAATAGCTGGCACCTTTTGTTTTAAGCGGAAATATCTGGAGTCAGTCTCACATTAGATTTTCCCAGAGACTGGCCAGGGCTCAGGGAGAAAACTAAGGGAGTTTTCCCAGCTTATCTAGTTGATTTATGAGCAAGGTCACACACCAGGTCACAGGGCCAAACAACTGTCTTTGTGGCCCTGTTATCTTGTTTACATATACAAAGAAGGATACATGTTTAATGATGTTTAAGCTACATTTTCTATACATATTTCACTAATGACTACATACTGAGTTAGCAATTTCAGTTCAGGGCCTGTTGCTCAGGCTTCAATATTCCCACCTTTTACATCAGGATAGGTGGTTTGCTATAACTTAGTATAATAGCTATTAGTACAATGCTTATCAGTTATAAAACATACAGGATTCATCTATAGGTCAACTCTGGCTTGGGCCTATTGTCCAAGCCTTAGCACTTCAAGGACTGATGGTATTACCCTCCATTTTTCAGGAACACAACTATCAAGGTCCCTTTGAACTTATTTGGTTTTCACTCTTTTCCATCAGTAATTTCCTCTTCACTTCCCTTTCCTGAAAAGATGAAGTTACCTCTTCTGCTATCTTTTACTTCTAGGGCTTTATCTTAGTTTCTGTATTAATTGATAGACAAGAATTTATGAAATCCTACATGAGAAGATATTACATCTATTACAGAAGAAAAAAAAGTCTTTTCTTCTGTAAGACTGTATGTCTCTCAAGAGATCATTTTCTTTTTCCCCTAACTTGCCCCTTCTGTCCATACTGGAAAAAAAATAAGGCAAGTTATGTGGATACAATCTTTGACTGACTCTCCCTTCCAAAAAAACCAACCCTCCCCCAAAACAAACATTTATTTTTTAAAAAAGTCCTTCCATCCTTTTTATTATATGTAAGTTTAAATTAATACAAGGCTGCCCTGTCAGAAGTTCTCTCTTCTATCCTTCCCTGCAATCTCCTTGGTGAAGAACTGCATCAGGAAAAAAGGTTTTCAGAAGGAACTAAAAGTTGATTGTGAAAAAGCTGGAAATCATGAACTGTCAGGATTTGTTATCTAGTGAATAAATACCACAAATTGGAATATTCCTGTGTGCAAGGGTGAGTGTGGACAGGTGAGCCTAGGTAAAGTTGAATCTCTCCTAATAAACTTTCATTCCATATGAAAGGAAAATTGAAGCTTCATATAAATAAAAAATTATCTTTAGCTCCAAACATTACAATGTTTTCCCTTGTACTTATTCCATTTTTTGTTTGGTAGTGCCATGAGTCCTTGGAGAATAAACACAACACTACAAGAAAGCAGAAAAAAATTAATATAATGTGAACACTGCCCAGCCTGTTTTTTAAAGTATTGAAAAAAAAAAAAAAATCATACTTTTACCTTCACCAGAGTGGAGAAACCTATAGTAAAATTTCTTTAAACAAAAAAAGATCAAGGGGTTGCCAGAATTTAGTTCTATTCTGCTGGGTCCTTCCAAATGCAAGGAGCAAGTGAAGGAGAGCTGAAGCAAACAAAAAGTGTTAAAGAAAAACAAGTCTTCTGTTAGTTCGATCTTGAAGGAATAGCAAAGCCCAAATCACTGGCTACTGTACAGCTTGTTCAGGAGAATTCTCTTGCCACAGTCCTCTGTTGTGATCATCTCAGCCATGTATTACCTTAGTTCCCTCTTTTTACAGTAAAAAAGGTGAGTAAGAGAGAGAGACCTTAATGCTGTATTTCTCACAACAACTTCTAACAATTAACACGCACTTTTCATTTCATTTGAGATGCCTGCTACCTTCAGTCTCTATAAACATAAGCCACAAAATTTTTATTATACATTATTGGAGAGACAAAACTGTAGGGGTTCACTCAGACCTCATTCAGTTCCTCTCTATCCACCCAAAATGCTGAATTGAAGCCCTCTTCAACGGTGCATTTGGCACAATATATTTATTGGTTTTAATGTATAAAGTAGCACCAGAATGGATAACTCTTTCTGTAAGAGAAGACAGACAGTCTTGTGTTCAAACCTGTGAAATTAACCTGGGCTTTAGTTTCCTAGTTTTGTTTCCCATGAGAGTGAGATGGGATGTTTTCCATAGAAGATGCAGGGTAGGTGTGGTGGGTTAACCTTGGCTGGACACCAGGTGCCCACCAAGCTGCTCTATCACTCCCCCTCATCAGCTGGACAGGGGAAGGAAAATATAACAAAAGGCTTGTGGTTCAAGATAAGGACAGGGAGAGATCACTCACCAGTTACCATCACAAGCAAAACAAACTTGATTTGGGGAAATTATTTTAATTTATTAACAATCATATAAGAGTAGGATAATGAGAACTAGAAACAAATCTTAAAACACTTTTCCTCCATCCCTCCCTTCTTCCCAGGCTTAACTTTATTCCTGATTTTCTATACCTCCTCCCCCTAAGCAGCACAGGGGGACAGAAATCTGGGGCTGCAATCAGTTCATCACACATCTCTGTCACTTCTTCCTCCTCACACTCTTCCCCTGCTCCAGTGTGGGGTCCGACCCATGGGTGATAGTCCTCCATGAACTTCTTCAGTGTGGGTCCTTCCCACAGGCTACAGTTCTTCATGAACTGCTCCAGCTTGGGTCCTTTTCACAGGGTGCATTCCTTCAGGAACACACTGCTCCAGTGTGCGTCTCCTGCAGGCTCACAAGTCCTGCCAGAGGACCTGCTCCAATGTGGGCTCCTCTCCACAGGTCCACACGTCCTGCCAGGAGCCTGCTCTACTGCAGGCTTCCTACAGGGCTACAGCCTCCTTCAGGCACATCCACCTGCTCCATCATGGGGTCCTCCATGCGCTCCATGCTGCTCCACCGTTAACCTCCATGGGCTGCAGGGGCACAGCCTGCCTCACCATGGTCTTCACCATGGGCTGCAGGGGAATCTCTGTTCTGGTGCATGGAGCACATCCTCCCCCTCTTCTTCACTGGCTTTGGTGTCTGCAGAGTTGTTTCCCTCACATACTCACTCCTCTTTTCTGGCTGCTGCTCTGCAGCAGTTTTTTTTCCCTTCTTAAATCACAGAGGCACCACTGCCATTGCTGATTGTCTCAGACTTGGCCAGCAGTAGGTCCATCTTGGAGCTGGATGGCACATGGGGGAAGCTTCTGTCATCTTCTCATAGAAACCACACCTGCAACCCCCCACTACAAAAACCTTGCCACACAAACCCAATACAGTAGGAATGATTACTGTGAAAAATGTTTGACCTTATCTTACATCTGAAATATGTAGTTACCATGGATCAGGTAGTATTTTGTAATTCTACATACTCTGGTAACACATGTTAATTTGTGTTTGGGCGCCTCTCCTTGTTTTTGAAACAGGTCACATGGAAGTGTTGAGAGGCTGTCTTCACTCCTGCTTCAAATTATTTACATGTAACAAATATTTGGAGCAACAATATTAATTTTTAAAGTACTAGCTTGAGAAAAGCTAGAAACCTTTTAGAAAAGGTCATCTTCAGCTTTTTGCAATTGAAGTTAAACATCTGAAATGTCTTTTCTTTTTTTCCTTCAAATCTGATTTGAAGAATCTCCATTTAAGTATCTTGGCTTAAGAGAAAATTGTACCAAGTTATGCTGGGATAACATAGGTTGTCCAATATCCATTGCTGCTAGCTTATGCATACTAAAGCATCAATTCTGCTTCATTCTTGTGCAATATTAATGACGAGTGCTACAGCCTCAGAGATACTGAACTTGAATGGCTTCTAGCAGGATTCAGATCCTTTACAGCAGCCAGCTGAAGAAAGGAAGAACTATTCCTTGCTTTAGAAAACTGACATGCTACAGATGCCTGGCTAACATATTATTTTTATTGATCTATATATTAAAAGTATGCTCCTGTTGAGCTTTTCATTCGGTAGAGAAGACAGGTATAAACTTCCACTAATTTGCTACGGTATCATCCCTTGTGTCAGCATTATGTTGTTATTTTGTATGATGGTCAGACTTGTAAAGTCTGAAGAATTGGTTTCTTTTTGGTTACACTGATTTAAAATCCATTTAGTTAAACCATCACACAGCACTCCCACAACATTCTCCTGGAGAAACTGGCTGCTCATGGCTTGGATGGCAGTACTATTCACTGGGAGAAAAATGGGCTGGATGGCTGGGCCCAAAGAGTTGTGGTGAATGGAGTTAAACCCAGCTGGCATCCGGTCACGAGTGGTGTTCCCCAGGGCTCAGTATTGGGGCCAGTTCTCTTTAATATCATTAGCAATGATCTGGATGAGGGGCTTGAGTGCACCCTCAGTAAGTTTGCAGATGACACCAAGTTGGGCTGGAGTGTTGATCTGCTTGAGGGTAGAAAGGCTCTATAGAGGGATCGGGACAGGCTGCATCAATGGGCCAAGGCCAATTGTGTGAGATGCAACAAGGCTGAGTGCTGGGTCCTGCACTTGGGTCACAACAACCCCATGCAACGCTACAGGCTTGGGGAAGATTTGCTGGAAAGCTGCCTGGTGGAAAAGGACCTGGGGGTGTTGGTCAACAGCCAGCTGAATAAGAGCTAGCAGTGTTCCTAGGTGACCAAGAAGGACAATGGCATCCTGGTTTGTGTCAGAAATACTGTGGCCAGCAGGACTAAAGAAGTGATTGTCCCCCTGTACTCAGCACTAGTGAGGCCGCACCTCAAATACTGTGTTCAGTTTTGGGCTCCTCACTACAAGAAAAACTTTGAGGTGCTGGACATTTCCAAAGAAGGGCAACGAAGCTGGTAAAGGGTCTGGAGCACAAGTCTTATGAGGAGTGGCTGAGGGACCTGGGGTTGTTCAGTCTGAAGAAAAGGAGGCTGAGAGGAGACCTTGTTGCTCTCTACAACTACCTGAAAGGAGGCTGCAGCGAGGTAAGTGTCTGTCTCTTTTCCCAAGTAGCAAGAGATTGGACAAGAGGAAATAGCCTCAGGTTGTGCCAGGGGAGGTTTAGGTTGGGTATTAGGAAAAATTTCTTCATCGAAAGGGTTGTCAAGCATTGGAACAGGTTGTCCAGGGAAGTGGTTGAGTCACCATCCCTGGAGGAATTTAAAAGATGTGTAGATGTGGTGCTTGGGGACATGGTTTAGTGGTGAAGTTAGCAGTGTTTGGTTAACAGTTGGACTCGATGATCTTAAAGGTCTTTTCCAACCTAAATTATTCTATAATCACAGAGGCTCAACAAACACTTATTCCTAAGCAGGGTTTGTTTTGGTTTACCTTAAATCAATTAGGAATCAGTTTCATGTGAATCAAAAGAAGCACCTAATATCTGTACAGGGATTCATAATGTTTAATTTCAATAGAGTCAAAAACAGCTAATCATGACCTAGGTTGAAAATAATAACAAGGCTTTAAATATAGTAAACACTGACACAATAGTTTCTTAGGCTGTTCTATGTTCACAGCAGTTTTGCATAATGAATTCACATTCTCTGAAAGAGAAATATAGAATATTTACTTTATTTTACTGTTATGAACAACCAAAAAGATACAACTCTTTATAGCTACCCTCTTTCAAAATTATCATGTTCATATTTACCTCCTGAAATAGCTGAAAATAACCCCAAAATTAGCACACAACTGAAATAGTTAGACTGTTATTTCTTACATATACATAATTTTCATCATAATTATCTTGAAGGAAAGTATAATTTAAATGTATTCATAAAGGCACATACCAGCTGAATTACAGAACACACACCAGTTCAGAATGCTGTTTGAAACTATTCCTTGAATTTTTTCCCCTAAAATAGTGTACATCATGGACAGTTAATGCTTGAGAATTTAGATCATTTCTCCTTCTTAGTAAAAAATTTTAAAATAGGTATATTTAGAAGTCTGGTAACAGCCGAAGGAAATAATTATTTTCTTTTACTCTGTGCTTTTTGAGCCTGTACCAGAAGAATGATACATGAAAGTAAAAACTGAAACCTGTGTGAAAACAGACTCCATAACACAGCACAGAATAAAATGTGTAATTGTTTAACATTAAGCCTCCCTTCAGACAGTTTATTAAGAAAAACACTAGAATTATTTTTATTCTCAGTAAATGCCATTTATAACTGAAGAAGCCTACAGATTAAACCACACTTTACTGAAACAAGACAATGCCAACTACACAAAGTAATTTGTTATGCTAGCATTGTCTACTCATCTTTTAAAGTCAGCTTCCACACCTTTAGCTACAATGGTCCATTTTAATACACTTGGATAAAGATAATTCAGAAATAGTGATCAGATCTCTTAGAAATGCACTCTTCCTACTGAAGTCATTGCTCAAAGGACAGACATCATAAAATAAATTTCAAAGTCTAATAAGCTTTTTTACCTTAAAATATATTAATGGGTATACTTCCAGACAGCTCTGTAGAAATTAAAACACACATTACTGATAGAATACCAAGTTTAAACTTTCAATTAGTGTAAGGATCAGTACCCTTTATCACAGTAATTATTTGTACTTTACAACTGTATCTATAAAAGAGTGAGGAAACAGAAGGACTCATTGTTTTTAAGTACCAAGAGCTAGGAACAATCTCGAGCTTTCCAATAGATCTAGGCATGCAGACAGTACTCCCAGGTTCTTTATCCTCACATGCTTCTCCTGTTTTCCAGGTGTTTATTTACAATGCACAAGTTTTAAGGACTTTATAAATATGTATCACATTGAGAGATCAGGAAAGGGAGTAATCATCTTACTGGAAAGGAATAGTAAAATCTGCTGGCATTGTTTTCTTCTGGATTCAGATACTCTGAGAAAAAAAATACTGCAACTTGCACCTGCCTGAAATTCTGCAATTGTATCTCAAATTTTCAACCACAGTTATAAGGACACAGGCTTTGTTTACATTTTCACAATATAGCATACATTAGTTCATGGCATTGATTCAAATAAAACACATACAATGCAAATACTGTGGTAAGGGAACTCAAAGTAGTTTGCATAACTCATCTTCCTTCCTGGAAAGTATGTGTATCTTCCTTAATCTGTGACACACTTAAGACAACATATATTGCTTCTTAGGGGTTTTGTATATAGATTTTTAATTCTACAGTGCTCAAATTTTAAACGACAAGAGAAATTTGACAGAAGACTTGTGTGTTGTTGCCATTTTTGATCCAGCTCTCAGAAAGAGCAAATCCCCATGAGCCTTCTTAAAGAATCATTTTCTTGAGTTGCAAAGAAGTATTTGAACATCAATAATAAAGCCAAGTCTGTCACTCCAGCTGAGAACAAAGCTTTTCGAGTTTCAGAACTGCCACAGGGACACACTTCTTTTGAGGAGCAAATCCAAAGTGGCACTCAGGATTTTATGGCTCCTGTGGAACCATGGTGATTACTGTGCTTTTTTTTTTTTTCCCCCCTCTCCTTCCAGTAAGGATGTTTCATTTAAAAATTTTATTTCTTGTTCATTTCCATGTCTCATCGGAAATAGGGAATGATGGGCATTTTTTTCCTCTTCCCCCCAGCTTCTCCCCCAGATTCAAGCTAAATCCCATAGGCTTTTTCTTTAATTTTAACTCAAAAAAGCATAAACGAGTACGGTTGATGCTCTTGGGGGGAATGAAAGTTCTTTTGTAAGTTAAGGCAAACAAGTTATTTTGTCTATTTAAGGGAACAAGGTGGTGTACAGATTAAGAGTAGCAAAGCCACAAGAGTAAAGGTGAAGGCTGCACTTCCACTCAGAAAGAGTGCATAAGAATATCCAAACTCTGAGATTAAAAGATTTATGTTCTTTAGCTACATGGCAAACCACAGCATGCAATAGAAAAAAAGTAGCAATGCTGTGGGTGAAGTTAATCTCCTACATGATTCTGTTGATTTCAGTCATGTTACAGTAGGATAAATTCATCTGTCTATTTGGCAATCGTTAATGACAATTCACCTTGATTTCTCTTTAAGATTTACCTAGGAAATAAAATCAGACAATTTTTGTTGCTTACAGGATGTATGATAATTTAATACTTAACCTGCATGGAAAGCATTACTGTAAATCAGATACTTTAAAAATTAAAAAAAAAAAAAAAAAAAAAGAGAAGAAATACAATGCAGTAAAGATATTGCACAGGCTACTTGTTCAGACATAACAAAAGTCTAACTGTACCTTACAGGTCCCAGTTCCCAGCCTTGGCAACTATTCCACCAAATTCAGGATAAGTTTCCTGGTTAACATCAGTCAGAGACCTCATCTTTCTCTTCACTTGTTTCTCCTCTTATTTTTATGAGACATTTTCTGCTATCTTCAAGTGAAAATAAGTGAAAAAGCACTGTTTTGCTAGTAATGAATTTTACAGTAAGAAGAAATTTCAGCTGCGATTGATTAACAGAAGGAATGAGTCAGATTTGATGTGCAACATTTTTAAATATAACAGTAGTTGTGAACAGACATGATCACAACCATAAAACTAGATCCAGTGTCTTCTACTGAAGCTTAAAACTTACTAAAAGGTATGAAAGAAATCCTTTTGCCAGTTCCTCCCATACACATTCTTCCAGTCATGTAACAGGCACAACAACTCCCCATTTGTATACAAGCTACATGGAGCTGCATTCTTCACTGTTCATGCCCCCTACAGAAAAAAACTCCAACATACCACAAAATAAATATACTCCCATAAAACAAAAAAAAAAAAAAAAAAGAAAAAAGTTTCCAGGTTTGTTTGATTTAAACTTGCCAATACTCTGTCTTGAAACTGAATTTCAATTATTTTTGAAGACTCTGCTCTCTCAGTCTTTTAATAATCTCATAATTTACTGTATGATGTTCAACCCTGGAGTGGTTGTTGTTTGCTTTACTGACACATATGACACATTATATATGTGTCATATATGACACATATGACACTTCTGACACATATGGACAATGCAGAGAAACTCAGTAAAAGTGACAGAGGCACACTAAATGTACACCAAGTGTCACACTGCTCAGCTTTGCTTCTTGTGGCCCTGGGGATGGATCAATTACATTTCCTGTTCTCAGCACATTGCAATTGATTTTCTCTCAACATCTTTCTTCCAGGTAGCTTTATCCCTCTCTTGCCACTGGACTCTGCCTCTGTGCAAGCTTATGTTAGCCTGCAGACTTCTACTCAGGCTGTTCAGAGCTTCCAATTTCTTTTCTTCTTTCCTGTCTGTAGCTGCAGCTCCCATAAAAGGATAATACTCCACCCTAGCTGCTCTTTTGGATGCATTCAAGAGCTCACAGGAGTACCCTTTTCATCCAGTAGCTCTATGAATTGCCAGATTCAGAGCTCTTCTACCTCTGGGCCTGGAAGATGACTGCCTTAATAAGGAGCTTCTTATGGGTAGACTCTGCTCAGAATTGAGTGACAAGAAAAGCAAGGAAGAGACAACTAGGCTTTCCATGTTGAAATAGCATAATTGGAATACCCATGTGATTGCCATTGCATAAGCAGTGAAGACACAGCCCATGTTCTAAAGCATTCAAGCCTTAGTGGATTTACATGATCTTCAGCATTGACTGTACATGACAAGGTGCTGGCAGCAGTGGGGCTTGCAGGGGTGTCCTCTGTTAGGAGAAGCCACGGCTGCTTTGTGCCAGACACAGACGATTCCAGCTGAATGGATAGGTCATGTTACTCACATTTTATGTATCTGGAGCCTTAGAGCTGCATAGTCAATCTAGGGATCTTCTATTTCACAAAAGAGATGTCAATACTTTCCAGAATTTTATTCTGCATTATTGCAGAGTTTGTGTCTACAACCAACCTTATAGTTTGACCATACTTGGCAAGCTGGAATAGTGCTGTTTTTTGATTAATTTATTTATGGAAGAAATGGTCCCTAAACAATCTGTCCACTATGCAATCATCGATCCAACTTGTAATCTGCTTAAGATGTCTCTTTATTCAGTTATTTGTACTTTATTCTCTGCAGATTCTGTTGACAACCACTCTTCCTTGCTGATCAAGTTCATGAGCCCTCTTAATCTGCACATATGTTTAATATGAACTTTGAGACATTTTATATGCTTGACGTTATTCATTACTGAAACATGGAGTTAATTGTGTGGATCTTCAGCACAGGTGACAGGAGGGTTTACAATTACAAAACTGAGTATATCCTTTTTGGTGATATTTGTGTTCTTTACACTTCTTGCTACATATACCAAAGAATCTGCTTTATTATCTGTGTTTTCTAACATTATTTCTACATTTCAAAAAACACAGTGTAATTCATTGCATTTTACAGAAATTCTTACCTTCTGCACAGTGGCATTTTCCTCTGTTACTAATGTATTCAAAAGTACCATTCTTAAACCACTATCATCAGCTGGCAAAAGAATGATATCTGTGAAACAGTATCTCATCATATTGCAAATGTGGGGATTTTAACAACCCCCGCTTTCTACTTGAACCCAGATGAATTAGAAAGAAACACAAAGGAGTTTCTCAGAACTGCATCTTTTTTAGAATCCGTTCTTGAACATACACTTTCCCAGTGAGTTAGTTCTTCATGATAAAGCTTGCAGCTGAAAGCAATTAAACACTATAGAGCTACTTCCTATGAGAAACTGTGGTTTTAAAGGTACCATAAATAAAAATAAGTGCGACATCAAAAAGTGCAATGTTAACATAATAGACAAAGACTTTTCTTACATTTGAAAAAAAGTTATCCTTCTTTTCAGTTAACTGCCTCTCCTGAGTCAGGATACAAACATTAAATGTATTATGCCTTCAAACAAAAGGGATTATGATTAAATTTAGATGGTTAAACATAAAAATTTTTCTTTGTGTATTCCCTGAAAAATAAGTTCTACCAAACATGAAAAATTCATTGCTCAAAATAAAAATATCAAAGGCAAATGCTTGACAAGGTTGTTTGAAATCAAAGCTTGAAACATAGATGTTGTTCCATAGATGGAAAAGGTCAGTTGCCCTGTCTATTTTTAGAAGTCTTGAGCAACAAGGATTCTGTATTATTGCTTAGGAGTCCATTGTCACTCAAACTTTTCCTTATTAACTCTAACTGCAATCTTATTTTATAATCCTTTAATTATAAAACTTAGAGTCAACAAGTCAATGCCATGCATAACATCCTTCTAAGAAGGACATTAGGGATCAATATTCCTTAATCCACTGCCACCCCAGAGTGATTAATTATAACCATGTCTGTGTTCTGTCTGCTAGTGTTAGGTACACACATTTATCCCATTTATAAACCAAGTAAACTTAATGGACTGATATAGAATGAAAGGACTCATGCAAGTTTAAGACACATTTCCCACTGAGGGATAATGTCCCAATGGGAAAGAAGAAAGGCTTTTCAGGAAAGAAGCTCACTGTTATCCAAGTAAAATGAACAGCTGACTCCTTTTTTAACAAAGATATATCTGCATACCTAAGAGAAACAATTTAAGAACCAGGCTGTCCCTTACAGTAGGACAGAAAAGATTATGCTTCAGAAGGAAATGTTGTCTTGAACTTCTGAGACTTCACAAGGAGACTAGTAGTATGAACTAATATGTTTCATTAAATAGGAGTAATCTGAGCCAGTCCTAGAAATCAAAGAAGTGAAGGCAAATTACAAGGGTTGTTACTGAGGATGTCTGGTAGGAACATAGTCTTTTGGGCAAAACCTGTGACTGAAGCTCCCAAGCAGGCTGTCTACAAATGCAAACTAAGGTTTAAGGTATGCACACAGACTGAACTTTAGTTCTTTTAAAGATCTAGTTCAATAAAAGCAATGACATGTCTTAATTTTCTTCGTATCGTAGCCAACATGGGACTGCATTCTAAAAACAAGTTCAAGTCAGGGATCTTCTACAGTTAAGTGGAGATCCAAAGATTGTAAAAATGCAACTGATCAAAAGAACAATGAATAGCAGATGTGAAAGCACGGCAGTAATGCCAGGCTTATGCATCAGTTTACATCAGTCATAGCAACAGTGGAGTGCCACTATGAGAGAGACTCTTTTCAGGAGTCTTACCAGTGCAAGTGGTAGGATGGAGGGCCAGTGAAATAAACTGTTCTGTATGATATCTTCAATTCAGGAGTTTTATGAAACCTAAGAAGTCAGTTCACAACATTTTGAAACAATAAAAATCTATTGACTTATTCACTAAAATCATGGTCCAAATTTTATGTATAACAAACATCTTCCTTCAAACATAAATTAGACAATCCACTTGACAAAGGCTGTAAGAGCCAGCTGAAGGCTGAGATCCTCATGTGATTGATGCATTCACAACCTAATAGTTCACAGTCTTTAATACAGGAAAGTATCACTAATGAATGATTTGTCACATCTCCTGACTTACAAACTTAACTCTGAATCACTGCCATCAGCAGTGTTTGTTTCGAGAGCACTTAGTGATCCACTGTTTCAAACCTCTTTCCCCTCCCTTGCTGGTAACAAGGTAGCCTTGTTACAGTGCCACACTCCTCTCTCACTTTCAATGTATTTTTCCTCCTAGAGGAAGCCCTGGAGAGTTACACTGCAGGAACCCTTGTGCTGGAAGCCCAGCCCCAGAGCTTTGGTGCCCAATGTATTTATTAACTTTACTCAGTTCAGATCTAAGAGCTCATGCAACAGCAGAGCAGGTATCTAGGATAGGGTCAGGAGAGTGGGGGAATTTGATTTTTTCCTTCTTTGTCTCCCCTACAGGTGTGCCTGGCCTTCTGCCCTTGCCATCAGTTCACAGAAAAACCTGCCAAAGAGACCAAGAACATGGACTCAATCAGGTCACAAAAGAGAACTGGAAACAGAGACCTCCAATGTCCTCAGACTATGACCAGAGACTGAAACCACACTTCAACAACCCTGGGTCTTTTACATGGTTCCTAACTCTTCTCAGACTGCTTCAAGGGCTGTCTCTTTTCTCTCTCCCTCAGGTTTTGGTGTAACACTGTCAGCACTTCTGCTGCCTCCTCTCCATACCAAAGTTTGCCCAGCTGGACTTGCAGCCTGACAGCAAGACCAAAGCAAAAACTGTTTCTTCCCTTTTCTCAGCTTTTCAGTAAACAATTAAAAAAACAAACAAACAAAAAAAAATCTGATTTCAGACAAGATACTGCCAGGACTGTAAAAACATGCAGAGAAGCCTCACTAACCATATAGTTCAATAGAGGAAACAAATCCATCCTACGCTCCCCCACTCACCCACCCCCTTCTAGTCTATACCTGTTAACTTTGGGTTATGTCCAACTTTCCAGGGCTCCTTCATCCAGAGGACCTGTGTGTGTGCAGGCACACATGTGAGGAGGGTAAGCAGGAGAAGTTACAGCAAACTATTGGCATCCTGAGCCATTTACCAGAAGAGTTTGATATTCATAGAGAGTGTTTCTTCTTCCCCCTCCTTGCTGGGAGTGAAAGGTTGTTGAAGTTGTCCTGGCTGCTAGCTAGCTTCCCCACCCCCAGACATTCCTCTGTGTGACCCAGTCCCTCTTTGAATCACCAGCAGAGTGGAAGGCACCTTACTCTGTTACCCTTCTGGCTTGTGCAAATTTACTGGCATCTAGTACAGCTTTAACTAAAGTACAGGGATTTTTTTTGCAGTCCATTCTTTTATTTACACCCTATGGCACTGTTGAATTTAATACATTTATGTATAAAGACTTTTTAAATTAATCATTGTCTCATCCACTCCAAACTCACCATACAGGAGGAAAAAATAATTCTGTTAATATTTTGGGATTGGAGAAAGACTAAAGAATGAAGTACAAAAAAGTTATTTTCAGAACAAGAATACTTGAAGCAGATATTTTTATTTCCTTAGATCATACTGATGTTCATAACAGTACTGTTTCTACACACAATGATTTTCATGGAGATGCATACATGTAAGTAATCCTCATAATTCTCAGCTGAACTCGAACCCAACTAAAGTATGGCAGAATGAAACAAATAAATCCTAGTAAACTGACATAAATTATTCCTTATAATTTACAATTTGTATGCAGTCAACAAGGAAAATTAATACTTATTTATCAAATTTGATTAGATGCCTCATATTTGTAATTAAATGTAAGTGTTTTGGATTTTAAATTTGTACTCTTGTTAATTTTAAGAACCATCCATCAAGGAGGATATAACCTGGCCTGTGAATTTTGAATATTCTCCAGGGTCTTCAAAGATAGGAAACTCTTGATTGGGATGTGTATCAGATCATCTCCCCCATCCACCTACTTCACAGTGCATGGGCATGTGTGCTTAATTTGGGTGTCAAACCATAATAATTTTTTGTGGATTAAGCCCAGCTGGCAGCTCAGCCCCATGCTGCTACTCACTCACTCTCCCCACAGTGGGATGGGAGAGAAGGGGAAGGGTAACAGTGAGAAAACTCATAGACTGAGGTAAAGACACTAATAGGGAAAACAAAAGCTGTGTATGCAAGCAAAGCAGGTGTTCAGCCATCCCCAGGAAAGCAGGGCTCCATCACATGTAACAGTTACTTGAGAAGACAAATACCATAACTCTAAACATCCTGCCCAACTTTTATTGCTGAGCACAACATTATATGGTGTGGGATATCCCTTGGTCAGCTGTACCAGCTGTGTTCCCTTCCAACTTCTTATGCACCCCCAGCCTACTCACTGATGGGGCAGTGTGAGAAGCAGAAAAGCACTGTTCAACAATGGCTAAAACATCTTGTGTTATCAACACTCTTTTGGTCACAAATTCAAAACACAGCACCATACAAGCTGCTATGAAAAAAATTAACTCTATCCCAGCCAAAAAACAACACAGCATCTAATTAAATTTTATCGCCACAGACTGCCTGGTATCTTACAGAACCTGCATCAGACCTAGGCTCTTCTGAACAGTCTCCAGAAGCCTGACTGGATACCCTTGTCATCTGACAAGATGCTAGGTATTTATAATCAGGAAACAAATTTGTTGAAGGCCTTTAATCACTGCACTTTACAGCACAGCACTCTATCCTGCTCAGGAGTTGATTCTTAAGAACCACAAAATACACACCTGGGATAAACACTCAGGAAAACCAAGCCAAGATCCACCCTATAACTGGAACAGCCTTTTGCCAGGCTGGAAGTGTAGCTGGAACAGTTTATTAGAACCCAGGGCTTTCAACACCACTCATTTCCCAGAAATGAGACTACTGCCTCCACCAGACAGTCCCAGCTGGTCCAGATCCAGAGAAAACTAGCCACCTCCTCAAGAGCTTCATCTGCATCACAGCCTCTGATGTGCCCAGGTATTGTTCCCAGCCAGGGAAGAAAGTCCTGTGGGGCATCACCATCAGCACTCCCACATAACCTAGAGCAGCCTCCAGATGCTGCTGCCTGTTGAAGTCTCTGGGTATCAACAGCTGTGTCATGCAGGCCAAGATCCTCCAGCCCTCACCCTGCAGACCCCTTTTACACAGCAACACACCAATCAGAAAACAGCTAAAAGGACCCACCAATTTGGAAGGAGCTAACATCAACCAGGAATGAAATTTAGCAAGTTAAAATGACAGATTCTGCACGTAGGATGAAGTAACACTGGGCATGAGTATAAATTGGGAGAGGAGTGGCTGGAGAGCAGCCCTGCAGAAAGAGATCTGGGGGTGCTCATTGGCAGCAGGCTCACTACGAGTCAGCAGCGTGCCTTGGCAGTCAAAAGGAAGAACCTCACCCTGGGATGCATCAAACATGGTATAACCAGCCAGTCAAAAGAGGTGATTACCGTGATGTATTCAGCGTTGGTGAGGCCTTACCTTGAGTACTGTGTGTATTTTTGGGCACCACAATTTAAAAAGGACGAAAGATCCTTGAATGTGTCCAGAGGAGGGCAATAAACTGATAACAGGGCTGGAAGGAATGTCCTACGAGAAGCAGCTAAGACTTCGGGCTTGTCCAGTTTGGAGTAAAGAGGCTGAGGGATGACCTCATTGCTCTCTACAGCTTCCTGGGAAGGGGAAGTGGAGAGGGAGGTGCTGATCTCTTCTCCTTGGGATCCAGTGATA
Source organism: Strix aluco (assembly GCF_031877795.1). NCBI lineage: Eukaryota > Metazoa > Chordata > Aves > Strigiformes > Strigidae > Strix > Strix aluco. Next base: position 84,893,643 of record NC_133931.1, on the reverse strand, counting down.
GGACCCATGGGAATGGCTCAAAGATGCATTCAGGGGAGGTTCAGACTGGACATTAGGAAGCATTTTTTTACTGAGAGGGTGGTCAAACACTGGAACAGGCTTCCCAGAGAGGTGGTCCATGCCACAAGCCTGTCAGAGGCATTTGGACAATTTCCTTAATAACATGTTTTAACTTGGTCAGCACTGAATTGATCAGGCAGTTGAACTAGATGATTGTTGTAGGTCCCTTCCAACTGAAATTATCTATTCTATTCTATTCTATTCTATTCTATTCTATTCTATTCTATTCTATTCTATTCTATTCTATTCTATTCTATTCTATTCATCATAGGCAGTGCTCTGCAAAAAATCCTGGAAGGTACTGGAAGGACCTGAAAGCACCTTTATTAAAAACAAAAGCCAGACCAAATAAATAAATTACCTGACTAACCCATCCACCCTAAAAACAACTGCTAGGAGGGGGCAAAAAGTAAAAAGCTACTGAAAAATCAAAATAAATTTAAAAAAGCCAAAGAACAAACCCCCAGAAAAGTACTGCAAGGTCAAAGCTCAACTTTGTCCTAGATCTGTAGTTTCTGAAATAATAACTAGCACACTCAAATATAAGTTGTTTCTTCACTTTGACCTCAGTCCCGTGGATATTTGGGGCTCATTTAATGAGTTTTAGTTGACAACAGGTAGAGCAGCCTCACCAGATAATAACAGCATAGGTCCAGTTGGGTTAAAGTACTTTTAGACATAATTTAATTTAGGCTGTGTTTGTCTTTTACTGAACACATAGCCTGGTATCTTGCCTGTAATTTTAATGGTTTCTATGGTGATTAGAAGATTTAGTAGAACTTAGTCACATTTTCTAAGCACATGGGTTGGTACTTACTTAATGCAACTTATTTTTTATTTTTCTTTCTCATTTTTCTAAAGCTGACTTGAAGTGACATTGTTACTAACTCTTCTTCAAACAGGTTTTCAATTTGAAACACAAAAACCCAAGCCTGCTGTGAACAAACTATGAATATGTTACATATTTTTCTACAGAGTAGATTAAACAGTATTCCATTTCTTATATTCACACTTGATTCTGCACTGATTTTAGTATTATATTTTCTATTTAAGCAATACTAATTATTCAAGGTTGAACATTCTTGCTGCAATTTACCATGAGATTTATCCGGATCAAAGTTTGTAGTAGTCTGTGAAGACATATGTACTCTTTCAGTTTCCTCTGGGATAAAAATATTCAAGACAAACTCTCTCACACTGAAATAATTTGTAATGAAATACTGCTTTCTGTCTAGATAGCATTGCAGACTAATTGCCAGTTACAAAGTTTCTGAAAAACTGTGCCATTTTATAATTGTCTATAATATTAAGACACCTCTGTATAATTGAAAACCTAATTTTAATGTAATTTGAATCATCTATCTGAGCTACAGCTGGGAAAAAACCTCAGTAGTTACAGTGAGCAGAGAATATGATGAATTTTTATCTTCTGTCTTGCTTTCCCCCAGTTGGTTCTTCATCTGGAGTCCACGGAAAAAAAACCTAAAGCACACCAAACGTTCTGGAGTTTAAAGAGAGAGTATGTAAAATATGAAAATGTTTCATTTGGTGCAGATATTCAAATTAATTTTAAACAAAATTTAAATTTCCATTTTTCTATTGTCATTTGTACTGTAAGTTTAGGCATTGTGATACAAAATCTAAAATTTGTGGTTTTTTCTTGTATTTTTATGTATGAACCTGTGTTGATTTCCAGAGAGCTTAAAACCAATTTTTGTTGTAAGACACATTTTTATATATATATATATATAAATGCTCAGAAGTCCCACAGCAGCTTGCTTTCCTCTTGCTTTTGGAGTAGAACTGGTCACTGTGGGTTGGAATTTCACTTATCCAGGTGAATTTTCAGAAATTTGAGCAGTATAGGTTATAGGGCTAGTACCAAGCAAAATGATAAATTCAGTTTTGAGATTATGATACGGTCATGCATGAGAAAGTACAGAAATACAGAAAGCTGCCGTTTGTTGATGTGATATTGTTAGCCTTGTTTGCTAAGAAGGTCTCATGTAAGTTGTTGCTGGTGGTGCGGTCTTACTGCTGCTATTACTGAGTCAGTACCTACTGCAACAGAATCTACTTGATGCCTTGATAGCAGTTTCTTGGTCACCCATGTCAGCAAAGTCTCTAGAGCCATGTAGCCCTTCATGATTGCCTGAGTAGCACAGATAAAAAAAAATATTTTTTTATGCCGCTATAAGGAATCTTGCTAACATTGACAGCTACTGAGATTGAATACAGCTACCAGTACCCTCTCACATGTGCAGGATAGGGTGATGCACTTATCCATGTCATTGTTTGAAAACAAAAATTCAACCTTCCAAATTATCTTCTCTCCCTTTCTGAATTTAATCCTTCAAGTATTGCATGGGAATCAACTGACCCTTTCAAAAACAGCTGCCAGCCTTTCTTTCACTCAGTGCTTGGACAGAATTACGATCCATTCAAGTTTTCTGAATTCAAGCATTTTTAGGTAACTGTTTCCTGTTTGACCTACTTTCTCCAGAACAGTTCAGGTTGACATTCTGCATTCACAGGAATATCTTCTATCTTCTAGTGTCAAGATATTGAACATTGCCTAAGGTCTCAGTTGAGCTCTGACCTTTCTAATTGTTCATACAAAGCTGATAGTCTTTAGCAAAGGTCTACTAAGGTAGACCCACAGGAAATCCTAATCTACTTTTGTCTGGAAGGACTTTATGAAAGTTGTCAGAGGGAATTATAGACACCACTAGAATGCATGAAAATTATGTGCCATTCATGACTGAAATATAAATCCAGTTTAGTCAATAACTGTAATTATCTTGAAACAAACTCTCTTCTTCTTACCTCTTGTTTCCTCTGTAGTCTAGGAGACTCTCAGTCTCTTTAAAGCTGTAAACTGACAGGGCAGGGGGTGTCTCTAAGTACTATTAAACGAAAATGAAACAGACTTTTCATCATAGTTAAGACTTTTAGTCACTGTCTCAATTTACGTAATTATGCACGCACATCTACAGATACAAAGAATCAGTACTTCATTGGCATGAATAGTATGCCCACAGACTTCAGCCACTTCAGTATAAAGTGCTATACAACCCTAAAAATAGCTCTTATTCAAAACTTTAATCCAATTGCCATCTTATAATGTAAATGTACTTAAACATTCAGATTGTTAACATTACACCATCTTCAAAAGCAGTTCTCACTCAGCTAACACCATCTGTTTATGCCCAAATATTTTCCTTCCATTCAGCCAAGTTGAAAGTATCAGTAAAAACAGTCTGTGTAGGGAAAAAAAATGTGCTGATACACATACATATTAACACAAGAGCCATTTTTAATACTGCTTTACTCCATAGCCAAAAATTGAGATGTTGCTTTTGAAATTCAGTAGAGGGAAAACTGAAAAAATCTCATGAACATCTGGAACTGGGATCAAAGCCAAATGCAGAACTTCCATTTACTTCCACAGATAAGCATCAAGACCCTGCTTCAATTCACTTTAAAAAAAAATGTTTGAGAAAGTAGAGAATAATTACTACATCATAAACATAACATTCACATCCTCTGTGATAGCAACACTTATGTTTCAGAGCTCACCTTCAATGAACTGAAAAGCGAGAGTCATGTGATTGGGTTCTTTCTTTCTTTTCCTATTTATTCTGATGCCGTTTCTCATTATCTGCAATCCTATCTTACTGGAGGAAAAAAAAAATCTTCATTCTTTGTAGAACTTTGTATTCTACTCTTCTATTAAAAAAATACTGTTCGAAGTGATACTCATTCAATGTTCAGCTTCTGCTACTGACCCGAACTATCTTCTGTTTTGGCTAATCATGAGTCTCATGAAGTAACAGACAAAAAAAACCCAAACAAACAAACAGAAGGATGTCTCCAGGAAAAGACAACCTAAGTATATGGAATTTTTTTTTTTTTTTTTTTTTTTTTGGCAGGGGAAGCATTTATAAATACTTCTTTAAAACTATTTACATCAAGAGTCTTAATATATCATTGAGGGACGACCAGAAGCTCCCTATGGAACTATATAGACTCCACTAAAGTCTTTTCACACCTCTTTGTTGTCTGTATTGACTTCTGATCTCAGTTGCATTCAGCCTAGAAGACAAATAACCTCAGTAAGCTGCAGTCTCTTTCCCAGCTGGAACCAGGAAAACTCTTTTACCTGCAACTCAGACAGAGGAACCTATGCAGAGGTGGCTAATTGAAACAAACATAAAAATTTATACCCTGCCTTGTCAAAAAACTGTGTGTTCTGACTAGGAAATTTTCAGAAAAATTGTTCAGGATTTATATGCTGGTTGGTGTTGGAGTATTCTCAAATGTCTTTCTCTTACTCATATACTGTTAAGTTGGTGACAATAAGGGAAGCTGAAGTGAAATAAATTTTCCTCATTAAGCTCACCAGTTACATTTCATGAAATCAGGGTTCTTATACTTTTTCTCTCATAAATTGACTTTTTTATCAGTTTTAGGCTCAGTGCTTTCTACTATGTTCAGTGAGAATATATCCATTCAATGATCATTGGATTGTCTTGCTCTTGTACGTACTAAATTTGTATTTCAGTGTTAAAAATGCGGACACTGAGGAAAAAAATGAACTTTCAGTTTACAGTTAAAAGAACATCATTTAAATATGTGATCACTACTCATAAAAGGGATACTTCTACTCCAGTGTTACACATGGCTTTCTTTTAGCATCTGTAAATCACAAAGGTGTTTTCAGTGATACGGTTTTGTCATATGCAAAGCCATGTGAGTGAGTCAGATTAACTAACTACTCAGTTTAATAAACCCTAATTCAGGTGAATGTTAGAATGATATTTGCATATGATAAGATCTGAAAAACTGTAATGATTTGTGTCATCAGACCAAAATACCTTGCATTCTCTCACTAATCATCATTTTACAAATAGAAAGAAGTAGTAGTTCTGTGTGTCTAAAGATGGCATGAATCACTGCTGCAAATTTTTGAGGAAAACAAACCAGAGATGCCAAGTGTTTTGGAAAGAAATTCTCTCCTAAGGAACAACAACCCAAACACACATTTACATATATGCATGTCTCATTTACATATATGTGTGTCTATACATACACATATATAAATGCATCCCAGCTGAACATCTAGCAGGAACATGAAAACTAATACTGACTTGTTGTGTTGTTCATTTTCTAGTTTTCATACATATGAATAAACAGATGGAAGTATTTCTACTGGGAGTTTAATTTGCTGATAGTAAGGGCTATGACAAAATATTTGGCAGTTTCCCAGTTTCCAGCTGATAAGCAGATGACTCTTTTTTTCAGATGCATACAATAAGCTTCAAGAGGCAAAGGTATCAAATGAAAAAATAAGCTGCAAAGTGACAGGACATAGAAAATGTGACTGTTGTCAACAATGAATTGGTATTTATTGACTGACTTATAAAATATGCAGGAACATTTTATCAAATAGTTTGGAGACCAGAATGATTTCTATGCAATGTTTTGGTTTAAAAAACAATTTTCTTCCTAGAAAGGTTATTTTTGAAGTGTCACTCTGAATTTCTGTATCACTGCTTGAAGATATTTTAAAATACTTTTCCATGTTACCAGAAACTAAAGGGGCAATATAGCCAAAAATGGAGCTTGACATTTATCATTTATAAACAGAGATATTGAGACAGAACTCTTTGTCCATACCATACTTAAAACCCAAAACAAGAAAGGAAACTAACCCAGCTTTGACCTAAGGCATTATTTTAATAAGTAGTGCTGCATCACAAATGTGAGATCACATTTTGTGTGAAGACTGCTATTAAGAAGAATCTATTTATGGCTCAAATCTCTTCGGTCAGTTTATGTTTATGAATGACTTAAAATATAGTAGGAGAAAAACTGTGTAATTAGCATCTGTGGAAATAGCTTTGAAGAGAAAAGCACCACTACTTCAGATATTGCTAGAAAGAAAAGATATCTATTTTGTAAAACCTCGGTTCCCAGGGACGTAGAGATGACGCAGACCATTCACTGAACAACTTGCACATTTATTTACACTTTTAATGGCTTAGACAACCTAGTTTTCCAAGAAAATATGATTGGTTTAAAACACCCCATAATGAAATACTTCATTGTCACAAGGATTAATTCTTAGTAAAATATAAGATTTTTGATAAAGGTTTTCATTTTAGCGTTCAGTACTGGTATTCTAAAATAAACTGCTCTCAGTTGTACCTGATCAGTAATGGAGTCAATCTTGCTAGATGTTACATGAATCTTTGAAACACAGAGACATCGGAGGGCTTTCTTAGGGATCACTGGATCAAGACTGTTCTTAGAAATACAGGGGAATTTCTCTTTTTTCTTTGAATTTCAAATTAATGCTAATTTCACAGAAGTTTTTGCAGATGAATTCTTCATTATTGCATTTTATGGTCTTTATTTTATTTCTCAGAAAATATTAATGATTTCCAAACAAGCCAAAAAAGTAACTATCTGGTATATTTATAAAATCATGTTAATAGAATAACCCTCCCCTCTAAAATGTCAAAAACTAAGGAGGTTCAAATAGTATTTCTCTCTTTAAAAAAATAAAATAGTTAACAAATGAAATTTCCATACTACATCCAATTGGGGAGTTGGAATTTTTGCAAACTCTTAATTTTACTGGACAGAAGAAAGGATACACTTGACTAGTGGAGTTGTATAACCAAATAAATGCAAGATTTATGTTACATTTGTAAATTAGAGTTTCAGTAGTAATTTGGAACATTATTAAGCTACAAATTAATTTGTATCGAAGGTAAAACTAGTTATTCACATTTTATATTTTTAGATGAAAGCATATAATATCTCCTACAGTATTCAAATTTTTCAAAAAGCTTAAGTTACTAAATTTTGTAAGTTGTGTATTGTCTTTGGTCATTCAGAGAAAGACACTATTACAACTGAACTCCTGCACCAGTTATTGCATTTGGCATTGGTCTGTTACAATGAAGACTCAGAAGTTCACAAACAGCTATTAATATGACATATTAATCTGTCTCTGTCTTGGTAACAAAGAAGACCAGGAATAAAAAAATACATATTTATAGGAATGCACACAAGTGCTCCTGAGTTGCATAGAGAAGTTATACATTTCAAACCCAGGATCCTTCCAATTGTAAAACAAAAAGAACAAACTGAGCTGTCCCATGAGACTCATAAGGTATGTTGAGAAAGTAATTTTTAGACTGAAGGTAGATCTATATCCCCATGTATGTCCTTGTTCTCCTAGACCCACAAAGATAACGCATTGTACATCTCCTTGAGCTGTGAAACAATTCAAGGTATTAAGTCTTTTTGAACAGCATAATGAGGAAAAAAATCATTTTTTTCTACTTGAAGCATAATTGGTGATTAAACTCTTCCCAGTAATCCATCTAGTCAATGTGTACAAGGTTGCACAAGGGAAAAAACTTTCTTGCCCTAGAAAGTGATCATCTTATGTTATGAAGCATGAACAATCATTAGCCTTTATTTAATTTGCACAACTGTGATGTTAGACATAATTCAAATCTATCCATCCTACTGGACTCAATGATTTCTTGAAAAATGAATTAGTTATTCACAAGCTGGTTTATATATTACAGGAGGTAAATTTCCTTCTCTCACCCTGTAAGGAAGTCAAGGAAGTAATGCCTCAAACATTCATCGACACAGAAAACCTCAAAGACAAATTGTGGCCTTTGTGATTAGTCTACGGAATTAATTGTCTGCCTGGGGAAGCACAGGGTGTATCAAAGGGTGCATGGCTCTGCTCCCTTGCAGTTGTATAACCAATGCCTTAGATAAGCCTTGAAGGGAGGAGACATAGACTGAGTAAAATCATATGTTCGGGTTAAGGCTTACACTTTAATTTATGACTATAGCCTCAAAGAAGAGCTAAAAGAGTGGTATGAAAGATAAACAACTAACACCAGATGGAGCTAACGACTGGATAATTGCCCAAGAAACAAAAACTGAGGAAAAGGTAAAGGTGGTAGGGGGAGATTGCAACCACAGATTCAATTGGACAAAAGGGTTAATGCGCCCCATTCCCCCCCAACACAGGCACAGAACCCATGCTTCACCTTTCCCCCCTCTCTCATGGAAATGAGTTAATGGAATACCTGACTCTCTTTGTCTAGTATGCTAATCAACTGATAAGATGAATTTAAAAGGCCACAGAAAACTTTGCTCTATGTGCACCCACCACCCAAGATTACCAGACCTGAGACAATGTTGGACCCAGGGGTGGTGATTCAGATTTATTTGACTCTTTTTCTCTCCTTTCTTTTTCTTTTTCTTTTCTTTCTTTTCTTTTCTTTTGTTATAGATTTATAAGAGACCACATTGCTTATTATCCTTTTCCCAGTTTAAATTGGTTTCTAGCACAAGTAAAATATTTTAACCAGTTGTTTGGTGTTGTTTTCACCTTAATTTAACCCGAGGGGATCACAGAACCATTGCGACTCTCTGGGCTTCCAGTCTGGGTCGTGACACACCCTCCACAAAATTACTGTCCATTTGTTTAAACATCCTTTGTTCTTCTATGCTGCATCAGAATACAAAGGATGTACCAAAACCAGTCATTATAAATTTAGTAATTCTGCACATCTAATTTAGCTCTTCTTGATTTTTTTTTATGCTATTGAGTGACCCTAAATTTTATCTAACTTTAGATACAAAATTACTTCCATTTCCATGCTCTGAGCCATGTCACATTTTCAAACTGATCCTTCTGAAATGTCAGTGACTAATTAGGTATATTACTGAACAACTAAGTGCCTTCTGAGGAAAATGCAAAGTAGTTATATTTATGTGTATGTTACTTTCTAAATGTATGTAAGCATCTAAAATTTTGATGACTATTGTACACTGCACATTTTTACTGAATTATTCACAATTGCTCTTTTGTCTTTTTTTTTCTTCAAAGTTTCCTACGCATTCAAAACTCAGAATATCTGAAAAGGTTAGAACACTATTGTAAATGTACACTGCCTTTATACTGACCCAACTGGAGCTGCATCTGCCACTACAGAATAGATATTCCTGTCTCTACATTCATCCTAACATTTTAATAATATAATAAAATTTTTAAAGTAAAGTTAATGTGCTTATATGCATTTCTTCTACTTTTTAATCTAATGATCATGTAAGTAACAACCAGCCACAGTTCCTAAAAAGACCAAGTAAAGGCACTTCTTACACAGACATCTACTATGACTGCTTGCACATAATTCTCCACTTTCTACAATTCTTCATCATGTCAGTATTCAAACCTATTGTCAGTATTAAAACCTGTGTGTTTATCACACTATTTGCTTCAAGTATCTAATCTGTTAAGAATCAAGACCTTCTAAACCTACTATGAATAGAGGGGTGTCCCTGAATCATGATTCCAATGAGACCACTCCCTTATAGTCTTCACTGACTATGCAGATAGCAGAGGTTCTTATGTTATTTTCCTAAAATAGACTATGCCAATAAAATAATTAAAATAATTACCAAAACATTAGAGTGGGAATCAGGAAACTTTAGAACTCCCAGTCTGTCTTCTGACCATAGATAATTCTGTTTTCTCTGCAGAAGTACTGGAAACGCAGATATATTCCCAGGCAAAAAGTCTATCAGTTAAAAGTGATATTAAAAAGTTAAGAATTTGAGAAAAAAATTTGCAATAATAAAAGCATAACCACATACATTATACAAATTTTCCAAGGCACTTAACACTAACCTAATTCCCACTCAGGCCACTGATCACACGAGTAAGGTTATGCCATAACTCAGTGCTCTTTAAAAAAAAAAAAAAAAAAAAAAAAAAGGCTTAAAATGTTTAAGTGCAAGCAACATTCTTCATCTTTTTGAGGAGCTGAAGACTATTAAAGAGGCTTAGATTTTCTGTAGAGAAATACGTTCTATACATTCCGGTCTTAGTCTATTACATGTATAATCAGATTTTTTTTCATTGAATCAAGGAAGGTTCATGAGAACAAATTTAGGCAAGGTCATACCTCACAATACTGGAAAGAAGAAAAAGTTACAGGACTTGGAGCTTCAACTAAGGTTAAATGCATTCTACAATCTCAAGGTAAAAAGGTCTATTACTTTACATCAGCTGGTGATCTAGAGCCTTATTTTTAATGTTTACCCATACCAATAGTGTGTCTTCCTTTTATAAGTATCTTAGGGAAGTGTCAGAATAGAAAAAAATTATAGAAGATAAGAAAGGGCTAGATGCTTGGTTCTTTTATACTTGCATCTCTTTTGGGCTCTCAGGTGCTCAGATAGAGCTTCAGTAAATTTGAAAGATCAAATTGATAAAAAGTGTATCTTAACTTAGATTATTTATCATATTTATTAAGTCATCAGCTCATAGTATCCAAGACAGTATAACACAATTTTCTTGTCTATATTAAAAAAAAATAAGTACAGCATTTACGTGTGTGTTGGGTTTGTGTCTGGCGGGGTTTTGTAGTGGAGGAGGGGGCTAGAGGTGGCTCCTGTGAGAAGCTTCTAGAAGCTTCCCCAGTTCCAGGTTGGACCCACCTCTGACCAAAGCCAAGCCAATTAACAATGGTGGCTACATCTCTGTGATAACATATTTAAGAAAGGGAACCTGAGAGGAGAAGGAGTTGTGAGAGAGACACCTATGCAAACACCGAGGTCGGTGGAAGAAAGGAGGAGAAGGGGAGAGGTGTGCTGGAGCACAGATTCACCTGTGGCCTGTGGTGAGAGGTCAGGCTGTACCTCTGCAGCCCGTGGTGGTCACTGGTGGAGCAGATGCCCACCTGCAGCCTGTGGACAACCCCATGCCGGAGCAGGTGGCAGCACCTGAAGAAGGCCAGGACTCTGAGGGAAGCCCACACTGAAGCAGTCTATTGCTGGTAGGACTGCAGCCCATGGAAGGGACTCATGCTGGAGCAGTTTGTGAAGAACTGCATCTGTCTGGGAAGGACTCACGTTGGAGGAAGTTCATGGAGGACTGTCTCCCATGAGAGAGACCCCATGCTGGAGTGAGGGAGAGTGTGAGGAGTCCTCCCCCTGAGGAGGAAGGAGTGGCAGAAACAACTGCAACCCCCATTGCCTGTCCCCCTGCGCCACTGGATGGGAGGAGGTAGAGAAATCTGAAGCAAAGCTGAGCCTAGGAAGAAGGGAGGGGTGAGGAGAAGGTGTTTTTAAGATGTAGTTAGTTTTCTCACTGTCCTACTCTGATTGATTGGTAAATTAAGTGGTGGTGGTGTTCAAATTGAAGTGATGTTCTTTTATTTTCTTCCCCAATCAGATCTGTCTTTTGCCCATGACCATAACTGGTGAGTCATCTCTCCCTGTCCTTGCCTTGATCCCTGAGCCTTTTGTTTTATTTTCACCTCCGCATCCCTGAGGGGGAAGGAGTGAGAGAGCAGCTGTATGGTGCTCAATTGCCCTCTGGGCTTAAACTATGACAACATGACACAATTTTGCACAAAAGGACAGTCTTTTCCTTCATATAAGATAGACTTTAACGTATGAGATAAAGAGGTAGAAGCTCATCTGCTTCAGCAATGTACAAGTACACTGTGAGATGCAGATCTTGCACTTGAATCTCCGGCAAACAAAAATATAGACATTTTAAGAGAAAACAACTACTCAACAACCATTTACATACAAGGATATGCTTTGGAGAGTCACAAGCCAGACCTCTTCACCACAGGAAAGCGTGACCATCCTCAGCATGTTAGAATGGACCCTTAATGGACCCTGTGCAAATTGGCTGAGGACACACCAAATATGGCCCAGCCAAAGCAAGCATCAGAAGCTTATCCAGGCTTCTCTGCAGCATAGACACTCTGAACACAAATACAACATGGCCAATAGCTAGAAAGGTAGAAGGAAAAGCAAAATTCCCATGGATCTCAGGGCTTTGTTTCCTATCTAAGTATACAGTTTCAACACATACATTTCAAACACAGCTTAAAATTAACTGATAAGGCTAAGGCCTGTAATAAAAAGTGCATAAGATAATTAACTCCTATCAGTGGAGATTCAGCACAAAATCACCCAGGGATCTGGACTGAAATGCCCCCTACCCCCAGATCCTATAGGAAGTCTGTAACAGAACAGGCACTTTAACCTAGCTTTGAGTTCATATCTTTTTGTTCAGCAAGTAAAACTATGCATCTTAATTTATAAGCTGCAATTCAACTTTTGTAAGTGAAATAGCAGCAGCAAGAGTAGAGTAGTAGATGAGGGTAATTTTTGACATAAAGTTAGTTAATAACAGCTTTCTTAAGCAACTGGAATTTTAAATATTCAGCATATAAGCAATCAGTTTTGCTGTTAATTCTTCAGAGATAGGTCCTTTCTGTAGCAGAGGAACAATGCACCATCTATGTATAAGCTTGACACTAATTGCTAGTACAACAAACATTAAGGTTGACTATCCAGACTTACAAATTATAATAAATACAAATAAAATTGAAGACAGCCTTCTCATCCCCCCACTACCTAGTAAACCACAGAATATTTGATACAGAATGAAGCATTCTTTTTTAAAAACATTTGATCACAAGTATCTTGAAGAAACTCAGTGTGTCATTGGTCCATATAATCCCTCCCTGATAATGATCATGACAGTATTTGAAGGGCAATGGATTTTTTTCAGGCTGTGGTAAATCAAAGGCAGAATATGATAAAACCTTTTAATAAAAAAGAAAATTTGAAGGTGCTTAAGAAGAAAAAAATATCAGCAACCACAAGATTTTTGAATTTTCAAGTTTAACACTATTATTTTTCTAGGGTGATAAAAACAATAATGACATTTTTGTAGTCTCAGGCTTTGTTTGTTCTAGTATATACAGCCAGGTCCGAGCCTTAAGTGCTGACCTATGATCATCCATATTACTTGTTGGCCTGCTCTTTGACATGGGAACACACCAAATTAGCACCTTCCAGACAACACCTGTATACAGACTGGGAAACTGCATGGGCCAGGGACTGTTGTCAGCAGCCTTTCTGAAGGAGATTACCCTTTTTTTAAGGGAAGTGAGTTAAACTGCGAGGACAGGATTATGATTTCCATGAAAAAGAATTTGTTTGGGATCAAACTCCTCAAACCCACTGCTACTCAAAGTGGCTCGCTGGCATCAAGGTCAGTATCAGTTAAGACAGGGAAACAGGAACTGAGCTGAACAAAGAGAGAAACATTTCTTAGTGTAAGTAGATGAAGCATAGTTTCTTCTTTCTTTTTCTATGTCTGTAACAGACATTTGTACCTCCTGTCTGATTTTATATGCGATCAACAAATGTTTGCACTAGGAACATTTGGAGTTAACTTAGTCCAAGTGCGATTTAAGATGCCTGCTTAACACCAATGCACTTCTTCCTCAAAGGCATGCCAAATCTATACACCAACACTCTGGAATATTTTGGTATCGCAAAGGGTTACAGCTTCCTATTATTCAATGCACCCAAAGGGTAGCAGCATTTAAGCTGCATAGGCCAGATGAAGTGGTGGTGCCACTGGGGCTAAGGGAGGCAGATGCATCCCCCAGTGACTGCTGTTGACATGGAAAGGTCTTTGGCATGCAGTAAGATACAAGGGTATACACATGAACCCCAGGGAATCCAGTGTGGAAAGGGTACACACAAATGCAGTAGCATGCTACTTGCTGTCAGGGACAGAAAATGAATTATAACCAGCTTCATTTATGAACAGGATTGTAGCCTCAGTAAAGTGTAAAACCACTGAAGAAGCTGACTGAACAACTAGAAGTACTGAATTAAAGAAAGTATGAAGTCAGCCTCAAAATTAAAGTCCCTAAATACTATTAAACTATCAGGTATAATGTTAAGCAAATTTTGGATTATATGATTTGGTCACTGTCATTAATATTCAACACATTTCATTTATCATTAGTGATATTCAAATATGGATAGAAATATTTAATACTAATGTCTGTGTGGTAAATATTTTCCACTGACATTGGAAAATAGGACTGAGAAATACTACAATTTTTGAGTAAAGCACAGGAAAACATCTATTTAAAAAATGAGTGGGCTTTTCCTTTGTTAATGTCTGAAGATTCAAGCAATCTATTTTTACCTATATGACCATCTAGAAAAATGAGATATAAATTAGCATCCTCAAATATTTGAACAAGACATTGTAAATGGGTTATAATATCAAAAAGAGTTATAGGAAAAAGGAAAGGTGTTCAGAGGCACAATGGGCATTAAATGACTAATTACCCTCTGCATACCTCCAGCACTCACTACTAACTTGTCTTTTCAAGCCTACCCAGATCAGAACCCATTTTTGTTATTTGGAGTCTGCAGTTTCTGTCAATATTAGACCACTCTACAAATGTTTGATGGATCAGTTTAATTCTCTAACACAGCATAAGTACTGGATTCTCTAAATAACAGTCTCTGTCAAGGACTGAAAATACATGTGAGCCAAAGTCAGTGATCTTACCACACCTAGTCTATAAAAGCTAAGCTACTCGACCAAGCTAAGTCATACAGAAAGGCTGAACCTTTCAACTACCGGTTTCTCAGAAAGAAAACAGCAAATGAGCTTAAAAAGTGGGGAAAAAAAAAATATTTGTGATGTATCCTTACAGTAAGTAAAGTTAGCATGGCTCTCCATTTGCTCTTTCCCTAAGTGGTCTCCCTGCAACCTCTCAAGGACAGGAGCATACACAACTACCCTGTGGGTACACTGCCAGCCTGTCACAAGGCCACGATTCCCTCTGCTCAGAGCAAAGAACCTGTGGGAACCTGGTATGGATCTCTGTGACCCTCCATGCAAACTACCCTTCCTTAGAAATCACTGGTTGTAACTGGGTTAATGTTGCATTGTCAATAAGGAATAACATTCAGAAATCCATTCCCATGGGTATCTTCAATAAGGCCTTTTCTTTGCTGCTAATAATTTCCTGCTTAGTATTTTTGCATCATTTCCGTCTGCAAATAGCTGCTCTCACATTTTACTCATTAATAAGTCATCACAGTCTCAATCTCATGAGCCGTCTACGAAGCAGTTTCAGGTGTATTTTTCTTCCCTTTCTTATTGCCTCCTCTGGTGTAAGGGTGAATCACAGCACTAAGACTGTATTGTATTTCAGATCAGTTGTAAGAATAAGGAAGCTGTGCAGTGGTAATTCAAGAAAATGTCCCATAAAAATATTGTCAGTTTTGTCAGTACTCTCAGCAAAAATAAAAAAGTAGAAAATAGAAATAACTACTATGTTCTTCCAGTGTGTACACATTATATAGTTTTAGTCTCCAAGTAGAGTCAGGGTTTATTTTAGCCCACTCCTCAGTCTTTTTCTATTGCTATTTCCTGGAAGGTTCCAGGTAGTGAATTTAAAAATCACCTGGTATTATTACACTTTTCTGCCTCAATAAGATGATATAACTGCTTTCCCAGAACTCAAAACATGATTTCCGCAGCTAAGAATAATATCATGTTGTTTCTTTCATATTTGTGGCCATAGGGTTAACAGAGTGCAATTGAATTAATAGGCAATTTCATCCATTGTAAAACATTATCAATAAATGGATTGTCTTGTAACAGACATAGCCTGAAGTGTATAAATGAAGTATGATTTCCGTGTACTGCAACTCAACCATCAGTGTCTATTTTTAAAATCTATGTGTGGCATGGGTTATTATTGTCATTTCTTCTTTAGCTATATTTAGCTAAGGGTGCCTCATCTCTAACACGTATAGACAAGATTTATGCATTGTCTCTTTAGATTTAGTTCAAAATAAAAGTGTGTTTGAACTAGTAATTTATTTCTTCAGATGTTAAAAAATCAACGGTAAATCAAAATTCATCAAAACCTCAAATCTCTTTATAGTACTGGCTACATCTGAGAGGTGATGCATGATTTCCAAGCTTCTGAAACAATACTCTTATGAGAACAGGATTGTATCCTGCTACAGTATGCAAAAAATACTGACTTTGTTTTTAAGTAAGCTCTTGTACTAATAAAAACTAATAGAACAAAGACAAATGATTCAGAAATTATTAAAACTGTCACAGCATAAACTTGTTACAATGCAACATATTCCTGAACTATAGCAAATCCTTCTGTTTTAATTGGAACGTGAATCACCTTGACCTTTCCTAGCACAGAGCAGAGTGCCCCTCTGAACCAACGGCAGCATCTGCATCCTCATTCCATTTTAATCAGAGCTCAATTTGGATTTCTATGTCTCGGCAATCAGTGCATTGCAGAGCAAGGGAACTGAAGAAATAAATGAGATGTTGCCTTGTTCCAGCTGATTAAAACATGATTCAAGGTGACTTTTAGGTGACACTACAAGTTGTCAGAATGGCAGTGTACTTTACTTTATGAAGTAAAAAAAATGTGTGAGGGATGTTTATTTCCCCTATCTGAGATAAGTGACAGAATTGAAATGAGAGCACTGGTGTGTCCATGAAAATATATCAGTGTTTAAAGAATCCTATTATTAGACACAGTGGAAACTACATCTTGGATAAGCCTCCCATACTGTGGGTAATTATCACAAGCCAGAATGCTAATTGCTTTTCGATCTGCTCTGTGCCTCCAATGAGTCTTGTTGAGGGCTACTGGGGCTGTACCAGACACTAACATTTAATGAGACAAAGTTTATCGGAGTACATCATCAGCTATTACTAAGTGAAGAACAGGAAAAACATGCCTTAAAATGAAAAGAGTAAAAAAGAGAGAGAGAGAGAAAGAGGAAACTATGGAACAAGAAGAATTAAACTAAAAATTGTTTTCATTATACTTTTTTTTCAACTGCTAAGTAGCCATATCTTCATCACAGTAAAAATGATAAAAATTTGCATGTTATGGCTTGGTTATCTGAAAAGGTGAGCACATGTTCTGGGTTTAAATATTTGTGCTTTGTTCTTCTATTTACAAGAGTCAAGTCCATCCATCAGCTAAGAATTCATACAGCTTTTTTTTTGACAGTTCCAACTATTCTGGTTAAGAGCTATCAAGGGTGGGAATCTATATATTTTTTCACTTTCTTGTGAAAAATGAAAAAAAAAAAAAATTGGAAACTATCCTCTGGATAATCTACCATGTCTTCCATGGCAGATTTTAGTTTACCCCATGAGACTCCAGAAAATATGTGAGATAGGAAATGTACATTTTGCAGAGAGCCTAACCCAATAAAAGTTACCTTCCTGAAGAAAAGCTGGAACATTCTCCCATTTCTCCATTTTACAATATTTCATTTCTTATAATTACCTCTTTTCCATATAAAACCATCAGTCATGAACTCAAAGGACGAGGTAGGCAATCTCTACAGAAAGTACTCCAAGTATCATTAAAACACAGTAAGATATATTGACTGCTTTAAAGACACAATGAAGGCACACAAGTTTTGCTGAAAGTCTTCAAGAGAGGGAGAAAGAACACAGAGGTCAGTGCTTCCACTCTTACATTAAATGCAGCAGCATTCTCCCCTATAAAACAAAGCTAATGCCTCTGCAGAAAGGCAATGACAACAAAATCATGGCCGCACCATAAGTTATTTATTGCACTGATACATACTTTCTTTAACCTCTTTTTTTAATCTCTGATTTAGACAGGGTAAGAAGAAATAATTATAGCGAGGAAGTGGAGAAAGGAGTCTTTGACTTTGGTTCTGCAAAAACCTGACAGTTCCCTGAGCTGACAGTTTCAAGTGCAGAGGTCAAAAGAGCAACAACAGAGAACACAAGTAAGACTAGTAAGTTAAGGTCCTCAACAGCTCTGAAGATGAAAGCAGACCTGAGTAGATCAAGTGAGCAGATCGTACCACAAAATTTGAATGCAGGTGTCAGAATTTCTGCATGTGTGTGTGTTCAGTCACCATTAAAAGAAAATTATAATTCTTAAGTTACCATTTGAAACAGTAAAACAGACTACCCCAAAACAATGATTTTAAACCTACTGTTCATAAAGTCTTTAAATCTTAGTGGTTCACACAAGCTGATGAAGAAAAGCTAGCCTATTGTCAGGAGGCAACTCTGAGCCTACAGTTCACTGGACTTCAAAATAAAAAATTTTAAGGGTCTAATCCAAGAGAAACAGAGAAGTAAATCACAAAATCCACTGATTTACATATAGAAAATATTAAGTTTTTCATCTGTTTTGAATTCTCTGTTTCTCTTTTAATGATCAATTACATGGTATTATAGACCCTAATCTCTGTTTCTCATAATAGGTGCAAACTTTATTTATGATAAGTACTTTTAACACCTGAATTGCTGTCTTAACCTTACATTGTTCCATCTCTAGGGCAATCTCATCCTTCCTCAGAAAAGGTGACCTACTTCTGAGATGAGGTCTAACAATTGGGTTGTTCAGTGACAATACTGATTTTCTTTTGCTTTTCCTTAGAATAGTCTATTTGCCTTAAAAATCCCTTGCCCTCATTCTCTAACTCTTTTGATCCAAATAAACTTTTGACAGCTTGTCTTAATATCAAGTATTATAGCAAACAAGATAATATGCCTCAGCAGTGACTAAAATACTATTTTCTGAATTCTCAGTACAAGTCAACAAAAATGTTTCATTTCATACATCATTTACCACTTCTATAGGAATTGCAGAAGATACTGTGCATGAATTCTAAAGTGAAAATTTCATAGTAGCAGGGGATGCATGATGCATGTATAAGTTTACCTTTCCCCAGTTCTTCCCACCTCTCATCATTGTGATCCATACAATGCTTCCCCTTAGGGATAAAACTTTGGAATGAAAACTACAAAAATCCCACAGAAAGGAGAAAGAAAACATTCAGAGAGAAAACATGGGTACATGGTAGATCTTTGTCCACTGTATGGACAAACTCAAACTCATAGGTTCATGACAGAAACCGGGTAAAACAAAATTTGAACACGGTTTAAAAAAAAAAAAAAAAAAAAAAAAAAGACGAGTTTCCTTTACTTCGTACAAACACTGCAATAAAGGTATAACTTCAGCCAAAATATTAGCTACCTGCTCAGTTGTTTTCTTCCCCCATTTTATTCTTTTATGAAATTGAAGGTAACAACAGTATATCTGAAAAGTGACAGAGACCTTTAAAGACAGGTATCACATTGCAACATGAATCTGTGAAGTTTAGAAAGTCTCTCACCAAGGAATAAATCTCAATCTGATGAGAGCTGTTTTCACCTGCTTACTCCCTAGTTGTGCTGATGACAGCACCAGGAAGAGAGATGATGAATCTGCTCAGAATGGAAATATCAAGTGAGAAGAAAAAGGCTGTTTTCTCCATCTGTCGTGTGTTCCTCTCTTAATTTCCAAGCAAAATATTAAGCAGAAATAATATTTTTTGATATCAGGAGTGATTTTTTTTTTGATATCAGGAAAAATTAAAATCCTGTTGAATTCTGAAGGCATATTTTCTTTTATCAGATCCCTGTGCATATTTGTCTTGGAGATACTCATTTTAGCACATAAGAATTATAGCAGATTTTTGGTGATTTTGGTTTTTGAGGTTTTTTTTATATGTAGACAATGTTGTGGTCATGTTATTCTTTTGGTAGTTATAGTAGCAGCTCTGGCTTGCGTTGTGGACTACTGTCCAAATGCTGTGGTTTAACCTCATCAAGCAGCTCAACCCCACCCAGCTGATCACTCCCTCCCCTGCAGTCTGATGGAGGAGAGAATGGGAAGGATAAAAATGAGAAAACTCCTGGGTTGAGATAAAGACAGCTTAATAGGGAAAGCATAAGCTGTGCATGCAAGCAAAACATATGCACTGCATACTTATGTGTGTTTCTTTAGCCTACATAAATTACAAGGGGAGTAGTGCAGTAACAATATGGGTTTAGCAGTTTTTCTCCTCCTTGTACTCCATAAAGTAGGGTTTAAATACCGTGCACCCTTGCTCAGAATTTCCCTCTGGGGATTTCAGGCAAAATTTATATCACATAAAGTGCTTACAGTGTGCAACAGTAGCTGTTACTACTGTGTAAAGATTGCAGGATGAGAAAGTGAACAAACTCCAGGAAATGTTAAATCTTTTAATGCAACAAAACATTATGACCCTTATTTCTTACTATTTATTAACCACTGACACTACCGATAAACACCCACAATGTATTTTCCATCATACGAAATGTGTTTACTTAAGTTCAGCTGTTTTATTCAAGGCTTTCTGTAGTGCACCAGGACAAAGGTCTGTCAAGATGCGAATTGCAGTAGAAACAGATTTTTAGGGAAACAGTGTAAAAACATTTTTCCCTTCTGTTTTTACCATATATCACTTCCTTCCTCTTTGCCACACATTTCCATCCAGAAAATGTTCCAAAATAAGTATCTGTTTCTTAGAATTCTTGCAAAATACATTGACCTGCATCATGCAGAAGGTAAGTCAAAACTCACACTGATTCCTTCTGATCTATGAATATGACACTTGCATGAATTTATCTTGAAGAGATTGCTTGAATAACTAGTGTTCTTCATTTTAAAAGGTATTTGGCAATGTTAGCAATGGTGATTACAAACACGAAAGATATTATTAAGGTAATATGATTTTTCTAATTATTATAGAATCATAGAATCCTTAGGAAAAGACCTTTAAGATCATCAAGTCCAACCATAAATCTAACATTGCCAAGTCCAACACTAAACCATGTCCCTAAGCACCACAGTCTACATGTCTTCTAAATACCTCCAGGGATGGGGAGACAACCACCTGCCCGGGCAGCTTGTTCCAATGTTTGAATTATGCTGCTGACAATATTTGTTTGTAGAACACCATAACGCCCTAAAACAGGGTAGAAAGGCATCATACACAAACTGTATGAGGGGGAGAGGGAGAGCAAGACTTCAACGGCTGAATTTTTGTGATATCTGTGTGAATTTGAATTATCCTTCACTATCAGCTATGAAGAAATCAGAGGTTTGGAATGGATTTGAAAACTTCGGCAACTTTAAGGGGAAAAAATATGAATTAGTTTATATATTTTACTGAAAAAACTCCAAGAGTATCCAAAAAGTTTGCCCAATTTTTCCCCTTTTGGTCATCTGTTAAATATGATACACCATTATGTCATTTTGCTTCAGGACGCCAGTGTTTTGAAGAACCACAGAGACTGAACTCCATTACTGTGACCATATCTACCAGATTCAAATTACACAAACTCTGTACATAAGGGGCCAGGCAGCCCAGTGCAGTAAATTAGAGTAGTTCAGTGTATTTCAACAGAAACACTCTTTTCTGCCACATCTCATAAGATGACCCAGCACCCAGTACTTTATATCCCTAATATTGTTGAATTCTCTGTCTGTGAAGGCATAACCTCTCAAGTTCCCATATAAGAATTTATTCTCCATTTTAACAAATATTTAAAGTGTGACAAATTAACAGCTAATATGGACAAGCATAAGCAATTATCAAGGTTAAAAGATAAGAAAAGTGAATGGAAAAATAAGCTAACACAACTCTGACTTTATGTCATGAAATCATTGCTGGTTTCAGAAATGAGAACATTTTGAAATCGAAGATTGTATCTCTTTTTACACTTTGCTTTTCTAATTCTCTCCTGTGTCCAAGTTTACAAAGGTTAGATGTCAGTATGATCTAGAATAAGACCATTTGTGACTGATTTTGAAAGATGTGAGAAGCCTCAAGGAATGCAGCTGACTCCTATTGTTTTCTAATAGATCTGATAGCCCAATGAAAGACAAAATTGTTGAATTCCTGCCTGGATTTCCAGTCAACATATCAGTCAAATTAAGAACACGTTTTACCCCACCCCCGATACTGTGACAAATTTTTTCCAAATTTGATGCTTGTCAGGGATGCTGTAAACACTACCTGGGTATCATAAACAAAATCAAATAAATGGCATGTGTGTTTATTCTCTATAAACACAGAAGACATTAGAAGAGCAAAACCAAAATTGACATTCATCAAAATATTTCCACATTTTTCTACTCTTTTATCATCAGGCCGCACCGAAACTCAAGGTTAACCTGAGGAAGAGAAAATGTTATCCATGTGTCTGAAACAGCACGGTCTAGTCCCATAAAGGGTTTGAATATTAAAGTCAAAATTCTCACTGGGGTCACTGTGTGGCACCAAAACAGAGTACAAAGAACTTTGGCCGTGTATTCACAGAAACCTAACTTGCTAAACAATGGGGCTGTTGTGCTTTGTACCCAGCAGTTATCCAGGGAAAATATATCATTCAAAAGGTACAAACCAAAGCAAACAGTCTTAGTATATTTGGACTTCAGGAGTCTCATATTGAGCAGTACTAATCAGGTTTGGGAAAAAATTTTGATATGAATAATTTCTTTGCCCAAAGTGGAAGTGAAAGTAATCTGAACTGTTTCTGAATAGAGCTACTCACAGAAGAAATACAGATATATCTGCCAATTATACATTTCATTTGAGTTAAATGAGATATTTTATGTGACTTGTGGGGGAAAAAAAAAGTTCAGTTTTTTATTTCAGCCACCAAACCAACCAACAATCCACAAAAACACAGTCAACATCTGGCTATTTGCCATAGAACACACATAATTTGTACCCTTGACAAGACCAGATATCCAAAAAACACTCCGCAATCCAGACTAGCAGCATGAACTACTGTTTAGAAACAGAAGGGGTTTGATGTAGGGATCTTGTGTCCAATTGCTTCTTCTTCTCAAATACCATGACCTCCAACCTCCCCTCCATTCAGTTTCAATTAAGCTGCAGATTCTAATGCAACTTTGAGAAAACTGGGAGAAGATATGCCCATACTTGATCTAAGGGACATACAGGGTCGCCATCTGTACAGAAAACATGGAAACTTGCATTCTCTTACCCCATCTCACAATAGCTTCTTATAAATCAGGAGCAATAGACAAGAAGAAGACTGACTTCAAGAAAATGAAATATTGCCCAAAATGAAGTGTATTGCTGTTCATGCAAACTCTTGCAGAGAAATCACATATAATTTTGAAATTCATAGTTCTTGAAGTTTAAAGAATGTTGTTTCTGCACCGTCTTTTCTCCTCTATCATAAAGAAAAACATGTTTAGTAAAACTTTGAAATAGAGAAAACTTTACTGAAATTGATATACCATAAGAAGTGTTACCTTTAAATTTCAAGTATCAATTTGGGTGGGAAAAAAAAAGTGATGGTACTTCAAGAATCTAGAGACACGTTAACTTCTTGATTTAATTACTGTTTCATAAGTTATACAAATTTTCATAATTACTTAGATCTACATAATTATCTATTTTGGCCATCTAGGAGTTTCGACTGGCAAATGCAAGGTTGCATCAAGCTCTTATTGCCAAATGTTTCTTGCATTATGCCCATCAGACAGTTCACCAGAGAATAAAATACACAGACTTTTCATCCCTAATCTTTAGAAGTAAATAATTTCTGCTAATGATTTAAAATTATTTTAGATAATGTGTGATTTTGACAAAGGTTGGAACTTGTTATTATCCTTTATTATATAAGGAACTGAAAACTACATAAATAAAGTGGTATTCTATTTTCATACAGCTTCTTTTATCAACCTAACCATATCTGAGTTTTCACCTTCTGTCTATCATTTCAGCAACACAAGTGAGTTTGGGACAAGCCATTTTGCTTGCAGTTATTACAGAATTTTATTTAGGCTCAGAAGAAGATTAGTGTGAGAATATCCTGAATATTTTATTTTGAAGACTGGAAGTAAATATTTCCTGCCCAGTGTGAAGACATACTTCATTCACCCTCCCAAAAGCTGAATTGCACCCACAGTTCCCAAAACAGAGAGAGACTAAAAGAGCAATGAACTGAATCTCTGGTTTCCCTGATTCCTCCAAATATTTTCTGAGTGGCCATGGTGCTTCTCCTGAGAAATGCTTTGACTTCAAGTATGTCATCTAAACAGGTTACTTGGAAAGATTAAACAAAACCCACAGTAGACTGTTTCCCAGTCAGGCTTGAATCAGACCAAGATATATCAGCTAGTAAAGTGTTTTGTTAAGCTGACTAATCATACAGACAGACTGCAGCAAGTAGCAATCTTAACTGTAACACATGAAGAATTATCATAGTTTCCTTTAAACACAAAAGATAAAAAATAATAATCACTTCGATTCATATAATAACGTAAAAACAGAGTATCATGTTGGTTTTCAGTAATGCATATGGTATATAAGTCATTAACAGGTTTCCAGATGGCATAGTGGTTACATTTTTGTATCTTAGATGCTGCACGGAAAGCTTTTTTGGGTGAGGGTTTGGACGCCGTCTGTCACTTAGATCTCTGATTGCTGATGCAGAGAAGAACAAAATGAAATAAAGCAGTGTGCTTCAACATGGTGTGCCACTACAGGGAACTTACATTTATAATGAGTCATAATTTTTATTTTTGTGTTATACAGAGTTCCAGGACATACTGCCAAAGAAAGTCTAGACCACAGTACAGCCAAGCTGGATGCAAGCCTGAATGCTACAGAAAGTTCCAATTGGAGAAAAAAACCCAAATTCTTTCCATATAAAGGACCTGTGAGTCTATATTCCAGATTCTAAAGAAATAAAGTAAAGATTGGTATAAAAACTGCTGTATCTAGGCAAGTCATTTTGCCTGCAGTAATATATACTATGAGCTGCGGATCTATTTCTCTACTTGTCTTTTCCCACAACTTCTAAAACATCTTTTTTGTTCATCTTGTGAAAGTATACTGATGCTGAAAAACTTGGTATTTAAATTTATCAGATTTTGACATATGATTTCAGAATTTCAGAAGTATAGATTTTAATATATATTTCACTTTCTGTATTGAATGTGCCAATAAGAAAGAGATTAGAGATTTTTTTTCCGCCTAGCTTGTTTTTAAAAAGAAATAATGATTCTGGAATTTTGTTTTCCATCAGTCAGAAATAATTTTTTTAATATGAACTGCTAGCTACAGATATGAAATTTTGAGAGTCTAGTCAAAACAAGTTTTTGCCCTTGAGGTACCTTGTCACTTGTTCAGATTATGGCTTTGGTAGTAGGGGAGAATGTAAGACAAAAAAGCATTAATAAAAATAAAATTTACATTAAAAAAGAATTAATGAAGAAACAAGATATGCTACACTTTAGGTGTTTGCCGGAATCACAGGCAGAAGAGAAGCAGTAACAACTACGTCTGTCTAGTTAGAAAACATTTGAAAGAAATAAAGACCAGAAATATAAGTTCACCAACTACATCCTTCTGAAGACAGAAAATGTTACTCCCAACAACACAGTGACTTGACAGGATCTTATGTGATCACAACCAAAAGATGCAGTGGTCACGTGTATACATGAGATAAGCTTATGTTACCCCAGAGTTCTTGCACAGCTATTATTGTTAGCTAAATATTACCTGGTCTATTTTTCCTCACTTATAATGAACAGAGGGAAGTGGCAATGCTGATTA
The DNA here is from genome assembly GCF_031877795.1 of Strix aluco. Classification (NCBI taxonomy): domain Eukaryota; kingdom Metazoa; phylum Chordata; class Aves; order Strigiformes; family Strigidae; genus Strix; species Strix aluco. Next base: position 84,868,203 of record NC_133931.1, on the reverse strand, counting down.
GCATGCTGAAGGAAAGGAGTTTTACCTGATGCCACGTATTTGCTTTACGCAGTTGGCAACGCTAATCTAGATATTATTTGTTAATAAACTAGATTTCTTGGTGATAATTTTCACCTGAATTAATTATATTGTGGTTTGAACACATGTAGTTAAACAGGACTGAAGATAATTGTATACATAACTTACTTTTCAAGGTACCTGCAAGTTGGTAGGTGGTCATTAGACATGCTTAACATGTATGTTATGGAGACAATAGGACTGAATCTAAGGGAATATTGATTAAGCTTTAATTTAATTAGGCCTACTATGTTTATTTTGAAAATTTCTTATGCAGAACTTAAACAAAGTGCAGGCCCCTATTATAATTTTTCAGGTAATAAGAAAGCTACCATGATCTGAGTTGAACACTACTTAGTGTTTAATTTCTTGCAGCTTAAAAGAACAACTTCAAGTAATGCAGTTCTGTAAAAACCAGGATAAGAAAATAAGTTTCTATTAATATCCAAAGCCATTAATTTTTGGTTTAGCTGTTCCACAGCTACAAACAACCATTTACTGATGTGTTAAAGCCAAAGAAACCAGCACAATTCAGTGACAGTAATTTACTAAATAGTTCAGAGGACATTTAGGCATAGTTTGTGAACTTACTGACTTCCACTGACAGTTAAATAGAAGACATCAGTATGCTTTCATTTGATGACTACTGCAAATAAAGTTGTAGAGACTGGATTCAATCTAAAGCTCCTCAGCCATAGTTACTAGTGATATAAAAACCTTAAAGTTGTTCTTCTGTCATACTACGCATATTCATAAGAAAAAGAAAATCATTGTATTATGAAATAACTAATTTATTCAAAATGTATTTGCTATTTTTTTAGTATAAAGTAAAATTCTGTGAATTCATATAATGCATAGTATGAACCGATGTAGTAGAGACAAGGATAAGTTTTTTTATCCAACCTGTTTTAGTAATTATTCAAGTTATCTAAAAATAGAAACAATAGCAAATTGAACATAGAATTTGTTCTTAACCTTATTCACTTCCTTTCTGACTAAAGTCAAAGCCTAAAATATTCATCCCTCATTTAGAACCTGTCTTGGATTAGCCTCGGCTGGCAGCTGAGCCCCAGTCAGACACTCACTCACTCCCCGCAGTGGGATGGGTGAGAGAATCGGAAGGGTAACAATGACAAAACTCACCGGTTGAGATAAAGACAGCTTAATAGGGAAAACAAAAGCCGTGCACGCAAGCAAAGCAAAACAAGGAATTCATTCACCACTTCCTATTGGCAGGCAGGTGCTCAGCCATCTCCAGGAAAGCAGGACTCCATCATGCTTAACGGTGACTTGGGAAGACAAACACCATCACTACGAATGTCCCCTGTCTTCCTTCTTCCCCCAGGTTTATATGCTGAGCATGACATCATATGGTGTGGGATATTCCTTTGGTCAGTTGGGGTCAGCTGTCCCAGCTGTGTCCCCTCCCAGCTTCTTGTGCACCTACTTGCTGATGGAGTGGGGTGAGAAGCAGAAAAGGCCTTGACTCTGTGTAAGCACTGCTCAGCAACAACTAAAACATTCCTGTGTTATCAAGATTGTTTGGGTCACAAATCCAAAACACAGCACCATAGCAGCTGCTATGAAGAAAATTAACTCTTATAACAGCCAAAACCAGTACATAACTTCACTACAAATGGAGTTTAATTCATATCCAGAGATCCAAATTTAACTAATTCTATAAAAATGTAATGGCAGATCTGCTATGACCCACTTTAAAGGTCCTGAGGTGAAAAGTGAGCCTATGAAATTAAAAATGGTTTAGCTTATGCATTTTCCTACAATCAGTACATCAGTATAAAAATTTTATAAGTTTTTCCCACCTATGCTGCACTACTAAAAAATAATTTACAAGAAAAGATGAACATGAGTATTATGAAGAAAAAAAAAGCTGTATTCCAAAAAGAATGAAAAATAATGTAGAAGAGAAAGCATGTAAAATATATGAGATGACCAACTCCAATCTGACTGAACACCTAACCACAGTAACAAATTCATGATGTTCCCCAGGTGCTGACTATTTCTTAATAAGGTACATTAAGCTGAAGTAAAAAACTATCTAATAAAAAGTATGGTTCATAGTCCACATTAAGGAGGGGTACACTGGGTGAAGAGGACACATTGAAATACTTCAAAAAATAGTTTTATGAAGTCAAACTAATTTATGTGCACTCTTTTTTGTATTGTAATAAGGCCATTGTCAAATGTTACATATTTTTAATCTTCAACAAGGTCAGCAGCCTGCCTTCTGCTTATTGTAACTATTCCTTTGTGCTGCAACAATTTACATCCAAAGAATTCAGCATTGGTGTAGAGCTCTTATTATTGGACTTTTGAATACATTGCTGCTCTCTGTTGTAATTAATCTTTTAATTGCCTGATACTACTTCAGCAGAAAGAGGTGGTCAATTAATTCAGATGCACATGTCTGCATCTACTCTCTGTGACTACCAATAGCTTTCCTTTTGAAACTGCAGTGTATGAAAATAGTTTTAGTGATTCCTTTTTAGGATTTACAGTGTCTCCATCAAAACACTGATATTATCACTAGTAAGACTGCTTTATCTTTGCTTTGGTAAAATTTGAGGTTTTGTTTTATTTTGCTACTCTGAAAAAAAACAAGTTAGTTTCTTCTTCTCTTTGCTTTCTGTTCCTTTACTAGTTCCCCATACTTAACACACATTCAACATGGACTCTTCAGGCACTTCTGAGTGCCTGAGACATTAACATCAAGGAGTGAAGTGCTCACTTCTTGTGACCTATGACACAGACAAGTTATTTTCTCAGGAATGATGTGTACCTAGACCCACAAAAATTGTACTTACTAAACCCTAGTGGTTGCACAGACTCAAATTCAGTCTGGAAGCAACATATTTGAACAAAAATAGCAGCAAAAAAAATATGTCAGAAGGGTACAATCTCCACTGAAATGTACGCTTAGGTTTTTTGGTAATAAAAAGTGTGACTAAAATGCTACCCATAAAATTTGAAATCGGTTTCCAGTTCTGTGAAAATCTGTAGAAAGTGTTTGAAAACAAACCAGAAAAACCTCTAAGCCCAGGTTCCCAATACTAGAAGCCAAAAGAGAAGTATTTAAATTCAAACATGCAGTTTTCCTTCACCTTTGTCATATAATTTTAATTTACTTATCATTTAGGGGGTTGAGGTATTAATTTTCAGTCACCAATTTGAAATGTGCTTATGGATTTTATTTAAGGTCAAACTGAAAAAGGAATTCTCACTAAATGAAATGGTAATAGTGTTTTCAAAAATAGAAGCAATGTGGAAAAAGAGGAGGTAAAAGAGTTCATTAAAAGTTTTCCACCATGTTGCTTGATAACTCTCATAATCATTGAAATTAAGCAAAACAAAGATACCATATAATCCAAGGTTTTAGTATAAGAGAAATTATATGACCTCGCTAACTACTTCAATATTTTGAATTAATATTATAAAACAAATAGAAGGAATTTATGTTCTAACTTGTAAATAATATCTGTCAAGAATGTAATAGCTCTATTTTTATCTAATGGACAGTTAAACACAACCACAGAATTTTGAAAAATTCAAAATCTTACCCTTCAATCATATAATTTTGCCAACTTTTATAGTGTTTCCTTCTTACTACAAAGTTGTTCTTTACGAAAACAACCCAAACGAACCCACAAAAAGAGCTTTTAGATCAACAGAATAAGGCTATTGCAGTCAAAAAGGCAAACAAATCAGGAATTTGAGAGGCTTGTAGGAAAACACCTTTCTTTAAGTTGAGCACAGACTAAAGAATCTCTTCTGATTATCATTAGTGATAACATGCTATTAGTTGTGAAACTTTTTTTTTGTAGCACGAAACTCAAGTATTTGGAGTAGAAAGAAACCCCATTGTCTTCACCCAGACATTGCCAGGGATGTTTTAATTCATGCTGTTGTTTGCAGTTAGTCAGCTGGCATTCTTGTCCAGCTGTGTTCTCCAAATAGACATCAGATTCCATGTTGTCTGATTTTATACTGAAAACAGACACAATGATACATCAGAAGAAGCCTTATGAAATGCACAAGAAGTGTTTCTATTTTCCCTTTCCATATTTTAGGCAGTCTAAATGTACAGACTACTACAATGTTGATACAGCAATGAAAGAATAAGAAATAAAACTCAGTTGCAGGAACCATAATTTGAGTTATGCATTGGTAATGTATTTATTTTGATCTACTATAATATTTTTAGGTATCATAAATAAATATGACCTGCCAGCCATTCAGCCTGACTTAGAGACTGTGACATATGGCTGTTATACATACACAGTCCCTTGGTTTCTTACGAAGGCTGACAAAGATCAAGGAGTCTTGTGACTTCCATTTCTCATTTACATTTTATGCTTCAAGAACAAGGTGAGACCCTCTAGACAGCTATTGCTGAGTAACACAGCAGATGAATATTACAGATCATGAATTATCAGGGTCAAAAAGTGGTCTAACTCACTTAGATTTTGGAGCAATTGTCTTCACAGATACTTAAGTTATTAGGAAATAGCTTAAGACAGCTCAGTTCAACTTCAGAAGTGCCTAGTACTTCAAAAGGCTCTCACATCTCTTCTTCCACAAGAGGCAATCACAGTATTAGTAATGCTATTATCAATGCTTCAGGTAGTACACAACTAATATTTTCTGACACATTCATCATTTGCATATTTGTATTGATACAGCTAATAGCTGTCTTGGTATTCTTTATGACATATTTCTCCGCCAAAGACAAAATTCTGACTTGGAAAAGAAAAAGTAATAAAAAAGTAACAAAAAGAAAATAATTTTGCTAAATGTGAACTGAATTGTGAGGTATATTCGTTGTTGTCTTACAGAATCTTGAACACTAAAATAATGAGATCATCTCTGGCCTTGGGCTTGGATTCTAAAGCTTATGCACCCACAGATCTTATGAACTTCTACAGTCTCATAAAAATCAATAGGAGTATTCATGAGATGAAAGTTATTTGCATGCTTAGGTCTTTTCAAAGTCAATGTCTTTATTATTTGGATTGATGCTCAAGTTTTCAGTGACCGACCATGACAGTAGCTTACTCAAAGAGTAACAGACATTTTATGCCTGTCATGCTGGGTTACAAGACAAAACATTTCCTTCCCCTCACCTTTACTTCCTCTTCTGTGTGCTTTGAATATGTCAGCAACCTGATACACCAAATCAGCATGCTAGTGGTTTATGAAAATTGTTCAAGTATGCTTAAATCATTATTCAGCAAGTAGAGAATTTTATTATTTTGACATTGTTTTATGACTGCTGAAGTGCAAAAACACTACAGATTTTATCTGTAAATCAAGAAAAAGCACAAAACTAATAAAGAAAAAAAAAAAACCTAGCATGATGAATATACCTAAGGTTCAGAGTACAGACAGACATCAGGTAACCTCAATTCACTGAGCAAGAGATGGAGACTGTAGAACAGAGAACATGTCTGTTAACAGGACGACTAGTGACAATGCACAGAAATCATTGGACCCTGATCTTCACAAAACAGTCAGCAACAAGATGCTGCAACTGGGTAAAGCAAAATCAGAAATATCTTGTTCATCCCTTGTTAGAGAGTCAGCATTAGCAGAGCCATTACAGAAGCACCAGTGAGATGGCAGTGTCTATTTTCTAACTTCCTAGAGATAAAAAGAAGGCTGTCCCATTTGCTTACCTCTTCTGTAACAAGAACTTGATAACCTGGTGCTCCTGTCTTCTTCAGCTAGGAGTTCCAGATGAGAGAAGATAGGAATGCCAGTCACTCTGCTTTTTTGAGAACTTATTCTAGTTGAGACCTTCCAAGGTGTCAAGTCCACCTCTGGATTGAAAGATGGCTGCTGGCACTGGAAGAAGGGGATCTAAAGACTTTATCTACAGGTAATGTCTATAATAATCCAACCTTTACAACATCAAACTAATAAGACCAGGTATAGGCTATTTAACAAAGTGTAGCAAAAACCTTGCATGGATAGTCAATATAGTGTCTTCATCACAAGTAAACTCTTAATCATCTCAGTTCTTGCAACTGTGAGATAACAATCTATAATTTCATACAACCACCCCAGTAGCTTCATATTTCTTTCAAAAAGGAGTAGTTTATGATCACCCTTAGAGTGTCTGAGTACATTTACTTTTGTATAAGAAAAGTAGCAAAGCCTGATCCAACATCCATAAAATTAAAATATTTTCTGAATTCAGTAAAGGATTTCTTCTATCAGACTCACTGTCAGTAATTTTCCTATCACCTTCCTATTTTACTGCACATTCTTTTCAAAAAATAACAAGTTTAACTTTAAAAAATCATTAACATATAGGGGTTTCTTAAATTTTCCATTTTAAGTCATTTTGAAACATTTACCATTTGACTGTATTCAGCTTTTCAGCTACTAGACAAATTTTCTGTGATTCCCAAAACACAGAAAGTTCCTGTTAAAAAGATAAATAAATTTACTAATACTTCCTTTGCAGCACAGGAAAATGTTTACATATTTCCAACAGTAAGATCCCTAGTGCATTTACTCTGTCAGACTAGCAAGAAAAATCTACTCTAAATCACAAATGTTACCCTTAATTCTCAAGAGCTAAATGGCAGGTCAGTCTATCCCACTAGGCTTTAGTGACTGACTCAAAGTTGGATCTTAAGACCTTTAAAGATAATCTTCTAATTGACAGTGCTGGCTATTGATATTATATTGCTGTCATATAGTAATTTGCTACTGTATACCATGAATTTCTATTCTTGGCAGTGAAAGAAATCATTCCCTTAAAACTCCCTGCATTCCATTCCTGTAATTTTTTTAAACTATAGTACACAAAACTAGTCTTCCATTATTTACAGAGCTTTTCTTTTTCTATAAAAGAGCAAAAGAAGTTAAAAGATGATTTATATAATGCTATCTGCAATTTCTCTATTTCATATAGATCTGCTTAGTACTGGATATACCTTGCTTACTATTTTATTAAATTACTCATTAAAGATTTCGACATTTAATCTTTAAAGACCAAAGAGAAATACAGCTACTACAGGATTACTGAATTTTTATATTTACTTTCCTGACATGGATGAATTCCTCTTGCACATAAAAACCAAAGGAATGCGTATTGGTACGTTTAATGAAACTGGGATAAGATTATCCCTACTAAATTGCATAAGTAGCAAATAAGAAATACCATGAAGTTTGATGAGCTCATCTTCCCCCTCAAAAAGAAACAGGGGAATACCCACAAGGATAGTATATGCAAGGTACTTAATGTTATCAAAACTGTAGATCCTGAAGTTCCCAAAGGTGATACAAAGGTGATACATCTAAGAATACTGTTATAATTGTGTTAATCTCAGTCCTTTAGGAAAGGTGAATACCAAAATATGTGTTAAAAGAGCATCTGAATGGGCTGAGCCCAAAGCATTTCACAATATACAATGAGAGTTTTACATATATTATTTACATATATAGCTACAGAACAACTAAAATTCATATTTTTGTTCATGCTGTATAAATCTATTTTTCAGCTTTTATCAAAACCTAGTTTTCAATTAAAACATTGTGTATTTTGTTCTTTAAGCTTAAAAATCTTCATTCTTATTAACTGACTCTTCAGATACATGCTGTAGTTACCTACCTTTCACCATCTTACGTATACTCTAAGCTATTACATTTGCGACCACCATAAATCAACTGAATTTTCTTACAGAGGTTTCCTTTTTTTTTTTTTTTTGTAGGATATATGCTTTTAAGTTTTCTCTGCAGACCTGTGTTACACAGTTTTAATCCCCATTCCTTCTACTCCCAAACAGCAGCATTGTCAGGAAGTAAAAAGAGCCGGCAACCATTGTTATCATGGTTGTTTACTTTCATATAACACTGGAAGTACTTTATTTATTAGTCTGCTTTATTAAACTTTGTCTTTGAAAAGTTGACAAAGTATTATCTCTCAAATAAAGTCCATAAAAATTGTTTGAGCACTTAATTTAAAAAAACAGCAGATTATTACTCTGTAACTTTTACATGCAACTTCATATAACCTTTACTTCCTTTTTTAAAATCAAGGGTTTTATTTAGTAGGATAAATAATGTATTTAAATATATGTTTAAATATGTATTAATTCACATTAGATATGCACTAATTTACATACATGACAAGATAGACAGAGTTCAGATTGCTCAAATCACCTTCGTATAGTATCTCCTGACAATTCTACAGACTTAATACTGGTGTACGGTTGGGGTTTTTTTAAATGTTTTTCTTTCCTTGTCGAGTAAGCATTTGTTTACTCATGAAACTTCAATAGTAAATGAGTCATTGACATCCAATGTAAAAGTTCTGCAACAACTCAAATCTGAGAAGGAACATAAATAAAATACTGTATTTGGATTAAGTGGTGCCAAAATCCTGCAGCCTATTATTCATGAGAGTGAGGAATGACATAGTTTGTTGCTGGCATTACTTTGCCATGTTACTTTCTCTTCTCTATTCTACAGACAGGAAAGATATTTTATCTGGTATACTTAGAAGTCCTTCAGTGTCCCTCTGCAATGTGACATTAGGAAAAAGAAAGCTTCAGTCTTCAGATAAGCATAGATGTAAGTGTAATGGTGCACTACAGCCTGGAGAGGTACATTCACCCAGGGCGTGTGACTGACAGCAGCTGTGGACTGGAGAAGATGCACAGCTGCAGAGTAGAGTAACATGTGGCCTGATTTAGGCTTAGCATATTAGTTTCTTATCAGTCACAGAAGCTGTTCTAGCATACATAATCCCAGAAATGAAAAAAATACAATTGTTTACATGCCTGAGCTACATGTACTGACAAATACCGCAGATTGATCATGAGCTATATCAAACCATTGTTATTCAAAGGTATTCAAGTCCCATTAGTTTCAGGTTTTTAAAGCTTTTAACCAAAGAAGAAGCAGACTCGTGCCATTTTCCTTGTTTCTAATTATCAGTACTCTCTCTGTTGTGATGGATTGTGTATCCACAACTGTCAATTTGAATGTATTCAATATTAAAGGAACACAAGGCTGGGAGATCATAGGTCTGATTCCATATTATATTGCAGTATTATAACAGTAGTTAACATCAGTGAGGAGGCAGTAACCAGGCAGGTACTTTTGTGTTTAGTAATACAAAGAAATCCAGAGCACCAGTCAGGGGGAACACTGCCACACTGACTTCCAGCTGTGGCAGGTGCATCCGCCCAGTGAAAACAGAGCTTCCTGGCTGTTGAAACGTGGCAGCTTTTGGCTGTCTTTGTTTTCAGGGTCTCGCGGTAGCTGAGACCTTTGACCAATGGGAGCCGCTATTGACTACAGGTCAGATTCGGCCTGGGTATAAATGGAGTCCCCTGGGGGAGCCATTTTGAGCTCGTCCCCTGGAGCTGCACGCTGCGGTCAGAGGACTCTCCCCTTGGGTCAGGACGCTGCCCAAGGAAACTCCTCGAGGTACTTTGGGTCGGGACGCTGCCCTGAGCAGGTCCTCGAGGTTGAGAGCCCTCACTTTCTAGGTGAGTGATAGAGCGTTTTGGGTTGTCGTTAAACCCTAGGCTGTGAAGCTTTGTTTTTCGTTTTGGGTTCTCGTTAAACCCACGAAGTGAAGTTTACGTTTGGGGTTCCCGTTAAACCCCTAGGCTGTGAAGCTTTGTTTTTCGTTTTGGGTTCTCGTTAAACCCACGAAGTGAAGTTTTCGTTTGGGGTTGTCGTTAAACCCCTGGGGTGTGAGGCTTTGTTTTACGTTTCGGGTTCCCGTTAAACCCTAGGAAGTGAAGTTTTCGTTTGGGGTTGTCGTTAAACCCCCGGGGAGTGGGGCTTTGTAAAGTATTTCGGGTTACTGTCAAACCCCAGAAAGTTATTCTGTTCTCCTCTTGTGGACATCCGGATCTGTAATCTACGGAGAGCTGACTGGTGGTTTTATGGAAAAAATAAATCTATTTATTTTTTTAAATTGGTGGTGGGTTGCTTATTTGGAAGCCTCCGTAACAATTGGCGTAGTCGGCAGGATGTCAATAGAGGAGTTGTTACAGAAATATAGCTGTGCCCCTTCCCCTTTAGAGATACAGTGGGCAAAAGAGAGGCGGCTTGACCCGGTAGAAGTTGTGAGAAAGTTGAAACAGAGCCGGGGAAGTTGGTGGATAAGCAGAAATGAAGGAAAAATGTGCGCCATATTAGGTGCTTGCTTGACTCAGGCGCAGGACTACTTTGCAGCAGTGGAGCTGGCAGAAGGAGTACAAAAGGCGGCTGGCATTCAGGCGATGAATAAGAGGGGGCGGTGTGGAATTCCGCTTGCGGCGCCGGTGGATCCCAGCCACCTTAAACCTCTCATCAGAGGGCTCCCGGATGCCTTAAAGACACGTATCCAGTCCCTTAGAGAGATGGGCTGGATTGATTTGAGTGGGGGTGGGGGTGAAAATCGGAGGGTTCGACAAGTTAGTCGAACAGCTTCCCCCGCTGAACAGCCTGCTCGTAGAGAGTTTGAATTGCCCCGAGATAAGTTAGGCCGATTTTATGAGTCAGGAAGGAATGATCTTTGGCAGAAGGCACTGGCACTGGGGGTGCCCCGGGCCGGGTTGCATGGGCGGTCTACTGATAATATCTTAAAGTTGGTGGAATTGCTGGAGGGGAAAACTCGAAAACAAAGGGAAACACAGGTAACTCTACTCCCTCAGGAAGGGAAAATTAACCCTTTTGTGGCATCGAGGGGGGAGTTGAGAGAGTTAAAAAAACTAGTAGCTGCGGTTTGGGGATCGGGCCGCCCACTCCGCACGGTGAATTCCTGCCAATGGTCCGCTGATAAGGAACCTTATATATATATTCCTGTGGGTCCTAAACGGATAAGTTTGGAGTTTTCAATTGATATAGGGGCTCGAGTTAGTGTTTTAAATAGACAAGTCACTGAGTTAGGATTTAAACCATCAAGGAAATTTACAAATATAGTAGGTGTGATGGGGGCAATAGAAAAATGTCCCCTAGTGAGAACACATTTCTCTTGTAATTCTCTAGTTTGGCCAGTCCGTAAGTTAGATGAGCATTGGTGGTTAACAATTGATTATTGGAGATTGAATAGCAATATTCTACCTTTAACAGCTGCTGTCCCAAATATATCACCAGTAGTAGCAGCAATACAGGTAGCTGCTCATTTATGGATGGCTGCTTTAGATGTTAAAGATATGTTTCCTATGATTCCTCTGAGGGATGAAGATAAGCCTCAGTTTGCTTTTACCTGGGAGGGGATTCAATATGCTTTCAATCGACTCCCACAAGGGTATAAACATTTTCCCACTATTGCTCATAATACTTTGGCCAAGCTTCTTGATATGGTGGAGATGCTGTTGGGTGTTCATATATATCAGTATATAGGAAATATTAAAGAACAGGTAGGACAAGAAATTAAATTTTTAGGAGCTTGGTGGGTGGCTGGAGCAATTGTAGTATCTGATATTTTATCAGTTATTGAGAAGGGACAGATACCAGGTAATAAGGTAGAACTGCAGCAACTGTTGAGTTATTGGAGGAAGCATATACCAGGGTCTTCAGTAATTGCCTGCCCTTTATATGGTTTGCTGCGGAAAGATAGAGCATGGGACTGGACGTTACAGCATACAGAGGCCCTGAATGTTTTAAAGGATGAACTTAAAACTTATCAGAAGTTGGGGCCCTTACATCCACAGGACCCGTTGAGAGTGAAGTGGGGATTTGCAGAACATGCCTCTTATTGTGGCGTGTTTCAGAAGGGACCACAAGGACCAGTTAGACCTTTGTTATTTTCTTTCACTTCATTTAAGGAGGCTGAACGGCGGTATATAGAGTGGGTAAAGGGCCATGTAAGAGATGGAACCCCTGCTGCAAAATGGAATCAACAAGTAGATCATTTGGCCCAAATCAGGGTAGTTAATAGTGACAAAGGAGATTGGGATCGGCTGGTTGAGTGGCTACATATTAAGCGAGGTCACTCAGGGAAAATAGATCTCTGTTGTGGGTGTTGGTCCTGGGGATGGCCTGTGCCAATGAAGATGTGTGAAGCAATTCTTATGGCTTGTCCACAATGTCAAGTGAGGCTTAAGATTAACCATCCAAATCAAGCACCAGCCCAACATATTAAAGAAGGTAAGGGACTTTGGAGCACCTGGCAAGTTGATTATGTTGGTCCTTTAAAACCATCTCATGGAAGAAGGTTCATCTTGGTGGGAGTAGGGGTGGTATCGGGACTAACTATGGCTACAGCTGTTAATGTAGCTACTGGAGGCCAAACAGTCCAAGTTTTAAAAGGATGGTTTTCAATTTTGCCCATTTCTGAATGTATTCAGAGTGATAATGGGTCACATTTTACAGCTGCAGTGGTGCAAGACTGGGCACGAGGGGAAGGTATTGAGTGCGTGTTTTATACACCATATTACCCTCAAGCCAATGGCATGGTGGAGCGATATGTATGCCAGCCTGTCATGGTGAAGTTGCTCCTAGTTGGCATTGTGTCTATGGTCCTGGTAAAATCTAGGGGTTTATATGCCTGGGAGGCTTTAGATAAAGGTGAGGAAACCCACCGAATTAGTGTCCAATGGATAATCTCTGATTTTTAACTTGATGCCCGGGTTTTGATCCGAGGCCTAGTTTTGTTTTTATTAGGACCTCGGAGGAATGGATGATGTCGACATCTTGCCTGGCTGTGGGGATCCATATGGACAATCAAGATCCTGATGACAACGGGGTGGTGAAGCAGTCTTGTGAAATTGACAGCCCTCAGAAGAATATGATTGGACTTGGTGTTGTTATATTGGGCATTGATTGTTTGTTTTGTTAGAATGGTTAATCAGCCTTTTCAATTTTGACTGTATAATTACCTAGGGATGACAATCCACAATGAGCATGGAGACTCACCGGACCGCGCTCCCTTTTAACCTTGGAGGCAAGAGGTGACTGCGCCACCACTCCAAGGAAACCAGCCGAATCATGACTGTAGTCACGGGGTGGATTGTGGCAGGTGCATCCGCCCAGTGAAAACAGAGCTTCCTGGCTGTTGAAACGTGGCAGCTTTTGGCTGTCTTTGTTTTCAGGGTCTCGCGGTAGCTGAGACCTTTGACCAATGGGAGCCGCTATTGACTACAGGTCAGATTCGGCCTGGGTATAAATGGAGTCCCCTGGGGGAGCCATTTTGAGCTCGTCCCCTGGAGCTGCACGCTGCGGTCAGAGGACTCTCCCCTTGGGTCAGGACGCTGCCCAAGGAAACTCCTCGAGGTACTTTGGGTCGGGACGCTGCCCTGAGCAGGTCCTCGAGGTTGAGAGCCCTCACTTTCTAGGTGAGTGATAGAGCGTTTTGGGTTGTCGTTAAACCCTAGGCTGTGAAGCTTTGTTTTTCGTTTTGGGTTCTCGTTAAACCCACGAAGTGAAGTTTACGTTTGGGGTTCCCGTTAAACCCCTAGGCTGTGAAGCTTTGTTTTTCGTTTTGGGTTCTCGTTAAACCCACGAAGTGAAGTTTTCGTTTGGGGTTGTCGTTAAACCCCTGGGGTGTGAGGCTTTGTTTTACGTTTCGGGTTCCCGTTAAACCCTAGGAAGTGAAGTTTTCGTTTGGGGTTGTCGTTAAACCCCCGGGGAGTGGGGCTTTGTAAAGTATTTCGGGTTACTGTCAAACCCCAGAAAGTTATTCTGTTCTCCTCTTGTGGACATCCGGATCTGTAATCTACGGAGAGCTGACTGGTGGTTTTATGGAAAAAATAAATCTATTTATTTTTTTAAATTGGTGGTGGGTTGCTTATTTGGAAGCCTCCGTAACACCAGCTATCTCCAAATCAAAGGAACTTCTACCACTGCTTATATGTAGGAGATATGTACACAATATGCATGATGAAGTGTAAGAAGTTGCCAGGCAGAAGAAGATTGCACAGGAGAAGGTGAGAGAAGAAGATTACACACCTTGGAGGTGGAGATGGGAAGGACAGAATGAATTCGTTTCCCCAAAGCCGAAAATGCATCCTAAGGAGAGATGACAGCTGAAGTAATACATAAATCTCATTGTGTTACATACCATATGCATACCAAGCAAGGAAGTGGATAAAATTCTGACATCTTCATTTTCAAGACACTGCTCAGATATCATAGAAGCATAGAATCATAGAATACCTCGAGTTGGAAGGGACTTATAAGGATCATCAAGTCCACCAACTCCCTGCTCCCTTATGTAGACAAACTCTTCTTTGGAACAGACTCTCACATTCTGTGTGTTTATTAAGTAGATTTTGATCTTTAAACCAAATTTTAGTCATATAGAAGTTTTGAAGCTACACAGACTGAGATACTCAGACATTGTAATAACTGAACCAACTGGTACAGTATACAGCTATCAGAAGCCAGTAGAGTTTTCCTCTTTATTTTCAGTTCATAGAGATTTGTCATGACACATGGCTCCATTCCCTGTGACTCTATCACAATGCAGCCTTAAGTAATCTTCCTACCATTTGCTCATATTCCAGTAACAGCTATTAATGCTACTGTTGAACCTAAACTGAGTAATTCTGACATCAAACAGATTGAGAAATGTTCTTAGCATTTACTAAATTTCACTGCAACATGTATGTGCACTTCAACAATACAGGCAATAAATTAATTGCAAAATTTTCTGTCCTCAAAAAGGAGAGATTAATTGTAGCTTCTTATTCTGAGAACACTGAAATCTAGCATGACTATGCAAAGGCCGCATCCAATTCCAGGTTGCATCCTTGACAGGGAAGGAATTTTGCATGGGTCTCTCAATGGCTGATGAAAACAATGTCATCTCTGTTCCTATAGAAGATTCTTTATTTCCTGTTATTGTCCTTCTTTCTCAAAAGTATTTCCAACACTTCACCATAATTTCTAGACACAAAAAGCACATGAAGTATCTGGCAGGCTTGTAAACTCCAGAGCCTGCCAGTGCTTCCTGCTGGGAAAACTCAGTAAAATGACATAGTGAGCCTCAGGAAAAAAAAAAAAAAAAACAAAACCAACAAACAAACCAGAAGCCTAACTAGTTTACCTAGGATTTTTTTATGTGGTTACTTAGTGAGTGTAACATCTCTACAGTTATTTCTTCACACTTAGAGAACACACAATGGTGTTTCCTTTGTCTTCCACTAAAAGCAGTAACTATAGGCCCATAGCAAAAGGAAATATATATATATTGTGAAGAAATAAGTCTGCCTTTGATAAAAGCTTAAGAACTTCATTCTCCCAGACATGAAGCACTCATTGAATACCCTATGAAGGACATGGTGTTTTTGGAAGGCATGGTTTAGTCCAACTTCAGGAACGTATTACTGAATTACCTTTCTATAAACTATTAAAATCAGAAGTTTACTCAGTATAATTGAAGCCTCATGCTCTTGTCCCTCTCCATAAACCAAGCATGGGATAAGATACCAATTGACACAACAGAGTAACCAAGTTTCTGACATTACTTGCCAAGCTTTTCACAGCAGTCCAGTTAAAAAAAGCTGTGCATCCCACAGCTTGTGCCAAGACCAAGTTCTCACCTCAAATCCATCCAGACTAGCCAAGTACAAAATGTGAGAGTAAAATCCATATTCCTAATTTTTCTTATACTTTGATCCGGTGCATGCAATTATGCCTCCCTCTCGTGGCTGGTTGAAGTAGCTATTGCAATCTACCATTGACTTTGAAATAAGGACATGACCTATAGATAAAGGGTTAGGAAGCTATGCTTTCAATTTTGACAACTTCCTCTTTGAGGCACTCCTTTGTTTTCCTCTAGGAGTGATACATTACACGATACTGTTTGGCTCAGAAAGGAAAAACTTTTAAAGTACATAAAATCTCCTGTCTGGTTCACATTATTCCTTCTTCTGATGTTCAGAGGCCACATGGTCTTAACTCTTCTGAATGTTATGAATGATGAAACTCCACTTAAGGAATAGAAAAAATGTTATGTAACTTTCCTGAAAAATTACAATTAATCGGGCCTGAAATAACCATAGTTCAATATTCTTTGTGAAATATAGTTAGTCCCAAGATTAAGCGGCTTGACAAAACCTTATATGAATAAAGCTGAGCAAAAAATAAAGCAACAGGCTCAGCTAAACTGGCACTAGTGCTAGATATATAGGTAGATAGTTGTGGACATTTTTAGAAAAAAATAGTTCATTGCAGAAAGAGAGGAAACACCAAATTAACAGTTTTGAGAGAACTCTACAGTAACCACAATTGAGGAGAGAATATAGCAGATATAGAGTAGATTTGTAGATACACTGACTTTGAATAGGTGCTTATATTGTGTTTTGAATGTCTCATGTCTTATTGAAATAATTTGCTTTTAAGACTATAATTATAACCAGTATCATAATTAACAGGTATTTATTAGATCAATCTAAGTTTGTGTGTGAGTAATTTTTCTAAATGTCTGCTCAGAAAGCAGAATTAGGTTTGGGAAGGATACTGAATAATATCTAATAATAAAAACAAAACAAGTTATTTTAGAAGGTTGCATAATTGGAAACCTTTTTTAATGAAGTGTCAAGAACTCTATCTACAGAAGATACTGAATATAAATTAATTTAAGCCATGAAACAAAAAACAATATCCTTTTTTAAGCATGAACACTGGATAACTGTGGAAGCAGTCATGGTACAGTCAATCAAAAATTTCTCGTATAACAAAGACTTGGTTGGCAAGTGTAATTTAGCAGGTATGTGTCCAGAAAAAATCTTATTCATTTATGTGGGAATGTTTTACAGTCACTTGGCTGGGAGAGGGAAAAAAGTAACACATTAAACCTTTGGAAACTGGTACTGTGCATAAGCTGAAAGGATTTTTCTTTACGTCTACCTAAAAGTGTAGAATGACAAAAACAATAGGATCTCAGTAGGACTGAGAAGTTGTATTTAAGAAAAGAGGCAAAAAATCACTTTCATGTAATGTTTGTCATTCCCAGTCTCAAAGAGAAAACAAAGAAAATGAGCAGCTGCTTTAAACTGACTGCAACCTTGTCCTGTGTTTTAACTGCATGCAACATGAGCATGTATAAAGCATATAGAATCTCAGAGTTTTTGCAGCCAAGGCAAAAGGGGACGTAAGGCACCGTTACAATATCAGGTGCATATGTTCTTTAGAAATATAAAGTAGATGATAACTTCATGGAAAGTTTATCAAGCTCTGATATGAATAGGCATTGCCAAGAGAACACAATTTGCTACACTGTACTCAGTAGTCTTGAAAATTAAGACATGTTAAAATAGGCACACAGCGCATTGCAAAAAACCTTGGTCCAGTTCCCTATATATGACCACAAAAATGAGCCTTGAAGTATTTTTTCAAATTTCTAAGGACAAAAAGAAACCTGGTAGAATTCATCAGGACCAACTGCAAAATACTATATTCAAACAGAAATCATCAGCTGCATAATTATAGGATAAGGAACAATATACCAGGCTGCAGCTGTTCAGGAAAACAAAGCCATGAATGACAGCAAGACATAAGATCAATTGAAGTCAATGTTGCCATAGTGTTCTAACCAAGACAGATGCCACACTGGGAAAATAAACAGGACTGTATCTCATTAAAACCTCAGGTACAATACTGTGAATAGTTCTGAACACTAAACTGAGTAAGAAACCTTTTTGAAAAGCATCAACAGAATCATGTTTCTTGGAACTGCAACTAAAGAAAAAACTGAATGAAGTAGCCTTTCTCAGTGAAGGCATTGGTGGACATGCAACAGATAGTGTGATGAAAGTATTCAAATATATGAAGGGCTGCTGAAGGGAGAAAACAGATACTGAGTGCACTAAGACAGGTGATACAGACCTGCATGTACTGGTACACAAGAACATAATTTTGTCAAAATACTTCTAGCAACTGACAAACCATTGTTCAAAATGATTTTCACATCAGGTAACAACAGAACAGTGCTAAAGAGTCTTAAATAATACAAGCGGTTAACTGTCTGAATGGTGAAGCCCATCTGAATCGTGTAGCCATAATCATGTTGAAAAAACTCTACCTGTAATATTTAGCTAATTAATTTAGCTGTGCAGCTGATAAGATGCTTTCTCACCTACCTAATATTTTCAGAAGGTCAGGGCATCAGTTCATTTTCTGAAAGATCTTAAAACACTTGTAAAAAATTACAGAATTAAGATGCCAAATTTAAGTAGCATTTCTTTCACTTTCTTGTTATGTTAATAGTACTTCCCAGGAAAATGATACATTACAAATCAGAACTAAGTGAATCAGCCCCCTGAAGCCCACAGATGTATTTCCCTGAATTTTTTACTTTTAGAATTCATCTAGAAAAAAAGGAAAGGATATGATAGAATACAGGAGAAGCTGTAGAGAAAAGATCTCTCATTAACAATATTAATACTGTGAAAAATTATAAAAAGAATTATATCAACATCAGGGGAAAAAAACAAAGTCATTCATAAAATAGGCAAATACATAAAATATATGAAACGAGCCTACAGGGATTGAAAATCAAGAATTTAAGGCAAATCCAAAGAGAAGTCTGCCTAGTCATTTAAGGTTGGACATGATAGTGTATCTCTTCCATGTTTTTTCTTCTAATAGGGGAATCATATTTCTAAAGGTCAGAATGTACTCTGACTCTAATCTTCATGCAGAAAGAAAGGATAACCACTCTCCTTGCAGTCCCAAAACACAGCTTTTTTTCCAGCAGTTTACTATGTGTTTTATCTGTTCAATAGAAGAGACATAGACTATAGTGAAGATGAATAAATGTGAGGGTGTTGAAAAAAGAGCACAGTAGCCCATAAGGGATGACATTGACATTGCTAGTAACAGGCCACAAGGCCTTGTGTCAGGCTAATGGGCCTCAGGTGGTGTCAGGACTTGCTTGGACTCATTGTGGCCTATCTGGAGCTATGTGTCAGCTTTTCTAGCTGCCACAGCAATTATCTAACCATCACTTGATTATTATACCCTATTTTATTTCTAGCTTTTGCTTAGTTTTAGCAATTATATTATGTTTATTGTACATACAACTATAGTAATAATGGTTGGGGCAGATCTGGTAGGCCATGGGCTGGGGCTCCAATTCTGAGCACACACTTCTCACAGCTCATTTGCAGAATTAGCCCTTTCATCAGCAGTTCAATTCAAGATCACACAACTGCACCAAAATCTGGTCCTGAGCCCACACCGCAAAATTCATGGAAGGTGGAGAGAAGAGGTTGTTCTCAAGGCCTTGACAATAGCATAATTAATCTGTGTGGAATGAGATATCTGTGGCCCTAAAATCAAATGCAAGATAGAGAAGTACAAGCAAAGGAGGGCCAATAGCTATGAACAAGTCATCAATGGTCCTTTACTGCTGATTAAAGGAAAACAACCATGGGAGCTGTCAAAAACAGTTTTAAGGGTAACAAAAAATGTAAAAGAACCCAGTATCTATGTAACACACTAGATATAATAAATTTGAATGTAATGGGGAATTGTAAACAAAAGAAGAAAGAGTAAGGTGTTAAATAAAAATTACCACAAGCAGACAAAGGAGTGAGGAGGAAGAAGCCATCAACCCCACTTTTCTCCTAGTGAAGGACTAGATGCTGATGGCTCCCTGCAACACCATCACCACAGTGCAGCCACTGATCCTAATGTCCACAGGAGCAGTGGAAGTAGGAGCAGAACACCACGGAAAGGGGTAGATACTAGAAATTTTGTGTATACCATTTCAATGGTCTACAATTTGAATGCTAAGTGTTATCATCATTGTAACTAGACTAATAGTAATTCTTTGATTAGACCTTTAAGTGTTAAGATAACACTAAATTCTTGGTTATACAGGGTCTTGGATATAATATAGAGTGTGTTCCTTTGGCCCGCAGAATGCACAAACTATATCACAATAAACTGAAGGAGCATCCAAGCAATCTAATCTATAGATTGGGTACTAGAGTGGTTACAGGATTATTAAGCTTTTGCTGACGCTATTTCTTAAAGATATTAACAACTGAAAAGCAGGATTTATATCTTAGTTTTCTTTCTTTCTTCAGTCTCTGAACATAAAGTTTTCAATGGGTTGCACCCCAGATCCCCCAGTCCTTCTTATCATCGGGATTAAAAGATAAGTATTATGTCACTATTTTTTTTTTGTTCATTCTGAAGAATCTTGTAAGTAGCATAACTCAGTGGTTCTCAAATGAACATATTCTCTAGCTACACTTGTAACCACAGAAAATTCATGATAACTGACTGATAAATAACATATGTTTTTTAAAACGGTTCCATGGTAAGTGTTAATGACTCTTTAAACTCTTGTGGTTTCAAGCAAGTATTGTTAAAACCCCCTGAGTTTTCAATTTAAAATAATTAGATTACTTTCATACAGATTGAGGTACTGCTCTATTATATATTGGTGTAGAGTGTTCAGCATATGCTTGCATGACCATCTTTACACAGTTTGTTATAGGGAAAGAGGACTATTGTTGGAAATATGGGAAAAGCAAAACAGTGAAAAATCTGCAAAACACACATTTCCTTAACACATGGTGCCCAGAACAAACACAGGACAGGATGGAGATCCAGTGATTTGTGTTGCCGTGGCACCAAGGAGGAATGCGAAGCGAGGTGGAGGCCGCACAGTCCCGTTCTTCCACTTTTCTCAAGGAACGTTTGACATGACTATGCAGATTTGTCTTCCGCTCTTCCCCTTCTCTCAAGGACTGTTTTGCAGTACTCCACAGCCCTTATCTCTCATTCTTCCTCTTTTCCCACAAAAAGCAGCTCACACTTTGCACCAAGGAAAGTGCTGTGTCGTTACTCAAGAAACAATGGCTTGGCCACAGTCCCACCCACTCACACATATATACGATGATAAATACTACCCCAAGTTTGTATCTAACTCGGAGGAACAATAGTCCAATACCAAATCAGAGGGACAGATTGACGGGTTTGTGCTCCTTGCCGCCCCAGAAGGGACAACTTTTGGTAAAAATTGGTCCCTTGGCTACACTGAGTGATTACTCAGGAATTAAGTGTGTGTGATTGCAATCGTTTTTTGTGTGTAGTGCTATATAGTCAACCTGCAGTTTGTGCATTTATCGTAGGCAATCTTAAAGAATCTGTAGATGTTGCATAAGAATAAACCGTACTATTTGTGAACCTGACTGCTGCTCTTGAATGCAACCGGACCTACAGCACATGGGCTGTTCGTGCATCTGGTGTCAGGCCTATAGTTACGGCCATAATTGGCATACCTATTAAGAGATAAGTCCAGCCACCCTTAGCCCCCCTAATCTCTGAGGACCGGCTAGAACGCAAGGGGATTCATCTCGTACCAAATTAATTAATTATCTTAAATGCAACAACTATACTAATGTCTTATACAAGGTTCATATTACTATATATATGGTTCTTCCTGAGAAATATATAGCATATATATGTACAACATGTAGCTATATTGCTTACAGTAGAGTAGATCTCTATTGGTAGACCACCAAATAAGTCTAATTTCAACTGAACATTTTTCCTATTCCAGTCACATTTTACTGCATGAGGAATTTTCCTTCTTTGGTACCTACATTAGTTGCTTCTGAGAGAAAATATCAGAAGGAGATTGTTAAAAACTGGATGAAAACACAACAACACTTGACCACATCTTTTCTACAGAAAAAAAATTGGAGACAGGGACTTCAGAGTTAAACTGAAGGCTGAAATGAGATATTCTACGTCTCTTCCCACCTGTGATGGCATGCAGTAACTGAGAAGTATCAAAATCTCACTTACAATACTCTGTCATACCTCACAGTTTTAGTAGGTAGGGTTCTTAGGTAAGGCACTGGAAGCCTTAAATAAAGGAGTCATGATTTCAAATTAAATACAACTGTATAAATATCAATGGTATTGATAACTCTGCTTTCAAAATCTGCCTGAACAGTTTGTTCTTATGCAGCTTTCAAAACAAAATTAGAAAAACTCTGCATAAGGTGCCTGAAGATTTCCTTCTGGAAAAAATGCAAAGACTCAAATTAAGTGTTCTTTTTTTAAAAAAAAAAAACAAAAACAACAAAAAAACCCAAAAAAACCAAAACAATTTACATGTCTAACCAATTCTTTCTCATTCAAACATGAGAAATGTGGTAGTAGAACATGTCTCAGCTCTTACAATGAAGAATAGTTAATCAGAACTTAGTATGTTGCAATTAGCAAAGAGATAGAAAAAGACAATGTAAATATTTGTTCAGTAAATCACTGCACTTGACACGATGAGACATTCAAAACATTGCAGCAGAGATAATTGTGCAAAAGCTGTCATTTGTTTAATGTTTTCTCTAGCCTGCACTCCCCCTCCCATGAAAATGACTGTTCCTTTATTTCTTAGTATTTTTCCAAGGATGTTGTAAGGTACCTCAAGACAAAATTCTTAAGATCTCTCATTGACGAGTTTGTTTACTGAAATGTAAAATTTCTGTCTTAGTTACTATAGTGCTCACAAACACTTGTAATAGTAAAGCAAACTATTTCCTGAAAGCTACCTTTGATACAATGTAAATCAGAAATGGAGTACATAAGAAGAATATTTATATTTGTAGCAAATTATTTAGTTTATATGAGAGACTGTTAGTGGTTGTTTATTTCTATCCATGTAACTGATGCTACATTGCTTCATTTTATCATCATTCTTGGAGTATAAGGCTATAAAAAAGTCTATCTGTTCACACAATTTTTCCTACATAGCAAGTAAAATAATTCTATGCAAAACTGAAGTTTGTATATAGTAAGTAAAGAACTGAAAAATAAATTCAGTTGATGCAAAGTTATAAGGATCCTGCCAAAGGCAAGGTTAACAAGTCAAGACTGAGGTCAATCCATGAAAGCTCAATGACTCTTCAGAGACAGCTTGAAACAGAATCAGACCCTGGCACAACCATGGCATAACTCAGGCCATGCCTGAGCCCCTTGGACTGAACTGAAATGGAGACTTTTAATGGACTTTTTTTTTTTTTTCTTTTTAAAGAGACCTCTAACCCAATTTCTTAAGGGTTTGATCTTTATCCATAAACAGATTACTTTATAGCTTTGGCTTTTGCAGAAGTCAAATGAATGGAGGGATAGGCATTACGTGGTAAGAACATCTGCATTGGTGTTTCTACTTTCTGGTAATAAACAGTTCACATACATTATTTTTGTTTTCGTTCTTCCTCTTTTAACGGACTTATGGATGTTTGTTAACATATTCTATAGTGACATACTATGGTACAAGCTAAGTCCACCACAGAAGACACAGAGACAACTACCTTTCACTCAATATAAAGGTGTCCATTGTCTGAATGGGGCATTTCTTGGCACAGTCAAGCACATTATAGCTGGCCTTATTATCCTTGGCATTTCTCAGTCTGAGTCCACTAACTGAATAAACACACAGTTTTTGAATATAATTAGTGACAGACTATCGTATTTGTATCTAAGAGGGCAAGAAACCAGCTAATAGCAGTAACAGCATCACTGCAAAGGGTGTTGAATGGAGCCTCTGCTTGACTCTTTCAATTAGATTTGTACACAACTTGAGATTTCAGTTCTGTAACATACTTTTAGGAACAGATCCTTAATAGTGCACAAAGTCCCACTGAAATAGATGAGGCTCAGCCCTGCACAATACATGCAGAATTCAAGACTTTTTCTGTTGCCATAAGAAACAAAAGCACAGTCACATAAGGTTGAGAAATTGCACTGCTACTGTTAGTAAATACAAAAGGTATCGTCAGTCCCTTTTTATTTATAGATGGCAAACCTTTCATGTTCACAGCTCTTTTTAACCAAAATTTTTACTTTATTTTTAAAGAGAAGTGGGGGAAGAGGGAAATGTTCTCCTGTTAGCAGCTTCAAACTCAGCTTGAAACACCATACCTGATGTTTCACTCAAGAGAATAAATTTTCAGTTCACAGGAGAGGAATAAAAACAGACAATAAGATGTCATATTAGGGATCAAGCAATACAAGACAAGGGATTAAAGAAAACCACAAAGCACCTACAAAAGATTAGGTTTAATAATGAACTTCTGTTACAGAACAACAAGGTGGACCTTTGCAATTGATCTGCCCAGATCTTATCTCCAGAGACAACACACCACAAAATCATGAAAGTACTCATGGAACTAGGCTCAGCTCTTAGAAGACATTGGAAGAACAACCTTTTTAAAAACATACATCTCCACTCTTATCAGACAGAAAAAATAAATGGAATTGAAAATCACCCTGCTGTGACCTCATACATTACATCCCGTCTTTTATTCCCACAGACCACTGGATTTTCAGAAGATTCTCCTTTCTTTCCATAGCCTGGCTATGCCAAGACCCTACTCTTCAGAGTGATCTCTCCCCTGCCTAGTTATGTTGTGGGCTCTTGATAGATCTGTCAGCCTGCTCTGCACATAACATATAAAGTTAAAGCAGTCTGTCCTCATCAACTCACCCAACATTAGAGCCTTCTTTGTTGACACCTGCAAACAAAACTTAAATACTAAGCCATGTATAGCAGAGTATAGCATTATGAAGAAGGAAAACAGGTAGAAATCTCAATCCCAGACTTTTAGTGGAATATAATATTGTAAGCTATAAAGCATATTATTTCTCCTCCATTCTCTAAGCAACAGATTAAAAGAAACATTTGGGTTGTTTCTTCTTAGCTAAAAATAATACTTTGAAGTTATTTATAATACAAAATACAGAGTAAGT
Source organism: Strix aluco (assembly GCF_031877795.1). Taxonomy (NCBI): domain Eukaryota; kingdom Metazoa; phylum Chordata; class Aves; order Strigiformes; family Strigidae; genus Strix; species Strix aluco. The sequence continues at coordinate 84,843,456 of NC_133931.1, read as the reverse complement.
CCACAGTTAATAAAATTGTCTTTATAGGTTTTCCTGCAAATAAGTAATTTTTAATTAGTTTATATTATTCAGTATTCTATCTAAAGAAACACCTGGAGCAATAGTGTCTCTAAGCATTAGGCAGTTTAAGCAGGCATGCTCTGTTTTTTTAAGGCATGTTCTACTGAAACTGAATAGGCTTAGTTTTCAGTTGCAAAAGTGACTTCTACTCGAGTGAAATCAATGTATCACAACATACTCTAACTAAGGAATTCACTTCATAGACTATTTATAATAAAGAAGATTTTTTTAAAACTAGATTTTATAGTTACAATAATTATGCAGTAACAGTAGCGATTAATAAGTAAGACTGATAGTCAACCATCACTAAACAATGAGTGAATTAAACAACAAAAAAAAAAAAGGCCAATAAATAGCTACTCTCTCCTTTGGGTACATATTATAGCCATTGCAAATACTGGTTCATATCAGGAAATTTTATATATTTTTATATGTATTTCTCTCTTTCCAAAGTTCTTTTATGTAAGTATATAAAGGATATAGATATCCTATTTAAGAATAATTGTTGAATAACATTTGTACAAATAAGTAATTCTCTAGCTTAGTGGAACACAGTGAAAAAAAAAAAAAACATGAAAAACTGCATAAGAACAGGGTCAGTTAGATGTTGGTTAGCAAAACTGCTACTGTGGACTTCTGGAGGGCAGACTTTGGCCTGTTTAGGAGCCTGGTTGACAGAGTCCTTTGGGAGGCAGTCCTGAAGGGCAAAGGAGTCCAGGAAGGCTGAACGTTCTTCAAGAAGGAAATCTCAAAGGCACAGGAGCAGGCTGTCCCCATGTGCTGAAAGATGAGTTAGTGGGGAAGAAGACTGCTCTGGTTGAACAGAGAGCTTTGGCTGGAACTCAGGGAAAAAGAGTTTATGACATTTGGAAGAAGGGGCAGGCAACTCAGGATGACTACAAAGGTTATCCATGGAGAAAATCAGAAGGGCCAAAGACCAACTAGAACTTAATTTGGCTCCAGCCATAAAAGACAATTTAAAATGTTTCTATAAATACATTAACAACAAAGGAGAGTTTGCAAGAATCTCTATCCATTATTGGATGTGGGGGCAAACAAAGATAGAGGAAAAAGTTGAGGTATTTAATACCTTCTTTGACTCAGTCTTTGATAGTAAGACTAGTTGTTCTCAGGGTAGCCAGCCCCCTGAACTGGAAGACAGGAACAAGGAGCAGAATGAAGCCCCCATAATCCAAGTGGAAATGGTTAGTAATCCGCTACACCACTTAGACACAAACACAGGTCTATGGAGCTGGACAGGATCCAACCAAAGGTGTTGAAGGAGCTGGCGGAAGTGCTCACTAAGCCACTGTCAATCATCTATCAGGAGTCATGGCTAACCCAGGAGGTTCCAATTGCCTGGAAGACAGCAAATGTGATGTCCCTCTACAAGAAGGACCAGAAGGAGGATCTGAGAACTACAGGCCTGTCAGTCTGACCTCAGTGTTGGGGAAGCTTATGGAGCAGAACATTTTGAAGAAGTTTTCAGATGACACAAATTTGGGTGGGAATGTTGATCTGCTTGAAGGTAGAAAGGATCTACAAAGGCTGGATCAAGTGGACAGGCTGGATCTAAGGGCCGAGGCTAATGGTATGAGATTCAACAGGGCTAAGTGCCGAGTCATGTACTTGGGTCACAACAACCCCATGCAAGGCTACAGCTTTGGGAAGATTTGCTGGAAAGCTGCCTGACAGAAAAGACCCTGGGGGTATTGGCTGACAGCTGGCAGGGTGCCCAGATGAACAAGAAGGCCAATAGCATCCTGGCTTGTATCAGAAATAGCGTGGCCAGCAGGGACAGGGAAGTGATCTTGCCCCTGTACTCAGCACTGGTGAGACCACACCTTAAATACTGTGTTCAGTTTTGGGCTCCTCACTACAAGAAAGACTTTGAGGTGCTGGAGGGTGTCCAAAGAAGGGCAACAAAGCTGGTGAAAGCTCTGGAGCACATGTCTTATGAGGAGCAGCTGAGGGAAGTGGGGTTGTTTAGTCTGTAGAAAAGGAGGCTGAGAGGAGACCTTATCGCTCTCTACAACTACCTGAAAGGAGGTTGTAGCAAGGTGGGTGTCTGTCTCTTTTTCCCAGGTAAGAAGTGATAGGTCAAGAGGAAATAGCCTCAAGTTGCATCAGGGGAGGGTTAGACTGGATATTAGGAAAAATTTCTTCACTGAAAGTGTTGCCAAGCACTGGAACAGGCTGCCCAGGGAAGTGGTTGAGTCACCATCCCAGGAGGTATTTAAAAGATGTGTGGATGTGGTGCTTAGGTACATGTTTTAGTGGTGGACTTGGCAGGGTTAGGTTAAGGGTTGGACTGGATGATAATAAAGGTATTTTCCAACATAACTGATTCTATTATTCTATGTAGATTGATCTGATATCTGTAAATTTACAGTCTTCTACCTAAAACCAAGTGGTTTCATGAAACTTTTATCCTCACTTAAAGTATCAAACAATATGATTTTTCTGTCTGCACAACACCTTCAATACAGTACACTTTTCATACCAAGGGCTATATCTACACTGAATAAACTAATGGATTAGGTTAAGCGTATCCTGGCTGAATTGCTAGGAGTTGTGTACCTACACCAACCTCAGAATCATTTTTCAACTATACTAGTCATGAAGGCTTGGCTGCACCAAGACGTATTGCACACAGACTGAAGCAATTTGGAATTGAGACTTTGTGTCCCTATTCATTCAAGCTTTTGTTGTTTCTCTTCTAAGAATGAATCATGACTTCTACACAGCTATTAATTAGCAGTAATCCATAATTTGGAGGCTATATCCACTAGATTATTTGGTATTGATTTATATTTGTGATAGGTGAACACTGTTTGAATTGCAAGAGCTTTATAACTTTTCACCAAAAAAAATGACATTTTTGAAAAATAGCTAGATTTATTGAATTCTATTTCAGGACCTGAACTTATCCTAAGCATTGTACCAAAGATCCATGAGGCAGAGTAGCTATCAAAGTCTTATTTCTAGCTGTGGGAGAATTCCCTTGGTTCAGGCACTGAGGAAAACAGCCACAAGGCTACCCACTAATGAGCATCTGAAAATCTGGCTAGAGGCAGAGCTGGTGAGGCACTAACATGGCTGGGGGTGAAAAAGGTACTGCAGGACTCCAGAGTTTTTACACAGCATATTGATAATAAGGCATGCATTACAGAACAAGTTCCCAGGATCTTCTGCTATGTCACAGGCAGCAGAGTAGCCTTGGATTAGAAAATGTAAAAGATAATTTAAAGCTGCTTTAACTATTTGCCTTCAGCTTCAAGGATGACTTTCTACATTAGAACAGCAGCAAGTCATTTAACAGCCCCGCAAAACATCATCCGTTGAAAAACAACCCTTGCATATCATAGAAAGCCTTCTCTTGGCATTAGAATGGTTGAACTGAGCTGCTGTTGTCAGTGGGTACAAAAGAAAAAAAAAAATATTTTATTCCATTGTCCTGGTTTAGCCAGGATAGGGTTAAGTTTCCCCAGCAGTGGGGGGGAAGCTCTAGCCGGGTTATTCATATACCATGCTGACGTCATGTCCTGGCGCGAGCGCGGGAAGAATCAGTGATCGCGTGGGTTGGCGCAGCCGGTTCTCTCACTGTTGTATCGGTATATACTTTGCTCTGTTCAATGTTATCACTGTTATTCTTATTGTTATTGTTTGTTGTGTTGCTGTTGCGCTGTTGTATTAAACCTTTCCTTATCTCAGCCCTGGGGCTTTGTATTTCACTCCCTTTGTAGGGGAGGGGCAGTGACCACGTGGTCTCAGACCCCGGCAGGGGCTAAACCATCACATCCATGAAAACCAAGTTCCTCAGAACATTTTAAAATTAAATTAGTAAAATCTGAGTTTGTGACAACTAAAATAGACAAAACAAACAATAGTAAAATTTTAAGGAGAGATATTAAGAAGCAATAGATACTGTTTCTCAACAATTTATCCTGCAAAACTCTTTGATTAGAAATTAGTAGAATAATTGTATTGGCTTTATTTAAAGTGATGTTCCTGTCTGTCTTGGAGGTCCTCTTTCTATAAAAGATATATAAAACATTTCTCATAATGGTATTCCCAAAAAAAAACCCTTTTTTTTCCCTAACGTAGGTTGTGCTCTCAAAACTAATTTAACGGAAGAGAAAACCTGGACTGAATTCATGAAATGAAGAAAAATGATCCATGGAAAAGAGAAAATTTCATGTCTTCTCGGACTCTTCTGTATTCCAATGAGTTTCAACTCACGTTCTTATCTGGTGCCCAGGTGGAGTGTGATCCTTCTCTGACTGCCTTGCATAGTTCACTAAGGGATTACTTGTGCCTTTTGTTACTTTGCCCTCTGACTTCCATCAGCCACTTCGAAGGTAACCAGTCTCAGCAATCATTTCTATCATTCTTCATTTCTAATCCCTAAGAAAGACCTTTCCATTCCTTGCATGAGCTAAAACATAATAAAGAACATATAAGAAAGTATTAAGTTACAATATATGCTATACACTTAGCTGAAAATAATGTAGTGAGGATTTGCCTTAACATTTATTTCTTACAAGTTGGCACTAGTACATGTTACTATTAAAAAAATAATATTTAAAAAATATAGTCCTCTGGGTATTATAAATTTATAGATTGCAACACTGAGATTAAGAGGGAACATAGAAAAGTAAAAGCTAACCCCAGAGAACTTGAAACTCAGAAAATGCTATTGAACATAGCCACTATAAACCAACTTTTTACCATAAAATAATGTCATTATTATAAATACATTTGAAACAGAACTTAAATTTTCACTTCCACATAATATAATTGAAATTAAATGTTCTACACAGAAACTACAATACATCTATTCTGCCTCATTTTGATGGCAGACAAGAATTTGACATTTTCTCCCCACCCCCTATTGTAAGAGTTAGTGTCAGACTGCATGGAAAAGAATAAAAAAGCAGAAGACTGTTGGTTTGACAAATTTATCCAGCATTTATCTGTATTTCACATTTTCTCCCTGCATACTTTCCAGACAAATACATGCTCAAGGACAGAACTACTTAGAGTCTCCCTTGCAGCACTGAAATGCTACATTTTGTGAATAGTCTAAATAGCTCGACAAAGAATAATGAGACTTTCTTCTGTCAGGACTAAGAAACATACCAAAAAAAGTATCTGGATTAATTACTGTGAAAACAGAGGGCAAGGGTAGATTGATTAAAAGGTCTTAGACTATAACAGAAGCCATCAGTAGGAAAAAGAAGATAGTGCTAAGAGCTGGACTGGACTGGCTGTACAAAGAACCTGGGTTTTAAAATGTGCAGGGAAGCAAAGGAAATATTTGTTTAATGAGACCAGGATAAGGAGTAAAAAAAAAGTAAAGAACAAGGACTATCACTGAACAATTAGATAAGAAATTTTAGGGAAAGCTTGTATGGAACAGGGGAGAAGGGAAATGTGTCAAATATGCAAGTGTTCAAACTAGCCTTATGTGAGTAAAAAAAATGGACAAGAAGTTGGAGGACGTGGAATGAGATATACAAAGCTTGGAAATTACCTAGACAAAGAGAATGAGCCTGGGATAATAACTACAGATGAAAAAAAGACAGGATGGAAATAATTTGGAAAAAGACCACATCAAGGTAAAATAGGAGGAAGCTTACATTCATCAGCACACCTTCTCTTTCTCATACTTGATGTAAAAAAGTCCCAAATCAGTTCCCTCTAAAACCTCATTAACTTCATTAACTCAAATGGCAGCAGTCTCGACGGCTACTCCTCTGGCTCAGCAGTAGGGTTCCACATGACAGAGCTTTCAGATAAGACAGAGAGATCAGGAGGAAGAGCAAAATAGAAACCAACTCCTTTTTAAAGACTGCATTAAAAAATGACAGAATTAGGATTCTAGCCTTAGTTCAGTACTTTTAAAATGCAAGCTATATTTATATCCACAAATACAGAATTCACCTTTACCTATATCATGATTTTTTTCTCTGTGAAAGGCATACAGAAAGAAAAGTGATTCACCTTGGCTGTCAGGTCCTTAGACTAAATCATTCAGTCTTTTACTTTTTGCTTCTCTTTCAAGGTATATGGCCTAGCCATTTCCACACTTTCTTTCTGAATTACTGTCACAGTTAGTTTGGAGATAAGTGGCGGGGCTCATCTGTGTTATTTTCCCTTCCCAACAACTCCTGGTAACTCTCAATGCTCTCATTAAACTTAATGTTTAGTCAGCTGTTCACTATCGTCAGATGACTACTCTTTACATTAATTTCCTTCACCCAGCAAGGTGGCAAAAACCAGCACAAGTGCAGCTGAAGTACAAACTGCTGATAGAGGCAGCTCCCTTCCTGAATGTCCTAACTGTGAATATATGGTTTAACATTTATCAAAGTGGCTGGAGATGAAAATGATTACAGCTTATTTAGCCTATATTTAAACTGTTGCAACAGAGAATAAACAGAAGCTATGTCTTGATTTCTCTTAGTAACAGTAACAAAAGTTCCAGTTGCTTATACTTTAACAGCCAAAGAGACAATTTAATAGGATATTCTGCATAACAGAGAAAAAGTTCAACTAGTAATACTTTTTGTAAATTCTAATTGAGTTAGAATATATTATTTGCAAGAAAACCAGTGACAGTTTAAAGAATATGTCAATTTATTAATGTCCTTTCAGGTTTTAATTAGCATCTGTGGCTTCATGCTCTGTGTAAACTAGAACTTCCAATCTGTGGTATGAAAAATAGCCTTCCTAACTGAAAAGCTGAATAGGACCATGCAGAGGCTATGTATATTACAAAGATCTTTACAACTGGAACAGTAGGACTTCCTCCAAAAGAATCATTGCCTTTTAGCAATGTTTAATCTCAGAAATCTATTAAGGGGATAACTGTGTGAAATATAATGCTTGTGATATACTGTGAAAACAGGTTAATGACCTAATGATTTCTCCCGTCTTTAAAATCTATTTCCCCTGACAATAACTCAGCACCCTAGACTTTGCAGTCTGATTCTCACAGCCATTAGTGTCCTGTGGATCAATGGGATGATTCAAAAAAAGATAAAAATAATGTCTCAAACATTCACAAGCACTGTCCTGGAGACAAACATTGGCCCTGAAGAGGAAGAGTTATTTCCAAGATGGTTTGGAGAGATGATAGCCTAGGCATACAGGATGGAGGCAGTGATGTCATATAGACATGCTGTGAGTCATTCAGAGCAGGCTAATGGCATTATACGTTCTCAGCACCTGCCTGACCAATAAACTTTTTATTTAGCACCAACATTGTTACTTCTTAGAATAGAGATCAGAAAAGGCCTCACATAAAACTTATTAATGCCAAAGAACTATCACAGAATCACAGAATCATCTAGATTGGAAAAGACCTTGAAGATCACCTAGTCCAACCATTAACCTAACATTAACAGTTCCCAACTACACCATATCCCTCAGCGCTATGTCAACTTTACTCTTAAAACCTCCAGGGATGGGGACTCCACCACCTCCCTGGGCAGCCCATTCCAACACCTAACGACCTGTTCTGTAAAGAAATGTTTCCTAATATCCAGTCTATCACGTTGGAGAAGGAGTCTTATCCACCTCACTCTTAATGGCCAAGGCTAGGTTCATTTAATGAGACTCTTATGTATGCCAGCCACAAACCTTCAGACTGATGAGTAGTCATTTACTTGGTTTTAGGAGAATATTTTTCCTTTGTTTTAAAATTAAACCATATTACTAAAAGAAATATAATTAATATATCTATATTTCATAAATATATGTACACATCATTAGAATTGTTTTAATTGTTCTAGAAATATCCCCCTTTTACTATCTGTTCTTTCAACTCTGTTATTTTGACTTTGAAATCTGAAAATTCCTGTATTCTCCTCATATTTCAGCCATCTACCAGTGTATATAATAGCTGAACTGTCTCTGAGCACATGGGCTCAGGAGATGATCGTTTCCATTTAAAGGAAAGGGCAACTACACACACAGAGAACTGAAGCAGGACAGAGAACCAGGTCAATCTTGGAAGCACAGCAGGAGCACTCACTCCACTCCTCAGGATCTTGCTCCTCTTGAGTAGGAAGTTTTGGCCTAGATTCTAGTAAGTAGATCCGTGACTCCATTTTTGGGCTTTCTACAAGGCATTGGTAGCAGTCTGGTTCTCATGTTGAAAGTAACTCCTGCCACCAGACATCTGGGAAATAAACATGAGAAAGAAAGAAAGGGAAAAAAAATCAAATGAGTGTTCAAGCACCTGTCCTGGAAGAACCTGTGGATCTGTCATAGTTTTTCTGTTAAGACGTTTATGCTAACCATTCCACTGACTGCACTTTCCTGGTCCAAAATGATCTATTTTTCAAGTAACCAACCAACAGAACCACCTTAAAGAATATGGAAGAACAGTCAGGTGATAAGCTTAAGTGTATTCAGCAGCTGTACTTCCAGGATTAGCCTCAATACAAAACCTACAGTCTTGATTCAGCCCACACATTTGATTTTAGTGACTCCAGCTGAGATGACTAACTACTGTGCTCCTATATCTTCAGTTTAATGGTGATTTAAGCAGAGGATCATTATGTGGATCAGTACAGCTTTGCATGGAGAAGTGAGAAATACAAGTCAATTAAGTGATCACACTTCTCATTTCTGAGGAGATGTAGGAAAATCTCAAAGGTGGTTGCTAACCAAGCTCAGAAAAAATTTAGCAGATAAGATACTAGGAAGGAAATGAAACAAAATGAATGAATGAAATTAATGGAATAGGAATTAATTAAATGAAAGCCAAGGGTTCCCAGATGAAACATTTAAATGTGTCTATTATTGGGGAAAAAAAAAAAAAAAAAGAGAGAGAGAGGAAAAAAAAAGATATATCCTTGCTTACTAAAGATAACTATGAATAATTCCAGGAAAAAGTCACAGGTCATTTTTAGGAACTTGTCAGTTATGATTCACTGTTCTGCTTAAACTATTTTCTCTCAAATTGTGCAGATGACAATAAACTCCTAGCTACTCTATGACTACTCTGTGTAAAGGAAATACAATTCACATGGCTTAGAAAGCAGAGTTAAAAGGGGTACTTTACAGAGATTGTTTAATTCAACCGTCACCATTAAGGTGTGTAGCACCAGTTAAAGTCTCTACAAATTAAACTGAATGAAGGACTCTGAATTCATGCTGTTTCCTCTTTCTTTCCACCTTCATCCTCAAGGAATGTTCTAATTCATACACTTCTTCAGATAAAAGAAATACAGAAGAACTTTTACAAAGCTTTACTGACTCACAAAGACTATGAAAGTGAAAGGCACCTGTCCCGATCCAATGTCGGGGGAGGTTTCGATATGACCCCAAGAGCGAGATTAAGACACAAACAAGGTCAAATGCCGTACACCCAAAACAGGTTTTTATTATTAAAGAAGTGAAGAGGGGTAGCGATAGGACAGAATGGAAGGAAAAGGCAGAAATAAAGCAAGGATGCGGGATAGGGCTGCAAGAATAGTCACCACCATGGATCCAGCGGCGTCCTCTTGGTCCTCAGTCTTCACTTCTTTAGTGGTGGGTGCACACGGATCTGGCTTCGATGGTGGATGCACACCGAGCAAAGTTTTCTGTTGCCTTTTTAAGTTCATCCTATGGGCTGATTAGCATATCTGCCCTCCTTTAGGTTTTTTTTCTCTGGTGCCACAGGTTTTTGTTGCATCTGGCTTCAGGGCAGGAATGTTTGCCTCCTGTCAGTTCATTAGCAATGCATGTATGGCGTCTGGCCTACACAATAGAGTCACAAACGGCTACAGGATGGGGCCAGCTCAGCACACCTCTGCCCCTTTGAGGCTTGTCTAAGGAGTCCGACAATGCAACCGCAAAGAAGTGGGGGGGTGCATCCTTCAACACATTCCCACTTCCCTGAGCGACACTCCCCAGACCAATCCACAGGACGCAGCAGCTTGTCCTTGAGGTTTGCACAGACACAAGCAAGCTTTGAGACACTCATAGGACATTTCAGACTCTTACAGCACCTCAAAAAGTGACTTTCAGGATATTTTTTTTTTAAACAAAGAGATTGCATGTAGTGAAAAAAACACTGACAAATTGTGATCAATGCCAAAAAATAAAGGTCTTCTCATTTCTCATCCTTTATTCCTACAATGTCTGATAGACTTTAACTTTGAAAATTCTTTCACTTTTTGTCTATTAACATATGGGGTTTGCTGTTTAGCCTTCCTGCCTTTTACTGTTTTGTTGGCGTGCCAAATCTTGTGATATCTAAGTGATTTCAGATTACGTAAAAGAAGGTCATCTTTCTCTGATTCTCACACTGATATTATATGAAAGTTTCATAGTTCTATGGAAGAAATGGCTATGTATACTACAGCAGCTGATAAAATATATGGTAAAATGTACTTGAAATTTTATTTTAGACAAGAAAATTTTAATCAGAAAACCTCTTTCTAACAGAAAATAAATTAACTTTCCTGAATCCATGTAATTTCTGAGTTAAAAGAAAAAGAGTCAAGGCTTTTAATTTTAAGTATCCATTTGTTTCATGTTAAGGTGTTAAGAATTACTCATGTCTTACTAATGGAGATTTTAGCTGCATAAGCATTAGTCACAAATATCTTGAAAGTATTTCTGTTGTGAAAATTCTAAATTACTGTCTTAGAAAAAAAATCTTAAGGATCTTTAATGGCTGTTATTAAGCTCACTGGGCTGCAACATGTCATGAATAATTTCATTTAAGCTGCTAGCACATCTATCTGTATTTGCACCTCAGAAATGCTGTTCCACTTGCTTGACATTTGAATTGCATTGTCAGTCAGCAGAAAACAAATTCACACTTACAAAATAAATTAAAAAAAAAAAAAAAGTCAGCCTGTACTATTGTTTCTCCAATATACAAAACATGGAAATGTTACAAAAATAAAATTGAGTTTCATTTATCATACTTAACCACAGCTCAAACCACAAAAGCAGTGTTCTTAATAGACTGTATATAAAATATTAAAGTCTTCTTATGCTGTATTAGAACACTATATTAAAATTAAATGTTTACTGTTATCAGGAAATATTATATTATTTCTAAAAATAAATGTGATAGGCTATTCCATGACACAATGTAATTTCATGCATGTAAAAGCTGCTGTAGTCTTTCTCCCAGCAGATTAGATTTTTAGACTGTTACTTTGTATTGATCATCCTCATTCCATTTTTCCTCAAAAGTATTATACCAGCCTCTGATCTCTCAAGAAAATAGTTTGATTCCTCTATTTTCAGGCACTTGCCATTGTGTCTTAATTGTAAGACAACACATGCAATGAAATTGTGAAGGACTAAGAAGTTTAAAGACACCTGACTCTTTCGGTTTTTCTTAATTCCCTTGCCCTGATGTCAGATTCCTCAGTTTACATAATTCCATGGAGCTTGTTTTAATAATTTATTGAGTCCTTTAGAAAGTTATCTTTAGATACTTTAGAGTCCTTTAGAAAGCTTTAGAAAGTGATCTTTCCTCATTCTAATGTTAATTTATGATTACTCTTCAGTGCTCAAAACCTATACAGTTCTGTAAGAAAAATGAGCATTAGGACCCTTTGTGAATGTAACATGTAGCAAAAAAAAAAAAAACAAAACAGTGACTTTTTTAGTGTCCAGTTTCTGATATGCCTATTCCACAATAGTATTAAAATAAAGGCATTTCCCTGAAATATATATTTAGACATATAGAAAAGAAATCAGATTCTCATCCAAAATACTATTATGAAATTAACTAAAAAACCTGTTATATTTCTATGGAGTCTTGGCAAACAGAATGTTGAAAAAGTTGAGAATGTTATCATCACTTAATATCACATGTAGGGACATAGTGAGATCAAACTATATATTGGAAATCTTAAGTCTTACCATTTAATTCACTATTTAAACCCACTCAAAGGTTTTGGCAATGAAAATAGGATAAGACAATGTCTAGAACAAAGTAGGAACTGAAAGTATATGCCCCTATCTTTTCTGAAAAATCAAAGAAGCTACTGTGGCTTCACAGGAACTACCTTGGACAGGGAACACAGTTTTATCTACTGTGTATTATTTTGGTTCATATCCATGGAAAATTAAGCTATAAATGGTTTCAGTGACCAGTAAAATGAATTTCTGCACCACTTTATGACTGCTTGAGCCACCAGTTCTTCTCTTCTATGAGAAAAGAAAATGAATATTCTACCTGTTTTCACAACTGGTATGTTGCTTTGCAGAACCATTTTTATTTCAAACGATGTATCTTTCTTTGAAAGGATTTTATTCACCGAACTGACCATTCTCTGGATGCTTGTTTTTGAGGTCAATATGTTTTCTTTCTTAGCTACATCAGATTTTCCCCTTGATACTATATAGTACAAGTTCCCTCCAATTCCACTCCAAGAAATCTTTTAACGTTGTCTCCTAGGACACTTGTCATGTTCGCACATGTTTAACAAGCCACATTAATGCAAAAAACTGTAATAAAGTGAAAACTTAATCTGCGTATTTATGGCTGAAGTTGTAAAATTTTTTTCTCCCATAAACGTTTCAGGACAGTACATAGAAGACAGCAGCAGAAGTAATACCCTGTTTCCAGTCCTGCAGAATAGAAGAGCAGAGTAGATTACAATAGTTCCAGTTGGAAGGGACATATAACTATCATCTAGTTCAACTTCCTGACCACTTCAGGGCTGACCAAAAGTTAAAGCATGTTATTAAGGGTATTGTCCAAATGCCTCTTAAACACTGACAGGCTTGGGGCATTGACTATGGGAGACCTTGGCTGGTCCGAGGGATCAGAATGTAAGTTTGATATTGACCTTGAGCAGATAACCGTGTACCCTTAAGAGGCTTGAAAGTCCTGAGAAGAGCTGAATAAACAAGAGTAAGGAACTACCAGACTGGAACTGCCTGACCGCAAGGAAAGGAAGGTTATCGAGGTTGCAATAGAGAAGAGGTCATCCAATAATGAACTGTTAGTCTCTAATTAAACCAATCATATATGGACACATACTCTTAACGAAGTTATAAAAAGGCTTGTTAGAACAATAAAGCAGCCATTTTGCACAATTCCGTGTTTGTTGTGTCCGTCTCAACAGCGACAATTGACCACCTCTCTAGGAATCCTGTTCCAGTGTTTGACCACCCTCTCAGTAAAGAAATGCTTCCTAATGTCCAGTCTGAACCTCCCCTGACACAGCTTTGAGCCATTCCCATGCATCCTATCACTGGATCCCAGGGAGAAGAGCTCAGGACACCCCTCTCCACTTCCCCTTCTCAGGAAGCTGTAGAGAGCAATGAGGTCACCCCTCAACCTCCTTTTCTCCAAACTAGACAAGCACAAAATCCTTGGACACTCCTCATAGGACATTCCTTCCAGCCCTTTCACTAGCTTTGTTGTCCTCCTCTGGAGGAGGGCATACTTCTTTAATTGTGGGGCCCAGAACTGCACACAGTACTCATGGTGAGGCTGCACCAGTGCTTCCTGTAGTCCTCCCATAACACTGTCTTCTCCATATGGGATTTTTCTTTAACTTCCCCCCTGACCAGGTGCTCTAAGCATGCTTGTAGAACAGTCCAAGTTGGAAGGGAGTGCAAAAGATCATCTGGTCCAACCTTTCATGGGAAAGGGAACCTACATGAGATTATACAGCACACTGTCCAGTCACGTCTTGAAAACCTCTAGTGATGGGGACTCTACCATGTCTCTGGAGAGGTTGTTCCAGTCAATGATAGTTCTCACTGTAAAAAAAATTCTTTCTTATGTGGAGATGAAATCTCTCCCAGTGCAACTTGTACCTATAATCCCTTGTCTTCTCCATTTGGCTCCAAGTGAAGAGAGAGCTTCTGTCCTCTCTGTAGATGCCCTTTAAGTACTGGAATACTGTGAAGGGGTCCCCCTTGAGCCTTCTCTTCTCCAGTGAGAAAAGACCTACCTCTTTCAGTCTTTCTTCATATACCAGGCTCTCCAGCCCTTTCATCATCTTCATGGCCTTCCTTTGGAACATCTCCAATCTGTCTTGTCTTTTTGCATTGTGAGACCAGAACTGGACACAATACTCCATGTATGGCCTGACAAGCACTGAGTGGAGTACTTGTAGAGACATATTCTACAATGTCCTCAGAGGAAAATGTCTATTATCCTCTGCCAGCTTCATGAAATGCATCTATGTTTTGGGTTTGCCTGTCATTCTTTTTTAGAAGAATTTACTTCTTTTCCTTCAGTGTTTCAGAAACATAAAAGAAATGTAAGCATACATAAAACAAACCAAAGAAAAGATCAAGATAGAAAGCATTTCCTTTTCCCCAGTTTTCACCACATCCCTTAAATACCTCCCCAACCCACACTTTTGTTTTTCCTTTTGACCCTATGATCTAATAAAGAACAAACAGCAAAAAGAAATATTTTAAACTGTCAGAAAACACAAACCCCAGAAATAAAACAAAATTAAGGGTGAAAATATTCCACAGAAAAGGGATGCATCTGTTTGTGCACACAGTTCACTCTGACCCGTCAGACCATGTCTTACCTCCCAAGACTTGAATGACTTAATCAAAATTTACTTTCTCCCTGAAGCCATAAGATGATAAAAATTCCATACCTCACAAAGATCATAAGAAAATGAAGAATCACAAGTTAAACAAGCAAATGAAGAAAAACTTCTTTTCCAAATGTACTACTCATTGGTAAAAGAGAGGTTGTTTTTTTTCCCCTCTAAGTGATATATAGTTACTAGACTATGCCATACTGAATGATACCCACATGCAAACAGGTATACATGCAAACACAATAATTTCTCACATGAGCACAGACAGACTTCAAATGCATCACCAGCTTCAACAACAGCAACAAGACATTCTGTTGCTAAAAACATCTGAGGATCCCCTCTTTTTGCTTTAAACAGCTACTGCCTCTAAAATATCCTTCATGTTTCCTCTATTGTGCATATAATTCACTCTAAAATGCCTACAGCCATTGAGGAATATACTGATATCTAAATGTTGTATCACAGTGGAGTTTCCTTTAAATTCTGATACTCTTGTGTTTCATGCTAGCCAGAAGATAATTTCAGTGCAGAGGTACAGATCACAGAATGTGATTCTACTCTAGATCTAATAGCACCTGGTAATAAAAATACAATCTATGCAACTCCTCTCAAAGTTTCTTAACTAAAAGGTAACAAACCTCCTCATATGGCAAAATATGATCCCTGGAATGTAATTTACCATTTTCATATGCCTGTGTTTGATCCAACCAACTAGCAATATTGATCAAAAATTCTGTTGTTTCCTAAGACCAGTCTATTTAATGGAAATGATCTAGGTTGCCCTAATGGAAGCTTTTATGTGAATATGAACATTTTTAATACAAACCATAAATTCTAAAACATGGTTACCAGCAGTATCAGCTCTGACAAAAACACCTCTCTGTGGCTTTACTAGGCAATTATTAGTACCAGTCTAACTTTAAAGTCCTTCTGAGGTTTAGTATTTGTATTAGAAGTTGCAGTATTAAGCAAGATACATCCAACCAGATCACATAGCCTGGGAACCATTAAAAAAATGATAGCTTGCTTTATAAGGGGATGTGCCAGGTTTCATGTATCTGTTATTTCTCAAAGTGATGATGTGAAACAGAACCTTACCATATGTCTCCTTCTTCCTTATTTTACTATCTGCGGACTGGCACATTAGATGATGAAGATGAACTTGCTCTACATACAGGCTGATCTCTGCCCATGTGCCTTGCTCCGCTCTGCTCTGTGCTTTATTCTTCAGTGGCTAAACAGGTATTATTCTTCCAAGTTTACTATTACTTTCTGACACATTAAAAGATACTGGTTTTAGTATGGCTAGGACAATCACTTTATGAGAAAGTGGTAGTAACCTTCATTACAGTAAAATGACAGTGGTGCATTATCCAGGAAAAGGAATGCAGGGAGAGTGGCTGGCCAAATCTACAGATGCCTGTGTGTCTTATATCAATTATCAATATGTAGTAAAAGGGGGATCACATTAGAACACTTTATGCCTTCATGGATTATTGTAAGAAAAAAAATTTAGGTTACATGTACAAAAGCATACTAAAGCTGGAGTGAAGTCATTACAGAACTGATTGCTTTTTTGCCTGATTAGTTCTGAGCTTTGTACTGAGAAATGGCATGGTTTTCTTAATACAGAACATGTTTAAAGCGCTGCTTTGTAGTTCATTATTTATTCATGCTGTAGGATGACCCTTCAGATTTTTCTTAGGATTCACAAAAGGTGATTGTTAAACGAGAAGGAATAACCTACTAATCTCAAAAGAGGGAGAGGATTCACAGACTGTCAATGAACATATCAAAAGGAAGCTAAATCCACAAGCTAATTAAATAAGTCTCCATAGATGAGCAGAGATGGACTAAAGTATGTTTTGGAAGACTCTCTCTACATAGTGCACTCATTACTCGGATGCATTTGTTACCTGAATAAATATAACATCCTTTAGACTCCACTGTTCAGTTCCATTCATCTTCTGACTAATGAAAGTGCATCTGACAAACTGAGTTAATTATCCTTGCTCCATACTAACTCTGTGAGTATACCCAGGAAAGAATATGAGATTTTCATTCACTGTCTGGGTAGCACACAAACAGGGTGGTTAGAATAACTGGTTTCTGATTGCTGCCGGAAATACTTTGGCAAATCAAAGTATTAATCCTGCTTAATGCTTTTCACTGTGACACACCACATTTCATCTATAGATGAAGATTTGATCCATAGTCTTTCAAATTCCTGTTAATTCAAACTTACTTAACTTACTATCATGAAGGTTTTCTGTCAGATCATTTGTTCTTTTACTAGAAGCTTCCTCTATTAGAGAAATTTTGGAACACAATGTTGTCTTTGGGTCAAAGGCTTTGGGTCATGCCTCTGTCTGGTAAGAAAACCATTTTAAAAATTGTGATTTTCTTCAACAAAGGCTAATACTCACATGTATTTAAAGGAGTCCAAATGCTAGAACTTCAAAGAAAATATAGAGCATCTTTGGCACGGCAATAATGTTAAAAAAATCTTCAGATTTAATATTATAATACTTCGGGAAGAAAGAATTACTGTAGCTTTCAGCACAGTTTCTGCATTTTTTTCAGAGAAATGGGCACTGCAGAAGAGAAGGAAAAATCCTATACGAAACAAGTGGTTTTTCAGTTGTTTTTTTTTTCTCATCACTCCTTGACTATTTCTTAAGAACACTTATTCCCATTTGTGAAAACTTCCAAACAGCACTTTGGCCATTCAGAGAAAAATTCCAAATGTCACGTCTCCATTCCATGGCATAAATTCATAAGTCTGATATTTGTTAGGAATACAAATGCTTTCTGTTATATTGAATACAGCTTCAGTACATGGTATTGAATGTAAACAGAAGACATGCAGTGATTACAAATGTAGCTTATATTCAGAGATGAACAATAGTAATAAAATATTTCTACAGATTCCTAACCTGCTTTGAATATAGACATCTCCTGTTTGTGTAATGGTGGAAAAAAGTAAAAGAAGTTATGGAAAAAAGCTTTGAAATAAAAAGTATAAACTATTCTTAAGCTACTATATAAATACATCTGCATTTAATGCAAAGTGATCTTTAAAACTGAGAACAGTACAATAGAGCATTAACCCAGCAGCAAACAGGGAGAGAAAGACAAATCAGTGTTGCCAGGTTTTGAAATTATTGCAATCCAGTGAAATTCTAGCAGAACCTCAATAGATTTAGGGAAGCATAGACTGGTGAGGAATACCAGCAGAAGAGACAGAAGTGGTAGCCATGGTATGCAGAAGTTAGACAGCATCCCCATTCCAAAGAAGCTGCCTTGGACATTATTCTGACTGATATGTAATTCTTCATCCCATAGATACTCTGGGTTTGATCCACCTCCTTAAGTGAATGGAGAAGAAAAACTTTTTTTTTTAGGGATGTGTTGTTGGTCCCTTAATTAATGGGCATTTTGGAAGATTGGTCACTGATTGCTTTGTACCTATTACAGCAGAAAATGAAGGCTGGGTAACACACATTTTTTTTTTTTTCGAAACCCTCTCTGCAGTTTTATCCCCAGTTCTGCTAATATACTGGTGTGTAGTTTTGTGAATAAGCTTAATCAAGCAAGAATATGCCGTTTCTTAGGTCACATAGCCTACCGCTCTTCACCTACATGAATGGTGTTATCCAAATTTACTCCAACTGTGGTTCTGGATGATAATAAATTCTGTGCTATTTTGCTGTTTTTCTCTATTTTATTGTGTTGAAATGTTTCTGTTCTTTTTTTCCAGCTCAGAACTGGTCATGCAGTTCTATTCAGAAAACAAAAGAGGTAGAAGAAATCCACAGATCTATATCCACAACATACTGATGGAACGGAAAAGCCATGCCAGAAGACTGATTCAGTTACTTCAGCAAGCTATAAGACTTGAGTTAAAAACATATAGTAACGGATTTCAGTCAAGTAAATTAATGAAGTATTCATACTGCACATGAGAATACCTGATATTAGAATGAAATAACGGACATTTCCTCACTGGAAGAGCATGAAAAATATCACAATTTGAACAGGAAAATTTTTCAGTGCATATTATAATTGCATAATGAAACAATAGAGAAGAAAAAAACATACAAGGTAAAATGTTTAGCAGGTCACATCAAAGACTGGCAAAGAGAAATTCTAATTCACTCCCTCCCACTACTTAAAATAAAGTGCCTTGAATTAAATTCATTTATGTTGGAAAATTATTCTAAAACAGTGGCAAAATATGATCTCATAAATTGTATTGACTGCAAACTGCACCCTTTCAGCCCTTCAAGACAGCTGAAAAAAATCTTACTGTCAATATAACTGCTATGAAATTTCTCCTACATACAGTAGCACAGGAAGGACAGAAAAAGATCCCAAATACAATTTTGTTGAAATATATGAAAAATCATTCCTTATTGACTTTGATAAGGCCATGCCTGAGAACAACATTCTGTCAGATCAAAAAGTGAATAAAATCTGTAACACTGCTGTAATAAAGTGTGCTGACACTTTTCCCCCATTAAATATGTTGCAAACATAACTCTTCCTCTGTGATATGAATTTGAAAATTAATTTTCATGTCAGTGGTACTAAATCAGTGCAGACTTGTAGCAAGCATAAAATGTCCAAAAAACTTAATTATTTCTCTCACTATTAATTGAAAAATATCAAAGGGAATGCCTTTCCAGTGACTGAAACCTATCTTCATCCTCTTTGTAGAAAATTTAAGTTATTAAATAAAATTTGCAACGTGCCTTGCAATAACATCTGCTGTTCTACTCTACTGACAAGTTCTCCAGAAATCTGCTGTGCCCACAATTCAAAATAATTTCAGATAGAGGTCCTTCTTCAGGATAAAACGCTGACTATGACAGAAATCTTCTGCTTAAGCATAAGACCATCACTGAGAATGATCTGAATACCATTAGCAAAAAGGAATGACCTATCAAGAAAATGAAAAATATTCAGAGAAAGTTGAAAATGTTTGATTTTGGTATTTAACAAAGAAAAATTGGGAAATTACTCCACTTGTTTACCGTATAATTCATTAGGAGATTGCTTATTCTTCTGAAGCAACTACCTGCTTGCTGGTAATAATTCCCAAGTAAAATGCAGATTGATAAATCTACATTAAGAGAAAGCAGTTAAAAGTGATGCAATGTCACAATGGTTTCTACAAAAGAGCAACAATATTAGCATGAAATAATAAAGCTCTGTGTGTGATAAAAAAAGAGTTCAATGCATTTAAATCTTATAAAACCATAATTAGTCCACATTAAGGTAAATTGTACTCTTTTGGAAAGTCAGACTTCCTGTACTACAAATCCAAACTGATTGAAGCAATGAAACAAAGTCTTTTGAGATGATAAATATTACCACATAATTAGAAAAGAGTTAGACTTTTCAGTACTGTTTCAGTATGACACCTCCCCACCTCCAGCACTCCTCAGCATGCTGTAAACAGTAAACATTTTTTTAAAGTCCTCTTATACAAAAATATGGAGAGGCCACTAATATTTTTCTGGGTAAATGTGAATTTTATTATATATCCTGACCCTAATTCATAATTTCATATAAACTCATACTTGTTATTAATCTTCTAGTGTCTGCTTAAATCATATAATCATAGAATCTTAGAATGGTTTGGTTTGGAAGGGACCTTAAAGATCATCTAGTTCCAACCTCCCTGCCATGGGCAGGGACACCTTCCACTAGATCAGGTTGCTCAAAGCCCCGTCCAACCTGGCCTCGAACATTTTCAGGGAGAGGAATCCACAGATTCTCTGGGCAACCTGTTCCAGGGTCCCACCAACCTCACAGGAAAGAATTTTTCCCTTATACCTAATCTAAATCTACCTTCTTTCAGTTTAAAACTGTTACCCCTCATCCTATCACCACAATCCCTGATAAAGAGTCCCTCCCCATCTTTCCTGTAGGCCCCCTTTGAGTACTCGAAGGCCGCTATAAGGTCTTCTCACAGCCTTCCCTTCTCCAGGCTGAATAATCCCAACTCTCTCAGCCTGTCCTAAAAAGGGAGGTGCTCCAGCACCCTGATCATCTTTGTGGCCTTCCTCTGGACTCACTCCCAACAGGTCCATGTCCTTTTTATGTTGGGGGCCCCCAGAGCTGGACCTGGACACAGTACTGCAGGTGGGGTCTCACGAGAACAGAGTAGAAGGGGAGAATCCCCTCCCTCGACCTGCTGGCCACATTTCTCTTGATGCAGTGAAGGAGATGGTTGCCTTTCTGGGCTGCAAACACACATTGCTGGCTCATAGTCAGTTTTCCATCCACTAATACCCCAAGTCCTTCTCTGAGGGCTACTCTTAATCCACTCATCGCTCAGCCTGTATTTGTGCATGGGGTTGCCTCAACCGATGTGCAAGATGTTGCACGTGGCCTTGTTGAACTTTATGAGGTACGCATGGGTTCACCTCTCAAGCCTGTCAAGGTCCCTCTGGATGGCATCCCTTCCCTCCAGCATGTCAACCACACCACACAGCTTGGTGCCATTTGAAAACTTGCTGAGAGTGCACTCAGTCCCACTGTCCATATCACCAAAAAAGATGTTAAATAGTGCTGGTCTGAACCCCAGTCCCTGAGGAATGCCACTCGTCACTGCTCTCCACTTGGACATTGATCCATTGACTGCAACTCTTTGAGTGCGACCATCAAGCCAATTCTTTATCCACTGAGTGGTCCATCTGTTTCTCTGAATATCAGAGATGCTACAAGTGCCTTTAGATAAACATAGCATTAACATTACAAATATAGCTGATATACCCATCATCTTCTGATTTAGGTTCTGAGTCAAGAAGCATAGATGTCGTGTCCTTTGAACAATTTAGACAGTTAAAAGGTCAAATTGCACATATAACCTTGTGAGTTATTTTTAATTTTCAGTACTTCATAGCCTGTGGTTTTTTGCATTTACTCAAAAATTATATAACCTTTGGACCATTATACAAGTATTATAATTCATTCATAGATAGCTTATTAAAAGGCATTGATCTCAGCATATTCATTGACTAGTAGCTGAACACCATTTCCCAGGTTCAAATGCACTATTATGTATTTGGGAATGTTTTCATAATATTGCTACATTCCTTCAAAGAAAATTTTTTTAGAATTCTTACTGTGTAATAGTAACATATATTTAGTTTATTTTGAAGTAACATGTCCTCTAAAGAATGCAGTTATTCATCCTTGTTATTACAATCTGTTATGTTCCATCAGTCCATTATGTGGGTATTTAATTTTAATACCATGAATATGAACCAGGATTCAAATTATTCTGGAATGTTTGCAGTACCACATATTCTATTTCATCAGTTTAACAATGACTACACTTGTGGAAATAAGGTGTATTGTTTATTTCATGTAAAGCATAGGGTCTCAAGTCAGCAATGCTCTAAGAACTCTGGCACCAATTCAACAGCAACAAACGAAACCCTCATTTGGGAATTTGTAGGGATATGAAAAGCCTAATTAAAATATGAACATGGAGTAATTGTATCTAAAATGAAAGCGTAAAAAAGGAACAATACCTTAATAACAATATTAGGTTATTAATTACACAATATTTAGGCAAATATACATCTTGACTTCCTCAGATTTTAATTCAAGTCAGTCAAAAAGAATTTCAATATTTTTGTATTAGTTTATTTTGCAGGGCTGAACTGTAGCTCTAAGAAATGCTTAGCACATAGATGAGATGTCTAAAGGGTAGTTTAGGCAACCTTGGATTATGTTATGATTCAGAACGTCTTAATTTGGTTTTTAGTTTCTCTCTTGCTGCAAGGCTGGGAAAGGAACATATTGTCCTTAAAAGATCATTAGCTTTGTAGATATCAGAGAAGTCCTTTTGCAAGCATATTGGACATAATGCATATTGACAATTCACTTTCAGTACTTTCAGTGCCTTCATTTACCTTGGGAATATGCTCTTACAAATTTAAAATTCTAACAACCATGTTATAATATGGTGAAAATAATTAGACTCCTTGCACTAATTGTAAACATTAATATAATTTTCAGCAGTATTAATATATTTACTGGTTTTGTAAGGCTAACTGCTTTGCAGTGTTCCTCATCTGATTTATATTTCACATGGAAGCACACAGGTTTTTAGCTTCTACTTTAGGTATTATGCAACTTGAATGCAAAGAGGAAGGGTGGAGTTTATGCCAGGAAGAAGAGCCAAGTAGTTTTAATTCAGGCAAATTACTCAAGAGGAAACAGCCTTGCGGTGATGTTGCTTTGAATTCTTTATCGGGCTCCCATAAATGAGAGATGCCTCCAGGCCTCCAAATTAGAAAACCTAGATCTGCTTCTAGGAAAAGCACAATCTGTGCTTTCTTGTATTCTGGTTTCAGGAAAAGATAATACATATGAACCACAGCTACTCAGGTGGAAATTTGTAGGCTGCTCACTAAAGGACTAAATCATGGGCTGCAGTGACTACCATGTTGTTTAAAGCTTCTCTGCTCTATAATTACCCTTCAAGCTTGCTGTTCTCTTTTTCTTGTCATTCTGTATATTGAATTAAGTAGAACAGGTAACATTCCAAAATCACTTTCATTGAATTTGAACTAGGCTTAAACATGAATAATGCGTACACCTGGTGTATGCAAAGTTTTGCCTTATAGGAAATATGCATGGAAATAAATTAAGGTGATTTTACTTAAATATTTGAAGACTGTACAAGAATGTGAGGCATAGTATCCCACTGGAATTTCTGAAAGGTTTCTTAGACCCATCTGTCTTTACACCAGAGCATTACATTTGATCTGTAAGATCAAATCACCAAATTTGGGTCTGTAAGACAGAGGTAGGTGACAATCTTTGTCTGTGAATACTGAGAAAAGTGGCCTCAGCCTTGGCCCTGCCCCAGCCACACCAGCCTCACTGTCCCCACTGCCTAGGTTGAGCCAGACTGTCCTTGTTGCTGCTGCCTCAAAATATCTCAAGTTTTGGTTTTCTGTTAATGGTTCAAAATAGCTTAATGAGACTTCTCCATTCTGACTATGTGGTATTATTAGCAATTCATTGTAAATATATTGTCATAAAATATAGAGATCTAGTGTTAAAGGCATAAGTATAAACATTTCCAAATTCTTTTTACAACAGAATTTACAAGAAGTTAAGCAGATGGGTACAAGATGAGCCATCACTTTCTATTCCAAGCAGGGCAACACTAGACTTTAATTTGTCTTTCATTCATTTTACATCTGGACTCCAGATTTCTGCTTTAGATCAGGCAGCTGTACCATGGAACTCTGCATTTATTGATGTATTATTTTATTTTAATACAGAATAGGAACCAGACATAAAGTTTGGCAGTGGCTTCAAACATAAAGGTTGAACCATTTTGGTAAAAAACCTGAATAGTTAGCTTGTATTCATTATGAAATAGCTGTAGCTTTTGAGAAAACATGGAGGTTTGAGGAAGCTTTTGATGGCTTGACTTATATTAGAAGCTGCTACAACTGCAAAAGACAGTTGCAAAACTGCCAATCACAAAAGGAAGCATGTATAATAATTAGACATTAAAAGAGCTGAAAGAACAATTCTGAGATAATGATCTTGGGTTAGAAATCTGAAAACAACTGTCATGTCAAAGTTGAAAGAATTCTCAGTATCCAAATAAATATTCTGAAATAAATAGGTTAGATTACAAGATTTCAGAGAAGGGTCTGCTAGACCAGATCCGCTCCAGCAGGATGTATTCAGGAAGAAACTGGAGGACATCAAAGGAAGTCTATGACTTCCAAGCTAGTGCATGTGAAATAAGCACCATCACTCAGGCATAGCACACTCACTATACTCCAAGGAAAGATCAAGACCAGGATTCCTCCAAATTCCAAGTGTTCTGTAGGCATGTGACTATTCTGCCACACAAGCACTGGCCTTGTATCAACACCTCAAACCCAGCTAGGAAGTGAAAGACCAAACTGGATGTTGTGTTGCTGACAGCCCGTACGAAACAGTTAGACAGGTTTATGTTTCTCTCTAACATACCCAGGAGTTCAGCCATTCCCTTGCACTAAACATAGGAGGAAGATAGACTTGGACTTACCTGAATTTAGCTAGATGTGCACAAGGGTCAGGGTAATAATACCAGTGTTCATAACAAAGCAAAGACTTTTTCTCTCCTGAAGGTGCTAAAGGAATGCACTGGAGTTTGAAATAACAACTGTAATTCATCCCCTGCCTCGCCCCACATGTTGGAAACACACCTTTTTGGAAGCAAACTGTTCCCTATCCTCTCTGGAGTGGTACCTGCACAGGTACTCCCACAGCTGGTGTCACAAGCAAAATCCAGCTGATGGTGACAAGAGTGGGAAATACTATGAAGAATTCTTTACTTTGGGTAAGGCTTTAATCTTGTATCTGCCTCTCAGTTACATGATATGGTACTCTACACTTATTTGGCCATATAAAGGACTCTCAGATAAATTCTTTAAAACACAAAGAAGCTGGGGACAATGTGATTTCTTGTATTGGGTTTATGTGAGAACGTGCCAGAATCTTCCCCCATGTCTGATAGAGCCAGTGCCATCCAGCTACAAGACGGACCCACTGCTGGCCAAAGCTGAGCCCATCAGTGACAGTGGTAGTACCTCTGAGATAACATATCCAAGAAGGGGACAAAACTGCTGTGCCACAGCAGCCATAAGAGAGGAGTGAGAATATGTGAAACAACCCTGCAGACACCAAGGTCAGTGAAGAAGGAGTGGGAGGAGGTGCTCCACGTGCCAAATCAGAGATTCCCCTGCAGCCCATGATGAAGACTGTCCCC
Organism: Strix aluco; assembly: GCF_031877795.1. Taxonomy (NCBI): domain Eukaryota; kingdom Metazoa; phylum Chordata; class Aves; order Strigiformes; family Strigidae; genus Strix; species Strix aluco. The sequence continues at coordinate 84,818,049 of NC_133931.1, read as the reverse complement.
CTGCAGCTCATGGAGGTCCACAGTGGAGCAGATATCCACCTGCAGCCCATGGAGGATCCCACGTGGGAGCAGGTAGATGTGTCTGAAGGAGGCTGTGACCCCGTGGAGAGCCTGCACTGGAGCAGGCTCCTGGCAGGACCTGTGACCCCATGGAAAGAGAAGCCCATGTTGGAGTAGGTTTCCTGGCAGGACTTGTGACCCTATGGAGGACCCATGCTACAGCAGTCAGTTCCTGAAGGACTGCATCCCGTGAAAAGGACCCACACTGGAGGAGTTAATGAAGAATTGCAGCTTGTGGGAAGGACTCACATTGGAGAAGTCTGTGGAGGTCTGTCTCCTGTGGGTGGGACCCCATGCTGGAGCAGGGAAAGAATGTGAGGAGGAAGGAATGGCAGTGACAGCACTGACTGAACTGACAGCAAGAACCATTCCCTGTCCTCCGTGTCGCTCGGTAGAGAAGGTAGAGAAGTCAGGAGAAAAGTTGAGCCCAGGAAGAAGGCACGGGTGGGGGGAAGGTGTTTTAAGATTTGGGTTTATTTCTCATTACCCTACTCTGATCTGATTAGTAATAAACTAAACTAATTTCCCCAAGTCGAGTCTGTTTTGCCTGTGATGGTAATTGGTGAGTGATCTGTCCCTGTCCTTATCTTGACCTAAGAGCCCTTCATTGTATCTTCTCTTCCCATGTCCATTTGAGGAAGGGGAGTGATAGAGCTGCTTGGTGGGCACCTGGCATCTGCTCAGGGTCAACCCAGCACACTCCTTAGAAGATTTCTGTAGGGTAATGGTAGGATAGTCAGATCTCATAACAGTTTGTGATATGTGAGAGATCTAAATTATTACTGTGGGTTGGTGAATGGTGAATCTTGTTTCTCCACCTGAAATGGCTTTTAAGATAAATACAGGAGTGATTTAACTCTGCAACGTAATATGCAATTATTCAAGGTGGTCCTTAAAGAGTGGCTTGGTTTTGTGGCCACTCCTGCTTAACATCTTTATTGATGATCTCCACGAGGGGATCGAGTGCACCCTCAGTAAGTTTGCAGATGACACCAAGTTGGGTGGGAGTGTTCATCTGCTCGAGGGTAGGGAGGCTCTGCAGAGAGACCTGGACAGGCTGGAGCGATGGGCTAAGGCCAACTGTAGGAGTTTCAATAAGGCCAAATGTCGGGTGCTGCACTTGGGCCACAACAACCCCCAGCAGCGCTACAGGCTTGGGGAGGAGTGGCTGGAGAGCTGCCAGTCAGAGAGGGACCTGGGGGTGTTGATTGACAGCCGGCTGAACATGAGCCAGCAGTGTGCCCAGGTGGCCAAGAAGGCCAATGGCATCCTGGCCTGTATCAGAAATAGTGTGGCCAGCCGGGACAGGGAAGTGATCTTGCCCCTGTACTGGTGAGGCCACACCTCAATTACTGTGTTCAGTTTTGGGCCCCTCACTACAAAAAGGACATGGAATTACTCGAGCGTGTCCAGAGAAGGGCAATGAAGCTGGAGCAGGGTCTGGAGGACATGTCGTATGAGGAGCGGCTGAGGGAACTGGGGTTGTTTAGTCTGGAGAAGAGGAGGCTGAGGGGAGACCTCATCGCCCTCTACAACTACCTGAAAGGAGGTTGCAGAGAGCTGGGGATGAGTCTCTTTAACCAAGTAACAAGCGACAGGACAAGAGGGAATGGCCTCAAGTTGCGCCAGGGAAGGTTTAGACTAGATATTAGGAAGTATCTCTTTCCGGAACAGGTTGTTAGGCGTTGGAATGGGCTGCCCAGGGCGGTGGTGGAGTCCCCATCTCTGGAGGTGTTTAAGAGTAGGGTCGACATAGCGCTTAGGGATATGGTGTAGTTGGGAACTGTCAATGTTAGGTCAATGGTTGGACTGGATGATCTTCAAGGTCCTTTCCACAGAATCCTAGATGATTCTGTGATTCTGTGATACTGCTAAATATTTCTGTAACAGCCTGTTTCTATCCATCCTACAGTTTACAAATAGAGAATCTGTCAATGTACTGATTAATCACCAGTATGTCCGTCCATTGTTTTTTTTTCAGAAAGCAGTGCAAAAAGGCGATGTTAATGAGGGAACAAGGACAAATGTACATCGAAGTTTAAAACAAATTTTAATTTCTGTCAAACATATTTATCCTTCCACTGATTATTCTTTTAGAATTTAGAGACAGCTTATTTTTCTAGCATTATTTGTCACTGCTATTTAGCTGTAAGCTGTAATTTAGCACTGTACCACTACTGCACAGTAGCCCTCCAGCAGACATAACTGACCGCAGATACCAAGCTCAGCAAATCTAGCACCTACAAACAATAGTAACTTCCATACCAAAGTTATCCCCGTCTCAAAATCTGTGAGTAACAAGCTGAATTCGAGAGCCAAAGAAGTGTAAGAAGAAAACCAAAGCCAATAAGGGGATCTGTATTGTGTCCAGTATGACACCTTTCCAGTATGGTTGCCCAAGGACTATGGCAGATTAGGAAATACTCCTTGTTCTACTGTAAGAAGTAAGGGACATAAAACCTGCACAGTGTCTTATTCTTTCCCAGCTACTATGATGGCTCACTGGGATCAAAAGAAACCTCCTGACAGTTGCCCTAATTTACATGTAAGGGATCAGCCCTATAGTCTATAAAGCTTATTTGTACACCTCCTCCTTAACACTCTTACCATATTACCTGCTACTCCTCCACAGCAAAGAAAAATAATATTTCTGTTATATCCTCCTTGATGCTAGAACTGAGATATGTGGGTAACAACAGGTCAATGTACAGTATTTCAGAAGTAAAATGCCTTGTTTCCTTTCATTTGAAATGTACATTTTCTCTGAAAATATTTTACTGTTAAAACAGTTCTTTTGCTACATGCATAAATAACAGGCACTCAGCAAAAGTTGTGTTACTGCTACACTGAAGCACAGAATTTCATCAAGTTGAAGGTTTCAATCCATCTGAAAAAGGAGGCATCTGATTTGAATATTCCACACAAAGCAAAAGATTTTTAAAGAAAATATGAGTCAGTGGTGTGACTAAGAGTGAAACAAAATTGCCTCCCCACACCTCTTTCCCTAGTACATTATGAATAATTTCCTGCTTTTATTGTGTGATGCATGAATCTGTGCTTGGACTATTGACTATATCTGAGAGACACAGGAAGAAAGAGGAGTAAGCAAATAATGATGAATTTAAGACAATATGAGCATAAGAAAGGAACAAAAATCTTTCAAGAGGGAGATGGTTTAGACTATGCCATAGAATCAAAAAAAAAATGAAAGAAGTCTTTCAATTTCTTAAAGTTAAAGCACAAAAATAGAAAGAATAATGAATAATCCTGCAATGACAAGAAAATCAGTAGTTAATCCAGCAGGTCTCTTACTATTTGTTTAAACTTTATTATATTCCATTCTCACTCTCCCACATTTCATCTCAGAAAGGACGGAGATCTTGTTCAAGCCTCAGAAACACTGACATAAATTATAATAATCCTTTGTATACTAAGGATGCACAGCTTTGCATCCCATTTAGGATAAGCCAGTCTGTTACTTTGTCCTGATAATAATATCCAGTTGGCATTTCTTCTCACATACTGAGACCATAAACTCTCTGACAGAAGGAAATATGTGTAGTAGTATTTTGCAAAAAAATTACATAAAAAAACTTCAGCTGACCCTGAGAAAACCTCTCTATGTTGGCTCACCTTTAAACACAAGGGTTGGACCAGATGATGTCTGGAAGTGTCTTCCAATCCCTTTCATTCTATGATCTATGGTTCCACAAATGTTTTTTAGAATATTTAAAAAGTCACATTCTTTCAAAGAATAAAGAACAACACTGAAAAAGGAAGAAAAATGAAAAAGGTAAAGATAAGGTTCAGGTTTGGTTATGGGCAAATTATCTGAACTGGTCAAAATGCTTATTTTAATCCTTAGTATTACATTTGTCACAATTCATTTCACTGGAGTTCCTCAGATCTCACAATGACTACACCATAGAAATATCAACATACAGGAAACAAGGCAAAAATACTTCTCTGTGTTTCTTCTACCTTATCACTGAGTGTGTATTTGATGATATGCAGATTGAAGGGCCAAATATGACATCATCTGCAATGATGGAAAAGTTAACAAACCTCCCTACAGCCATAATGTCCTGAAATAACATCCCCACTGATGTTTCCTCCAGCAAGTGATATTTCTTATACACATATGATGAAAGAAAATATTCTTTAGTACACTTTCCATTCTCTATCTCCTTTGGCAGGAAAATTCTGCTTTTTGTCTGTTTGCCACTGGGTTTTGACAGTGAGTTAATCACTGTGACACAGTCATCTGCAGTCTGTGGTGCAGACTCAGATGGCCTAATTCCCACCTAGGGCTTTTGTCAGCAGACTTCTACTGGTTTAGTGCTTCTAAAAGTCTGAAGCAAGTCAATAGTAGGGCACTGCAGCTCGGGTGGAATCTAGACCTCAATGCACTTCTGCTTAGAGATTTGATTGCTACTTGATTTCATTCAGAGCTGCATTAACTTTAACATCATTGTACCCACGGTTCCTATTAAGTAATTTTAAGAAACCTGAGCCCACCAGAAGCACAGTTCCTACTCTAAAGTATGCTTCCAGAAGGTTTATTTTTCAAAGGGCAAACTGTCTCCAATGTGCAGCACAGTCTTCCTTCTACCTTCACTAGAGACAATTAAAGTAGACACGAAGAGATTTTTTTTTTTTTCACTTCCTGATATTCCCCTTTGTCTGTGATAGGATGGAAAGTATATTTCATCTTGTCTGAGAAAAAAGTTTGTCTTTAGGTAAAAATTATTTTCTAAAGCTTTCAGCATTTTATTTTCACTGGCTGAATTGGAACTCACACATTCCACTCACCTTCAGGGTTTATCATTATTAAGTTAATATTTTTGTGTAATATTTGAAAAATTGTAAAAATTTTTCATAAAAAAAAAACAGCTGAAAATAATTTTTTTACTGTACATATTGTACTGCCTGTAGAATTCCACAATTAAAACCAACCTCTGAATTTCCAGGGTCTAAACATCAGATCACAAGCAAAAGAGAGGCACTTTGGTGAGACTGTGACTCAGTCTTTCCTTCTTTCCTTAGCTACCTGAGGATGTTTGCATTGCCATACCCAGTTTTCCAAGCGCCTTGGATTCCAGGTGCTTGGTCATGTGGTGTCCAGGCTGTGTATCAGCCAGAACAAGAGTGTTTTTTCTGCCTCAGGATTGAAAAGGAAACCGGAGCACACAAACCAGATACAGGTCATTATATGCACTAATTTAATTGGGATTCTAATTCTGATTTCTAAGAATTAACTGGAAATATGATTCCCTCAAAATCTTAACCTAATGCCTTGCATGGTTTCTCAGCTCCCTCTTTATATGAGGAAGAAAATACCATTTTTCCCCTTGCTCTTTATCCTTCTTGTCTATGTGGACCCTTATTTTATAAGTGTAAATGTATTTGATTAGATTGACACCAAGCACAAAATCAGATGAAGAATGGGACTACTCAGAAGCTTGAAGTTAATCTCCTGCATAAGTGTTTCTGGGATGTAGGTCTTAGACTTTAAACAGTTCAAAGCAAGAATGCTCTCTTGGTAAGGTGCATATTTGCCCAAGACAGAGAATTTGATTTAGACTAAGCATTACTACTACCAGGTACTACTAACAATGAATCTTACACTCATAATTACATGTAACTGAAAAGTGTGCAATTGTATTTGGACAAACCTAATTTATTTGATAATCAGCTCTGTTGGTATTATTAAGTAAGAGCTTTTTGCAAAGGTCAGGCAGGACACAAACTCATTTAAAATGCCTATTTACATTTATTTCTTTTATTTCCCCAAAGGCATGAACAAATTGCTTACAATTTTTAGCTTTTCATTTTTCCTGAATAATATATAGAGGACTCATGACATGTTTTATTACTTCTAGAAGTGAGCATGAGTCTAATGCTCTCTCACTTGCTGTTTTTTTAAAACACATAAAACTCTATTAATGTGAAATAAATGCTTCATTCTTCAGTATTTGGAGTGTATCAGCTAATTACTCCCTTCTACATTAACTAAAGTTTGAAGTGTGATGTAAGTTCCATTTAACGCATTTGGAGCCTTGCAAATTGTTTTCTCCTGAAATAGAGAACAAATGAGATTTTTTTTTCCTTCATAGTCATTGCTCTGATAGTCAACTTGTATGCATGGGGGACACTCATGTTTCCTGTTTCAAGTTTCTTGATCAAACCTGGATATTTCAGATCCTTTGTATGTGTTCTAGGTACTACATTATTCCACATTTTAAAGTCTTTGTCTTTCCTTTCTTTCCATACAGAAGAGAGGTATTTATCTTTATGTGAAAAAGACATCTTTATTTGAAAAAAAGTTCAGTTCTGCTATGCTTTATTACAATTTTTCATTAACTTTTACTTTTCTCTTAAGCTAAATTTTAGTTATGTAATTTTTCCTATATATCTATATATTATTTTATCTATTAAAATTAAGGAAAACTTCCTTGAAACTTATTAAAAACAACTGATGTACAGTGAATATAATGCAGTTACATTAATCATTTTGATCAATATTTTAAAGATGGGAATATAATATCTTCTCCCTCAGGTTGCTTTGACTCCATCCCCTTTGTACTTCATAAATTTTTTTCTACGTATCATTATCAAAACCAAGGAGTGTCACCAGTGGTCAGAGGAATTACTCCTCTTGTTTTCTTACAATGTTCTGATTGCACATGCTTTAATCATTGATGAGTATCCACCAACATTCTTTTTTAACTTCCATCAGTCTTTGTCAGTGTTTTTTTCTATCTTCTGAGTCATTTTAATGCTCCTTTTCTGAGTTTTCTATTCTTTACACCTCTTCTGCCATTACCTTTTGTGTTTGCTTTTGTTCTAGCCCTGAGTTTTAACAGTTTGAGAGACACTGTATCATTTTTATTGTATCTGATGAATGGAGTCCCTGACATACATATCAATTTATTGATATAGAACAATGTAGTCTTTCATGTTAAATCAGTGGTGCATTTTAGAGTTGACATGTACTCTCTGTGGAAATGCTACTCCTGACAGTTGTCTTAAATTTCGCTTTCTAGTGTAGATAATACTGTTTTCCGTGTAAGGTATTTTGAAGAGCAGTGGACTGCTGCTTTGACGTATGGATGCTCTGCAGTCTCTAGACACTGTAAGACATAAGCACCTACAAAGGATTTTTTTCACTTTATAGTGGTACCAAACAGTACTCTTTTTGATTAGGCTTCATATTTAATCATCCTTGCCCATTTTCTGTCACTGTAGTCAGTTTAGGTCTCCAACTTCATGGACAACATAGTTCAAGCCAGAGCCCGAGGTTTAGAAGGTTGTATGTTATTAGGGAGTTTTTCCCCTGTATAGGTTAATGAGTCCTTAACCCCTTCCATGCAGAGCTCTCATTTCTATTTCTGCAGGAAAGGTAATGCAGGAAAATATAGGTGCAGCTTTACCTTTGGGTTTCAGCTATGTCCTCTTATTCAATAATCAAGAGCTGCATCTATGCACTTTCATCCAGTTACATGGGATGGTTCTTACTTTCTCAGTCAGTCTCGTTCACTACATTGGTCCCTCTATAATGCCTCCACAGTTCAGCAGCTCTTTCCAAGGTAACTTACTGTTTCCTCTATTTCACCACTCATTTTATCTAGGCTGTAGGCTTTTACAACAGAAGTTTCTAGTTGTCTCCTTGGTTATATAAGGAGAAATACTTAGCAACTCCATTGCTATAACTGAAATCAAGTTTGACCTGGTTACTCCTTTTGTTTGAGTAACCCTTATTTTCCCTGTTTGTGTCCATTATACCTGTTTATTTCTGTCTACAATAGAAAAAAATGTTCCCAAAATATTGTGTGAAAAATTTCAAGAAATTATATCTACATTCACAGAAATATTCAGGTATTTCAGCATCTATTTTCACCATTAATCGGGATCAAAATCCAAATATTGTAATCTTTATTCAGGGGAAAAAGCAGGTTTACACATTTGTAAACAAAAATTATGATATTAAATATCAACATCAACTTGTAATGAGGATATCCACTTTAAATTGACATGTTGCTTTCAAATTATATCTGAAGTTGTCAATTTGAAATTAAATATCTAGTTCAAACTGAAATTAAAACAAAACAACTGTGGTCCACAGAAGCATAACTTCAGACTATCCCACAGAAAATTTCAGTGTTTTACTACAGTGGAAGAAAGAATCTGGGACATAATTACATAATTTGTGAAGAACAATATTTCGTTACTTTTTTTCTGATTATCAAGACATTTCTTCAGCTATTTCATGGCTTCTATGTCAGCAAAATTAGACTGCATAAAGCACACTGTGTTTAGTCTTGACTCCATATATTAACAGGGAATTAATGGGAATTAAAGGTACCCAACAGAAATAGACCAGGTTTTCATGATAACAAATAAGAAGAAATTACTTAATAGCTAAATGGCATAATATAATAAAGAAGCAAAGAAAACAAAGAACATTGCAAAACTCATGATATGGCAATTTCTTGTGCTACAGGGCTATTTAGGAAATGTATGTACATCATGATTATATAGCTGAAGAATGAAAATTTTAAGAAATCCTGTGGAAAAACTATGGAATAATTATTCTTTCAGAGAAAATAATAAATAACTTTCCTGTTATTCAACTAGAAATCTTACCTAATTTAAGCACCTCAGTTGCAAGAATTTAGGAAGCTGCAGATGAAAACCACTTCAGTAGCAGAAATTAAGAACAAAGTAATGCAGTTGGAGTGTTATACCATCTTTTGCTATTTTAACAGAAATTACCTTAATCTATGCAGGATAATCAGATATTATGTTTTAATCTAAATAATGTTACTGTTTCTTATGGAAATTCATAGTATGCACTGTTCTCAGGCCTGCCAAAGAACTGAATGATAGATCCATAAAGCTATTTGTTAGTTTTGACAATGGAATAAATACCAATCATTCTAGAAAGAATGCAAGGTGCTAAAAAAGTCTTATCCAGCCCTAAATGAAACAAACATCATTTAACACCAGGATTACATAAGTATATTTGCCTACTTATATTACATAAGTATATTGAGTGTGATTCTGGTTAACAGTTTGCAGTAGCTGTAGTTCTAGTTGAACTTATTCTACAGAACCAAACCCAAACCAAATAAAGGAACAGTGCAAAGTGTTGAAAAGCAATTCTTTTACTTATATTAGTACGTCTTTAGGGAAAAATCAATTTGTATTCCAGTCAGAATGCCTTCCCTATCAAGCCCGCAGCCAAATTCCACCTAAAATATCAGTGTTACTAGACACTATATTTGCAAAAACTGCATGACTGCCCAAGCCTGCTACATTCTGAAAAGCTGCTGGGAATGTCAAAAATATCTGTGCTTCAAATGTTCCTTAAAATTTGCTAGCAGCTGTATTATCATGTGGTGTTTGTATCTTTTTCTCTTAGCCCACAGTAATACTGAATTAATTTGCAAGGTTGTAATAAAACAATTCAGCAAAGTATGGAACCTTTTTATTATCAGCGCAATTATTACTTACCTCCTCGTTGCTACAGAAGCTACAGTGGCATTCATATGGAGACAGATTGAGTAATACTGGTGCATACCTAGACAATTCTGTGATTCTGTGATTTTTCTAAGCAGCTCAAATACAGGTGAGTGGGACTACTGCTTCGAACAGATAAAGGTTGCAAAATTGGGAAGACTTTCTGAAAGTAAGCATTTTGGACAGCAGGAGGATATCCATCTCTTCCAGCCATGAAGACAGCATTATCTGTATGTCAAGGATTATAGGAATGAGTCTCCTAAGGTCTATGTCAGGGTTCAAATGTGAGTCATTGTGAAGTCTTTAAGAATCGTCTCACAACAGAGGATGCCTAGGTATACAGAGATATGCCAGGTGACAGTAGAAAATCCAAGATGTACACCTGAAAGTGAAAATGGAGGGAAAAACATAAGAATGGAAAAAATCCACCAAGATTTCTGCATGCTAGAACAAACTGCAATGTCAGATTACCAACGGAAGGGATAAAGGGTGAAAATGAAATACTGTGGAAGACATTGATAGCAGAGGCTGAGTCCACATTAAGCAGGATAGTTCTATAAAAATACACTGCAAAGGTAATGAACAAATGTGTCATTTCAGTGTCTGTAATAGTGAGGTAGGTGATATCATTGGTAATGAAACGGTCTTTCAAACCAGCTGGGAAATAGGATGCAGTTACTAGAAAAAAAAGTAAATTAAATTTGTAAATGCTAAAACCAGGATTTCTTTCCCTACTGTCAAATTTATCTGTTCAGAGCAGAGAAATTTCTAGGTGTCACAGGGCCTGGCAGTTAAAGGGAGGAAGTCAGATGTCTGAAATTCAGACAGAGACACTTGGCCAGATAGCTGGTAAAAGAAGAAAGTTGCAGAAGATCTGAGAGCTTCCAGTCAAGCACAGTCTTCTGCAGGCAGCAGATGGCCAGACTTGGCTGACATTCCTCCTATGCACCAGGGAAGGCTCTACAGGGTCTGCTGCAATTTAGGAAGCTATTGAACTGACTGAAGGAAAACCTGGAAGCAAAGAACCATTTTATAAATAATTCTACATAAAATCACTGAACTCCCCCATAATCCAACAAGTAAATTACTGACACTGAGTCATTGTAGGTAAGTATCCTACTCAGAGACAGAGAACATCTTCCTGTACTGCACAAGGGATCAGTTCCAAATAACTTTGGTGTAAAATATTACATGTGAAACATGCTTCTTAAATTTGTTTATATTTCATGTTCATGAAATATTTCTGTAAGAGAGTGAGGCTTTCATTTCTGTGTGCACATTGTCCAAGGCATTGCACATATTTCTAAGATGTAGAAGAAGAAAATAAAACAATTTCTGCTTGATTTACACTAAAAGCAATTTGGCATAGGAATTTACATCTAAAATATACAGTTATGCAAAAGTTATATATTTGGAGAAACATTATTAAAATGATGAAGAGGTGTTCAGGAGATCTGGGCTTATTCATTGTTTTGATACTGAGTGAACTTAGACAAATCATTTAAGCTATGTCCTCAGCAGTTCCAAGATAGTGAAATACTTCTGACCTAGTGTGTTCAACTGAAATTGCTGCCTGCAGTATGTCTACATACAGGGTTAAAAATGTATACAGACACATATCATTTGTCAGAATAGGGTGTCCTTCCTCATTCTGAGGTCTACAAAAAGCTCTCGTCTATCTGTTTAAACTGAAAATCTGGGCAGCCACTTTATTTTGTTCTGATTGCATACACTGTCACAGGCAGAATTTAATTTCATTTGGATATTTAGGTGCCACAGTGAATAATAACTAAAATTCTGCTTATACTTGGGTAAATTATGGAGGGGGGAAATTTTCAATTACTTTTTTGTCCTTTAAAGTATATTTTGTCATTTTGCAGCTTTTATTGCTAAACTTTTATCACAGAATATATAAAAAGTAAAACCAGGAAAAATTAATTAAATTTAAATTTTACTTCCCAAGCGACACTTTAATTTATATAGATGCAGAAAAGGCAGAATTGAACGTTTGTGATTTTCAGTTGAGCTAGATAAAATAAATAATCTTTCTGGAAGCAATTTGTTACAAATGTCTTTGAAATACCCAGCATTTCAAAAGCTATTTGATTTCTAGTACAATTTCTTCTACTGAGGGAAGCTCAGGGTCTTAGTGGTATAGTAAATTATTTGCCAGTTGAGAGGAAGCCAGATGTTCAGAAAGCTTCTTTGCTGTTGAAGCTTTTAAGAGATATTTTAGTTATGTACCAGAATTAGCAATTAGTATTCAGTAAGTCACTCTTCAAACACCAGTGGTATAAACGTATTTGCTCTAAAAATTATTCATATATGAGAGAGAGGTGGAAAAACATCACCTAATCCCTAGTGCTGTGGAAAAGAAACTTACTTAGTTAGACTTTAATTAGCACTTAGCAGTCATTTGATGAATGTGGCCTCAAAGCCTAATCCATCAAACTGTAACTAGCATTATCACTGGTTTAAAAACTATGTATTAACAAGCAGGTTTGGAAAAATGCTACAGAAACCACCACGGAACTGGAGCACTATGACTTCCAGGTCTGAGAGTCTGTCAGGTTTGGTTACCTTGGGAAATCAAGTTCTGTGTAGAAAACTGTGATCTAACTTACTGTAAGTGAGCTGGCGGTTGCTCTAAATCTTTGGATTCTGAGAATGTAAGATGAGGTCTTGAGTTATCACAGAAAAAATCATGACACTTCAATTAACTGTCTGTTGAAGTTCACAGAATAATTATGAAGATTACATGTTAATTGTTTAAAATATTTCAATAATTTGTAATTAGCCCTCAGAGCCTTAGTAAAATCATAAGACTGAAATACTGAGTACTGGAGTCACTGATACTTTTAAGAGTAACTGAAGTTACAACACAAAAATCATACAACACATACAAATAAACTGGATTTTGCAGAGGGGGGAAAAAAAAAAAAAAAATCACACTTTTCTGGTCTACTAGAAGCTTTGGAAAAGTAATTTAAGAGAAGCATTCCAGAGAAATGGGTACTTATCAGAATTTTAAGAAAAAGGATAGTGTATTGGGAACAGAGGAGATAGATAATTTATGTAAATTGTAGACAAGCATTGATCTGTTGCACCCATAAAGTAGAAACTGAATAAGCATATTGTAATTTATATTAGCTTGCCTTAGACTCAGACATAAACCAGCATAATTCCCAGTGTTGTAACACTGTAACGCTGCTAACAGCATAACCAGCAAGAAGCACTCTGTAACACTGCTAAATATAACAGGTAATCGTGATGAAGCAAACTGAGATTTAAGGCATAGTTGCCCAAACGGGAGACAGGAAACAGTGCAGACTAAAATTTGCAAGGTAAGGATGAAGGATCTAAAAGAGGCAGGAGAGTGGTGTGAAGGAACCAGAACAAAACTGCAGAATAAACAAGAAAGATGCCCATCATTATACATGTGCTGGGGTAGTCATATAAAACCATGCTCAGCTGGCTTATAAGAATTGAGCAGAACAGTGTTTCAGGGATTCAGGATGGTATCATTGGATCTACATGCTTTAGGAATATACTAAAAGAATATGTCAGAAGAGATTAATGTAATGTTTTGTTAAGAAACAGGAGAAGTGAAACAGTAGCAAGTTGTGAAAATGAGAAAAAAAGTACTCAAGATGAAGAACAAAATGAAACCTAGGGCAATTTCTAAATACTAGTCATGGATCAATACAGATACCTAATTCTTGTTTTTTAATATTGAATTATAAAGTACAGTAGAATAAATGATGTCAACCACTCATACATCAGAAAGGCTTACACTTCTGTCAGTCTGTTTCTTCTAATGCAATAGGAAAATAATGTCAGCATGTACAGCTCAAAAATATCCATTTAAATGTGAACTAGATCAAAGAAGACATCTGTAACAACAGAAGTTATAAAAGTAGTGGAAAACAAAAAAGAATGTTTTGCAGGTCCCATCTTATGTCCTGATATGAACATTGCACCTCTAAAGCTTTTAAGAACTAGGGCAGAAAAATAAAGAATAAAATAGTCCATTGGAAGTCAGAAGAACATTACCATGATCAGAGTTGGAAAAATATTAAGATTGTGTGGCTAAATAAACTGTAAAGTAACAAGGAGCATGACTGAGACAGATAAAACAGTAGTAAAGCAAATTATATCCGACACAGCTAACCCAAGTAAAACTGACATAAGGAAGTAGTTAAATTAAATTAAATAACTAGTAATTAAATTTGGATCTCATCAGCACTTTTAATTACCTCAACCAGAAGTTTTACAAGGTTACTTACGTGTTTAAAATTTCTGTATCAAAGGAAATTATTTGAATAAGCAAATATACAACATAAATATATAAGAAATGCATATCCCCATATGAACATATTAATCAGCTGCTAAAGATTAGGTGTTAAGGAGTAACTGTGGAAATACACATGGCAATTGTTGCACAGAAAACCTGTATTAGTGTGCCCATGGTAGCATACAGGAAAAGACAACAGGGAGAAATTAAGAGGCTCAGGGTTGGGGAAAAAAAAAAAAAAAAAAAAAAAAAATCTTTTGACACATGTGAAAATTGAATCTCAGCCTAGTCTGATGACTGAGTTACAAACCTACAGATCCTTGAAAAGAATCACATGGAAATCATGCTTGACTTGTGCACTTGACTTTCCTCATCTCTTCATCATCACTCTTTTTAGTTTTTGGTTTGGAAACAGGGTTTTTAATCACTATAGTCTCAAAACAGAACCACATTGAAATGGAGAAAACAAGTAAAGAAGAAACAGTGCTGGAATTTCATATTTGGCAGATTTGACAATTTTGACAATGGATTATGCCATAAGCAACCAGATATTTACCCTGAAGTCTACCTCAGGTACCAGCATAATATATCAGAATTCTTTTTCCTTTAATCTTGGTGGGTTTTTGTTGGGGTTTTTCTTGTTGTTGTTGTTTTGTTGTTTTTTGGTTTTTGCTTTTTTTTTTGTTGTTTTGGTTTGGTTTTTTGTTGGTTTTTTTTTACCTTGAAGTTTGTTGCTGAAACAAGATATGAAAAGTCTGAACTGTAACAAAGAAAGTGGACTGGCAAGTGTTTTACTATTCCTGAAAACAGTAAATGAATGATGAGATCATTCATTTGAATGATGAGGATTATGAGAATGGCCCAGATGAAGAGATCCGGGCCATTCACAAGGAAGAAAATGTATGTTCTAGCATATTTGCTCAAGAAAGGTCTTTTTGAACATTATTCTGATGATAATGCAAGGGAAGTCCTGAATCTCTGTGTTGAAGAAAAGCAATGGCTTAGCTCTGTATTTCTATAGTATAATGTTAAGCTACTTCTCCTGTCAGTCATGACACTTTTCTTCCCTACATTAATGCTCACACGACAATACTCATAAGGTGTTGCTCTACTTACAGCCTGCACAACACACACCACACCTCTAACAGGAGTACTACTCTTCCACTGAGATTGCATTGGTTCAGAAACCACAGGCGCTTTGCAGTACCAGGGTCATAAAATAAAGTATTTATTAAACTAGGTTTGCAAATAAAATCATGGCTACAAGTATGTACTCAGATTAATTTCAAATGTATTCATCTTTGTGGAACAAGGTGCCGCCTATCTATCTAAAACCCAGAGAAGTAGAGAAATGTGACAGCAATGCATGTACAAATATTTCTGGCCAAGTGTGCAGACTGAAAATTTTGTAGAAGTTTGGAGTTTATTACATAATAGTTTAGTAAATCACTATTATGAGTAAACTAAATTATTTCCTGCATTGATTTTTTTTTCAAATCATCAAGAACAGTACACATTGACAAAATGGTGGTTTTTAATAAGTTTTTATAGGCTTGCTAATAAAATGAGAAGACACATGACCTTAAACTAACTTTCTTGCTTTGCTACACTAGAATTGTGACATCCTTATCAAAATCTGTTAACATTGTCAATGTTTTGAATATACAGATAGTATTACATATTACTTAAATATATTAATTTCCAAGTTATCTATAACTTTACTACTGTACATATTCTTATAGCATAATATCCTCTTAAAGAGAAAGAAAAACTAAACAGAAGAAACCTTCTCTTAGCAAGAAGGACAAGAAGAAAATACTGGCACTTGGAATATAGTTTTGTGACAGTGTGAGAATACAGATGACATTAATATGGTATTTGAAAAGAATGGTTTAGAGGAAAAAAATGGCATTAGATCTCAAGAAACATCTGCTCCAAATAGTCACTGTTCTCATGTTTTGCTTAATAACAAGAAAAAAAAATCTAATATAGCCATCTAGCTTTAACCATTTTGAGAATACCTTAAAGGATCTGAAAGAAGTAAGTGTAAGAGATGCTTCAGTTAAGCTCTGAATAATTCCAGTGACTAGTGGCACCTGAACTTTTGATTCACTGACTAGGATCCTTGCTAAAATCCTCTCTTCAAGACTGCTTCTTCGTCTCTGGATAGGAAATTTAGGAACGTCAGAAGACTATCAACAAAACAGAAGAGAAAACATCACTAATCATGCCTTCCCTTCCACATGCACCTGAATACACAGTTTGAAAATTAAGTTTGAAGTATGTAACAATGTAGACATCAGACTAATCCTTAAGGATGCCTTTAGTCCATCTCCATGCCACACTGAAGATGTACTTATAGTGTGACAGTTTTGCTACCTATATTTTCTACCTCACACTTCTGTATCATGTGGTGCTGTGTCCACAGCATTCTCATGAGCTTATCTGTCTGAAGAATACTGTGTAGACCTACTATGTACAGCCTATAGCCTAGAGAGTTTGACCTACGTATTCTCCCTTTTAGAGGCTTCATCTAACCCTTATGATATCTAAAAATCGACTTTTATACACTATCTGGGCAGAATCTTTCCACTCATACTTCTACAGTTGATTATTTAGTTCTTTTGGATTCTTTCAGCCCCACAGCTCAATGAAGCTGAGTAGCATAGTGAAGAACTTACCTCATTATAATGCCTCTGAATATCACTGGCATTTTGGCTCAAGCACTTTAAAAGATCAGCTGTGTAAGAATGTTTCCAGAAAACTTTTTATTTAGTGAAAATCAGAATTGTTTTTCTTTAAATTTACACCCACAGTGTCTGCATGCATTTTAAAGTCCGAAAGCCTATTATTCTTCTGCCCCTGCTCTAAAATCACTTCAATTGTGTCACACTGCTCTGAGAACAAAAGATTTTCCTGCAACTGCTCAAGTGGTATGCCGTGTCTCAGTACACTACAAGAAGGAATTCCACACACTGCAGGCTGAAAATAAAAGCAATTAGGGTTCATGTTGGTCTCTTATTTATGGCAGTGAGGGTGGTAAGATGTTGCTTAGTTTTAAGAAAAAAAATAAAGTTCACAAGACAACTCATGTTTCTTGATGTGTTTGTGCAGAACACCAGAAGCCAAGACGGTACCACAAGTACCATGACATAATTTCAAATACTGCTTTATCAGAGACCAGTGCACAACTAGCAAAAGTTAGATTTTTCTTCTGACATCAAGATGAACAAACAGATTTTCTTGCATACATATGACCTGGACATAATTCGAAGAGTAGAATATATGGCATTATGAAATAGTTAAATAATGCCCTAAGTTAAATAATGACCTATATTTTACGTCAACATTTTCAACCTGATTTAATCTTTAATAATTTCTGTTACAGAAGTAATCTTGATAACTTCCTGCTGTCTTCACTGGGATGAGTGTTTTTAGAGTTTAAGTAAAACATAGCGTCTTTAGCCATAGATGAATACTCACCTTCATATCAAAATTAGGACATAAACCAGTTATTTTTCATCTTCCCCTTTCATTATTTTGTACATGTACATCATGGAATAAGATTTTCTATTTCTTTTTGCCTCACAATTGACTTACACTCCCAAGGTACATTTCTAAGAACAGTTAAATTCTCCCTAAAACAGGATATTTCAAATTTATAAAAATTCCAAATAAAAACCAAATCCCCTAAAATCATGTCTGCAGTAAAACTTGGAATAGAATATTGAATCCTATCTCTGAATTCAGTAATTTCTTCATTAAATCATCTTTATCCAGGGTACTCAGATTTTTTAAATTGTGATTTCTCCAAATGAATTACTGTTATTCAGTAATATTAACCATATAAAAATTATTTTATATATAAAAGTTGTGACAAAGCAGTTTTGCAGTACTTATCTGCCACATGATGCATCCTTTTGTTATAACATTTCCATGTTGAAACTTAAATGCACAGAGATCTGTTATACTCTTTAAGGACACTTTAAACACACTAGTCATAGGCAAACATAGTTTTATCAGTGTGTCTGTTACTAAAGTTAATGAAAGCCCAAAAGACTGCAAAGCTACATGCTGCCTTGAAAATCCATTCTTTAAGAACTTTCTTCATTAGATGAAAAATGAATGCTCTTTTAACACATAATGTTGTGGCAATCCAAAGATACAGCCAACCTCTCAGTGATGGTTTTTGTGAGGCTATTTCTAACCCCTATATCTGATATCCCCAATTAACATTTTGAAGTCAGTGAAGAATTTGCCTGTGCATGCCGTACCTGTATGGTACTTCCTAGCTAGTTCTTAGATGCAGATTGCCACATGTAAAGACTAGTCTGACTGCGTCATGATTATGGATTACCCAAAGCAGACTTAAATGTTTGATTGATTGCTTAAAGCTATTAGACAAGATGATTATTCAGGAAACACTTTCCAATCACATATGCAATCTGTCAATACTCCTTGATGTTTTAACTTTCTTGTAATAATTACATTCTTTGTCACCAGCAATGCTTTCGGAACACTGGACAACAGATTTTTGAAAATTATGTCTTTTTTCTTGTTTAAAAATTAGAAATAAGTAGGAAAAAGTAATAGTATATTTAACAGTTTAAAAATATTTGCTGTCAAAGTGTTCTAATCTAATCATGAAAGAGGGTCTTGGAGCAAGACAGAGGAGAGTGTGGCACAGTCCCTAAGCAATTAATACAAACCAGTGACACGATTAGCTGCAGCATAGTAAAGGGAATCTAGGAGGAAATCTGCTTTGTCTTATTTATGACTAAAATCAGAGTAGTCTACAGAGATTTTTTGGTTTTGGTGGATTTATTTTGTGAGTAGTGCAGATGAGGCCCTTGGAAAGATTCTGAAAGGCTAATACTTGAACCCTTTTTTTGGCTGGGGAATGTGCTTGCCAGCTGCATAAACCATTCCCCTCATACCTTTCACCTGTGATATTTTAGCTTCATTGCACAGCAGAACGTTGTGAATTGAGGTGTTTATGATTCTGTGGCTACAGCTGTTACACTACTGACAAGATGTGGCATGGTATTGTAATAAGATTTGAGGCCATGTAAGTAACCATTTTCAAGGAAGTGATTCATTGTATAACAAGTGCAAGAAATAAGCCTCCAGCTTAGATTTTACTGATAAATGTTGATACAGTGCTTGTTCCTGATAGCTATTTTTTTGCCACCTCTTTTCCTCCACCTATGTGTGTGGTGTGTTTTTTTCCTATGCATTTTCTTCTATTTCCCACCCGGTTCAAAATAATAAAAAAAAGTCCACCAACATATACTATTCATAGTTGTATAAGCCAGCTTTTCAAATGGTATATGCTGATAAAACTCCACTACAGTTAATAGTAATACATTAGTTTAAGCCATTTAAATTATTAACTGTATCAGTCTGTTCCTATTTCTCTTTTTAAATAAGAGATTTTGTTTTTTGGAGACCTGTGACATAAAAATCCATGAAGAAAAACAGGTAAGTGTGGTGTTTGGACTGCAAGTGCTGATAACTGTACACCTTAGAGCTGACATGTGGAATAGCTGTCAAGTAAAAGATTATATATACCTCATTGTGCATTAGTTGTTATGTCAATCATCCTCAAACATAACCGAATATCTAACAACCTAAAGCAAAAATACAAAGGATGCCTGTGCAGCTATTTGTCAGGTCATTGGAAATCTATATTTTCTTTTTTAATTTATTGGGAAGATTATGCAATAATTTGTTTTCATGTTGTTGGCTTGTGCCGAGATATGCTACGTTGCCTCTGATAACTCATTGCCTGTAACGGTCCCTGTTTTGAAAGTTAGTGGCTATTCTGGTACTCTTTGTCCCCATAGTTCAGCAAATCTATGGAGACTGACTTTTCTTACACATGGTAAAGTCTCCAGGAAGTGCTTTATGAGAAATTTTACCAGTTCAAGTATTTTTTTAAAAGAAGAAATTGCATAGATGTATTCCTAGCTGTCCAGTGAAAAACCACCACTCTGTTAATCATGCATACATATCTCCCATATTTCTTAACTAGAGTTTAAGGACATGACTAAGATTAAGCACCCTTTTTAAAAATTAGTATCTTTCTAATTCAGGTTTCCAGTGTTCAGTCACAACAGAGTGAATTTCTGATTATTAAGTAGTCAAAACAAACTGCTCATTAACAAGCTTCTGTCAAGTAATTATTCATACAAAACATCTGGGAAGTGTTTTTGAAAAGCAAATTCAAGAAAATAATAATATGTTGGCAGCCATATTCCAAGCAAAGAGATGACATTCTGACTAAACTGTATTCCAAATTACATGATTCAATGTTTTAGTTATTCTTCATCAATCTGCCATACTATTCCAGGTAAGGTATCAGTTTTGTTCATCTTAGAAGCATGAGCTGTTTAATTAACTAATCAGATATAGAAAATACAGAGGGAAAAACTTGTTAATATTGGAGAAATGTGTATATTCTGAATTTCTATGTCCCTTCTCTTTTTACAAATTTAAAAACCTTCTCAGGAGAAGAAATACCTATGAAAATACCAGTGAATATGCAATATAATAAACAATGTTGTTTTAAATAGTCTTTGGAGAGGATTACGGAATGTATTGTACTTCTCTAACAATGCCACTTCTGCCTCAGTTTGAGTTTCAACCATTATACATACCATAAATCTGCTGAAATTCCATTCAATGGAATTAAAGGTGATGGGAAATAAAAAAAAATCTAACAAACCAAAACAAAAAAAACACTTCAGATGTCAACTTAGATTGGACTTGGCCATAAGAAAATAACAAATCTGATTTAATATTTCTTGGCAGACTGTTAAGGAAAACTTGATGAAGCCAAAGAATTATTCTCTTGAAAACCCTTCTTTAACTTACAACTGTCTGCATTCAGGCACAGATTTCTCTAACACTGAATACAAATAAATGCTGATTGCAACTTTGGTAGAGTCAAAAAGGAATCTATTGTACGTTGAATAACTGGATGATGATGACACACTTAGATAGTAGCTTCTCCTTCCGTGCCTGCCATTTACACCAAATTGTTATTAAGCAGATGGAAACTTTATACTTGCAATCTCAAAAAAGTATATCTCAGAGTTTTTGATCAAAGCTAATTGAAACTGTAATGATTTGTTGTACATGTGTGGCAGCTTTCTCCCTTTCTAGCTGCTGACAGTCAAAATGGTTATTTGAAAGAACTTACTTCTCCATGGGTTACAAGCAGAAAAGAGATACTATCTAGGGCAGAAAATCTGGTTACAAAAACACTTAAAATTGCTGCAGATTCATTCTTTCTCCATGCCTAGGCCAAATCAAAAGTTGCAGAGAAATATTAAATGTTGGTCACTTGCTGTAAAAAGTCAATGATTGCATGTAAATTTTAGAGAGGTGCCATATCAACCTTCGCATGTTTGCGCTGTGCGTAGGCTTTATGTTCTAGGAAGCAGTGCTGAGCAGGGGTTGTCCGTGGCTCTCTGACAAATGAGGTGTAGAATACTTGTTGCAGAAACTACACAATACATGGTTGCATATAGTAACACTACTTAACACACTACTAATTCAGCTTATAAATCACAAAATCAGTTGCCTGGTCTTTGCAGGCATGAAATGTTTGCAGCAGAAGCAGAAAAAATTGTTTTCATTTTGGCACTGGATTACCAAATGATGGTGATGCTCACAGTCTTTATCACAGAGGGCAGATCTGGTACACCTAGCTTCTGAACAAAACATGGGGAAAAATCATTTACTGGGTCTTTGCACTGTAAGGAAAGATGTTCCACATGCTTCTGTGATGCTGCAGTGGATGCTGCTATTAGGTGATCATTTTAGGAAGCTAAGGCATGACAAGTTCAACTATGCAATAATTTTAAAAAAAGAATCTTCACAAAGTGGCTACATGAAAAATATATAAGTTTGTAACCCTTTTGTCAAGACTAAATTAGCAACAGCAGTGACCATCTTCAGGTGTTACTGGTTAGTAAAAATTACTAGCCAAAGCCCTCATCCACAAACCTGGAAAATTTAACAAAGCAATATCTCTGTAACTCCTATCTCATATATAAGAAATCAAACAATTGAATAAAACAGAACTTTGTAAAGAAAAGAAAAAGATAACAAGGGAGATAAGCAGACCAATATATGATTGCTTATTCCTCAATGTACAACAGCAAAATTTATTTAAAGCTTCGTAAAAATATTTAAATACTCTTTGAGATACCTGTCACAGCAGCTTGCTGTATTTCAGCTCCTGTAGTGACATCTCAATCTGTGATAGCTGCTGTGCTTTCTCCTGGATTCTGCCCAGTAGCAAGACCTTGCTATGCTGCAGCAAAAACCGTTACTCCTGCTCCATTAGCTGCTCTTCCTAATCACCACTAATCACTAGCTGCTCATGTTGGTGATTTTTGCTTTTTAGCATCAGTAAGCAGCATAGAAAAACATAGTTCCCTGCCATGCTTGCTTTTTTAAAAAAACAACAAACAAACAAAAAATCCCAAAAGACTAGCCTGTTCTGCTCTCACAATCTATGATTCTTGCCTCCTCTTTTATACTGATGGCTCAGATTTCAGTGCCTTTCACCTCAGGTGTGCTTAGGCATAGTTGTTTTCCCAGACTTCTACATACTGTCTCAGCTAAGTATTTTCCTGTAATTTACAGCAGACCTACTTTTTAAATAGAAATTTGTGATACATAAATACAAATGGTCAGTGCAAGTTGAACATGTTTAAGGCCTATCCGCTGGTCTCTTTTCATTTATTTCTCAGCCAGGTTAGGAAAAAACACTCCTCTCCTTATCAGCCACCCCTCTGGAGCTCTCTGGGAGGGATTACTCTTCATTTTTAAAGACTCCACCGCCAGGCTGATGAATACAAAGCGAATATGCACTGTTAGCTTGCAGTGAGCATTCAGGTCAGTGGTGTTAGCTGTCATGTGGTTATGGAAGAGATTAAGGTGCTAATCAGATCTAAAGGATATTTAGGTCCCTAGCCAGCTTGGATGCTTTGGGAAAAAAAAAACCAAACCAGAACAATAAAGATTCAGCTGTTGTTTTAGACCTGAAAAACTTTTGGAAACCTTAATTTTCTTGCATCTCAGGTCCTTTTTTGCTACATAGCACTGTAACTATTTCCTGACGTTGTGGATATTGTGAGGATTATTTCGTGAATACTACAAACATACTGGAGTAGAATAAAATTGGAGCAGTATAAATACCTAAAAGGATTAGAGACTGGTACAATGTCATTAATGGATCATGGTGAAGTAACTTCTGTACTTCAACTGGTGATGCCTTTGTTGTCAGACCATTATTGTCACTGCTTTAAGTACTAAAACAATAGTGTATGTCTTAAAAATCAATGCCAGGTTACACGGAAAAACTAGTAGTGTCTTGAAATACTGCAGGACAATCCTATTATGTACATGATTGTTTTTGACAGTTCTGTGGGTTCAGGAGAAAAGCCTGAAACTGTCTTCCTCTGTTAAATGTCTTTGACATTAGGCACTATATGCAGTGAGTGAGCAAAGGTGAATTATGTGTCATGCTATTTTTTCTCTAAAAAATTCAAGCAGAGGAAGTGGATTTAGGTATCTGGTAAGCAGGTGCCTTTAAAAAATTTTCTTTATGAAGCTAGAGAAAACACACTGATTTACTTGAAATTAGAAGTAGGCCTTAAAGAGAAATCCCTGTAGAAGGGGGGTACCAACATTTTTTTGTTGCTGTTCAAATAATTTGAATGCTAAAAAAACAAGTTAATGTCTCTAAGCAAAATCCAAGACAAAACCAAGTTTATGTACTAGTGCAGAGATGACCTTCAACACTATTCCTTGTACCTGCAATGAGCCATAGGTGTAACCTTGAAGTTTGATGAAATTCCAGTCTGACCAGTGTAGTTCAGGCCTATACCTAATTTTAAATATAAAGAGCAATCTTCTGTGTATATCCTTTCTAGCAGTTTTGTAGCTGTGTCTATTTGGTTTTGCTTTCCTTTTTTCTTTGAACATGAACAAAAACCCAATATTGTTATTCACTCATAGCTCTTGTTGCAACCCTTTCTCAAGAATGCAGTTCAATCTGGATTTATTATATAATCATGCTGGAAAAAAAAAAAAAAAAGAAGAAGTCTGATTGGGTCAAGAAAACTTATGGGGATGGCTTCAAGGCATATAAAAGCTCTCATGCTAAAGTTGAAATATGGAAATGTGAAAAAGGAATAATATATATATAAGTACTTGAAATATCTTTGCATTAATTTAAAACATGCTAGATCCATTCTAAATATAAATGTATTAATATCTTTAAAAATATTATGACCGCTTTACTTTTATCATAAGGAGACTGAGGGGGAAGACACGAGGACCACAAGGAGTCAGGTATATATTGCCTTACTACAGAGAAACAAAGGAAACAAATAATATCTAATTTATAAGAACATGAACTACATTTTTATCATGAAAATCTAGTAAAATCAACAAATTCATATAGTTTTCAACAATGCCAGTAAGCATATATTTGCCTTGTGAAATGTTGCAAGACACTCCAGTCAAAAGCCCCAATGTGAAAACTAAGAAACAAAACCTGTGAGAAAAGTAGCATTAAGAGGTTTTGAAAATGGCAGCTGTTTATCCAAATTAGAACAGAATATCTGAGTGTTCATATATCATTAACAGAAACTGAAACACATGACAAATGAAAACCAACTTGAGGCATGCACAGTTACAGGCATTGAAATTATTTCTTAAAGTCACATAATAGAACAAGCATCCTAAAGACTACAAAATGAACAGTATGCCAAAAATGATGAGAGAGTAAATTTAAGGAGCTATAGCTATTGACAGCTGAAGACAAATACAAACAAGATTTATGTACATGCAAACCTTATTTTGTAAGGTCATGTTAGACATCAGTATGCCAAAAATGACAAAACGCAGTCCTAAATTTTCCAAGAGCAGACCATCTAATTTCAGAGAGCAAGACTACACGATATGGTATTCCAACACTGTGGATCTTTAAGAATTTCAATCTTAAACAATCTTTTTGCACAGATTTGCTTCAATAAAGCTATTAAGAGAATACTGGAAAACCCTGCAGATTAATTTTTCTTTATAGTAAAACATAAAGCTTTGAGGAACAGACATTTTCCTTTGCAGCTCATCTACAATGTGTTAGGCATTTTAAATAAACACCAAAGAGCAAACAGAGAAAAGCATCCAGATACACTGAAATAAAACCTTGGATGAATAGAGTTTTAGATTTCATTATTAATGGGGGCGGAGGGGCAGGGAATAAGAATCAAGCCTGGAATCTGAACCATCCACTCAATGTAATTTAAGTTTATCACAATCTAGGATTGTCATAAACACCGTCTTTGCTGATAGGTACCTTTAAGAAAGATGTGTTTACAGACATTGGGGTTTTTTACATCAGACTAAGAATATAATTTAGGAATTTAATGAAAAATACTTCTGCTAAATCAATAAAAAAATGCATGTAGACACGTTTCCTTTCTTCACTGCAAAGTGAGTTTGAATGATGACTTTTGGTTTAGTAGAAAGAAACATGTTACATTTGCAAGCTTCTTACAAACAAAAGAAATCCAAACTGAAAAAAATCATACTAGTTTAGATTCTCTTGAACAACTTTGAAAATCTAAAAGGGGAAATATATGTCAGTAGTTACAGATAAAAAAATTACTCTTTTTTGTGGCTAGTAATGACCTTAGCATACTGACAATATATTGAAGCAAAAGTCTTAGATTGAAAATGCATTAGAAAATACATAGATAAAGAAATTAACTGCCTTGACATTTCAGGAAAATCAGATTTGATTCCACAAGGAATACATATTTTAAAAGAATTCCAGTTGTTTAGATCAGTGCTGACTTCAACAGAACTTGATTTGAAAGGGAAATTAGCATTCTGAGTACAAAGGAGATAAGCAGGAGGTGGATGAAAATGAAAGAAATTATCCAAATCAGGAAATGAATTAGAAAATGAGCCATTAATGATTTCCTATCTGGTAGAAAATCAGTAGTTATAGTGTCACCTGCAAGAATAATGCATGAGAGGAGCTAGATCTAACAAACATGTCTCCCAGATAGCCTTTTTCAAATTAGGCTTGAGACATATTCTCTCTTTGATGTGCATGTGTATCTTTCCTTAGTTCTAACAGAAAATATATATTTGCAGCAAGGGAAGAAAGTGAGACATACTCTCTCTTTGACGCATATGTGTATCTTTCCTTAGTTCTAGCAGAAAATATAGATTTGCAGCAAGGGAAGAAAGTGAGTAAAAATATGAAGCTTCTTAAATGTCAAAAGGCACAGAGCAGGAAACTGATGTCAACTGCTTTCAGTACCCTTTGTGTCCTTTGCTCTTGACACCACTGGGAGTGCAAGTGAAATAAGAACGGAGGACCAATCCCAATTTGTGCTGTACATACATGTGAGAAAATGTAAAATAGTTGTCCTAGAATGCACAGCTGAATTTAATGCTTTTATTTATTTATTTAGGCACTGTACCGAACAAAAACCACACAGGCTTTGATTTTAATAGTTGACATTTAACATGTGCTTTATCAGGCTGCAGTCATCTGTGAGTACCCAGGAGTAATCACATAAGCCATTTATTTTGATTATTTAACTTCTAAAAATTTTTCTGTATAAACATAATGCTTCCTTGTAAAGGAAGATATTGAAACTTTTGCACAGTTCTGAGACCATCTCCCCCTCCCTTTAGTGACCCAAGGACAACTGTAGAGCCATTACTTCGTAGGATTGCAAAACCATAGGTTCCCTCATATCTCCTTACCTCAATAATGAGTGACATAATTGGAAATTTTTTCCCTATACAAGCACAGTCAACTTTCCTGCTGCTGGAAAAACTGATACCAGCTTAGTATTTGAAGATATAAGTAATCTGATCAGGTTCAATAAAACCATGAAGATGTCTGAGGTACTGTGTAAACCATGATTGTCTTCAACGCTTTATTTTCAGTGGAAATAAGGTTATTAAATATCATAATTATGTATTAAAAATCAAATATCACACTTCATTTGTTATTGAAGGAATCCTACTTGGGAATAGAATTTAAGATAGTGCAGTACTCTTTGGGAACAGATGCAGCCATGAGTAATGCTCAGGACATTAGTGAAAGATAATGCAGTGGCATTTCAGAAGGCATATACTTCTACAGCATATCAGTGAAATATTGTCACATTTCAAGTTGTAGAGATATTTGCCATAGATTTTAATGGAGTTGGGATTTCAGTTGTTACTCTTAAAACATGAAAAAAAGACTGAGAGTTTTTGAGCTCAAAAATCAGTAGAAAAGACAAAGAATCAGAGGGTAGGAAAACAGGTTTTATCTTGCCAATATTTAATGTAACATAATTGGCTTTCACCCATGAGGAACTGAGTAGTAGATAGACAGAAAGAGATCTGTGGAGAGAAGGAAATAAATTTAATGAGGTGTGCAACTAAAGAGATGGTATTGTAGGTCATGAACAGAAACATGCCTTCCAAAATAGCAAGCATAAAAAGAAAAGCATAAAGGAGCTGAAAAAAAGGACACTTGGACATACTTATGCTCTGAAAGAAGCTGTGAGAAAGTATGATCATCATTTCATGGAACTCGTAAGTATGAGTTATTCACTACCCTGCTATGTTAAGAGGAGACTTACTGCAGTGCAAGAGGTACAGAAACTAACAAAGAAAAGCAGCATTCATATTACAAGAAGTGTACTCTGGTTTGAAACTTTAAGGCTTTGGAGTTTAATTATAAAGAAAGTAACTTGGATGGTTAAACACAAAGTGCAAATAAATTATAAATAAAAGTCTGACTTATGAATGGAAGTATGACTCACTTTTGAGTGTAACTGTTAAATGTGGAAGGCCAAGGAGAGGAGTAAAACCTTTAGGTATTGCCACAAACAAACCCTTAGTAGTCCATAGCCATAGCCCATAATGAACTAAGTGAAGATTAGATTGGACAGATGTGTTAACAGATCACTATATGAAAAAAAAAAAGGAAGTAATTGAGGACATACAGCCCATTTCCAGATGCTACCAAAAATCTGGACAAGATGATCATCCTGTTAACTAAACAAAAAGAAAACAACAAGAAAAGTACTTAAGAAATATTTTAACAACAAAGAATTGATTAATCTAAGCAGAAAAAAATATTTTTGAACACTAATGAAAAGGAATCAAAGGACAGCTTAAAGTAGCCCCACACCTTGACAGCACCAAGGAGCCTTGTTCTGTTCAGGCATGGAAGCAAATTGTCTTTCATGGGAGAAGTAAAATATGGCAGGGAAACTGAAGCAGATAATTGTGTCAGCAGTCACATCACAAAACTGGACAGTTTGGAGAGATAACTTCCTACTATCAGCCTATTCAGGTCTTCAAACTAAAGCTTAATTTGTTCATAGCCCTGAATCACAGCCACTAAGGTCAAAAGAGACCTCTGGAAATCTCCTAGTCCAGCTTCTGGATCAAAGCAGGGCCAACCACAATAAGTTGCTCAGGGCCATGTCCATTTGGGTTTTGAGTATCTCCAAGAATTCCACAACCTCTGGGCAACCTAATCTACTGCTGGATCATCCTTACAGTAAAAAATATTTTTGTCATATTTAAGTGGAATTGATTGCATTTTAATTTGTGCCCATTGTGTCTTGCCCTATCACGGGACACCACTGAGAAGAGTCCAGCTCCCCTTTCCTTACTTCCTCACTTCAGGTGTTTACACATACTGATATCCCACTCCTTCCAGAGCCTCCTTTTCTCCAGGCTGAAGAGTCCCTGCTGTTTCAGCCTCTCTTAGTTTGACAGATCTGTCCCTTAATCATTTTTATGGCCCTTTTCTGGACTTGCTTCAATATGTCCAAATCTTTCTTGTGCTGGGGAGACCAGAACTGGACCCAGTACTCCAGATGTGTCTCACAAGTTCTGAGTACAGGGGAAGGTCACTTCCCTCAACCTGCTGGCAACACTCTTCTAAATGCAGCCCAGGATGCTGCTGCTACATTTGCCATGAGGACAAAGATTTATCTGCAAGCTCAGAGCCTGAGTTTTATCATGTTCATGTTTTCAAGATTTTTCCTCACAATGATGAATGATAATAAACAATTTTTATAAAAGGAAATTCTAATTAATCTACAGTGACATAATTCCATGAGTTTGGACCCAAAGCATGGATACTAGATGGCCAGAATTTTAATCCATTCTTGATGAAATTGATGTCTTAGAAACATTGTGCACAAATGTTAGTCTTCCCGACATCTCTCTCTGATCTTAAATTTAAAAAGTAATTTCATCCTGAAACCACAAGATATTCTGCCACTGATTTAAAAATAATCTATCATAATAATTGTAATTTTCCTAGAAATGTCTATTGACATAATACACACTGCCCACAATTTCAAAATATATTCCTGAAACCTGAAAGCATATTTTTAACTTCTTCTTATGTTGTCTTCCTTCATCTACAAAATTAATATGGAATATCAGGCTGTTACTGGAAAATTGATGATGAGTTGTATTTTTTTCTCTCAAGGAATGAAAGAATGACTAATTTCCAATCTTACGATGCTAATCTTGTTTGATAAAGAGCAAGTAAAAATGTATTATGCCTTTTAGTATTTTTTTCCAGATAGAAGCCCCCATATATTATAGTCATAATTTTAAAGGTACTCTTAAGCTCAGTGATTTCTTTAAAACATTCTTAATTTTTTTTATTAATCAGCCTGACTATTGCATTGATATTGTTCATTAAAATTCACAAAATGTCAAATCAATTATCAGAAATGGAGATAGAAATTCAGATTAAATTTAAGTTGTCATTCAAACACATGCTCAATGTTGAGCTGAAAAAATCCATGTTAAGAACAATCTTAAGACTACTCTTATCTGGAAGTCTAATAAAGGTAAGTAACCTGCTTAGATTGGCATCACTAAAGAAAACTTAAAATTCAGATTTTTCAAGAAAGTCATTCTGATTCAATATTGAGCCCAAAGATAGATCCTTGATAGGTTTGGCCTACTCCCACATTTAAACAGACTGTGCAGCATCACGTTTTATTTTTTTCCATCATACACTAAAAGAATTATTAAAATTTGACATCCTCTTGTTTTGATCTATATTTGTTGAGAAACCCCTCATCAGTTCTTCACAATAAACATAAATGACTAGGGTTTTTTCTCCCCTTTTTTCCTATAAAAGCCATTTCTTCTGCAGTCTTACCATATTTGATGAGTAGATAGTCAGAAATACTTGAGCTCTGTTCAAGATGATGAAAAGAATATTCAGGATTTCTACCCATAGAACTGTTGCAAAGGCTCTCATAATAAACAAGCAATAATTAAAATAAAATTTATTTTATATACAATTGATTTGAACTCCAGCAATTATTCATAAAAGAGCAGATCCAAATGTCCATGAGATGAAAAAAACCCTATTACAACACCATCAATTAGATAAATTCCCCAGATTTAATGACAATCCAGAACGCTCACTCACCCAAAAGGATTTAACGATAATCCTGAACACTCACTCACTCACTTAAAAAGTGAAGTCTCTCAACCTCAAAGAGTTTCCCTGGGCAGCATCCCAACCCAAGGGGAGAGTCCTTGACCGCAACATGCTGCTTCAAGGAAGACTAGCTCAAAATGACTCCCCCAGGGGACTCCATTTATATCCAGCCAAATCTGATCTGTGGTCAGTATCAGCAGCCATTGACCGAGGGCCCCAAATACCATAAAGATCTGAGAACAAGGGCATGAAAAATGAATCAGCAGTACTATGTCTCAACAGCCTGGAAATCTCATCTTCATCAGGGTGGGTGCACCTGCTACAGCAACTAAATGTCTTTGTTCTTATTCCTGAAAAACTTTAATGATTAATGATCTGAAAGATTATACTCAGGTTATACAGATGCCAAATGCCTCCAACTTTTTCTGATTTAAATGAAGAATTATGCTTAATTTTTAAAATGTTTTATAATAAAAAAAAACACTTTAAAATATATTAGTATGTGTAAATTAGTCTTTTTAGAATGCATACTGATGTACAAATTGACTGCTGGCTTGAAGACCTTTGATTTAAAATATATACTGCTGTGGTTTTAATTCTTCCTATATTTAATACATTGGTCTGATTTGTGTGGTGCATAATTTTGAAATCCAAACAGCTAGAAAGCTAAGTACTGATCAACTTTCTAAATTAGATTGATACAACTTCAGTAAAAAAAATAATAGTGAAGTACTACTGATACATACAAATTTTAATTCTCTACTTTCATATTCTGATCTTCTAGAACAGCCTGATAAGTAACAAGCTAAATCTGCATGAGTACCACAGGGTAACATAAAAGAAAGGAATGAATAATGATTTGAGACAAAAATTTTAAAAATGTGACTTTTTAAAATTACATCTTCTTGAAAGCATATGTCTCTTCCCTGTTCTATCAGAAATTTGTATCATTCAACAGATCAGGAGGGTACACACAGTCACTCAATGGTTTTGTCAGGACACAGACATTCCATAACCATTCTTTCATTCCAGTGTTTGGGTGTCCAGACAAAAGCAAATAGGAAAAATATTAAATAATGTTATTGTCTTATTACACAGATATGAAAATAACACTTCCAATCAAAGTCAATGTTTTTAGTTTGAGGAAATAGAGGTTTTAGCCTTCTGAATGGCTTCTGATCACACTTTGTCTAAGATGTATTAATTATGCATTTTATGACCATCTATTGGAGTTAGGTGAGAATTTAGCTAAATAGCTACTTGTACTTCGAACTCCTGTCTTCCAAACAGCTTGCAAAGGCATATGATGCTGCTAGACATTCCTCTCTTGAACAGCTCCAAGGCAAAGGCTATAACTGACACATCAAACTTGCTGTCATCTCTGGAGCACTAAGCAGTTTAGGCTCTTCATGTATTTATTTTTTCAATATCTGCTACTGTTGCACTCCATGCCTCTATGTGTCTGCAGTGCAGTGGCTGTACCTTCAGCCAGCTTTGTATGGCTGAACCTCTGCCTGCCTCCTTTCTGAGGACAAATGTATTATCAATGCTTAAAACTTGTCTTGCCTCCAGTTTCTAATTCATACTCCTTTTCTGCAACACTTGAGCGAAGAATGTGAGAAACTGTTTCAGCATCTGTTTGGGAAAATAGGTTACTGTTTCTCTCTTCAGCTCTACCGTTCTATCAGTCAACATATTTATGAATCAATTCTGGTTTCAGTACTGTCCAACCAAAGAACACACATACTGTGAGAAGTCTGATCCAAGTTAAGTGAACCAAGATAAGGATACACTATATTTAGAAACTAAGTAATAAATTCCAAAGACTTCAAAAATCCCTTTATTTTACTGAAAATGAGGCATACATATGCATGACTAAAAGCATGTTTTCAAAGAATAAGAACCCAACTGCTTATAGTTGGCTCTGGACATTCCTCTACTTTGCTAAGCTCTTGAAGTAAGTAGCAAGTTCTATGGGAGAGTATTAAGTGAAGGATGTTTCCTGTGTGCACAGTCACAAAAAATTAATTCAAAAGTAAAAATGTTCAACCTTTACTTCAGTTCAGAGAGAGAGGATAAGTTTCACTGACACATTAAAGAAACTTATTCTGAACAGTTCACACAAGTCTACATTTAATATTATTCCCAGAATGTTTTGCACTCTTAATCAAATACGTAAGTCAGACTTTTATTGAATGTGTTTTGCTGCATGTTCTGTACCAAACCCATTTCTATAGCTGAGGTATTTTTTGCTTACTGAAAAGTACATGAACAGTATCAAATGAGATGTTCATTATATGGCAAGTGGGCAAGTGTATCTGTGTGTTACTCTCAAATTCCTGTTTGGTCTTATGGTCTGTTTCTATTTGTATATATCTAAGACTGTTTTTTCCTATATTTTTCATTGCATTCCTGAGTTGGGATTACTGAGAGTGAAAACAGTACTTCCACCCTTAAATATATCAAGCATAAAACATTATGAACACATATTTTACCTGGTAATAACAAAGGAATAAGATGGATTTCTCTTCCGAAGACAGGCTTCCCCAATTCCTTTACTGATGGCTATATGTTAAAGAACCAGGAGCAAATTAAGAAGTTCAGAAGCTCATATCAGCAAAGTACAAATCCTTAAATATTCACCAGAGAGAATCACAATGATAATGAAGTCTTTACCAGGAGAAAGGAAAAGAAAATGACACTCTGTGGTACTAGTCCTTTTTTTATTATTATTATTTTTCCCCTATATGTGGAGTCAACAGTGAAGGAAAAAAAATATGGCTGTAGACAGACAAATGTCAGCAGATTTAACCAAAATCACTCTCAGAATGGAGAAAGCTACTATACTTGTGTGTATAGTAGTGTGTGTGCTTTGTCAAGATCATTGTGTTCTTGTTTACCTTGAAGTAATGACTGATGAAATTGTGGAGTCCATGATTTCCACAATTCAGTGACCTGAAGAGGTCCTATGTATCAGAGAAAGAGGATGCCTAGGAGGTGGGACATGGAAGTGTAACTGTGCTGTTTCTGAAGGTTAATATTTAATCTGATGGCCAAGAAAAGTTGGACAAGGAAACGTCACTTTAATGAAGATGTGACAGTAAAGGGAATGAAGGTATAATAGTCCAGAAAAGATAAATTTAAAAAAACATTCTATTAGCTGACTTAGCATTCTGAACCTATGTGCCTCACATTTTTTAGACAGCTACAACTATTGCTTCTTTGTATGTTCCTGAGGGAGAAGTTGCATTTAGTCCAAAATCATTACAAGTACAGAATGAGTGTATAACATCAAAATCAAAACATGTTTATACATTCTTTCTTATAGACACTAACTGTTCTGAGGATCTGTACTTTTTTTCTCTCTCTCTTTTTTTTTTTTTTTTTTTTTTTTTTTTTGTCTTGGTAGAGTGAAGGGGAATATCTTCATTCTCCTTGATATAGGAGAATGCTCTTTTCAAAGATCAAGTACCTCTTCTTTTCAGGCTGGAGTATCCCAGCATTGCCTTGGTGTTCTTCACTCTCAGAAAAGCCCTTAGGAAAAACTCCACATGCTCAAATTTTTCTTAAACAGCAACAGAAAAAAAAACATGTTCTTTTTCTTAAAAAACATATCTAATTCTCAGATTCTGGATCCTGAAGTTACTGTTACTTTTGAGGATATGTACAAGCTTTACAGCACCTGGTCCTTTAACAATTTAACTCCAGCAAGGAATGCCAGCAGCACTCTGCCTTCTCTGTGTTATTTTAAGAGAGAATCTTTTTTATCCTGAAGGTCTTTTCATTACAGATTCTCTGCTATACCCTCTGCCTGTAGTAGGTAGTGCAGAAATTACCTGACAAAAATACTTGAACAATACTTATACAATGACCCCTCTTTAAAGGATCTTTAAAAAACATGGTAAGTCTTACTATCCTAACCACACCATTCAAAGTATAGAACTGATTGATTTGCAAAATTATTCTCTATTTTCAGAGTATCTTCCTCTGCTGTGATTTTTCGCCCTTCCTTCTTACCTCATACTACTCATACAGATGTATATTTTCTCAAGAGTTCTTGTCAATATTGTCAGTGTTACATACATGTCACATACTCTTCAGATAATAAAGATCCTTCTTTTTCCTCATGGATTCCTCTCAATATTTTTGGGACATTTCCAATGAAACATATTAAAATATATTCACCTTTTTCCTCTAAGAATAAAATGATGCAGTGTGAGTTTGTGCATTTACTGTCTTGTCTCTGCCTCAGTTTTCTTCTCTGAAAAACTATTATGTTATTGCCTTATGTGTAAAGCACTGGACAAACATTTAACAGGCCTCAATTCTAAGCCTGCTATTGTGATCCAATTTTAGGATGAACTCTCTACAGACAGAATTTTTTTCCTGGGAATGTAGGAGATATTGGGTAAGTAATTTCTGAGATAAAAACCGACAGAAGTGGTTCCGATACTCTTGCAAGTGTGTTATTATTCCTATGCTTCCCAATCAGATCGCCATGTGATCCTTTCACAGAATTACAGCATCATCTAGGTTGGAAAGGACCTTGAAGATCATCTAGTCCAACCGTTAACCTAGCACTGACAGTTTCCAACTACACCATATCCCTCAGCGCTATGTCGACCCTACTCTTAAGCACCTCCAGGGATGGGGACTCCACCACCTCTCTGGGCAACACATTCCAATGCCTAACAACCCGTTCTGTAAAGAAATACTTCCTAATATCTAGTCTAAACCTTCCCTGGTGCATCTTGAGGCCATTCCCTCTTGTCCTATCGCTTGTTACTTGGTTAAAGAGACTCATCCCCAGCTCTCTGCAACCTCCTTTCAGGTAGTTGTAGAGGGCATTGAGGTCTCCCCTCAGCCTCCTCTTCTCCACACTAAACAACCCCAGTTCCCTCAGCCGCTCCTCATACGACATGTGCTCCAGACCCTGCTCCAGCTTCGTTGCCCTTCTTTGGACACGCTCGAGTAATTCAATGTCCTTTTTGTAGTGAGGGGCCCAAAACTGAACACAGGAATCGAGGTGCAGCCTCACCAGTGCCGAGTACAGGGGTAAGATCACTTCCCTGTCCCGGCTGGCCACACTATTTCTGATACAGGCCAGGATGCCATTGGCCTTCTTGGCCACCTGGGCACACTGTTGGCTCATGTTCAGCCGGCTGTCAATGAACACCCCCAGGTCCCTCTCTGACTGGCAGCTCTCCAGCCATTCCTCCCCAAGCCTGTAGCGCTGCTGGGGGTTGTTGTGGCCGAAGTGCAGCACCCGGCATTTGGCCTTATTGAAACTCCTACAGTTGGCCTTAGCCCATTGCTCCAGCCTGTCCAGGTCTCTCTGCAGAGCCTCCCTACCCTCGAGCAGATCAACACTCCCACCCAACTTGGTGTCGTCTGCAAACTTACTGAGGGTGCACTCGATCCCCTCGTCTAGATCATCAATAAAGATGTTAAACAGGAGTGGCCCCAAAACTGAGCCCTGGGGGACACCACTCGTGACCGGCCGCCAACTGGATTAAATCCGTTCACCGCAACTCTTTGGGCCCAGCCATTCAGCCAGTTTTTTACCCAGCAAAGCGGTCATCCAAGCCTTGAGCAGCCAGTTTTGCCAGGAGAATGCTGTGGGAAATGGTGTCAAAGGCCTTACTGAAGTCAAGGTAGACAACATCCACAGTCTTTCCCTCATCCAATAAGCAGATCGTCCTGTCGTAGAAGGAGATCAGGTTTGTCAAGCAGGACTTGCCTTTCATAAACCCATGCTGACTGGGCCTGATCATCTGGTTGTCCCGCATGTGTTGTATGATGGTACTCAGGATGAGCTGCTCCATCAGCTTCCCGGGTACCGAAGTCAAGCTGACAGGCCTGTAATTTCCTGGATCATCCTTCCGACCCTTCTTATAGATGGGCGTCACATTGGCCAATTTCCAATCTGTCGGGACCTCCCCGGTCAGCCAGAACTGCTGGTAAATGATGGAAAGCGGCTTGGCGAGCACCCCAGCCAGCTCCTTCAGCACCCTCAGGTGTATCCCGTCTGGTCCCATAGACTTGTGTGTGTCTATGTGATGCAGTAGGTCACTGACTATCTCCTCCTGGAATGTGGGGGGGTCGTTCTCCCAGTCTCTGTCCTCTGGCTAAGGAGGCTGGATTCCCTCAATACAGCTAGTCTTGTTATTAAAGACTGAGGCAAAGAAGGCATTAAGTACCTCAGCCTTCTCCTCATCACTTGTTACCATGTTTCCTCCTGTGTCTAGCAGGGGATGGAGGCTCTCCCTGGTCTTTCTTTTGCTGTTGACATACTTATAGAAACATTTCTTGTTGTCCTTGATTGCTGAAGCCAGATTAATTTCCAGCTGGGCTTTAAACCTCCTGATTTCTGCCCTGCATAGCCTCATAGCATCTTTGTAATCACTGTGAGTGGCTAGCCCCTTCTTCCAAAGGCCGTAAACTCTCCTTTTCTCCCTGAGTTTCAGCCAAAGCTCCCTGTTCAGCCAGGGTGGTCTTCTCTGTCGCTGGCTTCTCCTACAGCACCTGGGGACCGCCTGCTCCTGAGCCATTAAGACTTCCTTCTTAAAGAGTGCCCAGCCTTCCTGGACCCCTATACCCTTCAGGATCGTCTCCCAAGGGATCCTGTCAAGCAGGTGCCTAAACAAGACAAAGTCATCCCTTTTGAAGTCCAAGATGTCAGTTCTGCTTAGCCCTCTCCTGGCCTCTCTAAGAATAGAGAACACTATTATTTCGTGATCACTGTGCCCTAGTTGTCCTCCAACTGCCACATCATCCACCAGTCCTTCTCTGTTCACAAAGAGGAGATCCAGCAGGGCACCTTCTCTGGTCCGTTCACTCACCAGCTGCGTCAGGAAGTTGTCTCCCACACATTCCAGGAATCTCCGGGACTGGTCCCGCTCTGCTGTGTTGTATTTCCAGCAGATGTCTGGGAAGTTAAAGTCTCCCACAAGAACAAGGGCAAGCGATCGTGAGATTTCTCCTAAATGCCTATAGAATATTTGATCCACATCTCTGTCCTGGGTGGGTGGTCTATAGTAGACTCCTACTACAACATCTGCCCTGTTGGACTTCCCCCTGATTCTAACGCAAAGACACTCTACCTTGTCTTCACTACACTTGTACTCAAAGCAATCATAACAGTCCCTAACATACAGCGTCACCCCACCACCTCTCCTTCCCTGTCTATCTCTCCTAAAGAGCTTGTAGCCATCGATTGGCGCACTCCAGTCATGGGAGACATCCCACCATGTTTCTGTAATAGCCATGACATCATAATTTTCCTGTTTCATCATGGCTTCAAGCTCCTCCTGTTTGTTACCCATGCTGTGTGCATTGGTATACATGCACTTCAGATGGCCTGATGTTTTGTCCCCTTCCCCCTTCAAATCTAGTTTAAAGCTCTGTCTATGAGCCCAGCTAACTCCTGCCCCAAGATCCTTTCATATTTCCTTTCACATTTGACGCAGCATCTGTCTGATCATAATCAAACGATGGTAAACTGCTATTGTTGTAATAGTATACACGAGTTTAGTCATTTCAATAGCACAAATAAATCTTCACTTTCTTTCTGATTAATTTTTCCCCTTTGTTGTATAGATTGCAGGTAGAGAGTTATTTCATTATTCTGGAATTAACTGGTCTCTCTCCCTCTTTCTCACTCACTCTCTTACCCCAGTAAAGAACTGGTGTCTTACTAATGTCTGAAGGTTATGTTATGGACAAACAATATTTTTCTAACCTTTATTTGTAACATGTTTCAATATTTTCAATAACCCTTGGAAGACAGAGTTCAAAAGAGAAAGCCTGCTTTTTTTTAAGAGATGAAGAAATAACATTTTTTATCTCCTCTGCTAATATGTTTAGACACTTAACACTTCTATTGCTTCCTTTGATTTCAGAAATAAGATTTTCTTAAACTGTGAGTGAAGAATATCAGTCATTTCATATGAGGTCTTTTTCATGATCTGTTGATCTGAATAAAAACTTTTTGCCTCTAAAAATTATGTTAGAGCCATAAATTTATCCATATTAATATCACTAATAAAAAACTCAATTTTACATTCAAAATCTTATTTTAGAATGTGTCTGCTTTGAATAATTTACTCCCAGAATAAAATTCTTGTACAAACTTTTCACTCTTCTACCATATTATGATATATAAACAAAAATGTCCCTATAGTGTAAATGCAAATTCTTCTCACCAGTGTATTATTAGGGTAAAGCCAGAAAAAAATATAATGTAGGGAACAGAGAGCTTGGAACAAGATACTGGGAAGACGGGGACCTCTAAACTACTACATGAAAGGTAGCAAAGCACATGCTATTTAATCTTAAAAATGAATTGAATATTTTGCTGGGATACACTAGACTATTTTAAAGTTATTTGCCAAATTCAAACTCCTGCTTATTTTATGCAAGATACTCTACTGCAATTTTAACATGATGGTAAGGTATGGGACTGGTAAAGGATGTAAACTAAAAAGAAAACCTAAAACTTTGAGTGTTGTGTGTGTGTTTTATATCATTAGCAATATGACATGTGTTGAAAGAAAATGACCCAAAGGGGAAAATAATTCTTGCAATAAAGAACAACAAGGAAAAGAAATTTTGACTAGTCTAGACTGAGCTGAGAAAAATTATTATCTAATGACACCGGCATAAAAATTACTGTATGAACACTGGAGCATGAAAGCCAGTACAAGATTTTCAATGGTACTGAACTGCTATTTTTATCCAAATCTATAAAGAGATAATACCATGAATTGTGATTAGTACAACAAATGTTTCTGCTATCTCTGCACTCATGGTAAACAGAGTCCTTTCTCTGTTGAGCTTTCTTCAATAATTTTAAATAGTGAAAATACTTTGAGAAATTACCTTGGAAGATGCAGTTCTCTTTCAAGAGACATCCCCAAGTGAATGGTGGAATATATAATATAATATTGAAGTATTCAACCCTGGCCTGCAGAGGGTCTCAAGGAAAT
The DNA here is from genome assembly GCF_031877795.1 of Strix aluco. Taxonomy (NCBI): domain Eukaryota; kingdom Metazoa; phylum Chordata; class Aves; order Strigiformes; family Strigidae; genus Strix; species Strix aluco. Next base: position 84,778,658 of record NC_133931.1, on the reverse strand, counting down.
AGGTATTTTCATAAAGAGATCAACAAGTCCCCTTATTTTTTCAATAATTATCAAGATTCTGGAGGGAATTCTGAGAGTTAGAAAGCATGCACATTACATCCAATACTTTTACTGTAAGAAGCTGCAGGTAGAATTCCTTTACCTAAAATATATCTATGTAAAAACAGATGACAGAATTGCTTAAATATAAAAAAGGTAAAAATCATACATATTCCCCTCCCCAAACTCCAAGATGTACCCTTTGTGGAAGAGGATCCGGTCAAGGAATAATTAGGCAAACTGGACAGACATAAGTCCACAGGCTCTGATGGGATGTACCGTACCCACAAGTGCTGAGGGAGCTGGCTGATGTCATTGCAAGACCACTGTCACTCATCTTTGCTCTATCATGGTGATTGGGAGAAGTGCCCAAAGACTGGAGGAAGGCAAAGGTCACGTCCATTTTCAAGAAGACCAAAAAGGAGGACCCAGGGAACTACAGGCCAGTCAGCCTCACCTTGATCCCTGGGAAGGTGATGGAGCAGCTAATCCTGGAAACCATTTCCAGGCACATTAAGGATGACAAAATCATCAGTAGTAGTACAGAAGGCTTTGCCAATGGGAGCCATGCTTGACCAACTTGATAAAATTCTATGAATAAATGACTGGCCTGGTAGAGGAGAGCAGCAGATATTGTCTACCTGGACTTCAGTGAGGCCTTTGACACTGTCTCCCGTAAGATCCTCATGCAAAAGCTCTTGATGTACAGCATGGATGAACAGACAGTGAGGTGGACTGAAAACTGGCTGAACAGCTGGACCTAGAGGGTAGTGATCAGTGGCACAAAGTCGAGTTGAAGGTCAGTGAATAGAGTGTACCAGAGGGGTCAGTACTGTCTCCAGTCCTGTTTAACATCTTCATTAATGATCTGGAAGATGGGTCAGAGTATACCCTCAGCAAGTTTGCATATGACACAAAACTGGAAGGAGTGACTGACAGGCCAGAGGTCATGCTGCCATGCAGAGGGACCTGTTGGACAGGTTGGAAAAATGGCATGACAGGAACCTCCTGATGTTCAACAAAGGGAAGTCCTGCACCTGAGGAGGAACAATACCATTCACCAGTATATGCTGGGGGCTGCCCATTTGGAAAGCTTCTTGGAAGAGAGAAGGACCTTGGGGTCCTGGTAGACACCCAAGTTGAACATAAGCCAGCAATGTGTCCTTGTGACAAAGAGGACTAATTGTGTCCTGGGCTGCATTAGACAGTATTGCCAGCAGGCTGAGGGAGGTGATCCACACCTGGAGTACTGTGACCAGTTTTGTTCTCTTCAGTACAGGAGGGACATAGACATACTGGAGAGAGTTCAACAAAGGGCCACTAAGGTGATGAATGGACTGGAGCATCTCTCCTATGAGGAAAGGCTGAGAGAGCTGGGACTGTAGCCTGGAGAAGAGAAGGCTCTGGGGGGATCTTATTGATGTGTATAAATACTTGAAGTGAGACAGTAAGGAAGATGGATCCAGGCTCTTTTCTGAGGTGTCCAGATACAGGACAAGAAGCAATGGACAGAAATGGAGACACAGGAGGTTCCCTCTGAACACTAGGAAACAATTTTTTATTCTGAGGGTGACTGAGCACTGGCACAGGTTGCCCGGAGAGGTAGCAGAGTCTCTCTCTCTGGAGTTATCTAAAAGCCATCTGGACATGATCCTGGGCAACCAGGTCTAAGTGGCCCTGCTTGAGCAGGAGGGGTTGGATGAGATGGCCTCCAGAGGTCCCTTCCAACCTCAACTGTTCTGAGATTCTGTGATAAAAATTATCTCAGATAACTGAATAAATTATCCATTGATCCTCCATAGTTGTCTCTCTAATCCACTCCATTTTACTTCTTACCTGCATTCGACAGCAGCTCAATAGAGCCTGATGAATGTCAGAGTTTCATTTCCTCATTACAATGCCTTTGTTTTCCAACAGAAAACATAGGCATTCCACTTTCCAACTTGAAAGTTTACAGAAAAAAAATTGAAAACATACATGTTGGAAATATGTAAATAAACTTCCATCTGGAATTATTATGTCTGTGGAAAGAGCCTAAAAAATGGAAAATCAGAAGTCCTGGAGCCTCAAAAGGGATTCCCTCCTGTGACAGAGTCCTGAAGCTTCAAAACTAGGATTGTCTATGCAGGCTAAATGACAAAAAGATGGAACAGAAAGATGGCAAACCTGCCATCAGGTTTCTGTAATCAGCTTTTCTATTGAAAATCTTGTCAAAATCAGTATGATCTCACAAAATATTGTGATTTCAACAAAGGAACAGATCTCTGATAAAAATCTACCAGTGAAAAATGAATGTTCATTTTCCCTGTTCAGTCTTAAATGTCCATGCATACAATGATAATAACACTGCTGCTTGTGCAGCCTACTCAAACATAACACAAATCAGTACTGATTATCTGGTAAATATGAGAAATGTTTATCACACCCAAATGGTTACTATAACCCTGTTGAGTAAGGTTCAACCTTTGCCATCATTAGTTATGCTGCAGTATATGTTAGTAGGTTCTACTATAATAATTGTTTTCATTTTTATCATATTACTATATAAAATACTTATTCATGTATATTGCACATAACTTCACAAAAAAGGGACAAAATATTTCTTACTCCTACACCAGTAAGTGAATCAGAATCAGACTCAATTTGAGAAATATTTTTTCTGAAAAAAGCTCTTTTTTCTCACACAAAAAAGTAAGTCTGCAGTTCTGTGCAGGTCTTACATGAATATCACGTCATTTCAAGGAAGACAATGTGCAAGTCAGTGACTGCTTTAACAAGAGGTACTGGTGTAAGGATCTGGACAATCAAATTACTGACCATAGTGTCTGTAAGTCACTTAGCAGGAGATGTGAAGAAGATACTACTTTTTCTGGTGTTACTCTAATGAACCTTTGTTTAACACTTAAGACAATATACTGTCACCCAATGCAGCCTAGGAAACCTATCACATTTTCTATGGTATAAGGCATACCATCAGCCTGTAGGTACACAATGCTATGTAACTAAAACCTACTTTTCTGGTAGTCAAAATACCTGTGTAACTCTGCCAGCCCTACTGTTAATTTTGGACATGTTTTAGAATTAACAGTTCTGTAAGTCACTACAGTGAGTAAGAAGGTATTGAAGAAGACAGCCCCTGGACACAGAAGAGCAACAAAGTCAAGTAGCTTTATTAACTCAAGATAAAGGTTTAGCTATTCATACAACTTAATTGTATTTTTTTCATTCATCCTACATAATTTTCAGAACTACAAGTTTCTGTAAAAAACATTCTGATGCTGCTCAAGATATTTCAGTTCAACAGCCAAAAGCCATTGACATTTGCAGATGTGTGGATATTAGCAGCATCATGCTGAATGAGATGGGCTGCTCTGAACAAAAAAATGTATTCAGATATAAATTAAATTATTTCTAATGTCAAATAATAGGTTGACTTAAAGGCACAACATGTTACTGAAGGTTAGTATTTTCATTTTGCACAGTGCTTTTGTCACCACATTGGGAATTAATTACAGCAGTTACATATAGCTATATATAATTCTGGAAAAATATTATTTCAGTTATGTGCATACTGTGCATATGAAGGTCATGATTCTGCATGACTTACACAATTACCCGACTTTATCTACTATGTGAAAGCATGCTAATATCATTGAGTTCTCCCACGAGTACATAAGCACATAAGAAATACATCCTCATGTCATTGTAGAAAAGATTGTAGAAAAAAAGTTTGCTGAAGTATTTCACCTGAGAGCATAGCTCCTCCTAGCCAACCAGTAGACAGTGGTCTGTTTACACATGGCTTACATCTCCTTCTATAGTCACTGGCTGCATGCCCACAGTATGACATTGAGATCATTGTCTCTAAGGCGTTATCATCATGATCCTTTTTATCCCCCTACTCCAAACTGCCAAAAGTAAGGGAGGGCTCCACTGCAGCTCATCAGGATAGTATTTTTCATGCAAGATGTTGAGGTTCTGTATTATATGACCTGATATAACCTAGCGGGATGTTTGAGAGAAATACTCCAAGGAACTTCAAGACAGAGTTAGAGAAGCATATAGTACATGAGGAGTCAAGCTAGTCCAGAGCAGTTCAGGAGGGAATCCTCCCCAGAACTGCACCCAGACTTCATGAGTGAGGGAACTTGTTTCTGTGCCATGGAGACTGGTAGTATGTGTACAGTGTAGCATCAGATACAGTGTAGTTGAGAATTCTTTTACAGTGCAGATTTATGACCAATTATTGCAGTTCTCAACTGTATCTGCATTAAAGCTGGACTAGCTACTGCAAATTATCACTGCTTTAGCTAAAATCAAAACCAAATTATTTTTGAGGTGTCTTTCTTTTAGCAACATTTCATATTTTATTTTAAGACTGTCAGAAAAATGCCCCTTTTGAAATAAAAAGGTGTTGTCATGAAGGTCACACAGGAGACTTTTAACCCTGCTTTTGTGTGTCACCTTGAAGTCTAAGTAGAGGGCTGGGAGAAGGGCAAGAAATTTGTTACTTGTTTTTTACAGTGAGAGAAGAAAAAGGGACATCATTAAGTAACCACTGGCAATAAAGAGACTATCCTGTGAGATTAAGTATATATCAAAGTCAGGCCCTTTCCCTCCTTAACAGACCAGAATATCAGTCAGAGGGGCTTAACAGCCCTTTTTTATAGTCTTGCAAACTCAGAATTTAGCAGAAGTAGATGCTCTTGCAATAGAATCCCAAGCACTTTTTCTCCCTGAAGCTTGTTAAGCCCTTTTTAGTGTTTAGACAGTAACTTGCTTTTTATTTCCAACCTCCAGGCAAAACAGTAAATTTAGGTTTTTCACTGTATCCTCCTCAATGAATTCAAAATACTATACCGCCTCTTACATGGGGATCAACTGCCTCACCCTAAGATAAACTGCATTTCAGCACTGTCAAATACCCCTTTCTTAGCAGTACCGTTTCCATGAGAAGAGACACAGAGAGTGAACACAAGACAAAATAAGCAGGCCAAGATTTTACCTGCACAACATTTAAGTAAAGTATATTTTAGCATGGCAATATTTTTATTCTTGTATCTAAAGTCCCTTTGCAAGAAAACAAAATTATTTTTGACCATCTGTTATTTATGCATAACTAGGTGACAATACAAGATTTTCCAAATGAGGAAAAGGAGTATCATTCCTATTTCTCACTCATAAATAGCTTCCAATGACTCTCTGGGAAAGCTCCTTGCATTATGTCTGAAAATCACCTAGGAAAAACTGATCTAAGACATGAAAAAATAATCAACAAAGCCTCACCGATTTTAGGGCTAGTCCAGGCTCACAAAAGTTGGCTTTAGCTGGAGTTACTGTTTAGCAAAACAAAACACCTCATACAGCCTTGGAAGAAAGGGAAAATTATGGAGTAGGTGGCTGTATTGCTTCTGCTTTAATGAAAACATCCACTGATAAATGTCAGTTTCTCTATACTATCACACTGGCTGTGTTCACTGCTCCCTCATATATTATGTATTTATTTCTCTAGTTCTGCCATCTTGAGGTTTGATTTCAGCTAGAGCTGCCTGTTGAATGGTTTTGCCTCCACAATTAATGTGCTAGGAAGCAACAGCTCAAGGATGACTACAGACATATCTGTGGGAGACAAGAGGCAAATGAACCTGTTTTTCAGGTAGTTGCTAGGGAAAACTTCCAACAAATCTGCTCTCTGAATTGTAAAGGAAAAAAAAAAAAAAAACCAAAACAAAACAAACTTGCCCCCAAGTTCTCTCAGCACAGGATAATATTCTGTGTATTGTGACTCCTGGGAAACGATGTAGACCCATGGGTATATGAATTTTCTTCCTCTGTTTTAACTACATATTTGGCTCTGCTGCAGGGAGATAGATGGTTTTGGTGCATGCAATATCCATGGTGTAAACACAATGTTCTCAGGCAGTGAGGCAAATTGGAAATGCACTACACATATACACCAAATCCTGTTATTTATTCTGACAAAACTTTCATTAGTTTCAGTGGAAGTACTGCCCAAATGGAACTAGAAAATCAGAATCCAAGATTCCTTGTGAATGATTTCTTATTAGATATCACAGTTCAAAACTTGCAGCAAATTTTCAATTACTTCTTTAACATGCTACATACCTGAATTATAAAATACAAAGCAATGGACAGTACAGGGATTCTATGAATAGAAGGCAACATTTTATTCATAGGTAATCATAATTCAATTACTGTTTTTGCTTAAAGGATATTTCATTACACTGTATCTGAATTTTGCATCATTTACTCCTGTATTGCCATGTGGCACTGGAGAGGACTTGCACATTTTGTTTCCTGCCTTGAACCCCTGCTGCTCTCTTCCCCTTCCCTTCATATTTCTAGACAGAGCCTTGATCCCAGCTCCACTGGAGACACTCTGAATGTGGGCTTGACCTTCATCTCGGAGCACATATGCAATAAAGTGTAAATCACAGACCTCTCCTCCTCACAGCAGTGCAGAGTTTCCTCCACAACATCTGAAACAGCTGCTCTTATGGCTGTGGCAATGCTCTGGAGAAAATCCAGTTCATGCAGGCATCTACAGGCATTCTATAGGCAGACAAAAAGGGAGCAAGACAAAAAGCAGAACCAACAACCCTAGACTCCAGGAGAGCAGACTTTAGCCTGTTTACACCTCTGCTCGGAAGAATCCCATGGGATACAGTCCTGGATAGAAGAGGGGTTCAGAGGAGCTGGCTGATTTTCAAAAGACTCCTCCAACCTCAAGAACTGGTCCATCCCAATGAGCAGGAAACCAAGAAAGGGCAGTAGGATGCCTACATGGATAAATAGGGGACTCCTGACAAAACTCAAACATAAAAATAAAGCATACAAGAGGTAGAAGCAGGGACATAACTTGGGAGGAATATAAAGACATTGTTGAGTCTGGCAGGGATGAGGTTAGAAAAGCCAGTATACCTCAGGGGTTGATATAGGGGACAATACAGTTTACAGTTTAGTATCTTCATTCATGACCTGGATGATGATCAAGTTTGTGGATGATATAAAACTGGGGGGAGTTGTTCATACACCAGAGGGTTGTGCTGTCGTTCAGAGGGACCATTCAGAATAACCCCCTGCACCAGTACACGATGGAGGGCAATAGTCTGGAAAGAAGCCTTGAAGAAAATTACATTGGAGTCCTGAAAGACAACAAATTGAGCATGATCCAGCAATGTGTCCTAGCAGCAAGAAGGTCAACAGCATCCTGACCTGCATTAGGAGGGGTGTTGACAGCAGTTTAAGGGAGGTGACCATTCCACTCTACTCAGCACTGCTGAGGTCACACCTAGAGTGCTGGGTCTACTTCTGGACTTCCCAGTATAAAAAAGACATGGACATATTGGAGCATGTCCAGGGTGATAAAAATGATTGACTGCAACACCTGTCATATGAGAAGCTGAAAGAGGTGGGACAGTTCAGCCTGGAGAAGAGGAGCCTTCAGGACAGGGAGGGAGAAGAAGGAGGAACTGATAAGGCCATTGTAAAAAAACAAAACCAAACAAAGCTGTTACTTTAATACCTTCAAGGTGATCCTAAATGGCAGAATAGAATAAACCTTCTATTAATCTTCATGAAGAAAAATAAATAAAAAATTAAACCACAATAGGCATGCCTTTTGAAATTGTAAGGCAAACTGGAATAAAAAAAATCAAACTTCAAAAAAATCTTGGCAAAAATAAATATTAATTTGCTACTGTCTTCAGCATGTGCTCTGAGGAAATGATGATGTGATATATACTGTCAGGGCTAGAATAGCACTTTCCCCTTCCACAAGATTATCTTGTTGGGCTCAGGGTCAGCTTGCTGATAAAAACTATTGTGAAGAGCCAGAAGAAACCTCAGTGAGGGTTCCCCTCTCCTTTGCTTAGGAACTGCTTTTAAGCTGAGGTTCTTGTTCCTGACTCCCACCTGAACTACCTGTGAAAAAGCAATAAGAAAAGGCTGGTCTGCAAAGGAAGGTGAGACAGGAGCAGAGAACCACTGCACAGCCATCAGGGCAGTGACCTCCTAACAAGGGCACAGTCCCACAGTGCCTGAGCAAGGAGAATGGTTCTGTGATAACATCCAGGGTCAGCAATCACCCAGTAAGATCACACTGAAAAGACAAGGACAAGACTGAACCTGTAAATCAAGCCCACAGGTTAGGATCAGGGAGATATAAAACCAGGTGCAGATGCAGCACCAGTGTAGACACAGTGTAGCCTACATGGGGGTTTGCAGGCAGGTCCCAAGCAAAGGTGGTGGAAGGGGCTATCTAGTGAGTCTTCTTCCAGCTCTTCACAGCAGCTCTTCTCACTCAGCAAGCTGGCCTTGGAAACAGCCAGCTAAACTTCTAGGAGGGAAGTGCACTCCAGGTCCTGACATATAACATAAGAATTCCCATTAAGATAAATATTTCTTCAGAGAAGGAAAAAACTCTCCTGGAAGACATATCATAACCTGCTGAAGTCAAAGATGCTGCCAACTGGACAACATTCGGTGGGATAACCTCCAAATCACAAAGCATCAAATAAAAGTAAGTGCAGTTATGTTCTTTGTCTTCAAGGAAGAAACAAAAAGGCTCACATATTAAGCATTTGTTGTGGTTTGAACCCAGAGGGCACCTGAGCATCACATAGATGTTCAATCAGTCCTTTCTTCCCAGCGCTGGGAAGGAGAAAATGAAGCAAAAGGCTTGGGATAGAGATAAGGACAGAGAGGGGTGTCTCACCCATTTAATGGTCACAGGCAAAAGACAGACTCATTAGTGGAACAAAAAAACCAAAATCACTATAATTCAAACACTAACAAAACCGACTCTTAAGAGATAGAGTGGGACGGTGAGAAGCATTACCACATATTAAAAACACCTCCCCCCCATCCCTCCCTTCTTCCCAGGCTCAATTTTTTCCCGTTATCTCTACCTCCTTTTCTCAGCAGCAAAGGGACAGGAAATGGGCGGGTTTTGGTCAGTCCACCACTTCTTCCTCCTCAGGAGGGGGGGAGCACTCCTATTCATTCTTCCCCTGTTCCACGTGGATCCCCTCTCGTGGGATACTGTCCTCCACGAACTTTCTCCGTCATGAGTTCTTCTCATGGGCTGCAGCCGGTCCCAGGCTGCTCCAGCATGGGTCACCCCCATGGTCCTCCCAGTGCTGAACTACAACAGCAGGGCCTTCTTCTCCCGTCAGAGTCTGGCCTCCTTTAAACACAGCTGCCTCCTCTGGTCTGGGGTTCTCCACAGGCTTCAGGTGGATCTCTGCTCCACCAGTGACCTCCACGGGTGGCAGGGGGGCGGCCCTGCTGTCTCACCACGGGATACAGGGGAGTCTGTCTTCAGGCACACCTCCTTGCCTTCCTTCTCCTTTCATCCACTCACCTCTGTGTTCACATAGGTGTCCTTCTTGTAACTCCTCCTCACAAGTCACAACCCCCTCTCAGCTTCCACTTCTTAAATACGTTATCACAGAGGCGCAGCCACCATCACTAATTGGCTTGGCCTTTGCCAGAGCTGGGTCTATCTTGGAGTTGGGGGAGCTTTGAGAAACTTCTCACAGGGGGCCACTGTTGTTGCCCCCTCCCCTGCTAACAAAAACCCCCACACAAACGCAGTACAGCATTACTCATACTTTTCTGTCTTATCCCTAATACTCCTCTGGGTTAGTCATTACTCTTCTGCCTTCCACTGCACAAGAAGAAATATTTCTGTTTCTGATTACATCAAAATTTAAATCCATTGTAACTGATTAGTGTTTAGATCCTAGAGAGACTTCTAGGCAGCTTAGAAACTCTAATAAAATTTTTCTTGGTAGGCAAGTGTCAATCTTCTGCTATGTATTCCTGATTATGTAAAAGTAGGTCTTTTTGACAATAGACATACATGATGATTAATTAAAGTTCAAGTGTAGTCTATTAAGTAAAATTCTATTAATCTTACTTTCACTACTACTAATTGTATTCCAGGTTCAATGAGAGAAGTCACTGGATGTGGTCCAGAAATATTTGCAACATTACATTTGTAAGTTTCTCAGTATTAAATACATTCTAAATAAGTAGTTACAACTATATTGAAATACATGATCATCTTATATATTTGGTAGGTAAATTCTACTCCATTTGGCAGGTGGTTCTATTTAAAACAAGACTGGTTTGTTACTTTTTTTTTTTTTCAAATAAACTTCCAAAACAAACTTCAAGAAACTAGCTTCAGTCAGAAAGATACTAAAAATGAGTCCAAGAAATTAAAAAATCAGCGAATACCGGCAATGAAGGATGGCTATCAGTTTCTCCTGTGTCACTTGGATGCAGTCTTCTCTGCTACATAGCACACATCATTTTCTGCAGTAGGAAATACACTGGGCCACTGTGCACGTTATCTTTTACTTCACTATAAAGGTGGCATTCACATGTTCAGCCCCATTTTGAACAGTAGTGTAACTCTGACATGCATTAGCACATCACGATAATGTTTTCCTGGACTTGCTCCATGCAGGCTAGAGAAATAAACTAAAAATCTATTTTAAAAAATTAAATTGGTTTATAGTTTGTATTCATGTCTTTGATTTTTTTCAGGCATACACCAGGAAAGATGATGATATAACACAGAGCTCAATTCTGAGTATTAGCTGTGTTTTATCAGCTTCTCTGACTTTTGCGCCTGGAGCATCTGTGTATTTTCTATTGTCTTCACTGTTCAGGAGAAAAATATTTAGATATTGTGAGTCTAAATATTGGTTGACAGGAATCTCACAGGCTAAAGCTAATTCTATTTGATAGGCCTGTTTGCCAGAAATTGAAACCCCAACAAAAAACTCATAGGAGATCTGTTTTCCAAATACACATAGGCCAAATTCTGCAGGCTTAATTCAATGGCAAATTGCAATAAATATTTCACAGAAGCATAGGGAGACATGTTATTTGTGCTACAACATTAATTATATTTAGCTCCTCATTGCACAGTAAGCACATTTTCAGTTAAAAAATTATTTATACTGTACAGTATTGTGCTGTAATTTAGCATTGTACAGTGCATAGTGTCTAGACTCCTGAATGTTACTTCAGTACCACTAAGAATAATAAAAGAATACTTTCCGCAATATACATTTTCTTCTGAAATTTAAGATTTACACATGTCCCAGAAGAAATTATGACATCAATTTAAAAACCAGTACAAGTTGCAAACTCACAGCCACAATCTACAAATACTTTGTTACTAAAAATTTGATGCGGGAAGATATGAAAATAGATATAATACACTACTCACAACAAATTCATAGTTCTTACCAAGCACCAAATAATGTGAATTCAATCAAAATACATAAAGCTTCTTGGAGAACAAAGCCCTATCATAATAAGGAAGGACTGAGAGTGTGCAGGCAAACATCACCAACATCATGACATGATGTAAAACACAGTCTACTAGTGACTGCTACTGCAAGAAAAGTAACTTAATTCCCTGCAAAATCAGCAGTTCTACTATCGGGTTCCTCCTTTCAATGTTGTTACCAGTTTGGACCTTTTAAGCTTTGCAAGGCAATGCTGTTTAGCATAACTCCACCAATGGAGCCTCCATCTTTTGATCCTTAATAAAACAGACTTTTCTTCAGAAGTGTACAGTTTTCTGAGGCAGCTGCACTACATTTTGTCTTAGGAAAAGATCTTTCACTATGTGTCTTCTTGCACTTGGGAGCTGATATTGAAGACAATGACAGCACAACTAATTTACCTCTATTTTGCAAGACTTCAGTATCAAGAAAACTGAAACTACAGAAGTATGGGCTGTGAGAAAAATTCTATAACCTGCAGCCCTGTCATACAGTGTTGTCGTTGCTAGTGACAGGCCTCAGACTTTGTATCAAATTTGCTGCTCCTCAGAACTGAGGTTTGTCAGGCTTGTTCTGTCTGAATCTGAGCTTTGCTTTAGTTTGTTTAACTATAGCAACATTTTTTTTTTTTTAAAGGTGGCTATGGCTAATTTATTTTTCTTATCTTTGTATAGTGCAACCTTAGTTTTATAAGCATGATAGCAAGAAATCATTATTGTGTTTAGAATTTGGTATTTATGACCACACCATGATGATGTAAGATAACCTGGTATGATAGCAGAGCCCTTGAGAAGTGGTGACTTAAGAGGCTTTAAAGTGCAAGCATGGGGTGACAAGACATGGGGCAAAGACTGATGTGGGGAGAGAGCATTTCCTTTTGCCCTTTAACAACATTCTGAACTTAAAAAAAACAAAACCAATCAACAAACAAACAAAAAGTGGCTGGCATGCTGGGATCTGCAGTCAGTGGCTGAAGGTCACACTGTTAGATTAAACGTATCTTAGTGTGGTATATATGTTACTGAAGTCACTTTCACTATTGCCATTGTTTTAGGGAACAGAACCTATTTGCAGTAAGAATTGGGTCTCCATGCAAATATTTAATTTGTGAAGATAAAGGCCCTATAGCAAGTGTGAATTTTCATGAAGATCCCATTCTTTTTAAATACAGTCATTACTTTTTCTGGGTTTTTTTTCTGAAAAACTCAGAGAATTTTAATTGTATTGTACTGGGACTCAGGAAATTTGCATAAATTGATTCAGTAATTGCCTCTATTTTTAAATGCCTAAAAAAGTTTTGGCCCAGGCCAATTCTTCCAAGCAAGGCTTATGCAAAACTCAGAAATTATCACAAATATTTCCAAGAGGTAGCTTAGATGTGGCCATGGTGTTCCGAGGAAGAAAAACATTTAGCCATATGGATGTGAGCTTTTCCATTTTGGCTCACCTTGAAGCTAGTGCAGCCCATTTAATTTACTAACAACACTGTGGCCCTTTCAATGTTCTGAAATCTGTGAAAAAGACCGATTCCTATTGTGTTAAATACATCATAGACAGATATGAATTTAAAGTAGATCTGGTAAGTTCCAAGAGAAATATTTCTAAAGTTGGAATGGATGATCCTGATCTTTGCATGGAGAAGTAGAAGATAAATGTAGTCCTAGAAATGCTATACATTAAAATTTGTTTTGTAACCATATGTTTCCCCTTACCAATAGAGTACCACTGCCTTTTCTAGAGAATAAATTGTCTGACCCAGAAACATTATAATGCAATAAATATTAACAGTGATGATAATAAATAATTTAAATTATGTTCGTTTGCATTTTTATAACAGTTAGTCCTGAAGCTCACTAAAATATTCAGGTGGATAGAAAATAAGGTATATTGTGTTTCATGGACATTATAGCAGGTTTGCATACGTAGCTTTCATGGCTAAAGTCGAAGTCTTTAATAAATAGAGATTTATCTTCTCTTATTCTCCAGCATGTTTACAGAAACTGAACTGAGTACCTACAAAACTTAAATACTAGCTTCTATAGCTTGAAATAAAAAGAAAGCTTTCAAGAAAAATTGTAACATATTTACCTACTCTATGAGAAATAATGAGAAATACTATATGGAACACAAGAAACTATGTGTTATCTTGTTTATCTCTCATAGCCTGTATCTTGCTTTCTTTCCCAAACAAGACATTCAGGATCTGAAAGAGGATCTTTCTAAGGAAAAATGAAATAAAATTGACAAAATCTATCTTCAGTATGCTTGTATTTACATTCAAGCATTTAAAACACATTTTAAAGACATATTTGTACCCCATCTGTAGAAAAAGACTTTTCCTAAGTATCATTAAAAATATAAATAATGTTTTAGGTTTTATATTGTGTACCTGAGTATGCACTACTGAATTTTAAGCATGTGAATAGCCTGAGCATTTTAAGAATGTGTTAAGACTTGGTGGGACTTGAAACCTGAACGATATCGATATCAGTGGAATATCACTTAGCAATTGTATATTTAATATAACCAGTGTTTAAGTTCAATGTACAAAGCCCATTTAATTAATTCTTCTCAGAGAATGGAGTAAAATGCACAACCCTGACTTTTATTTTTATTTTTGTCATGAGGGAATCCATCAAAGGCACCTTTATGAATCCACAATATCTGTTATTCCATCATTAGATGTTTGCAAGATTTAGTCTTACAGAGCTGCATATTCTGGCTTTCCTTTGATTACTTGGTTACAGAACTACCTTGATTATTGTTGGAATCATGAGGTAGAAAGCACATCTATTTTTTCTTGTTAATTAAATCTGAAACAGTGAAAAACAATTTCTCATGAAGAATTACACTTAATAATATATAAAAACACAGCACTTGCAAACAAAAATGTTCTATGACATAATTGCTTTTTTTTTTTCCCAAAACATTTTTTTCCCCAAAACAAGCAAAAAAAAATGAAAAACAGGTGAATGCCCAGGGCTTCTTACTAGATTATATACTGTATGCCTTTTATTTTAAATTACTTTGACATTCTTTAGCTCAATGTTTCAATGTTTCAGGCTTAAACACTGGTCGCAATATTAAACACTGCAGCATTAAATATTTATTTATCTAGATAGCAACTATTTATATTATCCACTGAAGATACATTTGTGCAGTCCTAAATCATCATGCTGTAATATGTTGTATCTATACATTCTTAAAAAAGATTTATCATACTCCACTACAAAGAGATATTTCCATATATATTCAATACAAATGTGTTCTAGTACACACAAGTTCCATACAGCATATGCTGCATCCAAAGCTACCCTGTAGACAACTGCATGTCAACGTTTGTATTTTCAAACTACAAGTAAAATTTCAGTAAATATTTTTTCAATCATTAATTCAGTGTTTAAAAGGCCAGTTAGAGAGATTTACACAGCCATACTCCTTTTAAAAATGTGACCTTGACGGTCCTGCCTTCCGCTGAAAATCAAAAAACAAACTCGAAAATACCAAACTGCACAACATATGATTTTGTAAGAGTACTTCACATAAAACTACTGTTTGGTAGTTATGTGGAAAGAAGATATGCAGAAATAAGTTGGAACTTTATCAGGAAGAAAAAATTCAGAATGGCATTTGGAAAGTGAGCTCCTTCCACTCCAAATTCTGCAACAGCATTCTTCCCATCTGTATTGGGAGCCTTATGGAAGACATTGTATTCCACATTGCTAGTGACTCTGGACAAGCCATGCCTGCTGTGCTGGGCCCCGTGCTTAGGGCTTGAATAGGCCATATGTTAGCATGAGCAGCTGCTTTAAGGGACCTGTTGGCATGCCCCGTGTCAGCCTGTGCTGTGCTGGTGGGTGTTATGACAGACGTAACATCCCAGCCTTTCAGGAGGTGTTCTGTTTGTTACAAAAAATAAAGGGCTCAGCAGCATGGGAGGGAGAAAAGAACCTCTCCATGGATGGGATCTGCACAGCATGCTGTAGGAAAGTCCACCCATGGTCTGTGTTGCACAAAAGAATGGCTGCCAGAATATGAGGGATGTAAGATTTACTCTCTATCTGTAGTCCCCTTTATTCTCTCTTATTAAAACAGCTATTACCTTACACCATTTGCTATTGGGCCTTTCTCACAGAAATACGGAATGAACTTTGCACTGCCTTGCCTCTCCCTGCTCCCACCGTCCTGCCAAGGGCAGAACACCATCCAACATAATTGCTCTTTTTCTAACATATAGGACTATATACAGGCCTTACACACTTTCACTACCAGATCTTCGCTCATACAATTGTACAACCATAAGTCTATCAAATTTCATTTTTATTTACTCATTTTAATCTTTTTGTCTATCCACAAACATCACTTAACTGATCCACACCACTCAAAACACTTGAGACATGTTAAATGTGTTTTGTAAGCTGTAATTAATGAGGTATTCCACATGCAACTGAGGAATCATAGATCAGTAGTTGATAATGTGATATTTCACATTAAGAATGGATGAGCTGAACTTGTTGTGGATACTGTGACTTCACTGTTTTTTCCCTCAAATTCTTTTTGTATGTGCATTGAAACAGATTCAAGTGCATAAATGTACTGTTATTTTCTGTCCTTATATGACCTTACGCATATTCTTGTGTAAACACTCATGCTAAACAAATGTTTTCCTGATAGCTCTGTATGTCTGAATAGGCTTAGAGGTTTCCCTTATTGTTTATGAACACAATATATTTCTTTCTTGTGCTGCAAACTTCAGTTTAATAGTGGATCTTTTTCTTCCTCCTGTCTTCCCTTTCAGCCTTTGACTAGAATTTTCAAGAGACTAATAACATAAAATTGATGACTTGGTAGCACTAGCTTGTGTTTATCCAAGAATTCTAGATTGCTAGGTAGGTTATGTAGACCAAAAACTGTCTGACAGGTCTCTGTAAATATGTTTAATGGGGGATTTTCTGATAAAGGGACTGTAAAGGAACAACCCTTTTTGACCACACCTAAGACCCTACACAAGGAATCCTGTAAGTCAAGTAGAAACTCTTATCATTCAGGTTGTCACAAGAAACTTTATTTTAATTATCAGTATACCTACTTGCTTATGTGTTGATGTCAGATTCTGATGTTAGACTACAGTGTTCATACTTCAGTAAGAAGTTTGACCTATGCTGACTCTCTAAGGACACAATTTTAGCCATGGAATAAACAGTTGGACTGCAAGTTCCAGTTCTCAGGAGAGGATCCCAATCACAAGGTCTTAATGCAATGAATGTGTTGAGAGATCCTTAGACTGATGGACAGTCCAAACACTGAAGAGGCAGAAAATCAAAGCTCTCATTTTGTTTCTGGATTCTTTGTCAGCAATCAGATGAATTTCTGCAAGAATCACATATGAGGGCACCACCAAGAATCAGACAGTATGTTCTCTAGAAAACCACTGTATGCATTGTACTCATGGTGTTCTTTAGTTACAGTTACTGTTTCAAATGATAGAACAGCAATATAATAGCATCAATATGCTGCAAAGTGGAAGCACCTGTACCTGATGAAACAAACCTACCTTCTGGACTCAGGAGTATGGTAGGTACTTTCCCACAGTTTGCTTCAGCATGAAAGTTGGTTCATAATCTTGAACTGCAACAAGAATGATCAGGTTGCAAATCAATGTTCTTATGATTTAGTGCCCCTAATTAAAAAAAAAAAAAAAAAAAAAAAAAAGGAAAAAGAATGTCAGTCTGTTATAAAATTACTCACTTTTCACAATATCCATCCTGAAATTTTGTTTTTAGCTACTAAAGGACAATCTATTGCTCGCATACGTGGGGAATGCAGTGCAGTACAAGATAGGGTATTCTTTTCAAGTACAACAGCTACTTGTTGCTAACTTTCAGTTAGTTCTGATCACTGTTTTAGCAGAAAAAGCTGTCCTATGTAAATCTGTTGCTGAATGGATATTGTATCTCCAATTCCTCCTGTATCTGAATCTATGTTATTTCCATACAGAAAAATTCTTTAAAAAAAAAAAAAAGTCATACAAGCTGAAACATAAACAGTGTAGGAAAGAAGACGGTGCAAGATGACAGGTGTTAGAAGCACAGTCTGTGAAGCATAATTCTCCTGCTTCTTGGTTTATGCTTAATTTCCACACTTGCCATAAACAGGTCTAAGTTACAAAACTTGCTACTGGATTTTTCAGAACACAAAGCCTGAGACTTACCATGCAGGTTCATTTCTAGATTGGGGGTGGGGAGAGTGTGTGTGCTTTTTCTTTTCTTTCTTTTTTATTTTTTTTTAATATGTATTCTAAAACACATAGAATGGGTAAAAATTTAAAAGTGTTCAGAATGTTACTGCAGTGCAATGTACATGTTTATATAACTCATGAAAAAACACAGAGAAAGATAGCTTTGAACCTGGGATCTCCTAAACAATTTTTCTTTAAGGGAGACAAAATAATGAAAAATACTTGGTTAAACTGCTGGCCAAACTCTTATTGTTTGTACCACTCCTGGAAAAGACCCTGGGGAGCAGCAGCGGAATCTGTGCTATTGATTGGCTGGTTAAATAGAGGCCTATTAGATTCAGACAGGCTAGATTGATTATACAGCAGCAGAAGGAGCTCAGACTCAGAACTGAGTGAGCGTCAGGGTGAGAGAGAGGGAGAGCAAGCGAGAGAAACGCGCAATAGAGGGAGACTATACACACTGTAGCATCAGTATGTGACTGCTGGTGCCTGATAACACTGATATCGAGCTCCTTCAGTGGACAATTTGCTGAGCTACATTTTTCCATTTGCAAGAGGATTCCAGCTCTAAACCAGTGCAATTGATGAGAGACTGGACGTTGGAATAGTTTGTTTTACTTATAATTACATCTCTTATGTTCTGCATCTCTGAAGAAAGGCTTATTACAGAAGACAAAAATTAATCCTGTCCCCTTAGCTCACATAATACTGATGATATACAGAGTTTGATCTTCCAGGTAAGAAAATTATCCTTTGCTTTTCTGAGCAGCTAAAAAGCAATTATTCTTTTTGTATCTTGCATGTTAAATACCAGCTTTGGCATCTGTTTACAGAATACGTTTATTGCACTCAAATTCTTTCACTCACAGATGATATGTATCAAATATTATGTACGCCCAAAGACAATTAAGAACAGGATATGTTTTTTACATTGTATTTATCATGCTTAACCCTTCAAGTAAATGGCAATGAAGCATCCAGAAAAGATGATTTCTAACTACTTGTGTGATGTTTTAATGTACCTTGTCCCACACATGCTAAGCAGTCTGGATTAATAATAATATGCAAGCTCTCTCATATTATTAATTCATTATTGTACATGTTGTGAAGCTAGGTAGAGAGACTATTTCCCTGGAGGATTTCTCAGTGCTTGTCAGTAGTTTGAAACAGTACCTGTCTTTTGACTGCAAGCTTACCTCTACTGAGCAAACATGATCTGCCTTAAATAATATGGCATTAGACTGCCATCTTTTTATAGATACAGTAGTTATTGCTAACATTCTGCCTGCAAAGTGAAGATCAAGGCTTATGAACTGAAATATGAAACCTAGGATGTTCTATTATGTTGTGCTGCATGTTTGAAGCTGCCATCCCATGGACTGATTGCTTGTTTTGATGTGACACTGACACTACTGTCTCCTAACTGCCTAGCTTTACATAAACTTTTACATATTTCCCTTGGCTGTTCTGGAAATGGTTTTGCTGTGATAGTTGACAGGTTGTGATAGGTTGCTGTGATTTTGAAGGTGATAGGTTAAAACTGAAATAACACAGCATTTTGTTGTGTAGCAAGTCAGGAAGTTGACTGACTTGGGTTTTACAGTCCATGGGAGCATAACGCTAAGAAGACAGCACCGTCACTTCTTCAGTAACACATTCCTTCCAGCTGTGATAATCTGCACCACCTTCATCATCAGTTTGTGCACTCTGCTCCTTGCTCCAAACTGAAAGGAATTTTTCATATGTCAGCTATTGTGATTACTCCAAGTGAAGTAGAGGCATCAGTCTATTAATCCAAGCATTTAAGCAGATTTTCACCCAGCCAAGTACAACTTTCCAATGTTTTGTCCAGTTAAGAAACTGCCTATAGCAGGCTAATGCTGCTAGGCTATGCACCTAACTGTAATCCATTTTCTGAAATGACAAAACATCACAAACACAGAAAAGGACTTTCTTCTCTTCCTCTACCAAGATATATTTTATAAATGTCTATAAAGCACCATATTCAAATACTTGATGATGTCCCAAAATCCCAAATGTGAAGTGAAATTCCCACAGTTACCAAAATTATTGTTTATAATTTGTAAAATACATTATAAATGTTGGGGACTTTAGGCATATATATTTTTTTAAAACTAACAGCCATTTGAAGGGGTGCCTAAGTGACCACATGAACAAAATATACAAGGCTCAAGAGACAGCTTCATCTTCTACAATGTATTATATAAATAAGCACCGGCAAAACAAGAAGTAAACTGATGACCAAAACCAAAGGCTTACTTAAGCTATAACATCTGGTTTATTTCTTTGTATTTTCTCTGCGAAAAATGTCTATGTTGTTTTCAATATACAAAATTGATCCATGTCAGCAATTTCAATGTTTCCTTCTGAAATTCTTTCCAGGTAGCAAGAAAATCACTTGAGGGCACATTTTGCCACCTTAGTTTTCAGTGAGTTGTATTTTACTCCATAAAATACTGCCAGAGGTGAGGACTGCATACATTGACTATGGAGTCAGGTGTCAGAATCTGACCATAAATAATGGAGAGAAACCCTTTACATTTTAATTAACTGACTGAAATTTTTAACAGTGAGACAAAGACCTGGGCATTGAGAGTTAGATCTACCAAACGTAGACAGAATTTTATAAGGAACTTAGATAACTGGATGCCTAATTCACTTTATATCCTTATAAAACTTAAGGCCTGTCTCAAAATATTTCACTTGCAGTTTGACTTGCAAAAATAATCCTTACAGCTTTCTTACAGCTCTTATTCAACTCTCTCTTTAAATATACCTTATAATTTTGTGATTGGAAATAAAATCATGCTAATTCTGTGACTTCAAAGACAGTGATATAATTCCCTCCAGCTTAGTATCTGTTACTATTCAGGTTACATCCTAACATTGAAACTCCAAATAATGCTAAAAAATAATTATTTTTGCAAAGGGAATATTCCATTTGAACATTTAAAAAAAAAAAAAAAAAAAGAAACAAAACCAAAAGAAAATCAGAAGCACAATTAGTTAAGCTTTTACTCAGTAAATATGTTATTCATTTCCACATTAAAAAATCACAGAGTAAGCATCTTATTTTGTCAAATTCAGAAAAAATAGCTGAAAAAACTCAAATCAGAAAGATTTTAAGAGATTACGTATTATAAATTGTGTATTTTCTTTCAAGTCTACAATGTTGTTAATCTGGACCTTTTGCCATGCTTTAAACTGATTCAGTTGTATCACCTTTTTCTCAGGAAGACTAATCTGGCCTTTTTGAAACTAATTTTGCTTTCCAGTTTGATCTCGCAGAAAGTGAAATTTATTTTTTATTTTCCTAGATAACTTGAAGCCATTAGGGGGCTCTTTCCTCCTATGATATCACACAGCAAGCTGCATTAAACAGATACAGCTGGTTACTAGACTCTACCAAAAAAAGTCCTGCTTGAATGAATTTATTCTGGGTGTAGACCATTTTAATAATACAGAGCAACTAAAAAGCTTTATTGCTTTTTTTGGGGGGGTGGGGTGGGGTATTTTTATGCAGATAATTAAAAGAGAATAGTTCTTCTACTGCTAGTTAGATGGTTATGTTTTGAAGTTATCTTGTGTCCTGTAAAGGAGAAACAGAGAACATGTTCAGCAAGAACACAGTACTTTGAAGTAAACTCTGGTGTTACTAAGTCAAGTTAACAGTCTGATCAGACTGAATATGAAGCACCACTAATGTCCAAAATGCTTAAATTTACTTATTCTAGTAACTGTGACCAACAGTGCAGCTGGCATTGAAAAAAATGTTATCCTGTTAGTAGTTATATTGTACTGACAGGAAACAAGTATGTAAAACAGACATACTCTTCACTTGCACAGCTTTCTTTCAGAAGGGCAGAGTATGTCATGAGGATTTTTGGATGACTGTTCATTGCACAAAATGAGGAAGGTAGGTTCAGTTTTGCAAACATTTACTCATGTGAGCAGCTGCACTGAAGTTACTGTGGACTAAATTCTAACATCCTTTGTTCTGCCTATTAGGCCTTTAGTAGCTCCTGTAAATTCATTGTACCACTGTACCTGAAATGAGTTATGAAGTTTGTACTATTCCTTGTGGGGGTTAGAAATAACTACTGAATAGCCTAATGCAGATTAAGAAAAAGTAATAGATTTGTTGTAAAGCACAGAAAGGTGGTTGCAAGCACTACATCAGAATGCTGAGGTGAGGCCAGGAGAAACATGAGTGTCGAAAGACATGCAAAATAGTTGTCTACCTGTTCTAGTTTTGAAGAATGTATTTAGTCGTGCCAATCTTGATATCACATGTTTTAATGTCTTTACCCACCCTGACCAACTTGCTGCTTTATACTGTTTAACTTGGAGAGATTCCAATACTACTAGCTCCATTCAAGTAAAAAAGAAAATAAAAAAAAGACTGACACCCTTCGTGGTGCTCTACATCCATGACATAGTAGAATAATCTGGCCAAGCTTGATATTTTTTTTAAGCTAAAAAATAGTGTCATTTTTTGGTTTTACTACAGATCTGAATAGTCTCTCAATTTATGCACATACTTATAGCAACGATCTTGTAACATGCAAGAAAGAGCTTTGTTCTGTTAAACAGCACCTAGAAATTCCAACCAGGATCTGAAGACACTGTGTTTCCTGCTGCATAGACAGGGAAACAGCGTTAGTTTGAGGTTCATGCAATATAATCGAAATTGTGAAAACCTGGAATAAACCAAGTATTATCTCTGAGATACATAACTGATGGTTCAGACTCGTGGCAGATGATCTTCAGTAACTATGTTAGTAGCACATAGCAAATACAGAATCATACAAATTAGCTTACTGTCAGTGGAAGAGGGCTTTTTCATTGCCAAAAGGTGGCTAAAGTTAACTGTGATTCGCTTGCATTTCAAGTAATGAACTGTGTACATGAACAGTCACCAAAGCTGAGCTCGTATAATTATTATTTATCTTGACTGTATTTAAGGCCCAAATTAGACTAAGCAAATTGCCTGAAGATAACAGGAGGTCTGTGGCAGAAACAAGTAACAGACCACTTCTTGGTTGGACTCAAGTGCCCTAGATGTTAGACTCTTTTCTCCTCTATAAAACACAGTTTAATTAAATTGTATGCTCTGCTTCCTTGAAATCAATGAAATTTCATTAAAAAAATAAAAATTAGACCCATACAAGATCCTTGCCACAAAGTTTCTGCAGAGCTTCACTCTAGAGGTAACTCTAATTTACTGGTTGGCTAATTTATCCCTTGTATACATACACTATGCAAAGCACTTTGAAATACTTTGAATGAAAATTGTTGTATAAATGTAAAGTATTATTATGGCAAACAGAAACCACTCAAACTTCAGAATGAAACCTGCAACAGTCTGGGACGCTCTATTAAGCATGAATAAATCATTTGTCTGACGAATGTTTAAAGATTGATAAAAACCAATTCTTCAGACACGTACTCTAATAATATTTTTTTTCCTGTCTCATGCTTTTCTATAATATATGCGGGGAATCATTCATATGTCTAGATGTTAGAAGTAGAGAAGTTTATAAAAGCAATTCATGTATGTATTGTCAAACATTTTAAAGACAAATAGTAACAGCACAAACTAAAACACACATCACAATGTAATAAAAAGCAAAACCTCCTCCTCTTAATTGTTTTACTGGAAAAAATAACTTAACTTAGCAAATGGGGATCTTTCCCAACTCCTGTTTATGTAACTTGCATTGAATGAACAACCTGCAGCTTGCTCATATTTGCATACAAACTCTGGGTTAAACTTAAATGTATGACATGCATATATCTCTACATCTACCTATATTTAAGCTTATCCTTTACTGTCTGTATTCCACACAGATATATATACACCCATTATAGTGAATTTGCAATTTTTAACAATACAGCCATGTAGAACCCAACCTTATTCTCTGTGTTCCATAGAAAAAAGGGGTTTATCACTTGTGAACTGAAGCCACTTTAGGCTACAAGTTTTGAGGAAGGTGCCACCAAGAAATGCAGATCATCAGGTCATCAGATGCCAGGATCATAAGAGAAAAATGTTATTTTCCCTGATATTGAGAGTATTTGTTTAACATAATCTGCTTTAATGCAGTGAGATAGCAGAAAGGCTTTGTTGCTCAGCAGGCAACAAAATACCATTGAAGCACGCTGTACAGTTTGGAGAAAAGCTCTTAAAATTTTGGGGTTTACTTGAGTTTCAAAATATTTAGTACTGAGCCAAAAGTGCTTTTGCTTTGCAAAACACTGATTATGTTTGGCTCTGGAACAAGGCATGGACAAATTTTCTCTGAACAGCAATCATTAACACTGGTCCGTGGAGTATAAAATAAGTGAACAATGTCCTGCAGAGCAGCTGATGGTGAGAAGTATCTCATTGTCCTTCTCTGGCAGATTTGTAACACTGAAAACTACTGTGCTTACAGTAGTATCAAAGCTATGGCAACATCTTAATTATTTATACATCTTCCTCTTTTTTCCCCTAGAAATCTTTGTAACTGATTTAGAAGATGGGACTCTGACATTTTTTTCCTCCCTCCAGTTGTCAGATATTAAACAGCAAAAAAAAACCACCAAAAAAAGCCCTACACCAAAAACCCCACAAATTGACCTTTGGGCAAGATTTCAAAGGTGAACACAATTAAGTGTTAGAAACTATTGTAACAAGATTTTTCCTTGAACATAGTGAAACAGTAGGTTTGTTCTTAATACTGTGCAGTAATCAGTAATAACAGTTCTTTGTCGCCCAGGATATTTAACAATGACAGTATGATTATTTTGAAGCCTATTGAATTTATGTATGCCAGAAAGAAAAAAACCAATATATTATCTTACTTTTAATTGTTCTATATATCTGTTTTTCACAGGGGTACATAGACTTCACTGAGTTCTAAAAACTACTAAGAACATATAGTAGTGCTTTGCTCTTCCTTGATTCCTAAGACCCATCAATAGTTCTTAGTTCTATGCAGCACAGCTGTGTTGATATATGTAAGGACAGTTTTCAAATCAATGCTGTAACTTTCAACTGGAAATAGGAACAAACTCATTGGTTTGTACACAAGCACAGGAAAACATGTAACTTAAGTGAAAGTGAATGGACATTAACATTTTTTGGCTTTTTTTACATCATCTGACAATTCCTGCTTCTGGTGCATTTTCTTCAGTTAGATTAAATAATATAAATATATCCTTCATATTTTTGACACTTAACTTTAACAGACTATACCTTCTCAATACTGTATGGGAAACATGCTTTTGAAATTATTTTCTTAAATGAAATCGCAATTAAACATCTAATAAAACCAATAAAACATCCAATAAAACCAATAAAATGAGTATTAGTGGCAAGAGTTATAGCTGTTATGAAGCTGCTTATCACTAGCAAAGCTGGAGTAAAGCTTGAAAGCTCTACAGTATCCATTAGAAAAGGAAAATCATTCCTGGATTACATGGCCAGAAGCTCCTCCAAGCAGATGTGTCATGCAGACATTACTTTGAAGGTCAGAGAGACCACTATGGGGATAGATATGTCCCTTTTGAAATTCATATCCATGTATTTTTTGACTGTCACAATATATCTAAGACCTTGGACAAGTGCTTACCAGCTACCTGACCCAACTAACTCCCAGATACATGGGACCAGGAAGACAGCATCAGTGAAATGGTGCAGGGATATAATTAGTAGATCTTTTCACAAGTTATTTTCATGCTGTTGAGGAAAATTGTTCAAACCAAAGTTGTACCTTGCTCTAAGACAGCACAGGAAAGTGACTTCATTTTTCTGGGGAACAACTAGATAATTATACACACACACAGCCCCTGCCTCCAAAATAAGGTGCGACCTTCTCCCCACCCTAGTTCATCTTTTCAATGTCTTGCCCAAGTGCAGAAAATGCAGCATTCCTGGGACATATAAAATTTCTTAATAATGTAAAGAATTATATCAAGATTTATATCAAGACTTAAAAAATTGTATATTAAAAAAATATATTGAAAAAACAGTATGTAAAAATCTTATCTAACTATATTACATATCAATTTAAAACAAAACAACAAAAAACCTTGAGTTATTAAATCCTTAGTTTCATGGTTATGTAATTCTCTTAGGCATTTAAGTTTCTACCAGTTTCTTTTGTTCATAAATATTATATATGAAACCTATGAACTTCTTCACCTGCTTTCATAACTAAGCATTTCTGCGAAAACTTTGGAGAAGATCCACTGCAAGAACTGATGTCAGTTTGTGTGGTTGATACACACTGGTATGTGGGAGAAATTAATGTCAGGGATTACAGGATATCAGGAATAACTCACCCACAAGCTTTTATCATGCAAAACAGTTTAAACCTTACATTGAGGAGAGGTATCTTTCAGAACTTCGTTTAAATCTTTGCATAAGAGTATGTATATAGACAGTTACCAAGAAATAAATGACATACTATAATTCTCCACTCTGGTTTACCTTCATGTATTTTCTTTGACTCTGTCATGGTTTAACATTCCCAAGAGGAATCATTGAATGCTTCAGCCATAAACAATTTTCAGACAGTAATTCAAAGTCCAATCTTACTGGCTATGCAAATCCCAGAAATATCGCTACAATTTTCCTACTTCTCTAACTGTTCATCATCTTTACTTTCATAAGGTATCTGGAGAAGCTTTAGATCTACGCTAAAATACAGATAGAAATGCTGTACAGTATGTGAAAATATTGCATATATATAATACAATATAAGTATGTATGTATCTGAAAGTAAAAACAAAGAACAAAAATCATGCTGAAGAATTAAAAATTAGTTTGTCATGAATTACCTTACACAGATGTGTCAGTTATTTCAGCCTGCATGGTATTTGGATCTCTTGTGGACCGATACTTTGTTTCTACTGCATGACATGGCTGCATTATATTGAGAAACCAGCCATAGATATTACACCATGTTGCAAGACTAGAAATTGTGCTGAAAAGCATTGGTATTTTCTTGGATGGTATACTGCAAAATCAGCTTGAAGCGATCTCTGCTGAAGATACTTACTTTAAAATAAAAAATTATTCGAAAGTCTCCTGTACCAAGGACGAGAAAGTTGCTAGTGTCCTGATGTAAATTTAGTTTCCTCTTTTTTTTTTTTTTATTTAATTTAATTTCTCAGTCTGTATCACTTATCTCAGGTTATCTCAGTTATCTTTTTTTTGGAAAGAGATTTCTGTCTTTTTTTCTTTTTTTCTTTTTCTTTTTTTTCTTTTGAGGGAGGGGCAGAGTGGGTAGGGCAGGAAAAGAAGAACATAGAAAAGAACATAGGGTCAACTACTCCAGTCTGTAGCAATATGGAATTTCTTAATTTTTGGGATAAGAATTTTGAACTCTTTGGGGGTTTTATTTTGGTTTTTGTGGATTTGTTTGAGGTTTTTTTGGCTCTTTTTTTTTTTTTTTTTTTTTGAGATGAGCCTCTAGACACTGAAGTGTTAGGTACTCTATACATCAATTAGATAAATGTTTCATGTGGATGGAAAATGTTATGATCTGCTTCTCTTCTCAATTCTTCTGCCTTTTGTAAGAGTTTACTCTGGTTATGAATTTGTTCATTTTCAGTACCCTTTCATAAACATTGAACTTGGGTATTAAATTAAATTATAGAATCATAGAATGGTTTGGATTGGAAGGAACATTAGAGATCATCTAATTCCAATCCCCCTGCCATAGGCAGGGACACCTTCCACTAGATCAGGTTGCCTCGTCCAACCTGGCCTTGAACATTTTCAGGGAGAGGAATCCACAGATTCTCTGGGCAACCTGTTCCAGGGTCCCACCAACCTCACAGGAAAGAATTTTTCCCTTATACCTAATCTAAATCTACCTTCTTTCAGTTTAAAACTGTTACCCCTCATCCTATCACCACAATCCCTGATAAAGAGTCCCTCCCCATCTTTCCTGTAGGCCCCCTTTGAGTACTCGAAGGCCGCTATAAGGTCTTCTCACAGCCTTCCCTTCTCCAGGCTGAATAATCCCAACTCTCTCAGCCTGTCCTAAAAAGGGAGGTGCTCCAGCACCCTGATCATCTTTGTGGCCTTCCTCTGGACTCACTCCCAACAGGTCCATGTCCTTTTTATGTTGGGGGCCCCCAGAGCTGGACCTGGACACAGTACTGCAGGTGGGGTCTCACGAGAACAGAGTTGAAGGGGAGAATCCCCTCCCTCGACCTGCTGGCCACATTTCTCTTGATGCAGTGAAGGAGATGGTTGCCTTTCTGGGCTGCAAGCACACATTGCTGGCTCATAGTCAGTTTTCCATCCACTAATACCCCAAGTCCTTCTCTGAGGGCTACTCTTAATCCACTCATCACTCAGCCTGTATTTGTGCATGGGATTGCCTCAACCGGTGTGCAAGATGTTGCACGTGGCCTTGTTGAACTTTATGAGGTACGCATGGGTTCACCTCTCAAGCCTGTCAAGGTCCCTCTGGATGGCATCCCTTCCCTCCAGCATGTCAACCACACCACACAGCTTGGTGCCATTTGAAAACTTGTTGAGAGTGCACTCAGTCCCACTGTTCATGTCTCAGACAAAGATGTAAAACAGCACTGGTCCCAATACCAACCGCTGAGGAACACCATTCGTCATTGTCCTTTACTTGGACATTGATCCATTGACTGCAACTCTTTGAGTGCGACCATCCAGCCAATTCCTTCTCCACCAAGTAGTCCATCTGTCAAACCCCATGTCTCCAATTTCAAGACAAGGATATTGTGTGGGACAGTGTCAAATGATTTACACAAATCCAGGTAGATGAAATCAGTTGCTCTTCCCTTATCCAGCAATGCTGTAACCCTGTAGCAGAAGACCATCAAATTCCTCAGGCACAATTTGCTCTTAGTGAAGCCATATTGGCTGTCACCAATCACCTCCTTATTTTCCATGTGTCCTAGAATAGTTTCTAAGAGGATTCTCTCCATGATCTTGCTGGGCACAGACGTGAGACTGATTGGCCTGCAGTCCCAGGGGTCTTCCCTTTCTCCCTTTTTAAAAATGGGGGTTATGTTTCCCCCTTTCCAGCCAGTGGGAACTTCACTGGACTGCCACAACTTCTTGATGGATAATGGCTTAGCCACTTCATTCACTAGTTCCCTCAGGACCCGCAGATGCATTTATTTCATCAGATCCCATAGACTTGTGCACCTTCAGGTTCCTTAGATGGTCTTTAACCTGATCTTCTCCTACAGTGGGCAATTCTTCATTCTCCCAGTCCCTGCATTTGCTTTATGTGTCTTGGGTGGTGTGGCTGGAGCCCTTGATGGTGAAGACTGAGGCAAAAAAGTCACCGAGTACCTCAGCCTTCTCCATATCCTAGGTAACCAGGTCTCACGTTTCCTTCCAGAGAGGACCCACATTTTCCCTAGTCTTCCTTTTTTTACCAATGCACCTATAGAAGCTCTTCTTGTTGCTCTTGATGTCCCTCGCCAGATTTAATTCTATCAGGGCTTTGGCCTTCCTAACATGATCCCTGGTTACTTGGACAGTTTCTCTGTATTCCTCCTAGGCTACCTGTCCTTGCTTCAACGTTCTGTAGGCTAACTTTTTGTATTTGAACTTGTTCAGGAGCTCCTTGTTCATCAATGCAGGCCTCCTGGAGTTTTTGTCCGACTTCCTCTTTGTTGGAATGCATCGCTCCTGAGCTTGGAGGAGGGGATCCTTCAATATAAACCGACTTTCTTGGGCCCCTCTTCTCTCTAGGTCTTTATCCCATGCTGCTCTGCCAAGCAGATCTCTGAAGAGGCCAAAGTCTGCTCTCCTGAAGTCCAGGGTAGAGAGCTTGCTGTGCACCCTCCTCACTGCCTTAAGGATCTTAACTGCACCATCTCATGGTCACTTCAGACGAGGCTGCCCTTGAGTTTCACACTTCCCATCAGCCCCTCCTTTTTGGTGAGAATGAGGTCCAGCATAACACTTCTCCTCATTGGTTCTTCTATCACACGGAGAAGAAAGCTATCATCAATGCATTCCAGGAACCTCCTGGATTGTTTATGCCCTGATATGTTGTCTCTCCAACAGATATCAGGGTGGTTGAAGTCCCCCATGAGGACCAGGGCTTGTGAACGTGAGGCTGCTCCTATCTGTCTATAGAGGGTCTCATCCACTCAGTCTTCCTGGTCATGTGGTCTGTAACAGACCCCCACTATAATGTGTCCTGTCCCTGCCCTCCCTTTAATCCTGACCCATAAGCTCTTTGTCAGCTCCTCATACATCCCCAGGCAGAGCTCCATGTGCTCCATCTTGTCATTGACATAAAGGGTGAGCCCCACCTCCTCATATTCCTTAATTAGGTCACCCTGTAACATGTTTTCATTGTAGATGACACTTTAACCATTTTGGATTTAGCTGCAGTTCCATGTTTTCTGAGTATGTGTCAACTAGGTAAATTCAAGATTAGCATAAGGTGCTCTACTTTCAGTAATGATAATATGTATCTGGAAATACAGTATCTGAAGTCTTATGGACTTTAAAGCAGAATCTTTAGAAAAAAAACTATGTTCAAAACTACAACTAGTGGTCGAACTTGGAGACTTCACAATGTTCTACTTAAAAAATAAAATTTGAATTTACCTTATTTTCATACTAGTTTCAGTGACTCATGTTTTTTGTCAGTGTACCAATGTAAAAGAGATATAGGAGTCTAGTAAGACTTTGTTTTACTCAGAGACAGCTCTTACCTCAGGGATAGAGAAGCAAATCCCCACCAGAGCTTTGTAAAACTCACTTATATTTTTGTTGTCATCCTGTCTTAATAGTGACGTGTAGTCATGCCATGTTATGGAGATTTAAGAGAACAGCAGTGTACAAAACAAGAACATATGTAACAAATAATCTTGTCTTGTTAATATTATCTTGAACATAAATAAGCTACACAGGTGTTGTTTTATAAGACACTTAAATCTCTGTTCCATTATAGATGCATATATGTACACACAACTGAGCCTATTACAGAATTTTCTTTCAAGATCTCAATCAGCCAAAAAACATTAGACCCACCTGTGTTAGTTTTATTTCAGATAAAATGCAGTATATGCTGGAAATTTCATTTTTTTTCTCCAAAATATTGTGAATATTCGATGTGACTGATTAAATGACTTAAGTCACTAATTCTAATGCACAGTCTACTTATTTTTAAACCAGACCCTAACCATCATTTGCCTCCAGTGTTCCAAGAACCAAGATGATTATTTCCTCTGAGCCAGGAAAACTGGTGTAAAACAGCATAAACATTTTCGTTAATGTACCATATGTCAGATGATACATTGTCATCATATTTTCCATGACTTTTAATTATACCTATTCCATCATATTTTAAAGTAGTGAAGCCACCAGTAATTTAAATATGTGATTTTGTACCACACTGAGGTATCTTCACTGTCTTTTTTTCATCATGGACACAGGTGCTGCTCCTTGTGCCTATCACTGTGCACTATTGTTCACAATATTAGATACTAAAAAAAATTTATCTTAGAAGTTTGAACAATTTTTTAACAAACAAACAAAAAAATCCAAATAAATTGAGAATGAACTCCTTGTTTAGGAAATGGAAAGCAGGATGTAATAAAGGCCCTAATTTTTATTGCTGTCTGATCTTACAATTCTTTCTCAAACAATAAATAAATTCTTTCACATGAACCAGACACATAGGATTGTTTATCTTGATAAGGACCAAAGGAATATAACACCATCTTTCTATCTATGCTATATTTTCTGACAAATCTCCATGTTATTCTTTTGCATCGATGGATAGTTCTGCCCACTTTCTTCCCTTTATTTTTCAGGAAGTGTATAGTCCTAGAGGTGTTGTGCTTTTGGAGAATGGCTGTAAACCCAATTCTTGTAGGTGTAATTCATAAAATTCAGAAAGTCCAGGAACACTGTTGAAAATGTTCTACAACAGCTTAAAATGTTCAAGATGCGAAACAGTCTTTAATGTATATATGTCACCTGAGATGCCAGATTCATTTCATACAAGTAAGAATAGATTAAATCAACCAAGAACACACTCAAAATCTAAATTTGAGAAATTGGAACCATGTAGGGATAGATATGCCTCTTTTTCATCATGCAGTATTTGCTTCTCAAGTTAGTGACTTAAATGAAAAATTACTCAGAGTAAAACCGGAAGACTTCTCTCCTTACTTGGAATTACCTTTGAATATTGGTGATTCTGCCAATTACAGAATGGATGATTCAAGGATAGTATTAGAGTTGTCTAGAAAATATTCCCCTTAATTAACTGTGAAAAAAAAAATTACTTAACTGAATTCAGCTCAGTTCTCTAGGTGCCTTAATTTCAACCCTGCACTGAAAACATTCATTTGAGGCAAATCTATTTGTACTCTTCAGATGTTGCAATGATGACACAAATATATTTAATGTGACTTTTGCCTCTACAACTGCCTTTACAACATAAAGTGCTCCGGTCTCATGCTTTGTTTTGCCAAACTGCACATGGGCTTAGTGACCCATAATGAATTATACTGGATGATTTATATTCAGTCATAAGTAGGTGAACAATGTATTTTTTTATTTATTATCTAGATGGAGAATTGTATTTGACATACCAGGATGTAACATCCATGGGAACTACAGCTACAATTTTTTTATGTGTAAACACATATAAACAAGTGCATATAGATATCTACAACTACACAACCCATGTCCATATAACCACAATCCAGAAGCTTTTGTTTGAAAACTGAAAAGTCCCAGTGGCCCAGGACTTTAAAAAATAAAATTTATCCAGCAGAGAAAATGAAAGGGAAACAAACTGCATCATGATAAAATGGTATGCTTGTTCAGCAGTAATATTTTGCTGTGAATGGCCCCCCCTTACCTGCATTTATTGTTGATTGCTTGGTTCACTGAAGCACAGGATGCTGAGCAGAGCCATGGGTCAACAAAGTAATTTAAAATGATGAACCTTCTGGGGAGACTATGGGATGAACTAGTCTTTGCTGTTTTCTTCTAGCTGGGGAAATCTGTTCTGCTCTTGATAAGTATTAGCCAAACAATCAGAAAATCCACCAGCCTCTGTAACTTTCACTCCTTACTGAGAAGTGAGAGTGTGTAGTCAAAACTGATACATCGCACTTGAATACTGTGTAACAACAAGTATAGACATATTCATCAATAACATGACTGGTTTAACGATAACAGAAGCTGATGTCAGGGTGACTTCAGTGAAAATGACTTCCCTTAAATGTCGCAAAAGCAATGTACAAACTGCTTACCACCATCCTGGTGAAATAAAGAGCAAAATACCAACACAACGTCTCACACATTTCCACTGAGCATAACTGAACAAATCCTGCAGATGTGCGAAGGGCTGGGCTCTCCGGCCATACCCCAGTAAATCCTCTCCTGCTGGGCTGGCAATGATCAGCTTCATTTTGGGCCCCTGCAGAGGCTCACTCTGCGGGACGAGTACTGCCCTGCCACAGGCTGGGCCACCCACAGAACCTTCCGGAGCGGGGCTGTTCGGGCAGGAAGGGGATGCTCCTGCCATCACCCGATGGGCGGGGACTGCGCATGCGCAGGGGGCGGGGCATTGGAGGGCGGTCTCAGGGTGGGGGCGGGGCCGTGGGAGCAGTTGCTGAAGCCGGTTGGGGCGAGAAAGAAGAGGCGGGGAGCTGCGCGGCGAGGAGCTGCGATGAGTCCTGTGGGTCCTTTGCTTTTCTTTCTAAGCTTGGTTCTGAGTCTGTCTGAATTAGTGGGTGTGTGGGGCCTGTTTTTAGAGGACTGTGCTGTTGTGGTCTGCGTTTTTGTTTGTGTGATTTGCCCTAGTGTTGGCGGCGGGGGAGAGCTTGTTTTTCTGTTGTGTTTGCTGTAGTAGAGCGTTGGCAGTTTTGGCTGAGAGTGGTGAGGGAGCATCCAGGCTTGGAGGGGCCAAGAGTGAGGCCTTTGTACATCTGGGTTGTTACATCGCAGGAAACTCACCTGGGATACTGCAGCCAAAGCCTGTTTGCCAGAAGGTGGTGGTGGTGGGTGAGATGCAAGTTGTTGAAGCAGAAATACTCTTAGACAAGAAGCAGTGTAGGAGGAAGGGATGGGGAGGAGGTAAAGGCAGACCCTGGAGGTGGTGGGAGGTAAGGTGGATGCTGAGGTGCTAGAGTGCCAGACTTCTAGTATAAGAGTTATAACTGACGGTACTATTTGCAAAATAGGGTAACACTGTTGATCCTTAACTCCAGAACTATGTTACCTTCGTGAGTGAAGGTAAGATAAGGGAGTAAAAAACTATTAAGCTCTGAAGACTAGGATTGTGTAGGATTGTGTTTCGTTTCACTTTCCTCTTTTTACTCTAATCTTAAATCTTTTTGAATCATGCTCTCCTACACTGCTGGTAAAACAGTCTAATTGGAGCTAGAGTAAAGGTGTTCCAAACTTTGAGTGCTTTACCTCTGTTCATTGTGCAAATCCAAATGAAATAACATCAACAGAGTCTCAGAGAGATGTGGAGCTGATCCATATTTCAGGGACTCATGTGCTGGGAATTAATTCTGCTAGGCTGCTGGCAGATGGAGTCAGTCTCTGGCCTTTGCCTTGCATAATCTTGCCATCCCATTGACAGTGGCCAGAGTGGCCCTTGAACAAGCTGTCATTATTCATTGCTGCCAGACCTGTTGCAGAAGATTCCCATGGCACTCCCTTAGCTATCCATGACCTCCTTGTTGCAGAAGTCTTTGGTTTTCCAAAATTGTTTCTTTATTCAAGCTGTCAGTCTGTTGCAAAAAAGTAGAAAAATGATAGGCAGTTCCTGAAATGACAATGACTCCATGGCATAGGCTCCCTTTCAGAGATTAATTTTGCCTCATCTCAGCACAATCTGTCATACTGGTCACAAAACAGGTTATACCTGAAATGGAGAAAGGTGGTTTCCTGCAATTCCTAAGTTCACTGGGAAAGATACTTCTGAGTTAGTGGACTCAAAACTGATCCCATTTGGACTGCTGTTGTGAAAATACTGTTTGCAAAAATGTATCATGGGAGTGTAAACAGCTCTCTTTCTGTCCTCCCTCCCTAGATGTAGTGCCTAAGTTTCAAATTTAGTTGATTATTTAACTTCAAGAGTTTATTAAAGTATGTTTCCTTAATATTACTGAGTGACACTGGCTTAACTCTACTGCTTTTTCATATGTGGTAACTGGAAAAAAAAAGCCTTCATTAGACCTAAGCTTTCACTCACTGAACCAAGTTCTGCCGCCTTCTTTATCAAATGTTAAACTGATGGGGAAAAAAAAAAAAAAAAAAAATTAAAGAATTTTCTGCAGATAGTTCTCAGTGGAATGTGTGATTATGATGCATATTTCGGTAAGAAAATAAAATTTTGCTGTCCTGTAAAAGAGCAATTTCCTTCTACCTTAAGATTAATTGACCGTTGAAGTCACTTCAAGAATATTCAAAATGCGATACTGTCCTCCTTGCTCCCTGTCTTGATTGAGTCACCCATAAATGTGTGTAAGACAGAAACAGCCTCTAAAATTTTTCTTCTGAGTCACTGAAGTTCTCTATGAATTTTAGAAAGGCTTTAGAAAGTGATCTTCTGTGAAAAATGAATGGATCTGGATTTTTTTTGATGGGACTGTAAGAAAAGAGGCAGGTGATTTCTGGAGATCTTTTGGTGGATTTTGAAACTAGTCTGGAGATCAGAGGGTCAAAAAGAAACAGTATATTTCTTGGGACCTTGGTGATAGTAAAAACCACAGCCTCTTCACTCTGCTGCCGCTGAGGAGTACGGTTTGTAGGCTTATGAGAGACTTTTTTCTTCAAGTACACATAAAGATTGATAATTTTCTAGGACTGTTCTTTCAGATGGCCTTGGAGTTAGTAGAAAGGAGCATGATTTAGATAAAAAAAAAAAAAAAAAAAAAAAAAAAAAAAAACAGAGGATGAATTCCTTGCTTTGTTCTAAGGACAAAAAAAAATGTTGACATTTCAGAGCTTTTGCTGTCTCTTACCTTGGGTGAAATGAAAAGTCTGCTATCTGAAGAGTCTTCTTTAGTTCAGCTTCTTGTAGCAAAGGGTCCATAAATTAAAAATAAATTGTGGCTGTTAGGTTTTGATTTGACAAGTGAGAGCAGGGCTTTTACTGCATTGTGGTGTTCTTTGCAGTCTGCTGAAATACCCACATGGGTTTGGTATTTTTTCACTAACAGGTGCTATTATATACAGCCATTCACTGAATTCAAATTGTGCATAGTCTAGGAGGTTTCTGGGAGCCAGCTGATAAAGGACCTTATTCTTAAGAGTATTTCCATTCCCTATTGGATTTTAATACAATAGCCAAGCACTCAAATTATAATTTTCAAAACTATCTTGCAAATTATTACCAAATGCTGATGAAATACCCAGAGCTCTGCCATCTGTTCTTTCAAAATTACCAGTGGGACATGGTCAGTGTAGGAGTTGTTACTTATCCATATTACTTCTTTTATTATTGGGCTGCCTGGTGTTCTAATTTTCATCTGGTCTGAAGTCTTGCCCATATTTTTTGACTTGTAATACAATACTTTCTTTCCTTTCCCAGCTAAATTGTGGTGTATTTTGATAACACTACACCCCAGGTGTTATTATCCTGTCAAGGATAATGTAGCAGTCAACAGGAGAGAATCCTGAATTGCATTCATAGAAAAAGTCCTTGGGGAAGATTAACAAAGGCTTTCTTTGCAAGTCAGTAGGAAAGATGAACAGGTGTAAGGAAGAGCAGTGGTTATTTAGTAACTCAATGTTACTTGAATTTTGTGTAGGTTTAAGGTGGTCATTGAGGGGTAGACAGGAAAATATTTTTGGAATTGTGCAGAAGGAACACAGGGTGATGCCCTATATTAACAATTAATGTGGAGAAAACACCATTTGTGCCAGAGGCTCTCTGTAGATTCAGTGAGTCTTCAGAATTTTCCTGAAGCATTTCTTCCTCCCAGGTGCAGTTATACCACCAGAAAGAACAGCACATGGAAGGAAGACTTGTAAGATGCATTCAGATGCAGCAGCCTGTTCATAAATTTGATGTTGTGTGTTTCATGCTTAATTTTTTGTTTTGTTGTGGACACTTGTGATATCAGAGGTAATTAAGAACAAGCAAAAGAACTGTGCACAATGAAACAAAAGCTTAAAAATAACTGTACAGCTATTGAACTGTAAGTGGTGTAACTGTATAGCTGGGCATTTGTATATCTTAGGAATGTAGACAGTATGATGCAGGAACTGTTACAAGAGAAAAGGTTTCTTTTCTGGTTATGTTGTCAGCTCTCAAGAAAGTGACTTACAAATGGTGGATGAGTAAAGCAGTCCTTGCGTTTATGATCCCTTGACTCATTCCACAGATTTTGTGTATTTTCTTCCATTTCAGAGTAATTTTACTACTTTTATACAGAAAATGGTGTCTGCAATGTAAAGGAACACTTCCAGGTTTTATAAGTCTGGGGTTAGATGTTCCCAAGACAGTTTGCTTTTCATAAGGACAACTCTTGAGATACTGAAATTCTGGAAACACAGAAAATTATTAAAGGGGAGTTGGCCCCAGGTGACAAAGGGAAATTGGAAAATAAAAGAAGAAATAAAAAATAAATAGAGTCCTGTTGCTGCAGAGGACTTGCAGCAATAGTTGTTTCCACACCCCTGTATGCTTTGTAAGTGTTGGCCTGTCTTGTTAAAGATGGAATTTTTGTCTAGGAAGAGCTTGATAAATGCTTCATGAACATG
Source organism: Strix aluco (assembly GCF_031877795.1). Classification (NCBI taxonomy): domain Eukaryota; kingdom Metazoa; phylum Chordata; class Aves; order Strigiformes; family Strigidae; genus Strix; species Strix aluco. The sequence goes on along the minus strand of NC_133931.1, from coordinate 84,741,283 downwards.
TAGGGAAAGTTGACTTGTGGTGTCAGGGCAATAGTGTGGAAAGGGATTAGCATGGTTAGGAGATGAGAATAAAAAGGGAGAGGGTGTGAAAAGTGCTGTAGACCCCTATCTTGTAACCGACTTTTTCAGCTTTCACTTACAGTAACACCTTAAGGAAAGCAGAAGATGGCCACTAAAATCAGAAATGTGACTTCATGCAATTGAACAGGATTTCCTACTTGTGTTTTATTAGTAATTCTGACACTAATTCCTTTGTTGAAAAACAGTATTGAGATGGTGCGTTGTCATTTTTCAGAGTAAGCCACTGTGAACCTGATGGGTAGTGACTGGAAGGTTAAAAGTGGCTATTGTGAATCTGAACATTATTAGAGAGTATAAATTAATAGTGCTCTAGTGACAAGGAGCTCTGCAGTAATTTCTTACCTGCTTACACTTCTGCCTTAACTAGTGTATAAACATGATCAAATACAAGATACTGTTTCTGTATCTCTCAAACAGTATATCATTTAGAGCTTAACATAGATCTGACAAAGGAGGATGCAGATAATAGAAAACATGGGAGATCCTCAGATGAGCTGCTTCACTTGTTATGAACTAACCCGCTAGTTTGTGATCACATCTTAGCTGTCACATGGGCGTTGCCATCTCATCCCATCCTTGGTACCACAAGTAACAATGCAAGAGATGCTCAGCCTAGCAGGGTTAATGAATGACTACTGAATACTTCTGAACACTCTGGAGCTAAGTAGTAATCAAAATAGATGTAAGGGGCAGCTCTAGTACTTTGTAGCAGAGCTCAAACATAAAGTGTCCCTGTCTCAGATAAAATTCTCAGATGATTGCAGGAACCTTATGGTACAAACGAAAATTAAAAACTCTTAAAACACACGTCTGTCAGATCTGGGGAGAGTATTCATTCCTAATGATGAATCTGGTGACAAGTCTACTCATAGACCTCATCGCCCTCTACAACTACCTGAAAGGAGGTTGCAGAGAGCTGGGGATGAGTCTCTTTAACCAAGTAACAAGTGATAGGACAAGAGGGCATGGCCTCAAGTTGCGCCAGGGAAGGTTTAGACTAGATGTCAGGAAGTATTTCTTTACAGAACGGGTTATTAGGCAGTGGAATGGATTGCCCAGGGAGGTGGTGGAATCCCCATCCCTGGAGGTGTTTAAGAGTAGGGTCGATATAGCGCTGGGTGATATGGTGTAGATGGGAACTGGCAGTGCTAGGTTAATGGTTGGACTAGATGATCTTCAAGGTCCTTTCCAACCTAGTTGATTCTGTGATTCTGTGATTCTGTGATAAACATTTACCAGTTTATCTAAAGTTTATGTATAAACTTAGGTAACTGTTGAGTGTTTCTATTGCAGCAGCATGCTCTTACATGGTCCTCATCTGGCCTCTAGCTACTGTGATCTTGACAGTGTTGGGAAACTTTGGGGGGAAGCACTTTGAGCTCAAACTATTAATGGATTCCATGATGGGAAAATCACATCTCTGCCCCACCTTTGCAAGTGTCCAGATAGTGCCATGTTTTTTAGGATGATTTCAAAGAAACAATGAACGTGTTACATTTCAAATCCTTTGGGACTGAATATACTGGATGATCAAGATATTTTGATAGTTATTATTTGAGCTTTGTCTTGCAAACCTAAACTTTTGTTTTCTGGAATGTCCCTGTTTTGTGACATGTATAGTTACTGGAAAGTCATTAGAAACCCATTGCAGAATTCTTTTTCTTGTAGTCTGTGTGATGTTTTGATGCCAGAAAAGAACCTTTAAAGTTTTGGGGTTGTGGGTTTGTTTGGTTGGTTGTTTTTTTTAAGTATGACAAAAATAAAGTGCAGAACAATTATGTTAAGCTAATATTTGCCTGTTGCTCAATGGAACTATTGGCATAAACGTTTCTGTGCTGAGGACTTAAATGTATATTCTTAAATACTATCAGATTTCCTCTTTCAGTGAAACTCCTTTGGAATTTCTGGAAACAGGCATCATTGGCATCTCAAATGACCTTCATTTAATCTGTCTTTTTAATATATATGTTTTATACAGTAATTAGGCTAAGATTCTGAATTATTAATTTGCTTTTTTTTCCTTCATTATGAAAATGCTCTTCCTCCACTCCCCACCTGAGACTGAAATATTACCAAACTGGAGCAGTAAAAGTCAGTGTTGAGGAAGAGATATCGAATGTCTTTTAAAAGAAGAAAAAAATTAAGAAATTATAAAGATTAAAGTAATAATGAAGGAATCTGAGGAAACTGTTAGAAGTCATCTGCTTTTGTTCTAAGTAGTTAAAAACAAATTAGCCATGGATGTAATAAGTTTGCAAGATTGTTATGTCTCTTCAGACCTCATATAAACATTGCAAAAAGCTAAATATGTTTAAGCTGTCATAATTAATGCATGACTTCTGATACTCAGTGGTGTAAATCTTTGCTGATTTATATGATGGCTTAAATTACATAGAAACTATAGATCCAAGACGTGTTTCGTTCTTTCTCTGTTTATAAATTCCCTTTACAAATGTCTAACAAACAGAAGAGGACAGCAGTCATCTTAGTCTTGCAGGGTCTTTAGGCAATCCATGAACAACACCTGCTTCCCAGGAGAAAAAAAGTGTTGCCCAGTGCTAAAAGGCTACTAAACCATTTTTAAATCAGTAGTGATGAGTATCTGCTGCCAGAATTCAGAGTACTCTACTTTTAAAACAGGCAAAAACTTTAGGTCCTCCTTTGCACATCTATACATGGGAGTTTTTTTCTTCCTAGCTAGTTGTCAACAGAAACACTAATGCTTGACTTTATCCTTGAAGATTATTTTGAATCCTCCTCCAGCTGTGCTCTTAAGGGCACTGTTTAGTAAGAAAATAATAAACCTACCAAGTTTATTTACTAAGAAAGTATTCTATAACTTCAGGAACATTAAGGTGGAACTCACTGTCAAGGCAAGTGAAATTTTGTAGAGAAATGTTTGTGACCTTTTGAGAGGAAGTGGACTAACTGGGATTTCAATGGGTCATTCTGCACTTAGAAACAACAGTGCCACTGATTCCTAGGCCTGACCTGAACTTCATCAGTTTATATCTGGAACGCAGGCACACTGGTGGAGTGAAGATGTGATTCTAGGCAAATACGTTATTCAAAAGTATTTTCCTAGCTTATGAAATAGATCTGGTTGGTTATTTGATTGTTTAGCTCTGTGTATTGGTTGGAAAAAAACCCCAAAATCAAACACTAAACACACACCATAATTGCCCCTCACCAAACCTTTTCCAAAGGTGTTCACAGCACATCTGAAGCTTACAATTTTCACCATCGGTGCAATGTGATTAATGGTCATCTTCATGCATTTAAAAAAATATATATACCTTCCTCTTCTTTTTTAGGCTCCACTGCATGCTGCATAAAAGAAAGCTTTTTAAAGATTAAGATAAAAAGAAAATGCCTTTTTAAAACTACATTAATATGAAAATATTAAATTATCAAAATCTGTTTTTAATTAATACAAAGACAAATCTTCGTACTATTTAGAATGATACATAATATTTTTTTAAGCAAATATGTGTTCTTGGCTTTAAGTTGCAGGAATGAAGGTGATTGGCAGGGATGAGAAATTGCAATTTTAGGGATTTTTTTTGCCATGAGAAAATAAGAGGCAGCTTATTCCTTTTGTCATTCACAAAATGGGATAGCAAGAGTGTTGAAAAATTATTGTATCTGTAAAGATAGTTCACCCTTGTCAAGGATTATGTGGTGACTTCCATTTTTAGTCTTCCTTGTCTGATGTTTATTGTAAAAGTACCTAGGAAGTTAAAGTATATGTTTGTTGACTGGGACATCTTTTTTTTTTTATGACCTGGATATTCATCACCAGTCTTACTTAGAACTACTGAATATTGATAAATTTGGGTGCTAACTGGTCTAATCTGGCTGTGAACCAGCAACCTTGACTCAAGAAGCTCTTTTATATTGTGAAATGTCCAGGTTCATGATACATTCAGTCTTTAAACCAAGCCAACTATTTAACTTTTCTTTCCAGACTACCAACAAGGTGTGATGGTATTTTGAAATTAATTTATACAACAAACAAGAAATTAAGTCTATTTCAGTCAGCACTTCCATCTTGGAAAGAGCAAAACAAAAAAGTAACGCGGTGCAGTGATTAATGATTGTGATTAGCTCTCTGCAGGTTGTGGCTTCATGCCCCAGTGATTCTTCTGTCATTATTCTGGATAAGATGCTAGATTAAGCACATATGCCTTCATCCATATGCCTTGATAAAATTCTAAAGGTTAACCTTTAGCTTTGTATTTTTCACTAATGCACTTCTAATGCTGAATGTGTAACCTATGGTTTATTCTGTTGAATTACCCAAGATGCTAACGTATAAGAGTTGAATTATTTAAAAATATTAACTCAATATGAAAGGGCTAATAAAATGCTAGTAAAAAATACATAACTGTATAATTAAATGTTCTAGATTCCTTTTTTAGGTGCGACCTTCTCACTTTAAAGTAATTTTAATGTAAAATTTGTTGAGCATCAGTTGCACAAAGACATTCTATAATTAAGTGATATAGTACCAGTTGAAACCTATGAGCCAAATATCAGTATTTGTGATCAAGTGCAACGACTTTTCATGATGATTTTGTATAAATAGTGAAAATAATTTTATTTATGTACCCAAAATAAAGTAACTTTTAATTCTAGACACTGTATAAATTACATATTTATTGTACATTCCATCAAATACATAGTATATCCTTGGTACTGTTTTACTAACTGGATGTTGCTGAGGTGATTCAGATTGCTTCCTGTTACACTCTGAGGAAAAAGCAGATAAAGGCTCATTGTAACAAAGATAATCAAAGTGGCCAACTCTAAAAAAGCTTGTTTACATCTAATACAAGGGATGGCACCACTGCAGAATTTATATTTTGAGAATATATGTGATACGTAAATTGCCATTAATTGTATGTTAGTCTCAGGGAGGTGAAAGGGAGGAAAGTGAATTAATAATTCATCCTAACTAGGGTGACTTAATAACCAGTTAGTTACCTTATAATAGGAGGGAAAAGATGATGTGCTCTCAACTAGATTCAGGAGACCTGTGTTTTATTTTTGTTCCTTTTCAACAGTAGAGGAGCTTAGGCAGATAATGTAGCTGGAGAATGACTATAAAATAATTAGTTTACATGCTTTCTCCCAAGTTTCCCATTAAACTACATGCTATCTCAAATTTGTGACCAATCAGCATCTTAATATGTCTAATGTAGGTACAATTCCTGTTACAAAATACTTGGAATTGTGACACACATCTTAAAATAAAAGACTTTATCTGTGTTTTGGTGAATGGTGGATGAAGGAAAATGTTTAACAGTTTTTTCCAATTATGTTTAAACAAAATATTGAAGAAAGTCTTCTACTGGAAAAATGAACGTATATTTCAAAATTTAGAGGGCATTTGCCTGTACAGAATTTGTCTGTTTTAAGCTAAAATTATAACCTGAAATACTGTAGTCATGCTCCTGCTCACTCTTGTCAAATAAGTACATTTCTGAAAAGATGTAAAATAAAATTAAATATCTCATGACATTTTAAGGGGTGCCCAGGTGCTGACGTTCAGCAAAGAAAGTGCAGACTTCAATACCTGAGGAGGAACAACCCCATACACCAGTATATGCTGGGGGACACCCAGCTGGAAAGCGGCTTGGCAGAGAAAAGGACCTGGGGGTCCTGGTGGACACCAACAATAAGATGAGCCAGCAATGTGTCCTTGTGGCAAAGAAGGCCAATGGCATCCTGGGCTGTTTTAGGAGGAGTGTTGTGAGTAGGCTGAGGGAGGGGATCCTTCCCCTCTACTAAGCAGTGGTGAGGCCGCACCTGGAGTGCTGTGTCCACTTCAGGGCTCCCCAGTAAAGAGAGACATGGACATACTGGAAAGAGTCCAATGAAGGACTATGAAGATGGTGAAGGGACTGGAACATGTCTCCTATGAGGAAAGGCAGGAGGAGCTGGGCCTCTTCAGCCTGGAGAAGAGAAGGCTCAGGGGGATCTCATCAATGTGTATAAGTACCTGAAGGGAGGGTGCAAAGAAGACTGACCCAGGCTCTTTTCAGTGGTGCCCAGTGACAGTACCAGAGGCAATGGGCACAATCTAAAACACAGGAGATTTCCTCTGAACATCATGAAGCACTTTTGTCCTGTGAGGGAGACCGAGCACTGGCACTGGTTCCACAGGGAGGTTGTGGAGTGTCCCTCCATGGACATATTCAAAAGCTGTCTGGACATGGTCCTGGGCAACTGGCTCTAGGTGGCCCTGTCTGAGTGGGGTAGGGTTGGACAAGATGACCTCCAGAGGTCCCTTCCAACCTCAACCATTCAGGGATTTCTCCATCCCCTTGTGCTGCTTGGCAGAGAGGAGGTAGAGGAGTTGGAGGTGTTGAAGAGGAATGAAGTTGAGCCCTGGAAAAAAAGGGTGTTGGTGGGGGAAAGGTGTTTTTCTCAGCATCCTGCTTTATTTTTAGTTGGCAGTAAATTCAGTTAATTTTTCCCAAGTTGCATTTTTTTTGGCCGTGATGGTAACTGGTAAATGATCTTCCTGTCTTTATTGAGAACTGTGAGCTTTCCAGTCTTATTTTCTCCTCCTCTCCTGTTGAGGTGGAGGAGTGAGACAGTGACTGAGTGAGGGTCTGGTGGTCTACCAAAGTCGACTCACCGGAGGCATAAATAGAAATAAAAGCTTTTAGCTTGATTAAGGCTTATTACATTTCTAGTTTTTAAAAATCAATTAGAGTGTATATTAACAGGAAAAGCAGAGAACTGGGGTTCACATACCAATTACCACAGAATGTGTCCAGAGAATGATTATGACTTTTTGTATATTAATCATGTTCTAGGACTAAAGAATAGGAATCTTACAAGTTGTGAAGTCTTGTGTGTAGTCCCAAAAATATTACGAATTTCCTTGGTGCTCCCTTTGCAGGGATCTCATAAGAAGAATCTCTTCTACTAAAAGTTACTGTGTTTAAGAAAGCTCATTTTTCATATTCTTTATAGCTATTATGAAAATCAAGTTAATCACATCTATACTACAAGAAATCATAGAATTGTTGAATGATTTGAATGGGAAAGGACCTTTAAAGTTCATCCAGTTCCAAACACTCTGCCATAGGCAGGGACATCTTTCTCAAAGTCCCATTCAGTCTGACCTTGAACACATGCAATGATAGAGCATCCACAACTTTTTTGGACACCTTGTTCCAGTGTCTCACCACGCTTATCTTAAAAAAATTCTGCACAATGTCCAGTATAAACCTACCCTCTTTCAGCTTAAAACTGTGCCTTTTATCCAGTCACTACAGGCCTTTATAAAAGGTCTCTGTCTTTCTTATAAGCCGCCCATATACATATTGAAAGGTCACAATAACGTCTCCCCAAAGCCTTCTCTTCTCCAGGCTGAGCAGTCCCAGCTCTCTCAGCCTTTCCTCATAGGAGACATGTTCCATCAAACAATCAAATACCTTGGTTTGTTTGGTATAGAGTTGTTCTGCAGTTCATTCTCTCCTTTTTTTTTTTTTTTTTCCCCCAACACAATAAGATTTTATATGGTAATTTGAGTTACTATTGCCATCAAAATGTGGGGAGAATATGTTCTGTTTCTTCATTGCAATGTTATTGTAATTATTATTTTATTTTATCAGCACCTTGTTATTCCTGTAGCTTCTATTACAAAATCAAGAGAATTTTTAACTCTAAAGGGAATAACTATTTAGATGCCTACACAAATTTTTGGAAATAAACAAGTTAAGGTTCAATAACAAAGGAATTGTCTATTCCAGCTACTGCTTCACAAAAATTTGGATTTATGGTGAAGCAGACTCTTTCCTGGAAATGTAAACACTGGTCTTCGAATGTTCTCTAAACGCACAGCAAAAACATCATTTCATATACTGTTAATCAGGTCATGAAACTCTTCTGGAATACACTGAACTATCCTTTTTTCCAAAATAATGTAGCTGACATTTGTCAGAAGATAATGGGTTTTAGGTGTGGTGACTTTTTTGGTATAGCCATATCTCTTAAACTGAAGATGACAATGCTTTTGAAATTATATTTATCTTCATATGGTATTGATCAATGTTTTTAATATTTGAACAAATGGCACAAATGTATTATCCAGCTGTAGAATTATTATGATAATTTCTACTTTTTTTAATACACTCACAGAGTTTTATGACACTTTATAAAGAATATTGTAACAATGAATGTGTTTTTAATCCTCTAGTAGAAATTTATAAGTGAAAAATGTCCTGTCATTAGAGCTTCATCGTTTTCTTAATCAGCATTATTATATATAAGACACTCCAGAGGATCTTACATTAATTTTTATAGGTGAAAATTTTTTGTATTTTATTGACTTAAGCTATCAATTCCTTTTTCTCTATAGTATAACAGAAACCCTTTTTTTTTTTCTCCTCTCCTCATCCCTCATCCCTCATCTCCCAGCTATTCACTGCTAGTAAATTCTATCATGTCTTGCTAAGATTTTGCATATACCTTTGGATCATTTTTGGCTCCCCTTATTTGTTTTTGGCAGTTAGGAACACCATTCAGTCTTTGAAGACTTTTACATAGCAGAAAAGTATTCAGGCTTTGTTATCCAGAAGAAAAAGAGCTTGTTGCTAATGCTGGTGTTGTCAGAAACAGATCTATCAGAAACAGGAGTACTGGTAAACTTTTAAATGGGTAAAATCTATTTCTAAAATTCCTTTTCTTCTCACTACCTGATGAGCTGTCAATTTGAGTAAGCCCAACAACATGCTGCATGTAAATTGGGGTGTTTCAAAGTGATATTTGTTCAAAAGTTAGCATTCAAGCTCAAGTTTAATTGATTGAAAAAGCAGTCTGATTTCAGAACTCCTCATCTTCCAGGGACTCTCAATAAAAATCAGACCGCTTAGTTTCCTAATACAGGAGCTTGTAAATATATATCCATCCAAGTAAGTTTGGTTAAGCAATGCCACTTACAGAGAAATCACCTCATTTGCTATACAAGATTGACCTTTTTAAAAATAATTTGTTAACATAAATTTGATAGAGTTTTATAGTGCTAAGTGATTAGACATCAATGCAACTTGCCATGTGCCATAATTAATGTGTGTTTCACATTGCTGTTAGGATGAGAATATAGTATGAACTGTGCTTTGTTCTGTTTAATGCACTTGGTAGGTCATAATATACCATGCAGTGCTCCTGGAGTTCATCTGAACTATGAGTTAGTGAAGATTGGGACAACTTATAGTAAATTCTGTGACCCTGGAAATAGTAAAATCAAGTTAAATGACTTTCTAAGGGGATACTCTACATAAGTCACATTTGATAAGCTTGGATAAATCTTACTATCTGTAGTATATATGCAGGTTGATCAGTTAATAGACACTATTGAAATGTTGCCAGGTTCTTTTTGAATGATGCTGATGAAGAAGGATGAATGAATGACAATAAATGCAAAAGTTCATATGCACAAACTCTGATATGAAGGTTTACATATGCAACATGTACTTGCAAGTTCAACAATTTTTATCTATAGCACAACAAATGATGTTTTTTTCAATATGGGGACGTCCTTTATAATGCACTGCTTACAACTGTGTGTACATAAATTGCAAATAAGTTTCTTCTAGTCATAGATCATTTTAATAACTTGTAAGATTTTTTAGCTTTTTAAAGAAAGTATGGTAAAATATTAATTTTTAAAAAAATAATTTTATGGGAGTGAATGTTGTAGAAAACCAGGCACTGTAGTCTGTTAGTTTCTTAGTGTCTTACAAAGAACACACAGAGCTTATACTATTGTAATTTAGATATTTTCCAGTTCAGTAGAAATATAACTTGGAGAAGTTTTGTCAAAATAAGCAGAAAGTAAAAATGTATAATCTTAGACTTTCTTGCCTCTACAATCAAAAGTAGTTATAGTAAGTAAAAATAGAGTCATTGTCGGACCGACAGTTTATATTCTGGAAACCTCCTACATTCATCAAATATGGCAGTCTTTCAGTATTTCCAGAAGCTAATAAATTAGTCATGACAACGACTTAATTTGTGAAATCATTCCTTTGGTTTTTTGCTGTATTTCATAAGTACATGAAAACAGTCTATGGACTTTCTATTAATATAGCAATTCACTCTTCAAGTATTTCTTTAAGTCTCTTATATTTAAATGGCCTAATAATATAGAAAGTGGATTCTAGGCAACATAGTATTCTTGATATCTGCAGGATGTGACTTGAACAAAATAATTTTAGTTTTATCCAATTCTTGTGTTATCAGTTAATAGACGTTTCTGACCTGTAGGTAGACTATAATTTGCTCAGTGCTTGATTCTTACTTCATTTTGGCAGTTGCATGTGACTATTGTAGTAGTCACATAAAAAGAAAAAAAAATAAAATCAGTGGAATGCATTCCTTACAGATCACTCAAAGATGCCATGTGAAAAAGAACTTTAGTCATAGGATGGTTTGAAAACAACTCTTTTTTTGGTGGTTTTTTTGTTGTTGGTTGGTTGGGTTTTGTTGGTTTGTTGGGGATATTTTTAGTAGTGTTGAACCATTAAGCTCAAGTTAGGTAGTTCTTTTACTCAATAACACGTCTCATACAATAATAACCTAGAGAAGAATTTAGAATGGGCTTGGAAAGGTCAATGAAATCTGTTTTGTTTAAGCCTTATACGCATTAAGATTATGAGGAAAGAAGGGTCCAAGTGATAAATTTAAGATGCTTGCTTCTTTTGGCCAGTTACCCTATGAATGATCCTTAGAGATCCTGCAAAAGGGTAGTCAGAGAAACTCTTTCTCTTGACATAAATGTGAAAGATCTCACTGGGAAGCTTGTGTTTGATGTTAAAAATATTGGAAGGAAAGCCTTTTTCCTCTCTGACTTGTTAAGATTTGCATGATGAAGTGGATATATTCTAGCGGTTTTAATGGTTTTGGGGAGTAATTTTTTTCATGAAAGGAGAGGGATATCCATTACTTGATTTGACAACTCAGTGTTAGTTTAGCAGTGATATTTTTTCATGACATTCTGAGGTGAACTCCTGACATTTCCTAATGCTTCTTGAAACAGAATGCTGATCTCTTTGAAGGAGAAAATTCTTGTCTGAAGTGCCTTCATCAAAAAGCTAGGAAGTAGGGGTAGCCACCCACTCTCAGTTCATTTTGCTGGTCACTGGACATCAAATGAGGAGTGATCTTTACAGAAGTCATGCAAAGTATTGCCAAGCTAATCAAGATAGATGTCAGTTGTGGTGGTCATAAGATGCAATTAATAAGTCCTGGTGTTTCAGTTTCAATTGATAACCTTTGCAGTCCAGCCTAACTTAAATCTTAAGAAAGGTCATCATCTCTGCAGGGCAAGTCCTCAGAATTAATGTAGAGTGTGTTTCTGTGTTTTAGTAGTTGTAGGATTTAGAATTTCTTCCTGTACTGTGCTATTTAAGTAGAATTTTATATTTTTAGTTATGTTGAGTATTGTCATTAACATGGGTATATTCCTTCATTTGCCTGTCCTCTTGCAAGAGAAAAAAATATGTGAAAGGTACCATTACTAATTTTGAGGAATTCTTCTAAAACTCTCAGTTTTTCCCAGTCCAAGATCTTTGGTGTTACTTTGATGAAGGCAAAAAATATACCTGAAAAACTGAGTGCAGGAGTTTTATTGACAAATATGGTAGTACCACTCAATACTCAGTACTAAACATGCATGAAAATTTGAAATGCTTTGGAGAATTTTTTTTTTTTTCTGTGAAACACATGAATATGGTTATTTTAAAAAAATAATTTTAAAAAGGTGTTAAAGTTTTTTCTAAGGGAGATTTTTGTATGGTTCTGGAAGCTCTTTTGTATACATAAGATCGCAGCTAGTTGTTCTCCCATAGTATTTTCTAATGTATGTTTTACATATGTTTGTATGTTAACAGAAATCCTCCAATATTGTCTTCTCAATCATATGTGTATTTGATGGTTAGGGAAAACAAAATAAAATTCCCCTGAATTCTCTCTGTCAGCACAGGTGACAAATATGCATTTGTTTAATAACTCTGTATTGCTCTGCTCTGGAAAAGTTTATAGTTTGGTTGAACTTAGGTTTTACAATTGATGACCCAAGATTTCAATGTTCATGCTGGTGGAAGTTGCTGAGGTTCTTAGAGTTAGGGCAGACTTTGCTAAAAATATTTGGAGGGACAACCCATTCAGATCTGGGGCTAGTTTTAAGTTGCAATAGATGTGGAATAGCCTGGTTGACTTCAAGTTTGAATTTTATCCACAGTTTAGTACTACAAGAACACCTCACAGACCAATAAAGTATCTCACAGCATTACATTAGGATATTATTGCTATTACAAAGTGTAGACCAGGGCAAAATACTGTGGGGTTTTTTTATTAGATTGCCTTGTCTGTTGTTATTCTGTAAACATAGAAATTTTTCCTATGTACATGATGTCTGCATTTAGAACAAAAGTTCCAAAGTGACTGGACACTGATGTGGAGCTTGAAACTCTGGATAAACTTCAGGAACCTTTCTCCTTTAACAGTTCCCAGAGTAGACAATTAGGTATGTTTTTTTTCTGAATTGCTACCAAAAAACCCCCATAAATCTGTGTTAGAAATTATGGCCAGTTTTGAAACATACTATCATTGTGATAGTTGCTGGATCAAGAAGACAAATTGGAATCCAATGTAGCTGATTCCAAAAACTGTATATCGAAATCAAGTGATTTTGTTGCCAAATCATTAAATGACAATTCTAAGCATATGGAGGGAGGAAATGAATTGTGCCCAGGTTCTTTGCTGAAATGGTAGGACTACCTTATGTTTAGAATTATCAGACTTGAAATTATTCACTGAACAGGGGATTCTTTGTGTTTTTTCAGTAATAATTATTTCTAAAAAGCTTAGGTAATTCAACTTTCTGACCCACTTGGCAGCTAGATTAATAGATTCTTGGCAGCAGATTACAACCACCAGTACGTAGTGGCTACCAGATGAGCATTAATTTAGTTTTATATTAAGCATGCAAAGCAAGTAGGGAAAATATAATAATTTATTATTGTAATAGTTCTTAAGTTATAACCAGCTGCATGATTTATGCTTCAATTAAACTATGCAGCTTGTACAGTCTTCTTCCTGTATTAATCATGTGAACTGGCTCATTATTTATGACTAAAAAAAGCAGATGAGCCAGGGTTTCCAGTGATGATTGGGAAAGGTTTCATATTCACAACACCCCGCAAATTAAGCATGGCAGGAAAGATGAAGCATTTCATATGAAATAAAAATTTGATAGTGTAGAATTTTTCAGAATTTGCATTGCAATATTCTTAATCTGCTGTTACTCTGTAAAATGAAGTTAATGTTGCTATCATTTACACCACTCAGAGCTCTTAGACTGCTGAAAGTCAATGGCTATCAGTGAAGGCATTGTTTGTTTTACAGTTTTTTTTCAAATTGGGCTGTGATTTGTAAATTATTCACTACGAAAGATGTGGTGAATATCAGTGGACATGACAGCAAAGAGAATTTGTGATAAATCTATGGCTTTGTTTTCTGAGTCCATTTGCATCTCTTAGGCATACTTGATTGAGGTTATCTTGATGAATAGAAATGGCTCAGGATGGAAAATATTTCTTCCATTTTATGGAACTTTTGTGAATTTCCAGATATTTTGCAAACTATTGGGATGATTCAACTTTTCATGTTTTTCAGGGAGGAAAGGTAAAGTGTGGGATTACTGAGACTTTGTTAGCTTAAAATTATTAATTGGCAACAGAACCTGTCCTGTCTAATTTTAACTAGAGACATAAAACACCAGTCTTGTCAGTTGTGTGAACACTCTGGGTACTTGGCTGTCTGCTGACGGTTTCTCTTGCTTTGTGTCTTTTGGACTTACATTAGCCATAGTGAAAATGTTACTGAAACCAGCATGGTGTGTGAAAAAAAAAAAAATAATATTGAGGCTCAGACCAGATAATTTCATATGTTATAGAGGAAGCAAGTCCATCCAGCATACTTATTTTTTATAAATTGAAATAATTAAAAGTCTGCAAGGTAATGTATAAGAATGAAGATCACAAATAAGCATAGCATTATTTCATCCCCCCCTTTTTTCTTTCTTCCCCTTCCTCATCCTTTTTTTGCTTTTCTTTCCACACCTGTCACTTTTATTTATTAAGCTCTTGTCTCTGTGTCTGGAGATCCCAATCCTGTGATTTCTATGATGGAGAGAATAAGCCATGGAGTTGATTGAAAAGAATACATTTTATATGACAGTATTAGTATTCTGTAATAATATATTATTAAATAAGTATGACACATACTCAGAGCCATGGCGCCTCAAAATGTCTAATCTATTGGCCGAAGGCTTTTTACAATAAGGCAGTTCAGTGCACAAACTCTATAACTAAAAGTTCTGAAGCATTTTTTTAATTAGTTAACACAGAAGTAATTTTTTTTTCTGCCCTGTTACAAGACAATGAATAAAAGTAATTAAAGAAGTAAAAGGTCTTGAGGAAAAAAGTCACCTTTGTTTTTCCTAGTCCTAAATATCAATAAGTACTAACTTTGTTGACGGATGTTGTAGATGATATTCATACTAAACTAAAATTTGACTTGATTATATCTATATATTACCATCCATATATTACCATCACACAACACATGCAGGACAACCAGATGATCAGGCCCAGTCAGCATGGGTTTATGAAAGGCAGGTCCTGCTTGACAAACCTGATCTCCTTCTACGCAGGGCAACCTGCTTATTGGATGAGGGAGAGACTGTGGCTGTTGTCTACCTTGACTTTAGTAAGGCCTTTGACACCATTTCCCACAGCATTCTCCTGGTGAAACTGGCTGCTCAAGGCTTGGATGGGCACATGCTTCGCTTGGTAAAAAACTGGTTGGATGGCCGGGCCCAAAGAGTTGTGGTGAACGGAGTTAAATCCAGTTGGCGGCTGGTCACGAGTGGTGTCCCCCAGGGCTCGGTTTTAGGACTACTCCAGTTTAACATCTTTATTGATGATCTAGACGAGGGGATCGAGTGCACCCTCAGTAAGTTTGCAGATGACACCAAGTTGGGTGGGAGTGTTGATCTGCTCGAGTGTAGGGAGGCTCTGCAGAGAGATCTGGACAGGCTGGAGCGATGGGCTAAGGCCAACTGGAGGAGTTTCAATAAGGCCAAATGCCGGGTGCTGCACTTGGGCCACAACAACCCCCAGCAGCGCTACAGGCTTGGGGAGCAGTGGCTGGAGAGCTGCCAGTCAGAGAGGGACCTGGGGGTGTTGATTGACAGCCGGCAGAACATGAGCCAACAGTGTGCCCAGGTGGCCAAGAAGGTCAATGGCATCCTGGCTTGTATTAGAAATAGCGTGGCCAGCAGGGACAGGGAAGTGATCTTACCCCTGTACTCGGCACTGGTGAGGCCACACCTCGATGACTGTGTTCAGTTTTGGGCCCCTCACTACAAAAAGGACATTGAATTACTCGAGCGTGTCCAGAGAAGGGCAACGGAGCTGGTGAAGGGTCAGGAGCACATGTCATACGAGGAGTGGCTGAGAGAACTGGGGTTGTTTAGTCTGGAGAAGAGGAGGCTGAGGGGAGACCTCATCGCCCTCTACAGCTACCTGAAAGGAGGTTGCAGAGAGCTGGGGATGAGTCTCTTTAACCAAGTAACAAGCGATAGGACAAGAGGTAATGGCCTCAAGATGCGCCAGGGAAGGTTTAGACTAGATATTAGGAAGCATTTCTTTACAGAACAGGTTGTTAGGTGTTGGAATGGGCTGCCCAGGGCAGTGGTGGAATCCCCATCCCTGGAGGTGTTTAAGAGTCGCATTGACATAGTGCTTAGGGATATGGTGTAGTTGAGAACCGTCAGTGTTAGGTTAATGGTTGGACTAGATGATCTTCAAGGTCTTTTCCAACCTAGATGATTCTGTGATTCTATTACAAGAGAACTTTCTAGGGGACTCATGAAAAGCGTAGTGTGGAATACTAACTTAGCTCTACAGAGTAGTATTCAAATCCATGTTTACGATCTAGAATTTCATTGTATAAGTCTGGGTACATTTCTGCTTTACTCTGCACCAAATTTACTTGGTGAAGAAATACCAAAACTCATAGTCCACCTATACTCCTGGCATAAGGCAATAGACATTCATGGCAGTAAGTTTTTCTGTGGCTGAGAAGACAAACACTGAACCCAGGAATGCCAGTTGGCCCCTCCATAAGTGTATTTTGAAAGCAAATCAGGAACCAAAGGAAATGGTATTTTGTGCTTGAACATGTAGTTGTGGGGTGACATACAGGATAAGAAATACAATGCTCTGGACTCAGTAGAAAATTTGACACCAGTTAAGGTTATACCTATATGATTATTTCAGTGATTTCTGAAATCTGTAGTGAGACAGAAATCTGAAAGGTATAAAGTCTAAAGGATTGTATACTAGTCTTGGTAAAAATCAATTGACAGTGTGAGTAGAATGGTGAACTCACACTAAGCTGTGCTTTTAACACAGCTTCCTAGGTAGATTTTTGATGTAAGAAGCTATTCTTAACTTTAGTACTTTTCATGTACCATTTAGTATTTTTCATGTACGAAGGAGATCTAAGATTTCTCATTATTCCCCCACCCTTGAGTCTCAAAAAACCCAACAAAATATTCCCCAAACTGATTTTTTAAGGTGATATATTTTCAGTGTTGCTGCTACTGACCATTTGCTGTTCAAATTTTTTATTTAAAAGATGACTTTTTTTCTCTTCTTTGGCCCCATAATTCTGGCATCTCTTGGATGTAAAACTGTTGGCAGTGTCCAGAACAAGTAAAAACCATTCTTTAAGGGCAAGTGAAAAAGAGGCTGAATTTTAATCTCTCTACTGAAACCTCTAAATAATTTTACTGTATTAAAAATTTCCATTCAGCATTTCCTTTGGTAGAGACAAGCATGAAAATCTCTGGCTGATTTAAGAGATGTGATTTGCAAGATATATCATAAATATGAAGGCATATGTGGGGGGGTGCTTTTTGATCTTCTGGATTTAAATTGTGGGGGAAATTCTCACATTGATCTATTGATAATTGTGTTGTCAAGCAGTTTTGCTACATCTATCTTATGGAAACTTGTGAATTATCTAGAATGTATTCATATTTTTACAGTCTTCCTTTCCACTACAATTACAAATTTGTTTGAAGTACAATGTTTCCAGGTTACCAGGTAATGAGCAAGACAGACCAATGTGTAACCTTGACTGGCAGAATGCCTACTGAATATGAGGCACTGGATTCAATTTCACTTCTGACTCTTTGGAAGTTAGGTTTGAAACTATTTTTAAAGTACTCTGAGCAGAAGATTTTTGGCCTTTCTGGGAATGGTTCATTTTCATCTAGATGCCCTGTATGCATCTATTCTTTTGACATTGTTTTATGTCACTGTGTTTAATGTACTTTTTTTTTAATCACAAAGTTTTTAAGATGACAGATTTTGCAAATGTTTCTTCCATTGTTTTAGTTGGTTTGTCAGAGTAAACAGGTGTCTCATCTGTGTTACGTATTTGCCCGAGTAGACAACTGTGATTGTTGCACAACCAGATCACATGTAGCTTAAATGCAATAAACGTTTTGGTGAAGCCAGGAGGTAGATGATGTCAAAGAACATTTCTTCCTTTTTAGCAAATTATGATATATTATTTGTCCTTGCTAGCCATTACTATCTTCAGATTCTTCCAATGTAATGTTTTGTGCTCAATTCTATTACTAATGCTTTTCCAGCTGACTGGGTTTCTGTTTCTTCCTTTAGTATGCGCTGACTGTACAACTTGTTCTGCTTCAACAAAATGTCCTCTTCTGCGCCCACTGAATGACTGTACTGAGTTAATTCATAAAAGCTTTGGTTTAGATTTGTTTGTTTTCTCACAATTGCCTCTGTCATATTGTACTTCCTCTTATCACATTGTACACTCCACATGGGGGGGGGGGGGGGGGGTGTTGATAGTTTTTTTTTATTATTATTGTGGTTTTTTGAGTTTTGGAGGTTTTTTGTTTGTTTTTAATGTATTTGGTACTACCCTCAATTTTAAATTATGACTTTAACTTATTCCTTTTGACAGATTCCCTTTTGGACTTCCACCTTTCATCTCTAGGTGATCTGTCATTTTTTAATTTATCATTTTTAATTTGATCAATCTATCTCCTCGAGTCCTTTAATTGACAGAAATCACAGTGTAACTGCAATATAATTTTGCAAGTAAGTTAAGCAAACAACAGAAATCAGATGCTCTTAATATCTCTTCTTCCTGAGACTTAAGAGTTCTCTCATGTGTATTTGGGCTCCTTCGCCAATGTAAGGTTCCCCACAGAGCACAGTCACGTTACTATATTGGCCTGATAGATAAATGACTATGAATTGAGGACATATTAATTTCTTTTAGTTAAACTACTTGAGAGACAATCCCCCTCCCCCATTTTTTATTGAGGTAGATGTTAAATGCATGTGCATTCATCTAACTATATAAAAAGCGGGTAGATCCAAATATGTTATACCCATTGTGTGTGTACAAGTATATAAAACTATATACCTGTTATGTATATTTTACGGCCAGTATACACACAGCAGCTGCACATATGTTGAAGTCATTGGGTTCTTTTAATTCTTTAAGTGACATCTTCATTAATACAGTGAAATTCATCTTTCTGTGGAAAGTTAGCTTGATATTTGTGCATTGCTGAAGATTTTTAAGTCCACAGAACACCATGTTATATATGATTTAAATGATGGTTAAGCTTTGTTCAATCTGTACTTTTGTTATGCAGGTAGACATTCAACATGTCAGGATAGTAAAAAGAAGAATAACAAGTGATGTATAGACTTTTGATAGTTGGAAAACCTTAAAAGACTATAGCTTAAAAAAAAAAAAAAAAAAAAAAAGGAGTTTGAGAATGATTTCTAGTTCATGTTATTTATATCAGATCATAGGATGAACCTCGTTAGAGGGTACCTCAGGAGATCCCTATTACAGCCCTCTTCTCACAACAAGATCAACTGTGAAATCGGATGAAGTTGCCCAGGGTTTTATCCAATTTGTGTCTTGAAGGATGGGAACTGCACAACCTGCCTGGACAGCTTGGTCCACTACTTGACTATCCTCAGGTTGAAAACATATTTTTTTTTCTTTTATCCAGTTTCTACCTCTTTTATTTCATCTTACCACTGTTACCTCTTGTGTTTTTGAAGTGTGCCACTGTGAAGAACCAGTTGTCTGTGGTCTTGATGACCTTGTCATAGGTACTGTCAGGCTGCTGTTTGATCCCCCTGAAGTCATCACTTCTGCAGGCTGAAAAAAAGTTCCCTTCCCTCAGATTTGCTTCACAGGTCCGGTGATCCAGCCACTGATCCTGTTGGTGGCTGTCTGCTAAACCTCCTTTAGCTTGTTGATGTATTTCTTGTACTGGGGTACACAAAACTGAAGCCAGTATTCAAGATGTGTGCTTGTGAGTAGAGGGGGAATACACCTTGCCGTCATCTCCTGGCTGTGCTGCTGCTTTGTTGTCAGGGCACACTGCTGTTGCATGTTTAGCTTCTGTTTGTCCAAAGTACAACATCCTGGCTTTGATATAGAAATATTGTGAGTGATAGCGATTAAATCCTTTGTAAAATTGAGGTGAATTAAATCCACAACCTCCTCTCATCCACGAATCTAGTCACTTGATCATAGAAGGCAATTGTGATGGTCAGCAATGGTTCACTATTGTTAAATCCTTGCTGACTATTCCCAGTCTTGCAAAACATGAGGCAGTTCTCCCAGCACCTTTGGATTCAGCTCGTTCAGCCTTTTACTAATAATTTAACAGTATAAGACTTTCTTGATACCCTATGTGACCTTTGAAATGATAAACTTCATTTCAACTATGGCTTTCCTAATACCATCTCTACATGTCTTGGCAACACTTTTAAATTTGTCTTTCGTTCCTGCTCCTACCTCATGTGTGCTGCAGTTTCCATTGGAACTTGACAGAAGTTCTCTGCATAGCAAAGCCAGCTTCAGAAATCTGCTTGTCTTCTCAATTATCAGGATGAACTGTATTTGTACCTGGAGGATGATTTCCTTAAAGACCTGCTAATCTCTCATCTCTTTTACCCTTTAAAGCTGCCTCCAATGGTAACCCGCTTAGAAATTTTCAGAAGAAGCTGAGGACCGCTTTCCTGAATTCTGTGGTCTTTAGTCTGTTACTCACCTTCCTCAAGCCATTTAATATCTTGAACCCCAATTCATGGTTATTGCAGCCAAGACTTCTGCTGATTATGACATCCCCAAGCAGTTTTTGCAGAGAGCAGTAGATCCGGCTGTACAACACCTGTAGTTGCCTCATCCAGTACCTGCATCAAAGGGTTGTTTCTGACACCACGCAGAAACTTCCTTCACTGCTTCCATCCTGCCACATTGCCCTTCTAGCAGATGTTAGGGAGTTTGAAGTTCCCCATATAAACTAGGGTCTGTGATCCCCACACTTACTCCAATTGTTTAAAGAAGGGTCTGTGGACTTTCTCACCCTGATTTGGGTCAACGCAACACATTTCCACCACACTGTCATGCTCCCTGGCCTCTCCCTGGATCCTGACCTACAAGTTCTCAGCCAGTGTCTCCATCTGTCTGGCAGAGGAGTCTTGTAAATTTGAGCTGCTCCTTTCTGTGAATGGTAAACTCTCTCTTTCTTTTTCCTTCCTGTCTTTCCTGGAGAGCTTGTATCTATCACAGCACACCATTCATGCCAGACACATCTCAATTATTCCAAAAATGTTGCATTTCTCTGACCACATACCAAGCTCTAGCTCCTCCTGCTTCTTTCCCAGGCTGTATGTACTTGTGTATAGACCCATAAGCTGGATACCCTTGAACTTTGGTTTTTTTTCAGTCTCTCTAATGCTTATCACCCTGCACCCTCTGCTTTCCAACCCAGTCTATCACTTTCTCACTTGACTTTGGGTTGTAACTTCCCTCCTCTGTCACTCCTAGTCTAGAGCTCTTCTCGTTTTCCTCACCAGGTCTGTCAGCCTGCTGTCAGGAATGCTTTTGGCCCATTTTATCAAGTGGATCCTCCTTCTGCCTAGTAAGTAACCTTAGTCCTGAAGGCTGCAAAAGCCAAATCTCCATTGTCACCACTAGTTGTGTGTATCCACAGGATCTGTCTGCTTTCTTTCAGGCCTTTTCTATGCACTGGAAGGATTGAAGAGACACTGCTTTGGGCTCTTGATCCTCACCCCTGGAGCCATGTAGTCACTCTTGACACACCTAGTGTTTGCTCTGGCAGTACCTTTGATGGCTATGTGGATGAGTCACAAGGGTTAATAGTCTGAGGACAAGCCTCATCAGTCTCTCTGCAGCATCTTGAATCCAAGGGTCCCTTCTTCAGCAGGTCATGTTCACTAGCTGTCATTCACAGGAGGGAACATTGTGCAGTGAGCACCTGCCATTTCTTCTTGGCACTGCCGCATGGTTCAGGCTCATCTGGGTTTGATGTTTCACCAGAATGATGTCATACACCTCCAACCCCACCTTCCACCCCTGCCCCCCAAATCTGCTACCAGGGCACTGAACCTGTTGTGCAGTTGCAGCTCTCTGGGTGGAGAAAGAACCTCTTCCTCTTATGAGAAGTCACAGGCCTCCAGTCTTCCACAGTTTGGGAATCTCCATTTGCCATTCCAAAAAGCACAGTCTTGCTCCTCCTTCCTTCTGTGCGTTTCGTGGTTCAGACTCTTGTGTCTGTGAGGTCTTGGAGAAGATGTGTCTTCATTTTCTCTGATGCTGTACAGTTTACTTGCCTCCTACAAATCTATGACTTGATGACACAGTTCCTCAATGAGGGCACACCTGTAGGAAAAGATATCATTTCCCTCTGCCCTAGCCTCAGCGTGTGGTCCCAGGCATTCCCTCCTGCCTGAGACCTGAGGAACTGCATCCTCCTCCTGGATCTCTGAGTCAAGGCTTCTGGTGTGGCAGGATAATTGCTCCAGTTGATGCCACAAACCATGCTCAGATATTTCTGGCTCAGAACAATTTATTTTTTTAAAGAAACCTGGTAGATGTTTTTTCTTTTGAGAAATGGATTCCATCCAGAACTATGTTTACTGGGGTAAAATAAGATTGCTCTGTGAAATTTTATTTCCTCCAAATTAAGTTTTGTGAGATGTAGAAGTGTGTTCAGGGGTGGATGGAGCTGTCCAGCTTGCTGCTTCAAGCAGGATACTGTTGGTGCTAGTTTAGCTTGGTTCAGTAGAGCCACTTGTTTAAAAACTGACTGTCATTAAGCACTAGCTCCTTCTGCTGCTTCTTCTTTCTTCCTTCAGTGGGTTACTGCTTGCACTTGCTTGGGTTGACATCTCATTTTGGTTACCCTCCTCCAATATGTTCAAGCTTTGACTCCAAACACCATAGATGGATTCTACATGATGTCCAAACACTGTGGCAGTCAATGAAATGAAAGGTGCAGTGTTTCAGTACAAAGGCTCCAGTGAATCTTGAATAAATAGTTTAAACTCTGGAAGCACTAATTTTAATATGGGAAATAGCAGAACAGGTATTTTCTTCCCTAGCAGCTGAAATACAGCTGTTGTAACTACTATATGTTATCTCCCAGAAACAAATAATAATCTCTTTAGAAAACAGAAAAAAATATGGTGAAGAAATTACTACTTTTCACATGATTGTGTGCATTTTGTAAACATTTGGGCCATATTTAGACTATGAAGTGCAATCTATTTCTCTGAGCTCAGTCATAAATGAAAAGCTGAGAAAGAAAAAGCTCAGAAGTCACTCAGGCAGGTAGAGGCAATAGCAAAAGAGGTTTTGATAAAATATTTTATCAAATTGGATTGAATTGAATGAAAGTGATACTGTGAGCATGCCTAGAAATAAGCTGCTGTTTTCAAAAATTGTAGCAGTGCATACTTCTGTATTTAAGGCATGTATTTCCAGTGAGACCTTCTTGATATTTTGTGTGTGTGTATATGTCTCTGATAAAAATAACCTGTTGTTTCAAAGTGTAGGTACAGATAGACTAAACAAAGGTTTGGATTGAATTACGAGTTCCCAATATATTGGGAGCTGACATGTTTTGGGATAGCATATGTGCAGAGTAGGATTCTTGCAACACTGTCTTTGAAGAGAACATACATGATCTTGTTTTGGTTTGTTTGGCTTTCCATTTGAAGTAGATCAAAGAAAATTTGTAAAGAACAATGTCTATATGAAAAAATAGTCTTAAGAATTACCGTTTTAGTGTAGTGTTAAATCTTGTTCCTTCTTGTGCAGCAATATATTTTATTCATGAAATTGAACCATGAATAGAAAAAAGTGAAGTACTGTTAGAGGATAAAGGTATTAAATCACAGCCTAAATTAAAACAAACAAAAAAACCCCTGGCCAAACAAAAAAAAACTCCCAACAAATCCAACCCAAAACTTAACAAACAAGCATGAATTTGGTTATGTCTTTCCAAGTTTTTATAATTTTCTTTGCTAGAATTTTTCTTTCTTGTTTGTGGCTGTTAACATTTTTAATGTATTTCATTAAACAGTCATTATTTGACTAATGAAGTTAGTTACATGTGTTTGGAGTTAGTAATGACTTTTTCCAGACGCTTATTTTCTAATTCCAAAATGTATCAAAGTGATCAAAGACCTAGAGGAAATAGCACACTGGTACTTATTGATGCATTTTCTTTTCACAGTATGTAGTTTCTATTGTCCTGTGATCAAAGACTACACAGTGAATACCATAGTTATATGGTTGCCCCATGAGAGGAGAAATAAACAAAGAGTGCTTATAAATTCTGATTTTCATGACAGCTTTGGGCTATTGAAATTTGTGGTATTTGGATAGAGTAGAATTTACTTAAGTATGTCCTGAATTGTGAAGGAATTTGGGAAAGGAGGCCTGCATAGAAAGACTCTGTAACTTTGTTTAACAAGATAACTGAAGGAACATGATAGTATCCATTAAGAATATGTCAAGTAAACTATGTAAGTCACATACTATGTTCAATTGTTTTTCCTGGTTCAAATATTAAAGGACAAGGATGAAATGTGAGAACAACCAATTTAGAGGGTGCTTTCTGAAGCACTAGGAGAGCCTTTTGTCTACTGCAGGGGTGGAAGCCCTTGGCTTGTCATTGATTAAAAAATGACAGCACCTTTTCTCAAAGTTAACAACTATGATCAGAATGTATCTCAAAATGTATCACAGAATCACAGAATCATTCAGGTTGGAAAAGACCCTTGGGATCGAGTCCAACCATCAGCCCCACTCTACAAAGTTCTCCCCTACACCATATTCCCCAACATCTCATCCAAACAACCCTTAAACACATCCAGGGATGGTGACTTCACCACCTCCCTGGGCAGCCTATTCCACTGTCTGACCACTCCTTCTGTGAAAATTTGTTTTCCTAATGTCCAGTCTAAACCTCCCCTGTTGGAGTTTAAAGCCATTCCCTCTTGTTCTGTCACTAATCACCTGTGAGAAGAGACCAGCACCAACCTCTCTACAATGCCTTTTCAGGTAGTTGTAGAGAGTGATGAGGTCTCCCCTCAGCCTTCTCTTCCTCAAACTGAACAGTCCCAGCTCCTTCAATCTCCCGTCATAGGATTTGTTCTCCAGGCCCTTCACCAGCTTCGTTGCCCTCCTCTGCACTTGCTCCAGCACCTCGATATCTCTCTCGTATTGAGGTGCCCAAAACTGGACACAATACTCAAGGTGTGGCCTCACCAGTGCAGAGTACAGGGGGACTATCACCTCGCTACTTCTGCTGGTCACACTATTTCTAATACAAGCCAGGATGCCGTTGGCTTTCTTGGCCACCTGGGCACACTGCTGGCTCATGTTCAGCTGCTTGTCAATTGGAACCCCCAGGTCTTTCTCTTCCAGACAGCTCCCCAGCCACACCTCCCCAAGCCTGTAGCGATGCATGGGGTTGTTGTGGCCCAAGTGCAGGACCTGGCACTTGGCCTTGTTGAAGCTCATCCCATTGACGTTGGCCCACCAATCCAATCTATCCAAGTCTCTCTGTAGTGCCTCCCTATCTTCATTCAGATCGACACTCCCGTTTAACTTGTTGTCATCTGCGAACTTATTGATGATACACTCTATGTCCTTATCAAGATCATCAATAAAGATGTTGAACAGAAATGGTCCCAACACCGAGCCCTGAGGAACACCACTTGTGACCAGCCACCAGCTGGATTTAGCTCCATTGACCACCACTCTCTGGGACCATCTATCCAGCCAGTATTTGATCCAGCAGACCATTCGCTCATCCAGGCCATGAGTAGCCAGTTTTTCTATGAGAATCCTATGAGGAACTGTGTCGAATGCTTTTCAAAAATCCAGGTAGACAATATCCACAGCTTTTCCCTCATCCAATAGTTGAGTCATTTTGTCATAGAAGGAGATCTGTTTTGTCAGGCAGGACCTGCCTTTCATAAACCCATGCTGACTAGGCCTGATCCCCTGGTTGTCCATTATATGACTTTTAATGGCACTCAAGATGATCTGCTCCATGACCTTCCCTGGCACTGAGGTCAGACTGACAGGTCTATAGTTTCCTGGATCCTCCTTTCTGCCTCTCTTGTAGATGGGTGTTACATTTGCCACCCTCCAGTCCAATGGGACCTCCACTGTTAGCCATGATTTCAGGTAAATCATGGAAAGCAGCTTGGCGAGCACATCTGCCAACTCTTTCAGCACCCTTGGGTGTAACCCATCCGGTCCCACAGACTTGTGTGCATCCAAGTGGTGTGGCAGGTCTCTGACCACTTCCTCTTCAACTGTGCTGACCTCATTCTGCTTCCCCTCCCCATCTCCCAGCTCATGAGGCTGGGTGTCCAGGGAACAGCCAGTTCCACTGCTAAAGACTGAGGCATAGTAGGTGTTGAGCACCTCAGCCTTTTCCTCATCCTTTGTTACCATGTTTCCCTCTGCATCCAGTAAAGGAGGGAGATTTTCCCTAATCCTCCTTTTGTTGTTAATGAATTTATAGACACATTTTTTATTATCTTTAACAGCTGTATCCAGGCTGAGTTCTAGCTGCGCTTTGGCTCTCCTAATGTTCTCCCTGCATGGCTTCACTGCATCTTTATAGTCTTCATGAGAGACCTGGCCCCTCTTCCAAAGGTCATAGATTCTCCTTTTGTTCCTGAGATCCAGCTAATGCTCCGTGTTTAGCCAGG
Organism: Strix aluco; assembly: GCF_031877795.1. Taxonomy (NCBI): domain Eukaryota; kingdom Metazoa; phylum Chordata; class Aves; order Strigiformes; family Strigidae; genus Strix; species Strix aluco. Next base: position 84,715,001 of record NC_133931.1, on the reverse strand, counting down.
CCGGTTTCCTTCTCCACCTTCTTGTTTTTCGGTACGTGGGAACAGCCTGCTCCTGTGCCTTTAAGACTTCTCTCTTGAAGTATATCCAGCCTTCTTGGACTCCCATATCCTTCAAGGCAGCCTCCCAAGGGATTTTGTTAATCAGTCTTTTGAAGACGTCAAAGTTTGCCCTCTGGAAGTCTAAGGTGGCAGTTTTACTAACCCTTCTCTTTGTTTCTCCAAGGATCGAAAACTCAATCACCTCATGATCACTGCACCCTAGACAGCCTCCAACCTTTACTTCCCCCACAAGCCCTTCCCTGTTTACAAGAAGCATGTCCAGGAGGGCATCTTCAGGAGGACAACTCAATCTTGTCTACATCTGGAATACCTAATGTGTTTTTGTCAAGACAAGCTATTTTGAGAAAAATAGCAAGTTATTTGTTGTTATAAATAAGATTGATAAGGGGACTACCACTGTTTCTTTCCATTTTTAGGCAGCTCATGCTAAATTTGAAGATTATCTTATATTAGTACAAGTTTTGAGTGCATTATCTAGATGTAAATGTCTGCATTTGCATGAATGTTACAATACTAAAATATCTAGTGTTATGATTTTCAGTAGTTGTAGGTCTGCAAAGTTAGAATTAATCTGTTGGCCTGATCACATTGTGTTATTCAAATCTCCTTCTGAATGACTAAAGAGGATGTATAGGTGTTATAAGTGTGTGTAACTAATGAAGGAGCAACAAGCCAGCTAACATTTCTATTGAGTGAGGAGGCTATCATGTAGAAATTGGGTAGAGGGCTGCCTGGTCAGTGAAAGATGATGAGAAAAATTATGTCCCTGGTGAATTGTAGTCTTGGAATCTCAGGGCAGATGTCCTTCACCTGTTCCATGGCAGTTCTCAACATTTGAAAGTCTATAGAACACCCTGGCTGCTTATATTCAGTACTAATTAATCTATGAAGCTAAGACCTTGGGAAGTCTATTCAGTTTACCTTTGATTCTGACAGAATGTTGTGATATTTTTACATATATATATGTTTTTATTTTGTTTTTCATTTGCGGTGTAAGCAGATGTGCCATGAAGTTTTTCTGTGTTGTCCAATCAAATAACCTAGACAAAAAATTGAATAATTGAAGGAAATGCCCTTTAAATTTTCTGATTCTCAGGTGAGATGGTACACTTAAAATTAAGATTAAAAACTCATGAAAGCATCTTAGTTTGCTGTCTGAGTACCCTAGATGAAAACAGTAACTACAAACTGTAACATCGCAGGGACTGGATTATATTTAGTACTAGTAGTGTTCACTGTTGTTTTGGGATTTTTGGTATTAATGAAAATGTTTTCCAGTCAATACAAATTAAATTTGATGTGAAATTTCTCGTAGACACCTTATTTTGAAAGCCATTTAGTAATTATTTACTGTTTTGTAATTACTACACACACCCCCCCCCCCCCCATTTTTCTGTGCTTCTCAATCAAAAGAAAAGTACTGGCCAAGATATTTTACTAATAGATCTGCCAGTGCTTCTGAGTAACTATGATCTTTCAGAATAAAGGGTCTTAAAGTACCAATTATTGTATGCCTGCTGCTACTGCATAAGAGAAATGAAAGGAACAGATGTGTATTTCCAGGTTGCAGTGCAGCCTTTTGCCAAATTAGAGAAGGGTTGGGAAGAATCTACTTACAAGATCCCTGCAAAGGGAGCACCAAGAACTACACACAAGACTTCACAACTTGTAAGATTCACAACTTGTAAGACCACCAGACCCTCACTCAGTCACTGTCTCACTCCTCCACCTCAACAGGAGAGGAGGAGAAAATAAGACTGGAAAGCTCACAGTTCTCAATAAAGACAGGAAGATCATTTACCAGTTACCATCACGGCCAAAAAAAATGCAACTTGGGAAAAATTAACTGAATTTACTGCCAACTAAAAATAAAGCAGGATGCTGAGAAAAACACCTTTCCCCCACCAACACCCTTTTTTTCCAGGGCTCAACTTCATTCCTCTTCAACACCTCCAACTCCTCTACCTCCTCTCTGCCAAGCAGCACAAGGGGATGGAGAAATTCCTGAATGGTTGAGGTTGGAAGGGACCTCTGGAGGTCATCTTGTCCAACCCTACCCCACTCAGACAGGGCCACCTAGAGCCAGTTGCCCAGGACCATGTCCAGACAGCTTTTGAATATGTCCATGGAGGGACACTCCACAACCTCCCTGTGGAACCAGTGCCAGTGCTCGGTCTCCCTCACAGGACAAAAGTGCTTCATGATGTTCAGAGGAAATCTCCTGTGTTTTAGATTGTGCCCATTGCCTCTGGTACTGTCACTGGGCACCACTGAAAAGAGCCTGGGTCAGTCTTCTTTGCACCCTCCCTTCAGGTACTTATACACATTGATGAGATCCTCCTGAGCCTTCTCTTCTCCAGGCTGAAGAGGCCCAGCTCCTCCTGCCTTTCCTCATAGGAGACATGTTCCAGTCCCTTCACCATCTTCATAGTCCTTCATTGGACTCTTTCCAGTATGTCCATGTCTCTCTTTACTGGGGAGCCCTGAAGTGGACACAGCACTCCAGGTGCGGCCTCACCACTGCTTAGTAGAGGGGAAGGATCCCCTCCCTCAGCCTACTCACAACACTCCTCCTAAAACAGCCCAGGATGCCATTGGCCTTCTTTGCCACAAGGACACATTGCTGGCTCATCTTGTTGTTGGTGTCCACCAGGACCCCCAGGTCCTTTTCTCTGCCAAGCCGCTTTCCAGCTGGGTGTCCCCCAGCATATACTGGTGTATGGGGTTGTTCCTCCTCAGGTGCAGGACTTGTTGAACTTCCCATTGGCATCATTTGCAGACTTGCTGAGGGTGCACTCTACCTCATCATCGAGATGATTATTGAAGATGTTAAACATGACTGGACCCAGTACTTACCCCTGTACTACACTACCAGTTATTGAACTACAACTAGACTTTGTGTCACTGACCACCACTCTTTAGGTGCAGCTGTTCAGCCAGTTTTCAATCCATCTTGCTGTCTGCTCACCCAGCCCATATTTCATCATACTTCTTTGAGGATCTTATGGGTCACAGTGTCCAAAGCCTTATGGAAGTCCAGGTAGACAATACCCACTGCTGTCCCCTTATCTTCCAGGCCAGTAGTTTCATCATAGATGTTTATGAAGTTGGTTAAGTATGACTTCCCTTTGGTGAAGCCATACTGACTGCTCCTGATGATTTTCTTGCTGTTCATGCATCTGTCAATGATTTAGACAATTTGTTGCTCCATCACATTCCCAGGGATCAAGTTGAGGTTAAGCAGCCTGTGGTCCCCTGGGTCTTCCTCCTTGCCCTTCACGAAGATGGTGGTGAAATTTGCTTTCCTCCAGTCTTCAGACACTTCTCCTAATCACCTTTATAGACCAAAGAAAGCAGCTCCTTCAGCGCTTGTGGGTGCATCTCATCAGGGCCCATGGACCCATATGTCCATATGTCCATGGAGCAATGTATGTCCAGTTTGCTTAAGTATTCCCCGACCTGATTCTTTTCCACCAGGGGTACATCTTCTTGTTCCAGTCTTTCTTCCTGATCTCTAGGGCCTGAGATTGCTGAAGGCTGGTCTTGACGGTAAAGACTGACAAGAAAGCAGCATTCAGTACCTCAGCCTTTTCCAAGTCCTGTGTCACCAAGTTCTCTGCTTCATTCAGCAATGGGCTCACATTTTCCCTAGTCTTCCTTTTGTCACCTATGTGACCTTTCTTCTTGTTTTTAACATTCCTGTCTGGATTTAATTCCATTTGGGCTTTGGCTATCCTTACAGCATCTCTATTCCTCCCAAGTTACCTGTTGTGATGGTTTAATCCCTGCCAGGGTCTGAGACCATGCGGCCGCTGCCCCTCCCCCACAAAGGGAGTGAAATACAAAGCCCCGAGACTGAGATAAGCAAAGGTTTAATACAACAATGCAACAGCAACACAACAAACAACAACAAAAACAATAAAGTAACAGTAATAACAATGAACAGAGCAAGATATCTACCAATACAGCAGTGAGAGAAAACCCGGCTGCGCCAACCCCACGCGATCACCGATTCTTCCCGCGCTCTGGCGCCTGGACATGATGTCAGCATGGCATATGAATAACCTGGCTAGAGCTTCCTCCCCCACTGCTGGGGAAACTTAACCCTATCCTGGCTAAACCAGGACACCTGTCCTTGCTTCCACTCTCTATATGGTTCTTTTTTGCACTGAAGTTTGGCCAGGAGTTCCTTGTTCATCCATGCAGGCCTCCTGGCATTTTTACCTGACTTGTGTGTTGGGATGGACTGCTCTTTCACTTGGAGCGATCCTCAAATATTAACCAACTTTCTTGGGCCAGTCTTCCCTCCACGGCCTTATCCCACAGGTCTCTTCCAAGCAGATTTTGTTCTACAGTTTTCAGTATAAGTCTAGGGAGCCTTTTAAACTGAGACTTTGGATACTATTAAATGAGGAAGTAACAGCTAAATGTTGGAGTACTTCATTGCATTTGCAGAAATTCAGGCAAAGGAAACATTGAAGTTGGATTTTGACTTGTCTATGCAAATAAACCTAAGATCTTAATACCTGATCCCATTAAGAAGACACAAATAGTTTCATCAGGTTATGTCTTGTTTTTCTGTTATATGACCTTTTTGGTTCAGCTGTGTTTCAGGATGGCATAAATTTGTTTCTGTTTAGTTCCACTGGGCCTATATTTTTACATGAAATGCAACATCCAGGGAATTCCCTGTCTCAGAATGAACCATCAACTGTTACATCTAACTTTCCTAAGCTTTTAAAACTGCTTAATAATCCTTTAAATCTGTTGGCAGCTTGCTTATCGTAGGAGGAACATGCTATTTTTATCATGCAAGTGCCTTAGTTCAGAGCAACCTCCTGACCTCTGTTTTGTTGAAGTATTATTAGTTCTGTGAAACACCTGATGAAATTAATTAATGGGTACAGATTTTTTTTTTCTTCTGTTTATGGGATAACAGATATGATCATACCATCTACTACATTATTTAGAATATTAATCCACTGTATCTAACTGATGAGAAAGAGAAAGGAGACAGTACATTTTATAAGAAGCCTGACTGGAAGAAATTGAGTAAATGTGACTGTAAAAAATATTTTATTAGAGCCTGGAAAATTATTTTATTAGCAAGGTGAAGGAGATGGGAAGAAACTTAATCACTGAGATTAAATTGTTCATTTAGTCTTCAGTTCTGTTATTAAAATCAACTAGAGCTCCTAGCTAAACCACTGGAAAAGTAAATAAGGCCAAAGTAACTATTATGTCTTTTAGAATGCATAAATAGTAATGGGATAAAAATGTGTGTATTGAGACATAAATTTGGGGAAGTTTTCACTAACTTGAAGTATTGTGTTCAAAAACTGTAATGTCTAAGCATGCTTCAATTTAGATTCTTAAAGACAAAAAAAAAACCACCCCACATTACCAAGCATTTGGAAACTGATGTGCCCATGAGTCTTCATTTGTATGTCAGAAATTTTACTAAGAAAATTATAGACACTATTGTGTATAATCTGTATTTAATGTTGTTTGAAAAAAAAAAAAAGAGTTTGCAGAAGAACTGACAAAATAGTTGTAATATGTGGCTGTCAGATTCAGGTCTTCAAATTTGTAATGTTTAGGTTCCTAATCTATTTGCTGGTTGGTCAGCCTCAGCAGATTTTGAGGTGCTAATTTTAACAAGTTTTTAAAAGGGCTTATAAAATGACAGAATTGTAAACTCTGTGCTTTACCAAACAGTTCTCTGTGTAATTTCAGTTAGTCTTTCTTTTCCAAGAAAACCACACTCTAATTCTGTATGTAGATGTTTAGTTCCTAAATTATATACTAAGTAAATTTGTTATAGCAGACAATACCACCAGAGGTGTCAGCTGTGTCTGTGCCTCTTTTGTGTCAACATTTTCTATCTATAAACCAATTGAAAACTTCAGATGTATTCCATATAGGTTAGTTCCTTTTACTGTTTATCTGGATAGGATTTAAATTTATGTTATAGCTTTGAGAGATGTTGCTCACAATTTATGTTCTCATATGGTTTATATTTTTTTTAAACTATGTAACAGACCAATGTGTTAATATTCACCAGTATCTTCCAGTATACCCTCCAACTTCAAGGTGAAACCAAGAACTAAAAAGATGACGATACCTTTTTGGTTTGAATATTCGTTGAATGGTAACAACCAATTTAGGAAGGGGGAGAAGAGTGTTTGCCCCTCCAGAACTACGGGTGATCAGCTGTTCCTCATTAAACTGTGTATTACTGCCTTGCTCAGAAGCACTAGGGAAGCTGCCTTTTCATAGAAAATTGCAGATTAAGTTTTCCAGTGTAGTGTAAAATTTCTGTAAACTACCAAATAATGATTACTAAATGAGGTTTCTTTTTCTTTTACTTCCAATTATAAATCATGCAGGCAGAGAAAACACTCTAGTTATGCTGCTTTTTTATTTATTAGTATTGTTAGAGGGCATGCTGTTTAATCATTCGCTTCCTTATGTTTGCATGATACGATAGAATGTGTGGTGGTGCTTCTCTGGTCTTGGTGCACTCAGGGATGCATGCTTCAGGGAAAAATCAGTTGTGAAAGCATAAAGGAAAGCTGTAGTTTCACCCTTTGTAGGGTTGGCTGTATCTGGTTGATTTAGTGAAGAATTCTTTGAGGGAAATATTTGGCCAAAAAAATGCATTTGAAAGGACAATATTGGGGAGATCTGTTTTAACACCTGTACTTTGAGATTATGTTTATGACGAATATAAAGACCATCTCAGCTATTCTTTCAAGTGTAAATTCTGTTTCACTTGACTCAGTTTTTCAATCCCAGGTGGGAGGTGGGTAACAGAAAGGGTGAAAGACAATTCACTCAAAATTATAGTTTCCTGAAAGATTTATCTTCCTTTCAGGGCCTGCTTGATGTCAGTTTTCAAAGTAAACTGAATTTTACTGAGCTATGCTGTGTTTCCTCTGGATACTCTGAAATAATTTACTTGAGAGCTGAGAAATAAGTTTATGTACCATTGGCCCATTTGCTAAGGTTTTTCACACCTTGGGAGAGAATAAAAAAATAATTCAGAAACATTTGGAGTTAGCATCCTCATCCATCCATATTAAAGATAAAATTAATGCATTTATTTAAAAGCAGCAATGGAGAAGTTACAGAAAACATTCCAGTATTACTGTTGTGCTTAACTACAAATATAACTCTTGGTTACATGAGCATAGTTTTTAATCTCTTTTCTTTAGATGCACCATCTTTGCTTAATGAGAAAGGTGAAAGGGTAAAATTAAACTATTCTATGCTGTCATAAAATAGAATTCAGCAATCTGGTTTACTTTTTATTTCTTTGATTTGGCACCATATAATATTATGTGGGGAGGGGATTAAATTTCCTTGCTTGTTTCTATCCACTTATTTAATATTATACAACTAAGTATTTAACTAAATGCTTTAATTAGCACATCCTGGCTTCAGGCTGTTTTTCTGTTACAACCTTTTGAAGGTGCATTGTTCATAATTCAGTGTGTAGTTTTATCTTTGTTATACACTGTTTTCACCAGATTCTTCCACACTCCCTCATCCCTCTTTTCATTAGAATATAGATGCTTTCAGGCAAAATCTCTGAAAAATGACCAGTGCAGATTCATCTTAATGTAATTCTGCATGTTGTGAGCTCAGCCTGTTTGAATCAAGTAAGCTTGCATACGCAGTAGATGCATCATCACGGATACACTTATTCTTTTGTGACTTGACAGTTGGGAAATATGTGAATACTGCATTTAAGTTTCCCTTTCTAAGCTTTCCTTAAATAAACAAAAAACCCCAAAATCAAACAGAATGGAAGGTTGGATGAAACACGCAGAGATCCTATTCTGAAAGAGTTTGTTGATTGAGTCCTTCCATTCCTCAGATATGGCAAGCTGTATCAGCTAATGATTGCATTACCATTTCTTTACCCATATAAATACATACGTGGCAGGAATTAAGAGAGACTGATACACCACTGGGTTAGTTGAGGTGCTGTAGGAACTCATTCTTTCTCCTGATGCCCTTGTTTTGCTATCTGGTGTCTGGGATAAGACTGTGATCCTCACTCTTGAATATAGTGCCAGTTCTGCATTACAATATATTAGCTGTTACAAAACTGTAATTATAGTAGAATAAACCCCAATATAATAGCACAGAAGATAATTCATTACTTTAGTGGCTAGTTTTAAAGTTTGGCATATGCTAAGGGGCCCAAAGTAATATGCAGCAATAGAAAAGATCTGCAGATGAAATGAAAGAAGTAAGTTTCTGGGAAAGGGGTGGGTGGGGAGGGAACCCTTGAATATTTGTCTGTCTTGCTCCATTTCCAACCAATTCCTCAAACATTAAATAAAAGCAATTTAACCAGGCCAAAAAAAAAAAAAAAAAAAAAAAAAAAAAAGAGGTGTCTTTCATTATGACAAGGAACTAATTAGAAATTTCCCTATTTGTATATAAATAGGTATTCAAATGACATACATTTCACTAAATTGTAAGTTTACATAAATGCATGGGAATCTTGCCCACAGCTGCTGATAAAACTTCACAGTATTACGTTCTTTATGTAGCTCGTGGGAATTCAAGTGTGTGTGCCACTCTCTTCCTACATACTAGAAAGACTCTGTTCTTGGTTATTAGAGGTTTCTACAATGCTTGCTTTCTTTCTTGTGACTAATGTGGTCAGGTCAGAACAAATATTACTCTTTGGAGTGAATGGTAAGGAGTTAGCTCACCTTTTAAAGTGCCTCACTACACCTTATAAATCTTGTCACTCTATTGAGTAAGGGATGGCTGCTTATTCCTGCTTAAGACATGTTGAATTAAAATGCAAGTAAAAGTACTTAACTTTTATCCAAAATAGACAATAAAATTTTATTGTTTTATCAGATGTTAATAGCTACAGAAACTACTATGGGGTGGGGGGAGTGTTGTATTTAGACCACTTCTCTAAAAGAAGTAGCAGGGTAAATTAATTCAATGAAGTATAAAATATGTATTATATTTAAAACTGTCTGTAATTACCAGAATAAAATAATTTAAATTTCAGCTACAGCTGTATATACAGCCTGCGTATATTTGACCTGGTACTTACTGGATTTCTGTGCGTTTAATGGGTGATTATGTAGTAAATCCATATTTCTTTTTCAGCCTTCTTACATATTTGATAGATAGAATAATAGGAATAGTAGGGCTGGGAAAAGCCCACACATTCTGACAGAGCACATCTAATAAAATTAGTCTAAATATTAAGGTTATTTTTATTTTTCACCTTGAAAGTCCAGAAATCTTGCCATGCTTAAACTGGCTGTCAGTGTGTTACAACCTCCTATTATGTCAGTCCCTGATCCCATAAAGGGGAAGAGAGTGGAGAATTAGAGGGATGCAGATGCCTGAGCTGAGAGATAAATAGGGAACTTAAATTGTGAGGTGGCATTTTCATGCCAAATGGGCAATTAAGAGCATGTTTTCTACTTTTTGTTTGTTTATGAAAGATAAACAGTTGACCAGGTTCTAAGTAACTAATTTGGCTCAGCCTTGAGCTGGACTGTGTAAACTTAGGGACCTTTTGTATTTTTTCTTGTGGTCTAGAAAATAAAGCACTCCCTGAAGCAGAGGCTTATAAAATTCCTGGCTGTTTCTCTGCAGACTTTGTTCGTAATTTCTTAAAAGACAGTGCATTCAAGAGCACTCCTTAAAAGCTTGATATGTATTTTCCTGGTTTGCAGTGCTTGGTTTATATTTATTTATTACTGTTTTGGTGAAGAAAAAAAATCCTCTTTGTTTAGCTTACAAAACAATAATAGTTATAATATAGGCTTGATGTGCAAAAAATTTTTTCAGTGTAAAAATGGAAGCTGGATGTAGAAATTGGAGAAGTTTCTTCGTTGACTCATTTTAATCCACAAACTGGAATGCAGATTAAGATCAAAGCATGAGAGGAAGTTAGAGTTTAAGAGTGATCTTTGGGGTCTTGTATTCAAATCTAAAAAGTTGATTTTGTTTTTACAATGGTGTGTTTGCAGTTATCCCCGTGAAGATATACCTTCAAGAATTTTATATTAAGTATAATCAAGGCAGTGTGTTATAACTTGTAGGGAGCATGAAGAAACTCTTGATCTACTATGAATTACTAAAAAATATTTCAGTAAGATTTTTTCTCGGGATTCTGCTGGTTTTGAGGTTCTCATAGTACTAGGCCAGGGAAAATCTGTCTGTGACAGAAATGAAAGAGTTTGGCTTTATCAGTCAGCTATTGAAGCCTACATCATGGGACTGAGAACTGAGGGACACTACTGGCCTCCTTGCCTCTACTGGGAGAACAGAAGGTGGGTTGTAAGGAGAGAAGGACTGGTTTTGTCACATGGTAGATGACACTGATTCTTAGGATGCTAAAAACCCAATAAACCAAGAAATTTCACATTCTTGCATTTTGTTATGTAACGCCTTACACCTACCTGTAGGAGGGGGGAGAGTTGCTCTTTGTTGTGTGAGTCCACTTGCAAAGATGATAATAAAGTTGCTGAGAAGTTGAACAAGTTGAATTGGAAGGGCATTATTCTTCATTGTTTTGCTCCTAAGATCTTGAGATGCTTAACTATTTCATTGTTAAAAGAATTTGTAATTTCAGTTGTTCCTTAATACAAGGTAACTTTTTTGTGAGCAGTGAAAGGGGTGGGGGGTGGGGGAACCCAATCCAAACCTATGTGTCACTGCAACAAGGCTTTTAATCACATACTACACCTCACAAGTTTGTGTCACAATAAAAATAGGATAGAGGGTGGGGGGAGACTGTTTTAATCTTGTAATCCCTTTTTTCTACATGCAAAATAGTCTAGAACTCATGGAAAACATAATGCTTACACTTGGAAGGTTTGTTAGTAAACAGTTATGTTTATTGCTATTAAGGAGAGAATATTCCTAAATCGTATTTACAACTGTTTGGAAGAACATTTTTGAAGTGTCTCCTGTGCTAGTGGCAAATGAGAAATATTTCAGTTTGTAGCTGTTCTAGGTACAATAGGCTTTGTGTACAGACTTAAATGAAATGAACACAGGTGTTACAACTCAAAATGCCTTTGGGTTTCTGGATCTCTGTCTTGCTGACTATTTAGGTTCTCCAGTCTGATACTGTGTCCAACTCTTGTGTCCATGGCATGCAACCAGACCCAGCCAACTCTGTAGTAGAAAGTCACATCAACATGCATCATTTCCAACCCATCAACTTATGCTGTGGCTACCACAAGAATAAAACTAGTCCTTTCTGTTCTCAGGGCTTCATCACTCTCTGAACAGGTCCGTGATCTTGATGTAACACTAGGGAAAGAACACCTTAATTCTCATCAGTAAACAAAAATCCCTTACTGGGATGTTGTCAGAATGTAGTGAAGACTGTACAGCATTAAATTATATTAGCATATCACTGGGTTTTGTCTATTTTAGCTAGTTTTAGAATTATTTTTAAGGAAAGTCATTATTAGGACATTGTTGTATCCTAAAAAGATTCCTCCCTTCTCCCTAAAAATAATGAAAAAGGGTCCTATTGTAACCAAGTTCAAAACTAATCAACTAGAGATTCAATCTTGTCTCTTCCATTAATTTAGACATTGTATTTCAGAATGAATTAACTATGGCACTTTCCTTCCATTTGACTAGCATGGTCTGGTGCATGTGTCTCTTTTTGTTCTCTGTTTTGTTGCTGAATCTTTTCCTCATCAAGTTTTTTTCATTAAAAATTACAAACATCTAATACAATGATAATAAAGTATATATCAGTAACTGTATGGGTAATTTAGAATTCTTACATTCCTCACTTACTTCCTTGAAGTTCTTGATTATAACCTTCAGAACACAGCTTTTATGTAAATTGTTTTGCCAAGTTTCTTCTACAAGAAATGGTAACATCTCTGTCTAGCATTAACTTCTAGTTAAAAACTGGTTTCAGCTTGATAAGAAAAGTATGTCAGGTAGGCATGTGGTTTTATTTTGGTTTTTTGTTGGTTTGTTTATTTTAATGGGCTGATTCACAGTTCTTGCTGACAAAATCTTGTGACTTGATTAAAATTTGTCTACGTCTATTTTTCCTCTTTTGCAATTGCAGAGCAACAGACTGAAGTGTTCAAGACTAGTAAACGTGGATCTCTGGAATTTTTTCTGTAATAAAAGTAAATCTAGATTTGTATGATTTTTTTGGTGTTGTGTTGTATTTTACTGGATTGTGCTCTTGAAAATACCTTCTGTTTCTTCAAAATAAAGGCTTGTTTGTAAAAAACCATAAAATTATGGGTGATAAACCTTTGAGAATAAGTGATAAGGAGAACAAATGTTCTGTACTGTAAAGTGGAGGTATTTTGAAAGCATTAGGCTTGCATTTTTATCACCTTAATAGTTTCATTTTGGGTGTTGAGTCCATGAATAATTATAGCTGTTAACAAGTGCAGGAATGTTACTTATTGATACGGTTGCATCCTAGCTGATCTTAAGCTTTTCATTTGCTCAAAGCAAGCTCTCCATAGTGCATCCTATTCCATCAGTTTGCAAGAAGGGCTAGAAAACAAAACAAAACCCTGTTTAATTCATATACTTAACCTCGTTTAATTAATTTATTTGAGTTGTGGTAGAGAGCAGATTAAAGGTCACTAGTAACAGCAGCCACATGGTGAAAGATTACAAATTTTCAGAATGCAAGAGTGTGCAATAGAACATATTTAGGTTTCTAACAGTCTAGAAGTTTTAAATAATAAAAATTTACAAAGAAGTCTATCACTCTATTAGTCAAAGGAAGATACTAGAGGGAAGAACTAACAAAAACATAAAATACATTCAGTGTCTTGGGGCCAAGTGAACTTGAGTTTGTATGGGGGATGCAAAACTCAGGTATTTAATTGGCAGAATGTAGTGCTGCTTCTTGGGCATAATCATGTCTCTTCTACCCAGACTGTAGATTTATTGCCACCTCCTGGAGAAGGCAGGTTCATGAGTTGTTCTGCCCCTACACACTTTCTATTAGAGGAAGGGATGTGCATGTAGCATCTCTGTGAATATCACTTCACCCAGGTTTCAGATATATTAGGGTGCCACAGGGGGAAAAAAATTTCTACTTTATATTTCAGGTCTCTCCAGGGCTTCTTAGAAGCAGGGAAGTTAACCTGTTGATCCAAACCATGCTGAAGGTGAGAAAATGGTTAGCTGGAGGGAAAATGCTAAAGACAAAAATTATATATGTTTTTGTGGTATTTAGGTAAACCTCTGTGTTTTAGGACTGGGTCCACTAGACTCATTAAAGATGTGCTGGAAGAATGTTCAGTTTGTAAAATGCTAGAATAACTGAAATTTTTGACGATGACCCACTGATAACAGAGAGAACCAGGCACTATTGCTAATTTATCAGTTTCACAGACTTGATTTCCATGTCCTGGTTGGTTTTCCAGCTGAGGAGTAGTTATTTCAGTGGTAGATGTCATTTTAACAATATACGTAGGGACCTCAGCAACATATTCCTATAAACACTGTATGATTTTTAGATTAGAGTGCTTGAAGGCCAGAGAATTTAAAAGAGGAATAAAGTATTGTGATGTTGGTATGCATATACACCTCTAGAAGGAATTAATATCTTTCTCTCTGTGGACCAAGTTGCTTAAGATAAACCTAATAATAGAACTAATTAAAGCCAGAATTTTCATTTTTCTGGGATACTTTGCAATTTGGCAGGGAAATAAATATTTAAATTAATCCATTGTGATGTAATGGACATTTCAAGTTACTTTATGTGACTATAAATTATGTGTTATAATCTAAAACTTTTTTGTATGAAAAAAACCTTTAAATTATGTTTTTCTTATTTGAGCAAATTATACTGTTGACTTAGTGTGGAGTATTTCCAATTATGCATGTTTTTAAGGAAAATAATCACATTTACATTGATAATTTTTTAATTGTAACTTAAACCAAGTTAAGTTATTACTAAAATTTTGAAAAAAATAATACATGGTTTTATATTGTTGCAATGGCTTTGGTAATATTTTATTTCTGATATGCAGATTTACTTTCCATTGAAACATCACTTTGAGTGCATGTAAAAGCAGTTCTTATAGGAAATTCATGGGTTTATTTACTTTCAGCTCTTAAGTGAGCAAAACTTTACATATTTTTGGTGTAAAGCTCACAGTTGGGATTATATCTTCACATAATAGTGTCAAATATATAGCTCAAAGAGCATAGGAAGAAGAATTTTCTAGTTATAATAAAACTTCAGATTAGCTTTTTTGTCCTTAGTCTAGTTCCTGTGAGTTTACTTTTCTTTTCCTCATATTTCCTGACTCTTTCTGCTTCTGGGAATATCAGAAATTTAGAGATACTGGGGAAGATGGTAATATGGCTACTAAAGTAGCAAGAAATACAGAGCCCAGCATGGAGAAGGTAGCATGCCAAGTAAATAACCCCTTACAACAGACAGGTTATTACTCCGATCAGGACTTTGATACTGCTTTGGGGCTGGAGATAAGATAGGTAACTTACTCTCTGAATGATGGTCAGTGTATAGCTAGAGTTGCAGGATTCATTCAGTGATGTCTTGGAGGAAGTGCAAAGTACCTCTATGTTTTGCTGATTAAGGATACCAATTAAACTTAGACACCAGAGTGAAAAGAGTAGGCGTATTTTACTAGTGATAACCAAGTAATGTAACAGGGTAATACAGAAAACATGCAGTAAGAAAAGGCAGAATAGTGCACTTAAAGCAACAAATAGGAAAATACAGGGTAATGCATCAAATTATTACTACACGAGAGAGAGAGAGAATAGTGATTAAGAGAAATACATCACCACTTGCATATATTATCATCATCATCCAGATCCGCAGATGCTGGGGAGCCCCGGTTACAGCGAGGATTTGGAGAGCCTGTCCCGGCAAGTGGGAAATCCTACGCGGTGCGTCCGCCCATAGGTGAAGCATCCAAAGTCGCTGTGAGCGGGTCCAGCCTTATATACCAGAGATCGACAAGCCAGAATAGCTGGCACCTTTGTTTTGAGCGGAAAATTTCTGGTTTCATTCTCCTGTTGGATTCCACCCAAAGCCTGGCCAGGGCTCGGGGGGGGGACAACCAAGGGAGTTTCTAACAAGGCCAAACACTTGGGTTCTCAGCCTTGAACAAGGCTGTGAAAGGAGAGTTGGACACATTCTCTCCTCACTACTGATTATATTTTGTCTTTCACTAGCGAGTTTATATATTTTATTAATGACTACATGCTAAGTTAACAACTTCAGCTTGGGGCCTGTTGCTCAGGCTGCAGTATTTCAATGCTTTAGCACTTTTTACACCAGCATAAGTGGGTTGTTATAACTTAGTACAATACCTACTAGCACAATGGTTATCAGTTATAAAATATACAGGATTCATCTATAGGTCAACTCTGGCTTGGGCCTGTTGTCCAAGCCTTAGCACTTCACTCTATAAGGGGCAGGAACTAGAAAGTGTTTCTTGGGCTTCTTGTTGGCATCTTCTAAGTCAGATTCAGATCCATGTATCATGTTCCCCCTACAGTGCTCTGTCTTTTGTACTGAACTAAGCAACTGAACTAATCCATAAGAAAACTTATTTTTTCTAAAGCAAGGTAAATTATACTTTCAGTAGGAACTGTAGGAGCAGATCTGAAAAAGAAACATCAGTGGTAACAATGGAAGGATGTGAACAGTGTGGAGCAGGAAAATTACTGTTTTATAAAGAAAACATGCATTGTGCATTATGTATTTTGTTGTGTAAGTACACATTATTTTGCAGGCAGTAGCCCCTTACTGAGAAGAGTCTTCTCCCAGGTAATTAACTATCCTAAGGAGGAGGCTTGAGTATTATATGAATTCTGTAAATAAGGTGAAACTGCTGCATACAGGAGTGAATGTTCTCATTTATTATTCCTTTAAAGAATAGCATTCTTTCATCAATAATTCAGTTTTACAAATCATTATTATGCTGTAAATTATTAAATTGCATAAATTATTCTTTGCATGTAATGTGTAAGTTTGAAGGTATAATAGAATTTTATACTTTTCACTAAATGACAGAAACCATTCTGCTCTTGTTATTCATTCATTTGGAAAGACTGCAGTTCTTAATTTTTTATTTTGTTCTATATAACTGAATGAAGCTTTGACCTAAGAGTTGTTGCGTGGGACTTACATCAGCGAATAGCAGAACTTTTCTGTATATTGGAGGGGAAAAATTACAGGTCATTAAATATGTATAAGTCTTTAATTATATTTGTAAAGACATATATTTGTAACATAAAGATGTATATTTGTACTGTAAAGACAATATATTTGTAAATTCTGTTGTGCTGATAAAGGTTTTTGATCATCACCACACCCAACACCGCCTTTCTCCCCAAACCCAAATCCCTTTAAAAACAAAACACAACCTCACACAAAAAAAATCCAACCCTTGGGCTGAGTTTACTCCCATACAGATAAATCACAGGTGGTATTGTTAATCCAGTTGGAGGCAGGCAGTATACAAATATAGTTAGCATTTTTAGAAGAACCAAGGAAACTGTATTTTCCTTTTCTGCTGAAACTTGTCAACTAATATCTCAAGGATAATTTGTCAATGTTAGAGTCTTTCCTAGTATCATATCCACTCTCATATAATGCCAGATAATTTAAGTCTAAACTGTAAGACTGTCTTTGGTTTCTAATGGATCTGAAATGTGTTTTCTGTGACTTAGCTGGCCAATGCCATCTCGCAGAATGTCATTTTGCATTAATTTAATCCATTTAATTGTTTCATTGTTATATTTTTTAAGAGCAGTATTAATGTATATGCCCAAAGGGAAAAATAATTTCATGCACAATTGTTCTGTTCACAGATGCTATATTTGTCTATACTGTTAGTAGGCATACTGCAGTCTTATGGACCAGCTTTTTTCCCTTGTTGAGCAGCAGAAGGTATAACATTTTACATAGTCATCTATTTTCAAAATGACTGTGAAGTATTTCCAAATTATATGAAAGTAATATTGAATGGTAATCTAGCATTCTTCTGAGGCAAAGCACGTCTGCAGTTCTTGTGAATTATGAATAACTAATTTCTTCAATTAACTCGTCGTGTTCATTTTACTCTTCTGCATGGTTTTCTTTCATTCCTCTGTTTCCACTTTGCCATAGTAAGTGCAATAACAGTATTAACTTGGACAAAGGAAAGTTGTAAAAAAATTTGACTTGTAAAAAAATGATTGCAATTGTCTGTGCATCATTCAGTTTCCAGGCAGTATCTCATTACAGTTATTTTCACTGTAGACTGCAGCAAGTATTAATAGAGAAGAGAGAAATATAGTCCATATCATACTGGAAGGGTCCAGTATTTTTTTGTTATTGTACACAGGAAGTAAAGCAATAAAACCATATTCTTCTCTGTCAATTTTTGATCATTAGAAATAAGTCTGAATGATTTTCCCAGATTATTTTCCAGGAGTGTGAATCCTTTGAAATCCATGACCCTGCCTTGAATAGTTACAAACTGAGCAATCAGTTTACCATATGAGCTTCAGCACAGCCCCAAGATTAAGATGCGATTATTGAGATTCAGTTCTTGGTTTTATTTTGTCTGGTAATGAGACCACAAGCTGGTAGGAATAGTCCAGCACAAAATTGATGTCCCTTTCTGAAGGTTTAGTTTTTTTAAGAAAGAGAAGTCTTTAAAGAAATGTTGCTCTAATTAGAGGGAGGCAGCAAATTGAACTTAATCCTTGGTTTGTAGCTGTTCCGCTCTGAGTGATTTGCTGTATCCCAACCCTTTTTCTCCATTGATCACTTTTTTATCCTTCCATGGACAGGAAAATGGAAGACCTGGTGTAAATTTTTTTGTTCATTAAAAATAAAATACTATTCTTGTATTGAATTGTTTTAGAAGGCCTAGCAATCTCCTGCTAGTGAAAAAGAACATTTTTTTAAATGTGTTGTCTTTAAGTACTCTTCGGTAAATAGTCTGTTCACAGATGCTTGTTAATGTTTCTTACTAAATTAAAGACATATTGAGGCTAATGTACTTGTATTCGGTATTCATTGTGGCCTCTAGATAGTGCAATTTTTATTTATTCTTAAGATTCTAAGAAGTATTCTGGAACAGTGTTTTCATATGTAGTTTGACTACACCATATAAAATTGTAGGAACTTCATGAAAACAAATTCACATTCACTTCAAGATAACGGTGTTCAACATTGAGAATACCAGCAGTATAATGCAGTATGCTGTTTTTGAAGCTCATTGGATACCCAGGAAAGGTCGAGAGATGGGTTTTTTTGTTTGTTTGGGGTTCTTCGTGGGCTTGGTTTTCTTTTGTCTGATCTGAAAGCTTTTACAAAGTGCCTCAATTGGAACTATGTCTCATTCCTCTCTCCAGTCAAATGAGAACTGTTACTTTTTTAGCAGTACCTCAAGCCCCATACCATTAACATCCATCTGACCCCATTGGTCTGTCAGAATTGGAAAATTAATTTAGATGAGTTTTCTTTAAAAAGATGAGCCAAGGGGAAACCCATCCATTAACCCTGTAGGCTTTCTATTAGGATGATGCTCAATTACTAAGGATAGTTTTATCAATTTATTAATCAACTCCAGTAACTGGAGAGGAAAGTTTGGACTGTAAAAGGATGGTTCTTGATGTGCATGCATTCAACTCTGGTCCAATGCTGCTTAATTTTTGATACTTGGCATCTTCCAAATATTTAGGTGTACTTTGGGTTTCAAAGCACCTCTTTTTGTCTCTACCTAAATAAATAGGTAAATATTTTGATTCTAAATCACAGTACATTTAGTTATGAGAACAAGAACAGACAGCGGACTAAAAGAAGTATTTAGATAAAGTTGGTCCTGCTCATTACAAATATTGGTAACAATGTCTACGTTAGCTGTCATCTCTGATTTGATGGAAAGGTGAAGTAAGCTAAAGATTATGTCAAGGAATTACATTGTACTTTAAGGTTCATCTATTTTATATATCTCTAGAATGTTAGACCCCATTCCATTTCAGTACCTAATGTGTTTGTAGAGTGCAACATAGGGAGTAGCCATCTAACATCAAATCCAAAATGGCAGCTTGACACAAATCCATCTGATCTGACTGTAGCAGAGATCTTACGTCACTTTCTTCCTTGGCAGCAAATACAGCTCACAGAACCCAGGTGTTTATTTGAAGAGGCAGTCTATCTGTCTGTGTAACCTAAGACTGAAGTGTGAGGGTGGAAAATGGTGATATAATTTGAATTTAATAAACTTGATATTGGGAAAGAAAAATAATTCCTGTGTGGTTTCAGGGAAAGGGGCATAATCTCTTGGTAAGAAGGTGGAAAATCTGTTAGAGACATTAGTCAACCTGTAGTGTAATGTCTAAAATCATGTTAGTCTGTAGGAGTCTTGGAAGTAGTTCTTTAATTCAAACTGGTCTACAATAAAGAGAACTACTGTTTCAATGCTTTGCCATGTCTGTCAAGGCACAATTATATATGTAGGGACATACAGGAAGATAAACGAGTGAAAAACATATATAGACACATGAAGCAGTATGTGTGGTGGAAACCTGTTTCTTTTAAATATGACTCAGAACCTTTTGTTCTTGTCATACTCAAATGGTGTCTGTATCAGAACTTGAAATAAATTTCAGAAGTGTTTGACTCGCACAAGCTTTTCAGTCATGTAAGCTGTATAATTCAGTAGTTGCTCTTTTGCTTCTTGAAACCCTCTTTCAGAAGATTCTTACATTTTCATAGCATAATATTTTACAAAATGTCTTTAAATTTGATTATTTCAAAACATGAAAATATAGTTTATGCAAACGGCAGAAGGTGAATTTTGTCAGTTCTTTGATACTGGGTATATATTTGTTGGTATTAAGTGAAGTCACACAGTATAGTGACTTAGTGCTGCAGACAAATCACGATAGGTATCTCCTACATAGATCCAACTGCTACATAATCTGTTCCTTGTTAGTGATATTTTATATGACAGTAACCCATATGTCATGATCTCTCAGAACTGTGAGACCATTGTACAAAAACTGTTTCTTCTAATTAACATGGAATTTGAGCCCCTGTTTTTTCTGGCCTTCCCTGTTTTATGAATAGATGGAGTACTCCAACACTGATAACTTGGCATATTTTTGGAGCTTTTTAAAAATGAAGTTAAACAGTGAAATACCAAATGAAAAAAAATGACCTTATTATACAATTTGATGTGCACTGCAAATTTCCACATAATAAAAAGATTTTCTCCACTTCTTGGAGGTGTTTCCTAAGGCATTATAATAAAAGGAAGAAGTATGATTCCTTGCATATGTAGATGTGTGCATCAAGAATGTCTATATTTTTAATGAGCATAAAGGATAAAAGCCTGCGTTCACTATAAAAGGACTTTAATAGTACACATTTCTAATAATGCAAACAAGAAGAAGCATTCTCTGTAAAATTTGATAGAATAAAAATAAAAATTTTATATGATAGGACACAAAAGGTCAAGTGCAACATTGTACAGTGAAATAAATTCAGGGAAGACTTACTTTAGCCCCCACAGCATTAAAATATCTTAATGTTCTCTAATGGGTTTGGAAGCCATTAACAGGCACTGATTCAGCACAGGGATAAGGCTTTGTTTGGTCTTGTTGAAAGGTTTCACTAACGCTGTCAAGTACAAGTTCTCTGGATAGAGAACAAGGTTTAGATGTATCAAGCCATCATTCTCTGTCTTTTGTTTTCTGAATATTTTCAAGTGAAAAGTCTGCTTAACTAGAAACAAATGGATTATAAAAATCTATTCTAAAGCTGGAAGATTTAGCTGAAGGGCAAAAGGTCTGTAAAGGATTTGCTTTTATTTGTATGCACTGTAAAGGCATAATTGAGTATTTATGTGCATAGCTATGTTGGTAACCACTATGATTGTTTTTAAAAATGAAGTTTTAATGGCAAATAATAATACAGCTTATAGTCCAGGGGAAGAATCTTTTCCTCAGTACAGACTGTAAAAGCTGGTAGTATTTTAGACAGAAGTGACATTTACTAAACCAGACATTTATGCAATAGTGGCATGAAACTTGTACACTAAAGCACATTTGTTACCATAAATCTATTATCTCTAAAATACACAATCTTAATTTTTCCAAATACAAATGACAATCAGAAAGTTGTAACAATGAGACATCTTTTTACGATGTGTTACAGCTAGTGGCAACTCCAGTTAAGACTTTAGAGTTCTAAAAGACCTGTTCAAGAGATTGAAATCCTGAAATGAAGGAGAAATATGAGGTATCTTATAATTCAGTAGCTTTCCAGTTGATGAAACCCCTTTTTCAGCAGAAAGCAAAATAATTGTATCTGACTTCTTTAAGAAATACCATAGTGTGGAAATTCTCTGTATTTGGGGATGATGTATATCTTGCTTGGGTGTGTCCTACATTAAGGTGAGTGAGAATGTGCTGGATTGTGTCAGCCCTACACCACCAAGGACACACACACATTATTTTCAGGAGTTTACATATTTTGACATGTTAAGGCTCTCAGTAGTGACTTGAAGATGAATGCAGTGTATTTTGTGAATGACAATTTGTAAAACTTATTAAATATGTTATTTGATTCTTTAGTTATTCTGTTACATTATTGAAGTTAATATTTAGAAAAAATATGTCTCCAGCCTTTTTATAAACAGGGTTTTGCGTTGCTTTTTTTTTAAAAAAAAAAACCAACTCATTTTGGAAGTTCAGAACCCTGAAGTAGAAACCTGGTTTCTAATTAATTATATGTGTTATGTTTGGCAATCTAACAGTGGAAGCAACTTTTTCTCCTTCCTTTCCCCTATATTGTCTCTGGTCAGGATTTCACAAATAAGATGAAATATTTCAAGAGAATGATAAGAAATTGGCTTAGCTGTTTCAAATGAGTGACTCTGAAGATGTATTAAACTTGTCTTCTGTCACTGCAGTGTGACATTAAGGCACTCAGTACATGGTTAAAGCTTTGAGTAATTTAAACTAACAAGTTTCTGTGTTTTGGTGTTTGCTTGGGGTTTTTTAATCCACAATGTGTGTTGTGTTTGTGTTTTTTGGTTTTGTTCTTTTGAATAATTGAGGTGTAATTAAATAAAAACTAGTTTTGCTTTTGTTTAAAAAAAAGTTGGAAAGACACTTGAAACTTGAATTTATGGGTTAAGAAACAGGAATGAAAAAGTTATTTTCCACTTATGTTTTCTTAATATTTTCTAAAATTATTTATTTTTGAAATGAAAAGCTTTCCTTAATTGATATATTAAGAATGCAAGAAGCTACCTGAAATATAATTGCTTTGAGAGAAGAATGTCTTTTGATTAGTTTCCAGAACCAGTGAACAGAACTTCTGGGTTCTCTCCCATCAATCAGCTGCTGTGTGATCTTGTATTTTGTATATATCAAATAATGGGATGAGAATAATAAAATTATCTATTTCACATAGGCATTAGTAATGAAAGGCTCAGATGGCATATGCTATTTGGCCATCACATACTAATGTGTTTGATACAGTCCGGAGATGCTTGTTTTTGAACATGTCAATATTTTTGTAGCCAAAAACAATTCAGCAGGAACTTTATTAAGATAAAGATGAGCTACATTATAATACACTCCACTGTTACACTGCAATAAGCCTGTCCTTTTTTGTACTGTAAGATTGTCAATGGTCCCCAAAAGGGAACCATTTTTTGTACTGTAGGATTGTGAATGGTTCCCAAAAGGGAGCTATTTTCCCTATGTTATGATAAAGGATGATGCAGTTTATCAATATGCTGTTGTCTGTTACAAAAGGCTGATAAATCAAACAAACTAATATCTTTTGTTTAAAAAAATAAAAAGTTAGTTGAGGTTTCATAGGGCTAGTAAAAAGTCAACAAAAGACCTGTTTTTGTGCAGGGCTACAAATGTACAAAATGTTAGCTACAGAAGTGTAGGCTCATAGTTTATTATATTCAATGGATTTACATTTCCTATTCTCAAATTTTGCATGTGTTAAATTTTGTATATAACTTTCAGGGGAAAGCAGCCCTGTCAGCAGCGTATGCAAAAGCAGCAATATTCTCAGTATGGTGCGCTGGAGATGACTGCTTAATCCTGCAGAAGTACATCAACCCACATCAGCAGTCCTAGATGATGAGTGGGAATGGTGGGGCAGGAGGATCCATCATTCTCATTTCATTTCCTGTCTAGCGGGTTAGGCCGTTCTACTTCCAGTTTCATTTTCCTTGCGAAACACAGGAAGAGAAACAAAAGTAGAACACAAAATAATGAGACGGTGGTCAAGAGGCAAGGAAGTAGATTAAAAAGGGAAAACAGAAAATTACAATTGAAACTACAGATTGTTTTTTGCAGATCAAAGGGCATTCAGTTGTGCTAAGCAGAGAATTTTAATTTTTTTTTTCCTATGCCTAGTCCATCATGCAGAAAATAGTAATGCTGGTTCATTTTATCCAGGAATATAAGTTCATGTATCTTTTACTTAATTAGCTTTAGGAGATTCATTTCAGATTTAAGGCTTCATAAGAACTCACTTTCTGACTCACTGGATTATGCTTGAAATGTCTTGAAAACATCACATTTAGGATTCCATTCTAAACAGAAGAGTATCTAGTTTAACAGCACTGGACTGGATCAAGGTCAGGGACTGAAGAGCAAACTGAGGCTAAATATTTGACTGAGATCAGCTGGGAACTTTAATAGATAATGAGGAACTTTATCAAGCTAAGACTCTTTCCTAAATTTTCTGGGTTTGGATTAATTTAATATTATTTTTTTTCTTGCTTGTTTTATGAACTTTTCTTTTTAATAGCACATCTAGATGTGCCTAAAATGAAAAGTCAGTTTTCAGTAAGACTGAAATCTGATGTTGTAGTACTGAAACCCCTTTAGTACCTGTGTTCACCTTCCAGTACACTGATGGCTTTTACTGCTGCCTGAAACAAAGTACTGGCAGTAGATGGCCCTGGGCTAGATGAGAATGGCTTCCCAATTTTGGGTTTCTGTCTGTGTTGGATGTGTTCATCAAAAGTTCATTCATTGCTGATTTTAGAAGTCATATCTCTAGTGACTTTTAAGTCACTATAGGTAGAACTAAAAAGGGCTGCTTGAGTACAGTTGTACTTTAAGATAAACTCCAAATAAGGAATGTGGTCCATAGACAGGAATTTTTTTGTATTCTTGAAACATTGTGTCTTGTAATATTTTGGCATTTATCACAGCTAAATAATCAAAACAAGAAAATCTAAATCCTTGTTAAACTATTTCAGAGATTTTTTTTTTTTATAATGTAATAATTGAAGACTGTACAAGGAGAACTGTTTGTAGTGATGAATAGGACAAGATGAGTAGGACAGTCTAGAAACTGAAAATAAGCAGAAGGAAAAAAAACGGAGAAACCATTGTAAAGAAGATGGGAAAGAAATATATACGAGGAGATGGCAGCAGGAGGAGGGGAGAGTAAATTGCAGCAGGAACAGAAGTATGTTTCTTGATGCCTTATAAAAAATTAAGTACATCAGAATTCTGAAATATTTTGCCATGACGACTAGATCCTGATGCTGGTTTCTTAGCTATGAAGTGTGTCCTGAGGTTTTTTGGGGGCTTTTTAAAAAAATATATAATGTCTGCAAATTTAGTAAACTTAACATTTATTTATTTAAACAACAATACACAAGTAGGAGATTTCACACCAGGGTTTTTCTATATGTAGCTTTTTGGATAAACTATGTTTCTAAAACTACAAGCAATTCACCCTTCCTGAACAGCTGCTGTTTCATATTCAAGAAAAACTTATCGTGTATGGTTTCTTGAGGAGATGTTAATTTCATTTTTGTCTCTTAATATGACTTAAACGTTCAGATGAAAGAATTTATAGATGTTTACTAATGGAGTCATGATTCATCCAATTCTTATTGCACTGCTGTAAGAAACATTTAAAAGGAGGAAATAGACTGGTTTTGCCATAATCTGATGATGAGTTCCTTGTAAACTGTAATTCATAGGGCAGAAGCTGCCACTACATGGGTGGTGGTCCCCTAGAAGTCAGGAGATGGACTCTATGAGAGATCTGCCCTTGAATACAGTGAGAGAAACTCACATGTGGGTCCTGACAGTCCCCTCATGCCCCAGGATTTGTGGGGCCAGGCTGTGACTTATCCTGGCCCTGATCAAAGGGGAAGCCCTAAATAGAAACTCTGAAAATACCAGTGTTTTGCTGACACAGCCCACCAATGAACTCAACCTCCTATTTCATCCAACATCAGGATTCATTGATGTCTTTTGGAAAATGAGTGAAATCTAGTCTCTTGGTTAAATTCTTATTTTATTAAAATAACAGCAACAACTAAAATCTTCTGAAGCTACAAAGTGCAATTAAGAACCTATACATATCTTTTGTGTACCCACAGTTTTGCAGTAAGCTGAATCCCAACCAACCAAATTTAAAGCCACATGTAACAAAAACATTATTCTTAGTGTTCAGTCTTTATTAACTCTGATCCTGTACTGCAAAACTGTGGCAATTGAGGCACAGACTCTCCACTGAAATGCAGAAGGAAAGTCCTTTATTATTACAATGGTACATACTTATACTCTTGCTACTGTAGCTCTTACTTCATGATAAACAAATCAGCAACTAGACAGTCATCAACCCTCTCTCCCACAAACAGTTCCACACTTTCTCCGAGCTGATTTATCTTTCTTCCAAGGCCTGCTTCTCCTCCAAGCCTTGCTACTTCTCCAGGCCTGTGCAGAGCAGAGCTGGCACTTCTCCAAGCCAGCACAGGACAGAGCTCTTAGCTGGCTCACCAAGCAGAGCTCTCTACCTTCACCGAGCTCCCCAAACAGAGCTGCTTTGCTGATGTCGATTTGACTCTTAAGTATTGAATCTCGCACAGCTGCACAGGGCTGACAGGCCAATGCCGACTTGCCTCTTAATCATTTACCAGTAACACATGATTTGACTCTTTAACGTATTGAATCTCCCACAGCTGCGCAGAGCTGACACTCCCGCACAAAACTGCAAGCAACCACCAAGTGTAGGTTATGTTTATTCACTAGCTGTGCTTGTAAATACCTCCATCCACTTAATGTCTTCCTCTTCTTTACAGAATCTTTAATACACACCACAAGCCTAGGAAGGAAATCAGTAAACCACTAAAGCAGACCTGTGATACTGGGTACTTGAATTTCATAAGGATAGTAATCTTTTAGAAGGAAGATTTGTCTCACACATTCAGATTTCTTAAAATACATTTTTATGTATTTAAGCATATCTATCTGCAAACATTGATATGAAAACTGAGTAATCAGTGTTATTAGTAGGCCAATATGTAGAGCTGCAATTTTCAAAATATGTTACTGTGTACTTAATTGAATGGCCACAATTTTATTATTTATTTTAAAGCTTAATGTTTTTAATAATGCTTACTATCTCTTCAGTGAGGGTAAAAAAACCCAAAATACAGAAAAACCGCAATCAATCAAACCCCTTCCCCCAAATATAAAATATAATAGGTTATATAGGTTAATAGGTAAATATAGGTTATTTTGCAACTTGTATCAGTAAACAAAGATTGATTCTAGTCACAGACACAAATGCACCGTAATTGCATTTGTGCACTTATCCATTATTTAGGTAAAAAGGCAAAAGATGGACAACTGAGAAATCTTTTGCTCTGACTGACAAGAAGTACAGGACATTTGAGAATTTAAGAGCTTTTGTTATAATGTATGAAAGACTCTACATTTATGGAAAATGTGAAATTTCTTTTAAATGTTTGAGGTGGCTATATGAAAATTTCTGTGGACTAGTTAGATTAGGACACACATTTCAGTGCTTACCTGTGTTCTTGTTACCTAGGGTATCAACATTGTTTCTTTGCATATTTTGGAAGCAGGTACTGAAGCGCTATCATGACCTTTGGTATTAAGTTTCCAGTAAGTTTGAAGTATTGCAAATAGGAGTATAAATCCCTAATTTTAAACAAAGTACAGCATATAAACAATGTTAATTTAATAATGCCAAAATTAAAATTTAAGTGCATTGGTGATTTTTAATTATATACATTTTGTGTCTGAATGAAATGATTGTACCATGACTTTTATAGTGTCAGAGAAGAATCTGGAAAACTAGACAAGCATTTATATCAGTGGGACTGCCATAAATACATACCTGCAATGTTCTGTATGCTTAGAACCATCCTGCCAGATGATGTTGCTATTTTTTGCAATGTTTTTAATCATAATTTCACCTCAAGTTAGTTTTGGACAAAATGAATCCTGTGCAGAATTGCAAGTCAAACCTTCTCTCTTTTTACTGAGTGGAGATGCAAAAGGATATGACTGAGGTAATAATTACATTTTTTAAAAAAAATTAAATACTTAAGTTTGTCCCTTTGCATTTGTAGCTTGAAATATTCTGAACAATAGCTATATATTAATGTATACTATATTATTTTACAGTGCAACACACCTTTTAATGCTGAGAAATGTTGAATTCTGCCACTCTTTTCCTAGTGTAGTTTTCTTAGTGCTAGTAATCACAGTTTCTTGTCAGGAAAATAACTTCAAGCTCTTTCTGCATCTCTGCATTCTTACCTGCAACTCACACTATTACTATGCAGCATATGATGCAGCATGGAAGGGATTTCAGAGAAATATAGTTTATTTTTGAAAACATCCAAATGTAGTCTCATCAGCAGTCTACTATTTGTAGTTACATATCCTACCTCTTTTTTTTTTTTTTTTTTTTTTTTTGTATCTTATTGCTCCCAATATCTTGGAAATCCTAATTCCACCAAAAAAAAATCATGTTGTTATGCTTTCAAGGCACAGATCTTCATATAAAGTTGTATTAGTATATGTAAATAACTAGTGTTACCTATGACTTACATTTAAACTGTATTATTTAATTAATAAATATTGCATTGTTTCATATTTACTTGAAAGTCATTTTGAATTCCTCAAATATTTATGAACTTTATTTTTCCTATGAATAATACAACTTTTGTTGTGGTGTTGACCAAACTAACCTACCTGATTATTTTGTGGGATTATTCAGTCATTGTATATATGTAATGGAAAAATTTGTCAGCTGTTATTTAATAATTATGTATAACACTGCATGTAGATCTGTGTTACAGTATAGGACATTGGGTTTATTTATAGAAGGTAAATTGTCAAGGTCTTTCAAATAGTGTTTTACTTCACAGTGATTTTTAGAAAAGAATGAAGAACAGTTAAGTGTGTAGTTTGCAAATTTTAAAAAATGTATGAATTATAGTTAATTAGAGTTTTAGAAGGAAGAAGAATAAGTCTGTCTAGCTCACACTTGAACGACATACAGATTTTCACCAGCCATAATTTGAAGCAAGATTTTGGATCTATGATGGGAGATGATTTAAGAGGCCACATAGAACAAATTAGTACCAACTGCTTCCATAGGATATGTCATTGATTCCATGTACTAATTTGTCTATAATCTATTTAAATACCTACACCTTGGGCATACTCATACTTGTTAATGTATGTTGCATGTACATCATCTTTAAATCTCATTTAAAAATTGATTACTTAATTTTGTTCTGCTCAATGAATTAAGCCAGTTCAAGTGTGAGGTGACTTTGTGCTGTTTAGACCTTAAGGTACTATATGGCATGTGTTGCCAGCTTTGAGGAGATATACCCGGCTAAGAAATCTTTTGCCTGGGAAACAGAAGATACTAAATGATCACTTCTTTCTTTGTGAGAGGAAAACTTGGGGAAAATCTGTGTACTGCTCCTGGGAAGCAGTAGTAGTGGATCAACAGAAACTGGTCAGTTCTGTGCAAGACTGCATAATGAGGCTTAACTCTGTTGTAATTGTCATCACAGCTTATATTCACATCTATATTTCCATTTCCATCTGTTTCTTTTGGGAGTCAAAGGCTTTCTAGGAAGTGGTTTGGAGACTTTTTTAGATTTCCTCTGTTTTTCTGGACAGTAGGGACAGTGTAGGTGAGGAAGGCAGAAATAGTATTAGGGAGTTACAGCTAACCAGTTTTACATGGAGATGGAGATCATGCACAGGTTCCAGAGGCAGAAAGGATCTGTGAGGCTGACCAGCCATGGTCCAAATTTATGCCTTGGATTTTGATGGCTCATGAAAAGTTTTACTGAATGGCCAGGTGAATTTAAATTAAGAAGTTGAGGTATGGATGGGGTCTTAAACTTTACTTCACATTAACTCTGTCTGTGAACATACCTGTCAAGTTTTGTTGCAGCTCCGAGGGCCAGCAATCAGTGTAAGTAAAAGCACTCTTAGTCTGTTCTGCTTGACATCTTCCACAGGAACCTATATTCAAAGCAGGATTGTTGCTGTGCAACACTTGTTCTGTGTAGCTAGCACCCATACAGAAACATGTTCTTCCTTTGAGAGAGAAGCTGAGGGTAAACTGAACAGCTACAGTTTGCCTGCTTCCTTCACACTGTCTTACAGAAGAATGAATGCAGAAATGATTTCGGGGAGCAGAAGATACTTATTCTCTATTATGTGATAAGGATGGTACTCTAGAAACACTACTGTGAGAATGAGGATTTTGGAAAGAAAGGAGAAAAACCTGCAAATTCTTGACAATACATATTGTCTCAGGTAAAAATAACAGATATATAGTTTGAGATTCCTCAACTTTTGAAATCACTGTGCTGTTTCTCAAGTAGTCTGAAGTACATTCACAATGGTTCCTACTGATATCTTGCTAGCAGGTACTTACTGGCTGAGCCTCTGCAAGTATGATGTGTTTTACATGTGGAAATTCTTGAAAGTATGTAAATTTAAGAGGCTGACAAAGAGCATCTTTAAATTAAGGCACCTTAAACTAAACTGCTGTGTTGGTGATTATCTAATTAGATAACTGGTTTCTAACTCTTGGAACCATACATACATTGGAAGGGTAGTTCAGTAGGATGTGTTCACTTGCACTGTTTGCCTTTTGCAATACTATTTGATCGTTAATGGTAAAGGCCAAAATAATCAACAATTCAGAAATGTGCTCTGGTTTCAACTTGTTTGTATTTTCTTCTTAGACTCTTGAAGCTTGAGATAAATATGGACACCTGCTGGTTTTAGTGAATAGCCAACACTAAAGGCATGTTTGCATGTTTGTGTAGTAAGTTTTGGGTTTTTCTCCCCCATTTAAAGCTGTGAACACCACATTCCTGCGCAGTGTTTTTTAGGTAATACGTTTAATTACTGCAATAATTTTAGCATACTCAACCAAATACATTTACAGTCATAGAAAACATAATCTTTTAACATTTCCTTTATAGAAATTATCCTATGAGCAGTGACAATAGAATCACTGTTAACTTGTTTTGCTCTAGAATGTGACTGGGAAAATACCTCATCTTTGGTATCAGAACACAACAGTTATTGGGACACAGTTTCAGGTTCTAGCATGTTTGTTAATGTGAAATAGTGATGTAGTAGATTTAGGATATTATAATTTATCAAAAAAAGAGATGCTGGAGAGCATTAGAAGGCTAATCCTTATTCCATTTTTATTTGAGTGGCTTCTCACTAGAAATCATATTGGTACATATACATATTTGGTATTCATTCTCACAGTGATAAGAATGGACTATCTTTCAACACAATTTTCACTCTTCTACATTGGAAAAACAAGTGAGGCTTTTCTACACTGAGAACCAGCTTTTTCTTAAGACTTACCTGACAAATGGCCAGAGTGCTTTGGAGTGGGGGAGTGCATTGGAAGAGGGTAGTGATATCTGGAGCTGTTAGCTTTCTATCTTCCTTGCTATGTGTAAAAGGAGAATCTTTGTACTTAACATTTTGCTTATTGCAGATAGGTTTTCAGAGCCTTGGCATCTGGTGAGCCATTCTCTGATGGGAAAGCAGAGTTTCAATGACATTTCAAATTGTGTTTGACTGAGCTGGAGCAGTCCTTGTCTATTGCAGGGATTAACAGCAAATCCAATAGCTGGTCTTGTGAAGGAGCACTGTGTCACGTCAGCCACCTCCCCAGGAGATGGGAGAATTATTTTTTTTTTTTTACTTGTGCATTTATGCTTTTTTAGAAGTGGAATAGGTAAGATCAAACTTTTCTGATAACTTGCTTTGAGTTATAGGTGATGTAAAGATGGTTGTCTTTGGACTATGACACAATTTTCAGCTAATACTGTGCAAATGAACAGTAATACTAGGAACGCAAAGGCTTCTGTACTGCACAAAATTCTCTGTCACACAGTCATTGACTCAACATTTATGAAGAATGTATTTTATGGGGAAATATGGGGATGGATGGGAAACTCTATTGTGAGATCTGTAAGGAGCTTAGCCTGTTTCTGCCATCCCTGGAGTTACAGGGTTGAAGTAGAAAGCATAGACAAGGAGCACTCAACTGATTCAGTGCTGGTAAGGCTCCCTAGCTGTACTGCAGACCTTGTACTATAATAAGACTTAATTTTAGCCAATTTACTAAAATTGTCAGTAAAGCTTTTGGGCAAGAAATTTCAATTTCAATTTAGGTTGATGCAAAGCTCCACAGTGGAAAAACTGTGATAGAATCCTACTCAGCCAGATGCTGAGTACTTCAATAGCTGTGTCATGATTTTACTTCAGATTTTTCCAAGTACTAGGAATTTTCTTTCTGTAAGTACTGCCTTGTCTGAGCATGTCAGCCCCTAACCCTTGCCTGTACAGAGAGGGATCGACAATTCGCCTTTTAAGAAATTCCCTTAGAAATGTAAGTAAAATACAGACTACTTTTGTTGAGATGCAAAGATGAGGATAGAGTGGAGGAAGTACCTTTACATTTATGCAATAACCTGTTGGTTAGGATATGTGACCAGAAAGCTGAGAGTATTGGTTCAATTCATATTTTGCACTCAAACTAGTTTACTTCCTATATATCATTTCCTGTCTCCCAGCTGAATATAACTGCCATCAGGTGGTAGATTAATCAGGAAGAGATACATAAACCTGTTGTTTTGGTGATGTGCACTCAGGAGAAGGGGGGGAGAAGTAAGACAGTTAAAAAAACAAATAAAAACCATAACAGTGTAACAGTGTAAGTGGTGTAAAGGATTTGTCACCATAAGAAATGTCATGTTCAAGTTAAAGCTCTTCCTTTAGACATGGGGGAAGAATATGTGCCTGGATATCATCTGTTTGAAGGATGGATTTGAATACAGAATTTTTACAATCTGAGTAAATGTGTGAGCCTCTGTATAACAGCTTCTGACTAAATTTTAAAACATTTCTTTAGAAAAGCTGAAATTATTCTAAGGGGAGGATTTAAGACTGTGTTTTCAGGCAACAATATTCTGAAGATGGGACTGTTTTAACACTTGCACATGTTTGCTTCAAGTTTTAATAGAAATCTGAACATAACATCCCCATTTATTTATTTTCAAAGATTTTTGCTTTTTGGACTGCTGTTCTGAGGAATTTAGCTCCCTCCATGTATCAGGAAGGAATCAAAATTACCAATTTATTTTTAATTCTGTTGTATCATCAGTATAAAAGATCAGACTGTGGGATTTTTCAGTGAAGTGGTTTAAGTAGATAGCGTCAGGGATTTTGTCCTGAGATCTAAGGCATGTCATCAAAGAGTTGTAATATATAGTGCCTTCTAACATGGGACATCATAGGAACTCAAGAGAAGCAGCAAATATGTGAGGTATTCCAGAAGACCCACTAGGAATGGAGGGATAGAATGCAAAACAATTAGTAAATTGTATGTGTGTAGTATGTGTGTTGAAATGCTAAATCTGTTACAGTATTGAAAAAACAATGCTGAGGAGGACTTAGATTAGCTGCAGTGCTTTTGTTAGCCAAGGTTGTATTCATGCTATTTAGCGCAGTCTACTCATTCAAGTAATTAAAGCCTTATTAGAGCTCCAGTCATTTCTTCACACAGAGGTATATTTTAGTGTAAAAGACCAAGGGAGGTTTTAATCCTTAGTAGCAGAAGTGGGGTTTTTTTATAGTTATGTAAGAATAGAAATTGCAATGGATGACACATTAGAAATGTTTCTAAAGAAGGGCATGTTTGTTTCATCCAAAGTAATTATTGCAATTAGA
This sequence comes from Strix aluco, assembly GCF_031877795.1. Taxonomy (NCBI): domain Eukaryota; kingdom Metazoa; phylum Chordata; class Aves; order Strigiformes; family Strigidae; genus Strix; species Strix aluco. The sequence goes on along the minus strand of NC_133931.1, from coordinate 84,681,842 downwards.
TGTGACCTGAACTTTCTATAACAATTCATGTAAATTCTGAGATGACTGATGAATGCAAGATATGATAGCAAGAAGGCGTACGCTGACCTGGGTTCTTTTCTCTTTTGCCATGCTAAAGGTGTATTATGCTTGCTGCTCAACATTTCAGCTGCTCTTCTCCATTAGAGCAGTCTCAAGCACAGCAGTTCGTGACAATAGAGTATGTGAGAAGGTGGTCATAATATCAATATCTAGGCTTCATGGGTCTCATACAGCAAACATACATTCTTTTTGTCTAATAGCAGTTTTAATAACTTACCACAATATATTCCGTGCATTAGATTATTTTTTTCTAAGTGTGCAAGCATGACACTGTACCGGCAGTTTCAAACTTTGAAGTTCATAAAATCTATGTATTAAACAACTGAGAATAGCTTTTCTTTCCCCACGGAAAAGTAAAGAAGGAGTGGTATGTATTTTTTTTCACCTAGAATGTTGGTGACACTTTTCTATTTGTATGACTCTGTTTCTACTGTTGATATCTGTAAGGCAGACACTTGAAAATTACAGAGAATTTTTATGTTGCAAATTTCCTTATTTTTGTGACATTGTGATGTGACAATGTAGTAGTGGAATTCTTCAGTAATAAACGTGTGCTGTTGTGCTGTGGAAATGATGCTTCAGCACTGCAGCAAAAAAATGGGAGCATGGTGTGATGGGAGCGATCCTGCAGTTTCCATGGCAACTGGGGAGTGCCAGACTGTTTGTGGAAGGCAGTGGGTAGTGGGCACTTCAGTACATGCCAGTATTTATTAAGACTGTTAGGATGGCAATTTCTGTCTACTACATTGCAATTTATGCCTAATTTAAAGTTCCAGTCTTTTGCAGTGCCAGCTGCTTTCAAATTCCATCCCCTCTAGTGGAAACGGAGATAATTGGCAATGGTTAACAATGTGTCCTGACACCAGCAGCTCAGAGTGCATCCATTATTCTGTGAGGATGCATGATGCATACAGGGAAGGCAAAGAAAATTAGCTGTTCTGCTGAGGCTGCAGTGGCCTTCTGCTTTGTTTCTGTTTTTTTATTTCTTTGTTTGCTTATTTGGGGTTGGGTTTTTTGTTGATATTGGTTTTGGTTTTTTGAAACAATAAGACTGTTTCGTAAGTAATTTTGGACACTTCAGGAAGAACCACAGTTAAAATCTGCAGTTAAGCCAACATACCCAGAATTTATTCTCTGTAGGAGTTTCTATTTAATGAGTTTCAGAAACAATGTAAGACTTCCTTATGTGATCAAAAGTTCAGCAGGTTTGTGTTTAGTTATTAACAAAGCATGTAGTTTCCTTTTGTGTAGAGCATCCTTGCTTTCTGTGATTAGGTATTTTTACTTTATAATCAACAGAGTTTTCAAAATCCCAGTCTGTCATATACTTAGCAATGTAAAATTCTAAATAAAGATATACTGGTTTAGGAAAGGGATCCATAATGAAATACCAGCTATATCACAGTATCTTTTCATATATACTTGGAATCTGTGCCCATTGGCATAATGGAAGCAACTATCATATTTCCTCAATTTATCTGATCTGGAAGATTACTGGAGCTATGCCACTGAGCTTAAAAGACCGACTACGTTTTCTGTGCCATGATGTCTCAAAAGTTTTATATACATTTTTTTTAGAGCAGGGTCGGCTGGTATCCCTTCTGCTAGCTTGGAATGTGAGCAGAGTAAAACAAACAAATCTTCCTGAAAGTGTCTGAGAAGACAGCTTTCTAATCCTCCCTGAAGGGTCTGAAAGCGATGTTGGACTCAAGAGTTTTTTCTTGATGCTCATCTTTCTCAGTGGCCACTCAAGCTTTCACTTGGTACAATGAGACAAGTCTAGAGCCTCTTTTGGTTCCTTGTGTCATTCCTCTGTCTCTAAAATTCCATTATTCAGCTGTTAATGTAAATATTTTTAAAACTATATACATAAAAAAATGTTAGCAAGGTGATTTTTTTACTGTTCTTACAATATTTCTCTGTAATTTTGTTAAGTGGTTTATAATCATAAGTATCCAGTCTGTTAATACAAAACATCTGTGTTTCGAGGTTTAAAGAGATAAAAGCAAGACATAAAAATACTGACCTTTGTGTTGGGCTCAGCGGGCTTTGAGTCTGGCCCCTAGAGTCAGTCATTTTACACTGACTCTAGAGTAACTTTACTTTTCATTAAAGACTGTAGTATATTCTTGAGTGACTTCATTAATATCTCTTCATCCTTTTAAATTCCTGTCATGTAAACAGGCATTACGGAGTGGCGAAGTGCTGAGTATGAAAAGTCAGCAAATGAAGCAAGTGGGTGGCAGTAGGCCAAAGCTGATTTTCAGAAGGTTGATTTATTCAGGAAATGAATTAGGAAAAAAAAAAAAAAAACCAAAAAAAAAAAACCAAAAAAATCACACTTAGAGTGGATTTCTTATGAGACTAATAATAATTCCCATAATAGTAATTTTTCTGTTTCCATGTGCTTTGAACCAGTCCCCCACCTCCCATAACTGCTCTGTGTATGTATTATGTTTTTCTCTTTTCTCTTTCATTTTATTTCAATATCAGTACATATTAATTCATTGGAATTATCTGCTTGGTTACATGTTTGGTCATTGTTTTTCTGCTAGAGCAACCTGTATTTTTAGCAATCTTCAAATATCATGTATTAAAGTAAATGTATTTGAATTTTTTGAGTATGAAGAAAAATTCCATACGTTTAAACCAGATCTCTTTACTCCAGATGTCTTGATTCTGCATGTACACTGTACTGTGGAAACCTTCTACCTGACCATTTTCCAAATTCTTACAAACTAGACATGCAAATTTTAAATGTATGTCAAGATTCTCCCCCAGTACATTATGTACATATCCCTATTTCGTCCTTTTCAGTAAAGCATTTCACTGTCAGTTCCAATGCTGAATCAACAAAGACAAAGTATTCAAATTTTATAATTAATGGTAATAGTATTATGCATTATAATTGTTTTCCTCTGATCTTTCTGCAGAAAACGTATTTTACTTTCTTCTCAATTTCATCAATTAAAAAATAGCCTATATGTTATCTTAAGACAGCCTTTAGAACAAAGGTGTCTTTATGATAAAATTTAGTATGAGATTCTCAGTAGTTGGTATATTAGCAGGCATTTTCAGGCAAGAAAACAAGCACGAAATGGACATGAGAACTGAATTTTTTTGTCCTGGTTTTGCTGACACTGATGTTCAGCACTGGAGTAGGAGAACTTTGGTTGTATGGAGCTGATAGGATTATTTGGTTTGACTGCCATTCTTGTGCCATTCTGAGATACTCTGAAATTCACTTGTCAGTAAACATGTCTCAAAGAAGAAGCAGAAATGATCTGATGGTGTCAAAATGCAAAAGAACCATTTTGGCTTGTTCCCAAAACTGTAATATTAGTTAGTGTAATATGCAGGGATTGTTATCCTGGAGGGTGGTGGGGTTTTTGTGTTGGTGGTTTTTTTCTGTTTGTTTTATTTTAAGCCCTTGAAGTCCATCAGTGGGAGGAAAAGAAGTTGTTGGTTGCGAGGAGCCATACTTGCATTCTGTTAGGACTGCACATCCTGCAAAGCTGACAAATGAACTCAAACCCTTTAGCTGTCAGAAAAATGCCTACCACAGCTTCTCCCTTCCTTTTGTTGAAGGACTTGCTATATTTTGTACTAACTGTCCTCTCAGAAATAGCTGCTGCCTCTGCTTTTAATTTAGACTACTCAGGAGACTTTCCTGTCTACTTTCTTATGCCATACAACTTCATTTATATGTGCCTAGTGTTTGTATAAAGCAAAGTAATCAGAACCGGCAATTTTTCTTGCTAGCTCTTGAGTGATGGCTTTAGTGGTTCACATGGCTGTCAGAGGAAAGTACATGAGAATCAAGGCTTATGGTTTTATTCTAGCTTTTGCTAGAAGTAAAACACATTGCCTTTGTTTCTAGTAAGAAATAATCACAATGGAATATAATTTGATTTTGTTAAAGATGGAGTTTTCAATTAAGATTCTTTTCATTAAGTCTCTGACTCTGGGTTTTCTACTGCAGAGCAAGGTAGGTCATTGTGAAGTACAGCTGGTTACTGATTGATCATGTCTCCTCTTATCCTACTACTTTTTTGTAGTTAAGGTCTCCCATGATACTTAATTGCTTGTGCATTCAGAAGAAGCATTAAGAATAACTGATAGTTTATAAACTGCGTAAAGAGAGAGCTTATCTTTCTGAATTCTGTCATCATTTACTTTCAGCTTCTATAGCACTGAAAATTCTTGCTCTATCTATGCATTTATTTATTGGATGACCTGCTCATATGGTGAGAACGTAAGTCTTGTCTCTCTTTTTCCACTTTATTAGAGTGTGTCTGGAGTCATTTATATAATAAATTTTTTGGATCTTCCATATGATACTAAATTGGTTCTATTTACCATATGGTCTTTTAGATACCACGCTGGCATTTCATGCATAGGTAAATGTTTTGATAAGCAGTAATTTGCTATGAATCCTACCAGTGGATGTGGAGAGCTCAGAGATCTCTTAGCATTTTCCAGAGACAACATTGTGACTAGTAACATTGATAGTGATTTGGGGGTTTTGTTTTCATAGCAGATTTTTCACTTGGATATACTTCAGTGCACCTTCCCTTTTCTAGATAAACTGAAGTTCAGAACCAGGGTGTACATACATGTGTGTCTCTGCTGTGTGTATTCTTCTGAGGCAGAGATTACTGACTTGTAAACCATCTAAAATAGTATTTATTATGGATTGTAAACCATCTAAAATAGTATTTATTATGGCTTGTTTAGCTGAAAACAGCAGCTCTAGAAGTTTGAAAGTTATTGAGTTACAGCCAAGTATACCTTATAGTAAAGGTGTATGTGAAAATAAAGAAATGACAGTATATTATGTTTATATAGTGATCGTATGATATGGAATAATGTCAGACTTTACTTTGTGTCAAAGCTAATTGAAGTTTCCCCAAATTATGGATTTGGTAAATTTGTTTTCCAAACTTCTGCTTTTCAACAGAAACACCTTGACAAATATAATCTTTTCATGAGTTTCAGTTCTGTCACTTGATTTTTGTTCTTCATGAACTAAATCATATTAGCATTTTTAAACATAAGCGAAATATTCTAGCAAAGCTGTTCTTTATTTGGAAAGTGGTAGGCAGGAACCCCACTTGGTCTGTGACGTGATCCAGGAGCCTCTTCCATTGTGAGGGGTGTTGCTCAAGGACAGTAGGCTGATTGATCCTTCTCCTCTGACAGACCTGGAAGGAGCCAAATCAGGGACTTATGGTTGCTCTGACTGGATTACTGGGGTTCCTCAGCCTGTCACTGTTCGTCTGTGCTCCTCTGTGATTATGGAAACCAGCCTTTAATCAAGCAACCTAGCAAAGCCTTCTGTAGTTAATGCTGTAACCATGTTGAATCTGTAAACATGTAATTGCTTATGACTTCAATCTGGAAAGGGTGGTATATACTGTGATGCTAGTATCTCTTTCTGACACTTACTCTGTATAGATCTAATGCCATGGTCCTGAATCAGTGGAGTTTTGATGTAGAAATTGTATATGTACACTTGAAACAAGTATTTCAGGTTTTTGGGTTGTTGAGGGTTGCTTTGTGAAACAGCATCAGTGTGACTGCAAATATAAGCAAAGGCTGAACTCATCTGTAGTATTTATTTCCTGCCAGCACCACAGATGTGCATTTATGGCAAGCTGTTTGCTATCAAGTCTGCTAATGTGAAGCTCACTTCAGATGTACTTGCATCATTGTTTGGATTTGAGACACTTCCTAAAAGTGTTTGAGTTTAGGGAGTGGCAAATACTTTAAGAACAACGACAAAGGAGTTTTAAGATCTGGAAGCATTAACATTTATTTATAATATAAATTTTTAGAACAAAGTGCAAATGCATCCACTACCAATAGACAGAAAAATCAAGCACTACAATCCAGCATGTTATTTTAACTAACTTGAAGATATTATCCATTTATTAAACAGTGCATAAAAGTGCTACTTCACTAAAGACAGTATTATATGTAATTGTGAAATTACTAATACGCATTTTATGATGTCAGAGTTTCAAAATTTGCCCATCTTGATAGTCTGCAAATTCTTATTGATTCTGTGATAAAGCAACTGTGTTGAATAACAATCTCAATCATGTACTGAGCAGTTTACTCAGTGTAAAAGTCACAGACTAATAATCCAGTTTACTTTCCAGTAATTACCTGTGGACTTTCAAATTATTCCCTAGTTTTTGATGTTCATTAGTCACTGGAAATGAAAATGGCAAGGAAACCAATAGTGCATAATTTGGAACATTTTTAATGTTTATGGATTTCTTAGCATGATTAGAAAATATAAGTGGTACTGCTCTTTCAGATCAATAGAGGCACATATTAAATACTATAATAATTGCCTTCTCAAGGACAATGATTTAACACTGTTGGAAGTGATGCTGAGACTGCTGATTTCTTGTATCTTCATTAGTGAGCAATGAAAACAGGTTAAAAAAAATCTTAAGCAGTTTTTTTTATTATTATTATTAAGTTTCTCTTGGTGTTGTGGTTTGAACTCAATCAGTAGCAAATTGCCACATGGCCAGTTGTTTACCAACCCCTCCCTGGTGAAATAGGGGAGGAACAAAGGAAGAAATTTGTAGGTTAAATTAAAAAAAAATTACTGGCAAAATCAACAGTAATAATAGTAGTAAAATGAAGTAGTGGCTCTCCGAGCGGCGACCGTCCCCAGCATCGATCCAACCACACCAGAGAAACTCTGCCCGGCCGATCCAGAAACTGAAAACAAAACAAGCAATGTGTGTGAGAGAGCACACGCCTGCTGGCCTGTATGCTGAGCTTTGACGTCACATGACATGGAATGCTCCAGTGATGGAGTGATCAGGTGATCAGTGATCAGGACCCAGCCCTTCAGCTGTGCTCACTCTCAGCCCAAGGAAAGTTAACTCTATCCTGGCTGAAAGAGGACACTTGGCACAGTTAATTATCAATTTAATAGAGTTATCTACTGATATTTAATAATGTTGCTTTAAGGTTTCAACTGTCCCTGAACTTCAGTTACAGTCATGACACTGGTAGTGCAAAATATCAATTAAAAGAAGTAAATAAAATAGCTTTGATGGAAGTTCGTTCCCTCTTAAACTGAAATTTCATAAATTTTGTTCACTCTGCCTGAGTAAACTTATTATGATACCCTTGGCTTGACATATCAGTCTGCAGAAATAGATTAAAATGCAAATTCATGTATTTCAGCCCTTAACCTGTTTCATTCCATTCTTAAATAAATAAATCTTAATAGTCTGTAAGGTATTAAAAACAATATTCAGTTATCTAAAAATAATCAGATTGAACTTCTTTTATTTTCAAGTTAACAGCGCTTAAAACTTTTCTTTTTTTTTTAAATGTAGGACTTATGCAAATTTAATGGAAAAAATACAATTTATTTGTGGGTTTAAATTCAATTTCTAATAGAACAGGTCTTTTATTTTTCCTTTTTTTGTGTGTACACTTTTAAAATATATGTACATTCCTGCAAATGAACTGACATAAAAAGGCAAGTCTGATAGAGGAGGATATACTGTTAAGATGTTTTTGTTGCACTGGACTACAGTTAATGTGGGTTCTAGAGCTGTCCCTCAGAATAAAATGTGTGATATTTGAGTTCTCACAGGCTTGGTATTACCTATTCCTTTATGATAGCAAACAAAAAGAATATCCTAAAGGGAAGAAGACATAGCTCTCATAAAATCATTAATTTGCTTAAGTCTGGTAAAGACTAGGGGGAGGGATTTTTCAGGAAAGAGAACAGGGTGGTGGTTGTCTATAGGGATGACAAATGGAGTGCAGTTTGCTTCAGAACAAATAATTTCAGTTAATTATATATATTTCCAAGTTGTAAGTTAAATATAATTGTAATCATTATGTAAAAGGTCTGCATATCGAAGTGGACAGTTTAGTGAAGGAGCAGAAAATAAATATTAGGGTGGAGACAGAACACTTTAGAAAGCAGCTGTGAAAATAAATATTATAAAGCTGATGACAGGACTTCATCCTGAATATCATGTTTATGTCAGAACCTATTTTGAGATATGAGTGCACTATTTAACAGAAGTTAAAAGCTATAGAAAAGATCATCATGTGAAAGAATACCACGCACACACTCACTCAACTTGCTCTGTTTAGCTTGGGAAAGAAAGAAATAGACCAGAAGTGCATTTCCAGCTTTCCATAGTTCCTTATGGAGTTCTCTGGTATTGATATTGTTGATATTATTGAGACAAGATATTTAACGTCCGCATATGTACCATACATATTGGCCGCATTTGTTTGATTTCAACTGATCTTGGAAATTAAGTAGTTTTGAATCTGTCTAGCAGAGTCCTGGAAGACCATCTGGAAATCCTGGGAAACTGGCAGGCAAGCCAAGGTATCACAATACAGAAGAGAATACAGAACACAGAGGGGATGAAAAGCTCCATCTGGCTCTGCTGCCACTGCTGAGCTGACTGAAAAGTAGGAGGGAGTACATTGCCTAATATATGGTAGAGGGTGCGGCCTGCAGAGGTACCCAGTGGACAGAAACCTGCTGTGGTTAACTAGGGAGCCCACAAAGTGTGGAGACTCCTCACATGGTTACTATTGGATGCAGTGGTGCTTTTATACCATGGGAGGATAAAAATGGGGAAAAAGGAAGGCATGTTGGAATAGTTCTTCTTTGTTGGGATATTCAGTGCAGGTATGATTAATCCTAAAGTTTACTTGGACTTAGTTCCTAGACTTTTAATCTGTAAGAAAAATAATATAATACTGTGAATTGTAATCTTGGATCCTGCGTTGTGTACCTTTCAGACATAAGTACCAGAAGAACCCTGTGATTTGTTATACATTGTGATTAAGTAATAGAAAACTGAATCCAAAAATCATTTGAATTATTACAGTGCATCAGAAGAAAACTACAAAATTTAATATTAGGTGAACATCCAGATACAAAATTCATTCAGAGGAAAATTAGCCATTTCTTTTTAACTTGATCTGTTTTGCCTATGTGATCAATTTATGCATTTCAAATGTAAACCAAATTGAGAAAAAGACCTGTAGCACTGCTTAAATCAGAGTTCAGATGTTTGAGCTAGTGTCTCTTTTGCTTTCTCAGATTATTCGTATTTCTTTTTAAGATATAACCCTTTTTTTTTTTGTGTTTTCTCTTAAGATAAAAATGCAGATAAGGTTCTTGATGCATTATCTCAAACTTTTAATTGGATTCCAAGTTTTATAACTAAGCCTTCATTTATTTTCAGTAACTAACATTTAATACTTTAGATAGTCTTCATTTAAGGAATTTGTTTCCAGATAAGTCAGTATACCTGCTCTGTTTTTTTAAGACATGCCTGCTTCTGTTAGAGCAGTTATCATCTGCATTGTAAAATAATAATGTTCTATGGAAAGCTTTTAAACAAAACTACTGTAATTTAGTTTGCTTAATGTCAGACATGAGTCCACACCAAAACAGAAGTGCTCTAAATGTCAAAACAAATCAATTTTGCAAATGTCAGACTGACATTAATGAAAGCTCAGCTCTTTCACTAAGGATACTCTCCTAATTCATAATAAATACTACCACATCTTATACCATGACCATTTATAACAGAAGAGATACAGGTGCAGTTGCCACCTTTGTTATAGATTTGGTTTCACAACTCAGGTATATCCTGTAGAAACCTCTGTATTATAATGACAGAAGTTTTGAATCACAGAATAGTCTAGGTGGGAAGGGACCTTTGAAGGTCAGGTAGTCTAGTCAAAACAGGGCCTGCTTCAAAGTTTGGTCAGGTTGTTCAGGGCCTGTTCAGTAAAAATTTCACTGTCACCAACGATGGAGATTCCACATTCTTCCTGGGCAAGGTGTTTCAGTGCCTAGTGAAAAAAAAACCCAAACAAATAAATCAACCAACCAACCAAAACCCCAAAATAACACCCGGGTTTGGTCTTGTTTGTAGCAGAAGAGTGCAGTTAGATCCCTTGATAATCTTCTTTTCTTGAGGCAAAACAGAGCTTCATCAGCCTCTCTTTTTATTTCACGTGCTCCAGCTCTCTCACCATCTTAGTAGCTCTCCATTTGATTGTCTCTGTTTTTTTGATCTCTCTTGCACTGGAGGACCCCAAACTGGACATAATGTACCTAATATTCCGCATCTACCTTCATGTGTTTCAGGCAGAGACTAAGAATCACTGCCCTTGACTATTGTCTGTGGTTTCAGTAATGCAGCCCAGAAGTGGGGAGTTATCACTGTTGCAAGGTTACACTGGTGACCCATGTTGAATTAATGGCCCCATGGAGCTCCAAACCATTTACTACAGGGTTGCTAATTATCCTGTTGCCTAGATTGTTGCATGTTTGTTTGTCTGTTTTCATGTTTTGGTTTGGTTTTGTCCTAGGTGCAGAACTTCTCTGTCTTTTTTCTTTTTTAAATATAACAAGAGGCTTTTGTCTGCCCCTTCCTCCTGCTTGTTGAGGTCCCTCTGAACCATGCCTTCCAATACATGGATTGCTTCCTCACATTTGGTGTCAGTAGCAAGCTTGTGAAGAATGGATTCTGTCCCCTTGTCCAGGTTTTAATAAAGAAGTTACAGAATGTTTGCTTTAGTATTAGCCTCTGAGGAATGTCACTAGGAATTAGCTGCCATTGAATTTACAGCCACTGATCATTATTGTTTGAGCTCAGCAGTCTAGCTGCTTTTCTATCCAACCTTCCATATAGTTAATTTCTCCCCAGATTGAATACCAACGTTCTACAGAATATGGTGCTGAAGGCCTTCCTAGACAAGGTATACAAAATCCAGTGCTCTCCCCTTGTCCATTTAAGGGACATTAAAAAAAAAAAAAATGTAGTCAAGCTAGTGAGGAGTGATTTAACTTGGTAAATTCAGGTGGCTGTTCCCAGCCATTGTTCAAATGCCTGAAATGACTTCTCATAAATGGTCTTGCTCTATAAACTTCACAGGGACTGAGGTGAGCCTGACTAGCCTGTAGTTCCCTGGATTCATCTACCTTTCTTTTTATTTTCTTTTTTTCTTTTCTTTTCCTGATGAAAGGTGATGATTGTTATGACACTTTGAAGCTGGTAAACCTCACGTTAACTGAGTGCCTCCATCAGCACCTGTGGATGCCTTCCATCTGATCTCATAGACTTGTATATGTTGGTTCCTAAATTACTCTTCCTATACTCCCAAAGTAATTCTCCCCCTGGAGCTCAGCCTTCTGGTATGAAAACCTGAGGGACCTGAGGAAAATTTTGGCACTGAAAACTGAGACAAAGAAGGCAGTGAGCACCTCAGCCTTTTCCATGTTGCTAATCTCCTTCAGTACCAGAGCCACATTTTGGGGATCTTCCTTTTAGTCATGTTAGTATAATATAGAATGTATACTTACGTACTTTATATTACATGGAAACTGGATATTTAGCAATTAACAGCTTGACTACTTTAAGCAGGTGAGACCTGTCACTGAAGTGAAAATTCTAGGTGCCTTGATGAATTAGGAAAGACAACCAGTGTTATGTGACAGTAAACCAAATACCACAGCTGCCATTTTGAATATCCATGGCTCGTCCTTTGAAAAGATTGTATTTGAAGAACTTTGAGATAGTGAAGGAATTTCAGACCACCAACAAAACACAAATTCTGCAACATGGAAGAAAAAAAAAATCACTCAGCTATGATAATAATGTATATATAAAAAAATGCATGCTGTATGGTTGGGCAGAGAGTAGCCACGTTACCTACAGATGAAAGATGATTATACTCCTCACAAGCACAGTAGACAGTTGTGTTTAGGCATTGCCTATGTGCATTCCCCCTTGGCCCATTGTCTGATGGTGCTTGAAAGGTAATTACTTAGAGAAAGTGTTCTGTGGATACAGATGATACTTATACCATTTGGAGACCTCAGCTAAAACTACTAGGAATGTATTTCCTTCACCTAAACACTTAGTCAATTCTCATCAAAACAATAACAAAATAATGTCCTGACAGGTTTAGGTGTACTGTTAGGTGTTTACACTTCTTTCCTGTATATATTGTGAATAGCTGACTAATCTTATAGTTACCATATAAAAAAATGACAATTTTCAGAAAAGTTCATAGAACAAAGCCATGTGATGGTTTTCTAGAAATAATAGTCAATTTTAAGTGCTGTATTGCCAGATTGTGTGGCTACATCCAGACTCTGAGACTGGGGAGTACTTTCCAGTTGCTGCGTTTGACTTTATCCTAGCATGTTGGGAAAAGAGAAAACAAGCACTCACCTCCCTTCCCCATTGCTCATCACTTTTCTTTGGAAAAATTCTGAGCATGAAAACTGGAGGGCCATCATGGAAGACCAGGGCTCAATACAGAGTTTTCAGGAAATGTATGTTCTCAAGGGCATCTAATTATAGGGTAGCTGTGTTATGTGGTGTCTTCTCTGCTACAGCGTGATTCATGCAAGTTGCTACTGGTATTAAAGAAAATATAATGCAAAGGCTCAATAAATGGAAGTAAATTTTTTAGGGAATGGACATGTTGATGTTTCATACTAATATGCAAAAAGAGGGAACACAGGAAGCAGGGCTCTTGCAGTTTTGACTAAAACTTGTTCGGCTGTTAGTTTGTCTGAAATTGTGTCCCTTTTTATGCTTAGCTGACTGAAATTATTTTCAAAGATTGATGATGCATAAATATACAGCAAAGCTTAACAGGATAACAACAGCTGAAAAGAACGCGAATGTCACTCTGTTCATTCAAGTTTAAAAATACTATAATAGTAGATACACTGGATTTTCTTACTAGGTCAGTGTATTTTTTATTTTCAGTTCATGCCAGTGCCAAATATTTGAACACATACAGGCTTTGGACCTCAAGAAATTTACAAATCTTAGCTGAAGAATATGTTTCAGTTAAGAGAGAACCCGAGAAATGGTGCAGCTTTTCAAAACAAAGGTGACTAGGAAAAGAAAACAGCTTTAAGATCTCTTACATGAACAGTGACTTTCATTTATATCAGTAGAGAAATGTAATTTTAATGGTGTGTGAATGTCAACTGTCTGGACATCTGAGCTAGAAAATCAGTGGGGCTGTAAATTACACATATTAAACTTACTAACGCTGTCTTCTTTTATCAATGAAAGTTGTAAATTCTTAGTCTTTGGAATGAATAGAGGTGTGAATCAACTGTCACATCTTTTGAATCAGATGAGGCACCTAAGGAAATAAAATAAAATTGTCACCCATATTTGTTTTTAAGATCTGTCTATTTTGCCGTAAATTATTCTATAACATATACCCTGTAAGGTACTGTATTATTAATCTATTACATTATTACTGTATGAATACAACTAGATATATTCTCCAAAATTAAGTAAGAATAAATCTCAAAGAAAGGGAAGTACTTACAGCAGATGTCAATTATCAACAGCTACATGGTCAAGAATTTCCTTTCTTCAAGCATCCTCTTAATTTTCTAGGTCTTTTCAAAGATAATTATGTCCTGAAGACAGAAGGAATCATGTGTTTCAATAGTGAAAGAAAACTAATCTTAATTTTTAAACTGAGACTGGTTTTGCCACTTTGGAAAGTATTCTTTGCTCTTCCTGACACCCTTTTTTATCTAGTAGGACTATCTTCACATTGAGCTATTCATTATCTTAGGTTTTTGTCAAGCAGATCAGCTCTTTATTTTGCAATGACTATGTAGTTTTCTCAACGTTCTTTGCTCTGTTTTAGAACTATGTTGAAAAACTACTCAGTCTTAAAACATGTTCCCATTCTGTCTACTTAATTTTTCTCTGTATGTTTGAATATCTGTAGATTTAGAAACTGCTTTTGATTATGCATCCTGTTGTGCTGTTTGCTCAGTTGTTAAGATACAACTTGAGAGGAATTAGACAACATGGAATCAAGATGTGCATGTTTAATCAAAAGAAAAGCCAGAATACAATGTAGCATTGTCACTTCCCCCCCACCCCCCCCACCCCCACCGGGATAAATAATAATAGATTATTTTATTATCAGGATTGAAAATTGTGGATTGGTACTTCAGTTATACTCCACATATTTAAATAGTGTATTAAAAGTCAACAAAGAGCAGAGATATGCTTTTAAGGTTATTCCTTTCGTTGATTTCAGAATCTGAAATATTCACCTTTACAAATCTCATCTCATTTTTAATTCCATATACAGTGTGATTTCTTTAAACCATCTTAATTGGTGTAGGGCTCAAAGCAGACAGAAAAGTTAAACTTCTTTACAACATTAAATTTTGAAAAATATTTGTTTGGCTATTATCTTCCTTGAAAATGATTTAGCCTTTTGTGAACACCTCAGCAATTGCTGGGTGTCTCACAGGAATATTTGATGGAAGCCTCCATTTCTGACTGAGAAACACATTCTCTCAGGTGAAGAGATGCAAAAGGAGTACTTTGGACTAGGTGGGGACTATTCAGTATGCTTCCTTAAAGGCAATGCAGTCTAAAAATACTTAATCTCATTAATCTGTTTGATTATGTGCCCTTCCACTAAAATGTCTGTGAAACAGGAAAAAAAGAATTTCACAGTATTTTATATTCTAATAAGTACATAGTCTTGAGAGTAGAATTCTTCTGAAAATTAGCAATCATTTCTGGAGGATTTTTCTTTCATATACTGTTCATCAGCATGAATAGCTTTCACATCTCAGTAACAGTAAAGGAAAATCCTGCCTTGCAAAAAAAACCACTTTACTCAAACATTGTCCAACTGATAAAGAATTGTAGGACATCACATTTTAACCTTATTTTATCTTGTTGATGTATTTCAAAGTTGATGCATCTTTAAACTTCAGAGGATACATGCTATCACAGTGTTTAGTCCTGGGGCAACCTCAGATCACCACTGGAAGTCTTTAAATACCTGTTGGAGTTTTCATTTGAACATCTCACTCTTATATGTGCTGCTGCAATGACTTTAGAATAATTTTAACTGAAAGAGTTTGTTCCTAACATTTTATTCTACCACTCCCAACTGAAAGTCATATTCATAAACACAGGCTACTTATTCTCCCAAACCAATAAACTCATTTCCCAATTTATCATGCATCATACTATTAAATGACAACATAAGATATCCCTCCTTGTATTAATGATAATGCTTTTGTTCCCATATCTTTAACAATGATTGGGAAGTAGTTTAAAAATCTACTGAAGTTATTTATAATGGTTTCAACCAAGAAGGAAGTTCACCCAAAGTGAAGTTTGGCAGTGTAATTTTAAAGCTGTATAATTTACTTGTTGCAACTTATTGTAAAGGACATATTTCAGTGTACTGAGCACAGAACAAGTGTATCACTCACTTTTAGTGTTCATAGCACTTCTGGTAAGACATATGGGTAGTAGGGCAATATAATGCACATGCTACTCAGAACTGATGTTACTTCCAGGAATGTTTGTAACATGTCTACCCCCACTGTTTCAGTGGTTCTAGAATACATAGAGGAGTAACTTGGTTAGGAAACACTACAAATTTAAAATGGATATATTACTCCTGTCTAATCAGTGGCATGTATGGCAGTACTTCTAACATTATTGGATTGACTTCTTTTTCTTATTCAGTGACAAAGCCACATGTGGCATCTGATATATTTTGATGATCTCCAACTAAATGGTTTACATGGCTTTTTAAAAATAAATTTGGCATGAAGCACCAGAATGTTTTGCTTTGTTATTCTAATCTGTACCGATGGTATCTAGAGTATCAGGCCTCACTCTTGGTATTCAGTCCATGCAGTATGATGTCATACACTTGCAGAATCATACTACTGTGGGGGACTAAAGTGATTATAGCAGAGGAGTCTCTGCTCTCTCATTGACATAATTGTCTCTGCGTGGCCAGAAAAGTATCCTCACTTGAGACAGACTTGCTGGTGGAAGTTTACTGGTCTTGAAATAAATGCTTTTATAATAAGCAAAATGTTGGTAATTTCATTTTCATTAAATGATAATGATTGACATCTATGCTATTTGTTTTTTGTTAGGGGTTTGTTTGTGGGTTTTTTTTCATTTTGTCTTCTTTTTTTTTGTTTTCAAAAATCTCAGGATAATTTTACACCCTTAGTGTTACACAAAAATTATGGAATATCCTTGAACTTTATTGGTGAAAATAACTGAGTGTGACACCAAGGAGGTAGCCTTTTCTGGGTTAAAAAGAAATGTAACCATACAGTGGTGACTCTAGGCTATAGTAGAGATCATGTGTGCTTCTCACAGAATTTTGTTTCTGTGTAAAATATATAGAAAGAGTTCTTTCATTTGACTGATTTCCTACTCCTTCAACAGCTGTAGAATGAGGCAAATTTCATGGGTTCTGCCAGCTTTCTGCAGTCTTTTAATATTTGTAGGAGCTATGAAATATGGTTTGTTTTTACTACAATACATGTTTAGATGCAATTTAAATAAGAAGGGTGCTTTTAAATATATAAAGTATTTTCTAGACATTAATAAGTATAAATTTTTAAATGCACATGTATTTTAATTAGTAACTGATAAATAACTTCTTAGCTTTTATTTAATTGGTCATATAAAGAGGAAATAAAAGCAGAAATATTTGGAATATATCCTACAGATAGTTTATAGGGCCAGAAAGGAAGTGTGTTGGGGGTTGTTTTGGTTTCTTTTTCTTTTTTATTTTGAATGTAGTATATTTACCTGTTTTACAAATACAGAAATGATGGAACATAGATTTAAAAATATTTGCAGTGTTTTGAAAAACAGAGACTGAAGATGGGTGGATTTGTGAGTTTTAACTATTTTGGATATTAATTTTAGCACACATTACGCAAAAGAATTTCAAAACCACTAAGGTCTGCAGAAGATGACTGTCAAACAGAGATCAAAATATAATATAATTATATGTAATTTACTTACTGTAATAGCAGTTAATGATGAGGAGGGCCAGAAAGCACAGAACACTGTATAAAGACATAGGCACTGGGATTATAGCAGGATGCTTCAGATACAGTAGACGCTTAATAGCAAGAGAATTTTACTCACAGTTTTGTATGTTGTAAACATTTAGGATTTATTCCAAACCAGCTCAGACCTCCAAACACCATTCTTACTGTTCAGCTGGAACATTTCTATCTGCACATTTTAGTCTCATTATTTTTCATCAGTGAAATATGAAATAAGTAGACAGAAAAAGATAACTTTCTTAGTTGTGATAGGAGTCTGGAGAGAGAAAGAGAGAGAATTAGAAAAAATTTATCCTTCCATCCCCCCCAATTTATACTGTGTGGGATATGCCATTTATATGTTTTTCATCAAAGTGTGTGAAACAGTAAACTGTACTTTGTCTACAAATTAAACAAGGTTCTTTTACAAATACTAGGGACACCAGAACAGAGTCTTCGTTACAGATCATGGTCTGCTACTTACTGTAATCACTTGAGCATTGCATGCTGCCACTTGACAGGGTGCCCTGTTTGTGCTCTTCCATGTGCCACACATCTTTTCCTCTTTGCTGAGCCTAATCATGTGCTACTTTGCTGAAACTTCACCTTAATATTTACCAAAATGCTCTGTTTCAGGTCACTGTGCAAGTATTCTCTTTTTCCTCATGTAAAGATATCCCTCCTTTGCTCCCCACAGCACCTACATACTCCTGTGTCTGAACTGTTAATGTGCTGTTTTGCAGGATCCGCTTTCCAGTATGTATCTGGAAAGGTGTTATGCTTTTAAGGAGACCTTCTCAGTCTGCTCCAGCAGTGGTGTGCCCAGGACATTATGTTCAGTCTTACAGTTACTTTACAGTTTTAACTTCAGTTATGGCACTTCTGTCTCTGTCTGTGAACCGTAACACTTGGATTTGTTTGGTACTGCCTCTTTTGTTGTCTCTCTGTGCTACAAAACCAATCAGAAAAAATACAGCACAACAGGCAGTCCTAAGGCTTCATATAGGTGACTGTTATGGTCAGCCCAACCTCATTTCAGTCTGAGTTTCTCATAGGAAAAATGTAGGAAATAAAAGATGAGCAAGAGGAATTATGTTGTGGGTGGCAGTACCTTGGGCATCTGTGTTTTCTTGGTGCTGTTGGTCTTCTTATATATATGTACATATAATTGCAGACACTTTGCATTTGTTAATCCTGGGAGAGGCCCTTTGGAAAGATGAAGATCAGAACTAAGTTGCTGTACTGCTACATGCATTATTCTGGTGGCAACAAGCCCCACTTTTTTGTTGCGTACTCACAGAACAACGTTAAATTACAAAGAGACTCCAAAGGGTTGAGGTCTGTACCAAAAAGAAATGTACAAATGGAACTCCTATGAAACTCAAGGTAAATAAAGAAGGCTTACTTGCAAGACCTGATGGGAATTCCCCCAGCTTATAAATGTGTCAGGTTTAGGACATATTTTACCATTTCTGCTATTTTATGTTTCACTAGTTATATATTCATATTTTGAGAAGCTGGTCATTTGATATGATGCAAGGTGTAACTTACAAATTGCTGTCTGTATGAGGATGATTTGTGCCTTCTATTGTGAGGCTTTGACTGAAAATTTTCTATACTGCCTGGTTAGCTCTCCTTTGTAATGCTGCAAATTGCTATGCAAAGTTATTTTTCTTCTATTGTACACTTTTATTTCAGCTTCCTGGACAGACAGCACCTCTGATTAATTACAGAAGAGCATAAAGTGGAGCGTAATGTGGTTAAGTCAAGAAACAGGACAGCTACCACTGGCTTGTCATAGCTTACTACCATGTTTTTGGTGAGTAGTGTAGTGTATGTGTGCTTTTAGCACTGAGGTGATAATGGAAAGGATGCGGCTTTTGCTCTTCCGTTGAGGAATGTCAGAGGAGGAAGGAGTAGAGTTCAGGCTGTCTGTTGACTAGGAAGCTTATTCCACACCAGTACTTCTCAACCTGTTGTAGGTAAAGGTATTCTAAATCTTACTGAGAAAGCCCACATATATTTTAAGTCTATATTTCCACATTTCACTTGGCAATGAATTAATTTGTTATATACTGTCAGAATTTCATAATGAATGCTTGTATGATTCATGAAAGCATGTTTTTAATTTCTAGCAGATATTAAAGCAAATAAGCTTGAATATTTATTTATGGTGGTAGTGGTATCTCATCCTTTGTGGTTGCTCACCTGTCTGTGTGCATAATTTCCCACCTCCTAGGTGCAAAAAGTTTTGCAGGACTGATCTTTCACCAGTGTGTAGTAGCCCCTGAACCACAGGTTGAAGATTGTTGGCCGAGAATGTACAAATGTTGTCAAATATAGCCTTCATGGTAGTAGCCTTCTACAAAGAATCACAGATTAACGTGATTTATAACAGTAATTCAATCCTTTGAAGTTAGCTATTTACTACTTTTATTAAAAAGAAAAGAAATCTTAATTTATAAACCTACATGTATCTGGAAATAATCTGATTATAGCCTTCTGAACAAGATATCTCTATGGAGATACACAATACGTAAAAAAGAATAATAGGATATTGCTTTGTGTTATGAAACTATTAAAAAAATAGGAAATCACTTAGGCGGGTGTCCTGGTTTAACCAGGATAGGGTTAAGTTTCCCCAGCAGTGGGGGGGGGAGCTCTAGCCGGGTTATTCAGATACCATGCGGACTGACGTCACATCCTGGCGCGTCACATTTCCTGGCGCGGGAGCGCGGTGCACTCATGGTTTTGTACATCTGCTCCTCTCACTGCTGTATTTGGTAGCTA
The DNA here is from genome assembly GCF_031877795.1 of Strix aluco. Taxonomy (NCBI): domain Eukaryota; kingdom Metazoa; phylum Chordata; class Aves; order Strigiformes; family Strigidae; genus Strix; species Strix aluco. Next base: position 84,662,050 of record NC_133931.1, on the reverse strand, counting down.
TTTTGCTCTGTTCATTGCTATCACTATTACTGTTATTGTTATTGTTGTTGGTTGTTGTGTTGCTATTGCATTGTTGTATTAAACCTTTCCTTATTTCAGTCTTGGGGCTTTGTATTTCACTCCCTTTGTGGGGGAGGGGTAGCAGCCGCATGGTCTCAGACCCCGGCAGGGGCTAAACCACCACAGCGGGGCAAAAAATAAAGCGAAACCCAAACATTTCAGACCCAGTAGTTGTATTCAAAAATTTTTAATTGCTGACTGACTTCCTCTGCAAAGGAGATAAGATGATATGAAAACAGGGTTTTCCTTGGTATCATTTTAATGAGCTATAGTTCTACATAAGCTCACAAAATGCAGCTTCTGGAGTTACATTAGGGAGAAATATAGCCATACATTGAAGTACCAATAAATGCTACTTAGAAAAGCAGTGGAATTTGCTGGTTTTGCCCAGAAGGAGTCTGCAAGTGGGGAGCCAAATGAGGCTGATCAGTAAGGTTTGTGCAGTAATTTGAGAGAGGATACACAAGAATGGCTCCATCTAGCTGGTCAGAAATGTGAGGTAGAGGAGCTAGTGCTACACTAGAAAATGACAATCAGAATTACAGAGATGGTATTTCTTGCTTTTGTTGTGATATGTGCTGTTGAGAATATTTGTCAAGATAGGCAGGCAGTGTTATTATAAAGGGCTTGTCTAGAAAAGTCCAACTAGGGAAATTTCACATGTGGGACTTAGTGTGGATGAAGCCTCATCTATCTTGAGACAGGGGTAAGCATGGTGAGAGAAATGTCACAAAACTACAAATTGCAATGTTCTAATTGTATGCTATAAATCAGTACAGAGAAAAAGAACTCCTGAGGTGATCTGGAGTTCATTTAGTTCTGTTAGGCTCTGTGCAAGAACAGATGCAATCAGTTCATATCAATCACCTAATAAATGCATGTGGAAAAACTATTTTTACTTCTGTACTGAATTAGTATGTCTGTACTTGATACAACACAACCAATTGTTTCAAAGTCCCATTCCTAAAGTATAGGAGCATTACCAAAGAGTTTTCATTACCTAGAATAAGATGAATTATCAGGTACCTCAAACTCTTGCAAAATATGATTTTTTTAGCATGCCCTTAAATGCAACTGATGCGCGGAAACAAACTCTACAACTCGGAGAGAGTTATAAAGCAGGTATGTTTATTCCGGTGCCAGGGTGCAAGGGGATTTCTCCACAAAGCTTGCACACCAACAGCACATTTTACCAGAAACTTAGAGTGTGGATATACATATTCATTGGATTACATAATACAAATATACATATGCATGAGTAAGGCTGGGTTAGTTCAAAAGGCTGGTGTCAGCAGTTTATGTTATCTTTGCGCCTGCGCATTGCCTCCTGGTGGTCGTCTTCGGGGGTCTTTTGGAGGAAGGCTCATAGTCTTTCTCACCTTGTACTTTTCCTCGGAGCATGCACAGATTCTCTTAGCCAATTTCTTGAACAAGAGTGGTTTCAGCCAGTTTACCCATTCTATCTTATCTAAAAGCACCAGCATATTAGTTTCTACTGCCCATATACGGCTATTTATTCACTACAAAGACTAAACTAGTTAGAACCCATCTGCTTTCCAAGGACATGTCTCTTATTTTTGCCAAACATAGTAATTCTTGGTAAATTTCCATGGAAAACTGCTTTGTTTTGATGAACACAGTAGTTCTTGGTAAGTTTCCACAGACCGGTAAGGGAAAGCAGGATTATTAAGCAATATTCAGAAATCATTATAAGTTGCTGTAAGTAAATAAGTTTCAAAGCAGGTGATCATTTCCCTGTATCACTGCTTAAGCTAGCACTTTTTAAAACACAGCTTAGTCTCATCCAGCTTCAGAACATGTGACTTCAGAAATGTAATAAATTGTATTGTCTCAAATGTCTTTGTTTTATTGACATCTGCAGTGTGTGGCCAGATTTTACCCTTGAGTGTCTTCATTGGGTATACTTACAGAAATTATACTGCTCTGTTTCTTTACAGCTTTCCTTACTTTACCCTTTATGCTCAAGCCCTTTACATTTTGTTATACATCAGCAGTTTAAACAGGAAAAGGCAATTTGCTAAAAAGAACTATATCTTATTTCATAATTGTAAGCAGAAGAGACAGAGCATGTACTTAAATAAACATTACATATTCTAATCCTGTTTTTTTCTAATAAATAAACCAAGAGCTGTAGCTGTGAAATATGTTGTTGGGGTTTTTTTTAAAACCTATCAGACAATGAATTTTATATTTGATGACACCTCGCCCTTTTTTCTTTTTCCAGGTGATAAAAGGAAAATTAAAGTTCGATTCCTTTAGTGTTTAGAGATGTCAGACAATGCATTCTTTATTGTGCCAGCTACATAAGTCAATTTTTGTGTCACCTGTTCAATATCTCAGTACAAATACAGGGGAGAAACAACTGTATTTGTAATGGTGAGAAGTCATGGTTATTTTATTATCCTCTACACTTTCTATAATGGAAGGTAAAGAGGTAGTAATGTTACAACAGGAAAAATGCCTGTGTAGATGTACACAGATGGGTTATGTGGTTGGTTTTGTGTATCAGAATGCTGGAGGCTGAGTGATAATGGAATGGATGGAAATTGAGCTTACATTGTCTTTTATTAATTTATGGTTGATATGCTTTTCAATAGCTTACACTACAGTGATCTAAACATTTACAAACAAACCCTCCAAAATAAACCAAATGAACCCTTGACATAAATTTGTAAAGGACAAAAAGTACTTTGTTCTACCTTCTCTTTTTTTCAGTAATAACTTTGGTTTTATCTCAGTGTGACTATTAATTGTGAAGATAAATTCTGTGATCTGCAAAACTAATGGAACCTCTCTTGGTACAGAGTAGCTCCATTTCACCTCTATTCTGTGCTGCAGCAACTCCAAATTCACCCATGTGTCTTGTGATGTTCTTACTGGGGAAAAGACACAACCCTGAGACTTTTTTTGAGCTAAGCATGTACTTTATGACAGGCTGACTGTTAGCTGTAGCTTAACTCATTAGCCATATACTACTAAGAGCATAAAACAGTTCTGGTTTTTCTACCTTTCCTCAGTAAGGACACTGATTTGGATCTGTCTTCAATATGTGGCTACTAGGTTCAAACAAATTGTGGAATTTAAATTATCTGCTCACCCTTAAAGGTGATTGATAAACACCTGAATGATCAAGAATTACTGAATAACCTAAAACTGATAACACAATCCTGTATTTTTCATTACTTGAGAATCTAAGCTAAGAGCAAGAGAACACTCTGCCTGCTTACACCACTGTGTCACAATCCAGACTGGAAGCCCAGAGAGTTGCAATGGTTCTGTGATCCCCTCAGGTTAAATTAAGGTGAAAACAACACCAAACAACCAGTTAAAATATTTTACTTGCAGTAGAAAACAATTTAAACTCGGAAAAGGATAATAAAGAATGTGGTCTCTTATAAATCTATAAGAAAGAAAAGAAAGGAAAGAAAAAGAAAGAGAAATAGAGTCAAAGAAATCCGGATCACCACCCCTGGATCCAGTGTTGTCTCAGGTCTGATAATCTTGAGTGGTGGGTGCACTACACAGCAGTTTCTGTAGCCTTTTAAGTTCATTTTATCAGCTGATTAGCATACTAGATGAGGAGGGGCTGGTATTCCACAAACTTATTTCCATGAGAGACAAGGAAAAAGGTGGAGCATGGGTTCCAGTTGAGTCAGTGGTCATACTCACCCTGCCCACCTTTGTTTTTTCCTCTGTTCTCTGTTTGCTGAATTCATGCTTCTTATCAGTCATCCCCAAAATTATCACCTCTTAACAGTTCTTGTTACCACTTCAATGGCGAAGGTGGGAATTCATTAGCAAGTCAAGCATGGTGTCTGGCTTGCACAATAGAGCCACAAAGTATCAGGCTTACATAATAGAGCCAGTGATTAGTGGTACTTGTGCTTGAGGGGAAACATTTGGTTTCACATAGTCCAGTTTCCCCCCTTTGAGGTTTATCTAAGGAGTTTGACAATGCAACTGCAAGGGAGTGGGGGGGTGCATCCTTCAATACACTCCCTCTTCCTTAGGTGACATTCCTTAGACTAATCCAAAGGCCACAGCTTGTCCTTGAGGTTTTCTGTGTCAATAAATGTTTGAGGAATTACTTCTTTCAGTTCCTTACACACTGTGCACAAAAATTAAGTCATATCTCTTTATTTCCTCTTTAAATAACACTTGTCCTGCCAATGACAATAATCTCATGTCAGAAGAGTTTGATTCAGCAATAGACTGCAGCTTTCATTTGCATGTTTGTGTGTGAAGCAGAAGTACTATATTATACTCCCCTAACTGAAATAATTAATTCTTACAGATTTGCACTGTACAGTTGTGTGTCATGACTTTTTTTTTTTTGGTCTGAGAAACTTGGTAATACACCTTTAATCTTATAGTGGCATTTATAGTACAAGTTTGACTCCCTGAAGCTGACTAACTTAGTCTGTTAAAGCTAATGTAAGGGTATGGGGTTTGTCAGAAAACAAAGTTAATAGTTCATCAGTGTAAGAGGCAAAGACAAGAGACAAGAGAAGTAATAAATTAGATACCCAGATACATAAGCCCTAAGGAAGAGGAGATAAAATAACAGAGATCATCTCTCTGGTCACTATCAATGGACCACTGAAGGAACCACTTAGAGCTTTGAAGAAGTTCAACCAGAACTTTGTAATTGAGAAGAAGGGGAAACAAGATTATTATTGGGCCTTATGGGAAAGAGCTAAATTTTTATGGGATTTTTGAGGAGGCTTGTGGGATTGTATAAAACCTCAAGGGATATTCTGAGGGGATTGTGTGAATCTGTAGAATTTACAATGGGATATTTAGGAGAAGAGCCAAAGGTAGGGACTGAGGTAGATTGAAGAGGAGCAAGCATTGGAGAGCAGAGAGGAGGTGAGATAAAAAGTGCCAGCTCCATGTAAACCACTGGTCAGTGCACTTGTGGGGCCCAGGCCTGTGCCTGATTACTACAGTCTGTCCTGCCTTCTTACTAACTTGTTCCTATGTATTTTCTGTGTGACTTTGTTCAGTGTTCTGTGTCTGGCAGAGATGGAACTCACTAACAAATTTGAAGCCAGGCTAGATGGCAAGTAGGAGGAGGGGAGGGTGGTATCTTCAAAGACCCAAGATCTGAGCCAGTGACTGGGTAAGGCACGTCGGATCCAGGTAGGGATATCTGATGAACTTAGCCCATGCTAATACTCAATGGAACCATGAATATCAGCATCCTTCTGAGGTGAAAATGTGTGTCCTGCTACATAGGCTTTGGTAAAAGTATTCATATTTGTCTTGCATTTTAAAATATTTGGAAGAACTAATTTCTGTGCAGATATTTATATTCTTGAATACAAAGAATAATTTCCTTGAGGATTTTGTGCTTGCAAATTCCTTATTTGCAAATGGTTGGGTTTTGTAAAAGATAAAAGGTATATATGTAGTTGACCAAAACTGATGATAAAATTTTGCCAGCTTTACCAAATGCCAGAGAAAAGGCATTTATGATTTATAATGTGTTGCATTTCTATGTACATAAACATGAATACTTCTATTATTTTTAGATAAATGCAAATTCTGAATATCAACATGTGATGATTCATTGTTAATGAGCCTTTTAAGCAGTTTTTCACATATCGTAACTTTTGTTCTGTATTACAGACCTCAATTTAACTCTCTGCTGGTTCTTGGCAAGGAAATTCCTTTAGAAGTTTCCCTGCAAGTATGTGTGGGTTTACTAGGCAGTATAATAACTAGTAAATCCTTGGGAACACTAATGTTGAAAATACACATCAGAGGCTTGTTGATAACACTTGCTTAGTAGATGTGCATTTTTAGTTATTGGTTTTGTTTTGTATTTTAATCCTAACTTCACATTTGGTATATGAACTGTAATATTTGAGACTTATGAATAACATTGCATCAGAGGTCATTGGTGTTAATCACTAAAAATCAATCCTGAGCAACTCGCTTTAGATGGTGAAAGCCTGGGGGTAATGAAGTCCACTCTCAGGGGTTGATTGTAGCAGCCTGATGTTGCACTGTGTTGCTGAGAAAGGAGCAGTGCTGGTCCTAATCCCTGAGAAAGGCACCTATATTGAGCTTTCTGCTTGAGAAATGATAATGAGGAGCATTAGATGAGAAGAAATGTGGTATCATGTTCCTACAGGGGAAAAGAGAGTTTGTGTGATATAAAGAGTAATGGGAATTTTGCTGACAAGATCAATATTTTATTTCAAAGTTCTGTTGGATTTTTTTTTTTTCTGTTGCTGCTGTTATTAAAGAGACTGAAAATCCAATCCCATTCGACTTCACTGTCCCATTCTGAGTGATCAATTATTTGATGGTAACATCTGACTTCTTCCTTTTGTTTTTATGCCACTTTATACTGTTGGTGTGAGTAGATCTTTTATGGGTCAGACTTGAAAATTACCTAATTTTCTTATGTGCTGGTTTATAGCAGATGCTTTCAAAAATAGAAAGAAACTGGCCCATATATGAAACTTAGGGTTTTCTTGCACAAAATTGATGGAAAGGAATAAACAGGACTGTTAGCCCTTCTTTTCCTTCCTTCATACCACCATCTGATACCATTTGCATATGGTCATATGATGCCATAATTAAATAGACCTGCTGTTTGTGCATATTCTTTTATCCTGCTGGTGCTGCCTATGCATTACGACTGTTACCACCTTTGTGAATAAATGTGGTACCTGGTTGTTTTGCACCAGAGGGTTCTGGTTCATTATCATCCAAATGAGAAAGGGATAATCTTACATCCCTTCAGATGCTGGGAACCCCAAGCTGCACAGCCTTGAACAGGCTTCCCAATAGGCTGTAGTATGTCATGTCTGTGGAAGGGTTACCCCATTTTTAGTTGTTCAAATTCTTACAGGATTTTCTTAGAAGAAAATAATGCTTTTCATAATTTCTACTGTCAAATGGAAAAGGATGTTCACATGAAAACTTCTTGCTGCAGTTTTATGTAAAGGATATGTAGGTGGTGGAATCACTGGTACCGACTGGGATCTGTCTACAGGCTCCTCTGGTACCATCAAAGGCGAAGTTTATGCTGCAGCCATGGAATACGGGCAGCACTGGCCTCAGTGCCAGGTGGTGTGTGTAGCACAGCATGAGTCTGGGCCAATTCCAGTTAAGTGTTACGTGGATCACCAGTTCCTGGTGCACAAAGACCTCCTGTCCAGGGTCACTATGCTGGCCAAAAAGAAGGATATTTGGGGTGACCATGGCTTTCCCACTAACGTAGAAGCAGTTGTCCTGGGAGAGAATAAAGAAGCAATTAATGTAATATATAACAAAATAAGGTATCTTCTCCACCACCCTGACTAAATAAAGATAATTGAAGCATATTAATTATAAAATACTCTTGCAATAAGAGCAAGCGATGGTGCTGTCTTGAATGTTATGTCAAATTCTCTATCTTAGCTACTTTTTAAGAATGGGGAGGGGAATCTAAATTAGTAATGAATTAGACTTGAGATAGTGGCTGCTGATTTCATATCAAAACTTCAAAAGACACTTGTGCTATTGATAGATAAAAGTATTAGTACTCAAAATTCATTGTTGCCATATATTTGGTGTTCCAGCACTAAATGGTAATTTCTGAACCAGAATAATTCTTAGTAAAGTGAGGTCAGTCTGATAGTCATCTATTTTTTTTTTTTTTTTCTTTTCTTATTCCTTAACTTCTCCAGAGACCCAGCTACAGTTGATGTGAACTGGAGGGTCACAGCTTGTTAATTATTACAATTAACATACCTCTGCTGACTCAGTTCACAAAGTTTAATACAGAGATACGAATTCAGCAGGATTCCAAAGTTAAACTTTAACTGTATTACTGTTATACTAACAACGTCCAGCTACCTTATAAGCAACATGTAACTTTGAAAATCCCCTTTACATGTTGCTCATAAGTTAAAGTTTTGTGGATGGCAGGGAAAAGTCAACTTGTTGAATACACTTATGCAAAGCTTTAGGGTCATTCAGCATTCATGAATGACAAGAAATATTCAGGCTGAGATATAACCATCATAAGCAAAATATCAATCATATAATTAAACAGTTATTTTTGAAAAGTTTTTTTTTTCTTTTGTCTGTTTTTGCTTTTTAGGTTTTTACTTGTTGGAAGAGGAAGAAATTAAAATAGATTAGATTTTTTTTTTTTCCCCAAGCCAGATTTTAAAATCAATGACATCGCTGCCTAGGTAAAAGCCTGATTCTTATCATTAAAAAATAGGTCTGCAAAAGGTAGGTAAGTCAGTAATAATGGAGCTTAACTTCTAGAATTGTTTGGACTTTCCATGTGAATATTTAGGAACATCAGAAAGGATGTTATGATGTTAAGCAAAATGTTGCAATATAGTCCATTTTTAACCTCTGGTTGTTTAAACATTGTTGATTCTTAGAGTTAATAAATATGTTAATAATATTTCACTAGTTAGAAGGGTGGAAATTACAAAAAGGCAGCACATCTCTCCAGAGTGGATCCGGTATCAGAAAACAAAAAACATGTACAATGTTGCTGGTATTGAACCTAGTTGAAATTTTTAGCTTGAACATGGTAAATCTGTAAAAACTTTAATGATAACAGAAATGAACACTTCTTAGGAATCACAGAATCATCTAGGCTGGAAAAGACCTTGAAGATCATCCAGTCCAACCATTAACCTAGCACTGACAGTTCCCAACTACACCATATCCCTAAGCGCCATGTCAACCTAACTCTTGAAAAACCTCCAGGGATGGGGACTCCACCACCTCCCTGGGCAGCCCATTCCAACGCCTAACAACCCATTCTGTAAAAAAATGCTTCCTAATATCTAGTCTAAACCTTCCCTGGCGCAATTTGAGGCCATTACCTCTTGTCCTATCGCTTGTTACTTGGTTAAAGAGACTCATCCCCAGCTCTCTGCAACCTCCTTTCAGGTAGTTGTAGAGGGCGATGAGGTCTCCCCTCAGCCTCCTCTTCTCCAGCCTAAACAACCCCAGTTCCCTCAGCTGCCCCTCGTAGACATGTGCTCCAGACCTTTCACCAGCTTCATTGCCCTTCTCTGGACACACTCGAGTAATTCAATGTCCTTTTTGTAGTGAGGGGCCCAAAATTGAACACAGTAATCGAGGTGCAGCCTCACCAGTGCCGAGTAGAGGGGTAAGATCACTTCCCTGTCCCTGCTGGCCACGCTATTTCTGATACAGGCCAGGATGCCATTGGCCTTCTTGGCCACCTGGGCACACTGCTGGCTCATGTTCAGCCGGCTGTCAATCAACACCCCCAGGTCCCTCTCTGACTGGCAAGATCTTTAAGATCCAGTGCTGGTAGGTTGTAGTAAATACAAACTTGATATCATTACTATGCAATGGAGGAGAATGCAGGGATAGTCGTTCAGTCAATCTCCAGTCTCACAGCACGTAAAACCTGAAGTCTAGGAACACTTGAGATTTTGGGCAGAAAAAAAATTATTATTTCCCCTTGGCAATTTATGTTAGCATATTCTGCCTCAGGTAATGTCACAGTATTTTTGACTGGTCCTACTTTATGGACATGAGGTGAAACAAAATTTAAAAACAAAAGACAAAACTTTGTTACTGTTTTCCCCTTCTATTCTAGTGTATAGCGGGTGTAAATTTAGTACTTGACATAAAAGCCAAGCAGGGTCTAAAAAGTGAATTGTATTTCTTCCGTTGCAGTAGCAGACTGGTAGATGGTTCTACTTTGAACTGCCTGCAGGGAGAATTCTCTTCTCCCCTATGTCTTTTTTTAGCTGATTGCCTTTTACTATGTAAAAGTTAATATTGCATTTCATGTTGAAGATAAATTGTGGCCATTCTCATCAACTCCGGAAATAAATTTCATAGTGTTTTGCCAAATTTTATACTTGGTGTTAATACTGAGCTAGACATTCTTGGGGAAGCAAGTGCATTTTTGGGGAAGTAATTATATTCTTGTTTGTACAGACACCATTCCCGTCCCAACAAGCAAAAAGTATAAAGCTGTTGCTTCAAATACATTCTTTGCTCCTCAGTTAGGATTTGAACAGTTGTTGAAAAATTGAAAAGTTTTTGGAGATGCATGTAAGATCTCTGCTCATGAAAGGGTGCAGTGCACTCAGGTAGGCTATGCAGTCATGGTGTTACTTCCCCACACTGAGATTAGAAGGCAAACTTTGCTGGTTGCTGCTGGTTGTGGGATGATGGACTTCCAAAAAATATGGAAGCTGTAATAATGTTTTTTGTGTTGGTTTTTTTTTGGTTGGTTGGTTGGTTGGGGTTTTTTAAAGGAGAATTTGAGAAAATTTGCCTGTTGTGGGGTAATTTAGTTTAGTTTTGATTTTTGTATTTTACAAATGAAGAAATCATAACGTACAGCAGGATCTGGAATGAAAATTATGGCAAAGAAGCACTTATCCATGTACGTGCAAAAACTCACTTCTGGAAGAAATTACTTCTGGAAGATATGGATATGGTTGTTCCTAGGAACCTCACAGATTTTTGACTCCAGACAAAGTTTGCCTCATAAAATTAAGTAATAGTAGTTGTTGTTGTTATGTGAATCTAGTATTTCTTCTAATAAAACAGGAGTATGCCTACTGAGAAATTTCTGCATGGAGTCAGTCCATAGAAACTGTTGAAAGAATCAGTTTGTTCAGAGCTCACTTTTTCAGCTTGTTGGCTGGATGGCACAAGCATGAAATGCTAGGTACAATATGGGTAATTTCAGTGCAGATTTGTTTCCCTCTCCCCATTTCCTTTCCCTCTTTTCTTCTACTCCCCTTCCCCTTTCCCCTTCCTTTGTATGGCCACTTGCTGCAACAGATGACAGCTAAGTCTACAAAGCAGTTGTTTAAACTCACAGACACTGCAGGTGTGTGTCCCAACGCATTCTCAGTTGCATAGTAGATGAGTATAAAGCAGATGCACAGAGAATAGGCTATAAGAGCTGCACAAGTGCATCAGTTTGCAATATAAAATAAAGGCACACAGAAATGCACTTAATTTCTCCTGTGGTCTTTGTTATACCTTCATTGCTTTGCCCTGAAAGACATCAGATACTTTGAGGACAGATAAACCGCAACAAAAAAATACTGATTACAGAGTGGAATAAAGAGAAAGGTGATACTCTGTATCATAAAGATATAAGGGTACTGAAGAAATAATATTGCTAAAGAATTCCAAGCTGATGCTCTGGGATCCATGCTTGCTACATAGAGTTGCACACAACAGTAATGAAAGGTCACTTTTGTCTAGGAGAGCTCCTAAATGCTTAGACAAAGTGTTAACTTCTGTCGTCTTTTCCTATCTGCAAGAAAATGTTAACAAGGTATTGCCTCTTTTCACTCTCATAAATTACAGGAGCACCTGAGCGACAGGCTTGCAAGTCAACAACTCTATCTGATACTATACATCTTAGAAACCTGTAGGAAGGTGATTTTTTAAAAGTATGATTATTGCACTGTTTTAAGAACTGCAAAACTGTAGTTGCCTTGCCACGTAGTAGGCTCAGCAAAGCACTGCAAAACCCACCCCCAAAAAACCCCAAAACAACAACAAAAAACCCCTATGTAATCTGACCAGAGTGAAAACAGTCATGTGTGATAACTGAATAGTTGAGTGCATGGGATTCAGCATTAGATTGAGTATCACCAGCAACCTCTGTCTAATGAAGAAAGTTGTGTCCACCTAAGGGGTTCAGCAGCTTTGTGAGTTATAGTACTCTCATGCCCAAACACTCTTTATCCTCTTTTATTTTTCAGAGGAAACAAAGACCTCAGTGACCTGAAAAAGCTCAGACTGTGCATCTACCTGTGTGCACTCCTGAAAAGGGGATAATCACTATTCTTCTAAACCATATTTTGTTTTTCAGTGAGGATGTTGAGTCAGTTTCTTACAATATAACCTCAGTTGGAAGCTTTTAATGTTTAAAACTAATCTGTATCTCCTGTTTTCTTTTGTAGTGCAAAACCAAGGAATTAAAGAGAATAGGGATCAAGGAATTCTGAAATTCAGGGAACCTCCATAAAGTAATTTTAACTTAAGGTACCAAAGTACCCAGTATCTTCAAAGCAGACCACTATTACCTGGGTTTTAGTGGGTTGCAGGATCTTAAGGGAACCCTTCTTTCCTCTTAGATAACAGGAGCTGAATCTGGAAATGTTTGTAGGCATCTGATAGAAAAATGGGCTTTGTAAGTGGTTCCAGCTTAATTCCCTGGGAACCAGAAAACAGACTGGGGAACTGGAGAGTAGTCAGAAGGTTAATAGGCTGCCTTTCACCGTGGTGAATAAGTGAAAAGGAGCATTATTGATTTGCTAGGTAGTTAATACATGTTGCAGTTCTGCAAATTCTGTGAATGATTTTTCCAGCATTGTGGAAGTGTAGTTGTTTACATACTCAGGAAGAGTTAAGCGGCTCGGAAACAGTCAGGTTACTCTTTCATGGGAATGTAATTTAAAGAACTCTCATCTGTTATGTTTAAATCTAGTTTAACAAAGATTACAGCAATCTTATATTTTAGGAATTGAGCTTAGTCTCATGAGTTTCAAGGAATTATTTATATTCCCAGTGTTAAAATTCTACGTTAGTAAAAAGCTAGGACACAATTTTATTGAGGAGAGTAGACAGCATGGGGAATGGCTTTTTTTAAAATCACAAAGATGTTTATCTGGATGTACACCTAGATGCTTCTTTACTATGCTAAGAGAAAAGTAGAAAATTCTGGTTTGAAGTTTACATGTTAAAAGTCAGTGTACAGAGTTACAATAAGTATAATAGAAGTCTGCTAAGGGAGCAGTTGGGCAGTGTAAAACAGAAGCACTGTTGCTTCCACTTTAATGAGGTAGTTAGTCATACACAATGTCAAAATATCTTGGTGTAAAACTGAGCGAGCCTTCAGGTAAACCAGGACAGCGTTTTAAAGGCACTCAGTGGCTAAGCCATCATAGTCCAATTGAAAAAAGTATTTTCTCAGTATATGTTAGTTTATTTTGCTTCACCATTTAATTTGCTTTACAGTGTGTAAGTAAATGAATTGCTATTCTGCAACCACTGAATTACATTTTGTAGTTGTAGTTGTACTACAACAAGTAGTTGTACTTAGTGGCTTCTTCTAAGTTGTCAGTAAGAATATTGATTGTTTTTACATGGATTGGGCCTTTTATACGTAAACAGTGAAAGCAAAAGCAAAAAAAAAAACTGCATAAAAAGAGGAAAAATATGTCACTTTCCCCTAAGATTTTTTTTTTTTTTTTTTTTTTTAAACCAAGAAATGCTATATAGTGCAGAAAGGAGAAAACTTCTATGGATCTGAGCCAAAGGCCACTGAAATCAGTAAGAGTATTTCTATGGACATTAGCTGGCTTTCACTGTAACTTAACTGGGCTAATAAATATTTTAAAATTTAGCCTTCTTGCAAGAGTAATCTTAACCTAGTTGTTGAACTTCTAACAAAAGCTATAATTTAGTGTGTGTGAAAAAACAGCACTGGTCCTGTTTTTAAAGAACAAGGAGTTAGCCAATTCTGTCTCTCTAAATCCATGTGAACCTTTTTTCCTTTGCTTTGAGTATGTGAGGCAGCTCCTTCTCAGGCATACCAGAAAAAATTGCATCACTGTCATGCTCTAACGTGAAGTTGAGAGTGTGGGATGTAAATTGAGAAGCTGTAGTAAAAAGACAGGAGCAAAAAAACGTGAACAGGTCTGTGGAAGTTGTCTCCACAGCTTTTTCACTCTTTCCCAGTACCTGGAGAGGATTTCAGACTAAACATAACTTCACTGACCTTAGAAACCACAGGATGAATTTGTTAAATATTTGTTAAATATTTTTTGCCAGTGTTGAAATTTACCGATACACAATTATGTCACATTATCTATCTTCTGAAAAATGAAGCAGAGACCAAAGTTTTACTTGTTCCTCAGGAGGTGAAGAACCTTTAAAAAAAAAAAATTATAAAATCTGGAGTCGTAAAAAAGGTGTAATATGGGCTCTTTAGCACACAAAACTTTGAAATGAGCTTTGATTCAACCTGTTGGGATTCTTGCTACAAAGGTATGTGTCATCTGGGTGCAGAATTCAGTATATATTAAAAAAAGCTAAATCACAGATGTCAGCACCTTACAAACCAGTGAGTAGTATAAACCTGGGGCAGTACACTTTAGGCTGGCTTATTGTAAGCATCTGAAAAACTTACACTGTTATAACGTGCTGCTAAAACACTATGCTAGAGAGTAGTCAGTGCAGAAGAGTCTTTCACAATGGCTCTGGTCTTATAGTAATCACTGATTCTCATCTCAAGTAATCTCTTGCATCCAGGGGTCTTGCTGGAAGAATCCTCAAGTAGGGTGAGTTTGGGTATCAGAATACATCGGCTGGTGAACAGGACACTATACCTTCTCTTTCTCAACAGTGCTTGAGATGTTGCTTTTCTTTTGATTCTGTAACAGTCTCCAATTTTGTGGGGCTGCTTCTCGCACAATACAAATAAATTGTACTGAAGAGTGTTTTCAGTCTTGTTTTTCTTTCATTGAAGTCAATAAGAAATTGTCACTAGCTTTAAACAATAAATTTATATCTGTTTCATGCTTAGCTCTCCTTGAGCATATGCTTCATAGGCTAAGCTGCGTCATACTAGGGGTATCTAACTGGGCCTTTCCACCAGTACCTCTGGATTATTTTAAATTTAGTTTCTCAGAGTGATGATGAATTGCTGTCAAATGTAATTTGTCAGAGGGCCACCCTTGGCACAATGGGTAGTTCTAGTGAAAATACATTTATATTAGCTGAAGAGAGTGCAATTACCTGCAAGTCATTTTGCATAAAAGATAAAAGGAAAGTGTCTCTGACATGCTTGATAGAGGTTAGCAACCCTTTCAGATCTAATCAAATGTTGTGGATCTTTTCATTCTTGACGCAATTTCCTTTGCTCCTAATCAAAGGGGAAATGGATATTTAAACACAGGTAATAAGATTACATTGGCTGTCGGTAAAATATATATGCCATTGTTTCATGCTTGAAGGCTTACACTGTGTGTGCTTGGTAAAAGTATATATGTGTGTCTAACCTGTGTGCCAGTTGGAATGAAGGGAATAAAGATTTGGGGTTTCTCAGGCGGCTGTGACTGAGTTAAAACCTTTTCAAGTTAGTGAGAAGAGTGAAATTGGATTAATAGAGGCTACAGTTCACTGATACTTTAGGCTACTCTTTAAATATTTATCCATTTAGAGATGCATCTATTTAACAATATACAGAGGAAGGATGACCTACTGATAGCCTGTTATCTGGTCTTTGAAAGTCAGTTCTCTGTTCTGCCTGCATGCAGCCTATAGGAAATTGTATAAATCATATTTCAAACTGTAAAATACAGTTATTAGTACTGCCACATTTTATATCACTTTTGCAGGGATTTATTTGTTACTGTGAGATATTCAAGTTATGAAGAAGAGGTCATGTAAATGGCTAAAATACGTAAGGCCAGATCATCCTGTTTAAAGGGCAGAAATAAACTAGACAACAAACAGATTTGATTCTAACCAGTTTCTAGTTTATCCCTTAATACAGAGAAGGAGTATATTCCTTCAGCTTATTTTGTGGAACATACTGCTCCTACACATTTTGTTTAGCCTGTGGCTATAGGTGGAAAATATAGCAAAGCTATTAATTTTGTCTTTTCCTTCGTCCTCTTTCTCCCTGCCCCCCACCACTCACTTCTTCCCATCAGTGAGACTGCTGCTTTTCCGTAATTTAAGCTGGTCTGATGGGGATCAATTTTCTCTTTGCATATTTGCATCATAAAATAAAGTTTGAAGCAGCCCGGTTGTAGTTTGTATGTGGAACTCAGTGTGTCAGGTTATTATTAAATAAAAAGGAATTTCAAATATATTAGAAATGTAAAGAAAAAGATAGCTCCTGAAGCCATGAGTAAAAATAATGAGATTATCAGCTCTGTGTTCCAGAGGTTAACCTAGACTATTCCCCAAGCCACAGTCTATGAATAATTCCTGCTCAAATAGGTATGTGTTGTTAATTCTTGTGACAGATAGTTCAGTCCCTGGGTGGAGTTAAACACAACATCTCCTATTCTGTAAAACTACTTAACTATACTAACAGCAGCCAGTGGGAGCAACACAGTTCCAAACCTGAGCATTGATAGTGGTAGTGTGTGTGCTCTGAACTGTGTGCACATGGTCAGTGTGGTTGAAATCAGCTGTGAGATGGGACACACATATGTAGTCCATTACAGAACTGATATCAAGGCGTGTATATATATATATATGTGTTTTTCCCTCTTTCTACACTTTGTTTTCCTTAATAGGGGTAGGGAGTAGGAGATAGGGGAGGGCAAATTACGAGTGATAATTCTATGAGCATTTTTATTTACAAAGTCGTTGTTATCAGTGGAGTCAAGCTGTCATTGATAACATAGCTACTCACACAGCAGTCACTTAAAATGTTTTTTGCTCATACATTAACTCATGGGGTAAAAGCTGGAAGATGAACCCCAACTGAATACTCCAAAGCAAAGGGTTGGACTTGGGAAGGCTAGGTTGGACCTAGAAGCCACCAGTAGCTTCTGGGGTAGGTATTCATAAAGTCCCTAAATCAGTCCTTTATTTCATCAAATGTACATGTAATCCTGTAGTCTTTATATGCATTTGGAACCACCACCCTCTTGAATATGGTTTGAACTACACAACCTGTTGTTAGTACTGGGTATGCTGTGGCCCTCTAAGAATTCAGCAGGTTCTTGGTGTCTTCAGATTATTGGCACATACAGAATCAACAGGTCTGCTACGCTGCAGAATTTATCAGTCCTGGGAAACTTTCATCTACTAACTTCTCAGAATGTATTTTTCCTGGGGAGGTTTTTTTGTCCAAATATATAGGAACCCATTCATAGGAAATTCACACCAATGAGGCCTTTTGATATCACCACTCTGCCCATCTTTATCAAAGTTCATTTTGCAGTATTATCAATTGACATGTTCACTGGTACTTCATGATCTCTATAATCACTACATTTACCTGTAAGCATAAGCTTCTTATGCTACACTATGACAGTGATTATCATGATTAATAAATCAATACATACAAATGCAGTTAAGCATAGTGCAAGGTGCAGTAAAAGGTGAAGAGTAAAATTTCCCTTTGGGCTCCATTCCTTAAAAGAACATCCTTAAGGTCGCCCCATGAAACACTGATAATGGCAAGATGTTTCCAAGTTTTAACATAATTGTTCTGTTAGCCTATATGTTCCCTTTTCTCTATTAATGTGCACAAGACAATATGTACAATAGATCTTCAGTTCTTTTATACAAGTACATCTTACCCTGGCGTTAGATATAACAATATCATCATCCTGTAATTTAGCACAGGTAAATTATTGGTCATTACTGGCAATGGTAATGATTATCAGAACATTCTCATGCAGCTCTCATTGCTCGATGTTGATGACTTGAGCTGACTGAAAAGTCTCAGCTAAGCAAAACTGCTTTCAGAGTAAGATCTGCTTTAAAAGTTTTAAACAAACTTTCACAGATTATTTTGTTTCAAAATAAAGGAATCAACACCTTTACAAACAAAAAATAACAGCATCTTTAAAAAAACAACACATTTTCAGATAAAACAGCATTTTACAAGAATTGCATTACTAGATTTGACTGTAACTGCTGCGTATGTTACAGAATGACCTACAAATAATATTTTACTTCAGAGGAAACAGAACTGTGCAGTATCAAAACAGATAGGCCCATATTCATCTCCTCTATCCTAAGGCCAGAAGTGGCTAATCTTTTTGGTCACTGGTGACAAAATTACTTAAGGAACACTGTAATTTATTGCTGTTTGTGTCAGTCCACATCCGTGTCACTGCCAAAGTTGGTACTACTGTGAAGGGATCACCATTACTGCTGTAGTCATTCATGTGGATTTTAATTCAGAGCCTTGATTTATCCTATATTCATCACAGTAATATATCCCTTCCTGTATTAATTGCTTTCATGAGATGCTTATGTCTTACCTTTGGCTGAATAAAGACCTTGGTTCATTTCGTATGTAAACAAATTTTTTTAAAAAATCATATGGAAATGTTCTCATACGAATTGAGAATATTTTTTTTTCCACTGTGAATGCATGATCTACTCACTTGCTAGTAAGAACATTCTACTACAGTATGTTGTACAGCATAAGCCAATTTTAACCCTGATTATGAAGAAATGTTTAGCTGATACTACTCCAGAGCAATGTTTTTAATTTTTCATGAGCAATGCCCTGAGATAGAATATCTATTTTATATTATATGAGTTTGGCCAGTAGTTAATGAAGCTGAAAAGTTAGGACTATCACACTTATCACCTTCCAATTATAACAAAGCAGAGAAAATCCTGACAGCTGATGAGAAGAAAAAGTGTAATTTGTTGATTTAGTTTTTCATTGCAAATTATTCAGCAAGGGTCTAACATTTACATTAGTCTTTCTCTTTGTTTTTCTTTTTTTTTAAAGTGAAACGCAACAAAACACATTGCTTTGTATTTGAAGCATTTACAATGTAGAGCTGAGGTAGCTTAATAAATTATTGACTGTTCACATCCAACTGAAATTTGTTCCCAAGGTATTCTGAAGCTGTAGACACCAGGAAAAACTGAAGAAACAGAGTAAGAAACAGTATA
The DNA here is from genome assembly GCF_031877795.1 of Strix aluco. Taxonomy (NCBI): domain Eukaryota; kingdom Metazoa; phylum Chordata; class Aves; order Strigiformes; family Strigidae; genus Strix; species Strix aluco. The sequence continues at coordinate 84,643,321 of NC_133931.1, read as the reverse complement.
TATTCCAGGTACATGTTTTAAAATAACAAAATCACATTTTAATTTAATTTTTTAATTAAATCTTCAGATTCTGGAAATAAAACATAGAGGTATTCAAGGTACTGTATAAGAAATAATACCTTACTAAAATACTTTTCACTTCTTTCCTCCAAAATGGTTATATTGAATAACATTTCCTTGACCTGAATTACATGCCATGCACATTAACTTGGTTTTGTCTTTTGTGAGTTTGTTTTTTAAGCACAGAGAATACAGAAAAATTATTCACCCTTTCCCACAAAATAATTTCTCATTTTTAAACTGGAGTAGTCACACTGTAACTCTCAGTAGTCACATGGTAATTCTCAGAGTTACTGTCATTCATTCGGAAAAACAGACTTCCTATGTGGACTTCTATCCAGACAAAAACCCCTTGAATCAAAAAATCAGTGTTCAAAAATTAGTTTTAGTAAAGAAATTACTTGCAGAGAAGACACAAAAATTACATCTGTAGCCAAATTGCTAGCAAACAAATGGAAATATTTGTTCCATAATATATAATTAGTTACTTTTCAACCTTCTGTATTAAGATGAGCTTAATTATAATTCTTTACTCAATATGAGTAATAACTAGGCCTATTTTAAGAACCAAATGAGTTTCAACTTAGTGCAAGCCAGTTACTCTTCTTGTTTGCCATGTCCACTGAACTGACACTAAAGCAAGCTGAACTAAATTTTTACATTTCCAATTTAGGAGTTTTATTGAAAGAAAACAGAATGAAGAGTTATATGTGTACATTACTTCTCAAACTGGGAAAGTGGTAGGGTATTTCTTGTTACATGTATTTATGTTTTTGTATCTGCACACACAAAATACACCTATACTCTTTCATTATGGTATACATAGATGTAATGCAAAGCAAGAATAGATTTGATGTGAAATCTTTTAATTTGGTGTCATTAAAAGGGCTTGTAGTACACTGGTTAGAGCATGATAGTCTGAGATGTAAATTCAGTTTCCTTCAAGGAGATGAAGAAGTCTAGCTGATTTGATAGTTAATGAAGATTAACTTTGCTAGTAGTGAACCACTGTTTGGCAAGTGGACAGTGACAGTACTGTTAGTACCAGTACCTTGTATCTACCACTGTTTTTTCCTTTTTGGGTTGGTTTTTTTTTTTTTCTTTCTTTCTTTCTTTCTTTCTTTTAAACCTGCTGGAAAAGACTGGAGCTAGAAAATTGATTTTTCTCCATCTTCATCATACCTCTCAGAACAACCTTAAAATAAACTGCGTTTACCATAAATCCACTAAAATTAGTAATTGAACTTGAAAGCTTCCTATATTAAGAGCCAGACAGAAACTTTGCAGTTCTAGAAATGTGTAAATATTGGAAACACACAATTACTCAGTGTGATTAGTAATGAAAATATAGTGCACAGTCTTGGAATTCTTACTGAGGTCAAATTCATTCCAAGTCATTGAAGACGAGACATTGTTGATTTTGAACTTGGAAAAGGAGGCAATGTGTGCTAACCTTTTTTCTGGGATGGCTGTGAGACTGCCTAACACGATCCCCCTCTTTTTGTGCTGCAATGATACTGTGTTCACAGAGATGTAAAAAGAGAACAGGTAGCAAATGCAATTGTGAAAGAACGTGTTTGAGTGGACAGCAACACTAATTTTACAAAATGCCTGGATGCTGGCTTCAGGCATTGTTTTGGCTTACCATCATCTTCACTGTTAAAAAAAGAAAAAAGGTAGGAATTGCTGATATGTGATACAAGGACAGGACTGCTGCCAGGCTGCATTCACACTTGTCTGCTGTCATTCGTGATTTAGCGAGACAGTGATTAGTACACTTACAGCACACCTACTGCATTTAGTACACCCACAGGCTGGGTCCGAATATATCTCATTCCATATGAGACAGTTTGCTAGATGTTAGAAGGCATGACTGCTAGAAAGTCAGTGAGTGATATTTATGCAAAGTTATTGATAGAATTTACTGTGAGCTGTTTAAGCTGTGATAAGTGAGAAATCATTGTCCTGAAGTTATGTGTGTTAAACAACAAGGTCTTATACTGTCTTGTAAGAATTACAGTGCATCTTCCTCTTTACGTCCTGTCTTAGGAGACACTGTGTATCAGTTTTACAGGATTAGAAAAATAAAAGGGAAAAACAGATACCTGGATAGATGGGTAAAAATTTTTTTCATATATATATTTGTTGTAATTTATTTATTTTTCTGAGCTTAAGAAACAGGTGTTTTCTGTGACTTTTCAATAAAAGCTTTTATTTTCTTCAGCGTATCATTAACAATGCTTTCTTCTAATCCTCACTTCACAGAATCACAGAATCACAGAATTGTCTAGGTTGGAAAAGATCTTGAAGATCATCCAGTCCAACCATCCACTTAGTGGACTGTGTGTACTTTCTTGTGGGTATTTATGAATCCAGACTGATGTTTGTTTCCTGTAGGATCATATAGGGGGGGAAAAACAAACTTCAGAACATTTAAAGTCACCCTGACTGAAAAAAATATACATAAATTTCACCAGTTCTGTCTCCAGACAAGAAATAGATGCATGCCTACGTTATTCTTCCACTTCTCTCCATTTACATCTTTACCTTTTAAAGTCAGTGTGAATATTGAAACTTTGTAATGCACCATATGGGTCACAGAATTTGGACAGTGTAGAATCCACAGAGAATGGGGGAGTTTAAATAAGGATGTACATGAAGAGTGGCTTTATGCCATGTTGTGCAGTATAAAAAGGTATAAATTAAAATAAGGAGCTATAAACATAGTATGTTTGATAGCTCTGGTTCTTAATTTGAAAATAAAAAAATAGTGTTCTGTATTTGAATAATAAAACATTTTAGGAAAAAACTTGATATAGTATCTGTGTAGTCAGTAACTACAGTGAATGGATACAGGGATAAACTCAACACAATAATCTTTATTTTGCATCTTTGGTGCACGTCTATCCTAAAATTTATTCTGCTTCGGTAGGAGCTGGATCAGGACCACAGTTAATTACTAACAGCACTTGATATACTGTAATTTGACCTTAATTTATTAATACAGACATGCAGATATGCACCTAAAGCTATTAGTTTTAGTTTAAATGTGCTGTGGTACCTCAGGGCACTGTACAAATTTACTAAAGAATCAAGAATTACTTTATTCAGGAGCTAAATCTTGAATTAATGTTTAATGAGAAATTTAACCTTGTTCTTCCTTGTTATGAAACAGCTCTTAAGAGAACTTGCAGTACAGCAGGAAACCAGGGAAAATTTTATATTTCTCATTCTTTTGAAGAGCTAGGGAACAGGTCAGTACATGGATTACAGGTCTATGTCTTGTAACTGATATGTCCCCATTAAAAATAAAGCATTTTTTAAATTCTTATTCATGAAGCATGAATGAAATTTCATTTTTCTCTTAAAACGGGAGAAATAGGTTTTTTGGTGTGCATAAAAAAAACCCACATCTTGAAATACAAGCTTTGAAATTCATCGCTACTAGTAAAGCATGCATTTATTATATAGCCACACACTGAAGGAACACTGGATTTAGATGACTAAATTTAAAAGTCAGTTTGACACTATCTTGAAAACTGCATTTTCACTTACATGTAAATGGTGTCCTCATCTCTGTGTCACAATGAGTTCTCTTATCTCTGCAGTAGTCCTAGGCATATCCTCTCAGTTATACTGGTAGTATGGCAACATTTCCGTTTCGTCTGGAAAAGCAAAAGTGACGATGACATTTTATTCTTACGCTGACAAAAATTAAATTAAGTATTTGTGCATTAGCAAAAATAGTGAAGACATTGAGGAGACACCTGCATTCATTCAGTCTACAAGGTGTGATTCTGAATTAAAATACTGTCCTAGTTTAATGACGCTGGATTTGTTGTGTGTCTGTGCACTGCTTATATGACTTTCTATGTCACACTGTGTAAGCAGAAGATGAAATGCTAGCGTGGGGTCAAGTTATTAAATACCCATTGGGGTACTTAATCTGTACAAAGACCATGGTCGAAGAAGGTACATCTGAATGTTCTGATTCCTAATGAAGACAACCTGAACACATATTATCTTTGATGTCACAGTGATAGAAGTGAAAAAGAATTGCTTCACTGTATAACCTGAGTAGAATTACTTTGAGATTCACATTTTTCTATGCAACCTTTATTCATTTACACTTGAATTTTAAAGCCCATACTTGATTTTTACGTTTTTTGATACTGAGTTAAAATTGCTGAAGTTATTAGACTTTATGGAACAAGATGCTTACATGATAGCATGATAATTTAACAAAGAATGGGTAGGTTAATCTAGTCCTGATGAAGTCCTCTGTGTGAAATCCTAACTTTAATGAAGAGACGGAATGTCCTTGTGTCAGGTTTCTTCCTTTGATTCCCTCTTTTCACAGAGCATTGCATTCTAAGTATTTCTTGTTATTTCTGAAACCATGAGCTGAAATTCTACAGTTCTGATATGTTTCAGATTAGGCTGGAGAAGAGACATTGGGCTCTTAAGTATGTACAGATATTCATGCCAAAAGCAACTTTGGTGGTTTTAGTATGAAATATCCAATTTAAATTTATCACTGCCTCAGCTTGATGAGTGGTCTTCTATCCAGTAGATCCATGAAGTAGAAGCTATGCTTGTACCCCAGCAACTCAGTGTTAATCTGAAGTCTTCCTTCATCTGTTAATAGAGATAGATTTAAGTGTGTGACATGCCAATGCCAGCACTGAGTTGGAAATTCTAAGAGACAAGATGTTGCTAGGGACAATAATGTTTTTAATTATTCCGGAAAGATATACCAAAACTCACCTGACTTTGCCCTGAAGTCAACCTGGCCTGAACTACTGAAGGTTAGTGTCTATGCACTTAGATTTATATGATATGCATATGTATTCTTGGACTTTAGAGAAATATGAGGCAATTTTTCTTCAAATATTTGAAAAGTAAAGACAAGTTTTTCACTGTTAAAGATGGCTATGATTTCCCAAAACAGTAGTTGGATCACTATTTGTATTTTGCTCCTCAGATACGCTAGAATAGTGGAATTCGAGTGCAGCCTAATTCTGAGAATTTGTAATGAGGTTTATAAAACATACTTTTTTGTTTTGTTTTGTTTTCCTTTGTATTTTCAGTCATATCACCAAAAATTACATTTATTTTTAACCCTTGCATAGGAAAAAATAATATTCAGTGTTTACAGTGTTGACTACTATCTCGTGACATTGTCTTATTTTGCAGAATTAGATCTCAATGTTATGCATTTTCTCTGTAACTATGGTAGGTTATTGGTTGGATGTGCACCTCACCTAGACACTGTTGCTTGACTCACATGTCAGTGCCTTTTTTTATAGGTTTTGCTCAACTTTTTGTCTGCAATTCAAGAATGAATTTGTCCAAGCAGTTCAGCACGTATTTAAATGCCTTCATAACTGGCACTGCAATGTGCTCTGTTTGCACAAACATATTCTGTATAATGATAACATACTTTGTGTGAATTTTACTTCAATTATAAGAATCCTGTAAATTCTGTTTGTTTTACCGCATATCTGTTGGAGGTTTTGGCTTTGGATATATATCTGAATTTCAACTCAGTCGTCTTTTTTGTCAGAATGATCTCTTAAAGATCTTGAAACTCAGGCTCTGCCACAGTTGTGTCTTAAAATATCCAGAAAGTCCCTGAGTGTGCAGTACTTCTGACATCTCTGAGTCTATCTTTTTTCTAGAAATCAAGTAGGAAAAACACATTACAGTCTTCTAGTTCAGTCACTGTTTAGTAATAAGTGAAATGATTCAAAAAAATTCAAAGCAATTTTCCACAAAGAATATCATTCTTAAATGAATGTCATTACTGACTTGTCAACTTGTTTTACTGTAGGCATCAATCTTCAGGGTGTTTCAGAGTGTCCTGGGGTATTCCTTTTCATTTCACTGGTGGATTATTCCAAATAGTAATAGCAACATTTGTTCAAGATGGGTGAATAGAATCTAAATAGCTGGGCTAAGAAGACCTGAACTGTGGGGTGTGCACAGTATATAGACATTAAAAATTTGGGGTTCAGTTGTAATTTAAGAACTTGTGAATCAAAGCATGTCTCATTTTACAGGGCTGCTGAGTAACAGAGGAGATCTGGAACACAGCCACACAACTGAAGTGATCAATAATGGCAATTAACAGCAAGTGGTTTATGGCAATTTGAAGTGTTGCTTCACTTTCTGGAAGTGAAATGAAATTGATCTTCTTCTGCCTTTTACTTCACCTTGCCTAGTTTAAACTTTCTTGTAAATGGTTCACAGAAACAGAGAATTGTCTCTAAGCTAACTTGTCCTCCCAATAATTTTATTGCCTTATTTATTTTAGCGTTTCAACTGCTTTTATAGACTGTCTCTTCTTTTCTACTCTCTTTGGTCTCATTATTCATCCAGAGATTTTCATGCTTCTTTTTGGCCCCCACATAAAATCTCACGGTTCAAATTTTTCATGTTCACTAAGCCTGCAATTACATGTGTCCTTCTTGAACCTTGTGTCTTATTTCAAATCTCTAAGAGAATTATCATGTCAGGATTATCCACATGTTTCAGAATAAAAGATAATAAATGGAAAAAGATAATGTTGGGGACTAATTCATGCCACTGAGAAGAAACAAAATTAAGGACTTTACAGTGAAATGCCCTGCAACATTTCAAACTTGACACTCAGATTATGAACTGCTTATCTGGTCTCAATGCCAAGAACAGTTAAGGAAATAGTCTTTCAGACAGGCACAAGGCATCCCAGACAGATGTCCTCAGCTCAAAGGCAGACCAGGAAAGGAGGCTGTGGGAAAAAAGAAAGGAGACTAATATTCACACAGTTAATTGGTTCCATAGATTTTATTGTTTGTTTTGTTGTAAATCCAGGTGCTTTTTAGATTTTTATAGAAGAACCTCATAGCACACTTCTAGTATTGTATATAGGTCTAATGGGGAGGATGGGTGCAGGAGAGCTGCTGGTTTTCAGTGCAGCAGTTAAGCATTGTAACTGACAGAATAGCCTTTTGGTTTTGCAAACTCAGTGAGTGGGGTCTCTGAGATTTGTTGCATTTGGTGTAGTTATAAGAGAATAGCTGTCCACCAGATATACCTGCAGTTTGCTCTAGAAATAATTTCTCATTATGTTCATTGTGGATTTTATCCCAAGTCAGTTGTAGTTGACAAAGTCACAGATTACCAAGATGAATTGCTGATCGCCTGTGGGCTCAGGTTTTGTTGATGGGGAATATATTCAGATTTGGGAGCACTAGGTTCACTGTGAAATGTAGACTCTTTTCAGAGACCTGCCCACCACATCATTAGTAATTGCAGGAGTATTTCCAGTTCTCTTGCCTTCTGCATACTGAAGACATCTCCTCATTGTGTAAGACAATCCAAAATTAACTGGGCTCTGTGTGTGAAAGAAAGAATAAGCTTTGGCTTTTTCTACTGTATACTTTTCTTGGAGCTCTCAAGAAAAAATATATAAGCATGGAGGCAGGAAAGGTGCAGTGTTTAGAAATACAACATGAATTTTATTTTTGCTCTGATTTTCAAGATTTTAAAATATTTTGTTATTTATTTTGGCACCTCATTTAAATCTTAATCTAGTCTTCAGTACTGTGGCATTAACTGTACACAGTACAGTCTAACAGGCAAGTAGAGTAATATACAAAATTGTGAGATATAGACATATCTCACTAATAGGTAAATTTTCTGGATTTCCTATGTTTAATGTATTTACCCATACTTGGCTGCTTTTTACATTTTCAGGGAAAAAAAAAAAAAGTCTTTTTTGAAAACAGGAAATTAAAGATAAAATAATGACTGAACACCCCCCCCCCCCAACAATTTTAGCTTAGTTATGTCAGTTATAATTCTAATGAAAACAAATTAAGAGGAGAATACATGTTTGAAAAGTTAACAGATTGTACAGGTTTATGTCTTTTTTGCTTTTCTTCTTTTATGAAGTCATATTTATGCAAAATTCAGTCTGAGTAGGTTTATTTGATTTGACAAGTTGTGCTGTGTTCTTTCATGATATTTGTGTGGTGTGTTGTGGTTTTTGTTTGTTGTGGGGTTTAACTAATGACTCATCAAGATTCTATCAGGTCAAGAAGATTGCAGAGATTTGTGATGTTGGCAAAAATTGAAAGGTCTCTAGTAAGTGTTTGAAATACTTTACTTGATGTTGTTGGTTAATGTTCCTCAAAACCCTGTGTGTATTAGCATATTATCAAACCTAAGTGGTATTCAAGACCTTTTATAAAAATTAAGATTTCAGTGCTCAAGTTTTGAGTTTTAATAATATCAATATAGAGCAGTCTCTGATACACTTCTTTTCAAATTATGTCATCAACAGACATCTACAGTTATTTTAACTCTAGATTTTTTCACTTTATTTCACTAACTTAATGCAGTTTTCTTATTTTTCCTCTATACATGTTCAAATTACAACAGAAATTGTATTTGCAATTAGTTTTTATGACTAATACTTGTCTCTTTTTATCTGTAACCAAGGCTTACTATTCTCCTGCTGTATTAATATTCCATCTAAGCTTTACAAGCTTTAAAGATTTTTTTTTTTTTTTTTTTTTTAAAGTCAAGTCAGGTTGTGTAGTCAAGAAATTGACCTAACAATTCAATTCATCTTCCATTCTTTGCATTTCCAGGAGGAAATTTGGATTATCTTGCTCATTATGAATCTCTGATTTTTTCAATTTTATATTCAAGACTAAGCTGTTGTTCTGATGCCATTATTCTACTCTCTCTTTCTCTCTTTAATTCAGTGCTAATGCCATGAGACACTTATTCTCTAAACTGTCCTAGTGATTTGTTCTTTTTTTTCTGTCTTGTGAGCGAATCCCTGCATTCACATCACTGCTCAATGAACTAAATTGGGATTAATTGATGGGAGTTAAGATAAACTTTTTTTTTCCTAGATTAAGCAGTAGATTAGAGAAAATGTTGTCATCTTAATTTTAGAGCAAGTTTTGCCTAGAACCTGCCCAGTCTGGTTTATCATGTGTATCACACATACTTAAATCAGCTTAAATTAGGGAACACTATAAAGCAGAGTTATAAAGTTCATCCTGAGACAGAAGGAAAAGCAGCTATGCTGTTTAACATCAGTTTAAACTCATTAGATGCTTGTGATAAAATATATTGCAATAAATTAATTTCAGGATATTGCAGATCTTTAGGTAGTATCTTTCATATCAAAGGATCCCAAAACTGTCACATAAAGGTGTTACTTTATCTGCTCTCTGTAATAAAATACAGTAAAACAAAGGGAAAATATAATGATGTAATTTGTTAAACCAATTAGTAATATATAGTAATAGATGACACTTCAGGAGCTGATTATGATTTTCATGTCTAATTAAAAGTTTAATCTCTTTGTTCCAAAGAGGTTTTAATCCAAACACTAATATTGGTATTCAGTAGCTTACTGTAAAGTGAAATGATGGCTACTTGACAGACAAGTGTAGCATAGGCAGTGCCTTCACAGCCCCTACATAATAAGACATTGCACACATTGGACATAGACCTTTTAGCATCCAGTTTAGAAATAGGTATTTCATGTAAATTTAGACTTTGATGTCACATCAGTATGACAGCTGACAACAGCCAGTAAATACAGAGGTGGTTCTCAGCACAGTTTTATGTAAAACTCAGTAGGTATTGTCAGATGATCTGTATGAAGCATCCCAGGCAAGAAAGAATGACAAAGGTATTTTTGAGGAGGAAGAGAAGTAAAAAGGGTGTTGGATGGTGGATGAGGGTTTCACTTGTTGGAAAGAAATCAGTTGTTATAAAACCAAGGACTTCAGCTGTTGCAGTATTTCCTTAATTTACAAACGAGAATGATTTTGTAAATGGCTTCTTTATATTCATTTATGGAAAAGAAAACTAATAAATGTATTGTAGGTACCCACACTGTTGGTTTTACTTGGTGAAAGTGAAATTGTTAATGCTGGGAAGCAATGGCTTATCTGTGAGCATCCTGGCATTTGGGAAGCTTTCTGATATGACTTCAATTCACTTAGCCTTCTCTCTCAGACCTGAACCTCCCACTAGCACTGGTTGTTAGGAGTGCCACATGTGAAAGATGGTCTCTTCAGGTGAATAAACACTGTGCAGAGAATAAACTGAAGACCCAGAATTGTTTCCTGTTGTGATATAATATGTAGGAAATGAAGCTAGCATGTACATTAGAACCTATCCCCTGTGTGTATGTAGGTCAATAAATTGTTTTTACTTTATTTTAATTTTTTTGTTTTGGAACTAGGGAGACACTTACTTAACGTGTTGTATAAACTTGTTACTGAGGCACGGGCATTCAAAATACCCCATATTTTAGAGATCATGCTGATGCAGAAAGGACAATAATCAGCACAATTTCAGGAGGACTGTTAGCAGGTCACAAGCCTTGTTGATCTGCAGCTTAGGGCACCAGCAATCAATAGGCTTCTCTATGGCTTCATACTGGAAAGGCCAGTGAGGTTGTCCATCCGGAGAGCCATAATGGAAAGCAGAAGCCAAGACAATCTGAAAGGAACACTGTGGGGTGACATAGACTTTGGTGCCAGCCAGCACTCTCCCTAGGTTTTAAAGTAAAACCTGCTACAAAGATTAGACCAGGTGAAGACCTCTGCAACTTTCTGTATGCTGATGAAGCTGCTGCCTCAGCAGTTGCGAAGCAGCTGCAGATCCATATAAGGAAAGAGCAGCCAGTAGATGTGCATGCTTACGGTGCGAGTATGATCTTCCAGATGTCTCTTCAGTTGTTAAGGAGAATGCATTAGCATTTTTCTCTGTGAAGAAGGTGTAACACATGTTTTCTGAAGTGCTCTAAAATAAATTGTATTAAAATTGATGCCATATGAAAATTTATTTTGCTTAATTTTAAGTGGAGCTGAATGATGGCAGTCCTCACTGAAGTTAACTTGAGTTCCTGACATCAAGTCAGTATCAGCACTGTGGGAGAACCTGGTCTCATTTTCTAATAGTTTTCATATCTACACTTTAGTCTTTTAATTCTTTTGCTTAGAATGCTCTCTGTGCTGATGGACTTGTCTGCTTGCTACACAAATGGACTCTTTTCTATGTATGTAGCAGTGAATTGTTCATTTGCAAAGTAAGACAAAGAGTGGTCATGGAAATCTTACCAATTAGAGAAAGGAATTTCAAAGGCAGGAAGGGACATGGGGCATGGGCATGAGCTTCTTTCCTTTCTGCTATCAACACTGGTTAACAGTTAAGAGGTTGCTTTATTTTGTGAAAAACAAGGTAACCAGATCCCTCTCTGGGGTGGCAGGGGGGAAGTGAATTGGAAAATAAAAGTGAGGTTTATTCTGTTTACATTTTATGTAACTTTAGTATGGGATCACTCAGGTTTCTTTCTGCACTATGAGGTGCTAATCAATAATATTTAAAATGTAATTTTAGTTTAGTGAATCTTGACATCTAATCAATACTACTTTTGATTTACCTAATCAAGTTTGCATATTGTAACTTGAGTAATATATGGATTGGCATTTAAAGAGTGAACATTTCTTCAATTTCTTCTTTGAGGATTACAATTCTATGTGTCTGTATAGTATAGACAATAGGACTGTAGTCTTTCAGCTGCATTCACTGCCAAAAATGGTATTGCAAAACCGTTTTGTCTAAAGAGGGCTAGATTACCTAAGGTTACAGGACTTTTTTTTTCAGTTATTACTATTTTATGGAATCCTAATAAAAGGTTAATATACTTTTCATTACAAGTATTTAATAGTGTAATACTAGCAATGTGGAAACAGGGTTTTTTGTGGTGTTTTGGTTTGTTGGTTTCTGGGTTTTTTTGTATAGGAGAAACATATTGTGTACTGTGCAGTGTGATCCCTGATGCTACAACATTCTATTTTGGCATGATCATAGCACTGAAATCAGTGTTAAGAATCTCACTGAACTGAAAGAAAGCAGACTTTACTGAGGAACTCATTTTTTAACCCATACTGCCAAAGTGAAGCTTTTTTAATTTTTTCATCTGAGCCATTACACTATATTAGTTATCCATGTTTGTTTTCCTTTTCCATACGCCATTCTAAAGACTTGCTTTATCTAATGTTTTAATGGATTAAGGACAATTCTTTCTGGTGCTACAAAGAACTTGTAAGCAACTATAAAGTTTAAAGTAAATGGTTGCAGTTAATGTTGTAGGGAACTGAAAATGAAGCAATATTTTTATGACATAGAAAAAACTTGAAATTTTCTTGAAAATAAATCTGTTTTTCTTAACACTGAGCACAGATATATGTTGGCAAATTTCTTTAAAATGTCTATTTTTTTTGAACAATCAGTAATTGATCAGTCAGCAAACACTCTACTGTATGTTAAAATGTGGAGGGCAACCAGTTGCTCTTCTTTCAAATCACAGGCATAAAACTATTTTCCTTGCATGGGAAATTAAAGAAAATATGCTTTTTTCCAATAGGAAGAACTCTGTAAGCGTTAACAGTCTTTAGCAATTCAGGTTATTTTAATTTGTAACTTGTATGGGTGAATTACATAAGAAATTTATTCGTGAGGGACTTAAACCACTTGTCTACTCTGATTAATGACTTAATTTCTTATGGCCTGTTGACATTAGCATTAATGTGAGCATTATGTGAGCAAGGGGTGTTCAGTCAGACTCTTATTATTTCAGTTTCCTCCTTGCAAAATGAGTGCAGTGTGTTGTTGTTCTGCATCAGGAAGCACTTATGGAAACCTATCAGACTATGACATCCCCAGAAAATACAATCTTTGAATTCATGAGTAAATACCTTTTGTAGGTGCCTGTGTATTTTGACCACAATGAAGTGATAGCCATTGTTTCTTTCAGCTCTCCATTTCAGGGACTGTTACTTGATTTTTTCCAGTGAACTGAAATGTTGTGTTATTTTTAGTAAGTTCCTCCAATCTCAGTCTATTTTTATGATTATATTCTCATGGAAGAAAACAGTCCATGGATGCTACAGCAAACTTTACCATGATCCCTGATCTTCACAAATAATAAACAGACTTTTTTCACTCTTCCAGTCATACTGGAAATTATTTTTAATGAAGGATAAAGACGGCAGGTAGCAAAATCAGAAAGTTAGCTGAAACACTGCCAGAAAACAGGTGGTCTTAGTACCTCAAAATAAATCTGCCTATAGTTTTTACTAAATTAGGGACTGGGCTTAATCAGTGGCATATGATATTCATAGTGTTTTAATAATTAGCATATTTCTCACACAGTTGTTCCAAGAGAGATTGCCTGGGAATGGCCAAGGGATAACATGGGCCAGAGACCATTCCCAGCTGCCAGACTGAACAAGGTCACTCTAACTTTGTGAGAGAGGGGGAGAGTTCAGCTTTATAGATATGAACAAAGCTGTTTCATGGGCCTTTGTCCATTTTGTGTATTAAGATAAAGCCTCAGTGTCTCTCAAAAACCATGTCAGTATTTTGCTAACAATGTGCTGCTGCTATCCTTATATCAGCTATGAATAAAAAGAGCTTGCAGGTGTATGGGAATAAACTAGAGGTTTGGTTTCTTTCTTTTATTTAAACTAGGAAAGAACTGCTTGACCTTGATTTTGTTGATTGTAAAAGGCTGGTCTGTTGGTCATGAGTTGCTGGTCTGTTCAGATCCTCTGATCAGCTTCCTTAGCTGTGCTGGCTAAAACCAGGGCAGCGCTAAACTTGGCCATGAGCTTCGAGATAAAGTGGTGCTTCATTAGAGGAAGAAAAAGTCAAGGTTCATTTTCTTCATTCTCTGAGCAAGCAGTGTGACACAGCTTGTGTCTCTACAACTGTAGTCTTACCCCTCTGAGGGACAGGGTGGTAGTTTATCCACCTGCCTATTGGAAACAGCTGCTGCTAAACACTTGTGCAAAATGGATACAGTCAGTGTCAAGGAGAGACCTACTGGGCATGAATTAAAAATATGCTGAGGGGGTGCCAGTAATCAGACAGTGTGGATAGTCATGTAGCATTGCCCAGCCCTGTGCACTGGCCCTATTTAGTTCACTGGTGCAGACATAACCACATAGTACATTTCAAAAACAGACTTTTCTGGTAACTAGATCAACTCAATTTCCATTCTTTTTGCATAGAAATATATTGTGTTCACAACACCAAGAGAGAAGGAGAAAGAGAGAGAGGAAGAAAGAGAAAACTGGTCCCATGACTCTCTTCTGTAATAATCTGGTATCACATGTAGGCATCAATATTAATGCTCTATCTCTACAAACTAACAGCATGAGGAGCACTTACTCTCTCATATGTTGCTAGTCAGTCAGTCTATCAAACATTAATTTAACTATACAGTGAAAAATATTATTGGAGAACAGTGCTTTTTTATTTGGATAACATGAACCCTCATCACATTTTCAGCTATTGCTCCTCCTCTGTTTAATCTCAGATTCCTGAGATTCCTTTCTTTTGCCAGCAAGAGCTTTTCATAGGGGAAAATTTTCTAGGTTTCATACTAAAAGGCAAAAGAAATAAAATTACTGGATTATTCAGAAACTGTGGGGTGTGTGAGTTGTTTGTTTTCTTGTGGTTTTTTTGCATTTTGTTTTCACTAAGGAAGGCAGTTTATATTTTTTTAGGACACAATTCTTGGTAATTTCTAAAAACTAAAAGTTTTGTGTATACACGGAAATAGGTAGATGCAGGTAATGTAAAACATGTATAAAGAGAATATATTTTGTAACTTAGGTCATGCACATTTGTTGGCTACTGAAAGTCTTTGTATTACAGTTTTAGTGACTATGACCAAGAAGTGTAAACAAAACGGTGTTCAGATTTTTAAGGCGGCACTTCTGTACTAGCTCAGGGAATGTATTTGCTAGTAAGATATACTGATACTGCTTTCTCATACAAATCTTAGTCTGAAACATTTTGAAAGAAATAAGTTTGATAGGCAAATATTCACCGCATTCAACATTTGCCTCATTTGTGCTTGAGCTAGTATTGCAGGTGTTTATTGCTGTTCCTTTCTAGTTGAGATGAATATTGATTTTAGATAAAAAATTAAGTGTAGTTTTCTTCAGCATGCAGCTAATTAATCTGCTAATAAAAATTAATCATGAGCTTGCTTTGCTGTTACTCATAACCGGCAGTTTTAGCAGAAATATTTCACTGCCATATTGAAATAAAAGCATCAAGAGTGACCAAAGGTTTGGCTGTCCCAAGTAACTTAATCCTGCAACAACAAAATATATTTAATAAACTAGTGATGTCATTCTTGTATAGCATCCCTTCTGAATTTTTTTTTCAAGTTCGTTCTGTGTTGTAAGAGCATGCCAAATGAAGTGAAAAATGCTGTTGACAGATGTCCCAAGAAAACGTAGCTGTCATGTTACTTATCTAGGTACCTGTGTAGTCTGTTTAGCATTGTGGATAAAGTAAGTATCATAATTCTGGAGACATTTCATTACTGTACAAAGAATAGCATGGGTTCTGGTGTATAGATACTATGAAATGTGAACAACCTCTTGGGAATACATAGCAAAATGGAGATAGGGTTTGTAGAGGGGTTGTAGCCGGGTTTTTTTGTTTGTTTTTTGTTTATTCTCATGCAAGCATGTCAAACTGAAGATAAAACAAAGAAAGAAGCTAGAAAGTCTGTAGTAGACATCAGTCTAATATCTTTCTCAAGATTATATAGTTCTCCAGGTACAAAATTCCAGTCCTCTGACAGTAACTCCGAAATACATCATTTGCACTTTTCATTAAAGCAGTCCTGCATTCTGAGGCAAGGTTAATGAAACATACAAATCCCAGTAGAAGTCCTAGAAGTGTTCTAGTAGGAATTTTCCTCTAACATTAATTTTCACCACTAACCCATTATTCTCTTTTTTCTGGTTCCCTACTCATTTTAGAATTCTTGCTCTAATTCACATAATCTCCCATTTAAGGAAGTTTCTAATGCCATATTGTATCATGCGAATCCCCGAAATCTAGATAGGTGAGGCCAACTGTATTTTTGCCACTTAAAAACTCAAGTGCCTTATCAAAGAAAGCTATCATGATAAAATAACACAATTTACTTTTAATGTATTAGTATAAAATTTTTTTCAAAATTCTGAAATGGGAATAGGAGAGCCTTGATAATTTTAGTATTCTTCTTATCTTGAAAACAATAGTTCCTGCTAATTCCTGTTACTCAGGTTGCCCTGTTGTCTGCGTCGTTAATTGCATTCAAACAGACAAGATTCAGTCTAGTTTTGGGAACACATTGATGGCTTTTAATTTCTACTCTGCTGTCTTTATTGATGAGCTTCAAGTTTTTTCTCTGAATCTCTGTGGATGAAGAACATTTGGTTTTATTTTACTCGCAAAATTTATCTCTGCTTTTGATAATGCTTACTTTAGACCTATGGTTTCTGATACCAGAAATGTGTTTTTTCATATTAATTATGCAGTTAAGGTTTAATTAATTTAGTGTCTTTCTCCACAAGTACATGGTTGTTGCTAAGATATAAGGATGTTTGATTTAAAGACTGGGTCTGCATCCCTGGCAATGTTAGGTCCTTCAAACTCTCAAGACAATTGTGGAATTGTTTTCCATAATCAAGTCTTCTTCAGTGTCCTCATCAAAAGCATTTACAAAATAATTTCCTATCAATTCAGTGACTTCCAGGTAAATAATATGTTCGCTGATGTTTTTGGAGACAAAGGGGTTTCATCCTAACTTACTGTTTGTGCAGTGACATACTTCCGGAATTGACATTTCCTGGGAAGGTTAATATTCACTTACTTGAAACATTTCAAATATGTGTGTTGATTTTCAGTGTAACCATGAAAACCTACAGCTGAGTATAAAGCTCTCCTAGTGAGCTAATTAGTGCTGGGCCTGGTGCTCGGGCCCTACTTGCTTTGGCAAGGTTGCAGTGTGCAGCTGTTCCAGCCTCCAGAACAGGTGGCTGCATCTGTGTGGGGCTGTGCTACCTCCTGTGCCATGCAGGATGGAGGCGTGGGCAGAGTACTCATTGATCCAATGCAAAAGTTTGCCAGGGAGTGTTGCAACAATTCAGCTGCCAGTATAATGTCTTGGGTTTTTTTTTTTCTCCCCTCTCTTTTTTTTCTTCTGAAGTTATTTTGACCCACTTGGACTCTTCTGTCTATATGACCTGTTCTCATTTTAATAATCTATATGTCCACGTGATCTGTTCTTACTTTTGTATCATTATTTACCTTTGTTCTTCCTTTCCTTAAGGTATTTATAATTCAATAACTATGCTATAGTAACATTACCATTTCACCATGGCTTTTATTGTTATTCTTGCTTTTTTTAACTCTTCTCCCCCCGCCCCCCCCCCCTCCATGTGTGTGTGTGTGTGTGTATGTCCTGCACTAGTATTTCAAGCCCTTACATTATATTGTCTAAGTTGATGGTATAAGCAACCCTTTAGCTATTTCTCTTGACAATATCTTTTTTCTCAGAGAGATTCACTTCAACACTTTCCCTAAGTGTACCAGTGACCTAAATCCTTTCTTTCTCAGTGCTGGTTAATCCAGTTCTAGATCCTTTAGTTTTCCTATTAAGCTTGCTAAACTGTCTTTCTTCTAGATATTCAGATCATTTCAGACTCTGGCAAAAGTTTTATCCTTATTTGTTGATTTAATGTTCTTACTACTCGTACCTGTCTCAGTCTCTGGTGGAATCTATGTCTAGAAAAGTCCTCTTTTTATGATTGTTTTCTATTGGTTAATGAATTTTAGATATTCTTCCCTAGATTATATTTTACTTCTTTATTATATTGTGTGTCTCATTTTTCTAGAAAGTACTAGAATTCCAGCAACGTTCACCTTTTATTTATGTGTTTCTTTAGGTAAGCATATTGATCTTTGATTTCTGTTTTTTGCTAGGAAAAGTAGGGGAATTTTCTCTGCTCCTTTAGGAATCCATTTTCTTATAACTCAGAACCAATCGTACCACTTTTTTTAACTGAATATATGTGTGTGTATATATGTGTTTATAGAGAGTTTAGGTAAATAGAGATTGCTGTGTTAAGTGTGTTTAGAACACAGCTAGTTTAAAATTTTTAAAACAAAACTTTACCAAACTCATTCAGTAATGACATTCTTCATGCCAATGGTTAGTTCTTATGTATTATTAATCATTAATATGGCACACACAAAATAATCTTTAGTAGTCATAATGTAAATCAGCTGTGAATATAGAACAGATCAGAGATAACGGCTACAGTGCTTGATGGTGTTAATCAAGGTGAGCAGGCCTGAGAGGTTTTGGAGAAATCTCAACTCAAGCCAGCTTCTTGTCTGTCGTCTTCTTTCTTTTTTACACCTACTTTCTTATGCTACTTATGCTAGTTGTCATGTCCCCCCTCCAAAGATCTCAGCTGCTCCTTGTGCTGCTTATCTTGGTTTTGTTTTTGTCAGTCGTTCCTCATAAGTGTTTGGCAGGATATCTTGCCTATTTGCACTCTTGTTTTCAGCTTTTTAGTTCTTTATCTTGCAAATTCTGTCACTTGGTTGGCTCACGTGCTTATCTCTGATTTCCCTTTGTTCGTCACATTAGTCACTTATGAAAAATACTTGTACATTTTGTGGTTATCACAATGTTACAAAATATTAATATACCATTGTTGTACCATTTTATTGTGCTTATATTCCAGTTTAAGGCACTCTTTTATTACTTTTTCCCTGCTTAATACCCTTTCAATTTATAGGAGTCCTTGACCTATTTTTATTTTTTAAATTATTCTTACACATTCCCAGTGTAGCACATGCCCTTCTGCTCTCTGGATTTACTGCATAAATTGTCCCATTGCTACTTTTTAAACAAGACTTGGTTTTTCTGGAGCTGTTGTGAATCTGAGGACATCACCCTTCTGAGTGTGTGTAAATGATCATATGGGTTGTTCTTTTACAGTATTCTTCTCCTGTGTTGGATTCTTTTTTTTCCACCTTTTTGGGAAAATTCCTTCCTCTCTTATCCTTAGTTCTCAGATCCCTATCTGAAATACTCTTAAGATTGATGTAATCATATCTGATATGTAGGCTCAATCGGGTTCAATTCCATTCGTAAATAATTTTCATCAGGTATCAACCAAAAGAGAATGTATGTTTTGGAGATATAGGCAACTGCTGCACCAACTTTTGCCATTTTCTCCATTTTTAGGGCCACTTTTCCTCTCCCTCAGTAATATTTCTCCATTTTTATGTCTTTTAAAAACAAACAAAAAAATCAGTCCAGATATTCCACCAAGCTTCCTGAGCAGTCCTGCTTTGTCCTCTTCTGATAGTCAAGCTGTCTAATGCTCTACACCACACTATTTCTGCACTATTTAAGATGTCAAGCAGACAGTATTGCCCACATAAAAGAAGGAGAGTTGAAGGAGAGTTAAAAGGTAATTAATGTAGGAATCCGTTACAGAAAGTTTTTGCTTTAGTAAACCTTTGACACTGAAGGTTTGAAAGATGGCAGTAGGTGCTTTGTACAAAGTTATAATGCTAGAGAGTTACTGAGAATTCCTTCCTATGTCCCGCAGATAGAGCAGTTTATATTCTGGCCTATTCAGATCTCAGCTATGAAATAAGGACCTCTAAATGAGATTTGACTTTTAATGTTGATTTAATAGATGACTCACTTCTGAGACAGTAGAAACAAAAGCCCTAGTAAAGCATTTGTAGATGTATCTGTCAATCCTTTTTTTTTTTTTTTTGGTCCTGCTGACTTTTTCATAGTTTCACATGTGATATAGAATTCAGTCCAGAAGTATTTGAAATATTTCGTGATATTACTCACAAGGTGATGCCTCTGCTTTCTAGTCAAATCCTCTAATATGAACCTATATTTAAACATTAAACTTCTGAATCATCTGCTGAAACTAAGTTCATCCCATAGCTAATGCTGAGTAGGCTAGCAGGCCCTCCTACAGTAGGCACCCACATACTTCAGAGTAGGCATGTACTTACATGCTTTAGTGCATATGGTAGCATTTGTTCAAAGTCACATGAAGGCATGTGATCAAAACTCAAGAGTCCTGACCTCTATGGACAGGTTATGGCCTGTTAATAGCAGTGGCAGCACTGTATTACAGGGCCACATGCTTAGAGGTGAAACTCACTAAAGGTAAATAAAGTTTATGAACAGAAATGTGAACAGAAATTGGGATTCGCTACCACAAATAGTATTTGCTTCTGACCTTGGCATACCAGCAATTTTGGAATACATCACGTTGTGTTGGTTGATGAGTAAATTTACAAGATGAGGAGAGTTGCTTTGCTTGTGAGAAGTAAGATTCAACATATTTTTCTTTGAAAGTCAGGTAGGTTTTTTTCAGAAAAAAAAAAAATCTATTGTGTGTCCTGTACTATTAATCTCAGTTACTTTGTGAATAATGTTAAATAATCCTGGAATGTGAGTTCTCTGTAATTAAGCTGTCTTCTCCAGAGTTAGGTACTCCCTTTAAGATTAAGAACTCTAGGAACAAAAATATCTTCAAGTATGTATTACTTCAAAACCAACAAAGAGGAATTAGTTAAAAAGTCTATGATGGCATGCATCTTCTCAGTTCATCAATTGTTTTGTATATTTTATTGAACTCTGATATATTTTAGACAATCCTGTGTGACATACTCTCTAAAGGGCAAGTGCAGCTCACCCTGCAGTTGGAGATTTGCATTCTTTGCCAGTGTGGGAGGTTGGAGAGGCAGAGTGCAGAGATGGCTGTAGGGCTAAGCATATTATTCAGCTGAGTGATCAAGGGGACATCAATTAGGGAAAGCAAGCTTGGTATGCTGATATCCCTTGTTTTATGTCTTTTTTTTTTTTTTTTTTACTCCACCTTCAAGAGCCATTCCTGAAGAGGACAGATTCTCTTCTAGTGACTTTATTTCACTACTGTTAACGTACTCAGGACTGATCTAAACTGATGCATATTAATGAAAGGTTTCATATTTTAGCTGCCTGTACACAAATCTAGTTTCAAAAAATCACAGTATAGTTGAGTGGGATTTAGCAACCTTAATGTCATGTTAGATGTCCTGTGATATTTCCCATGGCCAGAAGAGTGCTTCAGAAGATCTACTGTAGAATCCAGTTTAATATCTAATTGTCCCATTTGCATGTCATTAGATACCTATATTTAGCCAATCTCACCCACAAAACTTTTTGGCTCTGAATGTCTGTCTAAAAGATGATGGTTGACCACTAATGTCCATTTGTCCTTTCAACCAAAACTCTAATTTCTCATGTACTGACAACTTTTCTCTATTACAATACTTGTCAGAATTTATTACCCATGTTGGGCTTATTTTTTATTCCGTTGAGCCGAACGCTTGCAAGCCCAGAAAAATTTGGGCTCTTACACATCACCAGTCTAGTATCAGGCAATTAATTACACATTGCATCAAGAAGAAAAGTTGGATCTTGGCTTTCCAGGAAATAATGTATAGGAGTAAGAAAAACTCCTGGTCAAATTTGGAATCTTAAGAAAACGCATCAACAGAAATAAATAATTAAAAAATACAGTGGCTTAATATGTTGTGTTGTGTTCCACTGAATGTGAATCCTGTAGCTTTGAGGAAACAAGCTCTGAAAACAGAAGCAGAAAAGGTGACAGAATGAATTATAAATGGCAACAGCAATTAAGGGTTAGTATGGCAATAATAATAATAACTTCTACATATCTCAGTGTATAACCAGAACCTTAATACTAGAAAGAAACACATCAGGATCATGCATACAAAGAGCAACACTGCTGTCATTCCTACTGGAAGTATAATTCATAAAGCTATCAATGACAGTTTCTCTAAAACTAGCTAGAGACCAATTATCCCAGTAGGATATTGAAAGAAAATCTATCCTCTTGCTCTGTGACTGCAGGAGAATTGTTAAGGGCGAGATCAGTAGAAGTGACCCAGAAAAAGATAGCAGAGGTGAAACCAGAGGATTTAGCAATGAAGAAATTTCTTAATTCTGAAGAAAAAAGTATGAAAACAAAACAGAACAGTTAGGGCTGTGAACCTTATATTTCTGAAGGATAAACTCAACAAAACTAATTCTGTTTCTGTTCTATGGAAGAATTGCAGGCCTATGTGCGAAAAATCAGGTCATTGATACATCCCAGATGCTAACCAAGAAGCATCAGCCTTGTTCAGGGGCAGCTGACACTTTATCTGTAATTGGTTTACACTGTGCAACATGGGTAGTTCTGTATTTTTGTTAGTTTTCTTGGTAAAATCTAGCTGTTACTGTTTGTAGTTCCTCTGGGGTGACTGGAGAACTCTGATACTCACCAGTTATATTATAAGGACCCAAACAGGGAGCAGTAAAAATGGTATAATTGTGGAGCCATTTCTGTAATTCCTGCTAATACCTTGACCCAAACACTTGTTCAAGGACTTTGGGGTATATCTGAGGACTTTCTTGTCAAAAGCAAGAAGATTTCTTCACTTGGGAGATGGTATCTTGTTGTGGGGAAAAACAAAATACCTGAATGTGGAATAGAGGGATAGGCTTCCTTGTGGTTTTCATGTTTTTTATCATGAATTATTCATGAGTAATTTAAAGTGAACGAGGTGTTTTAAGAAAGCTAACAACTCTTCTCTGTAAATGAACTTCAAATACAACTATGTTTTACTGGTACAATTTACAGTACACTGAGAGATGCTCTATCTCACATGCTTTAACTCATTAGTCTTCCACATATGGCATACACTTCCAGTGTCATAGATCTGTAGACACTAAAGCTGGTCAAGTAAAAAAATATCAAATCGGGAAGTTTATTTGCAGTTTTTACATGGTATACCTAAATTCTGTATATGGCTTCTCATTAATTAAGAATCTGCCTACGTGTCATTGAATTTTCTGATAGGGTGCTTACAGGAATAATGAAAAAAATATTTTTTAGTGGTCTAGCTACCTTTCTAGTGGTTGACTTATTCACGTTAATTAGGATCATTAACTGTGAGATTAGATAGGTGATGATAGCTATGAAAAGTCAAAATGTTTCATCAGATTTTATCAATATAGTGCATATTTGAGAATGGCTGGTAAATAATGCATATAAATGAAGAAAAGTATTCTATAAACCAGATTTGGTTCTAAATTTATGCAAGATCGGGACTAGTTTTATTTTTTTGTTTGAGTATTTTTTGTGTGTTCTGAACAGTTTCTTTCAGAATCAATACTTCTTTATTTCTCTATGGCAGTAATTCATCATTGTTCTAAAATATAACAGGTTTTCAAATTAGCTCATTTTCCTAAATTTAGCATGAGATAGGAAATCATGAATTACTCCCAAGTTAGTTACAAGCCTTGAAAATACCATTGCTGTAAATTTAATTATTTCAGTTAGAGTTCCAATTTTGAACAGCTGCTTAAAAATAAAAATGTATACGTTACTGTAGTATTGACTTTACAGATTTACCAGGATAAATATGTTAACATCTTCATGTCCTGTGCAAGGGACAGTCCAATGCCTATGCTGTTGTCTGCTTACTTAAGTATCATGTGAAGAAAAACATTATTATCTGATCATATTCAAAACTTTGTTGTTCTGTTTCAGTGAAGGCTGCTGAACTGTCAGGCTTCTGATATCTTCAGTGCAGATTTGCAAGACTGTTTGACAGAAAACATATTTCTCAGCTCTTGGTTAGTCATCGATTAGTAAGTAGCCTCTCATATTTTCATAGTTTTCATTCACCTCCAGTGAAGTGTTTGTGTTGTCTTAGGTGAATAACATTTAAAAAAATTAATTCACCATTATTTTACCTTTCATTTCTATAAAAGCATTTTTCTCTAATGTTTGGTGCTCCTTTGAAGACTATAACACATTTAAGTCAGCGTTTATAAACTTAAGTTATATACTTCAGCAAAAAAAAGGAGCATTTTCTTAGTACTCCTGTTCAGCATCTCTCAGAGTGCTGTTCAGTGACCTGTATTACTCCCAGAGTGCGAAGCATAAGCAGGAATAAGAATTAGTGGATCATCTGTAACAAATGTATTCCTCCATTAACATGATAGAGGTGGTCAAGAATGGTATCTAGCAATCAATTACTAGAGTTGGTAAATCCAGTTAAATAGTACCTAAACACCTAGGTTGTATTATTATCTTCCTGACTGATTTTCAGATTGTCTCATTTTTCTTACTATTTTACATACTTTGATCTTCATACCAATATCATCTTTAATTTTTTTAATTCCTTTAGGAAAACTGTAAGCCACTCATTTAAAGTAGATGCTCCTGTGGTCTTGCATACTAGTTGTCCAGCATAATATTATTCTTTTCATTCGTATTTTTTTGCTTTGTTTCTAAACCTAAAGAAGAAAACTGATCTGGTGGGAAAGCAAGAAGGTTAAGATTTGAAGAAGAGAAATTGTGGGAAAAAAACGCAAGCTGTAAAACTGCAAAATGAGGGAAAACTAGCTGTAATATTTGAATGGTACTTACAGATTCTGCTCAGAAAACAGAGTCAACCTTTTAAAAATGATGCTGGTGGAGATTAGAGACTTGATGCAAAATCTATGTCACTTCTCATCAAAACGTAGAGATTTTGGGTTTTTTGCCCTAGAAAATATGTTATTTTAAATTTTAGTAAAAAAACCCCAAACATACAAACAAACAAAATGAAAACCCAAACTCTAAAAACACTAGTTATTTGACAGTTACCTCAGTCTGAGTTGCAATATTTGAACTGGTCTCAAAAACATGTATTTGTATCTGTTTACAAAATATTTTTATGTTCCTAAACAATCACAGTCCATGAAAACTAAGAATTCTTATCTATTTATTTGCTATTTGGTGAAATAGAAATTATAGTTCTAGTGGTGGAAATCTTTTCTAATGAGCCAATCCAATAATATAATCTAAATTCACCACTTAGCAATATCAAAAATGAAGATGTATTTCTCTGTAGGGAACAATTGCCAAGATTATTTATTTTAGCATTTTATAGCTCAACCTGATCATGTCATTCATTATTGTTTAATTTATAAAATAACAGAGTGAGAATTATGTCCTCATTTTTAATGCTGTTTTATTAATTTAAACCTAACAAAGTAGATCTTGACTGATCTGACTGAATTGGTGGGAAGGATGGTGAAATTCAAATTTTTAATTCAGTGAGCTCTCATAGAAGAAGACAATATCTAACCTAAAGTTAGAAAGCAAAATTAGGCTTAAACTCAGTGAGAAATAAAACAGAAATCAAGTATTAGAAATTAAGGAAAGAAAATGAAGTTTTTTATCAGATGAGCTATCTAAGCCAAGGTGAGAATAGCTGTAGAAATTTGCTAATTTGGGATGTCTGGCCTTTTATATCCCTCCGAGCTTTTACATGCAGTCTGAATTATAGTTTTATAAGTTAAAATATTTTTTCTCATGTTATAGCAAATTAATGAAATTTACAAGTGCAGAAATGACTACATGAGAGCGCACATCTATGTCATTTAAAACGTTAGGTGAAATGATTACATGTGCCTTGTCTTCAAACATATACAAGAAAAGAACATATTCAGTCATACACTTGCTCATAGCTTGAGAAAGTCAACATAAATCATGAGTGTTTTTTTTGTTGGTACTGCATCTAAGTAACTGCAGTGTGCACTGTGTCACATAACTGAGTTAGAGGAGACAGATATTTTAAGAATGGGAATGCTACAGGTGTTTTTTCAATGTCATTGAATGTCATGAGTTTTTTTCAACACATTATTGAATAATTTTGGTTTGCTTCTATATTTTCTTTGATCATATTAATGTAAAAGTGAAAAAGCTCTTATAGGGACAAAGCCAGGTTTTTATCTGGTGTCCTGAAAAAGCACGGGAGTGATTGACATCAGTGAGCCACAGCTAAAGACATTGCTGTTTGAGTGGTGTGACACTGTGCATAGTATCATTGAGTGGGTGAAAGTGTAACATGGAGAGGTGGAATAAAGGCATTCATTTATAAAGGACTCATCAGATGACACACTAATACATTCATGATCTTTTTAATGACTATTACAATGGTGTACACCTTCAAAGCCTTTGAAGAGCTTTAGCTGTGCATCTCCTGCATGTCAGCAGGAGACATGCTTTGCTCTGATAATATTTAGCTGACTTTCTTTCACATACTTTGTTACTGAGCAAATCAGACCTTAATCACTTATTATGGCATGCTATGCATTCTGAAAGTATGTTTAAGCAAGTAGTAGATTCATTAATTAATGAAGCAAATGATAAGTAATCAGTGTTTTTTCATATTATCTTAGCAGTTTCATTTTCATTTATAGTTTTATGTACTATTATTCCCTGAACACTCAAACCCAGTTTTTCAGTATCTTATTGATACTACCATTTTATCCTTGGTTCATATATCCCTTTTCTTTTACTTAGAAGAAAAGAAGAAAATGGGGAGGGGGGGGGACCTTGGATTACGAGTTACAAAAGGAATAAAACTACTTCCATCTGAGTTGGTGTTAAAATTTGTATTTAAGTTATTAGTTTTAGGACTGAATTCTGTGGACTTGGTACTGTCCAGTGAACTGAGAGTGGGTTGTACATGCTCAGTAAATACCTGTCATATGTGCTCTTAGGAAAGTAAAAAAAAACCAACCTCTCACAAATATTTGCTGTTCTAGTAAAATTACTCTTGCATATATGTAAAAGATTATACTGACAAAAAGTAGCATGTTGTACTAAAATATGAGAGAATAAACCATCAGTTGTACCACAGCAGGACTTGAAGCTCCTGATCTTAAGGGAAAAGTAGCTGTTGGCCAGCATTCAGTAATTTTAGTTTGAAGGCAAACTGGGCCATGAAACAAATGAAGACACATTCCTATGGTGTTGGTTTCTAATAACATCAGAAGTGTTGTTATGGTTGTAAGAAATGTTATCACCTTTGTTTGAAGGGCCTCCACTGACCAGGAAGGATGAATTGGTCCAGACACAGCTATACTGACTTTATGGTATAGGAAGACTTCCCTGTGGCAGGGAATGATCATCTTTTCATACAGGACAGTTTACAATTCTCTGAGATGCATTGACTCCCATCTACTCTGCTGTATCCTGAAGAAATGTATACAGTCTAAAATACAAGATGCATTTTAAAAATGTAGGGGTGAATTGTGAATAGGTGAAAGCACTTGAACATGGGTTTTCAATTAAATTTGTCACAGGAGTGTAATAGATCAGGAACTGGCACCTTGTATGTGAAAACAAATGAGGTGAAGAGACATATGTCTAGAAATGAATAAGTATCTTTAAAAATGTAGTAACTTCACAGAAGCATGGTGTGCTAAGACTTAATTGATTTGTGATTAAAGGTTAGAAAAGTACAAGTACTCATGTAACAATGGTAGAAGACAAGTCCCACCCAGAGTGGAAAACCAGCTAGCTTTAAAGTGATGCAGGCAGAGGAGATTTTCTGCTTTGTTTCTTTCTGATGATACACTGCAAGATCCAGGCACAGTCCAAACCTGATCTGTTGATTTTACAAAATATTTTCAGCAAATGAGCTTATGAAGAGAATTAGCTAGTAGAAATGTATTTAAACTTTGAAGAAATACACCCAGATAACCTCTTTTACAGTCTGTTAAAAAATAAGTACTTAGAACATAGTTTCTGATTGGCCTTTGGACCCAATGGTCTCTTTTGCAGAAGTGGTAAATAGCATCTCTTATGCTTGCAGTCTATTAAGTTTTACCACTTTCCTAGGAATCATACCGAGAAATAATTAAGTGCAATTTTAGATTTTGCCCCATAACCATTTATAAAAGGACTGAAAAATATGCTAATTTCTATAATTTACAAACCTATAGATATAAAAACACAATAAAATTAAATTTCACTATTTGTAAATAACTAAAAAAAAAATGTAAATGTCATCAAATTTCCCAGTTGTAAGGTGCACTATTCAGGTGTTTAAACTTTAGTTTTGAACACTAAGAACAAGATGTTTAGATTACGAGTTGGCTTGTTTAGTGTTCTTTGCTTTTTTAATTAAGCATTAAAAATAAAATCTTTGTATTTAGGAAGATGCTTTCATGCTTGAAATTTAACTTTTCCTGTAGAAATCTAATGTGAAAGGAGTGTTTAAATGGTGAAATACAATGATAAATACTACAGTATACTCTTACTGTTGGTGTATCATTCCTTTTTCCATTATAATGACTCATGTATTTAGACTTAAACATCTTGATTCAGGTTATACAATTCTAAATAGATGTAAAAGGAAAGGGATTTGAGGTAGACATGCTATGAGAACTGGAGAAGATTTTGCTTGCAATGTGAAGACAAACTGTGAGGATGATTAATATTCAGCAAGGCCAATGAAAATTTAATTCAACTAATTTAGGTAACAAAGCATCTCATTTTCTTTTGCACTCCCTGCATAAATGCTATTTTCATCTCTATGGTGGTTCATATCAGCTAATTCCGGCACAACTACAGTTGCTGACAGTGGGAAAAACGTCTTTGCTCTTACAAGTACTCTTTGAAGCCCGCAGAGCAACATTGGCACAGACTGTTAGTAATAATTGAAATTACTTTTCTGAAAGTAACTTATCTCTTCCTAACACACCTTATATTTTTGTCTGCTGTAATTTTCTTTCTTGTGGCGCTTTCTGGAAATACAAAGAAAGCCATAGTGAATAAGCATAGAGTACAGGATTCATTAGAAGCTATTTGAACACTGTGCAGAGGATGTGCTAGGAAAAACACACAGAATGAATATTGATTTGTAATGTGTGTTAGGAGTGGGAGAATGATCCATTTTAGAAGTTTGCCTTTGATTATTTAAAATATTCCGTCTGGTTTTACTGACAAAAAATCTGTCCAGAACTGTGTGTTCCTACAGGACTGTGAAGAGTTCTCTACATTTTTAAACAATTGTTAGAAATGGATCAACAGGAATCTGTGTGCTTATTACGGGATGATAACTAGTGTCTTTTCAGTAAGAGGGCAGCAGACAGGTTTCTATTTGGTTTTTGTTTTGGTTTATTTTCCTGTGAGATTAAAAATTCAATGCTCCTGTTAGAATGCATATTCAAGAGAAGAGGAATATGAGGGGGCTTTCTGCATTATTTGTGGTGAGTGGTGTCTTGGGTTTTTTGTGTGTGTCTGTACAAATCTCAGGTAAGTGCGTCTAAAATCTTCTTAAAGTAAGTCTATACTTTTGTGTGCCCCAGAAGTCCACACAAGGACTGTGCATATTTCAGCAGAGAAATTACAGCAGTAAGAAAAAGAGGGCAGTGAAGTACGTGAATAAGGTACAAAATCTGTACTGTAGTTTTTTTAAGTTTCTACAAAATGTCATAGAATCATAGAACAGTGAATAGAATCAATGTCTGTCCCTTTTGCTCCCACTTTCCCTTAATAATCTCGGAAACAACTTTTTTGAAAAATTCAGAGAAAGGTGAAATTTGGTTTATTAACCCAGCGTATAAGTCAGTATATTTTTCATTATGTCCTTGCTCTTTCATGCTCTCTCTGGCCTTGCAAGTCTTTGAATTCTGGGCAGAATTTAACAGAAATTCAGGCAAAGAGGGGCCATGATTTTCCCTCTTGACACAAGGTGCAACTGCTGATCCAGGACTGGGTCTCTTGGCATATCAGGAGGAGTCAGCCGAGAGGAATGGAATTGAGCCACGTTGCTCTCATTTGAACTGACTGCTCAAATCATTGACCTAGTATTGAATTGGGAGTATCCCATTACCACCATTGTATCTCAAAAATGTAAGGGGTGGCTTCTATTTTTTTCTGTGCAACTTGGTCTGATGGCTCTGTTTAGTTAATTGATTAAACTGTGCTTTGATTTTATTTTAATATTTTCCAACTTTTTTTGTCAGAGTTGAGTTAAAAAAGTGAGAGCACGAGAGTTTTCTGAATTTTTTTTTTTAGTGTTTATTGCTTCTGAAGGAGTACATAGCTTGAAGAGTCACTGTAAAATTCTGTAACTTTCTGAGGCTTTCCACACCATTTTTGCATAATTGGATGATAAAGATGAGGTGCACAGTGCAGACTAATGGAGGACAGCTGACTGTTTGCAGATTTCATTCATTATTAATTTTGTGCAGACTTTACAATTAACTATTATTTAAAACAATTAAGTACCCCTTGATGGACTTCTAAACCGTACCTCATTACGATAATTGCTGAAAATATTTTTGATAGATTGTATCAGAATACTTGCTGTGATATGTGCTTAACCTTGTCTAAACGTTGTGAAAAAAAAAAAAATGTTTAGTCATATAAATATATGCATTAAAGATGTTATGCTTTCATAAAGTAAATTGACACCATCCAATGTTTAAATACTGGCTGCAAATTTGAATAAATAATCTGCCTTTGCTTTGTGGAGAGTAATTACAACACGTGTCTAGTGTACTTACTTTTCTGATTTGGTATATGAAGTGCTCTGGTTCTTGTAATGTGAGGTTTCAGTTATGGGACAGAGAATGAATGGACAGAATTACCAGGATTATTTCATTTTGTTATGCTTTTTAGTTACAGATGTATACCTCATGCAAAATATTTTTAGACAGGATGAGATTTACTAAAAGAGAGACTCAATCCAGGTTGCATGTACAAGCCCTTGTGTGTGAAGATTTCCTAACCAGAGTCCTCTTGGACAACTCATTGGATACCAGATTTTCTTCAGAGTCCAGATTCTTTTTCTCTGCAGAGATTCCCTTTTGAAGGCAACATACAGCTTTAAGACTGTGACCTAATTTTAAATGTAATATATTTTCCTTAACCCTCTATACTTAGTTTCTCTCAAATGCCTGTTAGAATTGCTTTATTTCTGTGTTCTTGGCATGCTTTAAGAGATACTCTATGGTAATATGGTGACCCTGAGCAGTAGGACTTGACATAGTCATAGATGTAAGTACTTGGCTCTTTGACATTATTTATCATATATTATTTTAAAAAATATTACCATGTAAAGTCAGTGGTCCTTTTGGTTTTTCTCTGTAAACTGTCTAAGGCAAGCAGCCCACACTGCTTGCATGTCCTTGCTCTGTATGAAATGCTTCTACATGCTTCCGGTTTTGCCACTAGCCAAAATACAAACATGAATTTTAAAGACTGGGATCTGTACTACCTTACTCTTGTTTGGACATGTATTCCAAAGCAAACCAGAGTAAAGCTGTACTAAATCAGAACGATAGCCTTTTGTTTTCCATTTTTATGGCTGTAATTCACTTTATAAAGTGCTGTGTGGTATAGAGTCATTTGGTAAATACAGACATGCTCCAGCACTGATGAGCCCCCGTTTTGACTCCCAGAAGCAGAAAGTGATTTATATAAGCTGTCACAGTATTAACATTAGTAATGCTTTCTTCCTCAGTGCTTCGAGAATTAAGTTGCTTGGCTTTTGAATATAAAATGCAACGAAGTAGGAACTGTATTGAACAGCAGTATGAATTTTTAGGTAATAAAAATGGTGTGTCAGCAGATAATGTTTGGAGAGCAGATTCCCCTAAAACCATTTTGGAGGATTTATTCATGTTTTTCTCCTATGCAGCATTATGGCCTTATAATTTAGTTTTCCCTCAGTTACATGCAAGGTCAAAGAGGTAGTTTAACCTATCTTTGTATTTTTTCCAAAACCAGAAGACTCAGTTTTTCCCCCCTCAGAAGTTAATCACAGTTACAATAATTCAGTTAATTGTCTGGATTTGTCTGGAAGATTCCAAGATAGAAACGGTGGAAACTGTTGAATACTTTTGTCAACATCATACTCTTACAGAATCAAACAGTCCACATTAATGAAAACAGAAATTTTATATATAAGGAAGAAAGGTACACTGCTCACCCCACAAACTGCATTTTTTACCATATACTCACTGAAACTCTAACTTCCCTCCATGTAACTTCATGGTGGATTCAGACCTATTAGTTCACGGACATTGTAACCAAAAAGTTCACAAGCAGATTCCTGCTTATTTTGGTTTCTCCAGTTTTTGTTTACTCAGCATATTTGGAGATTTCTAAGATTTCTAAGATGTTTGGGAATCTGTTTGACAATCAAAGGTTGATTACATAGGTATGAAGAAATTCCGAAGAGCAAATTCATTAATGATACTCAGATGTTTTCTCTGAAGAATACCCCTTGTCTCTAGAATAAAATTTATTTTTTAATGTTATTTTCTGCCATAGGATTTTACTTGCAAAGAGTGCCTTATCATATTGATACTTTCTTGTTTATAACTCTTCTCACCAAAAGTGGTTATTACTATTCCCTACAGTGCCACTACAACAAAACTTACTGGTAGCAGGACTTTTATTTCTCATTAGTTGTTTTTCTTCTTTTCAGATATCACTTTCTAAAACATAGTTTATCAGTGTGTTAACTGAAGTATTTGTTTCAGTGGTTTATAAACAGCAAAAAAAGGGATTCTGGTAGAAGGGAAAATCTTTGGCTTATTGTTCCTGTTGCTTGCCATGAATACTCTAAGGAAAATTTCCAGTCAACTTGTGAATGGGAACAGTGCCCACATAGCAGATGGCTATGAGTGTAAGTATACAGAAAACCATGTCCATGCATTAAATGCGTTTACTGAGGGCAGACTGCCCAGGCTAAAATTTTATGTATCTACAACTTTTGTGCCAATGATTGAGAGGATGTGGTACTATTAGTCATCTTCTAAAGGAGTTTAACTTTGAGAAATAATAACATTTTTCTTCTTGCATAAAAAGTCTTCCATGAAGAAAAACCAAACTTTTTTCGTCTATTGCATGTACGATTAACAAGGATTTTTAAAAATTATTTTTTAAATTCTTATGTAGGAATTTTAAATCAGACCAAAAAGAAGTAAATGTATTATCATCTAACAGAAGATGAATTATTAAATAAAATTAACATATCTGGTTTTGACCAAATTGTCATAGAGTTAATAAATGAAAGTGGGATTCGCTGGTTCCCCAGATATTTTTTTTTTCTCTGTTGAAAGACTGCTTTATAATCAGATCATATATTGTTTATCTGTATCATTAGATTACTGCAGAGGAACTTGCTCACATGGATACATTGCAGAATGTCACCACTGTTTTACTTCATCAAAGTCTGTTCATCTATTGCTTCTTATGGGAGAGACTTTTATCATTCTCATTTATTTCACAATACTGTTGTGTCTCTTGATAAAATCAACAAAGAGTTCCAGCGTAATTATCTGTTCTAGATACTTGATCTCGAATCACATTTTTCTTATCAGTTACACATGAATTTATAATTTGATAGAAATACAGATATTAAATATACTTAGCAATCCTGGTCAAGTGAAATAATCAATAGGTGGTTTTAAAAACCTTAAGGAAAAGGAAAATTATGGAAACTGACTACAGTGTTTGAATAAGCACATAATTTTTTTTTTTAATATGAATAGAAATAGTGTCCCTATACTTTAAACTACATGAAAAGTATAGCTAGAATGATTAACTAAAATTTGTTATTGGATTATTACTGAGGTCAAAGCTATACTATTTGAATAACAGCATTATTAAAAACACTATTAAAGGATTTTTACTGTTAACTTCAGTATAATAGAAGGAAATAATACTTTATAACATGATTTTTGTTATTCAGCTCTTCTCTATTGTAGAACTTTTTTCAACTTGGGCTGTTGCAATTTTTAAATATATATTTAAATATATTATTATTATTCAAAAATCAGATATTGAAGGCTGTAAACCTCTGTTTGATGGATTGAAGTCTGGAGAAAAAAACTATTTGACACTCATTTATTCCTTTGGGAAGAGGTGGCAGTGTCAGCTACTTTCTTATATATTCAATATTATTGATCCTCACTCTTCTTTATGCTAGTGAGAATGTCATCTTTTGGGAAAATGGAAATCTCATTGCTTCTTCAGGTCTTGTATTCTTTGCAAAACTGTCAAGTAGCAATACTGAGACTCCAAAAAAGTTTGGTTCCTGCCAGGAGGAGATTACTTTATTATGTAAACGAAGGCTATATCTGGGAGACATTTCTTGAAAGCCCCATTCAGACCACAGACTGGTTTTATTTTGGATTACAGAAACATCTGCAAATATTCCACTGGGCAGAACATTTGATTAAAACTGTTATGTTTTTTGGGTCTGTTACAAAGGCTCAGCAGAGATTGATTGACTTCAGAAGGCAGGTCCCTAAACATAAGCTACTACCATCTGAGCAAAGATGGTCTTGTACCTAGATAAGTTAGATTAACTTAGGAAATGCATTATTTCCTTTAAGACAGGTCTTTTCATAACCTTATTTGAACTTCAGTACTGAACAACTTGCTTATTGTTCAAATTTTGCAGAATAGCATATGGTATCTTGAGAGGTAAAAGTGATGTGATTTCAGGTACGTAGCAATTCCATTTTAGGCACGATATAGAACCAAGGATTTCTGACTTAATTTTCAAGTTTCTTTCCTTTTCCTGCTTGCAGCATATATACATTGTGAACTGATTCTGTCCTCCTCTCTCCTACAGAAAATGTTTGTTGTGAAAGGGTCTTTCAAAAAGTGGTGTTCAGTTGCTCCATAGCAAGCAACATGTTCTGCATTTTTATGTTTTATGGTTTTGAAACAGAAACAATAACAAGGCTTTTTTTTTTTTTTTTTTTTTTAAAATATGTTAATCATCAACATCTGATTACATTGTATAATGTGTAGTCTGGACTATGACAGAATTATTTAGCTTCAAGTAAAACTTCATCAGTTTAGCTATGTATATTTTTGCTTGGTTTTAATAAATTAGCCATATCTGCTTTTTTTACTTTCTTATATTTACTCACAAATCATTTTCTGAGCACTGAATTAAAATATCTCTATTTAAGATGTTAACAGCATTCAACATTAATAAAATGAACAATGCTTAGTACAACTATTATAGCCTAAAGTAATTTGAATAATTGAATACCACTTAGTCTAGAGAAAACCATTTGTAGCAGTACTTGCTTTTCCAAAGGAAAGCAGAGTGAAAACTCCAAATGTTATGTTGATAAATGTTTTGTAAAACCTGCTGATCCCATTGCATATGTGTGGATAATGCATCTAGACACTGACATTCGCTTAACGTTATTTATAGCTGCAGCAAAAAGCAAATGATAAGTGCACTCAAGTGCACAGAATGTTAAGTGTTTAAGATGGCAGCTTAAAAAGAGATCTGCGTACTCAGAGGAGAAATAGCCTTTAGGGTGTTCACAGCAGGAAGAACCCCAGAGAGCAGATGAAAGCAGGTGTAAAAATGACAGAGTAATTCTTTTTTTCCATTGAAGATGTTAAGAGTTTAGTTCAAGGGACTGCAGTTTCAATCTATTAATTTTTCAGTTTCATTTCTTGGACTTCTGCTGTGATTAGAAAGTTTTATAATAAAATATTTAGTTGCAAAGAGATGCAAATTAGGTCATCTTCCATAGTGACCTTGTAGATATGATGAAAACTTCACAAGAAAATACCCAACAAAGAAAAAAACAAAACAAAACAAAACAAAACAAAACAAAGCTGCAGTGATAAATGGGGGGGGGGGAGAATTCAAACCAGACATAAACCTAGAACGTCTGGCAAAATAACACTTAAACTAGACCATGACACTTTGATGAAAGGTCAGTAAAATGTATACAGTATATGGAAAAGGAAGATATTCATATACCATATATAGGGATAAACAATGACTATCACTTTTATTTGCCTGAAGAAAATGAAGTTGTGACACCTAGCTGAGTGGTGCAGTTGA
This sequence comes from Strix aluco, assembly GCF_031877795.1. Lineage (NCBI taxonomy): Eukaryota > Metazoa > Chordata > Aves > Strigiformes > Strigidae > Strix > Strix aluco. Next base: position 84,607,597 of record NC_133931.1, on the reverse strand, counting down.
CATGCCTGAGGGACGGGATGCCATCCAGAGGGACCTGGACAAGCTTGAGAAGTGGGCACATGTGAAACTCATGAGGTTCAACAAGTGCAAGGTCTTGTATCTGGATTGGGAAAACCCCCAGGATCAATACCAGCTGGAAGATGAAGGGATTGAGAGCAGCCCTGCTGAGAAGGACTTTGAGGTACTGGTGGATGAAAAGCTGGACATGAGCTATCCATGTGCACTCACAGCCCAGAAAACCAACTGTATCCTGAGCTGCATCAAAAGAAGTGTGGTCAGCAGGTTAAGGGAGGTGATTCTGGCCCTCTACTCTGCTCTTGTGAGACCCCACCGGGAGTACTGCATCCAACTTTGGAGCCCTCAGTACAGGAAAGACACGGACCTGTTGGAGTGGGCCCAGAGGAGGGCCACAAAAATGATCAGAGGGATGGAACACATCTCCTATGAGGAAAAAATTAGAGATGGGTTTGTTTAGCCTAGAGAAGAGAAGGCTCTGGGGAGACCTCATTGCAGCCTTTCAGTACTTCAAGGGGGTTTACAGAAAAGATGGGGACAGATTTTTTAGCAGGGCCTGTACCAATAAGGCAAGGAGTAATGGTTTTAAACTAAAAGAGAATATATTCAGACTAGATATAAGGAAGAAATTTTTTTCGATGAGTGTGGTGAAGCATGGGAACAGGTTGCCCAGGGAGGTGGTAGATGCCCCATCCCTGGAAACATTCAAGGTCAGGTTGCATGGTGCTCTGAGCAACTTGAACTGATTGAAGATGCCCCTGCTCATTGCAGGGGGGTTGGACTAGATGACCTTTAAAGGTCCCTTCCAACCCAAACCATTCCATGATTCTATGACAAAAATAATCTCTCATACTCCATCAGCTCTTTAACTATTCCACTTTAATCATGATGTGGCTTAGAAGTTCAGCTTTATTTAATCCACCATTTCAGCTGCTGTGATGTGTCACACTGAGAAAACAAATGTATCAGCCCGTAGTATATTCTAGCTACTGTTTTGACTCATAAGATTTATATCAGGGCTAGACTAGGGAAATAAAGATAAGAAAACCTTCCAGTACAGTTCCCTTCTTAATGCTTAAATTTATCTAAAGTAATCTTAACCTCATTTAAGCAAATTGTTCTGTGTGCACATGCAAAGTTTAACATAGTAATTGAGCTACCAGTATTTACAGTAGTGTGCCAACAGAAATTCTCCCAGATGTTCCTTTCAGACATACTTTAAAACCATTGTCTTCTTTGTCTCACATTGGGTTTATTTTCAAAAATATGTGTTTAGATAATATTATGTACGTATACTAAGTTCACATTTAGAAGGAAAGAACACGTACATAGAGAAGCTGTTGTTCATGTTTTAGGAAAGATTTGTTCCTTGTAATGAAAAGAAACACTTAAGGCTAAAGCTTTTACTTCTCCTCTTCTACTAACTAATGACTATGTTATGGGAAATAACTTGATCTTTGCTGCTGCATTATCTTTCCAGGGTTGTTTGTGTGAACGTGTGTGTGATACTGCCTCATGGTTATTGTGAAGAAAGAGTGAAGTTATCAGCCAGTGAATGAATGGTTCTTCCAGTAGGGCGTAATAATCACATTTTTGAAGTGGCCCAGAATTCCAGCCTATCTCCTCATGTGTGTTTGCTGTAAATTGGAATTTTTGTTGTTATTATTGGCATGTCACAGATTTCCTACATCAATCTTTTCAATAGTGGCAAAATCCTGTTTCTGTCTGTTTTCAGCCACACTAACAAATGCCTTAAACTTTGTTGAAAAAGAAATTGCATTTCCTAAGATTTCTGTCAATGCTTCCCTACATTGTACATTATAATACAAGCAGAGAATCATCATCCACACTGCAGGGATCAGACAACTCAGCAGCAGGAGGCAGCTATAATTTACTGTAAAGCAAGGAACAAAATTACCAAACAGTTGCCAGGCTTATATCTTAGAAGTACAGCAAGAAAAGAACAACATGGTTTGGTTTGTTTTATTTTTGTATAATTTGTGTATAATGTAGAAAAAAGTAAGCTGTAAGAAGGGATTGGTAATGTTAGGTTAACAGTTGAACTCTGTGATCTTAAATGTCTTTTCCAAACTAAATAACTCTATGATACTAATAGATTGCTACAAATATAAATAATCCTGTACCAAAATTTAAAAAAAAAAAAAAAAAAGTAAACCTATGATGTTTAGTTAAGCTTTTGATTTCCTTGCTTACAGAAATTATCAGATCTGAGATTTCTATTTAGTGTACACCTAGAGGACAAGGCTGGTCAGTAAAAAAAATCCTCATTCAAGATAGTGGAAGAAGAGTTATCTACTTCCCATGTGGCTGCTGTGAATGGCTTACAAGCCAGCATGCAGTGCTGTAACAATTTCTTGGGTGGCTTTTTTGTTTGTTTTTGGTTTTGGTTTTTTTTTTTAAATCATTACTATTATTTTTATATATTCTCTCTGCCAAAACATTGGTGGCAATGCATATGCAGATGGTTTTGATTAATTAGCCCAGTAATTTCTGAACTGCAGGTGTCAGGGCTTTGCCTCTGAGGAAGTAGCAGCAAGTCCTCTCTCTCCAGAAGTGACTTTGATCATGCTCAGTTTGGTTGTAGCTTAAAGTCTAGACACTGTATTACAGGGTTTCTGTGATATAAATAAGCAGAAGCATTACAGCTGAAGGCATGAGAAATACTTACTGATTTTGTTTGCTACTGTCAGAAGTGTCAGGCCTGCCTGACCTAGGCAAAACATTAAAAAGGCAAACAATAAAAACTGGCAAATCCAAAGAAGAAAGGAGGGGGATTTGCATTTGGGCCTGTAAAAGAGAGGGAGACCTCTTACTGTTTTTAATGATAGAGAGTGGGAAAATATATTAGTGGTAATCGCCTGGAAATGAATTAAAATTAAATGCAAATGGCTGAAAAAATGACATTATTCCTTAACATTGCCGAAGAACCTATGTGGAAGAGAAGAACTGGGGAGAAAAAAGAAATAAAAGAATGATCACAACAGTAAGAATGGGAAAGACAAAGCAACCTCTAGCATGTAGTAACATAGCATATAGCAACAGTTAAAGACAGGTGAGCTTCAGGTGAATGAAAGAAGTAGAGAACAGGACAAAATATTTATACCTACATGAGGAAAGGTACAAATTTATGTAACTGAAGCTTCTTTTTTAAAGATGAATGCTAGCAGAGCATAGACAGATAACAGACATATGGGTTATATTTGAAATTAGGATATGGGATGCAAACCAGCTTGCTTCCTGCATTCAGGTTGTTTCAGATAATAGAAGGGGATAGCTCCACATTACCACTATTTGTATGTACTCTGTGTGTGTGTTCATGTTTGAAAATATATATGTATATACATACACATATGTTTGTGTATGTATGCATATGGAGAGTTGGCTATGGGTCCAAATCTGCTGGAAATGTTCATATTTTATATATATATATATTGATTTTTTTAATTGTACATATTTATTTGTTTGCAATGGTTGTATTTCATTCACTTATGTTGCTTCTCTCTTCTGTGTCCTTCCTTTGACTATGTTTTTACAATAATAAGGGAAACAAAACATTTGTAGTTTAAGGTGAAGTTTAATCAGTTTGTCGAAGAGACTATGTGGTATAATGTTAAAACAAATAAAGGTATATGCTGGAAGACCAAAGAGCTCCTTCTAATCTTAGATATTTCTTAAATCCCATCATAAGTTGCTACTGTTTCCCACAGCCTGCTTTCCAGCTTTAAACTGGCAGAAATATAGGCATGATATTCTCGTTCTCTTCTCTTAAGAATGCAAACCAACACCCCTCAGAACATACACACGTGAAACTCCTGTGAGTTTATTGCTCTAAGATTTATAACCTGGGACTGATAGTGAATCTTTTATAAATAGAAAATTACTCAAATTAACATATCTAATGTCAACAACTATTCAATAGCTGTATGCTCGATGGAGCTCTACTGAATCAGAAGGTATCTCCACTAATTTCAGTAGAACTTAAATAAAGCCCTTGTATACTTGGTGCATATATTATTGTAGGTGGTGACATTTCCCAACTTGTTGATTTGTAGGTTTTCAGCTAGAAAATGGCTCTGAAAGAGTTCTTTTTATTTTTCATGCTAAAAATCAGAAAGGGTACGCAGTGATATTCATTGAACATGGGATGTGTCAATAAAAAAATTATATCGGCAAAGACAGATTTTGAGACTAGTAGAATATTTATATTTTTATTCCACCTCTTGACCCTCTATTATAAGTTGATATAAAGAAATAATATGCAGTTGTGTGCAATGTTCAAATATTTTTTATTTGCTGTAGGTGGGTTTTCTGTTGAATATATTGATGCTGTTCATCTTCTCTGAAGCATCTATTGCAAATGTGCCATCTTAAAATAACTACTTTAATTAAAATATTCTCCTCCAACAAATAAACACCCAAACATTGCTATGCCTTTTCAGAACTTTGTACCGTCTGCCCTACCTGCAAAAAGTCATAGTCTTCTTTTACCTCTGATATCTTCTTAACTGTCCTACCAGTGGTATGCCTCATTCTTCTCTTTTCCTAGGTTGCTTCTGCCTCTGTTTTTGAAGAATTCAGTGGGGACTGATAATCTATTAATACATATTTAAAAACAACCTATACAATCATATTGTTGGAACATAATTTTGTGGTTTTTTGTTTTCTATAGAATGACTTTCAAACCTTGTATATAAAATACTACTTTTTATTGGCAATTGGAAGCATTTATAAGGGAATATATTGTCTGCATAACATGCTGGTAAGTGTTGTCCAAAAGAAAATTACCTTTGGGTCCTGTATAGTAGTCAGGATGATTTCTGGCAATCTTTTGTTTCTCCTTAGAGACTTCTCACTGACTAGATGCAGTCCACCATAAGTGCATTCTCATCAGAGTGTGATTATGCATAGCAGTGTTGGAAGTAATAAGCACTTGGTTTTGTCTAGCATATGAGTCCGTAAGTACATAAACAAGTACAGATTTATGACTCTACACTTCAGAGTGTCATGGTACTTGATATACAATGCAGTCAACTTTATGTGAATGTTACAGAGGATAGTGAATATATCTGTAATACCAAGGTCATTTTTGATAATTTTTGATGCAATTAATAGGTTGGGATTTCTTTTGTACCAGAGTTTCAAGTATCTTTAGTTCTCCTAATCAGGATTATTGGATATGGAATGGGTGTCCTCAAAATATGTAAATTATCCTGTGAAACAGTCATACAGATATTAAGTATAGACTGATGTCTTCTTACCAGTGTGACTATTTTAGTGGATAGAGTTTTTCTTGGCGACATATTGACTCTTTAGCAAGTAACACAAATTCCAAAGTGTTTGTTCATGTTACTAGTGTTAGTGAAATCTTCTTTGGTGGAGTCAACGGAAGAACTCTCACTGCTATCAGTGGATTAAATATTTCAGTCTGCAAAACTGCCAGCCATCACTGTTCACAAGGTAACTACATTTTATCTCACCTTTACTATTCTCTATCCTACAGCTTTGCTGAGCATACCTGAGCTACACTTCATTTGTTTATAGTGCTTTGTTTTGTGTCAAGGAAATATGCCATGACTGTAAAAGCTACAGACCAATACTTCTTTTTTCTTTTTAAATGGGGGTGATGAGCTTAGATAACACTCCAAGAAACTTCACCTACATATCTACCCTTTTCAAATGTAAAAGCATCAAGATAACTTCTCAGTTATGCCTTACTTCTAGAACTAGAAGAAAGAAGTGACTTATACTGTTTCTAACCAGAAAGAATGCCTTATTCTGTTGCATGTATGTAAATAAGGCATTGGAAGAGATACCTTTAACAAGCATCCATTTTTTTTAGCATTCCAATTAAGCAAATGTGAAACTTGAATATCAACTTTGGCTATATGACAAATGAAAAAGTGAAGGGAAGATCCAGTCTGGGACACTGTGTGCTACATTCTGCACAGTTCTATTAATCACAGCAGAAAAGCCTTATGTCTTCTAAAACAATCCTTGTGCTTCTGAACTTTACTGAGTGCTACTGTTTGTGATGAGTCTTCAGCTGTTCATGTGCCAGGTGAGCTATTACAAATTCTTCTAGTTATGGACTCTTACAATTTAATGTGTGGATATGATGGGGTAGTCTGAGCTTGGTTTGGGAATTTTACCAGAAGGAAATCTTACTGAAGGAAAGATTAATTCTATTTCTTTTAAACATTAAGTAAACTTTGGATTGTGTATAGTTAATTAGATTTCAAGATTGTAGAACACAGACAGGGAAGCTCTTGTGAATACCATAGGCATAGATTATCATCAGCTCTGGACATCATGCTTGGATCTCCTGGGGAAAATTCCCTAATGCTTGTTAATTTGTAAATTAATTTAACTTCCAATATATTTTTTTATTTTTGGAGAGAATAATTCAAGTCAATCTAAGCAAATATATTATCATATCATTATTTTTCTATTCAATGGAAGTTCTCTCTGAACACAAGGAAGAAATTTCTTACCATGAGGGTGAGTAAGCACTGCCACAGGTTGCCCAGAAAGGTTGTAGACTCTCCACCTCAGAGATATTCAGAAGCTGAGTGCATATGGTGCTGAGCAGGTGAGCAAACTTGAGCAGGGGGGCTGACTTGATGACCTACAAAGGTTCCTTCATATCTCAACTATTCTGTGATTCAGTGATATTGGAACTGTATAAAAAAGGGAAATATTTTTAATATTTGGATTACTTTGATTTGTCAGTGGAAAATATGTTGTAATCATCTCTACAAAATCAATTTCTTGGTTCAGCTTTTTCAGTCCTTAGTAGAACTGTCTTTCACTATCAAGATCTTTATATAACTAAGCTGTATTAGCAATAGGTATTTGGTCAGAAATTAGTAGAAGTAACAAAGTATGTATGGTGGCAGGCTTTGAATTGTCTAACAGCAAAATCTTTTCCCAGGGAACTTTTTACCATATATTGTCTTGTTTTCTTCATTCTAAATAGTAAACAGTCGTCTTAGTGGAGAATGTCCTTTTCCAGAAGCCTGCTTGTTTGCAAACCTCACATCTTGAGCAGCTTTGTTTTCAGTAACTCTCCCACTCTTAAGCTGTAATGCCGGATGGATTTTACTAGGGGGATTTGTAGTCACTGTTATTTCCACAGGCACAGGAATAGTATCTTGTAGATGTGATTGGACTGTAACTCCTGGTTATAAGGGTGTGGCAGAATACCACTAACAACATATCCCTATATGGCAGGCATTTTGGGTTACAAGAAACTATAGAAACTTTCACTCTTATACTTTTATACTTTGACTTACCTCAGTTTATCTATGCATCATACTTGGCAGTAGGATAATTTGGATATAGTTTGGTTTCCAGTCAGTCATAACAGAGGAAATATATAGAAAGAAGCATATATCTGTGTAAATTGGGTAGCAATATATAGGTGGTTTCACTGAGAACTGATGCTGCATCTGTAGTAACAAGGTGCAGCAGAAGTACTGTGAGGACTTAGATTCATGCCATTCTCATTTTGATTAAAAAGATTTCTTGAATTTCAAACACGGTACTAATAAGAGCTGAAAGGTCAAATAATACTTGATTAAGTTGAAAGGCTCAACAGTGCATATTGTAACGTATACCACAAATTATGATTTCAAAGACAGATTTGTATTTAACTAAACTATAACAAATGAAGCACTTAACCTACATAAATCTATAGGTTCTGCTATGGGTAATTACAGCAGTAGTGTCTAGTGCTTCCTGCGTTGTTGGAGTATCACCCGGCCAACCATTTGCAGTAAGAATGTACACTACAATTAAACTTACTTGGGGGCAGAAGCAATCACACAGTTAGCAAAGCTGAATATTAGGATATGTAGTCATTAATTTTTATCACTTATGATCATGACATTCATTGTTCCTGAGAACAGCTGTGACCATGAAGTTGTTGATTTGACAAAGGTGGAAGATTGAGTCATTGTACAGAATAGATATTAGATTTTTACCTAGCAACCGAAGACTGAGTATCTATGGCATGGATCAGATTAAGGGAAATTTAGTTTTCTGAAAATTTGGTTTAGGAAAATTGAAACTCCTTACTAGGGTCTCTTTCTACTTTTTCTTCTGCTAGCTCCCTTGACACTTTTCCCTCTTCTTCCTTATTTTGCTATTACACTTTGTTTCTGTCACTTAAATTTATCTGACTTTATTGTTTACCATTAAGATTCTTCAAACTTGTTTTCTTAAGTTTCTTAAGTTGTTTCCATGTTTTCATCATTTGATGGTATCTTAACTTTATTATGTTTATAAAGCATAGCTAAAGTTAGTAGCTTTCATAAAAGGGTGTTGATATGGGAAAGAGCAAGCAATTTAACCAAGATAGGTCTGAATGTTGGAATAAAAACTGGTAAATACCAGTTGTGTAAGCAAAGATAAAATTAAGACCATATACTACCAAACTTAAAAGAAACAATATAAATCAAATAGGAAACATTATTAAACAGTGATCAAATCAATTCCAGTAGACCAGATAATCAAATTTTAAGGGCTTGATTACATATGGAGTCTTTGCTGATTAAATATCTCTGATTAACTCCATGCATGCTCTTATATCTCTGATTAACACCATGCATGTTATTATTCCAAAATAAGAGTACATTTTTCTTTTAATTTTATCTTATCTTCATGGCACTGGACATTCTACCTTTATGACATCTGCATATAGAATGATCCAGTGAGAGCTAACAAACAATATTGTAAATAGAGAAGAATTCAAAGAGTTAGCTTTCTGTTGATCGTAATCACAATTAAGTGGTTCATCCAGCTAAGTAAAATCTGTAAATTGGAACAGGTGTTACATATTATTAGTTTATCTGAGTGAATTACTCAGCATCTGAAAACAGTCACAACTTTAAATAAAGCATATTTGGAATTTCAGTGATGTAACAGAACTATTCAGCCAAATCTTTTTTTTTTTTTTTTTTTAAATGATAGACTTTACTGAGTCTTTCTGGATAATTTCATTAGTACATACATGACAATTACAGCACAGAATTTGAACTAAACCTGGTAGTACTATGTTTATCTTCTTAGGATATAAAAATGCAGAATACTCGTATATGAACACTTTTGTGTCAGTAATTAAACGTAAAGCAAATATATGCATACATATGCAAAAGTAAAAACTAAAACCATCCAACAAGTAAACTTGTTGAGTTGGAACTAAATGTCTTTTTTCCCTTGAGCTGGGAGACATTGAGAAAATAACTTTCTTAGCTGTCTTCTATACATCGTTCACTACTTTATCTGTCAGTCTTATTTCTATTCATCACTTCCCAAAGAGAAAAAGAAAAACCTTTTTCAATGTCTCTTCAAATAAGTATTTTTTGGTAAGGGCACATAAATTTATTTTTTTTTATTCCCATTTTCTATGCATATCGATTGCAAAACAAGCAAGACATTAAGCAACTACTCCCAAACTCACTGAAGTCAATATCCTTGGATCATATTTCAAATTTTTGTTTTAATTATTCCAATTATACAAAATAGTCATTCACTTCATACTTTTAAAGGCTTTTGATTAAATGCTATTAAGATTTAATGCACAACATCTGTCAGTTAAATCTTGTGTACACAATAAAGGAAATAAAATTATTTAATGATAAGAATGTTCAGTGTGGAATTAAGTTTACTAAATTTATATTAGCTAATTCTTTTAAAGTCTGGTAAATAATTCCAGAGAAGGATCATCTACTTGACATTCATTTTGTGTATCTTTTAATTTTTTCACTTTTTTTCTTTCCTCAGTGAGGAACCCTGTTTGGCATAGCTATTTCAAAATCTGTAAGACTTCAGGGAGGTGTATTGTGCTCTGAGATGCACAGCATCGGTTTCTACTAAACTTTGTCTATTTGCATGCAATTGATACTCATATATTTAAGTTCTGGTGATCCCATATTTCGACAATGGGAACAGTCTAAAAAGCTACAGTGTAAGTGGAAGTTTTTTTCTTTAATTACAACAGATTATTGCATTGGAATTATATTATTCTTAGACGTTCTTACTGTAAATGGAAAATAATGCTAAGGTCTTTTCACTCTTTCCTTCCCTCAGTTCATTCTTTCCACTTTGTTTTTCTTAATAGTTGGGCTGTTTCTCTCTGACAGCAAACAAGTAGTATTTGTTTAAGTCAAAGAATGCTAAACAAATGCTTTCTTTAATTTAAATCTTTGAATGTCTAAGATGAATTATTCTGTATTCCTAAAAATAAGACCACGTTCCCTCAGAAGTTCTTGTTGGAAGGACTTCTTCATTTGTAAGCTGCTTGGATCATCCTGAGTGTGATGCATATTGAGTTTCAGCTGAGAACAGTGATTTTCCAGTGATTGTCCAGAAGCACATTTCAGGATTTGTGACTTTTAAATGTTTTGACTAAAAAAATCTTGACTAATTGTGTACTCTGTAATGATCCAAGGTTATTTTTACAAATGTTGCTAGTAACATGCAGGGAAAAATAAAATTGAATGACACCCCAACAGTAATGAGAAATAAAAGCTTTAATTATTATACCATTTTAATGAAGAGTGTGTGCAGTGCTAACTATAGTTTTGAAAGCCTCCTACTGGTTATTGTCACTGGATGAGTCAGAAGGCAGGATTCGCACAGTATGATGAACCGTTAGTTTAAAAAGTGTCAATAACACAGATAAAGATTATTTGTAAAGTGATGAATCCAAATCCTTTCCCCCTTGATTTGACATCACCTTGATATTCAGATTCTCCAACATGACACACAGGTGATGATGAATGAATGTCTTTTTCTGTGTGTTCATGTTCGATTTATTATACTTAGACAGTCTATGAAGTGTAGAGCTATATGGAGAAATGAGCACTGCGAATAGCACTCTCAAACACATGTTTGCTGTATGTTTATACATGCTTTCCTCAATGATAATCTAAACTATAAGTACATATAGAATTCCTTCTAAGACTTTGAGGAATCTGGTAAGATGTCTTTCTGTAATTCTGTTTATTTTACTGATGTATATAGAAATTGCAGTCAAATTACTATGCTTGTTTCTTTTGAAATTCATAGGATTGCCATCTGGCCTATCCACTGTTTTGTTTCTTTTTGTTTGGTTGGTTTTTCTGGAAATTGAGTTAACTGAGATTTAGTGAGACTCCTAGATATTTTCTGGATCTGCTCAGAATAAGAAATTTACACTTTACGATTTTTCTTAGATATGGTATTTCTAGCTAGTAATTCTGGAATTGATATGTGAAATTTTTTTTTTTTTCCTGAGATAGATAGATGAAATAATTGATTCTCCTTGGCACTAAAGATTTTTCGTGGACAAAAAGTTTTGCACAATGACACAGAATCAAGCAGCTTACAATCACAGATAAGCATAGTTATTTATTAGTTTATTTTTGCAGCACTATTAAGAAATATTACATCTATAGCTGTGTCTATAATAAACCTGACCTCAAGATTAATCCCATATCTATGAATAAATGAAAACAGTTGCATTGTGACAGAGTATTTGTGGTTGCCTGGATGGTGTGGGGTTTTGTTTGTTTTTAAACCTATTGTGGTTACTAGGGTAAACCCTAGTGGATTTAAGCATCCAGAGATGTTAGTGATGTGATCTTTACTTTCTTTTCTTCCTACTGGGAAACCCAATGATAATAAATGGGCTCAGAGTATAGAGTTTAGTACATATGTATTGTGTGAGTGTTGGCAACTTTGTAATACTTCACTTTTTTTTTTTTTTTTCCTCAAAATGAAGAACAGTGAATAATTTCCTGTCTTTCCCTTGTAAAATATGTGCATTCTCATTCTTTATTCTTCACTGAAGAAAAGATCTTTTGCCAGGCTCTGTTAACTTTCAAAAACTTGAAAAATAACTTTTACTTGGAACTCCAACAGTACATAAACAGCCAGTGTCTTGGAAGTTTGTTGAGTACTTTACTGAGGCTAGCATTGCAACATTATCTCTGCTATCTGATCTCAGTTTGCTGACAACCCAGAGCATTGCATGCTTCTCTAAAACAACCATCCAGAGAAGGGCTTTACCTGGGATTCAGGGATTTCAGGCTTGAATTTTAAGATTGACTGAGAGCCTGTCTGTTTAATGTCTGTACCACCTTGGAGAAGCTAAGGATCATTTCATTCTGTCTTTTGTAGTCTTCCAAGCCTTTTCTGTCTTTAATACGCCACCATCGTGTCATGCCTGGTTCCACTGTCATAGATTCAAAGGTATGCACAGCTCTGTTTTTTCCACTTGTGTTGCAGATGATTAATCTTTGCAGCTGCACTCTCAAACAGGTCTAGTCTCCTCCCAACACTTTTGGTATCCAATTCAAAACTTCCTTCTTTTCTTTTAAAAAAATACCATTGATTTTGTTGCAATTTTTATTTTTCATTCAAGGTAAATTCAGTATTAGCATAAGAAGATACCTTTTTATTGAGTCTTCAGTTTAGTGATAGAATAAGGTAGAATAGTGGTCTGCATATTTTCATACAAAATACAGGCTTTTAGAAATATTACAGTTTAAAGTGAAACTTAACATTAACTCCATTTGTTGTTTATATGGAAATCGTTCTTTTTTTCTCCTTTTCCATTCTTACATTCAGTATGGCAAGTTATTTGGCTTCTCTAAAAACTCATGGTTACCATTTCTATAGACAGAATGATCTTTATTTATTCTCATTTCATCAACTCTGAAGCTCATTTCATTCAGATAAGAGGTGACATACTCTTTTTTTCTTGAACTAATTCCACAGCAACATAGAATGACTGGGCTTCGAGGGGACCTCAGGAGATTGCCTCAGGCACTCCCCCCTGCTCAAACAGGATTAGGTAGAGTGAATTGCCCAGGACCATGACCAGTTGGGGTCTGCATATTTCCAAGGATGAAAACTGCACAGACTCTCTGGGGAATCTGTTCCAGTGTTTGAGCCCTCGCACAGCAAAAAAGTGTTTTCTTGTGTTTAATTGGAATTTCTTGTGTTTCCATTTGTGTGCATTGCTCCTTGTTCTGTCACTGAGAACCACTGAGAAAAGTATGTCTCTGCATGTGGATAGTGAGATGGTGTTGATGAAAGCACAGAGGTTATTTACTCAAGAAGAAATCTTGAACTCTTCTTTGGGACAAACAATGAGTCGACTTGTCTTTCTCCTTAAAGCATTCATTCATTTTCATTTTTTTTCTTCACTCCTCCTATAATGGACAGATTAACTGGTAAGATTTCTAATTAGTTACGAGAGAATTCTGGACACAAGTTTATTTTAATTTTCAATGCAGTAGTAATATTTTATAACTACTTGAAAATTAAGCATTAGGGTGATTACAGTGATGTCCCTGCTTCTTCAGCCTCACCATCTACTGTAAAAGCTCTCCTTAAGGAGCAGTCTGTAAGAGTAGCTTGTGTGATTCTTTTTAATGTGATACATACTTTCTTTTACCCTTCCTTTGATAGTGAAAGAATTAACAAGGTTAATGATTGTTGACATTTAAAGTATCATAACTGGCATCTGATTTAGTGTCCATTAACATGAATGAGTCCTGTTTCTTGAAATTATTCACTCATTTACTCTGCAAATCTAGATAAATTACTGTATGATTAAACTAAGCATGTTCAGGTTTTCAGTGTTTCTTTATATCCCTAATTGATACAGATTTCATGTACATCAAACACTAAAAATTATATCTATTTCAGATGGCTGTCCACATGTATTTGCTTCCCAAGAAATGTTTTTTTATGTATGCGATGATTCATACACTTAAAAAAAAAATGCTGGTACAAAATTAACCATTCTGACTTCATAGGCATAATTTTGTAAACTTTTGTTTTGTTTTCTTTATGAGCCCTATAGTTGGATTTCATTTTACCTAAGCTTTCTACAAATACTTGTGTGAATGCAACAATATTGATTTTCAGACTGTTCCCACTCTTGAACCTTCCAGCAAGAAAATCCTGATGTGACAGACAAAACCCACAAATACTGTGAAGCGCATTGGCCCATTTAGGCACATGCAGTCAGAGAATTCTTAAGTTAATAAATGTTTTGTGGTGACTCTGTCATGAGACCAAATGAGCGAGGGTATGCCGCAAGAACGTAACTGTTACCAGTTCTGGTCAGCCTGATGCCAGATCAGTTTGTCACCTGTGTAATCAGCCACCTGATTAGCCAGCATAGAGCTGCTGCCTTGCCCCAGAACTTGCACTCCTTGCTGTCTCAGGGGAGCCATGGTGGGTGGAGGAAGGGGAGTCTGAAAGGACTCGGGAAACCAGGTGTGGGGGATGCAGGAGAAGACCTGGGAAGGGGACTATGAAGATGTGGATCACAAGTTTGTATAAAATTAAGCTTTATTAATTCATAAAATAACCTCTGTTTTCTTCTGAAGTATGTCGTGATATAATATTCAGCGTTAATTAAAACCTTGGGTGTCTGATTTACTTTGAAGCAGTTATAAAGTGTGAGAAGTCTTAAAAGGAGCAAAAGCTATGTATTGAAGATAGTTGGGGTTTGAGTAGATTAAGAAATTACATAAATTAGTTTTGTTTGTCCCTCTTGCATGAACTGTATCTGCCAAGGATGCATGTTTTCCTCTTTTTAAAAATAACTAAATTTCATAAATTACAGTAAAAAGGGTTTAATTTCTATTCATATTTTCAGAATAAATAGATTTATCTAGCAAAAACATATTTGTCTATAAAAACTATCAAAATGTTCCTCTGTGGCAAATAAGTTTCTGTATGTAAATGGCTGTTGGTTTCAGATTAAAATTTATGCTTATTTTCACCATTCAGACCATGAAAATCAATGTTGTTTTACACAAATATAAGTACTAATATCTCTTATAACTTTCTCTGACTTGTCATTACTAAAATTTAAAAACTCTGTGTGACCATCCATTGCTACATTTTAGAGTTTCATGGAAAGAAGGATGTAAGAAAAAAAGGGAGGAACTGCAATAAAATGCTTTCATCTCATTCAATGCCATATTAGCAAATGAGAAGGAAAGACTGTTGCTGTGCATAGAAGGGAGTTATTTAAAATATCCAGAATGCAAAAATATTTCTCAATTTGTGATTCATTTTATTTCATCAAATTGGTATGTTGCATTCTAGTTTCTTTGTACAAAAGGAACACACTTTTTTATGAACTCTTCAACTTTTAAGTCTATCTTATAGAAAAAGTAAGTATTATGCTAGTCTTATTTATGAAAAAGAGTTTAAGGAATATAGTTCAGAAAATGCTTATTTGGAAAAAGGCATAATGAAAATCTTTAATGAAAATTTCTTAACGGATCCACTGAGACAGAGGAAGAGCCAAACCAACATTGTTCAATCATCATCTTTTGCTAATGAAAACCTGAACAGAGAAACTTTGTGCCAATAGCCACCAGAAAATGGCTCATGTTATACAATGCCTTGGCACACAGTGAAAAGTAGGGTTGAATAAGGAGTTTTAGAAAGTTACATCTTAATGTTCCTGAACTGTGTGATTCTGACCTTTGATTTCTGTTCTCCCAGGGAGAGCTTCCCATGCATTGGCTCATGGGATAAAAGATGTGAAGAGCAGATAATATGTTAGCAAGGAACTGGCATTACACACTCCTAGAAACTCTATTCTAGCTGTGCTGGGTCAGGTGGGGAGGGTGTGCGTGTGTGTACATGTACTCCAGAAGAAAGGGAAGGGGTCCTGCCAATTACAACCATCAGAGTCACAGTTTAATGCTGTATCCTTTGCCTGCCAAATAGGAGTGGATGGTGGAGATGCATCAAATGGACCACCTGCATATGTCTTGGTGGGAGTTACAGAATGGGACAGGCACCATTTTGAAAATGTAGCTCCTCCTGAGGAACAACTTCTGTAAGTCTCTGCAGATGAAAAAAGTGCATATGATCTGCAAGCAAGTATGAAGAGGATAATTTTCCCTGATAACACATGGTGGAACAGTATTTCTAAAGATATCCATGCTTGTGACTCAGTAACACAGGTATTAATTCTATCTCCTAATTATATATTACTATTCTAATTATATATTGATATTCTATTATTTTTATATTTGATAGTCATCCTTAGCAGACTTCTACTCTACCCTAAACCAGAATTTTAAATAGAACATGTAAATAGGACAAAGTAGGAAACAGTTCTTGCATTGGAACTGCTCTGGCCAAAACTGCAACACCATGCAGCCAGGATGCTCTGCATGCCAAGGTGCATGAGGTCTCATGCTGTATGAATGGGGCTGGTGTTTTGCTGTCACAGTGTCCTGGTTTAGCTAGGATAGGGTTAAGTTTCCCCAGCAGTTGGGGGGAAGGTCTAGCCAGGTTATTCGATACCATGCTGACGTCACCTCCTGGCGCCCAAGCGCGGGAGAATCGGTGAGCGCGTGTGTTATGCCATCTCTCTGCTCTCACTGCTGTATCAGTAGATATCGCTCTGTTCATTGTTATTACTGTTATTGTTACTGTCGTTGTTTGTTTTGTTGCTGTTGCACTGTTGTATTAAATCTCTCCTTATCTCAGCCCCAGGGCTTTGTATTTCACTCTCTTTGTGGGGGCGGGGCAGTGGCCACGTGGTCTTGAACCCCGGCAGGGACTAAACCACCACACAGAGCTACATGCCAGTGTTGCAGTATTGCCTCCCACTGTCTTTGATCAGTGATAATGCACCTATGGTTTTGACTTCTCTTTTATTACTTCATCTACTAGTTAGTTGTTCTTTTACACTGTCCAGACCCTGTAATAATATGTCCGTGCAATATTGTTCAGCACTGTGTCATGTAGTTTCAGCACCATGGCAACTTGTTTCCATTTGAAACAGGATGGAAACAAACAGGTTGCCAACTGCAGCCTTTCTATAAATACCTTTCAACGTTAACTTTTTTTCATATATGATTATGTACTCCACTTCCAGTTTACAATTGACTTTGATGAAGTTCTCATATTTTAATCAAAAAAGTTCATAATACTACCACAGGCATGTTTCATATTACTAGTCTGGGAAATGAGAGTTGTACCCACATATATGATTATATCAGATTGAGTAACGTCTGTCATTAGATTAAAGAGATTCAACAACAGTGTGTATATATATGCATGTAGGCACAATGGATGGTAAAGAACTTGCTTCTCTGCAGAAGAGTGAAAAAAAAATTATTTACTGACATCCATTTGTCTAACAGTTACTGGATATATCCAGTAAAACACCAGAAAATACACATCCCTTGACCTCTCATTATTTTAAACCTTGGATGAATAGTAAAATGCATAGACCTATTTGTTATGCTGCTTTGTTTCCCATAGAACAAATTACAGTGATATGACAGGTTCAGTGTATACTCGATATTTCATATATTAACAATAAATCATGACCGTACAAAAGTGAGTGCTAATGTTTGTGAGTAAATGATGATGCTTTCTACATACAACCACAACGAAGTGAATAGAAAACATAATGAACTGAATAGAGCATGTGTAGTCTTTTCATAATATCCTTATATTATTTAAATTTTAGTAGTTGTATTGATGTATGTGTGCCAAAATAAATTACTCCTTATGTATTTTTCAAATACACAAAATCTTCCATGTAAGTAGCAAAATCAAACTTCACATGGAAGATTCTAATTTCGCTTAATAGTTTTAGAATAAGAAAATTAATACTTGTTATATGCTTTGTTTTCAGAATATATGAGTACAGTTCTGTCATTTAGGGTGCAAGTAACAGAAAACAGAGGAAAATATAAAATAAAACCACAAAAATAAGTATATAAACATGAATGAATATATTTATCTATGTCTTTTATTGTATGCTATGCATAGAGAGCCTCAGTCTGTACCATAGCACTTTTTCTATCCATATGGTATCCCAGGCTACAATTCTTTTCATTTTAAATAGTTTTCAATTCCTTAGAAATAGAGTCGAGTTAATTTGCTTCCCTCATGTGTAACATATATCATATACAAGAGGTCAAGTCAGAAATGAGGGAGGTTTAGCTGCAGTTTCCTCACCAGCCTTCCCTATGTGACTGTATGAATAGACTTACTCCTGTTTGGTTTTTAGTCACGGGGTGCATGGGCACTGGTCTTATTTGCAACAAGCTGTGGGGGAAGAGTTTGTAGCTGATAGAAGAGAATAGCTAGAATAGCTCATGGGAGTGTATGCTTGAATTTCATTGGGTAGATGCTAATATATAATTAAAGATATTAATCAAATTAAAAACTCATGTGTCAATATATAGACATTTAAAATTACCATGACTATAAAGGGGGGTGTGCTTGTTTGTTTAGACTTTTTTTAAAGAAAAAAATAAACCAAAAAAAGCTTAGTATGTTTCCTGTCAGGCCCATTAGACTTTTAAACATTATATTACCATTGTCCTTGATAGTGTTTATAATTTTTCCAGTTAAGGAGACCATATCTTTTCAAGGCCATTGTGGTGTGTGTAGAGTCACTAAAAGTGTTCTAATTTTATTTGTTAAAAATTCTAATAAATGGATAGTACTATGTATTTGATATTAACCTTTTATCAAATACTCTTTCTTCACTAATTGTTCCTTCAAGTCAAACTGCTTCCATGTTAAAACTGTATTCTACACACTGTATGTTATATAAAGTATAGGTATTCTATAGAAAGAACACAGACTAGCTCCTTGTATTTAAAATTGTGATTTTGGAGTATTTGACTTTTGCCCCACCTTTTAATGGCACCTACACATTTACTGTACTGTGATCACCTCTTCCCTGATCTCATTTTATGTGTCAGTGGAAAGTCCCAAAGCCAGAACCTTTGCTTCAGCTTTCATGCTGTTACCTGTTACTACTGCAAGAAGAAGACAATTTACAAATCTAAACAGAATTAAACTGTGACATTGCAAAGGTTAAAACTGATTTACATTTTAAATAATTTTACTAATGAAAGTATGGCACAACTATGAAAGTGCAAGCTGAATTTCTAGCCTAAGTGCCATCTGTTAAAAGGGATATGATTCCAGTGGAAAACAACTTTTCATCTAATCCACTGTCTTCTAGAAACTATTGAGAAATTATTAATTTTACTATTTTCTTTTCTTGTTACATTTTATATTATGTATTAATGTATTACTTAAAGATATCAAGCCTTATTCTTCCAAAGTAGATCCAGGTGTAAATGATGGAAGTCTGTGCTTTGACATAGAAGGCCTGGAATAACTTCCTACAGTGGAGGACCACAAGAACTCTCATCCTACCTAGCAAAGATTAAGTAACATTAGGTTTGTATGTGTGTGCCTGTTCTTAACAGCACAAAGACCTTCCATAGGCTGACCAATGTAATGTACAAAAATGTGATTCCATCTGATCATGTCAGTCTGTTTTCTCTTTCAGTAATTTAATAATATACTGCAAAAATACTTATCCAACCATAACAGGTAATAATTTAAGAAAAGCCAGGTAGAAAATTTCTGGTTATTTACAATGATGAATAGATGATTCTACCAAGCTTAAGTGTTCTGTGGAAATATATTTATTTCATCAGTGTATTCCTACAGGATATTGGCTTAAGACCAGAAAATCCGGGTACTCTATTTAATAATGTAAATAAAATAAAAAATAGGCTGGGAAACCAGTCATTTCTCACATGCAGTGAGACAAGAGTGTGCAGGCATCATGCTTCTTGCTGCCTGAGCTGTTTGCTCAGCTAATGAGTAAAAGTGCTTTGAAATAGTACAATTTAAGATCAATTTAAGTTCATGTTTTACAGCAGACACAGTTTTTCTTGAAATTTCTCATTTATATCTGGTATTTTTTGCATCTCGTATTTTCTACTAAAAAACCTTAAGGAAGATATTAGTGATTAATAAAGAGAACAGAGTGAAACGGGGAAGGGATTATCAGCTTTGTAATATCATTTCTGAACTTCATGGACCCAAAGTAGAATCTTTGTCCAAAAGCCTGAGCTTTGTTATACAGACAAAAATAATAATAATTGTAAGTATGTTTACAATTCATCAGATGCCATTAGTTTAGCCTGAAAAAAATGATGGTTTCTTGTGATTTTACATCTATAATCACCAGAAGCTTCCAAGAGCTCAATATCCTGCATCCAGAACTGTCTATACACAAATGTTTGGGGGAGAAATATATAAATGGGGCAGGTTTATATGAAGATTCTTCTAATATTTTCTCAGCCTTTAGGTGTTCTCAGGTACCGGATGTGGTATCTATGTACTTTACCACCATCAGTGGATCTCTCTTCCATGATCTTGGCCATTTTCCCTGTTGAAGCTACGTAAATTTTATGTATCCATAGTTTTGGGGTTTTTTTTTCCCAACTCCATGTAGCATCTACTTTTATTTGTTTGGAGCCTAGTTCCTACAAGCTTCATTTCATAATCCTTCATTCTTGGAAGGCCATGAGTAATCAGTCCTTGTCTATCCTCTATGTGCCATGCATGAATTACAGGGTATGATATATCTGTCTTCACTCATTTGACTTTTCTCCACACAGATTGTTCATTCTGTGTAAAGTTTTATATAACTTTGATGATCTTTGTCATTTTTCTGTGTTGTCCTACTACATTCTTCTTAAGATAGAACACGAACTTAATACCATAGTTTTACAAAATCTAGACTTTTCATGACCCTGGAATTCATATTGTTCTCCTTTCCCCCCCCTCTCCCCCCCATCCTAGTATTTCATATTTGATTAGATATTTGGATTATTTTTTAAAAGAAAAATTATTTTTTTCAGGAGAAGTTTATGAACAACTTAAGAACTTGGTCTTAAATTGTTAATGGGCAACTCAGGATCTACTGTTTTATTTGTGAAGCTGGGATTGATTTCTTTTACTTGCATTTGACATTTATCTGCATTCAGTTTCATGTGATGTTTTACGGCTAATCACAGGGTTTTGTACAGTCTTTCTGCACTTCTCTGCGGTCAATGCTTGTCCTAATTACCCTGGGTAACTAACAGTGTTGTCAGCAGACTTTCTCACTTTGCTGTGAGAAAAAAAATAATTATTTTCTAGTTTGTTTATTAATTTATGTAATTTGATGATATAATTTATATTTTCAATATCAGAGAATGATACATTTTGCAGACATTTCTTGAAACAGCTTTATTAAAGAACAAGTGCTAAGTGCTCTTTTTAAGGTAAAATAAATCCTGAACAGACCTTGCATTCCCAAATCCAGTAGTAAAATGATACACAATTACTGCCAATAACATATGTCAAAACATGAGTGAAGAAAAGTAAGTCCTCCTGCAATAAAAAAAACCTTTTTCATGTTTTTCTTTATCAAATCTATGCTAACAGAATTATAGGGCCAAATGCTTAAAATCTGTTCTGCGCAGATGTAAAAAAGTTAAGAAGATATAAAAATTACTTTTGTTATCACAAGTGGCCATTCCTTGTTCCAACCACAAAAGACTGGTTAAACGTACCCTGTTTTGTGATTCTGGTTATGTACCATGCAACATATTACTTTTCTGTTGTCAACCACTAATTTTGTAATATGTGATACCATTTCTTTGCTACATCATTTGGCTTCAATTGGCATTTTTTCCTTCACATTCCAGTTGTAACAAATGCACCAGAAAAAAAAAAAAAAATAAAAATCTTATCACAGTGTGCCAGTCCTAGGGGAAAATATTTGACATTTTACAAGTGTGCAGATATACAGCTTCATTAAATTTCCTTTGGTGCTTTTAAAATGGAATGGTACATTAATTAGTTATACATTAATATTTATTATTTGCACATATGATTCTCAGCCATGTAACTTATGTATAATTTCTTGGTTGTCTCATGAGCAGGCAGTTAATATGGAATGGTTCTTGGTTTCTAGGGGAAGGGAAATTTTGGCCTTGTTCTGTGCCATCTGCAGAGTGTCTCTGGACTTGGTAATAATTGCTATATAGATATACATGTACATATACAATTAATTTTAAAGCATTTTCTTTGACTCTTCAGAGCCTCATGTATGTTTCTATTGTTTTTTATCATCCTATGGTGTTACATAAAACTACAAGCTAGATTTTACTTGCGAACCAATTTGGATATTATTTCTGCTGTTCGTTGCAAAGTAAATACACTTCTTAGTACCACAGTTCTGGCATTTCAGTCAACATTCAAGATGTAAGCATAAGTCACTCAACATGATATTTGCAAAATTTCAGATCCTAGGCTCATCTCACTTGTATCTAAAATGAAAGTTCTTAGTTTCTAGATGCCTGAAAGTATGAACTAATAGTAGTTAAGAAAAAAACCTCAAACATGCTTCAAGAAAAAGAAGCCGCGTTTGTTTAAAATCTCATATTTTAAAGCTCATGATTTGTCCTGTAATTCTTGAATGCTTGCAGTTGTCAGTATTGAATGCTGAATTGAATTATGACTGCAAATAACCAGTAACAAATGATAGTAGCAGGTTATTTGCAAGAAATATTTTTTTATTGTTGTTATAATGACAGTTTCAAGAAATCAAAGTAGCTGCTGAGGAACTGCAAGTGGATCATGTATGTCCTGCAAAGGTAGCTTCTAAAATCACTTTGAATCCCTTCTGAAATGAATGTTTGGCATTAATCCACCAGTATCAATGAAGTGTTGGTCTAAAATTTTCTTTAATTCACTTCCCTGATCTGTCTTTGTCAAATTTATGCACAACACTTAAGGTTTCCCATGTTGTCATTTCCCAGACAAGTGTAAAAATAATAGCAATGAATGATCAGTAATGACATCCTAGATAAAACAGAATTTTGAATACCTTTGAACTACCTACAAATAAATTATCTTCAGTTAGTTTCTAAGTCTAGTTTCACTTTAAGCCGAGATAAATACAGGCTGCTGCTAAAAGGGGATGGTCCCTGCTCTCAAGTATTTTTCTACCTCATTCCTGACCCTGCGCTACCCCCTCTGTACAGCTGAATGAGGGAACTACCATTCCTGAATGATGATCTTTTAATCTGGCAGTGGTTGGGGATGGAGGAGGACAGGATACTAGCTCAACAGCATTCTGCACTTATCTCAGAGTAATTGTGTGCTTCCCAGGAACTGTGGTTTCCTAAAACATCAACATGTGAATAACCACGTGACAGTAAGTGGCCTAATTCCTGTTACAGATGTCCATGGGCTCTGCTGTCTGAACCTGCTGTAATGATTTTTCTTCTCGAGATTTCTGAGAGAAAATTGCCAAGTGTACGATTAGCTCCTGTATATCCAGTATGTGAAAAGAAACATGTATGGTTAAAAGACTGTGTGCTTCATAACACTGTGCATGCTGGTCTTCCCTAGCAGATAGATTTTCATGATGCACTAGCAATTTTTAAAAACCCAAATCCTTTAAAGTATGTTTTCATTGTTGCTGTTTATCTGATTTAAATTTTCATATATTTTTGGTGTTCAGAAGGTTTTGACTGTTTCCGCTGGCACAGTGTCCTCTGCATTGGGGACACTTAAGAACTAAAAAGGTAGAAATATTGCTAGACCAATACATACAGGGGAGTAGTCAGATTCCCTCTAAGGGGGCAGATTTAAAAAAAGCTTCATGCAGTTTTCTTGATGAAGAGGGCACTTCTCCTGATGAGACTGGAGAGGCACCTCTCTGACATGAGTAGGACAGAGTTAAGTTTTCCTGCTATTCCTAATAGGGAAGAACTCCCCATTCTTTTGTTTCCCAGAAAAATAAAAGACTAATTGTGAAACTGTGCATTCATGTCCCTGTGGTATTCATTAAATTGGCAGTCATGAACTACCAGCCTTCAGCAGGCATTCCAGTTTTCTTTTGTGTTGAAGGAAATGTTAGCAGATAACATTGCAATAAACCCCAGGTTTTACTGGGGTCAGTTTGATAACCTTAAACATGAATCAGAGGCTGATTTCAGATGCATTTTCATTAAGACCATTAACACAGTAAAATAATCCACTCACCTATGGATTTAAGAATTATGTAGGTTAGTAATGTTGGGTCTAAAACTGTGCTTTGGTCTTGGCTACTTAAATTCAGCTCCCCCAAACTGTAATAATTTTTCACACATACAAATTCAGTTATACCTTATATAGATTGCTAAAAGTTGATGTTGTATGTATAAAAAAAATGTTTTGATCTTCTGGGCATTTTATGAAATTGATAATAATAGTGTTTGACAAATGCATCAATTTTTATTTCCATTGCAAACAAATGTATTCTTTAATCTTTTCCCCCCTGTCCAGGAAGCTTCCTCTTAAAAAAAAAAAAAAATCATCATAAACCCCTATACTTTATTTCCCTAGTATCATTTCCTTAAGACAACTGTAGAGCATTCCACGTTCTTTTCTTGTTTTGTTTCTACTTCTCCATGACCTTTTCTTATGCTTTTTAGTGTATTTGTCTTCGTAGGCTTTTTAATGTATTTGTCCTCAATGACTAAGGAATCATCAAACCACTGCCACTGCCAGTAAACAAATTATAACTTGTTTCAGATAATTACCCTAAGTTGAATAGAATCACAGAATTGTTGTCTAGTCCATCTTCCTACCTTAAAGTAGATTCAGCTACAGCAGGTTGATCAGGACTGTGTCCCATCAGGTTTTGAATATCTCTTGTGTTTCAATTTGTGCTCGTTGCCTCTTGGCCTGTCGGTGGGCACCACCAAGAAGAGTCTGGTTCCATCTTCTTTACTTCCCCTTCATCAGGTTTTTATTGTTATTATATACTTTGCTATCATACACATATATATACACACACACACCTTTTTTAAAGCTGTGATGATTTATGATTATTAGTTTGTATTTCAAAATGTTATCTTCTATTTAATACAATCCAGTGATCAAGTCAGCAAACTTACTACTGTTTGGACAGAGCATATAACTGCTGAATAACGAACTTGAAAGGATGGATGTAGGCCAGACAAATTAGAAGAATCAAAGTAAATTATTAAACACACAAGCTACTAGTTATTCCAGGCCACTGGATAATCACATTAACTGGAAATAATGTTATTTTTCTTCACAGCTCTTGATAAAGAGTGAAAATCTTTAATGATAAAGAGTGAAAAGAAACAGGAGATGTCCATTTTTGCCATTTCTAAGAACTATAAAATACTGTGGCCCCAATAACTACTGTGAAGTTCTGGAAGCAGGAATTCAGGAAGGAAGAAGCCTCTCTTGAGGAACACAATAAGAGCTGCGAACAAAAAGATTCTGAAGTTCCAGCATAACTGTGTAAAGCATTAAAGTGAAAGGGGCTTTCTGAGGCTGAATTCTGAGCAAGTTCCAGAATGGTGATAACTACACAAACAGGTGTGGAAACCAAAATTAAATTATGGCAATCAACATATTTTCAGATGTTAAAAAATGTAAAAAACAAAATACCTTCTCTTCTTCTAAAAGTAAAGAAGATATAAAAGATCATCAGACATATCATACTTTTTCTCTAAGGACATTTATCAATGAAGATTCTTTATAAACTTCAGTAGGGACTTCTGATGTTATTTTTAAATAACAGGCTACCACGTAACTACTTTGATAAACGCTCTATTTGCTTCATAACATGATAGCAAACTAACATTGATTTGCAACTTTGTTCTAGTAATAGGGAATGTAGCTTTTAGTGAGTCTGTATTATGTTCATCATTTCTTTGCCTGTACAGAGGCAACATCTAGGTTATTTTATTTTGGTTTTCACAAAATATAAATTCTATCTTTTTTGATTATCAGAGTGTGAATGGAACTGATTACTTTCACAATCACTGTCAAATCAGTTTACAAAGTTCTTGGTCATCATTGCCACAGTATTTTAGCAATACTTTCACGAGCAACCCAACTGCAGACCAGTCACTAGAGCAATGCAAAGCATTCATAACTTTAATATGCCTCACATCAAGCACCTGGATGTAAGAAATTGTTTTGATTTCAATTAGGAGTCTTTTTGTTGTTATTTATTCTGACATATCTTTGTCAGCTTGACAAGTAATAAGTATTTATTACGAAGGGCAAGTTGAATTTATTTTTCTGGCAATGTTGCTAACCCCTCTGTCTATCATGAACTCTTACAGATGAGTATGTATGTTCCTATATTATTTATTTTTTTTAATGGATAGTTTTCTCCAAGCATCCTAACTTTACAAGACTAGTTACTGAAAGATTGTGATATGTTTTGGCTTCATGGACAACACTAGGCTTTGATGCATTCCTTCTAATCTTTGAAATAATTAGACTGTTTAGTGGGCTTTTATTTGTGCCTTTGTGAATAACCCACAGCACTGAGGGGTCACCGGCAAAAGAAAATCAACATCATCTTTTCTGAGTCAGGTATTGTCTTTTATACTGGAACTGCCTTATTTAGCATAGAACCACCACTCCATTGTAATACTATTTTTGGAGTTGCAAATAGTTTGCTAAAGAATAAAAATTCATTTTATTCTTCTTAATTTTTTTAGAAACATTTGTTTGACCTTTTTCTTCCAAGTAATGATTCCAGTCAGATCGTAGATTATCTTAAGTGCTGTTATGATCCTCATTATTGTCCACATTACAATAATAAAACTCTTCCTTTGGTCAATCCCATTCCTTGGTTTAAATTAATTTTCAATACATTTGACTGTTGGGTTGAAAGAATTATGCCATCTTATGTTGCATGGAGTAAAACAATTAGCTGTGGTTAAGGATCTACATAGTATCATCTGCCTTGGTTTTTTTTGGAGGTGAGAGGATTTTGCATACAGATTCTAATAGTGTTCTGGGGTCTGCTCTCAAACATTATTCTGAAAATACTAAAGAAAACTCTAAACCAAAATCAATTAAATGAAGATGTGAAAGTAAAGTGTGTAGTCATTCCAGGTATAATTTCTTTGTTCTCCAGGGAGTCACCAGTGACTAATTCAGACCTCTCTTTCTACACTGAAGTAATACTGTTTAACCTCATAAGCTTCTTAATTTATTTGCTGCTTAAAATGCTGGTTTCTTCATATCCTTAGTATTACTTAAAAAATCAGACTTTGAGAAAAGTTCAAACTGGGCACTAGCTTTGCTTCACTTACATGTTGTAAATAGTCAAAATTCAGTGCCTCAAAAAGCACAAATTGCAAATGAAAACAACCTAGAATTTTGTACGAGTAACCCATAGGGAGACACAAATCCATTGTGAAAGCAGATGACAGAGTGGGCTTGTAAGTATATAGCTGTGAGCTCATAGGTGATGCTGAAGTGTATGTCCCCTCCTCACTCAAGTGTCCCCACCTACCTAGCATGATGACCTAAAGCAAACCCTCATCTGAAGTCTTGTGACAGAGACAGGGCAGTGATACAGGATTTTAAGCAACAGACGGTCACCAGCTACTGAGCGCTGACGCCTCCTCTTTAGTAACTTGTATGGCAGGTACAGTTCTGGCAGAGTGACAAACTACACCCAGGGGCCATAAATGTGGTGAAGAATCTGAAAGGATTGTACAGCAATGTGCTGACTATTCATGTGTTCACTGATGATAATTTTTTGAGGGAATCTCTGAATTTGAAGGGTAGAAAAAGTCATATTACTGACTATGTGTACTGGGTCTGGCTACAAGTATGGTTTCATTACTGATTCCTGATCAGTTAATACTGTTGGTAGTATGATACAGAACTACATACCTATATATAAAACCTTTCTTCATTTAAGCATCTCAGGAATCTTCTACAGTAATAATGATGCTTTCGAAGATAAAATGGCTGCTATTTCATACTGTTTTAAAACTTCTGTTATAAAAACAACAGGGTGTGAAGAGGGCAGAGAGAAATGTATTAACTTTCACTTCAAGTTTGTTATTTTTTGCACTGGCATAATATTTTAGTGCCTTGCATAGTATAATAATGTACTTTGAATGTATGATGTTAATGCTGATTTGAATCACCTTCAGAAGTAGGTTTAAGTGCATAAATTGTCTTACAAAAAAAAAAAAAAAGTAGCAGCTTCTATGACATTAAGAATTAGGCTTTTATTTATTTGCTAAAACTCCAAGAATATTCCACTAAAAGCATTTTTGGTTTAATGTTTAGTTGGTTTTAGATTAGCTTTTCTTCTCAATTTTTATTGTGTTGGTTGAGT
Source organism: Strix aluco (assembly GCF_031877795.1). Classification (NCBI taxonomy): domain Eukaryota; kingdom Metazoa; phylum Chordata; class Aves; order Strigiformes; family Strigidae; genus Strix; species Strix aluco. Next base: position 84,579,528 of record NC_133931.1, on the reverse strand, counting down.
TTTGTGTTGACAATTTGTAACTAGTTTGTAGGAACTGCAAAGAAAGGGAAAATTAATGTCTGACAGATATAGAGTTTGAGTATCCAATGAAGTCTGGAAAAAAGTTGGTTCTAAAGGAAGAGGCAAATGGATCAATTTATGCTCTAATCATCACCAGTTAGTATATTCAATAACTGAAATAAATCAATTTAAAACAAATATTAGGGTATGTGGGACAGACTACTGGTGGCATCATTCTAGATCATCTGCAGAATGAGAGAACTCAGTGTCCAAGTATTGCTTCCATTTTCTGAAATGTCTTTTAAAATATGGCTGAATAATATTATTCACCCAGTGAAGGCTTTAAATGAAGAACACACTTCTGGTGATAAGGAGAAATAGCTTTCTGCACAGCACAGCTAATGCTCCAGTACCTGGATGGGGAGTTGTTTTGTTTTCTTTTTTTCTGTTTTTTAAACATGGCTTCAACCTCAGATATAAATAACAAAATATGCTTCCCTTTCCTTTTATCTTATCCACCCACTCTAATAAATGTAGAATTCCAATCAATTTTTACCTGCCTTTCTCCATTTCATACTTTATCATTAATATTATTTGAGGAAGGAGGCAGATTTGACCTACAAATGTCCACTGTGTTAGAGGATGAACCTAAAGGCTCTTTATTTATTGCGGTGCTTTCTTAATTATCTGGACTAGGCTTGTTGTTGGGAGCTGTCAAAGTAACGCAGTCAGAATGTGGGTATGTTTAGCTGAGTATAACTAACATATGATAATGTCGAGCAATATGGTCTATGAGAAGCATAATGCACTCAGGAGTCTTAATTGCTTCTAGTTCATAGTTGACCTTTATGATTTATTACTACTGTGATGTTTAAGTAACAAGCACTAGTGAACATTCAGAATCAAATAAGAATATTGAAGGAATTTAATAAAGGAAATAATTACCAAAATTAATGAAGTGCTTAGAGTAAAATATAACTTCATTTGGACATTTAATTCAGAAGGAAAAAGTAAATCTTCTTGTAATGTTTTGCTAAGTAAAGTAATTACACTGTTGTATCATAAATATGCTACATTCATCATTTTGTATTTCCTGAATGTTTTGTCCCTGTTGAAAACAGTAATTATTTTCAGTGAAACAGATGCTTCAATTCAGTTAATTTTCTAAGAAGGTAAGCAGGTTATGTTGTCTACTCAGTAACATGAGAAAATTTTAATTAACACGTTTTGTAATTCATTGAAAATTAGCAAAATTAATACAGAGGACAGTATGTGACATGCAGAGGTAGTCGGTCTACATGCAAAACATGAGTTAAGTACTGTAATAGAAAAATATTGAAAATAACAGCTCTAATAAAATAAAATTACTTTCATACAGCTGAAAGTGTTCATTGGAATTGTGATATGTTTTCTTTAAATTTTTATTCATTTACGAGGTCACACATATAACACAGAAGTATAGATGATATTAGTCTACGTATTTCGCTTATGGCTTCCGGTTTAGATGATGATTGTGGATTGCTTTAGAAATTTTATTCCTCTTACAAAAATTCTTAGCAGATAGCCAGGAATTGTGAGTGGGCTATAAAGATGACGAGAAAATGCTACTATTTGCCAGGGGTTTTTTTAAGTTTACTTTTACATAAAGGATATAGAAATGGTAATTATTTTTGCCATTGATGTATGTGCTGTCTTCCAACATGCACAGATCATGGGAAAAATTTTGCACAGTTTGATTTCTATTTTACCAGTTTGAAACAAGTTTGCTGGTATCATGCAATGAACAATCACAGCACCATCCCTTCTGAGCTGTAGTTCTGATCCTGTTTTCCAAAAGTACTTCATCCCACTGTTTCTGGACCTGTTTAACTAATGGCACATGTTAGGCATTTATCTCTTGGGACTGGACTATGAGTGGCTCTCCAAAGCCTCCATTGCTTAGGGAAGGATGACTCTTCTTCCTTTTAGTAATTAGTCAGTAGACTGTTTTTTTCCCCTGTGGAAATTAGTTTGTGATTATTCCTGAAGTACATTTTTCTTCACAGTGTTTGGTTTTGGTTTTATTTGTATAAGAATAGCACTATACTCCTTACAGCTTTCCCTTTCAGTGAATCATTTTCATATTATCTTCTAAAGCTGCTTTTGAATTCAAACTCTGTTTCTGTAGACAGCAGTCTGTCTGGATTAGCTGTTCCCTTTATGTATGAGCCTCTCAAAGAGGAGTACCAAAGCAATATTAGTTTGTTGAATTTAAGCTTATGTTTTAGCCTATTATAGTCACATAGTCAGACCTCATGTTTTACAATAGCAAAGAATCTAATATTTCCATACAGTCTATTAAGTAGATTTGACCCATAATGCCCCATCGTTTAGAAAGCAATTACAGATAAAATATATTTACTTAAGAATAATGTAATTAAAATGTACTCAAAATAAAGCATCAAGATCTTAAGTATATGCAGTTACCTAGAACTCCTGTCAAAAAGATGAAGGAATAGGAGGTCTTGGAAGATATTAAAGAAAAAAACCACTTCCTGCATATGTAGAAAATGCTCCTGTGGAAAGGACAAATGTTAGTCTGTGTCTGGGGATGGAGATTATCCATGTAATAACTTCCTATTCTGTACTGGTTGATCATAATTTGGCACTGTTCGGTAAAACCTATGTTAGCCCAGGAAAAACATGGTAGATCTTTTACCTTTTCTTCTGTACTTAAAGGTAGCAAACTCTTTTCAGTAATGAAAATGGTGACAGGTTGTTTTGATTTATTTGCCACTCTGGCTAAACATACTTGGTCTTTTGGTTACTCTTACTCAGTGGTACACTTTACTTTGAGTCTGGACTTTGCACAGCATTGAATAGCTTCTCTAAAGCAAGATAAGCTTCTGTAGCATAAACAGTCATAAATATAATAATAAGTGCATAGATGATTCCCCTTTCAGTTGTTCTGAAATAATTTTTATTAATACTTTCAAGTAACTTAAAAGTCCTACGTTTTATTTTCAAATTGTAGCTGGCTTCCATTTGATTTCTGTATGTGTTTCTTGTTTAGCTGTTTATTTATTTATTTATTTAAAGGTAGCATTTAAATAAACATAAAAGAAAATTTACATTAAACCCACTTGTACTAATGTAGTAATGTATGTGGGCTTGAAATGGTGTCTAATTCACCTTAAGGATGCTGGCCAGTATGGTGAGAAAAAAAGACCTGAAGTAAATAAAAATCAGGCCCAAAGAAGCTACAAATAATGAAAATTTAATAAGAGAAAGGACTTCAGTGCAATTGTCAGCCAACACATATGAAAGGTGTAATTTAACAAAGTTGCTAGGTCACTCGCACACCATCAGAGAACATAAAACACTCTCCAATAATACTACTATGGCATTTCTTTAACAAATTTAAAACCTGTAGTAAAAGAGCAAAAGTCATGGGCATTATGTGCTATAGAAAGAAAGCAGCAAGGGTTGAAGACATGGTGAATATACCTGAGGCACTAAGATCTTGCACTGCCAGAAGATTTGTTAAATACAAAGGAAGGTAAAAATCATCCACACATTTCTACGAATTGCATCTGAAAAAGAAATCCCTTTCTAACCTCCAGCTGTCAGATCTGAATTTTACTTTAGGAGGAAAGAAATGTGAAAACCAAACCCTGTTTGTTTGTTTGTTAGAAGTATCTTTAGGAGCTAAATTGACTCACTAGAGAATAAAATTAATTTCAGATTAAAAAACAAACAACAACCAACAATGGAAGCCATGCATCCTTGTGTAATACAAATACAGGATATCGTGTTCAACATTCAGTTCAGCAACTGAATAATATAGCCAAGTATTTACCCCTTGAATCTTTGGTAAGTGGATAGTACAATTTGGACCTCAATTAATGCAGTTAAATATTAAGTATCTTTGAAGAAATCATACAGAGCTGTACCGGGTCTGGCTGAGCCAGAACTGTTTTTCCCCTGTAGCAGCCCTCATGGTGCTGTGTTTTGTGTTGGGAGCTGGCAGGGTGTTGATAGCACACTGGTGGTGTGGCTACTGCTGAGTAGTGCTTACACAGCACCAAGGCTCTTTCTGACATTTCCCCCCCACAGTGGGACGGGGTGGGCAAGATCTTGGGAGGGGACACAGCCAGGACAGCTGACCCGAACTGACCAAAGGGATATTCCATACCATATGACGTCTGCTCAGTATAAAGCTGGGAGAAAGGAGGAAGGGGGTGGGGTCACCCTTGGTCCTCCGAGGCAACCACTACACGTATTGGAGCCCTGCTTCCTGAGAAGGCCCGACATCGCCTGTTCATGGGAAGTAAAGAATAAATCTGTTTTCTTTTTTTTGCTTCCGCGCACAGACCTTTGCTTCGCTTTGCTTATATTAAAACTGCTGTTGTTTTACCCACAAGGGTTGTTTTGTTTTCCTATCTCATTTTCTTTCCCTTCTTTGCCCTATTGAGAAAAAAAGGGGAAAGGGGGGGAAGTGATAGAGCGACTTGGTGGGTACCTGGCATTTAGCCAAGGTCAAACCACCACAAGAGCTCATCTTTTTGTTTTCACTCAAATAATCACATAGGAGAAGACAGATAAGTTTGTAAACAGGTCTCAGGTGGGTTTTTTGCTTTTGGCAGGGAATGGGAAATACTGGGGTTTCTTTACAATGATGGTAAGGTTCCCTACTTAAAGGAGCTTTTAATGACAGTTGTAAAAGTACTTTACAAGAAACTCTGTCTTTATTGAAAGCTATGCCAGAATTTCATTGCATCTTTTTGCATAAGAAGATCATTGCAGTCAGAGTATGACGCTATTTTTCCTAGCATAGATATTGCTTAAATGTAATGACATTCCTTTCTAGAGACTTACGAGTTGTGTACTTTGGAGCCAATCATTTAAATAATTATTGGTTAAAACACTCTTGGAGCTCTCATAAACTGATTATTGACCAAGAATGTGTGAGCTTTATTTGTTTTTTATATGTGGCAATTCATATATTTAAATGTGATAAGCAGTGAGCATAAGCAATATAGAACTGTATTCTTGAATGTAGTAAGACAGACATCATATACAATATAGCTGAGAGATGATTATTTGACTCTTCTTATTTCTGGTAATATTTCAGTTGTAGTATTACGTAGACAATAAGGATTACTGTTGCTAATAGCTGGTTGCATGCTTTTATGTTAAGTCTGCAAGGTCTCCAGACTAGGACTTGCAGGTTTGCTTTGCCTGGACTTGCTTTAGGCTTGCCTGAAGCTTGGTTTAACTATGTTAGCAACTGTCTAATAATCAGATCACTGTTACCTAATCTACTCAGTTTTAGTTTAGCATTACATGATCACGTGATGCAACACCTAGTTAATAAACAATAGTAACAAGTAGTTATTCAATGCAGAATGTCCTTTCTATGACCCAAGAATGAAAATGCAAGATAAAGGAGTACAGGCATCAGATGACAGCAGGAGCCCTCCAGTAAAGGCACATGGTGATACCAGAATCCCCAAGGCTATGAAGAGCTCACCAGTGGGCCATTACTGATTGGGGGCAGCCTTGGCAAAACCAGTTTTGGGAATCAGAGAAGGAACACATGTGAAACATGCTTTATAGTGTACATTTGGATGTAATACAGAATTGTGGATCAGTGAAGAAATAGAGGGTCATAGAGTGAGGAGGAAGAAGCCATTCACTCATTCACATAATCCCAAGGGACAGGGGAAGGACGAGTTTAATATCAGAGACTAAGGGACAGAATAGAAGGAAGTATATTAAGTTTAATTGTGTTATTATTTTGGGGACTTTTTATGTAACAAGTCTTTTCTTCATAATAATAATTAAATCTGGGCTTGTAATAGTTGATCAGACTGTTAAGATTTCAGTTCATCTACTATTAAATTCTTGCCTTGCACAGAGAAAGGATTTCTTTGGCCCACATACACCGGAGAAGTTGGAGTGCAATAAATTGGTGGAGACTGCAGGCAAATTAGGCTACAAAATTTATATGAAACAGAGCATTATACTTCAGTTGAAAGCAAATTAGAATGAATATAGATGAACACAGTGAGAATGATGTTTTGAAACTATCACATGCTAAGAAAAAGTTGGAGGAACCACGTTTGTTTAGTCTGAAGCAAAAAAATCTGAAATCTGGACATAAGGATGTTTTGAAATGTAGCTATGGAATAGTATTTCCACTGTTGGTGCTATTGGCTGACTGTACATGTGCTTGTAGTCACAACATGTTGGTGCATAGCAACCCACTGAGAACTGCTGGTGCAGAAGAAATAATGATCAGTATTCTCCATGTTTACTGGTACAGAACAAGAAACAATGAACTCAAATTTCAAGGGAAAAAAAAATTTACATTAGGGAAAACTTTCTACATGTGATAATAATAAGCATTCATTCACATTATGTAGAAGCTGTCTGGAATCATCTGTGCTGGAGATCAAAGTCTAAATACTGCCCATTTGTCCTCCCTTGCTCTACCCAGTAAGTGTGTTGACTTCTTAGATTCACGTCCAGTCCTATATTTTTTAGATTTAATGAATGCATCTCCTTTGTCTCTGTTTCACTGAATTTTATAATTGATTACAAGTGGTGTTAGGGTTATAGAAGCATTTTCTTTTTAAATGGCATTTTAATTATTAGATTTTCTTTTTCCCCTTAAGATGTTATTTTTACAGACACTATCTTTGTCTCATAGACAGACAAATGTAAAACTCTTGAAGTCAGATCTGCATTTAGGTAACCAATCAAAATTGTTACTTATTTTCATATTATTTGGTGACAGACTTCTGGTGCCAGAGTCTCATAAGTTGTACCTTGCTTGTCTTTTGCAGATCTGTAAAACTTCAAAAACTAAATTCTGTCCTTACCTTATAAACTTGTCTTGCAATAAGGTAACTTGAAACCACAGGTAATGCTGCCTTGAGACACTCTTTTCAAAGCAGTCCAGTGTTCTAAGCTGAACTTCACTTAGCTGAGAAAAAGGGCAGGAAAAGTTGCTTCAACTTTTTTCTACTGTCTGTAATGTGATTCTAAGTCACAAATGAAGACACCCTGGTTTAAATAGTTCATTAATTCAATTTTCAAAATGTCCTGCAGTACGCTCCTGAAGCTGGCACACTGTTCAATGATTTTCTGCTGGTGTTTAAGCTTTTCAAAGCATCCATGCAGTTTATTACATGACTGTGTAAAACATCACATAACTAAGCACCTATCAGGTGAAAAAATGCAGAACCATGTGAGGTACTGTGATAATTATGCATGTTGAAGCATTTCAGCTTCACTTTGCCCACTAATATGTCTCCCCAGAACTTTTGTTGGCTTCTTAGTCAGTTTTTAAGCTTTCTACATCTGCCAGAGATTTTTTTTTCTGCTGACAAAATCCAGTAAAACTTTATTTCATGCAGATGTTTTTGTTTAATTTCTATTGACCTGAAAAGTACTATGCAGCATAAACCATCTGGTATCTTCTGATCCATTTAAATACAGAGGTTTTTTAAATGTGAGAGAAAGGAAATACAGCAGTGGAACATAAAAAGTTACTAGTAGCATCCAGTAGGTCTCATTCAATGACACAGTAAAATTACAGTAGAAGTATTCACATGGACAGAATTAAGTTACTCTGATACTTTCAGTGTGTTTCTTTTTTGCATAAAAATGTCTAGTGATTCATCATACTGATTCATACTATCGGAGAGGTTTGTGCAGTTACCAGAAAGACACATTATAGAGAGATGCACTCACCATAAGTAGAATAGGTTGGTTCAACTGCGTGAAAAAGTGGTGGTGAAACAAACTGTAAAAAATAAGTCAGTGTCTTCCTCTTTAAATAGCTACTACTTGTGTATCAGTGAAATCCTTTTTATGGGTTGCTTCCATTCTTGCTGTATATGATGGTTCTGAATAATTAAAGCACATAAGAATAAATTTGTGAACTAAAAGTTGTCACTCATTCTTTTAGAAAAAGTAAAAAGATTTTTTTCATAGCTACAGTGACAGACACACATAAGGATTGCATCAGAAGCTTGCATCAACATTCACAAGGTAGCTTTTTAGTCTTGTTCATGTTACTTTTCAAAAAAACTACACAGAAATGTCAAAATTCATGTTACACTTTAGTTTTTTATTAAGATTGTTTTCTAGGACAGGGAGCACTGTGAAGTATGAAAAAAGTATTTCCCTTTTATTCCTTAAAAGGTCCCTATTTTAATTATTTATCTAACCATTTGTTCCCCCTCATAAATATTGTTATTCCTGATAGTGACACCTCTTGAGAAATACTGTGGTGTAATCAAGGTTCTTTGACACTGTGCAATCTTCTATGTGTATTTCTGAAATAGCCAAAAGCCTTCTTATGGGATGTGGGTAGGGGGAGATTTTATCCAAAATAAAAGCTGATCATACTTAGCATTTAGGGTCCAATTGTGACAAATGCTAAGGATCTATTTCTACAAATAGGAGCACCAAGTTCAATTGAAAAATATTTGGGTAGAAAATAAGAAATGTATGTACACATGTATTATAAGAAAGCATGTTAAAATTATTTATTACTTTTATGCTTCTTCCTGAATAAATTACAATGAGACTTTTCTTCAGAAATCCTTTAAGATACCAGTTGGAAGTAAGGCATTGATTATCAATTTATCTGCCCCATAAAGCAATACACACAAAAATAAACCCACAAAACACAATACCACCACCCCCGAAACCCAACTACAACAGTATTTTAAAATTTTCTCTATTTTTAAAAGTAAAGAAAGGATTTAGACATAATTTAGTTTTTGTTGTGTGTTATTAGCCAACAATACCAATGTGGTGTGGAGAGATGGTAGATGAAAATCGGGTGGATGGAGTGGAAAATCCCATATCTACTAAATATAGGCAAAATATGAATGGATGCATATTCCAGAATTACACAGATTGACTGTAATTTTGCTAGGAGGGCTGTTCTGTTGGGGTTTTTTTAATATGCAGAAGTTCTCTCTCTGAAAAATTGTAATGAGAAAAATGAAGAAAGTAAAAATAAAATGTGGTTTTGGTACATCTCTGGTTTCAGGGACTCTTTCTTCCTTTATTTTTTAGTTTTGTATTCTTCTGTGATTTCTGCTTTTAGTCCATTGTGAGATCTGAGTTATGCCTATTATTTATGGCAGATGTGTATCTTTCAATAGGATTCTGAAATGTCAGGCATAATAAAAAAAAAACCAAACAAAATTAAGTGTTCAGTGTTATCTAAATTTATATACATGCATTCATTAATACTGAATATGTAGAGGTTGCAGGTGCATAACAAAAAAAAATTACGACTTTGTCTTTAAAACAAAGATTAATGATAATTCTCTTTCATCAGTAGACACATTCCCATCCAGATCAATTGACCTTTTTGAGACTATTGAGATTGGTATGCAATCATAAGAAAAAAGGACTAAAAATGATGCTATTCACACAGTAAGAGGCAATACAGCTGGAGACGGTAATCCCCACACAACATTTCATTTCAATGTGCAATTTCAACATACGGAGGATAGTTGGCTGCAATGGGTCAGTGACAGTGTAAAAGTTGTAAAATTGTTATAAGTGTCTGAGCACTAAAATAAAATTCAGACCCAACTTCACAAGTTTGTAAAACAGCTTAAAAAAGCTGTGGTTATACAGAAGCAGTAGTAGACTCTACAAACAGGAGAAAGTGATTGGGACCACTTATTTTTTAAATGTACATTGGGAGCACTAACGAAGATTTTCATGACCACACCAAATAAATATTTGAAATAACAAGACCCAATGCAGTCACTGAAGTGTTCAAAACTCCAGGCATTATTTGGTGATAGACATTCAGTTCCCTTTTAAGGGTCACGCAGATGATTTGCCTGATTTCTGGGGAGCTGTCTGAGATCCAAACATTTTCTTGATATACCAGGTCCATGACAGAAAAAATATGCCTACAGTATCTCCTGTAGCTAAATCACGCCATCATGAAGGTGATATTTTGCAGATACTATAGGTAGTCAGTTAAGACTGATGAATTTTGTTCTTTTATTATTATAGTCTCCATTGCTTCATTTTGCAGAATTTCTGTGCACTACGGCGCTTTTTTTTTGTTCGCTATTTCATTTATATGAACAAGCTTGTAATTATCTACTCGAAAGGTAATTTATTATGATAAAGAAATAATTACATACTTTCAAGCTGCATGCACTCAGTGGTGGTGAATATCATATTTCATTTTATTCAAGTACAGTATTTGTCTTCACTTATTCAAAATTCATGCCTTTTGTGTTATTTTACAATGATTTGTGTCTCCAAATATTAATAACATTTGTACTTGAATTATATACTTGGAATTTATTTTGTTCTAGCTTTCACATCATTTTACAGTTTGGGCTTTTCACTGGCAGACAGTTATTAGCTATACTTCTGTATTATTGACAAAATAATTTCAGTTTTTCCAAGTCTTAGTTGGTTGTGTTTTGTTTTGGCAGAATTGAGGGTAAATTAGAACTTAGTCTTACTTTGAACATGTCTCAAAACTGTCAGGTACAGATTCAGTTCCTGTTTTTCTGGGTGGTTATTTATTAGGTGTGTTTTGTTTGTTTTAATCTTGAGTTTAGTTTTGTTTTGAAATATATTTATAATGTTGTTCTGGAATCTCCTGTATCAGTCCTGTCAATACTACTTTCTCTGAGTGGCAATACTATGTTTGCTGGCTCTGGTGTTCTCTGATGATTTCCTCACTTCCTGACTTCCAGGTACTTGTGGGACTATGGGATGAAAACAAGCAAAAATGTTTTACCATGAAAACTCATTGTGTAACTTTCAGTATACATTGCAAAAGATAGCAATTATGAAACTCAAAATGCTGTTTTAAGTGTTTTACTAGTTGTCTTTTGCCAAGTTCATTATTTTAATACTTTGTGCTCTGGACATTTTGCTAGGCCATTTCACAACTGAGTATAGATATTCTGACTGTTAAGCTGAAATGTTTAAAATAAAAAAAAAAGACAGGTAAGCCACTCCTCTACAATGAAGGGAAATTTTGTTTTCCCTTTTTTTCTAATTTAAGGAACTACCATTATTTTGTGGGCTTCTCTGGTAATGGTGTGATCAGTGTTAAAAAAATATTATTAACACACCTGTTCCTTGTTAATATCTTTTTTTTTTTTTAATAGAGCAACAACTGAATTTTTCTTGACTCAGTATTATGCCAAGGCTTACTCAAGCCTTCACCCAGAATTGAGAAAAATCAGTAAAATTCATGCATATTCTAGAAAGTAATTACTTTTGGATGCCGGTTAGTTTATTTTGGTTTGTTTTGTTTTGTTTGAAAAGATTTATTTAGCTCTAATTCTAGTGGAAGATATTTTAATGCTCTTTTACAAAACATGAGAATACTTTTTGTTGTTCAGCCAGACCCATAAAATATAACAAGGATGAAAAGCAAAACTGAGTGAAGACAACACTTTACTTTGATCTATCAGCTTATATTTGTTTACTTTCATCTTCCAATGTAAGTGATGTTGTTTTTGAACTCAGTGGTTTGACCATCAACAGGGAAACTTCTAAGGGAATCCAAATGGATCCATATTCCTAGAAATTACCCATTATCTCTGCAGAATTTCTACTCATTCTGTGTTCCTTGTGGCTGTGCCAAACTTTAATGCAATACTCAATTACCGTCTAATAATCACTATTGGATGATCCCTAGTCAAGCCCAAATATGCTTTTATGTGACTTATAAAGTTAACTTATAGATTGAAATAAATATACGCTACAAAGAACACTACCTTTAAGTTGGACTTGAATTTGATTATTTCATTTACATAGCAACCACATTCATGGGGCCAAAAGATTTTTAAGGCCTTGTAAGATATTTGTATCCAACTGTGAAAGAACTGAAAGTAACTTCAGCTCTTTTCTAGAAATTTCTTATTGCAAATATCAGATATTCAATATGAAAACAGTTTTGTTTATATTTAGTAGCATTTAGTGTCTTTCTGTGACAAATTTTTAAAGACTATGGGAACAAAATATCAGTTGCAAGCTGTTCAGAAAGACCTGTTTCATATGTTTAAAATTTTTAAAAGTTCCCTAAACATGAATATAAACAAAAATGTCGGTATATAACTGGGAACAGTAAAATGAACTCCTAGTGGGCAGCTTGGTATAACTCCTTTTTCAGGTTAAATGTAGCAAGGATATACACAAGGTCGACTTCTTATAACTCAAAGGAAATTCTAGAGATCCATGTCTCTACTTCAGTAGATACGATGGACCATAGGAAACAATTAGTGAAAAAAATGGATAATGGCATAATGTTATAAAATGGATATAAGTGGCTAAAGGTGAGGCAATATGTTACGCTTAAAGAAGAAATACTTGTCTGGAGAGAAGATAATAGCATTGTTCCTTATTTAGTTAATTAACATTTTTTTAATGACTTTGTCTCTAAAACAAAGTGGGAACAAATGCTAAGAAGAAAATTTGAGATATTTTGGCTGGAAATGTGGCTTATCACTTGAAAAAATGTTGACCCTGAGGCTTGAAACAGTTGAAGTGTAATGAAATAGGACAAAAAAAAAAAAAAAAAAGGCAAGTCCTGCTTTTTGAAATTAGAAACACATTTTTTTAAAAGGGAATTTTATCAGCAAATAAACGTGGAGAAAGACAATGCCTACCTGCCTGTCCAAGTAAGGTGTTACTGGCCCTATATGCAGAAAAACTGAAGTTGAAACATGATAATCAGATGAATAGAAAGTCTTCCTTTCCAGTTGAGACTTAAATTACCCAGCCTAGAAAAATTATGACAAAGGAGCAAAATAATTGCTCTCCTTTCATATCTTGAGCATAAGAGAAGAAATACAGTAAACAAAAAGCCTAAAGTTTAACATTAAGACTAAGGTCTTAACGCATCTTAAATATGAGAAACAAAGGAATGTAGCTCAAGTAGTTTGGAAACATAGGTTTGTAAAATATAGAGCAGATCAGGCTTCAAGACCAGAGAGATTCCTTTTCCTGCCGTACTGTTAAGTAAATCCTGCTTTTCATGACCTCTAGCTTAATGAATCAGTGTGATTTTGGTTTTGTCCTATTTTATTCATATATTCAGTGTTTATTAATACATTTCTTCCAATATATTTAGGAAAATAATCTCTCAGTTAAGTATCACTGTAGTAGAAATGGTTAGCTATTATTATAGACTCAAAGAATTTCTAGTTGTCATTATGGATGCAAAATATCATTATACTGGCTCAAATTTAAAGATTTTGTCTATTGTAAATCTCTTTAAGAAGCAAGTTATGTGCAATTTACAGTGCCACAGATCTACTGCATTGGGTCTACTACATCTAGGGGATTTAACATCCAGATTTATAGAAACATCAGGTATGACTCTGTATATAGATTTATGAATACTGGTGCATGCATAGAAATAAGCGAAACCAAAGAACTGCAAAAGCTTAGTTTTTTCAGTGGCTCTGTGACCACTTTGCAATCTAAGTATTACAGAGGTGGGTAGAGTCTGGTTTTCAGGAGGTGGCTCTGAGGACTGCCTTTTTCACAAAGTATCTAAATATATGAACAGAGAGCAGAAATTCTCCATCTGCTTCTGCTAACTTTTGTGTGTCATTTGAGTTGGTCACCTGAACTGTTCTTTTGAAAACACATTTCATTCTTGTATTCATCTTAAGGCATGTAGACACATTTAAAAATAAGTTCCTGAGGCACAGTAATAAGAATAATATATGTAGCTAGGAAGGTAAAAAGATGTTGAACTTGCTTTCCTTTTAGTGTTAAAAAATATTTTGAAAACTTTGGAAGTAAATATTACTGATATCAAGACAAGATGGAAGGCTTGTTGAAAGGAAAATATCAATAAGAAGTAGTTGGAGAAGAACAAGATGCTGTTGTAGGGGTGCTGTGTTTTAGGTCACTAACCTGAGAGCCCTGCGGATGTTTTAAGATTGTGAGAGTGTCCCACTGACTTCTGGTATCTTGTGGTGTTCTCTGAAAACATGAAGAAACTGTGTCTCATTTAGCATTCGAAATCTGAATCTCTTTTTATGAAACACTGAAGTTTTTAACTTTGCTTCTGTCTCAATTTACATCCTAATGCAAGTCTATACATCAGAATATACTTAGTGCCAAAAAAACCAACCATAAAGAATAACTCATTTGACTTTAAAGATCTCTCTTAACAGAGTAAACCTGAAGCATTTTCATAGATGTCCATAGACACTCATATAATTTGGTTTCAAGCTTTATGTGCATGTAGGAAGACACCATTACAACAGAACAGGAATCATATTTGTGTCATTCAAGGGTTCTTTGGGTGTTTGGGGGTTTGTTTATGTCAGGATTTTTTTTGGTCAGCCAAATCAACTGGTTAAGTTGCAGCCTAAGCAAAGTCTAGAGTTTATTCTTAGAACAAAAAGAATTTACGCTAATAAATTATTCTTTGGTTCTTAGTGTGGCTATTGCCCTCTGATAAATAACCCAGGGACACAGAAAGCTTATGTCCATTTCCTGAAGTTTCCAGCTCATTAGCAGTTATTGCTTTGTTCTGTTACCGGAGCTTTTTCATCTACAAAATTCAAATGCAAACAATAGTAGATTGTTTTTAGAGGGAATTATGCAGCTTCATTCTGGTTTTAATTTTGGTCGGGTTTTACATGGGGAGGTGCTGGTGGGGGGCAGTAGTGGCAGCCCCTGTGAGGAGTCGCCGGTTCCAGGCGGCTCCAACGGCCCCAGCGCAGGGCACAGCTGAGCCCCTCAGCCCCGGGCGGGCGCCTCGGGGAAAGCCTGGGTAAGGAAGGGCAAAGCGCTGCCCGGCAGCCAGGGCTGAGGGAAACAGGGGGAGAAACAGCCCTGCGAGCCCCGAGGGGAGAGCGGCAGGAGGGCAGGAGGGGCTCCAGGCAGAGCCCCGGCAGAGAGGCCCCTGCGGCCCCGGCAGAGACCCCGCTGGGGCGGGTGTTTCCCTGCAGCCCCTGGAGAGGCCCCGGGCTGGAGCAGGGAGAAGCGTGAGGAGGAAGGAGCGGCAGGGAGGAGCTGGGGGGGACTGACCGCAGCCCCCCATTCCCCATCGCCCTGCTCCTGCTCGCTCTAGGGGGCAGGAGGTAGAGGAGTCGGGAGTGAAGTTGAACCTGGGGAAAAAAAGGGGAGTGTTGGAAGGTGGGTTAGTTTTTTTGTTTCTTAGCATCCTACTCTGCTTTAATTGGCAATAAGTTAAAATTACTTTTCCTCGGGTCTAGACTGTTTTGCCCATCGCAGTAACTGGTCAGTGATCTCCCAGTCTTTACCTTGACCCACAAGCTTTTTTTCATCTTATTTTCTGCCCCTGTCCTGTTGAGGGGGGGGAATGAGAGAGCAGCCGGGTGAGTGTCTAGCAGCCAGCCAAGGTTAACCCATCACAGGTCATCAAGAAAGAAAAATACCTGATTGAGTTTTCCAACTTTGGCAATACTCTGAAATATAATTAAACTCAGTAATACGTATTGCATAAATTAAGTATTCAGAAGAAATGTTAGGCATTGTGGTATCTTTAATGACCATCAAGGTCAGAGTTTGGTTTCCTTTGTTTATTAAATATCTGAAGGAAGCACAATGAATTTGTTCCCACTCACTGTTAGCTTTTTCTCTGATAGGTCAGCCATAAATCCTTATCAGTACTAATGATGACGGAGTAGATTAACTCTTCCAGTCTTTTAGGGTGCGGCTGCCTGGGAGTATCATGTGAAGTCAGAAGCTGCTTTTTCTGAAAGAAGTGCAGTGAATAACCTACTGAGAGACATTGGAAAATCTGCTGAGTGAAGCAGTGGTCCTCCTGCAGACAGCTGCCTCTGCAGGCTTTTCTAATTTATCATCTGAATGAGCTATGCAGCTTTAAACTTGAGAAATCTACTATTAAAAATGGCTTTTATACATTGCAAAGGACCATTCACATAAGAAGCTACAAGCAACAAAATATGACCTGAAATATGGCTAAACAAATACTTCTTGAGTAGAAATGAATTCAGACTAACTTTCAAGGAGGACAGAAGCTAATTCTCAAGGTGATGAGTGTATCACCGGTGACAAAGGAAAATAAAGATACTGTTCTCTATTTTAAGTAAGTAGAAGGAATATAGTAATATTAATGACTTCTTTTGTGTTTTTACTTATGTTTGTTGAAAACACTGAAATAAGTTTGTAAATAATACGTCCACATTGATTGAGATGTATTGTAGCCTAGCATTACTTTAAATGCTATTTAATGAATATCTTAACATGCAAATTCAATTTTTAAAAATTTCTATTCTTTAAATGTTAATGTGAAAAGGATATCTACTGTTGCCAAGTAATCTGGTCCCATTACCTAATTCTCTGTTACAGAATATTAATTTTCTTAATGTGAAAAATTTTATACTCTGCTGTATTTGAAAGGAGTCACTTTGCATACAAAGGAAATCCCGTAACAGTCTTGCCCTGTACACACACGTCATATAGAAGAGTATCAGTATACTATACTATGTCGTGTACAAGAATATCAGTACCAATATAATGTAATAAAGCTGTCTTTGAAACATTTTTCATGTTACAATGAATGTAAAAACTTTAAAAACCAGGTATCTTTTTCCTTTTGTATTCATGTTTCTTCAGATTGTAGCAAGCAGCATAAAATAATCTCTTGCCATAATTTCCATCCTATAAGAGTTACATGTCATTTAGCTGTCAGTTCTTCTTGTTGAAGAGCAAGGATATTCTGAAAGAAGCTGTTACGATCCCAGCTCACACAGAAAAATACAAAATCAATAGCAAGAAAATCCGGACATAAATGAGACGGGGCATAGTGAGGTGAGAGTATCTGGTCTGTTGGCCTTTGGAAAGGAAGAAATCATTTGTATTGGACAAGACTGACAACAGAAAAGGAGTTGTGGGTATCAGATGTAGCTGGGAAATTATATAGAACTCTAAAATACCATCAATAGTATGGGTGAGTTGGGAAGAAGGAAAAGTGGGAACTTGTTAACTAGAACTTTTTTTTAAAGAGAACATCAGTGTAAGACTATACGTGAGAAGATGGAAAGATTGAAGTGCTAGGTGATTTTTTTGTTTTCTTCTATTAGTGAATTGAGGAATGCATTCTGACATTTTCCTTTCATCCCAGCACTAATATCTGCTGAAAAAATACTTTTCTCTGTATTTTAAAGACCCGAGATGGTCTTTAAATCTTTCAGTTGTATTAGGTGTCCTTTATCTTTGAAGAAAATCCTTATTTCATCCATTACACAAATAGGGGAAAGCCGTATTGATTAACGAAATGTTTGAAGAGTAACAGTGAACACTGTAATTGTTGGCTGAGACAGATTTTCTTCATATAATTATGTCAGAAGTAACTTACATTTAACAAAACATGCCATTCACAAAAAGCAAAGGGAAAAAAAAAAGAATGATCTCATTTAGCATTTCCAAAACCAAACAATTTTTACAACTGAAATAAAATTGTGGCAGTGGCTCCATGTTTTACTCTTTGTCTCCTAAAATGCATTTTCTCCTCTGAGTGCCTCATTTTGCGCTTTTTTACGTTGGAAGGACATGGCATGCCAGGAAAACAACTTCTAGAAGATTAATACATATGTAACCAACAAATACTTTCCTATATAAGGACACCAAGCTCAGTGAGTAGTGTGTGCATGAGAGGAATTTAAAATGTGGGTAGCAAGTTAGCTCTTCCTACCAGACCCTGGAATTTTCTAGGTGAAGGTCTTATCAGAGTTCTTTGCAAATTTTCTTTCAGGCTCAGCAGCATATCAGTGAACAAAGATGCTACCCTGTTTCACTGTTACATGATCTAAATGTTTTCCAGGTGCTGAGGAGAATGTAGGAGGGGGTTGAAGCCATGCAGTAGAACTAGGAAAAGAAGTGAACTTCCTTTGAGCTTAAGAAAGAGACTTTGTGAAAGTATCAAAGAATGAATGAGGTGAAGGACTCTTTACAGAATTGGTGGAGATTGATGAATACTCTAAACTGGGCACATTACTTGTAAACTGAAAAAGCTGGCTCGTGATGCAAAGAACTAGGAATGATGGAGGAGGGTACTATAAGTTTTTAACTGTTCTGAAGGACTTTTGAATAAATGAGTCTGAGCTACTTTGCTGTTTCCCAAGAATTGCTTGCTGATGTTTAGATCACCTTGTGTCCTAGACCTCAAAAAGTGCTTACAAAGTACCTTTCAAACCAGATTCCTTTGTGTCATCAGAAACTTCAAGGAGAAGTGTTTCCAACCCTTAAATGAAAAGAAAAATTCATTTGAAGTTTCCAGTATATTTATTCCATCTAGAAGAATAATAATTAGGATTGCTTTTTATGATCCAGCTTTTTATTTTATACTGCATGTTTTGCACAGCTAAGTATTTGTGTGATGGAATACAGACACACAATATGCTTTATATTATCCTACCACATAAAAGATGTTCTGTTGTTCAGCACTGTGATCCTAGAGTTGTTGAAAAATTACTCCATTTTAGTTGGTTAACTTGCATTTCCAGGTGAATCATTCCTCCCTCATCTTCCTTTCCATCTGTCTTTGCTCTCTTACTTCCACTTTTATCCCCTAAAATGTAGCAATATGAAACATTGTGGGGTTTTTAAAAAAAAAAAAAAAAAATAGTGGGAAAAAGACTTTCCATGGATTAGTTAAGAAAAAAATAGCTTCTGTAAGGCTTTTTCTGAGCTTTGTCCAGAAGAAGTCTGCACTGTGAAATCTAAGATGGAATTAAATAATAAAAATATTTCTGGTGTGTCTTTTAAGATGCAAATGGTGAAAGCTGTAACTGTTTCTAAGAAATGTGAAAATACAGAAAATAAGGTATTTTCTACAGGCACAATAAAGCCATACAATAGTCTGATCTATGGCCACTGAAACAGATTATTTGATTAAGATGGAAAACCAACTAGTTTTGTTTTCTGACATTCACCTATGAAATACCTTCTAGTGGTCATGGATGGAGGAGGAGCTGCCTTGTGTATTACCAACAGCATGTTGGCTCCTCTTTTAGATACAAAAATTATGATAGATTTGGCTGAAAAAGAGCAGAGTTTTTTTTCACATCACTGATGCTTCCAACAAAAGTATCAAAATATTAGAGACTATGTTGGAATATAGCTGAAAAATTTCAAAACAATGAAAGCATGGAGAAAGTATGAAAAATATTTATGTTCAAAGTATCAAACTGATATGTTTGACTTTGTGAGAAATTCATTCATATATAAATTACTGGAGAATTATAATGAATATTTGCTTACAGTTAATTGCTCGATTTCTGTACTGCACAATACAGTGAAATACAGTAGAGATAACTCATCTGATCTAGAAGGCTGTGTAACTAAAATTTTCAATCATTTTTCCCCACCTGCCAAAACAGTTTCAGAATTACAGGAGATATTTCATTTTGTAAGCATTGAATGCCAGGAAATAATAAGGCATACCCCCACAAGATGATTATACTTTGCAGTTGAAAAGATCTTAAAACATACTGCACGTATTAGAAGTTACATTTGTTCATTAAAAGGTGCTTTCCTCAGGAGACTGTTTTGGCAATGGAGTAATTGCCTTCTCAGGTTTTTTATGCCAACTTTTAAAATTAGGAAAATCTTCTGTAATTATTACTGAAATGTTAAATGCTGTGATTTTTCAGTAGATGTTGTAGGCATGTTTCAGAAATTAATGCATTACAAAAAAACCCCACAGAACAGCCCTCCTTTTTACACTTTATAGATAGGGTACTTTACAATAAATATATCACTTTTCAAGTGGATGAAAATATTCCTTTAAATGGCATGTAAAACATTCTGTGGGAGTCACCATCACAGGTAATAACACCTAGTAAATTTTTAAGTAGATGATTTATTTTTATGTACATGAGTTAAAAAAGCTCTGCTAGTGTTTGTGTTGAGAGTGATAAATTCATGCATCATTTGTATTTGGAAGAGATTTCATCTGTAGAGCTATGTGTTGTTGTTGGATGCATTACGGCTCCTCCCAACCATTACCTTCTGAAGCCATCCTGTATTATTCATTTTCACAGTACTATATGTATTATTGATCTTTCCTATATGGCATGTCTCACATCCCAGCTCTTATGGAAATCATGGAAACAAGTGTTCGAATTTGTGTTACTACTGAGTGAACTAGATAGTATCTTACCTGAGAAGGGTTGTTGCTCTGTTGGTTTATTAATAGATCAAAGTTCTTATAAACAGAATAAAAAATGCCCCCTAAAACAGACCTTGCACATCTGACGGTAGTTATTCCTTACTATAGTCTTACACAGATGTGAAGCATGTTGATAGTTTTAAGAGAAGTAACTGGTTTTTGATCTGTAACTGTCAATTTGATGGTCACAACAGAAAGCCTAGGAATGAGATTTCAACACATTGTGTTTAAAGATGCAAAATCATAGGACAAATATTGGAAGATATATTTTCTGTTTTAAGGATACCACATCATATTACCAGTCTTTGTTCTCGTTTTGTAGTTTGTTGGATACCTAAGTTAAAAAATATCTAGTATTCACATTGTGCCATAAGGTTGTAAATCAGTGAAATGGATGACTTTGTGAACACTAAATTGAAATTTAGTTAATTTGAGATTTATACTTGATTAAAAGCCCAAGACATAAATTTACCAAATATGTCTCTGTAATTAAGATTTGCTTGTGGCTCATCATTAATTTATCTAACTTAAAGATGTAAAGGACATTTGATTAGTTAGTTTTGTTTAATAGTAGAGGCTGCACTGAAAAGGACATAAATAATGTAATGGATATAATTTTATGCTCTCTAGCTTTTGAGGCATCCCTCTTTCTTCGTGGTCTTGGTGACCAAAATTGAGTTTGAAGTTTAAGGGCTTCCTGCTTTGAAAAAAACAAACCATAACACACTCTGAAAATGCAGATTATACACCTTCTTCTGTGTTAACGGCCACATAACAAACGAGCACCTGACCATTGGGGTAGCAAGGCCTATGGATCCATGTGCATTCATATGTTGCATTTACTTGACCTCCTGAGATACATAAGAAGCCAAAGCATAAGTGTACTCAACTGTACACTTATATTGCTTTTATGGGTCTACTTTCAGTCCACCACTCACCTCATCGACATGCTGACAGCTGCAGTGCTGCACTGGGGTCACCTGCCTGCGCCTTGACCCAGCACAGAGGGTTCGCAGGCTGCAGTCGGTTCAGCCAGCACTATCCAACACGCTGGGCTGTGGGACAGAAGGGTGCAGCAGTGCAAGTATGTGAAGTGTAGGGACCATCTGGTAGTAATGAGCACAAAAGGCTTGATTGCAGTTCCCTTTATAGCAGAAACATAAGCCTCAACATTCCTTTGAAGAGTTGAGTTTGAAAGATAATATCAGTTTATGGATGAAAATGTGGTATGTTTCAACATCTGTTAGTATTTCAGTCGAAAGACTCTGAAGAATCTCATTTTTTTCCAGTTTCACCACTGTGTTTCACATGACTTCATGTATAGCTTCATCTTTTTGTCTCTTGTCCTTCTCTTTCATTAATAGAGTAGTAGACAAATAAATTACTTTTTAAAAAAATGGAAGAAAGGTAACCTCTGCTGGCTTATCTTTGATGTTCAACATGTACCTGACTGTCTTGCAGTGGAGCAGCTCTATCAACAGCTCAATTTCCACTGCCGTGAGATTTGTCTTCTTCTCCAAAGTGATAGATATGCTGGCCTTATAGTGTCTCTTGATGAACTTGTCCATTTGCTCTTTCTCTCCTTCACCAGCACTGCCCTGCCCAACTGTCTGCAGTTGGACTTGGTTTTGCTTCTTCAGTTAGCTGCTCTCGCTTTACAAAAGATTACTTCATTTCTGTGGACCATGAACTGCTTGCACCATGTCATTTGCCCATGGAAAAGTGTTCATATGTATGATCATTGGTTAAATAAACAGGGAAGCCTCTACTTCTAGCTGTACCTGCATTTCTTTTGCATGAGGGGCTGGCTGTTTGCTGTTTGTGTTCAAGAAATCCACTTAGAATAGAATCATACAATAGTGTGTGGGAAGAGACCTTTAAAGTTCATCTAGTCCGCCCCCTCTGCAATAAGCAGGAATACCTTCAATTAGATCAGGTTGCTCAGAGCCCCGTCTAACCTGACCTTGAATGTTTCCAGGGATGGGGCATCTACCACCTCCCTGGGCAATCTGTTCCCATGTTTCACCACCCTCATTGTAAAAAATTTCTTCCTTATATCTAGTCTAAATCTACCCTCTTTTAGTTTTATTTTAAAACCATTACCTCTTGTCCTTTCGCAACAAGCCCTGCTAAAAAGTCTGTCCCCATCTTTCAAGATCCCTTGAAGTACTGAAAGGCTGCTATAAGGTCTCCCTGGAGCCTTCTCTTCTCTAGGCTGAACAATGCCAACTCTCTCAGCCTTTCTTCATAGGAGATGTGTTCCATCCCTCTGATCATTTTTGTGGCCCTCCTCTGGACCTGCTCCAACAGGTCCGTGTCTTTCCGGTACTGAGGGCTCCAAAGTTGGATGCAGTACTCCCGGTGGGGTCTCACAAGAGCAGAGTAGAGGGCCAGAATCACCTCCCTTAACCTGCTGACCACACTTCTTTTGATGCAGCTCAGGATACAGTTGGTTTTCTGGGCTGTGAGTGCACATGGACAGCTCATGTCCAGCTTTTCATCCACCAGTACCCCGAAGTCCTTCTCAGCAAGGCTGCTCTCAATCCCTTCATCTCCCAGCCTGTATAGATACCAGGGATTGCCCCAACCCAGATGCAGGACCTTGCACTTGGCCATGCTGAACCTCATCAGGTTCACATGGGACCGCTTCTCAAACTTGTCCAGGCCCCTCTGGATCGCATCCCATCCCTCGGGTGTGTCAGTTCAGCTTGGTATTTTCTGCAAACTTGATGAGAGTGCACTTGATCCCACTGTTTATGTCACTGGTGAAGATATTAAACAGTACCGGTCCCAGTACAGACCCCTGAGGGGCACCACTTGTCACTGATCTCCATGTGGACATTGCACTGTTGACCACTACCCACCGTTGTCCACTTATGTCACTCCATTATGGAAGGCCACTAGGTTGGTCAGGCAGGACTTGCCCTTGGTGAAGCCATGCTGCCATTTGTAGCTTGAGAGAAAAGATGTATCATTTTTGCATTTCTCCCTGCTGTCCTCAGTGGAGGTTCAGGGTCTTTACGGGAAATCCAGTCTGTGAGCCAGAACCACAGCAGACAAGACCAGCACCAGGCACTCCTGCAGCATCATTGGGGCAGAGACTGACAGCCCCGGGGACTAAAATGGGGTCCTGAGCTGTAGGCAGGCTGAGGGGAGGCTCAGGGGAATGGGCAGGGGCAGTCAGGGCCGGCAGTGCCCTGGGGCTATGACACTAAGACTGAATTTCTCTGCCAGCTCCATTATTGCGTGTGAAGCTAAATAGAGTGGTTTTATGAAAGTGCATTAAGCACTTTTGTGAAAAAATACTGGGAATAACATAGGAATGCTGCAGCATTTATATGACAAGCTATTGAAGAAACAGAACAGTTTAAGGTTTCATATCGCATATACTGTTTCATGTGTTATTTTTGATAAAATATTTCTGTCAGCTTTTGTATCAGCAAATACATACTCTCAAATTCAATCAGATCCTTTCCCATGGTCACTATCATTTAAAAATGGCATTTTATGAGTAATAGCTGCAACAGCATTTGTTTTTCAATTAGTAATTCTGCAATACAGATACTGCTGTTTCAATTCAGTGCAATGTTAAAGTCAGTAATTTGAAACTTGGTTGATTGGAGTTTGTTTTTCAGATGGACACTTGAATATTTAGAATTAACACTTGTATTTTAGTACAGGAAGTCTTGTTTAAGTTTTGTCTTATAAAAAACCCCCAAAACTTCTGTTGTTTTAGGTTATGTCTAACTAGTGTTTTATCTTCCTTCATCCCTGTATTCAGTGGACAAATTGGAGGGCAAAAGACAGATAAGTAGATGGAAAAAGATATTTAAAAGTATGAAAAAGGAGAGAGACAAAATCTGGGTTTGTTGGAAAGGTTTTTTTAGGTTGTAGATGGAAAGTCCCCACACACTAAAACAGTCAGCAATCAAGGCAGGAATCTCAAAGATATAATTTCAGGTTTTCTACTCTGAGTCAGAGGGAATGAGGACTCAAACCTGCTTTTTTCAGCATTTCATTAATTTCATTTTTCATATTCTTATATTATGTGCCCTTTCCATCAAATTGTTCTTGTTTCTGGCTTTTTCATTTTCTACAGAATTTATAATCACAGAATCACAGAATTGTCTAGGTTGGAAAAGACCTTGAAGATCATCCAGTCCAACCATTGACCTAACACTGACAGTTCCCAACTACAGCATATCTCTAAACACTAAGTCAACTTTACTCTTAAACACCTCCAGGGATGGGGACTCCACCACCTCCCTGGGCAGCCCATTCCAATGCCTAACAACCCATTATGTAAAGAAATGCTTCCTAATATCCAGTCTAAACCTTCCCTGGTGCAATTTGAGGCCATTACCTCTTGTCCTATCGCTTGTTACTTGGTTAAAGAGACTCATCCCCAGCTCTCTGCAACCTCCTTTCAGGTAGTTGTAGAGGGTGATGACGTCTCCCCTCAGCCTCCTTTTCTCCAGACTAAACAACCCCAGTTCCCTCAGCCTCTCCTCGTACGAGATGTGCTCCAGACCCTTCACCAGCTTCGTTGCCCTCCTTTGGACGCGCTGAAGTGATTCCATGTCCTTTTTGTAGTGAGGGGCCCAAAACTGAACACAGTAATCGAGGTGTGGCCTCACCAGTGCCGAGTACAGGGGCAGGATCACTTCCCTGTCCCTTGTAATAATTACACTAAGCAAGAATGAGGAAAAAGAAGTAACTTAATGTTCCACTGAGTAAGAAATTCCCATAGGTAGGGAAATGCACGTTCAAATTGGCATTTTGAAACAGGCAGACCCCTGTTTGAAATCAGTCTCTTACAGCACAGTTTACTGTCTCAACCCATTAGTCTCCCGAGTTGTTTCATTTTTGTGCTTATTAGAAAGTTTGGAATCTCAAATATTTTTGTTTTGTGTTTTCTTCTTCCTTTTGAAACAAAATTCTTGGAGTTTGGAGCTACTTCAGGAGCTAGACAATGGGTTTCTTCTTAGTCCTGAGTTTACTAGTTGTTTCTTGTTATGAACTGCTTTATGTTACAAAATGCTGTACTTAAACAGAACAAAACAAACCTGTGTCTACTTCTTTTCCTGTTCTAGCAAAACTGCTGTTCCTACATAGAAAATTTTTCATTGTGTAATGGAACTATGTCTAAAATTATAATATGAGCAACTATGAACCCTTTCTCCTCAATATTTTTGCATTCTTATACTTTCTTTAAATGTAACTCTTCTCTGACTTGCTCAGTATACCTGACAAAGGCCATAAAATCAAAACCAATTTAGGAGCAATCACTGCTTACCTGTGCTGCTGCTGTTCATTAGACAGTTTGCTATACTTACCCCTCTACACATTTATAACTACTGAATTATTTTATTTATTCCCAGAGAACAACACCTGAAAAGAACATCAAATTAGCTACTTTACTAATCATGACAGTAGCTTGTGAGTGGGGCCACAGTGAATTAAAAGTCATTGGTAATAAACAATTCATCTTGAATTGTTAAATACTTCCAATTTTTTTCATGATGACACTTCAATAATGAGGACAGCAAATACTTTCTGATGGAGCTAATCTGTTAAAAGGGGCAATGGGATCTGTTCTTCATAAGATCTCTAGGAAAATTTGTAATCCAGAAGCCTTATTTTGCAGCTTTCCTTTTTGGAAACATACTGAAATTCTTTTAACCTTCATCTTCAGTAAGTTGCATCATTGTGTCTGTTCTCCAGTGCAGCAAGAAAATAAACATGAGGAGCATGAAAACCAGCTTTCAGCATGGCAGCCAATAAAAACAAAATGGCTTATGCTGCCAGAGGCAGGTGTTTAGATTGCTTGGTTCTTCATTGTGAAGAGTTTGGGTTTTTTTTTCTTTTTTAAAGAAATTTACGTGCTCTTAAGAATGAAGCAATTGAATAAGTATAACACCTGCTGGCAAGCTGGCAGTGGCTACTAGCTCTACAGGCAGAGAACAGTTAAGTAGATAAACTGAAATAGGCTTTGTGTTGAGATGGTTTTGTTTGCTTGGAATTCTGTGCATGTCTGGTTTTGTTTCAGTTTCTAGGAGGCTTATTTTATGTAACAGAACTTCTGCCTGAGGAATCAAAGATCATAGAGTAATGAAACTTATAGATCATTTGTGATAGGAAGAAAAATCACTGAGTTCAGAGTCTCAAATTGCCTTGTTTTCCAAGCTGTTGCTGGAAAACAATAGGCATTTCTAACCTTTCTTTATCAGCAAAATGAAGAGATGAAAATCAGCTTCTGACAACATTGAGGAAAGCCAATTTAGTATTTTGACTCTCCAGTTCCTGTAGGGTATTTCATCTTGTTGCTGCAAAACCCCAGTCTTTCTGGAAAATAAAAAATAGTTTGGTGGTTGTTGTTTTTAAGCTACTTAAGTTTCTTATTTTAATTTTTGCTTTCTGAAATGCATGATCAGGCTGGAGTTACTAAAACTAATTGTCTCCCAGCTATCAACTATATTATGCCATCACTGTCTTGATGTCCTGCCTCACCTCAACTATTCCTTCCTTTTTTAATTCATGTAGTTCAAAGTAGCTTTTAAGTGCTCTTTCTTACCTGTTCACTCAGACCAGCAATATGTTTCATCTCTAAATGAAATTTATCACCAGAATGGAGACTCAGGAGGGATCCTTGGCCAGTTAAACTCATCAGAGCCAATATGTGGAACTAGCCAGGCACACAGAAAGGGTCTCTGCACTTGAATGGAACAGGTTAGTAGCATGGAGCCTGTGATAAGGAATGACTATTGCAAGGAAATTAAGATTAATCTGTAAATTTCTCCAGTGCAGCCTCCAGCAAAGTGTGGGCTCCTGCTGCAATGAAATGAGGACAAATTGTGTACGATGCTGGGGACTGTGATCGGTTTCTATGAGGAGCACTAGGGGACAGGATGGCTGTGGGGACAACATCACTCAAAAATGTAGAGCTGTAAGAAGGTAGCTGCTTGTGTCACTATTTTCAGTTTCCTGTTCATAGTAATAGAATTTGAAGGCAATGAAGGCCATCTAGAAGGACCATGCAGAGCAATGATATGCTATAGGAGTATGCAGGTTTATGTCTAGAAAGGGAAGTATTGTGGAATTCGGGCTTGATTAAGTTAATAACATCCTATTTTGAAATACCAGCGTTCTCCTGAGTCGGTGTTGACACAGTTGGGAATCTATTTAGACTCTCAAGCCCACATATGTAAGATAGCCTTACTTTTCATAGTGCATTTGGATTTGGAATAAAAACTTGTATATTCTCTGAAAGTTAATGAGAAATCCCTAGAATGTTCACAGCTCCTGGTCAAGAAAGATATTTATGTATTTATTGGATTTGATTTGCTGGCTTTTTGCTGACATCTTCTATGTTTTCTGCACCATCCAAAGTAACTGAAGAAAAGGAGGGGGAGAGGAACAAATGGCAACTTTTTTGATATAAAAGTTGTTTTTTATCCATGCTTTGTAAAAGCATTTATGCTTTTCAGGAGCCACTGAAACAGCAACACTGGAGACTGTTCTTTCCATTCTGTTTTACAATTTTCCTTTTTCTTGACAAGTAAAATATAAGGAACAGCAGTGGACCTTTTTTTTGGTTGGTTGTTTTTTGTTTTCCCCCTCCCTTCAGTCATTTGTCTGAAGTCCTAACCTTGATAGTTATAAAAGGACTCTAAGCACAACTTCTGGAATGGTTCATGGGTTAGAGATACGTACTGTTAAAATTTGATAGGGACTACACATGTCAATGTGCCATCAGGTTTATAATAAAATGGTATCTGATGGGGTTTGAATTCCTGACAGACTGCCAACTCTTGTGCAGGACCTTTGCCTACCAAAAAGCTCTTAGAACTAATTAGTTGCATTTGATCATGTTGTCTTCTGGCCGTCTCTCATGATAAAATCTTGGGTCTCCAGAGATACCTCCTTCAGTTTGAACTGTAGAGGTTTAGTGCTTTGCGCAGTAACTGAATTCTTATTCCCTGTGATGATTTGTGGAGCAAATGTTACTGTGATCACAAACACAGTATTGAAAGTCATTTGCTAAAGACCCTTGTGGAAGTAAATGTAGCTTATGTTCTTCATATGATTTAGGCAGAACTTCATGTTGTTCCTTTCTTGAGAATGTGTTCTGGAAATATGGAAATTTTTTTAGACATTCCATTAAATTTGTAAGTTATCACATGCTGGGAGTTAGTGCCAACTAGCAATGAGATTGCAACAACTTTTAGTTTGTCTTTGTAATCAGGCTTATACAAGTATATTAGAGTTCTGCTTCCATTTTCCTGAATCGTAAGTGCTGTTGAAATAACCTTTCTCTTAGAAAATATTCCTTCTCCAACAGCATAGTTAACCTTGTCAATTCTGTGAGGTTTTACTCTCTACAAGTAGTCTGGTGACAATAATCTACGTATGTTGCATGTTGTTTGGGAGCAGTAATCAAGATTTGGTATTTCCATGTTGAAATAGGAGGCTTTTAAATATAGATGCTCAATTTTTTTGTATAGCTCTTCACATTATTGAGCAGGGAGTTTTTATAACTGTTAATTAAACTTTTGTCCTTAAAAATGATGACAGTAATTTAGCCAATTTTTTCCTCTATCTACTCTATCAGTAACATGACATGGTAATTGTAGTGTATCTGAAGCAAAATTCACATCAATTAAACAGCAATGTGAAAATGATTCATCTGAGCAAACAATATGTTAATGGTGCTAGTACATTGTTCTCTGTGTTTCAAACTGTTAATTACATTAATTACCAGAGATCAGTTTATAGTTGAAATCCTGATTGTCAAATCTAATTTGATTTTAGCTGCTGACAGCTCTGACAGTATAGTCTGTTAACTGCAAATAATATTGGTACTTTCTGTCTATAATGGGACATTTTAGCAGCATCATTGAATGTCTGTTGTGAAGTATATAGATTGACTATTTCAGCAATAATATTAACTGTTCTGTGTTGCTTGCAAAATCTGTGGACTTCTGGAAACTTTGGTTACTTTAATAATGAGGACACTTACCGGTCACAGAACATCTGAGGTTGACAATTTTTATGGACTAGTAATCCTGTTTTTATGGAGCTGGATTATGACTAACTTTTAAACGTTGTTAAAAAGCACCAAAGTGCTTTTCAGGAAAAAAAAAAAACATATCCTTTGACTGAACCATAGTCTGATTCCTTGTGAATATGTTCCTCTTTGCAAAGTTCAGATATAGTTTTAGTATTTGTATCTTGTGTGATGGCCTTGCCTCAGATATCTCTGAAGCACTGGAGACATGCAGACTTATTAACCTGGGGAAGACCTAAACTGATTTACATACAAGCAAGTGTCCCTGTGCTGGACTCTCATTTGTGGGGTTAAAATGATGCAGGGCTGTGTCTTCCTTTGGCATAGAAATACCCTTCAAAACTCAAATTAAAATGTATTCCTGCAATGGCAGGTTTTATCACTATGAACTGAGTGCATAGAACAAAGATTTTGCTGAATAACATCTGTAAGAAAGCAACATGACACAAACACAGGAAAAGTATTACAACGTAAGACTTGCCAACCACTGTCAAACTAACGTTATGCATAGGCAACTAGTGTGTCTCTAGCAGTGACAAGTAGCTAATGATTATGGAAGAATGTAAGAAAAGAGCATAGACAGAGGGATCTTCCTCATATGTTGTCACAACTCCTGTATTCCATATGTTTTTGGATTTCTATGAAAAAGGTCCATCGAACTAGTAGTCACTGACGGTGTTGTACTTGTGAATTTGAACCCATTTATACTTTTGGCCACCAAACCATGTTGTGGAAATAAGACCTATATTAGCAATCTCAAATTTAATCTATGTTTGCTGGAGTAACTTCATTGTTTCAGTGATTTCAGTTACCCCTTCATAAAACTAGGATATACCCAGTATAGGACTGATCGGTTCTTGTGAGATTGTCAAATCCATTTTATAAATTCCAGGATTTAACATAAAGCATATGAGTTAAGCATATGTGTTGAAATGACACAATTATTTAAAACAGCAAGGAGGGTAGCTTTATAACAGGTGTAGTAGTTAGGACCTTAGATTCTTATGAAATGCAGTTTCTAGTTCTTGACATAAATGTGTTGTATGAGTACTTTACAAAATTTGTATATATTTTCTACTTTTGCTTTTAGAAGAATATTTCTAAGGAATGAACGTTTAATAAGTATAAAACAAGGGAGGAAGATCTGTAGAGTTTTGCAGAACTCCCACACAGTATACTTGGAAAAGTGTTACTGAATGAAAGTAAATCTCCTGGAAGGGAGGTCTTGCCTCTCAAAATGATCTTTGGCAAAAAGAGAAGCAAGTAACCCTGTTGAAAGTGAATTCATCTGTTTTCTTACATTCAAGGTTTTGTGTTGAAGAGAAACAGTAAGAGGATTTTTCTTTATTGCGTAACTGAGAACTTGTGCAATTGCATTGCCTCAGCTATGAATAGTTGCATTTTCCTCTTGTATGCTGTATACTTGCTATTGCAGGGAGTAAATAAACCCAGGATATGTGGACACATCCCTAAGGGTCTGGAACATGCATTTTAAATTAAATTATCTCTGCTGCTGATGTGGTTAGTTTTATTTCACAGTGAGTTTCACTGGACAGCCGGGCACCTACCCTAATGCTTGAAATATCTGCTATCAGTGTTACCAGCAGAAGTGCAGTTCAGCCTGTCCAATGTGGTAGGTATGTGGGCTCTGCACAAGGGAACATTTTCATAAAAGATCAACGTGTGTGTGTGTGTGTGTGTGACAATATTCTCCTGTTAATTTCAAGAGACCTTTAGTACATTTCTAATTTGTGGGTTTTTGCCCAAACATCTTTCTTGAATACTAAATCATAGTAGATTAATAAAAACTAGTTTTGAGAGCTTCTTGTAAAGTGCCTAGACTCACACAAAGAAAGCATAAGAATTCATCTAGTCAGTTAAGGGATGAATTTATCAAAAGAATATTTAGGACCTCTGGCTCATGCCTGTGTTAATATACTCTTCCCTGAGTGTTTCAAAGATCAAGGCTGGGTTTTGTGTTCCTGGAATGCATTTTCATAATTTTTGTTCTAGTAAGATTGTGATTCTAGTTAGACATTGCAACAAAAACAGAAACACATTGGAATAATTGCTGATTTTATTGCTTTGAGGACAGATTATTGCATTTCTAAAGGGAAAGCCACTTAGATAAGTGGTTCAAATAAAGATAAAAGATTAATTTTACCACAGTATATTTTAGGGGTTTTCCCAGTCAAGACAAGATCTTTTAAAATTAATATTCAACTTCAAATAACTTTCAAAATATATTGCGAAGATTCTGTCAAATACAGCAGATAATTGCTGTCATAGAATAATAGTTGATAAGCAGTAAAATGAAAATACTTTGTCCACCTCTCATAAGGTTCTTTGGCTTCCTGTCAATTTAGGATGACAACCATCTTGGTGCAGGTTCAAAAGGAGTTTTATGATCAGTGAAGTGTAAGTATGAGTTGTGATTTCATGTAATATGTACTGGCAGTAGCAATTGGATTGGATTTCTTGTTGAACATGAGTCAGCGTGTAGGAAGAAGGAGCTTCTTCCAAACACAGTAGCACAAATAGGCTGTCCTTCACCTTTCATTTCATTAAAACATCATACACATGTGACTGAATGGCTGGAATGCCAATTCTGCAGATGCTATTTTCATCAATTAAGTTTGATTTTTCTTCCTTTCATGTGCTTTGTATCTTTTACTTTTTACTCTTGCAGTTACATTTCAGCCTGAAAAAGAGCTGTTGATTGAACATTCTTCAATAAAAATAATAATTCTAATACTAAATTATCCTAAAGTCAAGCCACTATAAAGAAAAGAACTTTCATCTGAACTAACTCATATCAGAAAAGGGCTATTCACTGGAGCAGCAAAAATGCGATAAGCCGTGTTGTTTTCATTACAGAAAAAATGAAGATGACTATTTCAATGGAACCATAAATGGAGAATAATGAGAATACCGTTTAGCCATAACAGTGTCCTATTACTGATGAAATTTCAGGCAGGATAAGATGTTTTAAAGATGAACTCGCAAAACTGCAGGATTTCCTTTCTATCTACCTCCATTAGCACATTCACATATATTCCTGATAGTTCTGAAAAAGGAGTTAAAACTAAAATTGTTATGGCATGCTTCAGTTAAAAACTATAGCAAAGTTTTTTTCATTAATTATACTGAAAATAACATCTCTAAATAAATAAAGTTTGCACTTATTTTCTGAAAGTTGCATTGGGTCGTAGAAGTAACTGTTTTGTACCAAAATTGAAAGCAAGCACACAGGTAGTAAAGTATTTATTTTAAATATATCTGTGGATAATTTAATGCAAACCTTATATCATCATATTTTTATTAATAAGTTTATTGTTGTTTTTCACTAGAAATTGTGAATTTCTGTGCTTCAACCAGATGACTTGTTCCCATTGCAAGAGTTACTGGGAATATCTTTATTTATAATTGTAATAAAAATATTAATATGTTAAAAAGGCAAGATAAACTGCCATCTGTAACAACCAATAATACAATCTGCCTTTCTACAATATTTACTTCAAAAGTAGAAACAAAAGAGAATTTCTCTGGATTTCAGTGTGGTCAATTTAGCTTTGTACACTGCAAACACAAACTAAAAAAGGCAGAGGAAAAATCTAAACTTTAGAACCCAAGTATTTAAAAGCAGTTAAAGGAATAGTTCAAGAAGGAAAGAAATCATATGCCATTTAAAAGGCGAAATGTATTTATATTTGGACAGGGGGAAAAAAAATCAACACTGCAACCCAAACTGCTTTTAAATCTCCTGCATGTGCATATAATAAAATAAACTGCCTATTCAACCAATGTGAAAAAGTCATAACTTCTCAGGGGCACTGATGCATTCCTTTAGTTGCAAAGTTATTGAAGGATCTAATGAGAGGCCAATCTCAAAGGAAAAAAGACGCATTCAGTTTATGAGGCACCAATTTTGAAGGTGTTTGGATTTATGGAGTTTCATTCAGTAGACTATATAAGCAGAATGTTAGTGGTTTTCACTTTTTTTTTTTTTTTTTTTTTTTTAAATCCATCATAGGAAATCAGTAATTTTCATTCTGGAATGAAAAAGTCTTATTTTCTGAGTTAATGGCAAACAATGAAAATTCCTTATCATGTTTTGATTTCAAGGGACTGCAGTGTTGGTCTGCCACAAAGAGCAGGTTGCAGCTACTCCATTATGTCCCTGTTCCTATGGTGCATGGCTATTCCAAGTTCTATCTGAAGAAGATAACGTGTAATACTGCCTTGCAAAACTGATGCTTAAATATTTTCTGTCTTTAACTGTAAATGAAGTTTTAGAGAAAAGTAGATAAATACCCGCTTAACATCTGGTTTCTCTCCACAGAGATGGGGAGTGAGGCTGGAAAACCTGTATCCCCAGTAAGGCCTTGCGATAATTGCTGTTACTAAAGGATTAACTAATGACGTGACACATTCTTTGGCTTCAACCACTTTTGTTAGAGATCTCAAAGGGGTACCATCCTCTAATTTGAACAGCCCAATTCTCACATTAAATCTCTTCACTTTGCAGCATTGAATTAATCTCTTGTGTTTTAGTAAAGGGGAACTATTTCTAAAAGTTAATCACGTCTTCAGGCTGTGAAATTTTATGAACTTTTTCCCTTGACACTGAAATTTGCCTGGAATATTCATGAGCATTTTCATAATTTCATTTGAGCAGTGTGTTTGGTGTTTTTGCTGTTAGACATTACTGAGTTGGTTTTGGGGTTTTTTTAATTATGTGAAGATACAGGAATCTCCCCCAGTGAAAAATGCTGACATTTACTGAGATAAATTTCCTTTTTTATAGTAGTCTGATTGTTTCTGAAGGCAGATGAGAAGAGCTTTTGTACTTATGTGCAGTTGTGAGCTAAACTGAGCAAGATGTACTAAATGCCAGATAAAAAGTTTGACCCCAGTGAACACTGATATTAGTCTTTTTAAAATATAAGAGCAACAGATGAAATGAAACTTGACTGTATATGTAGTGTAGATGTGTGCCTACTAGTGTTTGAACTGTGGCCACATCACCCTTTTTTCCAGGTGTTTGGTTAGTTGTTTGGTTTTTGTTTTGTTGTTTGTTGTTTGTTTTGTTGTTTTTTTTTTTTTTTTAATTTTAAATATGACTGAAATTCTGTCTGTCTTTTGATTACTTTCCATGAGGAAAATAGCTTACTCATTATGTCTGTTGGAACTCAACAAGAAGTGTTGCTTCCACAAAGCTCCTGCAAATGCTGAAGAGCAGTCTTCTTTAAAGCAGTGTTTGAGCTGTAATATTTGATAATGGTCAACAGCAGGGGGAACTCTAGAACCAAAACCTGATATTTCTGACGGTTGCTTGATCCTTAGGAAAGGTTGCTTCTGCAGTTGACTGCAGCTTGTCCTCAAGAGTGTCCCAGTCACCTCACTGAGAATTTCTTGCTTCTGCAAGGCAGCAGTTTGTTGGCTGCACATGTCCTGATGATTTCTGAACTCAACAGTGTTTGTATGCCCCTACCTAGTTTTCAAGTTTTCACCATTCATCTTATTAGCAGTATCATTCCCCTGTGTAAGTCAGGAGTTCCCACCAGTTTTGGACCAAATCCTGGCTTTCCCCCTCTCCCAGTATAAGCACATATTTAGTTCCCTAAGTGGTTGGAGCAGTTTTGGAACAAATATGTAAGAGTAACCGTATGATAAGACAGTTAGTAATGATCAACATTATAAAAGTATTTAAATTAATTTGCTTATTTCAAGCTATCACAAATCAAATATGTCCTTAGCTTATCAGGAGGAAAAGGTCTTCATTAGAATAGTACTGATATAGGAAAGTAACATAAGACAAAAGGAGGAGTTATCAGATATAGATAAAACATTTCAGTATTGTCATGTTATTACTTAGTTTAATTATTTTTTTATCTCTGAAAGAATACAGTGGAATGGGTAATGAAAATGATGAGTATAAAATTGTTACCAATTTGTTGCATCCAAGTTTTAGATTAGCTTGCTTGAATTCCCATCAGTTTGAGAGACACAATGTTGTTTAGCACTATAGTCTAATTTTTAGTCTAACAAGCAGATCATTATTAAGCCAGTTACAATAATGCTAACACTTGTAGTTTAGTTCATGGTATTCTGTTAAAATGAGATAACTACAAAATTTCCAAACATCACCTCTTTTTTCAATGTTCTGCTCACCCTTCCCCTGCCCTTTGGACTCCCAGGACTCAGTCTGGAGGTCTGAAGAAGGGCTGTAGACCAAGACAACTTGCTTTGTGATTTTTCCCAGGGGTGAAATTCAGGTTCACCAGCCTGTAGGTTTCATGGACAGTTCTTTTGGCCCTTTATGAAGATGTTTGCAACATGTGCCTTTCTCTCATCCTTTCTGTGGATCTGTGTCCCTGGCTATTGTGGTCAGCCCCAGGGATGGCTCCCTTGCCCCAAGCACACTGGGCAGATTCCAGCTCCTGCAGTTACCGCAGTGCAGCAGTTTGGCTGCAGTCGGAGGCAGTGTGCAGCAAAGCCTGCCTACCAAGGCCAGTGTCATGAGAGGGAAGAGGTGCTGAGGAAAAGAGTGCTTCATTATTGTACTGGCATGGGCAAGTAGCTAGACAATGTGTTGGTGCTATGCTAAGTTAAACACTTGGCCAAAACTGTGTGAAGTCAGTCTTCGTGTCTGAATTAGATGAGGCTTTGTGTAGATATGGGAACATCTCAGTTTAATCAAGAACACTAATATGCTGTTTGCAGGTGTTCATGTGGTTTCTCTAGCCAGTGGATTACTTGAAGTGTCCTGCTACAGTGGGATACCTGACATTAAGGACTGCAGCTTCTGGCCAGAAACTGTCTATGTGGAACTCTCGGAGATTCTGCTTGTGAGAGACTGGAAGTTTTTTAACCTATTTTTAAAGCTACCTTGAACTATATTTATTGGTTTTTACTTTAAATATTTTTTTTTCTGTCCCGAATTTGTAGCACTTAATGAATTTCTAGAGAGCAATAATTTTCCTCTTGGCCTTGATTTTGTTAGGCTCCTTTAGGTTTTTTGCATGAAAAGTCCCTGAAATTCCATTAATATATTATTGGCATTTCTGGGCTTTATTTGAGTTCAAATGCATTGGGCAGGTTAACCAATCACCAGTGTTTTGTATAAAGACATTGATTTTATTTTCTTTTTTCTTTCTTTAAGGTAAAGTCTCTAATAAAAACTGTAGATAAGGTGAAAACTGATAGTGAACACAACAGAAGGAAATTGCAAATGAATGACCGTGAGAATACACCCAGGTAGAATAATCTGTTATTCCTTTGTACACAGAGCAAACTGACACATTTATATTTCTATTCCAAATCATTACTGAAATGTGGTTTAAAACACTGCTAGATATTCACTAGGTTTTTGGCCAGTTCACATCAGAAGGAGAAAGTGAAGAATGACCTGCATTGAGGTAGCTGGTTTCTGCTTAATGGTCTGAGTTTGTGTCTCTGCTTTTGTGTATCCATCTAATTTCTGCAGAATTTAGATTATGTATCAGAAGAAGTAATGTGATTACTGAATTAACGCTCTGCTGGTATATAATGGTGTGATGCTATCAAAACCAACAACTTTGCATAAGTACATCTCAATAGATTGTAGATCTCAAGAGACAGTTTGTAGTGTATAAAAATAATATATATCAACTTGACATAAGATTAATCATTTCAGCAAAATGTTGAACGTATTCTTTACTTTCCACAATCAGACCACTATACTACTTTATACACATACCTATGTATTCAGTAGTGTCTGAATAA
Source organism: Strix aluco (assembly GCF_031877795.1). Taxonomy (NCBI): domain Eukaryota; kingdom Metazoa; phylum Chordata; class Aves; order Strigiformes; family Strigidae; genus Strix; species Strix aluco. Next base: position 84,542,512 of record NC_133931.1, on the reverse strand, counting down.
TTAAGTCTGAAACTCCTGTTGGCTGTATATAGGAGGAAGTGGAAAGCTTTAAGTTCTGTTTTTTTCCATTTTGCTCCTTCTCAGGAATTCCCAGATTATTTGAGCTGACTGCATGTGGACTGTAAAAGGCTACATTTGCTTAAGGAGAGTCATGCAAGACTTTTTTTTTTTTTTTTTAGCATAACTGAAAAATAAACTTATTCAAAGTCTTGATCCTGTCTGTGTATAGGTATCTTTTTTTTTCAATTTGGCAGTTTTGGGAGTTTTTGAATAAACTATGGACCTTTTCTTCTCTGTCAGTAATGGCATTTCCTTTGCAAAAAGGAATCAGGACCTTTTGAAATCCATGTCATTGTGTCCTGTGAAAATAGGAATGTTAAACTATAGCGTCTCTTACTTGTTAATACTTGGTTGCTTTTTGTAATTAGGCAGAAAAAAAATGTAGGTGGAGGAACATTAGTTACTCTAGAAGCCTGTGTTGTACAACACTGTTGATTTAAAAGAACTTTAGTATCACTGCCTTCAGAAAATGAAGAAGCTGCAATAAGCAAATATCTGTTTGAAGAGAAACTGGGACCAATGAATCAGATTGCTTAGGACATATTCAAAAAGTCTACAAGTGGTGAATTTAGAAGTAATGAAGCCTTGAAGTAATATCTAAAGAAATTCTTTGGAATTTCTCTTAATGAGGTGGTAGCAACTTAAATCCTGTTCTGGTTCACAAGTTACTCACCTTTAACAGATTGAAAATTTCTGTCCCTAGAATACTTAGAAAAAGAGCTTTATGTGTGATAAACTGTCAACTGAGAGTTACTTGAAAAGTGGGAGAAAATAAGTCACACTTATTTCTTACTCTTGTTGTCTTCAAATATCTATGAAAGTGTAAGACAGATTTTTATTCATACATTTGTCAGGGAATTAATTTAGGTTCAGAAGATGGGTTGTTGGGTTTGGTGGTTTGTTTTTTTGGTTTTTTTTTTAATAAGTCCAGATTGATTTCAAAGATTGTTTAGCAGCTGTGTAAATTAACCTGTTAATGAAAACCCATGTGACAGAAGCTGGTGCAACACCCCCTTCCTCTTGTCCTATATAGAGAGTATCAAAGAGGGTAGTTCAGGGGCATTTCTTGCTTTGGAGTTGTCCTAGTCTCTAGGAGAATTCTGTATTAGCTTTCAGGTTGCTGAAGGGGGTTTTAGATGTTTTTAAAATAGCTGTTAGTATCAATGATGAACAAGTAAAACTATACTGGTCTTCAGATTAAACTACTTTGCAGATGTTGATTCCTAATATCTTTGAAAATATGTAAGAAATTGTGATATGCAAAAAGCGGGTTATATGAATGCAGTGTTTCTTAAAATATCCAAATTTTATAAGTAAGAGAAAAATATATGACACAACAGATATAAAATTAGGGCCAAGTCATAGTGTCAAGCATGTTATTTCTTCCAACCTTGAGGTTTTTGCTGGAAGGGTAAAGGATCCTCTTAGGTAGAGGACACACTAAACAAAGCTTTAAATAGAAAATTGCAATAGGTATTATAATATGGTGGTAATAGTTCCACAAACTGGTTTGAGGTTTTATTTTAAAAAAATTAACCCATCTTGGGTATGAAGAATTTCAGTAAGCTACATGTGATTTCTTTCCTTAAAAGGATATATAAATTAATCAAAGACAAAACTAGCAATTAATTTAATTGTTCAATAGCCAGTATTTGTTACACAAGACCATACGAAGAATTTTTACACATCTGAATCTTGTGTCTAAGGAGCTTTGGATCAATGATGCTCAGCTGTGTGCAGAAACTAATTCTGTTTCTAGTTAAGCATCTGAAGAGCTGAGAACTGCTAATGAAACCTTTTAACTGGAAATTAAGAATAAGCATACTTATCAAAACATGGCTTTATGTTTTTTTCCCTTTGTCTCAAAATTGGGAATGAAATGTAAAAATAAGAGTTAATAACTGATTTTCAACAACTGTTCTTCAGTGATAGGTCACAAAATTTAAAAGTGATCATAACTGTGCAAACCAACAGCAACAAATGCAATGGCAATTTTTTCTGTTATTTGAGTAATATTTCAGACTAATGTTGTTGGGGAAAAAGAGGCAGTTTTCTGCTACCCATAAAAAAACAATTAAAATTTTTTTACAAGTTTTTTGGGGTTTTTTTAGGTGTGTTTTTCTAGTGAAGAATATTTCTAAAAAAAGCATCTTGCCCAGCACACTACTTTTCTACTCAGTAATGATCCAGGTAGAGTAAGCCATCAGTTCAGCTCTGACTCAGCCTTACATATAATCAGATGAATTGTAGGTATTGCTGAGAATGTCTTGCATATTTTTTTCAAAAGCCATGATTTTACTGAGTTCCCGTCCCTCGCAGATTGCTATCATTAATGTTTCCTTCATCAGATTTAAGAATGTAGAACACAAGCTGTTGGGGTTAATACGCTAGCTTCATTCATTTAGTTAATCATTATTTGTACTTTATGCTGATAAACGTCAGCCAAGCATACAGGAACACACTCTTTGCTGAAAACTTTAAAAACTCAGATTTAAGTCATGTGTGCTACAAAATATAGAATCTAACCGTTGCAGCTGGTTAGATTGTAAGTATGATTCATCTGGAAAACAAAGTAAAATCATGTTCTGTACCAGTTTAGTTGCAGCTGTTGCTAATTCTTTTGCCAGCTGTATATCATTTGTAGCATAATTGAGGGTATGCTTCCCACACCTTGTATGCTGTTACCTGAGCCACAGATTTGAAGTTCAGACTACCCTTGAACATGCACAACTGTGTATCACATCTTAGAAGATGGAGTATGCGGGTGGATAATAAGGTGGTTTAATTGCATTCATTATCTTTATCATCGTTTGTCTCGGGAAAAACCTACTCTAAATTTTCTAGATTGGATTCAAGAAACAAGTGTAGGTGGTTTTGGGGGGGTTTGTGTTTGGTGGTTTGTATTGTTGGGGTTTTTTTAATTAAACTTCAGTCATTCTTAATAGTTGTGCTTCTTGTTTTACTTATGTTTCATTTCACCTCTGAAATTCACTTTTTTTTTTTTTTTTTCACAAGACTACTAAGTTTGCCTTTCTGTGCTTAATGGTAACGCATTAAAATAAGATTGGTGGCTAGGTACTTCTTGAGGTAAGACTGCTGCCAAAAGCGTCTACCTTCCATCTGACTTCTCTCTGTTATGCATTTATTTGAGTATAAGCAACCTGAAGAATACAATTTTAAACCCAAATGTCAGTGCATATTATTTTAAGCTTGTGAGATAATAGGAAATATTCCCTCCAACAGAAAAAAAAATTATTAGCTTTGAGAAGCAGCTGAAGATAGTTATAGTGCGAGGGATGGTGCAATGTTGACGCTTAACAAGTTGGTGTTTGGAACTGAAAGAGAAAAATTGCTTAACTGATAAAGTTGAAGCATATCAAGATTGTTTGGCAAAATGTATTTATTTATGATAGCATCAAAATGCTACCTAGGATGTTTTGTTTGTGTTCAATGAATTGACTGAACAGTCCAGGGAGGGAAACAGCTCTTTTGGAAGAGCTGTGAACTGGAAGAAGAAAATAAGCTAGTATTTCACTTTTGGTCTTATCACAAGAAGTTGGAAATGGTTTAGAGAGCAGATTTACTTTTACATGAAGAGAGCAATAACAAGAAAATGCAGAGATGCCTTATTTTTCCAGGGTAGGACTGCTGACATCACATAGAAGCGAAACCTAGTAGATCTTACTGGTTTCTGAAACAAGCTGGTTATTTAGTGGTCATGAAGAGTAATTTGCATTTTTGTTATTAATAGAATAAACTCTTTAAGGAAATAGACCAGTACATTGATAATTGCGTGGAACTTTTTAAACAATTGACTGGGATGTCCTTTGCACACAGTCTACAAATTATATTGATAATTAACACTTATTTCATTGCTGTAAATGAAAATATTTGTGTTGATCTCGAAAGTAGTATTTTTTATTTAAAAAAGGAATAGGGGTGGTTTATAATTTTTTTTAATGTCGGAAAATTTATTTTTGCATTTATGCATGTTTCATTCTGCTGTGCTTTTCAATAATCAGGATTTTTCCTCCTAGATTTCAATTTTAATTCAGTCATAGCTTCAGCTCAGTTAACTCTGTGGTTTCACTTTTATTGTTCTATGTTTGTGATGATAATGGTCTTCTCCAGATAAATTGCACAGTATTAACATACTTCTGTTCTTTGATACTTTTTAATGAAAAACTTCCCACCTCCATATTTATATTTGATTCATCTCTCTCCAAACTGTTAGAGAAGAACATTTTTTAAAAAGTGATATATTTATTGTTGAAGAATTCAGACCAGGTAAAGCTGCAGTCTCAAGACTGTGCACTTGATATTGGCTTAAAGACAATTGTGTGGAAAATATTCAAGTGAATGAACCATTCCATCTTTCCTTTTCAGTTTCTAATGAATATATCTTTCTTACCTTATATGTTGAAGTATAAAATGAGAATGCTGTTCCATGAAATTAATCTTCCATAATTTGAAAGAACTCGTTTTACTTAAAATGTTTATGAAGGAATAAAATTCAGCTGAAGTTGATGATAGGGAAAAATAAATTTTAAATGGGTGACTTCAGAACTTAACAGGAATAATTGTGATGATTTACAGATTAGAAAAGTAGATTTTATTTTTTCTTTTAAACTTTGAGTTTTATTACATTTTCTTTGAGAGGCACTTAGATTTGTACTTGTTCTTTTAGGTTTTCTTCTGTTACTTAGGACATTGTACTGATTTATTGTATTATGCCTGTGCCATTTCATAAAAATAATACTGACAGATAAAAATTTAAGTGATAGATGATTAAGTTGATTTTTCAAAATAATGTTAGAGTTCTGGAAAAATTTTGGAGTACCTATTACATTTACTCCCTATATATTCCATGGTTATGACCATATGGTCATATGGATGCAATCATAGGTTTAGAATTTGCATTCTGTTTTCAAGTGTGCTAAAATTGTATTGACACCTCATATAGCTTATTTAAGCAAAAGGCCTGCACATATGGCAAGCATAGTGTGAAGAACAATTTTGTAGCTAGTTCTTATGCACAGTGCTGTACTGAGCCCAGTCAATCAACACTGTCTTGGCAGAGCAGCAGAACAGAATCTGCATAGCTATTATAGTCCATCAGTGCGTATTGTCCTACAATTTAATTTATGATGACTTTTTTACTACTTTTACATAAAATGAGTTCTTCATCTGTATTTTCATTACGTGCTTAAGTTGTTCTTGGCCTGTTTTCCTTTTTAAATGTGGTTTAATGAGGCTGCCTGCTTCTATCTGCCAGTCCCTCCTTCCTGACTTCTGAATTGGTTTGTCAGTTTCTATTGAAGGTGAAAGTAAGGAAGAAGTCTCAAAGGTCATTATGTTTGTACATTATTTGTGTGAAAACTGGTTAGCAAGTTGAATGGGAGAGCAGCATTAGTGTTCCCTTGAGGGGAGGACAAGCAGGACTGGACTTGAGCATTGTCCATGCTGTTTGTAGCAGCTAATCAGCCAGTCATCATATTTGTTTTAACTATCCTTCCAGTGCACAAATAGCTGCAGGCACAGCATGTGTAATCTTTTGTTTAGTAGGGGTGTGATAGGGATGTTGGGGAACTGATGTCATTGTCGTAAAAATAGGAACAAACACAAATCTGTAGGAAGAACAATTTAGATGTTTTTCTCTGTTTGTGAAACAACTTGCTCATACTGTGGTTTTAGTGATAACTGGTAATGTACAGGTATCAGAAGGCCTACTGGGCTTTCATTGGGCATGCCAAGTAATTTTTGAAGAAAACACACCTGCAGAATTCATTTGATTTCACAGATTTGTATGCCTATCTGAAATATTGGACTGATGAGCAATTTTTTCTTCTGACTTTCTAAGTATGCATGCAAGATTTTAAGAATGAGAAGTTTTGCATTGTTTTTATTATACTTTATATATCACATAAAAGTAGAGAGAGACAGATTGGAGGCACGGATAAGCACTCATAAAAACCTCTAGGAATTTGTATTTATATTTAGAGGCAGGACAAGTTATGTGCTATTGGTGGAGCAATTTGTCTATGTATGGTTTACCTTCCAAGACTGACTTCAGCTGCAGTAAAGCACATGAGAGAGAATGTGTCTCAGCTGTTCAGTTCTGGAAACTTTTAATCTGTTGTGAAGCAAGAAGGAACCAGAACTGTAACATTGTTCTGAAGTTCCTGGGAGACAGAGCTAGAACTTAAGTTTCACATATTAAAAAGGTCTCCAGGGTAATTTTTGTTGGTGAGGCTGGTCATAGCTTTTATAATTGATGGAAAGAAGTAAGCAACTTGTCTGACCTGTTACGGATGTCTAGATAAGGATGAGTTGCACAGATATCTGTTTCCCAGCACTGACTAAAGAGTCTAAATGACTAGCTGATGAAGACATTTTAAAGGTCTAAATTTTGGGAGATTAATCCACCTGCAATTTGTTAAAACACTTAATGGAGACTGAAAGGGTGTGTGTAAACATAACCCATATCAGGGTCTGTTTTCAAAACCCTTTGAATGTACTGATGCTAATAGTGTTATGAGTAAATTCAGATACTTAATATGATTATATCGAAAAAGTGCCATACTAAGATAAACACAACAATATGTAGGAGCTGCAATGACAAGGAAATGAATTATTAGAAGAACCTGATAAATTTACTCTAGTTTATTTTAGGTTAAGATTTGTACAGAACTTTTCTGTCACATCAATGCCAATGAGAACTTTGAGATAACTCAGCTGCCACTTACTGTAACAAGTCTTTATGGTGCTGAGTATGTGAAGAGCAGAGTTAACTGACAAACAGGAGGTACTGTAATCTGAATCTACAGCCTTAGTAAAACCAGAATGAATCTAGAGTTTCATCTTACATTTTAACAGGTGCACAATATTTTACTGAGATATATTCATATATTTTTGTATACATCTTCTACATACTTGCAGTTCTACTTTTTGTTCCCTTTCAGGTTCTTGGGGGGAGAGGGGGACTTCTAATATTTTACTGTCTTTCATATGTTGTTCACTAATTTTTCAGTCCTGAGGATGAAAAACATCCCCTTTCCCATGCAGGTGAAAATTACTCCATATTGCTGCATTCTTCCCCAGTAAGGAAAATGAAAGAGCAAAACAGTATCAACTTCTCAACCTATAATTTTTGTATGCTTCCATAGAAACTGAAGAAGTACTTCAGCAAGAAAGTTGTGCTTAATACCTAGCCTAATTTCTGTTCCTATCTGCTAGTGGTATTCCAGGAGCACAGGAGGAGAAAGGAGCTATCCTAAGCAGCAGTCTCCTATGACAACTTAGACTGTTAATTGAAAGGAAAAACCAAATATGTTATTTCTCTACAGTCATCATCCCTGCAGAATTATTTGGAATTATTGTGAGTGGAACTTGTGTGCTCTTATTTCAGAGAAGATAAGACCAACTTTATGGAAATTATGCAAAAGTGGAATTTTGCATGTCAGCAACGGCAGATAAATTTGGAAATAGTAAGAGAATGTGTAAGTTACTTAACCTAAATATTAATTTGAATATCTGTTTTAAGCCATCAATTTTAAAATGAGGAATAGAGTCTGTCCAGTGCAGCAGGTGGTGGTGATAATTTTTTTACCATGCTTTTTCCCAAGTTTTTATACTTTTCTTTTTATGTAAGATTTTTAGTGAAACTGGCTGCTAAATCCATATTACCTACCTAAGTGAATAAACAGTTTTCATCTTACTCTAAGAGTATAACAGTTTCATTCAAAATTATCAAGATGCTGTCTATGTAAGTGTGGGAGTACATGGTACAAAATGTGTGTGGATGTATTTACACAGATAACAGCTTGTTTGGCTTGCTTATGTTCATCTGATTTCACATGGCCACCAAGAAAGGAAATCTTAAAATGGAAAAAAATGTTCTCTGCTAGAGAACAGTCACTGGTTGGATTCTGTGCCTCTCTTGTGAAGAACAAAATACATGTACAAAACAGATTTAGTAGTCTGTTTGAGGTGCTAATTCATTACTTCACTGTAATATTGCACATCCCTCAGGACTGGTCACGTAATTGGCTCACAACAGAACAATCTGGGTAACTGCAATTGTTTCAGTTACAGTACTTAATGAGTACTGAAGGCTCAATGTTTTACTTCTTCCTTACATTGTGCAGTTCTTGCACCTTTGGAAAATGTGTGTAAAAAATCACAGCAATTGAGAAGTGTCAGTAACTAGCTGGGTACAGGACAAGTTCTTTATGTTTTGAAGTTCCCTGAGTGCTGGTGCAGCACTTCGAAAAATTCCTTAACGACTGAGTAGCAGTTCTTAAACTAGTGATTTGGGAGTCCCCTGCTAGCACGCTAATGATCCAGACAGCAGCATTAAATCAGTTGCTTTAGTTTAAGTACTTCTTGAGTGTACATAAAGCCTTACTTTATTGGGAATTGAACTAACTACTTGCAGTCTGAAAAGCAATAAGTTGGGCACTTAAGCAAAGGTGAATTACTAATAAAGAGCAAAAGTTTTCTCCTGTATGCACTCTCTGAAAGCTCTTAGTTGTTTGGTAGAAGGGTGGTACAGCAGTTGTTGAAGCTTAACATGTTTGAAGCTTACCAGTCCTCGAAAAGGCCTTTTTTTTAACACTCCTTGGAAATAAGTGACTCACAGAAATACCATAACAAATGCTTTTGGAAGATGGAAGAGGCAACACTTCAACACCATTTCACAGATTCATTATACTCCCCTAGTCTGTTTAGCAGCTACACTAGTTTTTCTTTGACAGTAATTTAAGAATAAAATAAGAACAGTACTATCAGTGTAGAGTCTACCTCCTGCTGATGTTGATTTCCTACAAGTTTTACTTAAATATTATTAAATGCATGCCTTGTATGCATAAATTCATGAGTTTGTCTCCCATGGGTTACACTGATGAGAAAACCATTTGATAAATATTTTAACAGTTTTATATTTTATTGTTGTTGGTCCATCCTTACAAGCAGAAGGTCAGGGAAAAATACCAGGAGCACTGACTGCATGTACGAAAAAGGACCTCCTGGGCAAACTTGAACACAAAAAGGAAGCATACAGAAGGTGGAAGCAGGGACAGGTGATCTGGAAGGAACATAGAGGCACTGTTTGAGTCTGCAGAGATGCTGTTAGGAGGGACAAAGCCCAAGTGGAATTGAATCTGGCCAGGAATGTCAGAAGGCAAGAAGGACTTCTATATGTACATCAGTGATGAAAGGAAGATGAGGCAAAATGCGGGCCTACTACTCAATGAGTCAGAGGACCTCGTGACATGGGAAAGGCTGAGGTTCTGAATGCCGCCTTCTTAGTCTTTACTGGCAAGACTAGCCTTCAGGAATCTTGGGCCCTGAAGACAGGGGAATGTCTGGATCAAGGTGTACCCATGGTAGAAGAGGAACGGGTCAGGGACTATTTAAGCAAACTGGACATACATAAGTCCATGGGTCATGATGGGAAGTTGTGTTTGACCAAACTGATAACCTTATATGAGAAAAATTACTGTCTTGGTAGATGTGTAGAGCAGTGGACATCAGCAAGGCTACCTAGGCTTCAGCAAAGTTTTTGACACTGTCTCCCATAAGATCCTCATAGAGAAGCAGGTAAAGTATGGATTGGATGAAGAGACAGTGAGATAGATTGAAAACTGACCAAATGCCTGGGCCCAGAGGGTGGTGGTCCGTGGCATGAAGTCTAGTTGGAGACCAGTAACTAGCAGTGTACCCTAGAGGTCAACACTGGGTCCAGTCCTGCTTTACATCTTCAACAGTGATCTGGATGATGGGGCAGAGTGTACCCTCAGCAAGTTTGCAGATGACACAAAACTGAGAGGAGTGGCTGACAGGCCAGAGGGTTGTACTGCCACCCAGAGGGACCTGGACAGGCTGAAGAAATGAGCAGACAGGAACCTCATGAAGTTCAATAAGGAGAAGCATAAAGTCCTGCACCTGGGCGGGAACAAACCTAGGCACCAGTATGTGATGGGGGCTGACCAGCTGGAAAGCAGCTTGACAGAAAGAGACCTGGGGATCCTGGTGGACACAAAGTGAAACACAAAGAAGGCTGATGGTGTCCTGGGCTGCTTTAGGAGCATTGTTACAGCTGAGCTGTGTGCCTTACACAACAGATTTAGACAACCCAAATAAACAGATCAATATAAAGAAGTACGTGTACAGACAGATACAAACCAATATAAACTCAACAGATAAAAGAATGCAGGGCTGACAGGTAAATCATATTTGGGAGAATGGAACACACAGAAGATTCCATTGGTCACAGAAGCAGACTGGATTAATCTGGCATGGAATAATAGAGTGTTTCTTCAGGAGTAAGACCAAAACTGTCTTAAATTTAAAGATAAATAAGATTTTCTCTCTCAAAAAATATTCTAATTTAATGCGTGGGTTTTTTTTTTTTTAATTTAAGATGACTTAATAGCTTTGTTTTATTGTTTGCTGTATATGGACATATTTTTTTTTCTTTTGGTATAGAACTAGTAGCCTCCTAAAATTTAAAAATTGCTTCTTAGCTTCCTTAGTCTGTTCTAAAATGTCCATAGTGGTACTGAGAATAACCTTGACAATTATTGTGATTTTCTTGAAAAGCAACTCAGAATAAAGACTGACTGTGTCTGCAGACACTGATGTATACTGTCCCAAAGTGAAAAGAGAAAAGGTGGGCTAGAAGAGGTTAGAGTCTCAGTTTCTTTTCATTTTCCTTGTTTGGCTGGAGAAATAACAGAGTATACATCTGTCCTATAATATTAGTAGAAAATGGAGAAATCTTTCTTCATAGAAGTCTGTTTTCTTTAGTAACTGCCATGTTCCAGGTTTATTGAAGGAGATATTTGTAAACTTCAGATATCCAAACCCAGGTCTTTTAGATCATCTGAATAGTATGGAACCCCTTTGCTGTAAAAAGAAGATTCCAAACAAGTGAAGCAAGTGAATTGTGCTTTCTTAGATTAATTTTGTCCATCTTCCACCTTAATTTCTTCCAAACAAGACTAGAGCACTTCCCAATACAGGTGGAATGGCATGCTCACTATATAATCCAAAAATCTCACTGGTTCCAATTCACTTTCTCCTGGTTTTATGCATTATGTGGGGTCCCTAATGGAACACTGTGCCACTTCAAGCTTGCAGTTTCTTGAACAGGAAACAGTTGACAGCAGTATGGTGTTGTTTTCTAGTCACAAATATTTTCTGTGTTTCTGCTTATTTAAAAAAAAAAAAAAAATCCAAAGAGTTTGAATATATCAGATTGAAGGGAAAAATTATTTTTAATCAATTGTATTAAACATTCAGATTTGACAATAAACATTTAGGCCTTGAATACAGTCTTTTTATCTGTCACAAAAGATAGTCATCCTTTGTTCATAGTATGTTTCTGATTGGTGTGCTGAAACTCTAAGGGTAGTTTTTAATATCACCCTATGCAGGCCTCAACAGTTGTCTGACACACTCATGAGCCAAAGAAAGGGAACAGAAGGCAAGGAAAAAAAATGCTGCTATTCACATTTGATAGGTTAGAAAACTGAAGAAAAATCTGCCTTAAGTCCTCATGATTATACAGCTGTAGTGATTTATCACACTGTTAATCGGTGAGTTCTCTCACCTCAAAATTGTGTTCCAGTTGACAGAAAAATCTTTTCATTACTTCTTTATATTTTTACTTATTGTATTTTTTGAATTTAAACAACTTTGTAGTCGCAGCTAAAACTTGGCTGAAGAAAACAAAACATTTCTCTTATGTTCTCCTACTTCAAGCACTGTTGTATCCCCATCTCTTTCTTTTTGCTCCTATGCCAGACTAGCTGGCTGCTCTGCATTCCCGATACACAGACAACTGCAGTCAACACTGTACACTCAATAAAGCCTTCAGTTGTTTCAAGTCCTTTCCTTTCCCTCAAGTCACAGATTTTTTTCAACATAGAGTCAATTTGTGGGAAATAGAAAATTGTTTTGTAACCTCACAAGACTGAAACACAATTATACTTTATGAAGAAAAGATTGTGTGCCAGTGTGTAATTTAGAATATGCTGTGGACTCAGAAATTATCTTCTAAGTGGTGGCTTAAAAATATTGTTTGCTTCCTTTATCTTGGGATGTCTCTTTCTATGTGAAGAACTTCATCAAACGTCAAGCAGTCTGAAGGAAAGCAGAGCCTTTACTTCTGTATATCCAGGGGGAGCTATCTGCTGTTGCTCTTGATTGTTTAACAGGAAAATAAGCTCATACCAGTTTTTACTTTCACTATCATTCTCTTAAGAAAATTTATGATACTGCTATGGTGAATCTAAGGCTGTTCCTCTGCTTTCTGTTTTGTCCTGCTTAATACAACTATATTCCTCTTTTGTGTATTTGCTTTTCAGTAAGTGGTTTTCTCTTGGTGCTAGACACTTAGTTTTGTCCTTTTGGTAATATAAATTAAAATGTCACTGCAGCCAGAACTCTGAGACTATTGTCTGAATTGAGAGCAAGTCACGGGTAGACTCGTCTGGAATTTTAACAACTATTTGTGTCAGAAAACACAACTTTGGTAAAGCAAACTACACTGAATTTGATCAAATTTTGTTTTGGAAAGCTGTGCAAAGTTCTGATAGTATCAGTATCGAATGTTCTTACTTTTTTCGGACTTTGTTATTAAACACATAAGGCATGTAACAATAATTAGTAATTATCTGTACATGTACATGCTTGCATCTATAACATACAGAAGATGTAAATTGAAATGAAGCATTCCAACAAACTTCCCATTTATTCAGAAGTTTTTATTACTAATAGTTTGATTATCCCCTCCCACTGACAGTATTTTTTATTGGGAACTCCTGCTTTCATTAATTAGATAAGACTAAATAATAGAAATTAAATTCTACTTAAAATATTAAAATATATTTTCTCCATCTTTTTTTTATGAAGAACTTTTTTTTAAATTAATTGAGACCAGTGGTTGAGTTGTACTGCATGAATGAGAACACTTTTCATTTACAATGAGTTGGAAACAAAATCACTAGAAACCATTTGGGGTTTTGTGCATTGAAAGGCTAATTGGTAAAACACAGCTATGATCTATTTCAGCCAGAGATTTAACTAAGTTGTTATGGCTTTCTCATAAATTAGATGTAATTCTTTAGTAAGTGGTCGCTTTTTCCAATGGAATTGTAATGTGATCTCTAAATATTGTTTGCTAATGTATATACATGAGTAAGTAAGAGTGCAAATTACCTTAGGACTGTTCTAGTAAATTATGTTGTAGTTACAGATACCTGAACACTGTTGTCTATGCTCACATTATGCTTCTAGTTTTTCACTCCCAAGGGATGTTTGGATAGACCACTAGGAATTGTTTTGATACTATGGACTTAAGTGGTTTTCTTTTAAGCAAAGTGTTTAAGTGAGTATGGGATTTAGCATACTTCATTCTGGTCTTCAAATCATAAACAATTTAAATGATGGATAAAGTAAAATATAGATATGTGTAAATCTAAAAATAACATTTTTAATTCAGTGTTTAGAATTCACCTATAAATAGTAAAATGCTATTAAGCACTTAAAAGTGTAAGTTTCTAAGACTTCTGTCAAGTTTTACCTGCTTTTGCTGAGAAGAAAAAAACTGTTTAATTTCTATTTTATTAAAGGTTTATTTGCATTTCCTTCCTTCACCCTCCAATTCCTTTCTCTTTTGCATATCTCTGAATATAAATTTGAGCCCTGTGTATGAGAACAAAACATAAAAATCAATACAGCTTCCCTCTCCACAAATAGGAATGGTAGCAGAGAATTGTGGCCCAAATTTGAGACAACATTCTGGCTGGTGTTTGTTCCTCTGTCAGTAAATAACTGCATTGCTCTTTGAGGGAAGGTTGCCTGGTGATATGCTGGTTCCTAATAATTCAGATCTTATTTTAATCCAGTATAAGGAAAAAGAAGTGTATCAGAAATTGGAAGAAAGCAAGACTATGTGTTTGGCAACAAAAGAAATGGATTCTAACAGATCTAATTCAGGTAAAAAGAACATCCTAGAAAAAGTGTAGCATCTTCCTGACTTTCTATGAAACAAGAGTGATGTCTTAAGTATGTGAGGCTGTAGAGTATAAACAAAGTTTTTATTACTTCCATAGTTTTGATTTTTAATCAAAATGTTTTTACTCTATTGGTCCACTTGATTTCCGGATTGCTTTTCTCTTGAATGGCTGTATACATGGTTTTCAAGAACCTCTTAGACTCCTTTGAATCATTTTGGCCCTGACTTCATATACTTAAAGCTTAATTGGTGTAGTCGTATAGTTAATTTTCATATTTTCTGAGTATTTTGATGGATCTTTACAGAAGCAGGTGCATGAGAAAAAACTTTTAACAATGCCTGTTCAGAAGTGAGTAGAAAATACTAGATTTGGTGAAACAGGAGTACTTCTTTGCTTGATTTGCTCTTCATTCTGAAGAGAAATTCTGTTAAATGTTTAAGGATCCATCAATAGGTACAGGTAAAAATCTTGAAGGCTTGCATTCATTTTCAGTCAAGAAATATGAGTAATGACAGTTCTCCATCTTAAGAGACTTCATGCCCATACAGATGTTAATGCCTTATAAAGATCAAATGATAGGCCAGTGGGATTTGCCCTACATAATAAATGTCCTTATTTATATAATCTAAAATGAGGGGAAGCAAAAAAGAAAAGATGCATCACAGGTTATTTAACTTGCAAGTCTTCTGCTCAGAAAAGATAGGTATCAAATAAGGCTCCATTTTATAGTTACTTATGCTCTGTGAAACTAGAACTGTAAGGAATAGTTGCAAATAATTGCATAGTTCGTAGGTCAAAAGAGGTGATTGTATTCAGTGTTGGTGTGGCCTCACCTTGAGTACTGTGTGCAGTTCTGGGCCCCACAATTTCAACAGGATGTGAAGATCCTTGAAAGCATCCAGAGGAGGGCAACAAAGCTGGTGAAAGGGCTGGAAGGAATGTCCTATGAGGAGCAGCTAAGGACTTTGGGCTTGTGTAGTTTGGAGAAAAGGAGGCTGAGGGGTGACCTCATTGTTCTCTACAGTTTCCTGAGGAGGGGATGTGGAGAGAGAGGTGCTGACCTCTTCTCTCTGGGATCCTGTCATAGGACATGTGGGAATGGTTCAAAGATGTATTCAGGGAGGTTCAGACTGGATGTTAGGAAGCATTTTTTTACTGACAGGGTGGTCAAACACTGGAACGGGCTTTTCCTCAAGAGGTGGTTGATGCCTCAAGCCTGTCACTATTGAAGAGGCATTTGGACAGTGCCCTAATAATACTCTAACTTGGCCAGCCCTGAAGTGGTCAGGCACTTGGACTAGATGATTGTTGTAGGTCCCTTCCAACTGAAATAGTCTAGTCTAGTCTATTCCTATGTTCATTAGTTCTGTTACTGTCAAGGAAATTAGTGAAGTAAAGCCTAATTTAAAATCTGGCAGTTTTTACCCTAGAAATGTTTTAACATTTCTACTAGAATCACAATGTCATTATAATGGAAATTTAATTAAAAGTATCAGCTGAAAAGGGAAAAGCAAAGTTAAGTCCTGAAGGATTTACTGTTTGGGGTCTCAGGTACCCAGTGTCTTGCTGTGCATTTGGGTGTAAGAAATTATTCATTAGGTTTGCTGAAAATATATTTCTAGAGTGCAAATTGAAATATTCTTTAAGTTCTAAAAAACCCAAGTTGTTCTATGAACAGCATCAGGATACTCTCTGTTCTAAGTAGAAACAGAAAAGGAAAGAATCAATTGCAGCATCCCTGAACTTTGAAAATCGAAAGATTTTTGTGTCTAGTTCAGCTCTGCATTTCATGAAGAGCAACTTATAATGGAAATTAAGAGAAAGAAAAATTATGCAGATAGCAGAAAAAATATGGATATGAGGCACCTTGATCCTCATTTTCACATGGAACTTTTTAATATTAACTTTGCTCTCTCTGTCAAAAAAAAAAAAAAAAAAATCCAAAAAACAATTAAAGTGGAAGTCTATCTATTTAAGAAATGTAAAAGAAAAATAATGGTGGGAAAAGTTGGCAACTAAGATAAAGAGCATTTGTAGTCAACCAGTGTTTTCTTCACACCACTTCAGGTTAAAATCCTCCACAGATCTGTGAAGCTAGTGTATAGAGTATAGTTCAGTAGATAATCCCATAAATTCATTTAGGCTGAGTAAGTGGGCCCAATAACTGTACCTGTCCTTGCCATGGTTAGCACATGGCTTTGATCAACAGGAGTTTGAGGAGATTTTCATTCCCTTTTATTATTTTCTCTTTAATGACATCAGACTTTTTTGGTTTTAAGATGCTTTTTTTTTTTTTTGTTATATAGGCAGTTAAGTGATGCTAATGCCACCTGTACAAACACAGTTCCTCTGTGTTGGTGCTTAAGCTCTTTTTCCTTTGTCAGGTGGTTGCAAATCAAGTATTTAGGAGCAAAATTATTTAGCTCCTTGTCTCCAGAAAGTGAATTATTTCTAACTGTAGCTTGAATTGTTTGAGGCCAAGTAATTGATTTTAGATTACAGGTAAGCCGTAGCTGAAGACCTCAGCTGTAACCTGAAAACTTCAGTCATTGTCACTGTTGTCTGCAAGTTTATTTTTTCTGTAGGTAAAGATATGCCAAGGTGTTTATGAGGTAAAAAAATGAGTATTGATCTCTTTGGGAAAACGAAGAGAAAATCTACAATTTAAAGCTGTCTTCTCTTTTCTAGCTGTTGTTATCTTGGGGAAATAAATCCTTTTCATCTGGGTACTATGACACAAACACAAATAGTAGCTAATAGTCCATGTTCACATTGCTTTAAACAAACTGAGCTTTAATGAAAAAGTGGATGACACTAGTAACTAGTAAGTTTTCACAATATGAAAATAATTAAAAAATAGTTATTTACAGAGTCACAGAATCATTCAGGTTGGAAAAGACCCTTGGGATCATCGAGTCCAACCATCAGCCCTACTCTACAAAGTTCTGTCCTACACCATATCCCCCAGCATCTCATCCAAACGACCCTTAAACACATCCAGGGATGGTGATTCCACCACCTCCCTGGGCAGCCTATTCCACTGTCTGACCACTGTCTGAATTGTACTCCTACAGTCTGATTAACTTTGTTATCTTCTGTTGTTTTTCATTTTGTAGAGATAAATTTATTAATAATTTCATAGGTCTGTCTTTATTCATAGTAGTGTTTCTAATTTAGGAGCCATAACTTGGCATTTCAAATGGCACCAGACAGTGGAAAACCTGTAAGGAAAGTTTTTGGTTTTGGTTTCTTTTACTGCTTTTCCTGACACCTGCAAATGATGATTTCCTAGAATCACTACCACAATGACAAGAGTTGAATTTATATGTATCCATACTTCATAACACAACATAACTAATCCAGTTCTGTGTTTCATGAATAAACTGTTTTGTTGTTTGGTTTTATTTGTTTGGGGTTTTTTTTAAATAATTTTTCTTAGTATGGGCTCTGTGGCAGGGACTTCACTTAAAGAAGCTAGGGCTCTAGATGCCACTAAAATTCAAGTTCTCTGAATATTAGGTTACAAACTGATCAGTGATTCTTTACAACCTTGCACACAATTGTGCACTACAGGAATAAAACAACTGGAAAAAACAAAGTTAAGACTGTCAGTTTGCAAGATGAAAGCATTTCTGATAGTAAATATGGACTTTCAAATATCTAGACAAACTAGACTAAACCCATGGGTTTCTTTCAATCTGATATCAGTAAGAATAATTACTTCATATATTTCTTAAAATGTTTGACAAATACCACGGATACATATAGAACTGAAATTGTGGATCTTAAAGCACAGCAGAGAAGAAAATATCAGATTTCAGAATTATGAACAACAAAGATGTTGTTCATAGGAGTAGGAGCCTCATGTTCATAGTTAGTAGGAGCCTTTAAAATACCCAAACAACAAATTCCAACCAGCCAACCAGAGTCACAAGAAAAAAGAAACAGGAAAAAAATTAGCAGAGTGAAAGAACCGGGCATTTTTTCAGGTCTCAGCAAACACCATAAAATCAATAATTCTGACTAAATACTCCACCTAATATAACAATGCAAAGGTGTAAGGATTTGTGCGAGACACTACAAACTTTTAGATGTGTGCTCTTGCTCCATGACACAATGTATTTGAAGACTTCTACTTAATGTATCTAAATAAGAAAAAGAAAGATGTCAGTATAAAAGAAAGGATCTGTTTTGTTGCTAATTTTCACCTAGAGTTTGATTAAAAGATACATCATTCAAGCAAGAGTTACTTTTACCGCTGTCACTCCATCATCTCATTTTCAGTGTACCCTTAAAATGTTGTAGCACTCAAATGAAAATAGCTCTTAGATGAAGACACATTGGTTCAGCTTGAACCTTGCAAGTCTCAAAAATTGTTATCAAAAGGAGTAACATGAAAAATTATATGAGACTCCGTTATATTACCATTTGAAAAAGTAATACAAAACCCTCAAGTCAAGGCCACTTTGACTTATAAATATTTGTAAATCAAGATTTGGCCTTAATGGTAGCAGTGTGATTATTTTGATTTTGTGAACCTGAAATACAGAGTCTCCTAGCTCTTAAAGAATCTTACATGTTAATGCTACTTCTTGCATTTTATTGTGAATGCTGGATGCCTTGTTTTAGTTTCTGTAGCACGCATTGGCTCTCGTGTTCAAAGTCATGTGTGTGTGATTATATACTTGTTTTTTGAGAAATAATGAAGTAAAGGACTTTGATTTCTGACAATACTGGTTCTGTTTCCTGATTTCTTTCTGACTTGCTACATTGCTGGCTTGTGGATATGAACGAAGCTCTGATTAAATTTTTCAGCTGTTTTTCACTTCTGTTTTGGCTTTGTCTGCCTCTTACTACTTTTAATACTATTTATTACTATTGCTTTTAACACTACCTTCATTAGTTTTTTTCTACATTGTGTTAAGGATTCATATGCCACAAACATTTTCCAGAGCTTTGTTATCCTTAGTTTTGTTATCCTTGCACACCCTTCAGGCAAACTGTGTTCTGTGTTGCTTTCTTTTAAAATAACTTGATTGTGTTGATACAGATATACAAAGTAACTGGAAGTGAGGAATAACTTGCAGCATAAGAAGAGTATTTTAAAGTGAAGCTGAGAAGTTCACTACTAATGAAGCTAAAAATGAAAAGAGCAATTTGTTTTTACAGATACCTGTTGTTTTAAGTTAATAATAAAGTTTTCACTTCTTAATAAAAAAAAATCTGTGTTGTAATAGTATTGATTTGTTATTTTTTTCCAATGATAACCCATGTTTTCTATTTCTAATTTATGTATCAAAACATGCCTACAATCGGTAAACATTTTCTGATAAAACTTATTATGTTCTAACAATGATAGTGACTGCAGTAGTTTGTGTCTGATTTCTCTTTATAGCATGCACTACTTCTTCACTGCTTAGACACTCCACGTGCACTTCTAAAAATATGTAGTGAGTGTTAAGATGCACCTAGGGGCTATGCCTCCTGAATTTTACATGGTTGTAGAAATAAAATCAAAACATAATAACCTTAATTTTTAATTTTTTTTTTTCAAGTTCTCCTTGGTAAATCAAACATTATGATGACATGCAAGAGTGGGAGGTATGGCAATTCAATAGCTACTCTTGCTACATTTTACATATCTTTATAATATTGTTCTTTCTGTAGAATCTAAATGAGTATTTTTTTTAGACTCTTGAAAGTTCGTGGTAAACGATGTCGACACATTTTATTTTAGGAATTTGTGAAATCATAGTTACATACACATCTGTTGAAAATCTGCTAAGGATTGCCTGATAGGAACATTTTTATATAGTGCCCTATTTATGAGCTTCCTTGCTGATTGCATTTTAAGAGAATGTCTCCCTGCACAGATGACATTCAGTTTTCTAATTCGCTTTTAATAAGGCAATCCTTTTCAGAGATTTATTTGCTTAAGATAATGAGGTAGGATTACAGAGGAATTAACTGCAATGCTATTAAGTTTTTTTTTCCTTAGGTCTAACCTTATGCTTTCAGTTTGAAAGTAAGCTGAGATTTATTTTTCCTAGGTTACACAACAAATTCAAGACCAGAAGACAAAAAAGGAGCTGAGGTAGTAATTCTTCGGAAGAATTAAAACACCAATGTCTTTGAGGTATGTTTGTTTTGGAAATGCTGTTAATTATTTGTTAATCTTGCTGCTATGTATAAGAGTAGTGATGAGTGCTTTTGAATATTAGTGACTTTTTCACATCTTCAGATGTAGATTGATTTGAAAGGAAACTCCAAAATACACTTTTTCTCCCTTTATTGATAAGCATGTGCAATTAGTTATAAATCTGCTTCTCTTTTATCTGGCACTGTCTTTCTTTCTAGAAGATTAGATATAACCAGTTGCAAAGCTAGAAACCCTAGAGGTTTTATCTCCACAGTTACAGTTTTCTTCCTATGCCATAGTTACTGTGAAAAATTTCCATACAAGAATGTTCTGGAAAAAGCTGTAAACACTTTCCATTTTGTATGTGATATAGATTGCTATGTTTTAAATAAGTACAAGAAACATTTCTATCAGCTAGATGTAAAGAAAAGCATGATATAGAAATAAATTACAAATAATAGGGGAGACAACACGTCATCAGTAGGTAGACTGTGTAATGGAGGATACACTAAGGAAATTCATCATTGTCTTTCCACAGGTTTAAAAATAGCCTATGTAACACTTTTCCTCAGTTACAAAAGTTGTTTGAACTCAGTAAATAGGATTCCACTTTTGTAAATGTATCAGAAAAGTTTGTAGGGTACTAAGTAAATAGAGTTGATGCTAATTTCATTTTAGGTCTAGTTATCACTTAGCATGTCCAGGAGCTTTAACAGAGCAAATTATTGTCTTCATACAGACAAAAATGTGGGGACCAAAAAGCATTAATTCTATTAAACTTGGGAAATATTTGTGTTTAGGTTAACTTTTCTGGAACTTCTTCCAAACCTAGTTTTCTGTTTCTTATGATATAGTGAGTTTCAAAGAACAAGTTTTTTTCTCTTAGAGGAGGCATTTTCTCACAACAGAAATACTCAAATTCAGTTATTACTTCAGGTGACAATTACTTCAATCCTCACATGAAGCTCCCTTCTTTTCGCAGGAGGTGTATCTCACCAGCATAGTCTTTTCTACATTCGCATCACATCTGTTCAATTTTGTTCATATTTGACTTGATAGAAAGACGTAGAAGTTTTGGCTAGAGACACAGCCTTCTCATGGCTTGTTAAATAATGCAAGCCTATAGTGTGATACATGCATTTTTGTCTAAAAATATATTTTCCGCTTTAAAGAAAAACCTGTTAGTTTCCTCATCCTTCAAAGGCTATATTTATTTCTTTAAAAACTACCTACTTACCCAAGACCATTGATGTCTAGGATTCTTTCCTTTTCCTTTGCTTTAGATGTTTAATAACAGGTTTGCAGCCTTTGGTGTTGAGAAGTTGAGTTCTGTAAACTATCTTTGTATAATATTATTCACAATGAATGCATTTAGAGCACCTTTTTTTGCCTCCTAGCATTTGTAACCAAAATACCTCTCTTTTAATGTCAGTCTTGTTTCCTTGGAGAAGCAATATTTGAAGTACTTCAATAAATGACAAGAGAGAAATCAGCAGATATATTTTAACATCTTTAACCTATTATTTTCTTATCTGACAGCATACCTAAATTTTATATTAGAAAAAGGAATTTAAAACCGTTGTTGAACTTTTGATGAGGGTCTACACATGTGCCAGTGACATCTGAGCACAACGCTTTTTGATAAATGAAAAATCTCCATTGCCTTTTCATGACTCCCATTGAGATACGTACTTGTTCCTCAGGGCAAAATTTGTCTCACAGATTGTATTTGATTTGTAGTCTAAGGATAGAAGCTCGCAGTATCAGTGTTAAATACATGTAGCTTTCAGAAGCATGGTAAGGCAGTATTTTTATATTCAGCCATCAGAAAAAAATGTTTAGAGAAAAAAAGATCTCATTTTAGTGGGTCTACTGAGCAAGACACCCAAATAAAATAGTAATATTTAATCAGTATGCTTTAGCTTCATATGTATTTCTGAAGTTTGATATATTTTTGCCTTACCCAATCCCTCAATGATCCCATGCAGTTTTTGTTATGTAATCTTTTAAGCCTTTATAAAATCTTCCCGTTCTCTCAGTTGTGGAGGCATAATTGTAAAGCACCAGGCAAGATGTAAGCTATTATGAGGAAAAACAAAAGAAGCAAAACATGTCTGCCCTTTCTCATTCAATTTGCCAGATTATTTAATCTTGTTCAGTTTAGTATTTCTGTAATTTCAGAGTTATGTGATGGCCAGGTTACCATGTGATTTTAGATGGATTTTGAGTGAATTATTTAATCTGCAGTTCCAACATTTCTGACACTACAGAGCAGTGTTATGGTCAGGTTACCCAAGTGATTTCAAATTACTCAGCAATAGTAGTTTCCATGGTAAACATAGTCCTGGGTGACAGAGAGGACTCTGACTTTAACATGTGAGAGCCTTATGTTATATAATAATCATAGTAGGGCAGAGATAACTTTTGTAGCCAAGAATTGTTATTCCTCTCTCTATATACACATATATCTCCTTCCTCAGAGTCTTCACATTAGGCTTTAAGAAATGATTTTATGATTATCTGAAGTTGTACCTTAATATCTCCTTCTGGTGTTACAGGCCTTCTTTATCAAACAGTGCAAGGAGCTACTAAAAAAGCTCATGCTAATACTTTTGAAATAGTCTGCGTTACTGATTCAGTAAACCTTAATGAAATAAATAAATGGAAACTTGCAAATACATTTAAGCCATTCTTGTTCCAAATTAACCTGAAGTATATGTTACTGTTGACTTAAAGAGGCTCTGTACCAGATGATGAGTGAAACTTTTGTATGTGGTTTATGTATCTATGTTAGTTTACACCATGCATAATACTCCATCATACATTTGTCTGTTCCAGGCACTCAGGGAATATAACATATTCTCTGAAATGTAGAACTCGGAGACTCTGAACCCTTAGCCTTCTATGTGATGATTTTTGATATCATGACTACTGTTAGAACAGAACTTGTAGAAAGCAGAAAAAAATAGCAAACCCAGTGATTTAATTTTGTTTCTCTGATTTAGAATTAAGCCACCTGATCTTCCTAGTGGTCCTGTGCATATATTGTCTTTATATATGGTTATATACATAAAGCATGTGTACAGTTTTGTGACAGTATGGAATACATGCTGCATTCTTTTGATGTATCTACCTTTTAAAAATTAATACAAGAGAAGAGTTTATACATGGAGCACCATAAATGTTGATAAACTTCTGTAGATCTGTGTTAAAACCCAATTTGATAAATGCAAATAGAACTTTCAGAGCTACCTTATCACAGATATATATTTATGATGGGGCTAAAGAAACTCTCACCCTTCTTGCAAGGTTGAATTGCAGAACTGAGATTCAGTGTTGCTGGATGCTGGCCTCACTTTTCAAGATATAAACCAAGATATTAATTGCCTAAAGAAATGGACTTTCAGTCAACATTGGATTTTAGCCTCCCTTAGTACTGTGAGAAAAATTGGCATTTTACTTCCCTGAAAATTCAGAAACATTACAGAACGTTTTGAGTGTTTTGTCAAATTAAGTTGAAAAACATTTTAAAGCAGGAAGTTGATTGAAGTTTACAAAAAAAAAAAACCAACTTAAATTTTGAATATATTAAAATTACATATTCTGAACTTTTCAAGGTTTCCTACTCTGCAAGTCATTTTAAAAACTGAAATAAAACTGAAAAAATATTTCACAAATTCACATTTCTGGCTTTAGAATCAATATAAACAGATCAAGAAGATTTGATTACATTTGAGCTAATGTAAGAGGGGGAAGCAATTGATCAGAATTTTATCACACTGTATGTCTTCAAAAAAAGAAAAATTATTTTGAACCATTGCAGATTGATTATGCAGAAATTTTAGTTAGTCTGATTGCATAACAACCACAGGACACAACTGTTCTTGGAAGTCATGAAAATAGTAGATATTCAGCCATCTTATCCAAATACATTAGGAAGATTTCAAGGTAAATTTCTAAACATAAGATCAAAACAAGAGTAAAAAGTCAGTCATTATTGTGACCAGTCTGGACTAGAGGCTGGTTTAGTTGAAACCTGTCCATGGTTTTCTTTTGTGCAACCATTCTTGTTTAAAAGTACAAATCCTAGATATTTTGTATGTCTTTTGCTAAATCCATCTCAGCTTCATGTACCCTGTGTGCTCCCTTTTGGTGTCGTAAAGAAAATTGTTGGGATACTCATCAGATTGCTTTCCTATGTGAATTCAGTGGCATGTACTTTCTACTCTAGGACTAAAGCAGTAGAACTGCAGCTGAGGATTGCACGTGAAATTGCATGAGGAACCAGGAAGAAGGGGAAGAATTAAATGTATTTATCACTTCAGTTGAAGGAAGTGACTTAAGATTCCTAATCAAAATGACCAAGCTCCCAATGTGCCTGTACCGGGGCAGCGGGTGACCACAGGCTGGAGGGACCATGGCTGGAGGGGCCATGCCCTCCCCTTCCAGGCAAGCACAGTCCTACCATGCTGGGGCTGAGGCAGCTCCTAAGGGCAGGGGAAGGTGAATCAGGGCCCTGGCACTTGACAGTGGTGCAGGGCTGCAATGTGGGATCTGATGCAGAAGTCATCCCCTTTGAAGCCACTTCAGAGTGAAAACTGGGGTTTTTTTCTTGCATGCAAAGCCTGCATTAAGTATGATCTAATCAGCAAGGGGTCAGTTATTTTGTATATGTGACTGATTTGAATTGGTTAGTTCTGGCACCTGCTAACTTGCTATTTGCATTTGCCCAGTTTGATTTTGTTTATAAGAATTTATTTAAAATCTAACAGATCCAAAAAGACACTGAAATTCAGATTTCTAATGCCTATTTTCCCTGTATCTGTAATTCAAAATGGTTATTGTTTTTACCCTCTCCAGTGAAATTTCAAGAAGTGAACAAAATTACATACTTTTTTTTTTTCCTTTCGGAACACATGGGAACACAGCTTAACATATGTCACTAACAGCACTTGAAAACTAGGACTTACAAATGCACAAGTGTCAGTATTTACCTAAAATTTTATTATTTCTCTTTTATGTTAATTCTGTGGGTTTGCTAACAGTATGAATTATTTTTCCCAACAAATATTTGATTATCCTTGTGAGTTTTGATTCCTACTTCTTCCAGTTATGGGGTTTTTTTACACAGAATCTTTATGAAACAACTAAATAGTGCAGTATAACTCTTTTAAAATATGGATTAAGAAAGAACACCTCTTCAGCAGGAAAGAATAATTGGTATTTCTGCTTCTTACATTGAAATAAGTTTAGTTTTAAAAGACTATCAAGTTCAAACAAAATAATGCTTAATCGGTAAGGTTGCCTGAACAGGAATACAGACTAGATTTATTTCTTCTAGATACTCTAAAATTACAGTGTCCAGATCTGGCCCACACTCAGTGGAGTTTTTTCTGCTTATTTTTAATGGATCAGTTTTCGAATGCTGAAGCTGATCAGTCCCTGCTCTTGAGATAAAGTTCCAGCCATCTATAGATAGCACACAATTAACTTGAGGGGAAAAGGGGAAAACCAGGAAGGAAGTACATGCAATACACAGAGCGTCTATCTCTCTATGTTCTGTATTCTGTGTCAATTTTAATGGGTCTGTAATTAGGTCACAGGACTGATTGATATCAGCACTTAGCTTCCTGGGTGACATCACCTTCTCCTTCATTCCCTAATACAGATTAAGATGTTGACACATAGAATATTCGACTTCCTGGACAGAGAAAAGTAACTAATTAAACCTGTCATAGACTTGACACTGCCAGAATTATTTACCAATATAAAAATGAAATGGAGACTAACAAGAAGGAAGAGCACAGGGAGCATGTGGAAAGAGCACAGATACGCTTGCAGCCTGTGAGTGTGAAGGAGTTTGGTTTAAAGAAACAATGACAGGACTAGGCTGGAACAGGAGCAGTCATGAGTAAAATGATGGTGCATTTCAAATCCTCAAGCAGAAAAAGTGAGGCAAAATACTGGTAAAAACCTTTGAGATGAAGCAAGAAGGCAACTATTGTAATGCATGGCCAAATGCACAGAGATCTTGGCATGAGAGTGGAGCAGTGAGTGCCCAAAAAGCATGCTTTTCAAAGAGATTGAATCAGATGGAAAGAAAAAGCGAGAATGGTGCCTTATACATTTTTCTATACATAGAAGGCTCATAAATGTAGCAAAGCACACAGCTTAGAATGGTGCTTCCTACTTTAAAAATAGCTGCCATGTTTCAGACTGAACATACAAGGTTGTTTCTGTGTAAAATTGTACAACACAACAGTAATCTTTAACTTATCTTTATAAAATGTATAACAATTGAATAGTTTTATGGTGCATCTGAAAGATCGCTTAATGCCATCAATAGTACTTTTTATTATTTTCTTGTCAGGGAGTCTTTCCCTTTTTTCAGACTTTTTTATACTTTTTGGAGATGCTATTTGCCCAACACTGATTTTAATTTATAAGATGGAATACTTACAAACAAGACTTTTGAGATTTTTGGATTTTTGGTGTTAAAAGAATGAAAAGCTGAGGAAGTGTATTTTTCTGATCTTGCATGTTAAGATATATTTGTGTTTGAGACACTGTTGGCTGGTATGAGATGACTTTTACTTAAGAGAGGACTAAGAGGAATAAAGTCAGACATGGCTGAAAGAACTCACATCTGATTGTAAGAGTAGGCTACAGCAGCACAATAAATGCTTGACTATGAGAACAGAAGAAAATAAGTTTGTAAAGTTTTGTGGTGGATGATACTGGTGCAAGAGTTGAGCCTGAGAGATTTCTATTACAATTGTGAGTTGGAACTTATTTCATGTGTGCTACATGTAAAAGGTTTGCTATCTTTTGATGTTCTTTACTGCAGGTGGAGAGAATCCTTATACATACATCTGCAGTAAGTAACAGTTGATTATTCCATATATGCTTTCAAATAAATTAGGAAAGGTGGTGGAAATAGCATTCTGATGTTGTTTTATACAGGCTTTCATCTCATATCTCTATTTGCCATTTGTAATTTCTGAGCTTTATGAAAATATTTTGTTTTAACAGCTGTGTTAGTTTTCAAGTTATTTCTTTTGAGAGGTCTTAGTGTCAGGTTTGTTGTAGGAAATAGTAGGGATGTTCTATGAAATCCTGCTACAGTACTGCTCCTGACAAAATGAAAATCAAATACACAGGTTTGATTTAGAAGCACTACGAATAGGCTTAATCCAAGTCTGCAAACTCTAATCCAAAGTGATACAGAAGCTGTAATGAACAAGATGAATGGTTTACTGGCACCTGATCGACAGGGGAAGAAGCAGAAGTTAGATACAAAGCATATCTCAGACATTTAAAAGAAGTGACTGCATCCCTTTCATTGTTAAGGCTGGAGTGATCAGCATATTTTTTTCCCAAGTCTCTCCTTTCATGCTCACTTTTAAAATAAGACTGAATTCTGTGTTAGCCAGGTGCTCAATAAGAGATCTAAATGCATTGAATCTTGTGAGTTATAGTTTTCCTCAAGTAGAGGGAGAGAAAGCAGAAATGAATTTAAGTAAAACATGCATGCTTCACAAAATAGTCTCTTCTAAAATTGGATGTGTTTCCAAGCAATATGTTTTACTAGAAATCATTGGTATTACTAAAAAAAAAAAAAAAGCAGTGGATACTAACAACCCTTGACAAATCATCTTATTGGTCATTAGCCAGAGGTTTTATTTTATTTGCTTCCAGAGTTAAAATTGTGAGCAGAAATTGCGTTGTGAGTGAGAAGACAGCTGCTGCCCAGAATTTTTAGCTATACAGTAGTTTGAATGGATAAAACAGAGATAAGCTTTAAACTTCATAGAGTCTAATAAGATTAATATAAAAATTCGGACACTTCTATTTTACACTATCTGTGAAGAGCTAGTGTCGCCATTAGTTCAATTCCTGTGGCTTTCAGGAGTATACAAGGTCACTTTACAAACCTCCCCCTGCAAAGAAAAAAAAGCCAACAGCCAGATGTTTTTCTCAAATGTTTAAAACTTGTGAATGGGGAGATGTCTGACTCTCCCTTCTCACCTTCCTTCACGTTGAAGCACATGTGTGGGCTAATAGAGAAATCACTGATCTTTGACAACCACCAATGCATGATCGGCAGGTCTGCACAAGCAAAGTTTTTGCTCTTCTGTTAAAAAGTTTTTATTCAGGAGACCTTGTACCAGTGTTTCAGAAATAAACGAGGCAGTCTGCTACTTTCAGGTTCACTGCAGACTCATGCAGGTGTTTCTTTGTCCGTATGTGCTTGTCACTTTTTTTAACCACCTTCTATAGCAGCTGTTCGCAACCTTTTTTTGAAGGGATCTTCACTACCCTCTTCCTGAACTGCAGGCTCCAAATCAGTCCCTCTACCTTCCCACTCTCTGAGGACTCTTTCTGACACCCCACTCTCACTCACTTCTACTGACATTTCTTCATCATGTCCTTGTTGCTGACTTTGGCCAATGTCAGTGCAGCTCTCCAAAGTGCAAGTCCCAGCACAGAATTTTAGCTCCTTAGCAGCTCTTAGCTTTTCTGGACTCGCCTTGATGGACCCCACACTTTGCAATGGTTGGAACTATTTCTTCATATTGATTTTACTTTTTTTCATGTAAGGGTAGATTCTGAAGTAATCATATGATCCCACAAGCTGTGCTTCCATTAAGGTCCTGTACTACCTAAATCTTAATTCATCTCTCCTTGTTGCAAAGATTTTTAAGTTGAAAAAAGTGCATGCCAAAATATTCACTGAATACTTTAATATCTTTTTTTTAATTGAATGAAATCAGTGATTTATTAATGAACAGTTTGTTTTACCTTTTTTATAGATAGCTGCACTGAGGAGTTTCTTATTTTCATTCATGTCAGACTTTTTCGGAGTACATAGGGAATTTTAGTTCTTCATGTTTTAGTTCTTAAAATTCTTCAGGGAGCCTGAATTGGGAGACTCTGTGTTCAGCCCTGCAGTATATTATATGGCACCGGTGAAATAGTTCTTGGTATTTGGAAGGTAGGAGCCAGTGACTCAGTTGCATAAATTCTTGCCCCTCCTCTTTGTCCCACTGAATTCAACTGTACCTCATGCCTCAAGAGGAGCAAGTGGATACACAAAAGTAATTGTTTTCAAAAGCACTCTCATACATCATCCAAATTTGAAAAAAAATGCATTACGCATAAAGAGTTTAATATTCTTTTCTGCCATTGAGAGACGTGTCATCCCTATTAAAAAGATGTATGCTGAGCATTGGCAGCTGATACGATCCTGTAGTGTAAATCTGAATTGCTAAATTTCACAATAAAAAATTATTATTGGAATCTTTCTTAATGTGATGCAAAATTGGCTTTACTCTGGATGTTTAGAGTAAATTACAAAAATAAAATTAATATAACTTACCAATGGGTAAAGCACATGTGTTTTATACATCATCTTACAATTGTGACTGTTTCTGGGGAAAGGTTGAGTGACTAAATTTTTGAGGAGACTAACTAGTCTTAATTTTCAAAGGTAGTAAAGGAGTGGGATTATAAATCAAACATGGATAATAACAACACAATACTAAAGGCTTTAAGAATAGACATACAGTATTTAATTGAGAAACAGAAGGTCAGTGATGCTGATGAGGGTAGAATGTAAATATCCCCAAGCAAATTCCCACTCAAGGCTTTATATACATAGAATTTTACTGTAGAAACATACCTACACTGCTTCTGTAATCAAGCTGGCTTATATTTTTAACAATAATTGACAGCTAATTGATAATTGAAAGCTGTCTGAACATTGCAGCTGAAGCATTTGAAGAAAAAACAAAAATTCCATCCATCTCATATCTTTCAGTAATGTATTTGCTACTGTTTCCAAGTAAAACTCAAATAATGTTTTTAAAGTGACTATATATTATAGGTAAGGTTCTTGCCAGCAAGTGATGGTTGAGAAAGGGGGATCATTTACATCCCCATTTGGGTTTTTTTTGATTTTTTCCTTAGTTTGCGAACTTGCATCTTGTTAGTATTCCAGGCACAATGCAAAGTCCTTCCTAGTCCCCACTCTCTCCTCCCTGCAAATTGTAGAACAGTATTTGGTTTAGAAGGATACAAAGTTTGAAGGAAACTTGTTGTGATATTTTTGTTTATATTTATGTTGTGATAGTTGTTTGTGTTAAATTATGTTAAATTAGTTGTATATGTTATGTATATAGATGACTTCCATTTGAGAAAACAAGCAGGTTTATTGTACTGAAACCTTTTTGTTAATATTTGTGTATTTCGCAAGTTTTTCTTTATAAGGTCATTGATTTTGGAATTTGACAGTAACTGTGATATTCCATTCAGCTATATTTGGCTTTTTCCTTGTGTAACATGCCAGGAATGTCTGTTTTCATCTTTTTCAAAGACAGGAACATCTAAAAATTACAATAAGAAAGTGATAAAGATGTAAATAATTACCTTAAAGAGCATAAAACAAGTCAAATTAATTGAAGACCCTGGAGTCAGCTCATCTGAGGTCCTCTGGATTGCTTAAATTCTGGTCTTTTGCTATATTTACTGCAAAGGCAAGAAAAAGGGAAAATATACATGTACTAAGGAAAACATCTGAAAGTTAAATCAGCTTAGTGAAATTACTTCTTAAAAATTCTGTATTACTCTGTTATTGGAGAGCTTTCTGATTAACATATAATGTTCAGACTTCATTTTCATGGTATGTTTTGGAACAAGGTAACATTATCCTTCAACAAAGTCTTTCTCAGGTGATCTGAGAATTCTGCAACATGATACTTTTTAATTGCCTGCATATTTTAAATTTTGATAGGTTACATGGTCAATGATCTACCTCTCAGAGAAGAACAAGTAATAATTTGGTCACAGTTGCATAGTCTTCCAAATCCTGGCAGTGTTTCATTGTGTTTCCTCTTAATAGAGTGACTTTAGCAGTTCTAGAGGAAGAAGGTTGAAGCTTTGAACACTTATTCATCTTTGACATCTATAGTTTTCAAGCGGTGTTAAGGTTAAATGGGAGTTCATTTACACTCTATTTCATTTACTAAGTGCTCTCATAATTAAATGCAGATCCATGTAATTTAGTGGTAGAAAGAAAATTCATTAAGATTCCTGATTAGGAAAAAGTGTTAACAGAACTGCAAAGGTTACAGAAATTTAGCTCCTGCCTAAGGTAAATTAAGCACAAACCACATTCCTGTAACATGAAAGAGATTGCTTAAACTGTAACTGACAAGAAATTTCAAAATTCATTTTCATCATCTGTGTACACCAAAAGCAAAAGTAAACATACATTTATTAAATCAATATAACTGATAAAATTCATGCAGATTTCATGCCTTTTGTAATGTATTTTTTTGTTGTATTAGGCATAAAGGTTAATATTATTGCAAATACTGATGGACTTTAGGTTATTTCAAATTTTATTTTTAAAATGAAAAATAAACTGAATTAAAAGACATGAACCTAATTAAAAGACATTTGCTCAGTATCTCTGGAAAAACAGGTAGCCTTTGATTGTTTCTAGTGCCCAAATTGGTATTTCATCTAAACTGTCACTTTCAGGAAGTTATGAAAAACAAAGGGCCGGAAAGCTTTACCTTTGACTTCAGTGGAGCTAAAAGTTCACCATCAGTTATAGTAATATTTGGATAATATAATGATTGGATAATAAGGAAACATAGAGGCTCTGTTTATTGTTTTAAAGTTAAAAATGCTCATATTTGGTTTTGCTTTGATTCTGTAACTTTAAACATATACTTAGATACAGCCGCATGAGCGCAACATGCTTTTCACCTAACTCTTGAAAATATTTTCTTACCATTCCTATAGCATTTATCTCATGATGACGTTCAAACATATTTTGACAAACAATTAATTCCTAAAAGTACCTGGTGCTTCTCCTGTAAGGTGAAAAAGGATGTTGAAAATCCATAATAGGATTCTGTTTGAACTGCATAAATTTACTCTGTTCAATTATGTCAGTCTAAATCTAGGACACATTTTCTATGCTGTCGTTACATCTCAATTACGCTAACCCTTCTGTTAACTGTTTATCATGGTCATTTTTACATTAGTTCAAACGTTAGTTTAAACATAGTTTAAAAGTTTTTCTTTAATACAAAATTGCTGTCATGTATATGTGGTACTAGTAGAGGTAGACATAGAGCTCCACTGAATTGTCTCAAATGACCTGTTCGGCAATACTGCACCTGTGCCCATATGCCTGTGCATAAGTGGTTTTTGCCCTTTGGTTACTATGATGCAGATTTGGAGGGGGAGGGCAGTGGAGTTTGAAATAGGTGGACCTCTGGAGGTCCTTTCCCGTCAAAATGGTTCCGTGATTCAGTGGAGTTTGATCTCTGCACAGAGATTACTCGCTGTGTAGCACTCTCTTAGAAGTGCACAGTCTCAATTACATGATGCTAGAGCATCTGACCAGCAGTGAAGCATTCCCTCCTCCTTCTGCTGTGGTCTGGGCTGTGTCCAGCTCTGAATGTAATGGCACTGATAAAATCTTGTCTAACTTTTTAGTCACCACTATTGTCTCCAAGATAACTTTCATTAGAACAGTCTTCCATTTCTCATTTAAAAAACAAAAAAAACCCCAAAAACCCCCCAAAACAAAAACCAAAACCACCAAAAAACCCCCAGCTGAGTTCAAATTTCATTTCGGCACTTGATTTTTTTTTTAAAAACCTGACAGATAAAGGAAAACTTTACAAATCAAGGACAGGAGATTTTCCATCCTCCACATACCGAACTTCTCTGTGTTGTTTGGACTGTAAGGCACCTTCCAATTTAGATATGTGAATCTCATTAGCATGCTCTTTATACTCTTTTTCGGATCACTAATGAGGAATTTAATTAAAACATGACCTAGCACTCATCCCAGCAGAATTCACCAGACACCTCCTTTTGACATGATGCATTGCTGTTATTCACTGATCCACGTTTTAAATACTAGCTAGTTTTCAAAGCAGCGGTGAGCAGGGGTGGAATACCACTTTATTAGGGGCAAGTTATTGAATCCTAAAAAAAAAAAAAAAAGAAAAATTAAAAGGTCTTCACTGGAAGAAAATGTACAGAATTCCATTCTGCCTCTCTTTGTGAAATAGCTTTGTTAATAAGCTAACAAAACTTATTACTTCATAACTCAAGATTCAAAACAATGACATTCTATTTTTTGCATTAAGGAGATAAGAAAGATTAAAGGCAAATATTAACTGACAAGCTCTTGTCATATTTTTCAAAGAATTATGTCATTGAGGCCTGAATTTACAGCTCTTCACTATGAAGAGTATTATGTGGTAGCAGTGCTGGGGAAATTGGTATTGCAGAAGTGATAGAACATTTTTTTGCTGGTTTGACCAGCTCTTCTGATAATCTAATTCAGCTGGCTACTGTTCACAGACTGTTTCAGAAGTTCTCATTATGCAAGGAATTCCTTTCCTATATATATTTTTTTCACATCTGCTAGTGCCCAGATCTCCTTACTAGTCAAAATAAAACTCAAAAAGGATAGGAGGAATGAGTGTAGTAGAATGTGTAGAGCAGGGTCAACTAGGACAGGTTGTCGTGGGCTGTGTCTACTCACGTTCTGAATATCTCCAAGGATGTAAATATTTCTCCAACCTGTTACAGTGTTCAGTCACCCCTACAGTGAAACATTTTTGTTTCCTTACATTTAAATGTAATTTCTTGTATTTCAATTCGTGCTTATTGCCTGTTGTCTTGTCACTAGGCACCACAGAGAAAACCCAGGCTCTGTCTTCTTTATTGCTCTCCCCCACCCTCCCAGGTATTGAGGTGCATCAATAACTTGAGACTCCATTCAGCTATTGATGGGTGTCATTCGGGGCACCCTCAGTTGTCCACCTCCACACAGGGGAGGGAAGGACCACAATGGCAAAGGGTCTGTGTGTGACTGTACACCTGTTGGAGCAGCAGTTCTAGGATGCACTGGATAACTCAAATGGCAGTAATGCTTGTGCTTTGGAAATTTAATTGATCTTGAATAATCAGTATGAAAGATTTCATGAAATATTCAGAACCATAGTGCATAAAATTGATCAGAGTGTGCTTATTTTGTACTACACCTAACCATATCTAATGAAGCATGAGGCATTTTTACTACTGCTGTACACCAGAACATGTCTGATAAGTTTATTCTTTAATCTTCTGCAGGAGCCATATTGATCACATGCAGTGGATTTTGTATTAAGGACTTAAGACCTCTAAATGCAAAAAGGTGTTGGGGACATCAGCCCATCTGAAGTGCATGTATACCAATGCACACAGCATTGGTAAAAAACAGGAGGAGCTTGAAGCCATGATGAAACAGGAAAATTATGATGTAGTAGCTATTACAGAAACATTGTGCGATGTCTCCCATGACTGGAGTGTGCCAATTGATGGCTACAAGCTCTTTAGGAGGGATAGATAAGGAAGGAGAGGCAGTGGTGTGGTGCTGTATGTTAGGGACTGTTATGATTGCTTCGAGCACAAGTGTAGTGAAGACAGGGTGGGGTGTCTTTGCATTAGAATCGGGGGAAGGCCAATAACACAGGTGTTGTAGTAGGAGTCTACTATAGGCCACCCATCCAGGACAGAGAGGTGGATGAAATATTCTATAGGTACTTGGGAGAAATCTCACAATCGCTTGCCCTTGTCCTTGTGGGAGACTTTAACTTCTCGGACATCTGCTGGAAATACAACACAGCAGAGCAGGACCAGTCCCAGAGATTCCTGGAATGTGTGGGAGACAACTTCCTGACATAGCTGGTGAGTGAACCGACCAGAGAAGGTGCCCTGCTGGATCTCCTCTTTGTGAACAGAGAAGGACTGGTGGATGATGTGGCGGTTGGAGGCCAACTAGGGCACAGCGATCATGAAATAATAGAGTTCTCTATTCTTAGAGAGGCCAGGAGAGGCGACAGCAGAACTGACATCCTGGACTTCCAAAGGGCTGACTTTGTCTTGTTTAGACAACTGCTTGACAGAATCCCTTGGGAGATGGTCCTGAAGGGTATAGGGGTCCAGGAAGGCTGGGCACTCTTTAAGAAGGAAGTGTTAATGGCACAGGAGCAGGCAATCCCCAGGTGCTGTAAGAGAAGCCGGCGACAGAGAAGACCACCCTGGCTAAACAGGGAGCTTTGGCTGCAACTCAGGGAGAAAAGGAGAGTATACAGCTTTTGGAAGAAGGGGCTAGCCACTCACAGTGATTACAAAGATGCTGTGAGGCTATGCAGGGCGGAAATCAGGAGGTCTAAAGCCCAGCTGGAAATTAATCTGGCTTCAGCAATCAAGGATAACAAGAAATGTTTCTATAAGTATGTCAGTAGCAAAAGAAAGACCAGGGAGAGCCTCCATCCCCTGCTAGACGCAGGAGGAAACATGGTAATGAGTGATGAGGAAAAGGCTGAGGTGCTTAATGCCTTCTTTGCCTCAGTGTTTAATAACAAGACTAGTTGTACTGAGGGAATCCAGCCTCCTCAGCCAGAAGACAGAGACTGGGAGAACGACATCCCCACAATCCAGGAGGAGATAGTCAGTGACCTACTGCATCCCATAGACACACACAAGTCTATGGGACCGGATGGGATACACCCGAGGGTGCTGAAGGAGCTGGCTGTGGTTGTTTAGTTGGGAGAAGAGGAGGCTGAGGGGAGACCTCATCACCCTCTACAACTATCTGAAAGGAGATTGCAGAGAGATGGGGATGAGTCCCTTTAACGAAGTAACAAGTGATAGGACAAGAGGGAATGGCCTCAAGTTGCACCAGGGAAGGTTTAGACTGGGTATTAAGAAGTATTTGTTTACAGAACAAATAACGGGTTGTTAACAGGTTGTTAGACGTTGGAATGGGCTGCCCAGGGCAGTTGTGGAGTCCCCATCCCTGGAGGTGTTTGAGTCGCATTGACATAGTGCTTTTTCCAACCTTGATGATTCTGTGATTCTGTATTCTGTCGTGTGCCAGTAGACTTCAGGGAATTTTAAAATTGGTTTTGTCATCCTAATGAATGGGTAGACCTGTTGTACAATACTTCACTAAGCTGTACATGCTACATGTTTTCAGTGCCAGCACTCCTTTGTCTTAAACAGGAACTATACAAATAGGGTTGAATTTAGGCAGTTATATTTGGAGAACAGATTGTTAATGAGCAGTCATTAAGAGAACTGGAATGGTAAGGTTGGCATTAACTACCGAGGCACACTGCAGAAACAGGAGATACAAAGCTAAATATCAAGACATACTTCCCCAAAACAAGGGCTGCTATAGTATGTTTAAGGGAAATAGTTGAAGCCCTTCTACTTGGGAAGCAGAACAAGTGGACAGACAATCTGTTTTATGGCAGTTTTGAAGCTCTTCAACTATGTTTTCAGAACTTGAATTTTATGGTATATTAGAAACCTGCTTTTATTAATATTATCCCCTAAAATGCGCAAAAAAAATCCCATGCAAAGATGATAAAGTGACAGAAGCATTCTTTTAAGAGCAAGACTTATCTGGAACATTTACAAGAATATGAATGATAATATTTCATGAATGCCATTTAAGAGTTGCACTTGAACATCAGCTAGAGCACCAGCTTGCTCTCCTTTAATTAACAAAATTGTATAATAGAAGAAGAAACGAAATGATCAGTGTGAAGAATATCTACATCTTTACATCTCTTATCCCATTTCAGTTTCCTTCACCTTCTTCCCAGCTGCAGTCTATATTTTGGAGCTGCTAGTCCCTTTCATTGTAATAAAAAAGTTGAATCACTTTCTTCTTTTTCTCCCCCCCCTCCCCCTTTTTTTTCCCCCTAACGTCTTGCTTAAAGTTTCAAGATTCATCTTTCTGTTAAATGTAAATCTCCTTTAGAAGATACTCTTCTGGCATCATTCGTCAGGAAATGTGCTGTGATATGTGATAAGGCTAGAATTAAATCTGGATTCTCCACTTGTGGAGAAGCAAATTGCCTGAGATAATAGAAGTTTGGCCAGCTTCATAGTTGCAGAAGATAAAGGTCAGTCTTTGAGTCCAAGAAATAATACTACAGAAATCTTTAAAAAGCTTGAATTAATGAATACTGCCTCAAAAAATCTTGTATGGAATATCAGTATTATTTTACAAGTCATCTGAGGTTAAGGTCTGTGTTTAAAAATAATGATCACAGTTTGTAATATCAGAAGGATGACTTTTCCTTTCTGATAAGCACCCCAAAAGCTATGTACTTCGAGAGTGATTGTGAATGTCAGTTTTAAAAACTAGACTGATCTTCCTCAAATTAGGCAGTAAGAATAGAAATTCTTTGGTTTTAGTTCTAGTATATTTATTAAAGACAAAAAATTGATTTTGTGTTGACAAGTGTATTTAGAAATTTTGTGATTCTTGCTTCTTCATCCTGTGTCTAAATTAAGTAGGTCACTATCTTCATGATGATGTCTAAGCAGTAATCTCCTTAGAAAAGACAAAGTTAGTGTAATATATTCTTCAGTGACATAACCCACCAGCCTGGTTTGAGGCACAAGATATTTATTTCAAGTCAACAGCAGTACTGGTCTCAGGCTTACTGTGTATATGTTTTCCATATCCTCTGCCAAAAATGTTTGAAACACATAATTACCTAGAGTTTTATTTCATGTTTTTTTTTTTCCAGATGCTTTTCAATTAATCAGGATATTTGTTCTAATTGTGTGTTTGTTCTAAGAACTAATTTAATCTTAAGTATTTCACTTATGTGTGTAATACTGTGCTATATTTGCATCACATGATACATAGTGAATGATAGATAAGGAGATTGGAAATACTGGCTCAGTTATGTTTATCGTCTGCAGTGTATAAGCTCTACTGCATCTCATGAAAATCTCCTTAAAATGCCAGTTCAAATGTACCATAACATTGGCAGATAATTGTGTTAGCAAAAACACAGATAAAAAGAGAAAATGAGATTTACGTACAGATTCTTCATCATTTTGAAATACATTTATGTGGAAAAGTAGCTAATAGAATAAGAGGACTTTGCCATTTATCATTAACTCAGTGTTGTACTGTTCACCAATACGTAGTGGACTGAGGTGAACTTTCTTTAGGAAGGCTGAGAAGGTCAGGTCACGTTCCTGCACAAACAAAGCACTGCAACTGCTAACAGTCTTCCCTCTCACACTCTATTAATCACAATGACTGATAACTCTTGAAGTGGGTCTTTCCAGTGGTCATTTGTGATGTTCACTGGGCTTTCACACATTTCATCTTCATTGATAAGTAATATAGTGAAGACATACAGCTTACTACATAGTTTTGTTCTGATAAAAAAGATTATACTGGGCTTAAGATAGCAACTTAATCATTTTTCTTGCAGGAAAATATTAAATGAAAGAGCAGTAAACTTGAGTGCTGAACTTCCACTCAAACTAAGTTATATCTGTTGACAACAGGTTTCTTGGTTTTGGTTAGGGATTTTTTTGTTTGTTTGGAGGGTTTTTTTATGTAACTCTACAAGTGAATTGCTACTGTCTGTACAACTTTTTCCATCTCAGGCACAGTTCCTGTTCTACTGATGTTATAGCAATGAATATTGGGAACCATTTCTGAGGACAGAACTACCTGCTCTGAAAAACATTCCGTCTGGATGGATGAGCTAAATTTAAAGGAGTTATGTGCTGATTTTATGTAACATCTAAGATGGTGGCACATTTTAAGGATGGGTAACAACATGGGGCCAACTGATATAAACTGGTGTGGCAGAATCATTACCACGTCAACAGTATTAGTTCGTATAAGGATTTCATGTCAAATTTTCTTTGTTTCTTGGTGCTTTATGATTCTTAAGGGGAAAAGGAAATATTGAAGAAATATATATGAGAACTGGATACCATTCCTATTTTAAATTTAGGAGTCCTCTCAATGGATATTAACATTACAGCAATTAATCAGCAAATTCCTTAGGCATGTGCGTTATTAAAAGTATGAGTTGTCCTGTTTATTTCATATATTTACATTTCACAGGTTTCAGAATAATTTTAGGACTTGGTTTATAAACATTATTGGTAAATAATATAATTAGTAATGTTATTAGTAAATAATTAACCAAATCTAAAAGTTAAAACTGAATCTTATTAATTAGTGAATCTAGGCTACAGCCCGCTTCTCTTTCAATTGCCAGCTGAGGTTACAGGCAATATTTTTCTCCTCCAAATCTAGTGGGTTACAATGTTACTATACCTTTTAATCTGAAATGTATGGCTCATTGACAGTCTGCGCTGAAATCTGTTTTCACAATATCTGCAGTACTATTTTGTTAACCCAGCTCTTACATGCTGTAGCTAAAAGAAGATTACATTTCCATTACATGGAAAAAAATATTTTACCATTCCCTCCTACTAACCTCCTGCCCAAAACCCTCTTTTAAAAAAATTGTTTTTACTGGAGATTAGACCTAGAAAATGTGTGAAAGACTAACTGCCTGCCTTAGCAATGAGCACAGTGGATGTGTGTAGGTAGTAAATTAGTTGGAGGTAAAGATATTCTCTTGATCATTCCGATACTTGAATTGTACTGGAAAGTCATTCTACCAATAGTTTGTCACTCAAATTAAGACAAAGGATGTATTCTGTTAGCTGGTACAGCCTCATTTACTCCTCTACTATCACACCTCCTCAGCTTGTGTCAACTGTTCAGGTAAGATGTATGAGATAGCACAAAGGTACAGTAGCTAAGATATGAAGGAGTCAGATGGCACACCCTTTACTTTTAAATGGGTGCGGTTTGCCTTACCTTACCTTAGTATGATACAAGTTATATCCAAGTGGCCTGAATTTTCAGGGTGAGTGTTCTTCATCATGTTTTGAAAGACATAAAAGAAAATAAAGAAATAATTAGCAATGTTTTGAGAATTATTTTAAAACCAATTTTGATGTCCTAGAGAAAATTGATATTTTGTGAATATTAGACTGATATGTGAATGATTTACCTAGGAATTACTAATAAATTATCCTCTGTAACCTAAGTATATATAAATTCCTCTTACAGCAAAATTAAATTATACAATTAGGTTAAGAAGGCTTTATTACATGATAAATGATAAAGATACAACCAGCTCTTGAGCTTCCTAGTAGGTCTTGTACATCCATTTTAATATTTTGACTTATTTCAAGAGGATGGCTGATCCTGTTTCAGGTAATGTATATGTAACAAGTTAAGTAACAAATTTCCCAGATACAGGACCACTAGGTTGAATACAAAGATGTGCAAATATTTGGATGCCATATTTTGAGATGTTTTTGCATGTTCACGCTTCTTCGTGCTTAAAATATTGTTTTCTGCTTATTATTGTGATGGGGTCTTATTTTGCAGCTGATACAGAAAATACTGTGTATTATAATCATAACATGGAGCTCTCACTTTTGTGATAGCTTGACTGAAATCTGAATACAGTCAGTACGTGCTCATGGAGTAGCACCTATTTTCTTTCTAATGTATGCCTGATGTTTGTCAAGTTAACCATCACAGATAATCAGATAAAAGAATTACTCTTATTTCAATGACTTCCAAACAGTAGCATGCAAACTAAGCAAGCATACTGTAATGATGTATTTAAAATGTAATTTAATATTTAACTTATTTACATAAGCAGAGCGTTTGATAATATTGGGAGACTGTAAGAAATTTAGAAATATTTTTTTATTTTATGTAAACAAGCTTGAGTGGAATAGCATAGAGTGGACTGTACTACATGCAGTACAGCCAGAATGATCTGCATTGTTCACCTATTTGGCTTTTAGTGCTTAATGATTTATTTTTGTATCTTAACATATACATAACTTCTGTGGATGTTGTTGGAATGTGATTTAATAATAAAATCAAACTTCTCTAGGTGTGTTGTTTGCTCTCTCTTAATGGATAAGTTCCTTAAGGACCACTTTTTGATTTGGTCTAGTGATGTGCAAAATGACTTTTTAAAACTTGTTCTTCCCTTTTTAAAGTATAAACTTGGTGTGGACTTGTTTGCCTTTTCATTACAATTGTAGTTCATTTTTATCATCAAACTTGAATATGGTTACTGCAACAGTAGTGTCTGAGTCACACACACACTAGAATAATTAACTAAACCTTACAGATGTGAGCAGAGAAAGGACACCCATTAAGCCTTTTCTGCATTTGCAAAATGGAAGCACAGATAGGAAAAGGGTGTGGTAAATACCAGCCAAGTTGTCCAAACCACTTTTGTTCCTGAGATCAGTGGCTTTCTGCCCAAGTGAATGATCTCTGCTTGAAAACAGTGTGTCTAAGTTGTAACATTTTTATGTTGTGACTTAATATGCATACATGTTGTAAATATACAGAGAAGACAGATGTATATGTATGTGTATGCATATATGTATGTCCATGTACACAGATATGCAGAAATATATAGTGGGTATGACAAATGTAATGATAAAAATTTAGCAAAACTGAGAAGTTCAGGTCTCTTAAGTCCTTGCCTAGAGGCACTTACTTTCATTCTCCGCAAGTCCATCATCTCCTCTATACACACCAATTTTATATACCTAGAGCAAGTACCCTCCCCCCATTAACTGCAACTGCTGTTAATTTCAGTGTCAGCTTAAGAATCTTTTTGCCCTAGTGCCAACTATGGCCAGAGAAGATTAATTTAATTCTTGTAATATTTGAAATTCCATCTCAGTGTCAGGACTCTACTTCTGAGGCTCAGGACTCCCACCACCAGAAGTGGTTCTAGCAGCTGTGTGACATATTTAGTATTTTGAAGTTTGTTAATATAAATTTGAACCTTTTGAGAGCTTACTCTTCTTAATTAGATGATAGATTTGTTCTCTGAAAATTTTAGAACACCTTAAGGGTTGTAATTGAGAAATAAAATATGAGCAGAAAATGAGTCTTGCTTGCCTTAGTTTCATTGGTTTGGAACTGTTTATAAAAATAGCCATAAAGTCTGGAACATTACACAGTGCATAGGAAATAGAAGACATAGGGGTTTCTGTCCTTTATTCCTTCATCTCAGCGCAACTCCTTACTGTGTAGTGTGCCAAATTATATTGGGCCCTGAAATGCAGATTTTTATATGTATTCTTATAATCTTACAGTTATGTTTCGATCAGTTTCAGCACACCAAGCTAAAAGAGTGACATGGAATACTCCTGAGATTATGCCTTTGATAGATAGGGTTTTTATTTCCTAATGTAAGCATCATTCTGTTCATAATTACCTTTCTGGTACAGATCAACTCTTGACATTCAGTCTTACCATTTTCTAGTGCTTTATTCCCCAGAAATCTTCCTCTCAGCTGATAGGGGTTTTCTGAAAGTATGGCGATGCATAATTCAGTGTGTTTATGATTGCAAAAATTGTCTATTTATGTTTTAAAAGTTTTGTAATAATTGTGCGAACTTACAAAAAGGATGGGACATACTGAAATTTTTTAAATTATAGAAATAGATGACATTATTTCAAAAATGGACCAGGAATATTCATTTTATCTCTGCTGCTGAGTTTCTTGTATTATAAGCAACTATGTCTTTCAGCCTGCTTTTCTGAGCAAATTTAGAGATAATCATCAGGAATTAATAATTTTATGGATGCAAAAAGCATTGAATTATCAGCTGATAAAACAACTGCATTTTGTGCATGTCTACCCAAACTATAGGCAGTACATGTCACCACATAGTTTTAAAATTACAAAAGCATTCATCAAGAGCTGCTCTAGAGTTATTAATTACTCTGTATCCATATTAGTGATTCTGAAAAAGAGCTTTCTTGATTGGTGGGTTATTTTAACATTCAAATGAATGTAAATGTGAACTGTTAGTTAAAATTGTTACTTGCTCATTCTTATATGATATTAGAATCCTATAGTACCAATTATTTACGGTTGTCTAAAACAATAATAGTTTAGAGTAGTATCTATAAACTGAAAATAAAAATTTGTGAACTGCGTTGTACATTTTAATGATGATCATCAATACTTTTAAAACTGTATGATAAAACTTACATAGGTACTCAGTAACATTAAAGATATGGAGATTCAGCCTATATAAATTAAATTTTAAAGCTGTTAATTAAAATGGAATCTAAACCATTATACAGAGAGACTGCAGTCTAAGATACTACATGAGTAAAATGTATTTGTGGAGAACTGAATCTAACTTTCCTGTGGTGTTTCATTTGAAAACTGGTTTTCATTTTGCTTTCTTCAATGTAAGATATTAAGTTATTTTAACAGGGCTTTGTGAATCACTTGGAACATCTATTTTCATCAGTGATTTGCAAACTTTATCTATGGCATTTGGTATCATTCTTGGGGGGAAGGAACAAAAAATCTATGAACATCCCTAGGGAAGAATATTCCTACTTTGGCAAGAGAAAATGTCCATAATACACAAGATGGCACTGTTTCACTTGTGAAAATGTCTCATTTTCACATATAACAGTGAAAAGTGTGATGTGAGAGTACAGAAGATTTTATATTTTTGTATAATTGAAGATATTTGCATAGTTGAATAGTTTTGTTTATCATAGACAAAACAAAGCATAACTATGTAGATGCAAGACCACATAACCAAGGAGAGTGAAAATGCCTCTGAAGTCACTGTTGACAAAATTGAATGTATTGGGAACTAAAAACTATATGCGAGCTAAAATTCTTTGTGACTTACTCTTTTGCTTCTAAAAATTCTGGAGAATTTGGAATTTAGCTTTCAGATGGTAGCTTTTCCCTCAATCTTCAGA
Source organism: Strix aluco (assembly GCF_031877795.1). Taxonomy (NCBI): domain Eukaryota; kingdom Metazoa; phylum Chordata; class Aves; order Strigiformes; family Strigidae; genus Strix; species Strix aluco. The sequence continues at coordinate 84,498,576 of NC_133931.1, read as the reverse complement.
CCTCCTCTGACATGCGTAATAAGCATAGAATCTAGTTTTCTATACTTCACTTTTAAGGTTAACTTCTTAAGGTATGTGCTGAAGTGCATAGGAAATTCCTGTAGTGTAGAAGACTTTTTTTTTTAATTAGGTCTTAAGGGTTTTATTTAATTCATCGTAATGAATTTATTTATTTCATCGTAATGAATTTATTTAATTCATCGTAAATTTATTTAAATTCATCGTAAAAAGTATACAGCATATTTTAAAATATTTTTTTCTACTGTAGACATTTCTGATCTTGGGCAATATTCATATATTCAGCACTTGTGAAAACCCAGCTACGTCTATTAATGTGCCAAACTATGATACAAGAAGATAATTTTAAATATTTCTTAATATTTTGCTAGGATTTGTTAAATAAATTTACAACGTTTATATATAATATTATTCTTCTCAGGGGCTGAGTAGAAAATCTGCAACCCATCGACCAGATTAGATGCAGTCACTGCAAGAACATTTCAGCATTTTCAATCTCAGATGTCTAAATATAAGTATATATGTACTGATAATTTACTAGTCCTTGATCTGCTCTTTGAGATGATAAACTTCCTTAGGTGTTTTGACATAGAAAGGTGTGATTAACTCTTACATCCTTGTTTTAAAATTCCAAAGTTTAAAACTGTGTATATATGATAAAATGTTATTGTATAAGAAACCATATTCAGAGAAAGAACCATAGAAAAGGAAAGTTTGTAGTTCCATTTGTTGTTTATTGTAATAGTAGCTGTTACTTCTAGTTTAAGGATGAAATTTTTTGTTCTTGAGAAAATGTCGGAATTCAGTCCCTCTAATTTTAATTAATTTTGTCAAGGAAGATGTCAGCTTACTTTTCACAGATTTGAGCTCTATTTAAAGACATACAGAAGTCAGTCAATGAAGGCACCATTCTTACCTGCTCATAGATTTTATAAGGCTTAAACATGTTCACGCTGAAATTTACAAGGTTTAATTATGTTCACGCTGAAATTTCACGTTAGTCATTTGCACAATATTGGTGGGAGTGTGTTTGAAGCAGGTTTGTCTTTAACAACTGTCACTTTTTGTTTTGCATCGCTGAGCAATTTCAATATTATTTCTTCTTAGAGAAGAATAAACTGGAAGCTGTGCTGTGGAAACACGTGTTTTCTAGCTGTTATGTGGTACTTCATTCAGAGGACCAGATTACAAGTAGATCCCATGAAGTGCTTATGGCTTCCCTCTGTGATCTTCTATTCCACCTTCTAATGTAGCCAATATCTGCAGCTATTGGTATTGTACCATCCAAGCAGGAGGGCTTAGGACTTAATTAAGAATCCAGCATGCAGTCTGTAAATGAAATTGCATAACTATTGAAAGCTGACTGTTTATTTCCTTTTTATAATGTTTGTGAATTTTCGTTGGCCTGAACTTTCACATTTTTTCCCTGTCATAACCATGCTATTGCTGAATTGCTATAGGAAATGGTTCTGATTTACAGACCTCAAAGTGATTTATAATCACAATGCATGTGTAATTTGAATATGAAAAGGCATTGTGGTTTGACTGACAAGCCAGTGACTGGGTTTGATAAAAGGACCACTTGTGGTAACTACATTTTATAGACCTTGACCATGTATGTACTGATGATAGGAGACATTCTGCAAGTGCATTGTAATAAAATGCTAAGGACCAGGTTTTTCTGGGTTTTGGTTATGTATTTATCCATTTATTATGAATATCTAAAAGGCTTATGTTCCTCTTGTTGACCTCTTTGCAGTAATGAATTTTATTTTGATACTACTGCTTGATAACAAAAGCAGTTGAGATCCTCTAGAGGTGCATATGGCTGTGTTACAGTAGAAGTGACCCTCTTTGATGTTATCACTCATTGAAGGTTTTTATCAAGAACAGCAACAATATCTCTGGTTAGTCTTTTGCATTAAAAAAAATGGTAAACAAATCTTCAGCCATTTCTATGTAGACACATTGTCTAGATCCAAATTTCAAATAAAAAGATCACAGTTTTTGTTCTTAGTTTCTTGTTTGTAAATATTGGTTGTATTTTGCTGACTTCAAACAACAATTTTGGTATAATTTTGAAACTAGGAAATTTATACTATAAGTGATGATCATTTGTTTGCTAGAGAATAATTACATCCTTTAAAGTTTCTATTTTGAATTTCTACTGCTGCTGCAACACAATGAAAATTTCAAGGGGTTTTGGGTGGGGTTTTTTTGTTTGTTTGGTCTGGTGTTTTTATCTTTTAGTTTCTCAATAACTGTTTTGGACACTAGGAGTAGAATAGTCGCTATAAAATAAACATTCTAATTTTGCTGTGATGTTACATCTAGTTGGGATTGGCCATATTTTAAAGAAATGAATCTCTGAAATGTTTATCTGTTCCCAGTATCATTATTCTGAAGAATGCAAATAGTGCTTGATGAATGTTTGTAATCTTGAACTTTTTTCCTAAAACACCTTAAGTGTTTTTCCTGAACTTATTCAAGAGTTTGCATAAAAAATCGGAATTTACATTTACTTTGGATCTTGCTTTAAAGTGCGTTATCAAGTAACAGAAGGTAATTCTTCAATAAGTGAAATAAGCTTGGAAGGATACCAGCAGTAGAGCCAGTGTATTAGCACTTGCCATATTTCGGAACTCAAATGAATAGAAACATAATGAAGAAACTGAAGCATTAGCTGCCTCAAAACATCCACTTAAGACTGGAGTGTGTTTTAAGTGCTGGTAGTCATATAACAACATAACATTGTCTGTTAGTGAGGAATTTACTAATTTTAAGTTTTTAACAAGAAACTATACATTAATGATTACAATGCTTTCATTTAAGTTAACCAACAATAGATGCTATATCAGAAATCAGAAACAGTCTGAGCTGGGAATCATGCATAAATACCAACAGGACAACAGGAACCTAATTTCCAGTGAGATTATCTTTGTTTAGCTGGCTCTGGTACTCTGAGAGCCAGAGCCACTCTCCGTGTTCATTCAGTTCTGCTGGAGATGCACAGTGCAGTACACTTTCAGCTGCTACCGTTCAGGTTGACTGTTAATGAGATAAAGATAGGAGTTTTCTTTCCTGATCCAATTAGCAAGATTACATTTCTATTTTTATTTTACTTCTGTGGAATAGAGCATTTTCAAAAGTCTAAATGCTCTGTTTTCCCCATTTCTGTTATTAGTTGTGGTCCTTTTATTGCTTTGGTCTAGGGGATTAGATTTGATGAGCAACCTTCCAACCTGCATTGCTTTATGATTTTCTGCATCTGGTTATTGTATGAAAATCACGTCCTGCTTTCCAGACTGATAGAAGTGTGAAACTGATTTATTCTGTAATTTTTCCATTAATGAGTTGTTAAGGAAAGTATTTATGGTAATGACTGACAAGTTATTTCCTGACAGTTACTGTCCAGCTTGACTTTGGAATATCAAGTACTCTTGCTGATTACTCACTGCTGTGGTACAGTGTCATTTTGATATGTTTAAATCTATAGAGATTTTAAATTGAAACAATCCTAGGCCTTATGGTGGTGTGACTAAGTTAATTTCTTATTGAATTCAGGACAACTTTGCAGAACAAAGCATGCTTTGCTTGTCAATTTTTTCTTGGAAAGATCTTGCAAAAAATCCTTCAAGAATTCTAAAGATGAAAGGGAAGTATGGACTTAAAGGAGGAAAAGATTGAAGGTCAAAAGAAAGGGTGACTAAAAGGACTTTTTTTCCACTTCTGCTTCCTCCAAGTAATAGTGGCAGTTCTTGCACTTTCTTAACTTCTTTCTTCCAACTGAACACTACCAATACCAAAGTAGAAGAGAGGAGTAAAAGAGATTGATGCTTCTCTCCTTAAGTGTAGGAGTCCCGACACTCGTGCTATTTCAGAGTCACAAATTTTTGTTCCCTGTGGTGGCTTCTTGCAGAATCATGGTTTGGGGTTTTAAGGAACAAGCATGAAACTATTGCATGACCTGAGAAAGGATATTCTCTTTATTCATGCACTTTTGACCATTTCCATTTCTCTCATTTTTGATTGAGATTCCAACAGAATTATTGCTGAAATTCTGATTGAAGAGGCATGAAGACACGAGAGTTTGATAGGATGGTAATGGATATCACTTAATTGAAGCTCTGCAGCCTAGCAGGGTGATGTTCTTTCTCTAGTCCTCTAGAACACTCTTTATGTCTACAAAGGCGATAAGTACTTTCAGAGATGTCCCTTACCATTACCACAAAATATGATTCAAATGACTGACCAGGATGTTTTCAAGTGCCCATTAAATCTTACCAAAATTTTACAATCCCTGACATGTTAGGCATGCCTGTTGATAAAGAAAGCACTAAGGTATTTAGAGCATCTCTGAAAACATTAGATTGTAAAACATCATCTTTTTCTAGAGTCTTATATGTATTCCTTCATTAGTGGCTAGAGATGGGGAACATGCTTCGCTTCTGTTATTCCCAAAAATGTATGCATCACAGTGCATACATCTCTTGTATGATGTATCTTTTGCCTACTTAACGCATGCAGATACGAAAGTTTACTTTAACTATGAGATATTGTCTGCCTGTCCATAGTCACTGCTGTAGGTTCTTCACTGGGGTTCTGACTGCACTGAGAAATTGTCTTGGGAAGTTGGAGACAGTGTCTTCAAAAGATTGATTCCAGTCTACTGCCTTCCACAGAAGTGTCCAAGAGCGCCACACAGGGGTGTTAGGAGTATTTGTACGGAGCACAGTGACATCAAACTTGAACTCTTGTATCCATGTTTCCTCTTCTCTTTCTGGTAAATTGTATGAAATTAGTGGGTTTTGTTAAATTTGTTTTACTCTTTAAGTAATATATTTACATAGACTGAATTGTCTTAGCCTTGGCTGTAAGGTGATATTAAATACTTGTAATGTGTGAAAGTAGGACATGAAGAGTTTTCAAGTTTGGCAAATCTTAATGGCACTTTCACTAGAATTCTGTTCATCATCATAAAAGTAGTTTAGATGTTAGAATATAGAAGTTCTTAAACTACCTATTAGCATGCACTTATACAAAAAATCTAAGTGATTATATAATTCTTTATGCAGTTTGCATGAAATCATTTTAATGCACATTTGCACAAGGTTACTAATAACACTATATTTTAATATTGGATTTATGTGAAAATAACTGAGAATCTCTTTTGCAATTTCATAGGGCTTAAATATGACATTTTACTGTCATGTACTTCACCAATATTTTATGTAAAGTGAGGATGAAAAGAACATTTTAACAAATCAAAAGCTTCAAAAATATTGTATAGCTTCCTTTCTTTTTCTGAAAGGACTTTTTTTACACTAAAAGGTGAATAAGGAGCTCAAAATCAAGAAGTCACATTGATACTGTGATACATAATAACAGTTCTATTAGCGAAGGTAAAATACCTTGTGAGGCAGTTGTCAAACAGACTATCTATACCTTGAAGTCTGGCTAGCTCTGTGTTGCTCCAACATGGGCTTTGTGGCTGGTCCACGAGGTTGGGGAAGCTGGGGGTGACCCCCACCTGGGCTGGGCAGGGCCATCACCAGTGGGGCACCATCCCACAGCACCTGAGCTGGCTGAGCAGAGCAGGGTTGGTGGCAGGTCCCACTGACAGCCAAGCAGTCAACAACCCAGCAAAAGGTGAGGTAACAAGTCAGGACTGAGGTTAGGCTGGGAAATCCCAATGACAGTGCAGAACAGTCAGGAGCAGAACTGGGAAGAGGTGTACCTCCTACATAGCTCAGGCCATGTCTGGGTGCCCCTGGATCCATGTGCATGGGTGGGGGTCCCTGGTGAGGCTGGTTGGGGCAATTAAAGCCTATTGGTGCCTGCAGGCCTTTGACAATAGGTATCTGCCCTGATCGCAATGCAAAGCTTTGGTCCTCTGATGGAGACTGCAGTTTCACTGAGATCCCCATGGCAAGTGGATGATGGGGAAATGTAAGCCAGTCACACGGATCAGGTTGGCATATTCAGCTGTAGATTTACAGGTGTAATTTAATCACAGGATGTGAACTGACAGCTTTGTGGATCACAAGACAGTAGTGAAGGCACAGGTTACCACTGGCATCAGACTGTTTTACAATCAAGCATGCAGGATGCTGCTTTCTGACATTATGCATATGATTTCATGAGTGAAAGACTATCATTGCAGGAGATTCCATTTCAGAGATCATCTTTCAAAAATCAGATTTGTGATTTGGACAGGAGAGGTGGAAGAAAATGGACAGTAAAATACACTTCAGTCATCTCAAATGTTATTGGATTCATGGTTATTACATTGTGTAGGATTAGGATATTTTTTTGACAAAGATGGCTGGGGTGATCATATCCCCTAGGATCACGTTCTAATCCTGTTACACCAATACAAGTTTAAAGAAAAGCCATTAACAAAAGTTTTTCTGATCTCAGTTAGACTGGTTTAAATTTCTTTGGTAGTCAGAATCACTACATTGATGGAAATTGAATAGCTTGCTTTTAGAGCTCAGCAAGAACAGTCTTTAGCTGGTACATCAGAAGTCAGTGTTCTTGCTTTTATTGAAATATTCAGCAAAATTTTATAAAACTTTTGAAAATGTTTATTTTTATGCCAATTAACTGTGTCAGATCACTAACATGCATTTTGTTAATGATTTAGAAGGGACCGGAAGTCTGAAGTTGTTTGAAGCAATTTTGCTGATAGTTTGAAGCAATTTTGCAATTTTGTTGATAAAAAGCCCTTCTTTATTTCGATTCTTGAACTGTAATCTTTTTGGACACCTTTGAGCAAGTTATTAAACACAGTGAGAGTGGTGAAAATGAACTTCTGGTTTTGAAATTTCTTTGAACATGTTGGATTAGAATTTAGTATCTTTTGGTCATTCTTTTTGTAATTTTGTTGAAGAACAGTGCAGTTGAATCAGCACATCTACTATATACATAGTGATGTTGCTGAATTTGTTAGTAAATTTTTTTTTCATTGCTTTTTCCTTATATTGCCCCTTGTAGACTAATGGAGGTGCAAACATATGAATGCCTCCATTTTTACTATGTTGCTTGATGTTGTTTTTTGTGTTGGGACATAGCAATGGGTTAACCTTATGTAGGAGAATATGGCCTGCTTCAACTATACCTTCTAGGCTTTATCTTTGGGCTTCATGGTTTCTCAGCATATTTTCTTGAGCACCACAATTCACTGCAGCACAGTGACAAGGGAGAAGAAAATATATACAGAAAGAAGGTTCAGCTGTTCAAGTATTATTTATGGTGATGACTTCCATCTCATGAGTACTATTTATGACCCAGTTTGATTGTCATAGTTTCTATGGTTTCATAGAAATTTACATGTTGCAACTCATGCAAGAAGTGTATTCTCTAAAACAGTGCAAGGATTAGCTACAGAAATAATCCTTAACCTATGGCAGAGTCGTTAAGATTTGGAGATAGATAGTCTCTATAAATATCACTGGGGAAGAAGAATGGGGAAAACCCAACTGTCAGTGGGTCTAATCAGTAGATACTTCAGAAAACATAGAAACTACATTCTTGGAGTTCCTGCTCTTCTATAGGTTATTTTGTCTAGGCTAAATTCATATTGGTGAGCTAAAAATTCCATTAAAGATTTCATTATTGTCAAAGGAGTCAGTTATGGCAATAAAACATAATTTAGTATTCTGCAGTTGTATTGAATATAAAACATGTTTCAGGATCTTTATTTTTTAATATATTGTAAATTGAAAAACATACAAACAATGAATGTGCGATATTCCTTTTAAGAAACAAAATTTAGGTGTGTTTTCTTGTGCCAGGTCTTTTAGGCATTACGGCTTGTAAGAAAAACATGATTAATCAAATGGATAATAACTCCTTCATCTTTCCTTGTTCTTTTTGTCAGAATAGAACGTCATTTATTGGTGTGACTTCTGCAGTGCAGACCCTTGTTTCAATCGCTATGTTCAGGTCCTGTAGTTGTTGCTGACAATTCCATAGACAAGCTAAGTGGAAAAAAAATCTACTGGAGTTCTTCGAAGTAGATTTCAGAGGCTTTTTTTGTAGTGCTTAATCTTTTCATATTCTGTTTACCTTTGGTAAATAACTGCCCTTAAAAATAAAGGGTGAATCATTCATTATAACTGAGCACAATAATAAACATGCCTTTGAAAAACAGTGTTAACATTTCTGAGTATTTCTGGAAGACTGAGAAAAGTATCCTCTAGGAAGAAGGCTTGACATTTCTCTTGTTTTTGTAGATGGAAGGAATTTGGAAGAATGTGTTTGAATCAGGATGGGAAATTGAGCATTATATTTGCATGCTTGTTGAATTGGTCTTAGGACAAAATTTAGAAGGAGAAAATACCTAATTTTTAGCAACTATCATTACCTAATGATTCAGCTGGGAGTTTTATCAAATCAGTTGCTTCAAAAGCAGCCTCAATCTGATAGTGGATAGGTATCTGTCATTTAAAACTACCCCCCTCTGGAAGATAAGAGTATATGCTGTCCTAAAAAACAAATGCAACCCATTTTCCATTAAGATGTCCCACAAATATAAATAGGTGGATCTATTTTGTAAACCTATAAATATGCTCCAGCATATCATGGTCTAATAGGAAACCACTACTGAATGAATAGTACTGTACAAGAAAGTATATTAACCTTGTAAGATGAGTAAATTATGTATGGCTGAAAACAGTAATGGTATTCTAGGTTTGTATTTTAGAAGGTGGTGTCATATCTTACAGCAGTGGAAGAGAATATTAGTTCTGGTCATGGCACTGCAGTGTAAAACAGGAGGTTATAACAGTCCCTCATTTATCAGTCTGTTGCATTGTCTTATTGAAGAATGAATACAGGAAATTATTTAAATGAATGCAAATAAGAACACATCGTGCAGTTGTGCTGGCCACTCAACTTTGCAATAAAAAGTTTTATTTTTTTTTTACTTAAAAATAAATGTAGCAATCTTTCTTTTTTCTCTGTTTCTTCACATCTCAAAACATTCAAGCATTATGGCAAAATTAATAATTAAAGAGTAATTCAGTGTTGTGGCAAGCACTGCAGGAAAGGATGAGAAAGCAGCATGTGCTGTGCTGTGTCAGGCCAGCGCTCCCTTGTCCCCAGTGCTTTTCCTCCTGAGGATGGGCACATGACCATCTGGCAGGACCAAAGTGCTCTCCTGCACCACTGGTCTCCCACTGTCAGTAGGAGAAGGTATTTGGGAGGCAAGAGGGGAAGGCAGGTGAACCTGGCCACTTCTGTAAGGCAGTCCCCTCCTAGAATCAACGCTTGTTGGCTTGACCTGCCAGTTCTGATGGACAGATTCTCTTTTGAGCTTGCCACTACAGCTTGCTCTCAGGGCCTCCCACAGCTTCAGATTCTGTGTCTGTGTCAGCTCTGTAGAGTGGTACGTTCTTCCCTTTGTTCAAAGCTACCTCCAACCAGTTTGTCAGGCACCGCCTACTCTTGGTTTGTGAAGATGGGATGTGTTCATCTTACCCACGCTATTCATGAGTTGGTAAACTGTGGTTGTGCCCTCCCTTGAGTCCCTTCAAGCTGAAGAGTCCTGTCTGTTCGTTCTCTCCTCACAAGACAGCTGCTTCATCTTACTTTCTATGAATTTATTCTTCTTTGTATGTTGTATCAATCAAATCGTAGGGAAAATAATGTATTGACATGTCTAGCTTTATATAAAACACCTTAGTATAAGATCTTCTTCAAGCTGGTTATACTCATGCCTCAATACCCAGAGCATTTAAAGTTTAGTTAGCCTGAAGTAATTAAACAGTAATATAGACAATGTTATGTTCTTAATACTGTGATGATTTGTAAAACTAAAATTACTAATACAAATATGCTGCAGCCTAGTGATGAAAAATAAAATAAATATACAATAAAATATGGCAAAATGAAATAGTGAAAGCATGGGAATTAATATGAGAAAGTTCTTCTTAATGCTTGCTCTTTCTGTATCTCTTGGTACTTGACCATACACTGAGAGTAAAATGTGGGCTGCTGCTGAAAAAGAGGGATTTACCATTCTCCTTCCCTCATACTCATTCTTGTGTTGTTTTCCTCATTGCTGGCATCAGTATTCCTCTGGCACCGCACTGGAGTGGTTTAAAAAGCTGAACTGAAAAGAAATTAAACCCTTTTACCCCTCCATATTTTTTTTTTTTCTGGATCATTTCTGCAAACTAGGTCACCATGGTTCAGATAGTGTCTGTTGGATATTATGCAAGAACAGAGAGAGAACTGGATAGCAGGAACTGCCTAACAGCAGCAGAAACAGCCCAAAGATAAGAGTTTCCTTGCCAGCAAAAAAATCCTGTATGTGATTATGGACTCCCAGGAAAGGGCTTTTCTAAATCTTGAGCTTATATATTAAGCTTAGAGTGATAAACAGTATATTTTATCTCAATTATGAAATTGGTGCTTTGTATTTTATTTCCCTATTTTCTTACATTGGGGCAGGCATTTAGTTTTCTGAGCTAAAACCAGATAGACTGTGGGGATACCTTAGAGCTCTAACTAACTGAAATGGCTCAACTCTTATTTGAAGTTCAGATTTCACTAGACACAACTTCACCATTTTGGTATCTCTGAAGAGCATTCCATAGGTTTAATATGTGGAAATTTAAAAGCGTATTTCACATCTAGTGCTTAATTTTGCAGTTGTGGCACTGCATCTAGAATTTGGAATACTGCTGTTTATTGAATCAATGCTTATTAAAATTCATGTCAGTATTATTGCTTTACTAGATATAGGAAACTATTGCTGTATCTCAAAGGGTATACAGCAATTACTTTTTTTAAGAACTATTCAGTTTTTAAACATCAAAAATGGTTTTATTTGGTTAAATAAACACACTGGGGAGATAAATGCAAAGGAAAATTAATTGTGTAATATCTTCATAAGCCACTATGGAATTCATATTACGTAGAAGCTACTGCTCTACACTCTAAAAATAGATGTTTTGCAAAATATACTGTGATTTTGGCATACATTATTGTCTAAATTTTGTTGCTTCTTGTAATTCTTTCCAAGTCTTTTAGTATAAATGGTGACTGATGGTCAAATTTGCATCAATTTATTTAAATGTGATTAAACCAGCTAAACTGGTCCACTGAACGGAGATTAAGTTGTTCTGTCATTTTACCATTTAACATGCCAACTTCTTTGTGTTTATTTAATATGATCTTTCAGGTTGTCAGTGTACATCTAATGGTAATGCCACATGAAGTTTAGGGGATCATTTGTGGGAGACTACATTAATTGTTTTTGTTACTAATTCCTTCACTTCTACTTGCTGATGGCTAATTTGTTGAAGTTTCTGCTATTTGAAAATGGAGGGCTAATTATTCTTTTAACTATCATACAAATTGTGTGGTAAATTACTATTCTTTTTTTGGAGGGCTTCTTGAGTAGATTTCTTAGGATAATGCTTGGGACTTCAAATTTTTTTTTCTACAAATGTCTACCATGATTAATACCAAACTTTGTTGTCTATGTAAACATTGTTAAAGATGTGCAGTTTTGCAATGTAATAGCAACATGAGTCACAAGATATAATATCTGGGAAACTATACTGGCATATTATATTAATATTATATTGTATTGTATTGTATTGTATTGTATTATATTAATTATATTATATTATATTAGGCTGTGATTGGTACAGGCCTTTGTTAAATTCTCAAAACTTTCAGAATAAAGGTTGCTGCATGCAACAGCAGGTTTTTTTCTGTAGGTACCTTCTGAGCCATGAACATATGCTGTTTGATCCATCCCCCTGTAATCTTAATCAGTGTCTTTGGTGTGGAAAATATCCACAAGAAGACTACTGTTAATCAATCTTATTAATAAACTGGAAGATAATAGGAAGAATCAGGTGGTCTTTATGGGGAGGAGCATTATTAATCCGTCCTAATACATGCAAGAATGTTCCTTCTGGCAAAAGAAAGATCCCTCTTCTGGCATTTCCTCAAACCTGCACAGGGGCCACTGATACATGTGACTTTTATAGGGCTTCAGTGAGGTGGTTTCTTGTTTCCAACTGTTTATTTGCACTAGGAGAAACTGAAGAGAGATAGATTCTCTAGGTTAAGAATTATAGTTGCCACAGCAATGCTATGTTAGTGGAGAGTGAAAGTAATCCCGTAGATGGGCAGGGAGCTAGCAATAATAAAATCTCTGTTAAGAAATGGCCCAAAATATTTTAAAATTCAAAAAGTCATAGTCAAAGACAACTGCAGTGGTGTTTCCTTTTCTCAGTAGTTTCAGCAGCACTGCACTATATCTATGACTTAACATGAGCAAGTAATGGAAGCATTGCTAGTGTTTGGCTTTTATAATGGGCAATGCAGGGCTGTGTGTCTGAAGTGGAGAGGGCGGGCATGTTCCTGGCATGTGATAATAGGTGGACTGATAGTGTCCATACCCCCACATTATTTTGTACTTTATCGAATTATGTGATGGAGCTGATATCAGAGCATGGTGCATCATACTGAGGACAGTCTTACTTCAGGAGTATTATTCAGGATATGTAGGGATAGCTGCTAGTGGTCAAATTATGCAAGACAACTGTGGTCTGCTCTGGAGTGGAGAACAAAGTCAGTAATCATGATTTGCTTAATTGGTACACAATTTCAGGAAGAAGCTCTTAGTAGTTATGAATAATACCATTTGAATTTTCTTAATAGTGATATCAGAAGGGTATCATAGTTTCACTAAGTGTCAAAAGATTGTTAAACTTATCTGAAAAATATTATGATAAGTTTAGTGTTTTAGAAACCCAGACTACACTTACAGAGGTGGAGGGGGTAGAAGAAAAGAATAGTGGAATATCATGAATGAGCAGAAGAAAGATGTAAATACATGATTCTTGCTGTAGTCAGTTTCTCACAAAGAAATCAAGAATAAGGGTAATCTGAAGCTTCATTAAAAGTGACAGTGTCTGGATCCAAATTTTATGGGGTTTAGAAGCCCCCAGCTCTAAAAGTAATAGTACTTTTAGATAGTTCATCCCTTTACAGCTGTGGTTTTAATTAAACACTGTAACAGCACTGGCCTACATCTAGAGCATAAATGTGAAAATAGTGGTAAAGAGTCGTATGCCTAACAACATAAAATTGCTTATCAGAAAAAAAAAGAAAAGAAAAAAAAGAATCTCTTTCTCTTTGCTCTTGTTGAGATTTGATTAGGCCCAATGTAAACTTATATTTTATGGGAGAAAGAGAAGGCATTTGATTTTGTGTGTATGACTGTTTATAGGTAGGAGCTAATACATGTACTTTGTTGGACAAGTGCTATTTATTCTGGCCATTAAAAAAAAAATAGCTTTAATTTGATCTACAGGAGTCAGAGGATATGATGTTGCCCTCTTTAGAGGAATTAAACAGGAGATAAATAGTTACAATTTGTCTAAATGAAAAATCACTTCATAACACACACATGCACACATACAAAAAAATACTTGATTGCATGTTAGCCAGTTGAACATAACCTGGTGATATTGGTTTGCTCTTTCTGTGTAATTAGCAAACTGTGATAAAACTAAGATGCATTCATCTTCAGGTGAGAAGGTTTTTGTTTGTTTGTTTCTAAATGCTCTTTTAAAGTCCTATATATTTTCCTTTTTAATAACAGAAAGATAAATCCCACAACCCTGTTTTCCTACCACCCTCAGAAGAAAGAAAATCTCCCTCTCAGCAAAATGCCAGATAATGTCTTGGGGTTTATAAGGGGGTGGGAATGGAGTAGAAGAGAGTTTTATAGTGGTTACAGAAGTTAGTTTTGTCTTATTTGGGGCATAATAAGACTATTGTCATCATTCTGCTTGACTGGCACATTTGTAATGCTGCCTTGGACTGTCAATGGGTAAAAGTGAACTTATAGTTATTCTTTTTGACCTTAAAATACACTGTCAAATCCAGTATCAATTTCGGTGTATTTGCATCTCTTTGGGAAGAAAAAAAAAAAAAGGAAACTCACTTCCTCTTAATCATTAATTCTTGTAGAACTTTTTTGAATATGATAACAATGTGGTAAGAAATTTCAATTTTTGTTCTCATCGTATTAGGAAGAACAAAACATTAAAGGTAGACTTTTTGTAAGGGGGGCAGAATCTGTGTCTCTTCTAAACAAGCAAGTTAACATGGCCTCAGTCATAAGAACTGCTCACACTCAAAATTCACTTCATCTGGGAAGATGGAGGGTTTGCCTGAGAGGGATTTATAGAGCTTCAGAGTGTGCAGATGTTGCAAGCAACAGTAGTCTCCACATAGTTTTTGACCAAGTCTGCAGGGCTGAATCTGTCCCATTAATAAGCGTAGTTAGGAGTGTTGCCAGGCAATGGAAGAAGGCTGTGTATAAGCCCCAAAAAAGGAAGAAACAGCATCTGAAGGCATCTTCCTCAGCCTTTAGTCCTCCTTCCTCCGCTCTGGGTTTCTTTAAACATTTAAGTCCTGTCCTTTAAAAAGTGCTGAGGAAAACAGCTCTGTAATCTGTCACCTTTACACCAATATTAAGCTTGCATTTGTGTTTACACTTCACATACATTTTTTGTATATAGAATAGTTTTATCTTGAAATGTGAATAGGATTCTCTTATTCTTCAGAAAGAACAGTGTATGGATGTGGGCATATCCTTTAAAGCTAGAGCTTGCACTAAGAAACTTGAGTTAAGTTCAAACCAGATGCCTGTTTTCACCATCTGTATTAAACATCAAAAATCTATTGCCTTCTTTGAGACATTAGAAACCAGATCAGTGATCTGAGCTCATCATTTTGCTTTGTATCAGATATGGTGGCAAAAGGCCAACAGCAGAAAGACTGGGATTTCAGCAAGGGAAGGCCATGTCAGCCCTCCTAGGTGTCCCCCAAATGGAGACCAGGGAGTGTATTGAATTAGTGTGTTTCTTTTCTTTCTTTTCCTCTTGCCAGTTGCTGACCCCAGCGTGCCAGCTCTGCAGGGACTCCTCTCTTGGAACACAGGTGCTTTCACAAGGGCAAGCATCAGCAAGAGTCTACCTGCATGACAGTAAGACCAAAGTACTCTCAGAGAAATTAAAAACAGTAATAAACATTTGTCTTAATTTTCTTGCCAACAGTGAGAGCAGTATTTATCTCCTATGAGAGTTGTTTACATCAAAGCAAGTTGTGGCTCAGTGTGTTGTATTGTCTTTACATTTATTCGAATGTTGCTGCTGTTGAATGTCAGTAGGACTTAGTGTGAAACCTATTGCTTGCAAGAGTTGTTTCATTGAAGTTACCTTCTTTGAATTGTCAGAGTAAGGACTATCATTTGCTTTTGAGAACTGGACAGAGTAAAATTCAGGATCAGTTCTGAACCTCAGTCTTCAATATGTAGCTAACCACTTATCAATGAGGCAATCAACACGTGATGCCTGTAAAGAGTTTTGGGAACTCTTTCCTTGAGCACTTCTGAGGTAGGACTTGCAAAAGCTGGATTTCACATCCTGGAAATAAAACATGCTTCAGTTTCCCTTATAAAACAGCAGCTGAACAATGGCTGTAAAAACGATGCTGTGGACAGTGTTGAACAGAAAAGGAAGAAAATAATTAAAATTAACCTCTGTAATCTCTTTCCAAAATAATGATGGCAAACTGAACCTGTTTAAATTCTGACAGATTTCAGTGCTCAGAGAGACTATTTAATAAATTATGCATTTAATTTACTTAGCACTGACAATGTTAAGGGTCATGCAGGAAGAAAAAAATTGTTGCTTCTAGTGTGATTCAGACACTTTGCATCTTAAAATGTATTTGATGTTCACCTTAAAAAAACTAATCTTCTCCAGTATTTGGCACAGGTTAAGTTTCAGCTCTCCCTAAACATATCAGAAACAGGCTCACTCCAGTGAAGAAGCTGGACACATTCTGGTTTTTATAGTCTGATACTTATCTTCCAGCAGTGGTACCTCTTAGTTGTGCCCAAGTGTACTGGGTATGAGACTTACAATTAATGTGTCAAATGGGACATTTCTAACAACTGCAGGACTAGAAAAATCACAAGAAAATAGCAAGAGGATGGAAGAATATTCTTATAATTTTACAGACTCAGATTCTCAGAAAATTCTATTAATTTCTTTGAACTCTTTGCAAAATCACATTATTCAGACATAATTTGTGGGTTTTGGTAGCTTTGAGAAAAATAATGTGGGAAGGGAACAGAGATTTAAATTGTATGTGATAGGTTTGCTGAAGTCTGCTACCCTCTTGAGAAAGAATGTGGCAGTTGTCTGGTGTTCTCAGGAGTGTTTGGGAACAAACCTGGGTAATATGATATAACTTAATTCTTCATTTTCTCATGTTTGAAGTTTTGCATGGAGATATACATTTACTGGACAAATTAATTTAGGAAGGAGCTACAGGGATTTTAACCTCCAACTTCTACCTCTGAGCTGAACATTAGCAACCCATTTATTCCCAACACAGTTCAGCAGCCTTCTCTAAATCTTCAATCCCAGCTGTCATATGCAGCCTGTCTCCTCAGCTGCACCATAACTGTATCAAAGCATAGGAGTTGCATCTTTATCATGTGAAGGGGATAATTTTTTGCTCAATATTTTACATCACTGATCAGCGTACGTTGATATTTCATTTACTGAATGTGCATGTAGCAACTTAGATAGGCATTCTTGTATTTTTATAAATTTTATAAATTCATAAGGATTATAAACCACTTCCTAATTTAGTGACATGAAAAAACTTACATGCTTATCAATCATGTTCTGTTTGATTTTTGTGTTGTGTTATTTTTTACTCAGCTAAAAATCAAAAGATATCAGTCAGAGAGAGCAAGAGAAGCTTAAGGTTAAATTGATTCTGGATAGTACCTGAGGAACACTAAAGCCCCGGCTTCCCTCCAGGAGGGGAAAAATATTTGCCTGAAGAATTCTGTTCTTTAGCAGGAGCCTGGCACTGTTGTAACGCAGAGGACATTTACCCAAAATAACAGAAAGTTAGTACTTGGGGCTGGTTATACTTTAAAGAAAACTTTAAAGTCTAAGCCAACATTTCTGCAGCCTTCTGTTTTGGGAGGTTCTGAGCAGTGTCTGCTAAAAAACAGGACAGCTGGCGGCTAGTGAGGTAGCCGAGGGATTGACAGAACAGGCTTTCCTTAGGTTTTCTTTTTGACCTTTGACAATTGCTTCACCTTCCTGTGCTCCTCCGTCTTCTTGTTCCCTATGTACCAAATATAACAGGCAAAGCTTCATTGGCTGGAAAAGTCTTGTTCAAATGCAAGTACATAGGTAACAATGATCCCTTGTGGAACTAGGGATAATGTAGATATCAAGACAGATGTGTTCAATGTCAGTCGGTATTTGGCACCTCTGCAATTTGAGATATTTGTGTAAATATCTAATTGTAGTTAATCAGTTTTGGCCATGATAGCCAGAAATGGAATTTCAGTTCCACTGGTGTTTATGTCAGAAATAACATTGACTAAGCTACAATTTTGGCTGTAATTCCTTGGCATCCTCTTGCTTTCCTAAACTCTCTCATTCTCTGACCTCTTCAAATTCCTAATCTTCAAGATGTTAAGAAGCTGTAGAAAGCAGATCTGTTCTTCATGGCTTACTCCAGAACATAAGGCTGGACTAGTCAGACATGAGCATAAAGTATACGTGCTCAAGTCATTACATCTGAATTTGATCCTCCTTTCAAGGCATGCACTCTGGAGCTGAATGTGACTCATTTCACTGAGCCCTGGAAACCTAGCAGAAGGAGAGGCTGTTAGCAAGTGTGAACTCTGTGTTTGGGATCAGGGGACTTAAAGGCCTGCCAGCTGGCTTCTTCAATTATCTGAAGTTTTCTTATGTCCTTCTAGACCTCTGGATAATTGGGGTTATATGCTGTATTGTTTACTTTAATTTTGAACCAGTGCTGTTTCACTGAGCTTCAGCACTTTGATAGTCTTTGGTCTTTTGTTTTTATTTTTTGATGTCTTCACCAGTGCAATATTTAGCCACAACTCAGGCAGTTTTTACAGTTTTTGTGCCAATAAGTAGCATGAGCATTAGATAATGCATTGATTTTTGATGAAATGAATGCAAAAAAGATCGTCATTATTCTGTTTGGATTTATTTCTAAAATCATGTTTACTTTGGCTGCACTTTGCTTTTGATTGTTTCCAAAGGAGTATCTGCTGACTTATTAGAAATTAGAAAAATCTTGCTTCATAAGAGGAAAGTGGGCATAGCAAATGTTCTATCAAAATCCTTTACAAACAAAACCCTTCATCATGTTAGTAACTGATGAAAACCGAAGATCCTGTGCTCTGTTGTTTAGCAGCTTTTTGACATAGAACACAATCCAAATCAATCCAGAATAGTATAATTAAAACCAGCACACTAAAATCTTTTTCCAAATGACCATGTGTTTACTGCTGTTATATTAGCAGCAGTTTTTGCTTTGAGATGATGTATCATACTTTTTCCTCACCACTTTCTACATTTCCAACATAGCAGAAGGGAGAGTGTACAGGAATTTGGGAGAGGAAGAAACTTACATTAGGAATGTTAGGAAGCAAACTGGGCTTGTAGGGCACAGATTCACATCTGAGATATGGTGAAGGCTCATTTGTTTTATAACACCTTTGCAATGTGTGCAATATTACAATATTTGGACACTTATCCTTTTAAAATGTATTTCTCTGGCACATTTCAGAAAAATAAGAAAGTGGTAGCAGTCATATTTTTTAAAAGCGGAAGTGCAGCATTGGAAAGACTGTGTTACTTTGATAAGAACTTAAACTTTCTATTTTTTCTTTTTTTTTTTTTTTTTTTTCTCTCTTTTTTTCTTAATCCTGAAGTCACTGTCCAGCAAGATATCCTTTTCTGCTTAGGTTAGAACAGTTTAGTCAAAGCACTCTGCAGGCTTTATGGAGATTTCATCATATCTTTTCTCTCTTCCACCTAAATGGGAAAGTTTGAATCCTAGTGTCATTGCTTGTATGAAGCTAGACACTGCAGTGATAGACAGCCCTTGTGCTGTCTAGGGAACCAGTGCTGCTAATAACTTCTCACTTGTCTACAAACATAAAAGCCAGCTACCATCTGGTACTTAACGATATATAACAACCACCCTTACCTGTGCTGAGAGGTAATTAGCCTGCCCTCTATTGCTTTTTCACATTAATAATAATCATAAATGTTCAGCCACTAGACTGCTACAGTGAAAAACTACAGGGTTTAAAGGGTCCTAAAAAGTCATGTACTATACTGTGTTTTCTGTTCTAAAAAAAAAAAAAAAGCTGCCACAGAAGAGTTATGAAAGGTAAAGACATTTCAGATCATAAAAATCAAAGTTGAATCTACAAAAAGAAATCTCACAAGCCACTGAGCACTTAGTATTAGAAACCCACACCATTCTCCCAACTGATGGTGTAAATCTCGCCATATGGAATAGAACCTAATACAACCAAATGGGCCTGAAAGTATTTATTCCTGCAATACACAGCAAATCAAGAAGTTAAGAAATCTGAAGACAAAATCTGACAGAGTATCAAAAAAATAAATTACAGGGACTAATGTGTCTTAAGAAGTGCTGGAATAAAATAAAGTTGTGGCTAAAATCCAAGTACATACGTACTTTTTTTAAAGTTTGAGTTTCTCTAACAACTGAGCCTGTACTTAGGAATATGTAAGTCAGCACTCTTCTTGAGACGTCTGCCATGTATCACCATTTGGATTTGGCTGCTTTATACTTTGCAGGGAGAAATTGGCTTGTAGGAGTTGAGTAGGGAGAAGAGAAACCCTGATAGTTCAGTCAGATACATCCACCTTTTGTAGTGTTTTTGTAGCTATAGTACATATTTTCAAACTTCATTTCTTTCAAAACCAGTACATACAATCTCTGTTATGTGGAACTTAATTATAATTTTAAAATTACTGCATATCCTACCTTTAAACATGGTTTAATTGGCTGAACACTAAATTTAACTCTACTGCAAAAAATGACAGAACTCTTCATATAGGAAATATTTTGCTTTCTGTTACTAGCACAGGGGACAGTCTCTTGACTTCAGTAAATCTCATTTCAGCTTCTTGCATCTCTTCTTACACCTTTTGCATTAACTTCAGGACCCTATGGAAGAAAGCCTCTGTAAAGTGAATTCTGGATCAAAGTATGTTTTACCTAAATGTAGCATTTATACATATGGAGATTTCAATATTTTGATTTCTACATTCAAAGTGCCAACACATTTTGAAAACAGATGTGCCATTCATAAAATTTATCCTAACTGTATATGCTAATTGCATTGTTTGCTTGCCTACTTAAATTTGTATAAAACTGTGTTCTCAATTTTATATGATGACTCTTTTTGTGCCGTGTATTCTTGGAACAGAAATATATTGGACTAGGATATTTTTATAGCAGTCATCTTCACACAGGAGAAGAAGAATTGACTCCTAGTTATAAATGCTTATTTCGTCTTTGTATTGACAGCTGGTCTTGTTCCCTGCCTTAAGGACAGGATTAAATTTTGCCTTACTACACTGACACTGGACAAACCAAGGAAAACGCAGAGTCTGCTCTGATTCTGTAATTGTTATGTAGTCTGAGTAGTCAGATGTAGCCTATTCCCCTTGCTCATTCTTTTAGGCAGAAACATCTGTGAAAAGAAGCACAGACTTCCTCTTTCTTATATGACTGAAAAGTTTCATATGTAATGAAGGAGGACATGAAGTAATACCAGCTAAAATTAAACGTATTCAGAACAGGAGCCCATGAGAAACTTGACATGACATATCTTTCAAGAGTGTTTTGAATGTTATTAAACTGCTAGTATTAATGTTCTTAACAAAGCTGAATACTTAAAAGTAAAAGATGGGAGAGTATAGAAAGGGATAAATCTTTACAATTTGTATAGACTAGTCTGATGCAAATCCCAGGAAATCATTTATGTGCCATACCACAGTTTAGAAAATGCTGTATGTAATTGGTGTGAACCCACCATAGTTGTATAGAATTAAGTCTTCATAAACAAGACTTTCTGCTAACCGGGTCAAACATCTGATTAATACATGTGTGTGAGTTGACACAGCATACTCAAATTCTCTAAATTAGTTGCTTTACCAGCAATATTGTGGTTCAAGCAATCTTGTTTTACATAGAATTATTGTCTCATACTAGGTAGACTGAAAAATGAAATAGTAAAAGCTTTTCATTAAAGGGGTGACTTCAGGACTACCTGAGGGGAAAGAAAAAAATCTACCTAAGAATCAAGGCAACTTTATAATTTTTATTAGAAGTCTAAATAATTAATGTTTGTCTGTAATCTTGTGCTGGTCGTTTGTAGGTCACATGCAGGGAGGTTAGAACTAGATGATCTTTAACGTCCCTTCCAACAGAAACCATTCTATGATTCTATGATAAACAAATATTGGAACAGAATGCAGGTGAAATATATATTGGTTATTAAATTATGAGAAAAACAAGACACAGCTTATAGAGTGATCCTCTAGTCTATCTTCTAATGAAAGTAAAGCAATTCAACAGAAAGAAATTTAATACTGCAAAATTAAGTTCTTTTATGATCCAGTTCTCCCTTATGATGGCAGACCTTTTTCTGAAAATACTCTCAGGAAACTGCTAATGAATCATCACAGAAAATCACCTCAAAACCAATTTTCAGTACCCTACTGTGGCAAAAAAAGACTGAACTGGCCCTTGAATGTGTAGGAATAGAACTAAAGAAAATAAAAGAGAAGGTGATCTTATGTCTGTGCATGCACAGAAAGGCCACTATTAAAATACTGTGTATAACTAAGATGGTTCTATTTCAAAAAGATGTGAAGAGAGATATGCAGTACTTCTAAAAGAAAGCAAATCCAAGATGAGAAAAATAAGTCTTCTGAAATGAGAGTTGAAGAGTTCAATTTATTCTAGCAAGATCTTTAGATATAGGTAAAATACTGATAGACAAGATAGCTGAAAATTATTTTTTTCAGCCTTGGTGACAAAAATGTAACAATATGCTTGATTGAAAGTTGTCAGAAATTACCATTTTACTAAGATGCATTCTAACTGTGAGGATAATTAATGAAGCTCAATTAATAGAGGCAGAAAAAATACAAAGCATATTATTACTGTAAAGATGAAGTATGTTTCAAAAAGAGAAGTTTTAATCCAGAGGGTTTTTCTGGGTCTTTCTGTATTTGTTGGTGTTTTTTTGGTTTTTGGTTTGTTTGGTTTGTTGTTTTGGTTTTGGGGTTTTTTTTTTTTGATTTTTACCCTTTTTTGTATGAAAGGTCTTGTCAGATTGAATGGTGCAGATGGTTGGGTTGGGTAGTTCTGTTTATCCTTCTAGTCTTAGAACTTGTCAATATCTGAGTTACCCCCATCACTCTTCAAAAGCCCAGGTGAAAACAGGATCACTCCATTTTGCCTCCACATGCTCATCAAAACACTTCCAACTCTCATTGTATAAGAACACCATAATCACATGTCAAGGCTGTAGGGTTTTAGCCAGTTATTTGCTGGGTTCAGGAAGGATTAATTTCCAAAGCGCAACCAATGAAACATTTTTTCTGTGCATGGATATCTGTTTTTCCCAAGATTTCCTCTGGTTTGTCTTGAACTGAATATGGGACATGGAATAGGGTTGGTCCAGTACTCTGAAGTGGCATGGAAAATTCTCTATTTGTGTATCTGACTGATATGTCTTTTTTATACAGCCAGGATCATGCTAACAAGCAGATTTACAGCTAGAAAGTGAAGATAATTTTATTTCATCTCATCTTGTTTGAGGAGCCTTGAGGGAGTGACAAATAGTTGTGTTCTTCAGCCCAGGATATGGATTGCCCTTGTGGGTTGCCCAAGCATATCTAATCACTTGCCTCTGCCATGAACTTCTCAAGTTCCTGGTAGAGTCCAGAGCTCTCCCCTTTTCTGCTCTGTTTTACAGGAGTTGTCTCGTGCTTTGTCTTACATTCACTGGCCTGCAGTTTACAGCTGGTCAGAATAGGAGATCTTATTGGACTGTGACAATGCAGATCTGCAGAGCAGCCATACCATGTTCAGACTACGTGATTCAATGTGTATTTATTTGTCTGTTTGCACTACTTAGAATTTTTTCCTATTGTGCTTTTGTTTACTATCTTGAGCCCATGGGTTTCAGCTTTCACCTAGAGTATGGGAACTGCTATACTAATTTGATTAAATTTCAGCTTTTCCTATTATATGCAAGTGACCTGAGAAGTGCAAAAAGGGGTGACATTTTATAGGGAAACTGACGGGTAAGCACTGCGGAAAATGGAGAAAAAAAGAAAAAATAATAAAGACTGGATAGGACCAGTGATGTGCAAATGTGGTGAAAAATGAGAATTGAGGAGTGTCAGGAAATGGTGTGGTTACCAGTACCCTGTGGAATACTTGCTGAAGTTTTTGCCTCACATGTTTGGGAAAGACAAAAGCATCAGAACAAGGAGGGGAAACAGACACAGACCACACCACAGCTGCTGGGACTGCCCCAGAAGAGGATAGTCTTTAATGTGCTGGTGACTGAAATTCATTACATAAACAGAACATTAAGACTGAATAGAATGGATTATTTTTGTGACAAACAGAAATAACGTGTTGTAGAACAAAGGAACAGAATCGCAGAATCACAGAATGGTTGAGGTTGGCAGGGACCTCTGGAGGTCATCTGGTCCAACTCCACTGCTCAAGCAGGGCCACCTAGAGCCAGTTCCCCAAAACCATGTCCAGATGACTTTTGAATATCTTCAAGGATGGAAACTCCACCACCTTCCTGGGCAACCTGTGCTAGTGCTTGGCAACCCTCACAGTAACAGTGTCTCCTGATGTTCAGAGGGAACCTTCTGTGTTTCAGTTTGTGCCCATTGCCTCTAATCCTGTCACTGGGCACCACTGAAAAGAGCCTGGCTCAGTCCTCTTTGCACCCTCCCTTCAGGTATTTATATACATTGACAAGATAACCTTGGGCTCCAGCACTTTTGAAGCATGGATATGGGCATTTACTTATGAAAATACAACTGTATCATCTTATTGATCACTGTATCATTTAGCTGTTTCATCTAGCTCCTATTGTGTATAACTAGTTGTGAATTAACGCTCATTTTGATAAAGAAACTTCTTGGAGATGCCTTTTCCTTTTCTTTTTTTCCCTTGTATGCTTAAATATATATATATAAAATTGAGTGTTCAACAAAGAATTTAAAGAAATACTTGAATCCCGTTTCTTTCAAGCAACAAGCTTCATTATTATACTCCAGAGATAAGACATAATAAGTACACCAAACTGTCTGATTCACATGCTTGTATATGAAGAACAGGGTAAGCCATGGTATCAAAGGTCACACTCCTCAGTTATTCCATTTAAATTAGGATGGTTTGTTATATTGTAAACTTTTTATCCTTTTTGTTATATCTGTGTAAAGTGGGCAATAGATACTCAAGCCTGAGTGGTCAGTCAGGCTCAGCTGCAATGGAAAGAATGTTTGAGGGGGCTGCGATCTTCATTTTTCTGGTTTTTTTTTTAGAGAATGTTTCACATGGGATAACTTAATCTGTTTCTAACTCCTCAGATCATCCTAAATAAATTTTCTTCCTTTCCTGTAAAACAAATATATATAATTCCTGCCTCCTCAGTCAATTATTTTCCTTAAAAAATTTTAACTAATGTTTTTTAAATTCATGGAAATTTTTCTGTGCCTTTCTGATAGGAAAATGGTCAGAACATTTTCCAAAGACCAGTAGCCTTAAACCATTTTCACAAGCATTTATGTTTGTGTTAGCCTACACTTACGTGAAAAAGAGCAGTCTTTCTTGTTGTTTTGTCACTTGTTATCTTGCAGACGTGTGTGTGATGTACTACTTTGTGCAGAAATGCACAAGTAAATTTAGGTTTATGTTTATATTAGAGAAGATGTGGCCGAAGAAATATATCTTGCATTTGAAGTGCAATGTAATGAAAGTAGTAGTTCACTTTATGGTCCCTATCAATTGTCAAGAAAGTTCTACACAGACCACAGAGAATCCGCTATACTATGGCAGTAGAAAGGGTCATTGTGTTTGAGGAATAAAGTTGTCAATCACATTCTTCCCCTCTTCAGTATAGGCAACTTTAAAGAATCTTGGTATTCAGCAATAATTGTTTGAAGCCAAAATTACAAAAAGGGAAAAGGGACAGAACCTTTTTTTAAAATTTTTTAATCTAGCCATTCCTTTGAAAAAGAAGAGCATATGTAAGAAGCTCAAAATATGAATTTTATTCTAAGGCAGCTCTTATAGCAAAAAGAGGTCTTTGCTTTATCTCCAAGGAATAAGATAATGTTATAGCAGTCTTACTCAGGCAGGAAAAAAATCGGTAAAAAATGCACCAGCAATACAAATGCATTGTAAGGAATTATGTGAATTTAAAAATGTGAGAGCAAGCAAAAGAAATGGCCACAGCCAAACACAGTAAATATTATGAAATTTGCTTTTCCCATACTGAGAACAAAGGGGAAAAATGCAAACAGAAAAGAATAAAAAATAAAGATGTAGAAAAAAAGTCAAATCATTTTAAAGTGACACTAAAATAGACAAAGAGGGTATAATATGAATAAAAATAATACCTGAAAACTCTGAACCTAACTTTATTTAACACTTACTAAATAATAAAACCTGAAAGATATAGATGAAATTCTAATGGTGAGGGCATATGGAGTATGCACTACTATTCTGCAAGAACCAGTGGAAGACAAAAAAGCTTAAAAATAAGGTTTTACTACTTCTGTCAAAAAGAAGCCATTGTAAGAAAGGCTAGGGATTTGAATGGGATAATTTTTCAAGGGACTAAAATACAACTATATCACAAGATATCTGTTTCAACCCTAGAAATGAGACAGGAATTTAAAGAAATAGCAAATCCTGAGAGATGGAGAGGTCTACTTCTGTGGTTTCCCCAACAGGCACTTTTCTGTATATTATGGACAATCTCATAACATGAGGGACTTGAAAGACAGAAAAATTGCAGAGGGAAAATTCAAACCAGCAGTTTGAGCTTAAATTTAGGATGGAAAAAACCTAAATATTTTATATTGCATATGATCCTTTGACAGAAATACAGAGAAGTTACCTTAAATTCTTTCAGTTAATCACTTGTGTGACTGTATCTAAATATCTTCTTTTTAGCATGATGTGGTCTCCAGGTGTCTTTTTCTTGATTCATCAGTCAGTTATATACATATATATCCTTGCAGAGCTACATTGACTGATGATTGTTTATTCCTAGAACATGCAGAATGTTGTAACACTTTTCACACACAGAAAATAAATCTCCACAGTAGGAGTATTTTACATCCAAATTGTATGCTGAAAACCTGTGTTTTTTTGTCTATCTTTAATTTGCTAGCAAATTGCCGTCTTTCTGTAGTGATCCAACTGCTAGATGGCCATTGACTGTAATGTAAATTCGTAAAAGGTATGTGGAAACAGCAATGAAATTTGTTAACAGTAGCAGAATTTAATTCCCAATTCTCATTCCATTTTTCTCTGTATTTTTTAAAGGTCCCACTAATGAGTTTTTTATGTAATTTATCATGTTGACACAGTTCAAAGCAGATGACTTAAATCTTGGTTGTGAAGTAAAGAGTTGGTGGACTCTTGCTTACAGTGGCTCCAGTGAATGGAGAATTGAATGTGCTATGGGAATCCTCAGTGTAACACCTTACAGGACTTGATCTTCATTTTGAAAAGCATTTAACATAAATTATTTTAGTATATCTCTAGTGTTCATTGCTAAATGATCTCCAGATTGCTGCTGGAGAGTGTATTAATTATTCTCTCAGCACTGTAGAAAATACACATATTCCAACTTTTATTGTTGAATAAACTTTTATTTTTGTCACAAGTAATTCCTACTAAATATGAAAGCAGTTTTTTAATTAAGAAATAGTGGTATGTTTCTGAAAGTCGAAGTATGTGAAAATATTTGTAAAATCTAACCTATATAAATGTCCTAAAAGTGTACTATTGCAAGCAGATCAGCAGTAATATTTTAAAAATCCCGCAAGCACATGGAGACCCAATTTTGCCCACTGTAATCATGGAAGCTGCTCACTGTAGAATAATTAGGCCATACATATGAATCTCTGCAGAATCTGGGGACTAATCTGGTATTATGATCACAAAAACTAAAACTGCATAAAGCATCAGTCTCATGAAAGTACATGTCTCTTTTCTGGTCATGATAGCATTGAAATCAGTGGAATGTAAAGAAATTTGTTTTATTGGCAAAACAAAATAAAAAACTCTAAAAAGTGATAAAAATCATGACCATGTGCTCTGTTAAAGAATTTGATACTGAAGCTCAAATTTGCTATTAAGCAGTGCAATACAGGAGATACCAAAGATACTCTGACACTCTGAGAAACCAAAGGATTGCACCAAGGGTGGAAGAGGGAAAGAAGGAAAGGGTGATAATGAAGCTACAGATACTGTAGAAATTAGAATTAGAATGGAGTTTTTATAGTGAGTTTTGCCTTCTTCCTTAATCAGAGGAAAGAAATAAACTGATTTCAGAGAGTTTATCTGCAGACAGCCTCTATGAGAAAGAGTAAAAGGGTATATGTTGATGTTCATTCACCTTTCAGCTGGCAACTAGGAAACATGGGGGAGAGTGTCTTAAATTTTGATGATGATATCTTTGATACTGACTAAACTTTTTTATTTTTCAACTTCTATGTTGGCAGTTATATCCAATTTATCAGGCAAGTCAGGAATGTAATCTCTGTAATCATTCCAGTATGTTTTTGTTCTTTTAAACACTGTCAATTAAGAGCAGCTTGATCGTTCTGTCTCCAGAGCCTCTCACTCAAAACATTAGTTCAACATGTTACTCTTCACTGAAAATGTGCTAGCTGAAAAGACAGACTAGTGCTTAAAATTTATTGAAACCTGCAACATGTTATAAAGATATTTTCTCTATTTTAAGGTAAGCCAGAAATTTCTTTCAAGAAATGTTTTGGGTTTACCTAAGAGCCACAAAAGATGTCACTTCAATGTGCACAAAAAATGGTGGTATCTCTGAGGCATTAATGGGATTTTAATCTCTAAAAATAATCAGTCATTATTGATATTTCCCTGACATTATGAAATACTGTCCATTTTAAAAGCCAATCAACAATTTTTAATCACAGTAGACTGACATGAGTCATCAATTTAATAGTCCTAAATTTTCTCATATTATGTGTCAATAAACATAATTTCTCTCCCATTTTTTTCAAGTTTGATCTATTTTATAAAGTTTTTAGATACTTCACAATATGATCAATGAAGACATGTGATGTTGTTTTGATAACCCATGTAATATACAAGACATTATTTCAATACCACGCTAAATTTAGAAGATAGATAAGGAGACTGCAAATTCAAAACCAGAACCAATTGCAGTATACAGATGATTGGCTTTCTTTTCATTACAGAATAAAACTAACATTTGTCTTGAGTATACCTAAGAAGGAAACCTGTTTTTCAGGTATTACCGTGATTTTTTTTTGAAAAACAAATACATTTTTTAAAAACTATTCAGTCTTCTTTCCATTTGCAGATTTTTCTGCATATGTATGATTACTATGCAGTTACTACTATGCATTAGTTGCATTTAAGATGTTCTAAATGCTTGAATGATGGTAACTTTAATAATAAAATATTTACCTGTATCAGGCACTAGTGCTTGGTTTTATCCACAAATTTATTGCATTATATATCACTGGTTTTTGTTTGAGGGAAAAGTGTAGTGAAAGAAATTAGACTTTTTTTTTTCAAAAAATGTTCAAAATCCCTCTCTTACCTCTTGTCAAAGTTCTACCAAGGCTTTTTAAGTTGCCTGTAGACTTTTGCAGTACTGCCAAATTCATCCATTTATATGAATGCTTATCAATACTATCAACAGTTTAAAGCCAAGGTATCTGTCAGTTCTGAAGCTGGCCTTTGCTAGTCTGAAAGCTAGATGGCTTTGCCTTCTGTTACGTTCCCCCCGCAAGCTGTCCCAAATGCTTGCTCACCCTTCAGAGATGTCACAAACTGTGTGTTCCCCTGTCCTGTTGTGCTGCTGAGCGCACCAAGTACATCTAACCCAGCAAGGGTTTCTTAAGAGTCTTTGCACATGGTAACAAATGAATCTTGGAGGAAACCCTACCCACAGGAGGTAGGGGTGTGGCCAGGTAAAAAAAAAAAAAAGAAAAAAAAGAAAAGTTCTGTGTATCAGATGATTGTGTACAAGTATAAACCCCTGACATGGGTTGTAAGTCTTCAAGCTTCTTTTGCTTGTGTGTATCTACTCCTGGGCTAGACTGTGGTAGTTGGTGTAAAGTATGCTAGAAGTTTGTCTGATTCCTGGGTAAGCTTCTGCCCTCAGGCTTGCAGTGCCCCTCAGGATCACCCCAGTGCAGCTGGGTGCTGCACCAACCACATCCTCTGTCTTCCCCCTCTAGGCTTGGGAAAGAGTTTGGACAGTCTTGAAGGGCAGCTGTTCTCAAGCAGTGTTTCTGCTTCTGAATCCTTCTTTCTCCTTAGCAGTATGAGGATTTTAGAGAAATCTTTCTGCTGTTTCCAGACAGAAAAGTCTGACTTATATCCTAGCTATTTTTGAAAATGTATATTCTATAACAGGCTCTTTGGACTTATATTTCCATAAAAGTAACAAAAGCATGTTAATAACTGTAACATTAGCTAAAGTGTGGCTTATCTTCCAACTGTGGTGATATTTATGAACCTTTTACAATGGATAGGGCTACAAAAGATGCACTACAGTACAAGCAATGAAATTAGAAAATAAATTATTAATTAAAAGGCATATTAAAGGACTTAGGTCTTGGCTATGGAAATAAACCCCTAAATTTAACAGTCTGTTTATTAATAGTGATGCTGCATTGGGACAGCACAGAACAATGCTGGAGATCAATTTTCTCTATTTAGGTTATGGTGTTGTACTGATTCCATTAAATGTCACTGATAAAAATATTTTCAGATGTGGTACAGTGTAGTATGCAAATCAAATAAATATTAAATGAAATTAATATTAACTAGTATTAACTTGAATCATCTGAACATAAAACAGTCCACATACTGCAAGTGTTAAAATAAAAGCAGTGAAATGTTAGACGTGTAAATATATGCATAATATACACTGAGTTTTCATTTACAGCAATGAACTTCCACTTTTATTGAAGCATGTAGAAGAATGAGAAAGGATCGGTAATTTATAGCCCTGTATTGTAAAAGACTGGAAAGAAATACTATATAAACTTTTACCTTTGAAAAACTTGCTGTTAAATGTTTCTATTTTAAAAATTCTTTAAAGATCACATGGTTAGTTTTTCCTTATCAATCATAATTTTAAGTACTGTTATGGGTTTAGATCATGCTTTTCTGCTACACCAAAACCAAATATTGTAAAACCAGTACTTTTCTTAATGTGTAGATCTGTTCTCTGCCTGCGTATAGCTATGTCTGGCCCTTTTAGTAATAAATGGAAGTTTCTGCTATTTTTTTCCTTTACTCATTGCTGATCCTCTAGAGCCAAGAATTTAACTTAATGATTTTCAGCACAGCCAATTGAGAACAGAATTTTTTACCACATGAGAAATAAGCGACTGGCTAGATCATTGTGTGACTCTCTTGAATGCAAAGCTATTGCAGGTGCCTAACTTGAAGACTATTTTTATTACTGTCAATATAGAAAAGGAAAAAGAAAGGACTGGTCTGTTTTTAAGATATCTAGCTTAGTTTTTCAGTTTCAAAGAAAAATTTAGATTGAAAGCCCTCCTCAAGGCATGTCTTACTTCAAAATTAAATTGAATTGTTTAGGACTTTGGCCAGTTGAGTTTTGAAAATCTTCAAATATTTTGAAAATCATACTGTAGTATGTCTCTGAGCAACCTGTCCCAGTGCTTAATCTCATTCCCTGTAAAAAGCTGCCTCCTTATGTCCAATAGGAGTTTCCTTTATTGCCACTTATGACCACTGTCCCATCCTGTTGCTGTGCACCTCCCAGGAGAGCCTGGCTCTGTCTCTTCTACTGCTCCCTTTCTGGTACTGTCAGACTGCTGTTAGATCCCTGCTTCATCTTCTTTCTCCAGGCAAAACAGACCCAGCCCATGCAGCCTCTCTGTGTATATCAAATCACCTCAGTGGCCATGCCCCAGCTTGCTGGAGTTCCTCCGAATGTCATCCCATCCCTACAGTGCATTAACCACTCCCTCCAATGTGGGATCATCTGTCAGCTTGCATCCTGTCCTGATTATGTTGTTGACAAAGATGCTAAATAGTACCTGCACCAATATCAACTCCTGAGAAACATGGTTCCCGGAGTCTTATAGTCCAGTCAGACTTCCACTACCTTGTGGTCCATCCAACCCATAAGCCCATAGTTGACCGTGAGGATACTGTGGGACACTGTCGAAGGCCTTGCTAAAGTCAAAGAAAGACATCTGCACTGCTCTGTTGGTTTACATCTGGTCATTTCATCACAGAAGACAAGTTGGTCAAGCAGGATTTGCTCTTCGTAAATCCGTACTTGTTATTCCATATCAGGTTATTGCTGTCCATGAGTCTGGAAATCTTTTCTAGGAGAATTTGCTCTATAAATTTGGTAGGGATTAAGGTAAGGCTGACCAGCCTTGTAGTTCTGTGGATCTTCCTTCTTACTGTTTTTGGAAGATGGACCAGTTTTACCAGTTTTCAGTTGCTGGGGGAATTCCTCTGCTTGTTTAATAGATAGCAGGGAGTATCTCCCCAGTGATGGCAGTCACTCCACTCAACACTGCTGGATGCATCCTGTCCCATTTTGCATTTCTCCAGTTTACCTACATATCTCTAACAAGTTTGAAAGAATGAGAGATTGAAAGGATGGGACAGTAGGTTGAGCAGATTTTCTTAAAAACTACTGAAAGCCAGTAAAATAAGATTATCAAATACAGGAGCCATTAACCACTGGAATAAACTACCAAGGGAAGTGGCGGATAATCCATTTCTTGAATTCCTTAAAGCAAAACCAGTACCTTCCTGGACCATATGCATTAATCAAACCTCAGTCATTAGGCTTACTACCAGAGAGTAGAGTCTTTTGCCTTGCCTTGCACATGACTCTCTTCCTTAATTGTTCCTTCTTGGTTAGAAACTATGGAGTTGCCATTGTGATTGTTTCCTGACACGAAGCCACTCTGATTTAATGGTAGAAAGAATCAGAAGAGTAAAACAATAACGATGTTATACCAAAAAGAGAACTGACAGATTCTACTTTGCAAAAACTTCTTTCTTTTTGGAAGATATGGGATCAAAAGCAAAGTACTTTAGGAAGACTTGCTATTGGAATAAGGCTTTCTATGATGTGTCTTTCCTACACCTTTAGCGAACAGATGGGTAGTAATCGATTATGTGTACAATTGGGGCACTAAAGATAATGTTGTCATTTTTTCCCCTGCTAACCATTTATCTATTTAATTTTTTGACAGAACAGAGGAAATGTAACTAAATGTTCTGTTTTAATTAAGAGGAAAGTAAATTTATTAGTCAGGGAAACTGTGTTCTGTTTATGCTTGAAGAAAAGAACAAGCATATGTCTCTTCTTCATTGTTTGCCACTATCTAGCATGAGATTATTTCTTGTTTATTTGGCCTATGGAACAGATCATATTAGTGATATTCTTTATTTTGATTAATTCTAAAGAATTCTAATGAACAGTAATAAGTAAATGACAGAAGAAAAGCACATCCTGAGAAGCATAAAAAAAATCTAAATAAATGCCATTCGGTGACATTTCCTAAATGGGAACATGTAGTTGGCTGGTGGAATTGAAGCATTTCTTCAAGTAAAAACAAGGAGAGTAAGAAACAATTTATATATTGACTGTTGTTTCCATTTCTTCAGTTGTCTCATTGCCTGTCTAGAGGAGTACAAGGCAGGAGGGAGGCTTTTACCTTGGTGATATCAGAGATTTATCTCCACTGGAATTTTAAAACCTTCAGTAAAATCTTATGATTTCCCACTTGTGTTAAGCACACCGGAGGTGGACATACTAGCACCAGGCCTGACACTGCAGAATAGGAAGGATGCTGCATCTACACAGTGGCCCTTAGTGGGAGAGAATCCCCATCATCTACAGTGCATTAAGGCTGCTCCTGTGGACTCCTCTATATGTTCTTTAACCTTGTTTTCTCCTCTGACACTTCTAAATGAAATACTGTTAATCTAGGCTTTCAGAATTTGGAAGTGACGAGAAGTTTATCCTTTGTATTGTTTCCCCTCAGTTTCTTCCTCCTTCAGAAATCTACTCAGATTTATCTTTTTTTCCTGCTGTAATCGAAAACTAGGTTAATCCAGTTAATAGAAGCACTGGGATTAGACATTACTTGACTCTACAACCCTGTACTAAATACAGTTGTTCCACAAGCTGTAGGTGATTCAGCAACTAAGAACTCTGCTAAATAGTCCAGTAATTTTCAAAATCCAACTTTGGTCCTATGTTAGTGCTCAACACAATTACAAAATATAACTACTACAAATACAGTGCAAATTTGTCCTGTGGTGGCAAAGGCGGCCTACAGCATCGTTGGCTGCATTAGGAAGAGCATCAGCAGCAGGTCAAGGGAGGTCATCCATTGCTTCATCCCTGATGAGACTCATCTGGAGTGCTTGTCTCCCCAGTAGAAGCCACACATACATCTACTGGAGCAAGTCCAGCAAAGGGCCATGTAGATCATTAACATGTTGGACTATCCATCATACCAGGTGAAACAGAAAGCTGGTACTGTTTGGCCTCGAGAAGGCTCTGAGGAGGTCTCACCAATATATATAAATACCTGATGAAGGGGTGGAGGCAAGGAAGAGGAAGCTGGACTCCTCTCAGTGGTGCCCACTGAGAAGGCATGAAACAATGAGCACATATTGTTATATTTAAACATGTTGTTGATCCTGTATGTTTTTGTAAGGAGCAAAAAAATATCTGGGCACTTCCTCATATTGGCAAGAAGTGGTAAAAAAGAATAGTCAGTACAACATGCAGATGTAGTACAGGGAAGGCATGGAGGACTCCTGAGTATCAGTGAAGATACTATATCAAAAATTACTCAGGTTTTCCTTAACATAGCTTCAACATGTTTCAGCATTATGGTTTCAAGGGAAAAGATATTCTCACTTCAATAGAAATCTTATCATCATCTTGTAACATTTTAGAGTTCTCTTTTTTGATCTGCTGTTAGCCTACTGAATGCTGAGCTGAGAATAAATTTCTTTATTTTAGTAAAAATAAAAGTACATAATAGGCCCCAGAAATAATGTCCTTTAGGATGGTATTATGAAAATCTGTCTTTATAATGTCCCAGAAGCTTTTGCCTGTTAGTATTTACCTACCTTTAAGCAAAAATTTATTAAAGCTCCTATTACAGTTGAGAAGAAGGCCTTATCTCATTACCAGCTCTAAAAGCCATCAAATTCCACCAAATATAATGTTCATAATTTGAAATCAGACATCTTTGTAATCAGGTGTTATATGATATAAAAATACAGTATCAAAATAATAATTTCCAACAATCCAGAGAGAACCCTGACCTGTGAGGAATTATTTTTTGCCTATATTAGTTTCAGAAACATCAGGATAGTTTCCTTACCACGTTTAAACTTACAAAAATGTTGCCTATTGCATGTAAACCTTATATAGTTACATTATAGCATCCCATTTTACAGTGGTCACTGCATTATATACAGTTACAGGGTTATATTGGTTTCCTAGGAAACATCCCAATTAAGCAAGTCGCTTGATTGAATGGTGTCTATTATATATGCTAGTGTGAAATTCCACAGGATGGGCAGAAAGATTTACTGATGTCTGAGTCAAACACTTCATTGCTTTTAGCTGAGTCTTCTTTCTTGTCTTTCCCTTGGTGTTGTGATGCAGAGACTGAGAGAGGGACACACCATGCTATTCTTCTGTTGCCCTTTATGTATTTTCTGTGCTTTCCTGCATTCAGAGGGACTGATTAGCTCAGAGTTTTGTGGTAACAGGTAGCAAAATGCCAGATACTGTGCTGTTTTCTCCAAGTCCTGTCAGTATGTTTTACCAGTCATTTCATGAAATACTAAAGGCAAATGACTATATTATCACAAGTTTTCTGTGACTGGCAACTGTTATTGGCATCATATATCTAGGAACAGCTGTTGTTGTTTTATTAGAAAATACTCCAGTGATGCTTAGTGTAAAAGGAGCCAAGGCAGTATCAGAAGCATTGCCATTCCCTCTGCGATTAGTATTGCGTAGAATTTGCTAACCTGTTTTAAAAATTAATTTTTTCTAATTGACTATTTAAATTTTTTAGAGGAAATACATGGCTTAAAGAATATTCAGAGAGACTATATGCAAAAAGAATTGTCTTAATCCTATTCCCTGTGAATATTTGTCCACATTACCAAAATAAAAATATAAAATACAATATACAGTAGGCATGATCTGAGAACCCTTTAGAGAGTCTTCATCAGGAACATGAAGATAGCTCAGTTGTGTGTTCATCCACTAGATGGAGTTAAAAATTTCTGTCCTACCATTTTGCATCAGAAAATGTTGTTTGGATAAAAATGAAAATTTTGACTGCTGTGATCAATTTTGGTATGATTTTCTATTAGAAGTCTAAAGATAGAAAAGCAACAATATTTTGAATGCATTTGATTTCAAAATTATTTTTGTGGTTTTATGTTTTATTACTTTTAGGTTCTCTTCTACATAGAAATAGTAGTGATATGGTGAGTCAATTTTGTCCATTTGCAATGCATCATCAAACGATATACATAATTTTTACATCCCACTTGACATATTTTACTTTTAAACTCTTTAGGGCCAATTGTTAATTGCACTTCTTGAAATATTTTTAGATAATAGATTCTAAAGAACTGTCATTACTAGATCACATACAAACTTTTAAGAAAATTTACTTCTGCATATATTAGTAATTGTAAGAATATTTATTAATAACTGTGAATAAAAAATGTTTAAATAAGAAGAGAAATAGCTATTGGAGGGAGTGTCATTGTTCTCAGGCATATTGCTGGGACTGGTTCTTATGCACTGCAGCTGAGAATAAAAATAATTATTTAATCTAGTAAAAAAAAAAAGAAAACAAGCAGTTGCACAGGCAGTGTTAACTGCTATCTGTTTTCAGAACTGGTATTATTCCTCTTCATGCATTGTGTGCTGCCAATTTTACCCTTTCACTCTAGGAATAAGGGAAGTGGTTTGTGATTTGTCTATAAGACTGGAAAGTTGCTGCTAGGGGTGGGGGGTAACAGGGATATTCCCTGGTGCTTTTGAACAAGAACACGAAAAATCCCAGTACCATTGTTCTCAGCATGTGAGCAGAGGTTTTTGGCAGCAGCTGTGCTCATTTTCTTTGACTTCAGTTATTAGAGTGCATGTGCCTAAGAAGAAGGAATAGTTGGACTGAACTTGGCAACATCCTTATCCCAATACAATCTTAGCCATTCCTAATAGTATCTAGGGTTCTGGAAATTTGCAATCTATAAATGACCTGGATTTTTCATTTCTCTATGCATTAATGAACCACTTCATTTTTTTATAACTAGTTAAATGTTAGCTGAATGATCAGTTCTCTAGCTGTTACCCTCTAGCTGTTACCATGTCTAGCAAGATGATCAATACATGTTTAGCATATTAAGCATCAACAAAGAGCGACTGGTTTTGTGGGCATATCCTGTAAATTATTAACTGGAGCTGTTATCTAACAAAGAGAATTTCAACAGCAGCAAAAGAATAACTTTTTGGTTTGTTTTTTTTTTTTTTTTTTTTTAAACCTGTAGAAACTTGGTTACATTTTGGTACAGCTATATATGCTCCTTCATAACTAGTCCACCTCCTTTTCCGTATTGTTCTTAAACATATAACAAGTCCACAACTTGGTACAAAAAAAGCCCCTTCTTTTTCTGCCCCCAGTAATCATTGTCAAAACCTTTCAAGTCTAGGAAGGGAACTTTCTGAATGTAATCCATGAAGTTCTGTGTTTTGATGTACTGCTAGAATTGTGTAAATCTGCTGGACTCCTAAGGTAAACCCTATGCACACAATGACTTCAAGGATTATACCCAAATTTCCCTGGAATTCCTTTGGCAATACTGCTGCAGTCCCAGACAATAATTTCATTTTGAGGTTCTTTTCATGAGGCTTTTTTTCCCTGGGACAAATTTAGATTCAAACTGATGAAAGGATCAACCTAGTATTTACTCTTAAAATGTAGGCTTAAAAGAAATGTCAAAGTTCACTGAGGCTAATTTTTTCAGTCAGCTTCTTCCTTGAAATGGCATAATTTTAAATTGTTAAGAAAATCTTTGACCGTTTATACCAAATTAGCCTGCAATAGTGGTTATAATCTCCTTACACTGATATTCTTTGCTCCTGCCTGAGAGAAGTCTCTGAAATATGTAGATATGAATGTATATGCATGTATTAATTTATATATATATATAAAAGAAGAAGGAACTCTGTAGATTTTCACCTTTTAAATACTTTTCTGGAGCATCAAGACTTCCCTCTGCTTGTCATACTTCTTATTGCAGAAACAAATGAGTTGACGACATGCTCCGAGTATCTGGTGAATATTCATAATTCTGCCTTATTCACTGAAAATTGCTGAAAAAATACCTTAAAATAAAATGTCTTGTTTTCAGCTGTATTCTTGCATTTCAGCATTTCATCCAATGATTGGTAGGCTGAAAGGTAACCGTATGTTTTGCCTCTTCCACTTCAAGTAGTGAGGAGGACATCTTTGGAGGGTGGCTTGGCATGAATTCTTTTTCATGTGAAATTGTGTGGACCTTCAGAGAATGAAAAGGAAGGGGTGTCTTTTCACTCCTTTTTTCCCTCTTTTTCTTCCCTCCATGTCACTAATGTAGCTACCTCCCTGACAAGGAGATTTGAAATCTGCTTCTCCCATAATGCAGTAAAATAGTGAAAGCATCTGGATGAAAGCAGCCCATCCCCCATATCACGAGATCTGGATCTGGAGCTATGCAAAACCTAACAGAAGTTACATGAGAGAACATTCTGAAGACGGTGTATTAAAGCATTGATTCATATGTGCTGCAGTTGCAAGCCAGAGGACGTATAAATAGCAAATTGAAACAGCTTCTATTTCATTTCCTTTGAGAGCTTACATCTCCCAAATTCAAACAACTAGCTGCTTCTTGCCTTCAGTTCCCTACCCGGCTTGCAAATTCATTTTTAACGTATATCACTGAACAGCTCAGAGTGATTTTGTTTGAAAAGTTCTCAAAATCCAGCACTGGATTTTATCCCGACTTTGATTTAAGTGATCTCAGTGAGCAGTGTTGTTCTTTCCATCTAATCTGATGTAACAGCTTCCCTTCCGGTTATGTTATATTGTAGAATTACTCTTTTCAGCTCTTCTTTTCCAATCTAGATCATTTATAGACAGGGTGCCTGTCATTTATACTTCGGATGCTGCTTCTGGCCCACAATACCAGTAACCAGTAGCTTTCTGTTCTCCGGTCTTGCCGTTTCCTTCTGGGGCTTCAGGACTCTGGCTTCATGGCTCACTCCAGGTCTTGCTGGCCAGGAGCAGGGCTCCTCTGTGCCAGTAGGGCATGTGCCAGGGCTTTCGTTTATATGTTAATTACATTTTTAATACACTGCCTTAGCAGGTTGGATAAGCAGCGTCTGACACACATTTGCTCCATTACTGAAACTCTGAATCAGGAGAATGCCATTAATCTTAATTCCAAGTAAGGTGTATCTGGACTAAAGATGTTATACGAGGTCCAGATTTTGGAATGACTTCTGCATCAGTCAGGCTGCCTTGATCCAGACCAGCCTGAAAGGACATAAGTTATCCACCAATTTACAGTTTATGGTGTAGTAATATGAATATAGGGTACTAAAGGGCAGGAAATCTTTTAAGGACTGGAGCTGGTCTGGAAGGGGAGGGGTGGCCGATATGAAAGCTCCAGTACCCCAGCAGGACTGGAAGGAGGCATTAAAGGGCATCATTCCATCTGAATCTTGCAGCCACC
This sequence comes from Strix aluco, assembly GCF_031877795.1. Lineage (NCBI taxonomy): Eukaryota > Metazoa > Chordata > Aves > Strigiformes > Strigidae > Strix > Strix aluco. Next base: position 84,459,504 of record NC_133931.1, on the reverse strand, counting down.
GTCGGACCATGTGGATGGCTGATGAACGAGCCGGCAGTTGAATGTTTAGCAGGCTGTGACGACTTTGCACAGAAATAGGAAAATTTATCGCTGGCTCGCCACACCAGTGCCGTGCTGCCCGCTTTCGGCGGTGCGCCCCTTCCCTGCACTCCCACCCCACCCGACAGCCCAGCCCTCTCGTCCCCCGGCCCCCCTTCCCGGCACCGAATTTAGGGGCTTGCTGTCGCCAAGCCGGAGCCGTCCTTCTTCAGCAGCTCTAGCACGGAAGGGGGGTTTCCGCAGCCGCGCAGTTGCCGGACAAAGACGTGCCCGTGCCCGTACGCACCGGTTCTATCGGTATGCAGGGACGGAGGGATGGAGCGAGGGAGGGAGGGATGGAGCGAGGGAAGGAGGGATGAATCGCGCTTCCTGCCGAGTGCTGGGGCTGGCCGGGGTCTGCCATTGCGCGCAGGAGGCTGCGTGCAGCCCCGAAGTGCTGGAGAAGGGGAAAACAAGGCGGGGAGGGGAGAAGGACGGGGGCGGGCGGGGAGCGGGAGCGGGAGCGGGGGCGGGCGGGCGGGCGGCGCAGCCAATCGGCCGGGCTGCCGGCGCCGCAGGACCGGCGGCGAGGGGCTGGGGGCTCCGAGGGACGCGGGCTGGGGGCTCCGAGGGACGCGGAGCCGGGGCCGGGTGCCTCTCTGAGGACGGCGAGCAGCTGTGCCGCCAGCACTGCGAAAAGTCCCCATTTGCTTCTCATAAATTAAAGTGCCTTGTCACCAGTTAGGGCAAGTCAGCCAAGGTAAGGCTTAAATGACACTTTAATACGTGGCAACATGGGTATTTCTGGACAGTGGTGCTGCTAACACAGCCGTCTAAGCAGTGCAAAATATTTTGTGCGATAATGCTATCGCAGTGGGTCCACAACCTGTAATTTGTCTGTCTTAAAGTTACCGCTGGTACGAAAGCCTTACCCTTGTGGTGCTGTAGAATCGCTTTTGGCTTATGCGAAGCGATTGTAAAGGGACCCGCAAAATGCAGGCGTAGAAAGGTAGCGGCGCTCTGTGTGTGTGTGTGTGTGTGTTTGTGTGTGACCGTGTTCATAATACCTACAATTCTGCTGCTTAATTTACGGGAATAATGTGCAGATACATTTTAATGGTGATGGCAGGCAGATTCTTTAGCTCAACTCACATATGTGAGCCTTTCTATGCAAAGAGCATGCCATGTGAAACTGTATGTGAAGAACATTAAGCTTGATATTTGAATAGCAATTTCAGTTTTGGTTTGGTTTGGGTTTTTTTTTCCCCACGTCTGCAATATTATGTGACAACTGAGGACTGAAATCGCAGCAGAAAAAGACCTCTTGCAGATTTACCTTTAGCTGCTTGTTAAAGCTGAAGCAGTGACCCAACTTTACTTTGTGTAAAGGGTACTGTAAATAATGCACAGCCAGAAATGAATCCTCTCTTCATGTTCTCCTAGCCCGCCCCCGTGCTATCCTTCTTAATGAACAAAAAGTACTAAGTGCCTTTAGTTCACACCACCTTTTCACCAACTGCACTGCCAGTGCTCTGGAACCGAGTGTTTTTGCAAGCAAAGAGTTCCTCAGGACAACTTCACTAATATCTATCTTAGAAGACAAGGTAGTCATGAACCTCGCTCTGTCTGTGTGCCTGTGAGAGTCTGGTTTGTGTACACGAGTGACAAGATACAAGGAAGACAGGATACAGAAGCCAATGAAATGTGTCCACCCCTGCATGTATTTCTCTGAGTGGGTCTCTGTAAAGCAGTATGAACATTTCTTCTATTTTAATGTAGTTCATCATTCAGATTAGGGTTTGGGATAAATCCAATTTCGTGAGCACCAATGCCCCATTAGTTTTCCATAATCAAAAGAAATACAATGGAAAACACAGGTAAAATTATTACTTCAGTTAGCACAGGTGATAAAATCACTGCCTCTATTCAAGGTACATATTTTATTTTTCATTCCAAGACACTAAGCACAGCTCCTACATTTCCAAAGCTTTACTTCTATGTTGCAGTCAATCGTATACTGTTGTGTGAAAACACTGAAGCCTTCCTTCTGCAATAATTATCCTTCTCCTGGACAATAGTAAATGTTTGCCTTTAGGGGAAACATTAAAATCATTTAAAAGTTTGGCATATGTTTGGCATTTTGCCTAACTGTAAAGGTAAGAAGACTCATTTAGATAAATAACCCAAAGGCTTCCCTAACCTACTCCACTGCCTTGACAGAATATTTAATTTCAGACTTTTATGAAGAAGACATGGTACATTATGGTTACTTAATGCAAATTAAGGTGTGGCTCTTTTTATGTTTTTAATGTGGACCTATGGAAACAATGTAATAGTTTTCTAGTTAGAATTACTAATCATCCTACTTAAAGACTCCAATAGACTTCCTTTCTAAGAAAAACAGACAAACAGAAAGCAAAAAACAAACCATTTGCTGTTACCTGCTCCCTCTAAAAATGACAGGAGAAATAGCATGTTAGACAAGCGCTTTCCTTTAAATAGGAGCAGATCCAGCGCACAAGCATGGCATAGGGGGCACTGTGTTGCTGATTGAACCATTTACAGATGAGATTAAAAACTAAATTCCTTCCACTTGTAGGTGCTGAGGATCCTATAAGGCTTCACCAGGTTAGGAGTGCTGACCCTGCTATTAGGACAAAATGGCAGTTGAAGTTTTTATACTTTGAGCAGTAATTTCCCAGGTAGTTTAATTTGAGAGCAACAGTCTTTACTACCTACATTAAAATTGTTGCTGTCTAGTGTTTCTGTCCTGCAATGCAGAGACTCCAACTCAACCCTTTGTTGGCACGTGTTGTGCTAGCTCATGCTAACAGTTCTGGTGAACATATGTAACGTTATAAAACAACTGGGGATAAATGTCTTCAACATCCAAAATAAGTGTGTGAGAGTGCATGTGTGCGTGCCAGAGAGGCACAGTTGTTATTGTACCAGTACTGACATTCCTGTGGTACATAACATTTATGTAAGTGATTATAAAAAAAAAAAAACATTAAAAAATAATTTTGTTTCTGAACTCAGTTTAACTTTAATCACTGGTTTTAATAAGGACTGGATATTTTTCAATAACTAGAAATAAATACATTTAAAATGGGAGTAATTGAGTTGTTCGTTCTCAACATGGTTGTGTGGAAGACTTCAACCTTCATCTCAGGCTGATAAATGAAATTTGAAGGGTGTGAAAAATCTTGTTCCATGTCTGGAAGTTCTGGCTCCAGAGCTACATTTCTGTTAATACAAGTAGTGCTGAAAATTATCTGTGTTATCAGGTTGAATCAAACCAGCTAAATACCAGTGAGTCATCTGTTCCATGCAGATGAACATGAGCTCCTGCTCGGACAGTTAACAGCTAGTTGGCAGAGCTGTCCTGCAAAAGAGCCTAAGCTATATCAGCCATCATGACATGTTGAGGCAGTCTGCTTGTTGGCAGTGCAAAATAAAGGTGGCAACTGACATGACAGGAAGGGGAGGAAATAGGTAGGGAAAAAAAATCAATATAGTGATTCTATTCATAGGAGAGATTCTATTCATCTTCTCCTAGAGGAAGGAGATGCATATACAAAGGTTGTAAGCGGAAATAATATGAAAACCCCAAAATTGCCTCCAAAGATTTATATAATCCAGTAGTAAATCTCACTAGCATTAATTATAGTAGAAAAATTATTTTCCTTGGTCAACAGTGTTCTAGTTTAAAGAGAGTATAGTCCAGTGATAAATCAGGGTGAAGTGCTTTAAATTCACCACTTACTTGATGGGCAATCTTAAACAAGTCCGTGAAGCACTCTGTAATTTCCAGTATGACATGAATATTGCACGATAATTACAGAACGAATATAGGACAAAATTGTTTTTAAAAAATATTGCAGAGCCTAATACTGAAGTGTTTGTGTCTCCATTACTTTATAAATCGGTTTTGATTATAAACACAGTTTTGCTCTCCATTTCTAGAAAATGAAGCTACATGGAATTTGAAAATTCAATCCAAGAATTGAAGTAAGAATTTTTAAGCTCCTGAATTGGGAGCCAAAAAAATCATGTCTCCCATAAGGGAGAAGGAAGAATGGCAGAATTTTTTTTCCTCCAAAACTAGGCTTTATCAGACAAACTACTGATACTGAGATGCTTTAAATAATGTACCATTACTTTTTTTGACTGTTCTTAATATGCAGATGGAGAATCAACAGGAATTTAAATGAAACCAGTTGGGGATTTGAAGGGAGTGATGTAACATTATGCTTGCTGCAGTTATTACACTCGCTTCAAATCCCCCAAGTCTCATGCATAAGCCTGATCTCCTATATGGGGGTTGTTTTTTGGGGGACGGAGAGAGTTGTTTTGGATTTGTTTTTTTTAAATAATGTCTCTGTGTGCTGAGCACAAACAGAACAACATAGTCATGTAACTCTGTAAGTAACTAATAAGCAACTTGATGGCATTTGCACATCTGCAGTTCTTGCATACTGAAAATAGATTTAACAGATGCCTGAGGCCTGTAAGAATTGTGATTTTGCATGATGACAATTGCCATTTATATTTTTTGTGGAATTACTTCAAACCTGAGCAGAGTTAAGGCTGGGTTTGTTACAATAGAAAAGACAGTTATTTTACAGTTACGAACTTGACTCCCCACTCTTTATGAAACTGTTTGCTTCTTTTAAGCAAATATTCTTGCAAGAAGGAATATATTTATGTCACAGACATATTTTTCCATCCTCACTCCACCTTACCTAGGTTTCAATATAATTTATCCAGTACTTACATGGACAAATTATAAAGGGTGTTTGTGAAGTGTCATATAAAAATACCCAAGCTAGCTCAGGTACTGGCTGCATTTCTACCATAGGACTGTAGTGACCTGTGAGTTTTTTTTGTATGTGTAGTACTGCACAGTCCTTAATGTTGAACCTGGAAGTACTTTACAAGAGGGATCAGTCACATTGTCTTGACTTAGCAGATGGGAGGAGTGAGGCGGTAGGACAGGCATGCTTTTCCTTAGGACAGTCTGTTGGAGGTGGAACTGGGGAGAGCTGTGTCCTCATCTGGTTCCTCCATCAGCCAGGGGTGGTCAACCAGGCATTACAAATCAGCCAGCTTCACATTTTTCATACACTGTGGTGGGATCTTGCACTTGAATTGTTTTGAACTGTTTTGTGGAGAAACCTGCCTCTCGCTGCTGGGGACATAGGTAGCTTGAACTGAAGTATATGCCTCAATGTAGGTGGTCTAAATACTGTTCATCATGTCTTCTTCCTATGCAGTAATCCTGTTGAAAACAACCAACTCTGTATTTGATTGACTTCCCTGTTTTGGTATTTCCAGGTGTATCACAGAATCACAGAATGGTTTGGGTTGGAAGGGACCTTCAAGATCAGATAGTCCAACCCCCCTGGCATGGGCAGGGACATCTTTCACCAGAGCAGGTTGATCCAAGCTCCATCCAGTCTGACCTTGAACACTTCCAGTGATGGGGCATCCACAACTTCTCTGGACAACCTGTTCCAGGGTCTTTATCATATACTGTATTGTTTCATAATTAATTGCCATTAAGCCCTTATAGTCACAGTTATGGATGCATATATGGTTACACACACACACACACACACACACACACATATTCTTTGGGAAGGTACAAAGAAATGGAAATCAGCTTTTTTGTAAAAAAAACAATGGTTGGTACTGTTAAAAGCATGTAAAATTTACTGATCACATCGTGTGGCAGTAAAATTATCTATTCTTTGACCCAAGTCTGCTTATTTTCACATATGGGAATGTACATTTCCATAATTATATTAAATTATTTATTTTGAATAATATTCTGTGATTAGACCAGTTAACTAAATGAGTAAATATTGTTATACCGAAGTTATACATTTGGATTTGAATTCTGTTTAATTCACATCTTTTATTGGGTGGTGGGAGAGCTGTGAATGAAAATCTTTTGGTCCAAGAGACTATGAAGTGACTTTCATTATCAATAATTATACCTTGCCCAGAGGAAATATTTTTGTTTTGCCTTTTCCTTGTAAAGACCATTTCCATATAGGGCAGTTGTTAGAATGAGACTGAAGCTGACACTTGGAATTGGGGCAGGGGGTGAAATTTCTCAGGCTTGGATTTCTGGCTAGTATCATGTTCGGTCATTGTTTATACTCAAATTGATAGAATTAATAGTTTTTAAAAAATAGTAACATAGAGACCATCTCTATAGTAGTAGGGCAAGCATTTGAGGTACTCAGAAGCAGGTTTGAGACACTGTCCCAGTGAATCCTCTACTACCTGTAAAGTACAAGTGCTCCTTCAGTTGCGAACCTTCCTATAATTAATAAAAAGGTTAACAGTTTAGCAATGGTGGCAGCACAGGAAAAGTGTTGCTATTAGTTTTGAGGGTGTTGGAATGTGTATGCATGTGTTTGTGCACATTTGAAGAAAAAAGTAGTTGCTAAAAAGGACGTAGCTCCTTAGTTTGTTCAATAGTGAGAAAAGTTTCATTTGAATGTAAGAAGGTATTTTTAACACTGATATATTGTATTAGCACCTGGGAACTGCTGACTCTTCTAAGTGTAAAATCTTGGCTTTCAGGAGAGGTGAAATAAAACTAGGGCATATGAGCACCACTGTAGCATGGCAGCTATTAAATGCCCATGGGAACTGCTAATATTTAAAAATAAAAAGGAAACTAATTTATAGCTGGATTACAGTCCTCAATCACTATGTCTTTTATGTTTTACATTTTTTTCTTTCTAATAAATAATAAGCCTTCTTATGGGAGTCAAAAATAAAAGCTACACATCATTTATTACATTCAATTTCCACATACTTTGATGATGAAGAAAATGTGTTATATATTTGCCATTTATTAAAGCACAAATTCTTACTTTCATATCAAGGAGTTTGAGCTCAGAGTTATTACCCTGCCTATTCAGCCTAGAGAAATCTTAAATATTTTTGAATTTGCATGGCAGAAGGTGTAAAATAATAATTTCATTTAGCATTGTATGTGAAGTTGGGTTTTTTCCTAGTTTTTTTTTAAATTGTGAACCATCTAAGACTTCTTTTAGAAAACCGCTGAAGAAATGTAATGTTCGTTCTTATACTCATTCATTTTCAATGAATGCACAACTAACACTTTGAAATCCAGCATAGCTTTGTATTAGAAACCCTTCTAAGTGGTTTTGGAAAGTGGCAAGACAATCTGCAAGCAAACATGTGTTTTCAAGTGGTGCTCAACATTTCTAGCTGGTTGAGCTTCTTTCAGTGTCAGGTAAAGACTGCAAAGTATTCACAGTACAGTTGATTCATACAAGGTCTAGTTTTTCCTAAATAAACTGGATTTATTTGTTATTCTATATATTCTCAGGACAGCTATCCTAGGCATAAGGTTCACAGTGCATTAACATGGTGGGTGCCCCAGAGTTGCCCCAGGGAGCAGCATGGTGGGAAGGTGACTACTGTTCCTGGAGCAGATGATGTGACCTGCTGCCAGAAGTGCCTTCAGGCAGCAGCCACCTCTTCCCAGGTGTTTACCAGGTGCGTTATGGGCACACAGGCTGTGAGTGGCTTATAGATAAGGGAGTGTGTCTGCGGTGCTGGCAGAGTACCATGGATCAGTCCCCGGCTTGCTGCTAGGAAGTAAACGTTGGCCTGGTGGTATGTGTGACTTGTGTGCTGTAAATTGGACACTCTAGGTTTAGGAGTGTTCTTCTTACATGAATATGGTCCTGGAGGAGGCCTTTCTGTTTCTCAGATCTGGCTCAAACAATCATGCTACCAACCATGTTTTATACTATAAGTGAAAAACATATTGTCAGAGACCTCTTGGCCTCTTAAGGAGGAGTCAGTAGATGGATGTGTGTTACCAGAGAAGTGATATCCTGAGACCATAGAGAAGTTTATGGAGAATTTATGCAAGATGACTCAGCCAACAAGTTGCTGCTTTTTTGTAGGGCTTGGATTTTTGTGTTTTTTTTTTTTTTTTTTTCTTGGGTTAATTTTCTGCCATGTTAGAGAGTTATGTCATTTTAATGAAGGTTTGGCAAGTTCCAGATCTAATGCAGTGAAAATGAGGGGAGCAACAGGCTGGATGTGGGGAAAGAAAAATAGGGCACCTTTATTTCGATAATCTTTCTTTAGCCATGAGGCAGTTGAATGGAAAAGATGACGAGAGGGATGTTCCTTTGTACATGCCTTTAAAAAGTAGCCTCCTAGATAGAAACCTATTCAGGAGGTTTGTGAATATCTCTCAAGCAAAACCAGCAGGAAGAGCTTTGTTTACTATATACCCTTGTGTTGTGACTTAAAAGCTAATGAACCTGTGCTTTTTCAGACTGTATAAGTTCAGGTGAGGACTGATTTACTAAAGCTATTAATGCCCACTGTACTACTGAAATCAGCTGGGCTTGCATTGTTACATTATGGTAGTGTGTTTGGTCAGATACACTATGTCATGTCAACATGTCTATATGTTTCCTAGTTCTGAACCAAGACAGGAGAAGCTCCCATTTATGCCTTTTTTTAAAAGAAAAAGAGGTATAACATACTTGGAATGCAATGAGTTTACTCCACAGGACCATTGTGTGATAATTATTGGTCATTACATTATAATGAGCACTTGCTCTATTCATTGTGGAGCTTATTATATTTTAATGAGTGTTGTGACTCCCCTGCAGAGCGAAACTCAAGAATGTCCCCTTGCACGTGGCTCATTTAAATGGATGTGCTACACATTTTGGGACTTGTGTGCATGTACTTATTTGCAACATGTAGCTGCAATTTTGCTTTTAAAAAAAAGGGTATTGCTTTTCTTAACTTTACAGAAATGGTATTGCTTTTCTTAACTTTGCAGAAATCAAAAAACATGGATGCTTCTCTACTTAGCATTCATATTTCATTCCAGGTGAAAGACAACCGGTTTTATTAAAAGGCTCTAAGGATAGCTTGTAAATATTTTGTTCAGGACTTCAATGTATCCATTAAAATTAAAGCTTGTGAATTAATGTGATTTGGTATATGACCACCTCCAAATCTGCAATATTCAGGTTATGTTTTTTGAAAAATATTAATAAACATTTAAGTAAGTTATAGCAACTGTAAACTAAATAGAGGAACTTTAAAATAGAATTGGCTTTTGTCGTCTGAGAATCGTCGATGTTGTGTCATTCAGGAAAAGGAGAACTAGAAACTGAATGCCATACAAATTGATTGGTGGACAAGGTCTGAAGCCTGTCAGTCTGTTTAGTAGTCAATCTTTGTAGATTGCTGTTGATCTTACTGTGACACTAAGGCCTTTGATAATGACATTCCTATAATGTGGATATCCTGTATGTGAATACAGTGTTTGTCCTAAAGGGAAACACTTCGCTCTTCTTTATCATCTGCTGATGTTGCCACACAAGCAGCTTTAAAACAAGGCAGACTGTTTTAAAAATACTGTTTTATCAACATTCAGACTTAAAAATATGAACTGATTTTCTGATGTGGCAAAGTTGTTTATCCTTTGTGAAACCTGAAGGCCACGTTCATTTTCTTATTTTAAAAACTGCAGTATTAGTACATTCAAACTGATAGATAACTCTTTAATCAAACCATACTTTTATTTTCTGTACCCTTCCTCTACCGTGTCACTTTTATGTGAACAACTTTTTACCATACACAGAGAATTGCAAGCAGGGAATTTATGAGTACACAGCAATTATTTATTGGCTGATACAAACAGTAGATAGGTAAGACTAACCTGCTCCTAGACAGAGCATTATAATGCCTGCTAACTCAGATGTGGGTTCCTGCTGAGTCCCTGTGCACCAGACAGTTGCCATTCAGGTGGGGAATTGTGAACCTCCTTTGCTGTCGAAGATGGGGCAGTTGTTGTTCTTGCTGATTTTTTGTCTTCTCAACTCCCTACTTTTTTCCTTATGACTTTATACTTTTTCATTACTTCCCACTCTATATTTTCACTTCTGTTTTTATTTTAGCTGTAGCTACATTAGAGGTCCAAGTTCATTGCTCCATTTTGGTGGAGTCCTCAATATACCTGACATTAGAGAACATTATATTTGAAACAAAGATGGACTTTGATTAGGGGCAGAAACAAAGAACTTTATAGTTTAAATCCAATTTGGCCCTATCCCTGTTACATCTGTGAACATATTTTGTCTGCAGGAAATGTTAGCTTAATGATATGTACATAATGACTGGCATTTTAAGGTCCTGTCTCCCATATATCTCATGCCAATGAAAGGAAGTGTTAAATACCTGATGTGCAATTCTGCTGGGTAATTTTAGCAATTGATTTAAAAAAGCAGAAAGGAAAGGACAGAAGTAATGAAATAAAGAATTCAATAAAGAAGTAAAAGTATGTAATTTAAGAAAGAGATTGAAACCTTTTTTTTGGATATGATACAAGAGAAAAAGGGCATGACTAAACCTGGTTTTTTGCTCCTCTTGAAGTATTGTTCCAGATTATTGTAGTAAAGGTGTCAATTAGAGTCAGCTCCTTTATGCCTCCTTATCTTTTTCTTTTCAGAAGAAGATGTAGTTAGTTTTACAGGTTGCCACATAATGAAGTTGATTTTTTTTTTCTCAAGAAGCTATTTATGTAGCAGGTATCTTATTCCTAAAGAGGATTACAGGCTTAGACCCAATAATCAGTGTTTATAAATTAGTTTTAGGATATTATGAGCAATATACTAAATATTGGAAATTATACCTATCTTCTGCTTAATTTTGGCTCACCAGAGAAAAATATATTTGCATACTGTGTTGGATCCCAACCTTGAGATCCACAGCCAAGGGCTTCAACTTTTTATTGGCACTCCTGGTCAACAGCACAGAAAAACTTTTGCAATGGAGATGGTTTCTGTTGGTATTAACCTTCCCATCATACTGAGCAAGAGGCTTCTCTACAGCTACCATTATTATTGTAGCCTGAATAAAACGGACAGAAAACTTGTATTCGGGAAGCAGGTCTTTGCATCAGGGTTGATACCAGGGCTTACTCAAGAAAGTTTTTCAGACGTATATATCTCATTTTTGGATGTTGGATACCACCACCCTTGTCCCATCTGCGATAGCTGTAACAGTAGTACTGTTCTTTACACATTTAGGAAACTGTTCCTCCATCCAATTGCTTGCCTCTGCCTTTTTTATGATAAGGAGGTTTCTTCTTGCTATGAGGACTAAATGAATTCTGCATTTCAAGTCTTTACATAAATTGAGGGAAAGAGCCCTACTAACCAGACTAATTTTTCAAGACTTGAAAGATGCTAAGTGGAAAACATTAATCTTTTTTATAGTATGGTCCAGTTGAAAGTTATCAGTTTTTTGTTTGTGTTTTTTTTTTGTTTGTTTTGTTTTTGTTTTGTTTTTTTCCTTTTCAGCTTACCTTAAAATGACTGGTCTTTTTTCTTTAATGCATAAACACATCCTTGCTTTTTTATTAGCTTACTCTGCAAGGTGTAAATAACTATAACAAATTCACCATTCCTGTGTGAGACATCTCAAAAATATTGTTATTGAATAGATTCCCAAAGGCCCTGTGAGACTGGCATCTTAACATTTATTCAGTCTGATCCTTTACAGTTTGCACTTTCTCAGTTCGAAAGACCACATAATTCTCTACTGCCTAAAGGCCCGAGAGATTCGTTTTTCTCACAAGCAAAATGAATAGGTATTTTCAGCTACCTCCATTTTGTTTAAAGTTTGTCTTTGAAAGCTTAGCATGATGAATTTGAGATTTCCTTTCAGGCACATACCTATTTTTTTCCATTACTTATATTTTAAGGTTATACTTCTCACTCCTCATTGCTCAAGTGCAGTAGAGGATTATTGAACTCTTCTTCGTCAGGTAGCTCTGACAGGCTGCAGTACTACTTTTCCTTTTGAAGACCTTTTTATACCTAAAGTGGCTTGTGGTATCTTTGATGTTGCCTAATTGGAATCTCAGAAGTGAAAAAAATAAATAAATGAATGAAGAGGTGAGCTGCATGCCTAAGGTTGTACATAATCTTATTTTGCTTTCAATCGTTCTTCTATTCTTATGCCTTACAGCAAAGTAACCCTCTAATACTATTGCTTTATTTATCCCTTTCACCCATTCCTGGATTTGAGTCTCTCAATTATCTGTCTCCCACACCTTGAACAGAAGCTCCTGAATTTGCATTTTGTCCCTCTGAATCCTGCTCAAAACTTTTAACTGGCCTCTTTTTTAATGGCTTGCCTTTCTTGAACAGTTATTTTTCATCCTGTCTCACCTACTTTAGGCTTAAGTTTCTTAGAACAGGACTCTGTCTTAAAACTACCATTCACACAGACAGCTCAGCCAAAGTCCTGCACATGGTTTGGCATTACCCAGCGCAACACTATGGCCCAGCTGCCAACTGTTCCACGGAAAAGGACATGAGGATCTGGTGCCCTTGCAGCAAGGAAGGCTTCCCGATGGCTGGGCACAGCTGGAGGGTCGGAGCAGGGGATTCTCCTCTTCCATTGCAATGGGACAGCTGTGCCCAGGTTGCAGTGTTCCAAAACAAGAAGGAGGTCAAGAAAATGCGAAGTGTTGAGTGGGAGGCCACTGAGGCACTGGAGGATCTGTTTTGTGAGGAGACGAGGGACAAGACATCACAGGGTCCTGCTTGCAGGAACAATAGGGCAGCAGACCCAAGCTCTCCTGGGAGGTGCACAGCAACAGTGCAGAGGACAGTGGCCACAAGTGGCAATGAAGGAAACTCCCATTGGATGGAAGGAGGAAACTTTTCACAGGGAGTGAGGTTAAGCATTGGAACAGATTGCTTAGAGAGGGACCTCCATCCCTAGTGATTTCTAAAACTCATCTGGATAAGCCCTAAAGCAACCCAACCTAACTTGGAAGTTAGCCCTGACTTGAGGAGGAGTCTGGACTAGATGATCTCCAAAAGTTCCTTTCAACTTACATTTTTGCTTTTATTGTCCAGTCTGCAGTCCTATTTGCAATAAGTGTTTACTTATTGTTGGCTATTTTTAAAGAATAATAATGTGCTGAATTCTGTGGAGTTATGTGGCAATTTCACAGGGATCAAATCCAATTCTAAGTCTTTAGCAATGTACTTCTTTAATAGTCTTGACGTGGGAACATATTGCATCTATTAAGTGCTCATTTCTAGTCACCTTGGATGTGAATGTCCACTCCAATCTTCAGTAACTGAAGAAACCAGATTAGAGAATTAGATAGACTCATTTCTGGAGGATACTTTTTTACCTGTGTTGATTATGAAGCCAAGTCCCCTTTTTCCAGAAATACATATTTCTGTAGAGAGTTAAGAGTATTTGTGGAGAGGTAAGAGTATTAGTGAATGGAAAAATTCAAGACTTGGAACCACAAGAAGGATAAGTCGGGCTTACTTGTCATAATGGCAAGAACAGAATTGATTTATAGAGTTTGATGTCTTTAAGGCCAAAGGAGAAGATGAACCTGCGCAGGTGAAACAAAACGTTTATGACATGTTGGAGTAAGATACAGAAAATAGAGTCTGGTTACCAGGAGGACCAAAGATTTATTTGGCACTGGAGTAGTGTCTGAAGGAAAGAAGTTGAAGCCTCGTGAAGCAAAATGACTCAGATGGACAACAGAGCATTCCAGAAAATAAATATAAGAAAAAGCTTCTTTGTGTGCTTAAAATATTACCTTAATTTCTAAGATAAACCTCTTATTTAGTAGGGCAGAATTTAAAGTCCTTCTTCTGATTTATCAGAATTTAGAATTATTTTTTTTCCCCTCAAGTGGCATGCCACTAGAACTAAGAGTGTTAATTTCAAGTGTGGCCTGGCAGAAAATACTAATCTGTAGTGTTTTTCTCAGTGGGTTGGGGCCTAGCTGGCATTAAGCAAAAGGAAGCACCAACTGTCCTGAAGGACTGAGTCTACTGCTTCATTTCTGTGTATGTTTAATATTTTCCTACTTTCCAGTGCAGCTGCATTTGATAATCCTAAGTAAATGCTACATGTGTAGTGCATTGTGCAACCTTTGGAGAAATCTGAAACAACCTTATTATTATCTCCCCCCAGCATATGCTAAATAGTGTGGAGAAAATAGGTCTCTTGCAGATGGACACAGAAAACAGTGTGGACATTTCATCAACCAAGATACCATCTTTTTCATTATTTGTGATATTTTTTTCAATAATAATACCATGTTATGTGTTTGTCTGTTGTAAGTTCTGTGGGAATGTGTTTTTAAATTATTTTGCTAAGTTGATTTCATCCTGTAGTTTGAATGTTTTAAATTTTCTTTATCTGGAATGTGAGACCTATTCTTAGTCAAGGAATGGCTCAGTATCAGCTTAGTGAGATTACTTTCTGTTATGATTTGCATGGACTACTGTATTTCATCTTGTCTCAAACACTATTGAATGTATCAGCTGGCACCTGATGGAATTGTAATTGAGTTCAACTGCCAGCTCTGGCCAGCTACTTCAAAATAATAAAATGTTTCTATTTCTCAGAAGCAGTAAGAACACTATCATTTTTGTCGTTGCAGCGTCTCCTAGAAGCCTCTAATTTTTTTCAACTTTTCTGAATGAGAAAGGTTAATTTAATTTTTTTTTTTTTTTCTTCCCAGCATAGCAATCAAATTAGAGTGTGTTCTATCCAGACAGAAATTATGAAAGTAGCTACTTCACTCTTACCTTTTCTTTCTTTTCCATGGAAGCAGTGTGTCATCTGTTTGAATTTATTACAGATTGCTGAGAGTGGAGAAGGAAAACATGGCATATCTCTGGTGTTTATTGGTGACTACCTGTCTTTTTTATAATTTGAAGGGTTAAAGATGCAGACTTAGCATCGCAGTAACATTCCTTTGCAAGTGCCTTTGAAATTTCCATCTGAAATTTATGATCTCCTGTACAGAACCAGGCCTACAAACGCCTCCTAATCTGGTTACTGAAAAGGGACTAAATTAAAAGAATATTTCCCATGCTATGTGTGTAAGATTTTTTTTTTTTTAATTTCTAGGTGTTGTGAAATGAGCAAAGAATGAATTTTATTTGAAGTAAGCAGAGAAGAGAAGCATAGCCTTCTGGCTAGAGCACTGGTCCGGAGCCCAAGAAGGTGGTGAATTCACTGTTTCCTTACTCATTACAACAAAGCAATTTTTAGCTTGTGTAGCAGACAACATTTACATGTATTTAATTATCCAAAGGGACTGAACCACTGCCTGATTTTTACCACTGGGTCTGTGAGACTTGACAACAAATGGGCTCTTAGAGACAGGCTTTAGATGTACCCAACTCATAAGCTTTGGAGCCAGCCGTTGTGGCTGTAAAATGACTGAGAAAGGGGAAGAATCAGGAAGCTGCAAGGTATCTAGACTGTCTCCTTAAGGGACCCTACTCACAGCACCTTCTCTCGGTTGCATAATAAATTTTAAATGTTGTCGGGTTCAGTAAGCACTTCACATCAGCTACTTCCTTCTATGAATGTGGCTGTCCTGGAGTAAGTTTTATCGTGTAAGGATATAGTTTTATTAAATGCTACCACCTGCCCTGTGAGAAGTCTCCTGGTTTCATAGCTTTATTGTTTTTAGCTATTCCATAAAGATAAGATAGCATGGAAAACTGAGGAGTTTTGTTCTTTTTTTCAGTTCCATAAAACAGTTTTTTCTTAAAGCCATAGCCAATCTCTAATAGAGTTTGCTGCTATTTCTGTGGTATTCTGTTACTTCTTCCTCTCATCTGTCCTCCAAAACTTTAAGGCCGTGGTCTGAAATGTCCTCTTTGTTGCCTCTGAGCTTGGTGAAAAGATTGCATCTCTGAGCCTACCTCAGCTGCTCTTCACCACATCCTGCCAGAAATTATTATATCTTGTCTCACAGTAGAATTGCATCTGTAGCCTCTCCTTAACTTGTCTCTGTCAAATAACCTGCATTTAAAAACAAAGTTTAATCTGGTACTAAATGTTTTGGCTGGCACCAGGACTGGCTATGCATGCAGTTCAGCTGGCAGATCTGAGGAGGCAGCAACATGCGGAGAAGAAAGATGTTAATGAGCAACTGGGGCAGGTCGTGGATGGTAACTTTTTCACTTAACTCACTGTCAGCCAAAAAGATATCTAGTAAGAACTGTGGAGTTTTAGAAGTGTGAAAAGATGGGTGGAAAACTAGCAAAATATGTCATAGATTTTAAGATAAAAATAATTTTTTCTAGACTTTCTTTTTTGCTTCTTGTCTTGCCGTGATTGGCCTCAAATGCAAGTTTTCCTCCTCATAATGTTATATTTTTATCCGGTGAGCAAGTGGGCAGTGATGCCTCAGTATGAGATTAACTTTTATTTTAAATGCTCAATTTCAATTTAGAGAATTGGGGAATGAACCCTGCTTAATGAGCAGGACTCACCAAAATTAACTGAAGATAATGAGCCAGAAATTTTGCTGATTAATGCCTGATGCAGCATCAGTGATGTCAAAACTATTGCATAGAGTGTAACTCAGAAAGAGCCTGTGAACATGTGCAGAAATCTTTATTTGGCAATTTTCTGAATTCTTTCAATTATTTCCCAGTACCTGAAGGTCTGCATCACTGCTGTCAAAAGTCATGATTGGGCCTGCAGGTTGTGCAGTTGACATCCATTGAGTCTGAAGATTTTTTTTTCTCTCATCGAAAAACTTCTAGCCAAATGTTACCCTGGAAGTTTTGAGACATTGATCATGGTTGTTCACAATACTGTTGTAGTGTTTAAATGTTCTTTGGCACACCTCTCAGAAATTGAAACTTACTTGGGAAGATAAAAAAGAGTAAATCTAGGTGGATGTATGTTTGTATATGTCTGCATGGTTGTCTGTGCTCATATGAAGGCTTACTTTCTGGTAAACACCCACAAAAAATATACATGTGGAAAGACCTAGGCACTGCACTGTCTATATCTCACCATATTATTATTTTTTTTTAATAAGAAGAACACTTTTAAATTACTTTCATCATTTATTTAGTGATTTTCTGTATATCTGTAGAGGAATACTAAGTTTGTATACATAGTTCCCATATTCTAATGGGCCTAGGGTTGACTCATTAAACAATGAAATAGAGGTGGTTTTGTAACTAGACGTTCCAGTCTAGTTCTTAAGGAAAAAAAAGGTTATGGCCTACATAGTACACTTTTGAGAAACTGTTCCACTTTCATTTATTTTGTCAGTAGATACTGGTAGCTGGTTGGAGCTGATAAAATCATAGGAGATTTCTTTCCTGGATCAGAGCAGTTCTGTGCCTTAGCTACAGCATTGTTTATTTTTGCTCTTAGTTTACAATTCTTCAGAACACAAATATTTTGCAATCACTGTAATCAAAGAAAGTTTAATATACAGATCAATTTAAGTTTCCTAACAAGAGAACTTTTATAAAGAAAATCTCAGAGTTATTACTGACTGTGCTTGTCTAGTGTTACAGACTTATTGAAAATTGTGGAGGGAGGAAGATCTAGGCATTGATCTCTACTTTCACAGATTTTTAACTTTATGTACTGTGACTAATTTTGTTCCAGTAGTGGGACAACTTGGTCTGTAATGCTGGGCATCCAGATAAACCTGCAGAGAACCGGAATCAGGTAACCTGCTGGTGAGTAGGGGACAAAGCTGAAAAAGCATCTGAGTCTCAGTGTTGTAGCCTTTTCTTAAAATATATACAATATATTTGAATGATATGGGAAGGTTCAGTTGTTAGATCTATAAAAGTACCCACAAAGCATGACCAAGATAAAAGGCACACGAAGTGGAAGGATGTATCTTCTTCTCAGATAGATCATTCTTGGACTGTAGGTGGTTTAGAAACTAAAACTCATGGAAAAATATTTTTGTGAAAACCTTTGATTTTTTTTCCCAGAGAGATCTTTTTGTTGTTATATCTTTAGAAGAAAGAATTTTTTTTTCCCTTTTCCATTATCACAGATCCTGAAGTGACTGAGTACTCTTGTAGGCTAACCTTGTCTGACTAAGTAACATCTGAAGAAGTGAAACAATGCTTAAAGTAATGCCAGAGTGAAAAATGTCAAGATGTCAAAAATGTCTCTAGATAGGTTTAAAGTTGTTTTCAAGAGTACATAAGTGAAAGAGAAAGAAATTTGGTCTGTTGGGCATAACTCCAAAATACAGTTTGACTCTGAAAACTATCAGTGACAGGGTTTTGTCTGAGAAATACAACCAATGATACAAGAGCCTAAACCATGTCAGCGAGCTGTAGTTCAGATTTAGCCTTGTCGTAAACAGGTTAAGCATTTTTCTTTTACAAGTGCATCGTTTATAATTACTTTCAATGTTACTCCTTTTTTGTGGGTTTCATTTTGTTTTGGTTTTATTTAAAAAAGCAAAACCAAAAAAAGAAACTAGATTTTCTGAGGATGTTGCCCTGTTCAGGATTGCAGGTTGCCACAAGCAGGAATTTCTAGCACTCTCTCTCGAGTTTTCAAAAGTAAAAGATTTCATGTAGATTGGTTTCAGAGCTTGTATGAAAACATTAGCAGAGAAAAAAAAGTTTTCCAATGATCTTTAAGAGGATGCTTATGTATGTTCAAAACACTCAACAACATACGGGAATATTTGGGACATAGAAAGAGGTTTTTACATTTCTGTAGAGCTTTGAATGCTTAAACACGTATCAAATTCCTCAGTCATCATTTTTTGTTCAAAGTGAACAAGAAGGAGGAATGTAACTCATTATAGTAGGACTTCGGTTGTATTGGGTGCATTTCCATATCTCTGGGCAGTGGGATATTTTGAAGAAAAACAAATGTCTTGATTAAGGTTAGGACTGAATGAAATTCAAACTCCCCAAATTCCTGATATGTGATACTCTGTGAGGAGCAAAAAAGAGAAGTATGTCTCAAAATCTGAAAGTAACTAATAATCTAAAAAATATTTACTGTTTAAAGCATTAATCTAATATGTATTATACTGTATCAGTAACAGCAACTAAGTAATCAAAGAAAGAAAAGAAGGAAAATCAACCTCAGTGTATACTCTCAGCACTGAAAAAAAACAATTTAATACATGGAAGAATTCTTTTGGTAGCACTTTAAACTCAGAAATTATCTCAGGATTTGACTGCAGTATGTATCTATTTTTGTGTTTTGTCTTGTTTTTTAAATCATAACTGCAAAAATAACCTATGTCATAGGGAACAAACTTTTGACATGATGTTGTAGTATTTTAGTTAAAATTTTAGAGTAGGTCTTAGGACCTGCTATACAAAGCTTTTCTGAGGGAAAGACCAATGTGCAACTTACTTCGTGGTAACTCTACGAAACTCCTGTTGTGTTTAAAAAAAAGAAGTAAATTAAAAAGAACAAAACCAGAAGTACCTCTTGAATGTTTAAAAAACCTCTTGAAAGTAATTAATATTTGATATAAATGATAAATGATCTGATTACATATTTAACTATTACAAGGATAATTCTTCTATTACCAATTTTCTCCTTTATTGTGCTGGTTAGTCAGACCAATGCACAGTTACAAATGTTGTAGAGAGAATCTAGAACTGGCAGATTTAGCCCAGCTGCATGATTATTTTTTTCAAAGGCCTTCAAGTTATATTTTCAAGTAATTAGCAACCAACGCTGGTTCTAAGGTTTATAAAATTTCTCATTAAGATAGTAAATAAGAGTAATTTTAATTCTAAATAGGTTAGATATTTATAAATAAGGGATTTCACCTAATATTGTAGAATGCAATGTCTTGATTTGCAAGTCAGAGGTGTATTTTATTTCATAGTTATACAGTCAATAGATCTTAGCTTAGGGTTTAATAAGGTTCACTTATGAATGAAGTTGGCTGTGGACATTCTTATTGATTATTTCCATTTTATGAAAGGAAGGAAACAACTGATGGGTATAAAGATGACTGTATTTCAGATGAGCCTGAGTGGTAGGCAGCAGTCACCTAGCTCAGCACTTTCAGCTATTGGTGTCATGCTGCTGTGATGCATTTCAGTAGCATATGTCAATACTTCCGTAATCTTATGCAGTGTTTGTCCATTATATGGACAATGAACAGAAATGATCAGAACGTAAATGAAAAAAAAAGCAGTCAACATTTATATAATGAAATTATTCAAATGTTTAATACATACTGCTGTGAATTGCCATGGTTTATGATGTTTCCTAGCTCTCTGCTTGAATGTAAGTGATAAATATGGTTCTTTTGGATTACATACTGTACAGCCAAAGAAAGACACTTCAAATTGCACCTTGCCCTCATTTTTGTAGAGTGAGAAGCATTTTATATCATGAAATGATTTGCTAGTTGGCATTTGGAAAGGATGTCTACCTAAACTCAATCTGTTGCCTTTTAACCACTTATGTGGTTTGCTAGTACCTTGTTACCTAACCTGTAAAACAGTTGACTACGTCTTCTCAGAAGTGCAATGATGCATTCATATATCTAAAACCTGTGCTTTTTAAAAGTTGCAAATAAGATATTTTTTGGTTTAGATTTCATGTGTACTTGAACTGCTAAATGATTTTAATTTTGTGTTTTGAGGCCAATTTGTGCAAAATGATGCAGTCATGTATCCAACCTTCAGAGTCATGTCTGTTAAACACTCTATGTTTGTTTATGTTTAGGATTCTGAATCTCATTTTAGTATGCCTTAAATCTTCTATTTTTTAATACAATTTGTGATTCTCATCATTGCCTAACTATCTTACATGTTGTCAGCAATGTCTTTTACTGATTAGGACATAGATTTTCTCAGCCCCATTGATTGCTGGTGCTGAAGAACAATCTAGTCTATGTATATATGATATATCTTCCTTATATATAAAGCATATCTTTTTTTGGCTAATACCATATGGAAAGGTGTTGACATTCCATGTCATCTTTTATCTGTTTTTACCACAAAATGGTGTCTGAGATACAGTGCTTCTGTACACATAAAAGGACGGAAAATAAGCACATAACTTGCACTACTCCGGTAATTCAGCAAGTGTCAATTTGTGTGAGGATGACTATAAGTGGTAACTTAAGAAAGTTGCCTGTTTTACTTGACTAATGTTTTTTCCCTCGAGAGGGGGAAAAACTGGTCAGCTTTGAAGTGGTTTTATAATAAAACTGCAGCAATGTAAAGCTTTTATTATAGATTCACATGCTTAAAAATGTTAGTCATGGCAATGGAGTGGAATTTTCTTGTTCCTCCTGTCTTGTAAAGCTGTAATTGAAAATGAGTATGTTCATAATCAGAAATGTCTCAGACATGTGGAATTTTCCAGTTCAACAGTATAAAATTTGCATGGAATCTTGAATCAACTTTTGAACCCCTTGGCTGTTTTTGCTTGGGACAGTAATAACAGAGTGTTAGATTATGTCAACAACTGCATGGAATTTCGTATATGGAGACATATTTATGCTAAAAAGAATGTTTGTTTAGTCAAAAAATCTCAGACATATCCAGCCACATATTCTCACCATCTTCACTGCTCACCCACTTTATTTGATGTATTGTCTTCTTTTGTTGTATCACTTACCCTTAGTGCCCAAACTATAAATCAGACTTTATACTTACCTGATAAAAATGCAATTTACGTCTTCCTCTAAAGAAGTATGAGAAGAGCTGCAAGTGTGAGCCTGAAATCTAGAAGCTGGGATAATATACAGGGAGAATTTGTAAGTCAAACTCTCAAATGTACAGGTTCCTTGACGCTGTAGGCTTTAGTTTTCCTCAGGAACATTTTTCCTCTGAAGAGTCAGGCTGATCAGAATGATCATTCCTTTCCTATTAGACTGGGATAGTATTCATGAGTCTCAGTGCAACTGCTCCATAAGGTCTAACAGGCTAATTATAGTAAAGGTACAAGCTAATTAATTATCTAGGGCTCACTGTGAGGAGCTGTTGTTCATGTTTTCTTTATCTGTCATACAGTTAAGATTTGTGCAGAAGTACGCTTCTAAAACCTTATCTGTGAGGCTTGAAAGACTTCTGACATGTGCCAGCAGAGCTCAGAGAAATCTCACCTGGATTATAACACTGAAGAAATTTTAAGATTTTATTTTCTCTTTTACTCTATTGCATATTCCTAAACTTTGGATCATTATTGGAGCTCTGTAGAGGTGCAGTATGGAAAGAAGAAATATCAGATACAGCATAAAAACTTGCTTTCATACACTCTTGCATCTTTACTCTCACAGGCCAACAGATCAAAAAATGAACATTTTCTTTTTAAATCTTTTGCTTTATGACCATTAATATTATCTTTCATATATTATTTTCATTATGATACGACCTACAGGCCATTGTTAGAATATTGCATGGGGCTGGGTATTGCACTGATAGAATTAAAAATTAAAAGTCTTTGTTGGAGTTGCTGTGTCTTATAATTCTTTATGGTCTAATGTTACTGTATTTGCTATTTAAATATAATTACTTGTGTGGAGTTGTGTGTGTGGCTGCCTAGAAATACATTTATGTATATTTGGTATATGACCTTTTAAAAATTACAGAGTTAAGGAATCATGTGCGTTGGAAAGGACCTCTTGAGGTCATCTAGTCTGACCCTCCTGGTCAAGCATGGTCAACTACAGCAGGTTACCCAGGACCATGTTCAGTCTGGTGTTGAATATTTCCATAGATGAAGACTTTATAAGCTCACTGGGTAACCTGACTACCCACAGTGAAGATGAATTTTCTTGTGTTCATGTGGAATTTTCTGTTTCAGTTTGTGCCTGTTGCCTCCTACCCTGTTGCTGGGCACCACTGAGAAGAGCCTGGTTCCCTCTTATTAATTCTCTCCCTCCAGGTATTTATACACATTGAAAAGATCCCCTCTGAGCCTTCTCTTCTCCAGGCTGAACAGTTCCAGATCTCTCAGCCTTTCCTTGTAGGAGAGATGCTCCTGTCCCTTAATCATCTTCCTGGCCCTTTGTTGGACTCTCTCTAGTATGTCCATGTCTCTCTTGTACTGGGGAGCCTAAAACTGTACCGATCACCCAGCACCCAGCCTCACCAGTACTGAATAGAGAGGAAGGATAACCTCCCTCAACATTGCTGGCAACACAGTGACATAGCAGTGACAGGAATGTGACATTATGGGCTTTTATCTTTCTTTTCCAGTAGGGCTACTTTAAACATTACAAAGCCAGAAATGTCTGCACAGAGATGTCACCATATTTTCAAAGTCAAGAAAAATAAATATTTAGGAATTTGAACTCACTCAATCAGTTAAGTTTTTCATGATGCCCATCACTCAGTAAATATGCTTTAATGGAGTTAAGAAAGAAGATAATTTCTTTTATAAAGCTATGAAAGACACCGCTTATAATGAATTCATACAAGATTGCTAGCAGAATTTTGCAGTCTAGTAAGTTTATAGCTAATTTGATCTCACACCCTCTTAGTATTAAAACTAATGAATAGCTTATGGTGTCACTATTTGTAAACAGCCACATTACCACTCATAAGATCTCTGAAAGCTTACAACATATCCTTTGTAAAATGATTTATGAAAGCCATGTAGTGGCTTCCTAATACTTTAATTTATGTGTACCACATTGCATCATTTGTTACCTTTTCTTTTGCAATGAAGATAAAATGCAATCTAAAATGTGAAATTTCATTGGTTTTCTCTTGTGGATGCTTTCATTTGATTTTGATACTATTGTCATAATTCCAGCACATGGCTCAAAAGAGTCAATATTCTAATTCTTCTATGTTTGAAAGTAAATTTATGAGTGAGGCCAAATCACCAGCAAAGCTGGTGTGAACAACAAATGATTGCTGATGGAATCAGAAGTCACAGAAAATAAGACATGTTTGTCAACATGATGCATAAGGGCTCCTATTTTAGCATGGTGGTAAAGGAGAGATTTAAACTGGAGAATGAAGTAATGTTTATGGAGAAATTGTGAACATGAAGCATGACATGAGAGAAAGTTCAGAGAGTTTTATTTGGAAATTCAGCAAACAGATGATGGATGTTGGACCTAGACAGATACTAAGATGAAAGTTGAATGTAATGCTGCTTAATGGAAGAGAATGAGTAATGAAGAGGAAATTTTTAAGTGAAAAGAAAGGAAGAGGCTACCTTTCTCTGATCGAGTAAAGGTGGGGCGTGTGATAGAAGTGTCCTCTGAAAGGGATGGCCACTTCAGACAGATCTTGCAGATCTTTGTAATACTCAGAAGGGAGATTTAGCAGAAGTGATGGTGCAAAGTTATTTGTATTTTTGTTTTTAGTTAATAGAAAATGTTTCCTCATTTTGTTGCCTTTGGTCAGAGGTGGTACACGTACAACATTTGAGGGACAGGCTTGAAAGGTCATAGAATCATTTAAGTTGGAAAAGACTTTTAAGATCATCAAGTCCAACCATAAACCTAACACTACCAAGTCCACCCCTAAAACCATGTCACTAAGCACCCCATCTTTTAAATACCTCCAGAGGTGGTGAGTCAACTACTTCGCTGGGCAGCCTGTTCCAGTGTTTGATAACCCTTTTGGTGAAGAAATTTTTCCTAATATCCAATCTGAAACTTCTCTGGTGCAACTTGTGGCAATTTCCTCTCATCCTATCACTTATTGCTTAGGAAAAGAGATGGGTGAGTTATGAAAAGATACTGAGTTTGTATTGGATGATATGCAGAGGCTGTATAGCTTAATGAAAACGCTTAATTTATACCTGTTCAAAGCTGTTTTTCTCTATTCGCTCAGTCCATTGTGCTTGGGAAAAGGGTTTTGTGTTGTGTCTTGTGAGTCATCAGATCTAGGAAGGAAGTGATTTGAAAAAGATTTTTCACATGAAATATGCTGTTATTTGTCTCACAGACTGGAGGGGGTTTTTTTCAGCTGAAAAGCTTGTGATCATGACAAATACTGTTGTATGAAAAGAGATGCAGACAGGCTTTCTGACAGATGAGGTTTGCAAATAATATTAGTTTTTGGAGGTGGAAAATGAAAGAGTAAACTTGAAATAATTTACAGTGTGAGGACTGTCCTATTTATTAAATTAACTCTGCATTAGTTACTATTCCTGCAAATTTTTTAGATATGACCCTGTACAGAGTTTATTCCAAAGAACACTGTCTCACTGAGAGCAGGTAGAAAATATGATTGAAATGTCATTTGAAAGGGAAAGGTTTAATCTCCTTTCCAAATACTAATTAAACCCAGTATTCCTGATAAATAGTGCTACCTAAACTCCTACAGAATCTGGGGATCCAACATATCTTTACATTGAGAAATTTTAAAGGCTAGGCATATCCTGACACCTTTTAAAAACATTTTATTTTATGACTCTGTTTTCATTTTCCATAGCTCATAAAAATGTTATTAGATTAAAACCGTTTGTGAAAGGGCTGTATTGTGATTATAGAATCAGAGAATTGTAGAATGGTTTGGGTTGGAAGGGACCTTAAAGATCACCTAGTTCCAACCCCCCTGCCATGGGGTCTGAAAGCCCCATCCAGCCTGGCCTTGAACACTTCCAGGGAGGGGGCATCCACAGCTTCTCTGGGCAACCTGTGCCTGTGTCTCACCACCCTCACAGTAAAGAATTTCTTTCTTATATCTAATCTAAATCTACCCTCTTGCAGTTTAAAACCAGTACCTCTCATCCTATCACTACACTCCCTGATAAAGAGTCCCTCCCCATCTTTCCTGTAGGTCCCCTTTAAGTACTGGAAGGCCACTATAAGGTCTCTCCAGAGCCTTCTTGTCTTCAGGCTGAACAACCCCAACTGTCTCCGCCTGTCCTCACAGGGGAGGTGCTCCAGTCCCCCAGTCATCTTTGTGGCCCTCCTCTGGACTCACTCGAGCAGGCCCATGTCCTTCTTATGTTGGGGGTCAACAGCTGGATGCAGTACTCTAGGTGGGGTCTCACAAAAGTGGAGTAGAGGGGGAGAATCACCTTCCTCGACCTGCTGGCCACGCTTCTCTTGATGAAGCCCAGGATGCAGTTGGCTTTCTGGACTGTGAACACCCATTGTTGGCTCATGTGCAGTTTTCCATCCCTCAAGAAGGACCAATATCCCCAAGTCCTTCTCCGCAATGTTGCTCTCAATCTACTCTTCGCCCAGTCTGTATTTGTGCTTGGGATTGCCTCGACCCATGTTCAAGACCTTGCGCTTAGTCTTGTTGAACTTCATAAGGTTTAAACAAACCCATCTCTCAAGCCTGTCAAGGTCCCTCTGGATGGCATCCCTTCCTTCCAGTGTGTTGATCGCACCACACAGCTTGGTGTCATCGGTGAACTTGCTGAGGGTGCACTCAATCCCACTGTCCATGTCACTGACAAAGATGTTAAACAGTGCTGGTCCCAACACCAGTCCCTGAGGAACACCACTAGTCACCACTCTCCACTTGGACATTGAACCATTGACTGCAACTCTCTTGAGTGTGACCATCCAGCCAATTCCTTATCCACTGAGTGGTCTATCCTATCAAATCCATGTCTCTCCAATTTAGAGACAAGGATGTTGTGTGGGACAGTGTCATATGCTTTGTGCATGTCCAGGTAAGTGACATCAGTTGCTCCTCCCTTATTCACCAGCGCTGTAACTCCATCGTAGAAGGCTACCAGATTTGTCAGGCACAATTTGCCCTTAGTGGAGCCATGTTGGCTTTCACAAATCTCCTCCTTATTTTCCATGTACCTTAGCATATTTTCTGTGAGGATCTGCTCCATGCTCTTGCCAGGCACAGAGGTGAGACTGACTGACCTGTAGTTCCCCAGGTCTTTCTTTTTTCCCTTTTTAAAAATGGGGGTTATGTTTCCCCTTTTCCAGTCCAAAGGAGTCTTGCCGAACTGCCACAACTTCTCAAATATGATGGATAGTGGCTTAGACACTTCATCCACCAGTTCCCTCAGGACCCGTGGATGCATCTCATCAGGTCCCATGGACTTGTGCACCTTCAAGTTCCTTAGATGGTCTTGAACTTGATCTTCTCCTACAGTGGGCGGTTCTTCATTCTCACAGACCTTGCCTTTGCCTTCTGCTACTTGGGCAGTATGGCTGGAGCAAGACTGAGGCAAAAAAGTCATTGAGTACCTCAGCCTTCTCCACATCCTAGGTAACCAGGTCTCACGTTTCCTCCAGGAGAGGACCCACATTTTCACTAGTCTTCCTTTTATCACTGATGTACCTATAGAAGCTTTTCTTGTTTCCCTTGATGTCCCTGGCCAGACTTAATTCTATCACGGCTTTAGCTTTCCTAATGTGATCCCTGGCTGCTTGGACAGTTTCTCTATATTCCTCCCAGGCTACCTGTCCTTGCTTCCACCTTCTGTAGGCTTCCTTTTTGTGTTTGAACTTGTCCAGGATCTCCTTTTTTATCCATGCAGGCCTCTTGGTGATTTTTCCTGACTTCCTCTTTGTCAGGATGAACTTGAAGAGGGCAATCCTTGAATATTAACCAACTTTCTTGGGCCCCTTTTCCCTCCAGGGCTTTATCCCATGTTACTCTATCAAGCAGATCCCTGAAGAGGCCAAAGTCTGCTCTCCTGAAGTCCAGGGTTGCAAGCTTGCTGTGGGCCATCCTCACTGCCTTAAGGATCTTGAACTCGACCATTTTATGGTCATTGCAGCCAAGGCTGCCCTTGAGTTTCACACTCCCCATCAGCCCCTCTTTATCGATGAGAACAAGGTCCAGCATAGCACCTCTCATTGTTTCCTCTATCACTTGGAGAAGGAAGTTATCATCTATGCATTCTAGGAACTTCCTGGATTGTTTATGCCCTGATGTGTTGTCCCTCCAACAGATATCAGGGTGGTTGAAGTCCCCCATGAGGACCAGGGCTTGTGAACGTGAGGCTGCTCCTATCTGTCTGTAGAAGGCTTCCTCTGCTCAGTCTTCCTTACGCCACTATAATGTCACCTGTCCCTGCCCTCCCTTTAATCCTGACGCATAAACTCTCGGTCAGCTCCTCATCCATCACCAGGCAGAGCTCCATGCACTCCAGCTGGTCATTGACATAGAGGACAACTCCTCCTCCTCATCTCCCCTGCCTGTCCTTCCTAAAGAGCCTGTATCCTTCCATTCAAACACTCCAGTCATAAGAGTCATCCCACCATGTCTTCGTGATCCCAATAAGATCATGGCCCTGCAGGCATGCGCACATCTCTAGCTCCTCTTGTTTATTCCTCATCCTATGTGCATTTGCATAGAGGCAGTTAAGTTGGGCCCCTGATGAAGCTGACTTACTGGCTGGAATTCCTTTGTGCTGCTCTTGAGGTGCTCTGCTGCTGACCTGTGGCCCCTCTCCAGGCTCTGGGCATCTATTGTTGGCACTGGCATCAAACTGGTTGGAGTGGTATGGTTTGAGGTGCCCCTGCCCCAGTAACTTTAGTTTATGCATCCAAACTGTTGGATTCTGACTGATGAACCATATAATATTGGTTGCTCTTCTTCCTACTTTTCTTACTCTCTGAATATTAATTTATGTTAGGCATACTGCGTCACTCAATTGTGCATCTTTATGTGCGTTTGAATTATGAGGAGCATCTTACATACTTAAAATCTTGTATTTCTTCATAACTTTTAAATATTCAATTTCTATTATTATGTTTCCTCTCTTAGTATAAAAAGGTGCTGTCAATAATACAGTGCCATGTATGTACAGTATGTTTATGTTACTCCCAAGAAACAGGAAAATTATAACCCCTTTACACTATGATCTTACATTTCTCCTGGAAATTAAAGAACAATAGAGTTTGTCTTAGTGTATTATGATGAATTTTTGTGAGTCCTCACCATGAAAGGAGACAACATTATTCATCCAATTAAATTGCCTGGAACAGAGAAACTTCTAATATCTAGTGGATAATTATAAGTTGAAATAGTGTGTACTGGTTGCTCACATAGCTGTATAAAATTTATGCGGTCTGTACTGGCTAATGAAAAATGTGAAGCAGAGGATAATATCAGTTGTTTGACTATTTTGCAGTGTTGAAATACAATTTCAGATAGTGTTTCTTGTACCAGTAGAACCTGTTTCTTGGCAAGGACTTGAATACGTATTTCCTATATATCCCAGTACCAAGTGTTGATTATTGGAAGCAGTTTGTGCATAACAAAGGTCATGATCAGGTCTTTTACTGGATAGGTAACAGACTGGTTTAGGTACTAGTCATCTGTGGTCCTCATGGAGTATTTCTGTGTTTAGTGATACTCTGATCACTTTGCACATATAATGATCAGATAGTATTTAGCTCTACACAGGAGGGTGTTTTATCAGTAAAGGGAATGAATCCAAAAGACCTGATCTTAATTCTGATTCAGCCAGTGTGATTATGGATCTCTCATTTGAAGTCATTTCTTCTGTAAAAATCTTGTCTCAATGTTTGCTTGATACCTGAGCTGAGATAAATGAATACAGTTAGATTCCTTTTATGGCCTTTGTTTTGAACTTCTTCCATGAGGAGCAGACCACACAACTGAATTAGACCATGTGTGTTAGCAGTGATTTTATTTCTTGAAACTTTTTCATGTTTCTGTATGCCGATAAAAAGTAATTTTAACTTTTATCTCTTGCATCTTCCTGGTGTCATTGTATGTATGTTTCTAGTCTCTTTATAGAAAGAGCTGATGCATCTTCAGGTTGAATTTGGACACATTGCAATTTAGAATAAAGAGATACAAAATTCTTGACATATCCTTCACAGTGGAAACTCTGAGTATGGACTGACTTCATATATTTCTTCAGAAATCTAACTTTGTGTTTTAATAATGAAAGAATTTCATAGATTTTCTTTCAGTAAGTTCCAAAATAGGAAAAATTATCTCATATATAGATGCTTCCTTTACAGGTTGTAACCAGGAGGGCAGACTTCTCATGTTTTAGATTTAATATTCTAAAGTTGAGTTACGTGTTCAACATACATATGTCATGTATGCCATATTCTGAATTCCATCCCAGTTAGCTAAATCTTAAATTGTAGACAGAGTAAGGACAATCTGGGATATATATTTAAATATTTTTCACATTAGTACACTGCTGCAGCATGTAAAGGAAAGGGAACTCTAATAATACCTACTGTCTGTGTACATATGTGTATCTGTTATCCTGCCCTCCTCCACTGCTAACAACTTTTTAAACCATTGGCCAGTTCTTGCCAAATTCCACAGATGGTTAGAAGTCTCAAAGATGTAAAGTTTCCTATAAATTTTACAAAAATAAGTACTGTTTCTAGGGGAAAAGAGACTGCTGTGTGATAACACCTTCCACTAAATATCCCTCAATCAGGAAACTACTTGAGTTATTTTGATTTTGTTTTTATGATATAGCTATGTATTTCTGAGCTTGCAGTGTTATGAATTGTGTTTCTTTCTAGAGCTGTTGGGAAAGAAGGTGCTAATTGTATCACAAAGGGACAGTCTTCAGAGTTAAAATGGTTTGCAATTAAAAGGACTTCAACTAATGCATTTTTATAATTTCTGCTGTAAATATGATTGGATAAAAATCTTGTATGCTATTTAATAATTCATTTTTTGCAAACTTTCTAATATACGAGTGAAAAATTGTGCAAGGAAATTTTTTTCTGATTCATTCCTGAACTGTACACTATTCAGTGTTATACCAAAGTGCTGCACCAAAATGGTGAAGTTAGTCCTGAATTATGCTAGAACATCTGAAAGGAGATTTCTTTATTTGCTTTATTGGACCTTATTGAAACTTCTGGGGGATTATTATCATTATTTGTTTGTTCTCTTACTGTATGCTTTTATATGAGAAGTAACTGAAACTGCTGTGTAGCAACTTTTAAAAATGCAATTTGCAAAGCTGAATTAGAAAATAACAAGAAGCCTAAGTAAAATCTTATTCTGAATTAAATGATTGAAAAATAATTCTAGATATCTGAAGTATTTAGAATGTCCCAATATGAGAACACAGTAAGAATATACACTTCAACTGCAGGAAAAAAATCTCAAAATTGAGGAAGAGTAGAATTGCTTTAGTCTTTGACTATCAGTCAGTTGAAGGGAGTGATACTCAAGAATGTAGGTATAAGAGAAAGAAACTGTCAGAAAGAGGACAGTTTATGGACTGTTATAAGAATTTTAGAAGCTTATGGAAAATAATGTTAGGAAAACATTATTTCATCAAGTTAAACACCAGTTTACTGTCAAATACTTATTTATAATACATTCTTTTTGGAGGTATTACTTAAACTATTTTAATGTGTGGTTTTTTCTTAGATAAAAATGAAAGGTGATGCTTCTGTAATTGTTGTTTGGTATAGTGAACTATAAATATTTTGTATATATAAACATATACATATATATAAATATATATGTGTATATATATATGTCACCTAATGGTGTCTCAATAGCATGCATAACAGCGCTATCACCAAAATGCACTCATGAAAGACTTGTCTGATAGTCACTTACTAAAGACCAAATGTGTGTGACCCAAAACTTAAAGATAGTTTAGTTTAAATAGTAATTTAGTCAACAGTGAAGAGCAGATAGTGTTTAAGCAGAAGATGGAGGACTGTGCACGCTACAGAACTGTGGTTCACAGACTGACTAGGTTACAGAATCAAGGTCTGACAACAAATTCATTCTGGATGTAGGATGAAAAATTAATAGATTTTGTATGTGTAGGGATTGGATTTATATATTTTTTAATGCCTGAACATAAGTATTGGTGAAAATAGAAGAAACCCCGATTCAAAGAGTTGGAATTTTGTCCTATAAAGGACATTGATTTAGGATTATTTCAGTGAATAAATATTTGCAAGGCAATAATCTGAATTTGTTCTTACAGTGAAGAACAGATCTTGAAAATCTTCGAAGCTTTCAAATGATAATTTAAAGTGATTAAGCTCTTGCTACTTGTCTTTTGAAAACACAACTTAAGGACCTAGATCATTTAGACATTGTTAAAAAACCTTCCATCATTCATATCATGCCATTTCATATACATGACTTAACCAAGATTAGCACTGGGGGTTTTTTCTTTGTCTCCCTCACTAGTGGAGGAGTTTGAAAATTCCCTGTTTAATCTAAACTTTCATGATTGTTTATTAGTTCTGTACTTAAATTACATAACCAGGAAACTCTATGGTGAAAATTTAAACTCTTCAGTGAATGGTCCATTGGTGATGATTCTGCTGTAACTACTTTCAATAAGCTAACACTTGCTGTAAGCCAGAAGGTAAGCATGATGCTTATTCTGTATCTAAGTACCTGAAAACTTCTCCATTTTGGATTTCACTGTATGTGACAATTACTTCTTTCTTTGGTCACAAGTGGTCTGTGTTTTCAAGGGAACAGAAACCTTGAATAAAAAATGTCCTTGTGACTGTATATTTTACTTTTATATTTTGGGAGTTGTTTTTCATTAGAATGTTAATGGAGTATCTCCAACTAGACCTCTGCAAAATTATATTGCTTCAGTCTCAATGGAAATGGAACAGTTCTCTGCTTTCTTTTCCAACCCTGACCTGTATGTGTTAGTAATTAAACAATTTAAACCCTATAAATCATCTGGTAAAACATTTTAGCATCTGAGAGTATTGCTTCAACAACTATTGTTGGATGATCCATTCTAACCAAATATATCAACCTTGGTTATTCAGGAGGTTTACATAAAAATCAAGATTATTTCTGCAGCCAACTGCATAAGAGATTCTTTTAACTGATCAGCTGCACTCTTATCACCAGTGTAAACCAGCAAATGAATAATGTGATAATGAACTGTGTATTTATCAAGGAGCCACTGTAATAGCGTTGATTTCAATACCTTGTTTGGCTGATGAACTGATTTTTCTCCATTCCCTCTAGAATGAAATCTATAAAAACAAATAAGCTTCTTTGCAGGCACCCTGCTAAACACATTGCTTGTATGTATTTCAGTATTGAGATGTTTCTTAATACCCCAAATGGCAATGAATTATGAATGTCAACACTGAAATATTATTTTTTTCCAGACTTCTGATAGCAGAGCTACTACTTTATAAATAGATGGTAGCAACTTGAACAAACATAGATGAAAAGTAATATACATTTTGAGATTTAATTTGACCTGTTGTGTTCCATGTATTGTCTCAGTGCCTAAACAAAATAAAAATTACAAACTTTTCTTTTCAGCCCTGGATTGTAGAATGGGCTTCAAATATAATAAAAGCTGGAATCCTCTTTTTTCAGCCTGGATTTTGGGTATGTTCTTTGTCATCACTTAAAGAATATATATTTCTTAACAACCTCTTTAACCTTCTTTGCATACCTACCAAGAAAAAGCTTCTATTTCTGAAATACGAAAGCAGTTTTGTATTTCTTTGTAATGGAAAGTTATTGGCACATGAAAATATCTTGCTTCCTACTCATTTGAAATAATACCCTTTTCAAAAGTATTTAGTAAAAATGTATCTGGAAAAAAACTAACCTGAGGTCTTGAGAACATGTTTTTTTATCATAATGCATTTTAGAAAATTAAGTATAAGTTTTTGAAGCCATTATATTTCATAGAGTCATGGAATACCCTGAGTTGAAAGGGACCCACAAGGATCATCAGGTCCAATTCCTGACTCCACACAGGGAAACCTAAAAGTTAAACCATATATCTGGGAGCTTTGTCCAAAGACTTCTTGAACACTGACAGGCCTGGGGCCATGACCACTTCCCTGGGGAGCTTGTTCCAGTGCTTGACCACACTGTCAGTGGAGAATGTTTTCCTAATGTCCAATCTGAACTTCCCCTAAAGCAGCTTTAAGCCATTCCCTCACATCCTGTCACCGGACACCAGAGAGAAGGGATCAGCACCTCCCTTTCTGTTCCTCCTCATGAGAAAGTTGGAGACAGCAGTGAGGGCACCCCTCAGTCTCTTCTAATCTGAACAAACCTGGTATCCTCAGCCCTTCCTCATAAGCCATGCCCTCTAGGCCTTTCACCATCTTTGTTGCCCTCCTTTGGACAGATTCTAGTATTTTTATATCCTTCTTATATTGTGGAGCCCTAAACTGAATACACCACTTGAGGTGAGGCCACACCAATGCTGAGCATAGTTGGGACAATCACTTCTTTCAGCTGGTTAACTATACAGTGATTAATTCACCCCAGGATACAGTTGGCCTTTTTGACTGCTAGTGTACATTGTTGACTCATATTGATCTTACCATCAAGAAAAACCCCTAGATCCCTGGCACAAACATTGTGCAAACAGAGTATTTTTTTCCGAATATAAACAGCGATATTTTTCAGCTTTTTCTGTGAGATAAATGGTTGGATAAAGACACCGTAGTTCATAATTTTTGCCTGTTGCCTATTGTTAATGCTACTCATTATGCATTAAGAGCTTACAAGATGGAATAGCCTCTGCAATTGGGATCATCTGCTATAGAGGGAACAGTGAGTTTAATGTTCAAAGCGTTGGGCAGAATATATTAATTTTGTATCAGGCTTACCTTAGCAACTTGGTTTTCCACAGGTTTATACATTATATAAATTTTTCTTCTTGCTAAAGAAGTAGCAACAGTGGTATGTTCAAATCCATTTTTAAGCCTTTTATGATGATTTTTATGTACAAATACTGAGCTGGTGGCTGTGTAACTCTGTTGCTGCACATATATTCACAGATTTTTTCTGGTTGTGGTTCTGGTTCCTGAAGAGTTGATTTAAATTAAATAGCCTTGACAAACATGATACAAGTATTTGGAGGATATAAGATAAACAGAATTCTTGGTAGTAGGTACATTACAACTGAAATCTTCAATCTGTCTCAGTAGGTCCGATTGACTTATTAAACTCGCACCAGAGCACACTGCTCTGCTCTAAAAAGAACATCTGCCCTTCTTTTGCTATATGGAGCAAGTAATTTATTCCAGCTCAAATAATAATTCAACTTATTTTCTCTGCTGTTCTTTGTACAGTTACTTGTTGATATACTGAGCAGAGAAGGAAACATGCGGTTCTTCACTCCATATTTTTTTATCCTGCTTGATGAGGGGAAGGATGCTCTAATAAGTGGGGATCCTATGAATTTCATATTCTGTTCCCTGATTCAGAAGATATTCTGGGGTTGAGAAGTTGGAGACCACACAAATAAATAATCTGCAGTAGAAGGGGTTTGAACTCAGTAGCCAAATCATTCACTCTTGTCTTATACTTCTGCTCCTAGGGCAGCAACAGTACTGCAGGGATGAGGGATGGACTCCTCAGAGTTTTCCTCTGTAGGGATGGTCCCCACTCAACCACAGAAACTTAGTCCAGATCTCAGCTTGAAGCACAACTGAAGCTTATGCTGTATCTCTGCAGTTCAGGTTTTCTCAGGTTTCTCCACAAGAAGGGACATCCCATTCTCACTGGGCTAGAATTGTGCCCAAGGGTGAAACATGATTGTGAATGTTATATTATCACTCTACTGATGTATTTAACATATGCATTTAAGGCATTTGAAAATAATTTAGGTATAATATACTTGCCATGCTTTCAAACTTCATATTTCAGGAAAGATCATGGATTTATGTAAATCATATTTTAGATTTGCTTTGTTAAGCCCCTGAAACAAACTTTTGATCACTGTGTTTTTCAGAGACAGAGAGATTGAAAATAGCATTAGAGCCTCTTTGGGATTTTAGTGTATGTGTGTGTGTGATTTCCCAATATTTCAGAATGATATCCAGCTCTCATTAATCAAAATATTTTTTCATTTGAATCTACTTATGAAATACTTTATTGAGGTTAGAGTATTACACTTTAATGCCTCATAAGTTCTTAGTTCCTGTTATTTAAACTACTATCTTGTGTACCCTGCACATTTGCAATGGACTGAGAGATGTTACAGGAAAGGAGTTTTAAGCAAGTTCCTCGCTTGCTCAAGAAGTCATTTATGTCTGTAGCCATCATA
The DNA here is from genome assembly GCF_031877795.1 of Strix aluco. Lineage (NCBI taxonomy): Eukaryota > Metazoa > Chordata > Aves > Strigiformes > Strigidae > Strix > Strix aluco. The sequence goes on along the minus strand of NC_133931.1, from coordinate 84,423,687 downwards.
GCTCTTGTGAGACTGTTCGCTGTTCTTCAGAAAAGAAAGACATTTATGTAGTTCTTGGGCTGTTTTTTTCTCTCCATCATTTGAAAGCATTATAAAGCTCTCATTTTTTTGACTTTGCCATTATTAAAGTATCTGCAGATATACTCAACCAGGTTGACTAGTAGTTATTGGGTTCCCTTACAGGAAGTAAGAAATGGATGTTGGACTTGTGCTTGCACCCTATGTTAAAATCAAATAAAATTGGTGAGAACTACTTTGAAGTTTCAGTGGGTAAGAAAAAGGGGTTAAATAGAAACTTCTGATTTAGCAAATGAACAAGATTGGAGGATGTGTGTGAGTATTAGGCTGGTTTGATACTTATATCTGGGACATGAGAATAATTAGTATTCTGACAAATAGGTTTAAGAATAGTCCTGGATATGCCATCTATGTTGTCCAAGATAAGTAGATGAGACACATTGAAACAAGGAAAAAGCTCTCTCTGTCAGTCACTTGCTGTAACCACCTGAAAGAAAAATAGCTTGCAGAATGATTGTGATAACCAATTTTCTTATTAAAGTAGAAAGAAGAGAACAAACACAAAGGACTAGGGAATGAACCTTCCACTTAATTTCCATAGCAACCAATAAAAACAAATGTTTGACTGCAGTATGTCATCTTTGAGATAGGCAATTGCAACTCGTGAGGTTTAATTTGAAAGGTCAGATTCAATACTTTCTGTTTAGGAAAAAAAGAGTGAGAGAAATCCTGGTATTCTAAATACTAGTTATGAACACCTTTTCCTATACAATGCATAAATAAAAAAATATGTAAAATATGTTTGTGTTCCAAAATAGATAGTTCTTGTTCATTTCCAGAATACTTCTTGTAGTACTATTAGCATTGTAGAAAGAGAAAATTACTCCCACTCGTATGAAGAGTTATTGGGATTGATTCTGAAGGTGAGAGAAAAGAAGATTCAAGCATTTATGGTATTGGCCCTGGATTACATGAAACATGGTACCAAACATTACAAAACAAGGAGAATGAAGTACAAAGAGTGTTTTAGCTACATTTTCAAGATCATCAGCTACTCTGCCTGAGTATGTAACACTTCTACCAAGTTTTGAAAAGCCCCTGTAATCAATTTATTGGTATTCTACCAAAAGACAGAGTAGCCAAGTTAACACTAAGGCAAAAATGGAATCTGCAGGTTGTATCTTGTGGAGACAGTGGAAACTTTTGAGTGAAGAACAGATCTTGAGATGGTGATTTTTTTTATGTGGAGGGGTTTTTTTTAAATATTATATATCACACATTCTCATAAGTATGAAGGGATAGCTTTCAGTTATCACCTTTATCACATTCTCTCCGGCTTTTATCAGGAGGGCTCCTCCACACAGTCTGCAGCAAATACCCAATAGTTCATGTCCTCCCAAATTCCCAAAGGTTTTCTGTTTGGTTTTTTGTTCATGTATTATTTGGGAAGAGTTATACTAGCATCTAACTTTGCATCTCTTCTCAAGTTTAAACAAAATTACAGTTTGGCGTATCCATTTAGTACTGTAAGTGAACTCTTCATAGCGTAACACATTTTTGTCCATAGCTGATTTGATTATTTACTATGACATTTAGTATATCATAGGAAGTGCAAGATTTTATATGAACATGTTTCCTTTCAGATCAGAATGGGTGAGTGGGAAAAGAGGCATAATGCCATATATAATTATTGTTTTAGAAAATGTGAAATATATCATAGTAGTAAGATTAATGTGCCTCCTCAATGAATGTACTAAAGAATCTGTTCTATTTTGGGGAGTGTTTTTTCTGCAATTAACAGAGTACTTTGAACAAATGGCTTGTTCTTTTCTGCATCTTATGCATAAAATAATTCACCATGACACTGACATGCTTTATCTTCAGAGCCATCACAGAATATTATAATTCCATTCCTATAACATTGTGGGAGTTAATGCATTCATTTAGGCAGAGCTGGAGCTATACCTTGTGCCAGATAACACATTTCATGATGGCAGCCAAGAAGATAATTTAGTAGGATGATTTTTGCATACTAAGAATCAGTCTAAGAACATTTTCACTCCTGTAAGTATTCAATTCATGCCTTGTCACTAATTATGAAGATAGAAAACAGATACCTTAAGCTCCTGGCATTTATCCAGCTCAGCCATTCATTTTGGAGCACTGAGCAGTGTGAGTTCTGGTAGGGTGCTCTTATTACTATCAAAATCCCAAGCTATAGTAGAGGTGCTTAACATTAATGTTAGAGTCAAGCATAGAAAAAACAAGTGTTTTCTTATTATCTGTGTGAAAACTCCAGATGCATCAAATTTTTGCAGCCAATTTTATCTCTTAGCAGAAGAGTAATATGATTAGTAACATTCTTAAAATGTGATATCTCAGTTTTAATAGGAAAATATTTGAACATGATTTCTTTCTCTTAAGTTTATATATGTCAGTATAAAGTTTGCTCCACATACAAACACCAAAGTAGGTAAACTGTCTGTTGTTCTTTAATTCTTTGTCTCTTAATAATGAGAACTTTACTTTGCAGCAATATTTTTTTCCAAAATGTAGTGTTTCCTACCTCGTATTATTATATTGCCTTTGTTCACTTCTATGACTTTCAGTGGTATAACAGAATGCAACTATTTATTTTGATTACGCACTTTCTCACTGAATAGATAAATATAACCTTGCTTCTAGTCTGTGACAAAAGTACTACTAGATGTTATAAGACTTCAGTGAGGAAAAGCTCTCCCAGCATAAGAAGTTTGAACCTTATAGACTATTAGATATTTCTTTGTTTTATTTAATATTGCTCATTTCTTCTTTTAATTACATTTTGTCAGTAGTATACTTCTCATTTTCAAGTGCGATATTAAAGCTTGTTGGTTGGTTTTTTTTTCCTAAGTTCTGATCGTCAAAACTTGGGAAAAGATTGTTTTAGAACAAGAGGAAAACTTCCAGGAAATGTAGTTTCAAATCATTGAAATAATCAAATCTTTCTTTTTTTTTTTTTTAGTATGATTGATAAAATATATTTTCAAATATTTTGAAACAATAATTTTAAAATAACAAGATAACATGTTTGTTTTTCTGATGTAGGTGTAGTCAAAAGCAATTTGCTATGGAATTTAAGCATTATACAACAAAAACATTCTAACCTGATTCAGCTGTAGCAATAAATATATTTAAGCCAATGGCTATGTGAGTAGAAAACAGAGTTTTCTGACCTGGGACCAGTTATCTGGAGTAATTTTTGAAGATGGTGGGGGTTATTCTTATCCTTAGCAAAATGCATAGGATCGTGCTCATGAATTTGCTCTTTGGAAATGACCCTTCATAGTTATTTGAGTTGTTTCTCCTCAACATCCTGAATTATACAATGGAACAAAACTTATTTAATGATTAGTATAATAGCCTTAAAAATTACTAGCTGATTTAAATGTAAAGATTGGTAGTATTCCATGTAAATGCTTAATAACTACAAAAAAACTATGTTAAGCTGACAAAATTCAGAATTCAGGCCAAAATAAGAGGAAAAACTAAAATCTCTCAAATTACAAAGCTTCACAGGTGTAGAAGCCACATTTTCTTAAACTCTGGCTCCATAAAGACTCAATACTAAAATATTTTTTTTTATTATTAGAGAATCTTGTAAGCATCCACATACTGAACGATAACACAGATTCAAGCCAATGATGTAAGCATGTGTGTTCCTAAAAATCTTTTTCCCCCCCCTTCCTTTTAAGAAACCATATTCTTTAATTTCAGAATATTCTTAATGTACAAGTGTAAAATGAAACAGTTTATTGTCTTTAAGGTACATATGTTCTCTGTTTTATAGTTGAAACATAGTAATACTTTGGACTTCTTTTCTGAATTTTGTGAGACATTATAATTAAAATTGAATCAGAAATATTAAGAGGCAAATAAGAGTGCCAGAGAAGGTACAATACAATAAAAAAAATATCTGAAGTTATTGTTATATTATGTGTATGCAAATATTATATGTATACTGAGAGTTAGGTTTTAAGTTATATTTTTTGCAATCAGGGGACCAAAAGAGTAAACATTTGCAGATCACAGGACAGTTGAATTCAAATGTTGTCTTCAGCAAAGATCTGAAATTCCATCTGCTCAGCTCAGTTTCATGCAAGTTTTAGCTTGATTGAACATTTTTTCTTTTTTAAAATCAGACACAGTGTGATAAAGCAGTTGCAGGACCTTTTTTAGAAGAGAAACAGCTATGCAGGAGGTCGTCTTAGTTAGTAGGCACAGAACATTTTGTTATAGTGGTTTTCAAGTTTTACTTGTAAAATGGCTCCTTTTTATCTGTCCATCAAGGGTCATTTCCAAAATTGCTGGGATCACTGGACAGTCAGCCATGATTCCTGGCATCACGGGCACAACTGCCTTTAACTTAGAACCTCAAGAGACCACATATAACATGAAAATTTTTGCAGATAAGGAGTTTTAACCTTGTTTTCCCTCTCTCCCATCCCTACACCCTCTTCAGTCCCATTGGGGTTAGGGACATGACTGAAAGAGAAAGTAGGGATTTTACCTGTGCAGAAGCTCAAAAATCATTGTCATTATAGCCAATAAATCTGTAAGATTTCAATGGATAGCTGCAGTTTTACTAATTTTCTGAGTTTCAGAGAATTTTTCTTTGACTGTACTCTGACATTAGGCTGGTAGTCCTCCATAACTGCATGCCTTTTTAATCTGATGAATCAAAGAATTTATGAACTAAGTTGTATTTAACTGTGAGGTGTGTTTTCTGCTCCATTTATTCAAGAGGTGTGAGCTATTTCTTCAGAACTTGTTTGAGGGGGGAAAAAAGCCAACAAAACTCAACAAACCTGGCAGGAATCAGGGATGTAAAGATAATGTTATTGAATTCAATCACACAAATCAAACGAATTACAATGTGACAAGCATTTACTCCTGGTTTTCTCCACCAACTCATAAAATTTAAATTAATTAATTTTCTTCTCTTTTTATAACATGTTCTTGTTTATTATATTCATAGAAACATCTTGAGTGCCTTGGAATTCTCAGGGTATATAAAAAAAGATGACAGAAGATGCTTCCTAAAGCATGCCAATCATAATGCTTAAGCATACACATACCCTTTAAACTAATTGTCCCAAAAGGATTTTTTTTCCCTGTATTACAGCCATCAAAACTCCATCTGTTAGCTTGGTGTCTCTGTGATTGCTCTTCCCCTCCAGTAAAGAGATGCTTGTCTCTTTTGGCAAGGCCACCACAGAAATTATATCGACCCTATTTAGACTTAATTTATTGTCCAGAGTTTGTGGTTCCACACTTGCATCCAAGACACTGTGGAAATGATGAGGACATTGAGACATGAAGAGGCTTATTGATTTTGTGTAGGAGCCTGAGTCTCACAAACCCTTATTTATTTACATTTTTTCCCTTCTTCCTATGCTACTATTTACATGACTGTAAACAAATTCTACCATGTGTATTTGTATACAGTGAAAGCCAGTGTTAGTTAAAAAAAATCTACTCCCTGTGTGATTATCTTATTTCAGATCAGATAATCAAAAAAGCAAACAAAAAAACCCCTTCAGCACAGAAAGTCATTAGAGGTATTTTTATAGGATGTAGTTAATACTAATCCTTTTGTAATAAGAAGAGTGTTGGATACTGACTGATCCTATGCTTGAATTTGTTTACTTCATTTACATTTCACACATGAAGGGTTTGTTTGAATGGCCTGAGGAGAAGGAATATCTTTTGTGCTGAACTGATTTATACCTGTTTAAAAGGTTCCTAAAGTTTTAATTCTCTTAAAATGTTAAATCATGGGGGGGGAAAAAAAAAAAAAAAAAAAAAAGATAAAAAAGAGAACTTGTAGTAATAAGCACTTACATTTTCAAAATGATGTGAAAACAGCTGTAATTGTTTTGTGTCAATGAGAGGAAAGAAGAAACATAGGAAATGACTTCCCTGCACTGAGTATGAACTCTGTTTCCTGTGCCTCAGTCTGTTGCACCTTGCTGCCTTTGTATTAATGACTCATACGCCCTGATAGGAAGGGTCACTGCTGAGGCTGGTTAAGGCTCTGTGTTGCTCATTGAGCTTCCTGAAATTAGTAACAAAGGACAGGTTTTTAATGGCGTAAGGTGGATCCCAGTGAAAGGAACCACTTCTGATCCATGATGCTGATTTTAAGAACTGACCCCTGAAAGAATCAGGAGGAACCTTCCCTGTCCTGAATCTTCTGATATGAAAGCTGCAGCAAGGTGTCTTCTGAGCCAAATCTCATTTGCTGCAGATCAAACACACTGCTGAGTCCCAACTGAACCACTTGAGGATTTATTGAAAATAACTGGAAAAGTGTATTTTGTAATGTAATTTAATTTTGTTATGAAATCTAACTGGATTTCTTACACAGTAAGCAAGCCATCCAGCCAAGACACAGAGTGCCAGAAAGAACATGGTCTGTTCTTTCTGAATGGAAGAAGTAGGAGAGAAAGCCACTGAGGGTAATATTCTATGGCACAGAAAAGTATGCTATCTGAAGGAATATAAATACAGTCTGAAGCCAAAACCTGATTAAAATTGATATAGAACACATCATGTATAAGTACAGATAGAAACTTATGCATATTTACATATAAGTGGCTTATTTAAAAATGTACGCTCTTTCCTTCTCTTGTGCCCTTTTCCCAGTTCCATGTCTTCCGCAATTGTGTGCTTATACTACAGGGAGACAGGTGCTGTTGTTTATAGGGAGATTCCAATTTTAGTTTGACCTAATGTTCTTTGTTCTATACAGCCAAATCTGAACGACTCTTTCAGGCCATTCAAGTAATGGGCATTCAGTCAGACAAATACAGTTATTTATGTGTTGTAACTTTGGTGAATATTATTACACACACAAGATACCTTGCTTTGTCCAAATGAGACAAAAAACCTACTCTTTTCTGTCAGTAGCATCACTTTTGAAGATATTTCTGTAATAAACTTATTTCACAGCAACTGTCAAACAAATTAAAGGCGTATGCTGAATGCATGTAAGAAAAGCTGTAGAGAGGGGATGGGATATCTGATGGAGGGTATTTTTGTCTTGGGCTAAATTTTGTGAGCTACATTTAATAGACGAACAGAAATCTTTTGTGCTGTTGTATTCTTGGGTGTTGTCTAGGAGCATGATTATTTGCTTTGCTGTTATGTAGACTTAGATGATAAAGAGATATCTTGATGACAAAATATTTATTTCTGGTCAGGAAAAAGAAAGTCAAAGCAAAAAAATGACATTATTAACCTCTTGAAAGAATTTTCTTATTTTACAGACATATATTTTATTTCTGGAATTATGACAGCAACAGATTATGAGCTTCAGTAGTTCTTAAAGAAGCCTTGAACACTGTTGTTCCTAAACTTGCCCTTAGTGGTGAGCCCTAAGAACAAGAGAAAATTTTCTTAACTGATACAGCTGTGATCATGCCCAAGTCTTTCCCCTGTGGAGCTTATCTAACTAGGGAAAACATGATTAGCATTACTCCTCTTTTTATTTACTGTTGCGTGTTTCAGTCAGTATGTAAGAGACCTAAAAATAAAATGAGTATTTTTACATTTTGTCTTGATGCTTTCATTAATATTTTATAAACCTCTTACAAAATAAATCACAAAGAAGTGCACGCTAACTTAGTGATTGAGAACTTGTATTCCTATATAGGTACAATAAAATATTAATTTCTATTTCTGTAATTGACTGTGAATCCAAAAAACCAAAGAAACAGAGGTTTAAGCCTACATATTTTGACTTCTTTGCATAATTGCTAGACTTGACATCTCATATTTGGGGAGTTTCCTTATTATTTGAAAAATAAATGTATTTCATCAAGGAATGTATATGTGAGATAATTTTATATCTTTCCGTGAGGTTACTATTGCACACAGAAATACTGCATAAGTCATACAAGTTACGTGCATTATAAATGGACAGGATGATCTGTGGACTCTTAATAAAGTGACTGAGTTTTGCTTATGGTTATGTCTATAGCAGATACAGTAAAAGAAGACACTCATGAATGTGCAAAATCAGTTTTCTTTTATTGTTGGCTACAGTGCCAGGTTTATTTGAGCTAACTTGTAGTGACCATTCTTTCCCTAGTTCAGGCTTTCCACTGAAACAATGCAGCTTCTTCAGCTGTGATCTTTATCCTTCTCATCCAGTAACAATGCCCCTGAAGGTATTGGAGATTCCCAGGGAGGATCTCTATGCAGTTCACCAATTCAGTGTAGACTTGTCTGTTCTAAACATGTATTTTGGGTGCAGTTGAAACTGTGGCCACATTCACTATCTTCACTCTGCTTGTAAAGTCCAGTCCACAAACCAATAGTTTGTATGGCAGTAAGTTGCAGATCCATATACAGAGGATCTTGGTTGTCCAAGGCAGAATACAAATGAATAGCAAAGACAGAGCCTGTATGTTCCAGCCTGCACAGATGAATTAACAGCAAGTTAAGTGTGGGGTAATTGCAAGAACAAAGAGTAGGAAATTATGTGTTTACAAACTTCATGTAAGGTGGGTTTTTTTGACAGCCTTTTTCTATACTGTGATTCAGTTCCTCTTGCTATTATTTTAAAAAAACTTTTTTTGGAAGAATCATTTGACCTGTAGTCTAGTCAGCTCCTCCTGAAAGTGTAAGAGAACAACATTCCATCAATGACTTTTTCTCCTTGTATATGTGCTTTCTGGAATCAAGCATTTTAGTTTAGAATTACAGTTTTAATTTAAGAAAAAAATCAGCAGGATTCTGCTTCCTTTAGCATGTAAGAAAATTTAAAACATTATCTCACTGTACCCCTCCAGGCTCAGAAAGCAAATTAAAAGAAATCAAAATTCATTATTTTGATTATTATTTTTTCCAAAACTGACCTCTGATAATTTAGAGCTTGGGGTTATCAGTATTAAGCTTCTGTTAGAATTACTAAAATTTGAGGCATCAAAACAAAAGTTTCTGTCTTGATAAGGCATATTTCTGTAATGAAAGACATCAGTATTTTTCAGTTAATATGCAAACTGAAATAAAAGAGAAGTTGGAAAGAAGTGTACCTATACGCACTTCTCACAGGAGAATATCTACACGTCAAGTGTATGAGACAGTATGAAGGTACAGTGCAGCATTTATTTATTACTGATCAGATTCTCCTTATCTCTTTCCTTGCTTTATAGTAACCCAAAGTTGTCATCCTAATTATATATAAATTTTAAAATACTTTCTTTTAAAAAAAAAGAAAAAAGGAAAAAGACAGGTCTTCCATTTCTGTAGCTGACCATCTGCATGTCACTGAAAGGGAGTGAATGAGTAAATGAAAATAATGTGGTATAATAAATTTTAAAAAGCCAGTTCATTCAAATAAGCAATGTACCTGGTAGGATTTAGGAAACCAGTTCAGATGAAATGAATGATTCTTCAAAACATAGATCTTTTAGTTATACATAGTAGCAGACATAAATGTGTCACTTGTATGTAACCCTGTTACATCTGTGAGTAAAATGTTAGCCATCCCATTGTATGTGGAATATGTTTTAAAGGGGTTTTTTTGTCCATTGAAAGAGAAAATAAAACAATTATGTGTGATTACAGGGTGTATTTAATCTGTGGATCTCAAAGTACTGGGGAAAAAAACCCAAAATGCCTGAGATTATTGTTCCCATAGAGTTGTAGGATTAAAATCAATCTTTTGAATTGTAAAAATGCACTGGAAGCTATAACAGTCTTTTAGGTGCAGGCAAGTTAATTAGTGCAGGAATAGTTCTTTCCATAAAGAATGAGCACTGTGCCATTTTATGATAGTAGTCACATATAAAAGTGACTGTAATATTCTGGGCAAAGGAGTGGCTTGAATAAGCAGAACTTTGCTTTGGTGCAGATGGCAAGCCAGTAGAGAGCTGTGAGTAATGATCATGGGACAGTATTGTAGTGGTAGACATCTGCTACAAATTACATGACCAAAGGAGGAAGCAGATGAAGTCTCTTACCAGTTTAAGGAAATCTCATGACAGGTAAAATCATTGAAGATCTTACCAACCTTAGTATCTACTAGGAGGGCAACATAATATGGCACAGTGCAAGCAAAGAGGTGCCTTTCCTGTGTTGAAGACAATTCCTTGACACAGGTGATCAAAGAGTCAATAAGGGCAGGTGCTCTGCAGACCTGTTATTCACAAACAAGGAAGATCTGGCTAAAGATGTCAAGGTCAATGGCAGATGTAATTGCAGTGAACATTTTGTACAGTTTAAAATTCTGAAAAAAGTGAACAAGACATATAGAATCACAAACCTGTACTTGAGGAGAACAAACTTTGTCTTGTTCAGGAATCTTCTTGGCAGGATCCCATAGGAGTCTGCACTGGAGAACAAAAGGGCCCAAAGCAGATGGTTGACCTTCAAGGACAACCTCATCAGTTAGAGTGGGCTACACCAGTGTGCAGAAAGCTACACAGATATGGCAGAAGACCATCACAGATGAACAGGAGAATTTTGACTGAAGATAAGCAAAACCAGAAAGTACACAGAAGGTGGAAGCTGGGATGGGTTTCCTGGTTACTTCCTACAGAGGGATTGCCCAAGCATGTAGATATTAGGTTAGGAAAGCTGTGGTTCAGTTGGATCAAGGACTGTGAAAGAAACAAGATGGGCTTTTGTAAGTACATTGGCAGCAAAAGGCAGCCTAGGGAAACAGCCCACAGCTCAGTGGGGCAGAAGATGTAATGGCAAAGGACAAGGGAAAGGCCAAGGTCCTCACCTCAGTACCTTTATTTGCCTTGCTTTTTACTACTGAGGTCTGTTCTTTTAGACCTCCCAGGCTCCTGAGCCTACCAGCAGAGACTGGGGTGTCAGGCATTACCCTCCACAAGGGTGGATAGAACTAGGTAATTCTTAAGCCAGCTGAACATAGCCAAGTCTGTCGGACCAAGTAGGTTGTATCTGACTGAGGGTGCTGAGGGATTTGACCAGTGTTGCAATGAGCCTGCTCTCTCTTGTCTTTGAAAGGTTGTGGTGAGCAGCAAAGATTCCTGATGATTGGAGAAAGGCACGCACCCATCTTCAAGAAGGATCCAGGTAACTTGGGGTTGGTCATCCTAACCTCAGTTCCTGGGAAATTTATGGAGTTTAGAAGTTTCTTGGGAAAGTTACAAAGTCTAGAAGTAAACATGTGAAGGACAAGACAGTAATTAGGAGAAATCAGCATAGATTTACCAAGGGCAAACCATGGCTGACCAATTTAGCTGTCATCTGTGATGGCTGGCTCTGAAGACAATGGGAATGGATGCTCTTCACCTTGATTTTAGCAACATTTTCAATGCCGTATCCCATATTGTTCCTATAGCCAGATTTGTTGCAAATGTTGTCTGTGAGGTGAAAATTGGCTGCAGCACCGAGATCAGAGGTTTGTGATCAGTGGTACAAAATTCAGTTGGGGGACAGTGACTAGTGATGTTCCTCAGGGATTGCAGCTAGAGGAAGCACTGTTTTCATGTCTACATTAATGAGCTGGAAAATAGGGTGGACTGCACTCTCAGGAAGATTTCAGAGGGACCTTGACAGAGAGGACAAATGAGCTGACAGAACTTCATGAAATTCGACAAAGGCAAATGCTAAGTCTTGCATCTGGGTTGGAATAATTTACCATGCAGCAGTACAGGCTTGGTGCCAGCAGGACAGAAAGCATCTTTGCAGAAAAGGCCATGGGTAGGTCCTGGCAAAGAAAGCCATGTAAAGAAAGCCAACTGCATTCTGCAGTGTATTAGCAAGAAAGTAGCCAGCAGGTTGAGGGGAGAAATTTTTCTCCTCTATTAAGCACTTGTGAAACTGTATCTGGAGTATTGTGTCCAGTCTGAGCACCCCATGACAGGAAAGACATTGATGTACTGGAGTGATCCCAAGGAGGAGCTATTGAGATGGTCAGGGAACTGGAGTTCATGTGATTTATGAGGAGAGGTTGAGAGAGCTGGGTTTGTTTAGCCCTAAGAAGATAAGACTACACGGAGGTCTTACTGCTGTCTTCAGCTACTTAATGAGAGAGTACAGAGAAGATAGAGATAGATTCTTAATGGTGTATGACAATAAATCAAAATGCGATGGGCACAAGGTGAAGAATGAGAAATTTTGATCAGAAAAAAATAAATATAATGAGAGCAATCAAATACTGGAACAGGTTTCCCAGTTTGGTGTGGAATCTCCACCTTGAAGATATGCTAAACTTGTCTGAACAAGTCCCTGAATAACCTGATCTCATTGTCCCTGCTTTGAGCAGAAGTCCCATCCAGGCTAAGTAATTCTACAGTTCTATAATCACTGTTTAAACTAGGTTAGATGATTTAAAAATATTAAAAAAAAAAAGGGGGGGGGGCATGAGTATAAAATAAATATTTGAAGTACTTAACTTTTAATCTTAAGGTTTCCTTTATTGCTTGAATGTATAGCTTTGTTGTGTTTCTGAGCAACTAGATAGGAACTCTGAAATGCAGTATTGTCAGTTTATTTCTGGCAGAGATGACGAAAGGCATATGGGAAAGCACTTGTTAGGAGCTCCTGAATTTTCCCTTCTGACTTCCAGCAATGGGCTATATTCAAAAGTGTTGCAGATAAGCATTGCAGATGCTTCCTACTTTATCCGAATTGAACTGTCAAAAAAATCAAGGCTTGTTCATTATTTATCATGAGTCCACAAACAAAGCAAGACTAATCACACAGTACTGCATTTCTGAGCATAGTTTAGTTTTTTTCATACAGTTGCTAAAAGATTAGTAGAGTTTTTTGTATGGCAAATATTTTTGTTGCATAAGAACATCATTCAGTGAAAACCATTTTTGGCATTTTTATTAAAAGAATTCATGCCTTTATTGGAAGTAAAGCCAGGACCTTAATATCACTTTGCCATTTCACTGCACTATTTAAACAGAAAGAAAAAGCCCACAAAAACATCCCTGGATAACCTGAAAGACAGCCTGCAGTAAGCATTCTTAGTCGTTAGTAATTCTAGCTGTAGAAGCATATTCTGCTCCTATTAGCAATATCTGAATAAATAAACTCCCAGTGGTAATTAAGGCTGATTTGGATTTTAAAGGACGGTTGAGGTTTTTGGCTGGTTTGGCTTGTGGTTTTTTTTTTAAAACCATTGAACTGAGGAATGTACTCTCATCTGGACAAAATATTCCAATGCTGTTAATTTGCCAAGAATTCTGTGCTCCAAGAAAATACATAAATACAAACAAGAGGTATATATCACTGTGAAGTGCAAAATGCTTACTGTAACTCTTGTGAATATCTCTGTTTAACTGTAGTGATTATATTGTACTTAGTCTCCAGCCCTTCACAGTTATGCAAATTCAGCTTACTTTCTTTTAATGTGCCTGAAGTACATGAGCAGTGATACATTCTTACATTCTTTCAGTAAAGGACTATAAACATTATTTATGCCAACTAAGAGAAAGAAGTATTTATAGAACTATATTGATAAATCTTGATACTAAAGTAGTGGAGACATAAATTTTTATATGTTGTTAACTGCAACATCAACAGCATGCTGATAAACCTTACAGGGCTTGACTGTCAAAACTGTCAAAATTATAGCCAGGGACATATTGATAGATGTGTTGTTGTTATTTTCTACCTAGAGATAGACTGAAGGAGGTGACCCTTCTGTGGAATTTATTGTAAGGCTTTGCTGCAGGACAGAGGATCAGACTGTAGCTATAATTTTACTTCCCATTAGCTGTCAGTTGGAAATCGGTTGGGAAGATATTCTATTCACAGATTTCTTTATAAAAGGAACTAAAATTACATATTTGAGCATATTCAGTTGACAGTTACCTGAAAGTAATGACACGGTGGAGAGGGAATAAATACTTTGAAGCCCATGAAACTTAGTTCCATGAGTGAATGGAATTTTTCTTAGAATATACCCTCCATAGGATGAATATAATTTAAACATAGATGAAACAAGAAATAGTCTTGCAATTATACATATTAAAGGGCTAGTCTCACATTAAGTGGCATGGGATAATTTTTTTTAATGCTTTATTCGTCTGTATCCTGCAGTTTTCAGTTTGCATTATGTTGCTTAAAGCACTTGCAAGTGAATGACTTTCAGACATGACAGTCAGGGTGTGGTATTCCTAAGAATCCTCTAATAACTTCTTATAAAGTGGCTATTTCACAAATACTAAACTTGATTGATTGACTCAACTACTTTGCAGTAATCGTCGGGGGCAGGGGGGAGTTAGTTGATTGTTGGGAGGATTTTGAGCTCAACAGGTTATTTTCTTACTGTGCTAAATCGGATACATCCTATGTGAACTGGTAACCTCTCTGACTTTTGCAAGAAGAATGTGAAATTCTTTTTCTGAGCAATTTCAGTTACAGATGCAAAAGTCCAGCTGTATGAATCCAGGGCAATTATTTTTGTATTATACTCAGAGGTGGGTATGTCCAGCACTGACATGGATGTAAGCTGGGGGAAAGGAATGTTTTTTGGGATCAGAAGGAATTACATTTCTGGTGGAAATGGGGAATGCCATTAGAATCTGCCCTATGTGGAAAATTTAAAGTTTGTTTATTCTGTTGAGCTATAAGGCTAAACCCTGAGACTTGACATAGAATATATGATGATTTTCAGTGATCTTTATGGAAAGACACACCCAGCCTGTGAGAGAAGCTGGATCAAGCTGTGTGTTTAATTTTGAAGGCTTGGGGGTAAACTGTTGGTAAGGTTTAAAGACTCTGAAGAAAAGAAACTTCCTGCCTGTAACTTATGAATCAACAAACTCATTGTGCATTGCTACATAATATAAAGGATTAGAAAAGGAATACATTTTGCAGGTTAGATATAGTTTTTTTAAATGTACATTAATTATTAGGGTTACCTATGTAGGTATCTCTCTTCTAAGCACCATAAAGTTGCATTGGGAAAAGTAAATATTTTCTGGTTTTGTATATTTTTCTAACACATCTCCTTACTGGCTATTCAGGTCTTTGATCAACATTTTGTCCCTTCTTCTTGGTCATAAATTATCTATGTAATAACTTAAAAATTATCTGTGTAATAACTTAAGACCATTATTCAGAAAACCTCTTAAGCAAAAGTGGTATGTTCATGTGCTCTTTCTGAAGGCTGTTGCTGCATTAGAACATACACTGTGAGGGAGGATAGGTTAACTTCCAACTGCAGATTCAAACTGAAATTCTGTGTGCATTCAAGTTGCAACTGTATATTCAACTAAAAAGAAAACACATTGTCATGGTTCCTCCTCCTAACTTGTACACTGCTTAAATAGGAACAGGATGTGGCATGTCCATTGCAAAGAAAAGTGAAGTGATACAGTGAATATATGAGGAATCTCTTCTGTTCTTTAAAATGCCAGTTCCCTAACACTAAAATGAGACTTTCTACATTTTCACATCAGCAGGATTAGAATAGTAGCAGTCACTGAAGAACACCATGTCAAGTCACTGAACAATCTTGCTTTGCTGATCCTTATTTTTCATGTGATTTTAGGATCACATCGAAAACACTGAATAGTGAATGGAAATTACAGTTTGATGGAAAAATGGCCAACAGTATAAAATAACAAGAAAAAAAGAAATTAAAGCAGCACTCAGAGAACTTAAACTTTTTAATGACTAGTCGAGTTTAGTTAACTATCCCAGTTAACTACCCTTTCCAGTTAACTATCCTTGCAGATATTCTTTTCTAGTAAACAGGCAAGCACTTCTTTAGCTTTAGCTTATGAAATGTTATTCAGTGATTATCTAAGTAATCTTTATGAACATAATCTTGAAATATTTCAGAGCTTGTCCCCTAATTTTTCAAGCCTGAATTGATATGAATAGTCCTTTGTTTCTGCATTGAAGTCTTTGTATATGAAATTGAAATGTGAGAATTTTGAGATTTTAGGTGTACAGTTTGTGAATTTACACAAAGCAGTTCTTTGAAAACTTCAGAGAGTTGAAGAACCCTTTTTAAAAAGATTTTTCCCTGCTATATAGACAAAAGTGATCATATTTCATTCTTGGGTATCAGAACAACATTTTTGTACAAAATATTCTCTCAACAGAACAATTGTACATTTGAGATTGGAAGAATTTTAGAAAGCCAGCTTTCACTGTGTGTGTTAACAAGTCTTTGCTCACCTTTTTCTGAATTCTTTGAAATAAAGCAGATCTTGTTTTAAAGAAAGTAGAGATTAAGGTTAAAAAATAATTATACATTTTAGACAAATTTCTGCTATCATTTAAACCAGTTATCTTATGAATACCGTATTCAGGCCATATGTTTTTAAATTTCCAAATTATTTGTAAATGACTCTTGAATTAGTATTGGATATAGCAACTCTAAGCATGTTTTGGTGTGGATCCTTAAATTTTTATAACTGTTACTTGAAAATGGTATGTGCTGTTCTGTTGGTAATAATTTGCTTATTCGTATAGATTGCACCTCTTTAGTATCAACTTACTTCTCGGTCTTTTATGGATATCATATTCATAGCTCTTTGATGTAGAAGAGAGCTATTACAGATGGAAAAAAAAATCACAAGTCTTTTGCTGAGGTGGGAAGGAAACAGAAACTTTTGAAATCCCAGGATAGTATCTCTAATTTCTGAGACACCGATTTTTTTTATTTATTTATGTTAACCCTGTTCAAATGTTACTGAAAATGATGGGAGGGAAAAGAGAAAAGAAAGACTTTATAGTTTGTAATGAGAGAGCAAAGTTCTCTTAAGAGAAGGCCAGGAGTGTTTGTGGTTAAATCTTTACGCATTTTTTGAATGTCTCCTGATATTTCACTGGGAACTGCTGTGTGCATAGCACCTGAAAGTCAGACCAGGGGTTTAATTATCAAAATACAGACTTGAGAGCATATAGTTTGACATAAATAAAATCTTGGCAAAATGTTCCCAAGGAGTTTATGTTCCTCCAATAAGTGGCCTTGGCATCCTTGAAAATTCCAGTTTATAAACTGTCTACCTACAGTTATTGACCTTTCTGAGTCTAATGAAAAATTGAATGATCACTGCATCAGTGAACATGATCTATACAGAAGAGAACCAAACCAAATCAAAATAATGAGTTTTTCTAGAAATTAAAGTTCAGGGAATCTTGCCACCTTCCACTAGTCCAAAGACAGAACACACTTGTCTGACTTTGAGCTTACATTTATATGGCCATAGAATATGGTTCTTCCAACTCAGTTTCCCTCTCTAAGGAAAATAAAATAAGGTCCTGGAGCTAGTTTTCCAGTTGCAGAGTGATTAGTGAAAAATAATCAGCAAGTGGTTGATAGATTAGATAGAGTTTTGGAAGAAGCTCCGTTTATGAATAGAATAGTTTTCTTGCATCTAAATTGTCTTAATCTCTAGCATTCAAAGCTTTTTGTTGTATCCTTTTTTTTTTTTTTTTTTTTTTTTTTCCTTTCTCCATCTTCCAGTTTAATTGTCTTGGATATTTCTTGGTGTGCAGGAGAATCTCAAATTTTTCACAAGAGCTGAAAAGTCCAAACTGACTGATTGTGCTGAATGTTCCATTAAAAGTGTCTTTCATGCCTCAGCACACATCCCCATAAAGTGAATAAATTGATTTCAAAATAAGAGAGCTAACTCTGTTCCCTGATAATTTTGTCTGAAGTAGAGACTTGTGCCTTTGCAAAGATTATTTCTGAAAACATAGCATTTGTCATCTCAGGTGTATTTGTGAACATGAAAATGTTCTTGAAAGTTATTAACAAATAGCACATAAGTTACCACATCCTCGTCAATATAAGAGAAAAAATTAGAAGAGAACAAGCATTTCAGTCAAAATTTCTTTAACTGTTTTCTTTAAATCTTCAGAAATTTTTGCACAGAAGAATTTTCATTTTTATCTTAACATTTTAAAACATAACCTTCTCATTTTTCTGATCTTTGATTACCCCTCACTTCTGGATGTTTTATTAAAACTCTGGTCAGAACAATAGTGGCAAATTGACACTTCTTGGTTACATGTATATTCAAGTCCTCAAAACCTTACATGACTGCTAGGCTGCCACTTTGTTTCTAGACCCGCCCCACTTGTGCCATTCATTGAGCTTATTCAGACTGTACGTACACTCAAGAAGCTGACTGGAGAAGAAGAATGGAAAGGATTTAACTGAACTTTCCGTATACATGGTGACCCTGGAGAAAGAGGAAAACAGGTTTTGAGCTAACATGTCTCTGTGACACTGTAAGCTGACATGATAATTCTCTTTTTTTTTCCCACTAGGATTTCAAAATTATTGATGAAAGATGCTTTCTGAGGAATATAAAAGGGAAATTGTTTTGATCCACTTAATCTGCAGCACTAGTTTTTACCTCAAATTATATACAGGAATAAATTTGTGTTATTTGGAAAGAATAAGTAGGAATCAACATCAGAAAAATCCTTTTGCCACAGAAATAGAAGATTAGTGAATATACTTAAATTTGGAAATTCTGAAGTAGTAATTATTGTTGCTATAAATCACATTCCTCAAAGACACTTATAGGCAAGACAGAAATTAGCTTAGAGAAAAATCCCATACTGTATTTTCTAACTCCCTACATTATTGTATTATAGGCATTCATATTGCAAGAAAATACATCTTTTTAAAAAAGTTTTCATGCTGTGGGCACTTTCACCCCTTACTTGCAAAAGCAGGGCAGGTTAAATAATTATATACTTATCTGTTGGGATTGTTTCAGGATGTAATCTTGTTCAGTTATCTTTGTACCACATGCGTGTTCTGTTTCAAGTGAAGATCTATGTTTTCACTTTGAGTTTTGAATTTAGATGTGTTCAGAAGCAAACAAAATATTTGTATATATGGGAAACAGAACTTCAAAAATTTTTAAAGTTTCTAAGGATTATTTGTGTTTAGTGAGTGGATCTGATGACAGCAACTCTTACTGCAAAAGCACACTGAATAACTCGTAGGGAAAGCATGTTAGATCTTTGAAAAAACATTTACACCCTGAAAGGAGCAGGCAAACATCCTCAAATCACAAAACAGTGGAAATCCCAAGACATGATAGTTTGTGATTGGTCCACTTATTGTGAAGTTCTATAGTTTCATTCTGTTATATACTATAAAACATCCAAATGTCACACCTCAATGAAAAATCCATTACAGTTATACTCCTGTAAAGCTAGCGGTTTAAGCGTGTGCCTGAAAATCTGACTGTGTCACAGAGATCCCTCAAGGTCACCAACAGTCACCAGGAGAGGGGCCTTCTTCTGTTGGCCCTGTAGTATCAACTTTCCGTGTTCATCCTCCACTGCAGCCCCAGACAGGCTGGAGGAGGTCTGAGTCTGGGGTTCTCATTAGGCTGTTCCAGGATGCAGTTTATAGATTTTAGACACTCAGGTAAGGAATATTTTGTTATCCAGTTGTCACTAATCAAACTCAACTAAAGTTAAGATAAAATTTAAGTACTAGCATTTGTCTATAGCATGCAAAATAGACCATACAGTTTAAAATATTTTTAGGCTAAATAATGAAGTGAAAGACATTACAGTTAACCTTGCTGCACAAGTCTTATGTCAAATCATCTGTTCCTCCCTCGAGTTGATTTTATGTCCATGCTGTTAGGATGGCAGTCTTGGAAAGATGGAAGTCTTTCTGCTTGCCTTAAACCTCAGATTACACTTGCTCAGACACCTTTGTAAGATAATTTACAAAGCACCCTTGGTGGCCTCTTGCATTTCCTTGTGTAAGGTCTTTCATTAGATGTTACATTCTGTAGCAACCTGTACTTTAAAATTGTGTGTGTTACAAAGATCTCTGTAGGATAACCGAATGGTAACATACAACATTTGACTGAGACCAGATATGTAACATGCTGAGATCACCCATTTATAATTTTTTTCCCCTCCCTAAACATGTGAAAGTATGCTAACAGGAACACAGGAAACAGCAGCAAGTGTTCATGATGTGTGAAAGTCTGTAAAAAAGTTGGTAAAGAAATTACCAGTTTGTGTATCTTTATTGGCATTACTGCTGAGAAACTTCTACCAGAAAGTGTTAGGATGTCTAATTCTGAATAATTTACACAGACAGCTTGAACATTTTGGTTGGATTACTAACTGTACTATTGTCAAATATGTTTACATATCTCTTCGTTGGTGCAAGATTTTCTTGAAGCTGGAACGTCTGTAATATGGGGAAATCATTCAGTTCAGCCATATAGTCTATTTCTCATTAAGGGTCCACATCATCAGAGCTGTATAGAAGATTTTCCCTGTGGAGGTAGACTGCACATTTAGTTTATAATTTCTGTATCAAGAGAGCGCATATGCTTAGTCCCTAAATTGAGCAGCACTGGCTCTTGAAAGGTAAAGCTAAGTGATGGGGTTACATGAATCATTATATCCATTAGCATTCATTGCCCGAGGGGTTCTGGTCACTTGAAAACTTTCAGTGTGTGACAGAAACCCGAAGAGCGGCAGGAACCAAGATTATCTGCCTGTCTTTGAATTCAAGCAAGATACAGCTGACTGTACAAGGAACCAGCTAGCAGAGTTGGTTGCAATACATACTTCACTGCACCTGCCTCAGTGAATTAGGCCCTATATATTTATTTTTGTGAATGATCTGTCATTGGTGTGGACATATTCCTCCTCAGATGCAGGACTTGGTGTTTCTTCCTGTTGAACTTCCTGAGATTCTGATCTGCCCATTTCTCCAGCCTCTCCAGTTCTCCTGAGTGGCAGCACACTCATCTGGTGCATCAGTCACCCCTCCACCGCCACCCCCTGTCCCCCAGTTTTATATATTATCTGTAATCTTCCTTGAGAGTGCACTCTGTCCTGTTTTTCAGGTCATTAACAAAAATGCCAATAGTACTGACCCCTGTATTGACATCTGGGGTACAACACTGGCCTCCAGCTGGACTCTGTACTACTTATCACAGTCCTCTCTGCCTGGCTAGTCAGGCAGTTTTCAGTCCACCTTACTGCACTTACCTAACCCATCCTTCATCAACTTGTCTATGAGGATGATCCAGGAGGCAGTGTCAAAAGTCTCCCTAAAGCTGAAGTAGACAACATTCACTGCTCTCCCCTCACCCACCAAGCTAGTCACCTCATTACTGAAGGCAATCAGGTTGGTTAACCATCATTTCCCCTTCATAAATCCATGCTGACTATCCTGATCATTTTCTTGTCCTTCATATCCCTGGAAATAGTTTCCAGGATTAGATCTCTATCACCATCCCAGTGATTGAGGTGAGGTTGACCAGCCCATAGTTTCCTGGATTCTTGTCCTTCTTGAAGATATGAGTGACATTTGCTTTCTTCCAGTCTTCAGGAACCTCTCCTGATTGCCACAAGCTTTCAAAGGTAATTGAGTGGCCTCACAATGACATCAGTCAGCTCCCTCAGTACTCAGGGGTGCTTCCTGTCAGGCTTCATGGACTTACGTAGGTCCAGATTGTTTAAAAGTTCCCTAACCTGATTCTCCTCCATGAAGGGTGTCTTCCTTACTCCAGACTTTGCCACTGGCCTAAGGGACCTGTGATTCCTGAAGGCCAGTCTTTCCAATAAAGACTGAAGTGAAGAAGGCATTGAGTACCTCAAGTCAAAACAATCAGAAACATGTTTGGCTTGATTAATTTCATAGACAGTTTTTGTAGACCTTTGCCTGAATTCATGTTAAGGTGTTGTGGATCAGTCTTTCCAGACCCTGTGGACTTTATATCTATGGAGTTAGGAGCCTGCCTACACCATGTGTTCATGCCTCAGTGTCATAGCAGGAGGCACCAAAGTAAGTTTCAGGATTCCTCAGCTTCTGTATGTGGAATGCAAACAGAGCCTGGAGGTTACGGGGCACTTTCCCTGGATCTGCTGTTTTTTTTTCTAGATACCAGAGTTTAGAAATGCTGATGTCAGGTGAGAGCTAGTTCATGTTATTGAGCTAATTTTGTTTGCTCTGTTTTTGTGGTGACTAAACACTGCTGAAAAGAGAGTTAGGTGGCTTATCAGCTAATTTATCTTCCCTACTTCTTGAACTTTACTGATTATATGTTATGCCATAAGTATTTTGTTAATGTTGATTACATATAAACCTCAGTTGCGGTTTTCTAAAACCTGTTACATATTTGCTTAGTAAATAGATTCCCCAAAATGATTTATATTCATTCTTTTATGCTTTAAATGTTCTTTCTTTCTCCCCAGTCAGTGTAGGGAGAAAAGCTGTGCACTAAAAGCCTGATTTCATCCCGGTCTTGCACATACAATCCATTTGCTCAGTGGGATTCCAGCTAAGTATAGAAACAAGAACAGCACACTGGGGAATGCATGCACCTAACAGAGACCTGAAAGCTTCCAACCTTAATCTTTGCTAATGGCAAATGATCTTAGTTACCTTACTCTGCTGCATCTCAGGCAAGAATCAGAGAAAAGTTAAAAAACAGCCTTGCTCACTTTAAACTTAAATGATAATATCTGTTCTATTATTTTATATTGTTATCTGTATGTTCCATTTGCTTGAAGACATAAAAAGCAGTGCTGAACTACTTTTTTTAATCTTCCAGGAGCTTTTCTGTTGACACAGTTGGAATATGAGTTAAAACATAACTGCTTGCTCTGATCAGAAATATGTAGCGGTTTACAAAATGTAGCACTGTGTGTTCTGCTCTGTACAATGAGCTTTAGTCTGTTCCTGTTGTAAGACCACTGTAATTACTGGAGCCACACAAGGGATGAAGCCTTACACAGTTCAAGTAAAGGCTTTGATCACGCACTCTCCAGTTTGTCTAATGCTTGGTCAAAAGATGTACTAAATTGCTTAGGACTTTTATTTTTTTTTTCCTTTAATCATAAGTGAAAGGAATAACCACATACAATGTTTGTTCCTCCCTGGTAGTAACTACTGTACAGTGGCAGAGGTGACTTCAGAAATAATTTAAATAACCATATCAGAACCAGCATTTCATCACTTCAATTTGATTCCTAGAAGTTGTTTCCTAAAGGTTTGCTCTGTCAGTCACTGTCAGGACTGATGAATATATAAGTAGCCTTTCCTTAGCAAGTACAGAAAATACTTCTGTTACTTGGAATATTTTCTTTTTTACTGTGCCCACATATTATAAATATTTTAGATTTCCAGAGGATCATCTAGGGTCATTCTGCTAGCAGAGATTATCATTATGTGTATTTGTAATTGGATTTGTGATGCTACACTGTAATTTTCTACAGAACGATTGGGAAAATATTAATGATACAAACCAGATGGTTAGTTCATACTAACTATATTCTTCACTAAGAACTACCAGAATTATAACATTATGAAGGACATCTGTAGGAATCCAGAGTATTCAGCAGCTACTAAGAGATACTATACATGGATGGTTTGAAATAAAGTAATTGGTTTCTGAAATCACTTAAAGGGCTTTTTATTTCTGCCTGAGAATAAAATTGGCACTGGAAAAGCTAAGCCATTTCTGGAGTTTAAATTTCTAGTCTTAATTATAATAATATCAATAAAACTCTTACACGATAAAGAAAGGATGCAGGATGAGGAAGGCAAGCTTAAGAACTGACAGGAATAAGCAAAGTTAATGAGTTGGTATGATAAATAGACACATTACATTTGGTATTACAACAGTGTCTACTAGAAATTACGGAGCATATTTTCATTTTAGAAAGAATAGATAAATCCCAGACGTCAACCCAAAAAACCTGCAGGAATTACCCTAATGTTTATAAACAGAGTTATGAACTAATATCTCTTGATGTCACTGTGAGTAGTTGAACATTCCTGCATTTGATTTAAATGGGTGTAGTTGCAGTAACTGATGGAATTTGTCATGCTTTATTTTGCTAGATGTCAAGAACATAAACACATTCTTTCTATTTTTTTCCCCAATTCTAGATCAATTTTTTAAAAATAAATTTCAAAATACACCTTATGTTATGTTGTACTAAACTATTGAAGGAAAAGCAGGTTACATAGTTTAAAAATGGTTTAAAAAATTTCATTCAGGCCTTTTTAATGCAAAAGATACACAACACTCTTTGGAATATAGAAGGTAACAGACATGTAGGTGGATGAGATCCAGCCATTACAGATTGAGTGTTAAGAGCCAATCTACCTATTGGGTAGATTGTTTAGCCCACTCTCTTTTTATCATTTACTGATAAAAAGCAAGCAGAAAATATCAGAATGTTGAAGAGAGCCCTTTCAGATTGTCGTTCTACAGTTTAGTATTGAACGAATTTGTCTTAGGCTCCTAAATCCATTGAGCTGACCTAACATCTTACTGCTCCAGGTGCTACTGATCTCCTTGATAACTCATTTTTTTCATTTCCTGACCAGTTCCTTAGCTAACCCTTTCCTTATGCTAAGCAGTTGCTCCCACAGTGGTCACACTGAAAAGTCACCAACACTTCTTTCAGCCCATCACTTTTCTGTAGAATGATTTTTATTCAATATGGTTCAAACTCAGTTTGTTAAATATATAAGTATGAGCAACTTCACTGCTTTAGTTGCTGTAACAGTATTGCTTCAAACTGTAGGTTTTGGGAGGTTTAGGAATCTTTAGTACAAAATTCTGTGTATTTAGTACAGAATTCTGTGATTCTGTGAAATTTGCATAGCAAAACATCAGTTGTGGTTTATTTCCTCTAGAATCTTACTGGGATACCGGTAAGAAAATAGATCTGTACAATATTGATACCACCTATAATTTCAAGGCAAAATAACAGACTAAAAATAAGAACAGTGTTAATAAACTGGTTTTCACTCTTTTGAAAACAGTGTCTAATTTCTATATATGACTATGGTTTTCATCTGATGATTATACTGCAATCCAGAAAGGAGAAAAAGAATTTCTTATATGTTAAAAGTTATTTAAATATTTTATTAAGTATTGTCAAATTACTCATTTCTGTTTTCTATTCTTCTTTAGATGAAAATTCACTGGTGCAATTCGTTTTGTGGGATGCAAAGGAGAACTAAATAAAAAGCAACAACTATTTCTTCTCCAAAAGATATTCCATTGTAACCCTTTGCAAAGGGATAGGGGAAATCAAAGGCTGCAGGAGAAATTTATGGGGGTTTTTAGAGAAAGTAAATTCGAGTTAGCTTTTAATTCTCTGGTAAATAAAATACAGAGTTTTGACATTCTATAAAAAGGAGTTTGGAATTTTTCATTTCTAATTAATGTAGTTATCAGTTGGAATGCTGCAAAAGCACTGGGACTGTAGGGCTTGGGATGCTAACAGCATGGTACTTGAAACTCTTAAGTTTCTAATTTTATTGCTGAGATTTTTTTTTTCTTTATTATCCTGTTTTGCAGAGTAATCAGTTCTGAGTATTGTCTCCAGCTTCATATGTAATCACTAAATGTTATTTAACAGGAATAATTATCATATTTAAAAAAATATTTTCCAGTGAATAGTGCTTGATATACAAGTTTAACTCACTGCAGCCTTTTTACCTCATCTTGCATATTTCCATACTGTGCTTTTCCCATTAAAAAAAAAGAAAAAAATATCCTGTATTTAAGAGTTGACATGAAAGCATTTGGATTGAACCAGCAGGGGAAAGTGAGCAAGGGAAGTTGAGACAGGCAACTGTTCACTCAGGTGCTGCCTGATGTTTCTGTGGAAGAAAGGGCTCTCATAGCAACTCTCACCTGTACTTTTCCCTGTGATCTCATGGCAAAACCGATTGGTAGCCCCATGGCCTTGCTTTGCCTCTTCTGCTTTTCTGTTGGTGGTTTGCAATCTCCTTCCCCTTTATCTCTCCATGAGTTCTAAAAAAGAGAATAGAAAAGTGTTTTGCCCTTTCTATTCCTTGACCTTTCTTCCCAGGTCACTAATGCAAAGTCTGTATTGGTAATATTTTATTTTTTGTGAATGACCCTTGGGAACCAGAGCAGTGGAACCACCACACCGGTGTCATGGTTTGTGCCCCCCTAACACTGTCTTCTGATTCCAACTGTGTTCATTCTGCAGGACTTGAGCACACACAGAAATGCCTAGCAGAGCAGCTGCACTAGCAGGTGTAATTCTGGAGATGAGAAAGATTAAATGAATTTGAAATAGATGAGGAAGGGAGATTAATTAAGCACTTGACAAATTACTCTGTCTTCAGAAAAGAAACATTCTTTTTTGTTACAGGATCTCTTATCTCTAACCTGAGGTTTTCTGCAATGCAAGAATATAAATGATAACAACACAAATTAAAAAAAATATTACTCCTTAAGAAAAATAAATAAAATATATTTTCTTGATAAAATATATTTTCTTGATAAAATTTTAATTGCAGCATTGGTAAGTTTAAAAAGAATATTAAGGAATTTGTTTCTGTGAAAATAAAGAAAAAACTTTGGAAAGTAAGTTGGTGGCTAGGTTTTCATTTCTGCGCTGGCTGGATATTGCCAGAGGACAGCTGGGGGCAGGGTGCACTTGGGGCAGGGTATGATACACTTGCATTTTCAGTACAGTGTGTGTGTTCACACCCACTGAAATCACAGTGCTCCTGCTCATGGTCAGCACCGCAGGCTTGGGAGAGAGGCCATTCAGTGCTGGCAGTGGCAGTGCTCCGCGCATGTTGGGCAGCCCAGCTCCTCCACAGTGGTTCATCCCCGGGCTCCTCCTGCTGAGTGGCTGCTGCTCCCTTGTTCATGGTTTTACATCGGGGTGGTTAGCAGGGACCTCACTGATCCTGTCACCCCCAGCCAGTCTCTGGCTTTTTCCACATCTAAAGCCAATAAGCAGACAGCTTGCTACTGCTTTCTAGTCTCCCACCCCAAAGGCGTTGCAAGGATGTCAAGTTGGTTGCAGTTAATCTGTGCTTCTCTCTTGCGCGTACCTACATTAGTAGTGTGGGCAGATGTTGTTCAGACCTCATTTTATCTGAGCACTGCTTTCAGCTAGGGTTTACTCCATGACATTTGGCATGCTGCGTTTTTCTATTTGTAAAATGGAGATAATGCCTGTTTTCATTCAGAGAATATTTCCTTCAAAAATACATTTTTAATGCATTTTCACCTATGCAGTGCAGTGGCTGTCTCCTAGCAGTGTGTAAGGAGTGGGTGTGCATAGCGCAACAGGACTCTTCATGTAGTCTCTCAGCATCACCACCCCCTGCTATGAATAGACAGAAATTTTGTAACTGGTGGTGGTCATTTAAAAGCTGTGTCTGGTGTTGACAAGAGGTATGAGAATGCCACTGACTTTCCTTTCAGAAAGCAAACTGTTCTTATTTCACATTTTAGTTGTGATAAGCTTTACATCGTGAAACAGAATTGTGTTTAATTTGGAGACATCTCTAACATACATTAGGTCTGAAATGATTGTTTAGACTTTAATTTTCTAAGACACTAACTGGTGTCTTGTAAATGAGATTTACTGTAAATCATCAATGCTTCATCATGCTGGTTTTATAGGAATAATTCCAGCACATTTGATTTGTGCTAGAATTGCAATTACTAATAACCGTTCAATGTCTGGTGTTAGCACCACATTACTTGCTGATACTGATAACTTTGGGGAATGTTAAGTAATCAGCAGTTATCATGTGCTTCAGAAAATATGTTTCTTACAGCTGTCTTTTTTTTAGTTGCGTTTTCTCCAATGGAAATTTTCAGCTTTTTTATTAAAAAACAAAAAAAAAAATCAAAAGCTTCTTCAAATAAGTTTAATTCCATACGGATGGGGCAACATATTTGGACTTTCAATTTAAAAAAAAAAAAAAAAGTGATACTAATATGGTGGTAGGCACAAACCCTGGCCAGTCCTTTAATACAGTAGACCAATGGAGAAGGCATTAGAAAAAATGAATTAACTGTTGAAATATTCATGGTTCACAGTATGGTGAAAAGATAGAAAATTGAGCTAATGCGAAGGCAATAGATTTGCTTTTTTAATATTTATTTATATATTTTTAATATCATTGCTTTTGTTTTTTTTTTTTTTCTTTCTTGTTGTCTAAAGATGTTATTTCTATGCCTCACCACAGTATTTTTGTGAAGGGATTTTATGTTCAGAGATTCTTATTAGCTGTTATGAGAAAAAGTTTAAGTGCTAATATCACTGTTACTTTGATTTTTACTTCCTCTGAAATTGTTTTTTTAGTAAAATACCCTCTCCCGTGGTTCTTTGAATCCTGACATGTGTGTGGGTTTTTTATTTTTGTTTCCCAGCAGCTAAAGAGGCAGTAGGTTTGATTTGGCAAGTCATTTGGAAAAGGAGGAGTGGAGAAGTGCCCTGTAACTGCTGAACAGTAAGTGCCTGTTTTACCTGCTATTTTAGCTGCAGAAGTAAGTAGGATACGCAGATGGATCGGTATGAAACTTTTATAATACTGAGAAGCATATAAAAATGTGCGCACATGGATGTCTAACTATTCTGAAGCTGAAATACTTTTTTTAAAAAAAGGCCAAGAAATCTGCTTGGATGTAATTTTGGATCAGGTCATGAGCAGTGTTGAGGTACAGAGTAAATTATTGAAAGCCAAAACTGAGAAGTGTGTTAAGTGACATTCTGTTAAATTGATTCAGATACTAAGTAGTTTTAAATATTCAGTATTGAAAGTCTCTAAAATTAGAGGGTGCAGTTTGGATGTGTGCACACAACTCTGCCCTTGGAAACCAGGAACTAATTGAATAAAGTCATGCCTGTCAGCTGTATTTGCATGCTACTAAAAATGCCATTCTGTTTTACACTATAAATGGCTGTCAACTTTATTTGCAGCATGCTTGTCTGTTAATTCAAATGCTTTTTTGAATCACGTCAGATCAAAATTTCTTTTCCAAACTGCAGGTGTTAACTGCTTTCTATTTCTCCCCAGGAGAAAATATCTCTGCAGCAGAGAGCAATATATAATAATGAATCTTACAGGGTAGATTTGGATGTGAGAAGCTAAACTGGTACACTAATGTATGAAGCTCACTTAAAAATGTTTAGATATATTTGCAAGTATATTAAGCACTTAAGCTGCTGTTTGAGGACAGTCACACAAGAAAAATAATTAAAATCTGTACCTAATATATCTTTAAAACCTTTACTACTTCAACAAATTAGTTGAAAAATTAAATTTTTGCTTTTGTTAGAATTGAAAATATGAAACCAGCTGAGGCAGTTCATAATACTTGGTTGTAGTTTTATTAGCTTAGGAATTATGAACATGGCTTTTATATATTGTAGTGTCTTTTGTTTATACACAAGTGAAGGGAAGGAGAGTGCCATAAGATCTCCCTGACTGGGACAAGCTGCTCTCTGCAGTTTTTTGAATACACAGAATCTTGGTCCTTTTAGAACAACAAACAGCAGGCTTGGGAAGCAAAGGAATAGTGTTGTGTTTTAGTGGAGTAGGACTATCTGGAAGCAGTATGGAGTATTTTTTTTGTGCAGATGTAACTGGGATGCAGATTGGACCCAGTCAAACCAATATGCTTGCTCATTGCTATCAGATACATGGCCCCCAGCTGTGTTCCTCCCTCTTTTGTGGTAGCATGTCTGATGCTCATTCATTCCCTTGGGAAGCCAGCTGAAGCACAATAACCAGAGAAAAACTGACTCAGTCAAAAAGCTGAAAGGTTTTCTGTCCATTAAGTGGGTTAGATTGAAGTGAGATGGCAGGAAATGAGAAAAAAACCAGAGGAAGTAGACTGCATATTTCAATAGCTCTGGAGTGTTGGAGGAAATCGTCTGTCTTGCCTAGCCACAACCTTCTTCCATCCATGAAACTTAAGTTCAATATCTCTGTCTCTGAGGGACTGCACACCTCCTCCTGCCATCTCCCTGGGCTTTGGGTGGAAGCTAACTTCAACTGCTGAATAATGAATACTGGTTTGCTAGAAAGGAAGGAAGGAACTGAGAAAGTGAGAGAATTGATAAATTACACACACTATAAGGGTTGTAGGCTGATAATGGAAGATTGGGGGTTCTTTTTAATAAATATTACATATTTTAGGAACGGCTGTAATAATATAGGCTATCTCCTGTGGTTGGTAGATGCATGACTTGAGAAGTTATCTCAAAACAAGTTGCCATAGGGATATAGTTGCATTACTGTGTTAGAAATCAGTGCCAAGGCTGTGTGTTAAACAGCAGCCATTGAACTGTAAGAATGAAAGAAGCAAAAATAAAAGCTTTCAATAAAATATTGGAAAGAATGATGAAGATGATAAGACTTCTAAACTCTTTGCCTGAATTTTGGGGATAATAAGAGAGCTGATGACCTTATTGTCAGAAATAGAGATTCTGATCTTAGGTTATTGGTACAAATCCTGCCTAGTTCAGCAGGATCAGAAGAGTTGCTACCTAATAATTTTTCTACACATTTGGTGCTAATTATGCTCTTGTTAAAGTTTTTAATGGAAGAGAGGAAGTAGCTGTGCTGTGGGTCTGTAGGATGTTTTCTCCTGTATTTCCAGAAAGACCTTTTCAGGACAGAACCACAACACATTTGAGTGAATTTGTGTCAGGGATAAAGAAAAGTTGCTTTGACATTAGTTATCTGGGGCCTTGTCTGTGCATATGAGAAGGTTCATGGTTTCTGGGAGTGTTAAATCCATGATGAACAGTGATGGTCTGTGCAGAGTGGGAGTATATTGACACCATTAGTACATAACTGTCACTGTTTTTATTTAAGAAATACTGATAAATTAAGATGAGCTGTTGCTATTGTGTGTTGATGTTATTCTGGTGGTTGGTGTTATTCTGGCATGTGTATTTTTGATGCATTGGATTTTATGGTTGAGTGTCAAAATAGAAGTACAACTGTCTCAAATTGTTTGCTTTCAGTCATTTATTTTGGTGTTGATAGATTGATGCCTTGTAGGCTGTGTCTTACTACTAGTGTGTGTAGTCAGCTCCCCTGGAGTCCCATATCCTTGCTCTCTGGTGAAAATGCAGTAAAAAATGAGTAAGAAAAAAGTGTGGTCACTGGTGCATTACTGTCGTGCTATTACTAAAGCAGCTGTAGTAGATGAGATGGAGCTCCATCTGTCTATGACTTCCTCATCTAAATTATCAATATTGGTTGTCAAGAAGTGATTTCTATTTTTGCTATTGATGGAAGATAGATACCCAGTAGAAGGTGGATTTCAGATATGCATAAATCGAGAGATGTCCCTGTACTTAAATTCCTTGTGTTTAGAGTGAGATACTGTATGTATATACCTAATTACATAAAAACGGTATGATTTTGGTTAGTTACAGTCCACATAATGGAAACAGTGAAGCGTAGAGCATGAACGGAGAAAAAAACACCAACTCACAAGATTTTTCTGTTTAGCTATGTAATTTTTTTTGGCAAAATTTTCTTATTGGCAGAAGTGGATTAGCTTTCTCTCATGTATGTAAGGCAAAAGATCTAAAGGGCATGGCAAAAATGAATAGGATGTATGCTAGAAGAAAGTATAGCTAGGTAGTGGACCTAATATTATTAAGATGGCTCAATGCTTTGCATCCATTTTTCACTATAAGCTACAGTAAATTAATTGCTGCTTTTGGGAGGATATGGAGATTACATATTTGAATGCTTTACTATCCGAGGTATTTTCAGTTTATCTTACAGTGTATATATAGTATATATTTATCGTTTAATAATAGAGTTTTAAATAGGAAAATTATGTAACAAATGTTCATGCATTAAAAGTTTTGTCTCCTCGTAGCAGGCCAGATTTCTCAGGCATTTGTTTGAATACATGCTGAAATAAATAGGGTTGAACTCTTGTCACTTAATAATGCATTGGTCTGTTCTTGACCTTTTCTACAGAGATGGATGGATAGATTTAAATGAGCTCTGAAAAATTACCTTACATGTGTATCAGTGTACATGTAGTGTCTGAGCACAGTGCAGGCAGCCATTTGCATTTTTACCCAGATTCCTGGTCATGTTGTGCAGCCCAGGCTGAGTCCTTTGCTGTCAGAGCTGGAGAGATGCTGTTTACAAAAAGTAACCGCTCTGATATGTATTCCCCATTTACAGACAAAAGAACTAGAAATATAAGCATCAACTAAGCAGCTATGTTAGAAGTATTTTGGGTTCCTGTTTACGTTTTTCCTTTTTTTTCTTTTTTATTCTATACACCTTATTCAATTCAACCATTTCTTGTATGATTTTAAAGTAAAAATTCAGATTTTGAAAGACGAGATCTAAAAAATAACCAAGTGGCACACTTTTTATTACTTTAAAGCTTGGATTCCAAACTGACCAACACAATTAATTATGAAAACACTTGTAGAAGGTAGCACTGCAGTTCAATGAATAATTCTCCTTTAAATCCTTTCCCTAGTGTTTTCCAAGAGTAATGTTTACAGTGTAATCTAATATTGAACTCGTTTTATTATTTCCTCCTATTGATTTAATTAACTGAGGTGAAGACTATCTGTTTTCATAAAATGTTGTAGAAAGTATTAGGTAAATTGTTACAAAACCTAGTGTAATCCTATAAAACTTTGAATTTACTATTTTCTTAACTCCATGCCTTATATTAGAAGGCTCTCTAGAGGGGAGAAAAAAGTATTTAACTCTGGAAAAGTTGAACAGATGAGTGTTATTTTTTACTCTCTGTTATTTAGGGAAAATACTATAAAATATTATTATTCTATTAAGTCAGTGTTGATTTAGAGCTGTAATTCTACAGGAATCTTATTTATTTTCATTACCTTTGGATTAAGTACTGAATGTGACATCCTTTATTGGATATTTACATCTCTGTGTGTATATGTATCTTTTTATGTGTCTGTTTACCTTTTCATGCATAAGAAATCCACATTATTACAATAATCATGTAAGAGCTCTTCATCTTCATGCAAGGGGCACGCATAAGCGTTAAACACCAGTCAGCATTGCTTAAATCTGACATGAGTATCTTTTACAGACTCTGTTCAGTCTCAAGATGTGTAATTCTAGCAATGTCAGCACCTCAAAATTCAGAGTTTTAGAAAGAAAATTAATATTAAAGTTTTAAAATTACAGCAAGCTGCATGATGATGTGTAGAAAGTGACTTCATAATAATGAAAAAAACTCAGTGTTGTTCTGCTCCTTTGAGAGAAGGGTCCCCTCAGAACACAAACAAACAAACATTTCATTGTTGTTTCTTCAGTCTAGGGTGGGGTTTGGGATGGAGCATCACTGCTATACTAACTCTAACTCCATCAGCCATTACCTGGGAATTAAAGATGTTCGTGACACACGTGTTGGAGTAGCCCCTTAGTCTCCTATTTGCTAAGTTCCTTTAGCCTCCTATGCAAACAATTTCTCTATCAAGAAGGAATAGGCCTGAAGCTTCCTTAATGCTATTTTATCTACATCAGATCAGAATCATGAACTTCTGTTAGCATTTTAAGCTTTTCTAATCACTGTGGGTATTTTCTTGATACTGCTGTTCTGTTTTGAGGCTTGTGGCAGTTTGTTTTGATAATTGTTACTTCTTTTAATTCTCAGAGGGTGATGAAGGTTTGCAAGTAGCCTCATCAACAGCCCAATCCCTTTCTAGTAATAGTAGATCTATGCTAGTGTATGTCAAAATTTATGTATCCTTATCAATGAAATACTAACTTACTTTCATCAAAAGTAGGAGATAGCCTGTGAGGAAACACAGCACACTGAAATGCGAGAGAACAACCACTAGTGAAAAACTTGAATCTCGCTTTGATTGGTTGGTTAGAGATGAAATTTTGGTTACACAATTTTGAGTTATTATTTCTCTTGATTTGTTTTCATAGCAGATATTCCAGGCTTTATAAAAAAAATTATCTGGAAACTGTTACATTTTTAGATTTATTTGTCATTGTTGTATTACTCATTAAATTATGCTCTCTCTACTAACTCCATTGATAGACTATTTTAATAAATAAGATATAACTTATTACAACTTGTCCATAGTTAGTTTACATGATGCATTTAGGTACCTCATTCTACCACCTTTCATGACTTGCTTGAATAGAGTACTCTGGGAACAGTGTAGTTGTAAGCACTGTCAAATAAGGCTCAAAATGAGATTGATATACACGTTTTTGCTCAGAAACTGATATTTCCTGTGAAATGCTTTCCCTCTTAAGGTGAGAGTGTCATTTTTCTGGCTGTTCTGTCCTGACTGTGGTGTTCTTTTAATGATGATGGATGAATGCAAAACCCTCTTCCTGCTGCTCACTTACAGAAACAAAGCTAAGTTCCAGAAAACATGTAAGTTACATTTTGAGGCACCCTCTGAGTGCAAAGAATCCTTTTGTTTTTTGTCCGTTAAGCATACTGTGAATGATTCCTTGAAGACCTTCAAACCACATTAGAAAGCCTAGTATCACATACCATGCCTCTTATTTATGGAAAATATGAAAATGGTCTTACAGTGTTTCACCTCCATTAGACTATTATTAATGTGTTAATGGAAGACAAACACATTTTGAAACTGAATGCTGCATTCTTAAATTTCCCTGGTGTGTTTAAGTATATAATGTTATTTGTCTAAAGAAGCTGTTCTTCCAGATCCTCCATTAAAATACCAGTGACCCAATTTTTAAAAAGTTCAGTTTTAAGCTTAGTTTTAAGCAGACAATCCCATTAATGTGAATGAGCTTTTCATTAATAGGCCTAAAGTTAAGTAAGTCTTTTTTTGTTCGTACATCAGAACCTAAGATGTGATCCTTCTACTTAACCTTGATTCTCCTTCCCCTTCTGTTTCTGAGGATTTGATGGTGTTATGGCTTAAACATTAATTCTCAATTTATCTACCTATTTTTCTGTTCCTGGGAAGTTGCTTGGAGAAGAATGGAAGCTAAAACTTTCACAAGAATGCAATGAAGGTGCATTATAAAAAGTCTATGGCAATTCAGTGGGATTAGTATATTTAATACATTTCACTGTTTAAACCTTAATACAAACTAGTACATGAAATTTTTCAGCTGTATAAAAACATGAATTTGTCCTAAGACCATGTGTTTAACTTCAAATTAAAAATCATATACACTCACATTTCTAGAGTAATGGAGAACTATTCAAGCAAGAACACTGAAGTGATTTATAACTAGGCAAGAATAATAGAGGAATAACATAAAAGTTACTAAAGACTACCTTGGTTGAAATGAAGGACAGGATCTCTTCCTCGGAAAAGAAGCTTAGGAAGAACAACCTGAAATAAAAGCATGGAAATATGTCTTCCCGTTCTGAAAAGATGAGTGAGAAGGAAGATGACTTTGTGTGTTTTAGTATCAGTACATGATTCATTTTTTAAAAATTACTTTTATGTGCTTACATTCATGAATGAGTTTAATGAAATGCTATGCATTTGAAGATGCCAGTACATGCATCAGTATTGAAAGAATTAGATCTTTTCTTTTTTTTTGTGTGTCCTTTTGTGACAAACTACTGTTTTGCTTTCCTGAAAAATAAAGTGGTGACAATAGTCTCAACAACAACAAAAGAACATGTTGCCATCGTCTTCATGTCAGTATTGACTTCCACTGGTAGCTGGACATAGTTATTTACCAAATACACATTTATTTATATATTTACCTGTTTTTCAAATACCACACTATGTAACAAAAACTTTGTCAAGAGAGAAAAACATCCACTCATTCTTTGTACCCATTCCCCTCCCCTAAAGAAAGGAATAAAATGCACATATGTTACAATGCAAATAAGCATGCATATAAGAGTATTTTTAGTTTCTGTTAGAAAAAACACAAGATTAAAGAAGTTATCAGTTATAATTAGTTAATTTGTTGAACTGAAATTTATTAATTGCACCTATAAAGAGTTTTTAATGATTGGTTTTGTTTTGTTTTTTCTTTTCATAATTTAGAGCAATTAAAATGGGAAATTAAGTAAAAAAGAATTTATTGGGGAAGTTCTAGTTAGAAAAATTGTAACAGACCAGTGCAACTACTAAGAAATGGGACCTGCAGAGATTTTGTTCACATAGGTACACACATACATACGCATATCTATGTGGAGGGTGCTTGCATGTGTGTGTGTTTATACAGCCTTCAAAAATCAGAGTATTTTTAAACGGAAAAAATATTTCCTTTATCTTCTGGTAGCTATAGATGCTAGTACTTAATTAGAAAAAAATGAACTTTAGAACTACAGAAATACTTGCAAAGAATTAGTTGTCTTTTCCTTGAAGTCACTGTTTTCCTGTTGATTTCAGTGGATTTATAGAATTTTTTACTTACAGATTATTTGGTCCTGGATTATGCTTGGATGTAAATTTCTGAAAATTATGGGATGGATTTACTAAATGAATAATGGAGGAGTGATCACAGGCAGGCGTACTTCAAAGTATCAAAGCAGACATTAAAGATGCTTTGCCATTATAATAGCAGAAAGGATAGTTCTGATAATATATTTTACTTGGAAGACTGTGATGCACTTCTAATATAGCTGTGCATAAACATTTAAATACACTCTCCTAAGAAATCATGTAAAATACCACAGTCAATTCCATGTCTACAGATCTCACTTTGAGATCTTTTTCATTTAACTTTTTGGTTTGGGTTTCACCTGAATTTAGTATATCATTCCTTTCTGAATTTGCAATATAGCAAACTAGAGAAATTATGAAAAGGTTTTCTTGGGATATTTTGGAAATTTTCAATATCTGTAGTGACTGCACTGATGGAAGATGCAGAAGTTGTTTCTTACATAGTACAAAACATTTTCATGTTGATGTCCCATCACAGAAAACCTAGTTATCTGGATTTGGGGAATCCTCCAACATAAGAAAGATTTCAAAAATAAGATACTCAGAAAAAACCCATTCCAGTAGTCTAGCTTTACCCTAGGGTGAAAAGTACAAGTAAATACTTGATGCTTGTGTTCATTTCTACTACAAAGTGACAATAAATATACTTACTGCTACAAACAAAGCTGTGATTTCTTTCAAAGTAAAAGAACATTTAAAATCTGACATGCAGAAGTGCATTTACTCAGTCTGTTCAGTCTTCTGTAAGACATGTGGAATTTTTCTAATTATTAGAGATTTCTTTCTTGCCAAGATAACAAAAGTAGGTGTCTCAAATATTTCTGTATTTGCAACACTAATTATCCACAGAAAAATTCCAACACCGAATTACCTTTTTTAATTTTTTTATTTGTTACTTATAGAGAGACACTTCCTGTTTACGTACCCACAAACACATGCACATTTATCTGTATGTCCTTCCTTCATCCATCTGGACAAACCTGCCTTTGCAAGTTATGTGACTGCTTTGTATATTAATTCTCACTTGTGAATACTTTGCAAACTGAGTTGCTAAGTTATATTGTTTGCATCTAACAGATAACATATTTTACTATAGATATCTATGAGGATGCTGTGACATTCCATCTGAAGAATTATGAATAACTCAGTCTAAAATGGAACCAAAACCACTTATTGATGGAAGTGATAAATTGAGAAGTCTGATGATTTAATACTGACTAAGCTGGAAGAGTGAGAAAAGAAGACAGGAAGAAAAAAATAGAAAAAAAAAAAGTTATGCTCAGTATTTACATTTCCAGAGAGAAGAGAAAACTAAACATAATCAAAGGATGAGTGCAGTCAAAGAGAAATCTAGTTAGTACTGTGTAGAAGAAAAATATTTTTAGGGAAATGGCAAGAAAACATACTAGCAGCAATGTTGTGTGGTTGACAGTGATTATAGCATGTTTGGCAGAAGTAATGTCACAGAAGAAATCAAAGACTTAAGGAGAGCTCAGTTAAAGTGTGATGTGAAAAGGCAAGTTTTTAAACACAGACTTCAAATTTAGACTCAACATATATGGATGTCTCCTTTTGGCTTTATTTATGATATTTATTTCTACAGCTGCATAAAAGAAATCCTGGAACTGCCAGTGACTGTTGAACAAAGCTCCTATTCACCTTTGTGTCATTTAAAATTATTCCTTTTCTTCAGTGTTGGATTCCTGGGTGTTAGTTTTACTTCTGAAGATGATTTTCTTTTATGGGTTTTTTTGTGACTTCCATGATTCCTTTTTTTATTTGAACTGAAGGGTATAGATCTAAGGAACGACTTGATTCAGCAGTTGTAGGAGTTGATTCACTTCGTACACCTGTGAAACAATAAGCAGAGATTAAATGAACTGATACCACTTAATTATAGGCTTCATTAAATGTATTTGTATTCAAAAATTAATCTAGGCCTGCAGAAACTTTAACAGAATCTATGGAGGTCTAAAATGAAGAGAGGAACCCTGGCGTGTGTTATAGATGATCTGAAAGGGAAAAGTTGTTAGGTGGCTTCCTCCAGGGGTTCCTCCATCATTCCAAGGAGAAGAGCTGCCAGGCCTCTCTCCAGCTCCAGGAAAGATGTGCGCTCTCCCAGCGCACCAGACAGTGCGAGCCAGACACTAATACAGTGCAAAACCCATGATTATTGCTCTGCTCCAAATGGCAGTGGTCAGGCACTGGGCTGCTCTACAGAGATCTCTAAATAACATTGATCACATGATTTGCTGCCTTCTATATCTCTTCTTCCTCTCCCATTTCATCTTTCAGGTTCTTCCATTTTACCATCTTCTTGTCCCCTCCCAAATAAACAACTTGCTCATAATAACCTTTTCTTTATTTGTCTTAGTTTTTCTACAAACTCGGTATTTCTGGTAGTGTTTCCTAGGTAGTCTCAACTTTAAAAAATATTTCTGAGATAGTTAGCTAGGTAATGTGAACCTTGCAAGACTTGGCTCTCCAAAAGAGCCCCCATATTCTTCTATAATGGTCTGTAATGTTCAGCTGCTTCTTACACAGGTTCTGTGAAATCCAGTGTCCTGATCCAATGTTGGGGGAGGTTTCGATATGATCCCAAGAGTGAGAGTAAGACACAAACAAGGTCAAATGCCGTACACCCAAAACAGGTTTTTATTATTGAAAAGTGAAGAGGGGTAGTGATAGGACAGAATGGAAGGAAAAGACAGAAATAAAGCAAGGATATGGGATAGAGTCACAAGAATAGTCACCACCATGGATCCAGCGGTGTCCCATTGGTCCTCAGTCTTCAGATCTTCCATGATGGGTTCACACTGAGAAAAGTTTTCTGTTGCTTTTTTAAGTTCATTGGATCCGCTGATTAGCATATCTGCCCACCTTTAGGGTTTTTTTCTCTGGTCTCAGTTTTTTGCTGCATTGGGCTTCTGGGGCAGAAATGCTCGCCTCTTACTTGTTCATTAGCAATGCACGCATGGTGTCTGGCGTACACAACAGAATCACAAATGGCTACACAATGGAGCCACTGATAAACATTTGGTTTCACTCAGTCCATGTCTCCCCCTTTGAGGCTTACTTAAGGAGTTTGACAATGCAACTGCAAGGGCATGGGGGTGGGTGCATCCTTCCATACAGTCCTGCTTCCTTGGGTGACATTCCTTAGACTAATCCAAAGGCTGCAGCAGCTTGTCCTTGAGGTTTGCACAGACACAAGCAAGCTTTGAGACAGTCATTTGACATTTCAGTCTCTCACATCCAGCCATTCTTCATGACTCTTGTCTATAACTTCTTACATTGTTATCTGTTGCGACCAGTAGGTTTTGTCATATCTGATGGTTTATGACCTCCTGTTCAGTTAGCTAAACCCCAGGCTATGTGTCCTCTTTCCGACAAGCTTCTCTGCAGCTAAACTGTTGCATCCAGCCTAGAAGCTGACCCTGCTTTGAGCAGGGTGTTGGACTAACTGATGCCCAAAGGTCTTTCCCAACCTGTTTTAGAGGGTTTTGTGATGTTACACACATTGTGTCAGGATGTTGTAAAACAGGTAGATAAAGTCCTCATGACAATTTCACTGAAGACAGGAGCAACTTGCTTTGGTTTCATGAAGTGCTCAAAACAAATTCAAACTCAACTATAATTCAGATTACTGTTTCTTCTTTGCAAAGAATAAGAAAAAAGATCTTCAAATTTTTCATTATTTTGCCAGTAACTGACCTGAGGAGATGGTCTTACCTGTCAAAAGTTGGGCACTATCTGACTTCCTAATGCTGATTTCTCAAAAACTGAAGTCCATAAAAGGCATTCTGAACACTGAAATATTTTCATAAATTCCCCTTTTTGTGTATTGCTGTAATTAAGGATTTTTTCATATTTTTGTTGTGGGTTTTTGCTCCTAGTACACTTAAAACCATATTAATATAGATTTAAAAAAAGATAGATACGCAAGATGCTCTTACTGAGAGAAGAAGTTGATGCTCAGTGCCACTGAACTTTAAGTAAAAGCTTACCTTTGCTGAACTTGGAATTTTGCAGTTCACCTAATGGGAACTGAAGTTTTGCCATTTGAATC
Organism: Strix aluco; assembly: GCF_031877795.1. Lineage (NCBI taxonomy): Eukaryota > Metazoa > Chordata > Aves > Strigiformes > Strigidae > Strix > Strix aluco. The sequence goes on along the minus strand of NC_133931.1, from coordinate 84,383,408 downwards.
TAGCACACAGAAAATGAGCTAAATTAGTCATAATCATGGTGGACAGTGATAAACAGTGCAACATGATTACTATTTGAGGAAAAAATCTGTAAGTTGCATTAAAAACTAGCTCATTTTAAATGTTAAAACATTCTATTTAAATAAAAAATGTTTTTATTAAATTGAAGTGGCTTAACTACCTTATCTCAGTTTTATTTTCCTTTATTATTTCAGTAATTTGCTACATTAAAAATGGAACAAAAGATCTGTTTTTCTTCCTATCTTGTGAAGTACATAAAAAAGTAGAAACAATGGTAACAATTTATGTTTTGATTCAAAATGAAGAGAATATTTGGCCAGTAAAAATGTGGTTTAGTTATTTTCTATATTGAAATATATCATATTTTAGGCATAGTTTCTCACTGCTTTTGAAACACTGGAAAAGGAATGTTTTCAAATTTCAAGCATATACAGTAAGATTTGTTTAAAAGGATTGGTCATTTAATATTTTTCTCTAAAACACTGAGAATTAAGTTTATGTAAACAATAACGTATTTATCACCCTTCTAAGAAACATATATATACTGTATATTATGTATTACCAACATTTCTATAACAATAATATAATGAATAATATACATGATTCTAAGGAGTTTCAAGTACAGTGCTGAGCTGGTAGCAAACTATGGGACGAAAATGTCTTTAACTTTTTCTTAAGCATCTAATGTCTACATGGGGCCTCCCTTCCCTTTCTTTATATTTTACCAGTCATTTGGGATGCTACCATAGCACTCAGGGATCTCTTGCTATTCATTTTTGAGAAATAATTTGTTAGGACAAACAGTACTTGTGGATTATACACAAGTGAGCTGTTGCAAGTTCTTCCTATTTAAACTGGGTAATTGCTCATCAGTCTCATGTATTTTCTTTGTTCTCTGATTGGGTGACCTGACCTTTATAAATGGGAGGAATGACTCAAGAAATCACTGAAATCTTTATTCTGCTAGCAAGTTCCTCGGGAAGAGAAACAGCACAGAAGAAAAGCCTCTGCTGCTTTGGGAATGTAAAAGGACCTTTGTGCTGTCTTTTTATCTGTATTATCCTTGACTAGCTACATGGACTCCCAATATAAACATAGATAGATTGGACTCTGGTTGAGGAAAAGAGAAAGACGTCAGTCAGATTCATGAATCATCTCTCTCTGTTTCACAGTTGTTCCTTTCACAGCAGGTAATGGCTAGCATGACTGTGTGTGCAATTATAGAAAACGGTGGCTGGATTTTATCTGACTAATTGTGTTGTTACTGTGTCATGGTTCTGACAGTCACTCTCCGTGCAAATCATATGGGCATAGTTGCAAAAATTATTTCTTCAGTCACTGATTGTGGCAGAGCACTTTTGTTATCCTGAAGTTGCTATGTGCCTGCTTATCATATATGAAATAGTTTTGTACGAGAACAGGCACTGAATCCCTTAATCTTGTTTTAATGTCATATTTTCACTAATTATTCATTGTAGCATTAATTGCCTGTCTACATGTATTGCTGTTTGCACATTAAGTACTTGTTCTGTTTTGTTTACAAACTTTGCAGATCTCCCTTGGTTCAAGGAAGATCATGTGTTCCTCTACTCATTTGCACTCTTTCATAAAATGTATTTGCTCAACAGGGTAACAAATCCATTGGTTTGTAGAGTTTAATAGTTTCCTGTACCCGTTCATTAATATAAGAATGCCTTCTAATAACCCTCTTCAACGTATTTTCTAAAATCAATGAGTCTTTTAAATCGTCTCTACAGTTAAGAACTCACTGGAGCCATTTATTGCTAAAGGCAGCATAGCAGATGACAGCTCATCTTGCACATCATCTAACCAAAGCATTAATTAGATACACTTTTAAAAATCCCATTATGACAATAAAACTTGAATTCCATAGTGGTTCTGATGTATTTCCAATATAACAGTACAGGTACGGATCTTATGTGTCCTGCCTATTTGTATTCTGGCAATGAAAACCTTTTTTCTGATGGTAATTTCAAGGGCTGATAGGGTTTTGTTATGGGGCGTTGCTGGTTTATATGTAAAAATTGATTTTTTTTTTTTGTATATAAAGGACTGGACATCCCCCGTTTTTTAAGATTTCATTGTTGCTTTTGATTAAAAACAAACCATTTCTCTTTGAGAAGCATTTTTTAAAAAATAGTTAAAGAGGTTATCTTTATTTTCGTGTCATGTTAGTGTGCCCAGTATCCTGTATTTCGGTCATGTAGTATCAATCTTCTTTGCCATATAATGTGCTGGATTAGTTGCCTAGCTGTAATGTGGCTAATTTTTACTCTTTGTCAGTGGTGACATCCATCCCAGTTGATGCTATCCAATAAGAAATCCATTAAACCTTGTGTTTAGTGATAAGCTACACATAGGACCAGAAGGAAGTACATTGATCACTAGTCCACATTGCTTTTTATAAATTCCTTGAACTCCTGTTAAAGCTGGTATTTTAAGACCTTGGTACAAGACAGTCTTGTTTATTAAAAAGGAATGATAAAGCAGGTGCAAGCCCAGTAACTATTCCGAAGTTTCTTTTGCCACAAGCTACATTAAAACCTTTTGAATGTTTCTTGTGACTATTTGTCTCCTAAGGCTGTTTCACCTTTTCACACTCTCCATTCATCCTCACGGTGCTGTTAGGTAGGGTTCCAGTGGGGTTTTGTCCTCTGGGGAAGACCATCTAGATATAACACTTGACTAATCTACTTTAACCTAGGTATTATCAGGAAGTAGTTCTGCCCAAGGCTGCTTGCCCTAGCTCAGCATTTCTGTTCACTTTTAATTGCAGGAGCTGCTGGGCTTTCCTTCCAACTTTCTTTACAACAAAATCTGAATTCCAGTTCACATGCCTCCTTCTGTAAAGAATGTGGGACCTCTTCTATAAATAATCTCAACAGCTTTTATTCATACCATGTCTATTCCACTTTACGATCTCAGCTAGTTTAAGTGAGCAACCTATTCTAGACAACAAGGTAACTTTTAAATGCCTGTTAAGCTAACAGGGACTCTGGATTCTCAGCAGCTTTAATACTGGAGATAAAAGACAAGGAACAATGAAAATGAACTTTTATCTAGAACTTGAATCAAACCAATGCTGGCTAATTGTTAGGGCTGCAGCCAGGATTTTAAAGGAATATTTTGAAATTTTTTATTCCATCTTGACAAAATAGTTAGAACTAAAAAAAGAAAACTAGAAATGTCAGTGTGTTAATGCTGGATGAAAAGTTGTCTCTGGCCTTATCTTCTTCCTTTTTCAGTCTCGAGATATTATTAACATAATATGTTTACAGGGGAAAAGATAAGACTAATATGTTGTGCTAGAAATAAAGAAGAGTCCATACTTGTGCTGTGTTGCAGGTTTAGGTACAAACTGTCTAAAATCAAACCTATAATGCAAATAAGAACAAAACCACAAACTGTTTCAGTTAAGCCTCTGAAATTCAAATTAATTTAGAACTAAGAACATATTCAGCAGTTGCAACCCAAAGGAATGGCTAAGCTGTATTTTTTTGCGATCTTCACAGAAAAATAATAGTATATTGGTTTCTATGATAGAAGTTACTTAAATTTTACAGGGTTGAGTCAGTAAAACAAGAAATGTTAATTAATAAAAATCTAACAATAAACCTCATGAAGTATATCACTGAGGGTAAAGGGAATATTTGGAAATATTTGCCCTGAATGGAGGAAAAATTGGAGAGAGAAAAAGAGACATTTTTAGATTTGAAAAGCAGCCTGGACTATGAGCACTTAGGAAGAAATCTTATGTGATACAAACTGTAGAGTTAATGGAGGCTTCTGACATTGTCTCTGTGGAGCTCCAAGCCAGCAAGAGGAATGGAGCCCCATAAGTAGGGGTTATTTCATGTACATCTGTCAGTCAACATACTATTGAAAAATTAATCATCTATTACTATTTGAAATAATTTATGAATTTAAAATGATTTAATGCTAACTCTGTAGTTACTGTTACCTTTAAAAAATAAAGTGGGGAGAATAATTTATTAGTTCCTGGGCAGTGACTAATTTTGGGTATCTAATTACAACATTAAGACATGCAAAACCCATTCTGTCCTGCAAATTTTCTTTCTGTTATGTAGCATAACAAGTTACTTTCCAGAGGACCAGCAAGCTTGCTTTCCCAAATGAAAGTCTTGTGTCTGGAGTTTTGTTTTTGCTGTTTTAGAATGCTCCAAAATTTGTGATTTACATTTAATCAAACCCCAGGATGCAGCTGGTGGTTTTTGTTTCTTCCTGGGCTTTTTGTATGATTGTTTCTTTCTCTGAGGGGTAGGAGGTAAAGGGGGAGAAGAAATAAAAGAGGAGGGCATTTCTTTTGCTTTTCTTGATCTTTATTTGGGCAGTGTCAGCAAGAGTGGTATGCTCATCTAAGTAATTAATTTTACATTATATATTTCTCTGATTGTAAATTGAACCTAAGAATATCACAGCTTTTCACACATACTGCATGACAACCTGTAATAATTAAGCCTATGCAGTTGTCCTTATCCTGTTATATTACTTTATATTGTATATATGTTTTCTTTTCTGAATCAAATATTTCATCAGTTGACTTGATCTGTGAGTTGTATGTGAAAATGTGGAAGTTAGAAGAGCTTTTTGGGAATGGAAGGTAAAAAGCACAGGGAAATAAATACCTGGTTTGCACTTCCCTTGGCAATTTCAGCATACCAATTCACAGATACATATATTTTGTGTGGAATTTTGTTTGATGATTTCTGTTTTCAGTTAATGTTTCCTTTAAGTCTACTGTCTTGAACTGTATTAGCTGGATTTCTTACATTTCACAGAAATCGTACTGCTGGTTGTTTTGGTTGTTTGAAGGTCTGAGAGAAAAATCAGACTGAGAAAAATTAGGTGCCTCTTTTTTTTTGTGTAAAGTCCCATAGACCACCTCTACCAGCCTTGGGAAAAGAGAATAGAGAATATAGATGAACCATTTCCCTTCATCTACCTAGAAATTTCACTTTCTTCTGCCAGTTACCAGAGGTCCATAGGAGTACTGTATATTCTCTTGGCAATTTATGAACCTCTTATTCAGAAGGATAAACCAACAAAAAATAACATCCAATTTTTCTTTCTGATACTAGCCCATTATTCTATCTTTGATCTCCAGGTCAATACACCATTCTGCAGTGCTGAAGTATATAACACTGGAAATAGGCTAAGCAAAGGCAATGCAGAAAGAAAGAAACATTTTCCTCACTGATTATTTGTATCTAAATAATAATGTTGATTTGAAGCTGGTTGGATTTTGATAATGGAAGAATTTGATCTGACAGGGGTGAAGTCTAGAGGGCAGAGTGCAGAAGGGGAAGTCAGAAAGTATACAAGAAATGCATTTTATTACAAGTTCCATAACTAATTATCATTGTGTCACCATGGGACTGAAAAGGGTCCCTGAGGGATGTGACAAAAGATGCTGTGCTGATTGTGCATCTGCAAAACTGAATACTTCAGATAAATTCAAATATGTGGTCAGTTTGATTATGGGAGACAGGGGACACTGAGATTCAGGACAAGTCTCCACTACTAAGGATGCGTCTCCTCATGATGGTGAAGCATATACATTTTGCATCACTGTGCTAATACTGGTTTCCTGGGAATTCATTATAGTGACTTGCTGCCACACTAAACAGTAACTGCTCTGCTGTAATGATTTCCAGCAATGCTTGTGGAACTTCCCCACCTCATCTTATTTAATTATTTATTTTGATTTTAAGTCACTCTAACAGTCTCTTGAGATATACAATTCATTTTCTTGAGGGCTCCTAGGGTATAGCAATAATACAAGTCTACTCTGCAGCTGCATACATCATTATAACAAAAAACATAAAGCAGGACACTTAATCTGAAGTTGCAGACAAAAGCACTGAGCAGTGAGCATCTCAGTATGTTAGCTTAAGGCAACAGTTTAAGGGATTTCAGAAAGTTCAGTCCTTTTTCTTTAGTCACTCACAGTTCAAGTTTGTCTATTCTTTGTTTTACTGTTTGTTCTGTGTTAACTATTAAAGATCTTTCCATCTGTACTTCCCCCTGTAGACAAACTTTGCTGCCTTCATGGTAGAGTTGAGGTTTCGGGGGGGGTGGGCAGGGTTTTAATGAAAATTTATGCTAGACTTTTAGTAGGAGGGTGCTGAGTAATAAGAATGAGACCTTTGTACTGAGCATTAATTAGGCTTTGGTTTTAAAAGATGTTTACCAGAGCAAAAACACTTACAAGAATCTTCACTAAAAATCCTTCCTTTTTTAATTGTTGAATTTGTCATAGTGGAAATGATTCTCCAGCTTTCACACACAATTCAAGAACCGTTAAGGCCTGAACTTCTAAGCATGATTGTAACAGGAAGCAGATGCAGATGCCATTGTAATCTTTCTTTTTATTATCATTGTTTTAGAAAATATTTGTTCAGAATAATGAATTTTAAACCTTTAATTTGGGGGGCAGGTGTTTAACAGTTACTCTCTGAATTGAGTTAAATAACATAGTGGTTTTGGCAAAATGTAAATTCAATGCCTTCTAGTTAATGTTGATGCTAAGAAGAACAAATATTTTTGAGATGAAGAAGCCCTTCATAGTTTGCAGCTTTTTTCTCTTATTTGTTTGAAGTCATATATGACCCAGACTGTAAAATAACACAGTTTATAGGCTCCATCTTGTTTGGGTTTTTTTTTAATTTTTTTCTATGGCTGACTTCTGGGGGGGGGGGGGGGGGGAACAAAATTACGTATAGTAAATCTTGATTTGTTGGTATCTTCTGCGCTCATTTATATTTACTCTTTTATAAGGCAAGGATTTTCCACCACCCCCACAGTTTTTATAAAGGAAAGTTCAGTAGTAATAATTTCAAATACATTTTAAATGTGCCATTCTGAGAAATCTCAATGCACTTTATATACCATTTTTAACTTATTATACACTGCTTATAGTCTTATGAACTGCTCCCAGGCATTTCCCAAGACGGAAACAAAGGGAAGAAAAATAATACTTGAATGGATAAAACTGCAGCCTTATAATTTTGTGAGTTACTGCTTAATTTTAATGTACATCTGAAGTATAACAATGACTAACCTATTTAAATAGCTCATCTGTAAATATAGAAATCTTTAGAAGGAAATTGCATGCCTCAAGGCAAAAACTGATTTCTAGCAAGAATCAGGAAAGAATGCAGAAAGGCAAGGAAAGCAAGGAAGAAGAGTATATAGTTCGAAAAAAAATGTGAGACCCAGAATGTCTGGATTCTGCCCCTGGTATAACTTAGACTTCATAGAACATTTAACTGAAAAATTCCTATTAAATCACATTTGTACTTAAAGAAGGTAATAATACATCATGTTGTATGAATCTGTTCTGAAATGGGATACGAGGCTTTTAACAGACCAATAGCTTGGTCTTTGTAGGGGTTGAGGGGAGATTACATTGATATGGAAATAAGAGGGTAATACTAAATGTCTAAAAGTTTCTTTCCTCAGTGGAAAATACCATACAGAGTTTCTTTTTGACATCTTGCTCAGCCTCAAGAGACTGCAATTCTTCCTTTACTTTGGCATAACTGTCCTGAACTAAGTAATAGCAATGGAAAATATGTCCTTTCTGCGTGTTTCCAATGTACATCAGTCTTGAAGTATTCTTCCATTATTCTGATGAGAAACTGTACTTAGATGAATACAGAAGAAAGCATGGTTAGGCTTCCAGTATTACTATGGATTTGAAAGAAGCATAAGGGAAAAAAATCTGCAGCCAAAAGACAGCTGATGAGCTTTCTTTCACTGCAGTAATTTTCCATCTGATTTCTAATTTCTTGTTTGGTTCTTAGAATTTTGAATTGGTTCTGTTGGGTTTCAGTAAAACTTAAAAACAAAATTAGTTTCATTGTGTTTCTGTTTACATAACCTGTACTGGCTTTATGATACTCAAAGCCAATATTGGAAGACAGTTCTAATTTTTGTAGATTTAGTTGCATGTTTTGAGACTCCTGATTTACTGATCTTTGATATCTTCAGAGAACTAGACAGTTACCTTAGGGTAACTATTTCTCTGAGGATTAAAAGTTATTTTATTTCTTTCAAGGTACTTTGCTTTAAGTGCTACATCAACTTCCATGCATATTTTCACGTTTTACTACTGTAGTATAAAAGTTACATTTTCCTTTTTGAAGTTGAGAAAATACTGTCACTAGGAACTTGGATGCTTTTATAAAAACAATACTGATCATCTGAACAACAGTACCTGTACTTTCTGTCAGTATGAAATAATTTTGTGAGGTTCCGGTATGATATTAATTGGAATTTATGTAAAGCACAGGGTGTAAAAGTGCACGTTTTGACTGAAAGTTCCTGTCAGTATGATCTAATATTGACTCAGAATCCTCAAAGCCCATTTTGGAGGCTTTCTTTGGAAACCCGTCATAGCCTTGTTATTTTTTACCATGTTGGATCTCTCTGTGGTGTACAGAAGATCAAGAACTTACGTGAAATGAATTACCAATCACTATGTATCTAATGACACCATAGCAGTGATTTTATTTTACTGCCAGACCAAGTCAGTGGTTTGCAGGTAAAGGCCAAAGGAACTGTGCTGAATCATCCAGTTTTTAATAATGTGAATGTTTTCATAGCTTGGAAGAGCCATGCTAATTCTGAAGGTATTTTAATAAAAACAATCTGAAAACACTTTTACGGGAAAGATTGAGAAGAAATTTTAGTTACAATGAGAGTCTTTGAAAGACTGGTTAGTACAGCTGTGAGTGTAATCTAAGGTCAGAAACCTGAAAATTGCTGGTTTTAGTGATGAGTAAGTGGCTTTCTTTTCTTTCCCTATTAGATAGAAAATGGTCGGCTGTGGAACTCTATTGTGAAGACCTCAGAAGAAATATCAATTTTTCCAGTCAGCTTTTCATAATGTGAATATAATTTGAGCTTTCCCAAATGGGCAGCTAAACAATGAACAAGCAGAAAAACCCATTTTGGACTGTATTTCTGAACCAGGCTTCACCTTCTGTCTTGGGAACTTATTAAAGGATTACAGCTGAAAAAGACAAGAGAAAGAAAACCTTGAACAGGAAGCTTATCCTACCATGAGAATTACAAGTACATCTTGTATCTGCCCAGTCCTAGTTTGTCTCTGTTTTGTGCAGAGGTGTTATGGAGCTGCTCACCATGGCTCCATCAAGGTGACCAGAAATCAAACCAAACATGTAGAAGGCGAAACAGAAGTGCATCATCGTCCCAAGCGTGGATGGGTGTGGAATCAGTTCTTTGTTTTAGAAGAACACATGGGACCAGATCCTCAGTATGTAGGAAAGGTAAGGTCGTTGTCTTTTTGGTTTTGATTTTGTTTCTCCCATCCCCTGAAATGTGGCACTGATAGAGGAAAACCAGGTATCTCCTTAGATGGCACCTCCTTTTTTTAGAGGAGGACACCTCTTGGATTGCTACAAACATGCACAGTGAACTTGCCAGTTGTCTATGTATACTTTCTGTGTTTATTACAAACGAAAAGGATAAATAAAAGTAAACAGGATGAAGATCTTAAAATATGATAAAATAGAATTTCTTCTGAGCTCAGTTAAATATAGAGTGAGTGCAGCTGATCCTCTTGTATCAGATTCTAGAACCCCAAATGCATGGGGCTTAAATATGTCCCTGTTAAAGACTATTTCAGAATAAGATCTAGTTCTACTTCAGGGAATATTATACAATCTAGGCTCCATAGGGTATTCATTCCACTCTGAGGATAGGGTGGAAAAGGACTCTTCTACAGGGAAATCCTCTGTGACTTTCTTCATAAAACAAAGCAGAAGGTGTGTTACTTGTTACAGTTCCTCAGAAGCCTGTGAGAACAGGCCCTGCATTTATGTTTTGATATATACAGGGATCTTGAGGCATAAAGCTCATACTGATGCAGTTGTAGGCTGGCCAGCTGAAGTCTGGTTTATCATGTGTAATGTTATCTGTATAACTTGGGTTTTAAATCTGCATTAAAATAACACAAAACTGTATATATAGCTTTATTGCAAGATGTATGACAGATGGAGGTTCTCTCTCCCCGAATACTCTTTCAGCATTATGATAGAATTTTTTATTATGTAATCTAGATGAACCTTAATTTCCTTAATGAAAATGGAGAAAGACATTGAATATGAGGGGTGAAAAAAGTTGATTAATGGGGATGAAGGCATGGAAAAGAAATTATTTCATTTTAGTTTGCCTTCAAGTTGGGAATCCTGAAAATTATATCTTAGAGTATGAAAAATATCCAAGGAAACCAGTAGCTTCTGAAATCACAGATGTCTAGTAGCAAGGGCTTTCAAATTTGAACAGTATCATCTGAACTAAAAATAGCAAGTGGAGCATCTGTACTTAAGATGCTGTTAACACAAAGACCAAAAAAACCTTATTTACTTATGCCAACCTTAGTAAAATACTAACTATTTCAGCACACTGAAAATTGTTGAGATTTGTGCAGAAATGTAAACTGAGGAAGGACCTTTCTAAATGGAGATAGTGGGTTGCATTGAAAGAGAAGCATTTAAAATGGGTAAGGGGATGAGAAGCTATGCTTCCAGACCAATCTTGGGCTGATTAACATTTCTATGAATGATTTTAGAATAGAAGAAACATTTTACAAACTTCTTGCTGATGCAGAGCTCTGCAGGAGAATCAAAACATTGTGTGGAAAGAGCTAGATAGCATGAATAAGATTTGGATATGGAGATACAGAATAAACCTTAGGACCATAATGTGATAAAGCTCTTACAGAACAATAACATGAATTTCTGTTATACACTACTGGTTTGTCAGGTGTAAGTGACAGAGGAAGAGAAAGATCTGGTCACCAGATCAATTATTGCCTCTACTGTCATACCTTAGAGAAGGTAAATAAGATACTAAGCTGCAAAAGCTGAGACCGTCAGAACAGAGATAAAGTGGTATTGAAGCCACTGGAAAAATAATGTTAACCTGTTTACTGCTCTGATTACTTTTGACCAAGAAAAATGAATTTTTATATGAAGCTATACAGAGAAAATTGAATCCTATGGTTGGGGTGGTGGTGGAGAATAAAATATGTTTGTTTAATTACTCCCACAAATAATAGTGGAGAGCATGTATTATTCTATAACTACACATCAGAAGAAAGCACAAGAGAAGTGCCATTTAAGTTGATTCAGCTTTTACTTGAAAAAATAGGTTTTGGTAGCCATGAGTTAATTTAGAATGGCAATAAGAAAATAAATGAGATCTTGAAAGAGCCTTCTGATAGGAAGAATGGAAACAAAATGCTGAAGGGGTTTCAAGCATGCTTGTTTTTATGAAAGCATTTATAGATGTGATTGCATGCAAGAACAGAGGCCTGGATTCAGTGAGCTGAAGGATGGTCCTTTCAATTTTATGTTCCTATGATAGCATTATATATTTTCTTTCATCCTCTGACCACTGTATTAATGCAACAATTACAGAGGTCAATGAATAGGATTTCTTTTAATCCTTCGTGGTCACAATGTGACTACATGCCTTGTATGAGGACATTTCTTCCTCTGTACTTACCAATTTCACTCCCCTTTTCCTCAGAGAATTCCCTGTGGTATTCATCATAATCTACTCTGAGTACTTCACATTAGTAAGCTCATCTTTGCAGAAGCTTTGTGAGACTTAAAAACATCTGTATTCTATTTACCATTTTTTGTGATGGTTCTGGTGACCTGATTTACTGCAAAGATCAATCATATTAGCTCAGGGATATATTTTTCATTCAGAAAAAAGGAAAGTCTGGCTGAGACTGACATAATATTAGTAATTAGCAAAATTTCAGTATTGCTCATTGTGCATGAGTTCCTTTTTATTTTGAAAAACAGATGTTTTACTGATGTTGTGTTTAATTGTACACATCTTATCAAGGTCTCATTCTACATGCCTTTAATTTGAGAAGATGTTTTCATGCAAAGCACCTCAATTTATGAAGGCAGGCTATGTGAACGTGCCCTTTAATTCCAGGCTTCTGTTTGGTGGCAGCACACTATCAATTCTGTCAATTATTAATTCTGTAGACTACTCCGCTTCACTGGTGAGAGTTTTGCCATTTGAGAACTGTCCTTTCACATTTTTCACACCCGATTTGGGAGTAACATCACAGAGGCAGAGTCATTATGTACAATGCTGTTATAATGATTACAGTCATTGTCATGGAAATGCACACTGAGGACAAGAATAGGGTAGGCCTGCAATGAAAATGGTAAGGTTTCTCATTCTTATCGTGAAATGACTGTCAAGAGGATGGATTAATATACGGCCATCATCTGTTATACAGCAAGTGTTAGGACAACAAGTCATCATTACATTTTAATATCAAGCATATCCCCATTCCTCAATCATTTCTTTTCTCTAAAATATGTCATTTGGAGACTGGAAATCTGTAAAAAATTAATCCGTATTAGCCATACTCAGAAGGTTTTTATAGGTCCTGGAAAAATGAGGTTGTGATACAAATGAAAAATGATCCTTTTGTAGGTGTTAAGTATTTTCTGTGGTTTGGGGATTACTGAACCGGTTCCCTCTGCTGCACTTGGGGTAACTCTTCAATGTTTCAGGGTATGTGTTCCTAAATAAACAACTCCAAAAATAGTTTTGTACTAAAAAGGTATTTTTAAAGAATTTTAAACTACAGTCACTTCTTTTTCTAAAATGATGAATTATTCGGGGAGGGTGTCTTGAAAACTTCCCAATGATCAATAGTATCTGATAATGTTCGTTCTGACAGACCACTCATCTGTGGGTGCAAGTATGTGTGTGTGTGTGTGTGTGTGCGTGCAGTGGAGAAACTGGAAATTTGATTAAACTCAGATTGTCTCAGATAAGCAGCTTGAATCCAGATAACTGAGCTTTCATCTATATAAGACTTTTTGTCTTTTGCATCTCTCTGATGAAAACTATTCTAATGAACACATAGCTGGGAGCACTGACAGGGGCAGGGCTAGTGAATGCACTGTGGCCTGGTGAGGAGTTGGGTACAGACTATACCAGCTCAGAGCAATGCAGATTCTCCTGAGGAAATCTGGAAAAACTGGTGCTGTAGGACTGCAAGCTGTAACACTTCTCAGTTGCTATGGCTGATATAGTTTGCATTTCTCTCGCATTTTCTGCATGCTTCGAGTTTATATAATGTCAAGATACGGAAAATAAATAAGAAAAAAATAATTTTAGGAAAGAAGAGAAACAGAGTACATGTTTCAGTCCATAATATTCTTCATTTTGAACCTTCATGCCTCTTTGTCTCCAGAAGATCCGCTCCTTCTGACATTTTTTAAAAGTGAGTTGCACTAGAAGCAGGTCATAACTACATATTCACTGTCCTTTATACTTTGGAGAGAGAAGTAAATGTGCAGTGGTAAAGGGAAGATCAGGGTTGGTTTGAGGCTGAGTGAGTCATCCTATTAGAGGGAATAGCAGAGGAATATAATGAACAAGACTGACACTTGATTTCTCTGTGGACCCTTTGGATCTCTGAAATACTGAACATATACCTCTTAATCCACTTCAGATGCCCTCTGAAGGATACATAGGAATGGCTTTTCAGGCATTCAACTTTGTAGTTTTTTTCAGCTGCATTTTTCTTCACAAATGAGGGGGGTAAGGGGAGTGACACTTACTTAGTTCTTACATTTTTACCTATAATTAAAAAACATTTTCAGAATTGTGTTGATGGGGGAGATAAGGAAGTATGGAACAGTTCTAAATGAATGTGAATACAGGAAAGGGAAGAGGAAAGTACCAGCTTTTACAATGTCCTGAAATGATTGTACTGATATTTGGATTAGGAAAGAAATCCCAGGTGTTACACTGGATTTTCAAGGCAGTAATTCTATTAATTTGTTATTTTACTCTTGAAAACAGAAATACAGCATAAAAGACGTGTCATTCAAAATTCTTTTCCAAAGTAATACAGTGACATGTCATTGCAATGAATTAGTTCTAATACAGAAGAGTGAATCTAATCTTTCCTGATCATATCAAGACAATTTCATATCTCAGATTTAATGACGGTAAGGGGAAAATATGTATACTTCAGAATAAGTCCTAAGGAAGAAACAAAACTGGTTTTACAATTAAAATGTTCGTATTCAATGTTAGAAGTTTACATAAAATAAAGCATATCAGATGTTTCAGCATTTTAAACATAAGCAAACACTTCCAAAATTTATTCTGATAAAAAAGTGTTTTTCTTTTATGATAAAGAAAATAAAAAGGAAAGTGTAGATGTTATAGTCTGAAGATTTTGCACATGGCTTGTTAGTCATTTTCCTGTCTTTGTAAAAAGATGTGCAAGTGGCATAATCAGCATCTAGAATATCGTGCATCTCATTTTCTACCTTTTAGCTTGCTAGTTTCACAAAAAATATACTTAGATAAAATAAATTTCCTCTGTAGCTAGTGAAAAAGTGGTAGCAATAACAACCTCAATAGGCAAGCACAGATTTTTCTGTTCTTTTATGGACTTTGGTTGCTTCTTTAAAGTTTTATACTATATTAGACCTATGTAGAAAATAAAGTAAAAAGAAAAGGGGAGGGATTTTGGCTCTGCAAGCTTCAAAATCACATATTTCATGTGTCTAGGGTGAAAGAGATTAACTTTTCAATTCTTCCAGGGCTCTTGGAAAGGGGGAAGACCAATGTTGAATGAATACACATAATATTTCAGCAAAGATTTTGGCTTCACAATTTTTAATTCAATTTAAGACAGATATCTCCAGCTTCTTCCAAAGAGCCTTTCAGGAAATCCATGAAAGATTGAGATTATAGATGTTTGCACTGAAAAAGTAGAGGTTTGATTTTTTAATAGATCTCTTTCAATTAAAAAAAAATCTTCCCTGTTACAGTTTCTCCATAGGTCACTAATCTCAGATTTTATAGTACTTTCTATTTACTTCGGTGTTTATGGTTTTCTGCTCTCTGGTTACTCAAAATCATCTTCTTCTCTGTTACAGCATTTTCATTGCATTAGGCCACTAACCTCAGACTTTACAGTATTTTTATCTATTTTGATCTTTATGCTTTTCTACTCTCTGATTACTCAGGTCCTAATTCTTGTCACCCTTACTGTTTCTAAATAACATTTTGATTCAGTGCCATTGAAGTTGATGGAAACCCAACACTGATCGTATAGGACAGTGCCTATTTCTTTATTCTCCTATCTGCCTCCCACTTGCTCTGGGAGCAGCCTTACCAAGAAACAGAGGAAATGTGCCCTCTCCATCTTAACTTCTGTCATCAAATCTGAGGTCAGTATTGCACAACATTATATGGTCCTATATCACGTTAGCCATCTCATTTTCTACTGTTTTTTTACAAAAAGCTAATTCGGAATTGTTGCCAACCCAAAAGCTTTTCAAAATACAAGTGCGCACATATGTACTTGATTTTTTTTGAGTTCTGTTGGCTCAGCCTCCTTTGCCGCCTCCATGCTGATAGCAATCCTACCCTTATTCAACAACTGTTATTTGGTTTCTTTTGAGAGATTGAGGGCACATTACTCAAATTCTACAAGTCATAGAATGCTGTGGACCTTTAGGTTTTATTTATTATTTTAAAACTGGAATCTCTAAACATTCAAAGGTTATTTGGGGGAATATCAAACTCAAGGGAAGAGAGTGCTTTCATCAGCCTGATCTGTCTGACTTTCTTCCAGCATGTTCAGCCATATCTGATGTTTCCTGAAGCATAGTACTTGCATTACAGTCCTTTGACAAAAAATGTCTATATACAGACTGACAAGGGCATTTTGACTTGACAGACCAACAAAACAAACAGGAAAGCATGAACACTGAAGTTCAGTCCTAGTCCAAAGACATAGGATAAAGTGTTTACCTGGTTTAACTTCTTTTAAGTCAATGTGGAATTGCACCAGGAAGAAACTTGGTCTTTCCCATCAAAACAGCAATGTTAAATCTAATATGTCAAAGTAATAACTGTTTTTCTGTGAGGAAGCTTTATACAGTCTGTCAGTTCTATATTGCAAAACATCAGTTTGCTATGTGGAGGCTGTTATTTCAATTAATGTTTCAAAATAATTTTGTCAAGGTGATCTAATCTTCCCCGAGATTCTTGTGGACTGAAAAAGTCTGTACAAAACTTGACCCTTTCTTTTGTTATTCTTTACTTCTACCCTTTCATGGTTTTGACACACCAGCAGCTAAGTTCTGTGGCTTTTACATGTTCTTTACACTGAACCACTATAGTCACGAAACCAACATCTTTTAGGTGGAACTGACATGTCTCACTTAAATGTTTCAACAGTATTTTTTTGGGGAAAAAAACCAGCCTTGTTCCTGCCTAAGCTATTTAAATTATTCATTTATTAAATGATACTGTTTAACACTAGGGCAGAAGCTGGGCATTGCTGAAGTTGTCTGTTGTTTTTAGGGTGGCTGCTTCCTTGTATGTTAGTAGTTTTTTTGTTGATGACCAACTGCAAACTATACTTTTGCATAACAAACAAGATTTTTTTTTTGACTAGGTCAGTGAAGACAAGAAAAGCTATGCCAGTGGCAAAATTAATATAACCTGTCTTAGCGGTGGTGAGGAATACGATGTTTACATGTAAAACATCTACACTTTTCTGTTAATTAAATTACTGGAGAGGTTCAAGGGAAAAGAACTGAATCTTATTGATTTCTCATGTTTATGTAAAATGACCTTGCTAATCTTATCTCTAATAATACTGGTTCTTGACACACAGCCTCAGTGATGTTAATTACTGTATTGACATTCTGTAACAACTCAAGAATTTCTACAGATTATCAAGTTCTTTCTTCATATTATGTTTTTGAAATGTCAAAAATTAGGAAATACCTGCAGTGTGCACAGTCTTGTGCATGTCAAAAATCATAGAGGGATACAGGTGTAGGATAGTATGAGTTTAAATTCACCTTATGAAGAAATTAATCCATTACAGCTGTTGTGTATCCTAAAGATTTTTGACAGACCCCTTTTGCTTTTAAAATATCAGTGTTACATGCAGTCAAATGAAGTTGAGTATCTTTGGCTTAGAAGATGAAGTAACTGAGTTTGTGTCCGAAGTGAATACTAGATAGGTATTTTAAGTTGTGCTTCTGTACGATATTTTGATTAATTTGCAATGTAAGGTATCTGGTACTCGTTTGTATTAAAGAATAAATTAATAATGTCTGAAAGGAAGGAGTACCAGGATTACCCAAAACCACAGGTACATGTAGTGTGGTCACTGGCGAACTTCTGTGAATGCTTCTCCTGCTGTTGTTTGGTTTCCCTTGCAAATTTTCTGGTCTTTATTAATACACTGTTTCCTTTAGTCAGGACACTTACAGTGACGTTAGATTATAACAGACTTGAAACAAAGAGCTTCACTCAAGTCAGAATTGAGTATAACTCTTCAGGAGTTATTCTTTATTCGCAGCACTGGGCAGCACTGGGGATCGCTCCACCACAAGTGCCGCACTTACTAACAAAACTCTCTAATACACACAAAAACCATAGATATGCATTAGATTTTTTAGAAAAGCAGTCTTATGCTAATGGGTTCTTAGAATTCATTTACATAGTCTGAGCATGCGTAGTAAAAATAGAGTGAGGGACTTCTCCCCTCCTTAGGGGTCCCCAGAGCCTTTCTCACACTGTCCGTTAGTGAATTTTAGGTCTCTATTGTCCATATATGGTCATAGAGTTACCTCATCCATCCTTCAGCTCCTGTTTGTTCCAAGGGGGTTAGTTTAGACCAGATTTCAGTCACTTATCTTGACACTGGCGTCTTCTTAGGCACTTGTTTTCTTTAGGTTCCTGCTATTAGGGATGTACTCAGGGAGTTTTTTCAGACTGTCCAAGGTCTGTCTTATCTTTACTAGGCAAGGAGTTAAAGGTTTCAGAACATCTTATAAGTGGGTAATGACTACAGAGGGTAGTTAGGAAAAAGTATAAATGAAATTATATACATTACAGTAAAATACAGGAAAAATAAAAGCTAGTAAAATACAAGTGATGTCTAAGGTTAAAACTAAATGTCTTATATTACAGGTCCCTGTACATTAGCAATTTCAAGTATACTTGTAGCAACTTCCCTTCAACTCCTTCATCTAACCTTTTTTTTTTTCCACATTGCTTGTAGGTAGTGATGGTCCCCTGTGACCCTCAAGCTTCTGTCAGTTTTGGCTGGTATTGTCCATGGCCCCAAAAGCCACAGGCACCAGGGGCACTCATGAAGGGGTGTGTGCCCAAACACATGTCTGTATTGATACGCACACAGAGGCTTGATTGAATGGGCATTGCTTCTAATATAGTTCATGTTTCCTTAGATAAATGTAGTTTGGTGTCAAACTCAGAATGAATTCATTGATTCCCCCACTTGAGTGACTGCCAGGAAGTTTCTGGAAGCCAGACATTTTGTTGGTCTATTACTACTTTTCCTGGCTTTCATAATGACCTTCAAAAAACATACCAAGTTGTGGCCCTTTTGTGGAGCTGTTTTTGAAGTGAGGGCAGCTTCTCTTACTGAGGTGTTCCTTCCAGTTTGTGGAAAATAGATGACCAAGGACTTATATTCTATGGACCCTTAAATGGAATTTGACTAAGTATTATAAAAGGTCCTCATCTCCTTACTATGAATCACATTGTGTACAGCAGGAAGGTGGGTGCATCAGGGTGCAGATGCCCAGGTGCTGGTGGAAGCAGTGAGGGCTCTGCCGGGTGGGCCCCTGCGGGGAGCGGCCGGGGCTGCCCCGCGCCGGACACAGCCGGTTCCAGGCGGCTCCAACGGCCCCAGCGCAGGGCACAGCTGAGCCCCTCAGCCCCGGGCGGGCGCCTCGGGGAAAGCCTGGGTAAGGAAGTGCAAAGCGCTGCCCGGCAGCCAGGGCTGAGGGAAACAGGGGGAGAAACAGCCCTGCGAGCCCCGAGGGGAGAGCGGCAGGAGGGCAGGAGGGGCTCCAGGCAGAGCCCCGGCAGAGAGGCCCCTGCGGCCCCGGCAGAGACCCCGCTGGGGCGGGTGTTTCCCTGCAGCCCCTGGAGAGGCCCCGGGCTGGAGCAGGGAGAAGCGTGAGGAGGAAGGAGCGGCAGGGAGGAGCTGGGGGGGACTGACCGCAGCCCCCCATTCCCTTGGAGGGGAGGAGGCAGAGGAGTCAGGGATGAAGGCATGAAGGTGCGCCTGAGGAAAGGGGGGATGGGTGTAGGTGGAAGGTGTTTTATTTTTTGTCTTTCTTTGTATCTCAGCATCCAAATCTGTTTTAACTGTCAATAAGTTAAATTACTTTTCCCCAAGTCGAGTCTGTTTTGCCCATAACGGTAACTGATAAATGGTCTCCCTGTCTTTATCCTGATCCACAAACTCTTTTTCATCTTATTTTCTGCTCGTGTCCTGTTGAGGAGGAGGAGTGAGAGAGCAGCTGGGTGGGCATCTGACAGCCAGCCAAGGTCAGCCCACCATGAAGTTGGTGTGACACAACTTTCCTTCTCTGTAATTTATGCCATACTCTGTGTGCATAGATTCTGTCAATCATTATGTCAAAATTATGTAAAATTCAAAAAATACTCAGTTTCTGTATTTAAAAAACAAACAAAAAAAACACTGCAAAAGTTGAGGTGGGTCAATTACATTTTTAAAATGTGGTAATGAGGAAATAAAGATAATTCTGCATCCTTTTATATTCATCTTGAATTTGGTAACTTCATTTTTGAGGATATTTACTAGCTAATGCTAATAGGTGATGAAGGTGAAGATATGCTGACAAACTCAAGCGTGAATTAGCATGTCAATTACTTCTCAAGTACTTTCTCAACCTTAAGAGAGGTTCTTATTCAAGTTCGGTTGCCTGTAACTTTTCATGTCCACATGCCTTGTCTTTTTAAAGATTCTGGTGCATCATTTGGCTATTCAGTATATTTATCAACTCATTCGAGATGTATTTATAAAAGGAAATGTTAGAAAACTTCTACTTAGCTTCTTTATACAATGACAGGAACACTTCTGTTGAATGGTTGAAATTCTAGATTAAATAATCGTCTTTACTGTGTAACGAATTACAAAGATTTTAAAAACTGCAGGAAGCCGAACATGGTAATTAGGCAAATAGAATGTACATCACCACAGTTAGGTATTTTCTCATGTTTTCCATCTAGAAGGATGTGACAAGTGAAACCATGCAGAACATGCTTTAGCAGGAAGAGATCAAGAGGTGAAGGTGGCTATAAAAGAATAGGGATTTCAGGTCTAGCAATTTATAATTTCATCTCAAAATGGCTGAAAAAAAGGTGAGTATGAGCCTGCAATATTCTTAGGCTTTTAGTAGAGTTTGCAGAGGGTTAGTTTCATGGTGTTGTCTGTACAAAACTAAAGTTAATTGCTCATATTGGTTGATTTTCAGCATTGTATTCTCAGCAGTTGCTCCTTTGCCTTATTAGATACTTTGCCTACATGTCATCTTTCAGTTGTATCAGAATTATGTCTAATGCTCAAATTGTAGTTGTTTGTGTTCTAGAACACATGCACGTTTTTTCATTACAATAAAAATTTGTCAGGCAATAAGAAGTAAAGCAGGAGAACTAAGGTTTAAATTTAAAACTTCTCCATTGTTTCTAATCATGTAAGACTTACATAGTCTATGAAACTAAAATCACAGTGGTGAATTTTCCGATTAATCACCTTTGTAAATATTTCTAAAATACACAGGTTTTTTGTTGTGTTTGGTTTGTTGGGGTTTTTTTGTTTGTTTGGGGTTTTTTTTATTACTTTTAGTGGAAAACACCAGCCTGTAAAAACACGAAAGCACTATTTCGGCTTTTCTTCATACTTTTTTCTGTTTATCAGGTTAGTTCTGGTTGGTTCTTGACAAGCAGTTAGTTTTTATTTAAATAATTACTCCCATAAATTTATCAGCTGCAATTTAACGTATTTTAAATAACAATGAAAAGAACACAAACACCTTTGTTTGGAAAGAAAGCGCAGAAGTGATGTCTTTGTGTTCCTGTGATCTTGGGTCCCTTTGCTAAAGAGTCTGTTCTCTTCAGAATTTAGACGAGGTTTTCTAAAAGTCAGGTTACCTATACAGAGCTGTTCAGGGTAGGAGATAGGACAGTTACAAAGATGTCTCTCTGTAGAAAGGTATTATTAAAGGACTTGGGGAATAAGCTCAGCAGAAGAACTTGTTATAAGTCTCTTACTCAAGAGTAGTGTAGCTGCCCTATATGTTGAACATTTGTATTAAAGCTTTTCCTCTTACAATAGTTTGAAATTTTTCATTAGGTTACAAACAAACAAAAAGCCCAGTCATCAGGGGTAATTGTATTCCTAAATTTACAATTGGGATTTACCTGGGGTTTACTGTATTAATTAATTTGTGTGGCATGGAGTATTGGTACGTCCTTGTCTGTTTTGTTGTCAGGTATGTGTCAGATATCTGCGCATTTAATGCGGTGCCAAAACGTTATCTTCCAGTGAATTAGTATACTTGATACTTAAGGTATCGGTATAAATAATACAGCTTTTCAAAGTCTTGTATAAAAGATATACTAATAATTACAGTTCTGCTGCAGAGATCTTTTCATATCAGTCAAAGGAGATAACTGAGCCATTCTCGTGATAATGTGTTGATAATAGAAGAGATGCTATCCACAAACAAGCCTTCCTTTAAACTAGGAGAGCCTGTTTAGGAAGAGGTTTCTGTGTATGTTTACAAAACAAATAGACATGCTTATAATTAATATAAATACAGTCTATTTTGGAATGCATGGTACATTTTTTAATAATTTTTTTGATATATTTGTATTGCTATATTTATTTTACTACTTAATATTAATTATAAATTTTAATTGTAAAAATCAACAGTATCCCAAAGAGGTATAATTTTGGACCTAGTGAAGTATTATAGCAGCAGTGTTTGCACACCCTTGATATATGAATACTTTCTGTCTGAAAGCCTTGAGTCAAATCATGACAACCTATTTCAATAGATAAAAGAGCATTTATATAGATGTTTCAGATGTAATATTAAAACTACAAGAACATTGTCATTACCTTGCTGATTGGAATAACAAAGTTGCTGATGACATGTTGAGGGTGTTCAGATAGCTTCTAAACACAGGAAACATGCAGCAGTAATGGGGAACTTCACTTACTCTCTGGAAGACAGGATGAATTTTACATTGAGGTTGAACCCTAGCATCAAAAGGGTCTAACCATAATAAATGACTGCTTAATAGATTATATAGCCATCAAATCTCCCAAAGAAGAACTAAAGCTAAACGTGTTTTTAAGTAATGCTTAAAGCAAATGCAAAGCACCTGCCAGAAAGATGTGAAGGACTAAAGGAAGTTGGAATGACTAAATGGCACAGGAGAGAGGGAAAATAAGGAGTTTTTAAAAAAATGTGGTTGTTTCCAAATGAGAGAAATAGAAAACACTGAAAAATCTTGCATGTTAATGGTAAAGCACAATAACCCATCAAAGAAAGTTTGAAGAAAACTTTCAATAGTAAAAAAAAAAAAATAAAATAGAAACATCAGAATGAGAAAGCCTACCAGAGACATGTGCCAAAAGACAGTTAGGGTATAAAAGGTGTAAAGAGAGTAAAACAAGGCAGGAAAGCTAAAATAACTTTTTAAAATCTCGTTACCGTGGGAGACCTTGGGAAGCATGGCACAGTCATTTTATGAGGAATTCATCAAAGGAAGCGTCTCAAACTGAGGAACTCTAGAAGAAGCCATGGGACAAATCAGCAAAGGAACAGTAATTAATCATATGTATCTGGTGCAGTAATCCCAGAAGAAATACCTAACCCAATAACTTTGGTATATTAATATCTAAAACTACTTTGGTATCTGAGGACCAAAGTGCACAGTAATATCAATATCACAAAGAAGCAAACCAAGGAAAAAAAAAAAAAAAAGAAAAAACCTAAAAAGAAACCCCGAAACCTTGTATGTGGGGAAAACCAATACCACTTAACATTTTAAACTATTATGGAAAGCAGGGTGAATAGACAGGTGACAAATTTCATTAATTGTACTAAGCTATGGAGAAGAAAAAATGGGAAAAGACCAACCATAAATGCAGCAGAGGGCTCTTCCAAGACTGACTGAAATTCAATACAAATAAATGTAGAACAGGGCCCATGAGCAGCAGCTGAGTTAAGCAGTTTTAACTGAGTTGACGGTTACTACTCATTAGCAAGACTGCAGGGTTATATGAGATCTAAGATAAACCTCCATTAGCTAAGTGCTTAGAAACAATCCAGTGAACAAATTGAATAATAGAAATTATTAGGAAAGAAAAAAAAAAACCACAACTAAGTATCTTATTGTATGATTCTGCACCTGTGTCTCAAATGCAAAGTATACTTCTCATTTTCTTATCCTTTTCCCCAGTCTTGCAAAACAAACATTTCTGAGAAGGGCTACAAGCCTGATCTAATGTATAGAACAGTTTCTGTATGAGGCGTGATGTATCAGGCAATCAGTCACCATTATTTGAGAAGCTCCACATTTTCAATTAACAACTTCAATTCTGGAATTGCAATGTTTATTTACAGCTGTTGTCTTTCTGAGTACAGGATTTTTTTATGGGAAGGGATTGCTTTACTTTCTTGGAAGTAGTATGAGGAACACCTGAGTAGGAGAGGGCTCTTCTGACTGAAAAGAGATGAAGTGAAACGTGTTGGATAGTGGCCTAGACAGTCATGAGTAGTGTGAGGAATGTGAATCAGAAATGATTTTTCCTTCCTTCCTACAAGCAGTAGGAGTCATCCAAAAAACTAACATGACAGATGAGCAATAAAGAACACAATGCACTTCTTCACACATGAAATTGGTAAAACTGCTTAGAATAGGATGCTTTGATGTTTAATGCCACATCAGTGTTCCTAATTAGTCTCTCAATAATGAATTTAGGTAGTTCAGCAGGTAGAGACCCTGGCACATTGAGATTAAGAGCAAGCCACAGTTTGACAGAAAATCCGTGCATTCAAGAAGACAGAGCTCCGTGTCCATAAATATAAATAGCTGAGCTTTAACTCAAATATATGCTAACAAAAATCACTTTTGCCAATCACACACCTATGTCACAAGCACTTGTTATCGTGCTATTATCGTACTATTCCAAGCTTGACTATGTCAGAGACTATTACTAATGAACTCTGCATTTCCAGTCCATCCCCCTTTATTAGATAACTGTTCCTTTACATGTCTGTAATAGCATGAGCAAATCTTGTTTTACATTTTATTTGGAGGAAGTATTTTCTCCATTTTTCCTCTATATTGTATGAAATCAGTGACACGTTTCTTTCAGAACTCAAGGAACGCATTCGTTATAGATAGTTTTTCATACTTAAAGCAAACTGGCAATTTACAGTGACACATTCAAGGTTTGTTTTTATTTAAATCATTAATCATAAGGATCATGTAAAACTTGGATGTAGATTCCAGGTAAAAGCTGAAATATATGCATGGTAGTACTACTTATAACATTAACTACAGTTTGTGGGGAGAAAACCCCTAAACCAAACCAAAAAAACCCTTCCATCATTCAAGTAACTAGTGATACCCAGTGGCTCCAATTTAGTACACTGTTTAGAATTTAATCATGTTGTTGGCTTGTTTGATTTGTTTGTTTCCAGTTCTGACTTCAGGGAGCAGGTTTTTGGTACTTCCAGAAAATCAGATCCCACTGAGAAGCCTTCATGTAGGAACCCTAAATCAGAGGTACCAAGAGTTGTCTTCCTCCTATATCTTAATTTTAAAAAGCATTGCTAGATGTGAAGATTGTGTAATTGCTATTAGTTGTGGTCACTTTCTTATTAATACAACTATTAACCTTTAACTTGTACTAGACTGTCTTTCATCTATTATGTATCATTTTCCCCTTGGTGAATCCACTGCAGAAAGCAGTAGTTTTTATTAAAGAGACACTTCTGTGTCCCTAAAATACGACAACTTCTCTGACTTCACTATGGATGTTGATGGTTATTACAGTAGTTAATAGTAGCAGAAGAAATGCATATCACCTAATTAGGCAGCATATACAAATGCACCTGACTGGAAGTCAAAAAGTTAATGTTCCTGGTTCTTTCACAGAAGAGATGTACTATGAAGTAGCAATACACAATGCCAGTATTAATACACAGTGACCTTACTATGGCTACTTTTTCTTTGTATGTGCTTAGATGTAGCTTTTGGAGAAAAGACATGATCTTACTCTGTATTTTATATATTATCTGAAAAAATGGGACCAATAAGATCCTACAGTAATATAAGTAATCCTTATCTCTGAAGCTTGTATTTCAGCAGAACTTAAGTATTTCATAAGGCTTGTACTGACCACTTACACAGTAAACAGACATTCTGCTCCATGTCTCAGAAGTATTCTAACCTATAGGATATTAGCATTTATTTGTGTTGATTTTATTTTCTAGTGGAGAACAGTGTTTTATTCTGGCAGCCTTTTGTAGCAAACTGTAATGAAAAAAATCCCTAGGTGGAAATGTGATACAAATATCAAACTGTACAGCTACCCTAGGGAAAATGTAAAAGTTTCTCTTCTGGCTTGGTAGTTACTAAGTAGTAAGCTACTTCTGTGACTTAAGGTTTCTTCAGAATTTCTAGGACCATTTCTAATCTCTAGAATTGGTATTATTCCCCACCAAAAAACCCTGAAAATTTAAAACTCACTGCTGTTTAGGAGCTGTCTTCATCAATGTAATCCCCTAAGTACATCTGTAGGTGCAATATTGGTTTATTAAACTGGAAACATAAATGACAATACTCTTCCTCCAAGAAATATTGTCTGCAAGGTTTAAACATATCGAATACCAAGTAAGTGCAGAAGAGGAATCTTCTCAGTGTGTCAGTTTACAGACAGGAGAGCAAGAGTGCTCCAGTTTGTCAGCCCTTCCATTTTACCTTGAATAATCATTTGAAATGCTCCTCATTTCTCATGGTATTCCCATCTGCTGAGTTGTTTCCAGTCAATAGTTACTGTGTTTTCTAACACCTGCATCCCTCCCCCATCAGCAGTGCTATTAAGGAAGTGGAGACAGACTTTAAAATCTGTTGAGATTCTGCAGAAATGCTTTCTTCTTGCTCATCAATATTCACCTGGATTCCCTTCACTTTTTGAAGTTTCTAGGACTGCAGTTCCCAGTTTCCAGCAATTCATGACTGTATTTGCTACTTTTAATCTTTCTTTGTGTTGTTGCACCTGTGACTCTAAAAGATCGCCTCGCTCTGACCTCATGTGCATCCTTCAGAGGCTAAAAGATGATTCAGTCTTCATATTACCTCAGCTCTATGTGGCAGCTCGTGAAAGATCACATTAATGTGTGAACAGAATAGTGTATTTATGTGGGCACTAGAAGATAAATGAAAGCTGTTCGGTGCACTTCAAACCTTTCTCATTCTGAAACATACCAAATATGAAGATAATGTATGTTTTGAGACAATATTACATTAATATATTACAACTACATGAACTGTTATTTGGAAACAAGTTGGAAAAAAGGTGAATGATTTTGGTTTGTATTGCCTACATTCTAGGGCCCAAAGATTCTTGAGAGATATTAGTTAATTGACCTTCACAGCATGCTTCTCAAACTTAGTTCTATGAAGAGTTCGACTGAGGCATTGGGAAGTAAACTGGGTTCCTCAAGAGCACGTAACTGGAAGTCTGTTCTTCCCATCCCAACATTCATTTGATAAAAAAGAAAAAAAAAGAAACAAAGAAAAAAAGTAGTTATTTCCCAGGTTTATTCCTCAGCTTTGATTCAGTTGAGTCGCATCTTTCCAGACCTCTTGCTCTAAAATATACCCCCTGAATACACATGGAGAGGCAGTCAGTTTCCCTGGCTGGCTCTTGGCACTACAAAAGGCAAATGCTTTTACGTCAGGCAGATGCAGACTTGTTACTAGCATCTACTCAAATATGGCTGAAGGCATAATCCAAGAACAGAAAACAAGGGAATTAGCAAGCAGTCCTGTACTCTGAAATGTTCATTACTCCACTGAAGCCTATAATTAACAGGTAGTCATGCAGTGTAAAAGAGGGCTCAGCACCTACAATTTCCTCATTTTCTTCTATGTGCAGATACTGTGCAGAGAGAAATCTGTGTCTCTACTGTCTTGATTTAGCAAAACATAAACACTAAAGTGTTGGAGATCTGCAGCTTAGTAGACAGTACATGTAACATCTCATATAGTAATTAATGACCTCTAATATATTAACATATTAAACAGTTATAAGTGGTTATACTGAGTTTCTGAACAACTCTAGTAAACCATGTTAATGTGACAATAATCTGAATTTCACAGACTGGCTTCTCAGCTGATGTAAATGGCAAATCATTGGATTTGTTCTCTAAATTCTCTTTGAAGATCTTGCCACATCTGTAGAGAATCAAGGACAGTTGTACACAACATAATTGTGTGTCGAGGTCTGTGTCCTAGCTGCTCTTTATTTCATGCACCCTCTGAAGAGTTTCTGACAGAAACCAGTTACAAGTTTAGTCTGTGAAGCTCTCCCGGAGGGGAAATAATGAATCAGCTTCATATAGTAAGATGTTTTGGGAAGCACATGTGGTTATAAAATGACATGTGAAGAACATGGTTTCTCTTCTGTTAGTCATTAGAAAACACGTGTGTCAAAAGTGTGTGGGAAATACAGAACACAGGTTACAGTAGCAAGAGGAAGTAGAAGTGTTGAAAGAATTTGCCCAAGTAGTCACTATGCAGTGTCTGTACAGATTAATCTCAGATCAACCAGAGTTCTGACATAAAATTACAGTGAACTTGTTTGGTCACCCTTCAGGATATTTCATCACTTTTTGAAAGCCTTCTGATTTGGGTCAGCTCTTTCAGTTCCATCCCTCTTGCAAGAATATAGATATTTTTAGGCTTTTACATTACTTATATGAGACATGTCTGAATTTTGAAAGAAATTAAAATGCTCACCTATGAGAATAAAATGACTTTGTCTTTGATGGCTATGCAGAACACTTCATGTAATTCCTGGGAAGTTCCCATATCTACAGATCTCTAAGATTTGCTTAGATTTTTTTTTTCTTGTTGCCTTTCAAGTTAAAACAAGACGTTGCAAATCTGAAATGTTAGATGTATTTCTGAAAAATGAAATTAAACTACAGAATCTTTGGGCTTCATCATAATTGGTATTTCTACTTTCTGGGAATTTTGCAGAACCCTGAATGAACTCAGAAAGGTTCCTGAGCATTGCAGCATTGTTTTATGTTTTTTATTAGCATTCAGCTGACTAGCAGAAGCTAAACTTGGAATTTACTTTTGTTTGATAGGTTTTTGTTATGTGGAGGCAGCAGGACCTGGGTGAGGTAACTGGTAAAAGAATCCATGTTATTCATCCACTGGGAGTTTCAAAGAGTGTAAAGGGACAATGGTTCGCCCATTCTCCAGAGCTGGGATGCCCTTCAGAGAACCCACGGAGAAGCTCTGTGGCTAGATTAATCATGAGTGTGAGATGTACAACAAATACAACTTGATTAATTAATTGATTAATTAATTAACCATCATGTTTGTTGATTAGGGGAGATTCCAGTGTCTTGATTTATGGCCTTTAATAGTGAATTTAGTTTCCTGACAAGAAATGAAATTAAGCACATTTGTTTGTATATATTTATGAACCTCCAGATGTGGGAGAAGAAATGATTCCCTGTTCAACTCAGATTTTAACTATATGACTGGAAAATAAAATGTGCATAGTAGGAGGAGAGTTTCTCTTTTCCTACTTAAACTAGTTAGAACTGTGCCACAAGAAGACCAGTGTTATATTTTGTATAAATGTTACTGTTCCTTTTTATTTCCTGTTTTGTCAAAGATGTCAAAAATATTTTTATGGGTCAAATTCTCCCGTATTTTTTTACATTGAATATTATCTTCTGTAGAGCTCCTTTGTTCTGTGTGTTAATGTCTTTAAATTGGGGCTGCTTACTGATTTTTTTTCCTGTTTTGCTTTCACAGATGCTTATAATCTTAAAATAAGTTAAACTGGCTATTTTATTTTTTCTTTTCTTGAAGAGAGGGGAAGGGGATGCTCCGCCTTGAGAAATAGGATAGTGTTCTGAGGGCAGGGTGGCAGCAGGGAGAGACGGTTTCTGGAGTCAGGAGCTGGAAGAGCAGAGAGCACTGCTGAAGGGTACTCCCTTCATGGACAAAAGTGATTTTTTTGTCTGCTTCGGGATACTGTTAGGTCTCAGTCTCCTGTGAGTAGCAGTGCAAGTGGTGCATGCTCTCATAACTCAGGGCAACAAGAAGGACCACACATGGAGCTGTGGTGAGTAATTAGACAAAAGAGGGAGAAAGTACAAGGCACAATTATGTGCAGTAGAACTTGATGAGATGGGATTGACAGCCAGAGCTGGAACCATGAAGACTCTGAAAAGACGGTAAAGCTTCAAATCAGTTTTGGCTTCACCATTTACTTGCCATTAAATTACCAGCTGCCATCATGAACCAAAATGAATGATCCTAACTTAAATTACATTGTCACCTCTCTGAGATCTTCAGATTGCTGGAAGAGTGGAAGGGAGCATTACTTAAACAAGAGTCAGTACTGTTACTTTTTCAAAAGTACCTATGAGTTCAGTAGTCCTGCTGACTGACATCTTTCACACTTTTAACATTACCCTTTCAAAAATATTTTAAAAACTAAAATACTGGTTTTAGGGTATCCATCAGTGTACAGATGCCTAAGAGCATTAGCATTGTTCCTTTTTGTCCTGTCTGATAGCTTCAAAAGGGAAAGAAGAAGCTTTTGTCATGCTTTGCTTAAAAAGGATAAAAGATGGAACCCCTGCTAATGGGAGGAACCCTAAGCATTTGAGGAGGTCTCACCACTCTGTTGGAATAATGGGCAAGAGACAAAAGGACACATATAACAATTAAGTATGTATCCTTATGAATTCAAAATATGCTCTTTTTTTAAATGTTCCTCTATAATTAAGCCTCACTTCAGTAAAAAATCTGTCGTTGTTTTCAAAAGTGCTAAGTTCTCTTGATGAGCTTGTGTTGTACATGAAGTATATATGCAGAGTACAGCAGAATATTGCCTTGTTATGTGTATATATATATCATTAAGAAAGAAGAGTAATTAACACATGATAAATGCTCTAAATACCAGGATTAGTGGTATGATCACACATTATTTTTTTATGTAAGGATATTCTTATGGGGGCTAATCATAAACATAAATATAAATAGCTGTTTTAAGAAACAGAAACAATGGATAGATCTGTTATTTATCAAACCTTACAGCTCTTAAGAAAGTTGAGCTAGAACAAACTATCTTACAAGGTGGGGTTTTTTTCAGATTTTGTTTGGCTCAAGAAAAATGTGTTGTGGTAGTATTTCAGCGTTCCCACTTGTAAGATAAATTAAGTGTTGCTGACATAGAGTGAAATAATTATTCCCTAAAAAAATTAATCTTTTTCAACCCTTTATAAATGCCTTTGAAAGTTAGAGTCTGATTTATTCATCGAATTGAACTAGTTTACCTATCCTTAATCAAGGCAAGATCACAGATTAGAAGGAGATGCTTTATACATGAAATAGCTAAAATGCTTTTTTAAAAGGCCACAGAATTCTTCAGGAAGAAACCTCAAGCGATCACCTGTTCCATAACCATAGCCCAGTATGGGACCAGCTATGATTAAACCTTTCCTAAAAGATTTTTGTTTACTCTGTCTCATTTAATCAGTACTCTTTTGCATCATTTCATTCATTCATTCATTCACTCATTTGTTTTCTCTCCCACTCTCATTTTTTTCCTTTTTTTTTTTTTTAGTCTAAGATGGTTGTCTATATGTCAGAGTTACTTGTATATTAACTACTGAAACGACATGTGTAATTTGGGGATGTTGGAGGGAAATAAGTATAATCATCACAAACTAAAATGAAGTCATATCCTGAACTAAGTAGATAGAAATGTTCATCTATCTTAGCATGATTGTTAAGTTCATAGTTATTAAGTGCATAGGACATCAGAAAATGTCCAAGGAGTCCCTGGTGTGGTACGGTCCATGCTGGACATTCTAGGGACCAGTTGATTGTTTTCTGGAGCTCCTGAGCCAGTGCAGCTTTTGCAGACAGAGGCACCTCTTCCATGCGGAGGATCCTTGGAGAACACATATATAGTCTATTAGAAAAAAGGTGTTTTGAATCTTGGGTTAGTAGGTAGTATTTCTGATAAGCAAGTCCAGTTACCTCACCAGCTAAGGTTTTGAAATATGACCTCTCTCTTCTTCTTTTCCAAGAGGCGGGGAAGCACAGACATGAAAATAATCTGTTTCTCTACCATGAAGAATACATTTTTTATTGTCTAAAGAAGTGAACAACTAAAGGAAGCACATCAGGTTGGGGAGGAGGAAGGTGTTATATAAGATACACTTACAGATTATTGCAGTAACAACTTGATTTTTTAACAAGCTTTTTTAACAGTGAAACAGAAAAGTTTTTCCACTCCCTGCTGTTGGCAGTTGGATAATACTAACAAAAATGTTAATATCCTTATTATCATTGGAGAGGATTGTGCAGAATAGGAGTGAGAACATTTTTCATGACCAGACCAGTTTGGCAAAAATCTTCCATTGTTTTCTGTCAATGTACTGGAACTGAAATTGAAAGCTAGCTGAAAATCTTTTGCTGGATGTATTCATAAATGTTAAACCATGCTTACTGCTGGTCAGGAATAGGTATGAAAAATCTATATTCACAAGAAAGAAATTTTCTGGTTTATTTTCAGGTGGTATTTTGTTTCTATTTCACAGGTTTTCTTTTTTTTCCCAAGGACATTTTTAAGACCAAATGAAACTTGAAAAATAATTATTTTAAATGAGGAGAAAAAAATTTCAGAACTCACAAAACATAGCATGAGGTGTGTGTCTAATGTAAGAAGTAAAATTACACAGAGGTAAAGTTATAACCTTCTACTGTAAGACACAAATGGAATTAATCTGTAACTAGGTGTGCTAATCCTAATGTAGTATGGGCTATGAAACTATTTTCTGGATTTTATAATTAATTTAATTCTGCTTTCATAGACATTCACTTATCCTTGAGTATTTTGAGAATTTCACAAGCAAGTATTTCCTTCAAATGCTAATTTTCTGAATACCAGCATGATACTGAAAGCACCACTTCCAGGGAGGAAATAGATAGCATGCAAACTCATGCTTTACTGAATGTCTGTGTCCTTGGCGTCCTTCTGCAAATGGCATCTGTTATCATGGCCATATCTTGTGCTTTAAGCTGTCTGCCGGAAGCTTTCTTCTTTATATTAGAAATACATGTACAATTGTAAAAATTACCTTAATTTTCCATTCAAAAGAAAAGGCAAAATGGGAGTTCAGTATTCTGAAATATTTGCATTTCTAAACTGTCTTTCTCAGCTTGATCAAGATTGCATGTGTGCTATAGGTGTGCATCCGTCTCATGGAATTAAATAGGGATATTTTGGTGGGGAGGGACAGGGCATCTTTTTAAACTGAAAATGCACTTGTTGCCTACCCATGGAGCCTTTGGATGTGTTTAGGAAAGGCTGAAACACAGAGAGCTCGTGAACTTTGAATTATTCACTTTAATGAAAAGTCCACATTGGCTACTGTAATTCTAAAAGCAGTTTTGGTTTTGATTTTTCTATTAGAAAATTTCCTGTTTAATCATACAGGAGTGATAAGAGCATAAATTATTATAATTATTAAATGAATTGTTATCTATATATTGCTGCAAATATACACTTTTTTTTGCCATATGTTTCTATAACCCTCTATTCACTGCAGAGTTTTGCACCAAATCATCCTCCCAAAATTCTCCATATCATTCAGCAAAAATTTTAAATGCCAGAAGCTGATGTTTAAATTTTCATGTGTCCTTGACATCACAGTTTATCAGTTGCTGTGGCTTAAACCTGGCCAGCAGCCAAACACCATGCAACTGTTCGCTCAACCTCCCCACCCCAGGGAATGAGGGAGAGAATTAGAGGAGTAAAGGTAAGGAGACTCGTAAGTTGAGATAAAAACAATTTAATAATTGAAATGAAATAAAAATTGAAATAATACTTATAATAATGATAGTAGTAATAAAATACACAAATGAGTGATGCACAGTGCAGTTGCTCACCACCCACTGACTGATGCCCAGCCCATTCCCAGCTAGCGATCCCAGAGAAGAGACAGTCCTGAAACTGTGATCCTGGAAGAGCCAGAGCTTCCCAGCCAACCCTCATGTACGTACTGAGCACGATGTTATATGATATGGAATATTTCATTAGCCAATTTGGGTCCATTGCTCTGGCTCCGCTCCCTCCCAGCTTCTTCTGCACCTGCACATTAACAGGACATGGGAAGTTGAAAAGTCCTTGATTTCTTAAAAATAACTAAAAACATCAACATTCTTCTCTTACCAAATCCCATACTGAATCGGAAACACAGCATTATTCTAGCTACTGAGAAGGAAAATTAGCTCTATCCCAGCCAAAACCAGGACATCTGTGTATTCAATGAGAATGCAGTTGGAGGTGGGCTTTTAGGAACTGTAGTGCACGTGGAACATACAAACAGATGCGTGTTACAGGCTAGGATGCATAGGAGAACACATGATAAAGGAGGGAAAATCAAATGAAAAAGGCGTGATGGCAGTATTTGAAACATAGAGGGATGTAAGATAGCCTGAAGGACTTAAGGCAAGAGTTAGATCAGATGGGAATCTGAAATCCTGGGCTGAGGAGTGAGACATCTGTCTATTTGGAATAAAGGTTCAATACAACAAACCACCTGCAATTTTTGGGGGCAAAAGAAAAAAAAAAAGGTAATTCCACTCTGAAAACTGTCTGAACTCTTCAGAAAACTCCTCCCTTTGATCTTCTGTACCACCAAGTACTCTGCAGCTCAGTATTCAGCTTGGTTCAGAGGTTCCTGCTCCTGCCCTGACTTTGCTTACACAAACAGCAGAGCCTGAGCAAGCAATTCGTAAGGTAATAGCCATCTAACATTTTGAGAACAATCTTATACTGTCATTCATGACCTAGTGTGAATCAACACTACGGAGACATGTACTACTTAGTGCCTAAGCAGTATTTTAGCTACATGATGTCTGCAGATGTTGCTGACAGTTGAAGGAATATCATTTATTAGCTCAATAGGCCTTCATCCTCAGAATAGGACACATTATCCCCTTTCATTCAGTTTTCATTCTGTTTGAATTTAGTCCTGTGTCTGAAGCGGGAGCAACTCTATTTTTTTAGTATGTGTGTCCAGGTAGCTTGCCATTATTTTAATGGTATCTAAGTAGTGCTATTTTGACATGGCAAAACATTGCATGCCCATGTCAATGTGTTTGGTTTCCAGAAATGCCAAATACTTCAGAGGCAGTAAAATAATCACATTCCTGAAAATATAATCAAAGAATGAAATAATTCAGTGCTCTTTTCCAGGTCCTCTAACTGTAGATATAGGAGATTATCCCACCATACCTCCCCCCCTCTTTTAACCCCTCTTCAGTTCTGAAAATCTAAGGTCAGAAATTAAAATTTTCTCCCTTTATGATGTGACATAGATTATTTTAAGATTTAAAACTTTTCATGCTTATATATATTTATAAAATATCTAATATGTGCATTATAAATCAAACATCTTTGAAATTAATGTTTATTATTGAAACAATAACTATTTTCCTGAGTTTTATCTACCAGTGTTAATGGCCTGATTCAAAGTCCACTGGCATCCGTGGGATTTCTTTCATGTTCCACATTTCATAATTTAAAAGAAAGGAAAGGTGTCAGTGATAGTGATAAGCAGCAATTCTGACCCCCCTCCAAAGAAATAAATACTTCTCCCTTATGTAAATTGTAAGGACCTGTGGAATTCCGACCACAGGATATTTGTAAGGAGAAGTACTTCCTATGATTTTTTTTTATTTTTTTTTAAAAAGAGCAATCATTTGATGATTAAATAAAAATAAACATATTTAAAATACACTCATTTTTGCCTTTTTCTGATTTTAGACATCTGTAGGAAAAGTCCAGCATCAAATAATGGAAGTTAGAAAATTTAGTTTTGAAACATCTTTCCCACAAATTACAAGTGATATAAGACATCTGCAACATTTTTAATATGCTTTTATATTATATTTTTGTATTACTTAATACTTTTTGAAGTAGCTGTAATCCATATAAAAAGTCACTCTAAAATAAAATAAAACTGATTCAGTGCTAGTGTTACCAAACCCTAATGGAAGTATTTAGCGTCTGTTCTTCAGAATGTAGAAGTTTTTTCCTACAAGTTAAGTCAGCTCAGGAATTTATCCTTCTTATGAAAGACAAAATGTGTCTCATTGACATTTACAGAGGAATAGTTTTGATACAATCTTTCTTGTTTAACTTCACCCATTAGCATCTTTTGTGATGCTGAATACTTATTTTGTAGGTTTGCTCCTCATGCGCACACAGGAAATTCTCCACGGTATGGATTTGTAGCTGAACAACGATTTTATTTATATTAACAGAAGGGTTGGGAGGCAGGAGGCATTTCTGGGTTTCTCCAGAGTTTTCTTGAGCACACTTTTAGAAAATGTGATATTTACTACATTTCCAACATTCGTCTCAGTTATTTTTGGTTCTGATAGTACAGAATTTTTAGGGTTGGTGTTAAGACTATGTTGTGTTAGGGTTATGGCACCAGTGAACATAGTAACCTACTAGATTTTTCCTTATGTGGAATAAATTGGATTTTAGTAATAAGAGTAATATTTACTCCCTTTAGCATGACTGAATGAAGGCTTGTATTCAGTGGATATTTCAAGTACAAAGCTATTTTTTTTTTTCTTCTGAAAAAGAATATTTTTGAACTTGCTAGTATTGGTGAAAGAATCAGACCCATGGATCTTCTGCTAGGCCATATGGGCACTTCCTCCTGGGCTCCTTAAATGTAAAGGAGACAGTATGTTAGGGAAAATGTCTTAATGAATTAACTCTACATCCATAGAAGACTATAAGTACTCTTCATTGACACCCCCTTGTACTGTTAGCAAGAATATCTAGTAATAAATGTGTTAATGGTCATTTTAGTTACTTCCTGAACTGAACTATTTTGTATTAATTTCACTATCATTTTACACATAGTGTTTTAAAGTATCATTTGTACCTAACCATTTCTTGGCAGCCAGTAGCTTTACAGATTGTAATCCTATTCTGCCTGAACATTTTTTGAGAAGGGAGAAGGTGTCAGAAAGTCTCTGGGAAGAAAAATCACTGAAATGTTCATGATAAGTGACATCTCGTTGATACATCAGCATATACATAAGAAACACTAAGGAGAGGAATATATTGCCTCAAAGTGTGAATAGTTTGTTTATGGCATTTAATGTACTTGAAATACTCGTCCTGGAGAAAGGTCAAATTTTAACAGACTTTTTTTTTTTTTTGTCACGTATTTTATTAAGTGATAGCAGTGAATGGAACAGCGTGTCTGGGATTCCTTACATGTACAGAAAGAGAACATTAGTGTTCCCTATTGGAATTAGGTGATGATGAGTATAGGACAGTACTTAATAAGAAACATAAATTTTCATGTTAAATGTAACATACAGAATATATTACTGTTTGTTTTAGTAAATTGATGAGGCTCTGACTTGCTTTGTTGAACTACTTTCTGTTAAAGTAAGTGGTCACTTTCTGTCAAACAGTAACTGTGGAAGAAAGTAGTTCTCAACTAGCTTTTTCTTGTGTTAAATTCAAGATAATTCCATGGTCAGGATACATCTATCCTGCAGACAAATGAAAGCAAGTTCAAGTATCAAACATATGTGACTTTACAATGGACAGCAAAGAAATATTTTTTCAGTGAGAAATTTAGAACTTTGAGGAGATAGTTTAATTTTTAAATATCCATATATCTATAAGCTACATAAGATAAAATCTTCAGCATACTTTCCATGTTTTTAACATATGGGAGATTTTTAATGTAAAAATTGTTAATCGGAAATATTAGAATATCAACTGTTATACAATTTTACATCACAGTTTCATCTGCAGATACTTGATTCATGGACATAGATTCTTCTTGTATATCCCGTTATACAAAAATATACCACATCTGCTTTTAGAAATAGACATTTTGTGGGTTCAATGCAGGAACAATTAAGCATATTTTGAATTTAAATGTGGGTTTCTAGAAAATTGGAGGGCATGGTGTTTTTTGGTTGATGTTTCAAAAGTCTAGCATCATTTCTTTTCCTCATTATTAGAATGTGTGTTGTCAGGCTCAATGAAGAATAGTTGTCCGTGAAAGGATGAAAATGTTCTGTACTGTGCTGAAAAGATATCATGTAAGACTTGTAATTACACTGTCAGGTGGAAAAAGTAGCATAAAATTATACGTTATGTAAGGCCTCTGTAGGAATGCTGTTAACTCAAAATGCCAGTCATAAATTGTGATATAAAATTGGTTTGTAAACATTTTCAGAACTTGTGTTTTACCTGTCCAGAAGTTGTACTGAACTAAATGTAAATAATGAGGGGTTTACTCTCTCTTACAATCAAAGCCTTGCAGTGGTGGCAGTACAGGTGTTTATGGGCAGATGGGGGTCATGATGATTCTAGGAAGAATACAGAAGCAGTAGCCTGCTACCCCTGTGAAAAACCTGTGCTCATTGGTAAGAATTATCTGATTAAAAACCCTTGAGCTCAGAAATTGTACTTCTTGATAACGCATGCATGAAGTAGGGGAATACGTAAAAAAGATTCTTGAAACTCCCCAGTTTCTCCCCAGAAAGCTTTTGAGGCAGTTCATAAAAAGCATGCTAAAGTTAAGGACAGTTGTTTACATTCCCATTCACTGTTGATATGTTCTCATTTCTTTATTCCTACTTGTAAAAGCACAGTCATCACTGTAGCAGTCATGACCACTTTGTCACTGTTTTATTGCAGTCATTGCATGACTTATATCTGTGGAGGGGGCTAGTGATAAGCTTCTGCTGTGAACAGGGATCTTGTTCTGATTTACCCAACAAAGGTGTCAAAAGGAGCATAGTTGGCATTCTCCATTATCAACAGATTTGAGGCACTAGTGACTTTTTAAAGAAATTTGTGGAAACATCTCTTCATCATGATGATGAGGGGCTCTTTTCCTGTGTCATGTAGTACTTTTTGCTTCTAGCAAACAGCAAGAGTACCACATTATAGGAAGAACAGTATCTGATCGGAAAAAAAAATCATATTCTCTTCTAAGGGAGATACAGAAGAAGAGTGATCACTTGTGAGACTTGTAATACTCCATACAGAGTATTCTGTAAGACTCTGTATGGAACAATTTTTTTACAAATCTAATTTTCACCCAACAAGAAGACAAGTTGTACCCCACTTAAAAGAGATGAAATGCATTCCAGATACAAAGCCAAACCATGCCTTTAAGTGTTAGATACTGTAGAAGCAGTGAATCAATACCCCAACAAATCAATATTCTGATATTCAATGTTGTCATAACACTTTCTAATATTTAAAAAGTATGTAACAAAGAACTCTTGACAAATGAAATGACTAAAACCAACCCTCAATAATGAAGACATGCATTTGTTTTTCCTGGGAAAGTGCATTAACATGAGTTGATAAGGAGCTCACAAAAATAGGGAGATGAAATCCTTTTGAAACAATGATCCCTGCAGTTTTTGATAATACGTGGTAGTGTGTTCTTTTCAGTTTCTTCAGAAAGAAGCAACTTTTTCACCTGAAATAGAAGCCATTGGACAGTAACTAACCTGTTTTCTTTCCACAGTCTTATAAATTTCTCAGCAAATTAGCTTCAAAGACATCAAAACCAAAAATGCGTGAAAGATTTTTGGAAGGATGGGATAAAAGGAAGCTGGTAAATTAATTATCTCTCCTTGAACTTTTCCACATAATATTTTTTTCCTAATCAAACTCTGTAATTGAGTAAGTAATTGAGTCCCTGGCATAAAACTTTCTCTTGTTGATTCTACATGGCTCACAAATACTACATCAGAAAATCACACATTTATTTTTATCTTCACGATATTATTTAGGAAGAGCAAAGGAGAAAGATATAATTTAGAATATCACATGGGTACACTGCAGAGTTGTTTTTCCAGAGCTTAAAAATTAATATGCTGTCTTGAGATCTTTCATAGAGTAAACACTATTTGCTGTAGCACTGTCAGACAAACAAGCAAACAAATAAATCATACTTTCCATAAGAGTTTGAGTATTATTATTACACTTACAACTCTGTGCTCCAGTGAGCTATTTCTATCAATCCCTTTAATATCAGGAGAAGCTATATACATGGAGAACACATGTAATGTGGAATTCATTGATCAAGGTTTTAGAGAACTAATAGCTCTTCCTCATTTGGAAAAATCTGAAATAATCCTTAGGTTGGCATTCCTGTTCAGCAAGGGCAGATGTGAATTTTTGGAAGACCTTGTTACAACAGATGTGCTCCCTTTTTTCCCTCTGTACTGCAAATGGAAAGGAAAAGCAGAGTTTCATTCTCTTTGTGCACATAAAATATATATATATATATATAAAACGTACTGCAATGAGAGTAGCTTGACTGAGCAAGCACCAGAAATGAAGGTCAAGAGCATCTGTAGAAAGTCTTCAGAAACAGTGTGTGGAAACAGAAATTGTGTTTCTACTTCATCCTTGTCACAAATGTGAAATGTTTTCTAGTGTACAGTAGCTTTCCACTGCTTCAGTGTCCTGGTTTAAACCCACAGGGCAACTGAGCACCACACAGCCACTCCCTCAACTCCTTCCCCTCAGGGATGAGGAGGTGGAAATACAACAAAAGGCTCAGAGTTCGAGACAAGGACAGGGAGGTATGACTCACCAGTTATAGTCACAGGGAAAAGAGAGACTCAATTGGGGAAGAAAAAGTACATAATCTAATTTGACCATCACCACCACCACTAATTTAACAATCAATCAGAGTAGGACAGTGAGAAATACAACCACATCTTAAAAACACCTTTTCCCCACCCTTCTCTTCTTCTCAGGCTCAGCTTTGCTCCTGATTTCTCCCCCTCCTGCCTCCAAGTGGCACAGAGGGGCAGGGGATGGGGTTTGCAGTCAGTCCATCACTGGTTGCTTCTGTTGCTCGTTCCTCCTCAGGGGGAGCACTCCTCGAACTCTTCCCCTGCTCCAGTGTGGGATCCCTCTCATGGGAGACAGTCCTCCGTGAGCTTCTCTAACATGGGTCCTTCCCATGGGCTGCAGCTCTTCATGAACTGCTCCATCGTGGGTCCCTCCTGCAGGCTGCAGTCCTCCCAGCCACAGACTGCTCTGGTACAGGCTTCCCTCACAGTCCCGGCCTTCTTCAGGCACAGCCACCTTCTCCGGCAGGGTGGGCATTGCTCCACTGTGGATCTCCACTGGTTGCAGGGGCACAGCCTGTCCCCTCACCATGGGCTGCAGGGGAGTCTCTGCTCTGGCGCACCTCCCCACCTCCTCCTCCTTTCTTCAACTGACATTGGTGTTTGCAGAGGTATTTCCCTCACCACTCCTCCTCCTTTCAAGTTCCTCTTCTTAAATATATTATCACAGAGGTGCAGCCACCATCACTAATTGGTTTGGCCCTGGCCAGAGGTGGGTCCAACTTGGAGCTGGGGGAGCTTCTAGAAGCTTCTCACAGGAGCCAACTCTGTAGCCCCTCACCTGCTACCAAAACCCCACCACACACAGACCAAACACATTCAGTGAGTTTGCATGCTCTTGTATCTTTTGGTGTTTTCAAAGAGTATATGCACTTGCCGTATTTCTGACCTTGACATTTTCAATGTCCTAATGAAACACTCTTTTGTATGAAATCGGACTTCCTTCTCCAAATAATGCAAGTTACGATGTTAGTACCTCAGACTCATTTTTGTAACTTTGATATTTACTGCATTTGTGACTATTTTTAAGAAGGGAAAAAAGGAAGACCGGGGGAACTACAGGACAGTCAGTCTCACCTCTGCTCCTGGAAACTATGCTAGGGCACATGGAAAACAAGGAGGTGATTGGAGGCAGCCAACATGACTTCACTAAGGGCAAATTGTGGTGTGGTCAACATGCTGGAGGGAAGGGATGCCATCCAGAGGGACCTTGATGGGCTTAGAGATGGGCCTGTGCAAGCCTCATGAACTTCAACAAGGCCAAGTGCAAGGTCCTGCAGTTGGGTTGAGGAAATCCCAAGCACAGATACAGGCTGGGCGATGAGTGGATTGAGAGCAGCCCTGCGGAAAAGGCCTCAGTGGTATTAGTGGATGGAAAACTGACTATGAGCCAGCAATGTGTGCTCGCAGTCCAGAAAGCCGACCGCATCGTGGGC
Organism: Strix aluco; assembly: GCF_031877795.1. Lineage (NCBI taxonomy): Eukaryota > Metazoa > Chordata > Aves > Strigiformes > Strigidae > Strix > Strix aluco. The sequence goes on along the minus strand of NC_133931.1, from coordinate 84,342,011 downwards.
TGCATCAAGAGAAGTGTGGCCATCAGGTCGATGGAGGTGATTCTCCCCCTCCACTCTCCACTCCACCTGCAGTACTGTGTTCAGCTCTGGGGACCCCAACATAAGAAGGACACGGACCTATTGAAGTGAGCCCAGAGGAGGACCACAAAGATGATCAGGGCACTGGAGCACCTCCCTTATGAGGACAGGCTGAGAGAGTTGGGGTTGTTCAGCCTGGAGAAGAGAAGTCTCCAAGGAGACCTTATAGTGGCCTTCTAGTACTTAAAGGTGACCTACAGGAAAGATGGGGAGAGAGTCTTTATCAGGGAGTGTAATGATAGGATGAGGGATAATGGTTTTAAACTGAAAGAGGATTGATTTAGGTTAGATATAAGGAAGAAATTCTTTCCTGTGAGGGTGGTGAGACACTGGAACAGGTTGCCCAGAGAAGTGGTGGCTGCCCCCTCTCTGGAAGTGTTCAAGGCCAGGTTGGATGGGGCTTTGAGCAACCTGATCTTGTGGGAGGTGTCCCTGCCCATGGCAGGGGGGTTGGAACTAGATGGTCTTTAAGGTCCCTTCCAACCCAAACCATTGTAAAATTCTGTGATTCTGTGTAGCTGAACAGTAAGGCATTTACAAACAAAGCCGTGCTTCAGTAAATTAGATGCTTGCAAGGCCTGTGCCAGAGAGTAGTACCATGAACTGAAGCACTTTTACTGTACGCTTGTGCCCATTTATAGGAAAGTGCTTTATACTGTTTGGAAGTGCTTTATACTGGTATAGCACCTACTTAGCGTAAATTAGTAACAACACAAACTGAAACAAAACATTCTTCTTCCAATGGTGATGGTGATGTAGTGTGGCCAGGGCTTCTTTTAGTAACAGTGTATCATTAAGGTATTTGGAGTCAAACTTAATCAAATTTATGGTCATTCTCCATGGATCTAGGAGTCTTGAGTTATTACCACAATTACAGATTTATTGATTGTAAAGTGAGTTTTTGGTGACAGTGACTGTGAGGAGCTGCTGGAAACTGAAGACCACTCAATTTTGTAAATTTGTCTAGAGATCATGAAATAGTTTTCTGCACAGCTTAGTGGCATATGACAGCAGAGGGGAGAAAGGAGTCATGTATTGCCAGAGCAGAATGCTGTGAAGTAATATAACATTGAGCCATGTATTAAGTAGTTGTCCATACACGTTGAAGTCAGACTTTTGGCTACGATGCAAACAAACCTAGCAGAAATCTGGCCTAGATCTTTAGAATTATTTGGCTGAATGTAACAATGAAACATTCATTTAATGACTTTCATCTCTCATAGTTCAATTTACCTTTTTTTCTTTTCTTTTTTTCTTTATTTCTATTAATATTTTTCTGATGGCACTGAAAAGATGAGTTTTTAAATGATCTGAAATTCTGTAGCCCTTCAGGAATAATTTTTTTTATGGTTTCAGGAATTCATCCCATCCCACTTTCTCTGAGAACTGCAGAGTTCAGAATTGTCTAATGATATCACAACTGGATAGACCAGAGTCTGGTTTAGGGCTTTTAAAATCTCAATTGTTCCCTTATTTCTGCGTAAATTTGGTAGTTCAAGTCTGTGAAACTCAGATTAACTCCTCTTTGAAAATGAGATAATGATACTTGCCCTTTAAGGAGACTGCCCTTTAAGAAGCTCTGTAACCTTGACCTTTTATGATTTTCCTTACTTAGTCAGAGTAAAGACTATATGATCTGATAGAGTCAAGCACTTATCTTACACTAATATCTCATGGCCATTCTGCATAAGTGTCACTGCAGATGAGCAAATACTTCCACTCTGAAACAACTCTTCTGGCTGTAGATCAATACTGGGGAATGAGGACTCTTGTTTTGTTTTCTGTTTAAAAATAATCTTTTTTTCAAATAAGACCCAAACTGAAAGACCAGCTTAATTTCAGACATGTTTTAGAGGAATGGTTCAATGAGCTGTAGTCACTTAGCCCTGAGATCTGCAAACAAGTATCTTTACATAATTATACTTCTAGAAGACTTTAGTTAGCATGTTCTGCAACAGGATGTCTGTCCAACTCTTTAAAACCTGTAAAGCAAATATGCTGTGTAAAACTGACTTGCTTGAAAAAAATCTATGACCATGATATCTTACTGTTGTGAAGAGAGTTCAGATGAAAACTTCAGCAGAGTGGTAGTATTTTTCTTCTATATTGATTTAGACACATAATACACTGAAAGTACAATACTGGATTCTATTTTTCTTAAAAATACATAGGGATCTTTGAAAACAAAACAACAAGTTTTATACATAAACATTTATTGTGTTGTTTTAGGATTAGATTAGTTTTCTATTCTTCTTGTCATTCACTGGAGTCCTTTTATACAGAGAGAAAATAGAAGCTAATGTTGACCACTTGTGTCAGCTTTAGTACTCCTGATGTTATTTCAGATGTGATTGCTTATGCACCTGCATACTTCTGCCGTTACCCAGTTTCCCTAAAAGCAGCAGCAAAGCAGCGGACTTCAGATAAGCACATCTTGCAAGAACAGATGTTTGTATGCTGTAGTGTTATACTGTGAAGTTAATACTGTTTCAGTTGTATTTTTCCTGGATGATTGCAATCCAATTATTTTCTTCTATCTCAGAAAACCCATTCAGCAGATGGGGGCAATTGCAATTCTGCATTTTCTTCCTCTGTTTGACAAGAGTTTGGAATAGCTTCTTTTCGATTTGTGGACACTGTTATGGATAATACAGTTATCTACTGGGCTAATGATTCCCTCTGAGAATTCCATCAAAAGGTGTGACATTGCCCAGAGCAGTATATTTCATTAAAATATATTTTATAGCTCAGACCAAAGGAAACAAGTCTGCAGCAAATCTGAGGACACTTTTACTGCATAGGCACAATGAACATTTCAGTAGTATCAGCTCGAGTCTGATTTTGCAGTGTGCACCGTTCAGAATAATTTTATATGCATTTTTTACTACTACTAAGTTATTGTATCTTTTTTTTTAAATTACATGTGTCTACAAAAACATCAAAGGAAGTCAACATGATTGCAGTTCTTATTAGAGAGATGATTAAAATAGTTTTCACTCAGTGTTTTAGTGTTGTATCATTAATTCTTTATACATATCTACATTTTGATGTTTTTAGTGAAGCATTAAGCAGTTCTGTGTAACAAAAGTAGAGCAACATGTGTAGCTTCTTTTAAAATATATTCTCCTATGCTTTGCTAAAGCTTATAGCTCATGTTGTTGGGAAAAATTTTGTCATTCTTCTAGGCTGGGCACTCATTGGTAGACTTTGCTGTGGTAGTGTTGTGCTGGGGTCCTCTTCCTGTCTGGTTAAATTAATAGGCAATGACAACAGAATTGAGAAGGGGAGGTTCTGCTGCTCTCTTTGAAAGAACATGCTGCTTGCCAAAGTGAAGACAATACTTTATTCAAAAGTCTTAATTGTAGTGTCACTACCAGAACTAAGGTTTTACTCTTGGAATTCTGTGCATATTATTTTTATTGTCTGTTATTTGTCAACAATAGGTTTTAAGCTAATTCTCTGCAGTTACTTCAAAATAGCTCGTATGTACATAACTACTTCTACTCTGATTAAATTAATTAGGTTAGTGCAACAGTTCTTGATTTTTTTTCAAGTCAGGCTTGGATCTGAATTTAGCACATATTTGGGAATCTTTTTATATTTTTGTTTTTTCAACAGAACAGCACATATTTTGTATCCAGATCCAAGAATTTATTGGTAGTCCAGTTAAAATATTGTAAAAGACATTACTAGTCCACTTAAAATGCCACTCACACAGCACACCAAGAATCCAAATTGTTAAATTGAAGCGAACAGTGAGAAGCTCTCACACAATTAAATTAGTAATAGTCAACTCATCTACTTTACAACTGCCCCTCTTATCCAGGCTTCTTTCATGTTTTTCTGGTCATGCATGGTTTCCTGGTTGCAACTTGTCTTCCTTAGGCAAGCGCAGGAGAGCATGGTGATCACTGTGAGTTTTTAGCATCCCACATTCCCAGCAGGAGCAGGATGTTGGCTTCCTCCTTAATTTTTTGCTTGTTTTTATAGTATTTATTGGTGTGTTTCTTTCATGTTGGTCCCTGCTTCTATACTGTCCAGTAATTTCTACCTATTCATAGTCATTTGCTTGACAAGTATGTATGCTTAAATGATTGGATGTATGGTGTGGCTAAGCATTAGCTAAAACAATTAAGTAAAAGATGTATGAAGGTGTATGAAGATGAAAGGTAAGTAAGGCCAGTAGCCACCTGACCATTTGGTTTTGTGATTAGGCTTTAACCACCTGGTTGCTTTGCAGTTGTTAGTGGTAACAATACTGTATTAGCTGGGCAAGAAGCCTACAATCTGTGCATTCATTTTACAGATGTTAATATGCTGATGCATCAAATTATAAGTATTTAAAGACTTATAGTATCAAAATTTAGATAAGACTATAAAGAAAACTCATTAACTGAAATGTTTGGTAAACCTCTTCAAATCATGCCTTTGGAAAATGTAGCTCTTCTACAGTTTCTGCAGGAATACTAAAAGTTAAGCATTTAAATAGACTTATGGAAGAAAAATGTTTAAGTCTTAGCAAAACAAGGACACCTTGGTTGCTGTTCTACAAAATCAGTCATACACTGCTGATATAGGCGAGTTAAAGATTGAGGAACTGTCATAAATCATCCTGAATCCAACCTGTTATTAAATATGTCAAGAAGTGGAGCCCACTGGGCTGATAAAGGTGACATTCCAGATATGTTCTTCAGCTATTATTTTCTGTTTCGTCTTTCCCTAAAAATTCAGAGAAATAAAGACAGGAATAATGCCTAACAGGATGAAAATTAAATACTTTCTGGCAGCTTCTGGTTGTGGACAGATTCAGAATATTTAATGGATATGTTCATGTTAGGAGCGTAACGAAATAAGCAGTAATGTTTTCAAAAGCCAGCTCATCACTTAGGATATAAACCGCATTTCCACAAGAAATTCAGAAGACTGCATTGGCTGGAAGTTGGGAGATTGGAGACACTGCTGTCAGGGAGCTGCAGAGTGAGGTGGCTCCCTGAGTCTGGGGTACTGGGGACTCCCCCAGGGGGGTCAAGGCAGGGCCAGCCAGGAGCAGGGCAGCCAGGGTCCACTGGGGCAGCCCCAGTCCCAGCCATCAGGCACCTCTCTGAAGACGGGGTCAGGCCAAGGCCAGGCCGGGACGTGGTCCCATAGGTGGGCTCAGCTGGGCAGGGCAGGGCTCTGGGGAACTGGAGACAGACCCTCCTGTGGCATTGCTGAGGCAGGGTCTGGTGACCCTGGGGGACTCTAATGAGGTCCTGAGCCGTAGGCAGGGTGGGAGGAGCCCTTGGGGGCTAGAGAGGGTTAAGTGGTGAGTGCAAGCTGTATTAGTCTCTAGTGCTTAACTAGGCAAACTATTGGTCTGCAAAGTTGTTTTTAAAATAGGGTTTGGGGTCTAAGCTGAGATTGCTTAGGGAAGAAAGGTGAAACAATTTAAGAAGGGAAAAAAATCTTTTAAGTTGCAGTTAAAAGTTAATACCACAGATCAATATATCATCAGATGAAGTGTACTATCATAGAAACTAAGACCTACTGAAAGACATTTTCTGTAATATTTTCATAGTCAGAGTTAAAACCTCTGATACAGAAATCAGAGAGCTGTGTTCTAATGTTTGGCATATTTCCCTTGTATTTCTTTTCAATGCTCGTTACTCATCTCAACATTATGAGTAATTATGTTTGTTTACGATGCATTTGTATTTCTTTTTAAATTAGGAGACTCCTGCAACGTTCCAACTTTCTGTCTCTGACTGGCACAGTAGGGGAAAAAATAACACCACATTTTGTGTTTATCTAGGCTATTTAGTCAAATTACTACAGCATGCAAGTATCTCATCCTCTAGTGTATACATGTTCTTGCAGTAGTCATTGGCAGAGGTGGTAGCATCTCATTGAAATGAAATGTCCACACCCTTTCTAGAGATCTGGGTTGGGATGTCTTCCCCAGGTCACACAAGTTAGGTCTGAACAGAACATGGTGAACAGAACATGGGTTGGCTTGAGTCTGTGTTGTTTAGCAGCATCCCCCTCTCTGTCAAATTAATCTGAAAGAGAAATAGTTACAGCAGTCCCAAGTAGAGAGTCCACTATTGTCCAGCTAGATTTGGCTCCCTGGCTGTCTTTTATAAATCATTATGGACACAGCTGCAGAAATGCAGTCTGCCAAACCCTGTATTTGTAACCTAAGTGGTGAGTCACATTTATTCTAATTAGAAATGGTTTTGTGGAATAAACCACCTGTTGCGGAGATGATTTCATAGTACACAGGGAAAAGAAAGAAGTACGCCATGCTCAGGGACGTGACTCTCTCATTAATCTGGTGGGCACTGTCTTAAGCAGGGACTCCCAGGGGCTCTCTTCAGCACAACAAATATTCCAAATAAATGTTTGAGAGAAGCCTTGATATTTTTTTATTTGGGCCAATTTGTACTGAGATGGAAGTATTAAAGACAAACAGTTATTTAATCTTTACAGAAAAACTGAAATATAAAACAAATGACAAAGGAAAGGCCCTTTTGTTATGCAGGAGAAATACTGTGCAAAATCCTCCTATGTGAATTTAAAATTCAGCATTAGAAATTAAAAGGCATAATTCAAAGTGTTATTTTTCAAACAATATAAGAAATACTAGCAAATAGGGAAGCAGAAACTTCTCTTAGCTTTTTCTTGTTTTCGGTTGTTGCCTAACACCTGCAGTGTAAAAGACCCAGTTGCAAATTGAAGGCTTTCAGTGTTTATTAATACCCAGATAATTTTTTTCTAATTACATTCCTGCTGCATTTTTCAATTGAAGTTTGTTGCATAACATGATGCTTAGCAGGAATAACATATAATTGTTTGGCTGTGCAATCAGCTGAAAATCTTTTGCGTTTCTTAACTTTCATTACTTGTTAGATGTAAAAGCCCCCTGACTTAAAATGTACTTGGATTTTCTTCACTGATGACAAGTGCACATAGTTGTTTCTTCACAACACAAAACATCTAATGATATTACTTTCCCAAATGTTCTATGCATCTCGTGCCATCACAGTGAATTTCTGAATGTGCCTTTCTGCACTATGGTATTAGAATGCCATGTGTATGTCGATATTTGGGTTTTTTGAAGAATGCTTACTTATTAAATTCTACAGCAGTTCCTTATTCTTTGGATTTCTTGCTTATGTAACCAATTTCTTAACTGGTTCATAGTTTCATAATTCCAGATACAACTACAGTGATTTTTGCTGGGATCTCTATGTGGTATACCTGAATATGCTTTTACATACATGTATGCAGAGTTAAAAGGAGAGAATGAGGATGGAGATTCTTCTGATCTTTTTCAGTTTGGGATAGTTTTAACCTGAGTTCCTTATAGCTTCATAAACTCAGCAAATTTGTCATTTTCCTGGAGCATACAAATTTTCTCCTGGGTTTCTTTCCCATAAATTCGAGACAACCTTTCTGAGGCAAATGTTAACATTTGCAAAAACTAACACTTAGGAGTCATCTTATCAAAGAAGGAACCTGCAGCAAAAGGAAAACAATTCTGATTGTTTCTGAAAAATTAGAATACCAGCAAACCACAGTTAGGTGTGGTGGTTTAGCCCCTGCTGGGGTCTGAGACCACGTGGCCGCTGCCCCTCCCCCACAAAGGGAGTGAGATACAAAGCCCCGGGGCTGAGATAAAGAGAGGTTTAATACAACAGTGCAACAGCAACACAACAAACAACAACAATAACAGTAACAGTAATAACAATGGACAGAGCAAGATATCTACCAATACAGCAGTGAGAGAACCGGCTGTGCCAACCCACACGATCACCGATTCTTCCCGCTCTCTGGCGCCCGGACATGACACCAGCATGGCATATGAATAACCCGGCTAGAGCTTCCTCCCCCACTGCTGGGGAAACTTAACCCTATCCTGGCTAAACCAGGACATTAGGTTACCAGAATACCTATTATTCTTGCTTTTAGGTATAAGTCTCTTCATAGAACACTTTGACTTTATAGGAAGTTTGCATCCCTGGCATTTTACATTGAGTGAATTATTCCTTTGTTAATAGAATACACTATTATTCTGCAGATAAGAAGAAATGTAACCAGAATTTTGGCCATCACTACTTTAAAGGAAAAGTGTAAGACTGTCCTGCTGTCCTATAAAGGCAAAGCCAAGCAAATGACCCTTCCTCAGCTTCTTTCTTTCTTCCATTTTCAAAATTTAAAAAAATGGGTCCACAGTGGTGACTCAGTTTTGTTTTAGTTATTCAGTCAGATCTCCTTGTGGCTCAGATAAGTATACAGTACATTGACTGAAGTTACACTGAAGTTTAAATGAGCTGACAGTTTTATTAGACTTCTCCCTCCCAAATCCTACTACAGGACAAGATATAAATTATGTGAGACACCATACTTCCGTAGATTTAATATGTGAGATTAAAAATGTCATCAGGCACTGTACGTTTACTCCTTTTACAAATAGCAAGCTAGATAATTTTAAAGGCAAGACAACGAGCTGGCAAAAAAGACACAAGGACAGAGTGAGAAAATAGCAACACCTCTGTATCTTATGATTTAAGTCAGAAAAAAGATGATTTGTAGCTCCAAAGTCTTATTTTCTTTCAATCCAACCCTAAATGGTTTCTGAACTGAGAATGGAAAAGAGTCTGGAAACTGACACCTTGTGTTCCATTAATTAAAAATAATACCTGGCATTCTGCTTCTGTTTTGTTCAGATTCTGTATAGAAATTTAGTAATGCCACATTGCAGATACTGAAAGGTAGTCAGGGCAGTGGGATAAGAATATGAGTGAGTTTTTAAAATTAAAAAGTTTCTCTTCTGATTTATCATCACAATGTAACTGCATAATACCTGAGACTGTTCATTTCTGCATTAGCACTTTGTTCTCATTGTGCACTTCAATAAATACATTCTGTTCTCAGTCGTTTTAAAGAAAAAAACCACAAAGCCTTTCAATCTATCAAAAAATCACTGCTCCTTTTCAGAGAACACATGTTCATTTTTAATCTAAACAGGTAATTCTTTAGTCAAGTTAGAAGCACTGAGACTTAATGGGTAGCTGTTTCATGTTATCTCTTAATACACCAGGGTACTTAGTGATTTTTTATCCCTCCCCAATATAAGATTTATTCTACTCAAGAAGAGGTATAATACACTTCATGTGTATTTTATAGCACAAAATGTGTGTTAGGAACAATGAAAAAGCTGGAAGTATCAGCCAAAGTTCATTACTTCATTATAAATAACTTCCTAAAAGGTGAATTTCTAGTTAAAAGTGAACAAAAAAACCAGAGACAATGACTGTGTTTTGTTGAGGGGTAGAGTAATCCTGGACAGACATCTATCACTGCCACAGTACACAGTTTCATTTTTCAGTAAATGATGCTGTCCCTTGGCCACAGAAGATAACCTAGGTGGTGGGACTGAACTACAGTCATTGAAGCAAACAATCCTCAGTGTGACTGCTTTAGGCTTAGTCCTTAAGGCAGAGTTTCTAGCAATGAGTTCTGTAAGATAACTATTAGAAGAACTAGAACCAAGACAAAATAAAATAAAAACCACCCCAGTTACTAGAATATTCTTGACTTCAGGAGGTTTTCTAGAATGGGTGTAGGACCCAAGAAATCCCAGCTTAAAAAATGAACTATGCTGGGTGGAAATGACCCTGAACAAAATGACTGACTTGCCAGAAATAACACATGAAGAATTATGGCAAGAGGTGGAAAGGTTAAAAACTAAGTAGAATGGTGCTAACAGTAGTATTATAGTTTTTAGATCTTATGTGGAATAACCTTTTATGAAATTTAATATGTCACTTTATATGATTTTATGTGTATATTCTACAGCTGCACTCCAATTCCGACAAAGGTGATGGATCAGTCAAATACATTCTTACTGGAGAAGGGGCGGGGACTATATTTATTATTGATGACACGACTGGAGACATCCATTCAACCAAAAGCCTAGATCGAGAGCAGAAGACACACTATGTGCTTCATGCCCAAGCTATTGATAGACGGACAAACAAGCCACTCGAGCCTGAATCTGAGTTTATTATCAAAGTGCAGGATATCAACGACAACGCACCAAAATTTACAGATGGACCATACATTGTTACTGTGCCAGAGATGTCTGAAATGGGTAAGGAAAACAAATTGTTCTATTCAACAATCTTTTAATAAGTGAAAATGCCACATACTGTTGACAAAGTTATGACACATTATTGTATCATTCATTGTATGTAAAAGATATTACTGTTGAGAAGAGATGATAAGAGAACATCAAATGCAACCTTGGATGTTACTTGGGACATTCATATTAAGAAAACAGTGTACAGAGCCCTCCCCCCACCCCCACCCCCCCCCACTCTGACTGACTGACTGACTGATTGTAGGGTAGAGTCACTCTTATTCTTGAATACTTTAACAGACATTCCTGGGCAAATGGTACTTTCTAAAAACAAAATGTATTCGTATATCGTCATTCAACTGCACACTTTATGGCATACTCTTATGTCTACATGAATAGTGTATGCAATTCACAGAATTAAATACAAAGTAACAGTAGTTTTATAGATTATTTTAGACCATGGTGTCATATATTTATTTACCTTTATTAAGTTTCTTATAAAGTGAACTGAAGTTCAAAAAAGTACCAGTCTTTGGTTTGCCCTGTTAGAAATGTAATTCAGATATTCTTATTCTTTGAGGTGTTATATTATGCAGTCAGTTTTCTTTATTTATTGATTCTCTACTGTTGAAATTAATTTATAACTTTCCTCTAATATCACAACATAAAAGCCACATAACTAATCTAGGATAGACAGATGCAAATATGACTTCTGTGCTAGATTTTCTTCTAAGAAAGCTTAACTGTCATGACTGGTCTTTGTGAAATATGTCTGCTGTCTTTTATTACTGAATGGACAGTACAGATAGTTACCTCATGAACACACACTTTTCCCTTTCCCCCAAAGTCCCTACACACCCCATCTAAGAAACAACCTTCAAATCCAAGTTGTGTCTAACTTTCCCAAATGAAAAGTAGATGATTTCTTCTTCTTTCCTTGCTGTTTGTCTAATAAGCAGGTGACAGACTTTAACTTCTCCAGAGTAGAATTTTAAAAATTAAAAGGGAAAAATAGTAAAATATATGTAGTTACTCAACTCTTATAAAAATATTGATCATACATAGAAGAATGAATTAATATAATCATTGAATCTTAATGGTTTTTCATCATTTGATCACTTTGAATATTAATGATCACTCTTATGAATAGACCAGAAAATAATAGCAAGAGTTTTATTACATACTTGAAAGTCAGATACAATATTTTGTTAATATAATTATTTTGAATGAGAAGGTACCTTGTACATCTTTCCTAATGTAGATTATGTGAAATTAATTTTGAACTGGGAATCTGCATTCTGTTCCTCTTCTGTGGTATCACCTGACATTATTATGCTGAATTCAGACACCCATGGTTGTGTAATGACAGAAGTTTAACCTGTTTGTGGAAGTCTGCAAACTATTTAAACTGCATACAGTTTCACAGTATGCAAAGAAATATTTCATGTGGAGAGACTAAACAGGCTAAAACCACAGCTTCCATCACAGATGTGCATAGTAAATATAGTGCATTCCAAATATATTTACAATTTTTTTCTTGAATATACAAATGAAGTGTGGCATATGAAATATTTGTAAACTTGTAGTAATCATACCACTCATGGAAAGACCAAAATATATTAAATCTTATTCCTGAACCATGGAGTTCAGAGCTGTGACAGTTTGGAAGCAGAGACTGATTTTTATACCAGTAGCTTCTTCCTTGACCTAAGTGGCATTGGTCATGTATGAAATAGAGAATAAGTATCTTTTCCTATCTACCATGCAAAAGCAGATTGTATTAAATGAACTCTCAAGCTTAGCAAATACCGTGTTTTAAAATTATACAAAAAATTTCCCCTATTCTCTTTCTTTTCCCCTGACTATTACTGCCTCTTCTTTCTTTCTCTCACTGCCACTGCCACTACACTGACACATAGGAACAGTTCATTGATTTTCTTCTCAAAGTGCCTCCCATACATGGATGTCGTAAAAAATAATCTGTCACCATCATAATTGTCTTGTTCTAATACTTTGTTCTTTGTAGGTACTTTTTAGTACCTTTCTCCCTTTCCAGTCCTCTCCTCTCCTCTCTTCCAAGTCCTCCCACAGTGTGCTATTTCAGATGTCTCTTTGCAGCTGTGGAGAACTCTAAGCCATTTTTTCCTGTGGTCCCTCTTGCAACAAGAATACATGAAGGGAAAAACATCTTTCTTTGGTCTCCTCTTATTTCCTTCTCTCTTCTTCTTTCATAGGTCATTGTTCCCATATTACCATTCAACTTCCCTTTTGTGAATTTTCTTATTTCCACAGTCTGTTTCACTCTAACTGGGAATTGCTGCCTAATTTTTGCTTGTAATTTCTTTTTCCCCCTCCTTCCACATTTTATTATCATTTTTATAAACATTATTATTTCTAATACCCTATTCTGGATCTCTACCAGAAGAACAATCTTTATTAACCATTCTCGTTTGGTCAGTATCCAGATAATAAAGGTTTTCAGATTATAGATCAAATATGTTTTCATTCCTTAAAATAATTTGCAAATTGTTCATTCTTCTCTTAAACCATAGGTTCCTCTCAGATCCTGACTTCCTTGATCTCATCTTTTACTTCTCAGAGCTATAAACCTGTAGGTCTCCACTCCGTACACACAATGATGCTAATGCATATAACAGGGTATGTTTTTTAATGTAGAACTCCCTATTTTGACCATCAAAGCATGCTATTGCAAATATCATTCCCAAGAGAAATTTGTGAAAGTACAGAAGGGCAGTATTTCTGTGAATAATGTCATAACACCAGGACTATTTAAGCAATACACCTTTGTGGGAAGTACTACAGTGAGGTAATAGAGCTCCCAGTAAGAATATTGTGGGCCTGTACAAAACCTTTTCAATTGTCTTTGATAATTCACTGTGGCACAAAGCTGTTAGAGTTGCAGTTAATTTCAGTAGCATCTAAGCTCTTATCTCAGTTGTCTTTCATCACACCACAGACTGTCTTGATGTGAAATTAATTTCCTTTATTGACTGTCTCCAAAAATGCATAAGTCTGTCTTCCTCTTTCTTCAGTTTCCTTTGTCTTTAATACAGACCATTTCAATTATTTGATTATTTCCTTCCCCTGTGGAAACCTTTTATTTTTTGCATAGGAGGAAAGACGGCAGAAAGGAAATCAATGTTATCCTCAAAGTCAAAAGCAGCTAATAGAATTATTTTTTTATTTGTTCATTCTATTTATAAAAATTCTCCTTTTTTTAATCCTCTCAAAATGTAGTATTCTTACATAGATGTTAGTCATAATTCTGTAGTAGTCTGTATCTTGGTATTACTGTACAATTACATTATACAAGTTACTGTTTTCCAAAGAACAATTTGGATAATTAGTCTGGGATGGCATTTGGGGTTATAAAACAGAGTTGATTATGGTAAACCAAGGAAGTTTTAGTGATAAAATAAAGCATTAATGCATATGTTTTATAAATGAAATACTTTACTGGTTGTACCTGAGGTAAATCATTAAATTATCTATTCCACAAAGCTTTCCTGTTGTGTGAATAAAACTGCATTTTCATATCCCACTATACAGGCAATCTACTGTAGGCACACATTATAATTTCATTGCAAATTTATGATCATTATTTTCTTTTTTCCCTCATTGATTTGTTTGTATTTGTTGCATACTGAAAGCATTTTATTGTCTGCAATCTCAGGAAGACTAATTCTATTATTGCTTCCGCAGGATACATTCTTTATGTCAAATAATGGAGATCTCTATGCCATTTTTATTAGTTCTGTAATTAGCATGTTTTTTGACATTTAGCTGTGGAGTCTATACATAACTGAACTTCTTGTTATTTTAGAATGCCTAAGGATGCCTCACGACTTTAAAAGTTTCTTCTGCTTTTTACGTGGCAATTTAAAGAATGTTCAATGTTACTGTCTCTCTGTAACAGCCCTCATGCTGAGTGGCAGGTAGTATTTTTGATCTCCGTTATGCTGTTTAGTTTCAGCAGCAGGTTCCTGTCTGTCTCCTCAGGAAGTTAGCTAGTATTTTTCCCACAAGTTGAACATTTCTTGATCTACTTGTAAAAGCTGTAGGACCTTTATGCTTTTTCTTGTTTTGGGTCACTGACAAGAAAGTACAGGTAAGTTTTTAAAATTATTTGCCAAATATTAGTTCACAGTGTTCACTGTGGCACAAAGTGAACATATTATTTATGCTTTATGTACTATGCTGAAAGAGCTGAAAGAAAACACCTATTCCTTGCCTTCACTGAACCTTCTTCCTAAGAGTTGGCTCAAGAACCAAGGTTTATATCTGAAATGATTTCTTCTGCAGTATAAAAAACTCAGTTTCATTGAGACCTGTAACTATGCTCTTTTTTAAGGCTTATGAGTCATCATTATCTAAATGTAAAAAGAAATAAAAATATTTTTCAATCAGTAAAAGCCTTCCATATCTGCTCATTTTCAGAAAGCTTCAAAATGAATGAAATATTGCATATTAAATTTTCTAGCATTGAGGTCATGCATAAGAAGAATATTCCAAATAAATTCTATTTAGGAAATTAATAGACACACTGGACTTTTCTGAGTCTTTCCAGGGTATTATAATGTGATGTAGTCATAATTTCAGATAATCTGGAAGACAATATTCATGGTGTTCATAAATATGATTTATATGAGAAGTGCCATTCTACTGTGTTGTTTGATTCTTATCTTCTAATGAAGATAGCTGACAGACAAAACATTGACATTTTCTACCATGAGGACTTGAATCAGTAATATAGTCACTGGACTTGAAGTGTTGATTTCCTGGCAAAATCACTGTTTTCTAATGTAGAATGAAACTAAAACATGTTGTGTTGACTTGTTAGTGTTTTAAGACAATTTTAAGAATTAGTTTAGCTAGGCAGGAAATATCTGTGTTCATTAAACCATTTTTTTTTTTTGCTTCTTTTACTTTTTATTCAGTATTCATCCATTTGAGATTTTAACAGTGCAGCAAACTATGGAAAGTCATGCATACAGATTTGCATTCTCAACAGACATATTTTATTGAACTGCCTCATTAAACATTAAAAATGTGTCTTCAGAAAGACAGATTGAAGTACTTCCCTTCAGCTGTTCTTTGATATGTAACTTTACAAAATTTTTAGTGTAAACATATTATAAAAAGAGAAGAAGATATTTTGAAATAAAACTACAATTTTGTTTCCCAAATGAAATGATCCTTATTTTTGATAACAGGAAAAAGACAAAGCTTACAGGGTGGTGTTCAGAGCATGCAGACATATTTTACAGCTCTGTATAAAGCATAGGCTGAGAAAGAATTCCTAATACGTAATCTCTAAACTGTAGTGGGAAATCATGTGGAATGGCAGTTGTACTCTGAATAAGCAGAGCCTCCACTTTGGGGAAAAAAATTCTTTTTTACCGCCTAACTGGAGTGTCAAAATGCTTTCATAGCAAAATTTTGAGTTTTTCTTGGCAGTAGCTTAGTGAAGAAAGTACAGAAGATATGCCTCTGGGTCTGATGTTCATATCTGTTCTGTGGTCTTTAGGGAAATTAGATCCTTATTTTTTGTATTAGATAATTGTCTTCAGAATTGTTAACATTAAAAATAGGCAGCTGTATGGTATACTTTTCCATCTAAATCCTTCATTATACATAGCTCAACAGCAAAAACTGATGCTGCATCTGAATGGTATAAATATATTTGGAATAGTGATTTGTCTGTCTTGTTGATGAGCTGAATTATTCTAACTTTAAAAGAAGTAATTGGAAGGTAAAAGTACCCTCTTTACCTTTTTTTTCTCTCAAGGCATTCTAACCCACAGTTTTCACAAGATGCCTTTCCTCTGTGCTCAGCAAATCAGTCAAGAGTTAGGCAAAAAGCCAGTATAAGATGCTGAGTGTGCTTGTGTAATACACTGAAAAAGTTAAGCAGCTGATGAGCTACATTGCACTGAATAAGGGTTTGAGAGTCTGGGTGGGGAGTTAAAACTTGTGATTCTAAGTGTTCTTTTAGGTGGAAAGAGAACATTTTGCCACTATTCAATTACCAAATTACTATTATCAGGTGTTTCTTCAGAGAGAGATACAGATGTATTAGAAAATCACCGTGGTGAATTTTAAGGTATAATAGCATTCCATTCATGCTAAAGTGACCTGTCAGCTGCTTATGTGAGGTATGGCCTTTCACTAGCTGTGCTTCTTTGTCCCACATCAATGAGCAATACAAGCACTCAGATTCTATCCCCTACCTTTTAAATTAAGGAGAGAAGAAGGTCTCTGAACAAGGAGAGAACCATGAAACCCCAGCATTTCTGTTACTTTCTTCAGAAAAAGCCAGAATCTGTTCATCCATTCCAAAACCTACCATGATTTTCTAGAACTCTGGGAAAAAGTGCAGATGGGAACTCAGTCTGTTGGATGAGTAGGCAACTCTTGGTAACTGTTTTCCTGGAAGCAGGAAAATCTATAGATAAAAAGGTACAGAAGTTTCCCAGCACTACGGTTAACAAACTCTGGTAGGTGACAGACTATACCTATTGGATGGATATGTTTTTGTTGTATGCAATTAAAAAAAATGAAGTCATTGTGTACCAGCAACCTATAAATCTTTAATGATTTCACAAGATTCCAATGTAAAATAATGAAGCCATGAATAAAGGTAAAACAACAAATTAGTGTGGACAGGCCTTCACCCTTGAATACAACAAGCTTAACTAGAAGACAGAAGGGTCACAGCTTTTCCACCTCAAGTTAGAAATTATTGCCAAACTGGGCTACAGAAATATATCATTGCAGTATTTAGATAAGCTATATAATAGGGGAAAAAATACATTGTCTGTTCTTTGAAGTGACATGATGTGGCTTGCAGGAACTCTTATTCTAAGTTTAGATAGGAAATAAATATGACTGAATAGATTCCTAGAACTTTTAAGAAAATTACACTAACTTTAATTATATTTGTTTACCTTGCCATGTAAACCCAAATACAGTAATTTAGTTAGTTTTACCATTAACTCCTGTATAACTATGAACAGACTGCTAGCTCTAGCCTAATTTTATTACAGTATTCAACTTCAAATTCATCAAGGTATCCTTACATTTGCTGTGTGAATATATTTATCTATAAGACTGTATGCATTTGGGCTATTCAGAAACCAGAAGACACTCTATTTAAGTATGTAGACACATTTGCTGTACCTTTTACTAAAACTCCAGTAGAGATACAAAATTAACTTTTGGTGTTCAGGTTAGTGTGGCACAAATGAATGAATAGTTTCTCAAACAATGAAGAATCCAAATTTGTGAAGATTTGCTTGCTTGCTTTGCTGTACTCAAAGTGAGACTCCATGATTTTAGGTATTTCCATTCCCAGTGTACACTGCGGGTATGCACATTATCAAACAGTTCTGTGTCATGTAAACTGATCTATGAAGTTAAACAGTTGGAACTGAGGATCCAATGTCCACACCATATGTTTCTGTGAAGTCTTATTTCAGACTAGCTCTTGTCTGGTGTCTGAGACTAAATGCCCATTAGCAGTCATAATAAATCAGATGTGCTGCTGAAGCACATCTTCTGGTTTAGTTTCATCCAAAGGAATCTAGTTAGCATGCTCTCTAACTGTTCCATGAGGCAAATCAAGTGGGGGAGATCAAGGGATTCAATTCAAAAGCATATTTCTCCTCACAATGAGGATGTGAAATTGAACACCCCAGAGTGGAGGCGATGCCTCAGTGGCTAATTTAACTGAGAAGTCAGTTTCAGATGTAGAACTACATGGGACCAGCCTGTGTTATTATTTTTCCTGTATTTTAATACTGGGCTAAAGGATTCTGTAGAAAGCAGTGTCTGTAGAAGGATAAACAAATGGGATGAAGACTGAACCTTTATTAACTTGCTGATATTTCATTTACTTATTTCTTTTGTGAACTGTTGGGTGGTGATAGAAAAAATTCAGCATTAAATGTCTTGAAAAGTACTAGTAAAATGTAAAATTACTTATCTCTATCTGTGCAGTACTTATGCATTTTACCTTCTACAAAGTGTTAGTCAGAAGTTATCCCACTTAGTGACATGCTAGAAACTGTGATTTTATTTTTCTATTGGTATTTATTAACAACATACAAAGATTTGTCTTTTGAACTCCTTATCTTTATAATTTGGCTCCCTCATTGGAATTCCTACAAGGTTCTAGTAGTTATTTCATTTTCAGATCTTTGATGCCTTCCAATCGCTAGATTTTTTGATTCCCTTGGTATCTTTTATTGATTTGGAAGTGTTTATACAATTTTTTTAAAATATGCACTTCAACATTAATTTGTATTGTGGATGAAGATAATCCTGAAATCCATAAATATGAGTTGTTCAGAAGTCTAAGCAATATCCATGTTTGGGGTCTATATGTGTGAACATGTATAAATATGCACGCTATGTAGTTAGTATTTGTTTATATATATGTAATTAAGCTATATATACTTATATAGAGAGAAAGAGAAAAAGTGTTTTTCAAAATGAGTATAAATAGTTTTCCTTAAAAATATGATAGGATAATAACTTGTAGAGAAAATGTTATTAATCTCTCAATTGTAGAATGTGAGGACTGTAGAGGTTTCAAAATTGCAACTAAAATATCTATATTCATCAGAAAATTATATTTATTATCAATTAACTTTTATTTTCCTGTATATACAGGTACATCAGTTCTACAGGTCACAGCCACAGATGCAGATGACCCTACATATGGAAACAGTGCCAGAGTAGTGTACAGTATTCTTCAGGGACAGCCATATTTTTCTGTTGACCCAAAAACAGGTGGGTATTCTATATTTCTCTCAGTGTGGTGATTTGGCTAATATGTTGCAGTTAACCAAGTCTGGTAGATGAAATCTAATGTACAAAGTGTAGGTGGGTGGGATTTTTTTTTTTTTAAATTCCTTTTATATCCTACTTCTTGCTTTAACACTGAAATTTAGGAGTTGCTATGTTTTGCTGAGTACTAAATAAACCTGCTGTGTACAGAATTATTTCTGCATCATGCCATGATGTGAGCCCTTCAGCCAAACTGGAATAGCACTTTTTGATCTTTTCAAGCCTCTATTTAGGAAGTAACTCAAGTGTGCCTAATACTTTATTATTTTCAATGCTTTGTTTTGTTGAAAGATAGGCTTGGGAGGATTACCGCATGTGTGCTTCAACACATATACCATAATAAATTAATATCATTCTTGTATTTATAAAACTGCAGTATTGCCATTTCACTAAAAATGTATTCCATGATTCCAGAAGTAGAATGAGCTGAAATATTTATTCTTAAACTCTATGCATTGCGTTCTCCTTTTTTCCACAAAGTTTATGTTATGTATAATGAATCCAAACAGGATTCTTTAAAGAGAGAAGAAATCGTTTTGGGGGATGGGGGTTGTTACTAGTTTTGGATTTTCTGAAGAGCATTATCTTAAAAACTAATATGATGATATATTTTTAGTACACATTTATAGTCCTTAATAATGAGGAAATATAATTTAAGAAAGTACTTTTTTATCTGAATTTTATAACTATTTTTCCTTATCTATATCAATGTTTTAATACTGAAGGGAAAGAATGAAATATAGTGATCCTTACACTTAACTGTAAGGAAGAATAATGATTTTTAAAATATGCTGAAGTGAAGTAAGTATAGTTTAAATAGTTTTCTTTGTAATGTTTTTACATTTAAGTCGCTTTGCGTGTGTATGTGAAGGTCTGTGAAACTCTGAGGTATACGCTTGCTCCATTACAAGAGAAACGTATGTGTACCATCTCAGCTAGCTTTGAGGTTGGGCCTGCTTTGAGTAGAAGGCTGGACTCGATGACACCTAGAGATCTCTCTCAACCTAAAGTATTCTATAAATTTGGGAGCTCATGTTAGAAAGGCCTAGGAGTGCAATGCCTGACAGGATCATGTTGGAGGACCATATTTGCTGGGAGGCAAACGTGATGCAGGCCTGTTCATACATACTGTGTTTCAGGAACAATTGCTGGCACACACCTTACCCACCATGTGTGAGTACGGTCTGACAGAGTACTGGGTGGCACAGACTAAACCACTCTGGGGTTCATGTTAACAATGAAGAGGTATTGAAAATCAGTGGTACAGTCCTCAAGCTCTCTCTGCCTTTTTTTTTTTTTACATAGAAATACAACCCTGGTCTACATTTCTACTTCTGTTTTGGCAATCTGAGGCAATGGCCTATACTTTTTATTTTTATAATGGTGTGGAACTTGTAGTCTGGAGTTGTTAATCAGTGAAGAATCATAATGGATGTTCTCAGTATCAGGTCTGTACCATAAAAGAAAATAGTATACTTATATCACTGTTTGTATGTTATAAGGAAAGCAGATGTGAGTGTATTTTCACTCTGTAAGCCTTAGGCTTTGACAGGGATTTAATAACACTTTATGAACTTAAACTGTTTTTAATATCTGTATAGAATATGAAAATGATTCTGATAGCCTATTAAAATGGCAAAAGAATAAACACCTTATGAGGTAAGTAGACAGTGAAACAGTGAAAAAACTGGAGAAAGCTTTATGATTTGATAAGTTGTCTTTTTATAACTGCAGAATAGCAGTTAATTTAATTTGGCCTGATATAATGGGAAGAAGTAGAATATTGGAAATGATGGGAAAGTCTTGAAGAAGAGTGTTTCACTATGAAGTTTCACTTTGAATTCCTGGGTTTTAAGACTCATTTTCTAAAAACATCACTCTTCTGAATTCATAAGCATTTTTGTGACCTATTTTTCCTAAGGCTTCAATTGTTCAATTCCATCTTAATCCTATTTTATGTGGAAGTTTTCTGAATTTACACTGATGTGCACAAACTTCCTTTACCAGAAAGAAAGATCCCAACATTCATGACTGAATGTAATGTTTGTAAAGCCTAATTATCTTTCTGTCTATCTCTAAAGCTTATTGGAGCTATCAGATGCAGACATAAAGCTGTTCATAGCCCTAGTATGAATATGAATCCTAAGAAGTCTTCTGCTTCTAGGCTAGTGTTGCCTAAACTGGGTTTTAAAGAGTTTACCATCTGAGGCCTTTAAATTTATGGATTTTTAGGAGCTTAATTTAAAATAGTTTAAATAGGATTTTAGAAGTCATACATCTAAAATATAATAGTGGGCCAGCACCAAATTACAAACTTTGAAGTAAAAAGAGCCATGTTCCTGGAAGAACCATCCTTCCTCCTGATCAGCTGGAGAAGGATGAGGTTCGTTGTGCCACTTTGAGCGCTGTACATTTCTGTCTGTGTGTCACCTGATGCATGTATGTATTGCATCTGTGTGTGTGCCTCTTGGAACACACACGCAGCCTCACTACTGCTTCTAAATCATGGATTAAAAACAGGGAGCTGCAACAACCTCACCTCTGTCAGGATACAGATTTGGCAACTTCCAACAGTCTTTCATTTTTCAGTTGATTTGCTCTAGGGCCTGTGTTTTGTTTTGTTTTTCTGCTGGGAAGGAAGAAGTGTACCCTCTGTGTGTAGAAATTTGCTCTAACTATGTTGTCATGGCTGTGAATGTCAGAACTACTGTCCATGCATAACATAAAGGGTAAGATTTTCAAAATCCTTTGAATTTTAATAGCTTTCTAGGAAGTGTTTTGTATTTATTAATTACTTTTAGTAATTAGCTATGGGATTTAATAGCAATTAGCTATGTAATTGGTAATTAGCTGTGACAGCCTGTGCTGGTTCCTGTATGCCTTCCTCCCCAATTGCGGCAAAATATTCTGCTGAATTTTTATAAATAAGTATGTATTAATAATGCTGATGAAAGAGAGAGAAGAAGTCTATGTCTGGATCCTAGGTATATTTGTAAAGATTATGTGCATAGACTTATATGGTTTTTTAAATCAAAACATTCAGGGAACCCCAGAAAACATGAGTCGCTTATCCTTTTGGAGTGCCATTAACCTCACTGTAAAAATAAAATAAAATAAAATATTATTAGTGAAGAGAAAATAATTTATTAATAGTATTTTAATATGGTTTCCCCTTCCCTCCCACACCCCACACCCCCTGTAGAACTTTGAACATCTTTTGAAATGCCCAAATACGCATGAAAACTTTTCCTAGGAGTTTAAGTTACAAATTTAATACCCTACTTTTCCCAAACCATGAGGTCCTTTGATCCATGAACTTGATGTAGGATCTGTCCCTGCTTGTTCTTTCAAGTCAAGTGTGGCTTATCAAACAGCAACAGTCAACATTTGACTGGTAACCCAATCCCAGAAGCTCTTTTTTTCTTGAGGTAAACCTCAAATTAGACTGTGTGTTTTTTCTAGCAGCTATAGCAGCCCACTTTCAGTGCCACATGCTTTGGGAGAGAGAGAAAGTGAAACCCACAGTTCAGTTTTACTGTTTACATAGTAAACCCGTATCTGGAGCATGTTAGCTACACACAGCTCTTCCCAGATGAATCGATCTTTCTGAAAAGAACATACAGAGTGAATTAATCTGTGGGGCATTTGTCCTTTCAAATCAGCAGTTATGGTTGCAACTGTGATGAAATAAGACATAAAACCTTCATTCATTGCAGTCTTGAACTGGAATTTAGACACTGGTAGAATGGAAGAAAAAGACACAATTTTATTGAATGACTGTGAAAAAACATTAGATAGTTGTATTTATAATGATCTGCTGTTACAGCAGTAACATTACAGAGATCTTAATCATGTATCAGCTTGTTTGGTTTTTTTTACTTGAAAACATTAAATAGTAAAGAAATGTGTATGCCTATTTATGAAAGCACATCACTGCAAATCAGCACGGACTAATTATGAAGTGTAAGAAGAGTGTCAGCCTCCTTCTGCTTTCTGTCTTCACAATATGAACGTCTTCAAGCATCCCTATAAGAAATTCTCTAATTATCTAGTTTGATTCCTGATTGAGACCACGATACAAATAATAAGCATAGTCAATGGCTGAATATATGTTTCCAAACACAGAGGTGTGCCTCATGAACACCAAATGAGCAATCACTCAAGTTTGAGACTTTTGTCCTCATCTGTAACTATTCTTATCCTTTTCTAAAGGTTCTTGGCCATAGTTCATATGGGAATGGCAGATTTTGTGGCATTATAATATGTAGAGTGTCATTTTAAAGTTGCACATGTATTCCTCTGCAAAAGAAGAAAAAATATCGTTTATCAAGTTATTCACAGATTTGATACTGCTAAATAAATATTAATACTTAAAATATAATTAATGGAATTTATTAAAAATAAGTTATTTTAATAGTGAGGTAATAATTATGGATTTAATTGATTAAGGTCTACCTCATTTCCTTATTTTAGAGAAAATAAATTGGTGTAAAGAGGAATTGCATAGACTTTTTAGTACAAAAAGGAAGAACAACCTTTGCATGTTTTATTAGCACAGTCTGTCGTGGTATCCCACATAAGAATTTGCTGTGCTAATTAGAGTAATGATAAGGTATTTCATGACCTTATGTCTCTGCCATACGTAGGAAATCATATTAGTTAGTAAAATAATTTCAGAAATCAATTTCTGCCCCTTACCTGAATAAGTGTCCTTATTTTTTATATTAAGAATTATTACTTTTTTTAGTTGAAATATCTCTCTTAGTGACATCTGTTTAAAATAAGCATGTTTACTGGGATTAACGATCCCCTGCTGATATTCAGGTTGGTTCATGTTAGAGTGTTAACTGAAACTGGAGAGTCCTTTTTGCTTCATGCTGAGAGGCTCCAGTATCATTTTAGTGACCTTACAGGGCTATAGAATTATCTTAGATAAATTGAATGCTTCTACTCTAAAGAAATACTTTGTGATGTCCCCTAACTCCACAACTTGTGCACCACAGCTGATGCCCAGGTTCCTGTCTTGGTCTTAAAGTAAACTTAACCTCCTCTATCACAGTTTTTACACATGGGCTCTTAAACTGTTAGTGTTCAATAATTACATCTTATAAAAACAGTAAGGGTGATTGAGGTAATCATACAATTTTGGTAATTACATATTCTGTCTGAGGTATGTAAGAAAATATCTATGGTGAACCTTCAAAATCTCACTTGCGCTTGCAGACCACTTATTTACAGCTATTAGCAAAAACTCCAACTTATATATGTGATTGGTTTCTACTTAGTATCAAGATGGGGTCACAGTGAAGAATCAGTCTGAAAGTTGAGTTAATTTTATTAGTGATACACTATGCTAACAGTGTGTAGGATTAAAATAAATTTATTTTGTGCATGGGTACTATAATTTTATCTTGAAGTTGTAAGAACTGAATTCCATATTCAGTTTTTTGTATGTTTATTTTCCCTCAAGGGATCTCTGAAATGTTGTAACAGAAATTACATCTTTAATGTATATCACTGCCAATGTCTACAGTTTGTTGTCAAAAGAATCACTAGAAATTCAAACTCAGAATTTGAAGGAGTCTTACCTTGTTGTCCTAATTCTATCAGGTACTGTACAATGCATTCCTCCAGTCCTGAAGGAACAGAAATATGTGCTCCATCTAAAAATATTGTCATGAATACTTGTTTGAGAGTGTCATCTGCCAGCTCTCAGCTAAGAGTAATGTAAATATTGTAATGTCCTTTGCTTTTAATTTTAAGTAAATATTAGATTTTCTACACCTACAGTTTTCACACTTTTAAGATAAATTCTGAACAATGGACTCTATTCTCACAGTTTTCTTGCATGTTCAAAATATTGATATACTATTACAGTTCTCCCTAGAGTTATTCAAAGGATAACTCAGGCCATCAGATAGACGGGCAGAGAGATATGAGCAGCTGAACAATCCACTGTTTCTTTTAGTTTTCTAAGGGCTTTGTTTTGATACAGTTGAAGATTTTGTAAGGGCATTTGTACAACTGTAACCTTGTTGTTTAGGCCTTGTTTTCCACTAGCATGGAAACTGCACAGAAGGGTCCTTTGTAATCAAAAGTGTACACGGAAGAGGGGCAAAATGGTGTGCTGCAGATGTGTAATAAGGGTAATACCCAAGCAGCAGCACTGCTTCAAAGCAAAGGTCTGTACAACCTAGTTCAGTGTTTCTTACAGTAACTGATATTTACTGGGTCATCCTCTTGTGTGTGTCTCCTGATGCAATTTTGCCATCCACCCCCAGGAGATTTTGTAATTTGCCCGCTGGAGCAGGACTTTGAGGAGCACCAGATGGATTGATCACTTGTCAGGACCAGTGTTCTGGCACTGTACTTCTTTTGTTGGTTACCTGGCACCACTCTCTTCAAGCATCAATCATATACTTAAAAAGGATAAGGCATAAGAGAGAGAAAAGCAAAGGCAAAAAGGATTGCCTGATGTTCTAACCTTGTTTTTCCTCTCCTGTGAGATGGACCATGTGTATCAGAGATTGATTTAAGAAATAAGGAAGAAACTATTCCTTGGTTATTCTGCTCTTGTTTGTTTCTGTGTTTGTTATTCTGTCATCATGTGGTGTTGTGAACAACTACTATGGACAATCTGTGTCGTCCAGCCACAAGTTATCAAAAAAAGAAAACGAAAATTGACACATGCTTCTGTAACTGCTAATTGGCAATTGGCATTAGATCATATTATCATCTTGCCTTCCTAACCAGGACTACTGCAATATGGTAACTGCATTCCTTTTGTTGGTAGACACCCTTTTTTTCTTTAAACTTTTAATCTATAAATACACATGTATTTTTACAATTACAACATAACGCCTGGATATTGTGGGCTAACCCCAGCAGGCAGAAAAGCCCCATGCAGCTGCTTACTCACTCCCCCCACAATAGGACGGGGAAGAGAATGGAAAGGATAAAAGAGAGAAAACTCATGGGTTGAGATAAAGACGGGGAAAGCCAAACCTGTACGCACAAGCAAAGCAAAACAAGGCATTCATTCACCACTTTCAATGGACAGGCAGGTGCTGAGCCATCTCCAGCAAAGCAGGGCTCCATCACATGTAAGGGTTACTTGGGAAAACAAATGTCATCATTCTGAATGTCCCCCTCTTCCTCCTTCTTCCCCCAGCTGAGCATGACGACTATCCTGGTTCAGCTAGGGTAGGGTTAAGTTTCCCCAGCAGTGGGGGGAAGCTCTAGCCGGGTTATTCAATACCATGCTGACGTCACGTCCGGGCGCCCAAGCGCGGGAAGAG
The DNA here is from genome assembly GCF_031877795.1 of Strix aluco. Taxonomy (NCBI): domain Eukaryota; kingdom Metazoa; phylum Chordata; class Aves; order Strigiformes; family Strigidae; genus Strix; species Strix aluco. The sequence continues at coordinate 84,315,641 of NC_133931.1, read as the reverse complement.
GGGTAGAACGCGTGGGGTGTGCAGTCGCTCCTCTCGCTGTATCGGTATATCTCTTGTTCTGTTCATTGTTGTTACTGTTACTGTTATTGTTGTCGTTCTTGTTGTTGTTCGGTTTGTTATTGTTACATTGTTGTATTAAACCTTGGCTTATCTCAACCCCGGGGTTTGTATTTCACTCCCTGCCCTGTCCGGTCCGAGGGTGGGGGAGGGGCAGCGGCAACGTGGTCTCGGGTCCCGGCAGGGCCTAAACCACCACAACGACATGTACTATGGAATATCCCTTGGGTCAGTTGGAGTCAGCTGTCACAGCTGTGCTCCCTCTCAGCTTCTTGTGCACCCCCAGCACTGGCAGGATGGGGTGAGAAGTGGAAAAGGCCTTGACTCTGTGTAAGCACTGCTCAGCAGTAATGAAAACATCCCTGTGTTACCAACACCGTTTTGATCACAAATGAAAAACCTAGCCCCATAATAGCTACTATGAAGAAAAGTGACTACCCTAGCCAGGACCACTAGACTGGTGAAGCACTATGTTATTTATTCAACCAGATTTGAAGCCCTGATGAGAAAGCAGTGAGACATACATGATCATGTAGTCTGGATTCTGTTGCCACATCCTTTGCAGTCTTTCTCTTCGGTGTAAAATTGCTATCTGCTCACCATTGCCGGGTTTTGCTTTTACCTTCTATGGGGCACTGGAAAAGATTCCTAATGTTAATGATCATTAGTCTTTGTTTTCCATATTTCTAGATATTCATATTCAGATGAACTGAGGATACTAAAGAGCCTGCTGTTTTTTGAAGGTCTAAAATACTGTGCTGTATCTATTACAAAAGTTAAAGATCTCGGTGTGAGAAAAGCATTTCATTGCAAGTGTCTGTAATATGTCTGGTTTTCCAGAATAGAATTACTTCTATGAACAGGTGTTTCTCTCTGTGTCTCTGAACTTTTCACGAGGAATATAGAACCATTAAGTTCTGTGTTTTTAAACAAGGAAGGCTGATGTTCCATCTGAAGAAAGCATGGAAATTGCATGTGTGATGAAATGTGTTTAACTTCAGGAAAAGGGAGTGAATAAGATTTCACCCTAAAGCCACAAATACATTACTGTAATTTTAGCTCAACTGGGATAAGAGCCAGGACACTGACTCAGAAGATTAATGCACTAGACTCTTTAAAGACTCTGCCCCTAAGGACCAGTTCACATGTTAGCAGTACTTTTACAGATCAGTCTTTATTGTTGTGGAATTAAGCAGTGACTTTATTGCCTTTAATTGTGCTAACAGGTGTCCTTTTTCTAGACAATAGGTTATTATTGGCATCTCTAGTTCTACAAGAAAGAATTACTGGGACACTGAATCTTCTTTTTTTTTCCCCCTTAAATGTTTGACTGGGGGCCTGAGATGAAGATCTAGAGCAAAGCATTAAGGTGAACTTTGTAGAGGTGCCCTAATTCATACACAGCTCTGCTTCTTGCTACACATTTCCATTTTCCAGTTTAATTTCCCATTTCACAAGCTGTTGTGGGTATTGGTATTGTTTAGGATAATAATTTCAGAAATGCAATTAAAGGGTGGCAATGAAAATTTGCAGTGGCAATGAAAATGAGAGGGAGCAATATTGAGGTACTATTCCAGGAGCTATGTTATCTGCCAGTTTGGTAATGCTAAGATGCCTGCTTATGGTTGGAGACACACTGGCTATATATTTATTAAATGACTTAACTTCTTGCATCTCTATTTTATGAGTTTTTTACAAATATATTGTGTTAATAATGCTATTGCTTTAATAATAAGTTTGAGTAAGTTCATATTTTTGCCTTTTAATATTTTGAGAAATGACCAGTAGTGGTAGACTTGTGAAAAGGAAATGAGGCATATGGAATTGATTGAGGATACTGCTTGCTTTTAGTTGTTGCATATAAACAAAGATCTTCATAATGCACACAAATCCTGTGATTTAAAAGCATAGCTACTCTCAGAATTAATGTATAATCTACATTAGATCAATATGCATGCATTTACTTTCACACCAGTCTTCATCTTTTAGAACAATGCATGCATTTTCAGTTACAATCTGAATAAATGTGGCTGCTAAGACTTTGTCTTGTAATAAACCATACAGAACAACAAACCTAGTACAGTGATAATGCTTTTCCAAAGATTATGGATAAAGACAGTGCTTCTCAAGATATATTGTTCAGCAAAAATGATTCAACTGCAGTTGAGATACCTCCTAAGAAAAACTGAATGCATCCTTTATAAAATTAACACAAGCTCCATATCTATTGACCATCTACTTAAAAACCAAACAAACATAAGGTATTTATGAACAATTTTACACCAGTTTTAAAATATCACAACAGAAATGACATTTGGGGAACCTCTGTAATTCAGTTCTTATCTGAATAGGTAGGCAAAAAGAAAGTATCTCCAGAAACCACCAACAAACCTGTGATCTGTCCAGGAAATTTGACCTTTGCTGTTTGTCAGCATTTGTCCTCCCTTCAACATTTGACCTTGCAGCCTTCACACCGTCACTGCCTGTGTTAATGCAGAACACAAAGCCTGACAGTAAACTTTCCTGGTTTTCCTCAGGTGGTGTCCATCTTTTCTGAACTTGCCCCAGAGTGCATTTTCTTTTCCTTGTCAACTTTGTAAAGCCCAAGAGCAGCAGCAGAAGCAGTAGAGTGGGCTTTGTTTGGTCTTTCGGACTGCAGATAGGCTCTGATCAATCACAATAACCAGCAAATTTACCTCATGTCTTTGCAACTGTCTTTATGATTTGCCAGCATATTTGTAAATGTAAAATTTAGGAGAGACTATAACCAGACTTCCTGAGACTGTCTAACTTCACTTCCAGGGGAGGATACTGTTCAGTACCATTTATTTTTACTTACCTGTGCTTACACATGTATTCTGTGACTTAATTGGTGAAAGACAGTAGGAGTTAGGTCTTTTTTTCTGAGGGTCAGATTAATCAGAATTTGACCACCACCATATCTGCAACTGGAATGTTTACATGACAAAAGCACACAGATATGTTACGAAAGCAAAGGTTTTGTCCTTATTTGTTCTTTCCAAATTTCCATCTAGACTTGCCATTCTGCTTGTCAGGGTCCAGAGTCCACTAACAGGACCCCCTTACCCTGGCTGTCCCAGGACCCCACATCAGCCCCCCGGGGCCGTCAGCAACATTGGAGCAAGGCTGGTCTCCACCTCCCCACAGCCCTTCCCTGCCCAGCCATGTGCCCCGCCAAGCCAGATCCCCCTCCCCAGGGAGGTGCCCGATGCCCTGGGCTGGGGCTGCCCTGGTGCCCCCGGCTGCCCTGCTCCTGGCTGGGGGTGGGACAGGCCTTGGCTGCCAGGCCCTGCCATCACACACCCAGGGAGCCCCTGGCACCTGGCCCCAGGGAGCTGCCAGCCCCTGAGGTGCCCTGACATTGTTGCAAGGGTTGTTGTCAACAAAAGTCTGTAAGATGGATGTTTTTCTTCACATTTTTAAACCCATGAACAAAACCCATTCCTCAGGCAAAAAAAGGTTTCCAAATTCCCAGCTAGTATATATCTTATGCAATATTTTAAACATTATATAAAGCCTCTGTCATTGAAAATTACCACGCTGAAAGAGGGAGAAGTGGAGCTCTGTTTGCTACCCATTGCAGAGGAGTGCAGCCCAGTGTGCAGTCTTTAATTTAGGTCCCCAAGGAAGTCTTTTGTTTTCTTTTCATAAAGTTTTGTCTTGTTTTTCTCTTGGTACACATTTCAGGTTTAAAGCATGAATTTTTTTATAATATTTGTGGTCATGATTATGATATCAAAATATTCTAAAGATGCTGTTCCTCTTCCTTTTTCCTTACCTGGTTGGTAAAATTCTCAGTTTTATTGTGACACATTGTTTTGAGAGCATGCTTAGGGTGTTTGCAAGGAAAAATTCAATTCCATCTGTAACCCTTGGGAAGGTGTAAGAATAGAAGCCTTCCTGGAATTTAGTAAAGCACTTGCAGTCCCAGAAGCAGATATAGCCATCATGGGAGCACTACTAAGGGAAGAGGGTAGATTAAATGAGGTTTTGCTCTCTCCCAAACTGTTCTTTCAAGAAATACATTTTAGATCAATAGATTGCATCTAAAAGTGTTCAGGCAGAAAATGCAATAAGTTGCTATATATCTATCCACCATGCGAGTTAGGCTTCACTTTACTTGAATGAAAGATGAAAATAAAATGAGGGACTTACCAGCTAAAGCTATTTCTTCCTTAGAAATCTCCTTATGACAAGATTTTCTCTTAAGTTTTTGTCTTCAACATGAGATGGCAAGGACTGTTAACACAATGTAGGTCCTTTCACTTGAATGCATTTCACAAGTCTTGGCTTTAATCCATTTGTAATCAGTTCTGATAAAAAAGTTAATATCATAGTGAAGTGGATTAATCATCTGAGCCATAATGTTCTGTAAAAGTAACAGAATCATTGAAAGAACATACGAGTATGTTTACTGGACTAACCCTTTGCATTTACTTAAATACAGTACCCTTCTGTGCTGTAGAGAGGAAGCCTTCATTTTCAAAGTGGATGTCTTTATAGTAAATAAATATCTTTGTACTTTGGAAGAAAAGAAAAGGAAAACTACTTTAAATTAGGAAAAGCAGACAAAACTCATCCTGTTGTTCTTTTACAGAACTTTGTACTCACATACAATGGCCCTTCTGGATGTTTTTTATAAGCCTCTGTTTTATGGAATAGGTAAGATTTGGTTCAAGTGTGATTCTATCTCCAAGGGATTCTCAATGGTGTTGACAATATATGTCAACAATTGCATCTTCTGATTCTGAAAAAAATGACATAAAGTACTATATAATTTTTTGGAAGTAACTCCAGAAATTTTGCTTCTAACCTCAAATTTGTGTAGTGTAGCACGTTCTGCAAGCATTTCAGAATGCTCTGGTAAATCAACAGTTGCAAGGTATGCTGATATAATAAAAATAATACAATGCATTACAAAATGCTATGTGTCTGCAAATTATTTTGTGTAATCGCTGCCATGACAAATGACTAATTATAGATATATAAATTGCTAACATTAAAATATAATCTGGAAACTATCACAAAAGATGAAAGAAGGAAAAAAATTGGAAAAATGCAAATTTTTCTGATTATGGTAGACTACTGTTATACTACATTTGTTAATAATTTTGACAGTTATACATTAAAGTACAGAAAACATTCATTTCGTTCAACATGTAGATTTGTTTACTTTATTTTGAGACACTATCTGCTTGTTCAGCTAATATCCTATTAAGTCAGGAAACTAAGAGTGAGTGCAATGTAATATGAAGTACATTTGTAGTAAAATTGAGTTTGGCTTGTGTAATTGTTTCTTGACATAACTTTTGGATATTCATCATTCTTGTCAATTCTGTCTTTTCACTTTTGTTCGGGTAGAACCTTCTTTTTCCTTGGTAGTATTTCTATAATAAAGATCTTGCAAGCAGATTTTTTTTTTAAATCTGGACTGCTGAAACAAATGAAAGAAATGTACATGAAGTCAACATCTGATAACTTTAAAAGCTTTTGAAACATCCATTTCTGGAGTTGCTTCTTTTCAGAGAAGAGCAGCTGTGAAATGAAATCTTAAAAAAATGCAAATTTAAACATAGAAAATTAGTCTGTGACTTTTGGGCGTGGCTTAAAGAGAGTGATACATATTTACTATTCATGTGCTTTTCTCAGGATGTATTGCTCTTTAAAGATGTGAGGAGCAATTAATGTGTTGTTTCTCATAGGAGTGGCCTCCAGGGATAGTAAGTTTTCACTGGCTTATATGTCAGATACCCATTACCACCTACCTTTTTTGAAACAAACACTGAAATAAATGACATTGACTGTATTTTTCTTGATCAGCTAACCACAGAAGAGGTGAAAGACCCACAGATATCTTTCATTGGAATGTGGTTTAATCTGACTTTGCAGGAATTTTGTCCCTTTGAGTAGAGACTCCCTGGCAAGACTTCAGGAGCACTCTAACCTCCATGAACCTTAATTGTGTGGTACCTACTGCATTCACCCAGAGCTGCATTAAGCTGCTTGTCAAAATCTAATGCGATTTTTTTTCTTCTTGATTCATTTTCAATTAATAATACAACTAACAGCTGTTGCCGAATGACAGCCACAGTGTTGCAGTGTTTTTAATATTTTCTTTTGACTCTGAAGATCCTTTCTTTCTGACAGGAGTCCTCAGGGTGAATTTCAAGGCCTTGAAATTAAAAATGATTCATGTAGCTGCTGACATGTATTCCCAGGCAGAAGCAGAATAACAAATCAAAACCAAATGTCCATTTTCTCTCAAGTCAGCTCTTTTACTTAAAAGATCCTAAATTATTAGTGAAAATTTCTTTTTTACTAGGGCTGTACCACATGGGAAGAGTACAAGAAGTGCTAGGTAAAAAAAGAGCAGCGATTTTAAACTCATGTTAGGTGCTAGGATTTTTTAATCCACCTCACCTTTTCACTGCATTGCTATCTATTTTTTCTATAGTTAAGAATTTTGCACCGTTTTGTGACAAATAACTCCTCCCTGTAAAACATATGAATTGAAGTACTCATTGGCACAAATATACAGAAAAGAATATTTTTTTATTACGGGAGTTAGGACTCAATAATATCCAACCAGATTATTTTTTAGTACTTGCAGCTTTTCTGGTGCTTTTAAAAGCCAGCCCATGATGTTGGCTGTGCTGTAAGCTGCCTGTGACTCAAGAGGATATTGGAGCACCTGCCTCTGTAGTGCTGTAGTTAGCTCAATTCACTTTGTATCTGGGGTCTTCTCCAGGACTTGGTCAATTTACTTGTGCAGGACACTCCAGCATATACTAATCTGCTAGTGCTCCCTGCTTGCATATGGGCTTCCTGTCCTCAGGAGCAAGCAGGGGCTGAGGACAGCATTCAAGCGTTGCTGGGAATGGTGAAGGGAGCAGCCAGCCCTTGAACGGGTGTTCCCTGCAGCTGTGGGCTGCTCTGAACATGCTCTGCTCACAGATGCTGCCTGATACATAGTGAACAGAAGAATAGAAAAAGGTTTTGTTGGCATTTTTCTTTTTGACTAGTCAAAGTGGAAAGAGACAGACATGTTTCATGGTCTTAAAGGTCCTTTTCAATCTAAATGATTCTATGACTCCATGATTCTCTGTCAGCATTTCCTTGTGTTGGCCAGTTTCTTGTAACATGGACACTGAAACACCCATACGACATAAGGTAGGGAAGTCTGTCTGAGGATCACCAGACTTCATATTCATGGCAAAAAGGGTCTCCTATCTGGCGGCAGTCATCGTGGTGCCTGTGCAACATTGTAATGTCATCTGGTTTCATGGGAAGCACTTCTGATCTTCTGCTCCAAATCAGTTTCATATAGATTTGATTTTACAAGCACAGCAATATATATTTAATTGTGTTACTGTTCTGAGAGAATGGTTTAAGTGGACCGTAGTAGACCATGGTGCAATCCAGAATATAGTATGATGACATTACTACTTTGTCTTTGCCCAGTGATGGGCTACTTCAGTAACTTAGAGATAATACAAGTCAGTTTTAGAAAATCTGATGAAACTCTGTTCATTTTGAAGAGATTTTCTTTTACTATTCAGTGAAATTTATATTAAGCTTCCAAAGTAACCCTTCAGTACTGAATCAGAAATTATTAAGACAACAGCACAGGATATAACTGCACTTTACTGTGTTTATGTGAGGCTTGTTTTCTTTGTTTCAGGGTGTCTTCTTCTAAGCAACAGAAAAAAAATCAATTCTATTTGAAGTAAAAAGGAATTTTAAAATATCCATATTTTTTTCCAATCTCTTTTAAAATATCATATGATAATATATTTAAGGGGTCATTATTGAATGTTTTTTATTATCCTTATAATTTTAACTGAAAATAGCTGATTAGTGCTAAGGATACTTTGAATAACTGTTTTACAAGAAATGGTGAAAAATGACATTTTTATTATTTTTCTGAATCAAGATTAAATTGTCAGTTTAAACTAATTGTTTAGTAGGTATAAAGTTTCAATTAGAAAATAATGAAATGAGGCATCTCTGATTCAACATCAGACCTCTGATTTGCAAGAAATGCTGTTCAGATTGGCAGTCACAATGTTTTTGAGATAGTTAAATCCATTCCCATGTATATTGATAGTTTATGTTCCATGATTCAGTAACTGTTTATGAAGTAATATGTAATAATCTTATTTTGCCATTCTGCTTTTTGGAAATGTGGGTGTAGTACTGAGAACACAACAGAAAACGTAACAGGTTAAAAGTTAGAAATTGCAATTGGCAGGTGGTAGGTTAGACTGCTGATAACTCTCTGAATTAATTATGTAGAGCTCAAATTCTGCTAACTGGAAGAAAATATTAGCTTTCAGAAGTTTGGGGGTTTTTAATGTGTTCTGGGCAGAGCTGATAGCAATGCCTATAGTCAAGGTTGAGTAACAGTTTTCATTATAAGGCATATAGACTTTGTTAGATTTTATTATTAAAGCTGAAATAATCTATTAAGTAACTGTTGTTATGTCTGGTGATTATGTTAGTTCAGCAAAAGCAGTTTGTAAGAATGTGACCAGTGAAGGAAATTATTTTTTTAGTATTATTTTTCACATTTTGTAGCCATTTCTCGTTTGAAGTGAGAGCGTGGCAATTGGGAGGAAGATTTTTCTGGAGCTAAAAAGACAGATTTTGTTTTCATAGCAAGATTACATGAAAGTTTGACAGAGTTCTGAGCCTCTGAAGAACCACCATTTGTATGTGTCCAAAAGCAATTTTAAAAAGATTGTCACTAGATTTCCTGAGTGGGATCCAGACATATTAAACAGGGCTAAATATAAGTGCTAAGCCATTGTGCTGAAGATATATAAGGTAGTTACAACAGTATAATAATTGTCATTTTTTTACCAGGAAGGAGGAAATGGTGAGTTCCAGTTTTACTTTTTTACAGACATTCAGTAATTTTGAGCTCCAGAGCCTTACTATTGAGTAAAGATACAAAAGGCTATTCTTGGAGGCCTTTATGGATGACATGACTGAGAAACAGCAGTAGGTCAGCTCTGGAAAACTCGGAGATAAGTCTAAGAAATTGACAAATTGTCAAAGAGAAAAAACCCAGGAAGAACACTAGTTTAGAATCATAGAATCATAAAATTATTTATTTTGGAAAGGATCTTTAAGATCATTGAGTCCAACCATAAACCTAACAATACCAAGTCCACCACTAAACTATGTCCCCGCAGTAAATCACATCTACCCACCTTTTAAATATCTAAATGATGCTCATGCCAAAATAGAAACTGTTCTTTCTGCAGTAGCTTGATTTTGAAAGTATTTCTACCCTGTAAAAGAATGCTTTTTTTTTTTTGTCTGCAGTTAAATGAAAGTAAGTTACCTGTGTGTATCTGAACTGAAGCTGCATTTAGGCATTCAAGAAAATTACTCTTATTTTTCAGTGTCAAAAAGAATGCTGCACTTATGAAGACACACAGAACAAAATCTCATATAGAGATTTGAGATCCTATGTACTAGGATCTTAAAAATTCTAAAGAAATGTTTTGGTTTATAAAAACAAATTTGCACTGTATATGAAGAATAAATGCTTGAATTACCGGAATATTGTAACATCTTGGATTGTAGTTACAGTTAATTTTCCTGTTTATATCTCCAGCCATTCTGTTCAATACAATATAACAAGATTATTATATCCATTATGAAATCTCTATCTGGAGCTACTCTCTTGAGTGAGATTGTGTGTTTACAGTTATACTCAGCATGATAGAATAAATCAACAAATACATACCACAATAGCTCTGATTATTAGTAATACACAATCATAGCTCATGATTTTCATAATCCAGACCTACTGGAATTGGTAGATGTATTTTTTTTTTCCATTTTCTTATTGTTTGTATATATTAATCTCTACAACTCCAAGATAGAGCCCTGATACTGTGAACAGTTGTATGGGTACTTAGTTTTAGTACTAGCCTGTGCCTACATTGGCTAATGCCCTAACATATATGAAATGGATTCATATAATGCAATCTGATCATTTTAACTGTTGCAATCTGGAGTGTAACATAAACAAACTCCTGCACTTCATACATATACACAGTCCTGATTTCCTTCCAGGAAAAGGAGAAAAATATTTTCTTGTACATTAGATTTAGAATTTTCTGCCTTCTTCATTACAAATAGGAGACTAAACACTATGCATGGATTTATAAATTAAGAAGCCATGAGGTACAGAAGCATGCAAAAGGATGGAACATCAGATATTATCAGTAACAGGATGACCGTATTAAAGAATAAAAAGGGGTTTAGACAAATAAGAAGGTAGAAAAAACAACTAATGTACTTTTTGAGAAAATTAGGAAGCTATTATTTTCAGGATTGCAAGAACAAAAACTGCTTTGAATGTGATGTGAAGAAGAATAAGAATTATCTTGGGGATAGATATGAACTGTGCATATTCCACATGCCTGCACTAAAAGAAATTTTAAAAAACTGTGACAGAAATTACTGCATTAGTCTAGGAAGACAAAATGAAATCATGAATGAAGATTTAGCTGAAATAGAATTAAAGCTTTCATTATAATAGCTATAATTTGTTGGTCTGTGAGGCTAGAGGCACATTTCCTTAGGACTGTATTTTTGTAAGCAATACCTTTCTTTGAAATTTATGTTCCTCTTTTTTTTTTTTTTTTTTTTTTTTAACCCATGTACCCTTACAAAAATCTTGCCTCTCAGGTCTGGTACAAAATAAAAAAGTCACTGGAACTAAGAATTTTGTTGTCACTGGTTTTGGGTTTCCTCACTTAGGGGTATGAATTGGGCTGTGGGTCATACCAAATGTTCTGGTATCTTGTTTTCTGATATACTCTTATTATCTGATGACTGGAAGTACATTTAATACATAATCAAAATACAGGCACTCCTTTTTCATTACTACTGTGTGAGTGGACAGTATTGTGTTGGTTGTGTAACATGGGTTGGCCCATGAAGTCATCCATCATTTTAATGCAGACACTTACCTTATGCATTATTGTTGACAATTCCAGTACATTTTTTGTTGAGCAAGTTATATCAATTCTCCCCTTTTCTGTTATTAATAATTCAAATGTTACATCTCCAGACTTGGTTTTAGTTGGACATGAGATTCATCTATAATGTCTCTTTGGTGATGAACACTTACCTACTTTATCACGTCTCAGAAGGGCAAGAAATGTTTCGGTATGGTTGGATGATACAGTAGATTACATAAATGGTATCTTAACCAGGTAGAGATTTTGTCTGATATTTTGAAAACACACTGATTATTGACTTCTTGGAAAGTATGTTTGTACATCATCATTCTCACTTACTATCAGTTTTGGTGGTTTTTGTGTCAAGTACAAAATGGTTTTATTATCCTTGCAGTAAAAATCATTGGCTTGGTTTTCTCTTCACATGGACAAATAGGAAAAAACACCATCCTACTAATAAAACTAATGGAGTTGTGCTAATATATCATAAACAGAGTCTGACTATTCTGATTTTACAATATCTGCTCTTAATTATTCATGGTACATATGTTCCAGTAAATCCTTGTGACAGCTATCATGTTTTATGTTAATAGTAGGTCATTTCACCTTAGGACTCTTCTTAATGACACTGGTGAATATCTGGTAGACTTATAAATATAATGAGACCAATAAAAAACAATTAACAACTTGGATTTTCAGGAGTTTTCTTGTAGTTTACTATGGAGATACATGTGCCTTTAGCTTGCCACTTCATTAATTCTTCTCTCACTAATGTAAAGATGTAAATGTTGTTGCGTTTGATCTTTTGCTAAATTTTCTTTACATAATAGAGGATACATTTGGTATTAATACCTGTAACATGATGAAATCTTCTCCTCTGCTGTGGAGCACTTTATTCCTCAGTGGTTTTGCCTGCTATCATTGCATGATCATGAAGAAACCTCATTATTTTGGGATGTACATACAGGGCAGGGGGCGGGAGGGGGATGTCAAACTGACAAAACACTAGATTATGTGTTAAATACTAAGTATTACACCAGTACAAATCAGAGCTGAATCAAGCCTTTTGTCTCAGCCATGAACTCACCCTACTTTTGAAATCCTATGCAAATACCAAACACAGAATTGTGGCTACAGGTGTTTTCCAGAGAACTACTCTTTCTCCTGGTGTTAAAAAGTGGAATAACACTTTTTTTAAAAAAGGTTTTCATTTTATTTTCCTTTTTAGTGTAGCAGACTCAGATGTTTGTGTATATAGATGAATCCAAGTACAGAAGGTGATTGGATCAGTGCCTTTGTGGCTATTCCAGATGACATTACTGCAGTATTACTACTTGGAAAATTTGCAGATCTGAAAAATGCAAGTGCTTTCCTGTATGAACCTTTCATGGTCATAATCTGTAAACCATTCAAAGGCAGGGTTTTGTTTTCTTGCTTAGAATGTGGTGTTTGTATATTAAAAATGAAATTATCCTCATGTGTTCTGTAAAAATGCATGGAAAAAAATAAAGTTTAAAATGTTGCTTACATAGACCTTGTTAACAATTTAGTACATAAGACTTCCTTGGAAATTGCCATTTGAAGTTAAATTATAGTTGAGAATAAAATGTCACTGCTTTTTTGGGGGAAGAGACTTGTAGTTTTGTTTTTGTTCTCCAACCCTCGCCCCCTCTCCCCACCCAAAAAAAAAATTAAGCTTAATGGTTTGAAGGTAAAATTGCTTCCATTTAAAATACTATCATTTTATATATTTCTATGGATGCAATCTGGCCACCAGACTGTAGTGATTCAGAATATCAGTCAAGGTTCCCATAGATGTGTTAGCATACTCTGTTGCCTCTGCAGTAATTAGATGAGTGGATGCATGCATGGTTTAGATTATTCTATTGTTAACTAAGTTTTTTCTGCCTTTTTTTCTTGACACGTTAGTGGGAAATGTACTTACATGGCTCTAAATGAAGTTTGCACTTTATTCTTAAATAGATAATGAAGTGTATATACTGAAATATATGCTGAAATATAAACAATATGTATGTATATACATAGACAGAAAGAGAGAGAGTAAAGCTATAATGGAAAGATAATATCAATTTTAAGAAATAATTTCTGAGGTAAGACTTTCTTTTTGATATAGAATATTTGCATTTTCAGTTCTCCTAAGGTCAGTTTTGACTCCCAGCCTCACTGTAGTGAAAATAACATTAATATAAAGAAAAATAAGTTACATAGTGGTACAAAGTTGTTTAAATTATCGTTCCATTGAAATCAGTAGAAATCTTGAATAATTTAAAGTAATATTATTGTAGTTTAACTAGTAAGTGATGCAGAAAATAACGTAGAAAAGAAGCTGAGAGGATGTTTTTGTGCTGTTATAGTTGTTGGCCTGATGGCTTTGTCAATAGCAATCAAGTATTATTTGTTCTATCTTTGATTTAGCTACATTTTTGCTTAATTTTGAAAAATATCACTTGCAATTAATTCTAAAGGAAGGAATTAAATACTTTTTTACTTGAATAGATTGTGTGGCTCTGTTTAGCCATCAGTGAAACCACAGGATGTTGCAGCTGATCTTGAAAAAGATTAGTCTTTTCAGTGTTGAGGGACTAATTTGCTTATTTTGCTTGATTGCCAGATTAGGTGGGAAAAGGATGGAAGAAATTCATGTCAAACTGATTTTTTTTTTTTTTTTCAATAGTATCGTTCAGTGAAGACGAAACTGAAAAAAAAGAAAAAATTGTTCAATCATTTGGAGCCAGTGAAAACAAATATGTAATTTTTGTGCATTCACAATGAAAAAGTTGAGAAATTGAAGACTAGATTTACAAGATAGAAAGATGCTGATTTCGTAATTCACTTTATCTAATAGACAATTGTGTATGAGATGGAGTTTGATATTTTCCATTGGTTGGAGTGTTTGAGCCTATACTTCCTACATGAAGAATGCTATAGGTATGGATAGATTATTATTGTTTAACCGCACTTTCTGTTTAAAAAAATGGATGCAACAATGATTGTTTTGGCCAGGAATGAAGGAAAAATTTCTGCAGTGCAATATATCTGTTTAGATATCTTCAGAAAGAAAATGTTTAACTCCATTTGGAAATGAATTTATCTAAAAGTTTGTTTAATGAATTTTATTTGATGTTTAAATTGATTTGCCAGGATGAAGCAGCATAGCATTTTGAGGTTTCTCAGTTTATAGGTCTTTATTTATTTATTTATTTTTAAAATCTAAACCGTGTTATTTCCCTTTGCACCAGATGTTGGTGGAACCTCAGAAAATATTCTTCTATACCCATGTCCCAGTCTCTCCTTCTGACACTCTTTTCTTTTGCTTATATAATTATATCCTCAGTGAAGCAGGGACTAAATTTAATCTACTTTTCTTTCTTGGTGTTTCAACTTTCTGCAGTAGAGTTTTTTCCCGCTCCCCACGCTGACTCAGGGAGTGTTCCATGAAGAGTAGACCAGTTTTAACAGGAACAAATACTCTGTAATCAGTGACTGGAATATACCCATGAGAGGTGGAAGCCCCAGCTCAGATTTCTTTTCTGCCTGGTTCAAACCATTGGTTTTAGCCAAGGCTCACTTCTTCTTGGGTAACCATCCTCATCGGGCATTACTGTGAATCTGATTTGTTATCTGCTCCCATCATAATACTAATTAATGAAACAAATTCATAAATAATTTCATATTGAGGGGAAAAGCTGTTGTTTTTTCCTTTGTTAATAACCTTTTCTCTGAAAAGGACATTTGTGGCATTTATAAACACATATGCTGTTATACTTGCCTTCTGTCTTTTTCAGACAGTCTCTATTTTGGATCAAAGTTCAGTCATTTGCATTATTTGGTGTTTCATATAATCATATCTCTTTCGTATTATACTGGGATGAGGCTTGCTGTCACCTGAGAGAGTATTTCAAAATCTCTCAGGATGTGTTTTCTTGTACTGTGTGCATACAGACACATGTAATGTATATACAAATGAACAAATATAGCACCTTCAGTTGTGTATTGGAGCATTAAAACTAGTGAATTCACTGAACTAAATACATTATCAATGTTGTTTTCTGCTTTATCTACCCATTTGGACAATTTTTTCTCATTAGCTATTCTTCTGTTATACATCATTTGCTGTTGGTGTTTACAATCCCTTCTCACTTATGCCAAACAACAGGATCAACAATGCTTCTTCTAGCCAGTCTCACCCAATACAGAAATGACAATTTCTAGATCAGAAATGTATCCCTTTAAGTCAAAACATGTAGGAAAGTTTATAAAACATTCAAAATTACTTGTTACTATTGTCATTTTTACTGAGCTTATTCAGGGGAAAATAAAGGACATTCTCTTAGATAAATCCAATTATTTTTCTTGTTCCAGATGATTATTTAATTATACTGTAAAAAAAAAAATCATCATAAGCACATTGAGGTAAAAATGAGGAAGAAAACACTTTTGAGTGGTGATTCCTAGAAGTAAAAAAATGGAAGGCTACAGTAAACTACAGTGGAAAAAATGAAGTACTAGAAAGTGATATGGCATTATGATGGCATTAATTCAAATTTATGGCAATATGTTTTGAAGCAGATTTTAATGCATTCTTTGTATGTTATTTTTAAACTTTTAAATTTTTAAATTTCTACTTCATTTCTTGCAGGTAACTACAGGCATCCGTATTTGTTCAAACACTTAATGAACACTTGCTTATAATTGTCAAAGCTTTGGTATATTACCATGCTAAAAACTGAGAAATCTTTATTATATTTGATATATTAATCATATTTTCAATTTATATGGCCATTTTGAATATGTTGGTTCCAATATTATTAGCATACTTTAAAGATTCTTTTTTACTGCCACGTATAGGGCTTGATTTCATATTTTTATACCTTGCTTATCTCAGGCTGTACCAGTGTGGAGTGTCACATGCAAAAAAAAAGAAGATGAGACACAGAATAGCTCAGCAGGAAACCTATCCTCATTCTAGAACTTTTTATCATTTTTACAGTCGGTATGTGTCATATTTTTTATATTCAGAAAGTGTAGCCAATCATCCAATATTAATTAAATTGATAATATTTGCATTTCTAATAAACAGTTTGAAGAAAATCATTTAAACTACTGAAAACAAAACCGAAACAAGTGGTGAGGTATTAATAATTTATTTGACACCACAATAATGATACAGCAAATTGGAAAACTTTCTTTTGTTTTACACAAGTTAAAAAAAAACCCATAAATACTGTGACATGGAACTGCAAATTTATGTATCATTTTTAAAGCCTTCCATCTGAAAATGTTCTTCTCTTTATTTGGGAACTGCATTTGCTTTGTATCTTTAATGAAATTATTTTCCAATGAGTAACACTTATAACTTTTCAGAGTATTGTTCCTTGAAAATATATCCTCAGATAAAACATTTCTTCTGAAAAGTCACCCTCCTCAGGTAGACCACGTAAAAGAAAACGAGACATCTGGGGAAGCGAGGGTATGCAATCTACTGAATGAAAAAGAGTAGGCTGTGGGCAGTTAAAGGGAGGAGACAGGTACAGACTAAAGAATACTACAGAAGAGAGAGGACTCCAAGGTTATTTCTATTCATATTTGTCACGACCAGGACCAGAGGCCCAGAGAATTGCAATGGTTCTATGATCCCCTCGGGTTAAATTGAGGTGAAATGACACCAAGTGACCAGTTAAAATTTTTTACTTGCAGTACAGAATAATTTAAACTTGGAAAGGGATAATAAGCAATGTGTTCTCTTATAAATCGGAAGGGGAAGGAAAGGAAAGGAAAGGAAAGGAAAGGAAAGGAAAGGAAAGGAAAGGAAAGGAAAGGAAAGGAAAGGAAAGGAAAGGAAAGGAAAGGAAAGGAAAGGAAAGGAAAGGAAAGGAAAGGAAAGGAAAGGAAAGGAAAGGAAAGGAAAGGAAAGGAAGGAAAGGAGAGGGGAGGGGAGGGGAGGGGAGGGGAGGGGAGGGGAGGGGAGGGGAGGGGAGGGAGGGAGGGGAGGGGAGGGGAGGAAAGGAAAGGAAAGGAAAGGAAGAAGGAAAGGAAAGGAAAGGAAGAAAGGAAAGGAAAGGAAAGGAAAGTGGAAATGGGTAAGGAAAGGAAAGGAAAGGAAGAAAGGAAAAGAAAAAGAAAAAGAAAGGAAAAAAGGAAAGGAAAGGAAAGGAAAGGAAAGGAAGGAAAGGAAAGGAAAGGAAAGGAAGGAAAGGAGAGGAGAGGGGAGGGGAGGGGAGGGGAGGGGAGGGGAGGGGAGGGGAGGGGAGGGGAGGGGAGTCAAAGAAATCTGGATCACCACCCCTGGATCCAGTGTTGTCTCAGGTCCAGTAATCTTGGGTAGTGGGCACACACGGATCTAGTTTCTATGGTGGGTGCACACACAGCAAAGTTTTCTGTTGCCTTTTAAGTTCATCGTATCAGCTGATTAGCATGTCTGCCCACCTTTAGTTTTGTCTCTGGTCCCACAGGTTTTTGCTGACTTCATGTTACTTGAGCAATCATTAGCTTCTGGGGCAGAAATGTTCACCTCTTATCAGTTCATTAGTAATGCACACATGGTGTCTGGACTACACAATAGAGCCACAAATGGCTACACGATGGGGCCAGTGATAAACATTTGGTTTCGCTCAGTCCATGTCCCCCCCTTTGAGGCTTATCTAAGGAGTTTGACAATACAACTGCAAGGGAGTGGGGGGTGCATCCTTCAATACACTCCTGCTTCCTTGGGTGACATTCCTTAGACTAATCCAAAGGCCACAGCTTGTCCTTGAGGTTTTCTGTGTCAATGAATGTTTGAGGCATTACTTTTTTCAGTTCCTTACAATATTACCTTCATAAAGCTTTTAACATATACCACTGCAGAACTGCAGTTTGTTTGCTCATTTGAATTAAATAGAGAAAAAAGCAAAAGTACAAGAAAACAGTAATTCACATACAGCTTTGTGGGAACTATTTAGCACAGTACCCTGGGAATCTGTTCTTGAGGGCTTAGGGATTGGCAAATGCTGATAAGAAGCACCTTTGAGAATCACAGGAGCAGGCAATTCCACTGTGTCCTAAGTCAAGAAAGTGGGGCAGAAGACCAGCTTGGCTGAACAGGCAAGTCCTCATGGAGCTCAAGAGGAAAAAGAAACTGTATGATCTCTGGAAGCAAGGTCAGGTTTCACAGGAAGAGTAGAGTCATGGGTCATTTATGCAGGGAAAAGACAAGAAAGGCCAAAGCTCAACTAGTGTTGATACTGGCCAGTGTTGTTTCAGATAACAAGAAGGACTTTTTAAAGTATGTTATAATAGCAAGAGGAGTTCTCAAGAAAACATTGAACTGATACTTGTTGAAGATGGTCATCTAACTAATAGGGATGAAGAAAAAGCAGAGGCATTCACTGAAAGCCCACAATAAGGTCTCCCCGGAGTCTTCTCTTCTCCAGACTAAACAACCCAAAGTCTCTCAGACTGTCCTCATAGGAGAGGGGTTCCATCCCTCTGATCATTGTTGTGGCTCTCCTCTGGGCCCACTCCAACAGGTCCATGTCTTTCACATACTGAGAACTCCATAGCTGGATGCAGTACTCCATAAACTAGCCATAATCATCACAAACTAGTAAATAACTAGTAAATAACTCATCATAAACTAGTGTTTATAATACAGTCATAAGCTAATATATTCAATTTGTAGTATTTCTTGACATTAACCTATTTTCTGGACTGCAGAATGAAGGGAATCCTGAGATTTTGCTGCATAAAAAAATGGAGTGCTGCTTCAAGTTCTCCTTTCAGTTGTCCCTAGCATCAAAGGCATATGACTTTAAGAAAACACAGTTTTGAAAATCCAATCCCTAATAATAGGATTTTACTGTACTAATTCATGTAAATAGAAAAATGTGGATAGGATGGAGTACAATTTATTTTTCTCCAGTTTAATATCCTTTCACACCCTCACTTTCACCTCCAGCCAAATTAATTTATTTCTGACTAAACTGGTTGCTGTCTTTTGAATTGATTATTGACAGAGTGAAGACTTAAATACAAGTGAACAAAATGAACTAATCCATTTAACAAAATTTATACCTCTTTTCTGTGTTTAAGACCTGTGGAATAACTGTGCTGTGGTTCTTGCAATTTTGCGCTGCGTTTTCATTCTCTACTCTTGTACCACCTGCTGCTGCTTATGGAAAGCAATGTTCCTGGCTTATAATTTCACAAATAGTAACTGCCCAGGGGACATGGTTAGATCATATCAGGTCTACAGATTGACCTCTGTTTCTAGTATTCTGTCCTTTGTTTCCCCACGTGTGACATATAGTTGTGTCTTTGTGTGTGTGTTCCTTAATCTCATAGCCTGATAGTATTATTTACATTACTGTAAAACATCACAGTATTTTGGATTCCTGAGTGAATGCAATTCAAAATCTATCCAACTCTTGCCTTCAGCACAAGTTGCCATCTTCTCTTAGAACTGCACTTTCCTTTCAGAACTAAGCCTGTATTTTATTGGTTATATTTTATTTGATTTTACTTGTGTGAAGACATGAATAATTCAGTCTTGATTGAGAAGATGGAAAACAGAAAATCCACATAACTTCTAATAAACACTATTGAACAGAATGTCTTTAGAAATCAGGATATAATAAAAGCCTTCTGGGTCAGAGTAGTGATCCCTCTAGCCCAGTATCCTGCCTCTGACAATGTCAGTGGGGAGATTCTGGTTAGAGAGCACACATTAGCCCGGGCACTTTCTGTAGTCTGCTCCCCTAATACTTTCTCAGCATCCACAACTGTTGCATTAGGGTTGTAAGGGGGTGGCACCTTGCCTAGTCCTTACACTAACCGTTTATGAATCTGTTGTCCATGAGTGTATCCTTTTCTTAACCTTCTGGTGCTATTCTGTGGTAACAAGTTTCAAAAGTTCACTACCTGCATTTTAAAGTACTTTCTATCTGTTTTAAACCATCCTCTCATCAGTTTCATCAGTTACTGTCATTTCTAGTGTAGTTGGATTTGATGAATAATAGTTCTGTGTTTACCTTATCTTGCATTTTATTACCCAGAAGAGCTTACTGTTATCCGCTGACTTTGAGATTTCACTGAAAACTCTTTATCTTTGACAGAAATACTGAACAATGGTACAGATAAAACTAAAAAAATAACGTGATGTATCAATCCTAATTTTCCTGCAGCAAAATGCATTACCTTCCTGATTCTGTAAACCTTGAGCATGTCTTCCTGAAGTTTTCAGATCAAAAATTGCCAATCTCTCTGGTCCCTCCTCATAAAACACCTGCAACAAACAATCAATTCACTAGTTCATTTCTGTACCTTACTTAACTCTGCTTGGACCTTAAGACATGTTCTTACACTCTTAAGGTCAGAAATTCTCTCAGTACTCAAGACGTGGACACATTAAGTTTTAATGAGTGGCACAGTGTTATCCTCTGTCCTGTTCTTAATACCTTTTCCAATGTACCCAGCATAGTGTTGGATTTTGTAGTTGGCATTATTCCTGTGATC
This sequence comes from Strix aluco, assembly GCF_031877795.1. Classification (NCBI taxonomy): domain Eukaryota; kingdom Metazoa; phylum Chordata; class Aves; order Strigiformes; family Strigidae; genus Strix; species Strix aluco. The sequence continues at coordinate 84,295,068 of NC_133931.1, read as the reverse complement.
TAGAACTGCCAGCAATAACTAAAACCTTTGTTCTCCTTATTTGTAACTGCCAGTATCCATAAGTGGGATTTAGGTAGTTTTTCCCTAGTGCATTAGCTTACATTTCTGTACACTAAAGATCATTCTTCAGCTTTCTGGCCAGTTTTTTGAGCTTCTTACAGAATTTCTTGCTGGTGTTGGTGTTGAAAGCGGTTTGAGTTGTCTTTCTGATACTTGCTGTTATTGTGCTGATTGTTTCCTTCTTGGCCTTTTCAGAGGCTCAATAAATGACAGTTGTTTCTCCCTTGTGACTTGCATTAGGCTGAACAGGGTACTTTTCTGTATCTGTCAGCTTTCTTCCTACTCCTAGTTTAAATACTTTTCTGTGAATTTTTTAGTTTTCAGTGCCAGCAGCCTGGCTCTATTATTGTTACAGTGTAGCCTGATGGTTCTGTCAGTGTTTCTCTGGTCTTGAAAGGCTCCCTCGTTCCTCCTTTGCCAAAATTCTTCCTATCTCCACCATGCTGTCATCCACATATGACTGTGAATTTCTACCTGCATCTCAGGTTTTATAAATGAACCTGGGAGTTTTCCATGGAGATCCTGAACTTGAGCCTCCTGCCCCTGAAGGCATGAGTCAACCACCAAAAGCATCCCTCCCACACTTTTCTACATCATTGATAGCAATATGAAGTATGCCTACTGAATCCTTCCCTGCACATCCCAGCTCTCTAGACATATTAGGAGACCTATGTAACCTTTACACCTAGCAGACAAGTTAATGTGTCCTCTCAGATGTCACAAACTTAATTACGTATTTATCTAATAGTTAAATCTTTCCACTGCCACCACCTGCCTGTCTCTTTCCATCTTTGAAGTTCCTCTATGTGTCAGGAGTGTTCTTGGAGCATCCTGCATGACAGCATAGCAATTCCAGCATCAGGGAAGGTCTCAACCAATGGGTTAGATCCCTTTTTCTCAGCTGGGGGCCCTCCTTTGCCGAGACTGCTGTACTCTGTGGCAGGAACTTTTGTCCGCTGCTGCTATGGAAGAGAAGTTCATAGAATCATAGAATGGTTTGGGTTGGAAGGGATCGTAAAGATCATCTAGTTCCAACCCCCCTGCCATGGGCAGGGACACCTTCCACTAGATCACGTTGCTCAAAGCCCTGTCCAACCTGGCCTTGAACACTTCCAGGGAGGGGGCAGCCACAACTTCTCTGGGCAACCTGTTCCAGTGTCTCACCACCCTCACAGTAAAGAATTTCTTCCTTGTATCTAATTTAAATCTACCCTCTTTCAGTTTAAAACCATTACCCCTCATCCTATCACTACAGTCCCTGAGAAGGAGTCCCTCCCCATCTTTCCTGTAGGTCCCATTTAAGTACTGGAAGGCCACTATAACATCTCCCCGAAGCCTTCTCTTCTCGAGGATGAACAACCCCAACTCTCTCAGCCTGTCCTCATAAGGAAGATGCTCCAGCCCCCTGATCCTCTTTTTTGTTCCCAGAGTGTTTTGCTGATCAGGGATATCAATTAAACTCAGACACCATAGTGAAAAGAGCAGGCGTATTTTACTAGAAATAACTAAATAATAGAACAGAATAATACAGAAAACATACAGTAAGAAAAGACAGAATAGTGCACTTAAACAAATAGGAAAATACAGGGTAATGCACCAAATCATTACTACGAGAGAGAGAATAGTGATTAAGAAAGATACATCACCACTTGCATACGTTACCATCATCCAGATCCGCAGTCGCTGGGGAGCCCCGGTTACAGCGAGGATTTGGAGAACCTTTCCCTGCAAGTGGGAAATCCTACGCGGTGCGTCCACCTGTAGGTGAGGCTTCCAAAGTCACTGTGAGCGGGCCCAGCCTTATATACCTGAAATCAGTAAGGCACCTTTTGTTTTAAGCGGAAATATCTGGAGTCAGTCTCACGTTAGATTTTCTCAGAGCCTGGCCAGGGCTCAGGGAAAAAACTAAGGGAGTTTTCCCAGCTTATCTAGGTGATTTATGAGCAAGGTCACACACCAGGTCACAGGGCCAGACAATTGTCTCTGTGGCCCTGTTATTGTGGCCTTGTTACCTTGTTTACACACACAAAGAAGGATACATGTTTTATGATGTTTAAGTTACATTTTCTATACATATTTCACTAATGACTACATACTGAGTTAGCAATTTCGGTTCAAGATCTATTGTTCGGGTTTCAATATTCCCACCTTTTACATCCGGACAGGTGGTTTGTTATAATTTTAGTACAATACCTATTGATACAATGCTTGTCAGTTATAAAACATACAGGATTCATCTATAGGTCAACTCTGGCTTGGGCTTATAGTCCAAGCCTTAGCACTTCACAGAGCTGAACACAGTACTCCAGGTGGGGTCTCATCAGAGCAGAGTAGAGGGAAAGAATCACCTCCCTCGACCTGCTGGCTACACTTCTCTTGATGCAGCCCAGGATACAGTTGGCTTTTTGGGCTGCAAGTGCACACTGATGGCTCATAGTCAGTTTTCCGTTCCATCCACCAGTAACTCCAAGTTCTTCTCCACAGGGCTGCTCTCAATCCAGTCATTGCCCAGCCTGTATTTGTGCTTGGGATTGCCTCCACCCATGTGCAGGACCTTGCACTTGGCCTTGTTGAACTTCATGAGGTTTGCACAGGCCCACCTCTCAAGCCTGTCAAGGTCCCTCTGGATGGCATCCCTTCCCTCCAGTGTGTCGACTGCAGCACACAACTTGTGTCATTGGCAAAGTTGCTGAGAGTACACTCAATCCCACTGTCCACGTCGCTGACAAAGATCTTAAACAGCACTGATCCCAATACCAACCACTGAGGAACACCACTTGTCACAGGTCTCCACTCAGACTTTGAGCCATTGACTGCAACTCTTTGAGTGTGACCATCCAGCCAATTCCTTATCCACGAAGTGGTTCATCCATCAAATCCATGTCTTTCCAATTTAGAGACAAAGATGTCATGTGGGACAGTGTCAGATGCTTTCACAAGTCCAGGTAGATGATGTCAGTTGCTCTTCCCTTACCCACTAATGCTATAACCCTGTCACAGAAAGCTACCAAATTCATCAGGCATAATTTGCCCTTAGTGAAGCCAAGTTGGCTGTCACCAATCACCTCCTTGTTTTCCATGTGCCCTAGCATAGTTTTCAGGAGGATCCTCTCCATGACCTACCAGGCACAGAGGTGAGACTGGCCTATAGTTCCCCAGGTCTTCTTTATTTCCCTTTTAAAAATGGTGGTTATATAGACCTCAGCTATTGACCTTTAAGATTTTCTTAGATGATCCAGGGAAGTAGAATAGTTAAAGAGATGTTGTCAAGTAATCATGGTTTTGTTGGTGGGTCTTTATATGATCTTCTTTGACTGAGGAAAATGTGTGATCACTACTGAATATTACTTAATATTGACAAACTTAGTGGGAAATGATGCAGAGGATGGACCCTGACATGTAGTGATCTGGAGTGCTTGAGAAATTGGCATAGGCTAAAATACCACTGAACATAAAAACTAGAGCATCACATTCATATTTTAGACTTCCTAATATTTTTTACTAACTTTTATGCTCTATGAGTTACTGGTACTTAATTAACCTCGTTGGTGAGGTTGGGATTCATCTGTTCAAATACACCTTTTTGTATCTGTGCTAACCAACCTCAAATGCTTTTATGGTTTGTTGAGGGAAGTAGGAATTACTGTGACTTCTCATTTCACTGAAACATCTAAAGCATCCCAAAAGTATCTAGTTCTCTTAGTTGGTTAGAAGGAAAATCCAGACAATCAGCTCAAGCTTAGTTATTGCAGGTATTTAAAGTTGAATCAGATGAGCTCACAAATGCCCAGTCAATATGGAAAGGGAAATTACCATTGGCTTTTGCATGCACTGGTCCATGCCTTGTTTGGGTAATATGTATTTTTACTTGAATAACATGTATAATATTTATCTCTTCAGAATTTCCTGAAGAAATTCAAACGCTATTTATAAAGAAAATTTTGGGGATAGCCATTAGGCCAGAATCCTGTACTTTCTCCTTTAGTAGTCTTTAGTGAACTTTGTTTAAAAAAAAAAAAAAAAGAGAGAGAGATTGAATGTATTACTTTGTTATAGATTACTTTTTATTGGATCTCAAGGAATGAATGAGTAATATTGATCTCCAGCCTGCTGCTTTTAATAAACTATGTTTTAGCAAATGAAGCTCATAGTTTCTTTTTTCTGTGGCTTTTCTAGTACTGTACAGCTCAAGTTTCTTCAGTTTTACAAATTTTAACATGAACTAGATGATTATGAAATTAAATGATTTAATTTAATAATTTAGCTATGAGAGCTCCTTGCCTCTTCCACGATTGCTTGTTTTGCTTAGGAGAGTGTCATCATTTGAAAGCTTTAGAAAGTGCCCATTAGCAATGCCAAGAGAAATAAAGTTTAAAAACCTAAAATCTGTTCTCTTTCACACCTAAGTGGTTGCATCAGTGGAACGTACAGATCCTTAAATCCTTAAAACATAAGTCTTTAGCATAGCTTACATTTTTTACTCTGAATCACTTTTTTCCTACTCTTCTAGAAATTTTTTGTCTTCTGAAATTGTCCATCTATTTAAATAGACCCTTCTGTATCTGGGCTAGTCAGTCTCAACTCCTTTTATGCTTTGTTGAGGGAAATGGGTACTTCTGTCACTTTTCATCTCATTGGAAAGTCTACTGCATCCTAAAAGTATGTGATTTTCTTCATCAGTTGAAAAGGTATCTCACTGGTTAGAATGTGGTGTGACTTACATATGTGAATGAGAATGTGAATAGAAGTTACCTCTTATCACATCTGTAATAAATATCTTCTAAGATGCTACATTCTATTAATAAAATTCTAAGTTGAAAGTTATTCTTTAAAACAAAAAATATGTATAATATGTACTATGTATATTACAGAGTTTGAGTAACATTCATGTAGTAGAAATTTAGAATATAATGGTGACTGAAGGATAGCTAGGACATTGTTGGAAGTGATGTGTAGGAATTTTTCCCCTACCAAAATCTTTCATTAAGTTGCTTAAGACACATGATATAATCTTTCAACTTCAGTTGACCTTGGCATATCCTCAGCTTGAGTATTGTGTCAGGTCCTTGGTACTCCAAAAATGGTACAGACTGTTTTGAAGGAACCAGAAAAGCTAACAAGACTGATAAGAATTTTGGAAAAATTTTTCTGAAAAGAAATATTGAAACCAATTTCCTTCTTTGGTCAGAAGAAAAAAAGTGACTGGGAAATGCAATTATAAGAGTCCTCAAATATCCAAAAAAGGACCATAGCAAAAGGAAAACAACTGTTTTCAGTGTTGCAGATGGAAGTGTTGATTGCCAGATTTCATATAATGACATCCTGTATTTAAATTTAAAATAGACAAAAAGAAAGGCACAAAAAAACCCCACCCAATACCTTAGGTTTTACAGGAAAAAAAAAAAAAAAAATCCTATCGTCCATTTATGTACTGAAATAGGTTATCCAAGAGGGTTTGGAATCTCTTACCCTTGGAGGTTCTAAAATCAGGTTAAAAAACATCTGGTAAGAATGCTCTATGTGAGGTTCTTGAATTTGCACATGGGGACATGGGACCTTGCAGGTGCATGGTGGTATGGAGAGTAAGTGTGAGAGGGAACAAGTGAGGGAGGGAGGGAGAAAGAGGGAAAGGGCTGGAATGTAAGGCTGTAACTGGGAAGACCAAGCCTCTGTAGTAGGGCTGCTTCCAGCATGGCAGGCAAACCTTCATCTGCTCTGTTAGTCCAAGCTCAAAGTGATGCCAGTCCAGGAAGTGCAGAGCAAGCCACCTAGTGCCTGGAGAATAAAAGAGTAGCAAAAAGTCACTGTGCTACAAATGTGAGAAATACAAGAGCCATGATGGGAAAACTATGAAGAGGGCCTGTGTATGTATGTCTGGTGCTGAAAGGGGCATGCTTTTTACAGCAGTATTTTTGACTGATATTTGGATAAACTTGTTAAAATTTATCAATGGATATGACAGTAATGGCAGCATGAATAGGAAAGCAAGACTAAGAACAAAGTTCATGAACAAATTACAAGAGAATAGAGTAGCAATTTGTATTGTGTTTGTGTGGTGAAGTTCTGGTAGCAGGGGAGGGGGCTACAGGGGTGGCTCCTGTGAGAAGCTTCTCGAAGCTCCCCTGGCACCAAGTCAGCCCTGCCTCTGGCCAAGGCTGAGCCAATCAGAGACAGTGGCTGCACCTCTGTGATAACATATTTAAGAAGGGAAATAATCCTGCTGAAGGACCTGCAGCAGAGGAGTGGGATGTGAGAGAAACAACTATGCAGACACCAAGGTCAGTGAAGAAGGAAGAAGGAGAGGAGTGCCAGAGCATAGATTCCCCTGCAGCCAGTGATGAGAGGTCAGGCTGCACCCCTGCAGCCCATGGAGGTCCACGGTGGAGCAGATGCCCACCTGCAGCCCATGGAGGACCCCACGCCAGAGCAGGTGGCTGCACCCGAAGAAGGCCGGGACTCCATAGAAAGCCTGTGCTGGAGCACTCTGTTCCTGAAGGACTGCACCCTGCAGAAGGACTGATATTGGAGAAGTTCGTGGAGGACTTTCTCCTGTGGCAGGGACCCCACACTGGAGCTGGTGAAGAGTGTGAGGAGTCCTCCCCCTGCAGAAAAAGGAGCAGCAGAAACAGTGGGTGATGAACTAACTGCAACCCCCATTCCCTGCCCCCCTGTACCGCTGGGTGGGAGGAAGTAGAAAAAATTGGGAGCAAAGCTGAGCTCAGGAAGAAGGGAGAGCTGAGATGAAGGTGGTTTTAAGTTTGGGTTTTATTTCTCATTATCCTGTTCTGATTTGGTTGTTAACAAATTAAATTGATTTTTTTCTTCCCCAAGTAGAGTGTGTTTTGCCTGTGACCATAATTGGTGAGTGATCCCTTGTTTTGACCCATGAGCTTTTCACCCTTTTGTTACATTTTCTCCTCCCAATCCCACCATGGGAGAGGAGTAAATGAGAGGCTGCAGGTTGGTCAGTTGCTGGCTGGACCTAAATCACGACACAACTACATTGGTGAATTAAATTAATTCAACATTTACCTCTTCGCTGTATGCAGTTTGCATAAACCTCATTGATAGAGGTGATTTTTTTTTTCAATAATAAAGCAACACATAAAATGACAGCAGTAGAAATGAGAAACAGGCTACTCATATGTGTAATGCCACACAGTGTACCATAGCTCCTGCAGGCTTATCTGAGCTGTTGTAAAGGAACGCATGGAATATTTATTGTGAATAGGTGTTTCAACTGTTCACAGATGCCACTGTACAGTGGGGGGTTTTTTTAAATATGCAAAAGCCCAAGTTTGGACTCTGAAACTTACCAGCCTACAGTGTTAGGCACCTTACCATATTGATATAGGAGTAAAAGCAGGATACAAGGGGAAAACAAAGATCATTTATGTCTTTATAGACTGCATTTTTATTTCAGTTCTACAGTATGGCTGCATAAATATTTGGATAGATGGCTTCTTAGAAAAATCAGTTTATTAATAAGCATTTTGAAAATAGTTCATAAATCTATGTTTCAGCTTACTCAGTAATGTTTTGTGTTCACTGTAGTAAAATAATTTTCCATCAGCATGGTGGAAAGCTGAAAGATCATCAAGTACTCTTACACCATGAGGTTGTCAATTTGCTGATTATTTACTAGAGAACAGACCTGCATTATAAAAAAGGACTAGTAAGTCATACTGTCCTTTTTAGCTTATATATACAAGATGTATGTATTTGGCAGTAATAGCAACACAAAACCAAAGAAAAATCTGGTATTTTAATACCTGAGTTGTTGCTCCTTTACATTGAAGGAGAGCATTTAGATTCAGATTTATTGCCTGATTTTTCAAGTGAACATCCCTGTGTGTAAAGAATTCATTCCTGGCCATGAACGTGTCAAGTAGTCCAGTTCTTAAAAAAGGTTGAGCCTCAACTGACTTGGAAGAGTATTTTATTAAGATAAAAGTTTCTCACTGTGTTAGTTTATATCTTATCCTAGCTTACAAAATTAAAGGGAAAAAAACCAAACCAAACCAAACCAAACCCCAAAAAACCTGAGGGGCATTAGTTCTCTGTAAACAAGAAGATCAACACAGTACAGTGCTTGTCTACCCAAGAAGCAGCCTGACATAAATGTGACTTGCATGCTATTTGTACTAAGAATAGAATTACTGGCAACTGTTGATGTGGGTGGCATTCACTTCATAGTTAAGCAATCAATCACATAGACTTTTCATATCCCTTTCTTTTGCATACCTGCAGATGTTCACAGAGAAAGCACAAAAAAATTAAGAATTTTAAGCCTATTATATTTTTTCACGCTTACCATTTCACACTTCCATTCTTAAGTAAAGGTTTATAGAGGGTGCTTTTTAAAAGCATCAAAAAGAAGAAAATAAAAAAAAAGGATGTTGTGGCTTGTGTACATATATGTATGTAAAGAATAGATACAGTGGCTCTAAATAGAATGGAATGTAATTACAGGATTTGCATGTGAGAGTGATTGGTACTAAAGTGAATGAAAAGAGCTTGTATAAAAGTCAAAATGCATTATTTGCTTTCCTACTTCTTTCAGAATAATGAACATAATTTTTGACAGCATATAAAAATCCAAAAAAAAAGTCATAGCAGTATTCCCCTCCTCCCTGCTCCACTGCAGCAAAACCCATTTATATAAATATTCACTACTGCAGAAAAACCAAATATACACTTGGAGCTTGGGAATACTGTGTGTCATTCAGAAGCATCCTTTTCTAGCAGACACATGAAGTTTTATCCATGCTCTTTTAGCTAGGAGGATGGTCACAATCATACGGGGCCCCTGGGAAAGAAGGAAGGAGGATGAAGGGGGAATTAAAGACTTTGATAAACCATTGTTTATTTTTGAAGTGACTAAAAATGGCACACTTACACTTCCTTTGGTTACTGTCCTTTTTTTCCCCCTGTGACATTTTTTTAAGACTATCTAATATTGCCAGAATTTGTGTTTTGGCTCTGAAGATATTCCATTACTGGGATAGTAATGTACCATCTGCACAGGGGGAAACTACACCAAATGCACACATAACATATTCAAAATGAAGGTGATACAAAGGCTCCTGAAATCCACTGTCCTCTCTGTGTTTTTCTATTGTCCAAATTTGTAGCTATTTAGATGCTATGTATTTTTGAGTCATATCAGGATATTTAGAAGTGAACAACCTTTGTTGTTCATAGTTTAGATAATGCACATGAGGTAATTGTCCTTTTAAAAATAGTCAGTCAAACGTGGACTGGTTTGCTTCCTTATTCAGTAATGGAATTGTGCTTTTAATTTAAATGTACAAAACACAAATTGATCATACATTAAAGCTAGCCCCAAGTGGAGTACTTAGGGGCCCAGGAGGAAAAATGCATCTTAATTCTATCCCTTGCCCTGACTACCAAAATAAGGAATGAAGCTGTCGTATTTCTTTCTGTTTATTTAATGAAACCTGTCAATTACAATCTCAGAAATATTATGATATAGACTGACTTCAGGAAAATGGCTTCTGGAAAGAAGCAAGAGTGCGAGGCCTGTTAGGAAGAGAGGAAGGTAAATAAGTCAGTGCTCAGATTTCTTATTTCCCCTTCCGCACAATATAATACCGGTCTGCACAGAGCAAATGAGAAATCAGTGTCATAGATCAGTTATCACACAAGTAAAGTTTATGTAAAGTGGCTTTGCAGCATTTCACATGCATCAGCAAAGCTGCGTTTAGTTTATGCAGTTTTCAGTCAAGGATGTTCTACTGAAAATTGCCAGCTTTGAACTCCAGATGTTCATTCAAGTTACTGAATGTTATCTTAGATCATTCAGCTAACTGAAATGGTGAATGAAAGCAAGTATTCTTTAAGACTGTCAGTACCTACATTGTGAAGAGTTACAGCTAAAAGTGAACTGCTTGATTTCCATTCAGAAGCAAGTGAAAAACAAAACCTTCTGACAAAATTGAAAGGTAATATACCTTCATATTCAGAAGGAAAATGTGTCTAAGCATCTGACACAAGCCTAGAGTGAGAGACTAGTAATACAGCAGGAGAAGAACTTTCCTGACTTTTAGGCTGGTTTTTTTTTTTCCAGACATAGTACCAATCCTCTTCCACTTACTCTGAAAAACAGTTTTTCCAAACTGACTGAAGAAAGGGAGAAGGGTTTATTGTTAGAATGTGGTCTGGACTGTGAAAATTGCATGCACGGTCAGGTGAACTTTGGCAAAATGCTGTGAAAAAGGAATCAGACATCTACCTGATGCTAAGACAGTTACTCACATTTGGGAAACCAAAACATAAAACAGAGATACTGAATATGGTAATGAAATAGCTGTGCAGATTTGTTTACTTGAAAAGACACTGTGTGGGTTGACGTTTTCTTTAAATCCATTTAGAGATAAGGTCAATTCCACTGTTTAAATTATATGAAGCACTAATGCATCTAGGGGAAGTTACTTTACATAGAAATTACACCTCAGTTAAATATTCCTTTGTAAATTCCTCAACCAGAATTTCAATTACACCTTGGTTTGTCCTAACAACCCGTTCAGAATTTTTTGAAAGGCTTGTGGAAGAAAAGTGACCTCTTCCTTACACTGCGAACATCTAGAGAAAGGGTCAATTTCCCTACGTTCTGATCCTAAATGGAAGAAGAAATTGGTTTTTAGAATATCTGGTGTAATTTGTTGCAGGCTGACTCTTAGATAGCACTTCCTGAAGATGATAGAAGACATTAATTGATTTTGTAGTTCAGTGACACTAAGTGATTCTCTCAATCACACAGCTTGGCTTTGAGACTTGTTTTCATTTTTCTTCTTTTTGATTTGAAAGGTTTATATCAAATATGTAGGAGGCACTTGATGGGAGAAACATACCATGCAACACATAATTAGTATGATAAATGTATCAGTCAGTGTCTGCCTATGGTTAACTTACTGGATTTGAGAGTAAGTGCATTAGTGCCTGCCATGGTTTAGGCCCAGCCGACAACTAAGCACCAGACAGCCACTCACTCCTCCCGCCCCCCAGTGGGATGGGGAGGGGAATCAGAAGAAAAAGGTAAAAGCTCGTGAGTTGAGGTAAGGACAGTCTAGCAGGACAACACAAGGAGAGAAGAAATAACAATACTAATTAAAGCATATATGAAGCAATGCACAGTGCAATTGCTCACCACCTGGAACCTGATGCTCAGCTTGTTCCTGAGCTGCAATCTCTCCTCCCTCCAGCCCGCTCCTCCAGTTTATATACTGACCATGACATCATATAGTATTGAATATGCCCTTGGCTAGTTTGGGTCAGCTATCCTGGCTCTGTCCCCACCCAGCTTCTTGTGAAAATTAACTCCATTCTAGCCCTACTCAGGACAGTGCCCTAGGAGGAAAAGCAGAGTGTAGAAGAGAGAAGGAGAGAAGAGTAAATAAAAATGTTCTTCCCTGTAAATGTTTAGTTGGAAACTAGCACTTAGGTATTATAAAATGAAAACCAGTTTGTTTTCTGAGCAGCATTAGTGTAGGCATTGTTTATCAACCAGTAGCTGATATTGTGTATTATCCAAATGATATATGTAATAACTCATATAAGATCCAATATCTGTTTAAGAAGTTATATATTCTGCAAACAAATACCAAATTTTTCTTGCCCATGAATTCAGTCCCAGCAACTTGTGGTCTAGTAGAGAATGAATAAACTCACTGCGCCAGCTCCTTTTCCTTTCTCTCATTGTCTCTCAGAAACATGCAGTTAACTACACTGTACTGAGAGCAGTGCTGTGACCTGATCCTTGGTGAAGCAGGGGTGGCTTATTTCTAGCTGGTTTTAAAGAACATCTCTTGCTGTGTATTGTGACATTTAGCCAATACATATAGTCCCTTCATCCCTGCCCCTAAACTGAAAGGTAAAAAAACATGTTCTGTAGATAGAGTTCTCATAAGAGAGGTGGGGGGTAAAAAACCACATTAATTTCCTTGTTAGTATTCCTCTCAATTTTAATAAATAACATGGGCCAATCATATTAAAAGAAAAAAATCCTGGCAGTTCCCACAAACTACACGTATATTAACAAGGAAAGTTAAAATAAAGCCAAATGTTGATGAAACTCATCATTATATAATGGAAAAATCAAGATAAGATGGCTTTGCAAGTCTGTTCCCTCCCACTTTAAACCTGTACATGATTTAATTTCCACAGACTGTATTTAAGCTGATCAGAGAAGAGTCTTTTTCTGCATTTGTAATGCACTTCATGGCCAGTTCTGCAGTAAGCTTATGCAGGCCTTGAATTTTTATTTTAATTCTTTCCAGACTTACATAGCTGTAAGTCTGTGCATATACTGAATTTATTCCTGGTAGAGTCACTGTGAAGGATATTGCACAAACTTTGGTTTTAACTGTGGCTTGGACTTCTGGCTTGAAGTGTATTTATTATCTGAGACAGTAATAGGTTCTAGCTGCAAAACTTAAGTTCTGGTTATATATTGATGTTTCTCCAATATTGCATGTTGCAATGCAATTTCTATTTTATCTCCTCTCTAGTAAGAAAAATACTTTTTATTGACAACTCATCCCTACTTGGGGGTACTGGTGGATGAAAAGCTGGACATGAGCCAGCAATGTGTGCTCGCAGCCCAGAAAACAAACAGTATCCTGGGCTTCATCAAAAGAAGCGTGGTCAGCAGGTTGAGGGAGGTAGTTCTCCCCCTCTACTCTGCTCTTGTGAGACCCCACCTGGAGTACTGCATCCAGCTCTGAAGCCCTCAGCACAGGAAAACATGGACCTGTTGGAGTGGGCCCAGAGGAGGTCCACAAAAAAGATCAGAGGGATGGAACCCCTCTCCTATGAGGACAGGCTGAGAGAGTTGGGGTTGTTCAGCCTAGAGAAGAGAAGGCTCTGGGTTATCACAACATTCCAGTACTTAAAGGGTCTTACAGGAAAGATGGGGACAAACTTTCTAGCAGGGCCTGTTGCAATAGGACAGGAAGAGGTTAGATTTAGACTAGGTATAAGGAAGAAATTTTTTACAGCGATGGTAGTGAAACACTGGAATGGGTTACCCAGAGAGGTGATAGAGGCCCCATCCCTGGAAACATTCAAGGTCAGTTTGGACGGGGCTTTGATCAATCTGATCTAGTGAAGGTGTCCCTGCCCATGGCAGAGGGGTTGGAATTAGATGATCTTTAAGGTCCTTTCCAATCCAAACCATTCTATGATTTTATGATTCTGCGATTCTACTGTTTTACTAAAAAGTTTAGAAGCTAAGCAAAACTGGCAATCAGGACACTTCAGTGTCAGAGAAAGCTCAATAAGAAATACTGTGGTCGGTAAGGAGAATTATTATAATTGTAAGATGGGGAAGGGGGAGTAGAAATGGAAGTGATAGGAGTACTAAATCTAAGCAAATGCAGCAGTACAGATAAAAATCACCTGTTGTTTTGAAGTCGGAGATTTAGCTATGATCTATAAAGAGCAAGTTTATATAAGCATAGTCAGTACTCAGGTCAAGACCCAAGAAGGAAGTCTGACAGATATCTAGGGGCTATGCTATCAAAGGCTTTTAACAGAAAGTAACAGTAACAGTATAAAGTTAATCTACCACCTTCTAGGCAGCCAACCTGAAAGACAGGAATGATGATTGAACAATTTTTCAAGCCAGCATGCTATATTCTGTACTAGCTATAAAAACTACTGTAAAGCTGCCAACAGTCACCTTTGGCAGGAAATTTCAATAGTCAAGCATTTTAGTTACACGCATGTATGTTTTTCTCACAAAGTCATCAAGATATAAACCCAAGAATTTTGCGACTGAAAAAAATCCCCCTCATACTTTTGAATATATACAGTTTTCCATGGCAGCCGACCATGATTCTATTAGAAAATACATTCTTGTTGGAAAGGCCTGGATAACTGAAATTAAAACACTAAATACAGACTACTCAGTTTTATTTTTTTAAAAAGGTCTTTGAAATACATTTTATTTTTATATTTATAAGTGGGAATTCAAGTCAAAATTAAAGAACTTAGTATTACTAAAATAAACATCTTCAATATCAGTGATCTTTAGGATCTTTTATCATAAAGATTCCTGAGGTTGTTTTACTTTCATCCTGACTGTGAATGGGGAAATATTTTGCTATTTCAAACTTCTTCAGAGAAAGAAAAACATTTTCAAAATATACTTGGGATATGTCAGAAATAATGTTAAGTTTTAGACACTTTTTTTTTCATGTGCCTTCAATGTCCATGAAAGAATAGTATCAGTAACTGAAGTATTGATAAGGAATAACTAACTGTAAATGATACTATGTTTTACCAATATGTCTGTTTTCACAACTTTCAACGTATCTAGCTAATAACATCATGCAAACATACTTCCATAGTTGAGAACAAATTTGAAGGTTTTAAGAGAAAGGAAGATTGAATTTCCTTCATGTCTGGGAACAAACTGTAGTTTTTCTACTGAGCAGAAAATAATGAAATTGGACAGAGGAGAAGACAGCATAATTTGTATTTTGTGATTATGGTTTAATGAACAGGAATTATGAATTAATTTCTTATTTCCTAAGGGAGAGCTATGGTCATAGTTGTGAAAAGCTACTGAGAAATATAGCATGTTTCTCATAGACAGCTGTTCAAATGCAAAGCCAGTTGGAGATCGTATCTGAAACTAGCTACAGCTTCTCTTTGAAAGAGTAAAATCCAGAACTACGTAGCACCGAAGAATAATATATTTTAGCCAAAAAGTGGGATTTGTAACTGATCACTATAAACAGAAACCTATGACTTAAAAATCAGATATATAAGTCATATATCATATGGGTTGTTTCCCATCAGACTGTAAATACATCATAGTATTGTAATACACAATTCATACATATTTGCATCAAAGATGAACATAAAACTTCACTGTTTAAGGCTGTCCTTTCCCTTTAGTTTACTACAAGGAATTTTGTTACAACACATACTACAAAAGCATAAGCCTGGGCATTTCAGAATCTCCTCATTTTTTATTTTAAGTTTTACAGTATTCCCTAGAAATAGGCCGTTATTTTTTGAAACATTTTATGGATTAATTGTTAGAGATAGACAAGTCTTCGGATATGTATCATGCCAATTTGGTGTCCAATGTCCCTGTCTGACTTTGTTTGCTGCTTTGTTCTTCCTTAACTCAGAGATTTTGAATATATTTCTTCAAATTTATACATCTGGCATTTTATCTTTCCCATTTCATGTATTGTGTGAACCCACAACTTAAAAACTGCTTACTTAGTAGGAGTAATCTGTCTGGTCAAAATGAGCAACTTGCTGTTTACTTTAGTTTTCAGACATTTGTACAGTATTTTACATTTTCTCAACCCAGTCAATGTAAAATTGCAATTAAAAATAT
Organism: Strix aluco; assembly: GCF_031877795.1. NCBI lineage: Eukaryota > Metazoa > Chordata > Aves > Strigiformes > Strigidae > Strix > Strix aluco. Next base: position 84,279,629 of record NC_133931.1, on the reverse strand, counting down.
TTGTAACTGAAGTGTTTTCACTTTTAAGATGGGCAGTATGAGCTTGCCAATTCAGAGCACAAACCGTTGTGGAGGAGGGGGATATTTTGTCCTGTATGTTGATGAAACAAATGGCAGTTCCTTTGCTTCTTTCCTAAATTAAGTTTTCTTCCAAAAATACAGAATACTTGTAAACTAGACAGAACTTCTCTACTGGATGTAGAGGGCTATGCTGAATTTGTAACAAGGTTCTGTTGTGGTTCAAGATTGTCTGTATGATCTAAACGTGAGGCTTAGAAAGAATAGTAAAATTATGTGATGAACACAAGACAAGTTTAGGAACTGCAGTGTTAAACTGACACCCAACTCTTTTCTTTTGTAGCACTGTTTAGCTGTACTTCTTCTAAATAGCAGAGTTTAATATAACAGAAATATACATATAATCTACGTATCTACATATAGAAATATACATTTAGATCGGAAAAGAACTTTAAGATCATTGAGTCCAACCATAAACCTAACACTGCAAAGTCCACCACTACATCATGTCCCTAAGCGACATCTACACATCTTTTAAACACCTCCAGGAATGGTGAATCAGCCGCTTCCCTGGGCAGCCCATTCCAACGCCTAACAACCTGTTCTGTAAAGAAATGCTTCCTAATATCCAGTCTAAACCTTCCCTGGTGCAATTTGAGGCCATTACCTCTTGTCCTATCGCTTGTTACTTGGTTAAAGAGACTCATCCCCAGCTCTCTGCAACCTCCTTTCAGGTAGCTGTAGAGGGCGATGAGGTCTCCCCTCAGCCTCCTCTTCTCCAGACTCAACAACCCCAGTTCCCTCAGCCGCTCCTCATACAACATGTGCTCCAGACCCTTCACCAGCTTTGTTGCCCTTCTCTGGACACGCTCGAGCACCTCAATGTCTTTCTTGCAGTGAGGAGCCCAAAACTGAACACAGTATTTGAGGTGCAGTCTCAACAATGCTGAGTACAGAGGTCCGATCAGTTCCCTAGTCCTGCTGGCCACACTATTTCTGATACAAGCCAGGATGCTATTTGCCTTCTTGGCCACCTGGGCACAATGCTGGTTTATATATAGTTGGCCGTTGACCAGCAGCCCCAGGTCCTTTTCCACCAGGCCACAGAAAACATAGTACCAAACAAGAGTGTTATAGCTGCAGTCATTCAAAACAATTTAATTTCTTTAAATTTACACATTGGAGGGATTGTTTTCAAAGTCTCAAACTAAGGCTTCTGCATAACATTTTCAGTATTTCACTTGCTATGATATCTGTGCAAATTAATGATTATGACGTTTTGCACATGAATTATGAAAGACTTCAGAAATTTGGGGGAATCTGTAATTCCCCCAGTTTTAAAGACCTGAGTAGGTGCTGCCTCTGAGGATGCTTCAGAGGAGTTATGCCTTGGGGATTTCTTACTCATCACTTTGAACATATCTAAAATTGAACTCTGCTGCTTCGTTTTTGCATAAGTGTACATTCAAGACATTGTATTTCCTTTACATGTTTTGAATCGCTGCAGAGATAGAGATAATAGCACAAAGTTATAATTGTGCATGACACAAACAACTGTAATTTCTAGTTGAGTTCCTTATTCATTTATACATGTAAACAGTCATATGGTTTATACCAGAGAAGCCATATCATTTAGCTTTGTAAAATGTGGTGATTCCTCCTTCACTTCCCTCCATAATTCCTTGCTGAAGTCAGTTTATTTAGCCAGAATTTGGTTGCATTCTTTTGGCTCTGCTAATACTCTGTTATTGTGGGGCGATAATATGCCAGCTGCACAGGAGAAATCTATACCAAACAAAAACATTGCCTTCAAGTAGAGGAATATAAGTGATGACTGAAAACCCATTATCCTTGCAGTGTTTTGCCATTTGACAGGTTTGCACCTGCATGTACTTGTTTGAATTATCTCTGCATTATTACCAGCATCTCAGTCTTTTATGTGGGGAATGTACCTAATGGTCTGGAAAATGATTTCAGTGTTGCTCAACAGCTGTATGTGAGAATGTAGTGTGGTACAGTAAACTGTTGTCAGTTAACACCACTGTGAAAAGGGTGAAATATAGTTACAGATGACGTACTGCAAAATAAGATACCAATTTAGTCTTTCTTCTCATTAAATCATTAAAAAAAAAAAAAAAGACAATAGTACTATTCCACAATAGCATGTTTGTACATAAATTTCTTATTATTTGTCTTAAACCTGGGTTCTGATTATAAATGATCTGACTGAATCTCTGCTTAAGTAATAAATACATAAATAAATAAGCAAAACAAAAAAAATATATTTAGAGTCAGTGATGTGTATTCTGGCCCATCTCACTAAATTTCAGTTTTAAGGAAAATAGATCAAGAAGCAATAAATTTGTACTGTAACTAAAAAGATTCAGGCTAGTCATTAGGGAAAATTATTATGGGATTGTTAAAGGACTGGAATAGAAACTGGTTAAGAAATGCCATCTTTCTTAATGGATGTCTTTAAACCATGTTAGACCAACATGTGTCAATAATATTTCAAATACAGTTTATCCTTCGTTAGGACAAGAAGACTTGTTTCTCTGTGATTCTTTTACTTTATACTTGAGCAGATCCATTTATGGCGGTAAGATTTGGTGTTTGAAACTGGTATTCTTGTAGATTGTATCCACATAGAGATTAAAGAATAATTCAGGCTGGTAAATATGTTAGAGCGGGGAAACTATATTATTTTCATTCCTGCCACAGTGATTTTCATGGTGGAATACTCCTTAGCTCACAGAAGAAGTAAAACTAATAATTTTTTTCCTGGAAAATGTATTCTGCTTCTTTAAAAAATGTGAAATTCAAACTTTTCTATTTTTTAAATCTATTACATAGCAGACAAAAAAATAACCCAGAGCTGTTGAAGTGACTGAATGAGTGTTCTCTTGAGATGCAGGATTAGCCTAGCCTGGAATGAAAATGCTTGCTCCTGAGCTGACTCTGGATGAATAGTCTGAATGGATTGCTGGGAATAGTAAGTAAAGAACAAAGCATAGACACACTAGGAGATAGTAAACACAGAGTTCACTCAGTGAAGGAAGGGGTTTCATGTTTCCATCTGACATTTTCAGAAATATATATTCATCTGTCAGATACCTGCATATACAAACTGTAGTTGCTCTGAGCATGGTCAGTAAGTTCATTACTTTCAGGATGCACCAAACTATGGAGCATGTAAAGACTTCATTTACAGTGGAAGATCTCTCTACTCCCTGGGTGCATGAAACTGGCTGTGTAGGTTCTTATCATCTGTGTAGTACATCCGTAGTAAATCCAAAGCAGGATATATGGGACATCCCATCAGAAGCCTCAGCTGGTTAGATTTGCTGTGTATCTGGAAAATGTGCAGAATTCTTAAAGCCTGTCTGGATAAAATTTCAGTCAGGTATGCAGAACATATCCAGAAAAAAAAAGAAAAACAAACAGGTTGGATGGCAGCCCTAATTAGAAATCTGTTCCTTTTTTTGTAGGGTTTTGGTTAAGCATTGAAACATTGTTTTCAGTGTAAGATTCTCATTTATGTTAATTTGAAAGCTGAAGGCTAAAATATCATATGATAAATGTGTTCCTTTCATGACCCTTCTTGCCACAATTCAAAAGGAGGGAGGAAGGAAATGATCACAGGCACACACATGCATGTGCATACACAACATGAAAAGATCATGGAATATCTTTCCCATAATTACCTTCCCTCTTCCTTTTTTTGGATGAGTTATTGATAACTCTTGCATTTTATGCTATACCCAGTATTCCTGTTGCTCAAAGAAGCTCACTGTATTAAGCTCATTTTGTTATTCATAAGCAGGGAGTGGGAACATCACCATGCTGGAAACTAAGATAAGTAAACACAGAAGAAAACAAACAAGAAGAAAAAGTGGTCCTTTTAACAGTGCAGAAATATTCATAGTTGTTGACCTGGTGCAGTGTTTAAATAATCTAAATATGAGTTCTTACATGAAGAAAAATCTATGCTGAAGTGTTTCAGAATATTTCAGTGGATTTCTTGAGATGTGCTGTGTTCCTGAATAAGCTGTTCACAGGTGACCCTCTATTATTTAGAATTGCTCAGAGTAAAGCTGAAGGACATTGAAACTTGGTGGAAATTCTTAAGCATCTACATAAGCGCTTTTAGAACATCAAACAGCATCATTTGGTTGGTGCTGCCCATTAAATATATGCATAGTGTAATGGTGTTTTGTTTTCCATTTTGCACCATTAACAATAGACTATACTTCCTACAGATAAAGTGTAGCCTTAATAATGAGGCACAAGTCAAAAAACTGTTGCATAGCTTTCAGGCTTAAGGTTATAATTGCAGGGCTGTCAGTTTAAAAATATATTTTAATGAAAGAAAAATAATACAGAAGTCGAGAACACAATTCTATGATATAAGGAATAGATGGCATCTATATGGAGGACTTTTCAAGCAGGTCTGTTTTCCTTCAGTTTTCAAGTGTGCTGTATTTACATTTTATGCTATTCAGTGCCTGCACTGCTATACCAAGCCTTGTCAGATAGTATGACTACCACAGTCATTGATGTTTTTCCTAACTGTTTCAAGCAATTATTTCTGAAGCCTTTTTAAAATAAAATTGCATAAGATGCATCTTTACAATCCTCGTTAAGTGATCTAGATTATTTGCTGTATCTCATGTTGGGAGTTCTCCTCTGATGGCCAACTGTTGGGAATTTTTCTTGTTCTACAAGTACACAGTGAGAAATTATAAGATTGGTATGCTTTTGCATAAGGAGTTTGTGCTTAATGTCAGAGACCATAGAGTCCTTCCATGGAGAGCAATCTTTAGAGGCAGATAATCTTCACATTATTATGTTCTGCACTGGCAATAGCTAGACAATCAGAATACATTTGTCAGGAGAGGTAGGGCTGGAAATAGCTTAATGAGAAGATTCACTAGGGCTCTGAAACATTTCTGAAACCAAAACTGGAAGTTACGGCTGGTGGTTACAGAGGAGTACTGGTAGAATAATTTGTGTGTGTAACTGACTTTTTTGGAAACTAATAGCCATGCATGTAATTAGGAAATGTTCTTCAGATTTGTAGCACAAAATGGAGAAACAAGACTCCAATCTGTGGATCATTGTTCATGGAAGGACTAAAATAAAGCTCTGGAATTCAGCCTTTAAGATATTATATGCAGGTGGAGAAAAAATTAAACTCTTTTGGGAGTTTGAGAGAAGGTTATTTTCTTCATATATTTCCTTACTGTTTGCTCAGTATGTCCCTTTGAATATTGCACTTAGTGAACTCAGTAAACAGATCTATAATTACCAAGACACTCTTTGTGCCATTATAGAATATGGATTTAATTCATAAATCCAAGTACTGACAAGTCAGTCTTTTTATATGCCTTTGTAATAACAATAGTCTTGCAACAGAAAATGAAAAATTCCATTTTGACAGATTTATGAGAATTTATGGTGTTTATGCAGAACTGTCATACACAGACATGTCTTCAGTCCTTTGCTAGAAATAGCTTTTAAAAATGTCGCTGGGAACACTTATGTGGAATTGGGATGACTTTAAAAAAGGTTCCTTCTCTGTTATGTAAAACTCAGATAAATAATGAGAACTTGTAAAATGCACAGAGCTACAACCACAGATTTTGCAAGGGAAGACATTGTTTGTCTCTGGACTCTAAAGTGTATCACTTTTCCTGAAATGAAGATGTAATGGTATTCTCTGTATGAACTGCATCAGTCATATTCTGAGCAGCACCTTCCTAGAGCTTGAAACTGCTAAGGGAGAATAGCTGTGGGTCAAAAGGGTTTCTCTGGAGTCAGCTGGCTAGGGCTGCTTTCTAATCATAGCTAAGTATTTGCAGTGCATCATGATTGTACTGCACATAAAAACCGAAAGAAGCTCTGGGCAAGAAATACATGCAGCAAAGAGTCTCTGTGAAGCACTAGGTATGTCATGGTGTGTTGGATTTGTGTGTGGTCGGTTTTTGGTAGAGGGGGAGGGGGCTACAGAGGTGGCTTCTGTGAGAAGCTTCTCAAAGCTCCCCCTGCTCCAAGTCAGCCCTGCCTCTGGCCAAGGCTGAGAAAATTAGTGACAGTGGCTGTGCCTCTGTGATAACATATTTAAGAAGGAAAACTTGAGAGGAGGAGGAGTGATGAGGGAACTACCTATGCAACTGAGCTCAGTGGAAGAAAGGATGGGGGAAGGTGCGCCAGAGCAGAGACTCCCCTGCAGCCTGTGGTGAGAGGTCAGGCTGTGCCCCTGCAGCCCATGGAGGTCACCAGTGGAGCAGATGCCCACCTGCAGCCCATGGAGGACCCCATGCCGGAGCAGGTGGCTGTACACAAAGAAGGCCAGGACTCTGAAGGAAGCCCACGCTGGAGCAGTCTGTTGCTGGGAGAACTGAAGCCCATAGGAGAGACCCAGGCTGGAGCAGTTCATGAAGAGCTGCAGCCCTGTGGGAAGGACTCACGTTAGAGAACGCTTGTGGAGAACTGTCTCCCGTGAGAGGGACCCCACACTGGAGCAGGGGAAGAGTGTGGGGAGTCCTCCCTCTGAGGAGGAAGGAGCAGCAGGAACAACGTGTGATGAACTGACCACAACTCCCATCCCCTGTCCCCTTGCACTGATGGGTGGGGAAGACATAGAGAAATTGGGAGTAAAGCTCAGCCCAGGAAGAAGGGAGGGGCAGGGTTTTGGTGTTTTTAAGATGTGGTTGTATTCCTGACTGTCCTTCTCTGTTTGATTGGTATATTAGCGTTGGGGGTGGTGTTCAAATTAAATTGATGGTTTTTTTTTTTCCTTCCCCAATCAAATCTGTCTTTTGCCCATGACCATAATTGGTGAGTCATCACTCCCTGTCCTTATCTTCATCCCTGAGTCTTTTGTTTTATTTTCTCTTCCTCATCCCTGAGGGGGAAAGAGTGAGTTCATGGTGCTCAGTTGCCCTCTGGGATTAAACCATGAACACATGGGCATCCATTCAGTCCCCAGGACAGGGGAGTCCCAGATTATGATTCTCACCTGTCACTGATGGGGAGGACGGACTGGCTGCCAAATGGTAGGCCCACCACTGGTCTGTTTGGACTGTGGTCCTAAATGTTCTGCTAACCATTTGGTCAGTATTATTTCTACCATTTTCTACTGTAGGGTTTAGCAAGGCTAATCACTTTCCCATGTTTTACATAGCAAGACTGAATCTTTAAACACGTTCCTTGTATTCTTCTGAAAAACAGTTTTTTAGATACAAAAAACTAATGGTGAAGTCAGTATTTTTAAAATATTATTGCCCAGTGTTAGGTATGATTTCTCAGGGATAAATGGGCACACTTAATTGCAGACCATGTTTTTAAATTACTGTTTTCAGGCATTTATGTTTGAAAATTACACCTTTTATCTATACTGTCTTGCTATTGTATAAAGAGAATTATTTTGCTAGGGCTTTTTGTTTTTTTCAGAATGAGACCAAAAATAGAAGATTTAATGCTATGACACAGCTTTTAGAAACTTTTAATATCTTGTTCTTGAAAAAAGAAATACTAATTTTTCAAAACAGAGTGATATAGCCATGTCCTTTGCAAACTATATATGTGTAAACCATTAAATTATCTTAAGATTCTGAGGATATATGTGTCATTGTCAATTTGATAAATTACATCTTTTAAAAAGGGTAATAAAAGACTGTTCTCCAATCTTTCTGTAAATGGCTTCTGCAACAGAGTTCATAAAAATCCTAGGTGATATTGTATTACAGTAACGGATGACCATGCAAAAGTTTTATGCATGTCAAAATATGTTTTTAAGGTTTACTGTTCAGACGTCTAACAACCAGAATACAACTTCTTACTATGTCTTTGAAAGTATTAAAAAGAATTTATTAGGATAGTATATCCTCACGCTGGCAATTGTCCTATATACAGGAAGTTGTTCCTCACTAAAAGGGAGTTTTATGGGTGTACAAGAAGTTCTAATCAAAATTAAGAAGATAGTGTTGACATAAACGAGCAACCTCTACTGGTGCTTAAGAAGCTATTATGCACCATTGCCACTTTCTCGTCAATTAGATATTGCAAGTTATGATTTCTAACATAACCAGCAGACCTACTCAAATGTAGCAGAAAATAGCAATATCATATATTCAAATATGAAATACCTTAAAATACGTATGGTTCATTTTAATTTTCACTTTCCCATGAGTTACAAAACTAAGTTTTGCAAATAACTGTACTAGCTCCAGGAAATATATTGTTTTTTGTTGGTATTTCCTGACTTAGATCTACTTAATTTTCAATATTTGGCCTAATTTACAATAGCTGAGCTTTAGGGAGTCAAAATTTTCTTCCAGTTACACTTCTACTGTTGGTTTACTTACAGTTTTTCTCAGAAGATGCAGTTCTAAATTTCTCCATGAAAGTTTCATTAGCAGAAATACACTGTTTATAAAGTCTCTTTCTCTAATTATTGCTTGTTGTGCATTGGAGCATCACTTTGTGCCTGTAGCAGATAATGATTTTCACTTGTATGCTGGGCTTTCTCCAGTAAAACAAGATAGTAAAAGACTGGACAGTCTGAAATTTGAACATGAAAGAAAATGTAGGATTGGAAGTAGAGGTAGAAAGGTTAGAATTGAATTCCTAAGAGGAGGTGAGTGGCCCAAATAGTCATTCAGTCTGTGTTTCCTATTCCTGACCTCAAAACAGAGATTCAAAAATATATATAATCTTCAGCTCTGATTTTAGAAATATTGTGGTATAAATGAAGTGCAATTATTGGCCAGATTCTCAGGAGCTGTAACAGCTACCTTGGTCATATAAGACAGTCTTCCCTGATACTAGCTCCCCTTGCCATTAACACCTTGTAATGGTTTAGCCCCTGCCAGGGTCTGAGACCACGCAGCCGCTGCCCCTCCCCACAAAGGGAGTGAAATACAAAGCCCCAAGACTGAAATAAGGAAAGGTTTAATACAACAATGCAATAGCAACACAACCAACAACAACAATAACTATAACAGTAATAGTGATAGCAATGAACAGAGCAAAATAGCTACCAAATACAGCAGTGAGAGGAGCAGATGTACAAAACCACACGCACCGTGCTCCCGCGCCAGGAAATGTGACCTGCCAGGATGTGACGTCCGCATGGTATCTGAATAACCCGGCTAGAGCTCCCCCCCCACTGCTGGGGAAACTTAACCCTATCCTGGTTAAACCAGGACACACCTGCAGAGTGAAAACTCATCAACTAGATTACTGGATTGACAGTTTAGCCCTAATCATGGTAAGAAGCTTTTTGCCTAAAAATAAAAGATAAGATTCTTTACCAATGTAAATCGGCATAGCTTTATTATCTTGATTTGAAGTCTGTGGATTTACACCCGATCAAGATCAACAATGTGAGGTTTTGATCACTTTCATCATATATACTTTAAGAAGATCCTAAGAAGAGTGAACAAGAAAAACATGTGACAGTTCCAAACATGACAAATCCTAATTGCTATATTTTCTGCACAAAGAAAACTCCTGTCCATTCTGATTAAGATTCCCTATAAGATTGCCTTCTGATACCATGGATTTTTATAGGTTCTTGCCTGGTACATGACATGAAGTGCTCTTTTTTATTTACATATCAGATACTGTATATGTAGGTACATGTAAGTTGCTTTAGGTGTACTGTTTCATATTACCTCAGGTCATTCTGGAGATTTAGAAAAACTACATACAGAGAAATGCTTGTTATAGTAGATTAAATTTAGAGGAAAGACTTCCTCTACGGTCATATACAAAGAAAACAATGGGCAAATAAGTTTCTGTGTTTCATTTGGTTTAAGAAAAATGGTGAAAGAAATTCAGAGTGAAAACTGGTTGTCTTGGATTCAGCTGGAATAAAGTTTACTTTCTTCCTAGGAACTGGATAGTGCTGTGTTTTGGATTTAGGATGAGAATCGTGTGGATAACACACTGATGTTTTAGTTGTTGCTAAGCAGTGTTTATACTAAGTCAAGGACTTTTCGGCTTCTCATACTGCCCTGCCAGAGGAGACTGGGAGTGCACAAGAAGCTGGGAGGGGGCACAGCAAGGACAGCTGACCTAAATGAGCCAAAGGGGTATTCTATACCCTATGATGTCATGTCCAGTATAGAAACTGGGGGCACTTGGCCAGGGGACACAGTGGCTCGGGGACTGGCTGGGCATTGGTCAGCAGGTGGTGAACAGTTGTGTGGTGCATCACTTGTTTTGTATATTCTATTATTATTATTGTTGTTGTTGTTGGTAATAACAGAATAAGAATAAGAATAAGAATAAGAATAAGAATAAGAATAAGAATAAGAATAAGAATAAGAATAAGAATAAGAATAATTCCACTTCCTTTCCTGTCCTATTAAACTGTTTTTATCTCAACCCACAAGTTTTACTTTTTTTTTTCTGATTTTCTCCCCATCCCACTGTGGGGGGTGGAGAGTGAGCAAGCAGCTGTGTGGTGCTTAATTGCCATCTGGGGTAAACCACAGCACTGGTATACTGCTCTGAATCTGTTTTAATTTGTCATAATTATTAGAAACGGGGGGTACTTGTATATAGCTTGTGACATACTATTCAAGAACTAGGTCAAGAATAATAATTTAACCTTGGGATAGGTACTTAAACAAAGTGAAGGACTGGATTTTAAATAGACAGCCTACTTCCTTATGAACTTTTAAAAGCATTCTCCACTCCTTCTAAATATTAGCAGAAGAGTGAATCATTTATTTTTTTGTCATTCATATTCAAAAGGTACAGTAATAGTCTAACTTAAGGTCAACCATGTTAAGAAAGTCAGTCTTGCTTGTTTTTATTGAAAGTTAAGAGTCAGTGCTTGAATTTTCAAATTTGTGTTTCTTCTAAATTCAGAATAATTTCAAATGCAGACAAGCTTCAGTTTCAAATCAAGAGGTGTTCAGTGCTAATGCATAGCATACAGCAGAGGCTGACCACCTTGGAGAATAATGTATTCAGTCAAATCAAAAAAAGAAATTACTTTATAAGCTCTTGTCCTGTCATGGAATGGTCATATTTTATGCTTTGTGTGACCTGATTGTGATGCTTTTGATTTATTGTAGTGTGAGGGTGCCTCTTTTCAACAAGCTACACCACTTCCCTAATTCAGTAGTCATTTTCTTGATAGCAGTGCACCTGTAACAATGGGACAACACAGACTTCTGTTTTCAGCCAACTGTAAGATTTATTGTACCTCTAGTTAGAGCTTTATCTTTTCTCTGACTAGATCAATATTTAACTCAGGTCAATAAATCCTGATAGAATCCCAACAGAAGTCAATAGCTACCTATTATGTCAGCTAACAGACAAAGATTTTGTGGGTGTTGGGTCTAAGAAAGAAAATAACATTTGTGAACACACATATCAGAAATTTTACTGTAGTATTTCTTTAAATTTTATTATCTTTTCTGTTTGCGTCAGAAAGTTATGAAAACTGTCGTATACTTAATGATACCACAGATATATTTTCAGCATTTAAAAATATCTATTTGTGATCTACTGTGGTTCCTTAGTCAGTGTTCTGCTTATCCAGAGTGCAGTTCTAAGACATTTTTTCTCCTATGCAGAGTTTGAACTAATATTTTTCATTGTGTGAATAGATTGGGACTTTTTACAAGTGCCATTCAATTAATGTATACATTTTTGTTGGTTAAATTATTTTTCCAGAAAACATTGCAATAATATTTTGTTTCTAGGATTTTCCTTTCAAGAACCTGTAAGGAAATCAATTAATCATATTTATAAGGTAGTTGTTGTAACTTATATATATATATATTTACACTCAGATATACTAAATCTAACACTAGAGCACTTTCTAAAATGAAGAATTTTTGCTGATGGTATTTTGCTAATTGTTGAATTTGCTTTGAATAGACTTCAGCTTGCATGGCTGCTATCGTAAGACATCAAGCAGAAATGGTTTCATTGTAAATCAAGTACCTACGATACATGGAAAAAGTGTTTCACATTTCCTTATTAACACCAATCTCATTGTATTTCATTTGCACTTTACAAATAAGCATACTTAACTGCTGAGTAAGGTTATGCTCTAAATGACTTATAACAAGTTATGCTATACTGCTATAAGGTCCTTAATGTGTTATGCATGGGTCAATTAAGCATTACAGTCAAGTGGAATGCTCATGGGTATGTAATAAATATCACAGGGAGAAAAGAACACAGCAACCAAGTAAATGCTTGGTCTGTTGGCTAAGCAAGCTTTCTTACTAACATAATCTGAATTATATGGCTCAACCTTGTGTGTCAGTTGTAATTAAATTAGCACAAAAATTTTGTCCAAATGTGGAATCTTTTCAACACTGTATGTTGCATTCAGTTTTTTAATTGGCCAGACACCATTTTGACACTATTTGAAAGGGGTTTTTGTCATGCCTATAGTCATTGTCTCTCTTCTTGTTCCTCTTATCAAGGTGATCTACTTTGAAAAGAAGCCACAATATTATTCAGCATAATGGGCAACTATGTTAATTATCTCTAATTATTTAGATACATTATCATGTACTTATTAAAGACAAAAAATTAATTTGCATAAAAGTCTAATTTAATAATAGTAGATGAGAAATATGAAGTCAAGTCTTTGGCTCCATTTTTATTTTTCTTTTCATTATGAAGGAAGTAATAAGGAGCTTTGGATTATAAGTGAAATATTAGCAGCTTTAACCTTCAGCTGTCTATTATTTTGTCATCTTCAATCAAGCTATAGATTAAATACATTTTTATGTAGGCCAGAAGGTAAGTGACATTACAAGAAGCAATGTTTAATACTGGCAGTCAATACTATTTCCATTTTAAGAGAGAAGTATTTCCAAGCTTGTGAATGTAAGTAGTTTTCAGATAGTTTTAAGCTCTTTGTTGTCAAATGAGATTTCCTTTGAGAAGATTCCTGTACTTAATTTCCATCTGCTATGTTCAGAGGTTACAGAATGCATTCCATTTTTACTTGTTTTGTTTGTCTCATGTCATAATGTTGTCCCTTCTCAACAAGGATTAAATACACCTGTAAGAAGTTTGTAGCTGAAGAAATCACACTTAATGAGTAATTTCCTCCATTCCAGCACTCTTTGCTCTTGCCTTATCTTCACACGCACATCATTTGCTTGGTTCCTCTGCTTGCCTACCTGACAAGTAACCTGTTATGAAGAAATCCTCAATATTTAAGCAGCATTAAGTTATCTGTTAGTCATGTATATCTGTATCTAGGTATGTTTCATAGCTATCTGGAACATATAATACTTTAAGTATTTCATTATACAACTAGAAGTCATGTGTTACCAGCTTTGAGCAAACAATTATCTTCCCCCTGCCCACCCCCACCCAGCCCCCCACCCCCATTAGGGTACAGATACTTCTTTGTCTTTTAAATACATTTCTAACTGAATTGTCAAAAAAGAAAAATAAATTTTCAACACAGCAGTAACATCATACTTCTGCAGGCTTGCCTCATATTGCTTTACCTGAGGCACATGCCTACTGCATTAATGGGAACACATTAGAGTTTGACCACTGTATTGAAAAACTGACCATTTAGCTCTTTTTACTCCTAACCATATGTTTCTTCAGAACTATAGAAATGCCACTAATTCAGATTCAGTTCCAAGGAAATCACGAGTCAGTGCAAAGCTACTGAAGTGTCTTCTGTTATAAATTAAATTATTTCATCATGTACACTTATGCAGAGAACTAGTATATAGTGGTATGTTGCTATTAGACACAGAATATTTTTATTCAAATCAAAGTATGTCTTTAAGTCTTTCTTGTACTTCTCCATACCTCATCTCCATCAGTTTTGTGTGGAATAAAATAAAATCTTCAATAATGGGGAAGCAATTTTAGGAGAGGTCAAAACCAGTCAGATGGGGGATTTGCTTGAAAGAATGTTTAACTCTATTTTACTGTCTGAAAATTCATAGGAACTCATGTACAATTTATACTTCAAAAGAAACAACTTGCACATTTTCAGCACATTAGTTATTGATAAACAATTTCTGAAAATGGAGGAATTAGCTCCTTTGTGAACTCTTTTCAGAATCTGCCCATCAAAAAAATTGGCAGAATTTTCCTATTTTTCACCCTGAAATGTTGACTTTTCTAGAAACAGGATTAGATTAATGGAGAACTGTAATTACTGTCCTGTCCCAAAACTAGGGAGGGTAATAGATTCTCCCTCAATTAAGAAGCATTTAAGGAAATTTGCAGAAAGTAAATGTGTGTCAGTTTTCTGAAAGACCAAGCAAAAGGAAATCTGTAACATGAGGCCAGCAAATTTAGGCAAAAAAGTAAAATAGAAAAATAGAGGTGCTGAGAAAGAATTTAGCCAGTAAAAAAAGTAGAAATAGCAATAATGCCTTTCCATGTGTTTTTCTGGAAAATAGGTCATGGTAAAGAAACACGATTTCTTTGTTTTATGAAATGGCAAGTTATATTGAAAAAGAAAACTGCTATGTCACATGCCATTCTAGTTAGATAGCAATAAGTAGTAGCAACAAATCCCATTACATGGCTATGAACTGGCTACCAGGGAGGTAGCAAAAAGTTGTCAATAAAGACAAAATCATCATGAAAGGAAGAGGTTCCACTAGGGCTGTACAGGGATCAGTGTAAGACCAGCTCTATTCAGCTTCTTTCTGTGTAGATTAAAAGTAAACATAAGGCTACTACTGATAAAATTTTGGGGTGACAGAAAAATGGCAGAATGATGAATAAAGATGACAACAGTGCATTCTGTCAAAATAACCCAGATCGTTTGATAACCTGTTTCACTCAATACATAAATGCAACAATAAACTCAATAAATGCAAAGTCCTACACTTAGAACTGAGGAGGGTGGGACTGTATCCAGGAGAACCATGATTATGTAAACTAAGAGTAAAGCAGCTCAAAATGGGTTTCCAAAGCAGTAATCAGCCAAAAAAAAAAAAAAAAAAAAAACCAAACCAACAAACCAAACAAAAAACCCCAGCCCTTAAATAGATTATTTATATATTGTAAAAAGATTAGGAAAGTTAAATTTACATCGGAGGTTGGTACTGAGGGGCGTAGCATTACTGAAATAACAATGTTGATTTTATTTGTCTGTATTTTTACAAAATTTTGAAGATGAAAAGAGCAAATAACACTGAGTGGGAGAAAAGGCTTTAAAGTGAGAAGTTTTTAATATTTAGTTTATCAGAAAGGTTACCTTCAGGACATTATAGCAGTACCTTTACAAGGAGAAATACTCAGAACGAATGGTCTGAGGGCAACAAGAGTCGATGGTTTGAAATTGAAAGTGCATACTACCAAATAAAGGGCAGACCTTTGACTTTATGATTAACAACTGGAATATTCAGTCAAGGAAATAGGTGATATTCTCTACCTCTTGATCACGCCAGTTCAAAATTACATGCTTTCAGGAGGATGTGCTTTAGCCAAAATCAAACTGCTAGGTTCAGTACAGTGCTTCAGTTAATGGTCTGAATTCTACAGGAGGTCTGGTAGTCCCATCTGGCTTTTAACAGTGAATCCATTAGATAAAGAATTCACCATTAAGCTTGAATATCTTAGTATTTTGAAAGAATTTGTTTTGACTGTGGATGCATCAAATTGCATAAACTATACTAAAAATCTAAGCTATACTTATATTTATTTCCAAGGTGAGGATTGTTGCTTAAAAAGAGTCTAAATTTTGATGATTTGAATGATTACAAACACTGTACCTAATTAGGTGTTGAGTCATGTTATGTGTTTGGAAAAAAAAAAATATTGCTTTATTAAATAGAAAAAGAAACAGCCAAGTTTCTGGTTTCCAATGACTCTGCTACCCACCTCTCAGTCTGCCAAGCGGTGGTTGCGCCCCCTCTGGCTTCTTCTAGACAATCTGAAAATATTTTTGGAAGTTGAAGACCACTTTTCCTACAGTCCAGTTAATGCTTGTTTTGTGTAGATGGTTATGTAAGATGGTTTCCTTTGACTAGAAAATATTTGAAGAATTAATGCTGTATGTTTTACTGGACCCAACTTAATCTACTGACTCTGTATTTTACTTTATTGTTACTATGACAGCAGCAACTTATTCTGTTACATTTCTGCTGTTTCTGGTAAAATATATTTCCATCCTGTCGGTGCTACAATCTAACAACTATTCTACTGACCATGATTAACTCTTCTGTGCTACTTTTAAACAGAAAAAAAAAAAAATTATTATACACAGTACTTAAAGTTACAGCCATTTAGCCTGCCAGATACCACTAGAGTTGTGCATGTAAAGTCAGGTTGATGGCCCAACCTGCACAGTGGTCCTCAGACAGTAGAACCATGTCTGTACAGCTCAAAAGAATAAATGAAAAGACACCTGTAACTTTACAGCCATATAGAGCCACACTGGACATAGGTTTGTTAAAAGAATGTGGGTTGTAATTAGGTAATGAGATCTGCACCAAAAAAAAGTCAGTTTTGTTTAAATGCTAAATTACCTGAAAAGTTTCATGCAGATATCTAGGCCAAAGTGCAAAGTTGATGTTTACAGGAATGACAACAATCGCCGTGGAATACACCAACAATCCACTGCCACTAAATCTAGAAAATATCTGTTCCATAGCATAGTGATTTTGAAGTTGCAGCAATCTGAAGACAATGGAATGAGTACAACACTTCAGTGGAAAAAATCCTGATAATAATATCCTGCTGATTAAACCAGCCTGCAGGAGAATGAGAGAAAGGTACTTTAAAAAACAGTGAACCATACTAACTGAAATAGAGTTGGCAAACCTGGCATCTATATACATATGCTTTAACTACTGGCAAGAGAACAAATGACAGCTTCCTGCTCAAATAAGGTGGCCACTTGTGATATTTCTATAACAGATACTCCTTTGATTGCATATGGCAGATTAAAGTTTCTTGTCTGCTTTCTGGGAGGCAGCATGGCAGCAAATTCTTAAATTAATTCACTTGAATATACTTTGCAGTATGAAAACAGTGAAAGATGCTATGATTACCTTTGGCATCTGTGCAATTGCCACATAAATTGGTGTATTTTCCACTCAGTCAGTGAAGCTTTCTTCAGATTCCTTAATTCAGGAGGCTTCGGCACAAGACTTTTTCATTTTGTAAATTCAGGCTGTTACTCATGGAGATTTTTGAGAAGGCTTTATTCACTAACAGTAAATTGAAGAGATTTTTTTTCCCCCTTAGGGTTCTCCATTGCAATATAAGCAGTCTGATTAATCCCCCCCCTTCTTTTAATACCAAATG
Organism: Strix aluco; assembly: GCF_031877795.1. Taxonomy (NCBI): domain Eukaryota; kingdom Metazoa; phylum Chordata; class Aves; order Strigiformes; family Strigidae; genus Strix; species Strix aluco. Next base: position 84,262,328 of record NC_133931.1, on the reverse strand, counting down.
AACACTATTCTAACCTACTTATTTAAAAAAGCTTACTATTTTCTTTTAAAAATATACTTATTTTTCAGTGATTTCTATTGTATTACAGCAGTAGTCTTTCAATGTTGGATTCATGTATTTTATTTCAATGATAATTTTCCTTAAGAAAGGACATAGTGTCTTCCAGTACTATAATCACAACCATAGAAGAAAATTGACTACTAATTGTCATCTCTGTAGTGCTTTGCCTTTTAGCCATGAAGTGTCTATTGCTGTCCCTGTAAGGGAACAAAATATATAATGTTAGTTATATAAAGCAGATCTGACTCAAAGGCCTAGATTAAAAACATCTATGTTGTGGAAACATTCAGAATGTGGAGTATGACCATAATCTTCATATTGCACATTTTGTTTACAGTTACAGTTTGAACTAAATCACAAATGCAAGTTGAAGTCTACTGGGAGTTTTAAATTGAAGTTTATTTTGAAGTTTCAAGAAAAAAGAAATGCATCTGCTGACTTGTACATGCTCAGCATTTGTCTTAAAATGCAAAAACCATAAAAACTGTTCTTATTTCTGTTAAAAGAGATGTGTCTAATTCTTTCAAGGTAGAATAATAATAGATTTTGAAATGTATTTTAATATATACAGTATATTCAGAACGCTAAGTTACAAAAAAATAACTATATATCCTAAAGCAAAGCAGTGATAAAATTAGAGTAAAAATAAAGTGAATGAAATTCCTATCTGCAACAGTTCACTTCCCTCAGTAATTAGTAAAATCATACATTTAGTTAGTTATTAAATATTTAAAATTATAGTGAACCATTTAGTTGTTGTGATCCTGTCAAGACAGATATATAAGAAACTAGAATATGAGGGATCTACTATGACCTACTGGTTCTTCATAAAGTCTTTAGTGTCCAGGCTCAGGTTCCAACAACAGAATAGAAATTTTCCAAACAAAAAATATTAACTTGCCCATGACAAACTGGTTGTTTTGTTTTGTTGGGGTTTTTTCCCACTAGATAGAAAACCTTTGAGCTCAAATGTTAAAACAAACCATGGTTTATTCTGGGAAGGTTCCATTCTCACATCATGCAGGAGTAGGCTGTAAGATAAAGTTGCGGTGGTTACTAAAATAAGTTCTTATTTTGTATAAGGAATAAGATAAATTACTTCAATTACAACCAGACTGTCAAGTAAGTACATAGTTAAATACTTTGGTAAATGCAGAGGTAAGCACTTGACTGTGGCAGATATTTTCTTAATAATTATGTGCACTTGAATTAAAAAGTCTTAATTTTTACTGTCTCAGTTACAGTTGAGCCTTCTGTTACAGCTCTTCTTACACGCAAGTAAAATGGTTCTTCACAGAATTCTAAAAAAGACAATACAACACATTGTCAGATGCCACAGAGATAGAAGTATCTTAAAGAAAACTTGAAAAAACAACAACAAAAAAAATTGACTGCAGTTCAGTAACAGGAATGAATTCAGAAAGCCTGAGTGGAGAAGGAAGTAAAACTTGTCAAAAATAAACTTATTTTTAGGACTTTCTCAAATCCAGAGGCATTAGGGAAAAGGAAAGAAAAGGAGCTATCCACAGTAGTAGACATATCAATCTTTCATCTCAATGTTCTTCTTGGTCAGTTTTGGTCTGATGTTCTGAGGATAAATGCAGGACTATCAGGAAGAAATTTCCTTATTGCATGAAGTTGTGAGGAATTTTCAGTACAGAGGAAGAAGTTTATGTCTTTGAGGGCAAGAGCAGGAAGAACATAATGAAATTTACCAGTATTATATAACAAAGTCTATGTTGCAGGACTAATTATAAGACTATCTGGATGATGCTTTTAGTCATATTGTTTAGTTTTAGTTAGTCCTGTGAGTTGCAGGGAGTTGGACTTGATGATCCTTATGTTTCCCTTCCAACTCAAGTTATTCTATGATTGTACAGTAACTGTGGTCTCATTAATTTGGAAGTGTCACTGGAGGAGATGTCCTGTGTATATTAGTCAATCATAGATGAATCACCAGTGTGATGCATCTGGAAAAAAAAAAAAGTTGTAATTAGAAAAGGTGGTGATAAAATCTCATATGGAATGTAAGTACGTTTCTGGTCATCCATGGTCAAGGAATTAAAATTCAAATTGAAAAATGTGCTTTCCAAGATTATAAATTTTCAGAGAATAAAACAAAAAGTGATGTGATTTAGAAGTGAATAAATTTAGACAAGAAGTTAGAAGAAAAAGTGTGCTCTAGGAGAGTTTGCCATGTGGAAAAAGACATCTCACGTAATTTTAAGACAGAAATAAGTATGACTAAACTCAGCAGGCCAGAGGTCCGGAGTTGTGCCCTCTGTGACGGTCCGATGAAACCATGGTTAATGTCTCAACCATCCGATAAAGAACTTTGGCAAAGGAAATGGTCTCTGTGGAAATGCCAGGGCTGTGTAGGTGATGGCAGGGAGGTGCAGCAAGAGGAGGGGGTCCTGTGGAGGTGGGACTGCACTTTTCAGAAGCTGAACTTCCCTGTCCTGAACAACTCTGTGAAGAGCCAATAGAGAAGCCATTTTCACAATGCATGTACCAAAAGGAAAGGTGAAACAATGGTCACACCTGCAAAGAGGGGAAGTAACTCCCCAACGACCCCCAAGCCCATTGACTTATTTCCAGAAGAATCTGAAGGTACAAACTGCACATGTACCAAAAGCAAGGAGAATTCTAGAAGCATAAACTGCACATGATGCCTAATTAGCCCAATGAGTCCAAGTCCTCTCCTGAAGGAGAGGCAAGGAATTATAAAAGGACACAACTCAAAGCCCCAGGGTGGCTGTGCCCCTCCAGAGCTGGACCCCTAGGCTGGCTGGACCAATGATGGAACCAGGACTGGTGAAATCTTCCTTTTTTGTCTATGTCTCTCGCTCTCATTTTCCTCTCTTTCTCCCTTTTTCTCTCCCATTCTTATTCTGTATGCCAGCATATAAGGCAAGGCTTGTTTGGGCGTGTTTAAGGTTTATCAGGGTATGTTATAGCATGTGCCACTAGTCGGTGTAGGTTTAATGCCTGTTGCAAGAGGTTGCAAAGATTACTGACAGTTTCATGCCAAATATCTGTTGTGAGCGAATAAAAATTGAGGTTTTTTAAATGAAAGATCCTTGGTGTTGTTTCACCTTAATCCTGACCTGGGAATTGGCGAAACTGAGTTGTTGTCCTGAGAAATTGGGATGTAACACCTTCTCAACTCCATTTCAATAGATCTAAACCTCCACATGTTGTACGTGATTTTTGACAGAGCAGTCAAACTTCTGTAAAAATTCTTCACTTAATACCAGAAACAGGTTGGGGTGTCCCCATAATGATGTCTACAACTTGCATTTTTTTTTCTTGCTTTCCTTTTTTAGTAAAGATGAATAAATATTGGAAACATAGCTGAAAAGTACTCAGTTAACAGGGTCACAGTGCTGCCTAACAAACATGAGGCAAAATTAAGGCTGTGTTTAAATTTAAAAAGCCTGTGACAGTTTTCTTTTTCAGTTTATTTCCTCACTGGTTTAGACAGGGAGTTATCTTCCTTAATATGAACTTCCTGTCTTCTTGTGGGATGTATAGGAGCCCCTGCCAAGCATACTGAAGATACTCAGGGGCAATTCCTGCTTTAAAAGGAACTGCTGGAGCATTCCATATTATCTTATTGGAAAAGGCAACCAAAGGCTCCTTACACCTTTTGGAGTCATTAGAGAAATTTGAAATTATGTATGGTTTTGGTGCTGTAGTGCAAGAAGAGTTGTTGGAGCTGTTAGTGACAAGGATCGACCATTAGGGTCCTCATGGTAGTTACCTACCTCATACTGACGATATAATTTTAGGGTGTATGTGTGTATACGCAACCAAGAAATCAGAGAGAACTAAATCTTCCCTTATCTCCCGTCCTTCAGCATATCCCAAGCTTAAAACCAGTTTTCTTATTCTAAACTTTGGACACAAGTTTTTGAAATTAGAAACTTGCCTATTTTCATTTACTCAGTTTTCAGAAAAGAATCTGATGCAAGTAGGAGAGATCAAATGATTAGTTATCCACAAATACTTTAGCTGTCTACAAGCATTGATTCAGTACCATACCCCTTGAAGCAAAAAGGAAGAGAAAAGTAATTGTAATTCAGAGGAATTTCTGTTTATTTAAATGAGTTTAAAAATGTACGTGACTAGTGTATTTGTGAGGATTGTACAGATGTTCCACTATGTAAAATTAGGTCTGTTTCAAATTGAAATGGAAGGGTTTTTTTAAAAAAAATCCCATACTCTCTCCATGCATATACATAATCATTAAATGTTCCAATAAATTCAGTTTCAATGTGAAGTACTGAAACTGTTTATTTGAAAAATGTCAAAGCAGGACATTTTTAATTTTAATACTTTTCTATCTTCCTATTTTTCAGTAAAATGAATTTTCAGAACAGTTGTACCAGATTTTGTGAACAACATTTTGATGAAGCTGCATATTTAAGTTATATCAGTTCCTTTTATCCAAATGTCTCCATGCCTTTCTGTTATAGTATGTATAAATTGTGGTTAATAGTATGTATAAATTGTAGTTAATTTCAGTATATCATGATGAAAACTGTGAAAAAAGATCTGTATCTAACTATCATTTTAATGTAAAGAACACTGGTGAGCTAAAACAGACTGGTATACTAGTTTTAGCCAGCTTGTTCAGAATCTACGCTTCTGATGAAAAGTGCAAAACTGTGTTAAAATCATTCTTAATCTTCATTGATACTTTAAAATATTATTCTTTGTGGATACTTCTACTTATTTAGGTCTGATTTGTTTTCAGCATAGAATGGAAACAATGGTATAAGCTACATCAAATTTCCATTTCATGTAATAATGGTTAAATGGTTTTATTGAAGAAATGCAAAGAAAGTGATTTCAAAGTACGAGAAAAGTAGTGTTCCAGAAATCACTTTTTGCATCATCTGAGACTGTGGGAACCAAAAACCTTGAGAGTCATGCTGTACAGCAAGTTGTCTAGAAGAACAAGGCTCTTCCTGTTTTGCTCTCTGTTAATAGCTATTATATGTTTAAAATTTACCCAGAAGCAACATCTGGTCTTACTGTGGTATATTTTCTTACTAGTTGTTTACAGCCACTCAGTTTAAAAGTCCAAACCCAAGTTACGCTAAAAATCTAGGTTTTTGGAAACTTAATAAATTCAGCATTTCACATATTCCTTTATTTATTCCTATGTAGCTCACTCCAGTCTTATCAATATCTTTTATGTACTGGTGAGCCCAGAACTGAACCCAGCACTCCAGATGTGGCCTCACCAGTGGTGAGCAGAGGAGAAGGTTCCCCTCCTTTGACATGCTGGCAATGCTTTTCATAATGCGGCCTGAGATGCTTTTGGCCTTGTGTCGTAGTTTGAACTCAGAGGGCAGCTGAGTACCATGCAGCTGCTCACTTCCCCCTTCCCCTGCAGCGCTGAGAAGGAGGAAAGCAAAGGGCCCAGAAATTGAGATAAGGACGGGGAGGGATGGCATCATCCTTTAAGGCAGGCAAAAGACAGACTCGTTAAGGGAAGAAAAAAGAACATAAACTTAATACAGAAACTAACGACAACAGAGTAGGGATGTGAGAAGCATTACCACAACTTGAAAACACCTCCCCCCATCCCTCCCTTCTTCCCAGGCTCAGCTTTGCTCCCGATATCTCTACCTATTCCTCTCCAGCGGCACAGGGGCAGGGAATGGGGGGTGCAGTCAGTCCTGCTGCTTCTTCCACCTCTGGGAGAGGAAACTCCTGGCATTCCTCCCCTGTCCCAGTGCTGTCCCCCTCTCACAGCAGACAGTCCTCCACAAACCAGCTCTGACATGAGTCACTCCCACAGGTGTGTGGGTCACCTGTGCATGTTGCAATCCTCCCAGCACTGAACTACACCAGCAAGGGCTTCTTCCCACAGGGCCCCGGCCTTCTTTGGGCACAGTCACCTGTTTCAGTGTAGGGCCCCCCACAGGCTGCAAATCGGTATGTGCTCCACCATGACCCCCATGGGTGGCAGTGGCGGGGGGGGGGGGGGGCCAGCCCTGCCATCTCACCACGGGATACAGGGGAGTCTGTGCTCTGGCGCACCTCCCCACCCTTCTCCTCCTTTCTTCCACTGACCTCAGTGTTCGCACAGATGTTCTCCTCACAACTGCTCCTCACAACTCACACAACTCCTCTCAGGTTGCCCTTCTTACATACATTATTGCAGAGGTGCAGCCCAGCCTTGGTGCAAAGATTGGTCCGACCTGGAGCTGGGGGAGCCCCAAGAAGCTTCTCACAGGGGACACCGCTGTAGCCCCCTCCACTGCTACCAAAAAACCCTGCCACTCACTCAAACCAGGACAGCTCGTTTGCTGCAAGAGCACATTGCTGACTCATGTCCAACTTGAGGACACCCTAGAGCGTTTTCTGAAAAGCTGCTTCCCAGCTAGTCTGTCCACAGCATGTAATGTTTCTCTGGCACAGGACTTGACATTTCCCTTTATTGAACTCCATGAGGTTTCTGTCAGCCTGTGATCACAGAAATTAGCAGGAACTAATTTACAGGTACCATCATAAGTGAAAAATGTCCCATAAGTGAAAAATGTCCCATAACTGAAACTGAGCCCACAGAGCTGACTGTTCCTCCTTTGTTGTAATCTTTACTTCTGCATATGTAATTGACTACATGTTAAAATAATTTCTGATGGTGATGGATAAAAATAAATAGAATTTTAGAATCACTCAATTTTGGTTTTCTCTCTGTACTGTAGTGAAAAAAATAATATCTTTCACTTTACAAGTGTAAAACACTTATGAACATAAATGTATGTGATTGGCATGTATCATATAAGAAAGTATAGGGTTTTGAGATTTGTCAAATAAGAAAGTTGAGCATTTGGGTAGTTTTAAGAAGTATGTGACGTTTTAATTCAGAAATTAACTTTTCTTAAAAAGGAATTTGTGTCTTATTCAGTGGGGTAAGAGTTCCCATTAAGTAGCTATTTAAACAGTTATATGAGAAAACTGGAGCTTTGGCAATGTACCTTTTGGCTGGGAATGTTATATAAGTTCAATTAATTAATTATTAATATAATAGTTGTTTTAATATATATAATTTTAATTTATTCATATTCTCAAGGAAGTTGATTGTCTAGCAGTATCTGGCATTGTTATATATATATAGATATATATTTATATTTTTATACATATACAGAACACAAACAACTAAAGCCATCTTATTTTGATTGTAGAAAAGCTTTGCATTTCCAGAAACTCTGCCATGCTCCAGCTTTCCTGAAAAGAAAGGTTATGCTTAACCTTTCCTCCTGCTCGAACAAGCTAATCCTGATCTTTCTTTTGTTTGTTTTCTTTCCATCACAGGAGTCATCAGGACTGCCTTGCACAACATGGACAGGGAAGCCAGAGAGCATTATTCCGTTGTCATTCAAGCCAAAGATATGGCTGGGCAGGTCGGAGGGCTGTCAGGGTCAACAACTGTAAATATCACACTCACTGATGTCAACGACAATCCACCCAGGTTTCCTCAGAGTATGTACAATTTCAGCATATAACTGATTTGAAAAGAAGCTGTTAGCGAAAGCCAATTAGTATTCAAACTAATGAAGAAGGCAGCTTGGGAAGTGTTTGGATTCACCAATAGTTTTCAGTTTTCCAGTGTTTTCAGATGAAGCACAGAGATAGAGATAGCATAGCTAGAATATTTCTTTCAATTAAACAAGTGAAGATTTCTTTTAATTAAACACCAAGTAAGAGTGAGATGGGTGACAAAGGAACACTCTTGTCATGTGGGTTATTCTCCATTCCTTTTTGAATATATATTTCAATAACTGTGTGATTTTGATCCCATAAGTGAATTATATTGTTCCAGTGGTAGACAACAACAAAAGGTAACACATTAAAAGACTTAATCCAGCATGCCTTTGGCTGCTTTCATATAGATCTGTTAATTTTTTTCTTCTGTTTCTGTCTCTCTACCCACGTGAACTTTTAAGATCACTTTTTACATTACAGATAGTCAAAACCTAAGCTGTTTCGCACTGTCGTTATGCTACGGTGGAGTCTGCCTTTATCCTAGTTAAATGAATTGTCTATATTGATGTCAAACCAAATGTTCTCACATGCATATATTAAAAGTATATGCTAGAATACTCTTAGAATATCTTAGTATGACCACTAATAGGAAGTTCATTTCTATCCAACTCATTGGGTGCACATTGACCTGACAGAGCAGCTGGAGTCTTGTAGGATTTCTGAATTCAGTCGGCAATTTATTTAAAAGTCTTCTGGAATGTAATTGCATAGCTAAACCTGCTTTCCTTTGAAGATTGGCTCAAGGACAATAAGAATATTGTAATCTGAACTCAGACACTGCATGAGCCCTTGTAGAACTTAATGGACTGGTAGCTATAGGTACATCCGCCAGGAAATGCATTAAAATGTTTGAATGAGAAGATATATAAACAATAATAGAGATCACAAAGCTCCAGGGAAAAAAAAAACCTCCCTAACAATACAAATTATGTAAAATCTGGTCAAGAAGTAAGAAGGCTCATTAAAAGTGTTGTAGAAATCAGTATTTTTTCTGTGTCTCGCAAACACAAAAAAACATAAAGCCTTTGAAACCAGCCTTAAATAAAGTATATTTGGTTTTATGTTCCACAGAATTGTCATTGCATCCATCACTCTATTTAATACCTCCTAACTATTGGAAAGGCAAAAGGTAAGGCATATCTTTGAACAAATATAACATCTAAAATAGTTAAAGTATAAAAAATGTCCTAAGTTTCCTGCAAACTCAAGAGACAAATGGATCCCTACATATCAGGTTTCAAGAATTAGCCTGTTTTATTTTGAATGGAAGGGTTTCGATATTAAACTGACTGGCAGGCAGAACTGTATGTTGGCACATATATTTCTTTACCTGTATTAGTATTTTTTCCAAAATGGAAGAATATGTTCAGGTTATATTCTATACATTTTAAGGGATTCTAATGATTGCAAAAAATACTATTGAAAACTACAAAAGTCATTTCACATTTAATGAAAACTCATTATTTAACAAAGCAAAACAAAAATTTATTTTAACATTTGTCATTTTAAACAGAAAATATTAATCCTAGAAAAAGTCTTGTAGAGTACAAACATTTGCTTTATCTTTCCTTACACAGGATTCCTATACCACAGTTATGACTGTAACATTACCTTTTTACTCCTTTTCAACGAGTATCATTTAAACCCTTTGCAAAAGAAAGTTAGCTACATGTTAGTGATACAGAACGAAAGTATAGATGATCTAAAATCAGGCTATCTTAGCATCACAAACTATTACAATAATACATGAGTATTGCACTAATAGAAATAACTTCATTGCTTATTTTTCTTCTCTTTTCTTTGTATGCCATGATTTTCAGTTAAATTTCTCTTCAATTTCCTTATTAGACGGAATGCTAAATGAGACTTATTGAGGCTTGTCACATTCAGAATTGAATTCAAGGGAAGTGCTAACCAAAACTGCATATATCAAGTGTATAACCCTTGGGACAGGCTGAGCCTCAGCTAAACCGCAGACTTTCTTTTGGTTAGTTTCCTTTTATCCATTACCATACTTGTGAGTTTTGAATCTAACTGTGTAAGTACTTTACTTGAGAACATGCTGTGAAGCACATCTGACTGATGCTTTTATTATTTGTTTTATTTAGAAATATGCTTTATTTTATATATTTAAAAGATTGTACCTTTCTGGCTTTGGTAGATTAGTGTCCATTAGAGATGCATATGGAGCAAGGTATGCAGGATTTGTCCCCCTTAAAGAAACACTTTAAAAATCTATTTAAAACTTAGAATTAGAGGTTGTAAATATATCTGCTTAAATTAATTTACTGTGTTTTTTTCTGGACTCACTCTAAATATAGCTGACTTTTTTTCAAAGAAATTACTAACAGAAGAGCTACAGTTTTCCAAAATATCAAAAAGTCTAGGAGGAAGAAGATGAAACATTACTGCATATTTTTATCAGTCTGATGGTTGCAGTTCTGAAAGGCATGGTAATAATAATCCGTGGAATAGGAAACATAGCTGAAAAATTCTGCTTGCAAAACACAGTAGTATGTCTCAGAAGTAGGCAAGGGGTTGTGAATTCAGCACGAATTCACAGGAATTTGAAACCTCAAATACACTTTGCTTATAAGTTACTTCAGTGTATCTTGTACAATACTGATTTCTTTTTCTTCATCACCACAAATTTCCTTTCTTTAGAGAGTCCAGTCATAAATGAACAATCTATTTAATGTAAGCTGACAGACAGTACTCTGCATGGGAAGATTCTTGCTTTTCAATAATCAGCATCTCTCAGTTCTTGTTAGTTTTACCACTGACAGATCCCCTTGGTTGATGGCTGAGGGCCCTAATTTCATAGTCATAAATTTATTTCAGTAATCTGATAGAAAGTGTTACATCTACTGAAGACACAGTTATCAGCCTTGAGTTACATCAGAATTTTCCGTATAGTTTTCTTTCATAAATTCTCTCTGGTCTTGTTTAGGATGAATAGATTGTGCATGTTTTGCTTTGTTTACTATGAATAGATTCTGATTGCATTAAGATCATCACACTAGGCAGATGCTTCCACTGACATGTTTTGTCCATCAAGTACTAATGATTACACTCTGGACAGTGTGTAGATCTGTAGTTACTGTGTGTACAGTCTAATTTTACAACGAAATGGTTTCCCTGATACCCCATTTGTAGATATTTTTTGTTTGATAAATCTAGCTCATTTCTTTAGGATAAAGCAGAATTTAAATACAAGTCATGGCTTAAAACATATTTTATAAGGCTTGATTGTTGAGGCTTGGTTGTTTCACATCAGTATATAGACATAATGTGAAATTATGTATATGCATAATTAGTTTTGCCTCATTTTTTACAGTATCATTGTATGAAAAGTACGCAGCTATGTTTAATTAGGAATATTGTGTGAAAATACTCCAGTTAGTTCTGAAAAAGTAAGTTCACATCCCAGAAGTAGACATTAATTCTGTTCTGTGTGAGTAAGGTCTTTACTATTCAAACTTGTTAATATAACTCATTAGTTAATTAAGTGCAAAGGTATCTGCTGTTGATTTTCTTTTGGAATTTGCACTCCAATATGGTCCCTTCCATATCCCCAGTTCCACATAGTACATCCAGTTCCTATGATCCCCATACATAACCATCAGTATCCTCTCACTCCCCACCACCATGCACTGTAGACTGTCCTGTGCTCCTGTGGAGCTGTCTGCCTGCTGATTGACCTCTTGGCTGCTGCCAAATGAGATGAGTAAAGCAGAATTTTCTCTGGTTTTCTTTTAGCAGGTCTTTCTCTTCTATTCAACCAGTAATTGCTAAGAGACTTGTAGGAACATAATGTCTTTGAGGCCTCTGCTCTTTTGTTAGATTTGCCTGAAACTGGACAGAGGTTGACAGTTACTGGAAACTACTGATTTAAAATGATTACAGAAGTCGTGTGTCCTCAGGAAACTCAAATTTGAAACAAAACAAGAAAAGTACTTGATAAGTGGTTTGTCTTAAGATTGCTGACATCTGATCAACTGCACCTTCATAAATTAGATTTCTTTCATATCTAGTAATCTAGTTTCCTGTTCATTGTGTCATTTATGTGATGATGATGAGTCCAGCAATGATCCAGTGTCCAGGGAGTATTAGGAATCATTTCTTTCCAGAAATTATTCTACATTTAAATGTTGTTTATTTAATAATTTTTTTTTTCGTTGTAATTAGAGAAATGCCTTTTTCATACTTCACACTACAACACTTACTACCTTTGTGACTATTCCAACAGCTACTAGCTATAAAATACTAAAGGTAAAATGTATTGCAATTGAATAGTTCCAAATATCAGTTACTGGTGAAAAGATGCTTAGGTCTTTTAGTAGTACCTTAAATCAGGCTGGAAGAATGTGTAGAAAGTTGATTTAAAGCCAGATTTGCACAGAACCCTAATACTTTGATCTTCAGAAGATATATTCCTGCATACAACTTTATTCTCTTTCTTCAAAAGTGAAGTTACCACCCTGAAAATTTTATTTTGCTCTCATTTTTCTCATTCCCATGTTTCACAGATAAGTTCTTTCTACTACCTTATTCATTGTTTCCACAGGTGATTCACAATTTAGGATATGCTTTTCTAGAATTATAGTTCACATATTACCAACAATTTTTATCATATGTGTGTTCTAGGATGTCTAAAGAAATATAGGTTATAATCATATTACTTGATTATTTTTTCCATCTGTAAGATTTAGGGAGGATCATTCTTCCTTCCTAGTGGTCAGACAAAGTTGGCTTCAGAAACAGCTCTTTGTGTAAATAGTATACAGGATGAGCCTGGTGTGCATGATTAATTTACTGAAAGGCAATTATTAATAGCTCATTAAAAGATAAAATGAGAAACATATATGCACATGCCAGGGAAAATGCCAGGAAAATAGATATTTCTAGGTGATAACAAAATACAGCAGCCTGTATTATTATAGTTTATGTCCAAAACAGGTATTGCTTAAAAAGTAAATGTAACTTCTTTTTAGTAGTGTTGTGAAATTGAGTCAACATAATGAGATTTAAAAGGTGGAATTTCATGAGAAAATTTAAGGGCTGTTCAAAGATAATTCCTTTTGCTGTCCTCTTAAAATACCTCTGGTTAATACTGAGAGTTTTCTGCAAAACTGAATTCTTGCCCAATATGCTAATCGCAGCTAACTTGAAATGTAAAGTTTAGTCCAGTGAGTGATGTTTCCTTTGTGAGTATGGTTGGTGTTCAATAGACTGATGTTCTGCCTTTACAGAGAATCATCACAAGTAGATCTTCAAGCCCCCTGAACATAATTGTTCTTTGTTTAGAAATTACTAAAGTGTCACATCAGAAACTGAACATGGGGCAGGCAAAATATGTGCTAGCAAGCTTCCATTTCTGTCAGTTTTCAGAGCGTGAGTTTCCTTCTGGCTGTGACAGTCAGGAGCGCATGTAAATGGGAAAAATGCTATTATATGCTTGTATTACCCAGTGAAGGTGTGTGCCTTGAATGTGTCAGGCCAAGAGACAGCAGTTGTTCATCTTAACCATAAGAGAAATATGCTGCTTTTGTGATTCTCCAGAAGTATTTAGAATCACCTGCTTAGCAAGGCTGCTGCACAAGGACTGTTTAAAAAGCAGCTAGCATCAATAATATCCTGAGAAGACAGAGTGGTAGAAGGGACAAGCCTCAGTGATCTGAGTGATTTTCTAAAATTTCTTTAATGTTGGATCTTTCTAACGTGCTAGAATCAATCATTCACCTATGGTATGCTTAAAGAGATGGACATGTGAGGAATACATTACTTACTTAAGAGCTGATGATCATTAAGTACCAAAGACAGTTAGAGATAAGAAATAAAGTATATGTATCTTTGAGTACATGCTTCCATAGACTGGAAAATATTATGCCAATGATGTGCTTAATTGTCTTCTTATTCAATTTGTTTGTGAGAAGATTGTTATGTTCTCATATTTGCACAATATTTGAAGTTAAATCTACAAGATTGATTCATTTATCACTGAAATACGACATAAGTTGTTCAACGGCATTTGATCATATAGGAAATGTCATGATATTCTGTTTCCTGAGCAGGATAAGTGTGATTCCCATAATCAGATTTTACTGTAAAAATTAAAGGAACTAAATGTAATACTTTGCAAGAGTATTTAAATATCTGATTTTAAAACTCTCCTTTTAAAAGAATTTACAACAATAAATCTTGATCACAGAATTGTTTATGGAATTCAAATGTAAAGGAAAGCTGAGAGGGGCAAAAATATGTTTATGTTGAAGTCAGACTAAATATTTGTAGAAAATATGTGTCTGTATACTGAGCTTTAATGCCAGCTATGTGCATCAACTTTACTCCTAACAGTAGGATGGAGTCTATCAGTGTTTTTTATTTCACTTAACTGGATATTGCTTATGAGGATTTCTATGTACAAGGTAGATTATTCATTATATATATCATACATATCAAAATAATTTTGAAATACTCTAGATAAAAAAAAAAGGGTTTTTTCTATAAGTGTTCTGAATGAGGCAGTCATGGGTTTGGGAATGAGGGGGGGTGTTTGTTTTGTTTGTTTACTGAGTGGAGAATTGGGAGCAGGATGACTCCATTTTAAGGGTTGTTCTTTAGAACTGCCTTCATTTTCTTGTCCTTTATGAAGCTAAACCCCTATGGGAGCACAATCCTATCTGTACTAATGCCAGGGACAAACAAACAAATAAACATAGTCCAAATGGAGCATATCCCTTTTACAGGTGTTGCTGTATTCTGCTGACCAAAGCTGCCTGGTCCCCCTTTAAATGACAGAATACGCTCAACACAGCACAGCTCTAGTGGCTGCTACAGGTCATGCCCAACCATTAAGTTGCTCATTAGTGATGATTATGGAATGTATATGTTGTTTTTCCCATGCCATTTGCATAGCAAATGAGTATTGAATACCTACAGGAAAGTACTGAATCTGAAAATCCAGGAAACCCAGTTTTCTTTATGTTTCTGCTTTTACCCATGAGTGGCATAAACTTCACAGTTTGTACAAGAAGTCAGAATGCTTTGATCTCTGAAAATTAGTCAGAAAGTTCTCAGGTACTTTTAGTTACTGTCTGTAAAGGCAAAGTTGCATGGAAAATAAATTAAGCTCATCACTGATTATAATCTTAACCACAGACATAACTCCTGGTTTGCACTGTGATGTAAAAAGCAGAGACATGAGGATGCACAAGTCGTCTTGTAGCCAAAGGAGTCTATTGCATCTAAGAAGAATGGCTTTTTTCCTAAACTGACCCAAGAGTATTATGTTCTCCAGAGTTTCAAGGCAAGCAAAATGTCTGAGTTTTAAAGATTGTTTTAGTGTCATATTTGCAAATAGGAAATAACTTCAAATATTTTCAGAAAGTGTGAAAGTGTTGCTTTTTTGGCAGGGAAGAATAAGCCAAACACACATCCTAAAAATTTCTTCCTTAATTTCATAGTATGAAAGGGATGTTGTCATCAAAAAGAGTATTCAGAACAAAGACAGTAGATATAAAATTGATTGAGCTTCTGGAATTGTAAAAGTTCTGTATTCATAATGATTAAATGTATTCACAGTGATTAAAATTGGTTTTATTATATTAAAAATAAGCATAATAAAGAAAGATGTAACAAATGTCCAAGACATACTGTGAGAAATGGACTTCTAAAAAACTGCAGTCTCAAAAGAGAAATCCAGAATAATCTATTACACATGGTGATAACAATCAGCTCTGTGAATGAAGAATAACTTTGTAGAAGAAAGCCACCAAGCAAGATTGAGCACAGTCCACTATTGGAGCTGCACTTTAGTTTTATCCAAGATGGCTGGCATTAAAATGTGAGACACAGCTTCATGAATGCCAGGAATATAGTTTCATGTGGGACCTCCAAAGATCATCTGACCCAAAGCCCTGTGTAAAGCAGGTTCAGTTAGATCAAGTTGCTAAGGACTTTTTCTAGTTAAGTTTTGAAGGGTCCTTCTCAGTTCCTTTTCTGCTGCTTTATGGGTTGTTGGCCCCAAGCGTGTAGTGGTGAATGGCACTGTTCCTCCCCCGGTGCTGTCATTGAACACCATGAGGTTCTTCTCAGCCCATTTCTCCAGCCTGTCCAGGTCACTTTGAATAGCAGCCCTGTGCCCCAGCATACTGACCACTTTTTCCCAAGTTGATATTGTCCACTCACTTGCTGTGAGTATATGCAACCCATCATTCAGGTCATTAATTAAGACATTAAACAGTTTTGGCCAGAGTTTTCATTCCTGAACAACTACTGTTAGTTGGCTGCCAGTTGAATTTTGTGCTCATAATCTTCATACTTTGAGCATGGCTTACTGTCCGTTTATTCTCCATATCTTATTAATTTGGTGGCTTACTGTCCATTTATTCTCCATATTTTATTAACTTGGTTCATGACTGAGTATTTAGCTAGTTGTAGGTTCAAGCAAATTTTCTTCACATAGCACTTTGATATATGTTTAGGGTATGGTGGTATTTTATGTTAAGGCAATCAGTTGCTGTGTTTATCAGTTTGCTAGTAGATAGACAAAAGCATCAGTGTGCAAGCTGTGATGTATGAATGAATGCATCTGTTGGTTCATCACCAAGCAGTATTTATCCTGTTACTAAAACTATACCTTGGATAAACAAATAAGATCAGGCCAAATATTTACTTGTTTCTCTATTAGTTCACTATTATGCCTCTCCTGCCTTCCTTTGTTAAGTAAGGTAATTCCTACTGTTCAAGAGGACATTATAACCTATAAAACTCAAAATTGTCAACAAAATAAATTAATGAATAAAGTGAATAACATGCTTATTGACTTGCATTAAATACTGACATACTTCTTTTTTTGAGCGATTCAAACAAGAGAAATTTCTTTTCTTAGAGAAAACACAGCATTATATCTTGCCTGTAGGCTGATTGAAATGAGAATTAAATTGTTCTACAGATCAATAAATTGTTTCTGTACTACAATGACAGATAAGCCATTGAAAGAAAGATGAAGATCACTTATATGCACTTGAACAATGTTTTAATTAATTAGCATAAAGTCCTGCAAAGTGGTATGACTATCCTATACAGTATATTTACTGGAAAAGAGTATTAATTTACTCATTTCATGAGCTAAGTGAATGCATCTGAATGAATATCAGCACAAAAACTGAGAAACCAATCAGCCTCTAAAGAATCTTGATCCATAAGCCACTGGGCAGCTCTTCTGGAACCATTTAGAACATCCCCAAGAGTGTCTGAAATATTTGCTTTACAACAGCTCCTGGAAGGCTGCAATGCTGGGAGCGTAGTAACATTCTGTTCAACTCGGGCAGATTTGGTGAAACAGTTTTGAATTGGTGAAACCGATTTTTAGAGGGTTGAGACAGACTCATAGCTTACAATAAAGAATCATAAATTCGCAGTATGCGCATCCCACATTATTCAGTGCCCAAGGGAACTTTCAACTGAGCCTTTGGTTGAATCTTCTACTTTCCAGTAATAAAGTTTACAATGATTTAGTGTTTAGTAAGAACATTTCCAATTCCTACCGCTAGTCTAAATAAACTTCTGTAATATATTTTACCTAACCTTCATGTTATTACCTGACTTATTACCTGAGTTTTATCCTTTTATGTGGTTTTTGGTTTTAGATACTATTGTTTGTAATTATTTGGCTTATGTCTGTATGAGACATCTTCAGGCTGTCTCTGTGAAGCCATGTTTAAATACTTGTTGGGAGACATTTCTGACCTTATGATCTAATAGTTTATAGTTTTTATCAGTTTTCTTTTCATTCCATCCATTTTTTGGAAACATCTCAGTTCTGCAAATACTGACAGATAATTAATGAGTGATTTCAAATATTTGTTCTGCTTGAAGTTTTAGTATTTCAGAATGTTTGAAGCTGGTATCAGTAAAATGATTTTCTGAAACAGATGGCTAGCACTTGGGGTGTGATTATAAAGCAGAGTGTAGTGTCATGTGGATATATTTGAACTAGCTTGACTATTTGTAAGTCTCTAATTAGTTCACCCCATCATATGGTTATAACACTTCCAGTTCCTGAAGTGACTTGATTATATAACATATCCTTTATGGCCTCTACATAACATATTCTTTATGGCCTCAACCTTTTCCTTTTTGGAATGCATTAGTCAGAGCAAAAGTGTCAAAAGACCACATTTCACATTTATTTTAACAATAACTAAATTCCAAAATGAATCTCATCCCATCACTATAATTTTATGTATGAAATAAAGCAAGCAGCAGTATGAAAGTGTCAGTTGACATCATCCGTAAGCATGAAGCATTGCAAATGAATGCAAGGCAGAACATTGCATTTATTTGGAAATTTGTGAAGATGTTTTTTATATGCACATCAAAGAATTGTATCAAAGAATTAACGGTGTGTTCCAATTGAATCAACTACTAAGCTATTTTCCTGTTATATCACTGTTGGTATTTTATTTTTACATTCTAAATTACACTTTTTCTCTTGTTCTGCTGGACACTTCATGTTTCCCTTGAGATATTCCTAATGCATGGTAACTTATGTTCATTTTCCTAGGAAACCTCTCTTTCCTTTCAAACTAACAAAGTTTAGCACACTCGTCTATCTTTCTCACACTCCTATTTGTTTATTAGTATTATGGGCTAGTATTACAAAAACAATTCAAGACTACAAATAGGCTTAGGAACCATTGTGCAATGAATTAGACAAATTTGTAATAAAATCTATTTTCTAACAGGTGTCTAAAATTGGTTGTATTTTAGTGATAGCATCCATTCCCTCTGCAATTGCAACTTTTGTAGATTGATAATTTCTTCATTCCAACCAACAAATAGTGGTTTTGGCCACAATGCAGGTTTAATCTCTGAATTCTGTTTAAGTTTTGCCTTTCTCTTTCTACATGCTTACTGAGGGTTCCTCTGCAGTCATGTTAGCTAGTTTAAACTCAGCAAACTGTAACAACATGTTAGCTTTGATTTGTAGTGTCTTCTGATATACTGCCCTGCACCTGAGTGTTGCTGTGTTGCATTCACTATCACAGAATGCCTAAGAGAAATACAGAAGAAACTGTAGAGTTTCGGAAGATAGTTAATAACAGAAATTGTTATTTTGCTCTCTTTTCTGTGTTGGTGGTTGGTCTGTGATGTAAACTGTGAAGACTGTTGGGGAGGAATTTGGATGAGGGGTTGTTTGGGCAGGGAATTAGTATGTACACACCTTCTATTGAATGTGTATTCTCCTTTTCAGTGCTGGTAGGTTTCAGCATCCCTGCTGTGTTACAACACTAGCATTATTGAAGAAGATTTCTTTGAGATGTCTTTGAGGCCTACTTTCAGATGGAAATTGAGGTTTATGCAATCACATTGTGTCTGTTTGCCACTTTTTTCTCCTTGTGGCACCTTCCTGTCTCCCAGGCAAATTTGTACCTGTTAGGAGATTTAATCCAAAAGGATAGAGACAGTAAAGAAAATTATCTTTCAAAAAAATATCTTATTTTCTAGCGATTAACCTAACAGGTTATAAAAACAATGAAAGGAGGTCATATACTTGTTATGGATGCTTTTTATGGGCACAGTTGTGTAAAACTTTTAGGTACCCATTATGTTCACTTTACTGTGAATACCAATCAAAATTTGTGTGCAAAAGGTTTTGTGCTGCAACAAAACCACTACAAAGTGGTAATGGTAAAATGTTAAGATTTATTACATTTTTTCTGTAGAAATAAATGTGTTGATTCAATGTTGCAAAATATGTGTTGATTCAGTGTTGCAACATGTTGATGCAATGTTGCAAAGCTGATCAGGATCGAATTTCAGAAAAACAAATTCTAAATCTAACATACAAAGATTTTCCAGTTCAAAAGTACTCATTTGACTACTGATTTGATGGTAAGTTGGTGACGATAAATATATTTTGGTTATAGAGAAGATAAACATTTAATAATACTGAAGTAAGTTTCAAAGTTAATTTCTGTGTTATGTGATGAATAGCAAAAATAACTGTGAAAACCTAAATCCTGCATTAGGTAATTTAGATTTTGAATAGGGAATGAAGGCATCCCAAGTAAAATACAATTCCCTTTTGAATTCTTTCAGGAATCTAAATAATTTTATAGGTTTACTTGTCAGTTTTGCATATGAAATACTCTTCCATTTACTCAGAAGTGTATCAAGTGGTTCTCTACTTTAGTTTGGCTAAAAAATGTCCAAGCTATTGTGTTGTTTTTTCTCCCCCCAGAACATTATCAACTCTATGTTCCTGAATCAGCTCAAGTTGGATCAGCTGTTGGCAAAATCAAAGCAAATGATGCAGACACTGGTTCAAATGCAGACATGAAGTACACTATTATAAATGGTGATGGGTCTGGGGTGTTCTCCATATCTACTGACAAAGAAACAAGGGAAGGAATTCTTTCCCTAAAGAAGGTAAGCAACAGACTTCAAAAGTTCCCTGTGTATGTAATTAAAATATGATGATGAATGCTGAATAAGCATCTACCATGATGAAAATATTTTACTGTGTAAACCTATTGAACCATAAACTTTAGCAGCGTAAGCTTCTCCACATTGCTTCCTGAGATACTTTAAATCTTTTCAGGAAAGGCAGGGAGAAAAGAAATTAAAGAAACAGTTATTTAAAGATTCTGTGCTTTTTGAGTGGTCATATCTAACATTTATAATAAACTAAATCTTACTGAATTTTTTAAGATCATTTCATTTTTCTGAATAAGGGTTTTGCATATTAAATTTCTTTGAAAGAAGTAAAATTTGGCTGAAAGTTGTCACCAAACTGCATGAATCTTGACATAGAAAGTGTATCTGTGGCAATGAATATATATTTCAGTTCTCACAGACTGTTATTCTTTGACTTACTTGCCAGCTAGCATCTAAATGGTCAAGTATTGTGCACTGTGTAATGTAAATACCGACTTGGCTTATGAAGACTCTAAATGTCACTGCTCAAGCTATCACACAATTATCATTTATATGAATTTCCTATATTTATCACAGTCTGTTTAAACTATTAATTATAAAGTGTTCTTGCCATTTATTTCATTCTTATCTGAATTCCATGCACAATTCTAATTCCATAGTTAAATTCATCTTTGTATTAAGACCCCCCAACTGATTTCATAGTGAACGTTTCCTGGTCTGCCAACTCATGCTAATATTATATGTCTAGATTTAAATTTACTTGTATAATAACCCAGAGACATGGTTTATTATATTTAAGTAACATTTTTTCAAAATACTTTTCAACAAAGGGACATAATTTCTTCATTTCAGTTTTCACTTGGGCTAACAGACATCACTTAGCAGTACTCACGTGGATTTGTTGTTGTTGAGTCTTGTAGGCATCAATTATATCCATACAGCCTAAAAAATAAAAGTGAATTTGTATTCATATTTAGTAATATGTATTTGGGGCCTGATTAACAGTAGGAGGAATGAAAACCAGAGAAAATGTGCAAAAGAGAATAAACATAAAGAATGTTGGGGGGTTTGCATCTGAATAGATAAGTATGTATGTAAATTTTTATTTAACATCTTAAAAAAGATTTTGCAACTGAATGAAATGTTATTTCTATAATTCATAATGATTTTAAAAGGGTTCTTATCTCCCCCAGTATCTTAAAAAGCTTTAATTCAGTGTCTTTTATAAAGGTTGTATAATACACACCTCTTTCAGTCACATAAAAGTAAACTCTGTCTGTTTTATACCACTGAACTTATTGCCTGGTGGCCTTGATGTAGCTAATGCCATAATCTGTTATTTCTTCTTCAAAATGAGCATTGTTCTCTCTTTAAAAGTTCACCATGACTGTTGTTCATTAAATACAACATTTATGCATATTGAGAACATGAAGCTGAAAGGAGGAATTTGCAACAAAATAAAAAAGTCCATACATAAAAAATGTAAAATCACATTTCTTACTGGTTTATGCAGACAAAATAGCTTCAAAGAAATTTTCTTTATGTCTTAGAATATGACAAAAGCACGTGTTGGCTGTTCTTATACATACACATGACAGTGATTTGAGTCATTTTCCCATCAAGACAAGAAGGGCTACATTTTGCTTAGATAATATTATATTTCAGTTGAGCAGAAAATCAGCCCTTAAATCTACATAAATTGGTGTGAATACCTCCCTTCTTTCCTCAGAGAAGTTATAATATCACCTTGTACAGTACAAAAAGGTGATCTCATTTTTTTAATTGTGTTTTTACACAGATCTTTTATGCAGTTTAATAAGTATTTTATATACTGTGTGCTGTAATTAGTTTTAATTTAGGTTGGGTCTGAAGCTGAATTTGTTTCATAGCCTACCTGAAACACATAATTTCCACTAAGAACAGAATCAGGGTTTTTTTGTATATCAGATGCCAGTACCTTCTATAACAATAGAATAGAATGATTTGTCCTGTAATATTTCTCTAGAAGCATGTATAGTAGGCACATCAGAAAATCCAGAAGTAAATATATTATTGTGTCTGAAGATCTGAAGTCCTCCTCAAACCTTTTGAAACCTCACTTATTTGAGGTTCTGATGCAAAAATCAAATTTCTCAGAGCCTCCATGCTAGGCTGTTCAACAGGCAAGCAAAGTCTCTAAGTGTTGGAAGGAATCTTTTCTAGTCTCATTCTGGGCTGACCCAGAACATCCCGTTCTTTCATTATCTCCCCTATTGACAAGCCTTGTGGAGCCACCTTTCAGTCTCAAAGATCCTGCCACAAAGGGTTGATTGCAAACTGTCATGAAGGAATTCCTCTGTGCCTCATGCAATTCCTGTTTGAGCGGGACACTTTAGAAAACCAAAACTAAATAGGACAGTGAAATCCATTACTCTCTGGATCCTTCAGAGAATGACTGGTCAGCATGTTCCCCCCTTGTGACTTTCAGAGAAGTATACTAGAACTTTCCTGATCTCCAGTCAGCAAGTATCATCCGGGTTTACTGGAAGAAATGGTCTGAGCAGCCCATGTCTCTTCCATTTTATAAGACTGGAAATGTTCAGGAAACAACTATTTACTTCTCATAAAATTCTGCTACTTCTTTTGGGAGTCTGATATTAGAAACACAAACGGCAACATAATGAAAAGCGGTATTTTGAGGTCAGCCTTGTGGTTGTTCACTTAAGCTACATTTATTTAGTATTTTCAGTTTTGCATAAAAATCATAACAACCAGTGAATACATACTGAAGATATATGGGTAATTGTCATAGAAATACATTGTTCTTTGGGAAAATAAAAAATATGAATAAAAATTCTGTTTAGGTCCATCTAAAATTTAAATGTTTTGCTCTCTTTCCAGGAAAGACTTAATGATCTTCAGTGTTGGGACAATTTTAAGTAAATCTCGAATTTATTTAGATTTCTAGAGAGACAGGAAAGTGATGCCTCTCATACAGCTAATGACTGAGATAGGCAACTGATATTCAAGGTTTCTCTGTAAGTTAAATGAGGAAGAATTCAAACTTAGTTTTTACACATTAAAAGTGTCTTTACAAGTCATTTATTTGAGTATGTGCTTCTCTTAGAGAGAGCAAGAGGTCAGACAGGACAGTGATACATTTTTTTGTTTGTCTATTTGGACTTAAAAGAGTCCTATTGTGAATCTGATGGGATAGTTGAAATATTTCCTTTGTAAATATAAATTATTTTGCATTATCATTTTTATGACCAAATTCTTGCTAAATTAGAATAGTTTAGGTATTTTAAGCTGAATGTTATGATTATGATAATGAGACCGGATGGAATACACCTGAGGGTGCTGAAGGAGCTGGCTGGGGTGCTCACCAAGCCGCTTTCCATCATTTACCAGCAGTTCTGGCTGACCAGGGAGGTCCTGACAGATTGGAAATCGGCCAATGTGATGCCCATGTATAAGAAGGGTTGGAAGGATGATCCAGGAAATTACAGGACTGTCAGCTTGACTTCGGTGCCCGGGAAGCTGATGGAGCAGCTCATCCTGAGTACCATCACACAACACATACGGGACAACCAGGTGATCAGGCCCAGTCAGCATGGGTTTATGAAAGGCAGGTCCTGCTTGACAAACCTGATCTCCTTCTACGACAGGGTGACCTGCTTATTGGATGAGGGAAAGGCTGTGGCTGTTGTCTACCTTGACTTTAGTAAGGCCTTTGACACCATTTCCCACAGCATTCTCCTGGCGAAACTGGCTGCTCGAGGCTTGGATGGGCACACGCTTTGCTGGGTAAGAAACTGGCTTGATGTCTGGGCCCAAAGAGTTGTGGTGAATGGAGTTAAATCCAGCTGGCGGCCGGTCATGAGTGGTGTCCTCCAGGGCTCGGTTTTGGGGCCACTCCTGTTTAACATCTTTATTGATGATCTAGACGAGGGGATCGAGTGCACCCTCAGTAAGTTTGCAGATGACACCAAGTTGGGTGGGAGTGTTGATCGGCTCGAGGGTAGGGAGGCTCTGCAGAGAGACCTGGACAGGCTGGAGCGATGGTCTAAGGCCAACTGTAGGAGTTTCAATAAGGCCAAATGCCAGGTGCTGCACTTGGGTCACAACAACCCCCAGCAGCGCTACAGGCTTGGGGAGGAGTGGCTGGAGAGCTGCCAGTCAGAGAGGGACCTGGGGGTGTTGATTGACAGCCAGCTGAACATGAGCCAGCAGCGTGCCCAGGTGGCCAAGAAGGCCAATGGCATCATGGCTTGTATCAGCAATAGCGTGGCCAGCAGGGACAGGGAAGTGATCTTACCCCTGTACTCAGCACTGGTGAGGCCGCACCTTGATGACTGTGTTCAGTTTTGGGCCCCTCACTACAAAAAGGACATTGAATTACTCGAGCATGTCCAGAGAAGGGCAACAAAGCTGGTGAAGGGTCTGGAGCACATGTTGTACGAGGAACGGCTGAGGGAACTGGGGTTGTTTAGTCTGGAGAAGAGGAGGCTGAGGGGATACCTCATCGTCCTCTACAACTACCTGCAAGGAGGTTGCAGAGAGCTGGGGATGAGTCTCTTTAACCAAGTAACAAGTGATAGGACAAGAGGTAATGGCCTCAAGTTGTGCCAGGGAAGGCTGAGACTGGGTATTAGGAAGTATTTCTTTACAGAACGGGTTGTTAGGCATTGGAATGGGCTGCCCAGGGCAGTGGTGGAGTCCCCGTCCCTGGAGGTGTTTTGGTCGGGACGACGTAGTGCTTACGGATATGGTGTAGTTAGGAACTGTCAATGTTAGCTTAATGGTTGGACTGGATGATCTTCAAGGTCCTTTCCAACCTAGATGATTCTGTGATTCTGTGAGTAATAGATTAAAAAAAAAAAAAAAAAGGCAATAAAAACCTCCAGGTGAACAGATCAGGTTATCTGAAATAATGGATGAGTCTATGAGCAGATTTCATAGCACAGCATTAGACAGGCTATAAATGGAAATCCAATTTGTTCTTGAAATGTAAGATAAATGTGAATTTTAACACATGCACAGTGTTTAAGTAGAAACCCAGGAAAAGACAGTTTTATATTTTCAAACTGCAACCATATTTCTTTTTTTTTTTTTAATATTTTATCGAAAGTAAAAGGAAAAATGTTGTAACAACTGGACTTGTGAGTTGTTCAAAGATGTAGAATATCACTGGGCTTGCTTTGCTTGTACATTTCCTTGCTTCTCCTCAGGAGAGAACAAGCAAAATTTAAAAAAAAAAAAAAAAAAAAAAAAAAAAAAAAGGTACTAACTGTGAACCCTAGAAATAGTAATCCTTAGTACAGTGTGTGTCTTTTCTGTCTAAGATAGCTCAGTGTTGAAAATAGTGGTGTCTTTTAACCTCTGTGGATCACAGTGCAGGAGAGTAAGCTCTTTTTCCTTTTATGTCTCAGTATCTGATTCTTTCATTCAGAGATGTTATGGGAAGAAGAAGAAAGAAAATGAAAGTAAAAACCTTCTTTGGCTGTAGTTGAATTGTTAGTTTTTTCTGATTATCTGAATGGATTATTCCTGTATTTCTGAACAAAAACAAACAAACAAAAAGTGTTGGGTAATGTCTGATTGAATAACTACACAAAAGAAAGAAAACAGGACTTTTTGTTATTCCTTGTGTGTTTTCTGGGAGAAATTAATCTTCCTGTATAGCCTAATCCAGTAATTGTCAGTATAAACTTAATTTTCAAAAAAGGCATCATAGTTGCAATTTGTAATCCTATTATAAACTTGTTTAATCTTAGAATATGTATGCTGCAGAGCAATGCAAATTACTATTTAACATTTCCCTGCTCATAACAGAAATAAGTCATAAATTAATGAACAGCATCTGAGTTAAAATTTACTAAACTTATATTTATTTATGAATTTATTTAATTAAGTAGTATACTTAGCTCTTTTTTTAATAATAATAGATTTATAAGGCTATGGTAAATTTCCATGCCTTTAAAATTTTTATTTTTACATTCAGGAAAGGGAGACAGAGAAAGCAAAATGCAAAAAAGTCTCATACTGTTTGAGTTAAGAAAATGCATTAATTGTCCTTCAATATACACAGAGGAGAAATCAAAGAAATATGTAGCATATGTAAATCCGAACCAACTATTTTTCTTATATATCACACATCAAATTTACTGCAGATTTTATCTACAAAATACACACTGACATTGACAAATCACACATTGAGTTCGTCATATTTCTTGCCTTAAGTACTACTTTTCTACTCTTTGGGGTGATAGGAAATACCAGTTTAGCCTTGGTTGAAGGCTTGAATATTTGTGCTGAGATCTCTTCAGTCAGCCTGTCAGGTCCACACAGAATGATACTGCTTGTAGTGGGATTCCACACGTATGCAACTTCAAGTGTTATGCTTGTGTTATGAGACTGTTGGAAACTTAGTGGTAGTACCATATATATATGTACAAACTACCTACTTTGCTCAGTATGATAATAAATATTAACCTACATGTCCTTTATAAATTGCCTGAAGCCATAAATTTGTAACCCGGTAAGTACTGAGGTGTCTATTATCAAGAATGAGTGCTTTTCCTCAACATAGCACATTTGAAAAATAGCCGTCTGAAACGAAATCTGTTCTATGACCACCTGGGCTGTCTATGAAAAATAGTCAGCTACTTTAGTGAGACTGAATAAACCAACTCAAAAAAGTTGTTGTCCTGTAAACATGGCTCCCAGTAAAGACATTGTTTAATTCTGCTAATGGAACTTCATTACTTGTGTAATTTTAAGTTAAATATCCTTTTAGTCCCTTCTACTACATAACTATCTGACACTGGAAGAGTTGAGAGTTGGGTGTGTCATGTTTATCTTATATCTTGCGTAAGACAGTGTAATAGCATGATAATGTAGGGTAAAAATAAATATATTGTCAGTAAAATTACTTCACAATAATCTGAAAACCAGCTGAACTATGGAGATGTGTAAATAACAAGATAGAAATGGGACTCCTAAGAAAGAAAGTGCCCATGCTGTGTGATACGAGTCAGGCCCCCATCTTCTTCCTTTAAATAACAGGGCAATGCTAAAGTGACAGTGGTGCTTCTGGTGGATGGTACAGCTGGGGATGTGCCTTCTATTGGGTTTTATTGGAACATTAGGCCCTGCTGAAGTCATATCCCCAGCTGCAGACTTTCTTCCCATTTATGACAGCATAATACAGGTGCAGCACAGCAGTACATGGTGAGACAGGCTGAAGAGTTGTCTCATTGGTGGTAAAGAATTGAAAAGAAAATGGTCTAGAATATAGGGATGCGTCCTTTCTGATTAGAAAAGCACACAAGCACATCTTTAAGCTACTCTTACACATTTAATTTCCTGTCTCTTATGATATCTGTTATGATAACTGAGTATTTTTCTGCAAGGAGGTGTTTTTCAGTTGAGGATTTAACAGAAGAGATGCCCAAAAGAATTTTAGTAGCCCTATCACTATCTATTAAGCTTGTTAATTAAAGATATGAAGTTAATTTCATTTGGGATATGTCTCTACCTTTTCCAGTATTTAGCATTGACCAATAAAAATTGAAAGGTGATAAAATCCAGAGACTTTACATTGTCATGGAAGAAGACTCTGAGGCTCATTCTAAACCCTGAGTTTTTCCAGAATTGGTACCTTGCCCACAGTTCTGTTGTAGAGAATACCTGAATCCATCCTGCTTCATGTATATCCTTCTACTTACAACGTATGACAGTGGCTGCCAGAGTATCACAGAATATTGTCCCTTTCCAATAACATGAAGAAATGTGGTTTAAGTTAAATGGAAAAGATTTAGCTAGCTTGCTAGCAAGCTGAACTGAAGCACAGAATGGCATTGATAAATCTTTTTTTCTGCCAACAGCCACTCAACTACGAGAAAAAGAAATCATACACACTTAATATTGAAGGAGCAAATACTCACCTTGATTTCCGCTTTTCGCACTTGGGACCATTCAAAGATGTAACAATGTTGAAGATCATTGTTGGCGATGTGGATGAACCTCCGCTCTTCACTATGCCTTCCTATGTCATGGAAGTTTATGAAAATGCGAAGATCGGGACTACTGTTGGCACAGTAACAGCACAAGATCCTGACACTGCCAACAGTTTAGTGAGGTATAGTAAATCCAAATTATACAGGATTGAGTTCCACCAGCTAAAGGGTTAGTGAGATCCGGGATGTATGAAACTGTGTCTTTTATTTTAGTACATAAAGGGAAACATAGGTCAGAACAATGTCATGATCAGTCTGTATGGATTAGATTTAATGAATAATCTTCAGCCTTTTTTGGTTTGCACTAAAATTGCCATCAAGCCATTGGTCTGAGAAGAGGTCTGTGTGCACTAGTTCCTGTATCAGCACTGCTCCAAACAAGGACAGTATATGTTACCACATCATATAAAATGGTGCACTTCACTGGCCTGCTGCCAGTTAGTATTCTGCCACTAGCTGTAAATCTGTTCAGGATCATAAAGCTGTTTTCCCCATCATGTGGGTCTTGTGCTGGCCCTCTGCACACTTGCCACACTGTAGTTGTCCCAGGTGCTTGTGCAAGACAGCAACTGGTTTAGGTACATCTTTCCTCACAGACAAGCAGTATAATTTTTGCAAAATCGTGTTTGAGGAGGAAGCCATTATTTTGTAATATGCTTCAGTTTTAGTGAGGTATCAAAAGAGTAGAATGGTTGTAATAATTCACGCCACTGGTATCGCTAGGGATATGTCATACTATCTCCAATTGTGAGGTCTAGGACAAAGAGAAGTGCTGAGAAGCAAGCACTTGCAGCATCAGATGCATTATTTGCAAACTAAATGAATATGTAACATAGTAGGATGGGAAGATTTTGATAGTCTTTTTCATGAAATTCATACTTAAAGAAAATGTTCTCATTAGAAATAAAAAAAAAATTAAAAAACCACCAAAAGAAAGTGTGGTGGTTTAGCCCCTGCCGGGGTCTGAGACCATGCGGCCGCTGCCCCTCCCCCACAAAGGGAGTGAAATACAAAGCCCCAAGACTGAAATAAGGAAAGGTTTAATACAACAGTGCAATAGCAACACAACAAGCAACAACAATAACAATAACAGTAATAGTGATAGCAATGAACAGAGCAAAATAGCTACCAAATACAGCAGTGAGAGGAGCAGATGTACAAAACCACGCGCACCGCGCTCCCGCGCCAGGAAATGTGACGCGCCAGGATGTGACGTCCCCATGGTATCTGAATAACCCGGCTAGAGCTCCCCCCCCACTGCTGGGGAAACTTAACCCTATCCTGGTCAAACCAGGACAGAAAGGAAGAGTTCTGTGTTGCTGCTCTGGCCAAAATACGTCTTATAATAACAATTGGCTTGGAAGTTAAGGAACTGAAATGGAGCTGGAAATATCTTCACAACAAGCTTGAAAAATCATTGATGCCAAAAAAATTTATATATGGGTGCTAATTTGACTTTTATAAATTTAATATCATTTGGATTTAACCTTGAACACTCTGGAATCACGGTTTGAATTCATTACTGGTTTAAAGATTTCAATTACATGTTTTCAGATATAATAGGATCCAATGACTTTTTTTACTGGCCTCATTTGTGGGATGAGTTACTTTCTAAACTGACATGCAGTGTGAGAATTTTATGGAACAATACATGAATGTTTGTCTTGAAGGTGGTAGTGGATTTAAAATGTTTCAGAAAAACAATTCTTCATGAAAACATATTTGATGCTATTCCTTTTTATGACATAATGGTAGAGCACTTGTAGAAATCATATGAGTATATACTTGGAAAACAGTTTTTCTTAAGCTAATTGGGCATTTTTAGTCTCCTGACTCAGTTGAACTCTGCTGGGTATGTGTAATAGTCTTGGTAAGATGAAACAATTTTTGCAGAACAATGAAAGCATCAGGTTTTTATGGTTCTCTTGTGCTAATAGCCTAAGATTCAAAATGTCTAGTGTCAGACAATCAATATATGCAATTTCTTAGTGGCAAGTTATTGCCTTTGAAAAATTGCCACTATGGTATTTGTGTCTAAATCATAACATAAATAACAAAATTTTGCTGAAAAGAACTGCCAAGTGCCTGTAGCTTTAATACTATAATTCTGAAACAGCAGCTAACACAGTCAGACAGATTAACCATCATGGTAGTTTGGGAGTAGGAAGGGCATGTGCAGATTTGACTAGTTGCTCCATAATTCAACTGTCTGTGGCCCCTAAGAGGTTTGTCTAGAAAGGGGTAAAACAACAGTGGTAAAAGGGAAGTAGCAGCAGTTTGTACAAAAGCTGGTAAGGCCAGAAATAGATTTTTTGTGTGAAATGAGCAATAATTTGGAGATAGAGGGATTGAAGGAGAAATATTTCCAAATATTTTGCATTTTGTATTGGCCTTTTTCCAAACACAAATTTGTAACCAATGATTGAGGCCAGAATATTAAATATCCATATTACTCAAATAATTGAGGAGAAAAATTGTCCTTTGTCTGTCCTATTTTTTCCACCCACTGACATTCATTTTTGCATTGTTCCTTCTCCCTGTCTGTTTCAGTGGGGAAAAAAATAAAGTGCTAGCACAACTTATTGAATCATGAAGTTCTGAAAGGAGCCAGCCCTCAGTTACATGTTGGAGGGATTCAGCAAGGGCAGTAGCCGCTCAGATATCCTTGACATATCATTATATTGTGACCAGGTCCACTCTCTAGCCAGGTTTTATCCATCTCAGTGGAACTGACATTGAATGTCATTTTTAAGTGTGTGGGCTTTTTATGAAGATGCTAATCCTCTAAGGCCTGGACTAGCATGTTGGTGCATGGGACTCTGAAGAGGCACCAGGCTGGGTTGGTGTGCCCCCAGGTTCTCCTTGAGCGTCCTCCTGTTGGAGGAGAAAGGCTTCTCTGGGAACAGACAACTTTAACCCCCTTCCCTCACCTCACTTCACCCACAAACACTGACATGGTGCAGAAGGGCTTTGTGTTGTTTCAAGATTTGGCTGCAACTTGGGAAACTATGGGTTGGAAATGGTGCATGACCTGAGAAGTGTGCCAGGCTGGCTGGGCTGAGCTGCTGCTCCACCGGAGGCAGGGTTCTGTCCCACGCTCCACTCACAATGGCAAGCAGGAGACTGTTTTTTTTCAGAAGCATGTACACAGTGCACTTATGTCCTTCTGTGCTGGTTTCCAAGAAACGCCTCCACTGTTTGTCTGAAACCCTGATGAGTCTGAAAGATAGTCTAAGGGTAATGAGATCACGTCTCTCCTTGGTTTCCACACAACTCCTAGTTCATTCAAAATAAAAATAGTGATTATAAAAATAAAATCAGGAAGATTCAATGTATCTTTCTTAGAAAGCACAGATCACATAGTCTCCAGGGAAGATAGCTACAAATAGGACTTGCACAGCTGATCTGTGTGGAGCAATGGAGTAATAGTTCCTCAGCCAACTGGCTCAGATACAACTCCAGGACAGCTACGGAGCAGCGATTTTCTTAGCAGTTTTTCCTAATCCAGTTGTGCAGCCTTTCCACTTTATGATGATGTTCATTGCCGTGTGTGAGATTGATAAAGAATTAGGCACACACAGCTGCAACTGCATCACTTCTTTGCTGTCCAGCTGCTAAACGATATATAGTGCTGTGTTTTGTTCACTGCCCAATTAAGTAGCAGTTTGTTTTGGTGGCAGGAATGATTCTTATAACCAGAAATAATGGTTAGAAGAGTAGTTACAGTAATTAACAATGCTGAAGGGAAATCTTTTAGAAACTTATTTGAGCTAAACACAAAAATAAATAACAACTTCTACTGTTATCAGTAGAGAGGGAGCTGAAAACTTTTTTGTCCTTAGTTCCTCACTGCAATTTCATTACAGTGATTTCAGCTTGTTCCTGAGCTGAGCAGTCTTCAGAGGTCACTGACTTTGTGCCAGTGCTTGTATTAGTGTTTTACTTTTTCAACTCCAGCAAAAGAACGTCTGTAATAACAAATGTAGCTATTAGAGGTTTCTTTTATTCAGACATCATCTGTTTGGACTGTTTTAAAGGATTTTTCTTTTAAGTTGATTTTTTTCCTTTCAATAGATAGAAATGCATTTTCGGGGAAACTTTTAAAAATGTTATGTTTTGAAATAAAAGGTTATTATGCTATTGAGATATGGAAAGCAAACAATCATAGAAAGCATAAAAAAGATATTAAAAATCTATCATGTATTAATTTTAAAGATAAAGATTTTTTGAATGCTTTGATAAACAGCTGTTTACTTAAAAAAATGTGTGCTAAATCATCGGAAAACATCCTAAATTGCAATTCATTCACAGGGATTATTGCCTTGAAACATTTATGAGAAACTAATCCCCTCTCATTGCATTATGTCGAGTAGCCTGCTTCCATACCAAAATCTTTTGTTGCTTGAAAAGATCAGGGTTAAGGCATGTCTTATAATAGTATCTGGTGTTCAAGTGGGTCTTGAAATTTTCCCATACAATATGAAAGAAAGGATGATTATTAAATTCTCTAATTGTAATAATCTTTTAGTATATTATTAATTTTTAATCTCTCCATACTTACTTAGAAATGATCTTTTTTCTTCCTGAACCCATACTTGGAAGACTTTTGTGGAGATCAGGGTTGAAATCAGCTTTTAATTGGCAAGTTGCATATGTGCACTGGAAGCAGCCCTAGGCTGCTAGTACTGCCTCAGGGCTGCGGTAGTGCCTGTCGAAACCCTGCCATCTTCCTGTCGGTAATTCTTGGGTGGTGAGTCTGTCTAGCCACAACACATACTCCTGATGATCCTTGGAGTTTTCTGACTGCATCTGGTCTGTTTTCAGTGGAGTGCTTTGCAGAAAAATAATGTTGCTGCTGTTCTCTAAGCCTCCTCAAGGTTAGTTAGTGATTCAGAAAAGAGCAAAGGCATAGTTTTGAGACCATGAAACTCTGATATAATAGTGAAAGTAGTTGCATAACATGGGCAAGTTCCCTCATATTAACTTGATTTTTGATACTGTCCTATGAGGAACTGAAAGTCTTTATGAACACCATATGGTAAGAGTAGTTTTTGAGAAATAAGTCGTGCTATTACAGAAATGCGGTAACATGAGCTTACTCCTTTTGCTGCTGCTGTGCAGTCTTTGTCATGCAGTGGTACAGGAGGCAAATCACTGTTTTGAGAACTAGGGGTCTCTGTCCCCTCTGGTCATTTGTTCTCCCACTTACTATGTTTGACTTAGGTTGTTTGCATTTCTGGACAGGAATGGTCTCTTCCCAGCTATTTAACTGAAGACTCCTGGCAAACGGAGTACAGGTACTGATTACTCAGCATGTGATAGTAGTGTCAAAGGATTAGAAATATAAGTACCTTCCCTTTTCAGAATATCTATCATGACTCGGTTAAAAATAACCTTATATTTTCTTGGAATCTTGGAAGGCTTTTTTATACTAATACATTGGAATTCAAATAATTTTTGTGCTGCACCCTAACCAGTCTGTAATCTACCTTACTATAATGAATTTTATTTTCTAGGACTGAAATTGAGTAGCTATAGGAAAACTGAAGTAGTCTTCGTGCCTTCCTGATGTCACTATAAAATGAACATCTTTCTTCACTGTGCTCTTGACACTACTGCTAAAAAAGCAGTAAAACACAGAAAAAAATAAATATGAAACATAAAGGTGCACATGGTTGTATGTTATAGAAAACAATTATTTTACTTCCGGGAAAAGGAGAACCAGCCAACAAACACCAAAAAATAAAAACAAAGTAGCAAACAGAAATAACCAAGGAAAGTCAGAAAAAGCTTTATTTTGTGTGTTGTTTTTTGTTTTGTGGGGTTTTTTTGTGAATATCAGACTGCTAATTTTGTGCTGTTAGTGAAGAATATAAGTACAATCTTAGCCCTGATTCTGGCTTCTCACTTTTCTAATGGTCTTATGGTATTGCCTTATAATAGGTGATGTATAATAATGGTTATGATACATATATATGAGTAAAAAATGTGCATTCCAACACCATAGCTGGTATCTAGGAGCTATAATGAATTCAAAGTTGCCTTACCCTCATTTGATTTAAATTGACAGCCTTCTCTCCCTTTCAGATAGAATACTGAAAAATTAATGAGTGACAAGTACATAGGATTATAACAATGTGGTGTAGGAAATTGTTCTTCAATTCCTGCATCAGGCACAGAAACTTATTTTAACTTTTGTTGCATTGATCGTAAAAGACATAAGTTAAATACTTCCTGGCATCAGCCTTTAGAAAGTCATGTTGATTTTCAGTAAATGGTATTTTAAGAGGCATGCTCATATGTAGAGGAAAGAAGATACCCATGGAGTTTCATGTATTCCTATTATTATTTCTAAGAACCTTAAAGACATAAAGTGTTGTGGAGGATTCTGGTTATAGACTGTTTTTATGGTGTAAAGTTTATATTTACTAGAGGTAAAATAAAACCTGAACTTTTGAGTCAAACTCAGTCACTCAAATTTTGGACATACAGTATCAGCATATTAAGTGAAGGGAGGTGCGGGACAGAGTGTGGTAAGGAATTGGGGGATGGTTGAAAATGAAAATTGTATTTTTAAATATTTTTTTTTCTTCCTGTCCTCTGAGAGCATTATGAGTTTCTGTGCTGCTCCCCGCTACTGTCAGTAGGGAAAGAGGATAAGATTGATCCCCTGCTGGAAAATATAAAAGCCTCTTCACCTAGTTGTATTCATTTGTCTTACTTGCTCTTTGAATGTCATGTAAGTGGCATAACATCAGGTTTTTTTCTGCTATCCTGTGCACAGGATGCTTTATTAGCTGTACTTAGGCCAGCCTACTGAGATCAATACCATCATGTAGAGTGACTGTACCTCCCTTACATGCCTGATGGGGGAACATCCCCCCCAGATCCTGCCAACCCTGCCCTTGTGGAGGCAAAGACAGACATCTGTCCTCCACTCTGCTCAGACTGTCAAAGCATGACACTGTCATAACCCTGTGATCAACACCTACAGAAATACACTGATATCTTCACAGGGTATGTGAATGGCTCATAGTTACTTAGCAGAGAGGAGCTGTGTCCCCCTCCTCCGTCTCACCTCCTTCATTCGTTTGCTCTCTGTATTCCTCCAATATTATTCTTCTCTAAGATTGTCAGTAAATCACACCCGAAGAAGAACACCTTATTTTGAAAGGCTGGAGACAAAAGGGAATTTTTCTCCAGTTCCTTCTCTGGTTCTCTGTCTGTCTTCACAGGGAGGAATAATTTTAAAACATTTCTTTATAATGTTGATGTGGGAGATATGTTGCTGATCTTTTCCCTGAGGCCTGAAATTATTAATTTAGATTCTTGTTGAGCTATGTGTCCCAGACCTCCCACTAACAAAAATGTCCATCTCTCTGTGCAGGAACTGTTAAGCTGTTCTGACAGCTGTTCTGACTAGGAAGCATCCAGCTTGGGATGGTGGTCAAAATCTCACAGCAACCAGAACTACCTCCATCTCTCACTTAGAGCTGTGAGAGAAAACACTGACAGATCATCTTTATATGGTGACACTGAGAGTCTGATTTTTCATGCCAGGACATCATCTTTATGTTTCTATAATTTCCACTGACTTCAGAATGCTTGCAGTATTTTAAATTGGTTTTATGAGTCAGCCTTCGTATCTGAACATCTTTGTAGTGTAGTCTTTTGATAGGACTACTCAACACCAATAAATAGGCATAAATCTATTGATCATGGGTTTATTTGGTTTAATCTTTAGTTTGAGGAGCAAAAAAAAATAGATAATATGTAAGTAGAATACCATTCTTTAGCTGGTAAACCTTTTAGGAACAAAAAGTGATTCTCATGTAGCACCGACTGCACTTTATTTCTTAGCAGCATTGAAATATCAATAAAAAGCAACTTTGATATAACAGTTCTACCATCAACACATCTACTTAAATGCATTTGGACGGTTGTAATCCTCTGAAGGTATTTGTAAAGTCAGGAAGATGAACCCTTATCTTGCTTCTACTTCTGAATTATACCTCTAAAAGCATGGGCTGTTCTTAGCCTACATTTACTGGCAGAATTATCTAGAAAAGATGATTGGTGGTTAACACATGCAGACAGAAATTGTCAGCTAGAAAAGATGGGTGTACAGGACTAATTTCCTTCAAATGAACAGCATTCCCATTTTCCAGTGTTCAAGGTGAGCAGTGTGCTAGCAATGCACGGTGGATAGAAATGAGAACAGGAGCAGGAATTCAACTCAGCATGAAATGCAAACCAGTAGTGGCTGCCTCTCAGAGGCTTTGCTGGGAGGCAGCGGTTCACTGCTTGCAACTCCCCTGTGCCTCCTGGGATCCGCCACCTCACATCTCCAAGGACAAGGAGAGGGAGGGCTGCCACTTCTGCTGAGATGAGATTTCAGTATGAGAGACAAGCCAGGAGTCCCATATGGGAAGCAACAAGGTACTGCTGATCAGCTGATGGATGTCAGCTGGCAGCCAGCACCAGAGCTAACTCAGTAGGAACAGCATGTCAAACTGAGTTCCTGCAAACAGTCTTGAGAGGAACAGTATTTTTCTCAAAGTTATGTTATGCCTGTCTGAAAAAAAGGCAAAGGAATGATAAACAGAGAGATTACCTTCTCCAAGATCTCTTCAACTGTATTTCATTTTCACAACTGGAAAGCACAGTTGAAGGCTGTAGTTCTCAGCAGTAGTCTTCTGCTGAGGAGCTCTGAAACATCTAATGTCTCCTTAATCTACTAAACACACTGCAGGGAGAAAATCCCAACTTCTGACTCAAACTTCACTGTTGCTTTTCTCTCCTGGAGAAGTTTGTCTGAACTACAGGGAAATAGACTGGCCCTGGAAGGGAGGTAGTGTAGTACAAGA
The DNA here is from genome assembly GCF_031877795.1 of Strix aluco. Lineage (NCBI taxonomy): Eukaryota > Metazoa > Chordata > Aves > Strigiformes > Strigidae > Strix > Strix aluco. The sequence goes on along the minus strand of NC_133931.1, from coordinate 84,225,391 downwards.
CCATCATGGCAACAGAATGTCTCCCCACCACATCATCTGGCTTCAAGGGGATGCTGCTGGTTCCCAGGTTCATGAGGAGAGGTGCTGTCAGGAGGCAGAGAGAAGATGAAAGGCATGCATCAGAGTTATATTCCAACACAGCCCATTTCTTGTTGCTCTCTACCTGGCCAAACAGGGAGAGTTGGAGCTGATCAGTTCTCTCGCTGTTCATCCTGGTATACCTCCCTCCCTCACCCTGTGCAGTTTCTGCTTACTTCTTTTTTTAAGTTTTTTTTTTTAAATAAAAAAAAAATCTTTATACTTTGAGTCTGAACATCTCCTTCTGAGAAAGTTTCCTTACTTGCATTTTTAACTAAACAGGTTTCCTTATAATGGCATTTGATTTCTAATAAGTCTAGGTGGTGTGATTGGTTTGACAGAGGATCCATCCTCTTCCATGACCTTTTTTAAGTGCTTCTTTGTAACCAGTTTCACTTGTTTATTAGAGAGCTGGCTATTTACCTATGTCTCAACACAAAAGCCCAAAGAAGTACTGTGACCCGTGAATCCACATGGCTTTTGGAAGCTCATTAGCAGTAGTAAATTTGTAGCCAGGGTGGATATTTGTAACAGAGTTCTTGTTTGCACTTGGTAAATAGGGTAATAAATTAAAAAAAGCATAATGAAAGGATAAGCAAAAGACTTGATTAAAGACAAAAGAAAAGATAAATTAAAAACTCAAAACTACTTAAAAACTCAAACTCAAGGCACTTCCTTAAAGCAAAATAACTGGAGAGACGTACTGGAATAGTAACAGACTATGTCACTTGTCTGTCAAGTGACAAACTGATGTTAATATTATTTTAAGACTGAATAATTCAGGGAGAGAGATTCTGAAAATTCCTGTGGGTTTTAGCTTCAGAAGCCCTCCTAAAAGGTTTGGAAATCATTAATGTTCCTAAACTCCTTTAGCATCTTAAAACTTTCTCCATTTTTAAGCAGTCTCCGTATTATTAGAGCTTGACTACTTTAATACTGCAAACTGATGTATATGTCTAGAATGCCCTTCTGCCTAAGGCCCATCTGAAAATAGATATTTCTCTTTATTTCTTAATTCATGCAAATGCTTTTAGTTTTCAATAAAAATGGTGGGAATATCTGTCATCACTGAACCACTGCTTCACTAAAAGACAGGAAGTGAGGAATGAAGTCACAGGAGCCAGGGACTTGCTTTGGTCAAAAGCTGGAATAAGGACATGGATGAAACCTGGGAAAAACCTTCTGTTGAGTGAATCTGCCTAATAAAAAGGTGGCACGTGTTGCATTTCCCAGTGCTAGCAGGATTGAGTTTTGGTATTTAATTTCCTTCAGATTCTCTTCAGATAGTGTGACTAATAGGTTTTCTATATTCATGATCCTTTTTAATGTTGTTTCCTTAAGATCGGCTTCTCTTGTTGGTTTGGATGTAAACAGTTTATGGAGAGCTGTTTATTTAGGCATGTCTTGTTATTAAGTCTCTTTATTAACATGTGCCATGCAACTCAGATGTGCTGATTTAATGGTTAAAAGTATGCTAATTCACACAGCATTGTCATGAGTAAATGTCTGTAAACAAGTATCTGCAATGAATATTATAGGTTCATTTTCAAATAAATGCATTCTAAGTAAGAAGAAACAGTCAACTGAATTAAGGTGAAAATTCGCTTTTGAAGTAACTGTTTGAAATTCAAAACTTGCATTATAGCTTTTTGTAGTCTAGAAAAAGTGTTGAAAAGCATCTCAGTAGAGGTGGAGAGAAGGGTAAGAGGGGAAGGGTATGACTATCTTTATTGCCACTGTTATCTAAATGAAAGTAATTTTTTTCTAGATTAAATGAATTCAGAAGTCTACGTAAAGCATCGTTAGCTCTGGAGTATGCTGTATTTATGGATATACCTGGCCTCTATTCTCAACATGTAGATAAATCAGTGGCTAGTATTTATAAAGGCCTAAAATTTTAAGCACTTTGTAAAGACAATGAAACTTCTTCTAAATGTCCTCTTACGTATAACAAAAATGAGTGGCTCTACCGAGGGAGTTTCTTGAACAAAATATTTTTAAAGCACTTGGGAGCCATGCTTTACAATAGCATTCCTAGTTCTTTTGCTGTGTGAGGATATCTTCTGTACCTTATTTTACTGAGACATTCAAGAAGGTTGGGAACAGCATCAGTGCAAATGACTGCTTTAGATATGATGCACAAAGCAATTTTAGGGAAGAATCTGGAGTAATGGAGGAGAACTGAACATTATAATAATGGGAAAGCACAAGAAAGGGCCCCTCTTATTTATTCATGATCAAGAAAAATTCTGTTGAGCTGTGAATGTTTCAATATATCTGTAACTGTATGCAAAATTTAGCACACAAAGGGGAAGTGCTACTGTGGATAAATTAGAAACATTTTTCATTATTCTATCACTGGAAGTAAAATTGTTAGTACATTAAGTTACTTCAGGATCACTTTATTTCCATTAATGACACAGAAAATACAATTGAAATTATTCATCCATTACTGAGTTCTTTAAACTGAGAGCTTTGAGCTTCTATAGAATACACTTAAATAACTAATTTAGAAAAAGGTGTTCATATTTTAAAAAATAAGGCCATCTTTTACTGTATGTCTATGAAGATGAAGTGTTAGGTAGTCACAGTTCATAACAGAATCAAGCTTCAGTTTTCCTACACAAGCTTCATATTTGGGACAGATATTTGTCAGTTTTATTCCTGTACTTTACTTGGAGAGGTAATGAGTTGTTGTAAGTCACACACACACACAAAACCAGCTGAGTATTCTTAGTTTATAAGTTTTTTTTTCATTTAAGCCCAATTTGAAATCCTGTCTTTTTTTAAGCTACTGTCTACAAATACTAAATAGCCCTATTTTTATGATTCTGTGGTCAGCACAAGTAGTCACTATGCCTGATGTTGAAAACAAGTAAACAATGTCCACAGTAATAAATGTCTGCAGGAACAAGACACTTGTATTATAAATTGTTTTGGATTTGCAGTACGTATTCTGTAAGAACAGGTCAGTGAAGCGTATTTTTATTTTTTTTTTTTACAAAATAATGCTTGTCATTATCAGGAGACCCCTAGAGTCAAGAAAAACAAGGCTGTAGCAGGAGAGAAGGAATTAAATTATATCATTGCATACCTGATTGTAAGTTCTACTAGTAAAGGGTCCTGCTAAGGTCTCCAAGAAAACTGAGGAACAATTATGCTTCCTATGCTTCCTCTGTCAGCATTCCAATCCATCATGTAAAGGGTGTTTGTGTACATGTGCACTGTCCATCTTGCCCAACACAACCAAATGTTCATTATTTCTGACTTAATAGTAGTATAGTCAAGATAATCCAAGTATTTGTCATAGCTCAGGTTTTCTACACTGCCAAGGGTAAGGTATAAGGCACGGAGGGATTTTTCCACCTGAAGCATGTATCTTCTGTACAAAGTTAAAATCTCAACACAAGTCTCTGGCAAGCATGGCAGCTTAATGGACTTTTAGATGTTGATACCACTCTGTCGCCAAAGTTTTTGTAATTAGTAAAAGGTAAGGCTACCTGTGCACATAGGTGATGCGACTCCTCCACTGATATTCACACCATCTTTCAAAACATTTCCATGACAAATAAATGCTTGGAGAACCTAAAAATCTGTGCTTCATGGAAGACTGAGACCTGCAGAGACACTGGAAAAATCAGTTGTTCTGAAATTGAAAACCAAATCCTGATTCCCAAATAAAGAGGTGTGCGTGGCCTGGACCAATACTGTCACATAAAATAATGCCAGCATGATAGCTGTGTGGTCCTTTTCTGTTTGTTTACTTGTTGTGTAATGGGTCCTCAGAGGATTCCAATATTCCTCAAAAGCAACATAAATTTTCTTGGATAGCTGTAACATTCAGTGTGTCATGATCAGTGACTGATGAATGTTGGTCAGGAGTTTGCTTTTAGTTCATCTCCTGAGTTTACTGAGCACTGAGAAGCATACCAACTTTCAGTAGTGTGTCTGCAATGTCCACTGTGATTCAGCAATTAGAAATTCAGCATTATTTTTTGTTCTTTTTTCTGGCAACATCACTTGTTTTGATTTTTTTAATCCAATTTGGGGCACACTGATTAAATAACGTCCTCTGAAAAAATATTTCCTGTCTTAAATTCTTAAAAATGGTCCCCCCATGTCCTATATAATCAAGATCTTGCCAGTCTGCTTTCAGTATGAAGACAGTTTGAGTCTGTTACTTGTTTGAAGCAACTTCAGCTGCCATCTTGCATATGCAGAGTGTCTTTACTGAGCACTTCTGGTGTATTTTAGAATGAGTTATTCTCAGGTGTTGGTAGTTAATGACTCACACATAGGTCTAACTGTAGCTCAGATGGGAGACAGCGAATTATATCCTTATTCCAGAGAAACATCAAATGGGTGGGAACTGAGGTCTGCTGTCTCCAACAGCTCCACAGTCATATGGGAACTGTTTCACTCTTCATGATGTTGAAAGGAAAGACAGAGAACAGGCAAGAAGGAAAGATTTTCTAGCCTAGTTTTGGCTGCTTTGACTTCTAGTGCCTGACATAGTTCTGAAAACTCATAATTCCTGAAAATACTGGAAGCACAAAAAGAAAATCTTGAATGCCGCAAGCAAGAATAGCATATTGTAAGGCATATGTAAAATACTTATTGCAGGCAGGAGAGGTGGGTTCAGGTTCTCTCCAACAAGGCATATCTATCCTAAGTGATCAAGTCCTAGATGGCTTTTCCACTGAGTGTTCTATCTTTGACCAGTTAAGGTGACTCACTCAAATTGCTGCCTCCTTCTTTAGTGCTTTATTTCTTTTGCTTTTTCACACATCATATCTTACTTTAATATATAATTCAATTAAATGTTTGTTTGCTTGTTTGTTTTTCCTTTCCACAAATAGTCTAAATAAGTACATTGTGAGAGAAATAAAACTGAAGTTATTTTTAATTTTTTTGAGCTTGGCAGCTTTTAAGTGCACCACTTTTTATTAGCTGGCAATTACACTTTTGGTGATGTAGAAATAAGAGCAACTAGATTGGACAAATAAATCTTTTTGAACTATATATAGCTTCCGTATATTAAAAACTTCACAGAATGAAAGCAGGGCTGACAAATTATCAGAAAAACCAATGATGTATATAATAGAATCTTTTTCCTTATTTTTTTCATCAAGATAGTGAGGAAGGCTTGATAGGGGTCTGTAATTGCTTCATTTGTTAAAAGCTGTCACAAATTATTCTGGCTTTGAGAAAAAATGTCTTGTCAATCTCTTCTTTTCTGTTCCCTCCCTCTACTTTGATTACCCATTTCAAGGCCTTTACTTTCTCTGCTAGGTAAAGTGCCCAGAAGTCAAGGGAGTTAAGCAGGGCTACTTAGTTCTGCTTCTAGCATAGTGTCAGTTGCAGCTCTGGGAATCATACGTTTCTGCTACTAGTCTCTGTAATGGTTATGTTCAAAATGGCTTATGTCATCATGTCATCAAGTTCATGTCAGAGAGACATGCTTTAAAACAGGTACTGGGGCTGAACACACTGGTTTGCAGTGACAAGCAAATAAACAGAAGAATAATATCTTAATATCTTTCTGTTTTCTTTCCATTTTATGATTTTTTAGCCAAAATATATGTGTGTCTTAGCTTTGACAGGATTGTATATCGCTGTGTAAAATATCACCTGTTAGCAATTTATATCATTGTGACTAACAGTGGAAACCTTGTTATGTATCAAAAGAAATGTAGCATTATGAAAGAAATGAAATATGGTGTTACTTTGGGTGTCTCCATAATATAAATTTTTTCTTAGTGGGTTTTTAAAAATCTCTCTGATTTTAAAAGCTTGAAAGTAATATTCTTATGCAGCTCTCTCTTACTTTGGATTATACATTCTACAATGAGTATATATTTATTGTTTTATTTCTTCATAGATATTTCATTGATCATAACACGGAAGAAGATAGGTATTTCACCATTGACGCTAGTACTGGGACCATTAAGACTGCCAAGATCTTTGACAGAGAGGAGACACCTTGGTACAACATCACAGTGGCTGCTTCTGAGATAGGTAAATAGTATATTTGGAACATAGTATTAAAAAAAAAAATTAGAAAGGAAAATAATAATTTTCAGATTTTTAGAAACACTGTCTTGAGATGTTACATTCTTTTTAACACCATTGGGTTTTTTAGCCAGTTTGGATAAAGGAGAATTTTCTCTGTGTGTGTAAATTCCCTAATTCCACAGAACAAATAAACAAACCTCCACATGCCTGTGTGATTCCACCTGTGTAAATTTACCATGTTTTTCTGTATGTGATAGAAGGCTGCCAGTTTGTATAACTTAGAAGATAAGACTATATAGTACTGTCTGACAAATTCATCTTTCCTCCTTGTATCTGCTATTAACCTACTCCAGCAAATTTCATGTTAAATATGCTAATATTAATTTATATCTGACAGGTGCCTAGTCATTGCTGATTATCAGGGTATACCTCCAGCCTTTTAATAGGCAAATTGCCAAGTAAAAATACAATAAACACTTGCCTGTGCATTTGAAAGGCCTCAAAGTCTGATGAATTTACATTGCCTCAGAAAAGCCCTGCAACAGTCAAGAAATGCCTGACGGAGTAGTCCCAGATAAATATTTTTACATGAGGCAAGGACAGTTTAAAAAACATTTCAGTTAACCTTTTTATTACAAGGTCTTTATTTTAGCACAAAGTTTTAAAGTTTAAAAAATCAACAAACAGAATTAAAAAAAAAATCACAGCCTGGATCAATAGATCCAGTCCTGCTTAAGTACTCTGGTAATATTGTCTTTCAGTGACAGTGATTTTGATCAAAACTGTGAACTATTTTTACATATATTCCTTTCCTTTTTCTTTTTTTTTTCCTTTTTTTGGGTATATTCCATCACTGTCAGATGACACAATACAGGTTTTACCTGTAACAGGTTTCACTGATATTATTGAGCCCCACTCTGCTTTCATCTGTTTCATTTCCAGGTTAAAAAGAACAACAAATTGTTTCTTACTATTATACCTGCTTTTGCAACTAAATTGAAATTTTGAACTAAGTCATTTTCTATTATTTAGAGTTTTATGGTTTTATGGTTACCTTTAAAGAAGGTAACCACTGACACTTCAATGTGTTTGACAGTGTCTTAATACATAATGTGTTATTTCAGTGCAGCATGAAATAACATATAATTTTAGCCTAATCATAAGCAGGTGCATTGTAAGTGTTAATTTGAATTAAGATTTAAAAGCCACATTGGGACATACTGACAAAAGCTGTAGTCACTAGTCTTTGGGAAGCCATCCAAATGTAATTATTTTGCAGGAATAAATCTCAGTAGCATTAAACTTAAATGTAGCTTTCTACACATTATTTATTTCACATAGTCAAATGAGTGGTAGTACACATACCATACTGGGAGAACAGTATGGAGAATAGAGAAGAATTATGTTTATAACGAAAAGACAACAGAATGAATAATGAAGATTAAATGCCATTTTTTTTAAGACAGCCTGCTTAGATTTCTCCATTCCAGGTGCAATTTGTTACAGGTAAACAGAGATTTTTTTTTTTTTTTTTTCTCCCTTGCATGCTTTTCTTACTGTTAAAGTTGGGGTTGGAAGCATAAGTAAATCTATAATGTCAGTTTTAAAAACAATTCAGTTATGAAAAAAGGAAGAGACAGCAGTGAAGAAGAGATGGATGACAGGCAGACTGACAGGCAGCCTAAATGATGGACAGCCTTTCCTTGTGTCTACTTCTTTGGCCATTTTCTTACTCACAGTAATTTGAAAATTGCAACATTGCTGTACTTTTCCAAATCCATTGTAAAATCAGTAATTGGATCTATGATGGAAGAAGGAGCATATGTTGTGTAGAGAACATCAATGCCAAAACTCATTATGTTAAGTGCTATCTATTCCATATCTACAGCCTTTTATGGCATTCACTTTCGAGTCCATACACAAGGAATTGCAGAACTAAGACTAAAGTTGAAAAATAAGTGGAAGGCTATGACCAAAATGTTATTTAGCTGTGAGAGTGGCAGTCTTCAAGTTCATCTGACATGGTACAATGCATTTGTAGCTTCTGACACCATTTGCTTAGCCAGGAACATAGCAGAATCTGCAAGGCCCGGAAAGATTGTACTGTTTCAACAATAAGAGGTGCTCTGCTAAAATAATGTTCTGGTTATAGTTAGTTTCTTGAAATGTTTTCCTCTCTTGACTTTACGCTACACTTCACTGACAGAATTTGTTTCTACTGATCATCATTTGTGCAGCTATTTGTAACTGTTCTTATTTTATGCAAAAGAAATTTAGAATCAACATCACATTTCTACCCTCAAATGTATGATATCCTTATGCTGCAGCCTTATTGTTTCTGAAACTTTCATAAGATGTTTTCTTTCCGTTTTAGTCTCAGTATGTGATACACACCCTGCATTGATCAAATGTCCCCTTTGAAATCAGTAGAAGATCTACCGCTTTCCTCTGTAGGAGTAATGTTGATGTAATGATCAGTGGGTTTTTTTCTGTTTATGCAGATACTTCCTAAAGTACGCCAGAGGTCATTGCCACAAGAATGGATGGGGCAATCCCTTTTTTCTTTAACATGTACTGTTCTTTAACAGCAGCATACAGTGAGGAAGAGCGGGATTTTTTTGTCCAGGGCACAGCACTGAAGCTGTTGCTTTGATTGTTTCAGTACTAGTACTTCCTGAAAACTCCCTGTGGTATTAGAGAATAAAAAAGATGATAAAATAATAGTGTATTTTATACTGAAGGATCTACAGACTATCTTTGGGGCAGGGGGAAGAACTACAAATTAATGGCAGTAGGATTTTAAGATAATGTTTTACATAGGATTATTCACATTGCATTAGTTTGTTAAATTATTTGAAAAAGTTTATAAAACAGTATTTGAAAGAGGAAGGGGATAGAATTTGCTTGTCTCTATTAAAGGCTTTTTACCAAGTCTTTGACAAGAGTAATGGAAATAGGAAAATACAGAGCAAGTGCACAGAGTTTTATAACTGTTGAAAGACTGATTTAGAGGAAAGAAATACAGTCATAGTGAATGGTTGTTCCTTTGGGAGTGGAAGAAGTTAAGGCTGAGCTATTTTAAGGACTGTTGTAGGATCTGTCAATTAGAATTCTTTATAATGATAGCACACAATTATAGGAAGTGATTCAGATTCCCAAGTAACATCCATAACTGCTAAGAATTAAGGAAGACTGAGAGACTTGTGTAAGAACAAGACACATGGAAGTGTGGGCTACATAAATGAATGGTGAAGTGGACTGAAAATTGCCAGAAATGGCAGGCTCAAAGGGTTGTGATCAGCAGCCCAAAGTGCAGCTGGAGGCCAGTCACTAGTGGAGAACCCCCAGGGGCTAATAAGGGATACAATACTGTTTAATGTCTTCATTAATGAGCTGGCTGATGGGACAGAGTGCACTCCCAGCCAGTTTGCAAATGACACAAAACTGGAGAAATGGCTGATACATCAGAGGGTCATGCTGCCATCCAGAGGGATCTCAACAGTCTGGAGAAATGGGTGAACAGGAACCTTGTGAAGTTCAATAATAGGAAATGCAGAGTCCAGCACCTGGAGAGGAATGCACCAGTACACACACAGGGACAACTGGCTGTAGAGCAGCTTCTCAAAAAAGGACATGGAGGTCCTGGTGGATGCAAGCTGAACATGAGCCAGCAATATGCCCTTGTGGCAAAGAGGGCCAACTGCATCCTGCACTTCATGAGGAAGAGTGTTGCCAGCAGGTTGAGGGAGGTGATCCTTCCCCTCTATACAGCACTGGTGAGACCACATGTGGAATGCTGGGTCCAGATCTGGGTTCCCAGTGTAAGAGAGACATGGAGCAACAGGACTAAGTCCAGTGAAGGGGCATGAAATCATTAAGAACTAGAGCACCTGTCATACAAGGAGAGACAGAAAGAGCTGGGACTGTTCAGCCTGAAGATGAGAAGACTCCGAAGAAGCTTATCAGTGTGTTTAAATACCAGATGGGGAGTAAAGAAGATGAGTAAAGATGAACAAAGATGAGGAAAGACTCATCTGAGTAGTATCCAGTAAAATGACAGGAGGCAATGTGCACAAATTGAAATACAGAAAATTCCATTTAAATATAAGAAGAAAAATGTTTTTACTGGGGCATTGGTCAAAAGTTGGGACAGGTCACCTAGAGAGTTTGTGGAGTCTCTGTTCTTGGCGATATTCAACTGGACACAGACCGGAGCAATGTACATTAGTTGACCCAGCACTAAGCAGGGGAGTTGGACCTGCTGGTCTATGGAGGTGACTTCCAACCTCAACCATTCTGCGATTTTGTGGTATTGGGAACTGTGTGTTAAATGTGGGGAAGCAAGACAACTGTTTCTCACAAACAGTGGTGTATTCTCAACAAACAGAGGTGGTTGTAAAAATAACCATGAGTGTTTCAACTAAGGTTTCTCTCTAGCATATAGTAGTGCTGATAACAAAAACAAAAGCAACAATAACAGCAAGCCCCCAAATCACAGACCCTGCAGGGAAAGGTGGCACTATAATATAAATGGATGGACTTCTGCCAGTTCCAAAGCCAATTTCAGTTAGAAAAATAAACAGGTACTTTGAAGTTTTCAAAGCAGTTTTGCAAATTAGACAAATAATAGTATCCTTGAAGTCTTCCTGTTCAATAAGAAGGAATAAAAGCTGCAGGGAGACACAAACAGTGATGATTGAAGGAATCCGAGAATGTCTTGATTTGAGAATCAAAGTGAAGATTGTAGTTTTCACTAGAAATTTCTACTTAGACATATAGCAAGGAAAAATGTCAGGAAGCTCCTTTTAGATACAAATTCTAAAAACTGAGCTGACTGTGTTCAATATCTGCTTAATAGACACAGAGCAAACCAGCTTCCACATATGGCTTTCAGATGATGATAACATCAAGAGATTACTGGGATTCATAAAGTACTGGACATTTAGATGGATAATAAGAATATCTGTGAATGTAATAAGAAATGTGATTTTTTGGAAGCAAGATAAGTGCTTATGTTTCAGGGCATATCCAAAACTATATTTCAGAGATTTGAAATATACTTTCCATTGGGAATTTTTCACATAGTTCTCTTATACAACTGGTAAGTATACCAGTGTGTAAAATAGATTTCTGGCTTTACTAGATCATCAGTCTTTTCAGGATGAAGTTGCGGTGTTCCTGAGTGTCTCCAAAATCCTCTGCAATGGTTGAGAATGGATTTACCTAAAGAACCAAATTGAATGCAATGAATGCACAAATCTGTATTTGAAGGGTCCATAAAGAGTTCCTAATCTGTAAAACTGTGGAGAGATTGTGGAGAACAGAACTGAAATAATAGGATTCCTGCCAGGTCCTGTCAGATCCTCCAGACTTAAAGAATTGCTAGCGAGAGAGTAAAAAATGAACACATGAAAGGATACTGCACATACAGAGCTTTGACATCACGGTGTATTAGATATCAAAATACTTAAGAGTCATCATTGTGCAATCGATTTAACAGACAAAGCAAAAACCACCAAGGCTATCAGACAAAATCAGATATTGGAAAAAAAATAAATATATTTGTTTGTGTTTATATGTCTTCTGCATTTGCTTCTCCATCCATATTCCTCATACTAGCTTCAGGGAATAAGAAGCCAAAGTGTTGAGTTAGAGCAATACCTCATTGACAAAACATGCAATACCCTGCGTTGTGGTATTGAAGAGATCCCAGGAAAATGCAGTCATTTCAAAAACTACAAAAAGAAATAATTTTCAGAGATGTTTTCATAGAGGGCAAATAAATTCTATTCAGAATCAAAATATGTGAAAAGGCAGGACAGCTCACAAGAATAAGAGTTTGGAACGGTTAGTTTGCAAGAATTAGGGTAAAAACATTAAAGTGCATGTTCTAATAACATTTTTTTCATCAGTAAGTTTTGGTAGAAACAGAAACAATAACAGAAAGATGTAGTTATACAATTCAGAGGAAAACAGGATGCACAGAGAGAAATAATAATTTGCAGCAATGACCTATAAAACCCCTTGAGATTTTGAATAAATATTGAAAGCTCTAAAATTACATTAAATAAACAGATAAAGTGTATAATTATAGTGAGGTGCAGTTATATCTTTTCTTTAGGTGCACAAGGATATTGCCACCTCATATTGCCATCAGTGAACAGCAATTTATTAGAAGAATTTGCGAGTTCTTCTTCATGTTTTATGGTTACATTGCAGCAGAAAAGACATTTCTAAGATTTTGGTAGGAGATCAAAATATATGTTACTTCTGATAGCACTACATGAGACTGTCATGGAGAATGAGAACTGAAGATAGAGTGGAGATGTAAAGTAAACAATAAACCTGTTAATGCTATTAAGAGGCACACTGATTTATTTTACAAGAAGTAAAATCAAAAGGCAAAAATACAAAATTAATTTCTGTTTATTCTGAAACACATGAAAACAACATGTAGGCATCTTCTAGGCATCATAGATTTTCTTCTCTGTTTCTCTGGGGAAAGGTATGATGAAGATAATCCTACATTGTCATCTGAATATGGTGTAGGGTATGGCCCTTCCTGCCTACCAAAGTGGGTCCCCAAAGAAGAGACAGCGCTTGGGATCACATGACATTTCCCTGTTCAGGGCTTTGTGAATCAGTACCAGAATCTCAAAATGGACAATTCTGACCACAGAATCAGTATATCTTGTGGTGCCTTGATCTACTCAGGAGGTGAGCACCAGTGTTGTCTATAAGCTGCAGAATTTTATTTGCATCAAGGCAGAGGGAGTTGACAGCTTGAGATCACTGAATGTTTTACATCTGCTGCAGTCCTATATCTCCTACTATTGCTACTGCTACCACTACTAGCATGATCCAAGAGAAGTGATCAGTGCCTTCAGGTTTGTGTGCATCAGTGAAAAGTCAAATTTTGCTATAAGAAAAAATAAAACATTTTCTAGCCAACTTCAGGTAACAATATTTAAAGATACCCACTATCTTATTAAAGCAGAATAGAACATTACACTTATTACTAGATTCTGCATAATTTTCTCCTTGACAGAAATCTTAGTTTATAACATATACAGCATCCTGAATTAAACCCAGTATTTTCTGAATCTTACTGCTCTCACTTACATACTAGACATACTTTCATCATTTTAGTTCTGTTTCTATAGTATATTTTATCCTTCCTAGATCTACTCTAGGAAGATCTACTCTAGTCCTCTAATGTGTCAAAACTAATCATTAGAGAAGTGTGATGAGTGCTTTCTACTTCTCTTTAAAAAAGTACTGGAATAGTAGTTGAACTCCCTAAGTATTGGTTTGCCTCATAAGGACTCAAAAAGATGTCAAAAGGAGAAAAAACAAAGTTGTTACTGTACTGATTAAGATCATTATTTAACATTGCTGATGCAAAAGCATAGGCATTCATTCTAATCCTATGTTACATGAATATTTTTGTTCTAGATCATGAAAACATGTAAAATTATTCAATTTTTTAATAAAATCCTTCACTCTTTTAAAATAGTTCAGGCTGTCTCTGGGTAAAATTATTCACTCAGCTTTCATAATAACTGTTTAACTACACCATTCTAACTTAAAAATAACTCAGAGTAAATGAAAAGCAAAAAACCGAAACCACAAAAGACTGTTGATGTCAGGACTGCTATTCTCATGTCATTCAGGTGGAATTTGTTTTCATAAAGCCCATGGGAATTTTATTTCTATGAAAAAGAAGTCTCAGACAACAGTAGCTGTATTAAAAAGCTTTCTTCTTAAACAGGGGGTTTCAAGTTTGCCCACAGAAATTAATGGAAGAGAAGATTCAAGGCTTCAGACTGATTGTTGACAGGGACTTCTGTAAGTTCGCAGTGGACTTGCTGGTGGAGGCGCTGATACTCAATGAAATTGATTTACTTCACAGATATTTAGTATTCTGGCAGAACTATTTATTCTGGGAAAAGTCTCAAGCATAAGAAAGCAAGTCCCTAGCATAGGTGAATCACAGCAATGTTTCTGCTTCAGTTACCCCTTAAAACAGTGAGCAATCACTTTGAAAAATCTACTTTTGAGGCATAATGCTAATAGGACACAGAATGGATCTGGCTGTTCTATAGTGCGCAGGCCTGAAATATATGTCAGCACTGATTATCTTAAAACTGGAAATCTGCCAAACTGCTGAAAGAAATTTATATAATTAACAAAAATGTACTACTAAAAGGACCAGTTCTTAGAGTGGTTTGGAGATTGCAGGTGAGTTGTACACCTGAAAAAGATTGGAGCTTATATTTATTTTATAATAAAACAACAAAACCAAACCTTAAAAAAAAGTTTGTAAGGTCCCTCTTAATTCATTCTTATTCTCTCCCTCCATTATAAACTGTGCTATCATCTTGCATGCACATTTATGTAATAAACACGATCTGACAAACTTCAAGATTGTTTTGGTAAGTGGTGTTAATATTTTCCCTATTAGCATTTTGTAGTGAGTAGGATGTCAATATGGAAATTTGCCTGCAAATGTCAATGATCCCATGAGGTAACTGCTTCCAAAAAGATACTAATAACACCTTGTGCATTAAGAACTCTTTTGAACTGGTAAGATTTGAATTCTTTGTACCGCAAAGCAGATGCAGAACAAATAAAGGTGAAAATCTCTGAATCTCCATGAAATCTCTGTGAAAATAATGCAGATTTAACAGACTAGAGTAAGACTGCACTGGATAGTAGTGACAGGCATACAAGAGGACACATTCAAGATCAGGCAAAGAGATCTGATACACTGTACTGAAACAAAAGTATTTACCATTTTTTTGCCACACATTGGACTAAAAAGTTTGATTTTTCTTCCCCAGTAACTATTTCAAACATTCCAGACCTATAGAGCAGTTCTCTATCTCTGGTACCCTCTGTCCTGTGCTTTTTCTGCTTTTTTGCTCCCTTCCTCTTAGATGCATTATGTGCCCTTATAGCTTAGAAGATGGCCCTGCTTTGAGCTGAAGACTGGACCAGTGACCTCCAGAAGTCCCCTTCAGCTAAGATTTTCCAGTGATTTTATGGTTATCTGATAATCACAACTTTTTTTGCCTTCTGGCAAAAGATTCTTCAGGATTTCTCTAGTATTAAAATCTTCAATTCCTTCACTATAGATTATGAATCCACTCCCAAACGGATTTATTTGTCCTTAACCCTTTACTGTGATCTCTGCCTTCCACATCCTTTCCATGCTTTTGTGTGCTCTCTCTTTATCTGCTTTGTGTCCTTCCTTTAATTGATACCACTTTCTAGTTCACATACCTCACAAACTATGTGCAAGAGCCTCCTGAACAAAGCCTCAAGAACAAAATTCCTTTGAGCCATAGGTCATCTCTAGATCATCTATGACTATATATCATGTTCTGTAATTATAGGATTTTTGTAATTGGATTTTCTGATAACATTGACAGAGGAAGTTACCTAAATGAGTTTGTAAACTATATTTCAGTGAGCAATATATTGTTCTGCACAATCTGAGGATCTACCTCCAGGGAAGGACCAAACATCTTTTGTGTTAATACTCATACTGCAGAGGGTCTCCTGGAGAGAAGATTGCTTCTTTCAGTAATAAGAGTAAAGGTAGATGAACGATTCCTTTCTCCTAACTACTTAGTGAACAGCCAAGTGTCATTCTTCCTCACCTTCACTTCATATATTCCTAGCATTTTAACATTCCTCAGTTTTCCACTGAAAGTGTTTTCTAGATAGCAGTGGAAAGCTTCAGTTTTGCATGAACACAATAAGCAGATAACCTGCTTTAGTCCCTTAGTTCACCTGTTAAAAAAGTATTCATCATTTTGGGGTAAAACTGAAAATATCAACAGCCAAGGAAAATTTCAGCAAGAAAATGGAATTTGCAAGTCTTTAAATGTCTTCTGAGTGTGTTCTTCTAACTTCTAATGCTAATGTTAATTGAGAATAGAGGTTCCTATATTATTACATCCTATTATAGTCTTCTTCCTTTTCTATTGACATTTTGATCTCCTTTCCATTCCCATTTTATAGGGATAATTGACTAAATTCTAAAAGTGAATTAAAATCATAAGGTGAACACAGACATATTAGTTAAAAAGAGAATGTGAAAAATATGAAGAGAACTTCTAAACCCCAGGCTCTTTGACTAGTATCCCAGGTAAAAACAGAGGAGGACAAATCTCTCACTTTGTCAAAAGAAGCTTCAGCATTCTCAAATATTCTTTCATTGTGAGACTATATTACTGGTGTCTTTGAAGCCAAATATGTGTCTAATCAATGTTTTTAAGAATTCTGAGCAGAGGCCATTAAAGGTGTGACAAATCTAAGGCATTTTACAAATGACCCTTTTTGACAGAAGCATGACGTGGATTAATTAAGATCAAAATAACCAAGCTGAATGAGGTTTAGAGTACTAATATTTCTCTCTTTTTCTTTTTTTTTTTCTTCTCATGAGCACACACAGGGACATGCAATTTTAAAATGTCAATCTGTAAGACCCCATTCTTCCATCTTGTTGCATTTGAAAGATTGACTTTGCTGTCTTCTACTGATTTAATTGGTGGAAGTAAAATGAAGTTTGTCATCTAACCGATTGACACTTATATATTCAGAAGGATTTTTTTTAGCTAATTATAAAAAGTTTTAATATATAATTCTTTCAATGAACTAAAATTTTCTAAGTACTTAGTAGTAAGAACAAGGGAATTATGGATTTTGAAGAAATGGGTTTTTTTCCAATTTTATCATGGAAAGCGTATTCTCATTGAAAGGATTCTATTTATTGTGCTTTTGGGGGGTGAACTCTTTTTGAGAGTGAGCTCTCATGAAAGTACAGATCATAGCCTAAGACACTGTTTCTTAAACATTGTTTTCTTACTGGTATGTTACTGCTAAAGCAAGAGTCATTAACTACTTTGTGTAATAGCATAACAACTTGTGAGGAAGCTGAACTCAAGCTTGGGAGAGGTTTATATGTGCTTATGCATTCATATTTTCTTATTATTTTGGTATTTTATTTCCTAAACTATTTAAGAGACTGAAAAAAATTTAAAAGTGTTAATATTTTTTGTATTAGATTTTATCCAACATTGTGATAACACTTTTACATTCATCACAAAGCAATTGATCGTTTCTTAGCATACAGTGTGACAGTATGCGATAACTCTAACAGCTTTCTCCCACTTCATTTCCAGAATAACTTGCATTTTTATTGATATAACAGTGACTTAAGACTCATACCACACTTTCCACTCTTTTTTTAAAAAATTCTTTTTCAAAACAATCTAGTTCTCATCCAGTTATTGTGTTAAGAAACCATGTTTAAATTGAGGATGTCATGGAATATTGAGTATTTCAAAAGGCTTAATACACCCTTGTGTATTTTGCAGACAATCCTGGGCTAGTGAGCCACGTTCCAGTTGGTGTTAGAATCCTGGACGTCAATGACAACCCTCCAGAACTCGCCAGAGAGTATGATGTAGTTGTCTGTGAGAATGCAAAGCCTGGTCAGGTAACTCTCACAGTTATCTTTCTCCCAGTGAGAAAGAAGAATTATTTTATTTGTTAATGCCACATATGTAAGAAGTTTGATTCGGGGAACACACACCATAATTCTTTCTACTTTCATTTTCGTATTTCACTTTTGATTCAACTTTTTAACTCTATGAGGCTGAAGGGAGATCTGGGAATTTGTTCAATATATCTTTCTTGTTCAATATATCTTTCTGCAACTAAACACCCAAACTATCTTCAGTAAAGATAGGCAAAACTTTAATCTTGTCAGATAGTGATGGAATTTGACAAGCCACTATCCTGAACAAAATGGATGAAGTAAATTTAACATCTCTCATCTAGAGTGCCACATCGTAGCAAGGTTTCAAATAGAGCTCAGTGAAATGGCTGGTTAACACGGCTCCCATCGTCACTCTTTGCATGCTGATTGTCCTTGTCTGTGCAGGGTCATTATGGAAAAGATGTTGAATGGGTTTTTCACAACTATGTGCATGGGAAGGGTCAGAACTGAGACTGAATAGCTGAATCACATGCCAGCCACTGCTCCTGTGATCAATGCACTTCACTGCAGTCCATGGTTTGACAATTTTAACAGGTGCTTTTGCTTTTTTGCATAGATTGAGCTTTTACCCAGCACTCTATGCTGGTTTTGCATTATTACACATGTTCTAAGTTGCAGTTGTGAGCTCACATCTTTCCTGAGGAATATATTGCTAGTAATAACAGTTTTCTTATCAAATCTTCAAAAGCAGTGTACATAAATGTAATTTCTATTTTTAATGTTGACTCTATAAAAATGCTGTATTTCATCAGACTATAGGCTGATCAAATTTAACTTGACTCTAACAGTGGCCAAAACCTGACACCTATAGAGCAGTATAAGAACATGACAAGCCTGTATGATGCTTACCCCTGCTTTCCCTGGTCTCGGTCATTTGCAGATCCAATTGTGGTTTCTGTGTTTTTAATAGTCCTTTAATAATCATCTCATATGAATCTGTCTAGCTTTTCCTACAACAAACATAAACTTTTGATATCTGCTACCTCATGCAGCAAGGAATTTTACAGTTCAGTTGCATGTTTCAGGAAGACTTACCACCTTTTTTTTTTTTTTTTAATCTTCTCATGCTGTCTTCAATTCCTATTTACCAGTTCTTGTGTTGGGGGAGAGAGAGAGACAGTGCAGTTGATCCCTACTTATTATCTCTGTGCCATTCATAAATCTGTAGCACATTGCCCCTCAGCTGTCTCTTGTCCAGACTGAAGAGTCTTACTTAACTTGGACAAGCTATGATAAAGGCTTTCTAGACTTTTGATCATTCATCTTGTCCTTCTCTAAACTTTCTCCAATTCCTCTCTATTCACCTTGAGATCAGGAATCAAGATTCAAGATGCAGGTATGCAGTGGTTTATCATTCCTATCATAGTTTATGCTTCACACTATATGATGATCTCTGCTGTCTTCTCTATTCCTTTCCTAGCAATTTCTAACAGTGACTTTGCTTTTTAACCACTAGTAAGCACTGAATGCAAAAAACTGCCTGCCATAGCACCAGTATCATTAGAAGTAATTAATGGTTAGCTCGGAGATCATCAACGTGTAGGTGAAGTTAAGACTTTATGTATAATGAATTTCACCTGTCTTTGTATTGCCTGGCTGCTGAGCATTGCAAGGTCTTTAGTGTCAGCCCTTCCTCTTTTCTTCCTTGAATAACTCAGTATCATAGGTAGATTTGGTGGGCTTATTATTCATACTCTTGAAGACATTTATTATTACACTGACCAACAAGTAGCCTAGCATAAATCTGTGTGGAACAGGAACTCTCTGTGACTTCCTCTCCGTGTGGAATAGACAATTTACAGAAGAGACCCTGCTTTTGAGCATTTATTTGTGCAAGGACCTTCCTCTTATCTCATGACTGCATAGTTTTCTTCAGTGCTCTCATTGAGACACCTCACTCAAAGCCTTTGAAAAATCTAAGTAGGTCTGTCTATCAACTGAATATCTCTTATTAACACGCTTATTAAAGTAAAAATAACGTTCTAAAAACCTCAAATAGATCCAAATATAGGAGAGTTAGAACTTGTAAAAGACTAATTTTTAACAAAAAAAGATAAAATCTTTTAAGCATTAATTACAATTGCTTTCAACATATTCTGATATTTTTAGAATAATATAATTTAACAATCATTGTTAAATTGTTAGAATTATAATAAGCTAAAGCATGCAATGAAGCTAACTCAGAAGTGCTCTGTTTGCTGGCAGCGTTGTTGGTGGTGAGTAGCTAATATTTCTTATTAGGAAAGTTTTAACTTTCCAATAGTAGCTTTGCAAATGGAACTTTATGAGAGAGATGTTTAAAGGATAGAATAAGTTTTACTATAACAGCATTTGCTCCTGATTTGGGTCAGTGTTGTATTTCTCTCTGAGCTACTGTTGCAAGCATCAATGATTCCTGACCTCTGTAGCATTGCAGTTTAACACCAAAGAGTACTGCTACCATGAAGGACTCTATAAGCAGTAGTTTAATATGAAAGGCTGGATCAGCATGCTGTTGTATTCCTAAACTAAAAGGACTCCATTATGTACATGACATGCACTATTCTTTGCATTGCATAACAAGGCTTCAGAAAAGATTGTGACACCACTGCACTGTACAAAAACCAAAAAACAAATCAAAACACAAAAGTACATGACTCTTACTCAGAAGATCTTACTGTCTAGTTTAAGAAAGAAAATGACAGTGTTCAACAAATATTAAGGAGGGACAAATAAACAAGGATTACTGAACAAGACAAGTGTTCCATATGCTAAAAAGCATGCCCAGCTGGATGGTTTTGAATTGTTGAAAAGGAAGTATTTAGTCTGAGTTATCTATCAACTTGTGAGAAAGATTCATAACATTTATCATTAAGGAACAAATTCTGTCAGGTACTGCCAGGCACTTCTGCTTGACTAGTGCTTTAAGGTTAGACTCCAGCCCCGCACTACCCTGTAAGAGTCCTCCTTTCTTTCCTCAGAACATCTATTTTGAATTTATTATGTACAAGATAAACTAACGAATAGTTTGTCATAGGAATACTTTTTGTGTTTGCTTGTTTATTTTCAGAAGAGGCTTCTATGGAGAGAAATCAAGAGTATCATTTAATTGTACAGCCTCTGTCTCCTGCTTCTTTTTCCTTCCACAGCTCAATTTATTTACTTTAAAAAAAAAAAAAAAAAAGCCAATAAAATTTAAGGACTTAAGTGCTTAAATGAACCTTTGTAAGTCATGTCAAACAGAAAATGTTTGTGAGAAGATGATAATTTCCACACTGAAATGACCACTTGTCAGATCATTTGTTCTCTCCTCAACAGTCATCTTGTTGAGAAGATAAACTGTCTTCAACAGCTTTCAGGTGAAACCTGGTAGATATTACATATTAAAGTAGATAAAGCATCTCTGATTTGATCTTAGATAGTATCCAGGCTTGCAGAACTCTGACTTCTAGAAATATACTGATTTCGTGAATGATTGTGAAATTTAGCCAATGTAGTAAAATGAAATTTTGCAATCTTCTACAAAGTGAACTTACAAATGAAATTTTCCTTTGTTTCAAATGCAACTTGTTTTATTATTTTTAAAACCATCAGAACAAAGATGTTAAAAAAGTTTAAATGCTTTGTTTTGGAAAGTGAAGGAGTAAAGTGTTGACAGTTTTCTGAATGTTTCCAAGTTCAGTGTTTGTCCTGACCGACTATGAACCTGTTAAAATATCTGACTAGATCTGCTAGTCATATTTGCTATAGCACTGCAAAGACAACATTTTTCTGGGTGCTTTTTAGAGCAATAATATAAAAAGTTGTGATAATAGTGAAAAGTTTCCCTGACACTGTAAATTTTCCCATCACTGTAAATTAACACAGAGGTGTGTGTACATGTGCTTGTACACACACACACACAGAGAAAGAACTTTTTCAGAATCGGGGTATATAAATATTGTGTTTGCCAACATGAATTACCTCACTCTGGATGCTGTTATTTCTAATAGCCAAAGGAAATCAATGTTAGCTGGCAAGGAACGCCTCTGCTATAAGTTTATTGTGTGTATGTTTACTTGTTTATTGATTCAGATCTGAAAAAGATTTGAGTAGAATTTAGCACATGCTCTCTCTTCAATTAGTTCTCCTCTGTTCTTGAAATTCTTTCTTGCCAACTCTTGCCTTTAAAAAAATAGCATAACCCTTCAGTTTCATTGCTTCAGTGCTGTCAAGTGAGTTTTACAGCAGCTGGGGTTCTGTGCCTAGATTTTTATTTTAATCAGCTTTGGTAAGGTGCATGTTAATGTCTGCTAATAGGCCATTAATTAGTTGACCTATTAATTAGAAAAGGGTTAACAGTACATTTGGGTGTCAAGAGATCACACACTTTTGTTCCTCACTTCTGAATGAATGTCTTAAAAATCTTTTCCTCAGAAAGGAAGAGCCTTTTCTGAAAAGTTCGAACTTTCTGTCAAAAATATTTTGACCTGTCCTCTTACACATACAATGTCTATTTTCCACATGGAAAAGCATGATTTCTGTACCATCTGGTGCTATGCTTTTTACATATGTTGATGAATTCAGGGGATACTTGAATTTCCATGTGTGAAATCAGGGAATATAGACAGTATATTTTGTTGAGTTTTAAAATTAGTCTGAAAACCAAATAAATTTTATACTAGTTTTGTGGCACTGAGGCCTCAATCAAAGGTATTTTTGTTGCAAAATGACATGGTTTTGAAGCAAGAGTCTGTAAAATGTCACTGATTGTTTTATGCAAGAGAGGGCAACTGGATGAAAATTTCTCTACTAGGCTGTCAAAGAAAGCTGAAGATGCATGGCAAAATGACTTATATTTCACTGATAAACAGCACTGAGGATTTACAAACAATATTTAATGAATTAATGTATTTTTTCAAGGTCTTTCTGATTTTTTTACAGCTACAGTTTTTAACAGTATTTTTAGTATTTGAATAATAACAGAAACTGATTCTCTTGAAAATATTCTTCCATCAACTTTTTTTGGTCTCACTTTGCCTTATATCATTTCAACATTATTAACTAAATATATCTAGCTAAGATAAGCTTTTACTTCTGTTTTTGCATGGTAGTTGTTTCAATAACAGATATGCTACCTTTGCAAAATTCAATAGAGAACAACTAGCTTTTGCGAAACTCTTTCACGAATATTGCCCTGACTTTGGTAAACTGCATGATTATAGATGTTTCAGATTGATCTTATTCTGCTACAGTTCAGCAAAAAAGTATTACGACAAACTTTCAAAATATTCTCAGCAATTATCGTCAGTATTGTTGTCTCAGGTCAATATCAGGTACTATATTGTATACAGTCAATGGAATAAGCATTGTACTCTATTGACTTTAAAATGTATTTGTTTTGCTTCTCTTATGTGAATGGAGGTAGCAAACCGTGTGCTGCCTTTTAAACAGATCAAACCACTTGAGCCAGTATTGTTTATGCTTCAGTTTCAGTCCAGACAGACTACAGCTGAACGCTGAGCAGAAAAATTCTCATTAAAAGACCACTTCTCCTCCCCCTTTTGCGTTTCCCTTGGGATATCTATCAGCTCTGTGCAGCAGTCTGTGTGGGCTTCACTGCCTATATCACAAGACCAACTTTTATTAAATTCTGCTTTATCACTTGAGCTTCCAGACCCAGCATGAAAATGAAAGCAGAGGTAGCAATATTGCTTGGTCACACATTCCAACAACTTAGCTCAGTTTTACTTGAAAGTAAATTTTAAAAGCCACCAAGACTTTCAAAGACAAACGTTCTACCTTTCAAAAATACCTCTCCCATACATGGTGGCTAAATCTAATTGTGTTTCCTTTGGACAAGCCAAACTAAAACCAAGAGTGGCTTCTGTTCTTCCTGTTCTCCAGCACTTTAAAACTGATTCTTAACAGGAATTTTAAACAGAGAGCTGGTATTTTATACCTGCCATTTTGGTTGAATAATTATTTTTCCTAACTAATATTGTAGTGCATATAATTATTGGGATGGCAAGCAGATCATGCTCTGCATAGACCATGCTGGTTCAGCCTGAATTTTGGCTCCATAAAGCCAGATGTTTATGTGAAACTGTAATTCTTTCTGAAAGTCACCAGGATGCAATGCAAATAGTGAAAATCTGTACCAGGTCCTGACCATATCAAAATGTCAGATAGAAGCTTCAGATGCTTTTATCTAGCTCTGAAGTGTGGTTCCTAAAATATTTCATGCTAGAGAAATCAAGCTAATAGCCCAGTCATTTCATCAGTTGAATTTAGCAGCAGTCAAGTAGAAAATTAAAATAAGCTAAGTTTGAGAATCCTCCTGAGGTCAGGTACTATTTGGGTCAAGTTCATTTCAACACATTCACTGTTAATTTTTATTTCAGGTTATTCAGACTATCACTGCAACTGACAAAGATAACTCTGCAAATGGGGCAAGATTCCATTTTTCCCTTGATGAAGGGCTTTCTTTGAATCCCAACTTTACTCTAAGGGACAATGAAGGTAAATTAAACACACAAATTTCAAAGAAATGGGTCTCTGTTTTGTCTGGGATGTCTCACTGAACTGAAAAATTTCCTTGTGTTTCTTGACAGAAGGGGAAAACTGTAATCTGTCATCACTGAACTGGGTGATATCAAGGACATGGTGTATACAACATATTGCAAACTATGAAAAATCAGATATTGCATTTTATTTTTATATTCCATTTTATTTTAGCATTTATACTTCATACATTCAGGAATGTTTTTAAAAAGTGGATTAATGGAAAAGGTATTGGCAGTTTGGTCTACTTCTACGTGAATAGCACTGAATGTGTACTGTCAAAGTTATTGCCTGTTATTGCTTAAAGGACAAAATAAGAATTTAAGTGACATAAAAAGTCGAATTCATGCTTACTTTTGCAGATATGATACCAAGAGCAGGTCCTTCAGTGCCTTCTGAATGATAGTGTATCACTTCATGCCCTTCCTAACAAAGTGTGTCTAAAAAGTACAATCAGAACTTCACAGCAGATAGGCCCAGAAGGAAAAGGGCCTTCAGAGTCACTCAGCCCAAGTGTTTCTGAACATTTCTCAAAACAAAAAACCATCCAGCCTTTCCAAAAAACCCCAAATCAGCCTTACTCTTTGTTGAGTATCGCCTCATGTTTTCCATTATGCAACCTGATGAAAATGAGAGTAAACTTTAAATGCTTGTCTGTAGCTTTTGTCTTGAGCTTTTATGTATGTGTGTATTGTGTGCTTTTGTTTGTATCCATATGTGGAAGTGTGGAGGGTGTATGTAGCTTTATTTTACGGTCGTATTTTTGCAGTAGTACCGTGGAATACCTTCTGAGATCTTACACATCACTACTCATCTGTAATGATTGAGAAGCATTAACTCCATCATTGGTACATATGGTACATACAGTGATGTTTAAACTATATTCTTTACAGCTATTTCTTATCTGTTTATAAAGCCTTTCAGGGAAGGAGACTGCATAATCTTCCTAAAGAATCCGTTCCAATGTTTATATTTACAGCAGAAAAAAAAAAAAAAATCAAGTTATGCTATTTGTTTGGACTAGATTCACGGCCCTCATATTGTGATTCCAAAAGAGATCAATCCACTATCCATCAATATTTAAAAAAAAACCTAACAATATTTGAAGGACTAATTCATATATTAAAAATATTCCTTAAGTGATGACTCCAGCCCTTTCCCAGATTAATACATCAATTCCACTCAGATTGTGATGGAGCATTATAGCAAAAGTCAGAGGGCTGTTCTGAAATAAAGGAAGTGTACTGTTGTGTATTTTTGTATTTGAGTCTAAAATTCATATAAAATAATTGAGTATTGGACTGTGATCTCATGTGGGAGATGATGACCATGTTCATTTCAGTGCAAGATGCTTATATAAAGATGTGCTTTTGAATAACTCTTAAAATTGTAGTTCATGATGAAGTAGATATTTTATGGTTTTGAACATATTTCAGTCAGGATCTGTACTATATGTGTTTATTACCAGTGGAAAATGCTGTGTGTGGAAAATGCTTTAAGGATTGCATATCAACATAAGTTATTTACCTACACAGATTTATAAGAGGGTGAGAACTTTTCATAAATATCTAATGCAGCAGTGTCATGCTTTGGATATAAGTATGCAGCAATAAGTATTTGCTGCTTTCTTGTTACCTCCTCAAGAGCATTGAGGAATGACTTTACCACCAACGGCAGAAAGCAGTGTTTGGACTATCCCAAACTGGATTTGGCAGGGGGGAGTAGGGGAAGGAACTGAAAAAGGTGTCCTTTATGGTAAAGGCCTGTTGTGCATTATGTTTGTATTTCACTTAAGGAGATACAAAAAGTAAGTATGAACTTCCTGTAGCATCTTGCATAAAACATCTACAGATACAGAGACTCCAGAAATGCAATTTTCAATTTGCCTGTATAATTAACACAATGTCAGTTTAACTCGAGTCATGGCCCTTTATTGGGACCTTTTCTTTGTGATACAATGTCTATGTAACAGTGAAACACTGATAAAGTGCATTGACAATATCCAGTTATCTATCATTTACGACTTTCATATTTACTATCTATTCCTACTCAGAAATGGAATTTCTGTTGCTTTCTGTACTAGGAAATAGCTGAGAGATGGTGGGCAGAAGAGGCTTTTCTGATGTCTTTGACAAGTTTGCACTTTTGAAAACTCATATTTTTGAGCATCAGCCGTTAAAAAGAATCAGAATGCTCTTAACACAAGATAGCTGTTATTTTAACTCTGGATTTAATCATTCTATAAAGGCTGGCATCCCTGGAGGGTTTTATTTGTTTGTTTGTTATGTTTTTTAAATAAAAAACTGCAGCAATTACCTTAAGAGAGTTTTCAGTAATGTTTTGCAGAATGATAAAAACCAAAATCTTGATATCACATTGAAAGTGGTAGCTGTACCTGTCACTGCAAAGCTATATTTCTCTTGCCGTCATCTCTGGATCCAGTCATCCTCTCCTTTTATTTCTTCAGGACAAAGGTTTAATTTCACAAAAAATCTCAGTAGACATTTTCTTCCCTTGTTTTCATAACCCAGAATAACAGAATTCTGATCTTTGAGCCCAAATACACTATTGTATGAATGTTCCCCTACTCCATTGTCATCAGTAGAGCTACAAGATCAAAAGACTCTACAGCAGTGAATGGGATCTTTAAATATTTACACTTATATCTATGCACTTTGACTGAAATCTAGAGGACTTGCACAATCATAAGATTTTGTAGTTTGTCCCTACCTACCTGTACAGACTGTAGCAATATACAGTCTCAGCCTGTGTATGATTCAGGTCAATAATATTCTGTGGCTTCAGCAGAGAAAATAGATATTAAAGCATCAGTTCAGATAACTGATCATATGACCAGTTAAACTTTTACCTCTTGGGCCTGAAGTCTTGCCTTTACTCAGTAACAATCCACACTGTTAAACTCCAGCCTTTGAATATGCACCCTCATAATGCAGAGCTTAAAACCCTCAGGGAAACATAGGTCAGGAGACAGCTGCAGGGCTACACCAAATATGCAGTCTAGCAGAACCTAGGAGTTGCTTGGATCACCTGCTGGATTCTGTTGGTGTTTACAATTTTCATTTAAAAAAAAAATGGAAAAGACAGAATATGTTACCTTCTCCCCTACTGACTGGATGCTTAAGCTACAGTAGATCCTTTGTTGATATTTTAAGTTTTTTATATGCTGACAAAATAGTCTTCAGACAGAGTAAATGCTTAAGAATATGAACAAGAGGACAGTCAACAAAATGATGCAGTATATCTACACATGTAAGCAAGACAGAACAAGGGCTGCAATAGAATTTCTTTGCTATACAAAGAAAACACATTGTTGTAACAATTTCCTGCAATTTTAGAGAGAATACCTGGAGAAGATGCCTTTTTGTTTCAGAATTGTACTTAATGGAGGCTTTTTTAATTAAACAGGGCTGTTTACAATTTATTCTGTTCAGAAAAATGTCACAATTTCTATTACAACGTGGGTAGCCAAATACTTTTTCAAGTATTTGGAGGTGCTTTTATGTTGCCGTTCAGATGTTACATAACTCAGTTCATTGTTGTCTGTGTTCTTTGTTTTTTAGGAAGTTATCACAGATAATTTTTTAATGCTTTTTTCACTTGTGTGTAATATCTTAAATTTACACTTTTTGCCTAATAAGAAATATCTGCTTTTGATGTCCCATTAAAAATCTGCCAGGGCAGTATGGGACTAAAACCACTTTCTGTTGGGGAATCAGAGGAAATATGAAAGAACTTCTTCACATTAGAACTGTTTTGAAGTACTGAATTTTAAAAATATACCTTTTCTTATCCTGGAAGAATCAAAGTACTTTTCCAGATGCTGAAAGACTGGTTGATATACTTGTCAAAATTTGTTAGTTTGATGGAAAATGCATGTGAGCATATGTTACTGTTATGATATACCTAACCTTTAATATGTAAACACATACATTTGCATAGTGTCTCTCTTTCTCTCTCTCTGAGTATAAAAAAATCATTCCTTCTTTCTGCCTATTTTGTTACCTACTAGAGACCTCTTTCAGAAGTTCAACAACACTTTTCAGGGGGCTGGCAAAAGATTTAACCCTCAGAGAACAGTTCACTTAGGTGCAAGAGAACATCTATGATTTTTATGCACTTACAAAGCACTGTTTTGCTGGTGGTATTTTATGTCACAAGATATATAGTCTACCATGGATTCCTCAATGGGTATTGTAAATTTCCTGGACAATAAGGGTTTGCGCAGAGACTGTGCACATTCACCCAATGCCACCAATAAGATTTGTACATTCTCTTACTTTAATAAATTGAGACTGCCGACTTCTGAAAGTAGACAAAGTTTACCTTACTTTCAAGGAAGAACAGCTCCCTAGAGAATGCTTAGCATTTGTTCTCCTCTCCTTTTATTTCTTCAGGCCAAAGGTTTCATTTCACAAAAATATTTGCAGTTTTATTTTTCCCCTCTGTCCACTTTTCTCAAAGATCTGGCCTTTTGAAAATTGCCCAGTGATGGAGAATATTCTGGAGTTGGAACAAAGGTAGGTCATGTTTTTCTGATACTATCCCTTTGGAGATTCCTTTTTCTTAATGTTATGCCACATGATACTTTAAAACCCACAGTAGAGACCTGTTTTTCTATAAAATCTGGAGCACAATGAATTCAGTGGCATTTGTATAAAATGAAATTTGTAATGTGTTCATCCACCCATGCCTGTGATGCAAATTAACATTTTTCCTGTGTCACAAATCAAAAAGGAGTAAAAAAAAAAAAAAAGATCAGTTTTACTTGGCATTGCTGTTATTTAGGAAGAGAGCAACTTCCAGAGAGTAATTCATCCTACCCCAGCGTGAAATCCCTTGCAGAAGTTTCTGTATATCTGTTTTTCCCTGATATGTGAAAAATTCTTACCTCCAACCATATTGCACAAGACATCTGTAGCAGGCCAGTGAACTGACTTTAGAGCTTTAAAGTTGCAAATAAGCATGCCAGATACCAGACGATGTCTTAGTTGCTCTAGAGCATCTGAAGTGGCATTGAAAAAGATTACATTGAAATCCCCGCTTTGCAACCCAACATGAGTGGGAAACAGCTACATATTTCCTGCCTTCATTTACATCAAAGCGACGATTGCTCTCGTTATGTAGTATTGCAAGTTACTACTGCCATTCCATGAAATATCATCCTGTAAAGAAGACAAGTTGTAACTTGACAGAAATGGTATCTGAAAAAGTGCAAAGTCAGCTTTATACAAGGTGACTGTAAGTACAGTCCATAGAAGTGCTGTTACTGTAAACGTGTTGCATGTCTGAGCAGATATTATCACTGAGTCAACATCTGAAAGTCAAAAAGGAATTCTACCACAAGTATAAAGGAGAGAAAACCAGGACTAGCTATCATAGAGGGAGATATTTTTCTTCTTCGGGTGTCTGAACATCTTTGATCATTGTTTTATTTTAAAAAGTTGGATCTAAGATTGATCAGCTAGGTAAGTTAGTGCATAGTGTATAGGTTCTTTATGCATGTCTTTTCAGTGCTGCTACCTGTTGGTGTTTCACAAACCAACCCATAGCAAATAACCATGTTTCAGGCCCCAAAAGTCTTATATGTTGCTTTTCATTGTTGCTACCGACTGAACTAGAAATTGGTAGTAGCTTTTTGCCCATTGGCAATAGCTTTGAAACAAGCACAAAATAAAAATAAAAAAAATTACAAGAGTTATCAGTAAGGAAATGAAAGAGAAATGCCTATCGATATAGTCCCACATAAACAAATTAACTGCTCTAACTTTAGAAATACAAGAAATGCAAATCATTCCAATATATTTTCTTTGGTTTTAATTAGTTATGACTTCTCCGAAAATTTATAGAAGTTGAACTGCTGATATAAGCAGAGCTGAAAATTAAAACACGCCTTAAGCTATAAACAGATTTTTACTCTCTTTTTTTTTACTTCCATTTCTCTTGTGTCTGCCTGTAATGTATAATGTCAAAGGAATTCTCAAATTGTGAATAATAAATGAGTATTCTCCAAATTGCTCCAGTAGTCACCTTCCATGGTGTTATCACTGTATCTCAGCTTCCTTGATTTTCCTGTGACCTCCTTTCTTTTCTTAGTTCAGAAGCTTAATCCAAAAAGGTAGAGATGATGGAAAGAGGAATGTGATAACAGCCTTGTATACAGTGTGCAGTCTGGCTTAATAAACTACCACATCTTCCAAGTGTGAAGAGCTGATGCACAATTTCCCATATGTAACTTCAGATCCACTTGAGATGAATCTTAAATTCTAATTGCCATGTTTGTAAAGCACAGCCCAAATTTTAGAAAGTTTAGATCATGAAATGAGACAATTCCACAAGGAATCAGATAAATCTTTCTTTCCCTATGTTGGCGTTGTTAATTTTCCTTAGAAGTCAGCCCTTTCACCTCCAGTGAGTCTTGGTTCTTATCATACTTCTCAGGGGTGAAGTTCACAGTTTAAATCTATTGAGATAAAAAGATCTTTCCTTCCAGGTCTAGAAGAATCAGATCTGTAGTTCTCATCATCCTAGTGCTATTGCTGCTATTCTATACACTTCTCTTCCCTGTCTATATGCTGTATCTGTTTTCAGGTATCAAAGCAATTTCTCAATCCATGACTCCTCCCTTTCAAACTAGCTTTGTTGATATAACTTTTTTTTTAATTATTTTTTGTTTCCCTCAGTAAATGCTTTCCTAGGTCATCAGTGTCTGTCTTCATACTTGGCTGCCTGTAGCTTTTACAGTGTGGGGGATTTTTTTGTTTCATGATAAGATTCTTCTCTTAAAAGTTGCTGTCTTTCTGGTTCTTCTCTCAATGGGTCCTCCAGCAGTTTTTGATAAGGAATGTAAACAATTAAAACATGGAAGCTTTGAACATCAGAATAGCTGTCAGGATGCATTTGTTACTGCAGTTTGGCTAAACTTTTAGTGTCTATTAATTTTGTTGATATACCTTTACATAGGATTGTCCTCAAGAATAGAGCGCTGAATGGAACATTAGAGACATGATTTCTGTATTAAGCCAATGTCATTAGCTTTGGCCATTTTCCACTATCCGTGATTCTCAGTGATCTTCTGAAAATCAGTTCTTAGGTGCAGTTTCCTTCTCTGTAAGAATGTTAGAGATCTCATTGGTAAAGCATTCTAAAAGATTTAATGAGAAAGAAAAGTATGTGAGAGCTGAGTTATTTTACAGCATTTTATTTATATGTACACAAAGGCATGTGCTAAGTTACTATATGTAACTCTGTAATAGTGGGAGTAATAGTGAGAATTAACACCTCTGATGATACTGGGAACAGAAAATTTCCATGCCAGTGCCCAAATGATTACAATGTGTGAAACTGCATTGAAGGAAAAGCTTTACAATGTTTCTTTGAGAATGCTTATAATTGTGTTGGTTGTTACAGAATCTCCTGGGTATATGTCATATTGCATCTGCTTCTACAGAAATCTAGTTATTACTCAAGAGAATGCAAATAACGTGAATTCACCATAGTAAATTTTTGAAATTAAAAATTTGATTCTGGCTCCTTTGCCTAAAATTGTGTCTTATACTAATATTTAATTCTATGATGCTAATGATACGACAAAAACAATTTAATATTGAAAGAAGAAATATTAAAAGAAAAAATATCTTTTTTTTCAATTTGTATTTATTTTGTGTAGTATAAAAATGTCAGTTCTTTGTTTGGCAAGACCTTCCACCCCAGAGAAACATGGTTTAATTATAGTTTTCAGATTATTTGAATTGTCTAGTTTGTCCATGTTGTCATTTTGGTCTTCTATTTTTGTTTTTCTCACAGTTTTTATTTATTTTCCTCACAATTTTTCTCCCATCTGTCCACAGTTATCCATATAGCATACATGCTCACATCTCAATGCTCTTTCCTTTAATTCTTTGCCAATAGTCTCTCTGCTTAAATCCTTTCATTACTGCTAGATTCCTGCTCAGGATTCCTCACTTTTTCTTCATTATATTTGGTCTCTGATGCTTTTCTTTTCAGCCCACATTTTCATCACTGCTTCTGTAGCTATATGGTGATACTGCATCATTCACTGTTTTTTTTTAGATTTATACCAGAGGATGGGAGGAGGAGGTTATGCTTTCCTGCTCAGATTTGAATACTAGGCTTTCTTTGGTTATAGGTCCAGGAAGATTCACATGGACAAAATTTTGTAGGATTTTCTTACTTATATGGACAACGAAGCTTAACTGAAGTGTTTGGGTCTTATAGATACCACAATAGAAACATAGTATTAAGCAGAATTGAAAGACTGTTTTTTTATTGGTAATAACACTTGCTGTCACCTTTTGGATTTAGCAGTATAACATCTGAGAATTTTTTCTCTTAGGATGAGAGACATGGCAGATGTTAATATTAATGCTTAGCTCATGGATATAATGTCACTTACTACCAATAGGGAATTACATTTCAAGCTGAGTCCTTGAACATATCCTTAGGTTTCTAAGGCATTATTTCTGGATAACCTTGTTGTATGATTGTCATTATTTGTTGTAACTTGAAATATAATTCCTCTTAGAACTGTCACTTCTTTAAAATTGCTTTCTCTTTCAGTTGATAAGTACATGTGCTAAAAAGTGCATATGGGAGTGTTGCACTTCTCTAATGACTTCAGTGAGATTTCTAGGTGACCACTCAGATTTTAGTTTGTTGTGGTAATATTGGTGCTGCGGGAAAAAAGAACAGCATCCCACAGAGTAAGACAGGACTGTGACTGTTTTCTTGCAATGAAGCTTAATAACACAGACTGTGTACATTACATAGCACTTGGCCTTGTAGCTTCTCTGGACCCTGTGTAGTACCCAGTGGAGCTGAGATTTCATTATTGTGTGTTTTTTTCTCTTCTGAGTTTATGAAATAATGTGAAAGTTGCATTGCAGCACAACAAAGCAATGTTACCATGTCATGAAAGGAAGTTATGTGCTGCAGACTGTGTAGCACAAGGCAGTTTAGGGATGCTTAAGGATCCACAGGCTGTTGGAGTAATATTGAAGCACTGTGTAAAATGGGAGGAGACAAACCTGGTGCACTCTTGTCCATACTGTCTGCTGGGAAGGGTCCCTGGTGTATGTTAGTAACTCTGACTGTGGCTGGGTTTTATGTGAGAGAGTCCTAGTTGGCCCAGATCAATAAAATACCAGGGACAGTTCTAAAATTTAGCAGCATGAACATTTGGTGTTCCAGAGATCATACTTGTTCCCTGGTCTTGTTTTGTTTAATAACCTGCAACTGCAGGAGATAAAAAGAGACATTGTTAGAGAGGAGCTCTGCTAATAATCTGTAACAAGTTGCATTTCAAGGAAGCAAAGCAATTCTAAGTTGGAATCTGAACAACTAGAAAGTCAGTGGAGTTTTCATGCATATGGAGGAGGTGATGATGAAGCTTTCTTCTGAATGTAGAAAGGCAGAAGCAGCAGTCATCACCTTATATATATACTGCGAACATTAACTTCTTTTTATGCAAAATATGTATTCATTTGAAGTTCCCTACTAATCACAGATATGTGTGTTTATTTCTGCTCTTGGGCTGTATCTAGAGCTCAATCTGCAACTGCTTTGGCAGCTGACAGGCAGACCAGCTGAAGGTCATTTTGTATTCTATGGTGGTTTCCCTCTTTGAACCACTGAAGATTTTATCTGTGTCCTCCAGCAATATTAGGAAAGTTGAGAATGACAGTCTAGCACAAAAAAATGAGTGGCAAATGGGAAATATATTTAAAAATAAGCAAGTGAAAGCTTTTTATGCAACATTATGTAGCAGAAAGATAAAACAGCTGCTTACCCCCTGATTATATGAATATATGTGCTGAAAAATTAAAAGATATGCAGGCAGTCTACATATTTGTAATATGTGTTCAATAAGATTGCTTGGTTTAGGAGTATTTTAAAATAGATTACTGAGATTGTTCATGTACTGCATTTAAATAAAAGTAAAAGACCATACATGTCTTAAAGAATAAGCTGGTCCAAATTTGTAAAATAAGACTTGGGACTTCTCTGTATATCTTAGAAATAGACAAGCAGAACCTAGTAAAGCCTCCACGGGTAGGTCTAGTCTGTAATTATGGTCTTAAGGCCACTGCTCAGTCTGCTTTAGGGGAGAGTTTTATTTATACAATAAATGCAATCTGAATTTCAGGGATATCAAACTTGATTTCTTCAATCAGTTGACTCAATTATAACACAGAACACTTGGTTCCCTTTTCTAGTTGCAGAATAATGTGGAAATCATTTATTTCTTAACAATAAGATAACGAAAAAAATCAGCATTAATGAGAATACCAGAATATGTTTTCATACGGTTTCACAAGCCCAGATTAAGCAATAAGGAGAAGAGTTAAAGTTTAACAGAGTTTTTCTAAATATGAAAGAAATATTTCTGCATGTCATATGCTATAGATATATAGGAATCTTCCACAACCCTATATCAGAAGAAAATATTGATTTACTATATATCTTTTAATCACCTCTGTGTTGCATTTCTTCTGCAGGGTTATTGAAAACACTTTTTTATTTTGCGTGTGTGTAGTAAGTAACTTCATAGAAAAGAGTTATCATAGGTATTTTATAATCTCTATGGAAATATAATTTCCACAACGTGATGATCTTACTCTGTGTCAGATTTTTTCAGATGAAAGAATTATCTGTTCACCTCATTCTGGTTTCAATAGGTTGCTGTAAATGGAATGAATATAAATTGTATTATAAGTGGCTGGTGTCATGCCTCTAAAGAGGAAGTTGGCATGAATCTTGGGATTCAGTCATCAAAAGTATACCTTGACATGAATAAGTAGAACAGGACTTCAAGGCCTGATGCAAATAAGTAAATTAATACAAAACATATTTTGCACCCACTGCGAGCAAGAACAATACTTAATACAACAAACTCACCATGCTGGAGATTTTCGAGAAGATAAGTAGGGAGGGTGGAGAAGAAAAGCTAATGAATTTTAATGCAGTGGAACCTGATGCTCGGTTCTTGGCTCAGTAGCAAGGGTATCGCTTCCCACTTCAAATATATTTCTTGTGTGAAACCTGTTACCAAATATATTATGTTATGATATGCTGATGTGGGGCTATACTACCAGTTTTTCTCAGTACCACTTATCACTGTGATAAGTGAGTTAAAAAGAATGTTTTAAAATTTGGCACAGAGCTCGACAGAAGATGTGGCATGAAGAGTAGTCATCTGGTAAACAGTTTGTATCAACTTTAAACAAAAAATTTAACTTCTCCATTCAAATATGCATGTAGAAAGTAATCAGTCCTACGGGCTAAAATATGCCACACTAGCTGTATTGTTGCACTAGATTTTCAAGAAGTGCCACAGACTTCATTTTTCCATAGATTATGATAAACGCATATAATGCTGTACCTACAGCGTTAAGGAAATAGAAGAAATTTTCTGGTTTGTTAAGAATAGGAAGAAGAAACCCAGCAGACTTATTTTTGCACTTGTAACCCCTGTGTTGTTAAAAAATTCCAAACCCACAATCCCACAATTTGAAAACTGTGTGACCGTTAATCATGGACAAACAGTACAAGAGGAAAGCTCTTTTCTTCCAACTTCTCTTCCTATTTCTCAGTCCCCATCTCTCTCTCCACAACTGCTCATTTCTCTGATTTCTCACTGTCTCCAATTTTGTTTGATTTATCTATGGGCTCTTATTCAGGGGCCAGTACTTTTACAGTGGTGGCAACAAATTAAATTTTACACATATGAATATAAGATATATCTATCTATTACCATAGCATTTCTTCCCCTTCACTCTCTCTATGCCCCTTAATTTCTTGGAATTAAAGGGATATGGGTAGCATCTTACTAATCTAATTAGTGCCTGTGAATGCTCTTGCAATGTGTGTGTAATAAGCATTACTATTTTCATTGACTGTAATATATGCCAGATGAACCTGTAGGTAACATAGTAGTGACAAAATCTTACATCACATCTCCCCTTTGCTTACTTACCTTTAACCTCCACCAGTTTAGCATATATAATACCTATTCTTTTCCCCTTCCTTTCCCTCTTCCCTTCTTCCTCCTGACCTCTCCACAGCATGGGTCTTTGGCCATTGTTTTCTGCTTCGCTGTTTTCAAATGTTTTCTGAAAGCTCACTTGATCTCTAAAACCTGTCACAAATAGTAAAACATGAAAGTCTTATTTTAACTTTTACTAAAGAACATTTAACATTCTTCTGAGAATCAAGAGAATTTTATGTTGTGGATGAATTCCGCCACAGATATTCTCAGAATTCCAGGTATTTACATTTACAAGTGTCCATATACTACCAACAGCATAACATGGGATTAGAACGCTTGCAAACTGGGCCCAAAATGTTTGTCAAAGTTCATTTGTTCATTTAGACTCTAAGAAAAGTGCATTAAATAATCTTGTTTATGTATTGCTAAATACTTTCCCCTGCCTCCTCTTTTGCCTTCATCGGCCACAAATCCTGCCTGACAAATTTTAACTCTAGATTGTGCATTTTCACAGATTAGGACTGTCTAGTTTTAAGATGCCCCATGCTTCTACTCGATGGGAAACAAACAGTCAATAACATTTTTCATTTTTTGTTTCATTAAAATGATATTCTGGTTTTGATATTGTAGATAATACAGCCAGTATCCTGACAAGACGGAGGAGATACAGTCGAACCACTCAGGATATCTATTACCTCCCAGTTTTGATTTCTGATGGTGGAGTGCCCCCTCTCAGCAGCAGCAGTACTCTCACAATTAGGGTTTGTGCATGTGAGAGAGATGGACGTGTAAGAACTTGTCATGCTGAAGCTTTCCTCTCCTCGGCTGGCTTGAGCACAGGAGCTTTAATCGCAATCCTGCTCTGTGTTGTAATTCTTCTTGGTAAGCCATTTTCAGTATTAAGTAATGCTGTCCTTCCACTGGATCTCTGAGCGTGACAGGGCAGAAATTTCTAATATGATATGTTTTTGAACCAGAGGCTGCCTGGTAGTAGGAGGTAATTAGAAACACATAGCTGTGATTAGGGAGGAAAAGTTCAGCTAAAATTAATAGGGAAAGATGCCTTTAAAGTACATTTATATCTTGAATCCACTAGAAATTATTTTTCAGAGGTTATCAAGTAATTAGCACTGCAGATATTTTTGCTGTAATTTGGAAAGATTTCAAAAAGCCACTGACTCTAATTCCATGTCTAGAACAGTGTGAAAAATGGTAGAAAAGAGATGAGGAAAACTTTTTGAAATGCATTACACTGTAAGAAGCACCATTAGCACTCTACAAAAGCCAGTTCTTAATGTGGGATAAGCTGATAGCAATGCACAGCATAATCCACAGGGCAAGGGATATATGAGACTATAAGATGACTCCATTAGATAAATGCCATTGAAAGTGCATTTTTTTTTTTTTTTCCCACTAGGTCAATTTGAATGTTACCCATTATTTTTTTGGGTTTTTTTTCCTGGCAGAAGCACAACTTGCTGAGTACATACCTATGTACTACTCGTGCCTTTCTGCATTCTTATAGAGACAGCAAGATATAATGGGAATTGCAGCATGACCGCACATAGGAGATTTTGAGGATTTTTTTCCAAAGGCTTTACATTGTCTAAAGACTACTTTCCTCACAGCTTACTTCAAAACTTCCTTGTCAGAAAGCTCTTTTAAAATGTATATTAATACATTTCATTTATCAAGTTATATTTTATCATACAAGACTGAATATTCGCAAGAGAAAAAATAAACCTTTTACATTTTAAATGAAGCACTGAAAGCCCTTAACAATGCTTCTGAAAAACGTCAGCCCTAGTTACTAATTTCTCATTTAACTGAAAGGATGTTATCCCCTTTTATATCCTTTATGAAATCCCTAGTAATCCAACTAGTGGATTTCACTGTTGGCTTAAGAAACCTCAGCAATCCCTGCAAAGAAAATATGCAGCAGAAGAGTGCTCTTTACTGACCCTTTGGAAGACTGGGCTGTATTGGAAGTTTGTAGTTTCAGTACAGCATTATTAATTTTCCCCTTAATTGTGTGGTCTCAGCCTGTTGCACTCTGGCATGTTGCTATGTCAAACACAGCTGTATGGATGTCATGGGTGCTTTCCAAGCATACAGAAACCTATCTTCAGGTACACATTACACAACAAAGGCATTGCTCACTTAGGAATAGAAGTACACTTTTCAGACTGGACAGGTTTGGTGACCCTTTGTTTTAGACACACGCCTGACATAATGATCCCAAATAACAATATTAGCCTGAAAATATTACACCTCTGTATTCATGACATAGTATCTGTTATTTCTTTAGCATATATTTACTTACCTCAGATGTAAACTTTAAACCTACTCTAATATCTGCAGTTTTCTCTTTAGCAATTGTGGTCCTTTTCATCACCCTAAGACGCAGCAAGAAGGAGCCCTTGATCATTTCAGAAGAAGACGTCCGGGAAAATGTTGTGACATATGATGATGAGGGTGGTGGAGAAGAAGACACAGAAGCATTTGACATCACAGCACTGCGGAATCCATCAGCTGCTGAGGAGCTAAAATACCGGAGGGATGTTCGTCCTGAGGTGAAGCCTGTGCCCAGGCATCATCCCTCCTCAAGCCTTGACAGTATAGACGTTCAGGAGTTCATTAAACAAAGACTGGCAGAAGCTGATCTGGACCCTAGTGTGCCCCCGTATGACTCCCTACAGACATATGCCTATGAGGGTCATAGATCAGAAGCTGGATCTATCAGTTCTCTGGATTCAGCCACAACACACTCTGACCAGGATTATAATTACCTTGGAGACTGGGGACCTGAATTCAAGAAGCTAGCTGAACTCTATGGGGAAATAGAATCAGAAAGAACAACTTAGTTGTAATTCCCAGAGCAGAGAAGTTCCTAAACAACTGGAGATATAATGACAACGGTAACAAAAAATGAATACTGTACTTGGAACTGAGCAAGTTGTACGCAGTTACTGTAGAACAAGTGCCCTTTTCATATTTGAAACTGGGTTCTCCAATTGGAAGAAAGTCAAATTTTGAAAAATACAGAAAAAAGAAGCTATTGTCCCTTGTGTATATTTTTTAATTGCTCAATAAAGTCCGTGGTACCGTATCTGTAATAATACCTAAAGTAAAGCCAAGCAATGACATTTTTATTGCAATATGCTTAACACCTTCTAAGCTACAGTAAGTTTATGGTCATGCCTGTTTAGGAAGATAGCTAATGGAGGAGCAAATCTCTTGCAGGTGGTTGTGATGTTGCATTTCTAGCTGTGCTGTAGGCCTTGTGATCCCAATGTGAGGTAGCCAATGGGGTTTACTATCAGTGTGAGAAGTGCTAACAGTCTGTTTCCTTCACAGAAGGGATAAGCCACACCTGTCCTCTTAAATAAATGGTCCTTTGATGATTTAATCTTATTGAATTAGCAGGTTGCATTGAGATGATGTCATTTCATTATGTCCTTCATAATATTTTCATCCATAACCAGCTAACAGAGGGAGGATATCATTAGCTGTTAGCTCAAACATGGCTCTAGCCCATCACTCAAGACCTGTTCTGTTACTGTGTGCTAGAGGAACTGTTGCTTTCAGTGTTGTGCTTTTTCTTTTTGTCTTTTCATGGGAACATCATTCATTTAAATGGAATGGGCCCAAAGTACTCTCTATGCAGCAAAGCAGATGAAGCATAGGCTCTTTCAATAAAAACAACAATGGCAGCACCATTAAACTATGCAGTTGTTTGGTTCACTGTGCTTCACTTATGTCAACAGATGAAGCTTTTCAAGTCTTTTGCTGGTCTGAGTCCAGGAGCTACAACAGTTAGTTTAAAACACAGAGTTCTTAACCATAATGTCTCTCTATTTCTGTGTGTGACTAAAAGCAAAATACAGCTGCTGGTAAGACACTGGGACAGCAAAAATTGAAACAAAAGGAATAAGATGATGTTGCTTTTTTCTTTTTTAGTTCAATCTACTGGTATTTAATTTCCCTTAGAGTAATTTCTATCTAAGCAGAGAAAGCTTTTTTTCTCCCTATTTCAAACATCATGAGAACAGGAACATTTTAAGTCAGTGGAGGAAGAAAAAATTAAAATGTATCATTATTGTGGTTCCTATGTATTAAATAAGTTGACTTCTTATTTAGTAACTTTTTAGCGTTGCAGAACTGCTACACAGTTCTGCTTAACATTGCAGGCTGCTTAACGCCTAATCCAGGAGATTCTCATGTTTTCCTTTGTTTGTTTGAAACTTTAACCTTTTGTTTGTCTTTCTTGTGATAATACTGTGAGAGAACCAGGAGCTCATAATATCCCATGAAAAATTATGACCTATAATGCTCACCATCTATTACAACTTTCTGCTTCTAAGAAAACCGTAGCTCAGCTTAGGGAAGTGGACTTCTTGCAATATGCGTTTGATAGGGAAACTATACAGAGCAGAAGCTGTGTACTTTTTTTTTTTTTACTCTCTGGGCTGGTGTGGAGACTGATGCAGATGCGTGCACTCCACTAGATTCCTCCCTTTGTGTTTTAGGTGCCACTTACATTCAGCTTAGTATAGAAGGGTCTGTCTTGCTGACCTACTGTGGGCCACACAGGTGAACCAGATTATTAAGCCTTCCTTTCTTTACTGTATAGTTGGGTAGGTCCTAGATATGACTGAAACTTCTGATCAGCTCTGCTTTGAGGATTTTTTTTTTTTTTTTTTTTTAAATGCACAACTACATCCTGAGATGTAGTTGACTGCTTTTGGTTTAAACACCCTTCTGGAAAAATTAGCAAGCAGCTTTGTAAGAAACTTTTCAAACTCTAAAAAATATTAGTTGCACTGTAGTCACAGAATTGGTTTTTACTACACTGTTTAATTTGCCACTTGAAAACTGTAACATTTCCCTTTCTGTCAACATCTGAACCCACGAGGCAATTTAGAGGGCAAAAAACCCCAAACCCTACAATGTTCTGATGAAGATTTGAAAGTACTTTAATAATCTGTGTTCAGATTTATTTTTTTTTTTTTTTTATTTTTACCAAATACAGAATCTTCTAGAAATGCATTTAAGGAGAGATTCTCATTATAGAGTAGAGTTAAACATATGTTTTAATTCAGTAAGAGTTATACTCAATTTGAGAATGGTTCATGTATTGTCTTTTTTTTGGGGTAGAGTTAAGATATGTTTCAGTTTTGTCCCAAATGAAGCAATAGTGCAGGATTTTATGAGGAGGAATTTTCCTTTGATTTAGATCATACTTGCTTTATGCTAACATCTAAGTTTTTATATTGTATAAGTAGAGTGCTAAGAAGAAAATTTTTCAGCATTAGTAGTACCATGGGCCATAATACTTTGCACCACATCTGCATAAAAACTGCATTCATTGTTGTATTATAGTTTTGAGAATCAGGTATTAGTTATGTTTATGTCTGTTCCCTCTGGCCCTACACAGAAGCAGGGAAAATCAATTGTATTTTGTGCTTTAAGCAGTGTTCCCACCATTGTTTTCTTTTTATTTGCATCATAGAACATTCAGGCTTAAAGCCAACAGAAGTGCAGTGACATAAACAAGTAATCACTCCTTACACTCATGTTCTGATTAAGTTAATGAGAGAAGGAGGTTATAACTCAGAGAAAGAAGAGTCCCCTTTTCACCATTCCTGATGCTCTCTTTGCTGCTGTACGTGCATTGTACCCACAGCCCCAGGAATTCTGAATCCTTTAAAACTCTGCAGGTTATTGAGACGCTGCTTCAGTGATGCTGCGGTGTGTCCCATTTGATATGTCCTATCCACAGTGATGGCCAAATGTGCTTTTATATCATGATACGTCTGCATGATTTCTATGCTTAATGTTTTTTACTCAAATACACATCGCAGTGCTGTGTTGTTTGCATGACAAATAGCAGAATATTAAATCTTCAGGGCCACAGAAAAGGCCTCATGGTGCAGGTTTACAGGTTTACAGGTTTACAGATTACTTTCCTGATCCCACAAATTTTTCCATTGGTCCTTTGTGTTCTAGAAACAAATTTAAACTATACTTGGGAATTTCTATGTTAACATTGATTAAACTGGAAGAAAATTAACACTGTATGCCATGGAGAGCATGATCATTTTGTAGCATTACTGATTTAAACAAAGTATACATTCAGTGAAAGTACCATGGGAAAGTCTTTCCTAGTTTATGGTTAAGTCTGATCGTATAGACTTTGCTTAAAGCTTTCACGGACCTTTTGCGTACTCATATTCTCAAATATCTTCCTATTAGCCTAAATAGTAATCCTGTTGCCTCTTAACAACTAAATGCTGAAAACTGTCAGTTTTACTTAAACTGGAAGATAATGAGTGGAGTTAAATGGCACATACAAAGTGGTGCTTAAGGGCTTTCCGATTTACAATTTTATTTCTGCAACAGCTATTCAACTAATAGTACCATTACACCAAATCAGTTGCATTCCTTCAAACAAACCTTCTTTCTCGTAATGGTAAGGGCACTCAGTATGCTGTTATCTTGACATGTCACCTGAGAAAATGGTCTGTATAAATATTTTACAATATGAAAATATATTGTCAACCTACAAACAGTCAAAAATGTAATTTAATACACTTTAAAGAAAAGGAAGAGACTGAATTCAACTGGCATTAGATTAAGATTCATACATTGAAAACAAATTAATTTGTTTATCAGTGTTACCATTTACTACATACACATATAAGACTGTAAAAGTTGAAAGTAATTTCACTGTTATGCACTTTATTTTTTGCATTCTTCTTAGAAAACCAAAATAATTGTAAACATTTTTGGTTTTGAATTCTAATTGATGCAGTTGTTTAAGTTGTGAATACTGCAAGAAAATGTCTATATGAAAATATTCTCACTGATATTTAAAAGGAATTACAAAATTTCTGTGGTCTAAGGCTTTGTAAAATCATCCTTTAGAAAAATCTAAGTATTAGATCAGCCTGGAATTAACTGAACTCATAGACTCACACAAAGGGTAACAAGGGGAATATTCTAAATGCAGAGAAGAATATGAAATTATGCTGCCTAGGGTTATGTTGTGGTTTATAAAATGCTAAGACCTTGTACTTGCAGTACATACAAATAGCACAGTGCATTATAAGGAACATTAGGAGCGTGTTGCAAGTGTTGGGCCATCCTTATTTTTCCAAAGTCTCCAAAAATATATATATTTTTTTTAACAAGAGTAATGTAAACTATACCTCCTTATGCAAGTGTTACTGATAGAAATTGTTACATTTTCTTTTAATAAACAAAAGGGACAAAATCTTTTATTCGTATTTTTCAAATAAAATATGCTCTTTGCTATGGTGATGGGTTATTGTATTCCTCATCACAACTAGAACGGGTCATTTTCTCTTTACTCCTGTATTTTATACTCACCAAAGAAATATAACTATCTAAAGACACTCTAAGAATCAAATGCTATACAGCAGTATTAATGAGGTCACTGTCAGAAACAGTATGGTAACTTTAACTAGATTTTAATACCCGGTATAGTCACTCAGTTGTGTCACTATTTGAAAGACTCTTACATGATTATGGGTACAGATGGGTAGGGAGAGAGAGAGGGAGACACCGAGAGATACTTTGCAACAGACTGCAGTATAACTGCTAAATGGTTCGTTACTTTTACTTGTGCCCACTATTCTACTCCAACCATCACTGTCTTGAAACTGAAATACAGCGTTATCGGATGAATACATTGTCCATATGAGTAAGTTAGGGAATTGCACATCTATGAATCCAGATTGGTGGTAACAGCTGGGGTTTTATCCTAAGTTGACACAGAATAGAAGAGAAAAAACAGGCAAGGACATTCACAATGATCAAGCTCAGGCATAGGCAAAGCAAGTGCACAGGACTCACTCTTTCTTTCTCAAAGGAATTAACAGGCTTTACCAATAAATTACATCTTAGAAAATACTGATACCATGGCTCACAAGGAACTTGTTTCATGTAAGACCTTCTTTCCCAGACTGACATGAAATTCAAAAAGAAAGCTAAGGTTGATATAAAATGAAAACACAATTTTGTTATAGTACCCTCCTTGCTCTACTTCATTGTCCACAGACAAATTTAGATTGTGTACCACCATACTATGCAATTTCCACATGTGCCTCAACACAGCCCTGGAAACAAATTATTATGGTAAGAAAATCTTTGAAAGACAAATATTATCAGACTGAATCTGAATGAAAGTTCAGGGGAGGAAATAGCAGTTTTGTGGGTTTTGTTTTGGTCCTCATTTGAGGACTTTTAAACTTTCTAAAGAACATTTATAAAGACTTTAGATCATCTTTCATATCTAAGATACATTGAAAGGTGGTTTTTTTTTTGTCTTAGCACAGCTTACTATCATATTATTGTTAAATTAAATTTTAGGTTGCTTGAGGTTCAATACTACTCC
The DNA here is from genome assembly GCF_031877795.1 of Strix aluco. Classification (NCBI taxonomy): domain Eukaryota; kingdom Metazoa; phylum Chordata; class Aves; order Strigiformes; family Strigidae; genus Strix; species Strix aluco. The sequence continues at coordinate 84,180,760 of NC_133931.1, read as the reverse complement.
TATACATGGCAAATGTATTAATTACATTTATGTACAGAGAGTCTTTAAAAGCTAGAAAGCTTTGCTTGTGAGTTTAGTAGACTTCTGTGAGCTTCATGATTCTGTGGAACATTTTTGTGTTGTGTAACTCCTCACAAATCCATCAACACACCTCAACCTTTAATTAATCAAGAAAGTCCTGAAGATCCAACAAACTTTTTCCACACTAGCTGCTTCTAAATTTGGGTTGTTATGGAAGTGCGTGCAATAGAGCATATTATAGCTGGTGGGCAGTCCGTATCTGCAGAAACATCCTCAACTAACAAAGCAACCTTCAAAGGGAAAAAAGACACTGGGATTTGGACTCTTAGAGGATCACAGGGCACATAGAGTTTGAAGGTGTTAGATTCCTAGCGAAGCCTGAACAAAATCAGGATCTGTGGGACCTTCATAGTGGACCTTGTCATCATGCGTGTTCAATGTCCAAATAGTTGGTGAACTCAATGGAAAGCCCAATAAAAGACCATGTAAATAAGTGAACGACTCAAATATCTGAACTGCCATGTCTTCTGCTAGAGTCCTGGATAGGAATGGATCAGTCTTAATGCATTTGCCAGGTTTACAGTTCTGAGGCATGCTGCAGTTCTAACACACACCTTTACCTGCCACATTAACTGTTTTGAAACAAATTAGATTGCTCTCAACTTTATTCTGAAGACTGTACATTGTTTACTTAAAATCTGAATTAATACCCATGTTCCATGTTTAAAAGTAATTCTTCCCTGTATCTTCTGGAATTGATTTGGGGACAAAGCATCTACAAATAAAATTCAACCCTGTTTTGAAGTCTCAAGCACAACATATCTAACAACCAATTTAATTATAGGATTTGGGTTGGGCAAAAATCAAATACTGGTTGTGTACAAAAGGTAACGTTCACTCTTAGTAAGCAAACTAATTTTTTGTTAGTTTAGGTCTATCGATTTAAAACTATGCTTGAAGTGTAAGTGTATATGAAAAGATATACATCCCGATTATGTCATGAAGACCACATTTCAATTTCTCAAAAAACTAAAACCAGCTCACAATCTGTACTATTTACAATGTCTTTGAACTTACTCTTTTTGACGAAAATTTTATTTTCCAGTTAGTTTCAATATTTTGTGCTACATAAATTTTCAACTGGGAAATGGTAACATGGAAGAGAATGGAGAATGGAGAATGATTCAGAAATTAACATCTTTTTAATCTCTAGCTGCTATAAGTATTAAAAAAGACTAAAATTGAAAACGTCTTTATGAAACAAATTGGATTATCAGCTCTGAAGGCAAGTCACTTGCATATGATGTTGGTAATAAAAATAACAATGTTCTTGGGTTTGTTTTTTTTTTTTATCATAAAGCATCAAATCAGAAATTGTGGTGGCATTTCTTCTATTGTATATCTCTAAAATATTTCAAACCTGACATATAAAGGGAACATCTCTGTAAACGGGGTGTTTGTTAGTTGTTTTCTCTATCCCAGGACTGAGATTTTTTTAAAAATAGTTTCATAGAGAGAATTTGTTTCATGTAGGATGCCAAAGTATGCTTTAAGTGTTAACTGAGTTATATAACTGCAAATGTAGCATCCAATTTTCTGTGAGAGAGAAGGAAATGAAAGGCAAAGTAAACCTCTCAAATCTTGCACATGGAACACAAGCTCAGACTCTTTAAGCAGATCTAAAATCACCACCTCTTAAGCATATTCTATCCTATGTAGTGTTACTTAAAAATGAAAACAAAAAACCCCTCTAGCACTCACTTCATGCTGTGTCCATGTTTTCCAAATGATCATTTCATGTATCTCTATCATGCTTTTTTCAATAATATTTTACTGTTTCAGTAAGACTCAATATTTTTTTGACAAATTTTCTTCTTCTAATTTCCTCAGAACATTAAGTCAATTCTGTTGAATTTGATGGAAAGTCTAGCAGAAGAATTGCTCTTTGACCAAGTTCAGGATAGAACTTCTCATCAAAATCTACAATCTTTGACCAATCAATAATTGACTGGTCAAAGGACGTTATCATGGATGTGGAAGATTGGCTTCAGAGCAGGACATTAAACAGGGATCTCCCAGTTCAACTATTCCTTTATGATAATCCTACATTACAAATGTCAACGAATTTTTACTGATTGCTTAATGAGTATTTTTGGGTAAAACAGCATTCTTATTTTCTGTCAAACTCTGTGGGGCTGAGTGATCCTGAAAAATTGAGTTATTGTTCACTTTATATCCTCCTTTAGTGTTTCATGTAGTTTTCTTTCTTGTCTACCCCCACCAGCCCCCATTTTGTGCTGAATGCTTGAAGTACTGTAAGTCAGGGGAATCTAGGAATAAAACTTCATGTCCCTGAAAAAATGGAAATACTTATCAGTGGTATCTGATGCCAAATGTACTAATCATTTTTTACTCTGGGGCAAACATTTTAATGGGACTTCATCACAGCTGAATTCCTTACCTATTTCCCATGCATAGTAATTTGAAATTCAAATCAGCTTCTATGATAACTTAAACAGTCTTGGTGTTATTAAGCATTTATATTGGCCAAGACCCTAGTGTCCTAGGTCACATAAAAATGACATTATTTGCCTAAGGAATTTCTGACTTAAAAGATTTCTGAATTCAATGTTGCAAAGCAAAGACTTGTAAGGGAGGGAAGGGGATTATAGGAAGCGTGAAGAGAAACTGAAGGGTAGTAGAGTAGATAGCAAATATCGCATGGCAGATAAAATTACTGGTGAAATGATCAGAGGTAAGTCACACAATCAATAAAATACATAGTGATACAGAACAGATTTTTCAGTAACGTATTATTATTATTATTATTGCAAAACTTTATGCATTAATATTGCAATATTTTATGACTATTTCCATTACAGGTAATAAAAACATAATGTGATATATAATGGGAATAGACTATGAAATTCATAAAAAGATTACAGTGGAAAGAGGAATATATTTTAAAGTTATTTATCTATTTATATTTGTGTTTCTTTACACTATTCAGCTAATGCTAATTTCTGTTGCTGATGTTGTAAATACCCCATTGCTGGGTCAGTCATGTACATGCAAATTCCCACTGGTATGCTTACGTTTTTGGCTTGCTGGTTTTACATATGGATTTTGAAAATATTTAGTTTGTTCTGCACGAGGTTTTGGACTGTACTTTTATAATGAAAAACTGATACAATTTCCTCACTTCTGGAGAAGAATTTTAATATTTCTGATAAAGATTACACACTGCAAGAACAGCCACAATAGCTACACAGAGGGCTGCAGGTGGAAAGAGTCTTCTGTCTACTTACAGGAATCTATTACTTCTTGCCTGGTTTGTATCCACACAAAATATTGGCAGAGCTCATGAGACACTGGAGAAAGCTTCTGTCATGGTGTACATACCAAAACCACTGCTGACTCTTTTCCAGCTCTATCATGTCTAACCAAATTTCAGATTAGGTGAGTTTAATATGATCTCATTGCTCACACTTTGTTTAGCTTGTGTGAAAAAGAAATGTTCAAAAGAATATAGACATCATACAAAACACGGAACATAAATGCACAATATGTGCACCTTATGTTATATTCAGCTTACTATCTAAGCTTTATCCCTACAAGAAGGAATCGAAAAGGGGAAAACTCCTTGTCTAGCTTGGACCTTCAACTTCTACACTGGCTTCTCAACTGTCATGTTAGTGAAATGATAATTTTTATGTATACATACAAAGATGCAGTATGCCAATTGAAAATTAATTGACTTTGGACAGCAGTTTAACTTGAACTCAGGCTGCCTCTTGCCAAGTTATATTTTATGAGGAAAGAATACCTTGTGAGAAAATGGGTCAGATGACAGAAACATCCCAATTTAAGTGTGTGAAAGGGGTACCTGGTATCTTGTACAGTTTTACATGATTCTGGCAGCCAAGAAGATGCTGCTACGATTTGTTCCTGTGGAAAAGAAAACTTTTGCCCTCTGAAAGTAAAAAGCTTTTCCTTGTTTGCAAGGTGGTTTATGTCAGACATTATCACAACTTGAAAGGATTCATCCTGAATGTGAGAGGTTGTGATGGTCAATCTGTCTCTTTGCATCTTGTGCAGTTGCTGTTGATGGTGCAATCTGTATGGTCCTTGCTATTGCTAAGGAGCATCCCATTCTTGACACATTTTAATAAAAGTATAATGGTAAATTTTATTTACTCAAAAAATTAATACGAAATACTGAGCATTTCCGTTCAAGGTCACTAGTTCATATTTGAAATGGAAATGAGAAATGCAAATATGATTAGCACCAACTGACTGCTTCTTTACATGAAAATTATTTGTAGTCTCACTTTAGTGTTAGTACAGAAAACCTGCATGATGGTAGTGCCAAAGAGATAATCACTCAGTCTGATCACTATATTCCTGTGTGCTCTTAATTATCTTCCGAGTTTCTTGTTTGACTTTGAGGATCTGACAAGTATTCCTGTAAACAGACCTATCCAATTTTCAAATAATAGCACTGTGGCTGTATTCAGCACAACATTCTATCTCCAGCTTCCATCCTTGCTACATCAATGGTGGTGTTTCCAGATTGGAGTGGGACACTGTCATGCCTCGGCAGCTATCAAAATCTGAATAAATCTTTCTACAGAACTCATCAAACCAAACTTGTTCTGTCTGGGTATAGAATGTAACTCTATTTTTGTCTGGTTTGATTTATGCAAAATACAGCTTAAATTCTCACCTCCTCTCATCATGCAATTAAAGTTTAGCAATGTTGCTTCCACTTTCCTAAAGTGGAACCTGAGCCAAGACATTGCACAATTAAAAATCAAAGAAAACAGCCAAATAATATAAAGACGTGATGACAATAATATCAGCCATCTAAGGGATAAAGAGGAAACTGTAGAAATGTTTTTTAAGCAGCGGACCATTCAGTGGCCTCTGAATGGCCACTGGTAATACAGAATGATTATAGATCTGTTGTAGAAAAAAATGAACAAATCATACTATTGGACCCTCAGCATACAGGACTTTTATGTACTCTAAATGATGTTAACATGAAAGGTGCTGAAACTTCCTGGTGATGATTTCTACTAATAATCTGGAACCTTTAGGAGCTCAGCTTTAATGATGACCAGCTTTGAAAATCCCTTTTTTTAAGTGCTTTAAGAATCTGGGGTGAACATGCTAGAAAAATTCAAAATCTGCCTGTTCCATTCTTTAAAAATATCCTTAAAAAGTGTCTAGAGACTGTTAGAAACAGCAAAATCAAGTAGACACAGCAATTCACAGGACATGTGAGGGAAAAGTAAATATAGTTTACGTAGAAAGCTAATCTAGTACAATTTCTTGAAGGTGCCAACAAGACTTTGAATAAGGATAATCAGATTGATTTAATACAATTGGATTTCCAATAAGCTTTTGATGAGGTCCTTCATCAAACCTGTTATGGAATGACATGATCTTAAAAACTGATTTAAGAACAGGAAAGAAAGTACAGGAATACTTTGTAAGGTTTCTCAGTGTAAAGAGTACCATTAGCCATTACACTGAGACTGGAATTGTTTGATAGAGTCAAAGATACTCTAGAAAAGCAAACTGTGAAGACTTACAAAGCAATCAATGGATACTTAGTGCATGTACTAAAGTTGTGGACGAAAGTGAAATAAATGCAAGGTAATGATCAAAGGCAAAGCCAACCCAATCTACACTTACACCATGAGCTGAGAATAAACTGTTATTACTCAGGGAGGATATTTTGAGTTACTCTTTCTATCTAAATATTTGCTAAGCAGTCATCAAAGCCAACATAAATAAATCTGGTGTTAAGAATTATTAACCAATAATAGAAAAGCAATTAGAAAGTGTCATTATGCTACTTCGAAAACCCAGAGTGATTCCACATTTCAACTACTCAGTAAAACAGTCTGATCCCATAGGAAAACTAGAGAAAGCACACAGAAATCAAGAACAATGTTCAAAGATATGGAATAGCACCCATCGCAGGAGATTTTAAAAATTAGGACTCCTCAATATGGAAAAGAAATTACTGATGAGAATAATACTTAATATATTATAAAAATAAATTCCAAAAATTAGAACTGTCATGCATGAAATAGACTTAACAGTTAACAGACTTAAACAAGTAGATACTTTTTCTCATGGTATGCAGCTGAGTGGTAAAAGTCATGTTGTGGATACAGAGCTGATAGAGCCTTTTTTACATGTCATATGTGGCTTTGGAAATCACACAGCTGCAATTTGCTGTAAGGTACAGCATTGCTGGCCTGCACCATCTTCCTGGGGTTGTTTTTAAAAACTTCTTCAGCTGAAAGAAATTTTGCTTTGTGGTAATAGAAAATAATCTGGCTTCTGGCAAAGGGAAGAGATACTAAACTTTAGACCAAATGACCACAGGGTTAAACTGGTTCTAGGGTTTCCTGCCTAATGGTTTGGAATACGAAGAAACCATCAAATAATTTCCAGCCCTGTAATGCTTACCTCCAGACCCTCCTGTGTCTTTCAAATTTGCCTGTCACCCAGTTACAGATGTAGTTCATGAACCTTCTTCAGCTGACTTGGTTCATCTGTAGATAATGCCAGTCAGGAAAATGAACCCACAAGTCCATTCAAAGTCCAATGAATTATGAAACTGAAGTCAAAGAACTGCTGGCCTTTGCTCATCCTATACTGTCCACAGGCATGTATTATTATCCCATTCAAAATGCTCTGAAGTGAGTCATTACTTAAATAAATTACTGAGACCTGAGATTACAGAGCAACAACATAAAATATTCAGAGAATCAATTTTAAAGAGAAATAGAAATGTGAACCATTATATTTCTCAACTATTAATCACATCACCTCTGGCATTCATGGGGTTCTTTCATATTATGGTTGAGATTGTAGCTGACAAAATATCTGCTAAGAAACTAATTTAGCTATGTGCTTTATTCATATCAGGGTAGGTCAAAGAAAACTTTGACATTAAAGATTCCAACTATATATGTTAAAACTTAAGAAATTCAAAGCAAGCCCAACCATCTGTTTAAGTCCATCTATTGTTGGAAGTTGTAATTGAGAATAATGTATTGAACTATCACATCTTTTGTTACAAATGTGATAATTTGAAAGGAAATTAATATTTTAAGCATATGAACTTATAAATTTTACATTACCCATCTAATAAGTAAATTAATTATTCATATTATGCATAAGAAAAGGCATATATCACCAAAACGCATTTACTTCTTACCTGTAAATTGAGTGACTTGATTCAAATTACTCCTCCTTTTTTAGTACCTAAACTTTTTAAAGTAACTCCTCTTAAATATATTACCTGATAATGTTTTATACTGCCTATGTAAACATAGACTGCTTTTCATAAAAAAAGTCCAAATGATGCTTACTGAGGAAAAAATCATACATGTAATTTAACAGAACATGGTATAATTGTATTGATTATAATAAGATATATGTATGGGACTTGGATTATAAATGGCTAGATGAAGGTCCTTCTGTGTGTATACATATGTGCAACTTAGAAAGTAAATGCATTGTAGCTTACAATTCTTACCTTCCTTTTGCAGAATTAAGATTGCGTTCTATGCCTTCTTAGAGTTTACTGATAATACACTAAGATTTTGTGGGGGACTGATTGTGTTGCAGTGAGCTATGTATTCCTTCCTACTTGATAAGCGGAATAACTGTTTCTTGTATTTTAAATTCATCAGGATATACAAGCTTATATTTAACTTTCAGGATTTTATTAGTTCTCTCAACATCATTTGCAAATGTGATAGCTACCACCCATGGTTAACAGCTTATTTATTTATGCTGAACTCACACCAATACACTGGCTACAGTAGTCCTATAATCCAGCTAGGTATGAGCACTTAATGTGCTTCTGCACAAAATGCAAGAGAAAATCTTGCTCATATAAATAAATAACTCTATTTTATTTAGAATATTCTAGGAACACCAGAAAAATAAAAGCCTTATATGACAAAGTTCCGCTTACAGATCCAATTTTACTCATGAAAGCAGATCCACACCTTCCACAGATTCACACAGCACATATAAACCCTTGATATGCTGTTTAATTTTAAACATTTTAAATATAGAGTAAAATTAATAACTTTGCTTGAACAAAGAGTTTACTGAGAAACAGTATTTTAAAGAGAGAAGCAGAAAGTCACAGCAGAGCAACAAATTACATATGCTTGTGTCAAAACTAAATAGCTTTTATCCTTGTACTGAAAAGCTTCAATGCATCATCTTTACTATTGTGTTTATTTGATAGAACCAAGGCATTTTGTTGCATCAAACTGAAAAAAATAAAAGCTTTCTGTTTGGTGATCTATACCTACTGACTGGGATATTCATTCTTAGTCATTTGGGGTGGCATTGAAGCTAGATTATTTCTGTATGATGTGTTTATATTTACATGTCTGTATCTGATTTTTAGCATTGTTGCATGAACTGCAAGACTGAAGGGACCACGTCATTCTGGGATGACTCGCCTGCTCTGCTGCTTCCATTGGAAACAGGCTCAGATTGTCTCTCAGTTTAAAGATGCTATTCTCATAGTCCTCCCTGGGGAAAACTGCTTTGCATTAGAAGATGTCAGGGGCATATTAGGAGAGAAATTACAGTGGGTGGTTATGTGCTAGAGGCATTTATTTTTCTGTTTCAAAAAGCCTGGATCAAGCACAGTTCTGATTTTTGCCTCTACATTATGTAAGAGCCTTACCTAGCATTATGGAATATTATGTTATAGGAAAAATATGACTGATGTGTGAAATTCAAATGTCTTTTATTAAAAAATTTCCTAGTTCAAGCACTCCACATAAGACAAAATGCAAGTAACTGCCTATAAATCACTGCCGTGGTATTAGAAGAGATAATGACTGGTTTTATCCCTCTGTCCTGCAGAAACACAGTGGCAGGCTGACCTACATTAGGATATTGCTGCTCCTGAATACTACATTCTGCGCGACTGGGCATGAGGAGCTATCTTTTGTATATTGCTACATGGAGTGAAACTGCTTCCCAGCAGGGCTTTCTAAATGAATTTTCGCTGTAAGTCACACATCCAACTGCAGTGCATTCACACTGTTGCCAGACACACAACAGTAAGACAAGGGGTTTTGTATGATGACTACAAAAAAGTCACCCAGAGCAGCACTTGGGAGTCATGGCTGTTAACTTCTTATCATGTTTCATAGCAGGAACATCGGCATGAGGGAATCAGGAGCTCTGCTTTCAGTAGTCTTCACCTTATCATTACTCCTGGGAGCTGAAGTATTTATTTATGTTGCCTGGCACTTAGACCTCTGTATAACAGGAGTCTTGATTTGAGATAGGAGACTTGATAGGAGACTCATTTGTTGGCCTCAATACTAAGAGGACAAAGTCCAGGCTCCCCTTATCAATTCCACTGACTTTTCAAAATCTAATCAAAAATTATTTGATTTTTTATTTGTAAGTAAATTTGATTTAAACTTATTACATTTTCTATGAGTTGACTCTCGGGCATGGCAGAAATACAAGTAAATAGGAAATCTAGAGCAGAAAAACATTTCCTGAACTTCTGTTTTTCTTAGGTTCTTCAGTTAGTGAAAATAAATACTTATGTTCTTCAGTTAGTGAAAATAAATCATTAGAAACTCAAATGCTTTCAAAAATCTCACGATTAATTTTTGCTACCAAGTTAGGGCAGACAATTAGATAATGATTTATGCTAATGTGTTCTTGTGTATTTAACTTGATAACTATGCACTGGGGTCAGCCCCTGCCTCAGTGATGCTGCAGTAGGACCATTCTCCAGCTCCCGAAAGTTCTGCCCTTCCTGGCTGTGGGCCCTGCTGAGCTAGGCCCACTCACAGATCCACATCCCGTCCTGTCCTCAGCCTGTCTCCATGTCCAATGCCCGGGGTTGGGACTAGGGCTGCCTTGGTGTTCCCCCCAACTACCCTGTTTGTGACTGAATGGTGGGATGAGCCCTGGCTGCCAGGCATTGCCATCACCCACCTGGGGAGCCCTCAACATCCTAAGAGAAGAGCCCTGTTAGATCAATGAGTGAATTGAATTACTAATTATATTGACTTGTATCATGTGATCCTTTTCATAGACTTACCAAGTTCCTTCTTTAAATTCGTTTTTCTGCCAAATCTGTCCTTAGTTCTTGGTAGGCTGCCATGGTGGGTTGACCTTGACCAGCTGCCAGATGCTCACCCTCACTGCCATGAGAGACATGGTCTACCATGCAGACCTTGCTAAACTGGTAAGAGGCGAGCATGACCACCAACTCAACTGGACGAGAGAGTTGGTGCACCCCATTTTCCCTCAATGCATGCGCAGAACCCATGCTTCACCTTTTTCCTCATGGAAATGGATTCTGTGAAATACCTGCTTCTCTCTGTCTAATATGCTAATCAGCTGATACGATGAATTTAAAAAGGCTACAGAAAACTTTGCTGTGTGTGCACCCACTACCCAAGATTATTGGACCTGAGACAATGCTGGATCCTCAGGTTAGGGAATCTGGATTTCTTTGGCTCTCTTTCTCTCCTTTCTTTTTCTCTCCTTTCCTTTCTTATAGATTTATAAGAAACCCCATTGCTTATTATCCTTCTCCAAGTTTAAATTGTTTTCTACCACAAGTAAAACATTTTAACTGGTTGTTTGGTGTTGGTTCACCTTAATTTAACCCGAGGGGATCACTGAACTGTTATGACTTTCTGGGCTCTCAGTCTGGGTCATAACACACTCCCCCTCCCCAACAGGACAGGGGGAGAAAATAAGATGGAAAATCTTGTAGGGCAAGATAAAGACATGAAGATCACTGACCAGTTGCTGTCACAGACAAAACTGACTTAACTTGGGGAAAATTAATTTAATGTATTGCCAATCAAAAATGGAGAAGGATGGTGAGAAACAAAGACAAAACCAGGACTCCAGTCAGTCCCTACCAGCTCCTCCCTGCCGCTCCTTCCTCTTCACGCTTCTCCCTGCTCCAGCCCGGGGCCTCTCCAGCGGCTGCAGGGAAACACCCGCCCCAGCGGGGTCTCTGCCGGGGCCGCAGGGGCCTCTCTGCCGGGGCTCTGCCTGGAGCCCCTCCTGCCCTCCTGCCGCTCTCCCCTCGGGGCTCGCAGGGCTGTTTCTCCCCCTGTTTCCCTCAGCCCTGGCTGCCGGGCAGCGCTTTGCCCTTCCTTACCCAGGCTTTCCCCGAGGCGCCCGCCCGGGGCTGAGGGGCTCAGCTGTGCCCTGCGCTGGGGCCGTTGGAGCCGCCTGGAACCGGCTGTGTCCGGCGCGGGGCAGCCCCGGCCGCTCCCCGCAGGGGCCCAACCTTCAGCCCACCCTTGCTATCAAAACCTGGACAGCCGGACCAAGTACAGCTGTGTATTTAATACATGATTTTAATACATCTCACTGACTTTTCTTTTAGCCTGGATCCTACATGATTTCCAAAAGGCTTTATTTATTTTCCTTTTCCCCCTAATTTCAGCCCTAGCTTGTCCAATCTAATCTCTATAAAAGCCAATAGGAGTGTTAGTGCCCTTCAGACTGGGCTTTGAATAAACTGTGCATACAACCTGTATTCTGTAAACATAATAGTATCACTTCATGTTTAATGGTCAGACAATAAGCTTTCTCTCATGATACAGTGTTTACCTAATTATTCATATTTTGTTGCTTTGGATAGAGCTTCAGAGCAGCTGATATGATTCAATACGTATAGCTCAGAGAATATTTTTATTGGTTTTTCTGCTTGGTAACAAAGCCTAGTTACCAAACAGGACTGCAGAGCTGAAAACTATTTTGCATTCCCTCCATGACACTAGATTTTGCCACTCCTATAAACTTCAAACTGAATCTGAAAAAGCACAAACACGTGTGATTGATTTCTCAGTGTGAATGAAGGTAGAGGATCCTCTAGAACGTAACATGATAAAATCTACTATGCACACAAAAAAATGTAAAACTCTCTATTCAATCAATACCCCCTAAGCCAGTACTGCAGCAGTACCGTGGAGGAAAAAATTCTAAATACTGCACAATATATATTCAGGGAATAGTGCATGCTCTATTTCCTGTGTAAGTTGGTACTGCACATCACCATTTGTAATAGTGTTCGCCCTAAGAAAATGTACTTTTTATTTCAGGCATGGCAAAAGGCACTATTTTCTTGTGCCTTTAAATCTAATTGCTTAGAATGTTCTATAAAAGCCAGGTAGTTTTGTGCATAGAACAAGACAACTAGAAACAGTTTTTAGAGGTAACTAGAAAGTCTTTATTTTAAACATTGCCTCCTTTACCTCTCATTTTCCACAACAGTGATCAAGCCTCTCAAAAAAAATCTCTTGTAAGACTTTTCAGACAGTTTCAGTCATTTTTGCTTCACTTGATGGAGATTACTATTCCCATGTGTTGTGTTAGCTAAGTAGTCATGCAGCACATTTGAAGCTTGAATTAAAAGTCCATTTTTTCCCCCTGAACAAGATTCATAAATAAAAAATATAATCTTTGAATAAAATTCAGGTATTGCACTGAAGGGAAAAGGCTTTATATGTTAACACTGTCAAGACTCAGTGATGCATGGTAAAATGGTTCCACAAGGAATGAAATTCAGATTTCAAGCTATCTGACTTTTGTTTAAAAAAATGCACCAGTTTACTTAGTTTTGTAAGGATTTCAGTCAGGATCAGTTCAATTTTAGTATGCAGGTATGCTGAAGAAAAAAAAACCAAACATGTAGTCTGCTTTTCTGTACTGTAAATCATCACTCATAAGGTTGTCCTGCTGCCCTAGAGGTAATCGCTTTCAGAACATTATATCTGAGAGACATGACAGTGTGACATTTAGATGCATCCATTTATCATGGCGCCTAACTCTAAAGTTAATTCAGCAGGATCTTATCCTACTTCATCCTCCTACACTTAGCTGACTATCGATAAAGAAATGAAGACTAATACCAGTCATTGGGATCTCATTAAAATGAACTATTGAATGCCATCAAATCATGTCTATTCCTGTAGTTGTCAAAGGAATATGATTGTTCAGATTATGGATGGTCTTTCCAAGTTGACAGTGGTAGTTTTGCTAGCTCCCTTGAAAAAACACTGACAATTATACATGTTCAGTTCATATCAGTTAGGCACTTTAAGGAAGGTACCCATACTCAGTTCTTTCTCATTCTTTGTGCATGAACAGTGTCTGGATAAATAGGTATCTAACCCTGTTCAATAGCAAGACATTAGGATAACTATGTGTATCCAGCTGGGAAAACTGAAATTCTGTACTTCTCAAGTGTTCAAGTACCATAACGATGTAATACTCAAAATTTAAATGTGTAGCTACTGTTTGAATGAGAGCAAGTTTAAAATAAACTTGTGCTTTTACAGTGTAATTAGTTTTGTGTGAATTTAATTGCTCTTTTTTGCTACTTTGTCCATCTCTGTTTAAAAGACCAGTACAAATAAAATAGGCTTAAAGACGAGGTTAGAAAGAATTGCCTTGATTATACATCTAGTCCTGTTAAAAAAACCCAAAACAATTACCTGTTACAGAAGTGCAAAACTTCCTGAATTCCTTAGACAGATTTCCTAACAAAAGTCATATCTCAGATTCTGAAAAACATAGTCACTTTCATAAATCCAGTAATTTAAAGAGTAAAATTAGGTCAAATTCAGCTGATAAAACAACTAATTTTACAATTTTGCACAGTTCAATTTGAGAAAAAATGTCTGTCCTCCTATAACAATATATATGAGCTAGACACACAGAACACTCATGGAAAGTTATAGCTGCTTAAACCATGTTTGTGTGCTGAAAAAACACTTGATTTCCTTGGTTTTTCACTAATGTGTTTACTAAATATGGACACAGTGGTTTTGCTCATTATACCAATAGATTTGAAACTGTGTTTCTGTGCACTTGCTGGCCTCTTGTGCTAGCTGAAAGCTTTAAAATCCTTTAGTTGGCTTGATTAGACAGTGGCCCTTTGCCTGGCATTGATTTCAGGATTTAGAGTTTATTAGCAGGTCAACAGGGTATTTTTTTTTTGCTATGTGTTTTTGTCAATTACCCAACTTCTTGAATAACTAAATACTAAACCCAAACAGAATTAATGCTGATGTCTTCTAAAAGGTTTCAGTGTTTCTTTTTCCTTTGTATGATTGCAGAATTAATTACAGATTACATGCTTAAGTGCTAGTTCTAGAATTTTTATTAATTTTTTAATACAGGAATGCAAGTGAAAAAGAAATGGTAACTGAGTGTGGATTTCAGTTAAAGGCCAATCCATATTAAAGGCTTTTAATGAAAAAAACAGAGCAAAAAAGCCAAACAAGATATTTACTGAAATAAAAGCTCATACAATGATTTGCAGTGTGCCAGATCACTCCCTCCTGAAGACAGGACCAGAATAACAGGTTATCTGTATGGTACTTACAAGAAAAGAATATTCAATGAATAAAATACAGGGGAAAAAGAGGGGTTACGGTCTGCAGATTGCTGGCCACAGCATGGCTGTGTATAAAGCATTGATTGATGACATTAGAATCAGAGTGCTATGCAGAGCATCTAACAACCATGTGAACAACCAAGTAAAATGGAGACTGTCCAACACAGCTTGCAATACCTCCTTGATTGGTGCATTTTGTATACTTCATAAGTGTACCTGCTGTTCTGTAATTACTGAGCTTGAAAATACTGAATAGTAAAAGATTGTGGTCCAATTTCCACAAAAAAGCACTCAACACATTTTTTTCAGTTTTGACTGTGACCTTCAGCTGCTATTCACTGAACAGTTTCCTCACCAGTTCTGCATCCATTTGATTGAGGTTTCATCCAGGTTATGTTCCCCTAACTTGTCCTGGAATGAAATAGTATCCCAGGTTTTACTAGTGTCTACATATGTGAAACCTATTCTTTTTTCATTAGAGACAATGTATTACAGAAGGTGAAAAATTGATTAGACAGAGAAGTATCTTCACCGAGTGTTCACTAATACTCAACTTTTTTTTTTTTTTTTCTTTTTAAGACATTTACAAACAGATTGTAGGATTATTTGCTTCAAAGTTGTTCTGAGAATTGGACCTCAGCTGAATGATACATGGTATTTTGAGTCTTTTTTTTTGTTTATTTCAGACAGGCAAAATATTTCTAGTTGACTGAGATGTTACATATCTTCCATTAATTTTCAAAATAGAAATTAATGGGTAGAACCGTTAGACATGGAAGAGCTTTGACCCTTTCTCATAAGAGTAGTTAGTGAATTTCCCAGTGAACTTTGTAGTAAATTAAGGGAATTAAGATGTTACTTTGATTTTTGGTCCTAATGCACATGCTATACTTCAGAATTTATTCCCAGTAGATGTCATTATCTACTTCATCTGTTTTCTGTATTCATCTGAGGTTTCTGAAAAAACTTATGGTACAGCCATCTTGGTCTCTCATTAAGGCTCCATCTTTCTTCCAAAATAGGTATTTTGAATCTCTGTTTTCTTTAAGAAATTCTTGGTTGTTTCTGATAATTTTTCACTCTAGACTAGATGGGTTCCTTCTGAGGACGGAATGTGATCTACCATGACCCAGAACCTTTCAAAAAAGTCTATCTCCCTCTGCATTCTAGACCTTCATGAAAAAGATGTACCCGTGAAATATACACCCCACTTTGTCTCTTATTTCTTTGCCTATCCTAAGAACTGAGAAATTGATGTTCTTTAAAACAATAATCCAGTCATGTGATCTATGGCACCACTCTAAGGCTGAACCAGTCAAATCATAATTTTGGCTATGTATTAAGGTGTATGTATCATCCTTTTTTTTTTTTTTCTTCACAATATGTTGCATATTAGTGTTTGTTTGCTCATGTCTAAGATGTTGAGTGGACCAGTTTACTACTTTTCTTCTTGATACTCTTCATTATATATGGTCCTTGTCCAGGCCACTGTTACTTTCTCCTTGTGCACACATTTCTCTCTGCTTTGAAATCTAAACAAATGTTTAGATTCCTTACACATTTCCAGGCACTTTCTCTACCTGTTAGTTTTGTAACTTTGCTGATATTGATTGTTCTCTCATAAATTGCCTCCTCTCTTTTCATTTTCTGCCTCTCCAAACTTGCCCATAATTTTGATTTTGTCCATATTTTGTCCAAATGTACTCCTTTTCTTGTTGTTTTGCCCAAATAAAGATCCCTTTAGAGCCTTTCCTTACAAAATGTTTTTAAAACTGCTCAGGGCAAGAAATATGTGGTAAGACCCCACAAAATAATATCAAGTTATACCAGAACCAGAACCAGAATAACAGTTATAAGACATAGCCAATTAGTTCTTTTGAGAAGCACAACCCTGGCGATATACAAACATAGCTCTAACCAAACTTGTGTCTCTACACACTGTTGTATCATGCAGATACAACTGTCCACGTAAACCTAAATGAGAGATTTATCTATTATGCCTCAGCTGGACAGGGAAAATACATCTTTGCAGAATCACAGACATTTCTATCTCCAGATGCTTGATTTCATGCATGTCATTCTTATGACTAGAAAACAATCACTTTTATTTATGAAGGAACCACATAGTACTCCTAATTCAGAATATGCATGTCATCACATGTGATGCATATACACATAATAGCAATTTCTGCACTGTGTCCTTTGCCAAAGTATACTTCTTGAGTCCTGATCTCAACAAGTACCTTTTTATGCCTAGAGGTACCTCTAAAATCTTTGGGAATTATAGGATCTCCTCTCTTTTCTAATTAATTTAGCTATTGTGTGGTTTGTTTTCACATGCAGTTATTCTTTTTAACATGCTTACAATGCTGTATCTGTACAGATACTGATTTAGAGGCTGGCCATAGAAGTGGCTTCATTTGAAAAGCTGGATGACAAGAAAACAAAACAAAACAAGCATTTATTTAACAATTTAATTTTTACCATACTTTCATTTCCACCTGTCTTTCTAGTCTCCACATCTGCAGGAGATAGCCTTCAAAATATTCAGCTGCATTTTTCTTTAACTAAGCATACATTATGTTCACTAAATAGGTCTTGTACTAAGTATAAATCCTAGTCCATGATTATCTATTTGTAAAAAGTAGAAGTTCTTTGACAGAAACCCCTAAATATGTAATTAAACAAGCTGCCATAGACTGAGATTATTGTCTGTATCCACTGTGTCTGACTCTGGTATGTTTATCTTGGCTGGCTGCTGGTTGTCGACTAAGCTGCTCTCTCACCCCCTCCTTGGCAAGGGGAGAAAATAAGATGGAAGAGCCTGTGGGTTGAGACAAGGACAGGGAGATTGCTCACCAATTATCATCACAGGCAAAATAGACTTGATAGGGAAAATTAATTTGATTTATTGCCAATTAAAAAATAGAGTTGGATAGTGAGAAACAAAAACAAAACTAAAAAAATCTTGTCCCCACCCCCCTTCTTCCCAGGCTCAACTTCACTTCTTCATTCCCAACTCTTCTACCTCCCTATCCCTGTGTGGCACAGGGGGATGGGTAATGGGTGTTACAGTCAGTTCAAAACAGTTCCTCTCTGCCACTCCTACCTCACTGTTCCCTGATACAGGGTGAGGTCCCTCCCATGAGGTACAGTCCTTCATGAACTGTTTCTGTGTGGGTCCTTCCAATGGGCAGCAGTTCTTCAAGATCTGCTCTAACATGGGTCCTTTCCACAGGGTGCCATTCTTCAGGAACATACTACTTCAGCATAGGTCCCCCATGGGCCACAGTTCCTCCCAGCAAACCTGCTCTTGCTTGGGCTCCTCTCCACAGGCTGCAGTTCCTGCCAGGAGCCTGATACAGTGTGGGCTCTCCACGGGCTGCTGCTTCCTTCAGGGCACATCCAACTGCTGCTGTGTGATGTCCTCCACAGGCTGCAGTGTGGATAGCTGCTCCACTGTGGTCCTCCATGGGCTGTAAGGGGACAACCTGTTTCACCATGGTCTTCTCCATGGGGTGCAGGGGCATTTCTGCTCCAGCACATGGAGCACCTTGATGTCTGCAGGGCTGTTTCTCTCACATTTTTCTAGCTCCTCTCTCTCAAATCTGCTATGCAGTGTTTTTAACCCTTTCTTACCTTTATCAAAGAGGTGCCACTAGCATTGCTGATGGGCTCAGCTTTGGCCAGTGGAGGGTCTGTCTGGAACTGACTCTGTCTGCCGTGGCAGCAGCTCCTGGTCTCTTCTCGCAGAAGCTACCACCCCTGAAGCTCCCCCAGCTACCAAAACATTGCAGCATAAACCAAATACACTGATTCTTCTCTGTTGCTTTTGATAACAACAATGGTCTCTGTGATTTTTTTTTTTTTTCTGCTTTATAAGTTTCTGTCTCTAAATGGCAGAAAACAATAGTCTTATTTGATTGTTATGAGAATTCATGTAATATTTGCATTATGGTTTGAAAATTTGTTTTTAGTTTGGGCATTAAAAAAAAAAAGTTACAGCTTTTCTGTATTCTAATTCTGTTTTCCTTTTCTATCATAGAGAAATATAGATTGTATTTTCCTCCACTCATTTCAATTCAAAACAAAAATTCTTTTTCATGTATTGGGGGAAATGTAATAAACTCAGTAATTGTTTTGACACATACTTTAACTTATGAGGTAAGAACTATAATTTTGAAAAATACTTCTTTTTGCCAAGTAAGTATGTGTCAAATGACCTGAGACAGGGAGGAGAATTAAATACTTTATCAAGAAAGATTACATTTGTTTATAATTTCTTTGGTGAAAGAGCATTCATCATTTCTCCGCACCTTCCCGCATCTTTTCATCCTGAACTATAATCCCATCATTTGCTTGACTGGCTCTCTTGAACTTTGACATTTGGTTTACCCATGCAGTGTAAAAAGAATTAAGCTGGAGCACCCACCCAGGTGGGATCTGTTTGCCTATACAGTCCTGGCTTCTCTGCCTCTCATTTATCTTAATAAGACAGCCAGCAGCATTAATAAGCCTAATCAGGTCACATCAGTTAATGGACTGTCCTTGTCACAGACCAAATTTTCTTTTTAGAGGCAGAAGGGAATCATTTCAATGTTAGATCTCTTCTGGACATTATCTATCTGTATACTTCCCCCTTCCCCTGCAGCTCTCCTCTCTAAACTATCACTGGTTTTAATTAATATCCTCTCTTCCTTTCTTTGAGTCAATGAGCCAGTAATAATCTATTACTGTCATTTTCTGTTATGTCATTTGTATGCCAGTATCTTGAGCATGGCATTAGATTACATTGTGCAGCTGCAGATCTACTGTTTATTGCTATAGACCATTGCAATGAAAGGCAGAGTACTGCTTTTTAAAGCTTTTTCCTTACACTTTGCATGTTTTGATGCAGAAAACAAAAATTAAATGTCTAGGTATATAGGCCTATAGCATTTATATTAATGCTGAATTCACAATATAAAATTATAATACATTTAGACCGCATTAACAGGGTATGATCCCTGATTTTAATATGAAAAGGTATCAGCTGAATTTTTTGCCATTGACTTAGTAGAACACAGATTCATTCTTTAATTTTATTAAGATGCAGATTAAAATTTAAGGTGTCTGGAAAGAAACATGATTGAAAGAGGATGAGACATCTGTTCCAGCACCGCTCACTCTTTTTATAATTTCAATGGTAACACTGCTATCTATTGCATTTTTTCCTGTATTTTTCAAAGCTCTAAAATAGTTTCCATCCTCACTTCCAGAAGAGACAACTTCATATCTGAAGTATCAGCTTCTTTTACGCAGATAGGATGTGCAGAATGCCATAAAGTCAACGCTTCCTCAGAGACTGAATATATATCAGACTATATCTAGGTAATCATTACTGAAAATCTTAACCATGGTTGATTCCAAGACAAATTATAAAAGATACTTTAAACTTTAAAAATTTATTAAAATTAAAGGCTGATGTTTACTTGATAAACTAGATAGTTAGCAGACTAGCTATCATAATTCAAATATTTAAATTTTGAATTATTAATTCTTAATTATGTGGGCTATAAAATCAAGAATTATTTCTGAAGTCTTTGCTGATTGCCAGGTTTATTGCTGGTATATAACTGGGTTTGTTTAACTATTTCTATTCTTTGCTGTTAAAAAAGCATGAAGGTACCTATGCTACTACAGGGTGCCTTCCCATATCAGATTAAACATCTGTGTAAATGCATTTTACAATCATAAATCTATGCAAACTACTAGCGCTATTCCATATCTCAGGATAAGGAAAGTGGTATAAGTTCAGAAAACTATGAACTTCTTGACTGAACATAGGCAAACTTTTGAGTGATCCAGTACCACCATCACTGTATTGTTGGCATTTCTGTTTGCATCCAAAAGAACAAAAAAGCATCTATATAGAAACAGATTACCAAATTAGATTAGAAAGATCTCTCCATAAAAGCAGTCACACTTCTGAAAATCAGATTATTATCTGAAGAGTGAATTTTGCTTACAGATAGGCAGAGAATTCTCATTTCACCTTTGATGTTGAAAAACTAATAGGTCACATTTTTTGTAGATGCAAAAATTATGTGTTTGTGCAGTTAAGCATGGATGAATTAAAGTATATTTTAAAAAAGTGATTTAGGTGTTTTACAGAAACTTAGTTTTTATATTTAGTAAGCTATAATGCATGGGTAACCAAATATCTTGTGGGACCAATATGTACTGAATTTACCTCTTGAAATACTTTACATAATAGGACCTAATTAATTTGAAACTTGCATAGTTGTAGTGCAACCAAAGAAATGCTTGTGATATCATCATTGTAATATCTCATTCATCCTCTCATCTTTTTTGTTTTACAAAATTCTTTGCCAATGTCTTTTTTTTGCTGCTGATGATGATAGCTAGCTGTTCATTTTGTGTTGCAGAAAAAATCAAAGCTCATGCAGTTCTTCTTTTCAACTCTGGTGATTTCATGTCCTTGCTGGTAGTGGTATTCTTATTAAAGCAAAACTGGCTGAAACAGCTAGACACCATATTAGTACTCTATAAATCCTATTTATCCTATCAATTTCTATTTTAGCCATCATCTAAGGAGGAGGAAAATTATGTACAAGTGATATTTTGCACAATGTGATACAAAACAAGCATAAACAAATCAAACGAAAGCCCCAGTGGGTGAACAAACATCCAACAAAACCCCTGCTAGCCCTTCCTTGAAGCAGACCCTCCAGTGGAGAGGGAGAGCATGGGGGAGCAGGCATAGGTAGCTCTCTTTCGTTTCTCTCACAGCAGGACAGTTAATACACTCAGCCTCCTGAGTGGCTGGCTGATATTGAAAGGCTTGTTGCATAATGAACATTAGCTTGATTTGTGGAAAATAATAACAAAAATAACTCTCATCCTTTACTTATTTTCCATCAACAGCTTGCAGCTTCTGTAATTTTAAAATATGATTGTGCTTCTTTTTTTTTTCCTCTTTTCCCAGAGATTAGTGATGAGAAACCAGAGCTGCAGGTCACAAGAGAGCAACTGGCTACATCATGATGAAAATCCTTTCAGAGTAATTTAAAAATACTATTAAAAACCAGTTGTTTATGAGATCGGTTTAAGTGTTTGATATCTACCTGATGTAAATTCTTCCTCAGTGGGCTATAGTAGGGACAACATAAATATAGTGACATTTCCAGAACAGAAAATAATCTTGAACATGGAGGCACACAATAATTGTTTAGAAACCTGGTGGAAAATATTATTTCAGTGAAAGAAAGGAGAATATTTATTTGGAAAATTTTCTATAGTAACCACAGTTTGACTGACTGCTGCATTATAATAAGAAACATTTCCATTCAAATTCATAAAAGCTTAGGAGGAAAGTTCATGGAGTGCTGAATAAAGTCATGGGTGATGGATGGAGAGATACTCTTGCCTATGCCAGATATTTCTCAGTGTATCTACAGCTGCTCTCAAAATGAAGCCTTCACCCCATTGACTTAGATTTTGAACCTGTATTGGTTTATGATCGCAGACTTTTTCTATTCTGTACTGCTGTAGGTTATAAAAGACTCATAATATCTTTGTGAAGGTAAAGAAAAATGTATCATAAACATCTTTCATAAAATGGTCTGAATAGAGACAATGTAAGGTTTGGCATCTGTGTGAAACTAAAGAAGTCAATAGAAATATTGATCATGATCATGTCTCTTCAGATGTGAAGAGCTCTATAACTAATACATAAAAAGCACACATTTTGCACATAAATACGTGTATCAAAATCTGTGATCCTGTAATCAAACATTTAAAATGTAAAGGTAATGCATAAAACTACCACTGTTTCTGTGTTTAATTTTATTTCATTTTAAAAGGAGTAGGACTGGAAAAGAGAGGCAGACATTAAGCGGTACTTCAATTATGACTTTGGTCTTATCTATAGAATAAACAAAACTGTGTACAGTGTCATCCAGAACTGTGACTGTATGAATTAAAAAAACCCAAACCAAACCAAACCAAAAACCTAGCTTTCTTGCATCCTAATTTCCAGTCTTCTGAGGACCACTTATATGGAGTTTTGTGGTTGGGGTAGAAAGTTGTCTGGATTAAATTGTAGAGTATCAGCAAAGGATGATCTCAAGTACTGTTCCTTGTGAATACGCTGTCTGCACACTGCAGAGCAGGTGCTCGCAGAAACTGAATTATAAGAATGTGATTACTTAGTAATAGATTTTACATAACCCCTCTGGACACACTGTGTTTTTATTATCAACATGACAGAGACTTTCAAGTTATTTTAAGTGGTGCAAAACAGGCTGCTTTTCTCAAATAATATCAGCTAGTTTTGTCCTGGAAGTTCTTCATAAGCTTCTAAAACATTATCAGGAAAATTTTCTTATTTTATCTAATTCAACTTTTTAAAATATAGAAGAGCAGTATTAAGACTACCCAAAATAATTAAAACTAATATCCACATTCAAGACGTTTCCTAAGCTGCAATGTAAAACACGTTGTTTATGAGTAGTGTTTACAAGAACACTTTAGATTTTTCACATAACAAAATCATACACTAGCAAAATGATGATGGAATTAAAGTCAACTTTTGTGGCTTTTTCTTCTGGATTACCTTCACTTACCTGGTTAGGTCAAGGTAATGCACTTTAGTATAATTTCAACTGACATTATACAACTGAGTTACAGAACCTCTTTGATAGCCAGGACTCAGTCACCATAATGTCTTTATATCTTAAATTGATCTTTTCATATTATACACCTTCAGCAGAAAGCAGTAGTAATTGCAAAGCACAAATGTAATATTTGCAATAGTTTTAATTCTTTTAAAGTAAAATATTGACTGTAATTGTGAGTCAGACTGCAAAGACAGTTTAGGAGTCAGTCAAAGCCCCTCATCAACAGAGGGCTTTATCAAGTCCATTTCAATACTTTTTTTCACCTTTCACATAATATATTATATAATCATGAGAGAAATACAGACAACATTCCCAGACAGAGATAATGTCATACACAACACCATATTTATTAAAAAATTCATTCATTTTCTTCAGACTGACCATGCCATGGATCATTGGCCCTTAACTCCTGAGAGAATATAACGAAATCTGTAGCATATTTCTTTAAAGAAGTTCCACGTATTTTAAACCTAAATGAAATCCAAGTTCACAAAGATATCAGCACATTATCTACATAAATAGGATACATACTCTTGTCCTTCTGACAAGCCTACATTTTGGTAAAGTCCAGTTTCTAAATTGTCATTGATTAAGTTTTGCCTCAATTATCTAAAAACTTGCTTTAAAACTATTTACCAATATGACATAAAACATTTCTGCTACAGTGATTTGCCATTCAGGACCAGAACAGAACAAAAGATACTTTAAAAAAATGGATCAGTTGAACCATTCTTTTTGTGCAGCTTCCAGCACAGCCACTTAAACAAAAGGAAGTAAAAATAAATTTGAAAGGCCTCTTTTGTAATGTGAACAGTTATTAAATCTGAGACACAGTCAATGGAGACATTCATTTAAATGGGGAGGGGGTTGTAGAGCTGGAGAGGATAAAACAGTATCAAGAGAGAGGTGTAGCTGAAACAGTATCTCTGTTACACAAGAATGCTGAAGACCTCTTAAAATATTTTAGTAGGAGAGAGCAGAGCTGATAAGCTCCACAGGAAAGATAAAGCAATTCTCTTCTCCCTTGGACAAGGCATCCTCCCCTGCTACTTCTCACCCTGCATTGTGGTCTACCAGCTATCTTTTTTCTTCTCTTCCTGGACTGTTGCAGGCAGATTGATGGCACTTTGATGACTGACCCTTTTGCAGT
Organism: Strix aluco; assembly: GCF_031877795.1. Taxonomy (NCBI): domain Eukaryota; kingdom Metazoa; phylum Chordata; class Aves; order Strigiformes; family Strigidae; genus Strix; species Strix aluco. Next base: position 84,156,456 of record NC_133931.1, on the reverse strand, counting down.
TTTTAATCTTCCTCACGTGACTTCTTTCTGTTTAGTGGACACTTGTGCTGCTTCAGCAGTCATGGACATGGATTGCTTTGCTGTCCTCTATTTCCTCAAAATTAATGTTAAATAGCAAGTGCAGTTATATAGTAAGACCAGTTGTACCTGCAAGAGCTGCTATTTTTTCTGTTTCTGATTTAACATTGCAAACTGAATCTGTTGCCTAAGGAGCCAGGTAGGGGCACTGTGACATACCACTGCAGGATTTACATCTGACCACACTTGAAGTCTGTGTCAGAGCTGGGAGCTGAGAAGTTGTACTCATATGCAGTTCAGTATTATACCTGCCTTTCTTTCTAAACTCAGGAGATTTGCACCAATTTCTAATGAGTAAGTTACTCTGCAACATGCAGACCATGTAATAAGTTTTGTATATTATGCTAAGTGCATTTATTTAAATGTCATTGGCTCAAGGGAGGCTGTGCATGTGGCTGATATACTGCATTCACCAGAGATGTTTTCCTAGAATGTGGTCAAATTAATGATGGAAGCGTACAGCGTGCCTCACAGGGTTTATAGATGATGTAGTTGTTATAGCTGTGCTATAAATTATGTATCATGTAGAAGAGTTAGACACTTAATGCACGCTTCTTGTAATAGAATATTTCCAAAGCAATATAGAAAGAAGAAGTAATTTTTCCTGGAAATTCTCAAAATGTTCACTTGGCTATCCAAATCAAGTCTGAAATTTTTTACTTCTTTCAAAAGTGATTAACAAATAAACTACCTGAAGATATGGAGGTTTCAATGCAAAGGTGTTACCCTAGGAGTTCTCTTAAGGGTTCCTATTTGTGAATGTTTTGCTGTCTGTTCTGCTTCATGATAGCAAAGAGCTTTTCCGACTGTTATGTAGAGCTACAAATATCACATGTAAAATACATGCACATATATGCATACAGGCTATACTGGCATGTCAGTCTTTTCACTTTCAAGAACTGCTTGAGAATACAAACACTGTAATTTTATACACAATGCAGCATGCTTCTGAAATGTTAAAATTCTGAATTTGCCAGTCATCTCTTCTTCCCTAGGACTGCACTGCTGAGTGAAATACATTAGCTTAAATACTTGGCTGTAGCTCAGTAGTCATAATAAAATATAAATAAACCCACCAGTTTACATATATTCACAAGAGATTAGCATTCTAATCTATGAGACCATGCCCGTGTTGGTATTTATTAACTGAGATATGACCTGAACATGTGGGCAATGAGAATCTAGAGACATTACTGACACCATTCCTTCCTTAGGAGCTCATTTAAATGTAAAAATAAGTGAAAAGGCTCAGTGGTAACTCATCAATAGAAAAGTGTTTTTACCTTTTTGTACTTCCCACTTTCACTTCTGCTTCTTCCTTACCTGTCCCTTTACAAATTCTCTGCCTCCAGTGTCCTTTCTTACTGATCTGCCCTGGATGCCTGGTGCTTTGTGACTTATCAGCTGTCTGTCATCTTGTATTTCACAAAACTGTTTTCCAGAAACCCAGATACATTTTGTCACATTAACTGTTGTTATCAAGCTTGTTTGGGTTATAATGTCCATAACAAAGCTCAAAGCAGGTAGGCAGCAGTTTAAAATTTTTGGGAATCTTTCTTGTCCTCATTTTGTCTTCCATCTTTTGACTGCTTTTTGAACTAAAGATATGGACTTCAATATTTAAAAAAAAAAAAAAAAAAAAAAAAAAAAGTGTGGAAATTCCATACATTTTCAGATTTTCTGGAAAGAAATTAAGAAATGGATATCTTGACAATGTCTGCTTTCTAAGAGCCAGAAAGACAGATAAAGAACATATTTAGAAAGTTCAAATTTAAATTATTGCAGAGGTGCAATATGTATAGAAAAATCCAAAGCATAAGCAAATTTTCCATTAAGTCCTTTCAGTATTGTCTTCTCTTGGAAATACATCTCATTTTATGAGATTCTCAGATACTATGCTATGTCTACATTAAACTGTAAGATTTCTGAATGTGTATGAGCAAAAGAAATGGGTAAATGGTCTTGGTGCTTTGACTGTCAGTATTAATTTTCCTGACATTTTTTGCTTACTGCTAATTATGCATGCACTAGCTACGATGTTAGGAATGTCAGACCAGGTTTGTTGAAATGGTAAGTAAAGTTGCAACAAACTCAAGGGAATGAAAACACTGAATAAGTAAAAGGTTGTTATCTATAATAAATGGGACTTCTAAAGTGATATTGATTTAGAAAAGGCTCCTTTGACAAGAAATAGCACTGTGTTGTTAACTGATATTAATCACCAGATGGTGGTGGCCTTTTAAAAAAATTGTTCATTTGATAGTATTACTACTGGAGTCCAGACCAGGATACAATACATCACACCCAAGTAAACTATTTGCAAAAACTTTCCAGAAAATTAATGGTTCCTTTATAATGTTAATTCCCACCAAAGACAATGGGTAAATCTTGATTTCTTTACACAGCTTCATCCAGTTTTTAATTCTGAGGACAGAATGTCAAGTATTACTAGGGGAACACAAGCTCAAGTGGATTGAAATTGAACCCTTTCCCTGTACTCAGCACTCTCATGAGAAAATGCTAGACATATTCAAGTAAAATTGAAGGCTAGATTTTAAGGTCATTTAAGCTGTTGCTGTTGCTCCTCTGAGTGAATTTATAGCAGTATTGGCATGGAGAGAAGACCTCAGCCATTGTACTTTCACTTTGTCATGAACACACTGAGAAACCTTTTTCCTTTCATTTGATTCCTCCATTTTGTTGTAGCCCCTGTAGCCCAGCAGGATCTCAGTATAGCCCAAGGTCTTGTCTTGATTTGTCTTAAATTATTTATTGCACTAGCTATGAAACACTCAGGTGGGTAAAGTCTAGTATTAATCGCCGCATTGTTCAAACTTGTTTTACTAAATTGCTTAAATGTTTGAGCTAATGCTCACCAATACCATATACAGTAGTACTTCCCTGTATCATTTATATCAAAGGTCCAGCAAACAATAAGAAAACCGATTTTAAAGACCAAATGGAAAAGACGCATACTGATAAACATTAACATAAAAAGAGCCCCAGGCAAATGCAAAAATTTGAAAAAAAAATGAAAAAATTTGAAGAGGACCTGAAGAAGAAGGTACCACCATAAACACTGAGTTATCTGACCACTACAGCTACCATTCTCCTGCACTTGCCTAAGGGAAACAAGCAGGGACCAGGAAACCACGCCTGACCAGAACAGTGAGAAAGAAGTTCAGAGAAGAAGTAAGTAGAATATTAATTATTTAGTTGCACAATTGCTTTCTCTACCCCTTTTATTTTAGTTGAGCAATTCTGATTATTGGTGTGTTGTGTGGGTATAATTATACCTGGAATAGTAATGACTTCTGCCATATATCAATATGAGCCATAATAACACCACCAATATCGCTAGTAAATTCATGGTTCTGTTTCCTTTATGCTCATAACAAACCTCTGAAGATAACACCAGGGAGTATGCAGGTTACACCTAGTGTTTTGAAGATCCAGAATACCTCAAGGACTAGGATGAGGAGGAGGTGAGATGCTTCCTCCAAGTTGCCTAGCAGAATTGACGTTACCCCCCTTAACTGTCTGAACTTTCAGAAATCAGACGTGAAAATCTCACATATTTTTCTTATGTAGGCTCATATGCAACAGTCTCACTCTGGTCTTTATTGTTCTTATCTTACTGAGAGAAAGATCCAAAGTTTGACACTCCCCACAACCGAAGATACTTGCAAAAATGATGTTTTCCACATAAAAAATATAGAGTATCTGACAATGTTCTCCTGCTTAGGATTTCTGTCAAAAATGGTACTAGGGTTATAGCCCATCTGAGGCTATGTTTTTCATTTTTGTTTAGCTTTTATCCAAAAAATCATCTGTTCCAAGGTTTATGCACTGCTTCTAAGTGTATCTAAAAAGTGCTAGAGGATGCTTGCTCATTATCTTCTTTCTCCTTTCTCTTTCTCTGGTTTATTTTTTTTTTCTCTTTTGTTATATTCCTTTTCTTAAAAAATGTTTATTGTATTAGGGCTCTTCTGAACAAATGAAACTCTTGTATCCCATGCTTTCTCTAATTGTTAAAAAATGCTTCCATGTCTTGTTTCCTACATTGTGCTTCTACGCTTTTACTAACAACTTTTGTCTTTTTGCAGATCATTTTACTACATACATACATACGCACATTATACATACATGTACACACACATACATACATATATGCAAGGAATCACATATACACTTCTAGACAGAGGACATCCAAATATATAAAAACACATAAGCTGTGACTGGGAATGAAAAAATGAGTGGGCAGATTTGCTCATGATGAACACTGATGCAGCTCAGAATTTAGCCTCAGTTGTCACAGCTTTATCAGACGTACTTGAACAGAGGAGCTTCAGGTGAGGGGTGACTTGTGTCATCTAGAACAAAAACAATGTTCTGGCCAATTGTTTCTGTATTTACTCTGCTGTCATTTAATAGGTTTTACTCACACTGAACACGTGAACAAAACCTTTGTGCTGGCTGACAGTGGGGGGTTGATTTTGCCTTTTCTTCTGGCCTGGCTTTCTGCTAGACCACAGCCTCTGTTAAGAAGTGCGGTCCTGGCCTTGAAGGAATATTGGAAGTGACAGTGATGACATTCCCATCGGTATTCGTATGCACCTAGTGGCTATCTCTCATGGCTCTGCAAGTCTTGGTTTTAAGAAGATAAAGTGATGAAAGGAATTAACTTGCCTTGATTTCAGTCATAGTTAGATGCATAGGTCCAAAGATAGAAATAAACATGAAGTTCTTATTATGAGATATATAACAGATACATCTGCATCATATAGCCAACCACCTGTAAATTAATGCATTAATAGGAGTGGATAAAACAGGATCAAATAATAAAATTTGCTTAAGAGAAAGACTGACCATAAAATCCTTTAGTGTTTCAATTTTGTCATGAGTACTGGCTACAGAAATTGAACCTTTCTTTTCTTTATAAAAAGATATGGCTTCCTATGAAAGTACTAGATTTAGGAAAACTAAATTTCTGTGGTGTCATACTACATCTAAATTAATACAAAATGTCGTGTTTCAATACTATAGAATGGTGAAGAAGCTCCAGAAGGATCAATACCACTGTATATACTCCTTGAAAAAAAATATCTCCAGACCTGTAGCTACAAATACCTGTGTTTCTATGTCCATAGAAACCACGCAACTCAGTTACATCTCAGAAACTTGATACATTACATAGATTTTTGAGATTTCCAAAGGGAAAAACTCCACTATAATTTGTTTCTTTTCTTTCTGGCAGTTTCATCTGTTGTAGACTAGTTCTTCATTTTGGTAGGCATTTGTAAAAAGTACAATCATTATTTTCTGTGGGTTTTTTGTTTTGTTTTGTGGGGTTTTTTGTTTTGTTTTTGTTTTGTTTTGTTTTTTTTTTTTCCCCTGGATTCAGCTAGATTATTTACTGTGAGTAAAACATTAATATATTTTTTCTTACTTTAAAATTAAAACTCAGAAAGATTGTGGTGTTTGGTTTTGGTTTGTTTTTTTTTTTTTTTTATATAGTCCTTGATTTTCATCCTTCTTTAAAAGAATTATAATTCTTTTGAAAGTTATTAAGTATTAATCTATGTAGTATTGGTAACTGATATTTATTAATCTCTTCTTGTGAAACTGAAGAATTTAGTGGGACAGAGAAAGAAATACAGTCTGTTATTCTATCATGGACAAAAAATTATGATTCTACTTTAAGACATTGAAAAGTTCATTAGCTACAGATTTTATTAGGTCTTTTTCTTTTGGTGAGTACGCATCTTTCTCTTTCAAAAACAGCAGTTAGGTATTGCATATGAACATTTCTGATAATTCATAGAGACCATTTTTCCCCTTGGATAAATTAATGTAATTTCTGTCTACATGTTTCTGTCAGTAGCCTTATGGGATCCTGCAATGAATATAAAAACCTACCTGTGTCATACCTATGTATCCCATTGCTTTTTCCAAAGCAGGAAAATCGGATCTGTTGAACAGAAAAAAATATTTTCATTTTGTAACACCATTACAACTCTTTCACTTAAGAGAGTACCTAAAACCTCAGTGTATAGACTGAAATAATGATCAGGGACAATACATGACTATATTACTTTTTCTTAATTTTAATGAGTAAACGGCATTCATGCCCACCCTAATTAGCAGACATGACAAAAAATAATGATATAGAAAACTATTTTAACACAATGCCAGATATGAATTATGAAAAATGTCAGCAATTACCAACAAAACTACATATTACTGCTATGTAAAGTAATGAATACAGAGAATTCTGATAAACAATTTACATTTTAAAGAAATTCAGTATTCTTTTAGTATGTCTGTATAAATGAGTTCAAATATTAATATCAGAAGGTAAAAAAATATATATATTGTATAACAGCTCGGCACTTCCACAACTGTTTCTAGGCAAAGGTTTTTAAAATATTTAGGGCAAATTACACAAAAACATGTAATTGACACAGAAATCCGAGTCTCATTTTCAAATGGGCACCTAAATATGCAAATGGAGCCTAACTGGAATTGCAAATATTGGCCTGTGACATGTTTACTAATTAATCACTTGGACTATTCTCCATTAGTTATGCAGAGCATAAGAGAATCACTTGAGCTGCATGACATGTTCCCGAATAGATATCATCCCACTTTACAAATCAGATAAGTAAATAATATACAGTACATTTTTCTATGAGCTTTCTGGTTTAGGGCAGCATTAGGTAAGTTCTGAACTCCTATGGGCAAAACACAGATGCACACGTGACAATGTATTCTTCAGAAATTGGTGAAAAGACACAAAAAGTCTCATTTCCTTTCTTAAAGATGAACAATACAATCTTAATGTTTTCTGAATGGACTTTCCATGGAAATTACTTCTATATGCAAGTTATATCTAACTTATCTTTAGTCTGGTCTGATGATATCTAGAAAAACTAGATGAGAAATGCATCCAACAGTTTTTTGACTAACTCAATGGACTCCTGCAAGGATAAAGACAACATATAGTAGACAAAATTTCAGCTGACTGACCCAGTCTGCCTAAAAGATAGTAAATCTTGATTTTTAAGACACTTTAATTTTTCTAAAAAATGCAAACAAATAAAAACCCGAATCAATTCCTCCTATACAAAATTCAAATCTATACTTTTCCCAGTTATAAAGCATTTCAATTGACAAACCCTTGAAAATGAGAGGGCAAACATGCGACAGACATTTCTGTGTTGCTTAATGCACTGTCAGAGGCACTCAAGCATTAAAATGATTGTCACATGATAAGACTACATGTAAAAGTTACTGATCTGACCCACACGTGCACAGCACTATCTTAGTTTTCTTTACCTATTGTTGGTAACAGCAAAACACTCACATCTAAGATAAACCAGCTCCACAATCAGTGGGCAGAGATGGAATAACACTTTCTTCTATTCTCTGCAAAACATGTTCAAGAAGCAATTAGGCTGAGAAGGACCTTAATTTATGAAAGTGTTGTTTACATATTGGTTTGGAAGGGCCAGGCACTAGGGAGTGATTGACAGAAGCTTCAGTGTGTATGGAGAGACTTGTAGAGATCCTGTGAATAAAACACATTTGCCTGTGGAGCATTAAATGTGAGCAGTAGAAGCAAAACTTTACAGGAGCCAGAGAATTAAAATGCATTTTTCTCCTCTTTCTCCCCACCTTTCTTTTCCTCTCCTTCCTACTCTGAACATCCATGAGCAGTACATGTGATACTCTCTTGTTAGTACTAAAGGCAGTAGGAATAAGCAAGCAAACAAAATACTTTCAGCATTTTAAATAGAAAACAACAAAAATAAGAATGCATATAAACAGAGAAGCAGGAAATGAGGAGGGACTTGGAATGATATATCATAAAATCAATTATTCAGAAAAATCAAGAGATCGGGCTAAAAGCCTAGGTAGAAAACAATGACAGCAAAAATAAGAAAAGGAGATGGGCTAAAAAAAATTATCAACACTGTGCTTGCATAATGATTTTCCCTGGCATATGTAAATACTTCTATGGACCTTCTCATTTTCTGTATGAGGCCACAGTATGACCAGAGTACATCAAGGAAGAAGGCAGCATTTCTCTGTCACTGCTCAAACAGTTCTTCAATAATTAAATAGCCATGACATGAAGTTCATCCAGCCTTTAGAGCATTAGAAGTAACTCCGGTAATGATAGGTTAAATGCCTGTGGGTGAGTGGAGGCCTCACTGAAACAGGTTAAGTGCAGTTCTGCTTCAGAATTGATTCTTTAGATATTGCTATCAGAAATGTAGGGTTTGCTACTAGAGATTTTGTGCAAAATTTAACATGGACGTAATACTACTGATAGCATTTGGTTACTGTTGGGCCTAGCAGCATTACTTAACCACTAGGCCATACTACAGCAGTTGCTGTACAAAATCCTCCCAAAAAAACACCCCTGCCCCATTCTTAAACCTAAGAAGTCACTAATCAAAAATCTGAAAATATAGTTTTGGAACTGAAATGCAAAGTTAAGATTGTAGAAGGTTTCCTCTTCATGCTCTTAAAACAAGGGGGAGTTTCATACCACCTAGGTTTAAGCACTTTGAGATTGGAGGCTGGTGCGCACATATGCTGCTGAAAGGCAAAAAGGCTCCTCCACGGAGTAATTTCAGATAGGAACCAAAGTTATATGTCCCAAATCACTCACTAGATGTTTCCCTTTCTCTTGTTTATAGACAGACTAGCCAGTAGGCATATTAATTGGTTGGGTTGTTATGCTTCCCTGATGCCTTAATTTATGCAGTAGGATGAACTACCTTTACAAAGCAAGCAGAAAATCTGTTAAAACAAAGAAAAAGGGAACAGGTTCACTGCACCAGAATAAACACAGAAAAAATCAAACAAAAAATCAGTAGATCTTAATATTGCTAGCATTTTTAATGGAAGTATAAAGGATTTTTATAGTGGTGTTCATGTATTATCTTTGATCAATTGATATTGATGGGTCATAGACAAAAGAGTCCAGGTATTCTTAAAGAAGATATCCTCAAGATAGCTGACCCTCAAGCCAATCCTTATGACCCAAATCTACATAACTTAAGTTTCCTAAACTTGATCTTTCATATACCTGATTTCATGTGCTGAATTCTTGACTCAGAGGTAACTATACTCCATGCTGTGTAGTAGTGTTGGTTTTCTTGTTTTCACCTATGCAGCTCCAGGTGGCTAAGTAATTATAGACCAGATTCTGGTCACTACTCTGCAGGAATCATAGTCAGGCAAAAAGGAGCAAGATAAGCCTGTGAACAGCCAAGTAGAATTGTAATCTGTAGATTTTTAAAACTGTATGTGTGACTGTCTTGGGATATATGATATCTTAAATGAGAAAGCAAAAACATAGCACTTTTACTTTTTACTATAACCAGACATAGAGGAAAATGCAGGGCTTTGTCACACCACTTGGAGGCATATAAATGAAGAAATCTTTCCTCTGTGACCTAAAAGGCTCTAGAATTATTTTATTCGGTATATCTAGCTCAGTGGGAAATCACCAGCAGCAGCTGCATTATGGTTGAAAAGATAAGTTAAAGAAAATAATATGTATTTGAGCAACTTTATTGGTACCATTAACCTTTTCCTGCAATCAGAATTCACATTTGTTCCTTTTTTCTCAATCATTCTCTATGCTGACCTATATAGTCAGAAGGAAAGGCTGACAAGGTCATAAGAGAGGAACTAGTTATCTTCAAAGTAAGCAAACTTAAAAAAAAACTTGATGAAATATTCTCATTTTTTTTTGTGAGAAATATTATTCTTTATACATTTTTTCATCATGGTACATTATTTTATGCAGTCCCTGGATCTTGAAATTCTGCCGTTCACTTTCTCAGTCTGCACAGAATATGTCATGTAGCTCAATTATAAAAGGAGCTTTCTTTCTCCAAAAAAGGTGAATTATTATATATTTAGAAGATATTCAAAGATGGTAAAGGTTCAGACTACAGAGGAAAATCTTCAGTTTAATGTGAATGGGGCTCTTTGCTCTGCTGGGATTTCACTTCATTAATCTTTCAGAATGTTCATGTCAAATGCTATTTTGAACAGTCTGCAAGGAGTAGAGGTAGCCCATCAGCAGATGTGTTGCAGATCTTTGCTGTGTGGCTCACAGAGGATGCCACTTGGTTACACTCTGCAGCTGACAGTCTCCAGGTTGAAGTCTCTTGCGTGATTAGGGGTCTACTACTTGGGAGGGTGAAACAGGAAGCAGTGATAAGGCATGAGTTCAATTCATGGAAAGTAAAACTATTAAGAGGGTATGATTTTTTTCATATTATTTTTGCAGCTGACGCTAAAATATGCAGCAGTGTTTTCTTGAGTGGCTGCAACTTATTCTTGTCAGTTGCAGCCAATACAGTCTTACAGAGGGGAAAACTAGAATACTTTCTGCAGTCAATGATATAGACTACCCACTTACTCAGATTTCTGTGTTGGGTCTAAATCTTAATTTCCCAACTTGTCTAGTACAGACAGCTTACTATTTTACACTTCCCACTGGAAGTTGGAAGCCCCAGGTAGACTCTCTCCAGTGACTCTGCTGTAAAAAAAAACTATGAGGAGGTGATGCATTTTCTGTCATCTTTCATTAGATAAATATGTGCATAGTTCAGGGAACTATTTAAAAAAAAAAAAAAAAAAGCTTCTTGATTACAAAGTATTTTCTCATGCTAGATTCTTGTTACTTATGCAGATCTAAATTAACCTCCTGGGACCATGACTTTATCTGACAAATCAGTTCTTCATCTGCAATTCCTGTTTTAGCTTTGTTTTGCTACATGATCTTGCTTGTAAAACATTTCCTCAAAAAAGCCACTAGGGGAAACGTCAAATAATTAATCTTTTAAAATGAAAATGTGCAATCAAGAACTGTCCTTCTGCTACAAGTAATTCTGACAAGCAGCGGTCTGGATTCTCAATTTTGTGTCTGTTTTATGTCAGCATTATCCTACTGAATTCAAGATATAAATAGACTAATGGTAAAATTCTTCAATATGGTGCAAGAAGACAAAGAATCCAATTGTAATACTTTTTGTAAGTAAGTTCTTAAAAGAGATGTCTTCACTAAATTCATGCATCATGAAAAAAAACCCCACAGTTTTGGTAGCTGATTTGTGGAGTGAGAAGAAAAAGAGTAAGGATATATGCTTTAACTGTAGATGGATCACAGAGTAGTCAGCAGTCGGTGCTCTAGTGGAAACACATTAAAGCTGCCTTGTGTCTCAACTAGCCATTGGTTAAGGGATGATTGTTGAAACCTGAAATCAGTGACATAACAATAATTGAAAATCATAATTTCCCTCTTCCATTTAATGCTTTCAAACCTGAACTCAGGGTAGGATTGCACATCTGGAGCTGAAGGAAACAATATATGTTTATCAAACCTGTTGCTGTTTTAAACAGGTTTATTTAAATTTTTAATAGGTTTTACTAACCTAAAAGAACAACTACAAATTCTGCACAGTTGTTGAAACCAAGAGTCCTATGTCTTTGTACTGCTAGTAAATATATCTGAACTGTGAAATCACTTACAAAAGCAATTGTTATTAATGGATGTGCTTATACTGCTAGTACAATACATGTTAACATAAAAAAGGTGGTACTCTCTTGGTTTTTACTCTTGTAACTCATATCACCATTGCAAGATAGAAAGACGATGCAGCTTTGTCAAAAAAGTTAAATCTGTATCCTGCTACTGCTAAGGCCAGAAGTCTGAGGCTATTGTGAGAGAAAGTTGCAGAGGAAAGTAGGAAGAATGGGGAATTTTTACAGGAGAGACTATAGATGTATATAATTATATTTTCTCTATTAATTTGCTAGGAAGGCAAATCAGTCATTTTTGTACACAATGAGGTTAACACAGAATACTGAAATACTGTCATGCATCACGCAGTGAAATCCTAAATAATTGCAGAAAATCTTAATCTTGTGTCTTATTAATGGAGACTATCTTGGTGCATAGGAATAATATTCTTTTTGGTAATTTTTTATTGGTAAAATATTAAGCAGCATATGAAATATATTAATGCAAAGAACTTTGCTGTGCTCCACTATGTATAAAAATATATACAAATCTAAAATTTTTTCCAGACTTCAGAAACTTTGTACTCATTCATTTATTCTACATGATAATCTGGAACAAACACAGTCAGCAACTGAAAGAAAGCCTTCTCTGACTAATATGTTGCTTTTATGCCATATAACTGATGTTGTTCCTCCTGGGATTTCAAAGAGGGATGCTCAGCTGTAATTAATGAAAGCAGAAAGAGTGCTTCTCTCCTGTGATGATTCTGCTTTATAAGGATGAATATCTGTGAAAAAAGTTCACAAAGATGATGTCATCAGCTGGAAATAAGCAAATTTGATCTGTTTGGTCATAGTATTAAGATCAAGGGAAAAAAAAAAAGAAAAAAGTCCATTATCATTACTATCAATAATTGCTTAATTTCCCTGTCCTGCAGTGCTTAGAGGCCCAGGGATAAATAACACTGGTAGGAGCAGAACAGATAGATGCATTAAGGAATGAAAAATTTTACACCAAAAATTTCAAGCTAAGTGGCAAAACTGCAATGTGCTGTTGAAACTCTCTTTTTGGAAGGCTAAATATTGATGGTACTCTCAAGGCTATGCAAAACATGAAACAGTAGATGAAGGCTCGTTCTTATGATGTAATTTGAACAAAACAAAGTCTCATCTAAACCCCTGGTTCTGCTCAAAAGTTTCATCAACAACAGAATAAATATGGCTTTACTGATCCTCTGTATTTTTGTGGCAGAGAACAAAACTTCTAGAGCATGGATTAGCTATTCTTAATTTAACACATGGGCAGCCAACACAGTAAATAAGGCACCAGTACTGACACCACAAATGTAAACTTGCCTATTCTTTTGTCAGTAGCTCTTGCTTCATTTGTCTGAAAGTAATGTCTTCTGAATACCTCTATGTTCCCTCATAAGCTGGAAACTTAGGCTAAAATAATTTTCTTCACTCCAGATGAGGAACCAAGAGGTCAGAGATGTTCTGAGTGATCCTGTTGCTCTCTGTCTTTCCTGTTTTATCAATATGGTTCCTCATAATCTTGCTAAAACTCCTCATAGGGCAACTTCCAACTGCATGATATTATATTTTGACTAGAGTAGTGCAGCTATTTCTAACTCTGCAGGAAGAGGTAAGATACAATTAGGCTCCCTCTGTGCTGTTTTCATGTATAAATCTTTAAATTTTCTTATAATTTGAATTTTAAGGAGGGATTTGGATGCAATGATGTAATAAAAATAATAAGATGGAATAGGAGAATGCCCTCGTGGTACATAGTGTATAGCATAGAATAGCTAAGAAGGCAAGAGTGAGAAAATGCTCTCAAACTTTTTAAACTGAGAGAGGCAGGGAAGATTCAAAAATTTCACATTTACTATGCTATATTATATTTGTTTTGAAAGAATAACCTAAAAACCATAGGCACGGAATGCCTTCTCAATTCTTTCTATTGCAGTGTATAGAAAGCAGCACATAGGTCCTTCTACTGCAACATATAGCAAAGCACCAATTTCAGGTTAATTTTTTCCCATCACATTACATCCTGAAGGGCTAGTTGATCTCTTTCACTGGAAACTCCTTAAAAGTCTCTGGTTTTGTCTGCTCTGGCAGGTGGGATGAAGACAAATCTCTGTCAGATTTCCAAAAGCAAAATTGAAAAATAAAATAGAATTGAAACACTTTTCCAGAGATGTTAAAGTGATATGGTTATGACCGTTAACAGGTGCTGGAGGAATATCTTCTCTTCCCTACTTATGTAAGTCATGATCACCTCTTGCAAACCCACAGAAGTATCTACACCATTCAAAATAGATTATTGTCATGTTTTTGATAGAAACATGGTGATTCTTTTTTACAATGAAACAAGAAAAGACCTTACTAGAGATAAAAATATTTTAGTTTGACTGTAGGGAGTGGCGTTCGGAAGATCTCGCGATGTACAGAAGGAATAGCTGTAGCCCTCCCTTGTTATGAGGTAAGGTGATGGATAGGCTTGTAATGTTAAGGGCACACCCACGAAGGAGGTACTTGGTGAACGTATATAGGTAAGATACACAGTTTAATAAATAGACGTTTTGTATCCATCATATTGGTGTTTGTACTGATGTCCCCGTGAAGGTCTTAACCTCCTGCAGCATTAGTCTGCGATCTGAGCGCCACTGACATGTGGATTGGCAGGTTTAATGAGGCAGGCTAATTGCGGTGTTGCAGTATTAGTCTCTGCGACCTGAGCGCCACTGACACGTGGAGAGGCAGGTTCAAAGAGGCAGAGCTAACTGCAACAGTTTGACTAATAACTCCAATTTATGAAATTTGTGTTGGGATCAGAATAAGATAATTATTAGGTAGCATTTACTGATTTAAGTTCATCAAGACTTCATATAGCATAACATAAGACATATAAGAAAACATAACACAATGCTATTAGTGGTTCTACAGTGTTACTAAAAGCTAATATACTATTACCACTTACACTATTTTAGTGTGCTTGTCTGGGTTTGAGGTAAGAAAATTTTGATTACCACTTGCTTTGGGTGCAACAGGCCTCTGCTTTGGCAAAATACGTGTCAAGGGGGCCTTAGTTCAAGACAGGAAAGAGGGGTATGGGATCATACTGAAAAGGAAGGAGCTGTATAAGACTAGATCCCTCTACAAGATACTCAATATCCATTGCAACAGGAATGCCATTTCTCCTCCTAGGCACCTTCCACACATTCTACAAGCAGAGAAACTGCAACCAGGACAAGTGGAATTTAATGACCTTTCATACTATTACTAGCAATAATCGTCATTTCAATAACACCATATTCTCTAATATTTTGCCATCATTTTTGTTTAATTCTTCCACCTGACCGCAGCACTCACTCCTTCACCTCAAGCAAAAAAATCTCTACTCTCTCAAAGTACCACTACTAGCTCCCTTCCCAGACCATGGTTTGCCGCAATTAGCCTGCCTCTTTAAACCTGCCTCCCACATATCAGTGGTGCGCAGATCGCAAAGACTAATGCTGCAGGAGGTTAAGACCTTCTCAGGGACATCAGTACAAAGACCAATATGATGGCTACAAAATATCCGTTTATTAAACTGTGTATCTTACCTATATACATTCGCCAAGCACCTCCTTCGTGGGTGTGCCCTTAGTGTTACAAGCCTATCCATCACCTTACCTCGTAACAAGGGAGGGCTACAGCTATTCCTTCCGTACATCGCGACATCTTCCGAACGCCACTCCCTACAATGGTTGGCCTACTCTGTGTACAACAGAAACACTGTACAAATGACACATTGAGGGAAAAGATAAAAGGCTTATGCAGGAGCAAGTACATGGAAGAGGTATGCACTGCGCATCTCTTGACACAGGACTGTACCAGGATCCAGGGATGGGAGCAAGGTTTTACATCCCAGGGGAAGATCCTCTCTGTTTCTCCCTGTCTGACTGTGACCAGAATTGCTTCCAAGGTTGTACACCTTCACCAGATATAATAAATTTTTTAACAAGTTTCCAAATGCTAACAAAAAGAACCACACAGGCCTTTCAAGCTGAGACTTTACCATTAGCAATTGAAGAAATCCCTCTTTGTGGGCAAGTTGTCCTCTAGCTGCCTACCTTTCCCAATCCAATGTTGGGGGAGTTTCGATAGGATCCCAAGAGTGACATTAAGACACAAACGAGGTCAAATGCCGTACACCCAAAACAGGTTTTATTATTAAAAGTGAAGAGGGGCAGTGATAGGACAGAATGGAAGGAAAGACAGAAATCAAGCAAGCATCTGGAATGGAGTTGCAAGAATAGTCATCACCATGGTCCAGTGGTGTCCCGTTGGTCCTCAGTCTTCAGTGATTCGATGGTGGGTGCACACAGATCTAGTTTTGGTGGCGGGTACACACGGATCCAGCTTCGGTGGTGGGTGCACACACAGCAAAGTTCTCTGTTGCCTTTTAAGTTCATTTTATTGACTGATTAGCATATCTGCCCACCTTATTTTTTCTTCTGTTCCCACAGGTTTTTGCTGACTTCATGCTTCTTGAGCAATCATCCAGCTTCTGGGGCAGATATCAGTTCAGTGGCACCTCTTATCAGTTCAGTGGCACCTCTTCTCAGTTCAGTGGCAAAGGCGTGAAGTCATTAGCAATGCATGGTGTCTGGCATACACAATAGAGTCACAAAGTACAATGGCCAGTGATCAGCGGTCCTTGTGCTTGATGAGAAACAGCTGGTTTCACTCAGTCCACCTCTTTGAGGCTTATCTAAGGAGTTTGTCAATACAACTGCAAGGGAGTGGGAGGGTGCATCCTTTGATACACTCCTGCTTCCTTGGGTGACATTCTTAGATTAATTACAAAGGCCACAGCTGGTCCTTGATGAATGGTTGAGGCGTTACAGACACCTCCCTGTGACCCAAAGCAAGCTTTGAGACTGTCATTTGACATTTTGGTCTCTCACACTACCTACAGTGTCTATCTGTCCACTTTTCTCTGTGCCATCTGCTGCTGTCCCCTACTGGAAATGGAATCCCAGTGTAATCCCATTAGAGACTTTTCTGTGTTATGTCTGATACTTTGTCATCACTTATCAAGAATGTTATATTCCTTAGCTTTTTCTTCCCTTTTGATTGTTTTACCATAGCCCTCTCCTTGCTAACACTGCTCTTCTTTTTGCTTTGCAGCTTGCTTTGGAGAAGGATAGGTCTAAATGCTGAAAGGGCTCAAACAAATTAATTTCTGACAATCATTGATTAAGCTTTGCTTGTGTTTTACTTCGTTTGTTTCAAAGCTTTGCTTGTGTTTCGCTTCGTTTGCTTCCCAAGGACTCCTTAACTGTTTCCCTAGGCCTTTGTCTGTTTGGATCTCCCTATGTAAATTACTGATAGCAGACTCAAAGCTTTCAATGGACACTTGGGCAGCTCCTAGAATGGGCAAACTAAGATAAGGGGAACTCGAACAAAGGGACACAGGTCCTATTATAGGGAGGATGATCTTGCTGATTTAGGAAGAAGACACCTGGACTTTACTTCACAGCACATTCTCTGGAAAGAAGGTCAACTAGTGAACACCGTGAAGAAGACTACTTACTTCTCCCTTTGACCACCGAAGACCCTCACTCTATTTTTACTAAGAATGCTCAGACTATGTAAGTGAATTCCGGGAACTCATTATCATAAGACACCCCTCTCCAGGAAGTCTAATGAATATGTATGATTTGTGTGTATGTAAACTGATGTCCCTTGCTAATTCTTGGGTGCCCTTATGGTGGAGAATCCCCAGGGTGACCCCAGCGCTGCTAATAAAGAATACCTGATTAACAGTAAAAAACCTTTACTGTTGAGTCAATTTCTTTGTTTCAATGCTATATTACAAAAATGTCTGAAAAAACTCTGTGTGAATTTCAAAAGCCATATAGAGTGGCATTGAATTTAAGGCAATCTTGCTAAGAGGCAAGGTATGTTAGCATGAGTGCCTTATCATATTCAGAATCTGAATGGATTTGTGTCCCATCATTTTGAATGTGAGAAGAAAGAGTTCAAGTTGCCTGCGGTATATTGCATTGATACATTTTCACTGTAGCACCCTGAAAGATGTAGCCATTGTTGATAACATTATATTTATCAACACTTCCATTCCCAATCCACATTGGCAGTTTCTCTTGATTTTTTTTTTTATCATTGTTTTGTCTAATCAGAAGCCTCCAGCAACTTCTGTCCTTTGAGACAGTTGTTATTCTCACCATGCCTTACTATCTCTCTGCATACAGTATTTTACAGTCTTAGTTTTCTGTGGTTTTACACTTAATGATGATCTACTGATATCCTGTATGTCCCTTAAAGGTTGATTTTTTCACAGGTTGAAGCAGCAGCTAGAATGTGCCGAATGACTTCAAGGGTGTCTGGCATTTGAGCCTTTCTTGGACACCTGAGTATAAAAATTATAATCAAAAAAGCACACTTGTAAGCTGAAATGAAAGAAAACCATGCTTTAGTCTTTTTATACCAAGATCAGATCTGAAAGATCTTCTTTCCCATATTTATTTGATTTTTTGTAGATACGTTCCAAATCCACATGTGCAGGGATTCTGTACCCTATATCTGCTGAGTTATTTCTCTGTGAAAGCAACCTCATTTTAAGAGAAAACTATTTTGGTGGAGACAGAACATATGATACTTATCTTCTATTCTCATGTACAGCTATGCAGACGTAGTCTCCCAAATGTATGCAGTCCTACTCATTGAGAGCAGAGTTCTGGGAAACATTTAACTAAACTAAAAACTTCTTGACTTATTTGGGAAATGATGGCAAAATATTCTTGCAGATGCAGCCTTGGCAGACCAGTTATCTTCTCACAAAACAATTTATCTTGGAAGTGGCATCTCTGTTCCAAATCCCCATTCAAGGCAAAACCAGCTTTAAAGTTAAGCAACCTTTTAACAACCACTTGAAAACTTCTTAGTGAGCAAACGATATATCCCTTAATGTATGTTCTTATGAAGTGTTTCTATTTATTGAATCAACACCATAGGATATAATTCCATAAGTTAAGAAACAGGTGACATACAAACAGCTAAACAAGGCAAATGACTGTAGCTTATTTTGACCCTTGAGACCAGATAAAATAATCATCAGCTATGTTGGGTTAACAGTATTTTTGAGACAATCCATAACATTTTTAAAGATTTTTTTCTTCTACATTACTGTTGAACTTTCCTACATATCACCCAGTAGACAAGAAGAAACCCGCCCTGGCAGATACAAATGTCTGTGAGTTGGCTTCTTGTCTACTTCCATTTGCTCACTACTATACCCTTCTATTCACATGATACTCACAGAACACAAAAAGCATTGAAGAAGCAATTGTGACTTCTAACATTTATTTATGCTGATCAGAACTATCATTTTGTCATAACTAATTTATTCTGCTGTTGCCTTTCATTCTTTTTGCAAACTCTTTGGGGAAGGACAGTCTTCCTTTTCCAGGGACAGCTCTTGTCTCATTTCTGGTGCTACTAATCTACCAATACCAAATGAAGAAAGCAGTGAATTAATAGGTCCCTACGTGGCACTCTGGAGCTGCAGCACAGCATGTTGTGGTGTGGCAGAGGAAGAAACAATCTTCACAATAATGCTGGCCTCAGAGGAGATTCAGCTAGAGAATCAAGGTGTTACTGATAACATGCATGTGCATTCCCTGATCATATGTATGACTAGGACTCTTCAGCATAAAAGATAGATGTAGAGTATTTGTTAGGTATTCATAAAGAAATGCAACATCATAGAGAAGATCAGTAAGGAATACCTTAATAGCACATCACAAAACAAACAAACAAACAAACAAACACACCTGTAAAGTTTATTTCCACATTAAGGGACTTAGTCTAAATAGATTTGAAAAGGTACTAAACACACAGATGGAGGAGAGATTGAGCAGTGACTATTACAAATAAAAATCCAGGTGAAATTCAAAAATCTGAAAGATCCTAAGCTAGAAGTCAGGAGGATAAAGCAGGAGAAGGCTCTTTCCTTAACCGTTATTGTCCAATTTCATAGACATAAAATTGGGCTACATGCAACTTTTGATCTGATCACACAGAGCTTTTCATCTGCCATATACTCTCTATACAGGTGAGACCAAATACCTTCTCTTGCATAATACATATTCGGCAAGCATAAATTTTTAAAAATCTGGGAAATTATATTTGTTTTCTTCTCTTTTTATTTTAGCACTTTCATTCTACATTTACAGTGTCATTAACAGCAAAATGTTGCAGTCAAACAAGCAGAGAAGTTATTTCCAATACAACTAGCAAGCTATTTTCACAAATCAGAAAGTTTTGGTAAAATATCTGCAAATTATCTGAATGAAACTGGAGTATTTTAACATTTCAGAAGAGTACATTTTATTAGATGAGTGACTGCATAGCAGGGAGCAATATTTACTCAACAGTTTGCAATTATTACTTGAAATAAAATAACTTAAGCTCTTGTTAAATTTGGCTTTGTAAGCTTTCTTGAAGAAATACAGATTAGAACTGACATAATATACCAAAAATAAAATAACTCTTAAGACTCGTGTCAGATGTTTCTAGGAAGTGAAGTGCAACTTTCATGATATTTCATAAGCAAATGTAAAGTCTAGCATTCTAAAAAATTTTACATTGGTAATTATGAAAATAATAATTATACTCTTTAGAACAATAGGTCTGAAATAATAAGCCAGCTTTATTAGGGGATCATGTAGAAGGGGAAATAGAAGTTGTAGGAAAATCCATCCAACCTTTCTTTCTTTCCTCATTTTTTCTGTCTCATTCTCTCCCCTCATAAAAGTTTCCCTCTGCCCCCCAAGAGATGGTAATTTACCTGTTTTCCTCATGACTGTGGCTAGTTCATTTCAGGATATATTTATATTCCTGAGCTTTACAACATCCTTTGTTATGAGACAAATGTGGTTAAGAGACATTGAGAAATAGTCTCTACATTTTAAATTTAAATGAGCTATATATTCTTGCTCTTGACTAGTTGGATGGAATGAGAAGCAGAGCTTTTATGCAGAATAGTATTCCCAAAAATGTTAACTGGCCAAATAGCTTAGTGTTTCAAAAAACAGTCTTTTTATTCTGCCTCTGGAAGAGGTAGTGTGGTGTGAATCGCTTATTCTGCAATCTAATGTTTTTATTATGCTCTGCCACAATAAAACTTAAGATTGTGTTTTACAACATTTCTTTTGGGATGTAGTATTTTTCAAGAAAGGTTAAGTTCCAATCCTTCAGAAAAGCTGTCTGCATGGTCTCCACTAAGGAAAGACTGAGAAGCTTTTGGAAAGAAAGTAAGCTGAGGATGTGAAATTGTCTTTTGTTGTAAATGAAATCATTTAAAGAATTGGGGTTAATTCCTGACATTCATCCAGAGAACTGCTTGTAAGGAAAGAAACCACACAGAACCCAAGAACAGCATATAAAGAAAAAAAACCCAAAGAAATAGGGATTTAAATGGATTGTCCCTTCTGCAGAAAACTCTCGAGTAGTAACAACATTCAAAGCAAGTTAGCCACAGGAGTATTAGAAATAGTCCTGTAATGGAATAGGAGTTTCCAGTTCTAAACTAGAACCTTTGTTTTAAAATCAGTTGGGGTTTTGTTTTGTTTTGTTTTGTTTTGTTTTGTTTTGTTTTGTTTTGTTTGTAATTTAGGGCCAGAAGCTAGCAGAGCAATCCATATTGCCTAGTCAGATACATATTTCTTAGAATGGTTGATGCAATATTTTTGATTGCTATTTTTATTTCTTAAAGAAGATGAGATAAAGACTTTGGGAATAAAGGACTTGTGTTTGATTCATTTATATCAAATACTACCTCACTTATAAATTCTTCTGGTGAAATTAATGGGGCTTGTAGTGTAAGCCAATATTCTACATAAGGGTATAAGAATCTGTGTTTTGCATAGTAAGATATCTCGATAGCTTGGACAAAAAACTACAGCTGAGATCTGGCATACTAACAATGAAGAGAAGTCTAAACAGCTAGCCACAGCTAGCTCTGAACATTTGCTTGAAAAATTGATGAGTGTTTCCTTCATTTTTCTGTCCCTGAGAGTGTCTTGCAGATGAAATGTTGTTAAATGTGTATACAGAGCAAAATTTCTAGTTAAATTTGTAATTAAGTAAGAGAGACTTGACAGAAGTACCTATGTGTTCTATTTTATTATTCAACTGGAACCCAGTATTTTGCAGTATAATAGTAGATATAGAAACAAGCTTCAGGAGAATCAATACAATTGCTTTTTCTTATGAATGCCACAGTAAGGAAGTCAGATCTTAGATTGTTAGATCTGATGTTTAGTATTAATTTGGCTTAATGGAATATTACTTGATCTGTTTGACAGTGCAAAAATCTTTGACTCAGAAATTTGGAGGATTCATTATTCCTTTCTTCAGGTCCAGTAATGCTTTGGAAAAGAACTCAGAAGAAAATATACAAGATAAATCAGTATATATTTTTTAAAATTGAATTTACTGGTAGGGAAAGGTTTGAAGATTATTCTAGAAAGGTAATATTTGTTCATCCCATTAGGTGCTTTGTCACTGCTAGGTAGTGAAAGCTAGAGTTTCATTCCAGTGAAGCAAGATGTAAAAACCTCAAAACTTTAGGCTGAATGAGAATATTAACAACAGAAGGGACAAAAAAAAAAAAAAAAAAAAAAAGAAAATAAGAAAAAAGAAACATGGTATAAGAAGCAGTAAATGTTTGGGGTTTTATTATTTTTTGTTGTTTATTAAAAACAAGATAATGATTGTTAATCAAAACAGAGAGGGATGTTTTGATGAGCCTTTTCCTGATTCTGAGAGACATCAGTACAGATTCAGTGATGTAACAGTGAACAATTATATTAGACAGA
This sequence comes from Strix aluco, assembly GCF_031877795.1. Lineage (NCBI taxonomy): Eukaryota > Metazoa > Chordata > Aves > Strigiformes > Strigidae > Strix > Strix aluco. The sequence goes on along the minus strand of NC_133931.1, from coordinate 84,133,933 downwards.
AAAGAGGCTGGAGGTATCAGAGTGAATAACAGAACTAAGATGCTTTGGAAGTTTCTTCAGAACCAGGATGATTTGTTCTCTGCTGAGAAAGCAATTTACAGTTAGATGTTCACTCAGTCATGTGTGTGTCCTGTTCTCAGGTAACCTGCTCATGTATCACACAGGTAGTTTCATTAGTTGCAAGCAAATTGTGGCCTACCTGAGGACTTTGTTACTCCCCACAAAAAATGCCTGCACTGCCAAGCACAGAAGAGCAAGAAGGAAGCTTGAGCTTCAGACAGTTAACAGCTTTTGTACCAAGAGCAGGCAAAAAAAGAACCCTCTTACCCTGGTTATCTAAGAAAACAAGACTGGTGAGACTATACTCCTTGCATGCAATACATGTTTATGCATATGTCCCTGCCTCACAGTGACTTTCATGACAGGTGTCAGAGCACTGAGATGATAACTTTTACTCAAATTTGACAAATTAATAAATGGGGTTAGAAATTCTTTTATCAAACCAGATGCCTGGATACAAGAGGGGACCCTATTGGAGATAAGGTCTTCCCACCCTGGAAATAATCCCTCCCTTCTCACCAAAGAGTAATGCTGCAGCATAGGCCATTTAGTGTTAGTAGAAACTCTATGGAGGAGAGATGTAAGCACAGAAGAATCCTTTGAACCATAAATCTAAATGAAGTCAGACTTCATTAGTCCTGCTACACATAGAACTGCTTGTTTCTATAACCACTGGTGAATACACCAGCAAAAACAACCCAGCACGCTGACCAAGGGAAGCAGTCAAGCCTGATAAGTCTGGCACATAACACTTCTTCCCCGGAGCAAAATTAAAAAGCCAAGAAGTTGAACTTTGACATGCCACTTTCTCCAAACTTACAGTAAATTTGCAATTCTGTCTGAAATAAATATAGTTATGATGAGGAGGCTGTTAATAGGGTTCTCCCTTATTAATGGGCATCAGACACTGGATTCTGGATGAATTTTTAAGCCTAATTAAAAAAAAAAAAAAGGGGTGGGGGAGTAAGAGGTTATTTCCTTCTCCACTAGTTTGTGGCTTGTGAGGTTTGTTAACACTTTATTTTTCAATAACTGAACATCGACATTAGGACAGATCCTATTTAAGAGTAATTTGGCCAAATGTTATTATTAGCAAAACCACTTGTATGTATGTATGCTTGTAGATCTGAATCCAAAGCCTAATAAAGATGCAACACTTTTGCTAAAACATACTACTTGGATTTCTTGCTCCCATTTTATTGTAATTTCTGACAAAAGAAGATTTTAAAAGCAAGTTTATTGATTAACATCGAGGGAGTACACAGTTAAAGAAAAGGCAGTAATGTCTAGTCAGGCCTCCAAATTAGGATGGTCTGTCTTTTGCAGCATATATTATTTTAATTATATCTTGTACCATTTAAACAATTCTATCTTTCTCTGTCTTTTGACTGAAAAAAATGTTGTTTTATTCTACAAAGTGCTAATGTTCCATAGCACTACTGGAATTTTCTGAAAAGAGTTGAAAGAAGACCTGTAGCATGGAAGTTTTTCTTAGTTGACCATGTGAATCTAGCCAACAGGAGTCCTTCTTTTACGCTCCTATATTTATGCTTTCATTTATTCCCCAGTTTTGGAGATCAGGAACTCCCAAACAGCGGTATATCTCCAGCTTCAAATGTCTGCCTAGAAAGCACGTAAATGATGTAAAGCTAAATCTAATGTGAAGTAACCAGTATCAGGCTGAATTTATATTCAATAAGTTCAAGATTGAAAAACCTATGGTTCCTGTAAGACACCCAAACATGTTAACTGACACCTGAATTCAACAATTCTGTTAAGTATGTCTTGGATATGTGACACCGTGGATCTGGAAACATATTTTGTACTCAAATAGTTCCCATCAATTCTCATGCAGATATGTCAGAATGCTCTGCTTCGTGACACTCCAAGAATATCACATTTACTTTGCATCTGTGCAGAAGAGATCCACAGTGGGAGCGCAGAGTATCGAAGGTCCACAGCCCATGTCAGCTGAAACCTAAATGAAATGAGAACTTTGAAAATTAGTTTAAAACCACTCAACATTTAAGTGGACTGTTTCTTTTTTGAAGAGCATTTTCATCTCGATATACTGTGATAATGGTATGCTGCAGCTTATAAATAATCTGATTCACTAAGAATTTATTTACTGGCAAACTGATAAAATTAATATATCCTCTCACTCCTAAACTTTTCATAAAATTGGGATTTTTTCATCTTTAAACTAAATATAATAGTGTATTGTGTAGAAGATTGACAAAAGCTAAATCATTAAGTATCTTTTACTTTACTGCAATTCAGATAGATCCAATATGTGCAGTGCCACCAGAACACAAACTTGACTGTATACACCATGTAATTGCTATAAATTTTTACAAGAAAACCAGCTTTTTTGTAATATTTGTCATTATATATTAAACTTTAATTGAGAGATCTTTGTCAGTCACTGTTTCTCAAATTTAGATCACAGACTGTGCTATCACTTTCAATTAGTTTTACTCTATTCACTGTATGCGATGTCTCAGAAGGAATAAACTTGTTCTAGTATTTTTTTAGAAGGTACTTCTTAAGTGGCAACAACACGACTGTAGCCTTCTGTCAGTGTCAACATAAGTAGGACACAGGGTTGGCATCATGGCACCTTATGTATTTTGAAGAACTTGATAAACAAAGATTGGCAATGTTTGACCTTGTTCTGGTATTTCATCAAAAGTTTTGACTTAGACTAGTGAATTGAGTAAATCCTCAGTGTTCCTGTAATCATTTTAAGCTGTCATGGATTGTTATTAGCAAACCATTATTAATAACTTTATTTGTGGACAAAGCTCTTTCAGGAAAACAAAGATAATGTTAGGCACAGTTAGTGGAGTGTAGACTGCATTTTAAAGAAATGTTTTATATGACATCATTCTAGTACCTCATTTCATTTGTCATTATAGATATTCACACTTGTTTTTAACAGATAGCTGGATGTTTTTTAGAACATACATTTTACCAAATACCATATAACATTGACTTATTTATTAACTATAATGTTTTTTCATCTTTGTAATACAATGTATTAGAAGAGTTCATTCAAATCTGCTTCATAAAGACAAATAAAACACCAAGAATAACTTCCCGTTTCCAGTATTATAGGGATAGAAACGTAAGTCTAAACATGTACCAACCCTTCATGAAAAGCAAAAAATGTGAGAAATATCAATCTATGTATATGTTTGTGTTGTAATATATTATTTGAAACTTAAATTGATACACTTTTATTCATGCATAGAGAAATTAGTCTTTTAAAATTTTTGTTTCTTTCAGGACCCAAACTAGTAAACCAACAAAAACTCTCCTAATTGTGCATCTGACTATAAAACCAGCAAATTCACTGAAAATTATATAAGCTAGGGTTCTGGAAAGATTCACAGATTGACCTTTTGTTCAGTGCCATTCTAACAGCTTTGTTTAATCTGTGGGAGTCTGCAGTGCTTGAATTGTTCTGATTTTTCTAATATTTTAAAGTCTACTCAGCACTTTTATAAAGATAGGGAAATAAAAATACCTTTTGCCTCACAGCATTGTGCAGAGGAGCAGTGAGGTATGGGAATTATGTTTCTGATTTTAGATAGTTAACTGATGTATCTAAATTAAAACTCTTTTCACTATAATCTCTTAACATAAGTAATGGAGGAAAACAGAAATGTGCTTCTGTCTATTTTCTGAAGAAGTCCATGCTGTCTAAAAACCTAACTTAAGTATTTGAATTACATAAAGTTAAACAGTTAAATCTGGGCTTTGCTGCTGTTCACTTACAGTTCTTACTGTCATCTCCTATGGTCAGGCGTAATAATATTTACCCGGTTGCTGGTGGCTGACCTTATGAGATACCAGTTTCTGAAGCACATGGTAGGGTTTTGAACATGAGGTAAAGTGCATCCTACTGTGAAAAGCTGTCAAAGACCTCTGCAGCACAGAAATCCAGACAGAGATCTGATCTGAATCTCCCAGCAGTAACCGGTCTGGATGCTTGATGATGAAAAGACCCCTGGCTTGTATCCCTCTGGAAGAGTCTTGCTTGGAAATAGTCAAGATTTCTGTTTTGTTTTGTTTTGTTTTTTTTGTTTGTTTTTTTTTTTTTTAAAAAAAAAGAGGAAAAAAACGGGGAAAAAAAAAAGAAAAGGAAAGAAAAACCAATCTATATAAGAATAGATTTATTCCCATGTGCAGAATGAAATTGATGGAGGTGAGAGAGAGACAGAATTTCTGTTAGATGTAAGTATTTACTAGTCAATGTGGTTGTTGAAGACCTAAATTCTGCCACAGAGGTTACTTTCACTATTTTGTTTTTTTAGCAGGAGAAATTGAGAATGACCTACTTCTGATTGACTAATAAATAAGAGACACAGCTGAAATGTGGGAGAACTTCAGAATATGATCTTCCCTCAGGGTCTTTTGCATCCCACCTAGGAGTCCTTGTTGCAGGGATGTTGTCTTTCTACCTCTAGGGAGAAAAAAAAAAGAAAAAAATATTACAACTTTGTGTTGTCTATCAATTTTTTTTATCAGGATTGTGTAAAAAATTTCTTAGAGCACAAGAGAATGATCTACAGTGAAAAAAACAGTCCAGTGTTGCTGCAAGCTGAGTAGACGGATTATAGCTGCTGTTTGAGCCTTCAGATGAGATACTTTGAGGGTACTGCTAGACCCCAGTGTGGACTCTGGGGTGTGCTTCCCCAGCAATGCTGCTGCTCTCAGTTACTTTGTGTAAAACTGAGCTCTGCGCAGAACTGAGCTTTGCTCTAGAAAAGGTGCAGGAATGGCTCATCTGTCAGTTAGGACCTCACTGAAGTCCTGTGAAACAAACGAGAAGACTCCACTGACTGCAGCATAAACTAAAAGTTAACTGCATGATGTCAGAGGAAATTCAGTCTCCTGGCAAGAGCTGAATTGTTACTGATTTGTTATTAATTTGAGCTGATTGTAATGATTTTTGTGATTTGGATTTAAATAAGGAATGATTTAGAGTAACCATACAAACAGTTATGCTGCTACAAAGTCCTTTGTAAAGTCCCAGACTAAGGCCACGTAGGCTGGTAATAATCAATTATCGATTTCTATTCAAAGAATAAGACTCATATCGAGGTACCATTGTTAGGCTGTTCAGTAAGGACGATTTATTGCCCTGTAGACCAGGTGTTCTAAAAGTTGCGTTGTGAAAGGGCCTCTAAGCACGTTAAAATCACAGTGTGAGACAAAGTCCTTGAGTCAAGGGCATTGGATGGTCTTTCTTTTAGGTCAGTAGTCCATGGTGGTCGCAAAAGCAGCTCCCTGACTCATTTCAGGACTCAAGTGCGCATGACCGGAAAGGGGTGGGAATAAGAAAATGAGTTACAGGAATTATCATGTTTATGTATGAGAACTTGATTAATATGAATTACTGTATCCTATATAATCGTCATGCTACAGGAGTTAGATGTGCATTGTTGGTGAGACGACTCCCCTACACACCCGGCTGTTAATAAAGGAGTGTCTGCTTATCTACATCAAATTGGTGTCAATCTTTTATCTCATTTTGGTGACAGAATGGTCCCTGAGTTATCTTCTGAAATAATTTGGCATTATAAGGAGTCTTAAACAACAATTAAAATATTTATGAAAACAAAAATGTTCTCACACAGGTCTTAAAAAAAAAAACCAAACAAGTTTGGAAATGTCTAAAATAAACTACTAAAGTGTTCAATTCTCTAGGTAGAGCAAGATGTAAATTTTTGCAATACAGCTTCTTCTTTTTAATCTCTGTGTACTGACATTTCAGGAGCCTGAGCTATGGGAAACTTTATTGAAGAGCCTATTGTTTTTGCCAGTGTTCAGAGTGAAAAGAACAAAGACAAGGACATAGTTTACATTCTGCATTTAAACAACAGTTGATTAGGTGATAATGGTATTAATTACTCACTGGCAGGCGAACAGGCTAGGTAATCAAAAATGTATTTGCTGCAGTGAGATTTGTATTGTCATAAGAAAATAGATGCCAGACACAGCATTTTGGAGAGGGAATCTGGACAGACTAGGACTCCTATCTATCTAGGTACAGCAGCAGTACTGCCATCTGTCAGATTGATTTCATTACCACACCATCACTGAGTGCCCAATTTAGGCTGCCCCAAGGTAGTGTCTACATAACTTCCTAGTAGAAGAAATGGCAGAGCTAACATTATTGTATAAGTATTAATAAAACATTTGCACAGAAAATGATGAAGTAACAGACACTATTTTCTAGAAAATTAGAAGTAAAATATTATATTGAAGCTACTGATAAATTACATATTAATAGAATTTATTTTTGGGGAGATTATGATTTGCTGTTTACTTTTAAGCTTATAAAATATAGTTTTTGGCATTGATACTGTTTGAAAATAAAATCTTACAGTGAAGCAAATCAAGCATCAAAGTAAAATTACAGCTGAATATCACAAACATTTTTTATGAACTCTATGACAAATAATAATAACATTTTTATGAATTAACTGCAGTTAAGGTGTTATCTGTGGAAGGAAGCTCCAGCTCCTTCACTTCCACTGATACTGTATTTGCATTTCATTGAATTCCTCTTTTATTTTATGTTAAAAAGATACAGTCCCAATTTGATGAAGTCACAGAAATATATTAATTTAGAAGCACAATCTGGAAATCAGGTTATATATATTTATTAAAAGTATGTAGAGTTATTTTTACTTATTGAAAGGGCTCAGAAAATGAATTTCTGACAATCATTGATTAAGACTAAACTGTGATGAATGAAATCTTTGCTTGTGTTTTGCTTCATTTATTTCCCAAGGACTCCTTAACTGTTTCCCTAGGCCTCTTTGTCTGTTTAGACAAGAGTAAAATACTCCCTATGTAAATCACTGATAGCAGACTCACAGCTTTCAGTGGACACTTGGGCAGCTCCTAGAATGGGCAAACAGATAAGGGGGACTTGTACAAAAGAACACAGAGATCCTATCTAGGGAGGATGATTTTTCTGATTTGGGAAGAAGAGACCTGGACTTCACAGTGCATGATGATTTTGCTGATTTAAGAAGAAGACACCTGGAGTTTACTTCACAATGCATGCTCGGGAAAGAAGGTCAACTAGCGAACACCGTGAAGAAGACTACTTACTTCTTCCTTTGACCACCGAAGACCCTCACTCTATTTTTACTAAGAATGCTCGGACTATGTAAGTGAATTCCGGGAACTCATTATCATAAGACACCCCTCTCCAGGAAGTCTAATGAATATGTATGATTTGTGTGTATGTAAACTGATGTCCCTTGCTAATTCTTGGGTGCCCTTATGGTGGAGAATCCCCAGGGTGACCCCAGCGCTGCTAATAAAGAATACCTGCTTAACAGTAAAAAAAAAAAACCTTTACTGTTGAGTCAATTTCTTTGTTTCATTATAATTCAGTTACTACTTTCAGAACTATTATTCAAAATAACCTAAAGTCTCATTATAGCGATGCTTCCAAGAAAATAAATAGTGAAAATAAAAGTATTCTGAATGTTAGCTACAAAGTATATTTTGTGACAAGGAGCTATTGATCACCTCTCCGTTCAGATGGGTGAGGTTAGATGAACCCACATAACTAGGACTTGACTCAACCTCTTCAAAGAACAGTCCCAGAAGCCAGAGTTTTTCTACTTATGATATCCAGTTTTTGCTAAAAATGCAACTCTGAGGAATATATCTTCTCATCTGAAAGGATGGGAGGGAGCTCTGAATCTCAGAAGATAGGAGGAGGAAAAGTCTGATCTTTTAGGATTCTGCTAGCACAAGCTTGCTTTATTATGGTGCCATGCATATGGTACATTTCTTTGGTTCGGTGTGTTATTTAATTGCAGTTTTTGTTTCATTTTGTCCTGCCAGAGGGAACTCCTCGTTTATGTTTCATTTGTGTGTCCAGTTATTAGAATCATTACATTAATGCCAGGGTCTTGCCACAGTTTCAATTACAACAGCTGTTGCATACAAGCAATTAGACATCTATGCAGCAGCTTCCTCACTGCTGATTGTCATTTACCATTCTGTTGCTGCAATTAGACTAATAATTTACACGTGTACTGTGCCTTCCATGCATGGGATCTTGAACAATTAACTGCTCATAACCTCTTCCAAGGCAGGTAAAATGCCAATTTATTCACTTTCTCATGTGGAACAGCTGGCAGAGTCTGCTTGGATCCTGATTTGCCTGCAGAATAGTAAAGGACAGAAAGCAAGTAGCCAAGACCCCTTGTTACATGAAACCTTGTTTTAAATTGAAAAGAACAGAGGGGCAAAGAAAGCCACTCTGAAGTACATCTTTGCTAAACAAGAGGGCATAAAATGTAGTTGAGAAGAAGATGAAAGAACGTTACTTGTGTAACAAGGTGTTGTGGGATCCTGAGGCCTTTGGGTTTGCTGTAAGAAAGCTAAACAGGATTGTGATACAAATAAGTGGCATAGTCTTCCCTTCCCCTGCATGGATATGGTGATATAAAAAAATCTTTGTACTGATATTTTTATTCTGTACAGAAACAAAGAAAGCAATTACTCTGTTAATCATGGTTACACAGTGTTACTGTATACATATGGGGTTTTATTTGTGCAGATGTTTGAATGAAAAGAAATCACAGATCAGATTGAAGTAGCTCTTCTTAAAACTATCAAGCTACTTATCTGAGGGTTGTTTAAAATGGAATGAGGGAAATGGAGCATTCTCTCCTCCCACAAAATTCAAATTAGTCTAAATGTTTTGGTGTATAATCCCCTATTCTCTCTGAATTGTGCCATCAGTCACTGCAGGACAGGTGTGTTACACAGCCATACTGTGAACTATACTGAATTTCAGCAGTGTTGCCCTGGTTCAAGAATTCACAAATTGCTGCACAAGCATCCCAGGACTCTTGTCTCCAGGTGTAGTTTGGTGAGCCATGGGCCTTGACAGTAACACCAAGAAATTCTCACCACTTCTCATTCCTGTCTCTGCGTTGGAGTTTGCCCTTTCTTGACAGAGGCCAAACAGATATCTACCTAAGGAACATTAGCACTACAGTGAGCATACCATAGTAATATTAAGCCTCTCCAACGCTTTGTTTTTCAGAGTTTGTTTTTTAATTAAGATCAGTTCAGTGGTCTGGATTACAGATGAGCCCTTCAAACAGTTGTTTTGACAAAATGAGGGGCACTTTAAGGGTAGGCTAAGCAAGCTGAGGAAGAAAGGGAAACTCTTAAGGTGCATGTCAAACCCAGAGTCTCACTGAACTACATCTTCAAGTACAGTGATACAGAAAGAATTTAGATGATTGATAATTAGAGTTATCCATCTAATGTCTTGGGCTCTGTGCTATCTGCTTTGTACTATACATAAATAACAGAGTAGAACAGAGTAGAAGGTTTCATTTTAAACATGTATGTCACCTTTTAGACTAGTTCAGATCTTATTTATCAGTGTGTAATATCTACTTTTCAATATTCCATTATATTTCACTATATGTTATACTGGAATCCATATTTTACATAGCATTGAATTTTATCAGGGCCATGACCAAGACCTAGGAAGATAGTCTATACTCCTTAATAATTTAAACCATTAAATGTCTTGTAATGTAATTCATTTTAAAATCATCTCTATTTAACAATCTATAACTAATTTTTTTTGGAGAAGCTTGTCTATAACTTTGCAGAGATGAAGTAACTGGATGTCTTAGCATACTTCCTGCTGGTTATATTTAAAACAATATAGTCTATATGTAATTTACAAATGTATATCTGCTGAGTTTTGAGTGGTGCATACACAGATAACACCTGAAATTTAACAGATACACAGAAAGTTAATCACATTTATGATCCCTAGTTGGTACTTGTATTTTTTTTTTTTTTTTTTTTCCTTTTCCCAGATGCTCGAAGTAGCTGAAGACTCCTGATTTTCTGGAAAGCCAAATTACATATTTTTTTCAACTCCTCAGAAACTGACAATTCTTCTTGACTACTTTCCATTAAAGGTTACTAACAGGGGATTTAGAGGTCTGGTCTAGTGAATAAGACATAGAGATGACTATTAGAGATTAGGGTTTCAGAATCACTTGTGCCATCAATTGAATCTCTAACATCTGTCACCTACCTGGGGGCCGTGTCAAGGACCTCATGGCTAAACTCCCTTCTCTAGTGAGACCTAAGGACTACTACCCTCTCCTGGTTTTTCAGGTAGGTAGTGACGATATTACAGGAGAAGTCCTAAAACAATGAAGAGAGATTTCAGGGCCTTGGGGAAACTGGTTAAGGGGTCAGGGGCACAAATTATGTTCTCCTCCATCCCTTCAGTTGTGGGGATGGATGAAGAAGAATACCAGAGAACTCAACAGATGAACTTGTGGCTCCAAGACTGGTGTTACAGTCAGGGCTTTGGATTTTTCAATCATGGGTTGGTATACAGGGCACCAGACATTTTGGCATTAGATGGAATGCACCTGTCCCAGAGGGGGAAGAGGATCTTGGGGCAGGAGTTAGCTGGGCTCATTGAGAGAGCTTTAAACTAGGTTTGAAGGGGGAAGGGGGCAAAACACCAGCCCATCTGAAGTGCATGTATACCAATGCACACAGCATGGGTAACAAACAGGAGGAGCTTGAAGCCATGATGAAATAGGAAAATTATGATGTTGTGGCTATTACAGAAACATGGTGGGATGTCTCCCATGACTGGAGTGTGCCAACTTATGGCTACAAGCTCTTTAGGAGGGATAGACAAGGAAGGAGAGGTGGTGGGGTGGCGCTGTATGTTAGGGACTGTTATGATTGCTTTGAGTACAAGTGTAGTGAAGACGGGGTGGAGTGTCTTTGCGTTAGGATCAGGGGGAAAGCCAACAGTGCAGATGTTGTAGTTGGAGTCTACTATAGGCCACCCACCCAGGACAGAGAGTGGATGAAATATTCTATAGGCATTTAGGAGAAATCTCACAATCGCTTGCCCTTGTCCTTGTGGGAGACTTTAACTTCCCAGACATCTGCTGGAAATACAACAAAGCAGAGTGGGACCAGTCCTGGAGATTCCTGGAATGTGTGGGAGAAAACTTCCTGACGCAGCTGGTGAGAGAACTGACCAGAGAAGGTGCCCTGCTGGATCTCCTCTTTGTGAACAGAGAAGGACTGGTGGATGATGTGGCCGTTGGAGGCCGACTAGGGCACAGCGATCATGAAATAATAGAGTTCTCTATTCTTAGAGAGACCAGGAGAGGGCTAAGCAGAACTGACATCCTGGACTTCAGAAGAGATGACTTTGACTTGTTTGGGCACCTGCTTGACAGGATCCCTTGGGAGACAATCCTGAAGGGTATAGGGGTCCAGGAAGGCTGGGCACTCTTCAAGAAGGAAGTCTTAATGGCTCAGGAGCAGGTAGTCCCCAGGTGCTGTAAGAGAAGCCAGCGACAGAGAAGACCACCCTGGCTGAACAGGGAGCTTTGGCTGAAACTCAGGGAGAAAAGGAGAGTTTATGGCCTTTGGAAGAAGGGGCTAGCCACTCACAGTGATTAGAAACAGGCTGTGAGGCTATGCAGGGTGGAAATCAGGAGGTCTAAAGCCCAGCTGGAAATTACTCTGGCTTCAGCAATCAAGGATAACAAGAAATGTTTCTGTAAGTATGTGAGTGGCAAAATAAAGACCAGGGTATCTATCCCCTGCTAGATGCAGGAGGAAACATGGTAACAAGTGACAAGGAAAAGGCTGAGGTGCTTAATGCCTTCTTTGCCTCAGTCTTTAATAACAAGACTAGTTGTACTGAGGGAATCCAGCCTCCTCAGCCAGAAGACAGAGACTGGGAGAACGACACCCCTGCAATCCAGGAGGAGACAGTCACTGACCTATTGCATCACATAGACACACACAAGTCCATGGGACCGGATGGGATACACCCGAGGGTGCTGAAGGAGCTGGCTGGGGTGCTCGCCAAGCTGCTTTCCATCATTTACCAGAAGTCCTGGTTGACCGGGGAGGTCCCAACAGATTGGAAATCGGCCAATGTGACGCCCATCTATCAGAAGGGTCGGAAGGACGATCCGGCAAATTACAGGCCTGTCAGCTTGACATCGGTGCCTGGGAAGCTGATGGAGCAGCTCATCATGAGTATCACCATACAACACATGTGGGACAACCAGATGATCAGGCCCAGTCAGCATGGGTTTATGAAAGGCAGGTCCAGTTTGACAAACCTGATCTCCTTCTACGACAGGGCGATCTGCTTATTGGATGAGGGAAAGGCTGTGGATGTTGTTTACCTTGACTTCAGTAAGGCCTTTGACACCATTTCCCACAGCATTCTCCTGGCAAAACTGGCTGCTCGAGTCTTGGATGATCACACGCTTTGCTGGGTAAAAAACTGGCTGGATGGCCGGGCCCAAGGAGTGGTGGTGAACGGAGTTAAATCCAGTTGGCAGCTGGTCATGAGTGGTGTCCCCCAGGGCTCGGTTTTGGGTCCACTCCTGTTTAACATCTTTATTGATGATGTAGACGAGGGGATCGAGTGCACCCTCAGTAAGTTTGCAGACGACACCAAGTTGGGTGGGAGTGTTGATAGGCTCAAGGGTAGGGAGGCTCTGCAGAGAGATCTGGACAGGCTGGAGCGATGGGCTAAGGCCAACTGCATGAGTTTCAATAAGGCCAAATGTCGGGTGCTGCACTTTGGCCACAACAACCCCCAGCAGCGCTACAGGCTTGGGGAGGAGTGGCTGGAGAGCTGCCAGTCAGAGAGGGACCTGGGGTTGTTGATTGACAGCCGGCTAAACATGAGCCAGCAGTGTGCCCAGGTGGCCAAGAAGGCCAATGGTATCCTGGCTTGTATCAGAAATAGCGTGGCCAGCAGGGACAGGGAAGTGATCTTACCCCTGTACTGGGCACTGGTGAGGCCGCACCTCGATGACTGTGTTCAGTTTTGGGCCCCTCACTACAAAAAGGACATGGAATTACTCGAGCGTGTCCAAAGAAGGGCAACGAAGCTGGTGAAGGGTCTGGAGCACAGGTCTTATGAGGAACAGCTGAGGGAACTGGAGTTGTTTAGACTGGAGAAGAGGAGGCTGAGGGGAGACCTCATCGCCCTCTACAACTACCTGCAAGGAGGTTGCAGAGAGCTGGGGATGAGTCTCTTTAACCAAGTAACAAGCAATAGGACAAGAGGTAATGGCCTCAAATTGCACCAGGGAAGGTTTAGACTAGATATTAGGAAGCATTTCTTTACAGTACGGGTTATTCGGTGTTGGAATGGGCTGCCCAGGGAGGTGGTTGAGTACCCATCCCTGGAGGTGTTTAAGAGTCGGGTTGACGTAGCGCTGAGGGATATGGTGTAGTTGGGAACTGTCAATGTTATGTTAATGGTTGGAGTAGATGATCTTCAAGGTCCTTTCCAACCCAGATGATTCTGTGATTCTGTGATTACCTTTCACCTGCCTCCTTCAAGCACTTTCTCAAGTTGTATTTATACAAAGCTGATCCCACAGTCATTATCTTAGCTGAAGGACAAGAGGTGGAAATATAGGCCTTCAGAGCTCACATTGTGACCTGCAATGGTATGAAATTAAAACCACTGTATTTTCAATTCACTTTGCCATCATGTTGTAATTTTTGTAATTTGTTGTAATTTGCTCCATGAACTGAAAAGTAGTTTCAAAATATATTCAAAAACCTAACTGGAACTAAAATAGCATGGAAATTTGTTTGGTTTTTTTCAACCCTGAGCGAGACTTCTGCATTTTACATCCTGAATGGTAAATAATATGGAAAGAATTATGCAGAAATACTTTCCTATATGTTATGTCACAGTCTGGCTTTCTCTTCTTTCTAGCAGTGAAAGTCTGATAAACAATACCGTATGCAAGATTTCTACCATTCATATTCCTCAGGTTGATTCAGAGTTGTGTTGGTAACCTATGAGATACTCTCACAAGAAATTCTCCTGGCTAGGACTGTAGCAGACTACATAAACCACTTTTTCTTACATTTTGATGCACATTAAATGTTATGACCTTTGAGCTGAATAAAAAGACAAAGTATTAAAGTCACCTTCTACAAATTACTGTCAGAGACCATACTTAATTTGATAATGAATTGTGATGTGAGCAATGAATTGGATACTTGTTTTCTCTAGCACAAAGGAAGACTGTTCCAGCATAATAAAATTAATTATTCCTGGTGCAGTCATGTGATAGCAACAAGATTAGCATTTACACCCACTTATTCCTTTGAGGAAGAAGTGATTTTGATAATCTTATCATTTAATCTTCTAAATGCGTTAGGAACAGGTCTCTATTGAAGTTTAGCATTGTGGAAGTGTGCCAGAATTTTGAAGAAAATTTTCATACATGTTTGCAGAAATTTAAGGCACCACAAAGACTCTGCATCTCCAGAGGTAAAGATCTGTTAAAACAAACTAGAAGGATTTCACTTTTCTAGACAGAGAAACTTAGATCAATTGGTGGAAAGACTTAACAGTAAAATGAGTAGAGAGTAACTGTTCAGCCTACTCGCTGTATTCTTGATAGGAAGGTCCTACATTCAGTTCAGCATTTTTTTCTGAGTTTCAGCAAGTGCCACACACTTTTTCTGGATCTCTGACAGTTTTTTCATTCTGACACTTCTGACATTTGTCTATTTATTTGTTCCACTGTTCTCCGGAATCTTTCTTATGCTTTTACACTTTCTTATGCTCTTTTTCAGTTGCTGCTTGTTCCTCTGCATGTCAGGAAAGTCACCCACCTGAGCAGTCTCAGGCATGCTCTGCAGAGAACATTTCCCCCACACACACACTCCCTATAGTGTTCCTGCTGGCTGCAGAGGTTAGCAGTCAGAACAAGTAAAACAGGAGTGCTCTTCTGCCCAGCCATGCTTTTTAATAGAAAAGATTAACTGTGAACAAAATAGATATCATCCATCACAGAAAACAACTTTTGCAATTTGCTTTTGAAGGGAAATTGTGTTATTTCCAAAATCTTACTTGTCCTGTGCATTTAGCATTGTGGCGATTCACTGAGATTTTTTTTCTGTGGTGAGTTCTGGTTTTGAGGAGTAGGAGGAAAATGCATCTATCTCCAGTAGGATTTAAAACCGCAGTACAATCTGATTGGAGTAATTTGGAATCCAAATATATGATTTCTATGGCAGCAGCCTGTGGAAGATTCATTATATGAATGGTATAGTCATGTCTAATGTAAGACATGCTTGTGGTGCTTAGCAGGCAACGTTTCAAAGCAAAAAAAGTTTAGAAAAGAACAAAAAAAGCATCAGGAAACAAACCTTGTATAGGGCTTCTTCGCTTTGTGCAGAGTTGATGGGAAGAAGGAGCTTTATCACATCATGTGATGGTTCATTACTTGGTAAATAAGTCATAAATGTGCCCACTTGGACAGCCAGCTCACACTGCTCTCAAAATCATAGCAAGGTTTTCTCTTGATGAGCCTCATGGGCAGTTACTTTATCTTCTTTGCCTTAACACTGGTTCCATGCATTGTGGGATTTTTCTCGCAGCACATTTTGTGAAAAAAAATGGGAGCCAGCTGAAAACAATAGCAGTTCTGGCACTAGAGATCAAGCACCAAGATTCTCTTTTCCAAATATCCTGTTCCTCTTGTTTTGGCCAAGTGGCTCCATTTGTAACTATTAGAGTCAAAACGGACAAAACGTTGTCCTGTGCTATTCAGTAGGTAACTTCAAATATGCAGTGCTTTGCAGAGGTACATGTGAAAAACCATCTCAATGCCAGGTTTGCTATGCTTTGCATGCTGCACCTTCACCCTCCTGAGCAGCATTTACAGCAGTTTTGCTATCAGTATTGGCAGATACCCATGTTGTCATGACAGAAGGATAATGCATACCAGCTGCTTTGGAAAGAACTCTTACGGTATGCAGCAGCATTTCTAGATATGCTAGTGTCTAGAATGCTAATATCTGGTTTGGTTTTGTTTGTTTGTTTGCTTTTACAGTAACTGCAAACCAGGAAAACAGCCTAATCAGTGCCTATGAGACAGTCTTTAGAGGTTTTCAGAATGCTGAAAAATTCTGGTTTCAGCAAGACAAAGACATTCTTAAAACGGTGATGCCCACAGTGGTGAAGATTGAATGCCTTGTGTTCTTGCATCAAAGATAACATCCCTTACTACTTTTCTTAACTCACATGACATGGGATATATATTTATGTTTCATACAATTGCATGAGAACTTCAAGAAATATATCAAGACTACTGATGTACAATTTGAAAGTATGGTAAGTATGTCCTAGGTTCCTTCTGTTGATATGATGTAAGTATATACAGTTTAATTCTAAGCTTACCTACTTTAAAATGTCTGTTGGGTTTGTACGGTTTTTTGGAAATACATTTTAATATGCTGGATTTTGTATTTTTATACATTTTTTGTGGTAGCTGAATAAGTCTATTTCTTAGCTTCCCCCCCAAAATCCAAGTGTAAATGGATAGAAATATTGTTTGAGTGGAAAACATATTAAACTAAATTTCAAAGCTAAGGTAGACAAATATGGAACAACTGAAACACACAATATCAGATCATACTCTGTTGGAAGCCTTTACTTTGATGATACCTCCCATGTACCAGAAAAAAAAAATTAAAAAAAGACCCAAACTCTACTTTTTAAGAGGAACATCATAGTTTCTTAGAAGCAAAAGAAAAACTATCTGTTGTGGAATCAGTTGCATGATAATTTTTAGCTTGTAACTTCAAAAAAGTGATGATCACATTAAGTACCTGAAATTCCATTTATACCTGCTTCAATGTATCTATCAAAATGAAATCAGTAGATATTTTCAAATATTTACAGCTGATGGGGCTTAGCTGGGCTCACATGACAATTAATACCAGTGGTAATAAAAGAGATACTTTTACTATTTCTTTTTCTCGCATCTTTCTCCCTTTAGTAAATGATTCAAATACCTGTGTTGCGAAGAGTGGGATTGTTTCTTTGTTTGTTTGTTGCTTTTTTCTTTTTTTTTTTTTTTTTTTTTCCCAGTGATCTAGACTGATCAAGACATTTACACTCCCTCAGTGGCTTCAACAGAATGTATTTGGTCTGGTATAGCATCACAGTGTGTCATATAGATGTGGACTATGGATGAATGCAACAGTCAACTGACCAAACTTAACTGAGATCAGCATCTGAATGAGGAGGTGACATCTAGGCAACACGACTTCACATCAATAAAGAACACTTAGATAAAAGGCCTGGTTAAATGTTTCTTCACATATGTCTAGTGTGCAAAGGAGAATGGGATGACAGTTAGGTAACTGTCCAAGAAGAGTTCTTCCATCTGTTGCCAAACCAGGACTAGCATACTACTAACTGAAGAGGGAATCCAAAATCTGAATTGTCAGGGAATATCAGTGAAAGTCGTTTTAATGTGTAGAAACTAAGCTTGGGGCAAACCGACTCTTGCAAGTCAAGCACAAGACCAGAGCAAAGGAAAGAGGCATGTGAAAATTAGAAGAGACTTTTTGAAACGGTTTAAGAAACACTACTCTTCTTGAATAGAAAAAACAGCCTGACAATACCAGCTCTGCTTCCAAATTTTCAACTTGCAGTGGGATTTCCTGGGAGAAAATTGCATACTATTAAATTAAAAAACTTGCTATTAAAAGTTAGAGGCCTGTTTCCTTGGCCTGCTTACTCTGTCTAGGTCCTTGAAAGCAATATGATATATTAAGTGTTACTATTGTATTTTCCTTCCAGTTGTGTCATTGCAACACTGAACAGAGGAAGAATCGTTCCCTGGGACTCAGTCTTTTATGCTTTACTTAGAAACCTTGCAAAATCATACAAACATGTTAATATATCATAACCATATTCAAACACAATTATAATTCACAACTTAATGGAGGAGCAGAAATTCATGCCCATCATTTAGTGCGATTTACTTCTCATTTTTCAGTATTGCTTTATATACTAATTAATTTTTTGTCATTCTCTCTTGGCATGGTGAAGATGTTACAGTTTTTTTCTATTAATTCAGATAACTTTATAACGAGGTTGAACAGGAATATTTAGAACTCTGGATTGTCACTAAATTTGCCCAAAGGTTATACATCTCATCTGCCAGTGAGGGCTTTCTTGTCTGACATTCCCTAATGGGCCTTTTATTCATAAGATTTTGAGCACATAATGAGCTGTACTGCTTCATCACAGCTTCCTTTTTTGATACTTTTTTCTAGAGAGTTTCTGTTCTTTTGTCCTTCATAATCTAAACTTTAATTTAAACAACAATTTTAAAACATTTTATATTCACTGGAAATATAAATATGATTGATTTATGTTGCTATAATTACCTTGATGTGAAACACTGTTGGAGACATATATGGTTTTCTCTCCCGAGAGGTAGTTAATTGTGTTTTCTTCAGTGTTTTCATCTCATCCAGTGTTTTCTTCATCTAGCCACATCAAGGTAAAAAAAATCCATGCTCCATGCCTTCAAGAATACATCATTAAAAGTGATATTGAGTTACCTATATCAGTCCAACCAGATGCAGTAAAGACATAAATTATGTCTGTGCTAGAAAAGACACCCATCTAAGTGAGTGCTTCCATTACCCACAAGCCAAATTAATTGGAGAAGTCTGTGTCCATGCAGTTCAGAACTCTCTCTCTTCTAGCGCCAGTTGTTATGTTCCCGGTACCTGGTATAGTATCCACCCCATGAGTGTGACTAGGATCCCTTATTATAGAACAGATCATGTGAGCTGTCCACATTCATCTTTGACCCTTCTCTGGCACTAGATTGTATGTACTCTGCTAAGAGAGTGTTCAGGAATCTAAAATTAGAGCATTTACTGTAGAGTGACAACGCATCCCACTACAGGATACTAGGGTTGCCATGGTCCACAATGCACCTATGAAGAAAAAAAGGCAGAATTATGAGTATGCTTTGTTATCTCATTCAGTAAACATCTGTATTTGTTTGAGTTTTTGTTGTTGGTTTGGTGTTTTTTTTTTCCAATTCTTATTTTATTCTGCTTTGGATGGCCTTTACTGTTATTAACTTTAAGGAAATCTGCTCTGATACTGTTCTGAGGGAGTTAAACAGGACTGAAAGCCTTGGATAAGCATGCTTAAAGTATATCAGTGTAGCAATAACTGGGTGGCAATAACAAGTAAACTGCACCAGTGTGAATTTCTTAATGCAGACAGGGCTTGAATTCAGAACAGAAGTATTCCTGATAGGCTTGCTAAGGAATGTTTGAGAATATAATAAGTATGTTTCTAAGGTTGCCTTATATTAGGAAATTTCGCCTGACATTTTACACATTGATAATCCTGCACCAGTCTAGTGAAGAGGAGCTTTAAATGAAATCCTGTGGTCCATTATGTCATAAGAATGTATCTCCTACCCTTTCATATAGGCTGCCTCAAACATTAGTTTTGAGAACTAATTCAAACCAGTAAAAGTTAAGTTCTGAGATGGAGGAAGCTGGGAACATTTTAATGAAAGGCAATCAAGTAGTCTGTTGTCTCAGATCATACTCTTATCTGTTGCTTCATTGCAAATTTTTTATCACAAGTAGTGGTGACCTCATCAGCTATGATGATGTTAAATATCTTGGGACAGGGGTAGAGGTGCAAGCCCTGCAGTATTTAATTAAGGACTAGCCTTGGCATTTATTTTGAAACAAAACTTTAAGGAATAGAGAATCTCCCTTCTGTTTTCCTGCTTCAGAGTCCCTAATTCGATCTTGCTCATTTTACTGGTCCCCAGGCCCTTCTAAAAACATCTGCTACTCCCATCTTGATAGCTGCAGTGTTTCTAACGTGGAATAATAAACATGCTTCGTTACGGGTGCATGGCAAGGGTAGGGATTTGCCAGAATGAAGCTGCAGATGCAGCTTTAACCCTACAATTGCCCACTGAACAAGAATGCCAGTTGAAAAACAATGGATGAATCTCCTCATGAACAATAGTTAAATTAACAAGGACTAAGGATTCTGGAATTGGCAGATCTTAAAGACTTATGTGGTTTTCTTGAATCAAGCTATCCTTTCATTTCATCAGAAAAAGTGTCTGATATTTGCAATTAGTTTTCATAGCTGCTAGGTCATATCTAGGAGACCATAACCAGGAAAGTTTGCTCTCTTCAGAGCAAAGAATTTGAACATGTAAAGGAAAGTGATGCATGTCAAGGATGAAAAGAACTGTGTTGCTGTGTGCTGGAAAAATAATAAGTGGTTTCAGAACTCTGAATACTTTTTTTTTTTTTTTTTTTGAGGCTTTTATTTCTAGGAGTAACATCTCTTAAAAGGTGCAATCCCAGGCATCAGCTTTACATTGCACCCCCTCTTCTTTCATAAATCATCATTTTACTCTCTCAAGAGGAGAAATAATATGGTTAAATCAAATATCCTTCACTCCAAAGATTTCTATTAGAAGTTGGCAGAGGTGATACTGGCTTATGTAAAGGTCAGTAATAATTTTCCAAATCTACTGCCATTTTGATTTCATAACTATTGCCACTGTCATTTGACACAATTTTATGATATTGAGACCCCATAGTTATGTCAGTGTTTTCTTCTTCCAATAACTTTTCCAGTGTTGGGATCCTTCAGTCATCACATAGTTCAAGTTTGTTCTGGTTTATGTCACTGGGCAAGTGTTGGAATGCATACCCAGACATGTGACAATGTTTTTGTATTTCTTCTTTGTGGACAGGAGAGAATTTCTTGTTTCTGTTTTGCCAGTTACTTACATATCCCATAAGCTTAGGCTATGTGGGTTCTTATCTTCACTTTGTGCTCCAAATTTTCAATCTTCAAACTTCGACATGTTTTATGAGAAGCAGAACTGGTTAAGGCCAGTTTCATGTGGATTTATTCCACATCCTCTCTAGCCATCTCCCAAACTGTTACTGCTTCATCTTCAGCCTTGCCTGCTAGCACCTTAGCTTTCATCCTTACTTCTCTTTCTCTTCCAGGTAAGCTTTTATCTTCCATGTCCCTGGCAACACTGCTGAGTTGAAACTGAACTTTTTTCATGTTGTAGGGGCAATCACCTTTCTGCTCCTGTGCCTGTTTTCATGAAACTTCTTAGAACTTAATAGCTATGAGACCTCTACTTCTATGCTAAATGTGGTAGAAATTGAACAGTTGCATCAAAGTTACAAGGGAAAGCATTAACATACTGCATATTCTATATCTCTGAGAAATAAAATGGGTTCTTTATGAGGAGAACTATTATAAGGACATGAAGAACAATAACTCTCAGAATTTTGTTTTAGTCAGATGCTGAAGAAAAAACAAATTAGTAATTGTTGCAACTAAAAATATCATAATGAGTAAAATATTCTCTTGTGCTCTGGAAGATTTGTTAGCTTGTGTCACTGATATTTAACCCTCAGTTTTTAAGGACTTTCTGAATAACAGTCCTACTTTCCAGCATATCATCTACTGTCCCTGATTTGGATTCATCTTCATATTTACTGAGGTTACATTTTTTTCCATTAGGCCATTAATACAGATTTTAAACAGTATTAGTCACAATATCAACCCCTGTTGTATACCATGAATACCATGTCAGCTTCTAGTCATAACTTTTTGAGCCCAGTGGTCCAGTCAATTTTCCTCATAGCTCAACTCTCCAGTCAGTATCTTACCAATCTGATGGTAAAGATAGTATGAAAGATTGTGTCAAAAACCTTTTCAAAATTAAGGTGACCAACATACACTGCTCTCCCCTTACCCACACAACCAATCATCTCATCTTAGAAGACACTCTGCTTGATCAGGCATGATTTGCCCTTGGTATATCTATACTGGTTGATTCCAGTCACCTTCTTGTCAGTTATGTGCTTGGAAATGGCTTCCAGGAGAATTTGCAACACAATTTTCCAGGGCACCAACATAAGGCTGACCCAGATACTCTATTTTTCCCTTGTTGAAGATGGGTGTGACAATTAGCTTTGTTTCTGTCATCAGGAATCTCCCACAGTCACTAGTATCTTTCAAAGGCAAAATAGAGCATTCTCACAGGACAATGGCCAATATCCTCAACACCCTTAGTTAAAACCCACATGGTCTCATGGACTTAGGTATGGTCTGTTGACTTAAGTACTATCTAACTCTGTCTTCCCCTGTGGTGGGAGATGCCTGATAGCCCAAGAACCTGCTAGTAGACTTGGGAACATGGAAGGACTAAGAATAAGCCCTAGTCGTAAAAAGCAAGATAAAGAAAAGGCATTGAGGACCTCAGCCTTTTTTCATGTATCAGTATGTTTGGTCAGCCCTGAAGTGGTCAGGCAGTTGGACTAGATGATCATTGTAAGTCACTTCCAACTATCCTATCCTATCCTATCCTATCCTATCCTATCCTATCCTATCCTATCCTATAAATAAATTTATTAAATAAACATATAAAGAAGAAAGAATAAGTGATAGAGGATGAATGAGCACATGACCAAATGAGAGTAGGAATGTGTAAAAAAAAAACCAAAACGCGTAGATGAAAAATAAAGAAATTGGAAAAGTACATAAGAGGGTAAATAAGGCATCTTTCAGTGAGCTATGTAACAAAGGTAAGGGACACAGAAGACTGAATGATAAGTAAAGTCTGAAAACTAAATAATTTTTTTTCATGTCAGTTCTTTCAAATAAAACAGGTGAATATATGTATAAGACTGATTTTTTTTTTAGGAGAGAAAAGACATGCTAAAGTAGAACGGGATTACGGTGTGGGCATGTGATGAAAACTGAAGCATGTGTAGAGTACTGATGAAGGATCAGAATCAATACCAGCAAATCTGATTTCAAAATACAGTCTGTTCCTGTGCTCTGAGAATGTCAGCTCTCCTGGCCCGATTGCCCTCTAGGACATCTCTCACTGTTTTCCCCAAGTAGATCCCTGAACAAGCCCAGATCTGTTCTCCTGAAGTCCAAGATTTTGACTTTAACATTTGTCTTGCTCACTTCTCTCAGAATCTTAAACTCTACTATCTCATAGTTGCTGCTGTTAAGGCTGCCATTGACCTTTACAACATCCGTACATTCTTCATCATTTATGAATAACTAGTCCAACTAGGGGCATCTCCCTTAGTTGATGCAGCAATCAACAATTCATTGGCTCATTAATCATTATCTGTTGTCTTCAGTAGTTTCTAGAAATCTCCTGGATTGCTTATGCCATGTCATGTTGCCCCTTCAGTAGATATTGAGGTGATAAATCATTCCAACGCTGATCTTCTCCCTTAAAGAACACTCCATTGGGAAAATATGCAGCAGAAGACTAAGTACATTGAGTGAAAATCTCTCTGAGCAACAACATAGGTAAACCTACTCAGGCATGTACTGTTATCTGAAAGGTGATTATACTGAAGGTCATCTAGTTCCAGTCCCCTTGCCATGGGCAGGGACACCTTCCACTAGATCAAGTTGCTCAAAGCCCC
Organism: Strix aluco; assembly: GCF_031877795.1. Classification (NCBI taxonomy): domain Eukaryota; kingdom Metazoa; phylum Chordata; class Aves; order Strigiformes; family Strigidae; genus Strix; species Strix aluco. Next base: position 84,110,476 of record NC_133931.1, on the reverse strand, counting down.
ATCCAACCTGGTCTTGAACACTTCCAGGGAGGGAGCATCCACAATTTCTTCAGGCAACCTGTTCCAGTGTCTTACCACCTTCACAGTAATGAATGTCTTCCTTATATCTAATATAAATCTACCCTCTTGCAGTTTAAAACTGATACCCCTTGTCCTATCACTACACTCCCTAATAATGAGTCCCTCCCCATCTTTCCTGTAGGCCCTCTTTAAGTACTGGAGGGCCACTATAAGATCTCCCCAGAGCCTTCTCTTCTCCAGGCTGAAAACCCCAAATCTCTCAGCCTGTCCTCATAGGGGTGATCTCCAGCCCTCAGATCATCTTTGTGGCCCTCCTCTGGACCCGCTTGAGCAGATCCATGTCCTTTTTGTGTTGGGGACTGTCACAACCTGGACTGGGAGCCCAGGGAGTGGTAACAGCTCTGTGATCCCCTGGGGTTAAATTGAGGTGAAACAACACCAACCAACCAGCTAAATTTTTTGCTTGTGATAGAAAATAATTTAAACTTGGAAAAGGATAATAAGCAATGAGGTGTCTTATAAATCTATAAGAAAGAAAAGAAGCAAAAGAAAAGAAAAAGAAAAAGAAAGGAGAGAAAGAGAGACAAAGAAATCCATTCACCATCCCAGATTCCAGCGTTGTCTCAGGTCTGGAAATCACAAAGTATCAGGCTTACACAGTGAAGCCAGTGATTAGCAGTCCTTGTGCTTGATGAGAAACATTTGGTTTCACTCAGTCCACGTTTCCCCCCCCTTTGAGGCTTATCTAAGGATTCTGTCAATACAACTGCAAGGGAGTGGGGGGTGCATACTTTGATACAGACCTGCTTCCTTGGATTACATACCTTAGACTAATCACAAAGGCCACAGCTTGTCCTGGAGGTTTTCAGTTCCTTACAGGGACCCCAGAGCTGAACACAGTTACTCCAGGTGGGGTCTGCCAAGAGTGGAGTAGAGGGGGAGAATCACCTCAGTCGACCTGTCGGCCACACTTCTCTTGATGCAGCTGGCTTTCTGGGCTGCAAGTGCACATTGCTGGCTCATAGTCAGTTTTCCATTGACTAATACCGTCAAGTTTGTCTCTGCAGGGCTTCTTTGATTCACTCTTCGCCCAGACGGTATTTGCGCATGAGATTGCCTTGACCCATGTGCAGGACCTTGTACTTGGCCTTGAACTTCATGAGGTTTGCATGGGCCCACCTCTTAAGCCTGTCAAGATCCTTCTGGATGTCATCTCTTCACCCAGTGTGTTGACTGCACCACATAGTTTGGTATCATTAACAAACTTCACAGAATCACAGAATCATCTAGGTTGGAAAGGACCTTGAAGATCATCTAGTCCAACTATTAACCTAGCACTGACAGATTTCAACTATAGCATATGACCAAGCGCCATGTCAACCCGCCTCTTGAACACCTCCAGGAATGGGGACTCAACCACCTCCCTGGGCAGCCCATTCCAACGCCTAACTACCCATTCTGTGAAGAAATACTTCCTAATATCTAGTCTAAACCTTCCCTGGTGCAACTGGAGGCGATTACCTATTGTTCTATCACTTGTTACTTGGTTAAAGAGGCTCATCCCCAGCTCTCTGCAACCTCCTTTCAGGTAGCTGTAGAGGGCGATGAGGTCTCCCCTCAGCCTCCTCTTCTCCAGACTAAACAACCCCAGTTCCCTCAGCCGCTCCTCGTACAACATGTGCTCCAGACCCTTCACCAGCTTCGTTGCCCTTCTTTGGACACGCTCGAGTAATTCAATGTCCTTTTTGTAGTGAGGGGCCCAAAACTGAACACAGTCATCGAGGTGCAGCCTCACCAGTGCCGAGTACAGGGGTAAGATCACTTCCCTGTCCCTGCTGGCCACGCTATTGCTGATACAAGCCATGATGCCATTGGCCTTCTTGGCCACCTGGGCACACTGCTGGCTCATGTTCAGCCGGCTGTCAATCAACACCCCCAGGTCCCTCTCTGACTGGCAGCTCTCCAGCCATTCCTCCCCAAACCTGTAGCGCTGCTGGGGGTTGTTGTGGCCAAAGTGCAGCACCCGACATTTGGCCTTATTGAAACTCATGCAGTTGGCCTTAGCCCATCGCTCCAGCCTGTCCAGATCTCTCTGCAGAGCCTCCCTACCCTTGAGCCTATCAACACTCCCACCCAAGTTGGTGTCGTCTGCAAACTTACTGAGGGTGCACTCGATCCCCTCGTCTAGATCATCAATAAAGATGTTAAACAGGAGTGGCCCCAAAACCGAGCCCTGGGGGACACCACTCGTGACCAGCTGCCAACTGGATTTAACTCCGTTCACCACCACTCCTTGGGCCCGGCCATCCAGCCAGTTTTTTACCCAGCAAAGCGTGTGATCATCCAAGACTCGAGCAGCCAGTTTTGCCAGGAGAATGCTGTGGGAAATGGTGTCAAAGGCTTTACTGAAGTCAAGGTAAACAACATCCACAGCCTTTCCCTCATCCAATAAGCAGGTCACCCTGTCGTCGAAGGAGATCAGGTTTGTCAAGCAGGACCTGCCTTTCATAAACCCATGCTGACTGGGCCTGATCATCTGGTTGTCCCACATGTGTTGTATGATGGTACTCAGGATGAGCTGCTCCATCAGCTTCCCAGGCACCGATGTCAAGCTGACAGGCCTGTAATTTGCCGGATCGTCCTTCCGACCCTTCTGATAGATGGGCATCACATTGGCCGATTTCCAATCTGTCGGGACCTCCCCGGTCAGCCAGGACTGCTGGTAAATGATGGAAAGCGGCTTGACCATCACCCCAGCCAGCTCCTTCAGCACCCTCAGGTGTATCCCGTCTGGTCCCATAGACTTCTGTGTGTCTATGTGATGCAGTAGGTCACTGACTGTCTCCTCCTGGAATGCAGGGGAGTTGTTCTCCCAATCTCTGTTCTCTGACTGAGGAGGCTGGATTCCCTCAATACAACTAGTCTTGTTATTAAAGACTGAGGCAAAGAAGGCATTAAACACCTCAGCCTTCTCCTCATCACTTGTTACCATGTTTCCTCCTGCATCTAGCAGGGAATGGATACTCTCCCTGGTCTGTCTTTTCCTACTGATGCACTTATAGAAACATTTCTTGTTATCCTTAATTGCTGAAGCCAGGGTAATTTCCAGCTGCGCTTTAGACCTCCTGATTTCTGCCCTGCATAGCCTCACAGCCTGTTTGTAATCTCTGTGAGTGGCTAGCCCCTTCTTCCAAAGGCCATAAACTCTCATTTTCTCCCTGAGTTTCAGCCAAAGCTCCCTGTTCAGCCAGGGTGGTCTTCTCTGTCGCCGGCTTCTCTTACAGCACCTGGGGACTACCTGCTCCTGAGCCATTAAGACTTCCTTCTTGAAGAGTGCCCAGCCTTCCTGGACCCCTATACCCTTCAGGATTGTCTCCCAAGGGATCCTTTCTAGCAGGTGACCAAACAAGACAAAGTCAGCCCTTTTGAAGTCCAGGATGTCAGTTCTGCTTCCCCCTCTCCTGGCGTCTCTAAGAATAGAGAACTCTATTATTTCATGATCGCTGTGCCCTAGGCGTCCCCCAACTGCCACATCATCCACCAGTCCTCTGTTCACAAAGAGGAGATCCAGCAGGGCACCTTCTCTGGTCAGTTCTCTCACCAGCTGCGTCAGGAAGTTTTCTCCCACACATTCCAGGAGTCTCTGGGACTGTTCCCGCTCTGCTTTGTTGTATTTCCAGCAGATGTCTGGGAAGTTAAAGTCTCCCACAAGAACAAGGGCAAGCGATACCAAACTTGCTGAGGGTGCACTCAATCCCACTGTTCATGTCTCCAACAGAGATGCCAAACAACACTGGTCCCAACACCAACCCCTGAGGGATACCACTCATTACTGTTTTGCACTCAGACATCAAGCCATTGACCGCAGATCTTTGATTGCAACCATCCAGCCAATTCCTTATCCAATGAGTGGTCCATCTGCAAAATCCATGTCTCTCCAATTTAGAGACAAGGATGTCATGAGGGATAGTGTCAAATGTTTTGCACCAGTCCAGGTAGATGACATCAATTGCTCTTCCCTTATCCAGCAACACTGTAATCCCATCATAGAAGGCCACCAAATTCCTCAGGCATGATTTGCCATTAGTGAAGCCATGTTGGCTGTCACCAATCACCTCCTTATTTTCCATGTACCTTCGCATAGCTTCCAGGAGGATCTGCTCCATGATCTTGCTGGGCACAGAGGTGAGACTGACTAGACTGTAGTTCCCTTGCTCTTCCTTTTTTCCCTTTTTAAAAATGGAGGTTATGTTTCCTCTTTTCCAGTCAGCAGGAACTTCACCGGACTGCCATGACTTCTCAGTTATGGTAGATAGCATCTTAGCTGCTTCATTTGTCAGTTCCCTGAGGATCCATGAATGCATCTCATCAGGTCCCATGGACTTGGGCACCTTCAGGTTCCTTAGATGGTCTCAAACCTGATCTTCTCCTACAGTGGGCAGTTCTTCATTCTCCCAGTCCCCTCCTTTGTCTTCTTCATCTTGGGCAGTGTGGCTAGACTGCTTGCCAGTGAAGGCTGAGGCAAAAAACTCATTGAGTACCTCAGCCTTCCCTATATCCTGGGCAACCTGGTGTCCCATTTCCTTCCAGAGAGGGCCCACATTTTCCCTAGTCATCCTTTCATCACTGATGTACCTATTGAAGCTTTTCTTGTTGCCCTTGATATCCCTGGACAGATTTAATTTTATCAGGGCTTTAGCTTCCCTAACCTGAACCCTGGCTGCTTGGACAATTTCTCTGTATTCCTCCCAGGCTACCTCTCCTTGCTTCCACCTTCTGTGGGCTTCCTTTTTGTGTTTGAGCTTGTCCAGGATCTCCTTGTTCATCCATGCAGGCCTCCTGGCAATCTTACCTAAGTTTCTCTTTGTTGGGATGCATTGTTCCATTACTTTGCAGAATCTTTAAAAGATATATGCTGAATTTGTGAGCCAAATGCCAAACTCATGGTACCAAGTTTTTGTATCTTTTTTTGACAACAGAATGTCTTTGCTTAATCCACAGATTAAAAGTTCATACTGATAAAAGAAGAGTTCCCTGGACAGCATACTGAAACTGGACTAAAAAGGTGTTCTAAAAATCAACTGGTTGTGCCACAGTACTCCGGTAAAGGTAATATTAAAACTACTAGCCAGGTCATTCTCATACAAATGGCCTGTAATGAATTAATGTATTTTATGTTACATTGTTTTGTGAATGCAATGAGTACACAAAAGATGTCTAAACATGGTGATTTACATACAGTTCTGGTAACAAAATTTATCAAGCCTGGATACAAGTAGTCGTATAGAAATCCCTGTTTTTGCTGAGATGTTATCAACTGCTGTAATTGTGTGGATATATCCTATGGTACTTTGCCCTGTAGTAAGCTGAGACATTTCATATGATAACATTTCCAATCCAGGTGTGAGAACTTTCTTCTCTCATCATGGAGAACTGTGAGAAATTGCTGCAGGACTCTCAGACTCATGGTCATTGGCCTGTGTTCCTATTGCAAAATTAGCAAATGGTCAGCAAAAATGCCCATGGTGTGATGCCATAAGCACAATTCTCTGTGACAAAGGTGGCAGACTGTATCTCTGAGCTGGAATGACTCCTTGTATGCTTTCTGTGACTGGAGTTAGAATTTCATTAATCACACAACTCTACTGGTGTGGAGCCACAGAATACAAAATTTAAGAAGATAGCAATACAGTTCTACTCCTGACAAGACAAGCAAAGAGCTCATCCTTCAGGCATTATAAGCACTACTCTTGTTTAACTTGAACATTGCAAATGTTTTCCTGGAAAGATGGACAAAGTTATTTTTTTAAGTATCCTATCTCAAGAGCAAGTCTAAGTAAGATCTTACAGTTCCAATTGAAATACCTGTTTATTGTGATAAACTAAGTCCTGCAAAGAGAAGTTGTATTAAAAAGAAAGTATAGAAATTGAAGAAATATTTTTTGTTTCTGACCAAAGTTATACTGCATCTTTGCTGCCTAACTGCAGTTGCATTGCAACAGATGCATTTTCCCAGATCCAACCCCTGCAGGAGAGGGCTGAACATTTGGAACATCTGTTATTTGATAAAAATAGAATAATCGCTACATTCTCCTGGTATTCTTAGTTGGGTTAGTACATAATAATTTAGAAAAAAAAATATGAGGGAAATGTAGAAGACGGGTAGATTTTCAGCAAAGAAAACTCCCCCTAGACCTTTAAGAAATGCCAGAAGTGTGTACACATATATATTTCTGTAAATGCACAGGAAATTCAGTTTCCTTTGGGTATGAATAGTTTGGGCTCCTCTTACAAAACGCACTCATTAGCTCTAGTGGTTATTATAAGAGAGACAAAGAAAAAAGACTGATGTTCTGTCTTGGAAAAAATATATTCTAATGAAGAATATAAGAAAATGATCCATAGCTTAGCCAAATAATGTTACCACTGGATAAGAGAATGACTCATGTTGTTTTGTTGTATTAACAAGGAGAAAATAAAGACAGCAAAACAAAACTGAATAAAAAACATTTTCAGGAAAATGAAAATCATTAAGGTTCTCTCTCTCTTTCTCTCTCCATGGAATAAATCATCTGTATGGATCATTGTTTGAGTATCTTGGGAAATTTGTTTCTACACAAGGAATAAAAAATTATCAGAAAAAGTTCCTATTGTACAGCTTAGGATTTTGAAATAGAGAAGCCCTAACTGTAAGATGTGCATGTGCAAATGACATACATGAACACAGATTCCAGTCCTTATAAATGATTTTGTCTTAAGATGCCTAGCATGATGCAAATTATTTATTTAAAATCTGTCAGAATTTGTTGACATTTGGGGGGTTATAGGAACTCAGCAATCTTCTGCTGATAGAATTGCTTCTAACAACTTGAATACAGCATGCTTGATCACTAAAGTTTTGATCGAAACTTCCTTAGGAGTATGGCACAGTGTTCAGGACACATCAGCTGGTCTCCACAGACCATGTCGCTGAAGTGCTAAGGCTTGGACAACAGGCCCAAGCCAGAGTTGACCTATAGATGAATCCTGTATATTTATCATTGTGCTAGTGGGTATTGTACTAAGTTATAACAAACCACTTATGCTGGTGTAAAAAGTGCTAAAGCATTGAAATACTGCAGCCTGAACAACAGGCCCCAAGCTGAAGCTGCTAACTTAGCATGTAGTTATTAATAAAATATGTAAACTCGCTAGTGAAAGACAAAACATAATCAGTAGTGAGGAGAGAATGTATTCAACTTTCCTTTCGCAGCCTTCTTCAAGGCTGAGAACCCAAGTATTTGGCCTTGTTAGAAACTCCCTTGGTTCCCCCCCGCCCTGAGCCCTGGCCAAGCTTTGGGTGGAATCCAACAGGAGAATGAAACCAGAAATTTTCCGCTCAAAACAAAGGTGCCAGCTATTCTGGCTTGTCGATCTCTGGTATATAAGGCTGGACCCGCTCACAGCGACTTTGGATGCCTCACCTACGGGTGGACGCACCGCGTAGGATTTCCCACTTGCCGGGACAGGCTCTCCAAATCCTCGCTGTAACCGGGGTTCCCCAGCGTCTGCGGATCTGGATGATGATGATGATATATGCAAGTGGTGATGTATTTCTCTTAATCACTATTCTCTCTCTCTCGTGTAGTAACGATTTGATGCATTACCCTGTATTTTCCTGTTTGTTGCTTTAAGTGCACTGTTCTGCTTCTTCTTACTGCATGTTCTCTGTATTACACTGTTACATTATTTGATTATCACCAGTAAAATACGCCTACTCTTTTCACTCTGGTGTCTGAGTTTAATTGCTATCCTTAATCAACAAAACAGTCCCTTATCCTTATCTCTGAGGAGATCTCAGAACATGGACATGTATCTGATGCCTTTGATAGATTTTTCCACAATTCTTTAAATATGCAGTGATGGTGTATTGTACAGGGATTTTGACAGCATAACTCCATATAAACCTACTTTTTTTGCAAATTACTTTCTTAGTAGTGCCCTCAAAAATAATGTTATTTCCTAGAGTAAATGTGTTAAGTCTGGTTCTTGATGCTATAGCATTGTTTGTATCCATTTTTCAACATACTGGCTTGTGAAGCAACAGCACTTAATGAGCATCACCAGAACAATGGTTCTGCCTTCCTTAGTGTCCTGCTTCTACCTGTATATCTCCATTTGACACTTCAACAGAAAATGAAAATCCTCTCCCCTTTCACCTACTAAGTTAAGGTTTTGTGGATAAAAACATTTCTATTTCGTCCTTTTCAGAAAAGAATTTGGAGCTCTGAAGTGTGAGATTTGATTGTTAATCCTCAGTCAGAACCTCAGGAAGAACTTCAGCGTTTACTTCTCTGTAAGGGAGGAATACAAAGGTGCTGCTTATTCTGTCTCACTCCCTCTATATTTTCACCTGCTCTCGATCTCTTTCTTTCCAGATACTGACTGTGAATAGTTTATAGATTTTAGGGACCTATGGAAACCAATGTTATCATCAGACTAAATCATTCACTTCTAGCTGGCTCTCAGCTGTACTGGAACTCCCCTTCTCCTGCTATGAATCTTAAGATGAAGGAATAGAGGAGAAAAGTAGGAGATTACTATCCCCACTGTGAGTTCTGGTGATGTTCTCCCTCTGAACTGCATCTGAATATTAAAACAGATGCTTTAGGGAGTTCCATAAGCCCTTCCTCCTTTAATTCCTCATTTGGAGTCTATTTGTAGCTTCAAGAAGTCAAATACATTTTATTTCAATTCCAACCAAAATATTACTTTAGCTGGATGAGCTAAATAACATCCTGAAGCTTTTTCCCTGTCCTATAGAAACAAAGGTAACTTCACCCTTAGGAAATAATTGGAAAACACATTCCAGTCCTTTCTGAGAACCTTCAGAGAAGTCACTGGACTTACCAGACAGTGTCTGAATGAAGGACACGTGTCATATGATATCATACAGTTTATTATGGGTACCTACACACCAAATTCGGAATCTTGTGAAGAAGGAATGGGATCCACACCAAGTTCCAACATCTTTAGCTCTCATCCAGTTATGATAGTCACAAGGACCACATGTGTTGCTGACAGAGTTGGTAGAGCATCTGCTGCTTCTTCTTCTGCCAGGTTTGGACACAGAAAGGCTGTGACACATCCTGACAGATCTGTGGAGAAGAGGTGATGGCACTGCAGTACAACCAGACAATCAGGTCTTAGCCTCAGTAAGAGTCACAACCTCCCTTCCTTCAAACATCTCACTTCAGTAAGGATCATGCTGTTCTTTCAACCCATTTTTTGAACCGTGTCCTTCGGTTGTGAGGTGCTTTATCTAGATTCACAGTTTTTATTATATACCCTACTGCTTCTCTATTCTCCTCTGAGAATTAAGTTGTCCCCCACTGTCTCCTCAGCATTCAAAAAGACATTAGAAAAAGGCCAGAACTAAAGTGTTTGTGAAAACTGCTGAATGTGGTTTTCTTGTAAAGCTGAGTGCCGCTTCCATAGGCAGCACTGTCCTATGCTTCTGCTAGTAAAGATTTACATTGTAAATGGTATCCATGCAGTTGAGATTTTATACTCAGTAAAAGATGTTGAAAGTCTTATTACTAGAGCTCTTCTGTGCACCTACTGGTAAGCATCCTAAATATTTAGCTATGGATTTTAACAATACACTGTGTTAGTGTAATGGTGCAGGTCTACCATAGTCCCCTCTGCATTTCTTAGTGTATCATGTATGGGACAGTAGAGCAACAGAACCAAATAATGGTGGTGATTCTTCATCTGTAAATTCTTTCTATACAAACTTAATGCGGATACCTCAGTGGTGTGTCATTGTCAAGATCACACAGAATACAGTGTGTAACAACTGAGGATGTTACTATAAAATTTTTGCCCACCCCAACATGTTTGTAACAGCAGCTAAGACCTTGGAAGAAATTAGAGCAAGAGATAAGTGTGTGTGCCATGTCCCATGAGAGAGAACAGGCTGAAATAGACACAGGCTGAGAATTAGAAACAAATGCTGTCAGACTCCTTTTATTTTATTCCCCTGCTGAAAATTCCATTGTTTCCCTCTTTTCATCTCTTTTTCCTTACACAGAAAAGTTAAGAGATAAAAAAGGATTTTTCACGTGGATTTTTCATCTGGTACTCTACCTAATATGGCTAACACTTAATTTCGTAATTTAATTGAAAACCAGACTTCGTTATTTCTAGGGCTCGTGAAATGTGCCATTAGTTTTCTTAACAAAATCCACATGTCAAAATTTATATTACTTCAGTTACATCACCTATATATTTTAAGTTTTATGACTTACACAATTCCCTCAGACTTTTAAAAATATCCTAACAATGCAATAGGAATTTCTTGTAGTACTGATAGGGAAGGTGAAACTACCAGACCTAATGGAGTAAGCAGCTTCAACTAAGTCTTATCTGTATTTATCAACCAATAAGATTTTTCTGGTACTTAATACTGAATCTTGGAAAAAATGTTCCCGCTGGAAACTTAAAAAATTGCATTTTGAATCTATCTTTGTTTTTTAAATACTGAATTTTCATAGCTCTTTTTAAAACTTTCCAAGTCTTATCACAGTTGGTATACTGACCTTCTTGAAGTTAAGAATTAATTTATTTACTTTGTTGAATTGGGAACATTTATATATTCAAGGTTTGGGAAGGTTTTGATATGATGGTAAAGAAAATAAAAATTTATTTAATTTCACAGAAACCATAATATATTACACATTCTCCATTATTTACCTACATCTACTACTCTATGAATTTGAAATCTTTTGGAAATCAGGGAAATGTTTCCTTCTAAAAGACTGCATGAGATATAAAGTAAGACTGAATTTGTGAGATTAGGAAGATATCTCTAGTAAGACTGAGTGTTTAGGTAAAATGCTAGTAATAATGCTAGTGAAATACATTAACACATCATGCAGCACTTCTTATGATTTCCCATTCCATTTGGTGATCAAACTAGTAACTAAAGCAGTGTAATTTAGAGTATATTCAAGGAACAGAATCACAGGATAGTCTAGGTTGGAAAGGACCTTGAAGATCATCTAGGCCAACCATTAACATAACATTGGCAGTTCCCAACTGCACCATGTCCCTAAGCACTATGTCGACTCGACCGAAACACCTCCAGGGATGGGGACGCCACCACCTCCCTGGGCAGCCCATTCCAACGCCTAACAACCCATTCTGTGAAGAAATACTTCCTAATATCTAGTCTAAACCTTCCCTGGTGCAACTTGAGGCGATTACCTATTGTTCTATCACTTATTACTTGGTTAAAGAGGCTCATCCCCAGCTCTCTGCAACCTCCTTTCAGGTAGCTGTAGAGGGCGATGAGGTCTCCCCTCAGCCTCCTCTTCTCCAGACTAAACAACCCCAGTTCCCTCAGCCGTTCCTCGTACAACATGTGCTCCAGACCCTTCACCAGCTTCGTTGCTCTTCTCTAGACACGCTCGAGTAATTCAATGTCCTTTTTGTAGTGAGGGGCCCAAAACTGAACACAGTAATTGAGGTGCGGCCTCACCAGTGCCGAGTACAGGGGTAAGATCACTTCCCTGTCCCTGCTGGCCACGCTATTGCTGATACAAGCCATGATGCCATTGGCCTTCTTGGCCACCTGGGCACACTGCTGGCTCATGTTCAGCCGGCTGTCAATCAACACCCCCAGGTCCCTCTCTGACTGGCAGCTCTCCAGCCACTCCTCCCCAAGCCTGTAGCGCTGCTGGGGGTTGTTGTGGCCCAAGTGCAGCACCCGACATTTGGCCTTATTGAAACTCCTACAGTTGGCCTTAGCCCATCGCTCCAGCCTGTCCAGATCTCTCTGCAGAGCCTCCCTACCCTCGAGCAGATCAACACTCCCACCCAACTTGGTGTCATCTGCAAACTTACTGAGGGTGCACTCGATCCCCTCGTCTAGATCATCAGTAAAGATGTTAAACAGGAGTGGCCCCAAAACCGAGCCCTGCGGGACACCACTCGTGACTGGCTGCCAACTGGATTTAACTCCGTTCACCACCACTCTTTGGGCCCGGCCATGCAGCGAAGCGTGTGCCCATCCAAGCCACGATCAACCAGTTTTGCCAGGAGAATGCTGTGGGAAACGGTGTCAAAGGCCTTACTGAAGTCAAGGTAAACAACATTCACAGCCTTTCCCTCATCCAATAAGCAGGTCACCCTGTCGTCGAAGGAGATCAGGTTTGTCAAGCAGGACCTGCCTTTCATAAACCCATGCTGACTGGGCCTGATCATCTGGTTGTCCCACATGTGTTGTATGATGGTACTCAGGATGAGCTGCTCCATCAGCTTCCTGGGCACCGATGTCAAGCTGACAGGCCTGTAATTTCCCGGATCGTCCTTCCGACCCCTCTGATGTATGGGCATCACATTGGCCAGTTTCCAATCTGTCGGGACCTCCCCGGTCAGCCAGGACTGCTGGTAAATGATGGAAAGCAGCTTGGCGAGCACCCCAGCCAGCTCCTTCAGCACCCTCAGGTGTATCCCGTCTGGTCCCATAGACTTGTGTGTGTCTATGTGATGCAGTAGGTCACTGACTGTCTCCTCCTGGAATGCAGGGGAGTCATTCTCCCAATCTCTGTTCTCTGGCTGAGGAGGCTGGATTCCCTCAGTACAACTGGTCTTGTTATTAAAGACTGAGTCAAAGAAGGCATTAAACACCTCAGCCTTTTCCTTGTCACTTGTTACCATGTTTCCTCCTGTGTCTAGTAGGGGATGGAGGCTCTCCCTGGTCTTTCTTATGCCACTCACATACTTATAGATACATTTCTTGATGTCCTTGATTGCTGAAGCCAGATTTATTTCCAGCTGGGCTTTAGACCTCCTGATTTCCACCCTGCATAGCCTCACAGCCTGTTTGTAATCATTGTGAGTGGCTAGCCCCTTCTTCCAAAGGCCATAAACTCTCCTTTTCTCCCTGAGTTTCAGCCAAAGCTCCCTGTTCAGCCAGGGTGGTCTTCTCTGTCGCCAGCTTTTCTTACAGCACCTGGGGACCACCTGCTCCTGAGCCATTAAGACTTCCTTCTTGAAGAGTGCCCAGCCTTCCTGGACCCCTATAATACCCTTCAGGATTGTCTCCCAAGGGATCCTTTCTAGCAGATTACTAAACAAGACAAAGTCAGCCCTTCTGAAGTCCAGGATGTCAGTTCTGCTTCCCCTCTCCTGGCCTCCCTAAGAATAGAGCACTCTATTATTTCATGATCGCTGTGCCCTAGTCAGCCTCCAACTGCCACATCATCCACCAGTCCTTCTTTGTTCACAAAGAGGAGATCCAGCAGGGCACCTTCTCTGGTCAGTTCATGGAACAGAGAGACTTAGATTAGAATTTAACTTTAATGGTAGAAATTTTATGTTCTACATATACAATCAGATAAAGCAAGCTCATAAAGACAAATATGTGCTTTGGTTGGAGTGCTGTTGACTGTGACTGAGTTTCTCCATACTTTGTGGTTGCCAATTTCAAATATCTCATGTCTGCGATGAACAAAACAGTCTAGATGACTAAGCCACATAGTGAAATGACTATTGCTCTTAATATTTAATGGTTAAGCAATATCCTATGATATTGGGTTGTAAGAAATACCAAGTTTTTTGCTGTCTTGAAAAAGAGTAGTTTCCAGAACAAGAAAAAAGTGGTCCTGAGTATGCCTTCTTTTCCTAGAATATTGGCCAGCCTCATGACACTTGCCAACTTAAATGTCAGTAAGCCAGAAACAGCTAACCTGAGAAATTCAAGCTGTTTTAAAGCAAGCAGCCTCATGTCATTGGAGACAATAGAGGGAGAATGTATCTTCAGGGAGAAGAAAATGCAACTGCTATCTCCCTTTCTGTGCTAGACACTGATCAAACAGTGACCTGGTTTATCTTTTGGGTGGATATTTTGAGTGTAAGTAATTTCTCATTAACTTTATCCAGTCACCCTTGGAAAAGTATTTCAGTTCTATAGAGCATTTTGTTATCAAAATAGGGTCCTCATTATCCCTTTCAGACAATTATTTTGAACATTTAAGTATAGATGAATAGTAGAATTGATGGCCTTAAGTTGAGAATCCTGGAGTCTGCACCAATACAGGCTTTCCTAAGACATTTTTAGGAGCTCAGTGCATCTAAAATAATTTCAGCATAGAGTATGTATGTTGTGTTCAGAATTTTCATGATGGTAAGAACTCTAGGAACTGCTTGATACAGATGTAAATTTTTGTTTATTGAAAAACATCCTCTGTGTTCTCTTATAATGTGATCACTGTGGTCATCGACACTTTTCTATGTCCTCCATACCCACAAAGTGATTTATTGTTTTCAGTCCTCTCAGGAATGAAGGATCTGGAAGATAACATAGGTTTGTCTGACAACTTAAGACACCAGACCATCTTAAAACAAAATGTTCTCAGTGACATAGGACATAATGATTTACTTGAAGAAAAGTTTGTGTTAAGTATTACTGAGTTATTTACTTTTGACTTATGATTTTTATCTTAATATTTTAATACTTATTTTGTGCAGGTCATTAAGATCTAATATTGGAAGACTAAATTTCAGTTCTAGTATGAATAAGTGTTCTCCAAACTCATTACATTTGTAATTTTTTCCATGAAAAGTAATTTTTGTTTACATATGTAAAAAATAAATATTCCTTATACTTCCTTCTATAACATATACCAAAGGGAAAATCTAAACTGGAATTCTATATATTTTGAGTGTGAAGCTTCTAATGATCCTCCTCAGATCAAATTGGACAGAGAAAAGAGCACAATTGTTTCATGCATTTTCTTCATACTTGGAAGAGACCTTATTGTGCTCTACAACTACCTGAAAGGACATTGTAGCAAGGTGGGTGTCGGTCTCTTCTCCCAAGTAGCAAGGGATAGGATAAGAGGAAATGGCCTCAAGTTGTGCCAGGGGAGGTTTCTTCATGGAAAGGATTGTCAAGCATTGAAACAGGCTGCCCAGGGAAGTGGTTAAGTCACCATCCCTGGAGGTATTTAAAAGATGTGTAGGTGTGCCTCTTAGGGACATGGTGGACTTGGCAGTGTTAGATTTATGGTTGGACTCAATGATCTTAAAGGTCATTTCCAACCTAAATGATTCTATGATTGAAAGGTTTGACACACATAAAATTCCTTTGATACTAAATGATACTACTTTGTTAGCCCAGTCATTGTCATGCAGGTATCCTGATACCAGTCCTTAGAGAGGCCACCTTTCTAAAAGGTTTTTTCTGTCAATTTTAATTTTGGAACAATTACCTTTTTTATATCTCTGACAGAAACTTGATTAGTGGCCTTGAGATGACAAAGCTACATGTATGTTCTGATCCAGAAGAAAAAAGGATTTTTCCTTTTTATCTCTTCAGTGACATTCATTAGTGTATGCAGCTTTTTGTGTCCTTTGTATAAATTTAATGGATTGCTGCAAAGGAAATCCTCTACTTTGTTATAATCCACTTCTCAGCACTATTTGTGAAGGAAAGACCTAACACAGTACAGATTTTAAATGAAGGTCAGCATTAGCTGATAGATATAAAGCAGAGAACAAAAAGATGAAGAAGAAAAGATAAAGTATACAAAAGGGTAAGATTTGTTAGGAAGTTAAGCCACTGAGCAGCAGCAAAAAATAAGAATTTTTAACTTTTAAGAAAAGAAAATGAAGAATGTGGTCTCAGTGAGTTCTAAGGCAAGTGTTTATTTCATTAGTGTTGTATTAATAATTATGTGCTCTTCCTCTAGTCCTCGTAAATCTAGCTAATATAATATATATACTGTAATAAGAAAAGTACTGCACGAAAGTAAAGGAGTGGTGTGGATTTCCACGCCCACGTGAAAGACATATCAGAGACACATGGAAATTTTTCCTTCTCATGCTTAAAATCAGTGTAAAAGATTTATCTGAAATAAGAATGTAAGAAAAAATTGTCTGTATTAAGCATTCTCCTGTGCTTTTAACTTCAATGGATGGAAATCTTTTGTAACAGTGCCTGTTATTGCTGCTGATATTCCTGGCCTGTTTTTGTTGACCTGGATTTTCTTGGAGTTCTTTCTCCACCTCAATAAATACCTTAATTTCCTTAATTTAGAAGCTAATAGACCTGACAAATGACTAATAGTGTTACTTCTTGTCTGTATGGGTACTGTATGTATGGGCATAGAAGAGAACATCTGCTTCTTAGATGGAATATAGCCTCATCATAGAAGTACAGCCTCTATATTAAATAATGATGTTACACCATTACAAATAAGAGTTGTATGGAAAGTCAAAGCATGATATTACAGCTGTAACCAGTAACATTGTAGGCATACAGCCAGTTACTTCTCACAACTTCACTTATAATGCTTGGCTATATTTGTTCATATTGCTCATACACATTCTTATACACCAGGCACTGGAGACTATTCTATCAATGATCCTCCCTAACACATGGATGCATGGCTTTACATGGTGTTTCTTCCTTTAAGAAGAATGGATAAAGGTCTTGATTTGCTACCTCTCTGTAGCCAGCAAGACAGGTGGGAGAAATATACTTGTTCTAGAGTATCACCAGGTCCTTGTGATAAATGAGCAGGCTCATTTATTGTGAGTAAGGTCCGCATTTTAGTCCTTGGCCAGCAAGGAATTGGATCAGGGCTATTACCACAGGCCAGTGCTGCTGCCCACTTCTTACCTTGGTGCAGGTGCTCTGAATGTGGGTGTCATTCTTGGATTTATAGACTAGGATCTTCTCTATTTTGATGCAAATTCTGCTTCTTTAGGTAAATAAGTAAAATATTTCTCTAGCTAGATGTTGTGTCTTTAAGTATAATTATAACGTGTGTAACAGGAAAATTTCTGGTGACATTATGTTGTCATACATGTGTAAGAGAAAGAAATGAGGGGCTGACACCTTAAGTCTGTTATCACTCCAAGTAGTTGATTGCTGTTAAGTCTTGTCTCAGTCAAGAACTATAGTAACGTACATACAATTAGAAAGTGGTGTTGTTTGTATTAGCTCTCATTTTAATATACAGATTAACATAAAAAGATCAGCAAAAGATCATTTTCTGACTAAAACATGCCAAACAAGTGCCAAAGAGAGAACAAGTGTTTTAAACTTCATTGAAGCAAATAATTGGTTGCTAGCTATTAAATTGCAGGAGATGACTTCTAATGTAACAAAAAGACTTCACGTAGCTATTGAAAGGAAATTACTTCAAACTAGTTAGGTGGGTGATCAGACTGCCCTTTAGGGACAGAAAGAATAAAATGAGTTAAAGTTTGGAAGAATAAACTCATGATGTGGAAGGAGAAACTAACTGTTAAATCTGTCATTCCACAGACAAGAGGAGGCTTTAAATATATTAAATTATTGTAAGTAGATTAGGTATAGTTTTCATTCATTTATACCTATGTCTGTCCAAACATTTAGAACTGGATTGCCTATTTTGGATGCTATTAATAAAATTTTGCATTTGTATATTTATCTTAACTTTTGTTAAGTGAAAGTAACTGAGAACACCAATGTCCTCCTCATCCATGAGTGCTGACTCTATATTGGAATACTCCATGAAATTCTCCAAAAGCTTCTCTGCACATTTCTAAACTTCCAAAAGGTAGCAGAAGAGCTCTCAATTTTATCTGCATCAGCTGGGGGCAGAGGCAGCACCAAGAGGATTGGGCAAAGTAGAAACGTCTTTCAGTGACTGCTGATGACATGAAATGCTCTCCGGCATACATTAGAGTACATGTTTGAAACACGTGTGTCACTTGTTCAGTGTCACAAATTGTACAGAAAGAACAAAGGCAACCATAAAGGACCAGTGTCTGTATTTTTAAAAGGTTTTTAAAATTAGATTATATTTCATATATAATAAAAACAGAGGATGATGCAGTAGCTGGTATAAAATAAATGAAAAAGGGGAACAGAAGAAAAAGCTACAGAGAGAAACAAAGTCATAAGAATGTATATGGAGACGACTGTATAAGAATTTTAATATCAGCAATGCCCAAACCAACTAATCAGCCAGACATACCATCAGAACTGTGGCTACTACCCTGTTATCTAGTATTTGCACATTTTGAGATGAAAATTAGAAAATATATGCTCTGTCACTAGCATAAGTCTGACAGTATGATATATCAAAACTGAAGACATGATAGAAAGCTTCAAGAGAGAAGACTGGGCTGTACAATGTGCTGCTTAGCAATCAGAAAGAACCACTTGGCTAAAATGAAAAAAGATTAAAAAATTCCTATTTTCTAGCAAAGATAATGGTTTTTCTTGTTTCCATTAGGGATAGGAAGTCAATTTTCTGGACTGGAAATTGAAATGCAAACCTTATGGACCTCTAGAACTTTAAGGGAAAAGTCATTTTCCTTCTTTTTAATACTTTTTTTTTCCCCACTTCTTTTGTACAGTTCATGTGATTTAAATCTATCACATAGAGAATATAGAATAGTAGCTATGTTTTATTAAGAAAATAAACCATGGCAGAAAAGTACTGGTTGCACAGAATAATCAGCTGATTTTTATGGATGTTTTATATAGTTAACTTCCACAAGTGAAGACAGATATGTTGAAGTTTGTCTCCATTTTCACCTCTTTAGCACACAACAGTGAATGCTAATATTTAAGAAACTATAGGCTAACACCACAGGGTGCAAAATAAAGATCATTTATCCACCCAGGTTTTCTTCTACCACTTGGACTTTCACATAATTAAGTTTCAGAAAACTCTGCATGATTTCAATCTCAAGGTACATTTATCTTGTAATCATACACCTTTGGGAAAAAAAAAAAGGTTTTCATTTTCTCTATTTTTTGTACTGTTGTATTTTAAATCCTAGTTTTTCCTTCTCAATAATAGTAATGAAACTTGGATACTAATCACATGTTATGAAGTGCTGAGTCCTAAGTCCTTTGAACTAGAATGTAATAATATTCTATGATTTGCTAGACCATATTTGTAATCAGGGATTAAATAATGAATCAGACCTTGGTGAACTTCTAAATATTTGGTATTCCACAGATAAGTAGCTAGTGTATTATTCAATTATTCCAACCACAGAGGTCTGCAAATCTAGGCTGACAAGTTCACAATGAGTTCATTGCTAAAGGTGCAACATCCAAGAGCAGTGCATGTTTTATCTAACCAGCTTCTGAACACTTACAATAAATTGCTTTCAGATTGTAAATTTGTGTATCTGGTAACTGAACCTGCCTGTACTGAAGTGGCCCTGGCCCGAGGAAAATATTTCAAAGGACAAGTCAATCTTGGCCTTACCACTGAATACTTTTGAGTCTTTGACATGCTCCAGGGTCTTTCAGGTTGAGGTGCCCTGGACCATCATGACAACTTTTCCAAAGTAGACCTTCACCATATTTTCCTTCTTGCAGCAATGCCTGCCTGCCACTCAACGCAAACCTGTGGATGTCACATGCAGTACTGTGTACAGGACACTGTGTGACTCACACTGTTATCTTCCAGAATGATGCAGCAAAAGGCAGGGAGAAAAGAGGCAATTTTGACTGGGGAAGAACTTCAAAAATGCTTTCAATAATGAGATATGAGACCTCTTTGCTCTAGGACATATCAGTCCCCATAGGTTGGAGCTGGTATCACTAGTATCCAGAGACTTGACCCAAAAGCAGAACAGGCTACCTCTCCCTTATATTGTAAAACTTCAGGTATATGCCATGGTCTCCATCCATCATCTCTGACATTTGATGATGTTTGTTTGTATGCTAGTAAAAAAAATGAGTTCATGCAGTCTGGGGAATGCTTTTTTTGGACAGAGAATACTAGTTCTGTCTGGGTTTTCTGCTTGTTTGTATATACGTTGATTGTGCTTGTACGTATTCCTGTTCAAAAATGACATAGCTGGGTGAGAGGACCTCTATGCTTGATAGATGGGGTGGTGGTGTGTGAGGAAATCATGCAGAGCAAGAGTTGTGAGCAGTGAGTGATAAAGCATAACATTACATCAGGCATATACATATGTGCAAACTGACCATCTAGGTGTAACTGGTTGCTGTTGTTCCAGGCTGTCAAGTGGTTGGCTGCTGGGAAGAGTTGGATCTACTAAAAAATCTGGTACTGGCTGGCAATGTAATTAAAAATTTAGAAGCTACATTAGAAATGGAAAATGTAAATGACGTTTGCCAGCTCATTCAAGTGTTTACAGTGGCAAGGCAGTAGATGGTTCACATTGCAGGTTTCCCTAATAATAGAAGCTGAAGACAGGATTCCCACTAACAAGGAAAGAGCTCTGTCTTGGCAAGTATCAGCTGACAGCAGGAGATACAGAGTCTTGCCTATGCACTCACTGCATGCCAAAACATGGTTCTGCAATCTTGAGAGCTTAAGAGCAGGTTAACACAAATACTATGGCATAAACAGATACTGTGGATACCCATCTGCTGAGATTTTTTTCTCCATCTTTCAACTGCAGGGTTCTTAGATTGCTCTTCAGGGTCTTGGAAATAAAGAGATTGTACCTGAGCAGAAAACTTGACAAGTGCACCCCAGAGGAGGCTGTCAAAAAGTAATATAGCTGCAGACCCAAGATTAATTAATTTATTTTCTGTGGCATCTCCTTCCATTTTCAGCTGAGAGTCATGAGCTTGACGTTCAGAACAGGCAAAGACAGAGCTGCAACGGTAATGCTTCACCACTGCCCATGTGAAAAGTTGTGCTCCTCTAGATCTACACATCCTGATCCTGACTTGCTGATTCAGGTTCCTGGCTTGACTAGAAGCTGCCTCATTGTGATGGATGTGTCTGGTAATCTCTTGGTTGAACCTGACTATTATGAGCAGACTGGTTCTGTTCACCCTGCTCAGATACCATGAGACAGCCTTGTGTTGAAGCTCAGCTCTCAGTTCCCTTTTTCTTGCTAAGAAGGCTGCCCTTGCTGCTCCCTACAGGGGGAAAAAAAGCCTCCAAGAAGAGAGGACTCTAGAGCTATTGAACAAAAGCAGGAGTTAAAAAACTCACCTTTTTCTTCATCAAGTGTTTCCTGTGAAACACTTGGTCAAACAGTCATGTTAATAAAAAAAAAAAAAAAGAACTGAAAAAAAGAAGTGTCACATTAATTTATTCTTATCTTAAGAAGGAGGTGATCTGGGGTAGAATCAAACTCTTTGGCAAATATGGTCAAGGTTATCTCTGTCCCAAATCATGTTTTTCTTAAGATAATATACATGATGTATACATATGCATGCACACATACAAACACATATATGCTTGGTTTTAATTATTAGGTCGATGTAACACCTCAAGGAAGGCCTTTATCATTATTCTTCTGACTGCTTTTTTTCTACTGGTTGAAATATTAGTGTGAATCTGTGCAATCATCACTTGGCTGCAGATCAATCTGTGAGGAATTGATGCTATGCCTACCATATTCCTATTTAAATTGTGCCTACCTTCCCTAAAATAATGGCTCTACAGTGAACAGTCATTGTGTGAAATGTGAGCAGAAGTGAAGACCTTTATGGCAAGTAAACATTACTGCAAAGACATTCATTCAGTCCTGAGACCTCAGGAAGTCTCTGTCTCTGCTGTAACTATTTTCTTTCACAATCCGCTTACCTATGCTTGGATCAATAGTACTCCCTGAGGACAATGTAGGGAACTGACTAATTTAGTTAATGCCAGTCTTACTTTGTCAGCAGATTTCTCATTGACTTGGGGAATGTATGTAACAATAGTCTCTGTGCTATTTCAATTATATTTGATACACTCCAGTGGTATTTCCAAAACAAAAGGCTTAAGAAGGGCTATTTTGTCAAAAGTGTCACTGAAGGTGGACATATGCTGTCAGACAAATATCATGCAGCTGTTTTCATAATCATTAATGATTATTGGGTATATATTATGATTATAATCATCAATGTAGCATTCACACATCAGAAACATCAGCAATACTGTTACCAGTAAACTATGCCGTATATCTCTAAAAGTGTCAATAAATAATCTTTTGTTTTATGCTAAAAACAGAGAAAGCATAGAAACTATTCCAGGTTCTATCAAAAATAAAATATTTTTTAACATAAATAAAAGAGAACTCCAATCAATACCAAAGTCACATCACCTTCATGCGAATAATAAGCATTAAAATGTATATTTTAATTACTAAATCTGAAGTATCTGTGTAAATGTATAATTAATAACAAGGCATATTTGCTCAAAAATTAAACACTGAGAGTCCATTTAAAGAGAATACCAACTTATCTTCTTCACCAGTGATGTCATGGTCTGAATAGAAAACAAGAAAATAAACAGAAACTTGATTTTATGTCTTGTAGCAGCTTTAGCATTCTTCATTTTCTTTAATTTAGAAGTTTTTTGAGCAAATAGATTGAGAAGGTTTATCTTTTTGGACTAAAATGGCACATCCTAAATTTCATTGATTCAGCGGTAGGAATTTCTGCTACTAAACAGCTGTTTTCTGTAGACCAGTCTTCCTACCTTTTGGAGATGTCGTCATCTCTATAAATCCACAGTATTTTTTATACAGATAAGCTAGATGACTTGCTCAGTGCAGTCCAAGAGGTGTGCAGAAAAGTCTTGCAACCTGTGGCACTTTAATCACTATATAATTGTGTTTTCACTCTGTTAGGGTTGGTGTTTTTTTTTTTAATCTTCAATTTTTTTATTTAATATATCAATTCAGGACCATTTGAATCACTAAAATCCTGTATTGCATCTGGGGTTCCTAATCTTTCTAGCCCTTGTGAAATGTAGCCAATGAATAGTCCTTATAATCAATGTATGGTTAAAACACAACTTGTGAGGATTCTTCCTCCCAGTGTTGCATGGGCTCAGCTCCAGATACTATTTGACCTCATCTGTTTTAAGACTTATGGCAACAAGAAAAGGCATGATAACATTATGGAATGTTAAAGCAGGTTCTTTTCTTCTCTCTGCCTCTATGGTACAGTCAGTGTTACTTTTTGCAAATGGTTAAAGCAATATAAAATATTTTAATGTAAATAATTCAGTATACTATATAGAACAGCTATAAACTGGACAGTGTTTGACTGTGATCTATCTGCTATTGCCTTAAACTTTATAGCAAGTTGTCTGTGCAGCACCAAGTTATGCATACAAATAAGCATATAAAAATAATTGAGTGAAACAAGTCAGTTCTATCATCAACGGAGACAGAAATAAGAGAGTTTCAGATGTGATGTCCTATCTTAATCCTGAGCTACAACTAAACTGTTACAATGATAGGAACATAAAAGAGCAGAAATTCAGATAGACTCCACTTAATCAAGGCACATATTAGTATGAAAGCCATATAACTGAGAGATCTTTCAGGGAACATATTTAAACTTAATAATACTGAAAATCAATAATGACAGTTTAATGTGGGACATGTTACTGCTTGGTAAGTTGTCTAGGGGCATAATAGTGAATGTTATGTCTTTTGGCGATGTCATGTTTGTTCTCACCTGCTTGCTAATTTATTAACTCTGAAACCTCCCTTTGAAAGCACATACTATGGGTAGGGTTTGTATTACAGCTGCTGAGTCTGCAACTGAAAAACCAGATGTTATCAATATGTGTGGCCAGACATAAACTCAACTATATTAAAGTGTTAAAAAAGGTGAACCAAATCACAGGTTAAAGCAACACTTGTTTGGTGTTTCCTAAGTATTATTAATATGCAAACTTTAAAATGGCTTAAAATATTGTTTCTGAAAGTGTGGGGTATGTTTTCCATTTGTCAACACTGGTAGAATTTGCCAGGGCATTGGTAAATGTACACATAACTGACATGCATTATTAATAAGAGAAATATTTTTGGCACCAAGCAGGCTTTAGTTCCATGCCAGCTGCTGAATGTTTCATCCCACTTTCATCTCACAGCTGCCTTTCTTGCTGTCAAGAGGCAAAGAACAAGCCATGTCTCTGTTCAAGTGCATACCCTTGCCTACTCTGCTAGTATGTTTAATGTCCTGAGGCTGTCCAGATGATCAGACTTGCAGCTATCCACATTTGAGACTGTGAGCACAGCCGCAGGTACA
Organism: Strix aluco; assembly: GCF_031877795.1. Lineage (NCBI taxonomy): Eukaryota > Metazoa > Chordata > Aves > Strigiformes > Strigidae > Strix > Strix aluco. The sequence continues at coordinate 84,086,436 of NC_133931.1, read as the reverse complement.
GTCTATATATACCTTCCAGGTCATGCAGGACATTGTATGCAGAAGCATTTACAATGAGTTCACTTACTCTAAAAATGCACTCCTATATTATGACCAGTAGTACACATACTGTTCATATGTATCTCTGCAGACGGATCACAGATATCAAGTAGGAGACTCCAGACACCATTTTATCAGTGTATAAACTCCTCACCATTAAAGTCTCCACAGGTTCTCAGCAAGTCATATTACCCATTAATACTGGTAAAAGGATATTGGAGTTGAAGAATGTAGAAGGGAGTTACACAGCTCTTTAATTCAGAAATTTATAGAGAATGAAAATATTTCAGAGTGGATGTTCTTTTGTGCTATGCTATATGCAATAACTGTCATGAATGTGCAATGTTTGTAAGGTGCTCATTAAAACTGGTTAATTCTGATTCACTCTCAACTTGCTCAGCAGCACAGGCTATTAAAAAGGGCAAAGCAGTGGTGAATAAGGTTCTCTGCTGTATAGTTTTGCTGGTTGACTGAAGCCTTGGATGTTAGATTATTTAAATCTGATACTGTCATATTTCAAAGTATGATTATTTTTCTTTAATGAATATTAAATGTGTATTTAATAATTTATTGTTATAATTCCTGCCTTTTATCAGTTCACAAGTATCAAGTCACGGTAGTGTCTGTCATTCTCAAGCTGGCTATAGGTAGCTGCAAAAAAGGAAAAAAAGAATTGAATGGCTAAACAGTGAATATATGTATGCAATATAAAATTATCTATCTTATTTGAGTAAATACTTCTCCTTATTCACCTCTTTGTTGGGTTGAGTTTTATGACCCTACTATATTTAGAGTTTCTCAATAAAAAGAAGACATAAGAGAAAGACAAGGTAAGAAAATTAATGAACTTAAAAAATGCCAGAGGCTGAAAGATAGCCCAGTTTTCATACAGCTAGGTAATTAACATGTCAACTATAGTCATTGTGATGTGGAATTTGAAGTATTCTTAAAAGGTTAAAAGTATATATTTGTCTTCAGTACTTACTATAGCGATCTGATGCTGCCATTAATATAGATGCTCTTACAGAAAACTATGCTGGAAACAGACATTTTTGCAAGTCAGGTGTCTACTTTTGTGGCAATTTGCACAGCCAATATGTTTTTATAAAAATTTCACAAGTCAAACAATTTATCTCACATATATTTAAAGGCTGGTACATGGGTCTTAAACAGAGAAGGCAAGTCATCATGTCTCACTTTATCCATCTGTAAATTATGGATAGAGGTATTTATCTCTTTAGTAAAATACTTACAGATCTACTAAAGAAAAGGTCCATATATATCTAAGTATATGTGTATATGTATTTCTTATAAAGGAGTTCAAGTGAGTTTTTTTCTGAGATGCCATAAAACTACTTGTTCTCACAGTGAAAAAATATTTCAAGAGTATTCAGTAAAAATGACCAGTTTTGAACTTTTTATTTCCATTTTAAACTAGGCTATTTCTATCTGACAATTCTTTTTTACGTTCTCTACAGTTGCAGACTGTATTGTGTTCTCTGAAATTCTTAATGTGACTTTAATGTGACTGGGTTCAAAGAGATTAATTTTATGATAATGTTAACGTTAGTAAAATATTCAGAAAATATTAAGTAATTTTTGAAACTTAATGTCTTTTCCAAAATGTGATGATGACTGTTCTCTGAAAATGCAATGCCTGCCATGCATCAAGAAATGTCATGCTTTGTTAGCTTGCTAGTGTCAGGAGTGCACTGAGACTCAGATGTTGCAACGTGTGCTTAATATTTGGTATGCATACAGTTCTGCTGAAAGAAGTGTCTTCTGTTGACATGTGAAAAGCACAGAGCTGTGTGACTACAGGGTATATGTAGAGAAAGGATATGGGACCACACTGTCACATCAAATACATTAGGCTTGTTTTAACATGGAATACACTTTCTGTAGTCATACACACTTGTGAAAAGGGTGACTAAAACACCATCATTGTCTTTTGGCAGTATTTTACAATACACTAGCCCAAGTGTAAGTGACACACAGAGACGTAAACCTATGGAGACTAGAACATCTAAATTTAATATTTTTTCTGGTCTGTAAAGAACTACCAGTAAAAAAAGCTACCTGGAGTGCAACAGAACCAGTTTTATACATCCTATAAAACATGTGAACAACACTGCATTATTTCTGAATGTGCTGGCATCTTATCCTTTAACTATCTAGAACTTTTTCATCTTTGCAAACTTGCACAATATTTATGATAGCAAAATTTGTTTGGATTTTGTCTTGAGACAGGATGATTATTTATGTGACTGATCTTTCAAGAAATGGAGTAGATCTAAACACACTTAATTACATGCTAAACTTGAATTACTAGCAATATTCTACCAATGTCATTATTACAATTACAATGTTAGTCTAACATTCAGTCATTTTAAGGGCTAAACTCAAGTTCTGGCCATATTGTCAGCATTTAACAACAACAGTAAATATCTGCAAGGAACTGAAAGTATTAATGCCTCAAATATTCATTGACGCAGGAAACCTCAAGGGCAAACTGTGGCCTTTGTGATTAGTCTAAGGAATGCCATCCAAGGAAGCATAGAGTGTATTGAAGGATGCATCCCCCACTCCCTTACAGCTGCATTGTCAAATTCTTGGATAAGTCTCAAAGGGGAGAAATTGTAACCCTGTAGCCCACACAAATGTTTCTCATCAATTGCAAGGACCGCTGATCACTGACTCCATTGTGTAAGCCCGATACTTTGTGGCTCTACTCTGTAAGCCTGAACCCATGTAGACCTTGCTAAACTGATAAGAGGCAAGCACAACCATGGACTCAGCTGGACAAGGGAGTTGGCATACCCCATTCTCCCTCAACGCATGTGCAGAATATATGCGCTAAATATACATTTACTCAGATGATACATTGTTTAGAGAAACAGTCTACTCCTATACATCTAATGAAAGATTTGAATGCATGAAATGAATTACACTTTCTCATAAGTAAAAATGTGATCAATATTAGATGACTTTAGAGTCCTCTAACTCAAGAAAGCTAATACAGAAATGTAGAAGGGTAAAAAAAATGACACAAAGGTGGGAGGGTAAGGTATATGACTAAATGAGATCTGCATGTATTAACAAAAAAACCCAAATCAGGACTTTGTTATATACCTTGAATGTGAAGACAGGATTACAGCTTGATGATGTGAAAGAAAGGGTGCTATCAATGCTTGTAGTGATTGTAGCCCTGGTGTTGCATCAAGCTGTACTATATGAAACTTGCTGCCACCTAATTTTCTGGGTAACACAAAGGTTCTGACAGGAGCAAGGCTGATAGCTCCATTTATTCTCCAATACTTTTCTTCCTGTGGATAAACTCAGCTCTCAGTGCAGTTTTCTGCTTGAAATTGCAGGAGTAGGTGTTAATTGTATTTTTCATGAAATGGACTGCATAATTCCACAAAGTACACAACTGTAACTCAGATTATATTCCGAGGTCAGGCATTATCCATAGCAATATATGTATATACATATTAGATATGAGCTCCTAATAAAGTGATTCTGATAGATCAACATCATGGTATAGTCATCTGCTGTCGCACGTGTAGCAACTACCTATCTATTTGACCAAGAAGTAATAAAACACAGTACTGAGTTTTTATTACGTTTTGATCATTATGCCCTCATTTAATATTTGTTACAATTTACTGCTGGTTAAACATGTAAAACTGTTTTCCTATTGGGTAATCCCATTTAACCTTCTTTATTTGGGGAGTTTTTGGCTGTCCACTTTTTCTTTTTCATTGAACTTCTGATTATCAATTTGTTTTCTTTCTAAATATAAGCCTCTCTCCTGATTTCTTATCAGGTATTTCTTAAATTAGCTGGCATTTTATGTTCCCTGATATATTTTTTTTTTTTTTTTCTTTTTCCTCAGCTATCCTTTAAATCTCAACTGGATGAAATTGAGGGGCAAGACACTTTATTTGAAAGGTCTGTAAATGTAATCCTCTCTGTTTTAACTAAATGAGGAAAAAATCTGGAACAGAATTTAAATGCTTTCAGGTTGTGCTTGGTGTGTAGTACCTAGCTTTAGATGTAAGGAGGTGCAAGCTTTCATGCTGTGTAGACTGGTAATACCAAGTAGATTAATCAGCCATTGGATCAGGTAGCAAATTTTATGCTTTTATGATTTTTAATATTAATCAGTGGAGAAGATGAAGCATGTTTTTTAATCTTCCAACAAGAACACATATAGTGTTGATCGTACTTTATCACAAATTATTCATGTACTAAGAATTTACAGAAAACACCAAGAACTTTTTATTGACATGAAGTGTGGCACTTGGGAAACGTGTTCGAGTAAACATGAATGGCATCTTCACCATTCTGATATACTGTAACTTCTTCCATATTTTAGCATGGTGACTCATTCAGTGGTACGCTTAAATGTAATTCTTACAAGTTGTCTCCTTTCCTACCTCCTAGTGAAGCAAGGACTTGAGATCAGTCACAAATACATGAACTTCCAAGCTGTCACCAACAAAATAAAAATGATTTTCACTGAGATCTGTGAATGACCTCTTTCCTTATGTCTCTCTTTCTGGAGAAGAGCATTGATTCCTGACAATAACTGGAGACACAAATTGCTTACTTTATCAGCATATGGATAGAATTTCAAAAGCAGCAGCAGGAAATTTTTACACAGGCTGCATAAATTTGGCCTATCACCTGTATAAGAACCTGTAATCCTCACACTACCACTTCTCTGTTTTCTGTTTCTCTTCTGTGTGTTCTTAAACCAGCTTAGGAAACAATCAATACTGTTAAAGTACTTTTAAAGAACTGTCAAAGAACTGTCAAAGATTCTCTCCTTGCTATTTTTTTTTCTTTACTTTCTAATATCTTCGTCTCCTCCCTCCAAAACTTGTGTCTATTTTTTCCTTTATTATTTCTTGGCACCTTTGTGACTTTAGCTGTCCTTCTTTCCTCTCCCAGGTTAACTCAGCAGACGGTAAGTTTTGCCCTAAGCAGGAAGAATATATTTACATATACCTCACAAAAGTAGAATAACGTTGCTTGAACAACCTTTCCCAACATACTCTTTTCTGTCATCAGACTAGAGCAAGACAGGAGATGTCAGGGAGAATACTATGGATGGATTCCTTATGTGAGGAGCCTGGGAGCTAAAGATGTCAAGCAATTGGATATATAGCTCCTGTAGGAGTTAGTCTACTGAAGGTATGGGCAGCATGTTTGATGGGTGGACAGATCTGGGAGATTTGCTCCAAAGAGAGCCAGAGTGCCTCTACAAGGTTGCCCTTCATCAGTAAAGTTTTCCTGAGCATTTGGGATCAGTGATGGTCCCCTTGCTTCTTTCACAGGTGATTGTAACCCTGACTCCAATCTTCCATCTCCATGCAGGCAGGTGTGCTCACTGGAAAAATCTATAATTTAAAATTCATGTAGTGAATTCATGTAGCAATATCCCCTGTTGTCCTGCTTTCAGCTAAGACAGAGCTATTTTTTTCTTCTTAGTAGCTAGAATAGTGCTGTGTTTTGGTTCAGTATAGGATGTGCACAGGTACACAAGAAGCTGGGAGGAAGCATAACCAGAGCAACAGACCTAAACTGGCCAATGGAATATTCCATATCATACAATGTCATGCCCAGTATATAGATAAGGCTTGACCAGGAAACTCTGGCTCTCTTTTTTGGGATTGTGATTTCAGGATTTTCTCTTTTCTGGGATCTCTAGCTGGGAACAGGCTGGGCATCAGTTGCTGGGTGGTGAGCAGTCACATTGTGCATTACTCATCCATATTTTCTTTTATTATTATCATCATTATTAAGTTTATTTCAATTATTAAATTGTTTTTATCTCAAACTACAAATCTCCTACATTTACTCCTCCAGTTCTCTCCCCCATTCTCTGGGGTGGGGGAGGTTGAGTGAGAAGCTACTGTGGTGTTTGGTTGCTGGATTGGTTTAAACCATGACACCTGTGAATCATTTCTAAGGAGTGGAATTGACCTGCTAACCTTCAAGTCTTTCATAGATTGGATGACATGAACTCATCCATAATAAACAAGTCAGTTTCTTCAGTTTGGAACTGGTCCTTTTTGCTTCTACTCAAAATATCTGCACCTTTCTAGATATAGAGATATATAGAATATGAGTAGATATCACATACACAAACTAAAATATAATAATAAAAATGCAAATTCTTAAGCACCTGAATGAGCACCCAAATCCTGAAATTCAGGAATTAATATTGTTCCTACATCTACAGTTTAACTTCATCCATCCCACCCTCCCTCTCAGTGAGATGATAAGGAGAAGTATTTTACTCTGGAGACAAATGTGGATCTGTGTAATGAAAGGACATTTTCAGAAGATGAGCTCGTGTAGTAAGTGAGAAATAGCTTATTTCAAGATAAGTTTGTTAAGGTATCTTGCCCTAAGAAACTAGATAGTTTTCCTTCCACTGTCATAGGATTCCTTTGCATTGCTGAGCAACCCACTTAAAATATTTTTCATTACAGGAGAAGGTTCCTCGTTTTTAAATGCCTGACTTGATTTTCATAAAAATGCCTAGAACTCCCAACTGAATTCAGTAGGGGTATGCTTAGAATGTGTAAAGTGCTATAAAAAGGAAGAGTACTTTCGGAGATCATGTGCAAAGTGTCTCAGAGGTCTGCAGGAACAAGTAGATGTTTTTAGCTTAAATTTTTTCCCACCTGTAGCAATGAGATAATAAATACCTTCATCTCACAGGGATGTTGTGAAAATTCTTAATAAATGTGAAGCGCTTACATACCGTGTAATGACGAGTGATACAAAACCCTGGAAGTAAATAAATAACTCTGAGTTCATGGAGGGATTGAAAAGTGTGCAGTAACTACAGTACAGAACAACACACTGCACAAGTCCAAAACAAAATATTGATCAGCTGTTCGCTAACTAAACATCATCCTGCCAGTGCAGAGAATTAAACACAGGGGAACAGAATATTACAATCATACAAATAAATCTGAATCAAAATGCATGTGTACTAAGCATCTGAATTAAGATTACATAGGAGATTAAATCTTGCATTTCTTAACTTGAGTGCTTAATGTTATAGTATTAACAATATGTGTTCAATTTCCTAGGCTTTTTCTAAAAGCTCACACTAAGAAACCAGTCTTCATTTTGTAATATTGCATTGATATGTACCAGGTTATTAACAGTGCTATAACTTTTCGCTAAGGTACCTGATAACAGAAGTGGTTAGCTTTCATGGAGACCAGAACAAGAGCAGGAACAAAAGCAATGCTTTGCTGGTAGGTTTCACAGGGTTTGATCAGAAGAAGGGCAGGATTTGGAGCAGGTCATTTTCTGGCCAGAACTATGCTCTGCTGGACACAAATGCTTCTTCCCTATCTCTTCAAGTACAATCCCATTTTGTCCTAAGGGCTGAGCAAGGGCAGTAGGTGGTCACAGGTAGCGGGAAAATGCTCTTCTCTTCCCTGGTGGGGTGCAGTGTCACCATGCTCCAACCAGCCAAGGAAGTCTGGGGCCGAAGCCAGGGCCCAGGGTCTGGGTCCCAGGGACAGCCATGGGCCAGATCAGGAAAACCTTAACAAAGTCCTACCCAGCTAATCCTTATCTCACTCCTGTAGTTGTTTAGGAATAGCCAGTATTGGATATTTAGAAAGCGTACAGCAAAAAGGGCTTATTAAAGTGATCCTTCTTATTTTCTGTATTTCTGGCAGTCAGCTCTTCAGGGATTTCCTGAGCTAGAGAAAGTATGTTTTACAGATATTGCTAAAGTCTCCATGAAACACTCATATCTTTTCTTGCCTTTCAAACCCATACCCACATGTAAACCTCTTATTTCTCTGCTTCTTTCCTCTCTAATATTGTGTTTGTTCTGCTTTAGCCTCCAAAGTTTTCCTTAGCAATACGGAAAAGATAGATGCCTACTCTCAGATCAGCATCCTGGAACCACTGTAAACTATAGCATCAACTCACAATGATATTAAAAAAAATATAAATCCGAGGTTCTGAGTTGAAGTAGGCCCAAGACTGAGAGGAAAATTTAAGTTTCTAGCTTCAAGAGTCCTTTTTTATGTTTACTGAGGTTGTGATTTTTAACTTGAACAGATGTCAATAAACTTTTCCTAAACAAATTTTCTAAAAAATTACTAACTCAGACAAAACAAAATAATTTCTTCTGATTTCCTTTAGTATTGTTCTCTGAAATGACTGAATATTTTCACTAAAATTTTGCAAAAAAATCAACTTCTTAAACATGTGGCCCCAAAAAATTAAAATTTGCTAGGCTTCTTACATAATGTTTTTCAGCCTTTCTGACATGGTTACAAGGAGCAACAAATCTTCAGGTGAAAAATCCACTCTGAGGAAGCATAGTCCTTAGGATAAGTCCCTGCTGAGTGTTCCAGCATGCTTTGGACATTTTCATCACATGAATCCTAATACATATCCATGTCTTCTCTATGGCAAGATGTCTCTTACCTGGCCCAAAATGCAAGTCAAATGCATGAAGTTCTTCTAACTTTCTAGGTCCATTTACAATACAAGGTAAATTAAATGTAAAATGGGATGTTCTGGGATGCTCATCACAAAAAAATACATGTCACTCAGGTTTAATTAAAAAAATAAACCATTAATTAATGACAAGAAACTTACGAGAGTATATCCTGTATTATAATGAATGCATATTCTTCTACAGAAGACACTTGGATTTCTAAGAAAGCAATGAGAAGAAGAGAGAATGGTCCTGAAAGATTTACTTCAGCTGAGATGTTATCTGACATAAATCAGTGCCTCTTAGGAATGCTAGGGTTAGCAGATGTACAAACATTCAGAGAAAGGCCATCTTACAAAGGTGAAAGGAAAAGCTACCACCTGCATAATATTGTCTCTGAAGATTTCTGTAGTAATTTAGTAGTCCAAATAATGAAGAGTGATACAGAGCAGGAATGACTAAATCAAAGTTCTTCTGACTTTGAAAAGAAATTATGGTTTAAAGTTCGAGTTGTAGAATTGGATATGGTCTGAACCTTACAAGTCAAATTATTATCTTCTTATTGAAAACTCTAAGGGCAATGCATTATTGAAACAAACCAATGATTTCTATGACCTAATTAAAAATAATAAATATTAAACAAATGGAACTGACAGGCATTTTACTTCCAAGTTTATAAAAAGAACTGAACAAGTAGCAAAAATAATGTAACAATACAAAGCACTGCTGTTGAACTAATCTCACATTAAAAACCTGTCAGGAACATGATAAGTGGCCCAGATTTGCATAAACGATTCTCACACAGAGATACATTTTGTACATATTATTTTAACTAGGAGTCTCAACATTTTGCTGTTTTTTAGAACTTCTGTGTTTTTAACGGCACTTTATTTTTTCTACCACTTCTTTAACCTTATGCTTTCTCTGTTTCCCCAGGAGTCTTCTTTGGTGCTGTCCTGGTTTAACCAGGATAGGGTTAAGTTTCCCCAGCAGTGGGGGGGAGTTCTAGCCGTGTTATTCAGATACCACGCGGACGTCACATCCTGGCACGGGAGCGTGGGGCTCATGGTTTTGTACATCTGCTCCTCTCACTGCTGTATTGGTAGATATTTTGCTCTGTTCATTGCTATCACTATTACTGTTATTGTTATTGTTGTTGTTTGTTGTGTTGCTATTGCACTGTTGTATTAAACCTTTCCTTATTTCAGTCTTGGGGCTTTGTATTTCACTCCCTTTGTGGGGGAGGGGCAGCGGCCGCGTGGTCTCAGACCCTGGCAGGGGCTAAACCATTACAGGTGCTTCACTCCAAAATAAAATAAAATAAAATAAGGTGTTATTTTCATGTTCCCAGCTGCTTGAATTAATATTTGCATGATACAATGTTTTAGGTTGTATGATAAAGCTAGTCTCTCTGGGTGTGAGAGCACCTGTGTGTCTCTAGGGCTAGGAGCAGAAGGAGGTTCGCTGTGGGACCAGGGATGTCCCTGCCGGGCCTAGGTGGGTGTGTATGTGTGTGTGCGTGTGTTTGTGCTTAACAGTCTGTACCAGCAAATGGAGTGGGGCTTTGTATGCCCAGGTGCCAGCACAGCTGGGGACACTGGGGTCCTGGATTTAGCAACTGGACAGACTGAGTGAGCCCAGAGGCTGGAGGGATCTGCCTTGTACATATATATATATATATATATATATGTTCTCACCAGTGGACTGAACTTCCATCCTGCCTGGCCAGAGAGGGGAGCAGGATGAGATCATTGGTGCTGTCCATATTTGTGCGAGTGCTCTGAGTATCCCTCTGCAATCTGTGTGGCTGGCCATGGATATATATGTACATATATGGTGTAATATGCGTGCTCTATGTGTGTCTGCCTACTGGGAATACACCTTCAGCCTTGCTACTAGTTGGACCTGGGGACATGGAGCTGCAGCAGCCTCACCTCTTTCAGACTGTTGGATCTGGCATGATAAAGTTTCCTCTAAGAATATGTGCTATGCACCTGTTTTACATTTGTCACAAAAAAGATATAGCATATCTCTAGTGTGTGCTTTGTGTGTGCATGTCTGCTGGGAATACATCTTCAGCATCACTACTGGTTGGATCTTGGGCCATGGAGTGGCAGCAGCCTCACCTCTCTCATGCTCTATCTTCCTGTAACAGAATGATTCTTCTTTCTCCCTCTTCGGTCAAATACAGCTGAAAAAGCAAGCCGCTTGTGGTGATGTCTGACATTTTCACTAGCAGGTATCTTCCATTTTCCCTTCTTTACCCACAGATGTATTGTACCAGAAATACAAAGCAAATATAGGAACTAGGTGTTAAAAATGCATGAGTTTCTTCTTGCTTTAGATACACCTTTTTTGTCTGAATGCATTTTTTTCTAGATCCCTGATTGAGGTAATGGTCTTATTTGTGTTTGATTGAAAAAAAGTGTGTTACACTGGGCCTTAATTTGTATATTTGCTCCAGGGGTTTTTCCACAGTAAAAATGATGAAAGCCTTCACTATCTTATCTGCTCAAGGTAGAGTTAGCTCTGTCTCAAGTGAAATTATCACTCTTCTTCTGTTATAGCATTCTCCACAGAAACAGTGGTGACTTTTGTTCACGAGTTTTGACTAGAAACTGCTTGTCTACTCTTCTACAACTTATATGATGCCTGATCAGCAATAATACTTAAACTGCTCATAGTTTAGAGGTAAAAAGGTGCAGTTCACACTTAGAAAAGTAAATGCTTCAGAATCCATAATATCATTAATCACTGTCCACAGCTTCCACAAGATCATGACACACTTCAAACAATCATGTATGTGCTAAAAGGCACTCAGAAGTCTTGTGGGAAAGTTTTAGTTCTGGTATTGGCACAGCTGAGGATGTGACTATCTCTTGCTTGTGCAGGGGCTCTTGTCAGTAGGGTTCTGCTGCTGCTGCTCTTGGTGCTTCTCACATTACAAAGAAAAAAGAGGAGAAAGGGAGATAGGCTTGAGGATGGACATAGACAGACTGGGGGTGGGTTTTGATGGATGACAGTGAAAGACAAAATACTTCATGTGGGAGGAAAAATAGGGATCAGAAGGAGAGAGACAAAGTGATCACAGAAAGTAGAGGAGGAATAAGTTTCTTAAATGTCTTATTTCAGATACTGAGCAACATGTACATGCAGCTAAGGTGATATCTACTGTTACGGAGGTATACCAAAGCAGCTTCACACAGATAGTAAACTTGAATAAACTTTAATTTGTAACCAAATCCAAACAGCCAAAACCAATGAGACAACAGGGGTAACTAAAACAATGCTCCAATAACATTCTATAGGTTCAGTTTACCAGTTGGAGAAGTTATTACTACATGACACAGAAGAATGACAACACATAAGAGTGATGACTCCAAAGTGGGCACACACTCACTCATCGAAGGGGAAACCTCTCACTCAAGGGTCCCCAGAAGATGTAATTGCTCACCCAAGGGGGAGCAAGGTCTCTCTCAAGGATATCCAGAAGAAGTATTCACTTACCTAGGAGGCAGTAACTGCACTCAATCTTGGAATGTTTCCTTGGGTGGCATCCCAGTCCCAAAGGGATGGCTTCTGATCACAGACCCACTGCTCCCAGGAGAACCACTCAATGGAGATCTCTGATGGGACCCCATTTTATAGTGTGGTTGGATCTGAACTATGGTCATATATGGTCAGTGTTCTAGAAACTTCTCTCAACTGAGGAGTTTCATTGTCTGAGGGCCTTGTCTGTTGACCAGGGGTCCCACCTCCCTTTTCCCTCTACACAGTGCGTATGTGGGGGTGCGTGCTTGTCTGCATCCAACCAGCGTATGTGACAGCAACCACGGTGTGCCACCAGAGGCATGAAAATAAGGGTGCGAAAGAGCCAACAACTGCCATGTTGAGAGCCCTAGCCCCTGTGGGCAGGGGTGGGGGTGGGGGGGTGGGGGTGTGCCCCTGCCACATAGCCACTCTCCATTTTGAGTTTCACAAGTCCAATTACCTGACAGAAAAGATGCACACTTCACTCCAGCATGCACTTCTGTTATTGGCCTTATCCTTCATGGTACTGATCAGCTAATAGTGCTAATAATAACTGTGGCAGTTAGGCAACAGTGTCTTGCAGAGCAAACCCTTCTGGGGAGAGCTTTCCTGTTAGAGTGAAGAAAATACTATGTAGTATGTGTGGAAACACAGCCTCATTCTTTATATTCCTGTGCTACCATAGAAGTATTGATTAAAATGCTATGCTCAGCAATATAAAGTGCATTTTTTTGGTTGGGCTTTGGTTGGGACTTTCAAGAGCTGAGTTTTCAAAATAAACTAGATGTTTATGTGTATTCTGAACAGTTTATAAGAACTATGGACTTTTAGAGAATTGTAATATTTTGCTGATAGGTGGGATAGAAGAAATCACTCAAATTCCCCAGTGAAGTAGGTTTCACTGGTCTCTCAAATGAAACATACATATCAGAGACTAAAAAAATTCAATTCGACTTCGATAACTTGAAAAGCTGAGTGTTGTAAATAACGCAGTCAGTTATTTCCAGCGGTAAGCAGCAATATCAGAAAACATGAAAACAATGCTCTGGATCTAACTACCTCCAAAAAAAAAACCCCAAACCTTTTCTGTGTTATCATTACAATCACCTATAATTAGTAGCTTTGTAAACTACTCAGCCATAAAGTATTCAACTACTCTTTATATAATATTAAAGAGATGGATATAATATTAAAGATAGCTCTTAGCAATAATGGAGGGGCACACTGAAAAAACAAAACCAGACAACCATAGTACTACCACTGTCTGGAAATGGACATAATCTTTGTATCAGTTGGTGGAAGGCCACTCCAGGTGATTTAATAACTATCTTTTTCCTTCTTAAGGAGAGATTATAGGTGAGACAGACTTGCTAGTCATTTTTATTTGGATCAGGAAAAGGAAAGAATAAGACTACCCCAGCAAAGGCTGTAATTAACAAAAAGATCTGCCTGTGGAAGTGGCTGGCAGACCTCTCTCCTGATCAGCAGGTATCTAGCTGAAGCAGAGGAAGAGTTGGAAAGACAAGTATGTCTTCCTTCAGCTGGCTGAATAAAGGGGGGGGAAATAAAAGAGAGGGAGAGTTAATTTCCTTTGTTCTAGAGAACAAAGAAATTAACCATTTAGTTAATAGACCTATAACGTTGCCTTCACATAGAACGACTTGGCATTGAAAGAAATAGTATGTTATAATGGAGTGAATGGAACGGTTGCTTAAGAAATTATATTGCCCAGAAAAGTGGATTTGTTCATAATATCTTTTAAGGCTTTTTTTCCCTACTGTTTCGCTGCATTTTTTTAAAAATCTTGCAGCCTGAGACAAAAATCTCAGTTGAAAGATTACATCAATGCATGTTATGATAATGTCCTTTAGAATTCAATCACATTTTGAGTCATATGACGTTCCTTATTTTGCAAGGTGTCTGAGAAACAAACTTTCACTATTAATTATCTTCTAGTAAATAAAAAAGTACAAAACTATATTTGAGAAGACCTATGTTGTCCCATACAATCATTTCCTTTCTGACCGCATTAGGGGTTCTAAACTATTTTCCAAAGAGTTTCAGGCATGTTCTGACCTCAACAGAGTTGGTTCAGCATTCAGCAATAGTGTCTGATATTTTGTCTGAACTGAGAGATTCATCAAGGCTCCAGCAAAGAAAGAATATAACCTTGCCAGAGGCACAATCATTAATGTCCTGACAGATTTGTGTGTTTTGTATCACTGGTTGATAAACGTTTGATGTTACAGTGAAAAAAGTAAGCAGAGAACATATCCTTTAGAAATATATCACTCTGTCAGGACACATACATTATAATTAATGTTGGATAGCTTTCCAGGAGCCTGGCAACCAACATGGAAAACTAGTACATGAATACCAGAGTGAATTTCATTGCAGAAATCTATATATTATATTCTGTGTTTCTGTGATTTTCCATACATGTTTATGAATAAGAACATGAGATAAAAATATTCCCCAAATATTGAAACATCTTGCTCCAGATCAGATCAGATCAAGTCTAATTTTGATTCCTGAAATGAGTTTTATTAGTGTATTATTAGTTATAATCTCATATTCTACTATTCCATATGAGATACTATATGAAATCTCAGAGTTACGTTGTTAATAGACATGGATAGTTACAGTGTAGTCATTGGTTTGCTTTGAATTGCTCTGTGTCTAGAGAACAGAAGATGAGGCAATCATTTTTCAGTAGTAGTGATTTTCAAAAAAAGCACTAAACCGTCAAAAAACGTTTTCCTAAAGTCTCTCTTCATGAAATCAAGAAAATTTAGAATAGAAGGAAGCATAATACATGAAGAAAATATATTCATAGTTCTGACAACACATTTGAAGCTGAGCTGTATTGTAAACATTTAAGTATAGACTAGATATGCTGATTATTTCCTATAGGTTAAATCTAAACTAAATTCCAATACATCCTGTCAAGGGATAACTTCAACATTTATTGGTATATGGTGGCACAAACACAGCATACCAAGTTTGTAAGGAGTAAAATAAATTAATACACAAGGAATGATATGGCAAAACATCAAAATGCCTATGTATCTAAATTCATAAAATAGCATGTTATTATGACTTCCAAAAATTACATTTTTAAGTTATGCATTAATAATAGTGATGTTATATGGTTTAAAAGGGAAACAAGTTTGTTGAAAGAACGCAGAGGGAGCCCAGCCATCATTTAATGCACAAAGGCTCAACTTTATTAGTACTCACACTCCTTTTATATCCACAATAATTAGTTCATACATATTGCAAAAGCGAGCTCCTTATAGGTTGCTAAGGTTAGATACATTGGTTGCTAAGGTTAAATACCAATCCCTCCCCTTATGATTTCTGCAAGGCCTTGTACATAGTCTTGCTTCTGTTCTTTGTTCTTCTTTGATACTTTTCGGTATTCTCCCATCACGTCGCCGTTGTCAGCAGTTCCTCGGTGCTGTGCCCTTTCTCACGTAGCCAGTTGTTAGCAAACTGCTCCACATCTCCCCCGTTTTCTTTTTGCACTTGTGCTAAAAATATTGCAGAGGCAGTCTTCTGTAGGGCCCTTTGCAGAAGACTGACAATACATGGCAACATCAAAAGTATAACCACAATTACCAAGATCACTACCCCTATAGACTTGATCAGAGATATTAACCATCCTGAAAGTCCCCATTCTTTTAACCAGCTTTCAATCCCTAATCCATCTACCTGTTTCAAGCTGTGTAGACCTTCTTGTAATTTCTTAATCTTTGCATGGACTGAAGAATAATTGTCTGTCAGGTTCATGCAACACATTCCTTCAAATTCCTCACATCCATGGCCTTGTGCTAAAAGCAAAAAATCAATAGCTGCTCTATTTTGTAACACTGCATGGTTAACACTTTCTACATCTGCTGTAAGCCGATCTAAAATTTCAGAAGTGCGATTAAGCTCATCTTTTGCCCAACATCCTATCTGTTTTGCTAAGTTAACCGGCTGAATCTTCAGTCGCTGTCGATGAGCTTGTCTCTCTTCCGGCGTCATTGGGAGGTGCGGCAGGTTTCGCCCATCTCGCTGGAACCCATACAGTGCCTGTTGGTGTAGAAACACAAAGATATCCCCTTCCCCATATTACTACTTTAGCTGGTCCTTTCCACAATCCATCTTTTGGATCCTTATAATTTACCCATATCTCTTTCCTTCCCTCACTTACTTTTGTCTTTTCATAATGTAACATAGCTGGTGGTTGTTCTGCGTCTCCAAATATACACAAGTGATTCATTACAAATAATGTTTTTGCTAATCTTTCTTGTACATCCTGTATTTCCTGATATTTTGTTACATAACGTTTCAAGGTACCATTTGCTCTCTCAACTATGGCCTGTCCTGTGGGAGAATGCGGTATCCCTGTTACATGCTTCACTCCCCACTTGTTTAAAAATCTCTGCATTCGACTTCCGACATATGCTGGTCCATTGTCTGTCTTTATAGTATTCGGGACTCCCATTATTGCAAAACAACATGTTAAGTGTCTGATTACCTGTATGGCCTTTTCCCCACTCTGTGCAGAGGCCCATATATATTTGCTATAAGTATCTATAGTAACATGTACATATTTAAGTCTACCAAAGCTTTGTATGTGAGTCACATCCATTTGCCATACTTCATTAGATTTCGTCCCTCTAGGATTGACTCCTATTCCAATACCAACCCCTTTATTGTGAAAACTACAAACAGGGCATGTTTTTACTATGGCCGTTGCCTCCGCCATTGTGATGCCAAACTGTGTTTTTAGCCCTTTTGCATTCTGGTGGAATATGTCATGTGCTTCTTTTGCCAATTTGTCTTTCGGCATGGGAACATGTACAACAGTGGATACCAACTTGTCCGCTCGAGCATTACCTTCCCCAAGTCCTATATCCCATTTATGACTCCTAACATGGATTACAGCATACGGTTGTTCCCTTATTTTTATGGCCCTCTGTAATTGTAAGAACAACTCATAGAGACGCTTATTTTGTACTTCCCTGACTTCTGCATCTTCGATCCTTGCTACTATTCCTGCTACATACATAGAATCAGTTACAATATTCAATGGTCCATTAAACTTAACCATCGCCCAAACTACTGCCAACAGTTCCAAAGTTTGTAGTGTGTCTTGTGCTGTGGCTTTTAATATCTCGTGTTTCCATGTATTATCTTCTTGCCACGTTATAGCTGCTGTCTGAGATTTCTTTCCTGCATCTGTATAAACTGTGATGGCATTCGGAATCGGCGCCTGTTGTCTTTTTGGCTGTTCAATCCAATGTAATTGTCCTAACCATCTCAAAGGTTCCATAGATAATTGATCAGTTGACAACATCATTGGTCCATTTAACATGGCTTCCTGCAATGCTATGCTATTTGCCAGGTACCATTGCATGGTTTCCTTCTGCATTGGACAGTATATGAATTGAGGTTCTCTTCCACTTATTTGAATAACTCGCACACGACCTTTCTTTACTAAATTTGCTAGTGCCTCAATTCTTTGAAGTAAAGATTTTGATTGTTGTAATGCTGGCGTGATCCATTCTAGCACCCATGTCTCCCCCGTTTTCTTTTTAGACTGCGTAATAGCTCCGAGCAAATGCTGTGAGCCCATCCACACAAGTATGTCCAGGGGGAGCTCAGCATCTCTCCGACGCACTTGTCCAGAAGTAATACGGTCCATAATCTGTTGTAGTACTCGCTTCTGGTCTGCTGATAAAGACACCACCTGTGCAGGGTCATTTCCTTTTAACAGTGGTCGTAATTGTTGTAAAAGTTCGTTTGGGATGCCCACTATAGGTTTTAGCCATTGTAAATCTCCTAATAGCTTCTGAACATCGTGCAGTGTTGAGATTTCAGGATTAATTGTCAATTTTTGTGGTGTTACTATTTGTTTCATCAAAGACAATCCCAAATACTTCCATGGAGCTGTTTTTTGTATCTTTTCTGGTGCAATTACCAATCTTTGCTTTGCAAGGGTGTTTACAATTTCTTTTATCTGTGTTTCTGTAAATGGTTCTTTCTGCGCAAATAATATATCATCCATATAGTGATAAATTATAACATTAGTCCATTTTTGACGTAATGGCTGTAAGGCTGCATCTACAAAAATCTGACATAAAGTTGGACTATTTCTCATTCCTTGTGGTAAAACTGTCCATTCAAACCGTTGATCTGGCCCTTCTCTATTTATTGTTGGTAAAGTGAAAGCAAATCGGCGCATGTCCTTTTCATGAAGCGGAATCGTAAAGAAACAATCTTTTAAGTCCACAATCAATATAGGCCATTCATAAGGTAACATAGCTGGATTCGGCATACCTGGTTGTAAAGCCCCCATTGGTTCCATTTGTTTGTTTACTTCCCTAAGGTCATGCAAAAGTCGATATTTGCCTGATTTCTTTTTTATGACAAATATCGGAGTATTCCAAGGACTAGTAGATAATCTTAAATGTCCTTGCTGATATTGTTCTTGTACTAGCAAGTGTGCTTGCTCAAGACTTTCCCTTTTTAGTGACCACTGCTTTACCCATATTGGATCGTCAGATGTCCAAGTTATAGGGATCGGGAAAGTCCAAGCAATGGCCATTAGAATAAATGGTGATCGTTTGTCAAAACTATTCCCATTTGTGCTAACACATCTCTTCCAATTAAACAGTTTACCCCTGGAGGTAATTGCACTACAGCAAGCACCGCTGTGACTGTTTGTCCTTCAATTGTTAATTGTAGGGGCGGCGTTCGATTAGCTAAAGTTAAACCACCCACGCCAGTAATGGTAGTGGTATGCTCTTGTAACGGCCAGCCTTGTGGCCAAGAAGAAGGCGACAGTACGCTGGAATCTGCGCCTGTGTCTAACAACCCTTCCACAGTTATTGCGTTACCTTGAAATGACAGATGAACAGTCTTTCTGGGTCTCGTGCTCAGATTTAGTGTTAGCAGGGTCAGGCTTCCTGTAGATCCGAAGCCTTTGTTTCCGCGACTCTCTTCAGTCACTGGTCGTATTGTTTGAGTCACTTGTGGCAGAGGCACCAGCTGTGCAATCCGTTGTCCCTGTGCAATCTTTACTGGTGGATTCAGTGTATATGCCATAATATAGATTTCACCTTCATAATCTGCATCGATAACTCCCGGTAAAACAAATAGTCCACATTGTGATGCCGATGATCTTCCTAATAATAAAGCTCCCATGGCTCTCCCATTAATAATGATAGGTCCTCGTACATTCGTAGATATTGTTTGAGGATTATTTGTTAACAGGATAACATCTACTGCTGCTGCCAGGTCCAACCCGAGACTTCCCCGGGTGGCGGGTTGAAGGACTGCGCTGCGGCTGCAATTTTCGTCGTCGCGCGGCGGCCGGCGAACGCGCTTCGTGTGGAGTTTCCCGACCGTCTGCGGCAAGCCCCCTCATTATGGGAGTTGGATCGGCAAGTTTGACACCATACATTTCTGGCTGTACAACTCTTTCGTACATGCCCTGGAGCTCCGCATCGGTAACACCGCAGCTGCCCCTTTTGAGGTGTTTGCACTTTAACTGCTGCTGCTGTTGAAGTCTGGAGAGGCGCAAGGGCTGCCATAACCTGACTTTGAGTAGCCTGAGCCTGTTCTTTCATTCCTTCCCCTAATTTCTTTATTGCCTCTACAAGAAAAGCCTGAGGTCCAGTGGGTATCGATGACGCCTTTTCAAGTGCCTCCTCTACAGTCCAATTTGCCCCTAATGTATTCAATAAATTCTTTGTAGCAGGATTGCCATTTTGCAAAATACATTGTTTTAAGAGAGCACCCTGCATGTAGATAGGTACTCTTGCTCTTTCAATTGCATTTACCAACTTATCTACAAAACTACCCAAAGTTTCTTCTCTCCCTTGCTTAATTCCCATATACATTGGAACTCCGCCTGGCTCTTTCACTTGCTCTATGGCTTCTCTCACTAACCTCATTGCCTCTCTCACTTTATCCGGACCGAGCAGTGCTTGAGTTTCTACTCTAGCATAAGGTCCTAACCCCATTAATTCATCCATTGTAATCCCTTGTAATGGATCTCCTGCTTGCCGCTGTATCGCTACCGATTCTAATACTCTCGCTTGCCAATGCGCATTAAACAACAACAACTGACTAGGAGAGAAAATTAACTTTGCTATACCCCGACAATCTGCAGGCAAAAGAAGTTGAGTGCTCCAGAGATAATCTAACATTTGACGAACCGGTTCACCAGTAACACCATAAGAACTCACTGTAGAGCGCAATTGTGACAAAAGCTTCCAATCTAATGCCGTAACAGTAGCATTTATTCCACCAGCTGGGTTCGGCTGAAACTGAACTGGAAAAGCCATTGCTGTCGCCATCTGAGTCATTGCCTCATCCCCTTTTTCTAACCCCTCTCGTGCCAATGCATTCCAAGCCCGACACCTTTCTTTAGCGATCTCTATCCCCAGCCCATCTTCTGAGCCAGGAGTAGAATTCTCGCTTTCCGGCGTCACAGTGTGGCTGGACGCATCAGGGCTACTCAGGGCAGGAGCGGGGGGAGCGGTAGGGAGAACTCGTTCTGAGCTTTCCTGTCCCGTCTCTTCGGAACGTAAAGGTGGTAAAACAAGCTCACGAAACGTAGGCGGTAATGGCCACCTAGTTTCCTCCTCCCCATATCTGGTGTTTTTCTCTTTTGCTGCAACTGCGCTCTGTGCAGCTCTTTTTTCCGCCTGATACCTTAGCAATTCATTATGAACCATCCTCCATAACTTTCCCAACTTTTTTGCTGTCTTATCATCGTTCAATGTTAATTCCCATAACTTATCTCCAAATTTTCGCCATTCCGATAACTCATGAACTGCATGTGGATTAATAAAACAACCTTGCTCTACCCCATAAGCTAAAAGCCCCTGAAGATCCTTTTTTACATCTATTCCCTCAACCCGGCGTTGTGTCAGCCAGGATGCAAATAAATCATATGCTGCTTGCCTGTCCATACCTGAATTTTTCCATTGCAGCCTTTCCAGGTCTCGGCAGCACGTATCAGCAGGGTTCACCTCTTATGACACCCTGGGCGCGGGCCTTTTCTCTTATTTCAATCGCCTTTCGCCGTCCTCGCTGCTTAAGGACCTGAACCACCTTCTCTGGTCTTTATCCTTCGTGGCGCCTTATACGTCCTTTGGCACGGATCACGTCGCGGTCACCATTTGTTGAAAGAACGCAGAGGGAGCCCAGCCATCATTTAATGCACAAAGGCTCAACTTTATTAGTACTCACACTCCTTTTATATCCACAATAATTAGTTCATACATATTGCAAAAGCGAGCTCCTTATAGGTTGCTAAGGTTAGATACATTGGTTGCTAAGGTTAAATACCAATCCCTCCCCTTATGATTTCTGCAAGGCCTTGTACATAGTCTTGCTTCTGTTCTTTGTTCTTCTTTGATACTTTTCGGTATTCTCCCATCATGTCGCCGTTGTCAGCAGTTCCTCGGTGCTGTGCCCTTTCTCACGTAGCCAGTTGTTAGCAAACTGCTCCACACAAGTTAATCACATTACTGAAGGTGAAAAGTATTTACTTTTGGTTATATGGGCCTGCGTTATATGGGTCTGATTTGAGTGTGCATGAAACGATGGCTACAAGATCCTAGAATGGCTATTTAAACCTATTTCCAAAAGCAGTTGTGGGCCCGGTCGAGAAATGCTTGAGGAAACAGAGCAGGTACAAAGTGTTCCATTATTTTCAGAAACAAGCAGGTGCAGGCAGGTAGAACCAGGCTCATCATGCAGTATGCCTGGTACAGGGAAATACTATAGAAAAATGTATTGTATTCTTTTAGACTTTATGAAAGAGGAAAACAGAGAGGGGTCATTCCTGTTATGCTTTCACGGGCAAGCAGCCATGTTCTGTTTCTTGCTGAGTATAAGCTGGGATTTACAAAATTTAAGGACTGATGCACTAAATCAGGTCAACTACCCATTATCCTACTCCCTACAGAGACTATCAGGGAGAGAAGCACCAGCCTTACTCATTCCCAAAACTCTCTGGACAAAGTGTGTTGAACAAAGTGCTGCACTGAAAGAGGTAGTGAAGAATAATTCCTGATTCATACAGCAGCTGAATTCCTGCCTATGTAAAATGAATTGTGGAATACAGTATTTGTTCAACTCAGCTCTTATACCTCTGCTACTATTGTGATGAATATCCCAACAAAACAAGTTAAAAGCTGACAGCATAAACTTGAACAGTAGTTCTGTGTTAAAAGCATGTTAACACGTAGAAAGATATATTTATACGTGGTTCAACCATTTCAGACGAAAAGAATTATTTCAGTTTAAAATATCACATTTCTTTGCAAGGAGGTTGATTTACACCTGAAGCATTTCAGCCAGCATATTAGGATAGCAACTACCAGTGGATGTTACTCAAAATTGTCAACATCCATTTTCAGGGTTCTGTATGGAGCATCTTAGGAAGAATTATATGAAGACAGAATCACATTCTCAGGAAATAATATCCTTTCAAGCAAATTACAAGCAAGCCCCTTGACAGGTTCATTATAAGCCTTTTTGTACTTTAGATTTATTAAACTCTTTTAACTCATACTGTGAAAATTGTATCAGAAAAAGGAAGAAAAAATAAGTCTTGGAGAATTCTATTACTGATCTAAAAAACATTTTTTAGAACTAGATCTTGATCTGGGTGTCTTAGCTTCCAATAAAGGAGCTTCCATTTATTTCTTCACAGGAATTAGCACTGACTTTTTTCTTTTTTTTTTTTTTTTTTTTTTCTGGTAAAGAGATAAAAGACAAAAATGTGTAATGATTTTTGTGCAATGAAAGTGATTTGAAAAAAAAAAAAAATTGAAGTAACAGGACATTGAGACTTCTGGGTGTTTTACTTGACAAATTTCCAACACTGCAAAGACCTAGGAAAAGTGATGCCTTTGTCTTTTCCTGTGATCTATTACTGCCTTGTGGCTTATGGTATTTGACTATGTCTAGGTTTCTTTTGGAAATGTCCTGGTACATTATTCATAACAGTCCAAGTTTAACTGCAATTTAGAGTCTGTATCATATAGGTCATCTGGAGTATCACATATGGAGATACTGATAATATGTTGCAATTTATAACAGATGATGTCTGTGGCTCTACCATTTCCTTTCTTCCTTCTCTCCTCACTTGCCCAATAAATGAGCACCAGTGATTATCAATAAGGTTTTAGAAAACTCCCCTTCTCTTCCACTGCCATATATGACATTTATTTTATAAAGTTCATTTTGTTCTGAAGAATCAAATAACAGCTGCTCCTACAGAGAAGAGCAAAGCATGTACACCAATACCTCATGTAGCATGGTGGTATGTTTATTTTCAGTAAGTCTATGTAATTCTATCAGATGTTTGAATGTTCAAAAATGTCAGGTCTTAACTTAAGAAATTAATATCCCTGTTACTTCAATTGCTTTCTGTATTTGTTATATTATTGGGTTGTTTAATTTATTTACCTGCACACACACATGTATATATGCATATGAAGTGAGTTGGGAAGTCTTACTGCCTAGTCCACAATTTGTTTTGTCTGCCTACATATTTTTGCAGGCAGACTTTATGCACTTAATCTCAGTGAAGTTATTTGGAAGGCAACATTTGTAATATAATGGAGGAAGGAGTTTCAATTACATGTTCATAGATGAGTCTTACAGGAAAAAAATATCAATGTAAATGCACAGATTGATAAGAGGAATTATATATATTTGTGCACAGAGTGTTTGATATTGATCAAGAGGGCAAAAGCATCAATCTATTAATAAAAACTTTTCATGACAATGATTCAGAACAAAGATACTGCACACAGTAATGCAACTTAAAGAATGGAAGAAAAAACCCTGGACTTCTTAGTGCCTGAGCAAAAGAGGTTTTTTTATTACTGTTTTTCTGTACAATTAGCACATAGGGCTAATAGGGTGATTTTTTTCCCACTTTCTTAATGCAAGTAGGAAACAATCTCCTTTTGTGTATGAGTATAATATTTGAAATTTAAACTGTATACTGCTGTATCCTTTGTTTAAATCATTAATTTTAATAGATTGCTTTCTGATAATTATTTGATTTGTGGTAATCCTAAAAAATCCTTGTCAGGACTTTAAGAATGAGGTTCCCAGTGTGCTAGGGAATGTGTATAGAAAGGTTTTCTGACGTAGGCAACAAATGATTTAAGAGTAATACCCATTGGTAGATGAATCACACAGAATACCACATAAAGTTTAATATAGTAAATATACCAGACAAATGGGTAGGATATTGAACAAATACTTCTGAAATCAATGGAGCGTTTACTGCAGTATTTTGCAGGCATGATATGAGCTTAATTTTAAGGCAAGGTTTGAAGGAAGGTAACGTTGTTGCTTTGTAATATTTGTTGTGCACTCCTGAAGATCAGCAGTACAAGTGAGGAACATCTGAAGATGCTTGACAGTAGTAGTGAAAGCAAGTGGAGTTTTACAGGGTTTTTTTACAAAAAATATGCATCTGTATTTCAAGATAATGTTACCTATGGAAAGGCCACAGAAATTTTGTATGCAACTACAAGCCTGCAATATTTGAAGGATTTGAGATTTTAATCCAGGTTTTAGCACAACTCCAAAAAGAGACAACAATATGTGTGCTCATTCACACATGACTTAAATGTTAGTATTTACATCATCTGTAGAAATAATTAGTTTTAGCAAGTAAGATACTTTTTGTTCTTACACAAAGTCTCGTATACACATCTAGTAGTCTTCAAGGTAAATATTCTACTTTTTGTTAGCTTAAAAATACATGTGGTCTGGCTAACTATATTTTTGTTGATAAAGTGCTTGATTTTGTGAACCTTACTAGATGCTTTTCTGAACTGTTTTACTTGAGTGCTGCTGAGATCAGCCAGAAAGACCACATCAATACTACATCCTGCATCCTCTCTTGCTGATCATAAAGAGCATAATGTGGTACACTGCTATGGTATTATTTTCTAATGAGACTGAAATGTTATCATCTCCAGTGAGAGGTATCAATTTTTTTTTTTTTTTTTTTTTAAAGCTTAAATTCACATGAAGATAACTCCTGCAAACAGATAGGATAAAATTTTCAGGAATCAGATTCTCATAGATATGTGATGTAACTCGATTTGCCTTCATCATCTTTTTACATTGAAGCACAAGAAACAAACAAGAGGGAAATCGTACACATGATTCTTAATGGTTTTGATAGCAAGCCTTAGCTCTTCTGCATATTCCCAACTTTCCCACAGTGACAGATGAAGCTTGAATCAGGTAACTAAAATGGAGGCAAAGCTTTCTCTTTAGCAATTTCTGTACTTCTATCAGGGTATCAGAATATTTGCAAAATTCAAGCTTATTGAGTTGCAGTCAGAAAATCTTAAATTTATTCATTGAATAGCACAGAGAGAAATATATAAGGAATATATTTCTAGGCCTTTTGGGCAAATTTTTCCTAAAAAATCTGATAAATTATTAGCTGAACTATGCCTCCTAAAATTCTTACTAGAAGTGTTTTCTATTTAGAGTTTAAGTGCACGCTTTCAGGTATACATTTTATTTTCTATACTGTTCCCTTTTCTTTCTACAGACAATAATAATCAAATTTTATTAACTGTAATTGTAGAGAAACACTAAATTTCATTTTACGCATGTGTTGGATTTCTGCATGTGACTGTAGTAATTTAACTTAATGCAGTTCTGTATTTCTTTATTCATCATGTAGGTTCTTTCAAAAATTAGAGATAAATCATGAACTGCTATGACCTACAACTGCAGCATCCAGATCTATGCCTCTAGCAGGATTGCTCTCAGAAACAGGGAAACAAAACTATAGCTAAATCAAACAAATGTAGCTTGTCACAGCACTGTGCAAGTTCATAAACCTAGGTGACTATCAAATGTAAGCAGTCAATTCCTCTTGCCATTGAGAAAAGCCACAAGAAAAAAGAAAAAAACCTATAGCATTGACAGACTCATTTTCAGGGTACTTGTTTAAGTTATGGGAAGTTCAAAAGTTAAATCCCTGTTCTGAACCTGCGGGTCACATATCATAAAGGAGGGCTTGAAGCTGGAGATTAGGGCTCTCTGTGTCCCTATAGCTGCCTGCAGAAGAAAATATGAAGCTGCTGCTTTGACTGCATGCCTCAAAGAGGAAAGGGAAAAAAGATGCAAGAGTGAAAAGAAGCTGTGCTGATAAAAGGGTAAAAAAAGTGGCAAGAAGTAACTCAAGAGGCCAGAAAGAAATCTTTAGTTAACAATAACATTTAAACAGAAAGGCTGAGCGGTTTCATGAGCAGTAGAGGGGAAGATGGGCAGGCAGCTGAAAATCCAGCTGTTGTCTTTGAGAGGATTCCCAAGTACTATGCTGACCAGTGATGCTGTTCTGTCTTGACATCGTCTCAGAACAACTTCTGTGGCTGCTCTTTAGCCATGCTATGGCTGTCCTCCTGAAGTACAGCTGTCTGCACAGGTCAATGTTCCCCCTGCTACAGTCAAACTGGGGGGGGTGACAAAGAGCTAAAGCAGGGTTTGGTTCATGTGTACAGCATAAATTCTCATGCATGAATTGTTTCTTTAATATACTGAGTACAGTTTCAGTCAACAGGAAAAGAAAGCAACTAAGAGAGCAAGGGAACCATTAAATCTGAATGAGGCCCCAGGAAAGCAAAGCAAGCCACAGTTGTAATTTTCAACTCTTTTCTCAGTCTGGAAGGGGTTTTATTTTTTTCTTAACCTACTTTGTAAGAGCAGGCTTTGGGAAACAGGAGAATTGCTATCACAGACCATTGTATTACGTTGACTGTCCTCCATTAACAACTTTGAAATAATTTACTGTGATTGTTAGTATATAATGGTTTTTATTAATCCGACCTATTTTCATCTAAATCTCTGGAAACCTTTCATTTGTTAAACCTCACATATGGCTTATCCAATTGTCCATGTTTTTAATTATTTTTATCTTGTCATTTTTAAAAGAAAATGCTATGAGTAAGAGTATAAATAGATGAGGTAAATTTCCAAAATCAGACATTGCAGTATGGTAAATTCCTTTTCAAGTCTTGTCTCCTGGGTGCGAAGGTATAGAAGTCAGAATCATTATTAAACAGAAGCATATATGTAAATTAATCTGTGTATCATATGTTAAACATTAAAGAATGACATTATATAATATATTATGCAGAAATCATGTTTAAAGTTCAGATTTGAACTTATGTAAACGTATTTAAACTTGCCTATGGGCAAGATTTTAATGTTATAACTTGAAAAAAATGAGTATCTAAGTCCTACATATCTCTTAACAACAAAATTTATTGCAGAAATAGAATGTTCCTCAGAACAGTCATGCTGCTTACTTCTTATTAAATATACATATTAAGCAATATGTTTTAATCCTTTTATCTGTGAGTTTCAGAAAGCGGTTCTGAGTTATCTGGCAATATTTTTCACTTTTAAGTTCTGTGAAGAACAAGCATTCAATAGCTTTTGACATAAAACACCATGCAGCATGTGTTGTCAAACTGAGCCTTCTGGAGAAATTATTTTCTGAAACTAACAGGTTGAATGTTGTGGATTGTTCTAATGATGCTCACTGCTGTCAAAAAGTACAATAATATAATTCCAAAATTAGTATTTCAATTAGAAGTGACTGCCAAAAAATTCCCATGATCTAGCCCAACATGCCTTGTTTTCTGCATGATTTTGCTTCATTCTTATTTTTGGGTTTCTCCACTAATGAGTTCTGCCATTCAAAACTGAATAAAGTCAGTGGGTGAAATTCAAAACTCTCTTTAAAATTAATAAAACATTGATGAATCTTAGTCTTATCAAAAAGTTAGCATAAAGTATAATCAGAACTGATGAGTAGTGTGGTATTTGATATTAAGAAAATTACCAAACTCCCCACTGTCTTCCATATCCTTATAAAAAAATCTTTCCTTTTTTTTCCCCTTCAGGCTACTTCTACCTACAAATGCTTTATAGTCCTAAATTTTTCAAGTTTAGAATAAAGGTCATGCTGTCATTCAAAATGCTTTGCAAACAAGCTGTTTCTAGAATTTGCCATTTCAAGTGAATGAACTGATTTTTAGACAAACTTTCTTTTGAAAAATGGTAATAAGCTGGCACATTTCATAGTATTATCCAACAGAAGTTAATGTTTAGATGTGAGACAGGATTTGACTGCTCCTTTTTGGATCACTTTTTAAAATGTCTGGTATATTTATTATTATTATTGTTGTTGTTGTTGTTATTTTATATCAGGAATCTCTTTTGCTGTAGTGCAATCTCTCAGAAACATCGCTTCCAAGTTCCATTCAGCACCCAAAAGAAAAATATCAAAACCTTAGTACTGAGTCGGTGTTAATAACACAGATGTGAATACCAAATATTGGTGCTTTAGAAGGGAGGTAGTGATGTTGTCATGACACTTACAAAACTAGGAATGTAAACAGCAAAAATGTCTACATCCTGTGCCAAGGTAGGAAAATGCAAACCTTGAATAAAATATATATTAACTTGCATTTTAGAAACAGAATAGACATCCAGATAAACAGTTTATGTACAGTTTAACTGCATTTTTTAGTAGTTTTAATATTTCCCTCTATATGTTACAGGTGGTTTGAGCCAGAAAATGTAGAAGAATATGCACTATTTACTCAAAACATAACACAGAGAAGAACAATCAGAAATGTATTACATTACTCCTTCTTGATTGCTTCATGACTTAGGTTTTTTTTCACTTTTTCAAGGTTACTAATGTGGTAACAATAGGTACAAGATGATCATTAGTTTGCCAGGATGACAAAGATGCTGTCTTTATGTAATATTCTGTCTGATTAAAAAAATAGATTTATTTTCCAAAGTGAGATCAAGTAGGTAGGGAGCTGACATATGGTTGGAAGTTACTGCTGATTGGAGAAGAGATATACTTCACTTTCAAATTATTCACCCAAATGCACTCTTTCATTTCATACCTTAGAAACTAGTGTGCTTCTTTAAGGAACGGGAAAAATATTGGAGGACCACAAGAAAATGTGTGAAATAAGTTATCGAAACATGGTTTTGATGTAAGAGAAATATGAAAAATCCTTCTAATGTTCACGCAATCTAGGTGAATAAAGAAATAGAAACCAATAAAGTACCTTTTGTATACGTCTTCATTTTGAATGTTGGGTGTTGATTAATTTTCTTTATATATATTCAGGATTACTTAATGAAAAACGTGTCTGACAACTTAATGGTGGTAATAACTAGTGTTGACTGTTTATATATAATGTTGAATAAATATATTTTTTTTAAAGAGTACAGTAACTCCCCTTATAGATAATTCTTGCTGCCTCTTTATCATGAAGAGCCATAGCTAGATAAGAAAGACCATTAATTTTTAGCAGTTAAGACAGGCATATTGGTTCTATTAAAATCCATCTTCAGCATCGTTATAAAGTTATACCTTTAACGGATGGCGCTGTATAATATTAGAGAAGATACCAGATTAAAATGGAAATTATACTTTTGAGATAAGATCTTTTATTAATGAAACATATTTTTGATATAGCACTGTACATTCCCTTGAAATCTTTTGAAGATAAAAATAATCAGATACAGAGATAGCTCTTGTAATTATGGAATTTGATACCCAGAGGTATAAAGTGCAGATTTCGGATTTCTTTTGTAACTCAGTTTACTGATATTATTAGAAATGGGTGTGGTAGATTAAGAAGTTATAAAAGAGTAGATATTAATTTAAGAGTTACAGAAAAGACCTTGTAATGGATCAGAGTACAGAAGATTAAAGTTCTGTTAAAAGCATTTATTTCCTTCAAATAGTTTTCCTCTCAGCAGAAACGTGAATGCTGACACTAAAAAATTCAAGGTTGCTTTATATCCCAGTTTTACAAAGCAGATATTAATGAATGTATTTGATGGCATCCTTGAGGTCTATTATCAAAATATGCAAAATGCTTAAGATGATATGTGATTGCTGTGTACTCTTTGCACCTAGCGTACAAATAAGAATGAGAAATTCCATTTCTGTGGGGGATACTCTCAGGAGAACAATTTTTAAACCAATACTATAAATGAAGAAAATTGCCTGTCAATTAATAAAAAGAATTTTGCAGATAAAACAACTGTCTTCATCAGTATCATGTCATATGATGATCTTGGTGTGTCAGAATATATTTTATCTAAAAAGAAGTAAGAAATTTAAATTGTTTGAGTAAATGGATTTGATTTATATAATCCTTATTTACTATCTTACTCTAGCTGTTGAATATAATCGGAAGAGAAAGGTCGGGGTAAACATATAAAATCCTGTTAAAATGTAAATGAAATTAATTTCTAGATAATGAAGTATGCATTGAACCTGGAACACTAATGACCATAGTAATAAAAAGTATATGGCATATTTTATGTACCTCTACCTCTTCTTCTTTGTGTTCACTTAGATGAAAGTATTGAGATAATTATAGAGGCTTTATATCCCTTTTACCATAAAAATAATTAAGAGCTTTAGAGCCCCATTTTCTAAACTACATTCTTTGTTTTATTTTTCTGCTTATGTAAAAAAAAATATTTTAGTTCAACAGGTAACATTCTCAGATATCAGCAGCCACTTTTGGAAAGCAAGTTTGCAGAATCCTAAATTTTTTTTTTTTTACAGAGTTGAGTGCAAATTCCTTAATCACTCCATTCTTACTAAACACATAGTTTGAGTCCGTATTTGACTCATATTGCAAGTGATCACTGTTGTTACTTTTTTCCAAAAAAATGAAGCAACCACTAAGACACTACAAAGATATAATTTTCTCTCTGGCAGCTTTTCTGAATTTTGAATTTCTACAGTCGTTCAACTGGTTATGATCCCCAGTTAAGCTGAACTCTCCTGTCCCTAACCAATTCCTCAATAATAAGCTTGTTCTTTACAAAAGATACTTTTTTTACTTCAGTCCATTAGTAAAGAGATAACCAAGGCAGAAATGTTCTTTGCCAAGCAGGCCAAAATCTTTGGAGATGAAAGTATAAAGTTACTCTCAGAAATGTATATTTACAAACCTGCAAAACTCTCTTCATACAGCATTTCTGACAGACCTCACATATATCACATTAAAAAAAAAAAAAAAAAAAATCAACATAATTGTAATGGATTCAGACTCTGGAGCATCTATTAAAAACAGAATTAAAACCTTCTGTAGCAATTACTTTTAAGGGCATTTTGTGAAACTAAAGCTAGAAGAGCCAGTCCTGGGGATCTGTTAGGGGTATGTGAGAACAGGATCAGGGCATAAACATCCTGATCATACCTGTTGGGTCATCTTGAGGCAGAGGAGAATCTTTCAAGCAGAGCAGAGGTAGAAGAACATCATGAGAATTTGGATTACCAAATACCATTTTTAACAAGCAGGTTGGGAACTGGCTGTAGTTTGAGCTAGCTGTAGTTTGAACTGGCAATTCTGAATTTTGTTGAATCACTTTTGGCAGTCCTCTATATCTCTAGGCACTCATATTTTAAAAATTAAAATAACTTTGAAGCTTCTAGATTGGCTATGTCATAGTGGTTTCCACAAGTCACTAAAACTACCTTGAAATATTTTTTGACTACTTTCTTCTTTTTATTTGACACAATTTATAACTGTAATAATTAGATCAATAAGAAGATACTCAACTATACCTGTATGTACCTTGCTTGGGATAACTTATAGATAGAACAGATTGCATCATCAATAATGTATAGTTGGGAAACACTGTGCACTTTTGTGACAGAGCACAGCCTTCTCAAAATTGCACTAAATCAGAAAAATTATTGCGACATTGGATTTGATGTAAGTAACTAGGTTTTGGAAAATCTAGACTAAGAATAGCCATAGGAGACCTGTCTACATCTAAAAAATAGACCTAAAATGTCATCTAACTTGGTCTCTGGCTCTTTAAAATTAAACTTTCTTGAAGGTTGTTTGGTAAATACTGTTATCATTTTTAGTTATATAATTGATTTTAGAATGTGGCTAAGTTTTTATAAATTAAAATTCAAGTGTTGAATTCTTTTTATAAATCAAATTCTTTTTATAAAAGAAAAAAGAAATCACCATGAATTTTGAAATGTTCAGCCTTTTTTCCAGTTTGGAATGAAGACAAATGAAGAGAACTTCTTCCTCTTGAAGTACAGTTTCTGTCCCCTGCTCAATTTTTGTTTCCATTGCGTTCAATAAGAATGCACCGTTACTGAATAACAGTAAAATCCAGCAACCACAAAAAAAAAAAAAAAAAACCCACACAAACAAAAAACAAAACCCAAAAAACCCAAGAAAAAAAAAAACAACAAAAATTGAGGAGATTCAAAACGGAAATTATATATTAAAAAATTGAGTTAAAATGTGGACACTGAAGTAAAAGAAGAATGTACGTTTCTCTCCGCAGACCTTTTCCCCTAATTTTAAATGGGAGAGTAACTCTTGTAGGCTCCCAGTTATAGCAGTAATTCATATTGTACTGAGTTTCTGCCACTTGCTGGAAAACTCTTATTTTTTAAAGGAGAGTGAGGGAATCAAGAGGCAAAAAATAGAACTGGTGACATTAACTTGTTTTAGCAAGTTGGAATGGTACTTTGCCAATAAACTGGAGAACTACTTGGCCTGAACTGCACTTTGAAACTAAAGTGGTCTTATTTAATTAACTTGATGCTCAGGATCCAAAGGAAGTAATTGTGAAGTAAAAATTTCAAATATTGAAGAATTGTAAAGATACTACATGCGACAAATTGATAAACACAACCTTAAAAATATTAAATAAATATTAAGACAACAAATAATGGATGTAAACACATGCTAACCAGTGCTGTCTTTGCAGACAACTGAACTTATATATCAAATGGTATAAATTTTTCTAATAATCTGCTTCCTTATCTAAGTTATTCCATGCTGTAACTTAAAGCATAGTGATGCAGAATTGGCCTGCTACATCTGTTAAATTGATCTTTTATTACTGGATTAGTGATTTGTTGAGTCAAATGTTCCAACTCTTGCTTACTAAAATGATTTTGCTTGCCTTTTTTTAAAATGCTTGTCTTATTCAGGGTTTATGCTCTCAAGTTCTGTATAAAAGGTATTTAGACTTAATTGCATTTAAGTTTCTATTGTTTTATTTAAAAGGTCATTAGAGAGTAGAAATCAAACAATTAATTCGTGGCAAGTGTCAGCTAACTCCTTATTTTAAAATATTTACTCTGGTTTGTATCAAATAAACAAAAAGAAAGTCAAATCAAGGAATCAAACATTCTGAATGTTAAGTAGCAACATTTGATTAAATCTCTTTTTTTATATATATACAGTTCAGGACAGTTGATTTAAAAAAAAAAATAAACCAAACTTTAATAGTACTGTCTTTTTATGTTATCCCACCATCATCCCTGAAGCAAAATCCATTGATGCTGTTACATATTTGTGACATTGCATTTTAAAGATAAGATTCTCCAGGTGAAGTATAGAAATGACAAACAAAGAATAAAACTTGGAAGAAAACTGGTTAATGGCTATGCAAATGGAAAATACTTGTCACCTTGGGCATTACTATGTCCTATTGCAAAAGTCCAGGGAAGTCTGCATACAGGTTAGGTCTTTGAAACAAGATAACAATGCAGCACCTACTGTGAGCATCTGGCCTTTTCTAGATAGGGGGCATGACTGGAGTTCCTCAGAAATTTGTCTCAGCTACTTATGAACAGAAAAAGTTTCCATCCCCTAATAGCCTACATTATTATGTGCTGTGAGTATGTGCTGAGCTACTGGAGAGACTGAAGGAGATTTTGAAAGTTATTTGGTAGAAACTGGAAAGATAAATTGAGTTTAGGACGGGGTTGAGAAATTCAGAGAGAAACTCTGAACTACGAGTTTCTGAGAAAACTGGGGCAGGGACTCTCAGTGAGTTGCTTACTCCATCTGTCAGGTTGCTCCTACCTGAAATTTAGGTATCTAATTTAATAACAACCTCTCATATTCATGTTGATTTTTTTCTGGAAGCAGGAGAATCAGAAACCATTTAGCCAAGGAGTACTTAGGGCAGATGTTTATGATGTCAACAGGGATAGGCAAATATTAATTAGAAAATACTAATCAAGGCTAAATCCAGTTGGACATTTTTAATCCTCTGACTACTATTATCACAGATTTCTCTATTAATCTTTAGACCATAAGTACTGAAAGCTTAAATGTGAAGGGTGAAATATGGAATTGCAAGGAGAACCAGGGGAAAAAGGAAAACATTCACTTCATAACCTTTCAGATCAGCAGTTCCCTAAACCACATAGCACAAAGAGGAACTGACTGAATTTCTGCAAAACAGTCTCAAGTTACAGGGTGCTGGGATTAAAGCTGATAAAATATTTCCTTTTATTTATTTTGTTATTTACTTTAAATATGCTTCTATTATTTTTTATTTTCAGACCTTATGAACTAGTTAAATAGTGTGTAAATCTTTTTATCAAAATTATTCAGTGTTGCAAAATTCAAATACAGCTTTCAAAGGCACTTTTTTTGTCTCTATGATTAATTCAATTTTAAAGGATCCGTTTTAATTGTACGATAATGTTTATGGTTTCCACAGTGGCTAGGAAAATACAAAGTAGTTCTGTGGATCTTAAACATCACTGTCCTGCTACTCTTACTATCACATTCAGGTATTGAAAGAGTGTAAAGGGGAACAGAAGATAAATTGAGGATACCTCAGGAGAAGATTGGGTTTACAGTTTCTGGTGGTAGTAAGTCAAGATGCTGTCGCTAGAGTCTACCTTGAATGAACAGAGAGCAGTGGTTGAGTTTGTGAAAGATGGTGATTCTTTTTGGTTACATTTTAGCTTGTCCTCTGAACTTTTCTCTCTTGCATTGAACACTTCCTCTTAGTGACTTTGGAAAACAGACCATTCCAGGACAGAAACTATAAAAGACCAGAGATCCCTTGGGGAAAGTCAGATGTAGTTTCTTCAACATTCAATAGATTTAAACAAGACAGAATGGCATGTCTGCTCCAGGTCCTATTGCCAAATTAGAAAGCAAATGTGATTTTCATCTCTGAATTCATATAAGAATATGGATGTCTCCAAAATTTATGTGTGTCTGGATGTGGACTTGTAGCTGTCAACTACTATTTTTCTCCTCTCAGAGTCACTGAAACCATACAATGTCCTTCTTAATCAATGGAGTTATATCATAAAAGAAAATCTATCCTTTCAATTCTTCTTACAGGGTTATAGGAAACTTTAGATTCAAATGCTTTAGACTCTGATTTGGAGAGAAATTACAGGTCTATAAATGGGACTTCACAGCAATTAAGCAGTTAAAACTAGCTTTATGGTCCCAGTGTTCAGGTTTTCTTATGTGTATATATATAATTTATATGCAAGTAGCTTACATTATTTGTCTGTATACAAAATATACAGAAAATATAGTCTCTGAGACAAGATGTATAAACTTGACTTTTACTGCTTGCTTTGAAGCATCTTTGTCTGTTAGATGTCCAGATGCATTAAGTCACATCAGTTTTATCTGATATATCTTTACTACCATTTGAATTTTTAAGATTCATAACAGAAAGAATGGTCACAGGTGTAACTACCTCACAGGAAGTATGCAGAAATGCAAAAGCTCCTGTCTAGCCCCAATGATCATCATGGTGCTTACTGAATGAGATTCATTACTTTTTTGATGACATTAAAACTTACTTACAACTAACCCTATGCATGAAGAGTCAGGATTAAAAAATAATTTTGTTCTATGATTCTTCCTATTCTCTTGAAAATAGGTTCAAGGAAAAATAACTTTTTCAAAGTGCTGTGGAGTCTTGATCAAATTATTTTGGTGACATAAGTGAGTGAGTCAAGGCAAAATTTGAGATTGGTGATAAAATTCTCAGTTGACAACTGATGATCTCCATTGTCACTAACGTGGTTTTTTTCCCCCCTTTCTGTTCTGTGAATTATCTATATTTCCACTGACTCATAGGCAAGAGTGAAATGTACATTTTGATGTAAAGGTGAGGAGTGCATACTGATGTGAAATATGAGACTTAAAACATCTCATATCTTTTAATATCAAATGTATTTATTCTGTTGTAAGCGGAGATGAACGGAAGCATTGATATTTGGATTTGGATGATGTTTACACATCTGATTCTAGTTCTGACCCATAACTGAAAGCACAGAAAGGATTTGTATTGAGAAATTTGAATTCAACCTCCATCTAAAATTCTGAGTATTTGTGTTTGTTGTCCTGGATTTGTGCTTTTTCTAGTTCTGAATGATATAATATGTTAATAACTATCATGTCAGTAAATCTGATAAGCAGATGCCATCACATCTTCATCACTCTGGAATGAAAAGGTAAAAAAAAATTAAAAACACATCTATAATCTTGATTTGATTGTGCTTTGTGTAATTTACCTGGTTTTAATTCTTGTCATAGTTTACTTTCTTGTAGATATGTTTTTTATTACTGAAAAAACCCGCATTGCAGTAAATAGTCCAAGCTATGGTTATATTTGAAACTGAGCTATAGCTTTTACTGGAGCTATGGACATGGATGATAATGAAATTGAATTTTTTAGTTGAAAATAGAAATTAATTATAATACTCTGGCTAATCTTGCAAACACATCTATTTCTATCTGCAAACCTCAATGATATATCAGAATTCCTGCAAAACAGCAGAGTCTTTCCGAATAAGTGAAAGCACAAAGAACTAGAGAACTAGAAGCCATCAAAAGGATCATGTATGCATTAGTGTTTTAAACCGGAACTGGAGCTGGAATATCCTGCTTAGTGTGTATATTGAATAAAGTATATTGTTGTATTATTTCAAGTAAATCAATTAGAAAGACCTTTCCTTCTGCAGTTAAGGATGCTAAGTGTTAACCCATGTGTAGAGGGAAGTCTTCTAAGTGGGGTTTGTCAAGGCCTTTTGTCAAAACGTGAACCAAGCTGGAAAGTGTAGCTAAATGTGATGTCAGTGCTTTCAAGGTAGCTGATCGGATGATTGTCCCTGTGCTGCTCTTGATTCATCCAGTCCTGAGATGAGGGTATACTTTTCCTGTATATTCAAGCTTGCCATGTGGCTCTTCAGCAAGTATTGTTTCAGGCTTATCTGTAGCATGTGATATAAGGTTTGTCTGTAGAAGATTATTGTCATGATTTGGCTCTGTGACTTTGCTCTTACTCTAGCAGCTATGATTTTCCACTTTCTGTTTCTGGTTGGTATTAAAATGACCTGCATTTCCTACACCTCAGAAAATAGCTTTCCTTCTTTCAACCAGCTGCCATCCTGTGATGTAACATTTCTTCTCCATGGTTCTTCTTGACACTGTTAACTGGTTTTGATGAGACAACAGGGTACAAGCCATATTAATTCCTGTTGGTGTCTCTTTTTTATTAAGGGTTTCCTCTCAGCCATGAAAATCTGGTATCTATCACTGATCTGTCATGCCTTTTTATTCTGTTCAGCCTCAGTCTGGGGACACTTTCTGTTCCATGGAGAACAGATGCTGCACAGTGGAAATTTACTGTGGCGGGTTTTCTGTGCACATCCAGTAACACAGTTGTGCTGCAGACCGTACAAGGCATGATATTAGTCCCTGTGCAGGTCAAAAACCTGTACTTAATGCTCTCTGGTCACACTGGATTCACAGGCCATGCCCTGGAAGGAGCCATTTTGTACAACACCTCACCCTGTCAGTGGCCTAGTTGCCAATTGTATACAAATTCTGAACAAGTGTCTAAAGTCCTTTTTTGACCCCCCTTTTGGGAAGCTTCCTCTACCCAAAGACTTCCAGGCTAAAAAACCCATCCTTGGATGTAGATCAGCACTGTGCCTGTGGGACCATTGAATTTTTAAGTGTGACTTTGAGTGTATGTAAGATGTGTGCATATATTAAAGTTACTACTTAGAAGACTGTCATGGCCCTAAGGTCACTGCCAGCTCTGACTGTCCCTGCCCACCCCACAGGGTTT
Source organism: Strix aluco (assembly GCF_031877795.1). Taxonomy (NCBI): domain Eukaryota; kingdom Metazoa; phylum Chordata; class Aves; order Strigiformes; family Strigidae; genus Strix; species Strix aluco. The sequence continues at coordinate 84,048,368 of NC_133931.1, read as the reverse complement.
CCCCCAACCTGTTGATGACATGGGACCCCATGTCAGCCTCCTAGGGCTCCCCCACCCTGCCCACAGCCCAGGTCCCCATTGCAGCACCCCATCATTGATCCATCAGCCCCTGCCCTAGTAACAACTCATCAGGACTCTTCTTCATCTCCCCAGAGCCCTGTCCTGCCTGGACATGGGTCCTGCTGAGCTGGGCCCATCCACATGCCCACATGCCCAAGGAGGTGCCCCAGTGCTCCTGGTTGCTCTGCTGCTGGCTGGGGGTGAGATGGGCCCTGGCTGTCACATTCTGCTATCACCCAGCTGGGGAGCCCCCCGGTGCTCCCGGCACCTTGACAGTAAGCACAAAAGGAGCATGTTCTTGAAAGGTTTTGCTGATTAGAATCCTTATCTAATTCTTATTTGGAAATAAATAAAATAAAATAGTTTACCTCAAAGAGAAAGCATTATTTCATCACAGGGATAATAGAATCATGCACTTTTTAATGTGTTAAACTCATAGACTGAAAAGTTCATATGTTGGGCAATACAAACTTTTTAGTATGACATACCTTAACAAATATTTGTAAAGATGGGCTGAATTCACACCGCATGCTTTGAGATAGTTGTGAGTTCAAATTGATATATCAAGTGACTGAATTGCTTCTGCTAATGTTGAAAGGATACGAATGTGTCCAAAGTTTATTAGGTGCATATATGACCATGAATGAGACATAAAATGGAGAGCTGAACTGATTTCAGGTGGTGGGTTTTTTTATGATGATGAGATCTTTGGTATTTCTTCTTTTTCATGTTCATTCCAAGCCAAAGAAGTTGTGAATGTAAGACACTGATGGGGGATTTGATTCACTGGTTTATTTGTATTTAGGAATAACACATTAAATATTGTTCTTTTTTTCTTTTTTTTTATCTTTTTGTTTTTTCCCTTGCGGAGCAAGCATCCCCTATAGTTACTTAATTTTAGCTGTTTAAGAGGGAAGAATGTAATAAAGAGATAGGTTATAACACTGTCTTGTTTTTATCTGAGAGTATTTTAGTCTAAAAAGTTTATGTTAACAAGTAGCTTGCTTGATATGCCTGCTGCCTTTCTCCTTGTTTTTCTGCCATTGTCATTGCACGGCATAAGTGCTTTATGAACATGCTCTCTACCAGCTGACTCATTACTGTACTCCTTATAGAGCTGTTCATACAATCACTGGTGTATATGAACACAGATATTTTAGAAGAGCTAAATAAACAGGTGGTGATTGTTTAGATTCAGAAAAGAGTTCACTCAGTTTGCTGGTAAATAGTTAACTCTATATCAGGTCCTGGTCCGGTGAAGTAAGTCTCTGTCGGAAACAGCAGGTGCATTTTGTCTCCATAGTGTTTAGCTCTATAGGTATGAGAGTACATTGGACTTGACAACTAGCAGAAGAATGAGAACATTCACAATTTGGACACCATTGATTAACTGATCCATCTCTAGCAGTTGAGAAGCAGGAGCTGTGATAAGTTTGTCAATGCTGAACAATTTCACAACAAATAAACAAAGTATTCCACATTACAAGGTTATTCAAATGCTAATTTCCTCAGTAATAAGTCTGACAGTGAAGTTTGTTACCCATGAAGGTTTGCAGTTCTATAGTTTCTCAAGGTTAGAACAGGACTTCAGATTTTTCACTTAAAATATTTTTTTGAAGAATAACCTGTACAAAGGTTTTTATATAATAACTGTCACAAATGACTCTAAAAACAAACAAGAAAACCCCAAAGTTTTTCAGAATTCAAAGCTGCTTCACTTGCTTATATGGTTGCTTATGTACTTATCCAAGGAAAATGACAGATGAGTTTAATGTCTTGTCCATCAGTTATGAAACAAATAATCAGTTCCATGTATTTTAATATGTATGTGAAAGTAGACAGGGAAGGGGAGAGGTAGTCCTTTTAATGAAGACCAGAAATGAAAAAGTTTTGGTATTAAAATTGTCAGTAGGAATGGAAGATTTGGAAAGAAAATGGAAATTTCTACTTAGTATTTGTACAATATAGGTGTCAAGATAGACTGTATGGTTCAAGCATTCAGTCTTTATGTGAATGATATTTGCTTGTTATTTTCATGTGATGAGAAGGATATGTTTCTGGTACTGCACTGGGGTGTCGGTTCTGCTCTGCGCTTGCCGTAGACTTTCTGTATTATATCTATAGCTATTTGAGGTATAGCTTTCAAAGCATTTTCTACCTGTCTGTGGGGTTTTGTGAGGATAAATGCATTAGTGTCTGAGTCATCAAGATGTTCTGATGGTAAGACTCAAAGTGACTATGAAGATAAAATGAACATGCTTTTGTTTCTTTCTTGTGCACAAATCTTTCCTTCATTTCCTACTGAATTAATCTGGTATTAATCAGTCCTATTTTTACTTCTTTACATGGATCTATGGCTTTTCTCTTCACCTCCACAATCTCCACAACACCAGCAAGACAAGTAAAATATTCCTGCCCATATTCTTATTGAATAATTTATAGAATGCTGGTAAGTCCAGTGCTGCGTCAGGCTCTCCATCATGTCAAATGATTTTACATGAACAGTGTGCATGCAACCAGTCAGAAGAGCAAACTGTTTTAGTGAGACATAGGTACATTTTGAGGGAAGATCATTATGAAAGTCAATGCTTATGTATTTCCACCTTTCTTTCACGATAATATTTTGCATAAATTTAGTCTGAGAAAACAACTGTACCAACAACAGTCTTTTCTTTATTGCAGGTTCTTGTTCTCAGTGATATGTGAAAATGTTCTTGATTTAAGAGGACTGCTTCTGGATTGGGTGACACTACTGTTCTTCATTTATGACAGCTGTAAGAAACTGATAGATTCTGATGACCCTCTTCCAAAGAGAAGTGCAGGTCATCATCTAACAGTAAACCTAAAGGAAAAAAAACCCTTTTGTTGGCCAGTGCTTACGTAACCATTCAATGAAATGTAAAGACAAAGCACCTTGGAAAGTACGAAGGAAATGTCTAAATTGTCAGCAGCACAACTGAGAAAGGAAAAAAGCTAGATGTGAAAAATTTGTCAAGTGCAAGTTGAAAGACCTTGGACTTGTTAACAAAGGTATAGTTTCTTCTTGCTAGGTTCCAGAGGATTTTAGATATTCTTTTTTTAAAAAAGGATTATATCAGAGATGCCAGATTCTTTTATTTTCTCTTCAGAAGAGCAATCTGTGTGGCCCTGAATTTTGGGTAACTGCTTGTTTTAGAACACAATCATAGATAGCTCTGAAGCACATTGATGTACTTCACCAGTATGAACTTCAAATATTTGCTTTCAATATTATCATACTGCCCTTGTATGTGTCTTTAGGGTGATTAATATGGTGTTAATTGCTTACAAAAAAGTTTTAAATAATTCCGTTTCTACTGATAGAACAGTATATAATACCCACTTGCATACTTTTCTCTGGCAACTCTACACTCTGTAACAGTCAGTTCTGTAGGGTTAGACATATTCTTCTGGGCACCATGATACATGAGGTTCAGAAAGGGTCACATGTTTTAGAAAAAACAAAATTAATTATTGACAACTTAGTTCCTACACAGCAAGAAGAGGAACAATTGCTGCTATAACAATTTCTCTTTAGCCAGAAAAGTACTATCTATCTGCCTTGTTGGTAGGGGTTCAGTTTCTTCAGAGTGCATATACACTTCTGTGGACTGATCTGATGCTGACTTGGGGTTCTGAAAAACAGTTGAGATAAATAAGGTAATATTCTCAGAAATCTGAAGATCCACATCTTAATAAAAACGTAGCAGATTAGTTTACATAAATCCTGATACCACAGCTACACATTCTGCCAGTTCTGTTGCAAATTTGCAAAACATATCCTGTTTCCAAATATGCATGTTACATACCCAGTTATGGCTGATGAAATGAATAGAGTATATTCTTGTAACAGAAATTTTATGTGGGCATTTACTCTGGGAGCTCTTAGCATAAAATATAACGTAAATATTAATAAGGACAAATGTTCAAAACCCAGAACAGGTGTTAAGGCATGCACCTTGCAGATAAAGCCGATAGTATCTGCTAAGCTAAATCCTCTTAAACATCTCTGAAATGTTACCTCTTAGTTAAGTTTGGCTGCTCAAAAAGATGTCAGGAATTTAGTGACAAGTCTCTGTGACCACTGTCAAGTTTTCTTGAAAAGAGCAAGCAAATTATGTGGACTACTGCTAAATTATACTGGAAAAAAGTGCTGAATGTTTTAATAATGAAAACAATACTGAAAATTAATAGTAACAGCAGTTCTTTGATTCAGTGTCAGGGTGCTGCAAGGGCTGGCTGTTCCCTACAGACTGGGAGCCATGAGGGATTCACAAGCTGGCAGAGCAGGGACCTTGTCAGACAGGCCCTGTCCCATTAGCCCCAGGGAGGTCATTTATTTGCCTATAGAACTGATGGTTTCAAACTGCTAATATCTGCATAATTTTGAAATACTTCTATGCCAGACTGTGAACTAATATTCAATCTCTTTGAAGAAGGCCTTTATTGTACTTAAAATCTGTACCTAAGTACTCTGAAGAGGATTTTCTAGTCACAGAAACAATGATCTTTTTTGGGGTTGAAATAAAACGTGCTGCATTCATCAAGTCAATTTATGTTAATCACTGGTAAAAAAATTAAACTATTTGTTTTCTTCCCTTGCATACTTCCAGGAAAATAAGAAATATTTCCCTATTGACTGATGTGGTTTCTCATAACTACTGATTTATTCATGAGATAATTACAACTGGGAGTGCCAGTGATCAATCCTGTCTATGGCAACAGTGGGTAAATTTTCACAACAAACTCTCTGCAAAGTCAGAGATGAGAGGAGAGGGAGAGGGAGAGGGAGAGGGAGAGGGAGAGGGAGAGGGAGGGGAGGGGAGAGGAGAGGAGAGGAGAGGAGAGGAGAGGAGAGGAGAGGAGAGGAGAGGAGAGGAGAGGAGAGGAGAGGAGAGGAGAGGAGAGGAGAGGAGAGGAGAGGAGAGGAGAGGAGAGGAGAGGAGAGGAGAGGAGAGGAGAGGAGAGGAGAGGAGAGGAGAGGAGAGGAGAGGAGAGGAGAGGAGAGGAGAGGAGAGGAGAGGAGAGGAGAGGAGAGGAGAGGAGAGGAGGAGACTCGGATTATATGACTATGTCACGGAACAAAACCACAATCTGGCTGGTTATCGCTGAAGTGGTGGCACAGTCACCTCTTGCCTCAAAGGTTAAAAGGGAGTGCAACACGTCAGGTGGTGTTTTGCGATTGCTAAAACTCCTCTTCCTTGGGGATAACTACATGTTTCCAAGGTGCATTGCTATATAACATTTAACAGCTTGTATTTAACAGCTGAAACAGATTTTAACACATTCTTTTTAACACCACTTATTACAATGCATATAACCCATAATACAACAATGACAGTAATAAGGGTTTGCAACAAACAGGAAGTCCATCCTGTTAATAAAATTCCAAATCAGTTGAGCACGTGTCTTAGCCAACTATTAGCTAAACCAATGACAATGGTTTGTGAGTTGACTGCTACCTTTCTGATTTTCCTGAGTTGTTGTTTAAGGGGAACAGAAACATTTGGTATATCAAAACAACATTCAATTTTTGATAAATTTAGTATGCTACAGACACCTACATTTTCCAGCAAATGTAGATCTACTGCTGTTCTGTTTTGAAGAGTCATGGTACTGGTAGTTTGCAATTCTTTATTAAGCATGTCTGCAGTGGAATCAGCAAGCATGCCAAGTTGGTAGCCTAAATCTAAAATGGTTGCCAATTACAGACCAGTGTAGACCAGTGTAATCCTGAATCCAAATAATCTCTATAGCTACCACAGAATCAGAGAATCACAGAATCATTCAGGTTGGAAAAGACCCTTGGGATCATGGAGTCCAACCATCAGCCCTACTCTGCAAAGTTCTCCCCTACACCATATCCCCCAACATCTCATCTAAACAACCCTTAAACACATCCAGGGATGGTGACTCCACCACCTGCCTGGGCAGCCTATTCCACTGTCTGACCACTCTGTGAAAATTTTTTCCTAATGTCCAGTCTGAACCTCCCCTGTTGCAGTTTAAAGCCATTCCCTCTTGTTCTGTCACTAATTACCTGTGAGAAGAGACCAGCACCAACCTCTCTACAATGTCCTTTCAGGTAGCTGTAGAGAGTGATGAGGTCTCCCCTCAGCCTTCTCTTCCTCAAACTGAACAGTCCCAGCTCCTTCAATCGCTCCTTATAGGATCTGTTCTCCAGGCCCTTCACCAGCTTCGTTGCCCTCCTCTGCATTCGCTCCAGCACCTCCAAAACTGCCCAAAACTCCAGGTGCCCAAAACTGGACACAATACTCAAGGTGTGGTCTCATCAATGCAGAGTACAGGGGGACTATCACCTCCTTACTTCTGCTGGTCACACTATTTCTAATACAAGCCAGGATGCCGTTGGCTTTCTTGGCCACCTGGGCACACTGCTGGCTCATGTTCAGCTGCTTGTCAATTAGAACCCCCAGATCCTTCTCTTCCAGACAGCTCTCCAGCCACACCTCCCCAAGCCTGTAGCAATGCATGGGGTTGTTGTGGCCCAAGTGCAGGACCTGGCACTTGGCCTTGTTGAAAGTCATCTTGTTGATGTTGGCCCACCAATCCAATCTATCCAAGTCTCTCTGTAGTGCCTCCCTGTCTTCATGCAGATTGACAGTCCCGCTCAATTTGGTGTCATCTGTGAACTTACTGATGATACACTCTATGTCCTTATCAAGATCATCAATAAAGATGTTGAACAGAAATGGTCCCAACACCGAGCCCTGAGGAACACCACTTGTGACGGGCCACCAGCTGGATTTAACTCCATTGACCACCACTCTCTGGGACCGTCCAGCCAGCCAGTGCTTGACCCACCAGACCGTTTGTTCATCCAGGCCGTGGGCAGCCAGTTTTTCTATGAGAATTCTATGGGGAACTCTGTCAAATGCTTTTTGAAAATCCAGGTAGACAATATCCACAGCTTTTCCCTCATCCAATAGTCGGGTCACCAACCTATCTGTCTGGGACCATCTTGCCATCCCTGTTGTTGCTCTCGAGGAACTCAACCCCACCACTGATGAGGGGGAGTGCCATTTAGGTAAGTGGGGCACAGTGTTACAGTGACTAATGTACAGGCCAGGTCTGGTATGGACAAGTAGAGATGGGAATAAAGTGTTCCATCAGAGCAGGCCCATATAAGGTTGGGGGGAAAGCGGTGACAGAATAAGTTATACACAATTAGGTTTTAGTGGTAATTCAGGGACAAAGTTTCTGTCACCCCTGTTGCAATGATAAGGCCAGCTATAACTCCTGTGACTACACAGACATCCTTGTATTACAGCTTTTTGAATGATCTTAATCAGCTGCAATAGAGGGTCTTAATCTATATTATTACATTGAATTTCTGTTTGACATGACCAAAGAGGTGAAACTGTAGGTGGGGGTGTTCTCTCATTTCTTCGTATCCAACTAGGACCTTCTCTAGTCACAGTTCATGTACAACTGAGAGGGCAAAAGCCATCATTACACAAAGATGGGCAGTCATTCCCTAATCTAACTGGGTGTCTGATACACCAGGTATTATTCAGAAGTTGAGTATATTTTAAAGAATGATCATCTGTGATCCATTTGGAATAGTTAGTGCCCCATGGAATGCTGACATAGGGTATGGTACCACTCATATCCCACCCCATGCCCTCTTCAATTGGTTTAAATATGTAATTACATCTCTTATACCACACCAAACTGGCATCTAGTTTGTCCCAACTATATTCTATATAGGTATAGTTTCATTGGTGTGGCACTCTGACACTGTCTATATCATAGCTCATGTTCAAACTGGTTTTCCATATGAATTTGAGGGCTGCTGATACATTTATTTCTTGGGCCAAGAGTGGAAGAGGGTTGTCAGTGGCTTTTGGTTTATGTATACAAACTGTGACTGAGGTAAGATTCATTACTTTTCCAAACCTTTTTATTAACTGTGATACCTTATTTCCATCCAGCTCATATGGGTCTGGTGGGGTCATCGCGGTCATTATACTGAACAAGGTAAGTTCCATGATGATATCTGTTCTCACCATCCCCTTTTCCTGTAATAAACCACAGAGTTTGGGTCTCGGTGTCGGAAGCCAAGCTGTGGTGTTAAAAGTCTGGCATTACCCATCATACACTGATTCCCACTCCCATCCAGGCATGAAGTCCTCTAGACTTGTGCAGGACTATAAGGACTATGCCAATATCATATAATTTAACCATTACAGGTTGACCAGCATAAGTCTGGAGTGGGAATTTAGCTCTTTGTGTTGCATTTTCATGTTCACCTTTATTTAATGGTCCCATGGGGCAGAAAGCATGAATTTTCAGGTTTCCATAGATGCCCAATGATTACTCATTATCAATACTGACTCATATTTATACGAGGTCCCATCCATCCTGTAATACATTAACTTGTTTTTTAATCATTCCATTTGCCTCTTTGACAATTCCATTGTCCTGGGGGTAACGCAGGGTGTGAAATATCCATGTTATGCCCTCTACTTGAGTCCAATCTTGTACTGATTTGCCTGTAAAATGTATACCATTATTGCTTTGGATTTATTCAGGCATAGGGAGGAAACTAAACTACTCACTCAGCACTCTCACAGCAGTCTCTGCAGTGGCAGCTTTACATGCCATTGCCATAATTAATCCAGACGTCACTTCCACTCCCACTAGCATATACCTTTCCCCTGGGAGGGGATTAAGGGTCCCATAAAATCAACTTACCATGTACTCTGTACGGTTTTCTGGTCTCTGATGTGTGAGGCTGGTGCCTTGATTAGGGTGGTTTGCCTTTAATTTCAAGTTACACTAGAGGCATCACGCAACTATATTTTTGCACACCCTTTAATGATAATGGTGCTCTCTGCTCTGAGCCTCATAGAATAAATTGTTTTTTCCTGAATGCCCTCACATCATGTGGAGCCATTCTCCCAGGCTGTCCCACTCTCCCATGTTCTGTTCAAATTTCCTACTTTGAGCCTTCTGGTTCCACAAAGCAACTAGCTCACTATTTTTAGAATGCCCCTTTACCCACCCAACACACAAGAGTCGTTGTCAGCTTATTTCAAGGAAGCATTTCCAATCCTCCACTTGCCACATGGGGGTACTGTTTACTGTCCAATTGGCAAATTCTCACAGACAAAACCATTGGGTAACCCCCATGTACAATCCCTGTAAATGGCCATAGCACTACTTTCTGCTGGCAAGAGGAGGGCTCTCAGTTCCCTTGCTTGGGCACTTTCTTCCCCATTTTCAGTGACTACTCGACCTGTGTTTATTTCTAATGTTGCTGCTTTATAATACCATTTCTTGTTTTCTCAACATGCAGACGCATCTGTGAATCAGACTCCTTCCTGTTTGGAGTGTTTCATAAACTCAGGTGCTTGTTGAATTAGGGAGGGCTTAAATGGTTGTTTTAGAATGATGGGATCTAGACTGATTGGTTGCTGCAATTTTGAGAATTTAGACGCTCCCTCTGTTAAAGAAGTGAGGTGGTGTAAACCTGCTGAACAGGCATACCGCTTATGGACTTCCACCTTTTGGGCTACTCCTTCTGGTGGAGGTTTTCCATCCAGGACTGACACTAACAGTGAGAAAGACTCTCGCACTATTATATGTTGCTCTGTGTGTAATTTTTCTGCTACCTTCACAGCCCATGTTAATGATAACACGCCTTTCTTCCAATCCGAGTATCGCTGTTCAGTCTCTTTAAATGAGGTGGAGAAAAATATTATGGGCTGGCTCAGGCCTTTGGGTCCTTTTAGAAAAACTCCACAATATGAAGCATGGACAGCAAAATCCAAGTCCACCATTATAGGATCTCTGGGGTGCAAGGGACCTAATTGCTAGTAAGTTTTCAATTTGTCTACTCAGGTGTGGAGGGTGGCTGAGTGTTTTACATTACAATCCCATGTTTTGCCCTTTTTAATCAAATTATGGAGCATTCAGGCAACTACAGAGAATCCTGGAATATGTTTTCCCCAGTAGCTTAATGTTCCCAAAATTTGCTGCAGCTCCTTTTTATCTTGGGGAAGATGTCCCTTTTCTATGGCTGACAGAGTATCAGGCGGTATTGACATTGCTCTTGCAATCCACCAGACCCCCAGAAATTTAACCTCTCAGCTAGGGCCCTGGCATTTAGATGAAGGTATTTACAGACATTATATTTTAAAAGATCCCACACTTGCTTAGCTGCTTCCCCAACTTCAATGCAGTTGTCTCCCCCAATTAAAATGTTACCTATATATTCATATATCTTTAGTGTAGCGGGCAAATATACTGTGGTTAAGAACTTAGCTAACACAATGTGGGCTATGGTGGGAGAGTGTCTGTACCCTTGTGGGAGTCAACTGAAAGTATATTTGTATTCCTTCCCCAGTAAATGCAAGTTGCGTCCAGTCTCCCTCTTTCAATGGAATCATAAAATACATGTTTTTGATGTCTAAGTTGGCCATCCACTAATGCCCTGCTGCCTGCAAAGAGACTACAACTTCCACAATATTTGGTATGACAGCAGTTAGAGATAGTGCTTTACTGTTTAAATTGCAATAGTCTATGGTGAAACATCATCTACCATCCAGCTTGCAGACTGACCACATAGATGAGTTATAAGGAGAATGAGTTCGACTGATAATTTGTCATTGCTCAAGGCCGGCCATGACCTCAGAGATTCACATCCTTGCCCCAGATAGTAAAGGATATTGGTATGATTTTAGACTTGAGAAGTGGTGGCGCAGTCTGTAAAATACTGATTTGAGTTTCTGTTTCGTCTCAGCTGCCAAAACTCCAGACTGTTCCATTAGGTAATAACCATATCCACCCTTTCAGAATGTCAAAGCCTAAAATGTTCTCTCCATTCGGGCTCAAAGCCACCTCTACTCTAGCAATTTGTTTTTCTTCTGGCATCCACAGCTGTGTAATGTCTATCAGACATATTATCAATTTGCCAGTTACACCGATTACATTAATCATTCTCTTTGAGGGTCTAATACCTAAAGTGTCAGCAGGCTGCTGGTTGATTACACTTACTTGAGCCCCAGTATCAATCAAAAATTCTAAACTCAATTACTTTTATTATACAGGGATGTGGATATAAGATTCTTTATTTGATGTCCACTGATGAGCATTTATCATGTGAATTGAGTTGCCCCTTCTCCCAACCACTGCTTTTAGTTTTTTAATTTTGCTACGTCCTCTCAGAGGGACATAAAGGGGTTTGCAGTCACACTCAGGGCAGCCAGTAGGGGCTCTGAAGCCATTCCAGGTTTTTGCACTAACTCCATATTTTTTACAAGTGTTTGGTAGTTACATGGCTCAGGGAATTCCTAGATCAAGGGCTCTCCACCACAACCTATTCTGATCAAAGTCAGAGGCTTGAGCATTCCATTGGGGTGGGAGATCCTTATGGGGTTCATGATCTTTATTTGCTCTCAGAATAACCTGTGTAGCTCATCTCCATCCTTGAGGTACATCAGGTGTGCTTGTCCACCCCATTTCTCGGCCATACATCACTATTGAATGCAGTAGTTCTGCCCATGTTACTGCATGAATGGGGGGGTTGTTTCCATTCTCTGAATTCTTTCTCATAAACCTTGTAAATATATTTTTAGAGTATCCGGCAGCCCCTTAATCAAAGGTTTAAGGTGTCCCAGATATACAGGGGTAGCCACAGGTACTCCATTCCATCCCCGGTCATGCATTGCTTGAATACAAGCAACTTTCTGCAGTCCCTCAGCTAGATTCCACAGTCCTTTCACACATATCATCACCATCTCTCCATGTTCTTTCAAATCTATTACCCCTGCCCAGTAAGCCATTTGAGCAGTAATAGATTGATTGCCTCCTGGCCGCTCCTCAAGAAAAACTCCAGGTCTCCAAAATCCTGAGGCTTTCTCATCACTCAAAAACATTCTATCTCCTCCCAAAAGAGAGATCTGCCACAGATATTCTGTTTCAGTTTCCCTGCATTTTCAGGCAAATTTATCCTGCAAATCAACTAATTTGTGTCCCAGGCTGTTGTACACACCGTAGTGTGAGGGTTGTCTCCTTGAGGGCCCATAGACTTTTCTATTTTTATCAGCATTCACACCTTCATGTCTTCTACAGTTTCTTCTTCTTCTTGACTATCATCAGGATCTCCCCATATATCTCTGTCCCAATCATCAGAGTTAGCAATCAGTTTATGCTCTTGGAGAATACTGGGGGGCTTTTCCACTTGTGCTAGCATGACCTCAATTCTCTCTTCTAATAACCTTGTTCAAGCTCGCTCCTGTTCTATTTCCTTTTTCAAACACTCAATCTCTAGAGATTTTTACAAGATTTTCTTTTCCAGACAGCTTGTATGATTGTGGTGTTCTTGCACAAAAAATCAAACAGGCACCTAAGATAGCACACATGGGGACCTTATTCTTTCCATTTTTAGTTTCTCCAACATTCTTCTATCCTTTACACAACCACATCAGGGTCTTGACACTTCTCCTTCACCCATTTCATAACTGGAGGAGAAGGGGCACACCCTTGCCTCCATAGTAACTCCTCAAGTGACATTCTGACAACTACGCCAATAATTAACTGTCATGGAAGAAAACCACTGATGACCAGAGTTGAAACCACAACAAACTACAATTCATTATGAGAAACAAATGTCCGTACAGTACATACACATGCTCAGATGTCACCAAAGTTGGTTCACACTTAGCTACAGAACAATAAAGAAACCAAGCATGGGTGGTACTGCAACAAGGGTTAACTAAAGTTTTTAGGATTTAAGGGGGAGGGGAGGATCCTAGCATGTATTTACTCACCCATTAAAGTGGGGGCACTCAACCTCAAGGAGTATTCATTATAGGCATCCCTTGCCATGGGGAGGACCTCATGTCACAGACCTGCTGCTCAAAGGAGGACTCAAAAATGGCCTCCATCTGGACTCCATTTATACCTAAGTTGGATCTGAACTGTGGTCATATATGGTCAGCATTCTAGAAGCCTCTCTCAACACAGGCATTTTGTTGGCTGAGGGCCTTGTTGGTTGACCAGGGTTCCCACCTCCCTTTTCCCACCACTGAGATGGATAGGGTACAAAGGAGCCAGCAACCACCATGTTAAAAGTCCTAGCCCCTTTGGGGGTGGGGTGGTGTTTTGCTGATTAAGGATACCAATTAAACTCGGACACCAGAGTGAAAAGAGTAGGCGTACTTTACTAGTGATAACCAAGTAATGTAACAGCATAATACAGAAAACATGTAGTAAGAAGTAGCAGAACAGTGCACTTAAAGCAACAAACAGGAAAATACAGGGTAATGCATCAAATCATTACTACACGAGAGAGAGAGAATAGTGATTAAGAGAAATACATCACCACTTGCATATATCATCATCATCATCCAGATCCGCAGACGCTGGGGAGCCCCGGTTACAGCGAGGATTTGGAGAGCCTGTCCCGGCACCTGGGAAATCCTACACGGTGCGTCCGCCCATAGGTGAAGCATCCAAAGTCGCTGTGAGCGGGTCCAGCCTTATATACCAGAGATCGACAAGCCAGAATAGCTGGCACCTTTGTTTTGAGCGGAAAATTTCTGTTTTCATTCTCCTGTTGGATTCCACCCAAAGCTTGGCCAGGGCTCGGGGCGGGGGGGAACCAAGGGAGTTTCTAACAAGGCCAAATACTTGGGTTCTCAGCCTTGAACAAGGCTGCGAAAGGAAAGTTGAATACATTCTCTCCTCACTACTGATTATATTTTATCTTTCACGAGCGAGTTTACATATTTTATTAATGACTACATGCTAAGTTAGCAGCTTCAGCTTGGGGCCTGTTGTTCTTTAATGCTTTAGCACTTTTTACACCAGCATAAGTGGTTTGTTATAACTTAGTACAATACCTACTAGCACAATGGTTATCAGTTATAAAATATACAGGATTCATCTATAGGCCAACTCTGGCTTGGGCCAGTTGTCCAAACCTTAGCACTTCAGGTGGGGATGGGGATGTGCTTCTACCACAGCCTAGTTTGAATGTAATTAAAAATGTGAACCATAAGACAGTTGTCACAAGTCCTTTTCCCTCCTTCCATCATGGTACGTAGTCAATTGTGCTATTGCTACTAGTCTTTGTGGAAGACTAATCAGCAAAAACAACCTACTGAAATCTGCATGGACTTAATGCTGTGTCTTCAAGAGCAACTGCTATAGCACAGAGACTTGATTAATATTGCTTTCACTTAATGACACCATAAAATAAAAGACTATGTCACCAGGAAAGTTGCTGCAGTCTAAAATATTTGTTTACATTTTTGGAACTGTATAACTGCAAAACAGAAGCTGGTCATGTCTACAGTAACAGTAGGCCATTATCTAAAAGTGATAATCATCTGTATGTAGGGGAGTGCCAGCAGAAGAGCAATTAAACCACAGAAACTGATATTAATTTTTTTCCTTTCTGGAAATAAGCTATTAGTCAGGTGAAAAGTACTAGCAGTCAAACGATAATCTTTTTTTTTGTTAAAGGCCATATAGTTTGCTCCAATGCAACATTGCTGGAGCTCCAGTTAAATTGTGTTAGTTATTTTTTGTTTGAATTGATATGTAGAGGGGCTTGACAACATTATACCACACCTTAATATCAGTCAAGCCCTAATTTTTATAGGCTTAGTAGTTGTAGAAAACCAAACAGAATGCTGACAAGGCAATACAATGTTAAACATGCAAGTGCTTGATAAATAAAATTCAGCAATATGAAATATTAATCATACATTTTCCTGAAGCTGTTAGCAAGACAAGCACTTTCAAAGCTGACTTTCCCATGCATTAAAGTCAGACAGCAAAATATTTTCCTGATGTCCCTAATTCAACCCTAGCTCTATACACAGAACACATACTGTTTTTCAGTTCTATTTCTTCTATTCAACTTGAAACCATGCATAAAAACATAGTAGTATTGCACACTGGAGGAAAAAGATCTTTTAATGTTCATAACAAACTCAGAAATACCCAGAGTCAAACAACATTGATTTCTGAAAGCACACTAAGTGATCGCAGTCAATAAGTCATCTTAAAGGGATAAGCAAAATTGTCAGCCAGTTTGCAGGTGGATAAATAGTCTGACATAACAGCAAGGTACATAGTTTTGTGCCTTACTGGACTCTGAAGTCATTGACAATACTTATTTAAGTAGCTCTTCGAAAGCCCTGGTACAGATTCAGTGAGGAATAAAAGTCAATCTGTTTAGTTACCACTCATACATGCTTTCTCCTCTGCTTCGTGGCATTGACCAGGGAAAACCTGTAATAGTTCCCGAATGAAGACAGATTTTAGCCTCATGCACTATCACTAATGGATCCTTATTTGAATCTCATAATCTACAAGAAAACTGTGATGATTCAGGAACTGCGTTATGAGCCATTCAAACTTCCTTTTATGAACGGCCATGAGAGGCGAGAGGCAGCTGGGCTGGGTGAGTAACATTCTTCAGTCATACAATTTTAAGATGTCACTGGAGGTGAAGCAGAACCTGCTGTTGTAGCTTTAGTGCTCAGACAATTGGTCATTCCTTCACACACAGGTGGACATACCGGTCTGGGGCGTCAGACTTTCAGTGCAAATTTGTGAAGGTGAGATGGAAGAAGGAGATGGAGATCCTTTGTAAACAATAATCATCCACACATTACAACAAGAACAGCAATTAATGCATTGTCTTCTCAGCAACATTGCATGAGCTGCCTCTCTACAGTCAGAATGCTCAGAACCTGTAGACAGTAATGTTCTCTCTTTTTACAAGATACACATTTTGCTTTTCAAGCTCTCAGCTTGCTAGTGTTTCTAGATGCTTCGTACTGACTAACATTTCAATTGCTATACAATGCTATCCAGATTATATAAATATTTCAAAAATATACAAGAAGTCCCTGGTGATGTATCATGCTGTAAAGTCCTGAAATTTCTTTCTTTGAAATAATTCTAGGGTTCTCCTGGTGCACAAGAATATGTCTTTATCTAGAAATTTATTCCAGCTTTGCCCTTTCAAAGTTTATTCCCATCGTCCTTCTCTATTTCCTGTCTTTCACAGAAATTTCTTTCCTTCTCTGGTAAAGGTCTATAGCACAGTCACCTGTAAAGATGCAACATGCTACCTTTAGTACAGTTTCCTTGTCATTGTCATAGTAACTCACTGTAGTCAAATATGTGAAAACTAAAAATAAAAAAGTATTAACAAGATGTTTAAAGATTCAAAGACTGTAGTTTTACATACAGCATTTCCTACTTTGAGGATGCTTTCTTGATAATCTCACACTTACAACGAATACTTTTCTGCAAAGTTTTCTTTTATCAAAGCTAAGATCTAACTGAAACTTCAGCAGAAAAATTGAATGTTATGATTTGGAAGTGTTAATTTGATGTATCAAAGAAATTTGCAAGCAGATATGCTCCCATTTTCCTTCTTTGGGCTGAAGTCTTTGTTGAAATCACACTGAAGCAGCATCATCACTGCCTTTGATAGGAGAAAGTTTGTTATGGTAGTCGTCACACACAGTGTTTCATGGATTCTGAGAAAATAAATTGCAACCTTAAATTATCCTGGGAGTATTTTTGATTGAAAAGAGTTTACTTTGCATCAGGAAAGCTAAACTTTCATCAGAAAGTGGATTATTTTGTGAAAATCTTGTTTAATTGAAAACTCAGTTTTCTATTAAAAATAAGCTTGGTATCACCTTATAATTTTTCTTCTAGAACGTATTCCTTCTTATAAAGTTCCAGTATTTGATGTCTGTCTGATAGTGTCTTGTCTTCATCTCCCTTTACATTTTTTTGTGTTTTCTTTGCTGACTTCTTTCAGTTTGCTCTTCACAAGTACTGTATTTAAAAGCAAGGATATGGGAGAAATGTGGATGGAGGGGAAAAAGCAATAGTATATCTTAATCCTTTTTCCTTTAAAATTGTTTTGAAATTACCACATAATTGATTGAATATTCAGATGGGGTGTCTGATGATATAATGCTGTTGCAAGTGCTGTCAGTTCAGTCTGATGAACTTTCACAATGGCTTTCCAAGACATTTACTGAATTCCTTTCAGTAACCACAGATAGAATGTGTAATGTGTCTTTCTTCCTTCACTTAACAAGAAGCAATTAAGTATATTCTTGTCAGCTTTCCCTAAAAGTACGCCCAACCTGTGGCATGTCTGTTCCAGTCTGTGCCTTTTACATCAGTAAAATTTTCATAAATAACATTTCTATTTCTCAAAAAAAAATAATGACAAAGTCTCTCTTTCTCCATCTGCATCCCATCAATGAGACAGTTTTACATATGCCCCAGGTTCATTGTTCCTTTCTGGCTTGAAGAAATCAGTTTTACAGCTACCTTGTGTCATTAATATGAATTAAAGTAACCGAAGTAGTGTCTTGGTAAACCTGGCCATTATTTGGGTATGCGTGTGTTATTATGCATGCAGAACATATAAAGGACCTGTGGTTTGAACTTTTAGTATTTTAATGTATTGCCATTAATGTTTTGAAATGTGAAGATAATTTATTACAGGTATTGTAAAGACCAAAGCAACTCTGATAACTTTTTCATGTGTGCCTGTCTTTAAGGTCAAGCAACAAAAGTGTACTTTCAAAAGAAAGGTTTCCATGCCAGCAAAAGGGAGTCAAGAAAAGGAGACATTGTTAATTCACATGTGTCTTTTTAACCAAGAGTATTCCTGAGATGCTTTTATTTGATTTTTTTACATGAAAAGAAAGCAAACAAACAAAAAACCAAGGATATTTTTGAACTAATTTTTCTACATTTATTGATATGAATGAATATGTCTTACTCTGTCAATAGAATTTACCAAAATCAACAAGGCTACATAAATAAATGAGGAAAAAAAAGGTTTCCCAAGAACACTTCAACAAACCCTTTATTTCTTGGTGGTGGCTGCTTATCCTTACTAATAATCCTTGGTCTAATCAAGTGAAGGGTGTGGAGAAGTGAGAAAGAGGAATTTCAGTGATATCCTAATTTACTTCAAAAATATATTTGTGACAGAGTTCAATTTCAGAATATGTTTTGACCTCTGGTAGTTGTTGCTTTCTATTTAAATAGAGGTTTTTACAGGTAAGCATAGCAATTGGCACAGGGACTGCTATCCTTCATGATGATCTATCAATCAGCATGACTATCAAACTTTTAAGACCCTGTATATGTGGAATACAGGGTCAAAAGTCTGCAGTTTTAGGCGGCAAGTACCTAGTGAAGTACTGTCACGACCCTTAATGTCACAAACAAGAGTTCTGTATTGTGTAGGCATATTGTCAATCATCTTAGCAGATAAATGACAAACGAAAACACTGAAAAAGCTTGGCTAAAACATTTTGTTTGGAAGGATTCTTTACAGCAGACCACATTTTTAATTTATACCCTGGTAGAATTGTTAGCATACCTATGATATCACTGCAAGCTAAGTTTTTCTGATGTTTTTCTTTACATTCTCTCTCAGCTGAGAAATAACTACCATGACAAATGCAGAAAACCAGTATGTTTCAGAATGCTTCAAATAGAACTTTCAGTTCTTTTGAGGATCTAAATTCTTCAGGTAGGCAACTGTCTCCACCCACGATGCATGTACACACCCCTTCTTAGGATATAATTTTAATTCTTTTAGATTATGAAGGATAAATGCACCTCATTAATGACATTTTAGAATTGATGTTTCTGTAAGATGGTGCTTAGGCATATATGCATATTTAATGTATATTTCACAAAATTAATTGTACTTCTTTTGTCAATGGGTTCCATTTACTAACATAAGCTACTGTTAAAAATTGTGCTCTGGCCCGATGTGGGAAAGAAGCCCTTGGTCACAACTTTGCATCACATCTTTAAACCTAGATACTTAAAATAGTTCAGAAAATGTTGTATACCATATAGTGCTGGATAAACTGTTTAATTAATTAAAGCATGAAATCTACCTTATATATATCAAAAGATTTATATGGCTTAGACTTCCTTCTCAGCATATCTTGTAGAACCCACAAATCATTTTCCCCATTAGAGCAGCTCCAACAATGTAAACATTTGATCCACCTATTCATGATTATTTGTCTTTAAAGAATTGTATTTCAAAATATAGTACTGTCATCCAAACCATACTCACATGACATGCTGAATTTTTTCTGTTGCAAATAATAAGGAGCTCAGACATTAGCAGTAGTTATCCAAGAGTCAGAAAAAGAAAAGAGAAAAGCAATTATCTCTTTGAAGTCCTGTTTGTTGATCTTGTCAGTTCTTCATGATGAGAGAGCATCCAAGATGCCTACTTGTCTCTTTGATACAAAATGTAATTAAAAAAGTCAAGACCTTCTTTGTGGTTCCTTTTGTTGCAGCTTAAATTGCCCACAGATTCAGTGTGGTTCTTCTTGCATTTGCCATATCCTTATTTGCACAGGAAGCCTTTGTCCATCTGTACTCTTTGACCCACACTCAACATCTATTGCTCATGTCAGAAGTGAGCTCATGTTTAAAGGCAGAATTGGATCCTGTCATTTGAGGGTGAAGATTAGAATAAATGAACACAATAAAATCTTTTTCATTTACCAAAGTGATTATGGTTATCTCCTCCATGTAACAAAACCTGTTAGAAATATATGTATGAATCATAAAAACTCCAGATCTCATAGAAACCTAGATAACCTTTCCAGTGCAAAGAGACGTTTAAAGCTTAGCAGAAGCAGACTTGTGAAGAGAGTTCAAAATTCACCACAAAGGTTTCACATACATAGAAAATACATTTTTTTCCCGCTATATCTATATATTGACAGTATTTATGAGATTGTAAGATTCTTTTTTTTTTTTTTTAATTTTCTATGGAAAAAAGAGGAAAAGTGAATGAAAAGTCATTATTCAACTTTTTCACACCCCCATGATAACTGAACCTGAAAAAAAGAGAGGCTTAAACATTGAGGTTTAGTTACAGAAAATGGATGTGTAGTCCAAACTCTTTTTTGATCTGAAAAATGTAGTTTAGGCAATTCTGATTGCTTAGTGACTTCACTATCAAAAAGATATTGTATTTTTAAAAACTTGTATATACCATGTAGTCCTATGTCTAAATTCTTAACAGAAATTCCAGCAGATAAAATTAACAAGTAAATAAATACACGTCTGCCACTAAAGATAAGTGTTTATACTAACATTAGACTTATGTTTTCAGGCTGACATTGTCTCTATTGCTTTAGTCACAACAATAAATATTTTCTGTTTACATACCTGATAAGTTACACTATGTATAAACAAGAAATGAACCCATCTTGTGTTTTTTTGAATTAAACTTACTGGTGAATTATTTTCCTTATTTGCGTCAACGCAAGTAATTGCTCTAGGCATGGGGCAAAAAGGAACAGAATTACATGGTTTTATTAACATGACTAAAAACTGGGTTATTAAAATGAAAGGTAGCATTTCAAACACAAACACCTTAAAATAATGACTTAAAAATAGAGATATGAAATAATGCTTGAATGGTAAATTAATTTCCAGCATTTCTCTTCCTGCACATTTCCTGTTAAGAAGTTGTTGTTCTTGCTGATGTTAAAAAATGAGACTTGACTAAGAATGATTATTTAAATAACATGATATTACTGCCATTTTTTCCTCGGCATCATCTCTTCTGATAGCTTTCTATCATTCACAAGCAGAAGAGGTGTTGTGGTGTCTTCATGTGTACCATCTATACAGAATATGACCAACCAGTCATTTGAATGATAGTCTTTATCTGATATTATGTGACTAAGGGAAGGGAACAAGTTTTAGAATTTTCAGTGTTTAGTGTGAGTCCATCCACTAAAATGAATTGCACGTTTTTCCCTGCCTGAAGTGAGAACACAGATAAACCGATAGATATATATAGAAATTACATTGTTTTGTCACATAAGCATCTTTTATACACTCATTCAAAAAATACAGTAATTTTTTTTTCTGCTGGAGGTAATATATGTCTCATTAAAATATCTATGGAACTGTATTGACCATCTTTGTTGCATTTTATCCTCTGCAAAGACACTACATTATCATGACTGTTTTGGACAGGAGTCTGACATAAGGATAGGCAGAGGCACTGGAAACACTGCAGAAGAGTGTCAGGGCGGAACCATCCCCAGCCTTTTCCTCTCCTGCTCCCATCCTGGGTCTGTGCAAAGTCACAAAGATGTCCCTGCTAGGTTGCTGGTGTAGCTCTACTGGGCAGGAATACACTGAACACATGGTAGAATAATATCTCAGTGTCCACTGGTACAATTTGTCACCTGCTTCCTTAGAGTGATATTTTTCTAGATATTCCTTTGCACAAATCTTTGGAGGCAATGAACAAGTAATAACAAAAGATAAATCACAACATTTGAGCACTCATCATACTACTAACAGGGGACTCTTTCAGTACACTAGTACTGGAGATTAGTCGAGCTTTTTTATACCATATTTTCAGGCTTTCTTGCTTCCATCATGCTAGATAAAAACTACACAAGAATGTATGCCAACAGTTAGAGAGAGCAAGTGGAAGGGGGAGTGGGAGGGAGTGAAAATAAAACATCTATCTTCACCCTGAAGCAATCCTTTTCAATAGAACAACTACAGTGCAGCTGCCTAAGCTTCTATCTTCTATCATATTTTTCCAAGAAAACTTCAGCAAATAAGTCTTAATTATGGTGTAAGACCTAAAACTGTATGTATACATGTAACTATAAAAGTAAGTTCAATAAATATTTAAATTGATCCAAATAAATCACAAGCTTGATAAAACATCATTCAACAAAAAGTGTGTGCTTACTGCAGAGAGAGAGGAATGCAAGTACACACTTGTGTATGTTTTTTCTTAATTGGGACACAGTGCATTCTTTATTATGTTCCCAATGTTTTCCATCAAATGTCTGAATCCCTGAATTCCTGTGTAGATATATAGATGAACATACATATACCTACATATGCACATTACATTCAGAATAAACACTCTTTATTTAACTCCACAATATACTTTTAAAGAATTATTAAAGGCTTGATTCTGCTGTCCGTATTCATAACCACAAAGTTTCTTACTTCAACTGACAGGACTGTTTCTAGTGGAAACATGTAGAACTTCGGTGGTATCTGGTATCATATATTAATATCAGATTCAACAAGGTTAGACCTATTTAGATATTCAGCCCATGGTCACTGGTCTGAATATATTACATGCATCCCCAAACGTAATTTTCCATATGTTGTTGTTGCTCTGTAACTTGGGCACACTGGCCCAAAATCCAGACCATCATTTCCTTATTGAATCATTTTAATGCAACACACTGCTTCTGACAGTAAGGCTAAAGGAGAGTGAGTCTTCAGTTTTCCTCCCTCTCTCTCTAATATATTGTTATGGATATGCTGAGTCAAGCACACACTTTTTTCATCTCAACTCAGTGAAGATAAACTGTACATCAGTTAAGGAAGAAAAAATAAACCTTGCTGAAATGCTGAACTTGCTTTTACTTTAACTAGAAGAAATTACTTCCATGGTTGCCATAAACATAGAAAACGTTTTTTAAACTAGAGCAGGTTTTGTAGTACAGGCACTAGCTGTTTCTTCTTGCAAGCTTTCATCTGTGGCAATGTAATTTCTGGGCCATAAATGTGCCTTGCTAACCAAGATGCTGCAGGATATTGTGGTCTCTGTGAAAGAGACAGGAGGTAGTTACTTGCAACATGTAAATGTATGGGTTAAGCATTAATTTGTTAAAGGAAAATGATGTTAAGAACAGAGAACAAAATAAATAAATGTTAATAGTTGTGGGTTTTACCTCCTTAATGGAAAATAATGCAAAACAAAAGCCAGTTGAGCTCTGAACTCTTTAAAAAGAGTTGGGCAACTGAAAACTAATTTCCCTAGGAAATTATAATAAATAATCATATAAAATATAATATATCTTCTACAAAATTTTGAAATATTTCTTTAATTTTGTAAGGCTGGTACCAAATCTAGCAGTAGCCAGGTATAAGAGCAGAACCAAGAAGTTTCCGACAGGAAGACATGTCATTGAAGGAAGGACTTGGATAGGACCACTGAATCAAAATTTCTGATAAATTAGAAGAGTCACAAGAGGTGGTTATGTTTATCATGTTTTTTTTAATAAAATCATTTTAAAGATGTTAAGTAAGAATCAGTAAATAGATTAATAAATGTCAGTTGTTATTGCTTCTCTGTGAAGTGATTTACCTAACTGTAGGCTATTTTTTAAGTATTAATTAAATGAACTAAAAACTCACTATAAGTTTAAGGCCTTAATAAGAACTGAATTAGTTTATTTATAGCATTAACTGCCTGCAGGTAGTTAAATTAATTGCATGTCATCAAAGTTTATTTCATGCTGCTATTTTGTGCTTTAACAAGCACACTGATGAATATTAAATATATAAGGATATTCCTATCTACCTCATTTAGCAATTTTTTTCTCTCAGCTCCATTGCTGTGAAGTATATACCAACATTTCTGAGAAAGAATTCAAATCCATATCTATTTCTTTTGCCATAGCAAATGCAGTATGTGATTCATACTGGAAAAGAGCATTAAGAAAGGGAAAGGTCCATCAGCATGGGGTTATAACTAGGAGGAGACTGTAGCCCCATTTCCCACTCTCCTGTAGGAGCAGTGCTGGTACTTGTGTGTCTGCCTCACCATTTCCACTTCTCTTCAGCTCTCCAAGGCATGTGACACAGAGGAGCAGAGAAGCTAAAATGCTGTTTTGAGAGTGCTGTGGCAGGTGCATCCGCCCAATGAAAGCAGAGCTTCTTGGCTGCTGAAGTGTAGCAGCTCCTGGCTGTCTTTGTTCTCAGGGCCTCACGGTAGTTGGGGGCTTTGTCCAATGGGAGCCACTATTGACTACAGGTCAGATTCGGCCTGGGTATAAATGGAGTCCCCTGGGGGAGCCATTTTGAGCTTGTCCCCTGGAGCAGCACGCTGCGGTGGAGGACTCTCCCCTTGGGTCTGGACGCTGCCCAAGGAAACTCCTCGAGGTGTCTTGGGTCGGGACGCTGCCCTGAGCAGGTCCTCGAGGTTGAGAGCCCTCACTTATCAGGTGAGTGATAAAGCGTTTTGGGTTGCCATTAAACCCTAGGGAGTGGGGCTTTGTTCAGCGTTTTGGGTTGCCGTTAAACCCTATGGAGTTCTTTGTTACATGTTTTGGGTTGCCATTAAACCCTAAAAAGTTGTTCTATTCTCCTCTCACAGACATTTGAACCTGTAATTTACGGAGAGCTAGTTAACTGTGTTAATAATTAATTTTTTATTTTTGGTGGTTGGTTGTTTATTTGAGAGCATCCGTAACAAGTGCAAGGAGGAGATTTCAGTGAAAAAGGAGGTTACACCAAACGCCCTCAGCCAAATTTTATGCACATGAAAGAAGGAGCAGAAATGCACATGCAGATGTTTATTTGCAGCACAATCTATCAGTGGGGAGACAGGAAAGAACACTCCAATGGGTGCTTTCAAGACCCAGTTGCCAACAGCAGTGCCGTGTTTTCCAACACAGAGGAGTTAGAATTAAAGATGTAGCTGCTATCTCTCTCCCCTCTTCAGCATTTCTTAAAGAAAATTGAATTCAAGTTTACTTCAAGTAGGTACAATTCCCCCTTACTGAATATTTACATTTCCGCTGAGGTCTGCGATGTTCCATGTTTCAGAAGTGTGTATTCATGGTGGTGGTGTGGAAATGCTAGTGGATCAGATGCCAAAGGAGAGCAGAGGGAAGAGCCAAAACACTGGATCACTTGGCAGACCTTAGTAAGTAATGGATGCACGTACAGTAACATTATGGTTAGGACTGGAAGAATTAAATATCCCAATTACCCCTGTGAACCATATTTGAGTAAAATAATGAAATAGACTTCAAGAGCATGCTCTTGATTTCCTTTGGTGAAACTAAACTGGCAACTGAGTCCCAGGGATGCACCTAGTGCACTCCAACTTCTATGGGACATTTTGTCCACAAGTCTAGGCTGCTTTGAAGTAGGTTTTAATCATTTAAAGCATACACAGTGGCAATGTCAAGTCCTCAATGCCAGCTGTTCAGGTCACAGATGCACATTTATTGCTCCATATTCATAATGTAAACATACCCTTATGGGTATGTCCTCTGCTGGGGGAGTAAGATGTCAGGTTTTCATATAATTGTTTTGATTTACTAGCAATGATGAATTCTTTTAGATTAATATCTGGTTTAGATCAAAAAATGCCTCAAAATAATAACTCAGCTGTGTTTTAAGAAAAGAAAAAGCCCTTCTCAAACCATTTTTCAGTTCAGAATTAGTTCAAATAATCTGTCTAGATTTTGTAATTAAAATATACTTTATCCAGCTTAGTCAGCCAATGCTGCAATATAGAAAAGTATTGCCTTTGGTCAAAATGAGTTATTATTATCCTCAGACAATGAATATTTCTTGTGGAATGTACTACATAATTAGGCAGTGTAAGTTCAAAATAATGTTTTAGGTTCAGATACTAGTCTAGGAAGAAAAGCTCAAAAAGTGTTTTTGTTTGAGTTCCAGCTGACTTCCTGACTCTGTAGGGGCTCTTCTGTCAAAAGCGCAGAAGAGAGGAAAGTGGTGAAGTGTCTTTTGCTTATGTAAGGAGACAATGCTCTCCACAGAAACATAACAAAAAACCCCCAAACAACTCATCCTGCCAGTTAGTTTCAAACATTATGTCCCTCCTTCAAGTAGGCTATGGTTTCAGCAGCTTTCATGACTCAGTCAGCCTGTCACTTCTAAAGAGGTGCTGCAGCAGTTGAAGAAGCCTGTTGTCTTCACGTAATCCTGATGAGTCACACTGTGACACCCTGTGAACCTGACATGCAAAATTCTGCAGTTCCACATCCTAAGAGTCCATGCAAATCCTTTGTCAATTTTGATCTACATGAACTTGCAAACTGAGAGTTCTGCTTTGAATTTGGAATATTAATCATATCCTTACAGGCACAACAAACCTCTAAACAACAGTGTTCTTTTTGTTTCATGTGTAAGCCATGGAAAGTTGTGAACTGTGGATGTTTTTGATGATGATGTATAAAGAGTATCACATTTGATTCTGGGTTCTTTTGAAAGGTCAGTAAGTTACAAAAAATTCTGTATTGAAGTCATAACTGAGATTTTCAACCATACATCGGAGCCCTAGTGAATAAGGCTGAGGCTTTGTACTGAAGTTTTGTTAGAACTGGTTTGAAGCTAAGAGAAAGAATTACTTGATTTTTAGTGCTTTTAACAAAAATGTTGAAAGCAGTGTAGCTTTAGTCTGAGAAGGAATTGTGGGTCAAGTCAAGGTATCTTATGGGTGTCTCTGTTTTGAAACCAGAGCCTAAAGCTCATGGTACTGCTAGCCTCAATAATGACAACAGGTCAGAAACAGTGAGAACATGTTTAAATTTTCATTGTAAAAAAAGGAAAAAAATATGAAAAAGAAGACTCTTATGGCTGGCTGAACTGTTACCCCAGTCCCTAGGAAGAAAAGGTTTGTATGTCTAAGTGTGTATAAAAACAGTGCTATGAAACAGGAGGGACTTAAACTTGTTATCTTTATTCTGCAATGTTGTTATCTATTCTGCAATACAGAAGTTTCAGTAGTTGAGAAATAGCATAAATAAGCATTGAAATATCTGATATGAAAATATTACGTATATTAAACAATATTTGGTGTGTTTGTATTGCTAGACAGGGTCTTTCATGAACTAGACCTTGAGGCCAGATTTGTCATGCATACACAAATTAAACTCTGACTTCTACTCCAGTACTCCTGATAGCACCTCAGCCTAATCTTCTTGCAGGACAAGGTGCAAGATGAGAGTCAGGCTTGAAAGCTGAAAAATGGTGTGGGTAGCTACTGCTTCTGAGGGGGCTAGTATTGACTGTATGAATACTCATGTTTCAGGGTTTAGTCAAACAGATGATATTTAACAACTTGGGGGCTCTGCACTGGGGCAATCTGGTGGATGAGAGCTTGTGCTATTTTCAGTCGGGAGGTGGAAACAAGGATCACTGTTTTACAGTTAAGTCTGGTGTGTTCCACCCCCAGGGGAGGAACATGCCTGACTTGAACTTATTTTTGCAGATCAACAGTAGCCCACAAGCTTATTAAGCCAAGGTAAAGGCTCAGACTAAGAACAGACAGGCGGTGAAACCGTACATACTTGGAACCAGATGGCTCTATGAAAGGTCTTTTGGGAAATAGAAATGTCTGAAACAATTAGACTTTAGATATGAATACAATGACATCTAAAGGTGTAACTGAAACTGATATAGATATGTGTGATTTAATATTAAGCTGACTACATCAAGGAATTTTAATAGTAATTTATGGCAGTGTGGGATTCCAAGTAATATGTAAAATCTGTCCAATGTCCTGGATAAACTCAGCTATATGATACTCTAAAGTTCCCTTGGCTAAATTGTTAGCAAGACCCAAGATAGCTATATTAAATTTAGCTCAGGCAAATCACTTTTTTCTTTTTTTAATGCTGACATAACCAAAGTGTTCGGGTTTTTTTCTGTTGTTTTATTCAACTTGTTACAATTCATAAGCTATAAATGATGATAATTTGTTTTTTTCTAAAGTTTCTTAGCTTATTGGATATTATTTTATAATAGAGCAAAGGGATTTTTTGCCCTCTTTCTTTTGAAAATTAAATCTCCGCATTACATTTTCTTCAGTTTGGTTGAAGACTTATAATAATGCACAATATAATTACCTTGCCTATATTATTCAATCCTGGATAAAGTCTGAATACACAAAAAATTAAAAAAGCAGGGAACAGAGTAATATAGATGACATGACATTACTAAAATGTCATTTTAAGTCAAAAGTCATGCTCAGGACAGAATTAGTTTTCACTGTGATATTCAAGAAGAATATTTTCTCTCTATCATGGAGTTACTGCTTTTAAATATATAGTGCCAATCAAATGAAATGTCATGTAAGGTCAGGAATTATTTAATCTGTGGAAATTATAAAGGGAATAACTATTATAGTCTATATTTTCATGGGTCATTTGCAGGTTAGCAATATTTGCCTTATTTTTTAGAGTGTAAACTAGAACATTTTAACACCAGGATTATAGAAGTGATACAGTTGCATATTTTGCTTATTTAGATTATGTAAGAACAGTCAGGACTGTTTGGTCATTTTGGTGATCAAATGCACTCATTCCAGGAATTAACAGTGCACTCAGTCTGTAGTAATGACTCCTGTTTTCCCTGACATCTTTCATTCTCCTTTTCCTCACTTTCCTAGAAAGCACAGAGTAGGTATGCAAGGAAAGTAAAGCCATGATTTGCATTTATGACCCCTGACCTTTTCTTCTCTGTCTCCCCCTTTTTGCTGTGAAACTACACAAAAGATGAACCTATAAATAAAGCACCTAAAGATGTCTGATTTTGTGTCATTTTTTTTCAGGCCCAAAGTTACTTCTTTAATATGCCATGTTTGGTTGAACTTCTAGGATGAGTGTACTTTGAGTTTCTTTTCCACATTAATGGAAACCTGACATCGTGATGCCATTGGCATAGTACATGGGCTATATGAACTAAACAGTTCTCTGATTTAGAGGTAAGCAGACAGTACAATGATTTCATCAGAATATCTAGGATAGATCTTCATCCCAGACGCGATAGTTCGGATCTGATTTTCAAGGCATAGTTCTGAGCACACCTATTTGACTACCAAGGGCATTGTAAAGGTTGGTTTTGAATCAGAAAACTGTGGAAAAAACTTTGAGAGCTGGTCACAGTTTAGTTTCATTTCTCTTGTAATGGATGGCAGGTGTCTTTTAAAAATTTGCATATCAAAAAAACTAATAAATGTATTTCTGAAATGCAACAATTCTGCTTTTGGTCATCAGTTTTTCAAATAATTCTCTTCATTAACGGCATTTATGAGATGCCATTATGGTGCTCAAGATTGGTGTTAACCTTACTGCTTGTAACTTTCTATATTTACAAATGTGTTGGGAACAGAAAAACATTTCTACCAATTAACTCTAGTGTACTGTAGAAATAAGCAACATAACACTTGATTTATGTCAACTGGTGTGTTGCATTGGTTTTACTGCTGATTCAGTTTAGCTTGTTTAGTCTTTTATTGAAACATGCTTTTTGGTACACTTCGCTCACATTTAATCATTAAAAGCAATTTAAGTATTAATGTTAATAGTTAGTAGACAGGTTGCATTATTTGTTAAATTCCTTTAATTCATGTTGTCTTAGCAGATCAACAACTGTGTTACTTCTTAATGAGGGTTACTGTGTGATTGCAGGAGACAAAATTGCCTCCCTTAGTCTGCTGGAAAAGCAAGTACATTCTCACACTGACAGAAGCCTTCAGCACCCCGTGTCTCTCTCTCCTCTTTTATCTTTCTCTTTTTTTGTAGTTTCTAAATTGCACAATAAAAAACTTTATATATGAAGAATAAACTACATACTGCATCGGCTAAGATAATTTTATTGGTCTGTGTTTATTTACCACAGAGAAATTAGCAAGGAATTAAAGATGAACATCAGGATATATCTTTGTTTCCATTTCTATGGAAGATTGCAATGTACTACAGACTACTGAAATGCTTTTTAAGTACTTATTACAGCTATTTCAGTTTTAGTGGCTAGTCATGATTAGCCAAATGAAATCACTGTATTATTTTTTCTTATCAGATATGGTATAGGCATTAGATTTTTTTAATACAAGTTTGAAATTGAATGTTTACCACAACTTTAAAATTAAATTGTCAAGGGAATTCTTTTAAAATGTTATGATCAGAAAGTCATGAATTAAAACATTTGTCAATCTGTAACTGAAATTGGAAAGCCATACCAGTGTTTCACTTGGAAGAAACCTGATAGTGTTTGTACAAAGTCAAACAAAGAAACAAAAAAAGTAAAATCTGTGATTCCATTTTTATTTCAGTTTGTGGAAAAAAATGTGAAAAATCCCCTGTACCCTTATGAGAGACATTTAGTGGGCTTGAGATCTGTTCTTAAAGACAGCAGTTAGTTTTGCAGCTGAACTATGTTTTCCATCATCTTTTATGCTCATTAAGCTGTGTTGAGTGGTCTTTAACAAATGTGACCTCCAGAATACTGTAATCAATGAGGTCTAAGGACTCCACCCAAGAGGTTTCTCTAGTGTTATGTTTTTACACAAAACAAAGCACAGTAGTTCATATGAATCCCTGAATACTGTATGAGTGATAGCACTAAAAGTAGTTTGTTTAAATTTAAAAAGATAAATCCAGACCATACAGTTCGATATGAAAGCCTACTCACATTCATACATTCTACTCATTTATTGTAACAACAGAAAACTGTTCTCATTCTTTACTTAGAATATGTGTATCATGCCTTAGTAGAAGAGATACTTTCATACCCAGGGGAAAAATCCAGAATATGGTTTCTTTGTTTAAAATGATAGCAGTTATAATTCCAAGTCACTGGCAAATAGCAGCTTTCTCATCTATATTCAGTCATTCACTGTTGTTTTACGGTAAACTAACAAACAAATCAATGAACAAGGGGTTGCTATGATGAAGTCATTGCCATAGCTGAGAAATAAGAGAACCTGCTCTCAAATTAGACTATTTTCCAGTAAAATGTTATGTTGCAGTAACAAAACCAACATTTGAAAACCTTTTTCTTTTAAATGCTCAATTTCCAAAGTCTAAGTTAAAAGAATGCTTATGTTTAAAGGTGCCACAAAATAACTCTTCAAAAATGCAGCTTGTAATGAAAACTATTTAAGACTGCAGAGATCTGGATTCAATTTCAGTGTTTTGGTAGTTTCCCTACCTCATTACATCCTCTTTGCATGTGTTGAAAACTTTTTCCTTTGCCACTTCATCTTCAGTTGCCTTTCTGTAAATTGAGACAAATTTTGCCTCTTTTTTTTTTTTTTTTAAAAAAAAAAAAAAAAGAATATATTTTAAGCTCTAAGAGTAGAGCGTTTTGACTTCATGTCTGTGACATTTTGCATGTCTGGTATTTTTATATTTCTGTGAAGAAAGGAAATACAACTACAGCTATCAAAAACATGTTTGAAACATTTTAGAGTAACAAAATATGTTTGTTTCTAAAACCAATGCGATAAGCTAAACATCTGCACCTGTCAGAGCAGTCATAAACCAGACATCTTAGGTGCAGTTTCACACCTGTTTATGTTTAAAGCTATCATAAAAGTATCCACAACATTCCTGCATCAGACTGTATATGATATGTGTTTCTGTTCCTTGTGATGTTCTCTGTATAAAGTTCTTCAGCTCACAATAAGTTTGAATAAGACTCTTAGGCTTATAGGGTATATTTACAGCTTGTTCCAGTTTAAAAAATCATTACTGACTTTTTTTACAACTCACCATCCTTCCTCTCCCAGCAACAATGAGAAAGTCCCCTCAAAGAGGTACAATTTTCAAAGAATAATAGTTTTGAGCGGTCAGTTTCTCATCTTCACTGAAGGAATACAAGAGAGAAAATTTGTTGAAATATTTGTCAGTCTGAAGTCATGTTTTTGATAAAACCCAAACCGTTTTGAAGAAAGTTAATATGCTTCTACTTTCTTTATGCTGTGCATGGCACTATAGCCTATTCAGCAATAAAGGTTAGAACCCACCTGGACTAAGATCAGCAATTCTTTGTTAAGTTTTCTAAGATATGTATCTTGTAGGAATGCTGTTTCTTTACCAATCTAAATGTGACTGAAATGTGTGAAAGATGAGTACGTTTGTCTAAAAGGCCTTTGAGACTTCAAAATTCTAAAATTGTCAGCTCTCAACAGCTGGTTTATAAATATTTTTTTTCTGTGGTAAAAATAACAGTTCCTAAGTCGTATGTGACTTTACTGTTGTAAAGTGACAAAGTGATAAATTCATACATGTGAAAATACATGAGAAAAATTGTTTTCAGTCAAAATAAAATTAGAAAAATTAACAAATTAGTATTGACAAATTCCAAGGAAAAGTGTCTTAGCATTGATGTCAAGTCTACCTCTAGGAAAATTCTATCATGTCTCCAACATTAATTGTGGACTTCTGAAATGCAACACCATCATATCAAAGGGAATCTCCATTATTATGTGTTTTGTGAAAGGTTTTAATTACTTTAGTCAGAAATAATGATAATAAAAGAACCTGCTCTGTTATTAGCTATTGTACTTTTGTGTAACACCACTTAAACCAATCAAAATTGTAAAAGAATGCATTACTGCCTGTGAGACAGGTGACAGGTTCTTTTCCCATTGAACTCTGACTTCAACACGTCTAGGACTTGGTCTGAGATGTGTACATCATATTAAAAATGCCATCATGTCTGACATTTCTTGGCTTCTCAGCAGGAAAAATATTTGAGTCTTCACAAAAAGTGAACTCATATATCATTCCCAGAGTACTGATGACTCTTAGTTAAGATAAAGGAACAATAATTTGGCAGAGAACTGACCAGCATGGCACATTAAAAAACCAACATACCAAATAGAGAAATAAGTTAAAATTAGGACATATGTAAAGACTGTGTATATTAGGTCAACCACAACACTAAACACTCTCTCCACAAGGTCACAGACCCTGCCAGAAGCCTGCTCCACTCAGATTTCTCACAGGGTCACAGCCTTCTTTGGGCATCCACCTGCTCTGGCATGGGGTCCTCCATGGGCTGCAGGTGGATCTCTGCTCCACCGTTAACTTCCATGGGCTGCAGGGGCACAACCTGCCTCACTGTGGTCTTCATCATGGGCTGCAGGGGAATCTCTGCTCTGGTTCCTGGAGCACCTCCTTCCCCTCCTTCTTCCCTGATCTTGGTGTCTGCAGGGTTATTTTTCTCACATATTCTCACTTCTCTCTCCTGGCTGCTGTTGCACAGCACATTTTTCCCCCACTTAAATATGTTATCACAGAGACATTGCCACTGTCACTGATGGGCTCAGCCTTGGCCAGCAGTGGGTCCGTCTTGGAGCCGACTGTCTCTGACCCTATCTGACATAGGGGAAGCTTCTGGCATCTTCTCACAGAAGCCACCCCTGTAGCCTCCCACTACCAAAACCTTGAGATGCAAACTCAATACAATTATGAAAATATATTCAAGGAAAACATTACTGTTTGTCAGAATGCTGAAAATGAGGATCACATTCAGAGACTGGAGCATTTCTTTTCCTAAGGAGTGATAGATTACTTTTTTCCACATTAATTTTGTCTCTGGAGGCAAAATCAATGCTATTTTAAACAGAAACACAATATGGGCTATTACAATTTGACTTGTTTTGGGATTCGAAGGGACTGAAGCATTGCTTTTGATTTCTGAGGCCTGGGTATTTCCTGAGGTACTAATTATGTGTATGAGTGACTGGGGCAGTTATTTTCTGAGTCTGTTATGACAATATAGCATATATGATGTTCTAAGAGCAATTAAGATGCTGAAACCATTTTGTGTGACTGGGTTATCAGAACACTAGATTAAAATATATCTGTAGCTTGACTGATTATTTTTAAGCTTTTTATTTCAAATCATACTTGAATTATCAGGAATAACTCCACAGCCAGATGATGACCAAGAAACCCTTTGTTAATGCTAACACAGGATTTCTACTTAATGTGTATTGTGTAGCTCAGTAGTTTTTGCACTGCATGACAGTACCACAGCCTTTAGAGATATGCTTCCCGACAATTGTATAGGTATGCAGGAGACCTTTTGATGAATAGTCTGAATTATACAACATTAAGCAAGAATCACTGAAATGCTCCCATCATAGACAGTTGTTTTAGCTTTTTAGTTACTTTCTCCTTGGAAACTGGATGAGGTTGAAGAGTGGGGGTAATTGAATAAGTAGTCATAGGTCCAACTTCAGGCTTTTAACATGGGTGTTCTAAATCTTCCCTGAGAACATGTGTTTCCACTGAAAACTTAAAAAAATCATGTCATAACCTTTATGCTCTGAATCAT
The DNA here is from genome assembly GCF_031877795.1 of Strix aluco. NCBI lineage: Eukaryota > Metazoa > Chordata > Aves > Strigiformes > Strigidae > Strix > Strix aluco. The sequence goes on along the minus strand of NC_133931.1, from coordinate 84,014,336 downwards.
ATTCTAAGGTGACTGCATAATGAATACCTCCTCTCCACTGAAAATAAATAGAATCATAGAATGGTTTGGTTTGGAGGGGACCTTAAAGATCATATAGTTCCAACCTCCCTGCCATGAGCAGGGACACCTTCCACTAGACCAGGTTGCTCAAAGCCCTGTCCAACTTGGTCTTGAACACTTCCAGGGAGGGGGCATTCATAACTTCTCTGGGCAACCTGTTCCAGTGTCTCACCACCCTCATAGTAAAGAATTTCTTACTTGTATCTAATTTAAATCTACCCTCTTTCACTTTAAAGCCATTACTCCTTGTCCTATCACTATATGCCCTTGTAAAAAGTCCCCCTCCATATTTCCTGTAAGCCTCCTTTAAGTACTGGAAGGCCGCTATAAGGTCTCCCCAGAGCCTTCTCTTCTCCAGGCTGAACAACCCCAACTCTCTCAGCCTGTCCTCATAAGGGAGGTGCTTCAGCCCCCTGGTCATCTTTGTGGTCTTCCTCTGGACCCGCTCGAGCAGGTCCATGTATTCGTTACATTGGGGGCCCCAGAGCTGGACACAGTACTCCAGGTGGGGTCTCACAAGAGCAGAGCAGAGGGGGAGAATCACCTCCCTCGACCTGCTGGCCGCACTTCTCTTGATGCAGCCCAGGAGACAGTTCGCTTTCTGGACTGCAAGCACAGATTACTGGGTAATGTTGAGCTTGTCGTCAACCAGCACCCCCCAAGCCCTTCTTTGTGGGGCTGCTCTTAGCCACTTTAGTCTGCCTTCTCTTTCAAATAAAAATATTAATCATTTTCTTCCTTTCATGTTCCTGTCTGTGACTAGTGTATGAAAAAGGGGGCCTATCAATTCAGAATGCAAACCTCACCCATGATAGAATTTTCAACCCATGACACTGATCTTGTATAGTAAAAATTAGGTGAATTTAGTTGTGTTATAACACATAGAGTCCCTAATTTTGTACTTTAAAGAAGATAGATTTCTAATTAATTAGCTGGTGTATATTTGATTTGCAATAGCTCAGCAGTGGGCACTTTGTTTCTCCTTTTAAGGTTAAAAAACAGATGGATTTTCAGAGGTGTTGAATGCTTGCAGCTCCTACTGAAACTGTAAGTCATTTTCATATCATGCTGGCATAGAAGCATATGTTATTAAGATCACAGAATGGATTTTGTTGTTCAGAAATAATTTCCATTGCCAAAGAGGGAAGAATTTGGAAGAGGGAAATGAAACTGTTATTGCTTTGTGGCTTATTGCATGGTATCTCTTCCTAGTACAATAGCAGTTCATAAAGAATGAGTTGAAGAATTGTAGAGAGACGGTTTGTTTTTCTAGCTTTCCTGAGCTTTATAATTTATACAAATATATTTATCTTTTCTATGATAAAACATAAAAATGGAGTGAAATGTACCTCATAAGAATATTATTTTCTCATTCTGCCCCCAACAGGAGGGACTCTACCTCACTCCGAAAAGCTGCCAGTCCAAATTGTCCTCAGAAACTTGCATTGTTAAAAATTCAGATACCTTCCTGAATATTTCTTCAGGAGAACTAACCACTTCACAAACATACCTGTCTGACTTGAAAACAAAGGTGCGCCCTTGATCTATTTTCTATAACAATGCCAAAATCTAGGAGTCTGCAATTCAGCACATGTGACCTATGTGGGCAGTAGGTGTACAGCTAACAGAAAGACCTGAGCTTTACTGTATGCCCTGCTGCCAACATCTTCTCTGTGCCTGCTGTTCCTTCGTCCACCTCACTCTCTTCACTCTGTGTAAAAGGTACTTAGGCAACCATCTGGAAGTGTATTCCCCCATTGGTTCCCCTGAACTTAAATGATGAGGACAGCCACTCTCAAAGGTAAAATTTCTCCAACTTTTTTATCCTATAATCAACGGCTTTGTTGCACTTTCTTTCCTATCTGCAAGACAGTGAGATAGCCTTGTGAAAACAGATATATATATAAGACTGCAAAGTACCCAGATCCTATGGGGGATGTAATTGTCCACATGGTGTCAAAGAAAACACCAACTAGGGGAAGCCTCAGAACAGCACTTACAAAGATCAGAAACTGCAATAGAGGACACTGCTTCCACAGTAGGTTTCCAGCCTCCTCTCTTATTAGAACGAATTCTGAGAGCCAAGCAAGTTTGTCTTATTTGTTGTCATTAGGAACATTATCATAATTATTCCTTACTTATTAATTCCTTCTTTCTTTTACACTTTCCTTTTATTTCTCCACATAGTTTCCTTTCAAAATGTTTTCTGTTTGGTATTCACATTTCCTTTCCTTTCCTTTCCTTTCCTTTCCTTTCCTTTCCTTTCCTTTCCTTTCCTTTCCTTTCCTTTCCTTTCCTTTCCTTTCCTTTCCTTTCCTTTCCTTTCCTTTCCTTTCCTTTCCTTTCCTTTCCTTTCCTTTCCTTTCCTTTCCTTTCCTTTCCTCTTCCTTTCCTTTCCTTTCCTTTCCTTTCCTTTCCTTTCCTTTCCTTTCCTTTCCTTTCCTTTTCCTCTCCTCTCCTCTCCTCTCCTCTCCTCTCCTCTCCTCTCCTCTCCTCTCCTCTCCTCTCCTCTCCTCTCCTCTCCTCTCCTCTCCTCTCCTCTCCTCTCCTCTCCTCTCCTCTCCTCTCCTCTCCTCTCCTCTCCTCTCCTCTCCTCTCCTCTCCTCTCCTCTCCTCTCCTCTCCTCTCCTCTCCTCTCCTCTCCTTTCCTCTCCTTTCCTTTCCTTTCCTCTCCTTTCCTTTCCTTTCCTCGCCTCGCCTTGCCTCGCCTTGCCTCGCCTTGCCTCGCCTTGCCTTGCCTTGCCTTGCCTTGCCTTGCCTTGCCTTGCCTTGCCTTGCCTTGCCTTGCCTTGCCTTGCCTTGCCTTGCCTGCCTTGCCTTGCCTTGCCTTGCCTTGCCTTGCCTTGCCTTGCCTTGCCTTGCCTTGCCTTGCCTTGCCTTTCTTACATTATGCCAGCTTTTATTTTTTTATCAATTTCATATTAATTTCAATGGAAATAAACACAGTAGAAATAAATTCTATGGGACAATCACCACCATTTCTACTTGTGTAAAAAGCTTAGCAATTATTATGTTTTATGTAACTTAGTAAGATTGATTTACTGAGAGGGAAGGTGAAGGGTAGGGTGAATTGTATTACGGAAGCAATGGCAATCTTCCTTGGCCCACTATTACTGCATTGCATGACAAAAGTAAAATGATACAGTATCACAAGTCTTATTTCTCTCATTCCCTCTACTTTCTGCACCCACTGAAAATTGAGCTGACGTTGCATATAAATAGTTTGGTGAATTGTTATAACCTATTTTTGCCACCAGGACTACCTTCAGATATGGATTTATATTCAATGTATCATCAAAGCTTCTGTAAATATGACTTCCTCCTCTGCTCCAAAAACTTTCATGGAAGAATAAAGATACATCATAATGATATTTAGCTGAGGAATTGTGGATGAGCAAAAGAGTTCTTAAGATACCCACTATCAGTTATCAAGCTTACATCAAAAGAGCAAAACAGAATCTGAGTATTGGAAAATATTAATTCCAACTGTAATTAACAACACTGATCCATGCTCAGCTGTAAGAGATCATGAGATTCCTGTTCTTCAAGGCTGATCCAATATTAACCTCTTCCTCCGAGACAAAATTTCTTAACATTATTGTTGGTGTCATTTAAAGGAGATGAACTTATGGAACCTTAAGCCAATATTTTGAAATATTCAGACAAATCTGGCAAAGTAAATAGGCATTTTTCTATTTGCCTCAGTGATGCAGAACTTGGACCCTGATTTTCTGATAAGAATATCTCCAGGTGCAAGAGAAATCCTGAGAATTTCATAGGCTTATAACTGACTTTATGAGACTAATATAATACACTGAACAGTTGTTTTAATATACTAGATTCTGCATTATCCTAATCTGTATTGCTTTCTTAATGTTGAATATAATGTACACCTATATTTAAATGTGCTAAATAGCATCATATAGTGTTAAGAATAACTTGAAAGTGTGTATCATTGCTGGAATTAAGCCATCTCAGTAATAATCCCCTGTTGTTTTAACACTCCGCATGATCACATATTGTTTCTATTTCTGACTTATTTTTCATAGTCATCCTTCAACATCTTTAAAAAATAGATGGTATGCTATCTTTTTGGGAGCTGCTGTTACAATTACTTACAATTAAAACTCTGTAAATATTCTCCTGTATAACTTCCCCAACAGCTAGCAAAGTCTAACTCTCCATAAGAGTTCAGCTATATGAACCACACTGCATTATAGGGCACCCATTGTTACAGACCAAAAATCAGCCCTTTTCATACTTGCTCTCATCTTCCAGCCAATATAATTTAAGCAGTATGCAGTATATCTTAGTGACAAGAACTGATGCATAGTTTGTCCCCTTAATTTTGAAACAGTAAATAGAAAAAGATGTTATAGTGTAATTTACAGAGACTTCCACAACTTCAGTAAACCTGGTAGAGAGATGTATAAGGAAGTACTGTATTTAGTCACCTTGGCCTCCAAGAAGACAGAAAGGCAGAACCACCAGGCTGAATAAATACTTCTCTTTATTGTTGTTCTCTGATGTCTTCTCAGGCTTGAGGAACTTTGCAAATACAATGCAACAAATGTCTCTCCTATAGTCTATCTAGGTTGCTCATGAGAAAATGAGGTTATCTTTCTATTTCTAGAAGTCTGTGAGATGCTTCTTCTCTTGAGACAGGACATTGCTAAGTATCTTTTGTTATCTGTCTGTTTCATGATTGAGGGTGATGAATGATATGTGGTCTTCATAAAATGTCCTTTAAAAAGCTGAATGATGGATATTTTTCTTGGTTTTATGTGGCAAGGTTTTGGTAGTGAGAGGGCTGCAGCAGTGGCTTCTGTGAGGAGAGCTGCCCCCATGTAGAACAGAGGCTGTTCCAACTGGCTCCAAAACGGACCTGCTGCTGGCCAAAGCTAAGTCCATCAGCAAAGCTGATGAGACCTTTATAATAACATATTCAAGAAAGGGTAAACAACTCTGTGCAGCAGTTGTGAGAGAGACAACTGAGAAAATTGTGAGAGAAACAGCCCTGCAGACACCAACATCAGTGAAGGAGGAGGGGGAGGAGGTGCTCCATGTGCCAGAACAGAGATTCCCATGCAGCACATGGAGGAGACCATGGTGGGGCAGGCTGTGCCCCTGCAGCCCATGGAGGACCACAATGGAGCAGATATCCACACTACAGCAGGTGAATGTACCCTGAAGGAAGCTGTAGTCCATGAAAAGCCCATGCCAGAGCAGGCTCCTTGGCAGGAACTGCAACCCATGGAAAAGAACCCATGCTGGAGCAAGCTCCTGTCAGGAGCTGCAGCCCATAGGAAGGACCTACATTGGAGCAGTTCATGAAGGACTGTATCATGTGGGAGGGATGCTGGAGTGGATGGAAAATGTGAAGAGGAAGGAGCAGCAGAGATGAAATGTTATGAACTGACCATAACCTCTCCTTCTCTCCCCTGTTGTTCTGCTTAGGGAGCGGAGGAGGTTGAAGAGTCAGGAGTGATGTTGAGCCTGGGCAGGAAAGGAGAGTGAGTGGAAGGCATTTTTAGCCTTCTCCATTTTTAATTTGCAGTATATTAAAATACTTTTCTCCAAGTCGAGTCTGTTTAGCCCATGACAGAAACTGGTGAGTGATCTCCCTGTCCTTCTCTCAATCCACAAGCTTTTTGTCTTATTTTCTCTCCCTGTCCTGCTCAGGAGTGGGAGTGAGAGAGTAGCTTGGTGGACGCCTGGCAGCCAGCAGGTTAACCCACCACAATATTCCATAATCTTCCAAAGCAGCCCAGTTTAAGATTATGAAGGAGCCTGGCTGTGCCATTTTAATTCACACTCCATGTGTAGTTAGGATTATGCCTCATTGCTTCATTTAGTGAATTAATTATATATTTCTTTCATCTTCCTTATTCACTGTGCAGTCCTGATTGTTTGTTTAACATCACCCAAATACAACATAATTTATCTCTTCCTTAGCAGTCTTAATATACTGTAACTCAAATAAGAGAGTGAATCACAAACATTATTGATGATGATTATCAGACTGGGTGGCTGAATTATCCCCATTTTGTCAAGAAAACAGCATGCCCAAAGGATGTTAGCTTCTCTAAGTATTATTTGAGTGTTCAGATTCAAAATCTTGGCTTGATTTTTCAGAAGACTGATTTTTCTACATTGTTCCAATTACAAGTCAATTTGCTTGTCCATCAGTATTGACTGTCCCTGTGAAACTAACTTTGGGTATTACAACATGTGCATGCAGAAACCGAGAACAAACAATTAAAGGCCACCTGTGATAGCTCTTATTTAAAATATTTTCCCAGCAGGAGATGTCATTTTCACTTATTTTAAAAGAGCCAGTCACAGTGATTCAATCTAATTGGTTCATCCATCTAATATCTTTGACGTGGACAATACTGCTTTCTTTTACAGAGTATGATATCCTTATCATAGTCTGACAGTTACAGAATATTCCAACACTGAAGAAATATACATCTAACCACAAGTCATAAGTAAATTTCAAAAAATTTTAATTCTTTTTGCAAGGCTTATCACTTCTGAAGGAAAATAGAACTGGAATGCAGTAATATATTTAGTTCCAGGGTCCATTACTATTATTATTATTGCCTGTGTATTTGTCTGCATAATTAGTAGAAATGTGTATCTGCCTCAGACACCTTCAGAATTATTTTGGAGACAGCTGCTATACTTGCTTTAATTTAACAGATATTATTTACATTGGAACACAGTGTCAAAATTGCTTTTTTTCCAAAATTCTCCATCTTATAAGTAATTTCAGACACATACAATATTTTTGGTATTCATTTCTGGCAATCATTACAACATTTAGCTAATTTTATTCTTCATGCCTGAATCCATGCCAAATTGCTTATTAGACTGCAAACACTAAAGTTTCTTGTGTGAATGTGTCAGTGTTGATACTGTGTCAGATCCCATCATTCACTCTTGCTCCAGGATGTGGGCAAATCCCTATGCCTTTTATTTACCTAAGACAATGTTTCTGATGTTGAGAAATTTTTGCAAAATTTTTATCATTCTGCAACTCAAATTTTACTGACAGGAATTGTGTCTTTTGGTGCTTATGAATCTATTTCCAAAAGCTCTTTAATTGCCTTATTGATTCTCCTGAGTATACCTTGAATTTCACTCATTTGACTCAAGTATCAGCAAGAAAAAAATAGGATACAGACCAAGGTTTTTGTTTAATCTTCTTGGAACCACGCTGTTAAATTAATTTTATTGATGTATAGACTGCATTTTACAAATTAAGACTAAAATGTTTACAGATGGCTTTCTTTTTTCCATCTGGCATGCCTGCTTTCAAGAAGATGTTCAGAAAATGATGGGATTTCAAGAGTAAATTCTAATTATCACAAACCTCTCTATCAATATGAAAAAGAACTCTGAACAGCATGGAAGTAATAAACCATTAACCTAACAGTCCAAACAAGTCCTGTGCAAATCAGATTTCTTGTTTTTTTGGATAACCTAGGATATCTTCTCTGTCTGAAAGTTTGCTAGTACTAGTTGGGATGGTCCTGGAACTGTTTTCTTTGAGTTAGATTTTCACAAGGACTCCACATTGCCATCATTTTCCTTGTACTACACCAATGTCACTAAATTCATTGGGAGATCTGGGCACCAAGACTTTTATTTCTTTCTTTCTTCCTTCCTTTCTTTCTTCCTTCTTTCTTCCTTCCTGTCTCCTTCTCTCTCTTCTGTTTCTTTCATTATACAGTCTTATGTTTTGAACATATGTGATAAAACGGTGTTCCACAGCATCTATCATTTAGCAACATCAGAGGAGTTAAATACAATACCAAGAAAATCATGCTATAGTTACAAAATAGCTAACATTAAAAGGTAAAATACGTTTAGATTTATGTTGTGTTTTAGTGAACATTTCAGCCTAAAGCCAGAAATCAGTGCTTCTGTCAGCATACATGGCAAAGACAAGTGTGTGCTCCTTTAATTTATAATGACCAACTATTTTCACACAGCAGCACAGGAGTTGAGTGCAGAGACAGAAGTGAAGATAAATATACACAGAGGATCCCAAACTGAGCAATGCTTTCATAAGTCATAAAAGCAATTTTAAAATCAATTTGGCATTTGATCAAATTCCACTTAGGTTTTAGAAGATGGAATTGAAATGTTGAGACCACTTGGTGAGTTAAAATCCTGGTAACACATCTCCAAAGTTTGAATCTTATATTACTATTTTTCTCAGAACATACAGAAATAAGTCATATGGCTCTGACATACAGGCTGTGTACCACAGCGTTTTGGCTGAGTTTGCCAAATAATTTGTGACGATTGCCTTTCTGAATTTCTCTGGTGGTTTTTTTTGTTTGTTTTTTGTTATCTTGTGTATTAATTGATTGATTACAGCTTCAGTTATTTAGATGTGGATTTCATCCTGAAACCTCAGAACTAATGAGAAATGAGTGAATACACACCATTACTGCCATAGGAGCTTCCCTAGTAAGAGAAGTGTGTAAACTGAATGCCAGCTGTGCATGCTTGTAGCGACCAAAATAAAGAGTCAGAGTTCTTTTCTCTTTCTGCAGGTCAGGGGAGTTTATTCTTACAATAGTACATACTTATGCTCTGGTTAAAGCTCTCACTTCATAATTAGCAAATCAGCAATTAGACATCTATCAACCTTTTCTCCTATCAGCATAAGACCACATGCTGTGCAGACCAATCAACTTCTTGCTCATGCTCTGTTGACACGGTGGTAAATTCTCACAGTTCAGTACTTTTCCACAGTTCAGTGTTGCAGCTGTCTGTTGTTTTTCCCTGACACCTTGGCACAACTTGACAGTTTCTTATCATTCTCGCAAGGCCTGTTTCTCATCAAAACCTTGCTGCTTCTCAGGGGCTGCAAGGACCTGACAGGCTGATGCTGACTTGCCTCTCTCCCACAGGTGCTGGTCCTGGTTTTGGCTGTTTAGATTCCCCATATCCTATCCTTGCTTAAGTGCCACATGTAATGAGGTATATCAAAACTCATTCTGCATGTTGTCCATCCTTTATATAAGAGGAGGAGTCACCGTTCGTGACTCCATTAATAATGGCTACCCCACTAGTATCCACTAGAGGTGTAACCTCTGTGGTACATTGATGTTTTACTGTACATTTCCCTGTGTAGTTTCCATGTACATAGGGCAAAGACGACCTTGGACCCAGATGGTATTTAGCACTGTGCAGTTCAGGGGGAGCTGAGGCTCCATTTAGGAGTAAAAGCATAGTGAAGATGTTGAGCAAAATACACACAGAGCCACAGCAGAGCAGAATAAGACTCTGTCAGGAGGCATGAATAAATGTAGAGTTCTTTAAAGCTGATTCCCTACAGTTCAGAGTCCCTAGTTGGTAGAGTTTGGAGGCTAGAGTCCTATTACACATATCTCCAAACTTACACTTTAAATCAAAGTAACCAGTTCAGATCCAATCTCTTACAGGCATTTATTCTGGACTCTTCAGGTTATAGAGTTATACCGTAAAGGAGACCATAGGAGAATTTCAGTATAATTTAAAGAGAAACCTCCTTCTCTGTCCCTCTTTCCACATGGAAATGTAGTTTGGTTTAAACAATTTTCTTGCGTAGGTGCAAAAATTTGCTCAGCCTAAGAGAAAATATAGATTTATTTTCAATAAAACTATGTTGAATTTCACTCCTGTTGATTTGGTCCCTATTGCATGCATGTATAAATATTTCAAAACAACAAAGTAGGAAGCTGACGAGCATGAATATTGCTGAAAGTTACTGCACTGCAATATTTTTCCTCTATTCAATTAATAACGTATTTCTTTAACATCATTGAGAAAAATAATTTTTTCATCCATATGTTCAGTATTAACAAAATTCCATTCTAGAACTGAACTTTATTCTTTATATTTGGCATACTGGAAAGAGAAAATATGCATATACACATTAATGTGTTCTCAATTAATAAAATTAAGATATTTACATTAGATAAGTGTTTCAATGAACAATGTTAAAATTATTAGAATAATACAATTAATAGCTAAATCAAGATATTCCAAAACTAATACAATATAACTATCCTTAACACTGCTCATTTTGTGCATTTACTGTAATAGTATGTGAATAAGTTCATATGCCATGGAAAAGAACAAATCTGTCAGTAGACTTCCAAGACAATAATTCGTTATTATCCAATGCCTGTATCATTACAGCAGTATGACAAAATGTAAAATCAGTTGATAAGTTTCCAGTTGACAAATATGTAAAATATCCCTACTCATCTGGCTTTCTTATTATTACTGTGCCCAGAGGCAAAAGAGCACTTTTACAAAAAAAAAAAAAAAAAAAGTCTGAATGCATAGTTCATCATATGTTAAATACTTCAGGAAATATCTTCTAGTTCCTAAGGTTGTTTCTCTGTTTATAAAAACAATATGCCAAGGAGTATTCTGTGACCATGACACCAGGTGGCACATCAAAGTTTGTGTCCATATGCCTACAGTTCTTATTTTTTCTTTTAAATGGGGTAGCTACACCTAAAACTGACCTTTGGAAACATGCTATTCCTGGCACACACTGTAACCTGACCTGTGTCTGCTCCCACCCATGTTTTATATATTATATGGATACGATCTATGTGATATTATATAGAAGATATCTGAAATACTAATAAAGATATAAATAAATAAATAATCAATAAATCTTTATTCCACAGATTTTCATTAACAAATGACATACAAAATAACACTTCTGGATTCTAAATTGAAAAAAAAATCACTTTTGATTTGCCTGATGACAGAGAATTGATCTTCAAAATGCTGGAGAAAAGGATAGGTTCAAATTAAGTGCATGTAGCTTTCCATCAAAAATATATTGCTATTGACCTGATGAACCCAATCTGTCTCCAACTGCTGGACCCATAGAAGATGATGGTGGGGTATACACATCCTTGTGGGGTGCACAAATTGCATTCATTCTTCTCTCTAGCACAAGAGGAAAACAATGACTTCATCTCTCACTGCAGCAACTGCAGCTCTGCTCACTGACTAATGTTTATAATCTCAGAATTCTATTTATATTTGAAATTACTTTTCCTCTTGCCAAGTTTGGTTGAATCTGGACAATAAATTAAACAAAGAGTAGGTAGCAGGGATAGGGTGATGGATAGATGGATGCAAAACCATGTAAATGTATAAGGTTCATTTGCTCAGAAAACCAGAGTAAAATAATATCTGCAGATATTTGTTTAAGGGGCATACTAGCCAATAGTTTTAGTAGCATTAGTTCATGTTAAGAGAGTACTGTGTCTGCAGAATGAACTACTTGACAAAGGCCATTAAATTTCTTTCTGTGAGATGTTATTCTGAACTATTATCACCCAGGGGACACATGAAACAGGTACAAAAAAATGAGAAAAAGCCCAGTGGTGGAAAAAACAAGGCATGTGGGAAGAGCACAAAGGCTCCCACCTGAACTTACACTGAATTTACTAAAGCCTGTTTTGGAATAGTAGAATAACAATATTAAATGTTCAAAGCTTCAATTTTCAGAGAGAAATCACTAGCAGTTCCTACTAATGTCAGATAAAATTGTGCAGGGAAATCAGGCTCTATGAACATCCTTTACTCTTTATATTTGTCAGAATGACAAATTCTCATTTGCAAATAAATTTTATGCAAATAGATCCCAAGATCTTTTTCAAACTTTACCAGCTAGTCTACATGTACAACATATATAATAATTCTCACAATCTGACACTTTCAAGGATGTGTACAGATATTAAATCAAGACATTCATTTGAGACTGGAAAATATTTTTGTGTCATCTTAATAGGGTGAAGGATATTAGACAGGTTGGCTGAAGCTCAGCACTATCATTTACTTATTAGTACTTAAATTTAACTCATTGAACAAATGACTTTTAAAAGGAGACAGACCTGTCTTTCTGTTTCAGTCAGAGATTGGACAATTAGGATAAAGTATCTTCTTTAAAAGCCTAGCTTCATGCATGCTAGGCTGAAAACTCTATTTGGTGTGGCTTGTCCAGGGACACAGACAAGATCTGAGCAGTACATCTGTGGTTAGCAGTCTCCCACTGCATAGTTACAAAATTATAGTGAAGACCACTGTATGTCTAGCTCCTGATGGCATACAATTATTGTTGATAACACTGTCACACTTCCAGAGCAAGAAGTAGAGAACAATATACCCAAATGAGGTTGAGGGATGACAGAAAGAAACTATGTAAATTAGCCTTGGACCAGGACACCAGGGTTCACATTTATACTGTCAGAGTAACTATCACTAGTCAGATAAGACAATAATTTTACGTCTTGTCTTAGCTTCAAACACCTGGCATGGGTACTACTTCATTAGCAGCTCAGTGGGAATGCTGCTATCTGCTGAGTTTCTACTTGAGTGTTCCCTAAAGGGCTCTCATCTGAGCACTGAGTCAGCCTGATGCTATCTATCTTTTGAGATTTGAACTCACAGCTTGAAGTGACAAAAGTACAAGCTTAATAGTCATGGTTAGGATGTTCTTTCCATTTTAAGTGCTTAATTTATGCTGCTTATAACTTTCCAAGCCATTAACTCCTGGAAAGAAATTTCTTAGACTTCTGCTCAATCCAGAGGTGAAGTGCTTAAAAAGTTTGATAAAAATCCATTTGGTTGTTACTGAGGTATCTGAACATAAGGCTAAAGGGGAGTGAGGAAATGCTTCCTATTACACAGGCTATGTATTCCAGATACTTTCTTTGTTTCTGGAAATTATCAGTGTAATTAATTTTCACGCTGACACAGTTCAAGCTGGCAAAGCTGTCATTTCTCTATCAGGTAATATTCACTCCATATAGAATTTGGCTTATCATAAGAATGACACTTTTTGTTGTCTCATATTCCCTTTATTTATAGGGCTCAGTGAAAAGAACAAAGAACATCAACTTTGCTAGAGGAGATGAAAATTGTCTTAGAAACCACAAAGGTACTCTGAAAATAAGAAGACTGGGAAGAGATTTTAGTCCTTCGTTTAGAGAAATGGTAAAATTTATTTTGAACTAAATTTTGGCATTTTCTTGCATTCTATCATCAGGAGAACGTGAACCCAACACATTATGGAGTCTCAGACTGAATCTCCAAAATTCCAGGATTTTCCTTAAACTGTTCTGAAATCAAAAAGAATGTGCAAAATCTTATTTTTACTTCAAAATTTCTGAAAGCAGGCTATTCTAAAACTGGATGCAGCAGACCAAAAGGTTTGAAAAAATGAATTGTAGTCACTTATTCAGGTAGCCTGGGAAACTTCATATGCACTACTTCTCTATCTGTTTCTCTCTCCCATATAATTCACTGTATACTCTGCACTCCATCCTGCCCCTGGTTTTCTTCATCTCTGTGTTCTGCATATGGCTCTGATGCTCCATTCAGATGTGTTTTTCTATTCATCTTACTGTATTGTAAACTGACAGTTGTTTTGCTTGTGGGCATGGTGATGGTACTTTTAACACATCCGGGAAGTCATGGCACTTCTGTTATTAACAGCTGCACTTCCACGTGAAAATATTTGAAATAACAGTTAATCCCGTTAGCTTCAATCCCATCAATATTAATAGAATGTGAAAACCATTTTAAACAAAGAAAAATTCTCACACACCTAGGCTTTAACCATGTTTCCATGTACCAGACACCTAAAACTCATTAGAAATGCAATATAAAATCATTATATTTTACAACACTGCAGGTTTATTCCTGGATCTGAACAATTAAATTGCTTAAAAGCTACTGTAGTTTAGGCTTTTGTTCAGTGCAAAACAAAGACACTTCTGTTTGGTTTCCAACTATTTCTTGCACTGACAATACAAGACCATGGACTTTAAAACCCAATCACTTATAAGGTACATATTAATGGGACCTTCTGGCGTGTTGGTGTCTGTATCTCTTGAAAGGAAGCAGTTATATACAGAAAAATGTACATAGAAGAATCACAGCATCCTACCTCTTAGGAAGGTACTTCGAAAGGTACAGGCTGCATTTAAAAGTGTTCTGGGAAGGAGAAGCTCACAATTTTATCACAGATGGATACGTCAGAGAGTCTTTGTCAGGCTACCATGTTCCAGAGTAGCAGGCAGAAGGGAAGAAAAGGTGAGAGGAGTCAAAGAGGTAACTTCTACTAACTTCTGGGAGGGAGAATAATACAAAAGAAAATTGGATACCTAGAGGAATATGAATTTCCTTCTTGGATCATGTGTGCACACCCCATTCCTCCATTATGACTAGGCTTCTTGATGTACAATGGAGGGAGAAAATAAGTGTGATATCCTCACCCCACCTCACGCATGAGGGAAAATTTTCATCTGAACTATATCAAGATTTATGTATGGAACAGCTTTCCCCAAGATTTAAAAATTAGGAAACAGATCCCACAAACCTGTTGACTGCAAAATCAGAAAATGCTTTCACATTGTGAGGTTTCAAACCTACTTATACAGGATTACTATGACTTAGTTTCTTTTTCTGCTGCATAAAGAAAAGAGAAAATTATACGTACTATGACTCGTAATCCTTCTGCAAATTGAGCAGCAGACAGAATGAAGATTTCAAGGATTTTTTCTGAACTACAGAATTTTTTAACCCTTTTATATTAGAACCAGTTGAGATACATCCTCAATCATGACTAGTGAACAGACTGACAAACAATGTTTACACTTGCCTTGTTATCCAGTGTCTTTTTAATGCAAATTTGCGTGGTTAGGTGAAGAAGTGAAACAGATCCTCCCTTCCCATACTCACTTGTAATTTAGCATGGCAATCCCTTCTTGGCTCTTGGTTGAGTCTATTCATAACTCTTTGCTGCAATACAAGTAAGTCTTGGATAGAAAACTAATAATTCATTCAAAACTGAACTCTGTGTGTTATTTCCAGTTGTCTACTGTAGCTACCATATATGCAGGTATACATTTACATCTCTTAACAGGCAGCAAGTTTCATATTTTGGAAATGCGGCTGGCCCAGAGAGTTTGCTTAGCCAGACTTTAAGTATCTATATTCAAACAGTCCTGTGGTTTTGGTTTGATTTTATTGTTCCATTGCCACTAGCTGCTTCACTGACAAACCAAACTAAGAAACTAGTTTTCTTTCTGTTCAGGGCCAGCACTTAGCATGCTTTTTGTCAGGAGGCATGTAGCCTGTTCCCCCTGTTCATCCTTATCAATATGAATAGTTTCTGTTTTCATTTTTCTCATCTTGCCTCTCTGCAACATCTGGGAAAAAGTATGTTTGGAGAATTTTCTTTGAAGAATATTCTTTCCTATTTTTAAAATCATATTTATGATTTATTTTCTATTCTTTCTAATGCTTCTGAAAAATTGCATTTTATACAAGACATTTGTGAAACGTTTTATTCAACAAGAAAAAAAAGTCACTATTCTGGTCTTTCACAAATCTTTATTTGCACCTATAAAAAGGTGATTGAATGTTATCCTGTTACCACTGATGCACATGATCTTCCCCATGTGTCTTTAATACTCAAGGAAAAAAGCAGACATAATAATTTACTATTTTCTTAAGTTCTTGCTTATGTTAATTTGAATTACTTCTATAAAAAAGTCAGACAATGAATCAACTAGCCCCAACATAACTTTTGCTTCTGTGATTAAAACTGAAAAAGGAATGTATAAGTTGTCAATAAAGCTTTACAATATGTTTTAGTCCATTCATTCTTGGGAAGGAGTAAAAAGTTCTTTATAAATGGTGAAGAGTGAAGCTGTTCAGAACACATGGCCATTGGCAAATTACAGTTTTCCATTTCTATAAAATGCCCTAAAATGTTGTACTCAGTCTAACAATGATATGTTCAGAATCAACATGCTGTGAAATGTGGGCTGCAAGCTTCAGGCTCTTTCTGCTGAAGGGAGGATATTACCATAAATATCATGATAGGGCCATAGATACATAATGTTTAGAACTTGATTGTAAATTCCACAGCAATTTGAATGAGACACTGCATTTAAAACTTTTCTTTAAAATATCCATTCTCATTTAATATCATTATTCTTATTTTATATGGTAGGATGTCCTATGTGTGGCCTGAAGACTAGATATATCCTTCTAAAAGAATGCAGTTAGAAGTTGGTAATCCCTGATGTCCCTTGCCTCATGATCCTCCAGATGGGGTTGCAAGCTGAACAAACTATTCTGGTAGATCACAACCCATGGCCTGATCCTCTCTTCCTGAAATCTTGCAATTCCCACTCAGCATGTAACAGAAAATACAGTTATCACATGAGTGAGTGCTGCCACCATACTATATTGTGGGAGAACATAAGTCATTTCAGTCCCTTGCCTTGCCTTTATTTCCCTTTTTTATCTTTCTAACAGCCTCCCTGGACATACATAAGGGATCACCCTTTTTTTACTAGACAGTGAACTCAACAGGATCTTACAGTTACAAAGGTGCTTAACAGTGAGTAGATAGAGCAAGTCTGTGTTTTTGAAGAGAATTAGGATGTCCTGTGCCCACAGGATCTGTATGATTAGCTGTACTAAATTAGATTATCCTGATCTTATACAGGTGGCTCTTAGAGTAAGTAGTGATTATGGTGGTGTAAGGATTGAGTAGAAAATTAATTTTAGTTATGTTTCCAATTCTTACCTCAGTTGCTATTTCTCTTTGTTGGAATGTTGTTCAGCACTGTTTGTTGGAGAAAGAATTGAAGAAATAAGCCCAAAATGAATATTTTAGAATCTGGAAGACATTCATGGTGAATAGTCACAGTGAGAAACTTTTCTGGGCTAACTGCTGATTTTGAAATGTTCTTGACTGTTAAATGCCCTATTTCTGAGATTTAGGGAGAAGAGTTAAGGTTTTTGTGGTAGGTAACATTTAGGGAAGAGTTAAGTTACCTTCTCAAGGCACACTCCTGGTGTTTGGGAAATGCAATCATTACTTTTTTTTCTTGAGGCAAATATTTTTATCTTTGAATTGTGGTACATATCATGTAATAGATTTAGCTTTTTGAAGGTGACAGGACACAGTTGCAAAACTGAAAGGCGTTAAAATATAATAGTATTGAAAGTGGGAGAAGAAAAAGGGTTTTTTGAATAGTGTCAAACTCTTCTAAAAATGGTTTGCACTTCATCAAAGTTTTTGTTTCCTCTTGACACTTTTTAAGGTATCATTTCTTTCTGTTAATTGCCAGTGAAAAGCACGCTGGCAGTGTGAAGCTTTGGAAATTGTGGAGCATCTCTCTTTGTGTATTAATTGCTGCTTACAGATACTATCATATATACTGTACATAGGGGTTTTTTTTGTGCGTGCCACAGGAAAATTTCAATATGGCATTAAAATTTGACTTGCTCTTTTTTCTTTTTTTTTTTTTTTTTTTTTAACAAAACTACAAATTTCTCTCTTGCTTTGCTTACAGAGATGCATAGGAGTCTCCAATGTGTAATCAATGTAAGACCAGAACTCTTACAAACACAGAACTCTTGGGCATCTGTAGTAATGATAATAGTCATAAAGTTTATACTTGTGTCTAAAAGGTGTTTATATATGCTGTTCAAAGTAGGTAAAAAAGTCTCTGTACAATTTGCTTTGGTTTATGCAAAAGTGTTTTTGAAATATAGTTACCAAAAGGTTAGTGAAAAATTAGTTAAATGAGATAATTTCATTTTCTCCCTTGGTCTTTCTATGCTATTAATAAATGGTGACACAAAATGGAGCTAAAACTCTAATAGAAAACTTAAGAAATAACAGGCTAATATTAAATAAAATAATGGTCCTCAGCCACTAGGAATAATCTAAATATTATCTCCTGTTTTAAGGCCAGATTCCAACACAATTTAAGTTTCAATTACTTTTTCAGCTGTTCTCTTAAAAAAAATTGTTTCATCTTCTTCAGTAGTTTTGCTGCACCATTGGCATATATATTATCGCTTACTGATATTGCTGGTGGGAATTTTGTCTTGTTAAGAAAGTGGATAGAGCTTACGTGATGCAATATTCTCTGGGAGGTTTTTGCTGGTTATTTAGTGGGTTACACACATTCCTGGCCACTTCCAATGGTCTTGAACAAATCTGTTTCTCTACCTTCCAGTTTCTCTTGTAAACCTATATTCTGTATTTTAGAGGCTGGTTGGCATTCCTGTCATCAGATCCTGGAAATTACTTTTCTAGAAATGTTGAAAAGGCTCTCTTCTGCTATGTAGCAATTATAACTGTTTTGACCACATAAAAGTTGAAATAACATTCTGCCAAACTGGATTATAGCTATTTTTTTTCATTCACTTGACAATTAATATTTCTTTGTGGAAATGCTATGCAAAATGCTGGGCAATGAAGAGTAAATCCCACTAGATTTCACCTAATTCAAATTAATTTTGGGAGGGGTGTGTTAGCTAGAACATGAGCAAGTTCTAACCAAGTTTGTTCTAAGATTGGACTGTTCTTGAAGTAGATTGACTAGAAATTATCTGCTTTTATTGACAGCTGAATTCCTAAAAGTTGAAAAATACAGACAGCATCCATCTAGCATTTATCTAAAAACCATCTTTCCTATAGAACCTGCTTAGACTGATTGGTGGAGTGAGCTGAAATTATATAATTTAGAGCACGCTGAAAAACTCTGTATTTTTGGTTAAGAAAAAAAACAGGACTTAAATTGTAGCAGACTCTCTGTTGCACCGAAACGCCAAGTTGGGAAAGAACATTAGAAATTATTTTCCTTCTGAAGGATATCATCTCTCTCAGTCACAGTGCCAGTTTTCAGGAGATGGATTTAAGGCAAACAGTTTTATGAACATTCCTTTCCCTTCCTTTTCTCTTGCATCTTACTGTCATCCAAGTCCTGTAGTGGAAGATCAACTTACTCTATTCCACTAGATTACAAATTTTCCTATGTAGAAGATGCATCTTCAGTAGTAAAATAACTTTTTAAATTGAATATGAGGTTCCTATTTGCCACATTAATAGATGCCTTTCTAAAGTAATTAAATAAACAAATACAAATTAGTGGTATGCATGAATATTTAATAGGCACAAAGTTATGTTTCATTTCAACCTAAAGCTAATTAAATGGCTTGCTGTCAGTGTTCTTAGGATGACATAACTCTGGAGGAAAAATTATATTAATCATTCAGCAGTTACTTCTGTTATGAACTAATTCATTTTGTTTTCTCTTTGTGTAAGTGGTAAAAGCATCTAGAAACTGCAGTATTTACTAAAAATATTCAGAATTCAAATCTCCTAAGATGGTCTTGTAGATAGAGAAACTTTGTTCTCTTTTTAATAAAAATAAAACTTTTAGTTAGACAAAGGTAAAATAAATAATTCACACAAAAGAAAAGATTAATCAAAATCTGTGGTACCAGCTGAAAAATAAATCTGTGCAACTTTGTATGGGTGTTTTGAGCCACCTGTAATAACCTCTTTATATGTGGGTAGAGCATGACTAATCAGTTTCTGGGATTTCAATTTTGGTTTAGGATTTAGTTTAATTTTAGGTTTTCAATCAGTGTAGTGCCTAGGCAAGATAATGGGATCCAACACTCAGCCTATTGTTCAATTGGAAATCTCTCATTGACTTTACCAATATATACCTGTCTCCATTAATATTTCATATTTACATAATTTATCAGAAGAATAATAATATATTACACTGGCAGAAATACTGGGCTCTGATCATGAAAGGTTTTATGTGGTGTAGTTCCTGATGCCTGGGCAGAATACATTAATTAAATGAGTGCTAAAATTAATGATTACTAGTATCACTTTGCTTTCTTAAAGACAACGACTTTATATACAGAGACTGTAGACAGATTCCCCATGACTTCAAACAAGCAGAGTTAGATTATGTGGAAGCACTGGTAAATAGTACATGAAAATCCCTTGCTGAATAGTTGAAATAGTTGAAATCCCTTGTTTAAAATGTCATGTTCAAATGTTGTGATAAACACAGAAGCATTTAAGAAGCAACTTGGAATCTTATATACCATACACGTGCTATATTTAAAAATAAAAATCCACTATTTTGTGAGAATTCATAAAGAGACCATTTTTAACAAGGTATATTCTCCATGCAGGACATGCGAGATGGCTTTCAGCTGTTTATAGTGACAACACTAATCCAGCCAGTCCATTCTTTTTTTGGTTTATATATATTTTCTGTGAACTACTTTTATCAGATAAAACAATTGCAATGTGTTTCTTCTAGTATTTGTTGTACTTACAAGCACTCAGCATAACAGTGAGAATAGTAACTCACCCAAATCCCTGAGAAGGAACGATGGTGCTATCAGTCTGGATTTCTGTGCCCAAATGGCTATGAGGGTTAACAAACCAACTGATTCCACACACCTATATGTTACAGAGGTTCTCAAATAAACAAACAACAACCAAAAATTAAAAATTGATTATCACACAATTAACTAGCCCTCCACAGCCATTCAACAGCAAGTTCCAATACCCATGAGAGAAGAACAAAGCACCACTTCCTAGGGCTTAATGACAACCCAAAATGTTCTGTCACTCACCTAACAAATGAGGACTCTCAACCTCGAGAAACTTCTCAGGGCAGTGTCCCAATCTAAGTAACCTAAAGGAGTTTCCTTGAGCAGCCTCCCAACCCAAGGGGAGAGTCCTCAACCACAACATGCTGCTCCAGGGGGGGATTAGCTCAAAATGACTCCTCCAAGGGACCTCAGTTATACCCAGCAGAATCTGATCTGTGGTCAATAGCAGCTCCCATTGGCCAAAGGCACCAACTACCATGAAGTCCTGAGAACAAGGACAATCAATAGCTGCTACACTGCAGCAACCAAGAAGCCCTATTTTCGTTGGGTGGGTGCACCTGCCACACAGTATTTCAGTTTTATAACTGAGCCCTGTTCATAATAATATCAAACACAAATTGCTCCCCAAAGAGCAGATCTAATGAATCTTTGTTTGCTACAGATTCATTTTTAATTACTGAAGTTCACTCACTGAACAGTGTCATTGTCATTAGTTTACTTCCCACCCTCTGCATGAAACATAACTTCCTGTGGTCCCTAAACATGCCACAGTAAACACTGTCCCTTCCACATGTCCAGCAAATTCAGTGCTATACTACAGTTGTTTCCCTACTCCTTTTCCTTCTTTGCATGGCTAGTCAAGTAAGTGACACTCCTTGACGTCCTTGATGTAAACCTACTTTCCAGTTGTGTGGCCTGGTAAACATCCTGGGTGCCTAGGTACTGGCAGTCTAATCAATAAGAATTACAGATGAACTCACAATTTATCTGTTCCCACATAGAAGCATTACAAAGGTGTCTCTCTTTTACTCTGGTGTCAATTTTCATTCAGCTTGTAGAGTGATAATCTTTTGAAGACTTTTACCCCTTTGTTTCCTGCTACTGTGATTAGGTTCTGGGGTCAAAATATAGTAGGATAAATCTGGCAGACAAACACATATTCTGTATGAAGATATAAGTTACTTTTCCTTAGGAAGACAACCTAAAGACTAAATCTAATGACCAGTGTTTTCAGGTTCCTTGAACCTCAGATCCTCCTTTTGAAATTTGTTAAACTGACTGGTCACTTACTCAAAAACAAACGCACCTTCCTTTTTGTAACTTCTTTTTCTTTGAGTCACAGTTAACAGCTATATCATGCTCAATTTCAAAGCCAAAGCAACTCTGTTTTCTCTTAAGATAAAGAAAGACCAATTTAGGCATAGTTATTGACTCAGACCCCTTCATTCTCTTCAATTTATTTTATTTGATTTCAGTAACATACTATTGATTTCCTTTAACCTCTTTGCACATGAAATCTGCTCTACTGAAAGGCCAGTATATCATTTATGTTCTATTTTTAATATGATGCCTAGACCTTTGTGACTTTCTGTACTAGGAAGGTATTTTTTTTAATTAAAAGGGACTGCTGTGGTAAAATCAATCAGAATCTAGAAAAACACTGGTATATATTGTTTGTACATATTAATATTGTTGTTATACTGAAAATTTGTTTCTGAAATCGGTATCAATATACCTTTAAACCTTTAAAAATCTTATAAACATACTTTTCTCCCCTCTTCTTAAATTGTTCTTAAATGAAGCAGATTTACAGTATCACCCAAAGGAGTCAGATCTGAGCTATTTTGAATGAAGAGAGATACATGATGACACATGAAACTGCTGCTTCCTCTAGTTTATTCAAAGTTGGTTTTTAATGCTGTTCTGAACTGGGAGAGAATGTTGGTGGGAAAGAGACTGCTCCTCACAAATTTATCTTATGAGTCGCAGAGGTCAAAACAGCATCTTGATCTGCACATAGATATATACAAAATAACAGTAAGTAAAGAAGATCTGGAACATCTGATTTAATGTATTCACAGCTCTAATAACCAACTGAGATGCTACATTACACTTTTCTGTACTTTTTTGGTAATTTCCACATGCTGCTCCATAGAGAATAATATATGTAGAAGGAAATATAGAACACTACTCCATAAAAAATAGAGTTTCACGATCTCTGTTTTTCATGCAAAAACCTCTCTTCTCTAGCCATGTCATAATAATAGCATCAGCAGAACAGAAAATGGCAATGACAAGAGAGGGGTGCAAATACAGAGTTTATTGTTTAAGTGCCTTTGAATATAAGGGTGAGAAAGATGTCAGGCAGCTGACATAAGCAGGGGCTGATGACAGGCGATGCAAGTGCCAAAGACAGCACGGAGGGATTTGTCTGAAACAGATTTTTAAAAGACGAGGAGGAGGTCCATCACAGAAGCTGAATATCTGGAGAGTGTCATCTATAAGAAATAGTTGCTTTTCCTGATTTCCACTGAGGTCCAAACTCAGCAAAAAAACTGGGAGCTGCTGCCTCACCCAGAGACAAAGTACAGAAATTAAGATACTTGGACTCCTTTTCCTCTCAGATGCAGCACCTTCAGGCTGGCACTGTATTCAGTCTCCAATTTGAGAATGTGAAAACACAGCCTGGCACAGCAACCTTGAAAGATTGCTGACCCTGTTCTGTTGTGTGAACTGTGCTTTTACTTGAGGTGCAATCCAAACTAAAAGTTGTTTTTTCTCTTGTTTGAGTGGTTTTAATGTTTCAGGAAGAACCATTCCTTTCTTAATTTGCTGTAAGAGAATAGAAAGTCTGGGGGGAAAAATATAAGCTTGTGAAACATGCATTTTTTTCACACCTCTGTTTTAATGAAAACTATTGAAATTTAATCTAAACCAGACCTAGACCTTGATTCACCCTGAAACCTAATCTACTATTTGGTGTCATTTGTTTTGCATAGCTGTATTCAAGGAACTTAAGTAACTGTCTGGCACCTTAGCTTTAAAGCCTTGTGGTAAGGCCAGTGAATAATAATTTTGAATATACTATCACTGCATATATGAGAGCTAAAGCAGATAGGTAAATGGATAGACAGAGGGAGAGTTAGCTATGACCAAAATAGCTAGTGAAGAGAGGAAGCTGTGAAAGACTGTCTCCCCTCAAAAAGCAGGCTTTATGGAAAGATACGTGTTGTTTCTGCTCAACTTCCTTTAATACCCAAGAACAGAAATTATTAGCACAGATTTTATAGTGGTGAACATGTGCCAAAGGAATCACCATTTTTATTTTTATAAGTGTAGATAAAATAAAAAATACTGTATTTATGTGGAGGATGCTCTCTGTGCAAGTAGGCATGTAAGTAATACATAAACATGCATTGACATATATATAGTAAATGTAGGCAGAATTTCCTTCCTCTGATCTGCATTGCAGATATCCTATCTACATAGGGAAACTGTGTTAGATATTCTGTAGTCATTTTGAGTACAGAGCAGCCTGACAAAATTTGCATTAGAGTTTCACAATTTATATGATGAGAGTAATTTTTCTTAAATATCTAGAGTGACAGCCGTTTGTTTGTATAGGAACCCTGCTTTTTTTATGCAACTTTCTTGTTCTCAATATTTATTCATTCATTCATTTATTTATTTTTTCCTTAATTGTAACATTTATAGGATACGGTGTTTTGTTAGTTGAGACTTTCAGGATCTGATCATCAAAAAAACCCTCATTGATTCTACTTCATTCTAAAAAGAAAAAAGATAATTTTTGCCATGTACTTCAATGATGATTAACTCTATATATGAAGGAGTTTGCAGGATCATGACCTCATATTCCAATGCATGTTTAACCCCATTAACACATTTCAAAGCTAAGTGAAAAATTACAAAAATGAGATTTTTCTCTGTGTGTTATGTTGCTAATAGGGCATTATAATTTCATATACAATTTAATTACGTTCTTGAGGGTTAATAATTTATCTACATAGCAACATTTCAAATATCTAAAGGAATGATTACACATTAGTGTGTTCATGAACAAACAAGGATATCTTAATGTCAATTGATTTCAGAGAAAGTTAATGGATTAGTTAAATAGAAAGTATTTCAGTGGGATATTGGTGGTGCCCTTGTGTATAGCTAAAGTTAATGATGCCTTTGACTTTGTACCAATTATAACAAATCTTATTGCAGCAGAAGATTTGACACTTTTAATATTTTGATGTCTTCAAGAATCCCCAGGCAAATAATCTTTTTTCCTTCAAGGCAGACTGCAATGCAGTCCAGTGCAATGAAAAATGAAGGTCTCAATTTTAAGAGAGCTTTAGGATATCAGTTTGAATTCTTATTGTTTTAGAGTCCCTTTGGAATTTCTACAAAGTTACAGCTTTTAGTACAGAATGAATGCAGGTATATGCATATTCCTCATCTCATAAGAACTTTCTTTTTACTTGTTTTGTTGTTTATTACTTCTTAAAATAGATTTTGTGAATCTATTATAAGAACTACTCTTTCAACACAGACCTCAGGCTTATTATTTACATGTGCATCAATAAATATATTGCAATTACATCAATTGCCTGCCTGAAAATTGAAAACAGATTTTTTTTTCTCTACTGAAATGTTTTGCATTATGTTAGTTTTGGTATTTTTTTTAATGTAAATTTCTTGACTGTGTCCTCTGACATTTCCTGGCATTTTGATTTAATATTATGACATGAACCTGTCAATTTCTGTTGCCCATACTTTATAGGTTGTTTGTTACAAGAAGTTGCTCAACATAAATTTATTTGTGTAGAAACTAGTATTAAAGATTGACACAGCTCTTCTTCACATGTTGTAAAAACTTATTTTATATGCTGTCCTTAACATACAGTATCACAAGTACCTTTTATGAGTTAATTTTAATAGGGGATATAGTGAAGATAAAATTATTGTCTCTATTACAAGGAAAGATCATTCCAAAGAGGTGAAACATTGCAAAAAGATGGTGATATGAAACTACAAACAATAATTGAAAAAGTCCAATGTTTCATATATTAAAATGAGAATAATTTTTCCTACCTCTCTAAGAGAGTAAGGCATGTATAGGATAAAATTATAAAGAGATATAAATAATACATGGTTATATTCTATATTCTACTGTCTTTCATTTGCACGGATTTGCCTTAAAATCTCTTCTTCTATCCATTAAATGTAGTCTAAAGAAGAAGATATTAAAGACAAAATATTATCTTGTTCTCCTGAACTGGTTAAAATTGTGAAAAAGCTGTCTCTATGAAAGAGGAAGAAGTTAGTACAGTCTGAAAAATCCAGAATTATTTTGGCTTTACTAGTAAATTTAAACTGCTTAGCTACTGCCTCCATTGCCTCCCTCAAATTTGCCTTTGTCATCACTCACTTTTGTGAGAGACGAGAAACCAGGCCTGTGAGAAACTAAGAAAAACAGCCTGAGAAAGCAAAAGTTGAGGCTGATCGAAGAAATGCCTCAAACACTCGCAAGACAAAACTATGAGTCACAGGGTGCATTCTGTGGAGGTCAAAGCTGATAAGGCTGCCCGAATAACACAAGATGGGACTGGAGGAGGGAGCCCTGTGAAGACAGGACGGCTCTGCTCTGGTGCACCTGGCCAAAACTTCAAGGGCCATCTGTCCGGTGAATGACCTTTGCTTCATTATCCACAAAATGCATATTAAAGTTAACACCCCTCAATATGCTAACGAGGGCTAACATGATCATGCTAATTACATCATCCCATGAAACACCTCACCCCTCCCCGTACATGGGATACGTAGGTATGTGGGTCGACCTAGGGGATGGACCCAAGGAAAGCGGGTATAAATCAAGAAGGGGGGTGGGGGGGGTGGCGCGGCCCCGAGGAGAGAAAGTGCAGTGAAGCGAAGAAGACGGATGCCAGCAAAAAAGACGGATGTCTCCCGTGCCTCCCGGAACCCTCGTCGGCAGGAGCTGCGCAGAAACCCAGACCGGTGATCTGTATTTCCCCATTCCCTCTATCTCCCTCTTTTCCCTTTCCTGTTAAGCAATGCAAGGCATATTATATTGCTCGCCACAACTTGCTATATACTTAGCCAACTATCGTGTGTTCAATTAGTACCTTGTGAGTAGTTAATAAATGTTTAGACTTGGAGACTTGTTGTCCGCTCCATTGGGGATTTGCGAATCTGAGTCACTTGTCCCCCTCGTCTGAGCGGGACGTGACATTAAAATTGGCGTAGTCGGCAGGATCCCCTTCGGTGTCGGAAAGTCTTATGAGATACTGGTTCTCTATCCGACCAACTCGGACAGGGAGAACTGGGAATTGGCCCCTCAGCTATACGCTGGGAAAGGGTCGGAGGGATACCGATTCTCTATCCGATAAGGACAGGGAGAATCGGGAAGTGACCTCTCAGCTCTAAGCCAGGAGAGGTTCGAGCAGTGGCAAGCCATGACTGGCCAGGAAATGTCGGTGCTTGACTGCTCCCCTATTTTTGAGAAATTGAAGGAGTATAAGGCTTGTCCTCCTCATTTAGTAGAGGTTTGGGCCCACGATAATTGGCATAATCCAGAAGCAGTGGCAAGCTATATCAGTGCACTTGCGGGGCTGCAAGGGTCGCGACCAGGCAAAGGAAAAGCTGTAGTGTGCGCTGTATTAGGGGCAGCACTGACTGCAGCCCAAAAAGATAAACATGTTAAGAAACAATTAGAAAGGGAAATGATCAAATCCTTACAAGATCTGGTAAAAGCTCTCCAGGATCAATTGGTTGAGGAACGTAAAATTACTGAACAAAAAGCTAAACTCTGGCAAGAGCAAACTGAAGTTCTGAAAAGCCAATTAGCTGATGAGCGTAACACCTCTCAGCGATTTCACATGGCTCTGTTAGATGCCTTGGACCGAGAAAAAATCTCACGGTCTGAAAAAGAGAGGAATGAACAAGAAACCTGCAACCGGACAGATCTCGGCTCTGTTCCGGATAGTGAACAGGGAGTTACGAGTTTGGCAAAAGCAGCAGCCAGACCCTTGTATCCAACAAAGGATTTAGAGATAAGCCGAGAAATTTTTTACCCCGAAAATGAGGGGGCAAATTTAAGACCATTAATTAAAACGGAGACCACCGAGGGTCAGGGTGGAAGAGCTCCGCAGGTCACCATTCGAACTACACCATATCCAGCAACTGAGCTTGCAAAAATTCAGGAGAAATATACCAGACGAGCTCAGGAAACTGAGACTGAATATGTGTGGAGGGTATCTTTGACTGGTGGCGACCGAATTTTGTTATCAGAAGATGAGGCCCAGGGATACTGGGGGCCAGGGGTTTTCTTAGTTACTGATGACCAGAGAGAGCCATGGTCGTTAACTCAACGAGCTGCTTATTGGGCTGGAGGTCTGGACCCCTTGGAAAGGGGGGATCCAGTATGTATTGAGACCCCAACCGTAAATCATTTGACTGAAAGTCTGCAGAAGGCTGCTTGTCTCCAATTAATGTATGACAGGCGTTTGGTTCCGCAGCAGCCTTCCCCAATGCTATTAATTGCTAACCCTGATCAAATGACTCCCCTGATTCGGGGTTTGCCGGACTCTTTGAAATCACATGCAGTACAATTACAAGATCGTTTGCGGAATGCATTAGCCCCGCGAGGGGGGAGAAGGGCGGGGGGAGAAGCCATGACCTGGGGAGAGATAGCTCAGGACTTAATAAATTATGGCCGGAGAATGGGCCTTACCAGGGGAACGGGTAAACCTAAGCCCTCGGTACGCAGAGTGGAACAGCAGGAAAATCCGCCTCCTTCCCCTCCGCAAGTTTTAAGAGCAAAGAGAAACCTTTTGTGGACTGAGGGAATTGGACAGGGGATTCCCCGAGAGTTAATGGATGGTATGCGTACTACAGTTTTAGAAAAGCTCATTCGAGCCTGGAAAGACAAAAGAAAGCTGCCCCCCCCAACCGAGCGAACCTTTCGAGCAAAGGGAGGGACAGAGCTGGAAACTAACGAGATGGTGGTAATTGCTTCTCAAACACCAACTGCCCCTGAAGAAGACTTGATTGATTTAGGGTCGGGAAACTGGATGCGCCATCCCCAGTAAGTGAGCCGGGGGATGGCGGGTGGGTCCACTTAAGGAGGCTCACAGAGAATACTAAAGGAGACTTGTTGATTACCTTTCCGCTCGGTCCCTTTAAAACTCCAGTTACGTTTCTAGTAGATACGGGTGCTCAGATTTCAGCACTCCAAACTGAGGTTGCCAAGCGGAATGGCATAATTGCTGACAAAAAGCAGATCTGGGTTACAGATGTTTTCGGGGACTCTAAGCCACAGCCGACTGCTCGGGTGAAATGCTGGTTACCTGGGAATGAAACTGCAACAGAGGCTATGATGATCCTGGGAAATTTCCCCACAAATATCCTGGGACTTGACCTATTGAAGGGACAAGCCTGGGTGGATTCAAAAGGAAGGGAATGGAAATTTGGGTCCCCAACTGCCTCTATAAGACTTCTACAGCAAGCGCCTGCGCTTCCTCCTTCTAAAACTGTTAATGTGAAACCTTACGCCTTACCGTTAGGTGCAAGGGAGGGGATCACTCCGGTAATAGCAGAGCTGCAGGAGCAAGGGATAATCGTTCCAACTCACTCACCCTATAATTCCCCAGTGTGGCCAGTCCATAAACCTAACGGAAAGTGGCGTCTGACAATTAACTATCGGCGATTAAATGCCAATACAGATCCTCTAACAGCTGCAGTGCCTAACATAGCTGAACTGATTGCAACCATACAGGAACAAGCCCACCAGATCTTAGCAACTATTGATGTGAAAGATATGTTCTTTATGGTCCCAGAAAATACGGTGAAGGGGTTAAAACGTTGGTTTAGCTACTTGCCTAAGCCCAAATCGATCCAATCAGACAACGGTAATCACTTTACTGCTGGGGTGGTTCAGGAGTGGGCTCAAGATGAAGGAATTCCGTGGATTTTCCATACTCCATACTATCCCCAAGCAAATGGAATTGTGGAACGCACCAATGGACTGTTAAAGCAGGCCCTAAAACCCCTCGAACCAGGATGGCCACAACGGGTGTCAGACGCAGTAATGAAGATAAACAGCCGGTGGGGAATTAATGGGTGCCCACGACTTACCGCGTTCTGTCCTAAGCCTCTGTCCATACTCGCCAGGAAAAAAGAGACTAAAGACCCTGCAAACCCGCTCCATTATCCTGGACAACCTGTTCTAGTAGACTTGCCCACCGTGGGGCAAGTACCCCTAACCCTAAAAACTCCCATCAATATTTGTTCATGGGTGGCTACTGATGCCCATGGGAAAGAATACCGCATCAATACCAGGTGGATTGTCCCTTCTTTCTAACCATCATTGTTTTGTCATGTATATATGTGTTTTACAGAGCATTGATCCTGGACAACAGGAGACCTATGTTACTTTTAGCACTTTCAATGGTTGTAGGCATTATTGGCTAGTTATTATTTGTAATCTGCTTACATTATTATATAATTTGTGGAATCATACCTGCTGAGTGTGGAATAAATCATTGCCAATCAATTACAATCAACGATCCAGGAAATTTTACAGGTACATTTAATGAGTTCACTTATTAGAAGGTTAACCTGGAGTTGTGCCTTAAGTTACCTTATTGGGAATCACCTCCAAAATAAAGGAAGCCTGTGAGCCACCTGTGACTGCAAACTGGTGCTTGCAAATACCAAACAGATTACAGTGCTAGCTCATATAACTGTATGTGGTCCTTACAACACCACATCCATCAACAGCAAGATGCAGTCATCAAAGACTAGTTGAAGGGGTTTGATCCCACAAATTAAGCATTAATGAATTGTTCCTGAATGTTAAATTGTATTCCCATTTAAATCCCTATAGACCTGATAATGTCATTGTGTAACCTCAAATAGTTTTAGAAAATTTAACTTAGCAATTATATGTACTAACAAGATATGCCTTTAAGGAATTAAAGGTGCAGACCCAACAAGCATCTAAGATGACGTTGCAGAATCTGGCTAGCATTGCTGAAGGAACATGGACTGTGCAGTGTGCTGAATCTAACTGAGGGAGAATGCTATATCATCATCCACAATGCCACCACCTCTATAGAGGAGACCGTGCCATGATGAAGATGATCAACAACGGGAAGTGAGAACCTTTTTATTGACTGATGGACTAGTTTGATGGATGGAACCCTGGGTCATGGGTCACATCACTGGGATCCTCAGGACTCACGGGGTGGGGAGGATGGCTTGTAAATATTAGTATTGTGATATTATGCAAATTTTTGCTTTTAATAGTATGCCTTGCAGCAATTAGCTATATGCTCTCTCACCTTCTGTCTTCCTTTTCCCTATACTTTTTTTGGGATCACAATGGTCAAAGAAGAACTTGGAGTGTTTGAGTCACGGGGTGGGATGTGAGAGACGAGAAACCAGGCCTGTGAGAAACTAAGAAAAACAGCCTGAGAAAGCAAAAGTTGAGGCTGATCGAAGAAATGCCTCAAACACTCGCAAGACAAAACTATGAGTCACAGGGTGCATTCTGTGGAGGTCAAAGCTGATAAGGCTGCCCGAATAACACAAGATGGGACTGGAGGAGGGAGCCCTGTGAAGACAGGACGGCTCTGCTCTGGTGCACCTGGCCAAAACTTCAAGGGCCATCTGTCCGGTGAATGACCTTTGCTTCATTATCCACAAAATGCATATTAAAGTTAACACCCCTCAATATGCTAACGAGGGCTAACATGATCATGCTAATTACATCATCCCATGAAACACCTCACCCCTCCCCGTACATGGGATACGTAGGTATGTGGGTCGACCTAGGGGATGGACCCAAGGAAAGCGGGTATAAATCAAGAAGGGGGGTGGGGGGGGTGGCGCGGCCCCGAGGAGAGAAAGTGCAGTGAAGCGAAGAAGACGGATGCCAGCAAAAAAGACGGATGTCTCCCGTGCCTCCCGGAACCCTCGTCGGCAGGAGCTGCGCAGAAACCCAGACCGGTGATCTGTATTTCCCCATTCCCTCTATCTCCCTCTTTTCCCTTTCCTGTTAAGCAATGCAAGGCATATTATATTGCTCGCCACAACTTGCTATATACTTAGCCAACTATCGTGTGTTCAATTAGTACCTTGTGAGTAGTTAATAAATGTTTAGACTTGGAGACTTGTTGTCCGCTCCATTGGGGATTTGCGAATCTGAGTCACTTGTCCCCCTCGTCTGAGCGGGACGTGACAACTTTCTGTTTGGTCCTTGAATAAAGCTTAAGGGTTAGATAGGAAGAATGAATTTTTCGTGAGAAGGACTCTATCATGATTCTTCCATAAACTTCTGTTTAAGTTATAAAGCACCACTAAATGGGAGGAGTATATATACATTGTAAAGAACAACTAAGCATAAATGAAATTCAAACTTTGTCCTTCATTTGATTTATGCTGAAAATTAGTTTTCTTCATGAACTTTAAAAAGTTACTCTGCCCTTAATGTAGTTTTCAGATTAGGAAACAAAAGCAGAAAAATTACAAGTCAATATCGGAATATTATAAATATGGGAATATTATAAATAATAACCCAATGACAAAAATTACTTTTGAGACAAAATATAGGAAAACATGAGAAGTTTGGTGTCTTCATTTGCTGAAGACCTGATTATGATCACAAAGTGTGGCTAGCAAGTTGAGGGGGATTATTCTCCCCCTCTACTCCACCCTCATGACGCACCATCTGGAGTACTGTGTCCAGCTCTGGACCCCCAACATAAGAAAGACATGGACATGTTGGAGTAGGTCCAGAGGAGGGCCACGAAATGACCAGGGGCCTGGAGCATCTCCTTTATGAGGACAGGCTGAGAGAGTTGGGGTTGTTCAACCTGGAGAAGAGAAGGCTCCAGGAAGACCTTATAGCGGCCTTCCAGTACTTAAAGGGGGGCTACAGGAAAGATGGGGAGGGACTCTTTATCAGGAAGAGTAGTGGCAGAATGAGGGGTAATGGTTTTAAACTGAAAGAGGGTAGATTTAGGTAAGATATAAGGAAGAAATTTTTTACTGTGAGGGTGGTGAGACACTGGAACAAGTTGCCCAGAGTTGTGGATGCCCCCTCCCTGGAAGTGTTCAAGGCCAGGTTGGACAGGGCTTCGAGGTTGGAACTAGATGATCTTTAAGGGCTCCTTCCAACTCAAATTCTGTATTTCTATGATTCTGTGATTTAGGGAAGATTTACAAAGCATGATGAGTTTTTAAGGATACCTTCCAGTATTTTCGTTTTAGTCTTCAATAGAAAAAATTACAATTATGTTTGACTAAATGCATGATGGATCCAAGGTTTTCTAGAAGCAACAATTAAAAATTATAACTAGCTAATGTCTGTTCAGGGTCTGTTTATGTTTTGTACTTCTTCTTCATTCAGTTTCATTTCATTGGTTCATTTGCTGTATAAATCAGAAAGAATTACTCCTTCACAGTTTGTTTTTATTTTACAGTTCTCTTCAAGATACTTTTGTATTGCACTGTACTTTTTCCAAATATATGATTACTGGCCTTTGTTAGTTGTGACTGTTCCCTGAAGACTACAGATAACACCTGACGGGGTAAAACAGAATTCATCTGACAGGGTAAATAAATTCAGCAGACAATGTAGATTATAATGTTCTAAACATTTAGGAACAACAGCAAAAGGCAGCACTACCCATTCACGTACAAGTCAGCTGACCTTATGTTCAGTAGTAGCTGTCTTCCACTCCTGTGCTGCAGGCAAAGTATATCTTTCTCAGGCATCCTGCATCTGTTCTCTGTCTTATATCTAACCTAGTTAGACTTGATTGGCATCCACATTATTTGAGAAAACCCTACACTTAGTTTAGGTTTGCTGCAGGTAAGACCAGGCCAACTACAGACTCTCATAGAGGCTTTCCTTCTGAAAAAAACACAAGTCAAAACTGGAACTTCAAACTATTATTCTAAAAAAGTTGATAGACATCTTTAATATTGGAAAGGAACTGCTGGGTGTTGGCTTGTGGAAATGGGCAAGGAGGTTTATTTTTTGAATGACCATGGAAAATTTAGCCACAATTTAAAAGGGATTAAACTATATTTACTAATATTTCTTTGGTAACAGAATCATCAGTGATAGCTGTTTTTGCTCTCCTTTGGCTTCCAGTCCAGCAGCAGCAGGAACAGCACATCACAAGAACATGTAGGCATAAAAGAACAGTGGAAAAGATTCAGCAAAGGAAAACAGCAAGGAAACAATACCAAAGCTAAAGAAATAAATGAAAAGAGATATAAAGCTGGCTGAATAAGGCAAATTGCTAAATAAAATATACAAGAAAACTGAAAACAAATCAAAAACTATTAAGAGACTGTTACCATGGAAGCATTCTAAAGCAGACATGCAACAGAAGAATAAGTTTCAGACTGGTCTGTGGAACAAGTCCACAAACAGGGCCTTTCTTCAAGAGCCACAGACAGACAAGTCTTGCAGAGATCCTTCTACCCATTTCACCAATCCATTCCTTTCAGTGTTTCTATGCATTCTTCTGCCACAATAAAAGCTGGTCATGAATATTTGACTCAGAATTGAACTACAAATAAACCAAGAGAAGCACACTCAAGAACTGCCTGTAGACTCAGTGAAGGGTAACCAATAATCTGGCAACTCAGGCAGTTAATGTGAGATGAGGGTGTCCTAAGCAGGCTCCGAGAGATGGATGCTAACTTGATGATAACAGATCTCTTCTTCAGTAAATTCCTCTCTCCTAACTCCATGTCATGTCTGGACAGGCTGTTAGACATAGGAAAAAAAAATTCACACACATGTACACATACCTACTACTATTGATTGTCACATCTTCTTGGTGCTGGAGGAGGAGGTGAGAAGTCATAGAGCTTTGAGTTACAGCTAGAAAGGCAAGACACAGCTAGGAGAAAGAGCCTGAGGACAGAATCAGTTCTGCAACCTTGATAAATATGCATCTATGGATGCCTACATGTGCATCTTCTAGAACTCAGGGGATCATGATAGTTACCATTCTGTTTCTTACTAGATCTTGTTTCTTGATGCTCCTTCCTTCCTTCCTTACTCCCTTAAAACAACCAAAAATACCATTAAAATTTTATGAAGTCTTTGACTGTCTCCTTTTTTGAAATTTCCAAACTCCAGCTAGGGCTGTCTTGTAAAAATATTGTATAAGTTCACAATGAACACTACAATACTCATAATTCAGCTGTATTTCATGAGTATGGTTATGTACCAGGTACACTGCAGAGACATAGATGCAGCATTGCCTAAGGAAAAGCAGCAGTTTTCTCCACCTTGACCCGAGCAGTACTGATACCCTACCAAATGGCTTCTTCTCACAGCAGAGAATGTATAATATGTATAATTCTCAAAAATGCACTATTTTCTGCAATGTCTGTGCCACAGTCACTAATGTGTATTTTCTGAAGAGACTATTTTTGTCTTCACAAAGTAAGCATATTTTTAAGAACTGTACCTTGTGACACCAGTGAAAATGTATACCTGTCTCCTCCAATGCTTCTATTGTCCTATGTTCCTAACCAGACAAGCATCGAAGAAATACTCAGTTCCTAATATTGCTAATTCTGATGTTTTTTCTTTAGTCAGCAGTGAGACTACAAAGAAAATATTTCTTAATGAAGAGAATCTTCCCGTTCAAAAATTACAACTACTTTCCAGTTTCACTTATTTTGTTCAGCTAAACTTTCTAAGTTACTTTACAGATACAGTCAGACAAAGGACAAATAAAGTTTGGATAATGACTACAAAATCAGTTGACCCATATGTAAGTGAAATGTATTTAATGCAAGCACATGCCAAAAATTAAAAAAAAAATACTTTACAATTTTCCAGATATGTTTTACTGAACTAAATGATTCTTTGACAAAATGCAAGCAAGTATGTGGAGTCTTCTGAAATTAATAGTACCATGACATTTTTCAGAAAAAAACACTAAGAGTATAATAGCACTTGCAGAATGTTCCTTGACACAATGTAATGTTAGTAGGTTTGATCAAATCCTGTTGGGACTGTCACCATTACAATGTTTGATGGGTGTAGTTATCATACCTAAATTCAGGACAAGCAGTGGTAATTTTATCCACTAGTGTACCAATGCTTGCCCTAGAGACAAACAATGGGACGTGTGAGGCAAAACAAATTTATTGAAGCTGTCTTGAATTGGCTCCATCCTTTTGGACAGAGATCATATTATCTAGACTATAAATGATTTCTTGTAACATTGAATTTCTTGAAAAATTTTAAAGCACCCCTATATACAAAATTTTACTGACACCTGTTATAAAACATGCTTCAAGAGTCACAAGGGATATTCAAGAAATAATACATCCTTCTGAAGTGTCCTTTTCACCATAACCAAAGAACTATTGAACTGCTTATTTAGGGTGAGGAATTTTCTTCTCTTTATACAATAACTTTTATTCTGAAAGATATAGAAAACACAAATCATACTGACAAAGACTGAAGTATATACCAAGATTTCATATATCAGTCAGTCCTTTAAAATTCCTTTCTGCTACACTCAAACACTGGAGTTCTGTAGAGGGTATCAGAAATGTAAGAAGAGTAGCACAATAATAAGAAGTACGTATCTGTGAAGGTAGATTGTAAACAACATATTGAAGATGAATTTTCATATATTAATAAAAATCTTTGCTTTTCAAGGAAGGAAGCTGGATTAAAGCCATAAAGATTTTTGTTGAAGAAATAGTAGAGAATCACACGAAATTCAGCAGCAAATTGATAAAGTTGCTGACTGCTTTTTAGTTATTAAGTTTAGCTTCATTCATTTTAATAGTCAAACTGCACTGTGTTTAAAGACAGTCTTAACATCAGAAAAGGTGAACTGGTCATCACCTTGAAGAACTATCTACAAACAGTTTTGATGAAGCTTGGAAACTTGGAAGACCTGAGAAGGAAAGATTTGTAATTATTAACTCTACATTTTTACAATGCTAACAGTAGCCTTTATCTCCAAAAAGGCCATTTCCCAAATCTACCACTGTCTGAATAACACTAGTGCAGAGTGCTAACCTTAATTATTTTTTCTGTGCAATCCTACAACCTTTCTGTGACACTTTATTGTGCCTGAGATAGCTGAACTCATGGTTTCTGAGTGAATTTCAACTCTGTCTATAGCGTCTCCCAAGTTTCCCAAGGTTGAGACTACTGTTCAATCCCTACCAAGGAAGGAGTTCACATGATTTTCTCTTTCTCATATCAGGCCCTGGGTTTCAAATCCTATATACAATACCTATAAACATCTCAACCAATTTGACTTAAGCTCAAACCATATCTTCCTCTGCAACACCAGGACAATCTGTGTTGAAGACATAATTCAACACATTTAGAACAAAATTATTTCCAAAACAACTAGATCCATGAGCACTGGAATAAATGGAGCTTGGTTCCTCTTGACACATATTCATCATCACTCATCATTGTCAATGGAATTCAGTGTCTAAGAATTGATGTGTACCAAATAAATGTTCCCTGTGTTGAAAAGTCTTTCTTTTTTCTACAAACTTATTTTATTCTGCTCCTCTTCCAGAAAGGATTACCTAGTAGCTAACAAGCAATGCCCTCATATTGTTGCCTCTCTATCTGGAGACATTCCAAGACACAGGTCTTTCCTTTATTTACAGAAAAATTTCAAAGAATTATTAATAATTTGGTTATCTTTGAGAGCTCTATTTCTAAAAAATACAGTTAAAATTGACTGACTAGAAATTTAACAGAAGCAGTAGGGGAATATTACACACACACACATGCACATACACACTGCTGGAACTCTTTCCTCTACAGGAATTCAGTTTGACAATCCTTGATTTCACTGTTAAAATAATGAAAAAGACTAAATTACTGATAATCTTACCAGTATCTTGTATACAGGAAACATCTAGATTCTAAGACGTCAACTTTTTCTTCATTAACATTTTTTCTTGTCAGAAATTGACTGCTTTCTAAATTTTTCACTGCTCTATCAAATAATTTAGAAACTGTCACTTATTTTCTCGTAATCTCAGTTTTGACAGAACAAAGTTTCTAACAGGCTAGAAGCATGCACACATATAAAATTGCCTTTGCAGTACCATCTTTCCATCTTTTAAATTAAATGCCACTGTTCCTTTCTTTCCTTTATCCTTTTAAATTTTATTATGGTAATGCAAATATTATGAATTCAGTTGCACAGGAAATTCAACTGAAATACCCTAGGTCCTTCTAACAAGACATGGTTGAATATAGATTTGAAATCATTGTATTATCATAATTCGTCATCTTACTGTTTCTCCTTTGCTTGACTGTGGCAGTTTT
This sequence comes from Strix aluco, assembly GCF_031877795.1. Classification (NCBI taxonomy): domain Eukaryota; kingdom Metazoa; phylum Chordata; class Aves; order Strigiformes; family Strigidae; genus Strix; species Strix aluco. The sequence continues at coordinate 83,976,613 of NC_133931.1, read as the reverse complement.
CCTATCTGTTTTGACATTAGCTTTGCTTGTCATGATATTTTCTATTAGCAACTTGAGCTGCCATGAAGGTGTAAAGAATGGTGATGCCCATATAAACTTTTTTAATAATCTCAAGATTAAAATTGCATTTAAGCTTCATTTATTCAGACACCGTGGTAAGCATCTAAGCCTTGTTAATTAAAGAACAACGTGCTAGAATTCAGTTAACTACCATCAATATGTAAGGACTGCAATCTATAAAGTCTTTTACACATATATTATTGCACACCTGTGAATAAAATCCTTGTTTGTCTGGCAGAAGTATCCTTTGCTTGGAACTTGTAACTAAGATTTCAAAAAGAGGTACCATGGAGATCTATTTCCAAATCCAGTAAGATACATTTGAATTCCACACATCATATTCACTATGCAGTCCTAATGACATTAGCACTGTTCATCATCTAGCTTACCACAGGAGGTAGGCTTGTTTTTATTTTACAAGCTTGCAATCATATAGATCTAAACTGTTACATTACAGGTTTTCTTCTTTCCTTTCGTTTAGCTTTGTTTGTGGACATTGAGAAAGCCTTACAACAGTCTGTAAGGCTTTGTTTTTCTAAATTTCTTCCTCACAGATTCTGAAGGCATTCTAAGGAGACTGCATTGCTAGAAAAATCTGTAAAACCTGCTTTTTAACAAGGCACGGGTAAAAATGCTGGTAAGGGGATGATATATATTTTACCCTGACAATACCGCTTCTCAATTTGATAAAAGCAAGAATGTGCACTTCCAACTGCCTTAGGTGCTGTGAATAACCACACAAAATAAGAAATATCACCTCTATTCTTAGGTTCATTTTTTTAAAAATAATAGTTTTATTTTATTAAAAATAAGAGTATCTACAGATACACAAAAGCAGTATTTCAAAGTCCACTATTAAATAAATCTTTCTGTGTTGCGTAAAGCTTTCTGCACTGTAGGACAATTGGTGAGTGCAATAAAATGTTCTCTATCAATCTGTGTCATAGCGCATTGCTTGTTGCCTTGAGTATAGTGTATAAGCCAGCCAGAAGGCAATCTTTTTTTCCCTTAGAAAGATAACAGCAGCAATTCAGACTTTATATTGCAGCTGTCAGAAGTTCAAATAAAATGTGGCTAGTAGATGTCACCTACCATGTTTTGGGAGGAGATAGAAAATCCTTTTTAGCTATCTATGCTTTCCATGTCAATTTTCAAGATTTTAAAACTATTTAGGGACACATGTATCAGTCAATATTTTCATTCACCATTCACCATGTACGTGCATATTCCTGTTGTCATATGTGTGTGATCCATATGCATAATTTCATTTATGATAATATATTTGCACCTGCAACCATCATAGTTATGTTTGTAGTTTAAACACATTTTTTCTCGCATTCTTATGTGCTGTCAAATGCAAAATCTTAAAAATGTCACATAGTAGTGTGCAGAAACACTGTACACTATTTCTAGCTGTTTAAATAGACTCAGAAGATACCATGCTTCTCCTTAGAATTATTTAAACTAACGTTATTTTTCACTTAGGATTCAGATGAAAGGAATAAGGCAAGTCAATTATGCAGTAGGTATTTAAAATTTTATGAGAGAAATAAATATTTTTCCTGATAACAATAAAGGAAAAAGCTAGATTATTTGCATATACGCCTCACATTAGAAAAAAAAAGTGTAAAACAGTAGATATACTGTTGCCACAAAAGCTATTCAAGTCATCAGTTAATAGAATTTGATTTAGTGGGCTAAGTCACACAGGTGGAGTGTTATTGAGGTGAACTCTGACTGTGTGTATCCATAAAAAGTTCATAAAAGTTTCTAAAAGCCAAGCTCCTTCTTATAAAAGAATTACACAAGAACTAGATTGTAAATATATCTACAGCTAAAGAAGCAGTTTTGATTACAGTTCAAAAAATTAAGATAAGATCTAGTAAAATTAGCTTTTTGACATCATGCTTTAGTAGAAGAAAAATAGACTTAAAATTGGAAGGCTGTAAAATAAATATTTCAAATTCCAGTATTTAGTATCACATTCATCATTTTGATTATGTAAAATAGGAGAGAAAAGGGGTAAAAGAGGACAGATACATCCCCATAAAATGGTTAAGAGGATTCGCATTCTAGGTGAATTTTACCAAAGCACTCTTCGACGTCTAGCTGCAGTATGTGATCTTTAAAAAGACATAAAAAGATATTTACTCATAAGATAATTTTAGACAGAGGTACACTGTACTACAACAGTTACATAGATCAGATGACTTGCTTGTTGTCATTCAAAATGTCTGTTGCACATGAAAAAAAGAACTCAGAGATCATGTATCAGCAGTCCCAAGTTCCCCCGAAAAGCTAAAGATGGACAATTTTTTCAGACTGTAGGAGATCAGTAAGATTTTTTTAATCACATGAGTGACTTCGCTGGGATCTGTTTAGACAGCAACTTAGGGAAATGTCTGAGGATAACAATCTCATCAAGTACAGCTGAGCACTTCTGAATTTGCTGAACTGGAGCCCTAAAAGGCTTCATCACAGCAATGAATTTTCAAGGTACTGCGGGTAATATTTTTTGTAAGAAATTTTTTCAGTGTTTCTAAGGAATTCCTTTTTGTTTACATTTCTGTTTACTTTTCATCTAGGGCCTGACATGGCACTTAGAACACATCATGCATAAACACTACAAAGGCTTGGTTAAATATAATTTTTCCCTTTGCTCCAAGTGATAGAAATCCCAAGCAGATTGACTATACTTTTCAATTAACTCGAAAGCCATTCTGGTGACACCAGTCTGAGAGGCTTCTGTGCTCCTCGGGCAAGAAAGTATGAGCAAAGCATAACAACAGTTTTCCCAGAAGCTGCTGATGAACTGCACATCTTAGAGCTTCAACAGACACAGAAAAGCCTTTTGCAAAGGCCAAAGCCTATTCTTCATTTACAGGTTACGCTGACACAGTCTGGAACAAGAAATAAACTCAAGAATGCAGTAACATTAAATCTATGCTTACAGCCTGTCAAGAGGCCAACTATGTTTTATACACAAATATTTCTCTATATTTATGTGCATGTGCTTTATGAAGCTGCATTCAATGGAAGTATTAATGTACATGAATATTTATTTTTAAAAAAATTATCCAAATTTTAATACATTGGTTTTGGTTATGAATCTATAATAAATGATAATTTGCACAGAATCGAATCATGGAAGATGCATGATTTAATCTCAGAAAATGTGTTTCTAGAAGTGTGGAACCAGTGGTATTTCTTCCATAATTTAGCACGTTTGTCAAACAAGATAGGATTCTTGTGTGTGGCTCACTTTTTACTGATTAGTACTTGCTCTAGTGGACTTTTCAAGGCTGAGTTCAATTGTTTATAGGGAAAGAGTCATGGGTAATGGAGATATGTTTACATTTCTGTTCCTTAGAAATTATATTCCTACCACAATTCAAGTGTGCCAAGAAGACATCAACCATTTACTGACAGTTCCTCCTTAGTGTATGGGCATTTGGATTCCCATTTAAGAAGGATTCAATAGACAGTATGCTGTAATACCGTAAGCCCAAAGCCAAACATATCAAAGTTGCAGAAGATGCAGCTCTATGTAACAGTATGACATAGGCTCCAGCATAATTTCAGCAACAATGGAGACTCCCTTTATGAATGAATGAGGCCAAAACCCTCTTCCCTTACTAGCAGCTCCACATACTGAATATGAATATATTTAAAATTTAATTTTTAAATTGAATTTTACATCAGCATATTTTACAAGGAAATATCCCAAGTATCTCATTTTAATCTTCTTGACACTACACTACAGACATCTTCTATGTTATTTTCTGACAGTCTGTAAGTATTTCTCTCATTGTACTCTTCAAAATGTCAGATTGCAACTGAAAGAACAGCTCTTAAAATGGAAAATACTAGCCTTTTTTCTTTTTAAGTTTCTGTTATTAGGAACACATTTTAAATCACTAGTGGAAAGATAAGTAGGCTTTGTTAGTTTCATGCTGTATAACCTGCATAGGAATAGGAACAAGAGTGAAAGAGACACTCATCTGTGAAATACCTTTAATTCTTGACATTTAGTGTGCTTTAAACTTACTTAATAGCTAACATAATTATCTTTGAATATTTATTGATCGCTTCTAGTTTTGGTTGATGGGATTGTAATACATTTTACAAGTAAATAAATATTAGAAAATATCTTGATTATGTTCTCTTCAAATTTCTGCTCTAAATGGAGACTGAACTACATACAGAGGAGACCTGATGCTTGCCCAGCAAAGGTAACCTACACTGTTCCTGACTGTGTTGGCTTTCCTGGACTGTTTTCCTCCCTAAATGACAGGCTGCTTTTAGGACAATAAAACTTTCTTGGGTACACATGTCATGTGATAATGCAGATGACAACATGTCATTAATGCATTAATGCATTAAGGGTTTTCAATCACAACCTCAGGCAATCCTTGTGAGGGCTTTCAAAGCTGTTTCCCCACCTGCCCACCCTCTGCAACACACAGCTGTCCATGTTAGCCAAAGAGGCAAAACATCCACCTTGAGCAGCGTCAAATCACAATCCAGAATGTCAGCTTGAACTTGCACTCATTTCATATTATCTTAATATGCTGAACTCTGAGCTGTGGCAGCTGAGGAACAGCCATGTCACCCATTCTGCAGCCAGTAGTGCAATCGTGTAGCTGAGACCTGGGAGTGACTATCTCTTAGCTAGCATGTGTCATGAATACTTCAGGAGTATAAACCAGAACACCTAAATTCATGATACCATGGTTTGATTCAGCTGAATTAACTGCAGCTTGTTCAGATTGTCTCTCATTTTTTGAAACAGTTCGTTGAGCTCTAATTTTCTGATTTCAATCTCTGTCCTAAAATTACATTCTTGGATCATTAAAGTCCAAGAAGCTCAACAAGCTCTCCAAATAATTGAACAAGATAAAATTCCCTTTTTGAAAGTAAGAACTACCTTTTTTCACTAATGAATTTGCTGAAGTAATAACAATAATAACAACAGGAACAAAATAGTGAAGAAAATGGCTTTCTGAAGACAAATCTCCAGAGCTGCCAGATACCTTTTACTCTTTACCTTTTTCAAGATAGTTTGAATTTTGCTAAAACAGCTTGCACAGACCAGTGTGAATTCATTTTTCACTAAAAATAATACTGCAGCCTTCAGAGCACTGGAAAGTTTCCCCACTTTAATCATTCTCATCATATGGGGAAGTTTACTTTTTCCAAGGTTTGGAATCCAACTCATTGAGAACATCAGGCTCAGCAAGGCAAAAAGCATATAATTCTTCTGTGGAACTATTCACCCTGTCCACTTAAACATCAGGTAACTTCTTAAGAATACCAAGTAAATAAAGATTTATCAGGAATAATAAGCCAAGGTCTTCTGGTTTATAATGTAAGGGTTTATAGCACTTGGAGAAATTTCTAATTTCTAACAAGAACTTACCAAACCCTGTATGAAAAGTGACAAGTCCCTGTCATTACTAAGGATATCCACACCTATAAAGAAATGGGGAAACACAATCACAAATTCTCTAGGACACAATTCAAAACCACTCGTCAACACATGACAGAGTACAGAATACATTAACAGCTCATTGTTGCTAGCTTACAGTTTGAGGAGACACCATAATAATTTGGTTATTCAAACACATATCTGGGAAAGCTTTAGATAAAACATATGTTATCACTGTTTGTTTTCACAAACAAACAGACTTTTTTATTCCCCAAGCATCTTCACAGAAGGAAAAGGCTTTATATCCCAATGAGTATTATGCAAACATGAGTCCTTGTGTAACTACATATGCAGAAAACTTTCCTGAAATTCACAGATGCCAAAATAACACTGAAGAAAGTATTCCTACTATCATCTTGGAACCAGATGATGAATTCAGAAATAAATTTCTCAGGCAAGTATATGAAATAATTTATTACTCTTGAACAATCAGAGAAGATATAGCTATGGTGAAAATGTTTGTGAGAAGCTAATCCGCAAAGTGGAATTTTCTTGCTTTGCACTCTTTTTCTCTAAGATAAATTGTTAAACAACATATCAAGGTTGTGTGTATATATATTTGTTCATTTACTCTTTGTAAACAGCAATGTGTTGAATACAAAATTTATTGAGAATAGTTTACAAAGATGTACCAGGGAGATGTGTTACAGAAAGTGATAATACATTTTCAACTAGAACTGTCAGGTTTGTTTCAGGTGATGCATTTTATTATCCTTTCGGGATACTTTAGGGAGCTAGGGAAGTATGCTTATAGTGAAAAATGTATAGGAAAGCAAAAAACCACATTTCCATTAAAGAAAAATGAAAAAAAACCATAGCCTGATCTATAGAGTATCGAATTAACGTGTCAATTCTACTTGCTTCCCAGATATTATCAGAAATAATTTTTACTGTTATATGTAAAATCAATAATAAGCCATTAACATCAAAGCAGGGATAACTGCTTGTAAATAGATTTTGCTTTTTAATTTTTCCTTCTAGCTTCACTTTTTTTTACTTTTTTTTTTTTTTTTTTTAAATCCCATAGGAACAAGAACACAAAAATACATAGTGTTTATTTTAACACTGCATGCAAGGGTCTGCAACATGTTTCAGTCAGACAGTTGCAGAATATGGAACTGAACTCCAACACTGAAAGGAAGATTTAGGAATTGTGAGAAAAAAAGAGTGGAACAGAGAGAGCCCTTCTGCACATATTCAGAGTACAAGCAATTACCAGCCCTTGGTCTCTCACAGTTTCAGGTCTCATTTTCAGTAACAAACAGGAGGAGCTTGAAGCCATGATACAACAGGATAATTATGATGTAGTGGCTATAACAGAAACATGGTGGGATGTCTCCCATGACTAGAGTGCACCAATTGATGGCTACAAGCTCTTCAGGAGGGATAGACAAGGAAGGAGAGGTGGTGGGGTGGTGCTCTGTGTTAGGGACTGTTATGATTGCTTCAGGAACCAGTGTAGCGAAGACAGAGTGGACTGTCTTTGTGTTAGAATCAGGGGGAAGGCCAACAGGGCAGATGTTGTAGTGGGAGTCTACTATAGGCCACCCAACCAGGACAGAGAAGTGGATGAAATATTCTATAAGCACTTAGGAGAAATCTCATAATCGCTTGCACTTGTTCTTGTGGGAGACTTTACCTTCCTAGATATCTGCTGGAAATACAACACAGTAGAGAGGGACCAGTCCCAGAGATTCCTGGAATGTGTGAAAGATAACTTCCTGACACAGCTGGTGAGTGAACCAACCAGAGAAGGTGCCCTGCTGGATCTCCTCTTTGTGAACAGGGAAGGACTGGTGGATGATGTGGCGGTTGGAGGCCGACTTGGGCAGAGTGATCATGAAATAATCTTCAGCTTCAGCAATCAAGGATAACAAGAAATGTTTCTATAAGTACGTCAGTAGCAAAAGAAAGACCAGGGAGAGCCTCCATCCCCTGCTAGATGCAGGAGGAAACATGGTAACGAGTGATGAGGAAAAGGCTGAGGTGCTTAATGCCTTCTTTGCCTCAGTCTTTAATAACAAGACTAGTTGTACTGAGGGAATCCAGCCTCCTCAGCCGGAAGACAGAGACTGGGAGAACAACGCCCCCGCATTCCAGGAGGAGACAGTCAGTGACCTACTGCATCACATAGACATACACAAGTCTATGGGACCAGATGGGATACACCCGAGGGTGCTGAAGGAGCTGTCTGGGGTGCTCGCCAAGCCTCTTTCCATCATTTACCAGCAGTCCTGGTTGACCGGGGAGGTCCTGACAGATTGGAAATTGACCAATGTAATGCCTATATATCAGAAGGGTCGGAAGGATGATTCAGGAAATTACAGGCCTGTCAACTTGACGTCAGTGCCCGGGAAGCTGATGGAGCAGCTCATCCTGAGTACCATCACACAACACATGCAGGACAACCAGATGATCAGGCCCAGTCAGCATGGGTTTATGAAAGGCAGGTCCTGCCTGACAAACCTGATCTCCTTCTATGACAGGGTGACCTGCTTATTGGATGAGGGAAAGGCTGTGGATGTTGTCTACCTTGACTTCAGTAAAGTCTTTGACACTGTTTCCCATAGCATTCTCCTGGCGAAGCTGGCTGCCCGTGGCTTGGATGGGCACAGGCTTTGCTGGGTAAAAAACTGGCTGGATGGCTGGGCCCAAAGAGTTGTGATGAACAGAGTTAAATCTGGTTGGCGGCTGGTCACGAGTGGTGTCCCTCAGGGCTCGGTTTTGGGGCCACTCCTGTTTAACATCTTTACTGATGATCTAGACGAGGGGATCGAGTGCACCCTCAGTAAGTTTGCAGATGACACCAAGTTGGGTGGGAGTGTTGATCTGCTCGAGGGTAGGGAGGCTCTGCAGAGAGATCTGGACAGGCTGGAGCGATGGGCTAAGGCCAACTGTAGGAGTTTCAGTAAGGCCAAATGCCAGGTGCTGCACTTTGGCCACAACAACCCCCAACAGCACTACAGGCTTGGGGAAGAGTGGCTGGAGAGCTGCCAGTCAGAGAGGGACCTGGGGGTGTTGATTGACAGCCGGCTGAACATGAGCTAATGGCATCCTGGCCTGTATCAGAAACAGCGTGGCCAGCAGGGACAGGGAAGTGATCTTGCCCCTGTACTCGGCACTGGTGAGGCTGCACCTCCATTACAGTGTTCAGATTTGGGCTCCTCACTACAAAAAGGACATTGAATTACTCGAGTGTGTCCAGAGAAGGGCAACGAAGCTGGTGAAGGGTCTGGAGCATACATCTTGTGAGGAGCGGCTGAGGGAACTGGAGTTGTTTAGACTGGAGAAGAGGAGGCTGAGGGGAGACCTCATCGCCCTCTACAACTACCTGAAAGGAGGTTGCAGAGGATGGGGATGAGTTGCTTTAATGAAGTAACAAGCGATAGGACAAGAGGGAATGGCCTCAAGTTGTGCCAGGGAAGGTTTAGACTGTTTATTAGGAAGTATTTCTTTACAGAATGGGTTGTTAGGTGTTGGAATGGGCTGCCCAGGGAGGTGGTGGAGTCCCCATCCCTGGAGGTGTTTACGAGTAGAGTCGACTGAGCGCTTAGGGATATGGTGTAGCTGGGAACTGTCAGTGTTAGGTTAATGGTTGGACTGGATGATCTTCAAGGTCTTTTCCAACCTAGATGATTCTGTGATTCTGTGATTTTAACTCTCTTAACATGCAGAGATCTTTGAAAATGGACCGTCTCCTTCTGTCAGAAGATATGCCACTTTCTCCCCACCATATAAGTCTCTGAATGTTTGGAGAGCTTATATAGAAATATAGTGTCAGTAACAAGCTTCAGCATGAAAGCAGGGTAGTATTTGCATTTTATAATGAGAAACAGCAAAATAACTTTGGTTTCATAAAGTTTTATCTTTTTTTCCTCTTATGTGGCCATACTGAAATAAAAAATTAAAGGGGAGCCTACTAATTTGAAACATCCAGAATGTTTGTCTTCAAGAATAATGCTGGAATCACAGGGTTCAGGATAACTTTGTAAGATCTGACAACACTGATTTTGGTACACAAAAGAAATAAAATGAGAACTTGTTATTTTTAGTAAATAATTATTATTTTTTTTTTTTTAGCATTGTTTGCATAGGAAGTATTGTGGAAAACAACAGAGCTTTGTAACTATATGTCCTGAACAGCTTCAGCATCTTTCAAAACCCTCAAAAAGAAGTGCTTTTGTCTATGCCTTAAATCATGTACATGGAAGACGGTCCAAGAATATTTCTCTAGTGCTCAAAATCAATTTCCCAAAAGTCAACACACAAAAAAAGTGTTCAAGATTCAAATCTTGAAAAAAAGTACACAGTTTATTTTAACACTGTGATGATAATTTTTAGGTATTCAAGTCAATTCAGCAAATAGTTGTGGCAATGTTAGTTTTCACTGGCAGTAAGCTGAAATAGATACAGAAAGCACTTCCACTGCAGTAATCTTTCCTCACTCTTGAGCACAGGATGTGGGCAGTGGAGGAAGACACTTTTCTTGCCAGTTTCACTCCTGCTTGAAGAAACTGTACTGACTATTTTCTTCCCAAGCTTTTTATTTAACAACAATTTGGATAAATCTGTTTGTATGACACCTCTTGTACTTTAAAGGGACTGTCCAGCAGATTTATGGACAATTTGTTAGTAAGCAGAAGAGAAAGGGATACATATTAGGTAACTGATGTTAATTCTGGAAAGTGTTTGCTCTCTTGGCTGCATTCCATACAGTAAAAAGTAAGGTTTCAAGATGGTTTGTGATACGTGATCTCAGATCTAGACTACAGTCCCCCTGCACCTAGGTTTGTACAGACATAGCATGGTGTGTATAATTTTCTCTGCCTCTAAGGTCCTTCAACTAACATTTGTAATTGATAAAATTCTTGAGGAAAGAAGGTATCAAACAAAGTTATGGTATTTGGATTTGTGCTGAAAATAAGAGGTAAGCAAAGGAGAAAGACTTTCCGTGTCCAGTTGATTGTAGAGCTGCTGCACTATCTCATTATTAACCACAGAGACTCCTACAGAGTGCATGGATGCATACTGCAACATCAGGAGAAAGTTTATATAAAGCATGCTGCAATTTCTCTTTATTTTTGCTCATAATTTCATATTGTTTAATTAGTTTTGGGAGTAGGATATAGATAAAGAGTTTAACTGTTCTTTATTTCTGGAGTACACAGGTGTGAGATATAGGTTATATATAAGCTCTGATAACAAAAATAGATGTCCTTTATTCATAGGTTTTTAAAATAGAGATATTCAGCTTCACCTAAATACCAGAAGCAGTCCAGTTGTAATAGCACAGAACTTGACAAAGGCAGTCACATTTATTCTAGTAGCCTCATGCTGCATTTTCCCAAATAACTTCTGACTGCATTTAGGCATGATGTGATGAAAAGTGAAAGTACTTTGCTGTCTCTTCTTACACGTTTTTCTCCTTGAAACTATGAGAATATTCAGTTTTGATTGTGTTCTGCTTATTATTCTTCAAAGGTTCAAGGAAAACATAGTCTCTGTATTGGCATGAGTCATCTGCAGAGCTCCATGTAAATAACAGATGCATAGAAATCACATAGGAGGTGGTCAAGTTTGAGAAAGGCAATGAGTTGCATAGCTCTCTATTTTTTAAGTTTACTTCTACTTCCATAATAAGTTTTGAAACTGAATTGTGAGGCTGAAGTAAATGAGAGTGATGGTAAAGGAAGGGAAAGTATATACATATGTACTGGTTTTGGCTGGGATAGAGTTGATTTTCTTCATAGTGGCTTGTATGGTGCTATGTTTTGGATCTGTGGTGAAAACAGTGTTGATAACACAGGGATGTTTTCACTACTACTGAGCAGTGCTTACACAGAGTCAAGGCCTCTTCTGCTTTTCACACCACCCCAACAGTGGGTAGGCTGGGGGTGCACAAGAAGTTGGGAGGGGACACAGCTGGGACAGCTGACCCCAACTGACCAAAGGTGTATTCCACACGATATGACGTCATGCTCAGTATATAAATCTGGGGGAAGAAGAAGGGGGCACATCTGTAGTTATGGTGTTTGTCTTCCCAAGTAACTGTGTTATATGTGATAAAGCCCTGCTTTCCTGGAAATGGCAAAACACCTGCCTGTCAATGGGAATTAGTTTATGAATTCCTTATCTTGCTTTGCTTGTGCACATGGCTTTTGCTTTCCCTATTAAATTGTCTTTATCTCAACCCATGAGTTTTCTCACTTTTACCCTTCTGATTCTCTCCCTGATCCTAATATGGGGGAGTGAACAAGTGGCTGGATGCAGCTGAGCTGCTGAACAGGTTTAAACTACAACAATATACTTGAGCCATTTCAATAATTTCTATTTGTTAGTTAAATAAGACTGATTCTCACTTCTTGCTCCACAGTTCAGCTTCTAAACTTACCAGAGCATAAGTAAAATTCAACTCCTTTACCCAGACATATTAGAATAAAAGGAAACAAGATGAGTATCAACTGCCCTAGTGATTTCCTGATGTCTATGCTAAGTCAGATTTGGCTTTGGATGGAAGGGGCCATATAGTACAACAAAAAATTGAAAGTGGCTTGCCTTAGAAGTTTCTGAATAGCATGCATTCTTCCACAAAGAACAAAAGATCACAAAAACACATAGACATTGTAACATGAGAAACCACAACGAACAGTCACAAAAGGAAGAGGTGGCAAATCTGAAAGACAAAGCAGTTATATATGAGATATTTACATAACTAGAAAAGATATGCATCTTTTCAAAAACTGCAAAGTGAACAAGTAGTTTCTGCTCTATTGAGCATACATCCAATTGTGCATCCATGGAGAACAATAACTGGGAAAATATTTATGTTATCTCCTGTGTATGACACATCAGTAAGCTATTGTGTTCCCTCTAATGGTATGCATTGCATTTTTTTGTCTTTTGAGATTTGCACTGAAATGTCAGCTTTTAGAACAGACTGTGAGGGAAGCCCTGGCTGCATAGGGCAACCTGGCACTTAGATAGATGTCTTCTTTTTTATTTATTTTTTTTTTTAATGAACATTGATTCAATTTTCTGTATGTGAAAAGAAAAGATCTTATTCATATCTTGTTTGGATTTTAACTTGAAAAATTAAAAGTTAATGGTTTTCGGCTCGGTTAAATTTTATACTATTTTAGTGTCTATGTATGTATGTCTTCTGAAATTGATATAAGAAGAAGATCTTGTATTTATGTATTTTTGATTTTGAAATTTGTCCAAAGTGGATTTACCAAGGAAAAACATGAGCTATTTGCATTAAACCCCAGTATTGTCATGAGAACAAATAGAAATATGTGGAAAAAATTAACCTAGGGGCCAGAAGTTCCCCCATCTGTATAACAATCAACCTTTGGAAGAGCTCTTCATTTGGAACAGTAGGTGCAAAACGTCTGACTAGATTAGAAGTGGAGCTTGCTAAAGCTTGTGAATAAAAGTACATTGGCTAAACTAGGAAGTAACTGGTGTCTGGGGTTGTCCACTTCTCATCATATGACATAAAATAATGCAATATAGTATAGAGATTTTTAATATTTCAAGTTCAGCAAAATGCCATCGAATCTAAAGCAGTTTCAGTAGGGTCCTACCTGGAGTCCACATGTTTCTGCTATGAAGTGTGTTCCCAGCTATAGGACAATAGCCCAATTTGTTTTAGAAATAATACCATTTAGCAGAAAAAGATATTCAAACCCAAATAAATGGCTACAGGTTTTCAAGAGAGTAATTTGTAACCAAGTAAATGGATCTATGATGAATTTCAGACTTTCATGATTGATGAAGAGGATCACAAAACACACTTGTTGCCTGAGCATTGTTGCACAACAGCTGAGAATATTCTTAGTCTTTTCTTGGACCATCTCTTAAGAGGTAGGAACAGCTATCCCAAGATTGAAGCAACTGACACTTTAAAGTACAGTGACACATTATTGACCATTTACTTAATGTGTCATTTCTTAATCAACAAACACAATTTTCATTAAAATTATTCCAGCATCTATTAAAAGTAAACAAAGCAACAGATAGAGGAGATTGTTTGAGTACAGGTTCTTTGGTTTCTTTGCCATTCTTTGATGCTAGTACAAGACCTTCCTTCTTCTGTTTACCACAATGCTTTCCTGCCCTCACCAGTCACTTTCTGTGCTTCCAGATGATACGTAGAACTATTCTTTTCCATCCAAACAGAGGCATTACCATGTCTGCCGTAAGCAGTCAACCCTCTCTTCACATTTCCTCATGCTTGTTGCAGTTTTCAGTATGGTTTAGTCTAGTTTATGTTATTGCTGAGTTGGGTTAATGCAAATGCTACATCCTCATTTACAAAGTCAACATCTTCTGAGTTCTTTGTAACTACCTTTCCAGGGCCTAGAACCTAGTCTAACCAAGGGTGCTATCCACTGGTTCTGCAAAACATGTTGCAACTCAGGGTGCACTGAAAAAAAAATACTGGGATTTCTCAGACAGCAGTCAGAAACTGTAGACATCTTACAAGACTGGATCTTCAGTTTTTGCATACATAGCTATTAGATAAGGAATAATTGCAGCAAAACTTACATCATTACACTTCTATGAAACTAACAGATTAACCAATATTCTTACAGAAAATTAAACAGTAGGAGGTTTATATTGTCAACTGGAAACAAGACCAAGCCCTTAAATTTTCATCTATTTTTTATTTAATATTCAGTTTCACTAAACTTTCAGTTTCTATTACCTTTCTTTCTGTTTGTGTCACCATGCTCAGTATAAATTTGGATTTCATGTTTACTTAGTAGCCTTAACTTAGTTGTACCCAAGGCTTTGTTGTACAGTAAGAAACTCTAAAATGGCTGACTTAAATGTGACATTTAAAGTAATGATTCAAGAAAAACAGTTGGTGAAGCTTCTCTATATTATAGAAAGCTTTGTCAAATTAAAGAGCTAAGATTCATTAAAGAAATTTGAAGCAGACAAAGAGTTTGATGCCTTCAGACAAATCTTTAGAAGGGAAATCTAAGCATCTTTTAACTGCAAGACATCACAGCAAAATTCAGGCCCAATAAAGACTCCTGAGACTCAGCTCAGAAGTTTAGAAATACCATTGCTGGGTTTAATTTCTGATGTTTCCATCTGCTTTTTATGTTATTTTGGGGCATTTAAATGATTTGCATAATTACGATTATTGTGAAACAGCCTAATGCAGTGATTTGATGGCTATAAAATGTCATAGAGAGTTGGATTAATGATAGATTAAAAAAGTCAAATTTAGTACATTCTTCAAAGGCTGAATATACCTCAGTATTTCTCAGTGCCTTTGCTCTTATGGTGAATCACAAGAGGTTTTTCATATAGTGATCAGACCTCCTGACAACCAAGTTTTGTAGATCTTTTCAGCAAACTGAAAGAAACTTTATTTACTTCACATCAAATAAAAAATGGATTCAATTTCAGTTTTTGTGTGGTTGACACTAATACAAATAGAAAATAACTTATCAAATGACTGAATTAAATAGTTCACAAAATTAGATAAGGTTAATGATCTGTTTTAGCCTCACATTTAATGTGCTTACTGAGACTTCTTTTCACAGAAATTTATTGGGCGTTTATTGTATATACAGTAAGACATAAACTCATTAATAGCACACAAGAAAAACAAGTTTTCTTTTTGAGCTTTAAATATAGCTACTTGTAGCAGCAGCAAATGCAAAAATATTTGAATGAAAAAACAGTGAGATCTCAGGTTTATTTAAATAATATATTACTCATTTGCATATATCATAGTTATGGATTCTTGTTTGCATTTTAACAAATATGGTTCCTACTAGAGCAATAAATAGTGACAATTTTATTCACAAAATGCAACTACATTATGTCTATTATGGATTTTTTTATTTCTTATTGGAAATATGACTTATACTACATATATTTTCAACAGCCAGTCTCAATTTATGGTCATTTACATCACAAGGTACACCTTTATATATTTTCATGGATTTAAGGAAAAGCATTTTATAGATAATTTCTTGAAGTAAAAATGA
Source organism: Strix aluco (assembly GCF_031877795.1). Lineage (NCBI taxonomy): Eukaryota > Metazoa > Chordata > Aves > Strigiformes > Strigidae > Strix > Strix aluco. Next base: position 83,961,052 of record NC_133931.1, on the reverse strand, counting down.
TAAAATAGTGCACAGCACAACATAAATCACAAAAATTTTTACAGACATTCTTTTTCTTAGTTGTCTATGATGACATATTTATAGTGATCATTTAAGCATAATTTAAATACCTTAAATAAATTATATAATTCAATAATAGTGATGCATTTTAGCAATGAGTTTTTCTTGCCTTTTTTTTTTTTGTGAGTATGTCCATGTTCTTAATTGCTGCTAAGAGGAATAGAGGATTTTAGAGTCTTCATCTACTTTACCATCCATCTGAAAAAAAATTAGACTTCAAATTTTCTACCTAATTCTAATATCATCAAATACATTTGAACTCATCTGGCACTCTTAGAAATAGATTGCCATAAAATTTCTATGGGTGATCAAACATGTATATACAAACAATCTCTTTCAAATCCCAATTCCAGTATCTTGTTATTCAGTTTGCCATTTTACATTAACCTCACAGTGCTGTGGGCCTTTTAGATCCCACACATATACATATATATATATACACATTTGCATATGCATATGACTACATCATATACATATACTTACATTTATATACACACCCACATACATACATATACACACACACACATATACTCATATAAATATATACAATGACCAAAGATCACTCAAGAAAGGATGTGATGAAAGAGAGCAACTTTCCGAGTATTTGTGACTGAGACTTCATAAAGTCCCAGTCACAAATTTCAGTTTCATATTTGTGATTGGGACTTTCAGTGGGCACAAACTGAAACACAGGAGGTTCCCTCTGAACATCAGGAAACACTTTTTTCCTGTGAGAGTGACCGAGCACTGGCACAGGTTGCCCAGAAAGGTTGTGGAGTCTCCATCCTTGAAGATATTCAAAAGCCATCTGGACATAGTCCTGGGCAACTGTTTCTAGGTGGAAGTGGGGTTGGACCAGATGACCTCCAGAGGTCCCTTCCAATCTCAACTTTCTGTGATTCTGTAATAAAAAAACATTTGATGGTGTGCTGGTTTTGGCTGAGATAGAGTCAGTTTTCTTCGCTAGTATGGGGCTATATTTTGTATTTGTGCTGAAAACAGTGTTGATAACATAGGGATGTTTTAGTTACTGCTGAGCAGTGCTTATACAGAGTCAAGGCCTTTTCTGCTCCTCAAAACACCCCACCAGAAAGTAGGCTGAGGGTGCACAAAAAGTTGGGAGGGGACACAGTTGGGACAGCTGACCCCAACTGACCAAATGGAGATCCCATAGCATATGACGTCATGCTCAGCATATAAATCTGGGGGAAGAAAAAGGAGTGAGGTGATGTTCAGAGTGATGGCGTTTGTCTTCCCATGTAACTGTTACATGTGATGGAGCCCTGCTTTGCTGGAGATGGCTGAACACCTGCCTGCCTGTGGGAAGTGGTGAATAAATTCCTTGTTTTGCTTTGTTTGCATGCACGGCTTTTGCTTTACTTATTAAACCGTCTTTATATCAACCCATGAGTTTTCTCACTTTTACTCCTCTGATTCTCTTCCCTATCCCACAGCGGGGAGTGAGCAAGCAGCTGTGTGGTGCTTAATTGCTGGTTGAAGTTAATCCACAACAAATAGCTACTCTTACAACAGTCTCTTCCTAACTTCTTGATTTCCATTCTCTCCATATGTTTATGAGTTGTGAGTTTATGTGTAGTGTTGTCCTTCACAGAGTCTTTATATCAAAAGGAACTGGTGGAGATTTCCTATTGTCAGTGTCCTCCTGTGGTGTTTCCATTACAAAGAACACTAGTCCTATTAGGAGTAAGCACACCTGAATGGAAACAAAGATTCCAACTGGTCTGGGTAAAGGCCTCAGCAGTTTGAAAACTATTCAAAAGTCCCTTTTCCGATGTCCTTTTGTTATCTTTCTCTTATGTCACTTTCCTAATCCAGTTTAAAAAGATAGGAGTGATTCAAGAGCATGCATTAACTGTGGTTTATATCCAGAACAAAATCCAGTCTAAAAAAATAAACCCCCTACATATAAACACAGACAAATATGGTAAACAAACACCTATTAACTATATGGAAATGCATATCAAGCAGTCCAGCAAGATGAAGAAGGTAGTACCTCTGGGAAACTTGTCTTTGTTGACCAAGCATGAAGAGTAAGATAAACAATGAAATGACACGTTCTGTAACATTTCAGTTGGCTAAAAATCGTGTTCGTTGCCTGGTCTTTTTTAATTAAATTTGTTTTATGATGGTGCTTATAAAACAAGTATGAAAGAAAACGGCCATAAAAGAACTAATGTTTGGAACTTTGTTAGTCTTAGGCAGGTTACATTTTACAACAATTTACATTGTTTGTGATGACCAGATACTGCAAGCTCCATGTCATAGGAGTGTTTAAATAAACATGACCCAAAGAGATAATATTTTTTTCTCTGGAGTTAAAACATGAACTAGCCCAATACCTATCAGAAAATGAAACATAAGAGATCTATACTTGTCCAAAGTTTTAAATACCTGACCATATATTGACTCTTTTCTTACTACTATTTTTCTTATATACCCATGAAACATTATTCTTAGGCATTAATTATTCTAAGAAGTGTATTAACAGACATGTATATTATCTGACACTGTAACTGCTCAATTGCTGTGTGCAGATCATATTATGAAAAACTTCCCTTCTCACCTTCTATGAGGTAAACAGAGAAAATGATCATATTTGTGATTATTAATAGTGCACTATTTCTTTGTGTTTATGGAAAAATGTTCAGCCGGCTGAACATGAGCCAGCAGTGTGCCCAGGTGGCCAGGAAGGCCAATGGTATCCTGGCTTGGATCAGCAATAGCGTGGCCAGCAGGGACAGGGAAGTGATCTTACCCCTGTACTCGGCACTGGTGAGGCTTCACCTCGATTGCTGTGTTCAGTTTTGGTCCCCTCACTACAAAAAGGACATTGAATTACTCAAGCGTGTCCAGAGAAGGGCAACGAAGCTGGTGAAGGGTCTGGAGCACATGTGTTACAAGGAGCGGCTGAGGGAACTGGGGTTGTTTAGTGTGGAGAAGAGGAGGCTGAGGGGAGACCTCATCGCCCTCTACAACTACCTGAAAGGAGGTTGCAGAGAGCTGCGGATGAGTCTCTTTTAATGAAGTAACAAGTGATAGGACAAGAGAGAATGGCCTCAGTTGTTCTTCTGAGTCATTGTGGTGACTTGGCACGCTCTTCCACGGGTATGTGGATTCTCAGGAATTCAGAAGATTCACCTCCCTCATAACCCACCACGTGGGAGAAGACATTTTGTTAGAAAATATGAAGGAGTGAAGAATCTGTCTGCATGAAATTCAGGATCACCTTTGCATAATCCCTTAGACTAATGCATGTCTCGTTACACTGAAGCCAGGGAGCGATATCTGATGTGAGTAGCCCAGTTAGGCAGATGGTATCACTTTTCATATAAAATACAAACAAATGTGAAAAGGATTTTCAAAATCTGACATCTAAATATAAGATAAATATTCTAACCTATTAGATCTATTACAGAAATCGAAGGACATAATAAAAAAGACATAATTTCCCCCAATATTTTTCATAAAGAGTATTAAATGAATATATAATATGACAGTATACCTTGCAAAATATTATATTAGAGGTTCATAATTAGCCTCAAGATTGAAAAATCAAACAACGTTCGATTGTAACAACTAATTTTCCAGTAATAATGTTCCATATTTTCAAAGCAATGGTGAAAATAACTATACTTTCCTGAGAAGAGAGTTAATGAAAAGAGTTCCCTGTACTCAGGTGATTTCCAACACAGTTTTACAGCTTAATTACTACAGTTTTGCAGCATTTTACATTTTATTTTACTAGTCATTGATGTCTAGTGTTTAAAGTGGTTATTTTACTTCAGAAACTAGACATCAAGAGTAAATGAACACCTCAGGTTTTATATTTAATCAGTACCAGCTGTTCAGCTCTTTACTGCTCAAAATGAGAAAACTGCATCACCTTTTCAACTGATGGAAATCTGAAGAACTCTTTACTTCAGTGAGGAAATATTAACCTTCACAACTTTAAGAGATGGACGCCATTTACACCTTCATGGTTCAACATTTACAGTTGAACTAAATGAGAGAAGGACCTCTGGAAGGCTTCCACTGAACATAAAAAGGAGGCTTAAATATTCACAAAGGAGATCTTGTGGAGTGATCGTTGGAGGTGATCAAATATTATTTAGTCTTGTACTGCCTTAGAAAGCATTTCCAAATCTAGCTCTTACAACTGGTAAAGATTAAATTAGTTTCTGAAAGGTATATATAAATGTTTAACAAATCCCTGAAAAACATGGGTTTTTCATGTTAAAATGTGAATGTTGACAATAGTTACTCATGTTATTTAATTTCATTCTTTTCCTTAACTTGCTGATTAAAATTACAAAGTAAATCAAAAGTTTTGGAATATATAGTTTTTTTCAGCTATAGAACAATTACATAGAAATATGAAAATAAATGAGAAAATAAATATTTGACATGAAATTTTTCTCAGGGGAAAAACTGCAATTTGTAATGCCAGTGTAGTGCTTAACATAATAAAAAACCCTACAGCCTGGTTCCTCTCAAAGAAAAGATATAAATCCACACAAAGTGCATCCATTGGTGAATATATTTAGATCAAACATAGCAGGATCAAGGTAAAGCTCTCCTGTTCACTAAACAGTTGCGAACATATAGCTTCACTATGCTGACACCACCTGCTAAATACATATTGCTCTGTGCTGCACATCTCAAAATAAATCTGCTTTTTTTTGAATACCTTATCTTGGAAATTGTATAAGGTCATAAGATTTTTCTTATTGCTAAGTACAAAATGAACCAGAGAGTGATTATAGAGAGACAGCTCTGCATTAGCTGAAACCTAAAATAATGGCTTATACAAATGGAACAATGTGGTGAATAATTCCCATATAGAGTCACATGTACTCAGTCTGTGTTGCAAGTGACAAATTTAAGTTCTTTGGAAAGAGAAGCCTCTTTAACAATTTGTGCAGTGAGATTATCTTTAGAAAGACAGGATCTGTGAAGAGTGAATAGCCATTCAAATGCTTCCTAGAGTCCTGACAGCTTTCAGTCCTGATAATTTTTCTCCTAGTTCTTTAAATGACTTGTCAGTTTCCTGGCTCTTGGCAGGTGGATGCTCATACACTCATCAGCGAATCTTTGGCATCCCATTTCCCCCTGCCCCTGTCAATAATCGCTCACAAGCTTGGCAGATACTGCTGATTTCTCCTTTACTCCTTTACTGCTGATTTGCTCACTTTAAAATAGCTGTTCTCATTTCTGTGTCTGGAACATGTTGCATTTTGTTTAGTGCTCTTCTCCATAGCACAGGAATCCTCTCTTCTCATGTCATTCCCTGCTAATGTCACTCCTCTTCTGCTTTGCTCTAATGAGATATTTAGTTTCCTGATGTGTAATGACTGTCACTGTTAATGTTTTCAGTGCTTACCAGTATACTGATTCCCAAAGACTCACATGATCATGAGAACTCACTTTTAAATATAGGTGGCTGGCTGGTTGCAGATGCAGATACGTACTGTCTGTATTTTTAAATGTCATGTAAGCTTAAATGTACCTGGGTGGTTGTTGGCCTTAAAAAAATTGCGATAGACACAATATTCTATAAGCTAAAAATTGTAATGGTCTTTGAAACACAGACTGTGTGTCTACACATTTTTCCAACTTTCAGGAATGTTTGCACCTCTCAAGGCACATAAACAACAGATTCTATTAGGGATCCCTGTTGTTTTATAGCTTTTCAATTCTTTTATGCAGGCTGCTCTAAAATTGAAAACATATAATTAATATATATATATCAATAAATTATTAAATGCTTCATTTATTGATTGAACTGGGGACTGATGTGATGTTCACAAAAATAGATTGGGAAATCACAAAACTCAGTGGGGAAAGCGGAAGTTCTTCACCTTGAGAAAGATATTGAATATGATTGTCTGCACTCACAGAGTGACTGTTCTGGACCTTCTAATAAGGCTTTCTTTTACAAGTAATTAAGAAACATATGAATTTTCCATAAGGTATAATTATGAGCAAGAAGCAGTATTTCCTTACCATCAAGTCTGAGAGCTATTTTCTAAGTTATCTTTCAACTTCAACCAACCTAAGTAGGTCAGAGTCCCTCACATGCAAGCTGCTATTACTGGAAATCAGAATCAACTAGCTGGTGCAGCAGCTGCTTCATGAAAAAAGTCAGAGAAGAGGGCTGTAAATAGTAAAACTTCAAGAAAAGCACTCACTGGATATTGAGTGTTGCCCAGTTAATCTATGTTACTGAATTTCTCTCTCTAATGAAATGCTGTCTGCTAAATTAGTTGATTTGTGTTTTAAGAGGGGAAAAATGAATTCACTGAGGACCAGAAGTTTTAGATCAATTTTCCCAGATTGCTGTGTGGTGTATGAGGTCAGTGTATTATTATGGACACATAAAATTAAAAACTGGCTTAGCTGTCATCAGATCCTTGAAGAGGAATTTAACAGGTAATTAGCTTGCTAAGTAAAACTTCTTACTGATGGTTGTGCTTCCCTGTGATTTCTAATACTTGCTTTGAGCTGATCTTATAATAGTTCATTTTTCTTTGTACAAAATAATTTCTTTTCTATTTGTTATACATGAATGGTATGAATTCATGTAGATGAACTTGAAGGAGCAGTTTTCAGCTGTGCATCTCTACAAAGTTTTTATATTTATTATTTAGATATACTCACTTGAATTGTGTTTTTCAAAAGTACTGAAGACCCACTATTTCCATTTGAGTCAAGTAGTTCTGTGAATCTCACACATCACTCAGAAACAGACTGTCATGTCACTCCTGAATCCAAGTAATATAGGCATTTATTAAAACATCTATGAAGAATCCACCTGTTGCTTTAGTATATCTGAATAAAACTGAGCTGTTTTTATTTGTTTATTTTAATCTGTGAAAATACTTTGATATCCAACTGGCATGTTACTTATTTAACTGTGCAAGACACTGAAGTTTCCTTTTCTTTATATAGGCTTTATCAGGATAGGGAGCATTCAGATCCTAAATTTGGAAACATTGTTCTTCAATACCTGTTAACATTATCAAGATATCAAGACATTACAGTACACATATACAATTGCATTCACTTTATTTAGAAAAAACTAATCTCAAAATAAGGCTGAGAGAATATTAAAAAATTTCCTTCTTTTTTCAGACATTCAGTTGCCAAACTTCAGCTTCCAACAACTCACAATTTCACTGTGTTTGACATAGATTTCATTGTGTTGCTTTTTACTGTAATTACATTCTTCTTTACATTAATTTTTATAGTAATTGTTTTCTTTACATTAATATTTATATTAATTCCTCAGAAAATGGGATTTTTTTTTTAATGTGATCTAATGAAAAATCTTCTTATGCTGCAATTTTTCCCCCCAAGTAGATGGTAACTGTTACTTTGCATTAATAGACTGATCTTCCATTTCCCACTGGCAATTGTAACCTTAATAGTGTATTTATTGACAAGGTACCTTTCTTTGAAAAAAAAGCATAAGTAGTATGTACTGCTGTTATCTAGATGATCATAGAATCACAGAATCATTTAGGTTGGAAAAGACCCTTAAGATCATTAAGTCCAACTGTTAACCTAAACACTGCCAAGTCCACCAATAAACCATGTCGTGAGTTCAACATCTACACCTCTTTCAAATACCTCCAGGGATGGTGACTCAAGCAGTTCCCTGGGCAGCCTTTTTCAAAGCTTGAAAACCCTTTTGGTGAAGAAATTTTCCCTAATATCCAATGTAAACCTCCCCTGCACAGCTTGAGACCATTTCCTCTTCTCCTATCATTTGTTACTTTGGAGAAGAGACTGACACCCACCTCACTACAACCTCCTTTCAGGTGGCTGTAGAGAGTGATAAGGTCTCCCCTCAGCCTCCTTTTCTCTAGGCTAAACAACCCCAGTTCCTTCAGCTGCCCCTCATAAGATTTGTGCTCTAGACCCTTCACCAGCTTTGTTGTTCTTTTTTGGATGTTCTTGTTGTAGTGCAACTCCCCCTGACTCTTGGACCACTCAGTGCTTGGTGTAATTTCTCCCCAGGGCCACATGCCAACCCAAGATGAATTAGGAAAGGTAATGGACCAAAGCATTAAGGCACACCCTTAGCATACCTGGTTCCTGGCCCCTCCCCTACCACTTGAGAACAGTAATAACAAAAGCACAGAGAACTAAGGCACCCCCTTAACATACCTGGATCCTGCTTCCCCTATCACTCATGAACAATAATGACAATCACATCCTGACAGCCTAGTACATCTGTACCTGGGTCGTGGCCTAAAGGGGGTATATAGCAAGTTCTGGACCTGTGCAACTGGTGGAAAATACAAGAGTATTTCCTCACCCAAGTTGAGCTGAAATGGAAAAGTACCTGATGAAAGTCAATTATCTCGGACTCTATAAATAGCGATTCTAAGCAAACCCCTTTGAGCTCTCCTGGATCGCAGTGGGCCGTGACCAGCATCTCCCTGAGTTGGGATGCCTCTCAGGCTCAGACCTTTTGAAGTTTGAAGATCATCTGCCTACAAAGATGATGGAAGACCAAGGTGAAGTCAGACTACTTGAAACTCAGATATTGCCCATTGAGAAATACCAATGCATTTTAAGTATTTGCTCCAGACTCAAGAAGAGGGAAATTTTAACTATAGGCTAGTCTCTTGCATCCACCTCTTTACCTATCTATGTGCTAAAATACACATATTTGTCTTCATGAGTGTGGCTGTCTATATATTTTACTGGATATCCAAATATTTCTGTCTGCGTGTGCATATGTTCTGTGTTTATACATGTATACATACATAGAGAGAGATTTAGAATACCTTGTAGTAAATTAGTGTGAATCTTGACATTCTTGAATCTGTAATTAAGTCACTATTTTAATTATAACATATTCTACCAAATCACTTTGTTAATCTTTGTATTGGTCAATCATTAAGTGCTGTTAAAATTTAACCTTTTGATCTACCTAACACCATTAATAAATCTTGAATTGTTACTAAATCATAACTGTGTCAAATATTTTCATCCACAACAGTGCTCTAGCACCTCAATATTTTTTTTTGTAGTGAGGGGCCCAGAACTGAACACAATATCTGAGATGTGGTCTCACAGTGCTGAGTACAACGGGACAATCACTTCCCTAGTCCTGCTGGCCACACTATTTCTGACACATGTCAGGATGCCATTGGCCTTCTTGGCCACCTGGGCACACTGCCAGCTCCTGTTCAGCTGACTGTTGACCAATGCCTCCATGTCCTTTTCTGCTGGGCAGCTTTCCGACCACTCTTCCTCAAACATGTAGCATTGCACAGGGTTGTTGTGACTCAAGTGCAGCACCTGGCACTTCTCCTTGTTGAATCTCATACAATTGGCCTTGGCCAATGCAGTCTGTCCAGATCCTTCTGTAGAGCCTTCCTTCCCTAAAGCAGATCAATATTTTCACTTAACTTGGTGTCATCTGCAAACTTACTGAGGGTGTAGGCAATCCCCTCATCAAGACCATTGGTGATGATCCCATTCAGCAAAAGATGTACCCAGATACTTCAGTTCAGCCAATGAACTTGTTCTGTTGAGTTAAAGAGAAAAAAAAAAAAAAGATAACCCCAAGCTCAGATTAAATTCAGCAGACCTGTTAAAGACAATGTTTGACTTTGCAGGAATATGTTTATCCTCAGTGTAATTCTATAGTCTTTGTAGTTTTCATCCAAGAAAAAAATAGTTAGCTCTCAAGGCATGCCAGACTGGTGCCATTATTGAAGACAGTAAAGTTTCATGGAGCTTTTTAGCACATTCTCCCTTCATGGGAAGACTGCTTCAGTAAAAAGAGAATGGTAATTATCAAAGAGATACACCCAGACAACGCATAAAATGTGCAGCTCCTCTAATATATTGAGTGTTGGAGATTATGATAACAGAAAAAACAAGATTTCAAGGTGAAATGAAAGGTGATTTGCTCTCACTTTTATGTAAGATAACAGAGCCTTTTCACCACTGAGTCTGTGTTTAGCAAGAAGCCATATTTCAGTCATTAAAAAAAGATTAAGTAAGGACAACTTCCTTCAGAAAATGTGTTTGGTTTTCAGGGGTTTGGTCATCTCTCAGAGAGCAAATGCAGAGACACCTATTTGTTAACTGGGAAAAAAATATTTCTGGGCTAGTTTGACCTCTTGACTACCTCAATGTGTACTTTTCTAAACTGCCCAACAAGAAGGCTGGTAAACTGACAGCTTAAATAAATTATTAAAAACCCCTACAGCATCTAGCCATAGCCACTTAATGGTAACAAATATAATTTTGAGAAAAAAAGATATAGTTACCATTTTATTTCCAGAACCTGAAGATATAGATGGAGAAGGTAATAAATAGATGGAATATAATTTAGAGAAAAAAAGATACAGTTACCATTTTATTTCCAGAACCTGAAGATATAGATGGAGAAGGTAATAAATAGATGGAATTTAATTTTAAAAAAATACATTCCTGCGCTCATAAAATAAAGTGAAATCAATTTCAGGTTAAAATGTTCTTAACTGTTTATTGTTTTCTTACATCTTTAACTATCTGGGCCTTTTTAATCTGAAATACATGTTTACGAAAAAATTCTTTTGCTATGTGTTTCTCAGCATTGCTATGATACCATTTCTGAAGGGAAAGGATAGCTTCCACACTTGTGTGAGCAGTAACAGAAGCATGTCTACTCTACTGTGGCTGCATCCATGAGGGCTGCAAGCCAGACTTCATAATTCATGAAAAAAGATGTCTTACATAGAGCTTATTTCTGGGAAGTATTGACTCAGCTATGCAGACTGGTTAGGGGCAGGTGTGAGCTTCCTGCTTGTTTGGATGTGAAGCAGTTGCAGCCAAGAAGCCATTAACTTTGTCTGGTGCTGTGCCTAAAGTAACATAGTTTTCCTCTCAAAAAAAAGATGCAAACAAATAAAGCATACAATGAAAAGTTGGCTCCAACTTTAATTGCAAATACTAGTTCTGAAAAAATAAAATACATCATTTCCCACTGTGTTTCAAAAAGAAACACTATTTTGACTCAAGCAGAGTCAATATATTTTAAAATATTACTTTAATCAAATTATTTAAGTCCACACAAACCAGTGTAATATATCTATGTGTTCTTTCATTAGAAGCTAACAAAATGAATGGTACTCACAGGAATCATTCTCTAAAAGACATTATCCTCTCTGCATTCTTTCCACAGTCTAGAATTTTTATTATGTGTTGAATGTCTGCTGGCATTTAATACTCATTATCTGAAAGCAAATAACTTGAAGGAATGATGTCCTTAGACTTTAATGGAAGACAACGAATGTTCCAGCAACTATGTTGTGAAGGGCAAACATTTGAAAAATATGTAGAATTTCTAAAATGCATTGACAGATTGATTGATGAGATATGGTCAAATTGCTCAGGAGAACTGCAGAGAATACAATATCATTACCTGATAATAAATCGACTGGAAATACCAAAGGAAATGCAAGCCAAGTCTGCAATATTAGTCTAGTCAATGCCCACATTTCTACTTTTATTGATTTTCAGAAATGATCATCTATTCTAGCTTGGGCATGACTGTCAGCATGGGACTGAACCTGTTATCTGTCATAACCTTTTGCTGAGGAAAACAATGAACCGAAAAGTCTCTTAGTCACCTTTAATCACCATTTACTCTTCAGTTCCTACTCAGGAAGGCATTAAGCCACAAGAAGTAGTTCAAGAACCATTTCAGCTGTGAGAAAAGTCTGACTTTAAAGGTGAATTCCAAAACATTTTACTTCTCAGCCCTTTATGAGATGCCATGTTTCTCTTTTTTATTTTTCATAATAATTTGGTTAATTGAAATTATAATCAATGTAATAGAAAAATGTTCTGCATCTTTTCTTTAACCAGTCAAACAAGCTCTTTAGTTCAACACCTCGAATATGGGTGTTGAAATGTTTTAACTCCTACCAAATTCATCAATTTTCATACAAGACTTGATTTTGCAGTGTTGCACTAATGTGGTAGTGGTTTTAAAACCAAAATCTCTGTGGTTTTCTTGATCATTGCTATTATTTTTATGACATTATTTATATTATACTGATTCTGCTGAGATAAACTGAATTAATTCACTTTAATCAGCCTTAATCTTTGCCAGGGTTCAGGGAGCAGGAGATCCGTTCTGAAAACCAGGGAACTGTAACAGCCCCTTGACAACAGCCTTCCTCGTACACCATGCTGTTTTATCAGAAGTTCAGTGAAGCAGAGTCTGAACTGATATCTGCAAACAAAAGATTGGTTTTAGATCAGGCTAGAGTCAAGTAAAACTTGCGTTTTGCTCTGCAGATTTTTCTTTTGTTTTTGAGTTTGCTCTGAATCCCACATGGATACATTTAACTTCCTAAAATGTGCCTTCCTGGATGTTTTATTTTGTTCTGGAGTCTGATAGCCTCACATACCGAAAGCTTACTTAGACTTTTACTGCAAGAAAAACAGAACAAATAATTGAAGAAAAACATCATCTATGTCCTAGAGAAGTACCCAGGAAAATATATCTCTGGGAAGACTTTAGAGGTAAGGAATAGAAATCCAAAGGCTAAAGTGCTTACTGAGGAAAAGGTCTGGCAGCCTGATTCCAAGGCTTCCCCATAATATTAATTTAATTTTTTTCCTCTTACTGAAGATTTGGGTAAAAAAGCATTCACAATGCAGCATAGCCTGTGATTGTCAGCACATGCCATATCCTTGGCAAAGTAGCCGCTCTTAGAGCTCATGAAATCCAAGGAGACCAAGGGCCACAAGCTGACTTCCCTCGATCCATCCTGTTCATCAACCCAGAAGGATACTGCTCTCTAAATGTGAGAGCATGGGTTGGAATTTTCTCACATTTACAAGCAACATATCTTTTTCATTCACTTTGCAAGTTAATTATAGCTTTAAACATTGATCATGTTAATGCAGCACAGAGAAGAACTGTGTCTGGTACTCCCATAATAAAACCTTGTTTTAAGGTTTTCTATCTCAGGTGTTGAAATGCAATTTGGATGAAACCTGACATATGTGAATTTCATTTTAGCATTTTAGGAAGAATGGTTTACACTTGCTGTGACTAAGGTGTGATTGGTTTCTTTTTCTAATTATTTATGGGTCCATAAAATGTTTTTTCTTCAGACAATTTCTTATTTGCAATCACAGACACACACAAGAAACTGCTACATTCTATTTCATAAGAAATATAACCCTTTCAGTATAGAATTCTACTTTGTGTTTTTCCCAGACAGAAATAAAACACCTGGTTTAATATATACTTTTATTATTTGTCCTTAGAATAAGGATTATTTTACTAAGGATCTTCAGATATAGTACCACATTGTTAAATGGGTTCAAAAATCCAGGAAGCGTTAAAAGGATTTAATGAAATGTGGACCTAAAGTAGATCTTAGTATCTCAATATTTTGAACAGTGAGAGTGTACATTTATGGTCTCAAATTTAAGTTAGCATGTTCATTTTACAATGAAAAAATAATCTATTTCTATGTCTTTTTGACAAATAATTAAGATGTTTTTTCAAAGAAAAGACTGTCAAGATACTTTTTTCATACAGTCAAGTCCATTTTTTCCATTTTCATATGGACAGGAGACACTATTTGCAATGCCACTGTGGAGTTTGTGTGCATGAGTTGACTTCAGATTTAAAAAAATTAATAAATGTTATACCATAGGTCCTGATATGGATCATCGTTAAATTCACAACCGATGAAAGCAGCCAGTCTTCGTTCTCACTATATTTATTTTTGACTCTTACTTTACAAAGGGAAACTTACTGAAATAAATGAGATTGTGTATGAACAAAGAATAACATTACTCTGACTTGGGAATGTCCCTTACTAAAGCTGATCTTGGAACATCAAAGGTAGTCTTGGAAGACAGAATGACACATGCCTATTATTTTTTATTTCTTAATCTTCCTTTTTTTTTCCACCAAAAAACTTGAAAGGTCTATTTTGTTGGGGAAAAAAACCCCAAAAACCAAAACAAAACCCCCAACAAACAAAAAAAGACAACCCCCAAAACACCACCAACAACCAGCACTCAATCTCATTTTTAATAGGTACAGTTGAGCTTCTGTTTGGTCAGCATTTTTGTGATCCTACTTGAAATATGATTTTCACTGATGACAGGTAGTGTTTATATCTGTACATTAAGCATGCTGCAAAGTGCATAATTTTTCAGTATAAAGTGGGATATGCTGAGAAAAACAGAGCCCTCAGAGTTAGGAATCTAGAAATGCTGGAGTTAAGTTTTAAAATTCTTAAAATGGCAAACTATGTCCTGCCTGTTAAACATGATCAAACTTTGCGTTATCTTTTAAAACCAAGAAGTTTTTCACATACCTGAGCATAGTACATTCAGGTTAAAAATTTGTGGCTATATTGCTTTTGGCTGTTAATTTTTTTCATAGTAGCTTGTATGGGGATATGTTTTGGATTTGTGCTGCATAAAACAATGTTGATAACATGGGGATGTTTTAGTCATTGTTGAGCAGTTCTTATCTGGGGACCTGGGGGTGTTGATTGACAGCCAGCTGAAAATGAGCCAGCAGTGTGCCCAGGTGGCCAAGAAGGCCAATGGTATGCTGGCTTGTATCAGAAACAGCGTGGCCAGCAGGGACAGGGAAGTGATCTTACCCCTGTACTCAGCACTGGTGAGGCCGCACCTCGATTACTGTGTTCAGTTTTGGGCCCCTCCCTACAAAAAGGACATTGAATTACTCAAGCGTGTCCAGAGAAGGGCAACGAAGCTGGTGAAGGGTCTGGAGCATACATCTTGTGAGGAGCGGCTGAGGCTGAGGGGTTGTTTAGTGTGGAGAAGAGGAGGCTGAGGGGAGACCTCATCGCCCTCTACAGCTACCTGAAAGGAGGTTGCAGAGGATGGGGATGAGTCTGTTTAATGAAGTAACAAGCGATAGGGCAAGAGGGAATGTCCTCAAGTTGCACCAGGGAAGGTTTAGACTAGATATTAGGAAGCATTTCTTTACAGAACGGGTTGTTAGACATTGGAATGGGCTGCCCAGGGAGGTGGTGGAGTCCCCATCCCTGGAGGTATTTAAGAGTAGGGTCAACATAGCACTTAGGGATATGGTGTAGTTGGGAACTGTCAATGTTAGGTTAATGGTTGGACTGGATGATCTTCAAGGTCTTTTCCAACCTAGATGATTCTGTGATTATAGAGTGTCAAGGCCTTTTCTGCTTCTCACACTTTTCCTCCAGTGAGTAGGCTGAGAGTGCACAAGAGGTTGGGAGGGGACACATCTGGGACAGCTGACCCCAACATCCCACACTATATGATGTCATGCTCAGCAATAGATGTTGGGGGAGGAAGGATAAAGGGAGAGCATTCCATAGTTACTTGCATTTGTCTTCCTTGGTAATTTTTATGAATGTTGGAGCCCTGCTTTCCTGGAGATAGCTGAACACCTGCCTGCCGATGGGAAGTAGTGAATGAATTCCTTGTTTTGTTTGGCTTGCACATGCAGCTTTTGTTTTACCTGTTAAACTGCACTTACCTCAGCCCATGTGTTTTCTCACTGTTACCCATCCCACCTCAGGAGGAGCAAGCAAGCACCTGGGTGGGGCTGAGCCAGGGTTAAACCATGACAGTGGTGTACTGCCTGTTGAGGTTTGAACTCAGCCGGCAGCCAGACGCCACGTGGCCGACTGTTCACCTCCTCCCTCCCCAGTGAAATAGGGGAGGGACAAAAAGAAGAAAATTCATAGGTTGAATAAAAAGAAAGAATTTGCTAAATATAACAAGAGAACAACAGTAACAATAGTGAGTCCAAAAAGAATCAGGTAAAATGCAGCAGTGGCTTACCGAGCACAGCGACCGCCCCCCACAGCAACATGTGACCGGACCAGAAACCCGAAAATGGCATGTGCCAGAGAGAGCCCGAGCCCACCTGTATACCCTGGGCATGACATCACATGATATGAAATACTCCAATAACTGGCTGGGACCTGGCCCTCTAGCTGTGCTCCCTCTCAACCCGGGGAAAGTTAACTCTATCCTGGTCGAAACCAGTACACTCCCATTTCTACAGCTTTAAAAGGATTTCCAATATCAACATTTTTTCAGGCAAATTTCAGTGGCAAACATGTTTTTCTAAAGGGTGAAGGAGTTACAAGAATAAATTTATGTACATGCTCAGATAAATTAGACATGTTAAACCTAAACCTGGCTAATTAAATAGGCTTTTGTTCATTTAAATATATATTTAGACATTCAGCTTTTGAAATTTAGCTCCTACAAGACAATCCTGAGAATAAACATCTAGAGAGCACAAAATGGTAATGAGGGTATAGACATTACCAAAAAAATCTCATTTTCATTTTGTTTTTTCAAAATGATTTATTGATATTCCTATGTGGAAAATAGCTAACATTATGTCGAGAGATACATATATGCAGATAATTGCAAAGTATAAGTGCAAATATTTAGATATTCTGAAACACAGATGAGGATAGAATATGTGTAACTGTAGCATGTGTGTATGAAATGTTTAATATGACTATCAAATATTCTTAAATTAATAGTGAAAGTTACACTAGCAGACAGGAATTGACAAACTTATCCTTACTTTATGCTTTGCATTTCTTCTATCAGAAGAACTCTTGCTAGCAAACAGGATATATAACACAGAACTCATCAAAATAGTAAAAAAAATAATTCAGCTGCCGAAGTAAAGCAGAACTGTTCTGGAACAGAAGCAGGGTTCAGAAACAGCTGGTGCTTGTATACCAGTTTGTGCTTCACAAGCACTCTTGCAATTCTCTTCTTAAATTTCCTCAAAAAAAGGACAGAACACTATAAGCTCTTAGAGTTACAAAGAAAGCACTTGAAAAGAGTGTAAGAGATGCAACAATCTGCAGTGCACCTGAACAGCAATATAAGCAGTTTGTTTAATGAAAGCAATGGGTTAATTCAGCTACTCAATAGTGGCAATTTAAATGCCCGGCTCGTCTACTGTTACCACTCCTTTACTTGGAAGAATTATTAAATGGGAGAACTAACACTTATCAGCATAGCACTCTGTTTTGGTGTTCTAAGCGGACCAGGGAAATGCTCTCAGTGACTCTTCCTATGAAAGGAAAGAAGCCCTGTAGACTTGCTCAAGCTCCACAGTCACCTACCAGCAGTAAATCCAGAAGAGCTCTATGGGGTTGTGCCCCAAGTGTGACAGCTTTGCACAGTCTACAACTGCTGACTCTGGTCATCCTATCATTGAGTACTTGTATTTTAGGCAAAACTGAATAAATGCAGGGTTGTGCCCTGCAGTGGGGCCGTTAGAGCCAGCTGGAACTATCTGTGTCCAGCGTGGGGCAGCCCCGGCTGCTTCGCACAGGGGCCCACCCTGAAGACCCCCACTCCTCTGCTGCTTCCAACACATGGGCACCTGCAACTGGTACAATCCTGCATCCTCAAAACTGATTATTTATCAGTATATTTGATGTTGGAAGTTGTGCATTGCCAAAGCTTCTATAACATTTTTTTTGACTGAAACACGTGAACACACCCACAAAGCTCAACCCAGAAGACTGACTGGTACTGGGTTTTTTTAACCTTGCTCTGCCTCTTTCTGACCATGATAGTAAGTGGAAGTACTGGAATGTAAGGGAAGTTTCCTTTACCCAGTGCTTTTAACCCAGCTATTAGAGTTGCCTCTAACTTCCCCTTCTCTCCCATTCTTCCCTGGTCCCAAGCCTGGTTTTTGGGAGATTTCTAACTCATGTTTCTAGGATGAAGAGGATAATGAGGAAGATTTAGGCTCTGAGGATAAATGTGATCAGTAGTCCCTTTCTTTAACCTATGTCTGTTTTATCATTTTTTTTTTCGTATTTCTACATACATTTTAAATAATGGGCCGTAAATCATAGCTCAAAATATTTTAGTCCTGTATAATTTATCATGCTTTGTATTTTTACTGAAGTGGAAATATATTAACTCAACAGATGAACTGGCTGTGTCTTTACTGATGGCAGTGTCTTGGGTTTGTGTGTGTGTGGCAAGATTTTGGTAACAGGGAGGGGGCTACAGAGGTGGCTCCTGTGAGAAGCTTCTCGAAGCTCCCGAAGCTCCAAGTGACACCTGCCTCTGGCCAAGGCTGAGCCAGTTAGTGACAGTGGCTGCTCCTCTGCGATAACATATTTAAGAAGGGGAACCTGAGAGGAGGAGGAGTGATGAGGGAACTACCTATGCAACTGAGCTCAGTGGAAGAAAGGATGGGGGAAGATGCGCCAGAGCAGAGACTCCCCTGCAGCCTGTGGTGAGAGGTCAGGCTGTGCCCCTGCAGCCCATGGAGGTCCACAGTGGAGCAGATGCCCACCTGCAGCCTATGGAGGACCCCACACCAGAGCAGGTGGCTGCACCCGAAGGAGGCTGAGACTCTGAGGGAAGCCCACACTGGATCAGTCTGTTGTTGGGAGGACTGCAGAAAAGACCCATGTTAGAGCAGTTCATGAAGAAATGCAGCCCATGGGAGGGACCCACACTGGAGCAGTTTGTGAAGAGCTGCAGACCGTGGGAACGACTCACGTCAGAGGAAGTTCGTGGAGGACTGTCTTCCATGAGAGGGACCCCACGCTGGAGCAGGAGAAGAATGAGAGGAGTGCTCCCCTTGAGGAGGAAAGAGCAGCAGAAACAACGGGTGATGAACAGACCACAACCTCCATTCCCTGTCACCCTGTGCCACTGCAGGAGGAAGAAGGTAGAAAATCAGGAGCAAAGCTGAGCCTGAGAAGAAGGAAGGGTTAGGGGGAAGGTGTTTTTAAGATGTGGTTGTATTTCTCAGTGTCCTACTCTGATTATTAAATTAAGTGGTGGTGTTCAAATTAAATTGATGTTCTTTTTCTTCCCCAATCGAGTCTGCCGTTTACCAGTGATTATAATTGTTGAGTCATCACTCCCTATCCTTGTTTGAATTCCAGAGGCTTTTGGTTTTTTCTCTCCTCCTCATCACTGAGGGGGAACAACTGAGTAGGCAGCTTTGTGGTATTCAGTTGCTCTCTGGGTTTAAAATATGACAGACAGTCACAGAATTAAAATACAAAGGAAACAAAGAACAAAGAGGAAAATTACCCTAATACTCATTATAATGATCACAGTTCAGCATAATTATAACAAATATGCAAATCAAGTTTATGTTACACCAGAGTTTCTTATCTTATAGTTTATCCTCTTTTGATGGTCTATAAATCAGTATGAACAGGTTGATAAAACTACCCCAAGAAAAACAAAGAAATAAACAAATAAAAATACCCCAAACCACAAAAAAAACCCCATCCTCTTTCCCCTTCATATATGCAAACAAAAGGGATAACTCCAATCAGTCCGGCAATGAAAATATTTATTGAGCCTTTTAGTAGACAATCTTTGATTTCGTTTTTAACAAACAGCATGTGGTTTATTGCATTTTATATAGGCTGAAAAACAATGGACAATACTGTTTACTCAAGGCAAGCATGAGCTACTCCTTCAATGAAAAACAAGTTAAATTACAGTACCATCATGGATTTCTGTAACTCAGAAAAGTCCCCAAACAATCTGATGCAAGAAGATGATAATAATGTTATAGGATAACTTGAAATGTGATGGTCTATGGTTATCTCATATGATCAGACAAGAAAAACAGAGGTTAATTTTCTTTTCTCTTTTTGCAGTTTACTTGATTAAAATGACTGGCATTTCCTCTTATCACTTTCAAGATGAACAGTCTCTGCAGATTGAAATGATCAACAAGCATAAATCACGTAAGAGGAAAATGCTGTGAACTTTTCAGTCTCCAGTGTTGTATCTATGTAACTACCAAGTCTGCAACTAAAGCCAAGGAAGGGTTTATTGCAAACCCCAAAATCACCATGGATGACATGCAATAAATACTTAAAGTAGACTCCCTGATAAGTCTTTGATTATTCTTTCTAAGGAAAATTGAACTACACATACAGCTACTGGTACCTTTATATTTTTATGGAAAGGCTGTTTCCTTCATTTAATGAGACCTTCAAACTCTTGCTTTAGGATGGATAAAACTCACTCTCAAGAAGAGACTGCGTGCTTCCACTGATCTATACCAGTAGCTGCAGATTTAGTGCTCAGTTACTTCAATTAGTGTTACAGAAGTAGGCAGATAAAGAACTGCATAACTCTGAGCTTCATATTTATCCTCATGGTATAAGGTAAATCTTTAGTCCTCTGCTAGAGTGTGTAATTAATGCCAGAAGTAAAACTTTCTAAGGATTGGAGACAGGAGGATTTTTAATTGCTAACCACTCCACTTCTACCATTTCGGTGTTAGAATAAAAATAAAACTGGAGGGTATCCTTCCTCATACTTAGCAAAAGACAACATGTTCTGGAATGTTTCCCAATATTACTTGTGATGCTTCTCTTAGCGTAAAACGGCACTCAATCTATGTCCACACACCATGACCCATATCTCCACCCTCACTTTTCTACTTCAGCTCTCACGTTTGGAAAACTGTAATTACAGCCAGTCATTCCTTCACAGAGCTGGCCTCTGTCCAGCAGCAAAGATTTGTCTGGTATTAACAAAAGATGTTGTCTGTGGAAAATAATTCAATAGCAATGTAGCAATCTTGCAGGAGGGCTTCTTCAGCTCATTTCTGTCCTCGACTCATAATGACAAAGACAGCACAGAACCCAGAGTTTTGGCTTTTAAAGATCCATCTTTTTGTGGTTCATATGCAGGCCAGTTCTGAGACCCAGGTGGTCACAGATGGTCACCAGTGATGCCATGGCTTTCTTCCAGTAAAAAACTTCGTTCAGGTTTGTAGATTGCAAATATATTTGATGAGCTGCCCCATACTTTTTCTTGTTCATCCCTTCACATTTGAAGAATCAGTTTGCCATATTCCCATCAAATCCAGCAGCAGTGAGCTAACAAACCTCTTCTACTAACAAACATCTCAGCATACTGGCACCTGATTCTGTGCCACTGAAGCATCTTCTTTTTGATTTTAGAAAGCTTCTTAGGCTATGAGGAATGTTATGAAAAGGATGCAGGATTCTGCTCAGGAAGGCAGGAAAAGCACAGCTCAAATGATGCATGTCCACAGTACTGCTAAGGAAGGTTCCCACAAATGGAGGCATCTTACATGCACCACGGTGTTGTCTGCTGTGACTATTAGTCCCCTAGATGAGTTAGGCCCTGCAGTGTGAGATTCAGAAACGCAGAACACCAAAGGCTGCACACCAAAATGAGTGTGAACATTCCCATACTTTTTCTATGCAAACAAATTCATCTTCATCTCTGTTTGAACACTTCACACTAAGAGGCAACTGAAACCATCTGGGAGATTTTAAAAATTTATTTTGCCTACTAACTATGTTGTTTATATATCGTATTGCCTCTGTTATGATTATTCTCTGTTATGATTATGAGGCAATAGAAGCAAATGAGCACAAGAAAAATAAAATCTTTTCATGCACGCATACTTTGCAATGACCAGGAACAATGAAATATACAGAAAATGTCATATTGAATGAACAGCTGTTTCAAAATATAATGGTCTCTAAAGGAAACAAATTAATAAGGTACCAGCAGTTCTTTGTGGAAGCAAATATTTTTTTTTTTTATGTCATTAGCTGTTAACCATCCCTCAATATAGAAAGCTTAATGATGCAGAGAAGTTTACACAAGCTTTTTGCAATAGGCTGTACTGGATCATAGAATCATAGAATCACAGAGTACCAGGTTGGAAGGGACCTCGAAGATCATCTGGTCCAACCTTTCTTGGCAAAAACACGGTCTAGACAAGATGGCCCAGCACCATGTGCAGCTGAATCTTAAACGTGTCCAGTGTTGGGGAATTGACCACTTCACTGGGGAGATTCTTCCAGTGGCTGATTATTCTCATTGTGAAAAATCTTTGTCTTGGGACCAACCAGGAGTAACTTGTACCCATTAACCCGTCTTCTCCATCTTCTTTGTAGCCACCCTTTAAATACCAGAACCTGGTGATAAGATCTGCCCTAAGCTTTCTCTTCTCAAGGCTGAACAAACCCAGTTCTCTCAGCCTTTTCTCACATGCAGGCATCCCAGTCCCTTGATCATCTTTGTGGCCCTCCTCTGAACCCTCTCCAGCCTGTCCACACCTTATTTGCATAGCAGGGACCAAAACTGAACACAATATTCCAGGTGTGGCCTGACAAGCACTGAGTAGAGTGGAATAAAGACTTCTTTGTCTCTGCTGGTGATGCCTTTGTTGATGCAACCCATCATCCTGTTGGCTTTCTTTGCAGCACACTGTTCACTCATATTGAGCTTGTAGTCCACCAGGACCCCCAGGTCCCTTTCCACAGAGCTTCTCCTCATCCAGGGAGATCCCAGCCTGTGCTGCACTCCTGGATTATGTTTTCCCAGGTGCAAGACCTTACACTTGTCCTTGTTGAACTTCATAAGGTTCTTGTGAGCCCACTCTTCCAGCGTATCCAGGTCTTCCTGCAGGGCGTCTCTCCCATCCAAAGCATCCACTTCCCTGCTCAATTTGGTATCATCGGCAAGCTTCATCAGGGTGCACTTAATCCCATCATCCAGATGACTTAATAAGATATTAAGCACTGTTGGGCCCAATAGAGATCTCTGGAGGACCGCACTTGTGACACATTACCAGTTTGAAAAACTTTCCCGGGGACTGAAGTAAGACTGATGGGCCTGTAATTTCCTGGATCCTCCTTTAAACCCTTCTTGTAGATGGGGGTGACAGCCTTATTCCAGTCTTCTGGGACATCCCCCAACCCCTGATCTCCACAACTTCTCAAAGTTTATGGAGAGTACATTGCTGCTCCTGAAGAATGAAAATCCAGTCAATGTGATTAGATGTTATCATCTGCTGAAAAAGCTTATATGTGATATCATCAACATGAGAGCAGCAATTCTCTTGCCCAAACAGAGACATCTAGTGCCATTTTAGGTGCTCTAGGTTATCTGAAAAATCCTCAGAGGGCTGGCAGATACAGCCAAGAGAAGACCCATGTCCTTGTGGAGAATGAGCTGTTTGCACAATACCTGTGCAGACAGTACCTATGAATATCTTCAGTGGGGCACGATGTTTAGGCAATTGAGCTAGCTAAAATACTCCTTAATGATTCCTGACCTTTGAACTACTGTCTACACAGTTGAGAAGAGCCTGCTGTAATCACTGAAAATAAATTGTACTTCATGAATTTTTACTTTTATTGTAATTTTTATCTGTCTAGTGGTTTGTCTCTTGTAATAAATGTTACCCAAATCTGTGTGTTGCTCAGTTGTGATTTAGGGGTTTCTATGCAATTTAGGTTTCCAAGTGATTTTTCTGCTACGTGGATAAATTCCTTATAAATAAAAATATCTACTCATTTCTTTGCAAATCCTGGATAGGCAGATTTTTCGTTTTGGTTTTGTGGTGGTTTTTTTTGGTTGTTGCTTTTTTTTTTTTTTTTTTAAACAAATAGGTATATCAAGGGATAAAAAAGGAACATTTTACAGACAGACAAGTTACAATCCAAACTGAAATTTTTTTAAGTGTAGTGCAGTGAAATGTGACAGGAATAAGTATAGGAGAAATACAATATGATGCAAAAGGAATAAAAAAACCCAACAAGACAACAGAATCTTGCAGGCAGCTTCACTATCAGTATCATAAATTGTCTGTAGTGACCCTGTTATTGATTGTACAGGAACGAGTGTGTTGACTCCATAAAGTCATACTAGAGCTACAAGTAGGAAGGAATTAGGGTCTTAAAACAGTGGCTCCATCTACATTTCTCCTATAATGTTAGCTTAAACAATCCCTATCCTGTGTTAGGACGACTATGGATATTGTAGAACAGTTCAGGGAATTTATACAGTACAAAACTATTGCAGCTAATTTGCAGCTAATCTAATTACTGTTTCTATGTATCACTCAGTGCACGACTCCACAAACAAATGTTCCTACAAAAGAGTTTTAAGAGAAGACATTGGAGGAGGAATGAACAGATACAAGCAGGGTATCCTGAGCAGTCCTGGGCAACTTTGGCATCAAATGAGAAACTATAACCAAAAAGACTTATCAGACAAGAATAATTTGTCCTTGGTACATATAAATGCATGGTTTGCTTTTCTTTTTTTCTAATGGAGGGGAAAAAAACACCTTTTGCTGATTTCCCTTTGTCCTGGTTCAGCTAGGATAGGGTTAAGTTTCCCCAGCAGTGGGGGGGAAGCTCTAGCTGGGTTAGTCAATACCATGCTGACGTCATGTCCGGGTGCCAGAGCGGGAAAGAGAAGGGAAAGAGCAGGGACGGCCTTTGTGCGTTTTGGTCCCCTCACTGCTGTATCCTTGCGGTATACCTCTTGTTCTGTTCATTATTGTTATTGTTGTTGTTCTGTTTGTTGTTGTTACACTGTTGTATTAAAACTCTCCTTATCTCAATCCCGGGATTTGTATTTCACTCCCTGCCCCGTCTGGTCCGAGGGTGGGGGAGGGGAAGCGGCAGCGTGGTCTCGGGTCCCGGCAGGGCCTAAACCACCACAGCCTTTAATATGCTGGAAGTTACAGTGAGTCCAGTTTGCTAAACATCTATAAAGTTTTGTGCCAATGATTTAGATATTTGGTGTTTTTGACGATATTGAATATGGGAATATAAATTTATGTACATTGACAATTGATTAATGAAATAAGCCACCCCCAAAGATGTTGTGAGATAGATGTAAATAGGTACACTAGGAAATTTTGGTCACAAAAAAAAAAATTGAAGAGTGGCTCTTCACTAGCCAAGTTTTCTTTTATTTCCCATTTGATTAAACCTTTGCATTTCTTTTTACTGTAGTATATCTCCCATGTTTGCTGGGTTTTTTTGTACTATTCTTCTTCCATTTTATCTCTGTGACTCAGTCATCTGCATCTCTCCTTCATTCCCTTCACAGCTAACTTCCCACATGCTAACCCTTCTGTGCAGGAATTAGTTTTTCTGAGCTAAAAATTGCTGACAAGACTATGAAAGAGGAAGGTCTATTTTTAAGGAAAAAAATGGAAAGCATTGTACCTCAGCTCAGGGCTAAGATTTCAGTTATCATCTGTATATGACGCTGTTGTCATATGTGAGATCTGATAAGCAGAAGATTGGGGTGCAAATGTAGGCAGACAAAAGCTATTCACTGCCTCATAAGAGCACTCAACTCTCCTTTTAAAAACACCTTTTTTATGCAGTTCTTTCTGAAGCTGGAAAGTGAAGTTCTGGCCCTGTGAAGTGCTCCGCTAATTCCTTATAGCAAGGGCAAATAAAGGACATATGGGTGGATCTTTGCCTAATACTCTGTCCTCATGAATGAGGTTCTTGAGAGACTTGGATCTACTCTTGCCATTGGAAACCTTTCGGCTGAATGTCCAAGTAACCAGCAGCTTTAAGGAGCCACTGTAGTGATATAAATTATTGGAACTATTTTTAAAATGGTGCTCCTAGGAATACTCTCTCCAGGCAACAATATGTGCAGAATTAGCGATTGTACTAAATCGTAAGGACAGTCTGAACTATTAATGTATTTTTCATATTCCCATACCATCTTATGTGATTGGGGAAAATGTAATTGTTATTGCACTGTGTGAGTGGAATATGCAGGTGGCACAGGGTAACACTAAAGGGGAGATGACTGCACTCACACCTGATGAGAATAGCATCATCTTGATTCTTGGGAGCATTACTGTGTAGTTTAAGTAGCTAGTTAGTTACTTAAGGTTTTCTGAAGTTCTAAATCCACATTTCCTCTTGTAGCAAATTGCTTCAGTTTAAAAGAACAGTATTTCAAAGAGAAAAAAGTGTCTAAACTATTAAACAATGTCTTTCAGTGAGTGTAAAACTCTGGGGAAAATGTTATGCTCTGGATGGTCTTTCTAAATTCTGTCTTATTGTATTACTTTGACTCAAGGCAAAGTTTTACAGATACCAGAAACAAAAATAGCTATGAATACTGATGCATTCAAGTTTGGAAAATAAAATAAAATTACAAAGCATTCTGGATTCTCTTTGAAAATAACCTGATATTTTTGTTGCCAAATATGTCTATGATCAAAATAAAAGTGTGTTTTACTTTTCCTGTATTATGGTATGCAATATACCTTAAAGCAATGTGGTCCTTTATTTCTCCTCTTTGAAGCTGTAAGGGAAAAAAAACAAGTGGGAAAAAAATCTATAGTATGGATTCTAGTTTCAAAGCTAAATGGCAGTACTTACACCAAAAATTCACCAAAAAACCAGGAACCAACCTGAATTAGACAAGGTTGAGAGTTGCAGCACATACCAATGAGAGAAAGTGTGACTACATGTCCTTAATTCCATTTATTGATTTATCACCGATTTCATTAATTAAACAATAATCTCAGTTTGCCATCCAAACTGCCATTTGAAACCTGGATATCTTTTTTCTTAATTCTCTAGCAAGTTAATAGGCTAAAGAGCCTGTTATCCTGTTTATGACACTTGTGAAAACTGATCACCTTATGGAAGAAGGAGAAACAGGGCAACCATCTAGTGATATTTCTCCAATATACTTTGGTGGCCTGTAGTGATTTGTGCCTGAGACCGCCTGAATCCTCTCCACATCTTAGTGGTACAATAATCCTTTGTCCCCACACTTCCTTATGGTTTTTTTTGTGTTTTGTTTTAGTTTGGTTGGTTTGTCTTGTTTGTTTCTTTGGCTTTGATTCACCTTTTGAATGCTTATGCAATTTGAGCATGTATAGTGTCCTTTTGCCTGACTGTGGCTACTTATTAGATGAAAGGAACCTCATATGTTACAAGCTTTCCTCCCACACTCTTTTGTTGTCTCATTCCATTGCAAGGATAATAATAAACATGTGCTTGAAAATACCATCGTGTTTTCAGGACTTAACAGTACTATGAAAAGATCACAGTATGTTGTGGGCGTAGTTGAATGACTGCTCAGGTTCAAGTTGCTTTTCCGATTGTGCTTTATCTGATTCCACACAATTGCCATAGGTGTAGACACAGGCACTTAGACGTCATGGTGTGATTCTGTGTAGCACCTATGTGGGATGCAGGGGATCATCTGCAACCTGGCACGCACAGAGATATTCAATCTATATTAAAGTATTTTACCTGCTCTGGGGACTACCACAATACACCAAGAATTAGATCAGCCTTTGGGCAAAAGAAAGGGCTACTTTAACTCTTGTAGTAGTTGTTATTTCTGTTTCCTCCAGCCAGAAAATATTTTTCACCAAGAATGATTCTCTCTTTATCTTTCCCTACTAATATGCCAGCTAGCAAGATGAAATGCATTGATGGCTGTGTAACATAATTTTTAAAATACCAAATGAAGCATGATTTTTATTAGAATGTGTATATGACTATATTTTCACAGCTAGCTCTGTTTTCTGGATTTGTTGCCTTTAAAGCTCTATTCCTGAAAGCTTGTGAAGGCTTTGGATTTCAGAGAAGTCTAACTTATACCTCCAGCTTCTATTTAGAGGTAGTGATAAATGTGGTTTAAGTCCTTTAGGATCCCATAGAGAGACAAAGCACAAAAATATTTTCTCAAATGTATTCAAAGGGATCATGAATGACCAGGTTAATTTGCAGAATATTGGATTTAGGAATTTAAAGGCACAATTTATCCCAAGGTCTAACTGCAAAAGAAGGTGAATGGAGTATAGGAAAATATTCAAGGATGTATAGAAAAGTTGCTTTTCTATTTATCTATTAGCAAATACCTAAGGTGAGATCTATGGAGAAAAATGTATTCATGAAGTTATATGGAACAATTTTTTTTAAGCACAAAATTCCTAGGGGATGAATATTAGGTATTTGAGTACAGAAAGTCCTAGCAATAGGTTGATTCAGCCAAGCAAAGCATGGATGAATTATTACCAGCAATCTAAAAGTATCATCATAGTTTGTATGTACTGCAAATACATTTACTGAAAAAAAAGACCCAAACAGAAAAAAGAAAAAAAAATCATACAGCATTTGTAACCTCAGTATTAGTTAGGTGGCTTTCTGTACTCTTCGTTTTGGTGGTGTCACTGATGATACATTTTTTAAGGAAAAAAACCCCCACTATTATTAAGAAATAATCAATTTGCTGCAGACAGGAACAAAAAGTGCTTTTATTTTGTAGGATTTTACTCCTGCCTGTCAAAGAAATATCAAAACAGGCTGGATATGTCTGCTGGCACGTCAGTGACTATGAAGTGACAGTACAGACACCTGCAGTCTATCTGAATGAGCAAGAAAAGGCTATTGCAACAAAGTCTCCTGAGGAATTTCTGAAAGCAAGCTCTGTTCCATATAGAGCCAGGAACAAAATCAGGTTAAAGAAATACAGAACAACAGCAAGAAAAGTACTCCTTCGCAAAATACAGTGGGTAACAATCCTGCAATAATACAGCAAATATGGAAAAAATTAAATGCAAAAAACAAGCTTCCAAGTTTAGATTTCTAAATAAAGTCACAAGCAACCAGCACAGAAAAGGGACAAGAATACATATTTCTCCCAGCTGAAGTATTTTTAGGTATGCTAACAGTGTGTTATGAAGGTTGCCCAAATGCACTGCACCCTGAGAAACACACATTCTGCTGCTAAGCAAGAGAACAGTTGGATGTGACTCCTCACATTGTTAGCAGTCAGCAGCCCTACAAATACAGGTCAAAAATATGTCAAAAAACACAGAGCCGTTGAAAATATTATAAAACAGGAAATAGAGGGCTGTCATGCAATGTGGCTACTGGAATGTTTTCTGGCCTTAGTGCCAGCATTTGAAGGGCATATGTAGGATTGAGATATTTTTTTTCTGCAGTTTTCCTTTGAGTGTTGGACCAGTACATGTAAAAATTTAGTTTCTGGAAATCTTATGCCCATTGTGAGCCATCTGGACTTAACAATGGATGTTTGGCTAGCCTGTTGCATGCTGCTATTTCTTTCAAATAACAGAGAGTTGGAGTTAGGAAATAAACCTTTAAACAAATGCCATTTATGCTGGACTGAGCTCCATTCTGCTACTTTTCCCATCTTCTATTCTGGGGCTTCAAAATATATTAGAACAAAGTTTGTCATGAACCAGCTGCTGAAATGACATTTTCTCAGTCCAAATAACCAAGGGGTTTCAATTAGGGAACTTAATCTTAGACACTCATCCTTATAGAGTGACAAAGTCTGTTTAGATCAGTGAATACTGTGTCCTTAAACTTCTAATAAACACATTAGATTACAAGCAATGGGTAGAAAGACATACCCTTGTCATGGATCAGTTGTCACTTTGACTACTTACTGACATGTATACAGAAAGAGCTGCCTGTGCTTGCATAAAGGAGTTATCATACTTCTACCTTGCATATGTCTCACCTGTCCAGAGGGAATGCATCCACACTGCAACCTGAGAACACAAATCAGGAAAGCTGAGTTCAGTGTAGCTCAAACAGGGAAATGAAAGTAGCAAACTACTGGTGAGCTGCCAGGTATGGCTGTGCAAAGCATTCCTATGGTTGTGATTTTCACTGTTTTGACACAGATGTGAAGGACAGCACAAGAGCTGATGAAGTGTCTGTGAGACCAGCTTCAGCAAGTAGGGATTACACTGATAATCAAAACTGTGATTCCAACATTTGAAATGAGCTTTTAAAATAATTTTTGGTGTGAAAATAAGTCCTGTGTATACACACACAGCATTATGAGAGGTCAGAGAGGGTAGTTTCCAGAGAAGTTGATCCAGTAGACAGTACAATGTAGTTGGGTGGGTTTCAAAATAATTATAGACAAACTGAAATCTGATTGAAATGGCAGTGTTTTTTTCCTTGTCTTTTTTTCTGTCATACATAGGCTATTTATGCAAGACAGTTCATGAGCAGTTGTTTGTAATAAATGCTACAGAGACCATGAATGTTGTAAGATTTTTATTTTTATGTATTTTTTCTTTCCCCTATAGATCAGCATCCTTCTGATCACAGTACTCACAAGCTGGAATCAGAATTTCTTCTGATACCAGTAGCAATTTGCTTTCTATGACTCCATAACTTTGTAGGCTATTATTTCATTTTTGTGCACTCAACCCACAATAAAAAAAGAAGACTGAATCTGGGAGGAATGCCACTGTTTATTAATGTCTGAAAAATCCAGAATATTTTGTTGAGAATCAGAGACTGGTATTATACAATGGGACCTAGTAGATGACTCAAAGGCTGTAGCCCGTCTTGCAAGATATAGGCATTCATCTGGCTGTTGGTTTTCTGGATAAAATTGAAACAGGTGTTTGAAAAGCATATTTTATCCTAAAAGCCAAGTCTTTTTCCTTGTGAATGGCTTGACAATGTGCTGAAAGTTGCAGGTGTAACAGGAGGGGGCATCACAGGTCTGAAGACACACCTCCTGTGCCTGCACAACCCAGCAGAGAGTCAAAGTACTGCCTCTTGTCTCACTCAGGAAAGGGGATTCTAAAATCGGGACTCATCTCTCCCTGCTGTTGAGATTGGACCATTTTATAAAACCAGTGGTGAGACGTTTCACTGCAGTTAGTCAGGTTTACTGCACTGGACAAAATCACATGGATAATACTACAATTTAGGTGACTTAGAGACAATATGAATACTGGCAATATGGAGGCATAATTCAGTACATAATCCTGATCAGCACACAGTACATAGTAGTTTAATAAATTTTACATAGTATAAGTATATAGTATCTGTGTCAGTATGTATAGAGAAAGCTCAGGGAGCACAAGGTTTTTGCTGCAAACATGGGACCATTTAATAATCATCTCTTCCAGATAAGCCCTGTAGCTTCCTTAAGAAACAATAAGCTGCTTTTGGATGTCTGTCCACTAAATGTAAGAGTTAGAGAATTCATACCCTCACATTTGCAGAAAGAACTGCGTACATATATATTTACTATATTTTCTATGATCAAAGATACCCAAGCCTGTTATGCAGTCAAATACAAAGTTTGAAAATTAATTTTGAAAGCAAAGATGTCATTGTTTTCATAAAATGTAAATATTATTATAATTTGAAGTAGGATGAAGTAATATATGAAATTAAGGTAGGGTCTAGCAGAAGAGTTTCTAAGACCTCAGAAAGACACTTAGGGAGCAATCTCACCTGTGTTCTCAGACACTTTGGTCACTGCAAATGTAGGTAAGATATGTAATGCAACTAGTCAGGGAAATTCACAGCAGCTCAGTGTGTGTTAAAGAGAAAGCAGATCTTTTAGATTTGTGACCCAGAAAAAAAAATTAGCATTTCTTGAATCATCGTCTCCTTTGCAGTTAATAATTTCAAGCTCTTCAGAGACCTTCTGACATCATCCTAGATCCTCACATTGGAATAAAAGCTATATGTGAATGAATGGACATCATTAGCTAACACGGTTCACATGCTATCTTTCCTACACATTTAGAATGTTAAATGCCCCCAGTGTCCCTAATCAACGTACACGTTATCAACTTCACAAATATGCCCATATCAAGTAAGACAAATAAACAAAATTGTGATTTACTTGCAAAAAGAAAGATACATTTATATATTGGTGGAACTGTTGTCCATTGATTAGGCAGATTGGGCTCATGGTTTAAGTGACTTATCCATTTATGTAGGTGTGAGTCATCTGAGTTCTTTATGTTAAAGTAAAATATAGTTTGTTTTCAAGGCAAGCTGAACCTTGCAGATTTAAGTCAGTACAATAGATTCTGCTGGTTTTGTAATATAACTGTAATACCTTGAGTGAAACTTGAGAATTGGATCCCTGTATGGATATAAATTAGGAAGTGTTCACCGAAACCCATTTGAAACAAGCTTGCTAAACTTTTCCCAAACGTTGCTGTAAGCAAATTTTTTAACAGAGTAAACCTGTATGTCCTGTACTAACATGATTGCTGTATTTCTGCTTTCAATATTGTCTAAACTCCCATTTAGAAGGGTAATATTTTTTCTTTTCTTTGCAGATTAAGAATATAAATCTGATTTTTTTTTTCTTTCCACATTAAGAACATAATCAGGACTCGTTATACCTAACAGTGATGAGCCAATGTGAAAAAGAGATGAATGCTCTTGGGGTTTTTTTGAAAATCATAATTTGTATCTTGTGTTGATAGTATGCCTTATGACATTTCCTTGGTCATCTGCACACTATAATTATCTTTCCCTCCTACAGCATTTTTCCCCTGCTTTTCTCTCTCTTTTCTTATGCCCTCACCATTCCTACTCCCATAATATAGAAAATCTCTTCTAGAGTTAGCATTTCAGGTTTTCATTTGTCATTTTGTATAAGATTAGATTTCATAGTCCACACAAGGTAGGCCTACAAGGATATACTGATAAAGAATAGTTCTACTAGAAGTATTCTATTTTGTTCTCTTCTTTCCTCTATGATTGCAACAAGCAAATAAATTACTTGCAACAACAGTATAAAATTATTAAAATAATTTAGTCCTGTAAGAAAAATGGTATGTATTTCGTTCGGGAAATACAAATAAAATCTACGATATATATATTTTCTAAAAAATCATCAAAATACTTAATTTTAAGTTTGTAACAAAATTTAAAACATTCTTAAAATATCCTTAAGAAAAAATAGTAGTTAAAAAAGAATGACCCTAGGGGTCTCTAAGGATTTTGTAGATATCTGCTTGCAGGAGATCTTAAGAAACAAAGAAGTAAATACAAATCTGTATTGGTCATATAATCCTGGTGAAGGTAATAGGTGTGAGAGACTGAAATGTCAAATGACTGTCTCAAAGCTTGCTTGTGTCTGTGCAAACCTCAAGGACAAGCTGCTGCAGCCTTTGGATTAGTCTAAGGAATGTCACACAAGGAAGCAGGACTGTATGGAAGGATGCACACCCCCACACACACCCTTGCAGTTGCATTGTCATACTCCTTAGGTAAGCCTCAAAGGGGGAGACATGGACTGAGTGAAACCAAATGTTTATCAGTGGCTCCATTGTGTAGCCATTTGTGATTCTATTGTGTACGCCAGACACCATGCGTGCATTGCTAATGAACAAGTAAGAGGCGAGCATTTCTGCCCCAGAAGTCCGATGCAGAAAAAAACTGTGGGATCAGAGGAAAAAAAAAAAACCTAAAGGTGGGCAGATATGCTAATCAGCTGATACGATGAATCTAAAAGGCAACAGAAAACTTTGCTGCGTGTGCACCCACCACTGAAGAATTGAAGACTGAGGACCAACGGGACACCGTTGGATCCATGGTGGTGACTATTCTTTCCACTCCATCCTGCATGCTTGCTTGATTTCTGTCTTTTCCTTCCATTCTGTCCTATCGCTACCCCTCTTCACTTTTAATAATAAAAACTATTTTGGGTGTGCAGCATTTGACCTTGTTTGTGTCTTATTCTTGCTCTTGGGATCATATCAAAACCTCCCCCGACACTGGATTGGGAAAATAAGTAAAGATGAACAGAAACTGTGAAAATACAGCATTGCTGAAACTTTTCAATAATGTGACAAATGGATACTAAAAAGGGCTAAGAACATTTCCTTTGTGTCTTTTGGAGCAGATTGTCTGGAAGTGATGCATCCCATTGCAGTCATGAAGACATCAACTCTTCATCTTACATGTTACCTTACATCACCCTGCTATGCTGAGTAGTACAGCAAAAATAATAAAAGGTGACTATAACATACTATATAAGTTAACTTTTCAGTTTGCATATAATAAAACAAATCCTGTTTTTCTATAGAACAAAAAGGTAATGCAACTATTCTATGTATCTGTCTGATTGTCCATCTGCTTCAAATACTTTTGAATCTGTTATTTAATTGGACAAATCTGAGCAAACACTGGGTCTTAAGCATGATGATCTCATCTAATTCATACAAAAATTCTTGAACTGTTTTTCAGAGAAAATCCTTGAACCAGTGCACTCATGAAAGCAAGGGCATGTTACTTCCAGTGACTTCAGAACATTCATATCAGACATCTTTCTAATTATGCAATACATCTTCCAATGTATGTCTTCTTCCCTGTAACTGATGAGTCTCTTACACTGTCTGCTAATTACAGTAAAATTCCTTTATTTCTTTGAAACATCAGATATTGAGACCATTTTGAAGCATGAACATGTGACAGTGTATAGATTTACAAACTTAGATTATCTAAATAAATACATTTTTAATGTTATAAATCTACTGAAAATGTGAGATTATGTGTACCTAAAATGAAAATTGAGTGTTTTCCTACATAAGTACTAACTATAATCTTGTATAACATTTATATATACATCATGTAATTTAAAGTAAATTAATTGTTGAAGAAGAATATTCTTGCCAAAGGTGCCAGAGCATAAGTGACTATGGATATCTTGATCATATTCCTTGATATTTAGAATAGAATAGAATAGAATAGAATAGAATAGAATAGAATAGAATAGAATAGAATAGAATAGAATAGAATAGAATAATTTCAGTTGGAAGGGACTCGTAACGATCGTCTAGTCCAACTGCCTGACCACTTCAGGACTGGCTAAAAGTTAAAGCATGTTATTAAGGGCATTGTCCAAACGACTCTTCAACACTGACAGGCTTGCGGCATTGACCACCTCTCTAGGAATCCTGTTCCAGTGTTTGACTACCCTCTCTGTAAAGAAATGCTTCCTAATGTCCAGTCTGAACCTCCCCTGACAAATCTTTGAACAATACCCATGCATCCTACCACAGGATACCAGGGAGAAGAGATCAGCACCTCCTTTTCCATGTCCCCTCCTCAGGAAGCTGTAGAGAGCAATGAGGTCACCCCTCAGCCTCCTTTTCTCCAAACTAGACAAACCCAAAGCCCTTAGCCACTCCTCATAGGACATTCCTTCCAGCCCTTTCACCACCTTTTTGCCTTCCTCTGGATGTGTTCAAGGATCTTCACATCATTCTTTAATTGTGGGGCTCAGAACTGCACACAGTACTCAAGGTGAGGCTGCACCAATGCTGAGTACAGTGGGATAATCACCTCTGTTGACCGGCTGGTTATATTGTGTTTGATGCACCCCAGGATGAGGTTTACCATCTGTTTTGGAACCACTGACACCATATCCTGCAACTGAGAAAAAGAGCGTGTATCTAAGAAAAAAATGTAGATAGAGGTTTAGGTTTGCGTGTTGTGGTTGTTATAATCTACACTTCTGTAATTCTTACAGACTACATATCAGCACTAAAAAGAGGTCAGGCAGAATTATGCCTTGTGGACTTCAGATACCAGGTGCCTATAAATAATTTATAACTGGGATCTTGTCTTAAAAGAACAATTGAATCTACTTCTTTTCCTGAGCCTTTAAATTTTATTTCACAAGTGCAACCAAATCACAGAGCATTCCTGTTGGCATCAGTGACAGTAGACATATGTTTTCACCACTGAAGGCTCTGCTGTTGGTTCAGGTGGATGTAAGCAAATATTTTACAGTATTTGCACTTTTACTCAATTGTTCACTTCACCAGCATTCAGCAGTGTTCTTCTTACCTCGTGAAGAAATTTGAGAAGAGCCAGTTTGCATATCTTTTGCATAATAGCTCCCAGATATAGTCTTGACAAGAGTAATATGCTTAGAAATGTCTTTTCATAATTGCTAAAAATAGAGACATATTTATGACATCAGGATACCTAACACTGTGGGAGGCATTGGCCTGTCAGCCTTGCACAGCCTCTGAGAAACAGTCAGGCTTTGACCAAAAACAGGCCTTGAGAGAAAGATAAGAAACTGCTGAGCTGTGCTAAGGTGGCAGAGAACAACGGACGGTTGCAACTGTGGAAAAGTACTGAACTGTGAGAAGTTACCGCTGCGTGAACAGCACGTGAACAAGAAGTAGATTGGTCTGCACAGTGCGTGTTAGAGTGGTCTTATGCTGATAGGAGAAAAGGT
This sequence comes from Strix aluco, assembly GCF_031877795.1. Lineage (NCBI taxonomy): Eukaryota > Metazoa > Chordata > Aves > Strigiformes > Strigidae > Strix > Strix aluco. The sequence goes on along the minus strand of NC_133931.1, from coordinate 83,925,100 downwards.
TGATAGCTGTCTAATTGCTGATTTGCTAATTATGAAGTAAGAGCTTTGGCGAGAGCATAAGTATTGTACTATTGGAGAAATAAATGGCTTTGCTTGTTATAACTCTCATAGAGTTGTGCAGGTCCAATATCCTCCAGCAACATAACACCTAGAGCAAGGATATGTTTTTAACAGTGGTCTTAAAGGGGCTAGCAGTCATTATATTTTGGTATACATTGCAAGTTTTGATGCAGGGCCAGAAAAAATGAAAATGTATGGATCCATTGAAAAGAATAAATTGGCACTAACAGAAGAAACCAACTGATTTCTATTATGCTGCCTGTACCATTGGAAGACATTTGTTAATCACTGATATTATTCTTTGTGCTCTGCTTCTTGCCTTGTTGCTGTGGGGCTTTTTAAATCTGTTTTTTCTAGACAACTTGAATATCTCATTTCCAGATTGCTTAGTTGACTTCCAGTGCTATTCTTCTACCACTTGGTGTTAGAAGCACAAACTTTACATTTACATGTGTAAAAGCCAATGCTCTGGTAAGCAAAACTTGCAAGACTTGTCAGCTGAAGAGCAGAGAGTAGTAGATTTGTCCTCCATACAAACAGCACACTGGGGAGTGCAGTCAAAGTGCAACCGAGGTGCCCCCTGTTGTAAAGGGAATACAAGCTGTCTGAGCATACCCACCAGCTCAATCACTGCCAGGCAGTAAAGATGTTGCCACATATATTGAGCCAGATTATTCATGAGCATCCTGGAAGCATTTTTAAAAACTTAATTGTAGATCTTTTAGCAATGCCTAGGAGTTCATCTTGCACTGAGACTCCATCACACTAGTAATTGATGTGATTAGAAAATAAATGAAGGGCTCTGTCCTGACATTAGTTCCTCTAATAACAAATTTAAGCTAATTTTGTGATTCCCACCTGGACATGTAAGAAGGCTTTCACCTCCTTGCAACTTAACATATAAAATTTGAGCAAGATTGATCCCTAACAGGCTAGCCACATCTAAGTTTAAAATTCATTAAGAATTTAATTGTTGTTATTTTTATGTTTGTCTAAGTCATTACAAAAAATAAACAACCAAGTATGCAGACACTGTATTTGTATTTCTTTCATGAAACACTTCTGTTATATTATTTTTATTCATCTACTATGTTCTGTAAAGACAAAAGATTATTTTTTGAATTAAATACTTTGTATTTCTGGGACTGATATTTTGATCATTTGATTCCCAACTTATGCCTGGGATCAACAGCGTGCAAGATATTGTGAGATCCCCAGTAGAGAATAAGTCCTGGAGTACACCATATACTCAGCCACTGACAATGTGCAAATGTTGCCTAGTCACTTCTAGGGCAAGCCCCTTGCAAAATAACACTTTTATTTTGATTAGAGATGAGTCCAACATAGTTAGCAGGTCCACCTTCTCCAGCTGTTTTCTGTTACAGTGACAGCAGGTGTCACAGGGTTTTCAATACCAGAAATATTTGTCACTTTCCTTTCTGTGATAATAGCTTTTATTCTAACCAAAAAAAAAAAAAAAAAAAAAAGTTCTAACCTTCATGATCATATGAAATGCTTGAAAAGCTAGATTCAAAAAGAGTGAACTTTTGAGGACAAATGATGAAGAACCCAACAGTTATTTTTAAGTTTCCTATAGAATTTGATGTGGTCAGATTTCTTTCATAACTAGTGAATGCATGAAATTAATGCATAGAATCAGAGAATATCTCAAGTTGGAAAGGACCCATAAGGATCAAATTCCATTAGTATCATCACTAAAGGAAAATTAAAGGCACATAAGATCTTGTCCTGCCTATGCTCTAGACCAACAAAAAAGCCAGCTGTGTTTACTACAGTCTTGTGCTACGAACTAAGGATCATTGTGTAAGATTGGGCATACTATATATGGTGCTTGGATATAGGCTTGACGTTGTACTAACAAGGTTCCATCAGGTTTGGACTATGAAAGGCATTTTCAAAGCTATCAATAGCATCCAGCCATGCTTTCTGAAGGAACCTGGGAAAGGGAAATTTTTAAAAATGTGTGGAGCACAAATGGGATGAGTTTGTATTTGTCCCCTCTACATTGTATATATATATTCTAGATTTTAAATGAACTCTTTTTCTTTTTTTTTTCTTTTCTGTATTTTAGGTAGAGCTGATGTATTAGGTAAAAACCACTGAAATTTGTCATTCTACTTCTTTCATCTGTAGTTTTGCATGCAGGCATCCACACATTATGTATGTTTAATGTTTATTTAAAATTTCAGTAAATCAACTCAATACCAAGAAATAGTGTCTATAAAAGATCCTTTAACAACAGAAGTCATGTTATTATAAAAATTTAAAATTAATACCATTTAAAATAAAATCATAACAGAATGATAGTAAATGTATTATAAATATGATATTAAAATTAATGATTTTTTTTTTTTATTCTGCAGAATACTTTTGATTCTAGGAATTTCATGTTTTCACTTAGGCTGCAGTTGTTTCTTCTCTTTTCTTTCCATTTTGATAAATGTGAACCTCATTTAGCTGTTAATAAGTTTTTCCTTCTATCTTTTTTTTTTTTTTTTTCATTTCTGGAAAAAAGATTTTTGAAGAAGATAATATGTTCAATGCTTCTATGTATTCCTAACAACCAGGCTAATTGTAGCTACTATTCTGAGACCAAGCATACGGATCTAACGCATGATGATGCAGAACACCGTGACTCTGGCAATTCTATAAACAAGGGAATAAAGTAAGTGATTATGACTTACTTATATGGAAAAATTACAGTCAACAGAGAAAAAAAATATTTTAAGCTATGAGTCATCTGACCTATCTTAGACATTTCCTTTAGGATGAGATGAACTTGCCCTAGAAGTGTCTGTGTCTTTCCACTGACAATAACAAAACCTGAAATTAATAACTTGGATAGAAACCTTTGCATTGAGAAATTGGTCATGTATAAATAAGGACAAATTTAATCCTGTTGTAAAAACTCGAGTATTTTTGAGACTCCTGGGCCCTACTGTCTCTGCACCTCGCTGTGATGTTACTGTAAGTGTTGCTAAGAAAGATAGGGGGGATCTTTAACAAGTATATGTACAGAAATATTAAATGCAAGTTACCCTGACTTTTTTAATCCTTTTTGCTTTAGAATATTATTTTAAAATTATCTATATATCCACTTGAGATTTAAAAATATATACTGAAATATCTTTCAGTATATATTTTCATTAATATATACTGAAGCTATATAAATATATAGCTACTGAAATAGCATTTTAGTTTATTAACAGTTTAATAACAGTTTAGTTTAATAACTGTTAACCTAAAAGGGCTGCTTGCTAAGGAAACAAGAGAGATCCCACAACCCCAGGGACCAGCCCCCCAGTACCCAAGCAAGATGGTGGACAGACCCAACCAAGAGCACATACCACAAGGCAGTATCATGATGATGAGGTGGGTCCAAGATCAGGCCAGGAAACCAACCCATAGGCAAGGATAAGGGCCAGGAATTGCTAGGCAGATCCAGAAAAATGAGGCAGGACTGATACCATACTAGGAAGCCATCCCATGGGCTGGGAATCAACAGGGGCCATGGCCAGTCTGTGACCAGACAGGAGATCAGCATTCCTGCAGCATAGCTCCAACAAGAGCTGAGGGCTCAAGGTTTTAGTTTAATAACAGAAACCAGTTATGTGCTTTATCTTCTTGATGAAATGTGGAAGACAATGAGAGATATTTTGAACTTTTATCTTCTTATGATTGTCAGTTCACAAGATTTCTTCTGTTACGGTAATTGGATTTAGGCCTAATTGTCTATGTATAATTTATATTACTTTGTTTTTATTAATTGGATCCTGATCCTTTCTCATTCTATTTTTGTGATTTCAATAGTTACCGAGTTATGTAAAAGTTACCTAAGACAGTGCTTACAAATTACTCTGGAAACTGAGCTCATTGTTTAGCAATTGATTAAACACTTTTATCTTTCTCTGTATCTCAACTTGTCCTTCCTATTTTTATCCAGCTATGACTTCCTGTTGTTTCTTCCATATGTTCTTATCAGAGGATGATTTTATTTAAGTCATATATTAATTTTTTGCATAGTCATAAATACTCAACACTCACATACCACAAAGCAGTTTCTCTCATTTTTATGTTGTTTGTTTCTTCATATAGACTTAGTCACTGTATTTCTGCTTTTTGTCCCCTCATATTGAAATATATAAACATCTCAAGGCTGAAAGTACTTGTGAAACTCCAAATGGTATAACCACATTAGGAAAATAATATCTGATCATATCCTTTTTATATTGCTGAACATTTGAAGTTCAATGGAAATTATATTGTTAATTATACAGCATGAAGGAGCTGACCCTTAATTTTTGATCATATCAGATATTTGTCATGAAATAGCTGACACAAATTTTGCCTGCTTGTTGGTCAAACAGTATTTAGTTTTCACAGGAGACTGTAGCAAGGTGCATGACAAGGGAGTAACTTTGATCTGCTAAGGACAAGGTTTTGGCTTCTGATGATGTTCTCCCAGAGGTGTCTTCTCAAATAATTTTACTTGCAAATTATTTGTGTTGATGGAGTGCTTATTCCTCAGTCGGGAGTGGGGCTCTCCTGTGCTGCATACACAATATGAAAGGTCTCTTACCCAAGAGCTTACAATACAGACTATGGCACAGCTGACACATTCTCTCAGGAGTTCAGAAAAGAGAGGGGATGATCACAATGAGAATACAAGATCATAGTCACTCAGGTCAAGGTACTTTCATGGGCTTCCTTCTTATTCTTGTCAATAATATACCTTGAGGGAAGAAAGTGAAGAACTGTTCATTTCAAACTGATGGTTTCCAAATTCTGATTCATGGAACACCACAGGCTCCTTATGTTCATTACATTTGACATGCTTCCAATAATCTCTCTTATTTTTAAGAGTGCATGCTCATTTGCAAGAAATTTTGAATGTTAGAAATTGTCCATGTTCAGAAAATATTTTGTAACCACTGGCCTAAGCCAGAAAGTTTCATCTTCTTGGGAGCAAATATTTCCAGATGTCAAAGAAGTTCTAAAGCAATTTAGGGGTTCAAGTTCATTTACAATGTTACTATCTACTAGCAATGCATAATACTGAGTGTTTTGTTTATGACAGGAATGTAATAAAATTTAATCAAAGTTCTCATGTTTATAGCAGTCTTGAAATGTGCACCTAAATGTTATATTACTTTTCAGTGATGGGTTTTGTTAGTAAATGGTTAAGGAAGATTGAAGAGTATATTAAGCGATATAGAACTCTTTGGAATGTAGAAGTTCTCCTTCTGTAGTACATTTTCTTCTTTTTTTTTCCCAAGAAAATAAAGGTACGTGGAATTGGGTCAGAGTAGAGTCTGAAGAAGGGAAAGGGGAGCGGGAGATATTGCCTTAATTTATGAATGCAACTGAGATATCAAGACGATATTATTTAAGTAAATATTTGGTGTTGTAAAAAAGATTGTTGACCTGTGAACTGCAATAAACTTATTTCATGTGAGTGTTTAAAGAATTTTTATTAATAGATTGCATCTTCATCCAGTTTCCTCAAATTCTCCAGTTTCCTCAAATTGTCTGTTCTATGCATGAGGTGACAGTGTTTCAGAGAAAGCAGCCCAAATATTTCCTCACATCATGTGTTCTGATAGGAACATAATATTCTATGGAACAGGTGAGTTACCTACCTATCTAGTCTAGTACCAGACAACAGCAAATATTACATACATCAAAGGGTAAATTATCCTTGCTGTATGAAACAACAGAAAAATCTTTTGTTCTTAATTTCATTCTCTAAGTGCAGGATATCTGGTAGGGATTTAGGTTTTTTGTTTGCTTGTTGTTTGTTTGTTTAATTAGCTGTCATAATAATTGATAATAAATGGTTGTGAGACATAAATGATTCTATGAAGCTATTTTTATGCTGACAAAAAATCTTTAGTGGCTTTGCATGACAAATCTAATGCTTCAGAAAACTAGGACTAAATATTTGTTATTCTTGAAAAAGAATACAGTCTAGTTGCCTCTGATATTCTTTATTTCTTTTTATATTTTACTTTTTTTCTGTGGTTGGACCTGGTCCAGAATTCTCTCATTTGGGTTCTGAGAAAGGATCTGGATTTCAATAAGTCTATTTGTTTCTTGAACTCTCTCCAGTCTTCTTCTGTTGGTATGACAGAAGTTTGTGATTCTTAATAAAAAGGAAGAGTTACAAGAACAATAAATTTTAAGGATCTTAAATTGGGTCAAGGAAAATTTTATGTTGAGGGAAATTACTAAGATATCTAGTCTTACCACAGCTAATGACAACAGCAAACTGGTAATAAAACTTCTCATATCTGTTCTCTAGATATGTTCTTTGGGTCACTATCAGTAACTGGATGTTGGGCTAAAATGCACTCTTGGTTCTGCAGTTGTTATGATAATTTGTAGAAAAGAAGAGTAATATTTAAAGTTATGCTAGTGAATGAGATTGAGATTTCTGACTTTGTTAAGGAATGAGCAGAAATTGTGACATGTTTTTTAAAGAATAATGCAGTAGAAAAGTCCAACTGTAATGTTTTGCTTGTTTGTTTGTTTTCTTATTCAACATAAATCACAGTATTTTTTTCTAAATGAGCATGCTCAGATAATAGAGGACATAAGGAACTCCATACTAACCTACCCAGACTATAAAACAACTGGGGAAGGAATATTGCTTTTCAACATCAGTGCTTAAGATAATGTTTCTTAATTTTCTACATTAGTCTTGGACTCATGCTGCTTAATACTGCATGTGCATCAGTTACTTAAGATAGGAGCTCAGTGTCTAATAGCCAAGGGAAGAATAAACACTGCTGAAGCACTGTTCAGGTCTTTGATGGGTTTTGGCACCTCACCTACAGGAAGATGGTATATCTTTTTTCCCCTCACCCTGGACTAAAGAAACAAGCCATCAGTAACATGAAACTCTGGAAGGAGACCTTAGGAAGATGATGCATACTGTCTATTATAAAAATTTTCTAAGTGTTCTTCCTTATTATTATTATTTTTTAGACCATCAAACACTGTAGAGAGTCCATATTAGGAATTCATGAGGTCTTGCTGAAACCAGAGGACAGCAGTAAAAATAAAAGTGAAAGTGGCTGAATTTCCCTGCTGACTTTCAGTATTAGAAAATGTATTAAATAGTATTAAATGAATACTATTGCAGAGGAGGTAACAGGCAAACTTTATCAGGGTGTTGCTTTGTCACAAATAGCCGTTCATTTAATTTTGTATTTGATGATCATGGATTTTTATGTGCACACCAATATCTATGGCAAGCATTGTATCAGAAAGGTTGTCAGGAAGCAGTGGAATCCAATTTCATTGTATTTTCCAAAAATCATTGTAATTGTCTGATCTTTTGCATTAAAAAGAAACAACAATTTCACTTATTCATAAGTGAAGTCAATCCTTAAAGCAAACTGAGTCTACAGAGTCCGTTTAATAAGGAATCATATCTGAGCTCAGAGACACTCAGAATGTCGACTGCAGTTAGGTATGCAAAGAATTGGCAGGGAATAATAGAAATGTTAATTTCTTTCACTTTATAAATAACTGAAAATTTGTCCCATAATTCTTGACACTGCCTTCTTAGGACAGTAAAAATGGAAATCTAAAAATGCCAGTATGAAACTTGGTCATATTGTAGCCCATGTTACATGCTGTTTTTTGAACATACATGATATATATTTTATATTCCAAAAACTGTTGGTATTACATATTTTTGGCTACTAGCCCATTTTATCTGTTCTTTGTGAATAGGTTGCTGATATTATTCAGAAATTGAATTGCAGTCAGTGTTATAAAGATTTTTCCCCTGTTAAAGGGAACATTGGAGCTTGGAAATCTTTTTTGAAATAATTTCCTCTTTTGACTAATGTCACAATTGCACTCATTGTTTAGATACTGGTAGTACTTAAAATGTGAGCAAATAAGAGTATGCAAACCTCAAAATACAGTCCTTTAAAAACATTATCAAACAGACTTCAACTATCCTGGTCAGAAATAATGACCTAGTTGGAGTAAAAATTCAAAAAATGATGCTTAGTGTGACGCAGGGCAGATAAGTCAAACAGTCAGTGAAGAGGCTCAGTGCAAGATGAGATCTCCAGGTAGGAAAAACCTAGCTTCTCTGGAATGGGTGCAAAGTAAAGCCATCAGTTTAAGACAGTGACATTCAGGGATGGTTCCCTACATATAAAGAGTGGAAATCAAGTAATGACTGGTAAAAACTTCTGTAGGGTAGTATGGGCAGACATGAAGTCTGCCAGTTGTACTGAGTCTGATTGGGATGGAGTTAATTTTCTTCACAGCAGCCTGTATGGTGCTGTGTTTTGGGGTCATGACCCAAATAGTGTTGACCCAAACCAGTGTTTTGGCTATACATGATCAGTGCTTGCACAGCATCGAGGCTCTCTCTGTTTCCCATACTGCTGTTTCCCATACCGCTGTTTCTCTCTGTTTCCCATACTGCTCCTCAGCGAGTAGGCTGCGTGTGTGCAAGAGGTTGGGAGTGGACATGGCCAAGACAGGTGATTCCAACTCACCAAAGCGATATTCCATACCACATGATGTCACGCTGAACAATAAAACCTGGGAGGTAGTTTCTCCAAAGTATCAGCTGTTCAGAGACTGACTGGGCATTGGTCTACTGGTGATGAGTGATTGTTTTGGATAACTTCTTTATTTTTCTTTATTTCATTTATTAAACTGTCTTTATTTTTTTTTTTCTTTTTGTGTGGGTTTTTTTTTTCTTGCTTTTGACCTTCCAATTCTCTCCTTCATCTCACTGGGGAAAAATGAGTGAGCAACTGAGTGGGGGTTTACCTGCCAGTCAAAATATAACTTCTGTTATATACAGACCAAAATATAACTTCTGTTCATATGACCAGGTGAAGTGGGTTTATACTGGATTATCTCTTTATGATTCAGGACCATGGTGTTTTCTGTATTGTTAATTTAAACTGTTAAAACATGTATTCACTCTGGGAAAGACTTAGGTTTCGTGTTCTGTAGGGATAAGGTGTCTCTGTGAGATGAATTCAGATTGCCTCTGTACTGAGTAACTGTCCTAATTCCTAAGCACTGGGGTGAAAGTGAGCCACCACATCCTGTGACTCCAAATACAGGGCACTGTCTAGGATGCTGACAGAGGATGTCCAGGCTGCTGCCACTCCACTGCACTCAGCACCTAGAAGTAGCTGGATTAAAGCTATGCATGTAGCAGTTACACTTCTGGGAACAGTCTAAGTAAGTTGTTAGGTACACAACAGCTTCCTACTATCAGTGCTTGCATTGCAATCAAGAAGTCAATCAGATCAGTAAAGTTAATCAGATATGCAAATGCCTGCAGGACAAGGGTCTTTGTGGAGAATATATGTAATTTCTTCTCCTGTTAATACCTTGATAGATCAACCTGAGGACCTATAAGCAAGAAATACTGTAACACAGGTTGCCCTCTGACCCTCCAGATCTGTAAGATATGATTAAATAGATACATCTTGGTACTCTACTAATAGGAAATGATAAAAAAACAATGGCAGTTTTCTTCGTACGGCATGTGGTATCAGAGAGTACTAAGTAACTAGAAAAACAGTCATGGCTTCTACAAATTGGATAATTATTCAGTCTTGGCTGCCCTGCTTTCTTTCAATACTTCTTGGAAATTCAAGTCTTATTTTATCCATGATTGTTGCAGGACACATTAAGGTGAACAACTTTGTGTTATTTATGTATTTTCACATGTAACAGGTTTATTTTCTGTGATGCTAATATTAAGAAACCCAGTTAATGTTTCTGACAACTGTTAACAAACATAAATTTAGAAATTATTCTTTCAGATAACAAAAAAAATGTAATTAGGATTTGATTCTGTGATGTTCTGAATTCAATAACTCTAACAATGAAAGGAGAATTTAGATTGATATTTGCACAAAAGATAATGTGTTTGGCTATATCATTCATCCTTTCTCAGCATCTTTGTTCTTAGAAATTATCTTTCAGCTTTCTAATAAGAAAACTGTACGTGGAAAAAATTGCAAGTAATCTTTTTGTTAAGGAGAACAAATATTGGGAAGGTCATAAATGTGGCCTTTGAGGTACCAGCAACTTTATTCCTACAGTGATTTGTAATATTTACTCACTTCACGGTCCAGAAAGAAAATAGAAAAGTTGACAGCTGACAAAACCTGTTTTAACCAGTACTGAATTAATTGACTCATAAAAAAAGAAAATAATAATACTGAGTGCATTACTTTAACTGAAATTCGACATGCAAATGAATGCATTTAACATCCTTAAAAAAACATTGAAGGAAGAGAGTCCATGAAGGTGATCCTTTCAGAGAATTTCTATTAAATATAATGGAATTTGCCAAACTTTTATAGACTTCTGAACAACTTAGAGGAAAAAAATGAGAGATTCTTTTCATCCTTTTATATAGAATAGTTAAAAAATTACTATGGTAAGCATCTCATTTCCTGAACAATTTTTTAGTACTGAAACCATTGGAGTCCATATTTTTTATTAATTTTGTATGTATTCAATTTCTTGGACAAAGCTGAGCTCATACTGTACCCACCAAGTAGTTGTACTGATGCCATGGTGCTGTGAGGTCCAGTGGCTCTACAACACTGCAGGGCTCCCTGGGACCCTGCCACCGGCGCTGTCAGGGGCTCCCCAGGATGGTCAGGGGACTAGGGCCTGGCAGCCAAGGCCCATCCCACTCCCCCAGCCAGGATCAGGGCAGACAATTTTCAGTTTTAACAAAAAGAATTCGGGAGTGTTAGGAGAAGGAGGGATTTAAGGTAAGTATTAGGGAACATTGTTATCTGTATTGATATCGACTACACCTCAGCTCAGGATTTTTATCATGATGATAGAGTTCCAGTTTATGTCGATTCAGCAGAACTTTAGCTCATAACCATACTGATACAATTCACTGTCATTCAGCATGCAATATGTCCCTCTTCTAAAAAATTTCACAGCTGTGACTCCCCAGTAGAAGTAATCAATAAAGCTTTGATTTTGCAAAGGAAGTTAGAATTTCTTCTATATATGTTGAAATAGTGTCACAGATGGAGTGATGCACTTCACTCATAAGAGAAATAGCAATACGTTTATTGATATAAAACAGTGATTTAACAAATTTTGATAGAAAATGAGACAGTGGTTTAACAAGATTCAGTGTTAAGCTTCACTTGATATTTACTGCATAGAGGACAGGGCCAGACAAAACTGCCAGGGAGACCCTCCTGTTGAGTCCTGTTGACTCCCTTGGTTTCTAAACTCCTTCTCAGAGAGGAGTCTAGGTGCGGCTGGATCCAGACTTAGTCCCAAACTTGGTCAACGGTTTATGTCTAAAGTATGTATATGCACAATCAATTCTTTATATCACTTAGGTAGGATTTCAAAGTTTAGAGTGCTATTAATCACTGAGAATCTGTTCTGGCAAAGAATCTCTCAACCTCAAGGAGTAACCTTAAGAATCATCCCTTCTCAAGGGGAGATCCTGGTGTGCAGCCAGCTGCTGTGCAGGAGAGCATGATGGGCCCTAATCTTTATGGAGTAAGAAAATTGACTTATAGACATATTTACATACTGACTTGACATGGTTTGAGCCCAGAGGACAACTGAGCACCACACAGCCACTCAGTTCCCCCTTCTCCCTCAGGAATGGGAAGTAAGAAAAAAGCAAAAGGCTCTGGAATTGAGAAAATGACAGGGAGGGATGACTCACCTTTACGGTCATGGGTAAAAGACAGACTTATTAGGGGAAGAAAAAGAACATAAATTTAATTCAAACACTAACAACAACACACTTAACAGACAGAGTAAGACAGTGAGAAACATTACCATCTCTTAAACACACCTTCCCCCCACCCCTCGCTTCTTTCTGGGCTCAGCTTTGCTCCCGATTTCTCTACCTCCTACCCCACAGCAGCGCAGGGAGCAGGCAATGAGGGGGTACAGTCAGTCTTGCTACTACTTCCTTCAGGGGGAGGACTCCTCACATTCTTCCCCTTCTCCAGAATGGGGTCCCTCTCACAGGAGACAGTCCTCCATGAACTTTCTCCAACATGAGTCATTCCCATGGGCCGTGAGTTCCCCTAGTTGCTCCAGCATGGATCCCTCCTGCATATTGCAATCCTCCCACCAAACTAAAACAGTGGGGGCTTCCCACAGCATCCCAGCTTTCTTGAGATGCAACCACCTGCTCCAGCATGGGGTCCACCACGGGCTGTAAGTGGACATCTGCTCTACCATGGACCTCCACGGGTGACAGGGGGACAGGCTTCCCTCTCACCTGGGCTGCAGGGGAGTCTCTGCTCCAGCACACCTCCCCACCTTCCTCCTCCTTTCTTCCACTGAGCTTGGTGTTTGCATAGCTGTCCTCCTTGTAACTCCTCCTCATAACTCCAACTCCTTCTCCCAGGTTCCCCTTCTTAAATGTGTTACCACAGAGGCATGGCCACTGTCACTTATTGGCTCAGCCTTGGCACAGAGGCAGGTCCAACTTGGAGCTGAAGGAACTTCAAGAAGCTTCTCACAGGGGGACACTGCTGTAGCCCCCTCCCCTGCTACCAAAAACCCCTGTAACACACACAGACTCAACGCACAACTACAGAAGTTAATTTCAAATTTGGCTTGAGTCAGACATTGACCAGCACCATGTTTAGGTGGGCACACTGTTCAAATTAGCTCTTGTCTGTTGTATTGTTATCTGTCTCCCCTGAATCCACTTTGTGTTGGATGCAATCATCATGACCAGATGCATCCATTACGACCACCGTTGGTGGTTATCACTTCTATGGGGTTACCAGAAATACAGGTCATGCTGGGTAGTGAGAAGCACACTGCCACAAATAGATACATACAATATAAACCTATAAATATATGTTTCTTTAAAAGACAAAAATAATAACTTTCTATCACTGGAAATATACTGGAGAAGTTGTGGAGATCAAAGGACATTCCAGAAGACTGGAAGAAGGTTAATGTTTCCCCTCATTTACAAGAAGCGCTTAAAGAAGGATCCAGGAGTTTATAGGCCCATCAGTCTTACTTCAATTCCTGACAAAGTTATGGAAGAAAACCTCCTGGGGGCTATCACAAGTCAAATGAATCATGTGATTGGGAAAAGCCAGGACAGATTCACCAAGGGCAAATCGTGCTTGACAAACCTGATTGCCTTCTATGACCAAGTAACCTGATCAGTTCGTGTGAGGTGAGTGGTGGACATTGTCTACCTGGATTTCTCCAAAGCATTCAGTATGGTTCCCCACAGCCTCCTCTTAGAGAAATTGATACATTACAATCTAGACAAGTGGTCTGTGCGGTGGCGGAGGGTGGAACTGGATGACAGGCCACACCCAGAAGATGTTGGCAAATACCTCCTTTTCAAACTGACAACCTGTCACAAGTGGGGTCCTCCAGGGATTGATACTGGGCCCAACAGTGTTTAATAATTTCATAAGTCATCTGGATGATGGGATCAAGTGCACCCTGATGAAGTTTTCTGATGATACCAAATTGAGCAGGGAAGTAGACACTTTGGATGGGAGAGCTGCCCTGCAGGAAGACCTGGATACGCTAGAAGAGTGGGCTCACAAGAACCTTATGAAGTTCAACAAGGACAAGTGTAAGGTCTTGCACCTGGGAAAACATAATCCAGGAGTGCAGCACAGGCTGGGATCTCCCTGGATGAGGAGAAGCTCTGTGGAAAGGGACCTGGGGGTCCTGGTGGACTACAAGCTCAATATGAGTGAACAGTGTGCTGCAAAGAAAGCCAACAGGATGATGGGTTGCATCAACAAAGGCATCACCAGCAGAGACAAAGAAGTCTTTATTCCACTCTACTCAGTGCTTGTCAGGCCACACCTGGAATATTGTGTTCAGTTTTGGTCCCTGCTATGCAAATAAGGTGTGGACAGGCTGGAGAGGGTTCAGAGGAGGGCCACAAAGATGATCAAGGGACTGGGACGCCTGCATGTGAGAAAAGGCTGAGAGAACTGGGTTTGTTCAGCCTTGAGAAGAGAAAGCTTAGGGCAGATCTTATCACCAGGTTCCGGTATTTAAAGGGTGGCTACAAAGAAGATGGAGAAGATGGGTTAATGGGTACAAGTTACTCCTGGGGAGATCCTGATTGGTCCCAAGACAAAGATTTTTCACAATGAGAATAATCAGCCACTGGAAGAATCTCCCCAGTGAAGTGGTCAATTCCCCAACACTGGACACGTTTAAGATTCAGCTGCACATGGTGCTGGGCCATTTTGTCTAGACCGTGCTTTTGCCAAGAAAGGTTGGACCAGATGATCCTTGAAATCCCTTCCAACCTGCTATTCTATGATTCTATGATTCTATGAATCTATGAATTGTATGTGAACCTCACAACTCTGTTGTCTTTAGATAAACCACTTGCATCTTTTAACCCAAGAAGAGAAGCTGGTACATGTATTGAACTAGCCGTGCTTGCAGAAGAAACAAGAGCTTTAAGTGGTTAAAAAACCTGGACCACATTTAAGGCCACATTGAGTTTTTGTTCTGCTAACTGTATGGAATGTACTTAATCAACCCTCTCAAACCACCTGTCAGTATGCGTGTATAACATTGTATGGTTATCTGTAGGGTCAGAATCTTGCATCACAGAATTCATAAATATAATCACACAAAAAGTGTTTTTCTAGCAACTGATAATCACAGAAATAAGCTTAGGTGCATAGATGAGCAACAAGAAAGCTTCTACATCAGTTAGCAATGATTAATAACTGTCATGGTTTAACTGCAACTGACAGCTAAGCATCATACAGCTGCTCACTCACTCCCCCTCCGGTGGGATGGGGAGACAAAGCAGCGCTCCATCGTGCATAACGGTCACATGGGAAGACCAACGCCATAACTCTGAACATCCTCCCCTTCCTTCTTCTTCCCCAGCTTTATATGCTGATCACCACATCATATGGTATAGCATATCCCTTTGGTCAGCTGGGGTCAGCTGTCCCAGCTGTGTCCCCTCCCAACTTCTTGTGCACCCCCAGCCTACTCGCTGGTGGGGTGGGGTGAGAAGCAGAAAAGGCCTTGACTCTGTGTAAGCACTGCTCAGCAGTAACAAAAACATCCCTGTGTTATCAACACTGTTTTCAGCACAAATCCAAAACATACCCCAATACTAGATACTATGAAGAAAATTAACTCTATCCTAGACAAAACCAGCACAATAACAGACCTCTGAAATCCTAGGAATATAATAATTTTAAGATTACTTATTGCTAACATGGATGACATCCCATGGGTTGCATAACTTCACAAAGTTATAAAGTTTATAAATTTCAGTTACCCTAGGAACACCAGTAATGCTCCTATGGGATTTAAAATATACATCCCACCAGTCTTTTTCTTCTGAAGTAATAATGCCTTCTCAGTCATTTCATAGAATTAGTAATATGAATTAATATTTAAATTAACCAATACGTTAATCTCTCTAAGTCAATTAAACTATTTTGTAATAAAGCAAATAATTAGGTCAAGAACACACAGTTTATTTATTCTTGAAATAAAAACCTGATACTATAAAGAAATGAGCAAGTGTTATTAAAAACTTTCAGCTGTGAGCTAATCAGTGTTTAAGTGGCCATAGAGCAACAGTGCAATCCACATTGCAATCTGTTACTGAACATAGTGCCATTAAAAAAAAAAGTCAGTTGAACGTGAAACGCTACAGAGAACTGCAATTATGGAAGCTAAATCAGAGCCATGCTATTCTAAAGAGTAATCTTTTAAAAGAACATAATTCTAAGGGACTTCATATTGCACAGCAAATATCTGTGATTTGCAAAAGGCTGTGAAGTAAACATTTAAATAAATGGTTATATGAGCAGTTGTACCCATGTGAACATTTTTTCCCTCTGGATTTGTGTTTCAAGGATGAACTCTGTTTGGATGGCTTGACAGTTGCAAAATTCCAAGCAGACTTTTCCGCAGTGTGGGACTTTCTTTTTCCCTTGTCTGTTCACACAAACTGAATACAAAATTAATGGCTTTCTTCCTCTTATCTTTCTGTGGTTTGATTGTAATTAGACAGCACATTTTAAAAATATTAGAGGGAGCTAGCAGATAATAAAACAAGCAGCATAAATGAAAAGAACATGTGATCACTTAAACCTTATTTTCATTTGATCTCAGGATCTATCTCCACATAAAAAACATGGGTTCTGTTTATTTGAAAGTGAAATATATTGAATGAAATTTTTTTTCAAGAAAACCCAATAAACTCAAAGCAGTAGCTTTTGGTTTATTCTCTAACTTACAATCAATATTTTGAAAAATCAGTCATCATACTTCAGCATTCTGAGAGTACAGTGATTTCAAAAATTTTCTTCATAGTTGTTACAGAGATGACGATAACATTATTTTTGCTTCTTAGCAGTGCTAGTTATTGGTGCTAAGAGAACAGAGACATGGAACAGTCAACTTTATTTTCATAGGATCCATAAAGTATGCTTTTTTTTCTGAATGAGCAGACTGATGATTTCAATATGGAAAATATAGAGACATACTCAAGTTAGTTTTAAACTAGCTGGTCAAGATACCAAGAGCAGTATGAACACGACAGCACACAACTTGGTGTGGACAAGTTACTGAAGTACTGCTCAGGATCCCAAGGACGTTTTTTTAGATTGTGTTGAGTTCTTTGGTCTCTCGGCTACTTTAATATCATCACCTGTACTAGATTATTGAAAGGTAGTTTGCAATTTGACAACAAAAGGTATAATCATGCTTTGACTGCAAGGTAGATTTACCCTCCACATTACTGTCTCATCTACTGTGTACAGCTGCAGCGACCAAGCAGTGGACAGTATTTTGACCTTGACCAAATAAGGTGGATTGCTTTTAAAGCTCAGGTTTCCTTCCTTTCCTTCCTTCCTTTTTTTTTTTTTTTTTTTTTAAAATCCTTTAAAATGGCTCAACACACAGTGAAGGTACTGTCACATAATGGGAACTTCAGCCTTTTTGGTTATGTGGCAGACCTGTAGTGAAATGACTTTAGAAGAGATGTACTATAACCCAGGAAATTGCTGCTCACCTCCCAATGACAATCTGGGCAATTCTTATATATATCTGTCAGAATATCAACATGTTCTCTGTCAAGGCTGACCACGGTCTATGTCCTGGGTTACCATAATAAAAGAATAAATTAGAAAACTTGAAACATGGTGGGACTCTCTAACTTTGTTTAGCAGGAATTATATTGTCAAAGCTGCCAGAACCCAGATGACCCAATGGAAATACATAGCTAGACTTTGTTCAATGAACATGTGCAGTTGAACAGCAATGTTTCTTTGTGGCTTTTTATATAATATATAATATATATTTTTTTATATAAAAGCATAAGATGTCAAAACAGCCCACCTGCTTTCCAAAGAGCCATTGCAGCTTTTGTAACCTCTGAAAATGTTTCCATGTGGTATTCTCTTAAACCTGTGCACTGCCAATACACGAGTGAGATAATCAGACACAAATGGTGTCTGATGGATTTCATGAAAAAGCATGCTCGGGATTTCCAACTGCTTGTAGCAGAACCACATAGATCTGGCTAACGTTCATTGAGAGTGACCTTAAGTGAGCAGCAAAGGTTGGCAAATTTAAATTGGACCTGATGATCATGTGTCAAGTGGATGAGTCGCTACAGACCCAAATACATCATCTGCTGGCAAAGGAAAGGGATCTGAAATTTTGTGTCTTTCCCAGTGAGAAAATGTGCTGGGATTACATCAGTTTTATCTTTGCCGTATTTTACCTTCTAAGGTAATTTAGAGCTTTCAAAAATACATGCAGGAAATGGCTTTTTATTTTTTAATATTCAGTCTTGTCTAGAAACATATATCAGATGTGCAAATTGAGCACTTGATAAAAGCTTATGTGAAATATGTCAACTTAATATGAGGTACAGAAATACCTACTTGGCAAAAATAAAGCTATGTTTAGTCCCAGGTTGTGCTCCATTTTGCATGCCACTTTGAGTCATTGCTCATCTTGCTGTACAGAAAATGTCGGTGATACAAGAGCTGAACTGTCCTAGGGAATAAAAATAAGAAATATTGTTTTGTGGATTTCATTTTCAGTCAGTTGAATTAAGCAATATTTAGAAAAAATGAACTCACACAAGAATAGTGATAATAGCTAACAGGCTGCTAGACTGCTGATAGAATCCAAGTTTTAGGACTTTTAACAACATATAAAATGTACAGCGACATTGCAGTTCTGTCAGGTCACTTCTCATTACTTTCAGTTTTATTAGAGTGCTGAACACTTTAATCTGACAATAGGAATAATGCAGCAGTCTTATTTAGTGGTGGAGCCTAAGTATTTATTTTTTGTCACTAGGATCTAATCTGCCATAAATTCTAGTAGTACACTTTTAAATAAAGATAATGAAGTGGCGCTACATGAGTGCTATCTAAAACATAAAGAGCAAAAATATTATATGAGTATTATGCTATGTTACATTTCTCAATCATAAAGTGATGCAACATCAACAGAAACACAAGTGGCATTTCATGTCTTGTTCTTGTCTGTTAAAGACAAAGAAATAAATTATGTTATAAAGAGAAGTCAGCCTGGGATATGTTTTCCACCTTTTTTTTTTTTCTCAGAAAAGCTTTCTTGTACCCACAAATTAATGTGTGTGACTTTTACCCAAAGAGCATGATTTAAGAAAATCTGAAATAAAGTGAGTAATGTATATAATTTTGAATCATCAGTTTGCCCTAAAATGTACGTCTGTTGCAAAGCACGCCGTCTCATAACTTTCTATATTAAGTTTTACAGTAAGTAACAAAAACACTTGCTGTTTTTCTAAATTAATTTTTTTGCTCACTATTATGTCTTTTCTCTTCACATTGGATTCCCCCAACATCTTCCCTTAATATTATCACCAGAGAAAAGATAGGAGAAGGTAAGGGTTACAAGGGAAGTCTGTATCCTCTCTTATAGAAGGAAAAATTTTGCAGGCAATCAACAGATTCTTCTGAAATATCAGATGATTACTATCTGATGCTAAATTATCCTCACAATATAATAACTTCATTCTTTGAGGCACTTAAATATGGAAGAATTGGAGTGTAGTCTCTAGCTGATTATTTTAATCTCCTGGGTCACAGGAAGACCAGCTGCTTTGTCTCAGGCATTAACAGGAGGAAAGAAGAAACTGAATGCTCATTTCCCAAATCCCAGACTAATCTCCCAAGACACTGAAATGTTTCATCTTCACATGTGAGACCATAGCATAAGTAGATTGCATCAATGGACCAAAAAGGACTGAAATACTCTTTGAGGATACTGCAAGGTAAAATCTGTTAGTGGGTTGACATGTAGGCTCCTAGACATGCAGGAGCCCTGTCCCAGGAATCTAGTTTATGAACTGGACAGGAATTTGGTGCAACTCAGAAGCTGAGTAATGGCAAATAAAAATAAATCAAACAAACATACAAAAAAATTTTAAAAACTTGAGACATGGGGGTACAAAGTCAAAACAGAACTTTGTACTGAATTAGTAAATACCTTTTTCTCTGCTATCTGCACACAGAACCAGAAATTTCTGCTATTCATATCACTTATTTAAAAGTTAGTTTTGTAGGTACATTATTGTATGAGCCTAAGTCCCATCAGATGTTAGTTGCTATACAAATGAAAGGCAATGATTATATATTTTTACTTTTGTAATACTTTTAGAATTACTTCAGAAGGGTAATGTCATGAGCATTTCACATGGTTGCCTACATCTGTTAAAACAGCTTCAGAATTCAATTTATGCTGCTGCAGAATTCAAGACTTCTCTTGAATAAACTGTGTGAGTCTTGTTACTTTATGTGAACTGTGTAAAACAATATAAAAATAGTCAGAGACAACAACTTTAGATTTATATTAATCATTAAGTAGGGTTTTAAAATATTTTTAAAATGAAGTTAACCGCCTGATTTGACAAAATGAAAATTCACATTTTAAAGACCACTCAATCTCAGAGATGGTAAAAAAACTCACAATTAGTTTTCTGGAATATATCACCTTTGATGAGCACAGAGCTTTCTGAAATCTTAAACTACATTCAGCTCTGCCAGTCTTCAGAAAAAGTTTTTGTCGTACTATCTTTTGATAGATGTGATTATCATAAATGTCTCTTACTCAATTCTTTTTAATTTTCAACAACTGACAATTCCTATGTGCTTCCTCCTTGTCATTCTATTCCTTATATTCTAACTAACCTTCAGATATATACAGATTGACATTTTGATTCACATGGTGGCTGAATTTGTTTGTTGATTAACTTTCAGATGTTCAGTTACTCAGAATAGATTTCAATTTTTCAGTCAAGTTTAGAACCAAAACATTGTGAATAAATTGTTTGTTTAGCATAACATTCTAGTCTAACAAAATATTTTTACTGTTTTGGAAACTCACTTAAAAGCACTACTGACAATGAGGACATCATTCTGCTATTTACTTCTTACAAATACGTGTTGCTTCACTCGAAATCAATGAGTGAAATACAGACGTATCATTTTAGCTGCCTTCTCTGAATATTTATCCAGAATTGGCTTGCAGCTGTGCCACAAGTAAGTGAACAATCTCAGAAAGTATTCTTACTTTACATGAAGCAGATGGCAGTAGTACCAAACCCCAGAAGACTTCGAACTGCTGTCATGACTATAATCACCTCTGAGCCAAACAAATATTTAAGAAGACTTTGAGAGATGTGCTCATTTAATACAGTGGGAAGAAGGAGAGAGTGATAAAATAAGTTATAGAAAATTCAAACACTTTGAATCCCTGGCCAGTATATTAACATAGCTTTGATTAAAAGAGTTAACTATTTCCAATGAGGTATATAGGGCACTAATCCAATGAGATAAGGTAAAGTAGAGAAACAAATTGCTATTCCCTTCCAGATGGGGAAAAAACAAATATTGGTTTTGTTGCTGAGAAAATGGCTTTGCAGCAGATGAACATTCCAATTCTGAAGTGTCAAAGCTGCCACTGAGTGAAATGCAAGATCTTAGGTTTTTTTACTACCGTGTTTTCATTGTCTATAACAGCTTTCATTATGCTTTCCTCAGTTCTGCTTGCATTTAATGAACTGGGGTAGATATTAGAGTGCCTAACACTAGAGTACTTAGAAGTTTGTACTCTCATATTCAATGAAGTAAACCTCTCTAGGGAAAGATTCACAGCACCTGATTTACACAACAGGTGTCATCTACAAAAGAGGGACCCAGATTTGCCTCTGTGTCTATGCTAATCTTTAAAGAAACAGAGTTTCATTACTATTAAAGGAAAAGGTAGGAATAAAGCAGAAAAAACTTCCCTTGAACCTTTCTATGTGACATAATTGTTTGAATTCAGTAAGGATAACAATCTTGTTAGTCCTTTTCCAGAACAGCAGTTGAGTCTCAATTTTGCAGGCAACTGAAATAGTGTTTGGGCAGATTTAAGGACAAGATTAGTGTTAGCAATTTACAGATGTGATTGGCCAAAAGATACATGGAGGATAATAAAGGAAGTATTGAAACACAAAACCTAATTGCAAATTTATACATTATTTTTAGGCATAGTACTGAAGAAAACCAGATGCATCCTAAAAATATTATTATTAATAATAATCCTACAGAACATTAGACATTAGACAAATGAAACAGCAATTTGCTGCAGGCTAAGACTATGTGAATGAAGTGACCAGTTTGCAAATCTTTGTGCAAAAGGCATCCTGAGACACCTTTTCTGAGTGACATTTAATTGTGTATAATTGTGTAGCTAACTTTGATCCAGAATATCTTAGTTACATTTTAGATTCTTTTTTTTCCTGTTTCCTGGTAGTGGGTTGTAAAAGTCCTTCCATAAGCTAATTTTTTAGGCCCTTCTTCCTTATTTTACTATTTTGATCTTTAATTCTCCAAATATCAAGTCCTGGGATGTCTTAGATAAGCAAACTTGTGTCTAGATTCCCTCACATTCTGTTACTTCCAAAAATGAAAAAAAAAAAAAAAAAGAAAGAAAAAAATGAATAAAAAAAAAAGAAAAAAAAAAGAAAAAGAAGGAAAAACTGGAAACTAGCAACTTCTACACATTCTGCAACCATCTGATCCCCATGTGTTGTTACTTCACATTACATATATTCCACCACGGCTACTCCAACCTATTTTTTGGTGTCGTTGGGAAACTTACAGTCTACATTACTGCTTCTAGAGAACATGGACTTTTGAAGGCAAGAAGAAATTTGTACACAACTTTTTAGTAAAGGGTTTGGAATCATAATTTTCAGAGGAAATGGAAAGGGGTGGGCCGTCATACTTCTCCTAGGATTCAAGTTCATGACACATACTGGTTTCTTCTACTTTCAAAGGCAGGTTCTCTCACCTTCAGTGAGATAGCACAAGAATTGGTTAATAATTTTTATAACCTTAGGAATAGTTCTGCCTAGAACTCTTTCACCCTGCACTTTTCTTGATCTTCTAGAATGCATGTTGCATGTTCCTTCCAATTAAAAAATGTTCTTTTGTTAATGTTTCTGGACTGATGGGATATGGTGGACTGTAAGTTAATGGCAGAGTCTCTGTTGATAGAGAGGAGGCAAGTGAAGTGTATTTGCTTAGGCTATAAAAGGAGGAAGTGTTAGCAAGCCCTAGGCAGGGTAGTGGTCATGTTGAGACATTTCAGCAGAAAGCAGAGGCTGGATCTCAGAATTATAAAAAAATTTCCTTTCACAGCAACAATTTTGCAAATTACAGATGCATTATTTTTGACTGTTTTTCATAAACCAGAATGACCTTGCAATGTGAGATAGCTCATGAACAGCTTTAGGAATTCAAATATCAAGGCTTAGTGCTGGTGCATCCCTGGCTGCTGGTATCATCATTCTCTTCATCTCCCAAAGAATAAGCACTGAGTTATAAATCTTTATCATCACAGGAAGTGGAGCAAGCCTTTATAGAAGCAATGACATCATGTACAACCCAGATGACATGGATTTGATAGTAGTGGACTGCCCATTATAATCCATGGCTGAGATGATTAGTTCTCTCTATATTGCTATTTTCTGCACCAAGTATGAGCCCTTTCCCATCAGTCATTACTCTGCTCACACATCCAGGTCAGGTGTTACATCTTCCACTCATCCATCATCATCCACTAAAAGTTCTGAGGTTTTACCAGTCCCTAACTCTAGCTCGAATATTCTCAGCGTGTCTTCTCATATGCAGACCTCAAGGACATGAAATTCTGTTTCTAATGTGGGGAAATGTCTGTTTTATTACCATGTACTTCTGGGAAATGACAACATGAACCATCTAGTCTGGGCTGAATCTATGTGCCTGTGTAACATGTACTTTAATTCGTTGTAGTAGTGGTGGTAATATGGTGCAAGGGAATCAAATAGTGGGTCTGATTTCCAGGGCAAAAGATTAGCCTCAGAAGCCAAAGGCTGATCACCTGAAAGAGCTCCCCTTGGACATCTCACAGTGCAATAGGACTGGCTTTCTACAAGGCAATAAGAGAGGACCAGTGGAGAACAGGCAGCAATGCAACCTAGACTGCATGGTGGGCCATTTATGGGAGCACTCAACATAATCAGTGACTCAGGTGCTGGAATAAATTCAACAGATATTGTGTAAATATAATTACATACCACTGACTGGTTCAGATTTCTTCTGTCTGGTTATGTACTGATGTATACAACCTGAGTGAATCTACAGGAAGAGGAAGGAGCAAGAAAAAGCTTTCTTGTATTTTTCTTTTTTGTCTCCAAATAAACCTTTTTTTTTGATACACTTTCTGTGGTCAAGGCTAGGAGAGTCTTCTAAGCTTTCTGAGCTTTAGGCAAAAGTAGTTTTGGAAAACTTGCAGAGTGCTTAGATATTCTTTTACATTTTTCAAAAGCACTGTGACTTCATACAAAGTTTATGGCAGACAGTAAAGTTGATTATATACCACTCAGATGAACAGTTCTGCTGCATAAAATCCATATTTCATACACTTGGAACACAGGGACTATGAATTCATAATGATTACTGTTACTTCTGAACACTACTGTGGTTGCAGAAAACACTTTTTTATTATCTACTACTTTAATGTTTGGAGACCTTCACCATTCTAGTAAAGTGAAACTGAAATAAACCCTTCCCTTTAACCTGAAGTGTTTTCTGTTGAAATATTCATAAATAATAGAACTGAAAAATATAACCATCAGCAAACACCATTTATTCAAGCCTTAATAATTCCTGATTCTTAAATCCTCCTACTGTTGGAAAAATGACTCAAATCTATCTTAGTTTCAGGTGAAGCATTTTGCTTTTCAATAATTATTTCACTAGGATATTTTCACTGGATTTAAAATGTTCCATTATTAAGTTTTCTCTGATTCTTCACAAATGTCTTCAGTATTCATCTAAATTTAAACTTGGATAAATTAGTTTCTTTGCTTAATAATTGTAAATTATTATGTTGGTTTGTATTATAATCAAAATATTCCTTAAGAGAGAATATTTTGATAAATTAGTCACGTTTCCTTTTTCTTTGACTTAACACAGTTTTTAAAGATTGGATTGAGTTTTCTTTAAAGATTTCCATGCTTTCTCTTTTTGACCAAAGAAGATCAAATGACCAAATGTATTAATTTTCAATAATAATGTAAATTTGTACATTATTATTGAAATACGTACATGTATTATTTTTGTTTATATTTTCTGTTGTTAACTTGATACAAGTTTAGATACATAAAAACAGGTATGCTGCAAGACTACACTTGATTAGTCTTATTTCCCTCATCTCTTTTACACTTTTCTAATCCTGCCACATTCATGAAGCTCCTTGAATTCAATGAAAATATATGTTTATTCATGCACTTAATAGTTAAAGTTCATATTCCTGAGGCATAATTTGTAAAGGCATATCCCATATTTTTTTTCCTTATATGAAACTACTTCCTGATTCTCCTTCGATCTTCTTGATGATCCACGTCTTCTAGCATCACCTTTGATGGTTGGATACAATCACTCTTTTGCTCTATTAAAATGAACAGAAATCTAGCCATACATTATAGAAGATGCAAGGTGACAATTAGAGCATATAAACTGGCTGAATTTAGTATTATCTGTTCTGTATCACACCCTGAGCTAGATATAGATATTCCTCAGTCTCCCATACATATACTCAAATAATTGAATTGCGGCATACTCACTTACAAAATTAGGAAAGAAACCTCCATTTTATTTACATCTGCTAGTTAGTTGTTTGCTTACCTTTACACATCTCCAAGATCCCAAGCTAGTAAATAAAAGATCATTTCCCATGTAAAAACAATATTTAATATTTATTGTTGTTATATGAAAGTATCTGATTCAAATATCTGTCCTTCAAAAGGAGGGAAAATGCACATAGGAATTCATAATGAGGACAGTTACTTTTAATTTAAATAATTGCCATATGCAAAGGAATACTTCTGCAAATGTTGATCTCTTGAGTGTAAATCTTCCTAATACTCGAAGTCTCATTTCCTGCGTGCAGCCTGTAAAGCTCAAGTGAGTGGTAAGCATTCAGGACCTCTTTTAAAAAGGCCATTATTGACTTTCTATGTGATTAAAAGAAAGCAGATCCTGACTTAAAAAAAAAAAATAAAAAAAATAAAAAAAGGAAAAGTTATATGTTCAGATGGTTTCAATTTATCTGTTATAACATTAGAAAGTTTGGTTTGGTTTGGTTTTGAAACAGGATAGGAAGGTTTGACCCTCAAAAGCTTTACACTCAGATGTCAGTACAAATAACATTCATCAAGATTTTTACCTGAACCTCTTATGTCACTATAAGCTGAAAATATAAGAAAATCAGGTTCTCTACTAGGATTTATAACACTTCTGCTATCTTCAGGGACACTCAGTAAAATTGATTCAAATTAAGTTGGAGTGTGAATTTAAAAATGATTGGTTGTCGTCATTAAATCTTTGTGTGGACATTGATTTAAGATTAAAGTGGTTTTAACTTATCTTTATTAACTCCCTAAGTTTCCAAATAAGGGGTGAATGCCATTAAACTAACCAGGTTTGTTATTCTAATTAACTTTCCTGAATGTTCAGGAAAGAGAAGTGCTCACTTACAGAAACCGTACAAGCAGGAGGTGTTCCTTTAGAGTATTTAAATTCTTCTGGGTGTGGAAAGAAAAAGATATGAAACACATGTGAACATTTCTTTCCTCTAAATGACTGAATTTGATTTCACTTAAGAATGACGTCAGATTATGGGAGATCTTGTTCTATCCACAGCAACTTTCCCATGCGTTATTTTATTCCTGTCTATTTGTTCATATGTACATACCCATACCTACGGTCTATGTCAGTCATTATTTGAATTCAGTAGACTTAAAAAGACTAATAAGAGCAGAATTATTCTCACTTTTCCGGCAGAATGATTTAAGAGTGAATCATTCAGTCAACACAATATCTGAGGAAACACGATTGAAAATCATATACTGTTATCACTCTTAAAAGGTCCTGACTCAGGAAGTATTAAAGTCACTCTGCATCTGGAAGATCATTAACAGCCAACTTTTGCTGCTTCTTTAAGGGTTAGTGAAAAAGGTTATGTTACAAAACCTTCTGCCTTTTATTCCAAATGGAGAAAGGTATAAGGTCATGTTTTTAATGGTATTTGCTTCCAGTACATAAAAAAATGTAAACCTTACTGTGTTTTTAAAGATAAAAATGGAGAGTGCTTCCAAAATTCAGCTGAGCTATATCTCTTTTTTGCAGACCTTTGTAAAGCAAATAATTTATTTGCACACTGCATTGTCAGCTACTGAGCTGTCACCTGAGGTATTCTGTGACACATGCTGAATTTTATTTTCAATTTTTTTAACTGTGGCTCTGTTGTACTTTTTTTTTTTTTTTTTTTTTTTTAATATACTGGGTCGAGGCAAAGATAAGGTTCTGCTACAGATTTTGATTTTGCAGATCTATTGGGGATTATCTCCTTAGAAACATGAGAATTTGTACCATGGAAATCTAAAGAGAATTGCAAATAAAAATTTTTGGAGGATCAAAAATCCCTTAAAGTTAACTGTTCTTTGAGCAGGCCTAAATTTTAAATGTATTTTACTTGCGAAGGAAAAGAATGTGTTCATTGAATTGAGAGACTGAAATCAAACTATGTGAAAACAGTTTGGTTTGGATTGTCTTATGTCCAACTGAGCTATATGCCACCTTTTGAAATCAGTGGACCTTTTCTACACTGGACTTTTATTTACTGTTATTTTTTTAATAAGACACAAGTATCCCTTAAGAACTGTTGAGTCAATGCAATTATGCCAAAGTTGAGATTGTTCAGTCCATTTTTAAGAGGGACTAAGAATCACAGGAAACAATTACTGTGTCATTGCACTGGCTATAATGTCCACATCACATACTCATCTGCAAGATTGTCAGGTGATGCTCTGCAGAAATCTGTGTGGTTGAATGTTATGTGACTGTGCTACATTCATAATAATGATTATAGCATATCAGGCTGTAGCAGCATGGACATCAACACAGAAGTTAAAATTTACTGGAGAAATGGGGAAGATATTACATAATTAATCTGTGCCAGGTTTTGTGGATAGTTTTTTACTAGTGCCAGTTAAAAGCTAGTGTAGGTCTGTCTGCATTAGTGTAGTTACTTGCATGACTAGCTCAGACAGAAAGTTGTAAAAGCCAATTAATGCTGACTAAAGCTGGAGTTTGGGAAACATGGAATAGACTAACAACATCTAGAAGTTCTTACACTTTACTAACACTCCCCATCTCCCATGTTTGCAGCCACTTATTCACAGTCTTTCACAAATCACTTTTACTAATATAGGTTTAAATGATAATGTAGTAATTGAATCCAGTATTACATCAGTGTGGGAAAAACAAAAGTGAGGCATTAACAACAACAACAACAAAAGCACATAAAAATTGGCTTGGTAGACCAGGCCACTTAATAAATTAAAATATATAGAAATTTAATTTATTTTCTATATGCTTCTAGGTGTTATACCATTTCATAACCTATGTGCCTGTGTAGCACATGGTGTAATATTCTTGCTTAATGAAAATGTTGAAGCCAGCACAAATGTCTGCAGTTTTCAAGTAACTCAAATTTAGGTATTTCCAAAGTGTCAATTTATAATAATGTGAATCTTTATGTTTTAAAAAAATCAAGGTGTACAACTGTTATTTAGATACAAAGAGGA
The DNA here is from genome assembly GCF_031877795.1 of Strix aluco. NCBI lineage: Eukaryota > Metazoa > Chordata > Aves > Strigiformes > Strigidae > Strix > Strix aluco. The sequence goes on along the minus strand of NC_133931.1, from coordinate 83,896,791 downwards.
ATCTCACTTATTAGTGCATCAGTAGAATTGAAACATCATTCCTGCAAGACACTGTCTACAGACAGCTAGTCAGTTGGCTTAAGCAAGAAAAACAGGTACTTCTGAACAGGCACATGATTGCTGCAAATTGACAAAGCAACTAAAGTAAAATAGAAACTGATTTAAAATACAACTATTGAGCTAAACTTTTGATTTTGTTTTAGCTCTTTATAGTCTCTGTTTTTTATCAAATGTTTCCTTTATCACATCCTCCTTGCAATTGTATATATACTAGAAAGTTCTCAAATTTTTTATCAAAAACTTTATAAAGTTTTTCAACAATTCTGTTGGAAATAATGGTAATTACACAGTATTCATTTTATTGTTAGTGTGTGAGGTCTAGGTGATTTTGTAACTAATTTCTGTCATCACTAGACTTCCCACAGAAATAATCACCAGTTATCAGATTTATTGAAGAGAGAGACAAGGAGGAAGGGAAGGAGAAGGCAGAGAATTATTAATAATTTGACAGAGAAATTCCAAGACATGGCTGAGAACCTTACCTATTTTTACTGCTTTCTTTTTCTCTTACTTTTTTCTTCTTATTACCTTTCACCTTAATTTTATAAGACTGAGGACAGATGCTAATGAGCCTATAACTGGCCTAAACCCCAGAAGATTACTTTGGAGAATTTGTATTTCAAATGCAGGAGTTAAATTTTTGCAGATAATTATCAGGTCAGTTGAACTAAATAATTTCTTGCTGCTGGTAGACATATAGAGTCAAATGCAACCTTTTTTTACTCCTACATACACCTACTTCAAAATTATTTGTAAGAAGGCTGAGATTTAAAACCAGTGTGCATAGAGAAGGAAATTTAGTTATACTCAGTAATGATTTTAAAAAACTAATTAGTTATATAAATCTTATTGGTTTTTGCTTTTGTTATATGTATGCATGTTTTTCTTGGGGAAAATTTTGCACATCTCAAGCCTTTCATTCCTCCAACTAATGCTGGCACTGCAGAAAGGATAAAAACATTCCCGGTTGTTATAATGCAAAAATAACTTTGCTTTCATAAAGCTTTCATTAAATGCTTTCACTAAATAATAGTGCCTTCCTTCCAGTTTAAATTTAGGATGGTCTAGAAAGTAAAGATACTTTCACAAAATTCTCTCCAGGACTCAACCTTTTTAAGGGTCAGAGATGTGGGGGAAGGGCCAGGGATGAATACTTCTTAATTTAAACTATTTCAAGCACAACTCATTACAAAATGGGGATTAATAGTGGTCTCAAAAAAAAAAATCTTGTCTATCCCAACAGTTTAGTATGAACACAAACTCACTTGAAGGAATTACCAACCAGATGTTTCTCTCTCCCCATTTCTATTGCATCCTGTAGCCCTTGTCAAATGTGTCCAGTTTGGAGTCTTATTTCCCAGGTGCACACTATCTGCACACTATCAAGGTGGAAGCTTTCTCGGAATGAATTTGCACTTAATACTTCTCTGTCATCTGAGTCCTTTCAAAGCTGTACTGCTTAGTTTTGAGTGGTAGTAGCTGTGTGAAGGAACTGGGAATGCAGTATGAGAAGTTTCGGTTGCTGCAGGGCCTCTGGGATGGAAGTCAAGGGGAACGTTAATACAACCAGCATGGTCACAGCCACAAACTGCTAGACTTCCTGCTGTGAAAGCAAAAACATGTATGATAAGTTTCTAGTGATGTGGATTCCCACTGCTCTCAATTTCTAGCAGCAACTGCAAAGTGGCATGTCTCAACCAGAAAAGCTGGCATAAAGTAGCAGGATATGCTATTTCTGCAAGCACATGATCACACAGAATTTCTGTGTGAAGAAGCAGACCCATGTAACCAAAAAGCTTGCACAGATCTTCCAACGTCACTGCCAGTGCGCATCAGTGATATAGGAATGGGTAGCCATCACAGGGTGGAGAGTCACAGACTGAGACTTCTACTAGTCCATAGCTAACCAATTTGCTACAGGCAAGCCAGTTATTGGGATAGGACTACTGGAGATTTATGCTGCTACACTGAATGAGATGTGTCTGCTAAGTTATGAGCTTTTAAAATCTGAGATGTGTTTGAAGAAACAGACAGCTCGTGGTTCTGTTGTCTTTTAAGGTGATCTCTTAAGACCAATAATGACTACTGAGTCCTTTTCCATCCCTTTCTTTCCTATTCTATCTCCTTCATGGGGTGTTTGTGATGTGACATAAAAAGTCAAGATAGGAAGGCATTGCTTGTTTACCCAAGTAAACATGGAGTAAGACAATAAGGTCAGGAATCCCACTTTTGTTTACACTAGTGCTGCTCACATTCATCCTTATGTACTTTTGTAAATTTCTTCATCGGTCAGCCAGGTGTCCTATTTGTTATCAGCTCACCTGGTTGTTGTCTATAACGAGTGTTACCATTCTCTCATGATCAAGGTGCAATGATAAATTTTTCAAGCATGAGGCTTTGGTGCTTCAGACTGGGGGGAGTGGGGAGTGTTTGCAATAGAAACACAAACATAGTATTTTTTTTATTAAACAAAAAAGGTTTCTAGCAGATTGATGTAGCAGATTGTTGTCAAGTAGCAGAGGATCAGAAAGCCATGTTTGTTAGCACGGTGGTAACTTCTGTTATCAATGTTCTTAACTGGAAGAAACAAAGCATTCAGTAACACAGTCATCTTCTGCTGATAGAAAAAGAAAGCACAGGATGGAGAGAAAAGAAATTATTACTTATGATATTTTCATAAGTTAGATTTCACATTTTCCACAACTAAATTCCCTGACTAGGGGTGAAATGGAGCTGGCATTTGGGCTTAAGAGTTAGGGTGTGTTTTGTCAGCAAATTTGCCAAGTATAAACTTCGGAGAATGTGTAGGTCTCAATCTAAGTGCTGATGTCACTGTTCCCTTGGGAACTCAACCAAATGGTTCCCACTGCAGTCCACTCTTTCCCAGGTTTGTAATTGCAACACAGTGCAGCTGTCCAAATTACCTTCAATTAGACACTGGTTTAAGTCTACTGTAGACAATTATGCCAAATCTGGAACATGTTAATACTAACCTACCAGATAAACTTTTCAGCATTTAAACATGGTAACTGTAAAAGCTTGCTTTGTAATTATTGTACCTTTAACTATTTTTTAGCTTTTTATTTAAAAAAAAAAAAAAGAAAGTTACTAGAAAAGAGGACAAAAAGTGAAATGAGTAATTCACCAAAAATTTAAACAATTTTTACAAGCATTATCCCTAATCTCAGAGTCACTATCTAACCACAAATTAGTCTTTCTCATCAGTGCTGTCTGTGGCCACTTGTTAAGTGAGCATTTGCATGGCAAAATGGTCTGGTTCCTTCTAGACATAAGGTCCTTGTTAGACACAGTCCTTGTTAGCAGTCAGATGCTCATGTGAGTAACACTTCATCTGTTCAAAATCAAATGCAGCAGATACAGGATGCTAAAAATATCAATGGTATGCTGCTGGTTACAGATACTGACATGCTTGAGCCATGTAAGTCTGATGAGCTGCGCAGTCGAAGGTAGTTGTATTTGAGGGTTCTCAGCACCTTACTAAGCTGGTTCATTGGTCTACAGATGAACACCCAGTTTATTTTACTGGGAAGGAGTATGTATATGATTTTATTTTCACTTAAATTGGCACTTAACAGAGCTTCAGTCTGAACCTGTATTTTTTCTGTGTCCACCAGACCATCTTTATCTGATACCTTAACCACTGAACTGCTAAACCTTCTGTGCAGTTCTGCAGAAGGCCTTCCCATGGCCACATCCTGTGACAAAGGGCAACAGATCAAATCTTTGTTGTACATCAATGTAAATCAAGTACATAAGAAATAACTCTGTGGGGTGAGAAGCTATTCTTGCCATTCTTCTCCCAATATGTAGGCAGAAAGCACACTATAACATCTCTATAATATTTCCCATCCTTGCCTTTTAAGAATATTAGAAACCAGGGACTGATTCCTAAATGACTTTCCCCCCCCCCCCCCCCCCCCCCCCCTGGTTAAAATATATATTTAAAAAAAACATAGATAAATGTGAGATTTGGAGAACTGAAGAGAAGGCTGCAGGCATGGGAAGCAATTGAACAAAGACAAGTCAGGCACAATTAAATAATGAAACCTTACAGCTAACTTGATGTACTAGCTCACCTCTGGAGGATGCCAAATTTACTCAGATATTTCCAAGCCTGAGGCACACAGCACACAGGCAACCTTGCAGTTGTAGTTTGAAGGGAGTTGAGCACCTGGAGATTACCTGGTGTCAGGAGAGAAATCATATTGAATGTCTTTCTGCCACAACGAATTTTATAAATTAAAAATGTGTGCCTTGGGCTTACTCTTTTCAGAGTGTAAAAAATAAACTTAAACTTTCCAAGTCAGTTAATTTTAAGTTATTACTTTACATTCCTCTGGATGCATGTCTTCATTCTACCCCCTTGACTTCATGAAAAATAGTTGGTATGGTCATATTTCACCTAGTGATTATAATCACAACAGAATAGCAGTTGCACCTAAGGCACAACAGTAGCAGTACAAAAATAAGAGACAATGGAAGTGGAGTACCTTTAAGGAATATTAGTCTTTCTGGTATGCAAACAGATTCCACAAACAATTTCCTGTTGTAAAATGTATAAATTGCTAAGAGAAAAGCACTGCTGAAGTTCATCCTCAATGGTAATATCTTTTCTAAAATAGTTATGGTTGTGCTGTGCAGTTCCATTGTGTATTTTAAAGTAGCACAAGCCAAGTGTAGTTGTACTGAAGGATGCAAGAGGAACGGAACTTTGCTTTTGGGACTTTCACTGGGCAAACTCTTAGGAAAAAGAAACATTTCTTCAAAGTTAATGCTAAGATCAAAAACTTTACATGTCAGTACATTAAAAAGCATGTTGATATAGCACTACTTTGTTTTTCCCCATGCACAAGATAGACACAAAGCCTTATGCAGTTCCTAGCATTCCCTCTACAACAAGGTGTTGGAAGTGTGGGAAAAGCAAAACAGTGAAAAATCTGCAAAATGCACCTTTCCTTACACATGGTTCCCAGAACAAACACAGGATGGGATGGAGATCCAGTGATTTGTGTTGCTCTGGCACCAAGGAGGAATGAGAAGCGACGAAGAGGCCTCACAGTCCCATTTTTTCACTTATCTCAAGGAATATTTGACATGACTGTGCAGATTATCTCCTGCTATTCCCCTTATCTCAAGGACTCTCAAAATTTCTCTCAAAAACAAGCAGGAGGGAAGGAGACCAGCCTGGCTAAACAGGGACCTTTGGCTGGATCTCAAGAACAAAAGGAGAATCTATGACCGTTGGAAGAGGGGGCAGGTCTCTCATGAAGACTATAAAGATGTAGTGAAGCTATGCAGGGAGAACATTAGGAGAGCCAAAGTGCAGCTAGAGCTCAACCTGGCTACAACTGTTAAAGATAATAAAAAATGATTCTATAAATTCATTAACAACAAAAGGAGAATTACGGAAATTCTCCCTCCTTTATTGCACGCAGAGGGAAACATGGTAACAAAGGATGAGGAAAACGCTGAGGTGCTCAATGCCTACTATGCCTCAGTCTTTAGCAGTGGAACTGGCTGTTCCCTGGACACCCAGACTCATGAGCTGGGAGATGGGGATGGGAAGCAGAGTGAGGTCATCACAATTAAAGAGGAAGTGATCAGAGACCTGCTACATCACTTGGATGCACACAAGTCTGTGGGACTGGATGGGGTACACCCAGGGGTGCTGAAAGAGTTGGCAGATGTGCTCGCCAAGCTGCTTTCCGTGATTTACCTGAAGTCATGGCTAAGTGGGGAGGTCTCATTGGACTGGAGAGTGGCAAATATGACACCCATCTACAAGAGAGGCAGAAAGGAGGATCCAGGAAACTATTGACCTGTCAGTCTGACCTCGGTACCAGGGAAGGTCATGGAGCAGATCATCTTGAGTGCCATTACAAGTCATATAATGGACAACCAGGGGATCAGGCCTAGTCAGCATGGGTTTATGAAAGGCAGGTCCTGCCTGACAAACCAGATCTCCTTCTATCACAAGATGACCCAACTATTGGACAAGGGAAAGGCTGTGGATATTATCTACCTGGATTTTCAAAAAGCATTCGACACAGTTCCCCATAGGATTCTCATAGAAAAACTGGCTGCCCATGGCCTGGATGAGCGAACGGTCTGCTGGATCAAGCACTGGCTGGATTGACGGTCCCAGAGAGTGGTGGTCAATGGAGCTAAATCCAGCTGGCGGCTGGTCACAAGTGGTGTTCCTCAGGGCTCAGTGTTGGGACCATTTCTGTTCGACATCTTTGTTGATGATCTTGATAAAGACATAGAGTGTATTATCAGTAAATTCACAGATGACACCAAGTTAAGCAGGAGTGTCGATCTGCATGAGGATAGGGAGGCCCTACAGAGGGACTTGGATAGGTTGGATTGGTGGGCCAACATCAACGAGATGACTTTCAACAAGGCCAAGTGCCAGGTCCTGCACTTGGGCCACAACAAGCCCATGCATCGCTACAGGCTTGGGGAGGTGTGGCTGGAGAGCTGTCTGGAAGAGAAGGATCTGGGGGTTCTAATTGACAAGCAGCTGAACATGAGCCAGCAGTGTGCCCAGGTGGCCAAGAAAGCCAACGGCATCCTGGCTTGTATTAGAAATAGTGTGACCAGCAGAAGTAGGGAGGTGATAGTCCCCCTGTACTCTGCACTGGTGAGGCCACACCTGCAGTATTGTGTCCACTTTTGGGCACCTCAATACAAGAGAGATATCCTGGTGCTGGAGCAAGTGCAGAGGAGGGCAACAAAGCTGGTGAAGGGCCTGGAGAATAAATCCTATGAGGAGCAATTGGAGGAGCTGGGACTGTTTAATCTGAGGAGGAGAAGGCTGAGGGAGACCTCATCACTCTCTACAACTACCTGAAAGGACATTGTAGAGAGGTTGGTGCTGGTCTCTTCTCACAGGTGATTAGTGATAGAACAAGAGGGAATGGCTTTAAACTGCAACAGGGGAGGTTCAGACTGGACATTAGGAAAAAATTTTTCACAGAAAGAGTGGTCAGACAGTGGAATAGGCTGCCCAGGGATGTGGTGGAGTCACCATCCCTGGATGTCTTTAAGGGTCGTTTAGATGAGATGTTGGGGGATATGGTGTAGGGGAGAACTTTGTAGAGCAGGGCTGATGGTTGGACTTGATGATCCCAAGGGTCTTTTCCAACCTGAATGATTCTGTGATTCTGTGACTGGTTTGCAGTACTCTGTGGACGTTCTCTCTCATTTTTCCTCTTTTCCCATAGAAACAGAACACACCTTACACCAAGGAATGTGCTGTGTCTTTACTCAAGAAACAATGGCTTGACCACAGTCCCACCCACTCACACATACTTACTTAGATAAATACTACCCCAAGTTTGTATCTAACTCAGAGGGATGATATCCGATACCAAATTGGAGGGAGAGATCGACAGGTTTGTGCTCCTCACCCTCCCCAGAAGGGACAGCTTTTGGTAAGATTTGGGCCCTTGGCTACGCCAACTGATTACCCGGGAATTGTGTGTGATTGCAATCGTATTTTGTGTGTAGTGCTATATACCCAGCCTGCAGTTTGTGCATTTATTGTAGGCAATCTCAAAGAATCTGTAAATGTTGCATAAGAATAAACCGTACTATTCGTGAACCAAACTGCTTCTCTTGAATGCAACCAGACCTACAGCTCATGGGCTGTTCGTGCATCTGGTGTCAGGCCTGTAGTTACAGCCATAATTGGCATACCTGTTAAGAGATGAGTCCAGCTGCCCCTAGCCCCTCTAATCTCTGAGGACCGGCTAGAATACAAGGAGATTCATCTCTTACAAAATTGATTCCTTAAATACAACATAAGCGATCTTCACTCTGTTCGCTCCTCTGTGACATTCAAAAAGAGTTTTCACTCTCACTAGATAAAACAGCAGGGCTGGAGGGGGGGGGGGAGTTTGGGTTTTATTTGTTTGTTTGTTGTTTTTTTCTTGTAACATACAAATGTTTTTTCTTTTGTTCTTGTGACACGTATAGGAACAAGAGACCAAGTGTGTTATAGACTTTGCAGAAATCACTTTTTTGAAAAAGTAGATGTAGCAAAGATGAAGGATATATCATTTAGGTTTTGTTATGCAGCATTTAAATTCTACATTAGGTATGAACTAGGTAACTGTGCTCCTGTGACTGATTCTGTGGGAGCTCAGCAGCCTTGTAGCATGGGAAGAAAAGAACTAACACATAGATAGAAAAAGCCATTTTCCATGAGAAAGACAACAAACAATTGATAACTAATTACCTGGTAGCTGTCATAGGCTGCTGGAGATCAACAACCCACAGTGAGTGGCAATGACTACTAGATCACAGCATCTATCTCAGAAAGTACTGAAGACTCATGTGATTCAGCAGTTACAGTCACGTAGAGCATCAAGATACTGTCTACCAAGGTGTCCAGGTGTCCCAGATCCTGTCACAATGAGTGTCACTGGGAGCTAGATTTCAGGTCTGTTCCATTACATAGCACTGGCTGCACAGTGTAGAGACAAGAGATGACCTTCACTTACTTGGTCTAGTAATCTCCTTTTGTTTAAAATACAATAGAGCCACGAAGAGTTGGCTGATACTGCATGCTGGGAAGGTGAGACCTTATGTCTCTGAATCACAGAGCTGCCAGCCACCCACTAAGCTCAGAAATCAGCAGGAGCTGTCAGTCAGGGGCTGCAGAAGAGCCATAACAGTGATCAGTTGTCTGGAATCATGCTTCCATTATTATAAGCTGGAGTCAGAAGCTCCCTCCATGCACAGAAATCCAGCTTTCTTAATGAAGCTGACACTCCTAAAAGATAATGGGCACATAAAAGCAGTGGTTTTAGCAGAAAAATCTAACTCAAGATGTAGTTACAAAAAATAGAAGACCTGAAATAAAAAGCTTTAAAGTAAAAAAGGGAGTTAAAAATTAGAGAAAGGAAAAAAAAAACCACAAAAACAAACAAACAAAAAACACCAAAAAAACCCCCACAAACCAAAAAAACCAAAACCCCACCATTTTGTATTTCAGTTCCCCATTGTAGGGAACAGTGGGTTTGAAAGCCTCGAATTAACCTTAAAGGTGTTGCAGGTGATGACTAAGAACACTCTAAATTACTGCAGAAACGCAAGTTATTGAGCTGTGTTTTTACAATGCCTAGAACAATGAGGTTGTACACCTGGTTAGTCCCTAGACATTAACTTAATAACCATGATTAATGATACTTATCTATCTCAGATATTCTGTTTCACTTTCTAAATTTTTGCTACGATTAATCCATTTTTGCCATGATGAACAGAGACAAATAAGCTCTGCATTTGTGTTTTCTTTCCAGAGGGTTTACAATCCTTTCTCTCTCTCCATTATCTTGATCTAAAATTAAAGTTAATGGAATATTACCACTAATTTTAGTGGATTTTGAATGAGACTGCCTAAGCACTGTTCTCGAAATAAGGCTTCTCCTTCCTTGCTTATGGAATAAACATTGTATAACAGATTATCTCTCCTGTAAGATTACAATATAAAAGAAATATTATTCTAAGAAGCACTTAGGACAAAAGATCAATGTTGTAGTCTTCACGTTTAGAAAGGCTAAACAACTACAGGTCCCTGTTGCAGTCTTGTTCCTTTAGACACTGCTAAATTTTGCAGCAAGTTAAAGGATCCTTTCCTCAAGAGGTCTACAGGATTTCTTTATAACATGACCGAACAGTTGAGTATTTGCTGATTCTTTCACTTGGGCTTACAGGCTAAATACAAAAGACAGAAAAAGGTCTGGGAAAGACAGTTACTGCTTATTTCTGAAAAAAAAAAAAAAAAAATAAAAAAAAAAAAAATTAAGCCGAGTGAGAAATTAAAAGAAGAGGAAATCAAACAACTTGCTACAAGCCAATGACAAAGTAAATAACCATAACCAGATCTCATAGATAGAGATAGCATGCACCATACATGGATAAAGTAGCATATAGCATAGATCATATCGTTTAATGTAGATCATCTAGGAAGATCAAATAGGAAGACAGAACAAATGAGAAAATGACAAAACAAATGACAAACAAATGACTTAAGAAAAACATAGGTAACTTGAAGGAAGAAACACTAACACAAATAAAGTACAATTTTAAGGACTGTAGATTTTTATTAGCACAGCAAGAACAAAACTAGAGATTTAGAGACTACAGGTTTGCAGCTATTGAGAGAGAGAACTTTTCCTGCATATTAAAAGCAAGAATGTTTTGGGGAAAAATAGATTAGAGAGAGGATGATGAAGGTTGGGATCAACCGCTGAAAAAAAAAAGAACTGGTTAATGATGCAAGATGGTCTGACAGGCAGGGCATGGGCCAAAATATTAAGGACTCAAAGGCAAGGATCACAGAATCCCAGAATCACAGAATCATATAGGTTGGAAAGGACCTTGAAGATCATCTAGTCCAACCTTTAACAGGATAATATGATATGTATGATTGTAAGGTGAACATGAAATAAAAAAAGAGTGTAAGAGGGGAGATGGAGGGACATGATAGCAAAGCCAGCAGTTAAGAAGACTATTAAGAAAACATTTCCATAAGCATGAGAGATTTAGTATCTTGTGCTTGAAACAGAAAATATTCTAAAATCAGTGTAGTATATGTTTCCATACTATAATTCTCTAGATTATTTGGATTCAATATATGATGATTTATTTAATATCTTTGAAAGACCATGCTAGTATTTTATTTACCTTTATTTTAATAAGAAAATTAAATAAATATTGTTATATAACAATACAGATAGGTAGATTTAAAATTCTGTTTTTAATAAGCACTTAAACAGTGACTTTTTGGAAGTACTTGTCAAAATACTGTCTTCATTTTCAGGTACCTAAAAAGTTTTTAATTCTTTGACTGCGTCACGCAAAGATGTAATTGCAAGACTTAAAATCCCCATTTGGAAATCCAGACTTCCATATCCAGACATTTTCCACCTGTTATTCTTTCCATAACAAGAATTAAACATCACAATATCCTTGTGATAAGTGTTGCTAAGCAATAGTAGTTCTGGTCTGTTCTAAAGTAATTTAAATAATATGACTGACTGCCTGCTGCAAATTTGTAAACATGCTTACTCCCAGTTAATCTGCAAATTACCTAAGTAATTATCTAAAATATTTTTACACATTGTATTTGTTGAATAAAAATTAAAAACTACATGTTTGTTTGGCATATAATATATAGAGTGAAATTCCCTAGTTTATGTAAAACAACATCTGAAATGAAGTAAAAGTTAATCTTAACTGGCATGTAAAATTCTGGAAAAATATTTAGTGACTTAATCTATTAATATAAATTAAATAAGAGAATGCAGTTTGGGTTTGATAATAAGTAAAGAAGACAATTATCTCAGTGATTTGCAATGAAGACAGCATAACACTGAGTACTGAATATTTATCCTGCACCTGTAGAAGCTATAATACATGTAAGCGTTGTCAAGCTGAACAGTTTACTTGAAGTGGAATGCAAGATATTTAAAAGTTAAAGGTCAAGATTCTTACAAAGACAACAGGGAGGACAGCTTTCCCAGACTCCCTTTATAATTAATGATATTGTAGACAACAGAGGTAATCCAAACAAGTAGTTTAGTTTCTGTCCTTCATTGCCTCTTAGGTCCTCGCACTGAGTGAGCTGAAGATTTTACCCTCAGGAGGCTAACATGAAACCTATGCACATTCTTATAAGAGCCCAAGATCTACATCTACATCTATCACCTATCTCATCTATATAATCTATAACTATATGTACACCCATATCCATATCTATATTATCTGTAACAGTGGCCTGTGTATTTGATGTTAATGGCAAAGTGTTGGTAGTGGGGGTGGCCTCTGTAAGAAGAGATCAGGAGTGAACCTCATGTTGGATAAAGAGATTTTCAGCTGCCTGAGCAGAAAAGAGGGAGAAGATTTTTAGCTTTGTTTTTGTTTCTCACTATCCTACTCCATTCTGAATTGGAAATAAATTAAAATAATGTTCCCCAAGTTGAGTCTGGTTTGCCCATGGCCATAATTGTGAGCGATCTCTCTGTCCTTATCTCCACTTATAGTCTTTTTCATCTTATTTTCTCTCTATCTTGCTGAGAAAGGGAAGTGAGAGAGCAGCTGGGTGGACACCTTGTAGCCAGCCAAATTTAACCCACTGCAGCCTGGAAGGTATAAAGTTTCATTATATGAATTTAATTACCAAATATTAAACATGGATGCTATGTTGTCCTTCCACTGTGTTTGGGGCTTTCACTTCTTTGCCCTCAAACAATTCAATACACATATATATCAAACTTACAGCTCTCTATCCATGCACATGAATGTGTCACCGTTTTCCTAGACCTCTCTTCCAATGCTACTGACACACTTGTTTAAACAGTTCAGAAAATTGCCATGAATTTGCTTTGGACATTAGCAAAATTGCAACTTGGAACCTTTTTTTTTTTTGATTTATTTTGCATATTACCAAACCCTGAAATTTAATAACTGCAGTCCAAAACTCAAAAAAAGAAATTTTCAAACGGTGAGAAGATTTTGGTATTTATTATGTAAAGCCACCTATCAGACAGAATTTCGAGTTGCCACACTCAATCAGACCTAGTGTAGCGGTGTCAGATACAGGAAGTATTAGATAATTCAAAGGATTTTTAACTACTACTTATAGTAGTTAGCTGTTTTTCTCATAAAACATCCTTCTTTTTCCCTAGCAGTGCAGAAAAATGCAGAAATACAAGAACGCAAGCATGGTCCAAGGGAGACATAGGATTGAAGTACAGGAAAAGGTACAGAAGTATAAACTTCTCCTGATATTTTCAATTTTGCAGGTGTTTGGGTAACTCAGATAAGTTTTGGATAACTGTGCAGTCATTTTATTTACATTCGATGTTGAGCTGGAATGATTGGTTTCTCCCTAAGTCCTCTGATATTTTCTTATTTATAATGCAGAGAAGGGCCTTTCATGAAGTAGGTAAAACTGGAGGCCTGTCTTGAGCCCTAGATATTACTTTAGAAATAACAGTGTAAAGAACCTGCACCAAGGCTTTCCTGGTAATAGAATAAAATAATGTATTTATTAATTTAATTATCCAATAGAAAGAATAAATGAAAAACAGCTTAATACAGATATGACATGTCAAATATATACTACAGCAAAATGAAATATATGTAAATGATAATTACATGCCTAAGGAATAAAAATTAAAAACATACGAAAAATCAGAAGTGAATATGAATTTAAATCAAGAGTAAAGTTTGATTCAAAGAAACGTTAACAGAAAAATCACCTGTCAGGACACAAAATCTTTCATAACTTACAAATTCAACAGCTAAATTTAAAGAAGGGCTTGGGTGTATGCAGATGGGAGCTCTGAATGAACAATCCAAGAAAGAAAAATGCTTTCTCAGGGATGTCAGATCCCTATTCTATTGTCTCAGCTAAGAATCTTATATTAATTTAAATTTAGTAAATATTATATTTTCTAATAACTTGTAATTGAGCATTTTTCTCTAACCCCTTGCACCTAAAATGCCCAAACTCCTTTCTTACACTTTGGATAATTCTTGATCATCTACCTTTCACTTGATCAAACTATTACTCTATTAAATAATATTTATGTTCAAAAAGCCTTAATTTGAAAAAATGAAGAACAACATCTTGTTGTTGAGAAAAGACTGTTTTCTTTTTTTTTTGTATTTTATATAGTCCATAATCACTCAGTTTACCCGAGCACCTAATCTATCTAGTCTTCTAGGTCTGAATTGATAATAAGGGTATATTTATCTACATTCTACAATATAAGGTATGTAAGATCTATTATGTTTTATTATTCTTTCTGTACTTTTATTGTAACTATTAAAATTATCTTGATAAAGTCACAGCTCTGAGATTTGTCACTGAAAATTAAAGGATTTTATTATTATTTGATGATCTCTAGACCATACACACAACCGATTACTGTTGCCTATTACTGCAACATTTAGTGATGACTTACTATACAATATCATCCAGCAGTGAAAATAAAATAATGTTAAGCTTTTAAATAAAATATATTAATTGAATTTAACATTGCTGCTTTTTGAAGAAGTGACTTTCTGTATATCTTTGAATGAAATAAGTGTGAGAAGTGGATAGTTTTAAAATAACTTTTAAACATAATTATTTTTCAATGTACATTGAATTTGAGTTGTTTTGAATCAATACTAAATTGCACATATAACTGGAAATGTGATTTTAAGAGATTAAATTGGTGACAGGAAGGGGTAAAGAGCTACCTGTGATTATGCAAGAGTATTAAAAAAGCAATCTCCTAGTGAAGAAACAGTTAAGAAGTTGAATTAGTTCTTTTAACAACATCTGACAAGTTAGCAAATGCCACATTTAAAGTCATTTCATCTCTCTTGTCAGATATTTTACAACACTAATTAGATAATTAAACCCCTAAGGGACTATTTTACATCCTAGTTTTCAAAATTTCACTGTTTATGTTGCTCATTTATGGTATTAATATAAAAAAATTATTAGTATTATAAAAAAACTTTTAAGGTTAAAAAGTGACTGGTTACTGTCTCAAGTCATCTTTTACCTTTTTAGCATTACTTATTGAAATCTATCTGTGTTCTTCAGACTGTCTGAAAATTCAGTGGAACCTCATGGGTCAACCTTGATTCAGAGCCACCTGTAAGACTTATTGCACTTAGCATTTAGATACAACCTCTATACATATTCCAGGTTTCACTACCTTTTAACAGTTTTCTTAGTAAAACAGTAATAGTAGAAGTATTCTGGAAACCAGTATAAAAGCTAAGGTTTCCTTTGTAGTTTATCTGAAAAACATTTCCTTGGGTTTTTTTTCTTTTTTTTTTTTTTTTCATGTCCTGGTGTGCCTTTGCCTGATTTATGAATGTTGAGCAATTTCTCACTTAGATATATATTTAATTTTGTCAACTTTCCTCTCTTTATTATATATCACCTTTTATGAAATAGCTGAAATAGCTGCTTTAAATTTTCTGCAACCTAGAATGTTGTTTATTTATCCTATGGAGCTTGTTCCTAAATTTTAGGATTATGGTTTCTTAAGTATACAACAAAAGAGTCTTTGTCAAGTTCTATTTATCTTTCAGATACTTCAGTTCCACATATGTGCATCCCCAAGGACTTTTGGACTTTATACATTAACACTTGATCATCAAAACTGTCACCACAGATTTCTCTCTAATACAAATTCATGAGCTTCAGGTTTCTTGTCATAGTGTCATGAACTAAGGTATCTCACATGGTTAAGATTTAATAGCAATTTAGGATTCATTGATGTTTCAAGGTAGAAAAAAGGTTAAATTTTAGCAGCACTTTATGGTTGATTGATTTAAAGATTAACAAAGTGATTTGCTAAAATATGTTATGATTAAAATGGCAACTTGATTACAGATTTGAGAATGACAAGATTCACACTAACCACAAGGTATTCTGAATCAAAGTATGTGTGTATATATATGTGTATAGATGTAAAACACAAGACATATACACACACAGACATAAACAGCATGGAAATATTTGGATATCCAGTGAAATACATATATTCGAACTTGTAAAGGTAAATGTGTGTAATTAAACACATAGGTAAAGAAGTGGATGGAAGAGGCTAGCCTACAGTTAAAATTTCCCTCTTCTTAAGTTTGGAGCAAATACTTACAATACATCGTTCTTTCTCAACAAACAATAATTGAGAGTTGAGAAGTCTGACTTCACCCTGGCCTTCCCTCGGATTTGTGGGCAGACGATCTTCAAACTTCAAAAAGTTTGAGCCTGAGGCATCCCAACTCAGGGGAGATGTCGGTCACAGCCCGCTGCAATCCAGGAGAGCGCCAAGGGTCTCCCTGAAGGTCACTATTTATAGGGTCCAAGATAACTGTCTTTTTTCAGGTAATTTTCCATTTCAGTTCAACTCAGATGAGGAAATGCTCTGGTACTTTCCACGAGTTGCACAGTCCCAGAACTTGCTATATTTTGAAGTTCTGGTATCACCCGCTTTGTGCCACAACCCAGGTACAGATGTACTAGGCTGTCAGGAAGTGATTGTCGTTATTGTTCCCAAGTGATAGGGGAAGCAGGAGCCGGGTACCTTAAGGGGGTGCCTTAGTGCTCTGGTCTTCTGTCTTTTGCAATCCATCTTGGGTGAGTATGTGGCCCAGGAGGGGGGTAATCGCACCAAGCACCGAGCAGCCCAGGAGGTGGGGGGGGATTGCACCACCACACACAATCAGTACATCCTTTGAGTATTAATTACCACTTTACAGTGTGATTTGAATAGAGTTTCTTACTTTATCAGACATTCTTTAGTATTTATGAATATAGTATACAATTTTGTTAAGAAAATACCCTAGACTTCTTAGGTAATTTAGAAATAAATCAGTTCATTAACTTATTGGAACTAATTTAAATGAAGACATTTGCTTTTCACAGAACCAGAGAATCATAGGGTTGGAAGGAACCTCTGGATATCATCTAGTCAAAACGCCTGCTTAGACCAAAGTCACATAGATCAGGTTGCTCAGATCTGTATCCAGTTGAGTTTTGAGTATGGTTCAAAAATGGACAGTTAACAAGTTCTCTGGTCAGCTTAACTCTTTGACCACCCATCCATAAAGACCTTATTACAGCATAAGCTAAGTATCAGCAAATTTACCTGTCCAAGAGATCTCATTAACTGGTATATGTACATTTAAATCTAACACATAAAAGACTAGTTTTCACTATGTGTTCATTTCTTGCATCCAAATCATAGAAATGGTTGCTTGAATTTGTACCTGTTTCCTATACTTAAAATTTTGTTATGGGCAAAAAGATTATGCCATATTTGCAAAGACAAAAGTTATTGTTAGTCTAATTAAGGCCTTAACCATCCTATAAAAGAATTATTATCTTCTCTAGCTGGCTGAACATGAGCCAGCAGTGTGCCCAGGTGGCCAAGAAGGCCAATGGCATCCTAGCCTGTATCAGAAATAGCGTGGCCAGCAGGGACAGGGAAGTGATCTTACCCCTGTACTCGGCACTGGTGAGGCCGCACCTCGATTACTGTGTTCAGTTTTGGGCCCCTCACTACAAAAAGGACATTGAATGACTCAAGCATGTCCAGAGAAGGGCAACGAAGCTGGTGAAGGGTCTGGAGCACATGTTGTACGAGGAGCGGCTGAGGGAACTGGGGTTGTTTAGTCTGGAGAAGAGGAGGCTGAGGGGAGGCCTCATCGCCCTCTACAGCTACCTGAAAGGAGGTTGCAGAGAGCTGGGGATGAGTCTCTTTAACCAAGTAACAAGCGATAGGACAAAAGGGTATGGCCTTAAGTTGCACCAGGGAAGGTTTAGACTAGATATTAGGAAGCATTTCTTTACAGAACGGGTTGTTAGGTGTTGGAATGGGCTGCCCAGGGAGGTGGTGGAGTCCCCATCCCTGGAGGTGTTTAAGAGTAGAGTCGACTGAGCGCTTAGGGATGTGGTGTAGTTGGGAACTGTCAGTGTTAGGTTAATGGTTGAACTAGGTGATCTTCAAGGTCTTTTCTAACCTAGACAGTTCTGTGGTTCTTACTCATAGCAATACTAGCATTTCTTGTTATATACAGTTACAATGAGATACACATAAACTTTTAAGTTACTATCATTTTTTCTAGTATTAAGTTTATCCAGTTAAGGTTGCCAGATTCACTCAATCCAGGATCCCAGCATTTGCAGCCAGTCATTGTCATCCTAAGTCCTTGACCTGGCAAAGAGGCTGAGGTTGATAGTTTCATCCTCCATGTTAGGATTCTTGTGGTTATTTTTGCGTGTTTTACATGCATTTTACAGTTTGCTTTTTCTTAAGGTTGTGTTACATACAGATTTACTTTCTATGATGTGCTTTACATATGTTGGATACTCATTCTTTGTTCTCTTTTATGTCACTAGAACTGATGTTACTAAGCTCCCAAGGCTGCTTTCTTTTGATGACCGGTAATTGAATGACTAATTAGCAACAGGAATACCTGGATGTCTGTCTATCTTAAAAGCTCTGTGGGCAACCAGTTAGACATTTGAAATGAAATTACTAGCTAATAAAAAAAGTCCTTTTCACACTTTAGAAGCCTGTGGAGACTTTTCTCAGCTTTTCTTCAATGGGATCTTCTACAGTTAAATAATTTAAAGATTTATTCCTATCAGTATCAATCTATTAGCCATCATTATTCCTACTGCACGCTAAATTTAGTAAAGGGTATTGAATATCTTTCATACATTCTAGTTGCTGAACAGCTAAGAAAATCAAGCATTAGTAAAAGATCTGCTGAGCCTAACAGTAATAACATTCTGAAGGATGCTTTCTAATGTTAACATTATGTATGGAAACCATATGGGGAATACAGAAGTTCCATTCAGCTTCCCTACCACATTATTTCTGGAAGCAATTGCACTTGTAATAAAAACTTAAAGAAAAAAATAAATCCTTCTTTCGCAGAACAGATAGCTATGTAGTAGAACAGCCTGCTACATAATTGGAAGACCTAAAATATAGTGGCCATCTACAAATCATGATATGGAATTACATATGTTCACATTGCTTCTTTATTGTCTTTGCCAGAATACAAATATCTATGTAAATTTATAAGACCTGTCTTGTGAAGGGAGTAAAATTAAGATTATCAGGAATGGACAACAAAAGCTGCCATTGTCAATATAACCTCTGCAACTGTATCTTTATAGCAACTGACTGATGAGAACTTAAAACAAAAACATGAAAAAGTACTGTATCTCTCTAATTTGTTAGATTCAGTGCATTACCCATAAGTAGCTAGACTGGTTGACAAGAGCCATATGATTCTCTCATATGTAAAACAAAAGAACACTGGAAAAAACAAGTGGTGATCTCCTTCAACTGGGTATTAACATTCACCATAAATTCACATCACAGAATAATGTGGAGATTCTTTAGGTCAATTAGTAGAATTTTTAAGCATTATTAGGAGGGAGTAGATATATTTATGACAATGGTGTTTCCAGTGAATGGAAAGACAAAATCAATAATAGCATATAAGTTTTACTGAAAGTCCCTCGTTTCTGTTCTTTTGAGTAGTAACAAAAACAGAAGTGTGCTTCTTTTTAAAACAGGCTTAGTAGGCATGAGAAGGGTTTGTGTTTGTGTGTATACATATAATTGCATGTATTCTTAGTGCACCTTATTTTACTCTCAGTCCTTTGGCAAAGACAGCCACTGTCCTTCACAGTCCTGTCAGTGACTAAGCCAATCCTTCAAGAATAATTTTTTCTTCAAGAATGTACTCAAGGTATGTCATGTTTAGAACGTGGACAAGCATTAAAATAAGTGGGCTTATAAGTGGGCTCTGAGACATCAGAGCATTCTGATCATAATTAGCTCCATATGCTTTGCTGCTTCACCTCAGTATTTTCTAAATAAAGTAGACAGAATACACAGAATTAAAGTGTCATTAAAGGCCCAGAGAGCAACTGATCACTCCTTTCGCCCGCCCCTGCCAGCACTGAGAAGGAGAAAAATGAAACAAAAAAAGACTCATGAATCAAGATAAGGACAGGGAGGGGTCTCTCACCCATTCAGACAGTCACAGGCAAAAAAACCCCTGATGGTTAGGGAAGAAAAAATGCAAGAGCATCACTTTAATTCAAATACTAACAAACCCAACACTTAATGGACAGAATGGGACAATAAGAAGTGTTAACATATCTTAAAACACCTCCACACTCCAGCCCTCCCTTCTTTCTGGGCCCAGCTTTGTTCACAACATCTCTACCTCCTCTCCCAGAGGCATATGGGCAGGGGATAGGGGGGTGCAGTCAGTCCTGCCACTTCTTCCTCCAAGGTGTGTGAGGGAGCACTCTTCTGCATTCTTCCCCCCTGCTTCATGTGGTGTCCCTCTCATGGGAAACAGTCCTTCACAAACCTTCTCCATCGTGTCTTCTCCCCACAGGATGCATTCCTCTTGAGATGCTTCAGCATGGGTCACCCCTACATGTTGCAGTCCTCCCAGCACCAAACTACAAGAGTGTTGGCTGCTTCTTCCCATAGAGTTCCAGCCTAGCACAGCCATCTGCTCCGGTGTGGGGTCCTCCACAGGCCTCAGATGAATATCTGCTCCTCCAGTGACCTCCATGGGTGGCAGGGGGGCAGCTCTACTGTCTCACCACAGGATACAGGGTGCTCCCACGCTACGGCACACCTCCCCCCTTCCTCTCACTGACCTAGGTGTTCGCATAGCTGTCCTTCTCATAACTCCTTCTCGAAGTCCACCCCCTCCCAGATTCCCCTTCTTAAATATGTTATCACAGAGGTGCAGCCACCATCGCTAATTGGCTCAGTGCTGGCCAGAGGCGGGTCCGACCTGGAGCCGGGGGAGCTTACGAGAAGTTTCTCACAGAGGGCCACTGTTGTAGCCCCCTCTCCTGCTACCAAAATCCCTTGCATACAAACCTAGCACAGCAAAACCACTTGCTTGTCATACCTTCTTTAAATAGAATGATGTTCTGGCAATATCACAAGAAATAAAAGCTTTGCTCATGCGCTAAGAAAATCAGCCTTACAAATCTAAATATTGGTACTGTTTGGAGATCTCTCAATGGCACTCTCTTCACAGGGGACTTAAAACTGTGTAACTGTTAGAGTGAAGACACAAATGTCTCAGTAGGCAATTTTCTTCAATACATGGTGCTTATCTTCTGTCTATATTATTAAAGTGATCCAATTCTTTCTCTGCTATGCGATAGAAGGGCATTTATGCAACTTAAACAAATGTGTTACTTTATAGTTCATAAATATTTCTCCAAAGATATTTTTTGTATTCCAATGAATGCTGTTTTCTGTAGTTTTTATGAACCAAGCAAAATAATTATTTACTGAAAACAGCCACAACTGCCTGTAATGTAGATGAAAACAAAGAAAAAGACATAATTCAAACTACTACTACTTGCTCATTTCTGTAGATTCAGAAATGTCACCTATTACAAAGACTTCACAATAGCACTTGAATTTGTCCCCATTCCTTTGCTTCAACATAATCGTTACGTTAAACATATCAGGAAATGCACATACTTTCTCTATAGTTTGGGAATTTTGTATAATCCTAGATTTTTTCTCATTATTTTTCAATATAGATAAAACTATATTAATATCAAAAAAGTTAAAAAGCCATAATCCTTTTGCTTATTAATACTCCATGTTCAAGATTAAAAGAACAGTCTTTAACACGCTTCATCCATTAACATGGATGAGAAATAAAAGAAAATGTAGTATAAAAAATATTTGCTAACTATGGATTTGTTCCATTTTTCAACTTTATTTCTGAAATAAAAGGTACATAACTTCATACATACAATAAACAAGAATGAAAGAGTGTATATATTATAAGACTGTCTTCTCAATCTCATGTTTTAGAGAGATCAAGAACCTCTGACTCTGTAAGGTCACTTGAGAAAATCCAGACTAGGGTTCCTTCTACCAGTACTCCCTTGTTACTGTCCCATTTTTCTCTCTACATATGACTGTTACACTCAGAACTATTTTTCATATAAATGCACTGTGCATATAAATGTCATATAAAAATACTGTGTAACTGTTTACTGCACGTATAATATGTCTGACCAAATCTTCAAATACTGGAATTACTTCCAAGTGGATCATACTGGTCAGACTCCTGCTCAGACTAAATAAAGCAATAAGTTCAGCTGGGCTGTTGCAGGTTCAGAAGGTCTGAACAAACATAAAAAGTATATAGGTTTTGTCTAAATGACATTTTTGGACAGGAAAAATGGGAAAAGTCCACATAAGGTTTAATGTGCTTATATCTGAACCTTGGTCTATTTCATCTGCTATTCTATGTGTGCCCAAACAATAGTGCTTCCAAAAAAAATTAAAGGGTTAGAAGCCAAACAACTACTTGCTCAGGGGAACCAAAACATACCTAGCCATCTGTGCATAATGAAAAAAACTCACTCCTTTGATAACTATTAAAACTTCAATGTTCAAAATTTGGTTGAAATGGAAAACAAAATTAAACATTTAACATGTCGCAAAAGCAACTTGGAAAACGCCTCTGGAAATCTTGGTAAACCCTTCTATTTAATACCATTTTAAATCAAGGACTTGTGATTTCTTTCCAGTTCAGTAAGTGTTATTCCTATATGAATTCAGGACATTATGAATAACACTGTTTCTAAGAGGCTTAAATGAAAGCTATTTGCAACTATGCACTACATGGTGCAAAGGGTCATGTTGTAACGACTGTACAAAGAAAGTTAAAAAATAGATTTGTTTTAATTTTTAAAGCCAGTAAAATTGAAGCAAAAAGACAGTAAAAAGACTAGCTAAAACTGAAATAGTTCCACCTGTCCTATCATGAATACTGTGGCCTTTATTTCACTATTAATTTAAGGTTAATTTTAAATCTAAGAATCAAAAGGCCACAACTCATTTTAGGGCTCTTAATTGAAAGCAGACAGTAATTTTTTTCTGATTATTAACTGCCAAACTCTAGTCTAAACCAATCTCAAGTGAAAATGATTTGGTAAATCATGTTCTGTCTGCAAGCAAAAGGATACAGATTGCCACAGTAATAGACTTCTATAATATCCTTCGGACTAAAAGAAGACAGACATTTGTAAGCCCTTTGTCCCCTATTAGATTCTTCTCAACTCTTATCTATGCAACATATGAACAAATACACTGTCAGCATAATCTAAAGTATTGCTTGTAGTGAACATATGCCGTGACAACAGCTGTCAGTGGTCAGCCTCCACTGTAAACTCCCGTGGGAAATGCAAAAATGCTGCTTGCATCTACTATGATTTCATGGAAGGATTCACTGCTGTTATGTAAAGTGCAAACAGGTATTTCTTTTAGTGGCCAATTCATAAGAACTTGTTGGACACTAAATAAACTGGATGGACGTTAAATAAATGAATGTCATGACACGTTCACCCCAGTGAAGAACAGTCTGCCATACTAATTTCATTAACAGAATGAAATTAACGTGCTTGAGGCATACATACAGTATACAGAAGTATACAGAATACCCATCCATATGTGATATTTTAATTTATTCCATACAGTCTATTTCAATAAATGTGACTTTTTTTATGAAATCCATTATTTGCTTAGTCTCCCTTGTGGAATCATTTTATGCACACTCTACTGGTTTCCTCATATATTGTAGCTTTTCCATGACTTTAAACAAAAGAAATCTTCCAATGCAAAACAAACAAAGTGCTATGGTTTTGTTATATAATCTTTATTTGTATGGTGAAAAATTCCTGTTAAAACAGTACTGATGTAATCTGCATGCATTAACATTCTTCACAAGTCTTATAAATGCAGAGCATAATTAGAATGCAATTTATGTTTGTTACTAGAAGCTGCAAATATTTACTTAGTTCACTATTATTATTGAATCTGATATCAAAAGCAGCAATGGCATACAACATAGAAAAAAAAAAGTAAATAATAAGACTTGCCTCCAATAAATCATGTTTTTCCTTTTTGTATCCACCAAACAAATGCTTAATAAAAACAGCTGTTTTATTATACAGAAAGATCCTTTAGGGAAAAATGAAGAAGAAATATTTACTTAAAATATAAATTACAACATGGTTTGGATGTCAATATTGATCTTATGTAACCAGTTCAGCAGTTGTTTGAGAAAATAATATACACAATATTCCTAATTTATTTTTACAGATAAACATTGTATTTTACACTCAGACTGGAAAACAGTTACTGATATACATAATAAATGTTAGATAAACACTTAAAATAACTTGCAAAGGGCACTGCTAATTCTTTAGTAGCTGCACTTGCAATGAGGAAGTACAGTGAGACAGATTTCAATTTAATTTACCATGGCATGAAAACAGAATAAATCTTCTGAAGTCAGTTTAGAATACCACTGTAAAACAACATCAAGCCAGGTGAGGACAGTAAAACTAATGCTGTGGAAGACAAACACTCAACAAAGGGATTAAATAGAACTCATCCTTAAATTTTTTAAATACATAATACATTTTATTTATTTACATGAATCCTGAAACTATTTTGAGCACTTTTTATGTGTTTAGTGTAGTATTTTTTAAACTTTAGCCTTCATTTTATATCATTTTAGCTCTGCTATAATTTTATTGAAAAAAAGTGTTTTAAGTTTTTCAGTTCCTTAAGTGTTCTAGTTCTTTAACATTGTTTTCTTATTAAATTCATTTTAATTTCAAATATTTAACATTTTCATTTTCTTTTCACAGGTATAAATATTGCTCTGGTTTTCACTGATTTGATATACATTAGGGCATACCATAAACACCATGACTTAATCCATCAGACTTCATACTATCAGAATATCTTCACTATATTTTCACTCCCCGAGACAACTTGGAGAAACCCAAAACAAATTCTTAAAAAGAGAACTGTTAAACATTTGTACTATGGAAAGGTTTAAAAGTTATGTTAATACAGTTTATCTAGTGGCTGATTTGAATCATACATGATACTCTCAAAACTAAACAACTATACTTCTATAAAGTGTGTGTGGGGTTTATGTAGACATTTGCATGTGCTTCAAAGAAAACACTTCACCTCTAAAGGCTGAGTCATTTTACTAATGCTAGTAGTTATCAGAAATTACGATTTATTTATATTTTTTGAGCAAATTTGAATATAAAAAATAAAAAAAAAATACAAGTCAGAGTGGAGATAAAATCTCATAAATTTAAAAAATACCATGAATATCTCTGTTGGAAAGCTGTGGAATCAGTGCAATTGTCCTAGACATGAAATTTTTTCATCTGTGGCATATGAATTCAAATATGTAATAAAATTTGAAAAATCACTAAAATTCAAATGAAGGGAGAAATTATGCAAAAGGAAGAAAACATCCAAAAGAGGCACTTCAATATCTTCTTTGATACCTATAAAAATGGGGTTGCCTTGTGGATAGGTGTGCTGTCCTTCAAGGTTCTGCTGAGAAACTGTATGATTATTCATCAACCTTTAGTCTACTTACTAAAAACCAGCACTACATATTGCAAGATGAAAACAACTGTTATTTCTTAATCTTACTGAATTATGGTCATCTTTGGTGACAATGGCATGAGCCATCAAATGAACTAATTAAGATATGGTTCCCATTTGTAATGTGACTTAGTATTTAATATTGGTAGAAATCAAATTATGGGTTTCATTAGGAATAAGATGGAGCCAAGAAATTTTAGTATTCATGATGTCTACAGCAACTGGGGAATGCCATGGCATTCAGATAATGGAGACATTTGTCTTGCACTTACTTGTAATGGTCTTCTGTGAAATTAAGAGTGAGTAGATTTTTTAAATCTCAATGTTAAAACTTTCATACATTATTAATTTAACTTAACATGTAGAATTATCATGGTTTGAACTCGGCTGGTAACCAATCACCACGTAGCCAGTTGTTTACTCCCCCCCACCCCCTCCCCCCCGCCTCCTCAGTGAAATAAGGGAGAGACAAAACCGAAGAAATTCATAGGTTGAATAAAAAAAATTTAGTAATAGTAACAAAAAACAAGTAACAATAGTAAGTCCAAACAGGTAATATATAATGCAGTTTCTCACCGACTGGTGACTGGTACACAGCCCGCCCGCAGCAGTGATCCCGACCACACCAGAAATCCCGCTGCACCGACGGAAAATGGAAAGAGAAATGAGAGAAAGCACATACCCTTATATACTGAGCACGATGTCACATGATATGAAATACTCCAATGACCGATCTGGGCCCGGCCCTCTAGTTGTGCTCCCTCTCAGCCCAAGGAAAGTTAACTCTATCCTGGCTGAAACCAGGACAGTCTCCACCCCTTATTCCATACCATTTAAGTTATGCTCAGGAAAATACATTCTAAGGAGTCACCACCCCTTTTCCCAGGTCTCACAGATATCATTCCCTCAGTCTATGGACCATCCTTCCAAAATGTCTACCAAGTTCATTTAGTCCAGAACTTTGGGTTCCATCTGTCATAACAGTCTTTAAGGCTGGAGGAATGAGGTGGAGTTGGCTCAGTTGGTGGAGCAGGAGGCTTTGGATGTGTCATGGGAATGTTGCGAGGCACCAGTTGCAATAACAGGGTTATTTGACAGTTCGATTCATTGGCTATTCTCACCTAAAATCAAATCTCCTTGAGGTATACATCAGACTTCTCCGTCCTTCTGCATTACCCACCAAGTGTACCCAGGTCCTTGGGAAAAAGTAATCCCATGGGTTTACCTCTCCCCAATACAGGAATAACCCAGAAGGTCTTCCTCAGCATATTTTTAATGTGCACTATGGGGGTTTTATCCCCATCTACAGTATGTAGGAGGAGCAGGGCCAGCTTGCTTGGCACATCCTCCTCTGCTATTGACTAACCAGGTGGCTTTTGCTAAATGCACGTCCCAGTGTTTGAAAGTTCCACCACCCATTGCTCTCAGTGTAGTTTTTAAGAATCCACTGTATCGTTCAATTTTCCCAGAGGCTGGTGCATGGTAGGGAATGTGATATATCCACTCAATACCATGTTCTTTGGCCCAAGCGTCTATGAGGTTGTTTCAGAAATATGTCCTATTATCTGACTCAATTCTTTCAAGGCCTAAAACAATGTTCCGGGCAGTGGCATGGGGCATGGCATAAGTTTCTAACCATCCAGTGGCTGCTTCCACCATTCTAAGCACATAGTGTTTGCCACATTGAGTTTGTGGGAGTGTGATATAATCAATCTGCCAGGCCTCCCATTATTTATATTTTAACCATTGTCTTGCATACAAAATGAGCTTTAACCATTTGGCTTGCTTGATCTTAGCCCGTGTCTTGCATTCATGGATTACCTGTGCAATAGCATCCATGGTTAAGTGCACCCCTTGGTCACGAGCCCATTTATATGTTGCATCTCTTCCCTGATGGCCTGAGGAGTCATGGGCCCAGCGAGCCATAAACTGTTCACTCTTATGTTGCCAGTCCAGATCTACTTGAGCCACCTTAATCTTAGCAGCCTGATCTGCCTGTTGGTTGTTCTGATGTTCTTCAGGTGCCCGGCTCTTCGGTATGTGAGCATCTACATGACGTACTTTCACAACCAGATTCTCTACCCGAGCAGCAACATCTTGCCATAACTCAGCAGCCCAGATGGGTTTGCCTCTGCGCTGCCAGTTGCTCCATTTCTACTGTTGTAACCACCCCCACAGCGCATTTGCCACCATCCATGAGTCAGTATAGAGGTAGAGCACTGGCCACTTTTCTCGCTCAATGATATCCAAGGCCAGCTAGACGGCTTTCACCTCTGCGAACTGACTCAATTCACCTTCTCCTTCAACAGCTTCAGTGACCCATCATGCGGGACTCCACACAGATGCCTTCCACCTTTGATGTTTTCCCACAATGTGACAGGATCTGTCGGTAAACAGGGCATATCACTTCTCGTTATCCAGTAGTTTAGTATATGGTGGGGTCTCTTCAGCATGCATCACCTCTTCCTCTGGCACCATTCCAAAATCTTTGCCTTCTGGCCAATTTTTAATCACTTCCAGTATTCCTGGACGGGTGGGGCTTCCTATTCAAGCCGTTTGTGTGATTAATTCAACCCAGTTACTCCACGTAGCATCAGTCACATGGTGTGTAGAGAGGACACTCCCTTTGAACATCCAGCCCAGCACTGGCAGTCGGAGAGCCAGGAGGAGCTGTGCTTCAGTCCCGATCACCTCTGAAACAGCTTGGACCCCTTCATATACTGCCAATATCTCCTTTTCGTTTGGAGTATAGCAGTCCTCGGATCCTCTGTATCCCCAACTCCAAAACCCCAGGGGTTGACCCCGAGCCTCCTCTGGTGCTCTCTGCCAGAGACTCCAGGTAGGGCCATTCTTCCTGGCTGCAGTGTAGAGCACATTTTTATCACCTTGTCCTGTCTGAACTGACCTGAGGGCTACTGCATGAACTATTTCCTGTTTAATTTGTTCAAAAGCTTGTCGTTGCTCCAGGCCCCATATAAAATCATTCTTTTTCCAGGTCACTTGATAGAGATGGCTGACAATCTGACTGTAATTTGGAATGTGCAGTCTCCAGAAACCCACAACACCTAAGAAAGCTTGAGTTTCCTTTCTGTTAGTCAGTAGGGACATAGCTGTTATTTTATTAATCACCTCCATTGGAATCTGATGACATCCATCTTGCCATTTTACTCCTAAAAACTGAATCTCTTGTGCAGGTCCCTTTACCTTACCATGCTTTATGGCAAACCCGGCTCTCAGAAGGATTTGTATTATTTTCTCCCCTTTCTCAAAAACAACTTCTGCTGCTGTATTACCACATATAATGATGTCATCAATGTACTGTAAGTGTTCTGGGACTTCACCCTGTTCCAGTGCAGTCTGGATCAGTCCACAGCAAATGGTGGGGCTGTGTTTCCACCCCTGAGGCAGTCGATTCCAGGTGTATTGGATACCCCTCCAGATAAAATCAAACTGTGGCCTGCATTCTGCTGCCAGAGGGATGGAGAAAAATGCGTTGGCAATATCAACTGTGGCGTACCACTTGACTGCTTCGACTCTAGTTCATACTGAAGTTCTAGCATGTCTGGCACGGCAGCACTCAGCGGTGGCGTGACTTCATTCAGGCCACGATAGTCCACTGTTAATCTCCACTCTCCATTAGACATTCGCACTGGCCATAGGGGGCTGTTAAAGGGGGAGTGCATCTTGCTGATGACTCCTTGGCTCTCTAGTTGATGAATCAGTTTATGGACAGGGATTACAGAGTCTCAATTGGTGCGATATTGCCATCGGTGCACTGTTGTAGTGGCAATTGGCACCTGTTTTTCTTCGACCCTCAGCAATCCCACAACAGAAGGATCCTCTGGTAGACCAGGTAACACAGACAGCTGTTTAATTTCTTCTGTTTCCAAGGCAGCTATACCAAAAACCCACCAATACCCTTTTGGGTCCTTAAAATACCCTCTCCTGGGATAATATATACCAGGAATACATGGAGTACCTGGGCTAGTCACAATGGGGTGTTTTCCCCACTCTTCCACTTAGGCTCACCTCAGCCTCCAATACAGTCAACTGTTGAGATCCCCCTGTCACTCCTGAAATACAAATGGGTTCTGCTCCTTTAAAATTTGATGGCATTAGGATGCATTGAGCATCAGTATCCCCTAAAGCCTTATACTGCTAGGGGTCAGATGTGCCAGGCCATCGAATCCACACAGGCCAATAAACTCAATTGTCCCTGTCCTCCACCTGGCTGGAGACAGGGCACCTCTAATGTTGGTCATAATATCCTCTATGGACAAATGGGTTAGTATGGTGTGCATGAGTTTCAGTCTCATCCTGATCATTCCCTTCTTGTGAATACAAATCAGAAGTTCTTCTCATAGGATTGTGAGAAAATCAACCTTTTTACTCTGTTTGAGCACTGGATTACTGGAAACTGGAGCAGCATTTCTCCTAAACTAATCCTGTTTTGTAGTTGTTCTTCATTTCAACTCACATACCCGCTCTTCTAGGAGGTAGGTAGGTTTTCCATCCCATTTCTTCATGTCTCCTCCATAATCACACAGGCGATGCCACAGGTTCCCCCATGATGTGTACCGGTTCTCTCAAGTAGAGAAACGATTGCTCCTAATAGCCAGGATCATAGTCCATGCAGGTGGGGAGTAGGACATGTCCTCTTTAAATTGTTGAAATTCTTGAGATAATTTGTTCACAGGCTCGATGAGGGGGGAAGAGAGACTTTCTTCATATTATTGTAGTCGGCGAGCCAATTCATCCACTGTTGCTCCCTCTTCATCTCTCCAGTCCATTACTGTTAACGCACTGGCATATCATGATGGTGTGCTCCGTACAAACTTCCGCTACATGGTCCAGGTGCATTGGATTTCATCTGGATCTGTGGGTAGCCGTGCATTATCTGGGTCATAGTAAAGCATCTCCCGCATGGCTAGCTCCCTCAAGTATTGAATACCCCTCTCCACAGTGGTCCACTTTCTTGGATGACATAGAAAATCTTCCTTGAAGGGATACCTCTCCCTCACACTTGACAGGAGTCATCTCCAGAGACTGAGATTTTGTGTCTTCTTTCCAATTGCTTTGTCAATGCCCCCTTCCCTAGACAAGGATCCTAACTGCCTGGCCTCCCTACCCTCTAATTCCACACTACTGGCCCTGTTATCCCAACACTAGAGCAGCCAGGTAACGAGTTGCACACTTGGATACCAGCTGAAATTTTTTCACGTCTCACAACTCACTCAAGGATAAGGATTGGGTGACTATCACTGGCTCTGCCTCTTCCTCCTGTTCTTGTGATGGGCCTGGTTCATCATCACCCTGTACACCATGAGGAGATTTTCTTGTGTATTTCTTCTTATGTATGGGAGCAACTGACACTGTCATGGGTTGGTCCTCTGGTTCAGCTGCAGTGCCTGTGGTCAGGGTTGTAGTGGCTGCAGTTTCTGTTGTGAACTTTAGAGTGATTGCAATATCTGTTATTTTATGGAGAGATCCAGAGCCCTTCTCTTCCTTTTGAGAGTGCTGAATAGTGTTTAATAGCACTCAGTAGGCGTGGGCTATGCCCCAGCATGTTGCAGTGAGCTGTGCCTCTCTGGAATTACCTGGGTGACAACATACTTTTTCCAAATATTTTACTAGTTCTTCAGGATTCTGCACCTGTTCGGGAGTGAAATTCCAGTACATCAGAGGTGCCCACTGTTCTAGGTACTTGCCCATGCTACTCCACAACCCCAGCCACTCATAATTCTTCAACCTTGGGGTAGATTTCCAGGTGATACTCTTAAATAGTTGCTTAACTCTGAACAAAATCTGAACAACATGCAGGAACACACTGGCTCCTAGCAATAAGACAACCATGTTAATGTCAACATTCCAAGGATATTTGAAATTCCTGAATTTCTCAAACACAATTGTAAATAACCCCAGGACAGGCAACTGCTTCATGTCATAGATCAGCATTACATAGTATAGCAAAAACAAAATCTTAACCCAAATCTCATGGACGGTGAACAACAGCATAGGAAATACAGATGGCAAATGAGGTGATAAAATCTTAAGGAGCCAAGCAATAGACATTATGACCTGATCTGTTGTTATCTCAAAGCCCTGGCCCCACGTTGGGTGCCAAAATACTGTCATGGTTTGAACTCAGCCAGTAGCCAATCACCACGTGGCCAGTCATTTACTTCCCCTCCCCACACCCTCCCCAGTGAAATAACCGAGGGACAAAAAAAAAAAAAAGAAATTTGTAGGTTGAATAAAAAAAATTTAGTAATAGTAACAAAACAAAAGTAACAATAATAAGTCCAAATGGGTAATATATAATGCAGTTGTTCAGCAACAGGTGACCGGTACAGAGCCCATGGAAACAGAAATGAGAGAGCACATGTCCCCTTATATACTGAACATGGCATCACATGATCTGGAATGCTTCAATGATCCATCCAGGCCCAGCCCTCTAGCTGTACTCCGTCTCAGCACAAGGAAAGTTAACTCTATCCTGGCTGAAACCAGGACAAGAATATTACCTATGTAATAGGACAGCATATAAATTAATTCATAATTTCATAAAAAAAATTTTAAAATCAAGTAGTTTTTTTAATCTTTCAAACACTCCAACAGATTACTTACACTTATGAGAAGAATTAGTAAAAAGTTACGATTTCTGTGAGAGGCAGGTTATAGCCTTTCAAAATTTCCCTTTTAGCTTGTTTGTTTAGGACCCCACTTCCAAAATGATGAAACTATTTCATCTGACTTTTTTTTTTTTTTTTTAAAGGCTTCAACAAAACATCTCGGTTCTGTTGAAGCAGCCTCCAGTATTCACACTAAAAATTAGTTCTATCAAGACATGTTCAAACACCTCTACGCATGAACTAGCAATCATAAAGAGGGGAAATAATACAAGGTTTCTAGGGCCTATGGAAGGTGAGTTTCAAGAGATATGTGTCTGCAGGACATGGGCAGAAGGAGGAAGACAGAACACTAGAACTTCTTTATTCTGTGACAATAGAATTCCCCTTGAAATTGTAGAATTTTCCTGGGCAGCCAAAAAATGTTACGTTGTTCAAGTTTTATATAAGTATAGGAGATCTTCAACCACTGAACTGGTGTTGAGAATTACCCACATGAAAAACGGGTCACAAGATCAAGAAATTTTAGGATTTCATGACATTGTGTTTCAATATTTCCAGTTAGGAAAGGTCAAACAGGTAATAACATAGAGTGTCAGACATCAGCAGCAGTGTCATCACCTACTGGCAGCTTTTTTATGTTAAACTGCTTTGGTGTTGTCTGAAAGAGACTTAATCTCTGTGGCCTATAGATGCATCAGTGCTGTAGACTGTATTTACTGTAGGTACATTCTACACTGTTAACATTTGCTAATTGACAGGTATTCATGGATGAATGACCATAAAACATACTAAAAGCCCAGTTTGAATGGGCTTTGTTAGTACAACAGTCATAATTCAGAAGATTACAGAAGGTTACACTGTATTTTTGTAATATGTTACATTTTGCGTATTCTCGTAATATACAATATGAAGTAATTACATATGACACAAATATGCAAAATATGCAGCATATCGCAGAAATGCCAATAGTTCAGTATATTTCAGAATGAAAGAGGTATAAGAAAGTAGAAGGTTTTCTTTTACCAAGCTTACTACCCTCCCTTTTTTTCTGAAATGATTTATGAACCTTATAAATTTAGTTCAAATCAGTTTTGTTAAGGTTTAATTTTAAAAAGAAAGTATTATTATGCAAAAAGTTACAAGTTATGAGAAATTATTTTGATTTTCTGAATGTGTATCAACATCTTAAGTCAAAGCTCCAGTTGCCCTTAGCAAGATGTATTAGTCCCTATGTATAGTCACACTGCTATAGCTAGATTGCTCCCAAGACTTAAGTTAGCTTGCTTATCTCTGCAAGAACTGCAGTCTAAACTCTTCTTGACTTCTCATTTTAACTTTTCCAAACAATTCAATACATGAGTTACTGATCTAACTGTGTACTGTATTCTATGGTTTACTCAGTACTTCTAAAACTTTTCAGATCTACCAGTGCAGAATTTCAAAAGATAGTTACATCTCATTGTGTTGCAACAGAAGTTACAATACTTACTTTTGTTGGAGCTCAAAGTGCTAGAACGATGCAATTAAAAAGGACTCAGCATGCTTTATTTGTTTTTTTGTTTAAAGTATGTTTCAAATGCCTGCTATATAAAGGCAATTTAAAGTGTAACCCAAATCCAAATCTAAAGGTAAGGAAATCTCCACTCCCGCTAAAGCTCTCTCAGTTTTATTTTGGCTTTTTAAATTTCTTTTGTTTGTTCTGGGGTTTCTTTGGTTTTATTCTCATTGATTCTATGAGGCAAGAATGATGATCTGTGAATGTTTGACTGTTACATATATGAACCAAGATTCTGCTTATAAGAGTTTCAGTTGAGATAGCCAGATATGAGATTATTTAATTGAATGACAACAGGAGAGTGAAGAGTTGAAGCTCAAGGGCAGCTCTGGTTGCAGTGACCATAAAATAGTGGAGTTCAAGATCCTGAGGGCAGTGAGGAGGGCGCACAGCAAGTTCTCTACCTGGGAATTCAGAAGAACAGATTTTAACCTCTTCAGGGATCTCCTTGGCAGAGTAGCATGGGATAAGGCCCTGGAAGGAAGAGGGGCCTAAGAGAGCTGGTTAATACTCAAGGATCACCTCCTCCAAGCTCAGGAGCGGTGCATCCTGGCAAAGAGGAAATCAAGTAAGGGTGCCAGGAAGCCTGCATGGATGAACAAGGAGCTCCTGCACAAGCTCAAACACAAAAAGTTAGCCTACAGAGAGTGGAAGCAAGAACAGATAGCCTAGGAGGAATACAGAGAAACTGTCTGAGCAGCCAGGGATCAGGTTAGGAAGGTCAAAGCCCTGACAGAATTAAAGCTGTCCAGGGACATCAAGGGCAACAGGAAGACCTGGGAACTACAGGCCAGTCAGTCTCACCTCTGTGCAGAGCAAGATCATGAAGCAGATCCTCCTGGAAACTACGCTAGGGCACATGGAAAACAAGGAGGTGATTAGTGACACCCAACATGGCTTCACTAAGGGCAAATCATGCCTGGCAAATTTTGTGGCCACCTACAATGGGGTTACAATGTTGGTGGATAAGGGAGGAGCAACTGACATCATCTACCTGGAATTGTGCAAAGCTTTTGACACTGTCCCGCATGACATCCTTGTCTCTAAATTGGAGAGACATAAATTTGATGGATGAACCACTAGTAGATAGGGAATTGGCTGGATGGTTGCACTCAAAGTGTTGTGGTCAATACTCAATGTCCAAGTGGAGAGCAGTGACAAGTGGTGTTCCTCAGGGGTCACTATTAGGAAAAGTATTATTTAACATCTTCATCAGCGACATGAACAGTGGGATTTAGAGCACCCTCAGCAAGTTTGCCGGGGACACAAAGCTGAGTGGTGTGGTTGATATGCTGGAGGGAAGGGATGCCATCCAGAGGGACCTTGAAGAGCTAGAGTGTTGGGCCCTTGTGAACCTCATGAGGTTCAACAAGGTCAAGTGCAAGGTCCTGCACCTGGGTCAAGGCCACCCCTGGTATCAATACATTCTGGGGGATGAACAGATTGAGAGCAGCCCTGCGGAGAAGGACTTGGGGATATTAGTGGATAGAAAACTTACTGACTATGAGCCAGCCACGTGCACTCACAGCCTAGAAAGCCAATCATATACTGGACTGCATCAAGAGAAGTGTGGCCAGCAGGTCAAGGGAGGTGATTCTCCCCCTCTGTTCTCGTGAGACCTCACCTGAAGTGCTTTGTGCAGGTCTGGGGCCCCCAGCATAAGAAGAACATGGACCTCCTTGATCGAGTCCAGAGGAGGGCCACAAAGATGATCAGGGGGCTAGAGCATCTCCCTTATGAGGACATGCTGAGAGAGTTGGGGTTTTTCAGCTCAGAGAATAGAAGGCTCTGGGGACACCGTATAGCAGCCTTCCAGTACTCAAAGGGGGCCTACAGGAAAGATGGGGAAGGAGTCTTTATCAGGGAGTGTAGTGATAGGAGGAAGGGTAATGGTTTTAAACTGAAAAAGGGTAGATTTAGATTACATAGAAGGAAGAAAATTTTTACTGTGAGGGTGGTGAGACCCTGGAACAGGTTGCCCAGAGATGTTGTAGATGCCCCCTCCCTGGAAGTGTTCAAGACCAGGTTGGACGGGGCTTTGAGCAACCTGGTCTAGTGGAAGGTGTCTCTGCTCATGGCAGGGAGGTTGGAACTAGATGATCTTGAAGGTCCCTTCCAACCCAAACCATTCTATGATTCTATGATGATTCTATGAAGATTGGTTCAAGCATTATAAGATTAGATTCCAGACACCAGAAAACCAGAAACTGACAATCTGACCAGATGACTGAGTTTTATATGAAGATTTTTCCTGAAATAAGAATTGCACCTTGTTGGGGTACCCTGGTTCCTGTTCTCATTCTGCCCTTTTTCTTCCCTTATGTGAAGATTAGCAAAGAGGGGAAATATATACATGTATTCCTATGTGTCCTCTGAGTTTTGATTGCCTGGAGTACAAACTTGAAAACTTTTCTGATTTGCATAATTTCAATTATGCCCTGAAATTCAGAAAGCCGACATGGTATATAATATAAAGGAAATAGCATATGTTACACTGAAAGTATTAGATGATCAGGATGTTGTCTATAAGTAAAATTTGCAGTCATTTTCAGAGAAAATAAATTAGTTAATAATGATGAAAACAGTAAGTTTCTTTGTACAGTGAAGCAGAATTTAACTGAAGCAGAAATGCAAACATAAAACATATTTAGTAGAGGAAAGTAAAAGTTGCATATATCTGCAATAGTGACTGTAAAAAGATTAAACTATTTCCCACACAAAGTTCTTGGAAAGATTTGCAAAGGTGACAAAATAAAGTTGAAATCAAACCATTTACTGAAATCTCTATAGCAGCAAAAGGCAAGCAGTGTTGTCAAGCTTCTCTAGCCAGACTAGGTTTCTAACAAGACGACATTCTGACTTTTAACTGCACAGAAACAATTTGCTCCTTGAAGTCTTTGAAGCAGAGGTATCACTGCTACTAATCCTATAGTTCTGACTAACCCACAGACATTCTAAATGCAAAGGGAAGAAATCTGACAACAAATTAATTACAAAGATCTGCAGAAGTAATTTCTTCTTTGTTCTGTTTTCCTCCTGAATCTAATAATATCCCCCCTGTCCCATTACATCTAGGAAACTGCATGGTCTCCTTTTCAAGTATTGTCACTGACCACGTTTTGTATAATAAATATTCACCAAAATGATGCAGTGAGCAAAGTGAGAAAGGATAATCCCAAGATTAGGCAACAAATGCACCAAAACCCTTTATAAATGCATCTTCAAAGCTTTTAGGCTGATGGAATGGGCGAATGTGGGAGAAAACAGGACATGTGGCCCAGAAAATGCAGTTTGCATATTCAGTTTGCATGTTACCATTTCTTTTAATCCTTTGATTGCCACTTGTTGCTCATTACATATTGTTCTGTCAGCTATAAATTGCTAAATTTTTCTGGTGACAATCTCATTATTCATTGATATACTGACACCAGAGTTCTATCAGTGTGAAGTATCAGTAAGAAATGTTACTGTCTGTCTTTCATCAATTCATAGGTAGTCATCTACAGTATTAGGATTGCATTAAGAAAATACATAATCTTAGGGAAGTATCAGTATGCCATTAACACACTTTTTATACTCATAATAAAAACTGTGTGATAAAGAGGAACTGTTTCTTGTTTCAGGATTTTCAGAATCTGTTTCAGATTTTGTTTACTAAAACAAAACTAAACCCCTAAAAATCAATGTTATTTTCAAAGGAAGATCTTCAAGACAATTACAGAGTTTCATTAAGGTTTTGAATTTTATTTTACATTATATGAAATTACATTACAATTTACATTATATGAAAAAAAATCTAAATTCCATCCAAACATATATATGAAAGGAAAGTTTTACTTGCATTCTGAAAAATATCAAAGATGGATATTTCACCAAACTCAATTTTCCTTCTTCTTTTAAAAATAAGTGATTTTTTTTCAATTTTTTGAAGCTTCAATCTGCATAAAACCTGTTTTCATTACATTTCTCCTTTTTAGTTGTCACATAATAGCATACTCTTTGTATCTTCCATGACAAATTTCCTTCCTAAAACTCACTCCATTAAAAAAACCTTTCCACCTATTGCAGTACCACAGTATAGAAAAATAATCAAAAAAAGAGAAAAAACCCTATAATATTCTTGGGCTTACATGACTGACTTTTCGGTAGATGCTGTTCTCTTTTGCTATCTCTCCTCATGTCATACTGTGTTGCAAGTATTTTTCCTTCTTAGAACTTTACTCATCCTTTTCAATAAACTGCATGTTATCCTTCCCTTTTGACAGTTATTCCCATGCCTCCTCCTGATCCTCAACTGCTTTCAGATGTTTGCCCTGCATTAGAAAACATTCTTATGTTACACTGGACAGTATTATTCCCCTCATCAGATCAATTTACCTTCTAAACAAGTTATGAAAAACAAGAACTGCTATGACAGAATATGGCCATGAAATTACAAGCTGTCAAGGGGAAGGGAATGTGTTTAAATGGTCTGCTAAAACATTGCAAAAGTGCATTTCTGTAGTTGCAATTACTAAACAACAATTTTATTATGTGTACATAATACCTGTCTACCACACAGCATTCTTGAAAAATCATATTATGTTTCGTATCATGAACTTGGCATTTATTTTGCAAGCATA
Source organism: Strix aluco (assembly GCF_031877795.1). NCBI lineage: Eukaryota > Metazoa > Chordata > Aves > Strigiformes > Strigidae > Strix > Strix aluco. The sequence goes on along the minus strand of NC_133931.1, from coordinate 83,858,870 downwards.
TGGCAGTTTATTTCTGACTGTTTTGATTATAAAAGTCATACTCCTACAGATAAAGCACCTTAACAAGAAAATATAAAGTTCTAAACCTATTAAAAACTGTCATTGACCTCAGGTGACTAGGTTTTCAAACAGTATTTTTGAATTTTCACTTCATTATCACTGGAAGTGAAAAGATAAACTTATTAAGTTCAAACTAATATTAACTTAATAATTCAATTATTTCTCAGCTGCTTCTGCAATTCCTGGATCCCACTGTGAAAGTACATTAAAGTACTACTAATCCTAATAAAATCTGCTTTGTGGTATTTCTGTTTCAAATATTAGAAATATGATAGTTTATCAGCTTATCCTATCCAAACAATCTGCAAGCTTTGGAACAGAGTTTTCCAGTTCATTTGAAGTTGGCAGTTGTCCTTGTTTGAGCCCAGAGGACAACTGAGCACCACACAGCTGTTCACTCACTCCTTCCCCCTCAGGGATGGGGAGGAGAAAATAAAAGGCTCTGGAATTCAGACAAGGACAAGGAGGGATGACTCGCCCATTATAGTCATGGGCAAAAGACAGACTTGACTGGGGAAGAAAAAAAACCATCAATTTAATTTGAACACCACCACCACCACTTAATTTAATAATCAGAGTAGGCCAGTGAGAAATACAACCACATCTTAAAATACCTTTCTCTCACCCCTTCCTTTTTTCCAGGCTCAGCTTTGCCCCTGATTTCTCTACCTCCTCCACTTCAGCAGCACAGCTGGGCAGGGGATTGTGGTTGTGATCAGTCCATCACTCATTGCTTCTGTTGCTCCCTCTTCCTCAAGGGGAGGACTCTTCACACTCCTCCTCTGCTCCAGTGTGGGGTCCCTCTCACAGGAGACAGTCCTCCACAGACTTTCTCCTAAATGAGTCCTTCCCATGGGCTGCAGCTCTTCCCAAACTGCTCCAGCGGCAGTTCCTCCCCTGTGTTGCAGTGACAAACTCTCTCCAGCATAGGCTTCCCTCAGAGTCCTGACCTTCTTCAGGCATGGTCACCTGCTTTGACATGGGATCCACCATGGGCTGCAGGTGGGCATCTGCTTCACCGGTGACCTCCATGGGCTGCAGGGGCACAGCCTGACCTCTCACCATGGGCTGCAGGGGAGTCTCTGCTCCTGCACACCTCCTCCACCCTCCTTCTTTTTTCCACTGACCATGGTGTTCACATAGGTGTCCACCTCACCACTCGTCTTCTCAGATTCCCCTTCTAAAATATGTTATCACTGAGGCTCAACCACCATCACTAGTTGGCTCAGCCTTGGCCAGAGGCGGGTTGAACTTGGAGCTGGGGGAGCTTCAAGAAGCTTCTCACAGGGACCACCTCTGTAGCCCCCTCCCCCACTACCAAAAGTCCCCGCCACACACAAAAAACCAATACAGTAGTACATATCTCTATTGAATCCAAGACAATATTCAGAAGGATTGAAAATTGTGAATTCTGGCCTCTAGAACTTATAACTTTCTGCAGGAACCAATGACATTTATTCTTATTTTCACAGTAATTGGCATTGTACTAGTATTTCATGACAATGTTCCTGACATTTATGAAAATATTATATAGTATGCCAAGAAAACTAAATAGCAAATCCTTTGAAGCCACACAGAAATGGTTCATGTCAAACATCTTTTTCCTCTTCACTGGAGATATAAATCATGCATGCAGATCAGAGACTACTTTCTCAGTTTATTACTCTACTAAACAGAAAATTATTCTCAGAGCTGGATCAGACACACAAAACTGGAAAAACAGTATTCTAGCTTTTCCAACAGTTGGAATTACAGTTTAACCACCACCACAAAAAAAAAAAAAAAAAAAAAAAAAAAAAAGTTCAAACCAGAATTTCTAAAGTCACATTTGAAAGATCGTTCAGTTACTTAAGAGTCAAAGTTTTAAGTGGGATTCAAGCACTTAAACAAAGGCAACTATTGACATTTGTGAGGCCTAAAGTATCGAACTAGCCTCCAGATGTTTCTTCACAAAGGTGTAGGTCTCCAGGAATCTTGTGCCATTTCTTCCAGGCTGATGCAGATGTTTTTGTCATCCTTAGACATCTGAAATTATATCAGCTTCTTGTGATTATTCATTGGTATCCTTTTTTTGAGGAATAAGTCAATGTCTAAGACAACCAAATGAGGAGTAAAAATTATCTGTTATTTATCTACAGTGAATCAGTAAATATTTGTTCATACTGATAATGATCTCAAAAACAGTTAGCCGCCAGGGGTTAGGGAATTTGCAGTCTACATACCACCATAAAACATTTCTTTTTTCTCTCTACCAAGGTCAGACTTGTCATGTGCATATATTACTAGGAGAAGAAATGTCTTGCCAGATCATATGCATCCAGTGCTCATCCAGTGCATTGTCACTGCAGTGTTGGAGAAGAATGGAATTCAGGATGCATGAGTGGGAATAAGGAAAGTTTTATAATCTCCTTTGAACTCCATTCACCTAATGGTAACAATGCGCAGGGTGAAGAAAGAGAAAGAGATGATCCTTACTTCAATGTACCAAACTCAGGAGTGAGCAATCTTCTTACTGAAAAGCCTTCCACCTCTCCATGACAATTAAATAGTAAGTATTTAACAAAGAGCCATTTTTTTTGCTTCTTCAAAACCAGTAAACAAAGGAGTTATTAAACAGGCATAGAACATGTGAGTGCTTCAGTGAATTAAATGAGAAACAAAGCAGAATTCATCTGATCCAGGAAGGAACTTCTCTGTATTATCCTACATGGTAAATACCATAGTTGTCTCTTCTGTCTAGCAATGCCTTTGAAATTAAGGGTGATTATGGTTAAGCAGCACAGGTCTTTTCTCTAGTGGCTGCGGATAAGGACACCATGAAATGCATACATAGGCATATCAGAGTAACATTTGTTACCATTTGCACAGGGCAGCGAGAAGTAAGATTCCTTGTTCTTTCTATCCTTCCTCATTCATGTAAGAACTAGAGATGATGTGGCCCTTAACAAAAATAAGGAAGCTATTAACAGCCTCCAGAGAAGATACATTATTACAAGCTGATGATCATTCCTTAACACTCCTAAAATATACTTCTGAAGGAAAGATGGTGAAAGGTATTTTGGACATTGTTCTTCCAGGTTTGTGAAACAGTCTGAAACAGTGTTGCAGTAAAACAGCTCTAGGACAGTAAAAAGGTTGGAGAGAGAGAGATGAAAAAAGAACACCTTTCACAGACTGAAAGCAGAAGCTTCTTGTAAGTGGAAGGAACCTGAGGGAGCAACGAGATTATCAGTATACTAACAAAACAGTGTTTAAGATAGCTTTTGTTCAGTTTAGACCTCATGACTTGAAAGAAGGATAGAGTGGTAAGGAAGTCTAATGACTGAAAATGGGTGATCATATCACAGGAAGAGAGTGGTAGCATCTAGCTTAGCTTGGAGAGAACAGGAACTAAGCATACAAAAGAGCTGGACATTATTTTGGTGGAAGTAATATGATATGCTATGTATGGGCATTTCATATTTACACACACATACTCAGAGTTATATTAACAAATGTCTGTCTCTACCTTCCATCTTTTTTTTTTACATGCACAGGACCTTTAAATTAAGACCTTCTTAAAGCAAAGTCTCTCTTTTTTTTTTTTTTTGCTATCTGGAAAATTCCTGTGGAAAAAAGCAAAAAGATGATTAAATAAGAAATGTGTGGCTGCTGTATTTGTAGTCGAACATTGCACAAAATCAATGTCTCCCAAGTTTTCACACAAAGTTAGAAAGTTAGATTGTTCCTCTACAAAAAAAATATTTTAATCCAAATTTCTTTTGCATGGCTAGCTCTCCTGATTATTTCTGTTAACCTAGAAGGTGAAAAGGAAATTCCTTATGTTTACCCAAATCTGTTCAAACTCTCATACAGTTCTGTCTTATAAAAATCAGAAAAGAAAGATAATCTTTTTTTGTTAACTGATTTATCTTTTTGATTTCAGCAGTGCCTGGAGCTGACTGTACCAGCTCCATTTTCACCACACTGAACTGATAGACTGTACATGCAAAGTAATTTCAAGTTAATCAGTAGGAAAGAAAAGAAGAGAAGGAAAATATATTCCCATTTTAAAATTTCTGTAAGGTGCAGGTCTGGACACATTGCACAGCTGGACATCTCAGACACTGACACCAACTTCATCTTGCTGAGAGCTTTATAATTTTATTTTCAGTTAACAAATAAACATGAGCAAAAGAAGCACAACTACTTTCTTTGGAATGTTCTATATGACAGCACTAACTTCACTGAAACACACTAAATCATGAATGTGACTACTAGACTTCAAAAAGATACTGGGCCAAAAAAACCAAACCCAAAATTTCCATTTTAGATTCCCTATCTCTTTCATATATGTCTCGTGAGTCTTGAGACACCTCCCATTAGTTTGATGTCATAGTTTAATAGTCTGCAGTAAAACTAATCTTTGAAATCAATTGCTACATTTACTGGAGATGGTACCAGTCCTTGAGAATGTGAGTGTTCTCTGGCCCATGAAGTTAACTTTATCAATAGAATCCCTTCCGGTCCAGTGATGTTCTGCTAAATTGGTCTTAAAAAAAAGTAAAAATAATCCTTACTATTCAAGGATAGTCCAAGGGCTATGTTTTGCTGATCATGACTAAGAAAAATTTGTCATGTGATTGAAAGCCAGCACTGAATAAACCACAGGTTGTGCCCTTTCCTTCATTCTACCAGGAATAGGCAGAATTATTGGGGGGGTGGGGGGGGAAGACACAGAAAGGAGTACCTCCAAGCTAAGGAATATCTAAAACACTCACAAGTAATGAAACTATAGTCACGGTGTGGATAGTGTGGAGGTCGAAGCTGATAAGGCTGCCCAAATAACACAGGATGCAGCTGGAGGAGGGAGCCCTGTGAAGGCAGGATGGTTCTGCTCTGGTGCATCTGGTCAAGTTTCAAGGGCCATCTGTCCAGTGAATGACCTTTGCTTCATTATCCACGAAATTCATATTAAAGTTAACACCCCTGAATATGCTAATGATGATTAACAAGATCATGCTGATTACATCATCCCATAAAACACCTTACCCCTCCCCATACATGGGATACATATATGTATGTGGGTCAACCTAGGGGAAGGATCCAAGGAAAGTGTGTATAAATTGAGGGGGGACAAGGAGGCAGGTGGGAGAATGAAGTGAAGAGAAGAAGACAGATGCCTCCTTGAACCCTCGCTAGTGGGATTGACACAGGAACCCAGACTGGTGATCTCCACTTCTACATCTCTCTCCATCTCTCTTCTTTTCTTTTTCCCCTTTTCCCTTATTACCATTAAGCAATGCAAGGCATACTATATTGCTTGCCATAACTCATTATATACTTAGCCAATTATCATGTATCCAGTTGTGGGAAATTAATAAATGTCTGTGTCTGGACTTTGAGACGTGTCTCACCATTGTCCACTCCATTGGGGATTTACAAATCTATGTCACTTGACTCCCTTGTCTGAGTGGGACATGACAGTCACACATGATTTACCTATAGTAAATCCATGCTGATTGTTCCCAGTCACCTTCCTCTTCTGAATGTGCCCTGAAATGAGCTCCAAAATGACTTGCTTCATGATTTTCCCAAGAGCCAAAGTGAGGGTGACTGATCTACAGATCCCCAGATCATTCTTTTGGTCTTTTTTTGAAGATGGGGGCAAAATTTTCCTTCCTTTATACACTGAGGAGTCCCCTGATCTCCACAACCTGTCAAGATTCTATAGAGAGCAGCCTTGCTAGCACATTAGCTAGTTCTCTCAACAGCCTTGCATGCAGTTTTACCCACCATGAGTTGGGAACAGCATATACTAGAAATAAAATAGCAATTAAACAGCAGCAGATAGAACAGATAGAACAGCAATAGAACATTAATACTACACAGAATTATACTATCAAACCCATTAGAATTACATGTCATATAATTTATTAATTTTCGCATTTGCCAGAAGAACCCTAGAAAAACTCAATGGGAAGATGATAGCGATGTGAGTCACACTTCTCTTTCATGAAAATAAATCAGGCAGGTACGTATGTTTGACATTTGTTGCCTTCTAATTTCAGAACAAGCTGCCAGAGGCAGAAAAATATTAAACTAGAAATTAAACTTTCCTTCAGTCACCTGGGTATTACCCAATTAAATCAGTCACTGGTATAGAAATCCTATGTGTTTGAAAAAGTAAATGTTCTTAAATAGTAGTGATATATGGTTTCTCTAACTACTACTATGTGTGAAAGAAATGTTCAGATATTATTACAATATATGTAACACAAAACTTTTTTTATGTCTTTTTCCTTTTTCCTGTTCCTTTTCCTTTTCTTTTTCCAACACTGATCATGCTGAATAATCATCATAGGTTGATTGACTACTGCATGACTTACCTTTTAAGTAAGAGAGGTAAAAGTGCACACTACTAAGGTAAACTACTTCCTTTCCAACTCTTTTGCCACTACATGATTTGTATTTGCTTTGTTGCTATGACAAAGCTACTAAAAGCTGTCAGAACACAACTGAAATTTCAGTCCTCAGACAATGATGTTCACCCTGTTCTGTTACCTTTTGTAAATAGTACCATTAGTGCTTCAGCAAAGTTACACCAGAGTTACATTGGGTCAGCTTGGAATTTGTTTTCAGAGCTTTGTTATTGACTCAAATCTAGTTAAATCAATGTATCAACAGCCTGACTGGCCATCTGAGTGGCCATCTTTTTTGACTCAAAAACTTGTGTAGCTGAGAGGCAGAAGATGGGTAACCCATGCCTCAGAGATCCAAAGGAAGGAGACACTCCAAGACAGTGTACAGCTTGGGTATAAGATGCTTAGCTGGGCACAGAACTAGATCACAGTTTGACACCAGGATGTGAGTCTTACCAACCATGTTGCCACTTTTCTTCACACAGGCAAGGATTTGTCGAGCAGATTCTGTCCTGGTGTAGCCTCCCCTCAGTCATGTGATGTAAGAGTAGTTATATCTGACCTACATTTCCAACATCATACAAACCAGTGTGATCAGTAGATGTGAGTCATTATTTGCTGTCTAAGTCCAGTCTGTTGAAATTTCTTCTCTGTGCTGGGCTACACAGAGCTTTTGAAAATGTTTAGTATCCTATGCAACTTCCCTCATTTAAAATTTTTTTTTGGAACAGATCTTTCAGAAGAAAACAGAACACTTCTTGTCATAGGCAGAAGAGAATTCGTAAGTGTGCTAAAAGTTAGACACCATAAGAATTCTTTGAGTGTTACATCTAGAAGAAGTTCCCCTGCAGTTTTCTGATCCTCTGCCAAACCTTCTTTCATTGCAGGGATGTCTCATACAGTGCAACAGGCAATGTGCTAAGCTTTGGGACCATGGAGTGTATGCTGGATACACCATACTACCCCAGGAGGAATTAATTCAATTTACTTTCATTTGATGCTAATCACACTTTCATCTGTTAGTTGCGGCACTGAGTACCTGCAGCTTACAATTTTAATTAACAGCACTGTTAAAGCTGCAACTGGGGGAATATCAAAAGTGCATATTCACAATACAGTTGAACTTTATACCTTTCTTTAATTTTACAGGACACACCATCCTCTTCAATTTTTATAATACATGAATGGGATTCTATGTTTGTAACTTCACCTGGATATAAACCACAGCAGAAATATGACTTTAGCAAAACAGGACACACAAAGTCAAACCTAAGGTTTTAGATATGCTACAATACAAATTTAGTTGCAATTGGCTACTCCAAAACTAGTCTTGTAAAATTAATTTGAATATGACACAGTAACTTCAATCGTTTTGGAAACTTCAGTATTTCCTCAGAAGACTACCCCTCTGAAATAATCATTATTCCTCCTTTTAAGTTTGTCCTTCAACTACTCACCTCAAATCCTGTGGCAAAGAATATCACTGGGAAATGTCAGTACAAACAGGAGGAGCTCAGCACACTACTCTTAGGAAACAAGAAAAGAACAAATTGTTCTATTTCTATTCTACTCAGCAAATGAATGTTCCTTTGTTATATAACTGAAATAATAGTCACACTGATGAAATATAATGTGTATTCATAATAAACAACTGGTCGTGGAAAACACTGGTTTTATTTGCCAGGTAATCAACTATGGGTGATTACATCTCAGGAACAAATATTATTGCTTGCATAGTGTATGTATAATTGTCTGTTATCATGGATTTTGAACGTTGTTTCAAAATAATTTTTCTGAGTAATTGAGAAAAAAGCTTAAAAATTTTTTGCTTTTAAATGATGTAATACTACTCCAGGCAAAATATTCCATTGTGATACTCCAAAAAACCAAGTGATCTCCAAAAGTAAGAGATCGCTTCTGACCTCCAAACAACAAACAAACAATAATGCTTATTAAGACAAGAAGGTAAGAAAAATTACGAAGCAGTCTGGGAATTAAACTAGCAAAAAACCCCTACTGATTGAGGTCAGAAAGTCGTCTTTGTGGTATCATAGACACATTTAATTTCAATCTTTCAATTTCACTGAGTTATTCAAATACATTTTCTCACATGGAAAAGTGAAAAAAAACCAGACCTAATTTGTGAAGTGAGATGTTAATAAATAAGAAAAAGAAATCAACATTATTCGGTGTGTGTTTACTGGGGAGCTACAGTTGGAGACTCCTGGGTTATGTATGTTGAAGCAGAAACTACAACCCATGAGAACTTCTTTTAGTGTTTAAGCATTCTGCTAAACAGGAATGTTTTAATTAAATTTCTGCTTGCAGAAAGATATAAAACTCATTTCTATTCAAGGGATTACAGAGGGCTGTAAATAGGTGTAAATACCAATCATGTTTGCAAATCTAGCTTCTAATCCAAGTCCATCAGAGATTCATGAGAAAGTAATTTATTTTATCTAGGCTAACAGGCTATAGACGTATTCGACAAGCATATGTACCTTGATGACAAGCACTGGAACAGTGCTGATAGAGAACCACCATTAATGAGCTCAATTGGAGGTTAATTTTGCAAGGCCATATTTTTCTGGGAAAGCAACAACCAGGAAAGAAGAATTGCTGAGGGTCATGCAATTTACATGTGTCACAAGTCAAAATATTATAACATTGAAAGATTAATTCCAGTATATTAAGATGATATCAGAAGTACAATGTTTGTACTGCAAATGTATTATGACTTCCAGAAAGCTCAACAATTTTATTCAGATTTGATTTTGGTTTTGTCTGTGAGTACCCATCTGTGGTACTTTGTTATAGACAATTAGCTCCTGTGATAGATAGGTGTCCGTCTACAAGAAGCCTTTTTGCTCTGTGTTTGTGCAGCACCTTGAAACAGGGTTTAGGAATGTGACAGGGATTACAAAGAGTTATGGCTATTTAGATGGTAAATATAACAAAAAAAAATTTCAAAATGTCAGCAGATAGATCAGTCAAAAAATGCTACTACCACATAGCTATTCTCTGAATGCAGAAGCCAAGTTCTGATAGATACCCCCAACAAACAGCTGTGTTGGTTTAACAAGTTACCAGACAGTAGACTGTTATTCTCCATTTGCTGGACGTTAATGTCACTCCCAAAAGCTGGATATCTTCATGTGAATGGTACCAGATCTTCTCCAGCCCAAATCAGACAGTGTTAATTGCAATAATTTCAAGGGGCAGTTTGAGTTAATCCATCTGATTTTGCCTGAATTAGAACAGGGGCCAGTTCCCCTAAGTGGTCTCCTTTCAGAGAATGAGAGGTAGTAGCTTCCTGTGGAGTAGCTGGAATAGGCTGCTTAGGTATCAGTATTTAGGCAAATCCAGGACAGAAGACAATCATTGTATATGCAGTTCAAACTGATGCATCTTAAACACAGGAAAAAAGCAAGGTTCACCTTTTAAGTTTGTGTGCTCCATTGAGCTAAACTGTTTTTCCCCTTGACCCTACCAGTAGGGTGACATTTCTTCATCTTTGTTGAAATTCTTCAAAATTTAGCCTCTGTCACTGATGTCCTTACTTAAACTTCGCACATTCTTTTACACCTCTGCAAAACTGAGTATATCATGGTACCAGTGAGATATGCAGTATTTTAAACAAATAAATGACACTTGTATTAATGCCTTTCACTCCAGAGTATAATCTTCCATACCTTTCTTGCACAACTGACTTGTGAGGTCATTTCAGTTTTAGATAAAGTGATTGCACAGAAGTTTATCTAATTAGGGGTGGTTTTTCTGGTTGTACATCAAGTAAGAAATACCATGCACTTTACTGTCTTTCCTCATACCTTTGTCTTGCCTTTTGAAAGACACTTTTGTACCACAGGAAGTGATGAGAGGAAAAATGCAGAGGAATCACAAGGCATCTGAAACCCTGAACTTTGTATCTTCTCCGTTATTTATCAGATATGTTTGATATGCTACTAGTGACTGGACTTTTGTCAGCCTCCTGCTATACCATCTGAGTCATGATAGTAACTTTCCTATTCCCAGGATATATTGTTCTCTTTTTCTCCAAAACCTGTTTAATATTTTATATTTCAGTTATTTATTGTTTCCTACTGCACTTATTACATTCAGGGAACTTGCATGGATTCTGCTTTTGTAAACGTTGTCAGGAGTTTTTTGTCCAATTGGATTTACTCCTTTTGAATCCAGTTCAGAGAACCTAAATACATCTTCCCATGAAGTTAGGCACTCAGTGACTTCAGGCTCTTTGTCCTAGAAAATTTAGGTGCCTAACATAACACAGATGTACTGTTGTGAAATGAGTGATTACAGATCCTAGACAACCCTAAGGTAGCAACAATTTAAGATTTATTAGCACTATTACAGTAAATCACAAGATTATGTTGTATGACTTTTAACAATACTTAATCATCAACCAATTATCAGAGTGATTTAATAAAATTTGCTATAATCAACACAGCAACTTATTTAAAGATTTGAAAATGGTAAGGTTCACACAAGACATACGATAGTTTCCTAAATCAAAAAAGTGTATACACAAACACATGCACCCCTCCTCAATATAGAGGCTAACCTATGATCAACTGTCTTATTTAATTTCATTTGCTGCCATGCGGTAGTGGGACATCATGATTTACCTATGGTAAAAGAGTGTAATGGTTTAACAAGAAGTAATAAAGGTACACATTTTCTACCAGTGTCCCAAGCATCAATCAGAAAAGTTTACTGTCTCTGAGCCTGCTCAGAACTGATTCAATATTTCCTGAGAAATCAAACACAAAAGTGCTCAGAATATTTTCAATTAAAACAGTTTTATTTTAAATTACCAGTTCATCAATATCAAAATGGTTCATCCAAACTGGTTCAATTTTGATAAATTTTCCCCCAAAGGAAGAAAGGGTATCCATGGAAATCCTGGGTGGATTCTTGGCCAAATACATCACTGTCACAAAATTAGTGTTTTCTGATTCTGCAGTTATGGACCAGTCAGATTTCCTGAGGCTTCAGGTTGGTAACCTTGAAATGCAGAGACTTAGCTGTAACTGGGGTTTAACACTCTGCACTACACTGGGCTCTGGGAACCTTTGATAATCCCATCTGAAGTCACAGCTGCCTGGTCATTGAGACTCCCTAGAGGAGAACTGGAGTTTGGAGCCTGGAAGTCCCAAGAGAATTGTTGTGAAACCAGGTCTCAGAGGTCCCTCACAGCATTGCACTGAAACCTGACAGTCTTCTTGCGGGACATATGGGCAGTGCAGACTATCAGTGTGATTAAGCAATGCCAATTTTATTGTGGTGAAACAGCCTTTTATAATGCAGGTGACAATCACATGATATAATCACATGGTATAATTCTTTCTGATTGGACAGTTAGCTTTGTACATGCTCCTTAAGCTCTTTCTTCTGATTGGATGAAAACTGCTGCATTGACATTGTACAAACTTCCTTCTCCACCCAAACCCACACCCTGAAGTTGTTTAAGTTCCTGTGTTCTTCTTCATTCTGTCCGGGTTATTTCCCTGCCGACGCTGAGTCTTTACCAGTCTTGATCATATGCAGGATTGCTCACACGTCCATTTTCTCACAGGGACTCCTTCCGAATCCCCACATCTTCTAACACAACTGATGTTCTTTATAGTATGCTACACCTTAAGGGAAAAACAACATTACTTAATGGTTAACTTAAGTGGCAATCGGCTTAAGAAAATGGCTTTTTTCAATTTGTATTTTCATCGAATGTGGAGTCAGTCCTGTTCCACAAAATGGGATATTGCTATAAGACCTTTTGATCTATCTTTACATGGTACATTGAAAATTACACAGGAAACTTGTATCAGAGAAAGAAATTGCACCAAGGATTTCTAAATAGTGGCTTAGCACCAAACAGTTTTTCCTCTCCATAAGGGTATAGTCATTCTTCTGGAGAAGGAAAAAACATTCTTTTTGTACCTTTTCCACATGCATTTCTTCAAAGGCTCTTTAAGAGGTGAATGAACAGAAAAATGTGTGCTTCCCTACAACTTTATTACCTTCACAGATCAAAATTACCTAATTTGTGTCTAGTGTGTAAACACTGAAATGTTTAAATATTGAAAAGACATACTTTGCAATGCTAATTAAAATCCTATATTATCCACAATTAAAGTGCTATTTCAGCTTTTCCATGTTCTGGTAAAAGTTGTTAAACAATTTCTTTAAAGAAGATATGGTAAATTTTTCTTATTTTATCTTTTCAATCTCATTCAATGTTTTCACAATATATCAAATATACATTAGCAATAATTAAAATCAATCTATAACATAGCATGTGGCTTATTCTAAATGAATACTACATTGCCTGACTATTTTGCTTTTCATGTTTTATGTCTTTTCTGATTTTCCAGCATGTGAGTTATGTGCTAAACCTTCCATACTCTTAGACTTAATAGAACACATTTTAGAGATAATATATAACAAAGTACCAATCTGTCTCAAATACTTACTTATTTACTTGTTCCTAAGACATACTGAAACTGTATTTGTCACCTTGCCAGAGAACAAGGCTCTGGTCCCCAGACCAGCTAGAATTTACTGTCTTGCATCCTCACTGTTTATATAGTGCAGGACCTGGAGCAACCTGTCCTCTGAGCAGAACAGAAATCTGACCAGCCACCGTCATATTGCATTTGAATCTTATTGACACTATGCAAAGATTACATGTTTTGAGCAGCTTGTGAACACAGTGGTTTTGCAATCTGCCCACAGTTTGCAGCTGCTTAAACAAAACCCCAAATAATGTAGGCTGTTTTTTTCCATTTAAACATTGTATTCCTTGTTGCAAGACTAAAATTGTGCATGACTGTATAAGAGATATTTATTTTTCTCAAAGACTTCAATGGATTAAAGAACTTTCTGCTCTGTACTAATGAATGTACAGTTAAGAAACACACAAATACATCCTAGATAATGGCACAAATACATCCTAGATAAAGTCCTTCATGTTGTTTCTTTAGAAAATACTGATCTTTTCTGTTTTTCTTCTTTACTTTCTGTTGCTATGCTCTCCCTCTCCCTATCAATGGGCTTAAGTGGCCTTAAAACAGATGCAAGCACTGATGAGGTAAGTTTAAAAAGTCAAAGGACACTAGGAAAGGAACACATTCATGCAATGATATTGCTCTGCCATAAGTGCACAATTTAAGGCAAAAATAGTACTTCTGCCCCAGTTTTGCAACCTCTGCATAAAGAAGGGAAAACTAGCTCCCTGCTCTTCCAGCCAACAGTACCCGTTAAAGTGTGAGTAAGCTTGTGGGTGTCCCATGATCTTTTATTGTTTTACTCTATCTGAAAAATGCAGTTTTCTCTTGGCTTCTTTATCCCAAACTCTTTTATGCGGAAGGTAAACACAGTAACCCTCAAATCCTATATATTTGAACCTTATTTGGAGTGATTTTGAAGTGAGATTCAATGGTGTCTAATAAGCTGAGTCTGAAAGTGTCAAGACACTTATTTATATTAAACCTATGTCTGTGATACAGTAATGGTTTATGAAATGATGTCTGTCTACTTTTAATAATTTTGGACTGAAATTTTTTCACCATTTAGCTGTATCGATTAGATTTTTTCAGAAAAGTATATATGAAAAAGCAAAATTGGTTACCATTATTATATATTCAATGCTCTGCACAGTTTGGGCAGTGGGCTCTATTCATTTAAAGCTTCTTCAGTTAAAATTAAGAAAAAATCAATTCACAGAAGACAGTCCTGTGGACAGAATAGAGACCACCATAAGCCATTATTTTTCTTCTGATTTAGATTTTGAGTAAACAGTTTTAAATCCTGTGTGTTTGAGGTCCACTTCAGGAAGGATTCTTTTATATAATGTTGACATTTGATTAATATACAGCTTTTAAGTATGATTTTGCATTGTATTTTTTTTATATGCAATGAGTAAGAATTTTTTTTTTCCTCTAATACAAACCAAGGCAGTGTTCATCCAGAAGAACAGTTTTGACCTATCTCTGACTGTTGGAAGTGATCTCACTCATGTGTTTGTGTGCTGAAACAGAAAGGCAAACTCACGGAAAAAGCTGCTTGCTATATGCACAAATTATATGGCTGTTGTTGAGTATCAAAGACTTCTACAACAATGGGAGTCTAAACATGATGTTAAAAGGATATGTGGGTGCTCTGTCAACCTGTGATTCCTACAATGATTCCTAGTATCCATTTGCTGAGGCAGCTATTCATGTTTTTTGGCATACCTCTCTTCACCTGAAGCCTTCTAGCATCTCTGTTTCCTTATCCTCATGCTCAGGGAGGTGGTAGAAGTGACTTATGGGAAGGATTAATTTATAAGAGAAGGTATTTCAGAAACTCAGCTGGGTGGCATAGAAATAATGAGAAGCTACAGGTATTTAAAACCTGGCAGGAAAAACAAAAGGAAGAGAGTATCAGTACTGGAGAAAGACTAGTAGAGATGACACTGATCTTAAGATGACCTCAATATCCCATCAGGAGCTTGTCCTTATAAAAACTGCGGCACCTCTCTATGGTGTAAAGTGTATTCAGCCAATGTAGATGCTTGTGGTGAGGACATACACTGCCAGTACAAGTGCAGTGATATGTAAGGTCTTTGGTGTCTTTATACTGTTGCTTCATGTGCCTGATGTGAGCTCACAGACTTTGTGCTGAAGAAACCGTTATCACTGTGACTGCTACTGATATAATCTTAAATAGTAGCATCTAAAAAAAATAATTCCTTTGGCTGATGTACTGGGTCTGGCTGAGCCAGAATTGGTTTTCCCCTATAGCAGTCCTCATGGTGCTGTGTTTTATGTTGGGAGCTGGCAGGGTGTTGATAGCACACTGGTGTTGTGGCTACTGCTGAGTCAAACCACCACAGCTGAACAGCAGATAAATCAGTAAAACAAATATTCAAAACAAGTGTCTGTTGCTGATAGAAAAAAAAGTTTAAAGCTGCCTCACTGGCCAGCTGGAAGGATACACTGATGAAGGTGTGAAGATGTGACTTAACCTTAACTAATCCTTAGTGTGTTAAATAACATAATAAATATTTTTTTTAAAAAATACATCAGTACTAAGAGAGAGAATACGATACATAAGTAACATAGCAAACCGTACAACAACTGCAGGCAGCATACATTCAATTTTACTTTAATTATGATAGTAAGAAGTGAGGTGAATGGAAAGCCTCAGAGAATTCCAGATTAGCTGATTATCCATTTAATAGCTAAAAGAAGCATCTATTAGCAATGAAGACATAATTCTTTTATGGTAACTGATAACACTAAATGGATTACAGTAACTTTATATTACTGACAAGAGGAAAAAAGCCTCCTGCTGAAAGACAAAGTTCATCTGGCACTAAATCTTTGTTCATACAAAGGCTCCGATCTTCAAATTCCCCAAAAAAAAGTTTTTTGACACTTAGTCTTTAGATAAAGTTAAGTAAGATTTCTTCCCTAATAGGTTTGCGAAGAAGAAGAAAAAAAAAAAGTTGTGTCCCATTTCTTATTTCTATTGAATTACTCTTAATTTCTTTACCAAACTGTGGAGGTCTGAAAATACTCTGCAGCTGTTTTAACTTGTTCTGCTTTTATTCCATATGCATGTTAGTTACCTGGATGTGCAATACACAGGTATTTATTAAATCTGCAGATGATACTAGGCACAAGTAGAATTAAATAACTTTGAAGGATAAGATTAGAATTTGAGAAATTATCAGAAGCATCCAGATTGCAATTCAGAAAGTTCAAGGACATAAGTATCACACTTGTGAAGAAATGATGCTATAACAAGGTGGGAAATGGCTTGGATTGGCTGTTACACAGAAGATGTGGAGTTTAGTGTTTCACAAATTGAACACAAGATAACATGTTATTTAGCAGAGAATAACAAAGTTTATACTGAGAGAAATTAATAGAATTGTAATGTAGAACACATGAAGAAATTTTTCTAGTATCAGTAAGGCCTCAGCTGAAGTGTTATTATCATGAGCCAGTACACACTTCTGTAAAACTGCACGCAATTAAAGAAAGGAGAATAATCTGAAGTCTGAGAAACTATATGTTTGAGATTAATTAGCTATACCTGAGCTTGCTTTATCTGGTGAGAAGCATATATGTAGCTGTGAGAGTCTGAAATGTCCTATGAGTGTCTCAAAGCTTGCTTGTGTCTGTGCAAATCTCCAAGAGAAGCTGCTGCGTCCTGTGGATTGGTCTGGGGAGTGTCGCCCAGAGAAGCCGGAGTGTATTGAAGGATACACCCCCCCACTTTTTTGCGGTTACATTGTCAGACTCCTTAGACAAGCCTCAAAGGGGCAGAGGTGTGCTGAGCTGGCCCCATCCTGTAGCCATATGTGGCTCTATTGTGTAGGTCAGACACCATGCCTGCATTGCTAATGAACTGACAGGAGGTAAAGGTTCCTCCCCTGAAGCCAGATGCAACAAAAACCTGTGGGACCAGAGGAAAAAAAAAAAAACAAACCTAAAGGTGGGCAGATATGCTAATCAGCGGATACAATGAACTTAAAAAGGCAGCAGAAAATTTTGCTCAGGGTGCATCCACCATCGAAGCCAGATCCGTGTGCACCCACCACCGAAGAACTGAAGACTGAGGACCAAGAGGACGCCGCTGGATCCATGGTGGTGACTATTCTTGCAGCCCTATCCTGCATCCTTGTTTTATTTCTGTCTTTTCCTTCATTCTGTCCTATCGCTACCCCTCTTCATTTTTTTAATAATAAAAACCTGTTTTGGGTGTACGGCATTTGACCTCGTTTGTTCTTAATCTCGCTCTTGGGATCATATTGAAACCTCCCCTGACATTGGATCGTGACAGAAGGGAGATGTGATTAAAAAATAATTGTACATATAAATGACTGCAGTAAAAAAGGAAGGTAATTTTCCATTCTCACTGTGGATATGATAAGAAGAAACAGGCTCACACTGTAATAAGGGGAAAACTTTGTTACTTTGAGGTTGTCTAAATTCCGTCATGGATTTCTTACAGAAGCTGTAGAGACAGCTTGGAAAGCTTTAAGAGCTGGTTAGACAGACACCTTTCAAGTATGGATTACATACAGCTGCACCTAATTTGAGACAGAACAATACTGTAGATGTCTTCTGAGATTCCTTTCAGCTCTACTGTTTGTATTCACTAGTACATTAAAACTTCATGAACTAATACATAAGCTAACATATATAAGAATATCAAAGTTACTTTAATTTTCAGACTTCAGCTGGAAAACCAAACATAAACATTAAGACAGTTCCTTAAAATATTTACCTATTTGATGGCATTCCAATTAAAATCCAACAGAGAGGACTGTCAGGATTATAATTTTTTAGTCATCGTTTTAATTATCTTCCAAAAAAATTTTTCCCCACAGACTGTTTTAGACAGGCTATTCTTTATTAATTCTTTGCAGTTTACTATCTCAGTAATATAAAATTACACTTTCTTATGTGTTTTTCCAAGAAACCACACAATCTCTTTTGTACATCTTTTATATTAGCTTTTCTTCTGAATTCCTCTAACAGACAGTTTCACATCTCACACCAGTAGTTTCTTTTGTTCTGCTTTTTCACAGGCCTCTTTCATCATTACAGAAACATACCAGTGGTTTGTTTTCACAACTACTTTCCTAGGAAAACTGAACAGAATTCTTCCATTGTCGGCATCACCTACCCAGCCTCTGCTCACAAGGCTACTAACCGTTTCTTTCTTTTTGCCATTCCTACTCCTAATTTCTAGCATTCTTCTATCCACCACTGTATCTCTCACTGACTGATTTTTCTGTTCTGATGCTTAAAACCCGACATGGTAAGCATGTTTTTTTTAAGTGCAGAATATGAATTATAAAAGATATGTTTTTCAAAATAACATTACATAATTTTGACCTGAAGATAGTTTTAATGGAACCTAACTACATATTCTAATGGAATTATTTTCAATTTATGCTTTTATAATTGAAAGAATCAAATGCTGTTTATAGTATTTCTCTTTGATTTCCATACAAAATATGTGTCTTCTGAAACACATCAACTCTCATGATCTGTCAGAAAACATAATTTAAGAAACATTTGAAACAAAATAATTTCTTATAAATTTCAATATTTACTACTCTAAAATTGTAATTTCTTCATGGTGTTTTGAGCAATTTTCTTCAAATGACTGATTACTTCTAGACAACAGATTACATTGTTACTCTGTGGTATATACAATTTTACCTAATTTGCTTTACTTTTACAGGACTTTAGTGAAAAAATATAATTCAGGCTTCCAACATGATCCATGATATTATATACTGAAAGTAATTTAAGATGCAAGTGTCGAGGACAAATTTTATGTGTACATAGTAATATACAAAATAATTAATGTGTAAGAACTAACTATTCATTAGCAGAAGTGTCACTAATGAAGAATTTACTAAAGTTTACTTTAAAGTTTGTAGGGAGTGGCGTTCGGAAGATCTCGCGATGTACAAAAGGAATAGCTGTAGCCCCCCTTGTTACGATGTAAGGTGATGGATAGGCTTGTAATGCTAAGGGCACACCCACGAAGGAGGTGCTTGGCGAACGTATATATGTAAGATACGCAGTTTAATAAACGGACATTTTGTAACCACCACATTGGTGTTTGTGCTGATGTCTCCAAGAGGGTTTTAACCTCCCGCGGTATTAGTCCCTGCGACCTGAGCACCACCAACATGTGGGTCGGCAGGTTTAAAGAAGCAGAGCTAATTACAACAAGAGTTTAAAACCAGCCTGATTTGTCAGTCTTCTGAACGCTCTCATCACAATAATCTCTAATTCCCTAACTGATATACCATGCCCTGCTTCCCCCAAGAATATTCAGTTACTACAATGGACTGTGCAATTTGTTCCTGGTGTTCAGTAACTACCATGTCATCGTGACACACACTGTGTAATGGAAAATTATTCATTATCACTATTGCAATAGACTGACATGCAATATTCTGTTTTGGTTCTCTTTTCCAGCCAATTTGGCAGATCACAGATCACATTCCTCCTCTCAGATTCGACACTGATCTCTCACTTTCCAACTGACTATTTTAACTGCTGGAGTACTAAATGAATCTTTTATAATCTCTCCTGCTGCAGCTAATCTACTGTTTCATCAACAATTGAACAAAGGAGGAAGACTACCTCATTGTGTACAAAAATAACTTTTCACATGAAAGGATGAGATTCAAATTATTCAATATCTGATGAATGTCTACACAAAGAGGAAAAGCTATCAGAGTAGAGATTCACAACAAAGTATCCTGGTAATTAAGGCATTTATGTGTACTGTAGAATATCTGCTAAAGCTCCAGATTCAAATTATCCGTAAGGTAGAGAACAGAGCTGTTTTCTCAAATCCAGAGGAAAATCCTAACCAATAGACTTTTACTGTTCAGTGTAACATTAGTCTCTTCACTGATTGTCAACAAATTCTTGAAAGCCCTATTTATACATGGAACACAGTAAGATTAAAGAGAACTATTAATATTTCAAGTGTACTTTAACCAATGACTAGTAACAACCACAACAGCAATAAAAATCCTAGGAAAATCTGAAAAAAAAATCACGGTTTATTTCTGAGAACAAAATATATCAGCTAAAATCTAAGCATCTTTATTTCTATAGAAACAAGAAAGAAATAGATTTTCACCAGCTGACAGTGTATGTTTTGTAAGGTTGATACAAGAGAAAACAATCTTATACATATAATAAGCAGTGTAACTATTTTGTAATTTTGTTGGAATCTTTGCTTAAGCAGCATACCCAAGCTTGAAGTCCTACTGAGTTGTTCATTAGAAAGGTATTTCTACAAGTTGATTCACATAAAATCATCCTTTTCATCTTTCTTCACTGGAGACAGGAAGTTTACATTTCTGTATTTCTGCAGTGACTAAGTTTCAGTAGAATGAATCAAGAACCTATATTCCCCAGGGTTTTTTGATTCAGGTATGCTGAAACTGACACAATGAATAAGACTACCTTCTAGAAATGCAGTCTAGATGATTAAAACCACATAAAGATTACAGAAAATATTTTATGACAGATATTCCTAGCAGATTATATGGTATATGCGTATAAAAAAAGACTACTCTTTTTCTAATACCTGAAGTAACCTTAGGATATAAATACGGATAACTAAAAGGGGAACTGTTATTCAGGTAGGGGCTGACTGATATTTACAAAACAAATTGAAACAAAATGCAGTATTAAGAACACTCTTAAAAATAGTGTGGGAAGTGGCATTTTTTAAGAGCTTGGAAACATATTTTTAAATAACTTTTAAAACTGTTAATGATATTTTTTATAAATTATTTTAAATATTTTTAATACTTAATTGAGCACAAGTTTTAATTAACAGTTGAGGATGAAATGTTTTCATGGCTCAGAAATATTTTACCTTTATAGAAGCATTCTAAGCATGTACAAACTGATATGGTGTGAATAGTCCTCTGAGGATTGTTTGTGGTTGCCTGTATATTCTATGATGATCAGAAATGTTCAAACTGATTTTGTAGAAAGCTAATTTTACTATTAATTTTTCAGAAGGAAACACAAAGTGTTTTTCACACAACTGAGATTAAATTAGATGAACACTTTTTGAATTTTGGACTTTTATATATAGACAAGAGGAATTCAGCTGAAACTTTCAAGTATTTTTTTAATGGAATCATCTAAAGCTAATTAAAAACTTTAAAGATAACATAGTAATTTGAAGTACCTTTGCCACACCTTATAGGAAATGCATACATCATTGTATTTACATATGAATCATCGACGTCTTTTACATGACTCAAAAGACATTTCTAAATTGTTATGTCTTGCATCATGATGCCATATGCAACGTGTTACTAAATTGTCTGCACAGAATGTTAAAGATCTTGCTGCTGCTGCTTCAACATAAATGTTATTCCAAATCATACAGAGAGTGTTAAAAAGACAATTCCTTTTGATGGCAGGAACACTGGTAGAAAGATAGATTGAAATAGCATAGAAATTTCACAGTGTTTCTTGAATACAACACTCAGAGACATGGTGTGATGCTTAGACTGGATGGTCTGGCAAATGCCTCATCTTTCTTCTTTCTGCCTGTCTACAGGGGTAGCAATCATTCAATTCATGTGGATGGTCATTGAGAGAACTCAGTAAGTAATGGTACAACTGTCAATTCCCCAAATAAATTACTATTTTTAGACATCAGACTTCTTTTAAAAGAGTCACAAGTTATTATCTTTTTAGAAAGTTTACTTAATGATCACTTAATGAGACAATAATCAAAAAAGAAAATTAATTAGTCAATCCAAGTTGCATGTCCTTTCTTAGCATATCTGTAGAAGTTTGTTACAGAATTTCCATTCCTAGTACTAATGAAGATGACATTTGTCACATCTGGACTATTTAGGAATAACCTTCACTGGGATTCCTGCCTCTCCCTGAAGTGCACTCAATTTCATCACATGTTCCTTTCACAATGTGCAGTTCAACTTTTCCAGCATCCCGAAGAATTTTACTTTAAAAAATAATAATGAAGAGTCTTAATGCTAATATACATCTTTATAGTTTTTATTTTCATCCTGTGCATGATAATCCTCAGCAGAATAATGCAGAAATTAATGGTTCTAGGATACTATATTGAAAGTTCAGGAAATGAGGGAGTTTAACTGAGTCCAGATCATTGTACCTCCACTTTACTCCTGGATGGCAGGGTCATCTATGACAAAACAGAAACTGTCTACAAAGTTGCATCCATTTCTTCTGTCTTTATATGAAATACAGTTAAAACACAGTGATGTCACATTTTGGGTCTGAATTACACTGTCTGAGGAAAGCAGCAGAGATCAATATTTAGTCTATCCTCAATAAGAAAAAAGTCCAAGAAGTAACAGATACAGTAGTTTTGTCTTTTCAAAGCTGTCACAGTGCCATGGGCAGGTGCTTTGCTGAGTTTTCCTATAAAGAACAAATGAAGTAGCAAGATTTCATTGTCTGTACATTTCCTTTTCTCTATAAGATTGGAATGGTTTAGCTATTCTCTTTAAAACAAAATCAATTCCCTTTATTGAACCTGATGAAGTGATATTATCACAGACAGCTCATGAAATATTGGGAATATTTGTGTGCATTGTCATGAAGGCTGTGATTTTCAAGGAAATCTCCAGGAGACGGAGATTTCAAGGAAGTCTTAGGAAGCTCACTGTCTGAGGTATTCTGCAAGTACTGCTGGCCTTCATGTGAGCTGTAGAACTACCAGGTTCTCTAACATCACAAAGGAATTATGTCCTGCTCTTGTGACAGATCTGGCAGCTTTCACTCCCAGATGTTAAGTACCTTACAGTATAGTTGAAAGCACATTATTGAAGACAATATGATTCTTACAGCTGTCATTCTCTTAACACTTCAATAGCTGACAGAAAAAAAAAATAAACATCTTATCTCACTAAAAAACATTTATTTTAAATCATCAAGGGCATTCTACAAAGGTCAATTTAGGTATTAAAGGTCACAGACAATACACAAGAGGTGATTATCCTAGAGAATAAGCTGGTATGGTGTTCATACAGCATAAATTAAGAGACTTGAAAGTGCAGTCTCAAATGTTCTCTGTATGTATATTTTCTAAGCTACAAGGGAACAGTGTTGGTACACACAGTGTAAGAAAAGTATATTCATGGAACAGAAAATTTTAAAATATTATCTTGTATCTATCAATACTTTTTTTTTTTTTTTTCCAGAAAGGAAGGTGAAAATAGGTGATGAACATGAAAGCTACTTTTAATGTAAGATCATGTCTTACATTAGCATATGTCTAGGTCAATAGTAAATCAATAAATGACAAGTTTTAAAGACTATGCTATTAAAGACTATGCTATTAATACCATCCAATGGATCCAATTCCATTTGTTGGTTAAATACCAAATAACCATCTTTGCTAGAAGTCTAAGAAAATTCCCTCTGGGAAGGAAATTTCCTCTCTAGGAAAAGTTAATGCTCTAAGAGGACAAATGTATAATTTATGCATGTGTCCAAGTGTGCTCATGTGCACACACACAAACACACTCTGAGAGTTTGCCAACTTTTAGCCTGCACTATAATCAGCCTTCTTTGAAATATTTGATAATTTTAGTTAAAGGACGGAGACCCAAAACTGATGGATTTATACTTTCTCCAAATGTTCCAACTTTTTCTGACCACCTTGGATTTAGTCTTAGAATAGGGAACATAATCTTTTAAAATACTACTTCTAGTTCTTATTTCTCAATTCCTTCACTTAAAACCTAAAATATATAAATGTGAACTCCAATATAGGTATGAGATAAAATCATATTCAAGTGACACCAATTTTCTAATCCCAGAAAAATCAAATTATAAAATAGATCCTACTTCAGAACTGGAATAACTGCAAATGTAAGGAAAAAGAAAATTTCAGCATACTGGGATCAAGGCACAATTTATGTTAAAGTCATGAATTGCAGCCAGCAACAGACTATGTATAAAAAACATAAAATGATTATTCAGAGAAGGAATCTCAGAAAAGTTAATGTGGAAAATCCACCTACTGCTGTCATATAATCCAGTCTAATTTCAGTTTTCCCAAGGTGTCCTCTCTGACACTCCTTTGCAGAATGATTAATTTTTAAAAAAATATACAGCATCACTTTTCAGAGGAAGGCATGAAGGAAAGGATAGGCACAAAGTCTTTCTATTTAAAAATTTTAATTTTTGTAGTCCTGAAATTACAAGTGCCATACATTGTACACTCAGCAGGAGTTCAGGTACTCTGATTCCTTTACAGACTGTATGTTACTTTACATATTATTTCTATTTGAAAGCAGACTTTAAAAAGATGAGCTGTCAAACTGAAACTGGTTAACTACAAAAATATAAATTAAATATAAAATTTCCTACAGTAATACTTTTAAAAAAGGTGGATTGGAAAAAATATCCTTTTTTAAAGGCTAGGAAACTTTTTCTGTTCCTCTGCTGTTTCTCAGAGTCTTTTTAAAAAATATGAAACAAATAACTTCAGAATGCATTTCAAAACTGAAACTCACCAAGATTGTTTCACAACTGTCCACAATGGCACAGTCCTTCAGGACTTGTAGAGGTGTGTCATTATTTAAACATCAACAGTAGGGTATGCTGGAAAGCACAACACCTTCCAGGATATTTTCCAACAAAAAGAGCTTGCAACCTCAGTACAAAAGGAGAAATCATATAAGGAAGTGCACAACAAAGTGAAGGATGGTATTGCCCCCCTTTCTTTTTCTTTTTTCTTTTTTTTTTTTTTTTTACATTCTTCACAAAAGTTCACAAACTGATCTTACTTGCATATATGAAAAAGCCTATCAACAGGAAACAGAGTAACGAAGCACTGTGTATACATCATAACTTCATGACAGCATTTTGATTTGAAAATAAAGAAACAATAAAGTATTGATTAGATAAAGGCTAGCAAATAGATGTGTCCCTGCTGGATTTTCAGCTCACAATTTAGTATGTGTTAATAGACTTCCATGGACACTAAGTAAATTGAAGTAAGATTAGATACACCTGCTGTAATGCAGTCACAAACCTCGTTGTAGTAAAGACATTCTCAATCAGATTAGGAATACCCCACTCTACTCCATGACAGTTTTTTGTTCCTAAATCTCAAAATTATCCAAGCCAACTGTTTTAGACCAAAGATACTGGATAAGGTAGAACAAGAGAAGAAGAAAGTTTGCTGGTTGCACCAGAGTGTCCTGGAGAATCAAAGTAACCATAGTGTTCTAAAAATGCAGGAAAGACAAGGTCTTTTTTAAAACCAGTTAATAGAGCTGGGGAGACAGTAAAAGTGAGATCTCAAAGAAGATTTTTCGCTTGAAGGGAAGCATGAAATAAGACTGGTGTGCCAAAAGTGTCTTCCACTTATCCAGATTCATCAGGTAATCTTGTAAAAAAAGAAGTCTGCTTTCCAACCTCCCTTGCAAGAGTTTCCAAGAGTACAACACAATATGAAATGCTACTGTCAAGTAAACTTTTCATGGCAATAATAAGAACAGACTAAGGACCTACTATCAACTAAGCTCATTCCTACATCTTATCTGATTTGCTGTGTGTAAGGAGCCAGTGTGATTGGTACAGGAATGAGGCATAGAGTTAGTATTCGCTGTAAATTATAAATTTCACTGGGAAAGCTAAGGACTCTGCAGCTTTCTGGCAACCATTTTAAAATTAAACAATGTGTTAACATTTATGCTGAAAAATACATACTAATTTTAGGCAAAACAACTTTCTGAAGAGAACATTCATATGCTTGCCATTGATTAGAGTTCCAGTAATTTTTTTCTATATAATAAGCTGCCATGTTATTTGCGATCCAATGCATTTATGATTATGCTGCTTATGTAAACAGTTTATTTATGTATGATAATTTGATCAGCTCAGTAGACTTTGTTGTATAACACTGACTGACATCCCACACAATGTGGTAAGATTTATGATCATACATATCTCAGTTTAAAGAGTAAAAAATTGCTTTCCATCACAGATCAGTTTACAACATGCACATGAATGTTTTCTCAATCTATGCTTTAACTTTTTTTCAATATTTTAATTGATTGTCATAAACCATTAATTCAGATACTTCTAGTAGACATAATCTACCTAAAAATGGTTGCTAGTACAGATGATGATGGATATGTTATAACTTTAGGAACCTTGTTGTTTATCATAGACTATCAATTAAAAGCCTATTCATTAAATTCTTGTAACACTATTTCTTAGGAATTACTACTAAATAAGAGACAAGAATGAATCAGCCTCTACCTTTACCTAGGCTTTGTTTCTCTGGACATCTGGATTATCTCCATCCTTCACAGTACCAAATACCTCCATAACACCTCTGTATCAGACATACTGTATGGGCATTCTTCCACAAGCAATCTCGCTCAGTCTGGCAAAGCATTCTTGTGGCCCCTGGATCAAAGACCTGAGGCCTAAGATGCCCCTTTCTAAGAGGTTTGTTCTGCTAACCAAGAGGTAGCATCTACTATCCTAGCAAAAAATTTTTCCCTCTGTGTGAGCCAGCACAGGCAGAATGCAGGAACAACCACAAAATCACAGATGAAATGCAAAGAGTAAATTTATTTTCGTTACCTTGCCAACCAGGGGATCCCTGAAGCAGCACCTGGGCAGAGGCACACAAGCAAGGACACAGGCATCGCGGAGCTTGGTCGATGCTAGAGGATCACTGAACCTGCTGGTTTTGCCTATATAACAGGCACATGCACAGGTCTAGTTTACTACTGTGCTTTGACCTTTCCCACAACAGGGCAGGAATCTCAGGCATGTTTGATATGGTGCCTCTAAGTCTATCACAGGCCTGTGTTATCACAGGTGTTATACTTGTCCAACACACAAGGCTAAACAACACTTAGTATGATTTATGTGTTTTTTAACACCCCACTGCAAGTCACTGCAGGTCACTTGAGCATATTTACAATTCTCCTCACCAATCTTCCATTATTTTCCCACACCTCATACAGGCCCACATGCTTTTCATTAAAGTGGACCAGGTAATAGAAAAAAGACACACTGCTCTCTTACCATCATCATCTTCCTGGGAGGTGGATCTTTTCAGTTCACCACTTTCTGATAACTGCTCTCACCACCCTATCCATCTGTGCTTTAAAAGAATGGAGAAAAACATCTCACTTGTCACAAGGAATGTTCTAAGACTGTGAATCCTGCATGAAAATATCAAAAGATATCACATCTTTCTTCTTAGAGTGAGCAGTTGTCAAAAACATCAATTTCTGTAAATATGGTTAATCTTTTCCTCAGGATGTGCTTTCCAAACACAGTGGAAGATCACATTATATTAGAACAACCAACAGATGCCCAGTTCAGTTCTATGCTGTAATGTCAGTTTACCTCTAGTCAATTATTATTTTTTAGAAAATTAAATCCATGGAACAGTCTCAGTAGAAAGAATTAAAACCAAAATCTGGTTTATATTAATTAATTCTAGTTAATTATAATGTCATTAACTATAAGAGGATTCACAGAATCACAGAATCATTCAGGATGGAAAAGACCCTTGGGATCATCGAGTCCAACCATCAGCCCTACTCTACAAAGTTCTCCCCTACACCATATCCTCCAGCATCTCAACCAAACGACCCCTAAACATATCCAGGGATGGTGACTCCACCACCTCCCTGGGCAGCCTATTCCACTGTCTGACCACTCTTTCTGTTAAAAATTTTTTTCCTAATGTCCAGTCTAAACCTCCCCTGTTGCAGTTTAAAGCCATTATTTGGTGAAGATCAAAATAAAAAATAATAAAAATTAATAGTTCTTCTAGTTCTGATGGGAAAAGTAAAATTGAAATGTATTTATTTATTTATTTTGATTAGCAGTATCTTTTTCTGCTTGTCACTTACATGAGACATCAGCTTGAAAGAACTATGTATGGTCTCAGGCTACAGAGTGGGCTTCCTTTAGCTTGTTTTAATGTTCCAAAGGTTTTAAAACAGAATAATAATAAGAAGAAAAATGAAAAAGTCAAAAAGAAAAAGGAAAAGAAGGAAAGGGAAAGGACAAAAAGGAAAAGAAAGTAAAAGGGAAAGAAAGGCAAAGGGAAAGGAGAAGGGAAAAAAGGAAAAAAGAAAGGGAAAAAAAAAGAGAAAAATAAAAATTAAAAATAAACAGAAAAAGAAAATAATAAAAAGAAAAAAATATGTTTTCCCCAAGTAATCTAGAATTTTTTGTGGTAATACAGACTCAGAGCTACAAACCCCTTAAAAAATACAGCATGGGTTTTCACTTTATGTTTTTGCTTTACAGTGATTTGGTCAGCATAGAGACAGATTAATATTCCTCAATCTTTTTCCTACTGTACTGTGACATTGCTATTAACTTCTCTGTTCTTCTGTTGCGTTTATAAGCAGAGAGGCAGAGTGACTCAAATGAACTCTTACTGTCTCTCGTTTATATTGTTCAAATATTAATTACTTGGTAAGAAACCCACATTTAGTTGTGTTTGGATGATAAGGATTTTTTACTCTTTGAAATTTCTCTTTTCCTGTACATATTAATAGCACTTTTGTTTTTACTCCTTTTTTCACACAGAAGAAATAAGAAGGGGGGTTGTTCATCCCACATTGCACTTTGGTATCAGCTGTGTTTCATATACAAATCTTTCAGATGGATCCAGTCACACCATCTTGCTCACTAGTCTGTTGAAATGCTCTAAGCAAAGCAAGCAAAAGTACTTGGAAATTAGACACCCCATGGAGTGTTAGTAGTTCTCATGGCCTTATAAATATTGATAATTACAAAACCATTAAGTAGATGCATCTCTGTTGCAAGAGATACCATAGGGAGCACTGAAAAAGATTTTCCACAATAAAAAAAAAAAAAAAAAAAAAGGAAAGAAAAGAAGAAAAGAATCCTACAGAGATTATGTACCTCGCTGTGAAATCAAGGAATTTTCCTGAATAGCTCACTGCTTCCTGCAGGGAAAAAATTTCACAGAAATGTGTCAGGCACAGCCTGGTATTGGATGATAAAGAAAATTAAACAGAGATTATAGTTATATCTGTCTTTCAAAGTGAAAATAAAAAGACATGGGTTGAATGCTTAGATTTGAACTCATGGTGTTCATAAAACCAGGAAAACATTTATCCAGTAAATCAAATAATATCAGATAAAGCAGACTCCTATACCAAAAATACAGATTTTAATGAAGAAACTTAGCAGATCCCATCTGTAATTGGAATTAATGACAGGAATTGTAACATTTTGGTCCCCTGTATTAATGTTTCTGGCTTTGTTGATGAACCCATGGATGCTTTTGAACTTCCGTAGTGAAACTAGTACTAGGGCACCATGGGCACCATCCTGAGGCCAAGAGCACCAGGGGATCACCTGCATCCATCAGGGCAGGGCCTGGCAGTCAGAATCCATCCCATCCTCCCAACCAGGAGCAGGGTAGCTGGGCGGCACTGCGACCCTGGGGATGGGGATGGGCTGAGGCCAGGCTGGGACATGGGCCTGAGGGCAGGCCTGGCTCAGTGGAGCCCATGGACGGGCAGGTCAGGGCAGTGGAGAGCTGGAGACTGGGAGCTTGGAGACTGGCAACTGGGAGCTGTGGGGTCACTGGGGCAGGGGCTGATGGCCCTTGGGGACTGACATGGGGTCCTGGGTTGTGGGCAGGGAGCCCCAGAGTTTTGACAGGTATAGTCAGGGTTGGTGGTGCTCTCAGGGCAGGACAGGAGGTAACTGAATCAGTCTACTTGGATTTTCAGAACTTCCAAAGTTCCATATTTGCTTTTATATCAGGTGAAGATACCCAGATTCTGGCAAGGAGGGCAGTAGTGGCAGCCACGGTGAGGAGTGGCCTGTTCCAGGCAGCTCCAACAGCCCCAGGGCAGGGCACAGCTGAGCCCCTCAGCCCCGGCGGGCGCCTCGGGGAAAGCCTGGGTAAAGAAGGGCAAAGCGCTGCCCGGCAGCCAGGGCTGAGGGAAACAGGGGGAGAAACAGCCCTGCGAGCCCCGAGGGGAGAGCGGCAGGAGGGGGTCCAGGCCCCCTCCATCAGAGATGTCCCTTCAGCTTTTTGGAAATACTAATAAAAAGTGTTGTTTTTGCAAAGGTGTTCATCATCTAATGGTTTGTAGGCCTATTCTAGTCTGTGAACCTTCTCAAATGAATAACAAAGTTCTAGTCATACTTTAATACCATCAAGTATGTTAAAGACTATAACAACTGAAGCACAGTTTTTAAAATGTACTTTTATTTATGTAGATGATATGACCCTTAGAGAGACTCTACAACTTCATTTACACTTAAAGCAAAAATGTATTCAGGGGTTGCTACTTCTTGTGACAATGAAATGCATTGGTGACACTAGAAAATAAGAGTATATTGATGTAGAATAACATTTATTTCACTGGCATGAAATAAACAACTTGCAAAATGGCATTTCAAATGTATTTGTGCTTGAATTTACAGCAATTTAAATGAATATATATAATATATATTTAAAGGTCCTTTTACTACTAACATATCTTACTTATTCTAAAACAGAATTCCATTTTTGCTTTAAGTATAGCCTAATTCAAAACTCTTTGCTATGAAAAATAACTTGACAAAGAACTGAAATAATTATTCAAAGGCCTTGAAGCATAGCAGCTTAACTCATTTTAAAGCCAGTGGTACAGTTTCCTTGGAGAACTGCACTTTTGTTTCACTTATTTCAAAAGGAATCACAGTTCCACACTCACTATTAGTTCAAATCTTTGTTCCATGAGATTTATAAACAATTACTTTACTAAAAACATTTATTGCAACACCAATTAAATGGCATGTTTCTAGAGGAAGAGTGAGCTCAGTATCAACAAGAAAAAGCAATGTTGAGGTATAAAACTACTAAGGAATTTTTTATATTTTGGTATGATTAAGTGCTATGAGTTAGGTGCTACAAACACATTGCACAACTGTCTTCCAAAAATAATTAGAGGGAATAAAATCTAAAAAACCATGGTGTGATAACATATTTATTTCTATTCCATAACATGAGTTCTTTGTCAACTTCTATCAGATTAGCAATTTAGAAATAACTACAGATATTTTGGCAGGTAATGAACATCTGATAATACTAACTAGGATGGTTAGCACTGAGTTCCCACCTCTATTTCTCTCCCTAGCATCTTCATTTTGTTTGAGGTCATTGAGGACTTGAGGGGGAAGTTGGGTAGGAAGATATTATTTTCTTATGCTTGGTTTCAGAGAAAGAAAAATTTTTTTTTGGATGTTTGAGCGAAACTGTCATAATCATTGTTGTAGGGAGTGGCGTTCGGAAGATCTTGTGATGTACGGAAGGAATTCGTAAAGTCTTGAAATAAGTGTTGCAGGTGCTGCTGCAAAACAAAGAAAAGAGGATGTGGACTCAGACTAACAAATCTGTACAATGGTTAGAGGCCAAAGCAGTCCAAATGGCACTCCAGCAAGAGGCAGAGAATCCTGTTAATATTGTTACAGACTCTTTATATGTTTATAAACTTGTACACAAAATGGCAACAGTAGGATTTTGCAGATGGAAGTGTCGACCTTACTTTATGAAGCTCTACAACAGTGCATAGGGCAGGCCTTTATTACACATGTGAATAGTCACCAATCTCTACCAGGTCCGATTGTAGAAGGCAATCATAAGGCTGACCAAGCGGCACGGGGTGTGTCGTCATTGGACGCCGCAAAGAGTTTACATGCCTTTTTACACCTTGGAGCAAAAGCCTTAGCAAAAACATGTCATATTTCTCTGTCACAAGCAAAAAACATAGTGGCACTTTGTCCCTACTGTCAAAAAGGCCCACTGTGGGAGGCAGGTGTCAATCCACAGGGTCTCTCTTCCAATCAGACATGGCAAACTGATGTAACAACATGTGAATTGTTAAAACCAAATAAGTATCTCATAGTAACCATTGACACCTTTAGCTCTACAATATTAGCCACAATGGCTCGTAAGCAAACAGCCAGACACATTATTGTTCATTGGGAGGGCATTATCACCTTGTTAGGGAAGCCACAAGAGATCAAAACAGATAACGGCCCTTGTTTTGTTGCTAGACGCACAAAAGAATGGTGTGCATTGTGGGACATCAAATTAGTACACGGCCTTCCTTATAACAGTCAAGGACAAGCGATAGTGGAACGTGCACATCACACCCTGAAAGCAAAGCTCCAACAGCTTGGGAAGGGGGAAGGTCATAGAGGGACAATACCCATAGACAGCCAACAGGGTCTTTTGTCACATGCTTTGTATACCTTAAATCATTTTGTTCGAGGTGATGAGTCTACACCTCCCCTGTGGAAATACTTTATACCAGTCCAGGTGATGAAACACTATCCTTTGGTCCAGATCAGGGAACCAGGCGCGATAGCTGGGGAGTTGGGGTGGTCACTGAGGGTGTTTGGGCGTGGGTACACAGCAGTGGAAAAGGACGGCCTAATCAAATGGATACCCACACGGTGTGTAAAACCTGATCTAACATAAGATGGAGTTTTGTGTTACAGCGTTGGTGGTGGATCACCCTCCTTGGTTGCGTGTTGCCAACTCACACAGGATATTGGAGAGAGCAGGCACAAGCACATCACCGCGAAGACATCTGTTTTCCTCTAGATACAGGGGCAGAATCTTGCTATGTCTTCATCACAGCCACCTTTGTAAAACCAGAATGGTTTGGGTGGCTTGACAACGTGTGGACTTAGATTACTAGTTAGCTTAGTTGGGATTGGCTCATTTGGGGAATTATTAGAATATGTGGTGTGCTTTTCGCTGTCTGTATTGCCTTTACATGTATTAGTGTCGTAGTTTGTAGATTGTTTAAGAAGGTTAATGTTTCGTTCTTAGATCGACATATGGGTCTTGCTCATCACCGCTTGGAACAGCACAATAATGACAATCAATCAGGAATAATGATGTTATAAAGCATGGGGAGGGGGAAATGTAGGGAGTGGCGTTCGGAAGATCTCGCGATGTACGGATGGAATAGCTGTAGCCCTCCCTTGTTACGAGGTAAGGTGATGGATAGGCTTGTAATGTTAAGGGCACACCCACGAAGGAGGTACTTAGTGAATGTATATAGGTAAGATACACAGTTTAATAAATGGACATTTTGTATCCATCATATTGGTGTTTGTACTGATGTCCCCGTGAAGGTCTTAACCTCCTGCAGCATTAGTCTGCGACCTGAGCGCCACTGACACGTGGAGAGGCAGGTTTAATGAGGCAGAGCTAACTGCAACACATTGTAAGTGATAGCATGATGAACTTTTCATCTTACACTTTAGTTGAAACATTTGACTCTACATACCTACAAATTCCTCTAGTTCTTATTAAAGAACTATGGTCAAAGTTCATAGAAGACTGATTCTACGACTATAAAGAATGCTTAGATTAAGTATCCAGGATTTTGGATTCCTTCTCTCACTGGTATTTCTGATCAAAGCTGAGTCTTCTAAGGTATACTACAATTTATTATTATTATTACTGCTACTACTATGACATAATATTTTTCTTTCTTTTCTCTTTTTTCCATTAAAAAAAAAATAAAAAGATTATATGTTCCTGGGAGATTCAACTCGTGAGATAAGGAAAGACATTTCCCAGACACTACAATACCTTCAGTCTTCCCATGTCTCCATTACAGCCCAACACACATCTTCCTAAAATAAATCTATCTTTTACACTGCATCAACCACTGCATATTCATGTGTAGGACAGTAACAATGCAGAAAAACAGAATTACAAAACTTGTCAGCATTTGATAACAAGATGCTCACAGAGGTATCTTGAACCATTTCTTCATTTTCAGGTAGACCACTATTATAACAGACTTTCGTAGTTACATAAAACACAATGGCTGAAATCACTAATAACCTAAGTGAATAAAGGAGCAAGATGATGTTAATTTAATAATTTCTGTGTAAGTGGTCAGGAAGGTGAATAATTATTTACATGGGAGTGGGAGACACAGCAATAAGGAGGTTCTTCCATAGATCTTCATGGATAACACTGTGAAACTAGCTTAATAACATTCATGACAATCATTATAATTTTTTATTTCCTTCTATTTATATAGAAAGAGCTATCCATTTCAGTTCCTGTCCTCTAATCATGTAAAATACACACCTCTTTAAAATTCAGAACAAAACCTACACACAAACCAAAATTATCAATATGAAGCAGTGATTTATAACACCAAAGCATCTTATGTAGTTACCGTAACATCTAGATATCAGAAAGGATTTTTTTTCATACATTATGACAACTGTATATGACTTTGACAAAAGGGAAAATACTCTGAACCGTGTAGGGTAAAATAAAGGACAAATAGACAGAAATACAATGAATAGTTAGTATGATGGGATATTTTCTTTATAATACCAAAGAATGCTTCCATATCTGCTAGGAACGTGCTACACTGGGTGTCATTGAAACTTATGGCAGAAACTTTAACGTTGCCCTAGAATTTGAACAGCCAAATTTTCAGGGGAAGAAGAGGGTCTTCCATGTGGGGCAAGGAATCAGGATCCAAGGCTGTGTCACAGTTTAAGACCAAATGACACTGTGGAGACTGAATGAATTTGAATATCAATACCCTTCAACCACAGATATATGTAAAGTTTTACAAATTACATGACTTCCCTGTTCTACAGGAGAGATGATGTGGTCCAGGAAAAAAGTTGGGTGGGTTTGAGTAGAACTTCCAGACATGGGGTGCACCACGAGGGGGTGGGCTGCAGGGTCCCATCCCACCCACAGTGTGTGCAGTCACAAGTCCCTTGGACTCGTCTCCTGTTCACTGGGTCCCCATGAGTGTTGCAGGGATGGTGCCAAATCCTGGGCATTTCCCCTGTGTTGCCCAAAAGTGTCTCAGGTTATCCTTTATTCTGGGTTCCCTCCACAGACTCTCTCTTTGAAGTCTCCCTTAAATTTCCTTAGTTTCCCACGTTATGGTATTGGGCAGGGAATATTTCCTTGGTGACTAGCATTTTCAAATTGTGTTGTTTTCTCATGTGTTGTTGTCATTGTTGGTGCCATAATCGAGGTAATCAGGACACTTCGGGACATGTTTGCACTTGAGGATCATAGAATCATAGAATGGTTTGGGTTGGAAGGGACCTTAAAGATCATCTAGTTCCAACCCTCCTGCCATGGGCAGGGACACCTTCCACTAGATCAAGTTGCTCAAAGCCCCGTCCAACCTGGACTTGAACACTTCCAGGGAGGGCGCAGCCACAACTTCTCTGGGCAATCTGTTCCAACATCAGTTGGCTTTCTGAGCTGCAACCGTACATTGCTGACTCATATTTAGTTTTCCATCCACTAGTACCCTCAAGTCATTCTCCACAGGGTTGCTCTCCATCCACTCATTGCCCAGCCTGTATCTGTGCTTGGGATTGCCTTGATCATGTGCAGGAGCTTGCACTTGGCCTTATTGAATTTCATGAGGTTTACATGGGCCCACCTCTCAAGCCTGTCAAGATGCCTCTGGTCCCTTCCCTCCAGTGTGTCGACTGCACCACACAGCTTGGTGTCGTTGGGAAACTGGCTGAGGGTGCACTCAATCCCACTCTCCATGTCACTGACAAAGATGTTAAACAGCGCCAGTCCCAATACTGACCCCTAAGGAATGACACTTGTCACTGCTCTCCACCTGGACATCGAGCTGTTGACTGCAACTCTTTGAGTGCAACCTTCCAGCCAATTCCTTATCCACTGAGTGGTCCATCCATCAAATCCATGTCTTCAATTTAGAGACAAGGATGTTGTGTGGGACAGCAAGTTGTTTGCATAGTTCAGCTTTCTATTTCCTTGAACACATAAAAACTATTTAAGGTTCATTCTGGCATTTGGGAAAAGGTGTTGGTCATATTTTGTCACTTCTGCTAAAACAAAAGTTTGGTTAGAGCTCCCAGGCTTGTGCTAACAGCTGTGATAACTTAGGTCTAATCCATACAACCAACTACACAATGCCCACAAGCCAGTGGGCCCCTTCCCTGCCCTCTCCAGCTGAGCTAGTCTCACTGTGCCCCAATGAGCCCAGCTGAGCAGGGCCAGAAGTGGTTATGGGCTGGTGATGTCCAGGTGAGGCAGCAGCAATGAATCAGTTTCTGGGGCAGGGCAGGTGGGCAGGGCAGAGGGTTGGGACAGCAAGGATCACAGTTGCAGCATAGCTCAATTCAAGAACAAGGCTGAGCACTTGAGCTTCCATACAGCTCCCACAAAATGGGGGAAAACCCTTTTTGCTCACAGATCTTGCCCAGCATTCAGGCCCAAGGTCCCACAGCTGCACCAGGTCAGAGCTATCCTGAAGCACAGGTGGCTAAATATACATTGGGGAACGGCTGCAGAGCCTGTTGATACTCAGGGCCCTGTCACTTAACTTCAGTGGGGAGGTAGAAAGAGGAAATGTAGGCTATGAGAGTTTCCCAAAACTCACACAGAAGAACAGTGATAGACATAGGTATCCTGTGTCCTATAGTACCTAAAGTACTGTGGTCCAGTATATATTTGATTTATACTTTGACATATGAGACAAAGAATTCTAGATATGAAGGAAAGCTTATTTGGAGATATAGTTATAAAATCAAAGAGGGTCACTCACTTCATAAAACTTAATATATAAAAGCAAAATAATTCAACATAAGATAACAGGAAATACAGTTTTCCAGAATAAGTACTGAAGGATATTCTGTGGAGATGCTGGTGACACTTTCAAAATTCCAGTAATATTATACAAATGTTCATAGCTCCTGTGGAAATGTTAATATTTTGTGAGAATGAAGTTGCATCTCAAATTAAAATGCTAGATAATAATATGCTTTTTAAAATAAGGAAATAATTTTGTTGTTAATGCATATAAAACTATAAAGATGGAAGACATTTACTCTGTGGGATCAGCACTGGTAAGTGTTCAGCTCCCAGATGGGATCAAAAGAGGAATGTGACCTTTAAACAATAACATTTTGTTTTATTTTACATTTTCATCTACCACTAGGACAAGTCTTGTCTTATATTCTCTATATGCATAAAATTTTATAAGGAAATGGTAAGGACTCACTATAACAATGTAGTTATTTTACCTTCAGAGAGGTTATTTACTGTGATGATATTATCCAGCTCCTTCCCTCACCTATACCACTATGGCTGAGGAATGAATCACTATAAAGCTCAACATACTATACAGTAATTCAGATTTAACATGTTGAGTGTAAGACTGAAGGTCAACAGCTACAGCAGTACATAGGCATAAATTATTACTTAATAAATTCACATTTAGGAGAATCTTATTGTATGGCATAGTGCTGGGAACATGGAAATAAAAAGGCCTTTATTGACATAAATTAGAATGACCGCATTTCTTACAAGTGAATGGATAATTCTGACCTTTTAAGACATCTCTGAGAGCAGAGTGAAGCATTTTCTGCTCTAAATTGTGATGACATGACTCTAGATTAATTTCCAATGGAGTAGCACAGTGCTCAGTATAATTTCTACACCCTGAGCAATTTCTGAGGAAAGGTAAAGATCAGGAAACAGGTAAAAATATTCTGAACTGTCTGTAATAGCTGCTGCATACATACTGATTGACATGTTGGGCCCTTCTCTAGTGTACTCCAGTGAAGTGATGAGAACTTGTATTATATAAACAGGATGATTAAGTCTTGTGTAAATAGTTTCAATTCAATAGTTTCAATTAATTTCACTATTTCTTGTGTCCATATTGATAATATAGATAATAGAATCATATATTGCATTATAACAATGATGTAAGTATATTTTATCTTGGGAAACTAAAGTCTTTGGGCCTCCACAAAGATATAGAAAAAGTTTTGTGATGATTGGATGAGTTTATTAAAAGATATTTTGATAAAAATGTAAACATAAATGTACTCCAAAAGTAGTCATGTCTACACCTGTGGAGATTTTTTTACTTTATCCTCTAAACAGATTAAAATGTGTATATAATTTTTTTTTTTCATATCTACCACCATTCCTGTATGAGGTTTCAACAGGAGACATTCAGTTAAGCAGTGTCATAGTTTAAAAAACACTAGTTTCAAAACCACACTATAGGACAAGAGATTCTATTCTTCAGAAACAGAACAAAGAATGTCTCTACTATATTTATTTTTTGTCTTTGTCATTGTTTAGTGACATTCAGACAGCACACAAATCTTTCCAGAGCTGGGGTCCTATCTGTACGTGCACAAGTGCATGTGTATAACTATCTGAACTTATCCCAGTATCACAGATTGCTAATTTGTCCACTGGTTGTTCTGGGACATTTAATTATCTGTTGTAACACAGATTTCCTGTGCAGCTTTGAGCAAGGCACTCGCCTCTATGCTTCAATATAAAATGGAAATAATAATTTTTCCCTGCAGAGTAATTATGAGGCATTAAAACTGAGAGGCTTTCACACTGAGGATACTCTTACATGTCTGCTCTATAGCTGCCTGACAATTCCCAGCATAGGATACCCTTTTCAGAAAAAAATGTTATAATGCAAGAATGTACAGATAGCTGTACATCTCAGCTTTAGAGTGCTTAGCCTCATCCTATCAGCATTCTTTTAGGACAGAATTTTTAATGCAATTTTTCAGGTTTGACAACACTTTTCCAAAAAAAACAGACTTCAGTTTGGGTTGTCATCAAGATTAGAAATTTAAGTGCAACAACGCAAACTTTTATGATGCAAAAAGTTAATACCTCTAAACATTTGGAAGACTTATTATTTTCTGAGTAACTGGACTCTTGAAGGAGGCACAAGAGGAATGCTTTAGAAGAGAATTTCACAGCTGTTTCCTGGACAATAAAATAATATGACAATCCATTTCAAGTGCTAGAAGAGCACACAAGGATACATTCAAATCTGCGTACACATTTCACATCCAAGACTGCAGATATGCATACTACAGCAGTCTATGCTAAAGGTCACTTAGGAATGAAGATAGAAGGATATACTGTAAGAAAATTAATTGCTGGTGAATCTTCCTAGGATATCTATAATCTTCCAGGGACTTTGAGCAATCTGATCTAGTGGAAGGTGTCCCTGCCAATGACTGGGTGGTTGAAACTAGATGATCTTTAAGGTCCCTTCCAACCTCAACCATTCTATGATTCTCTTATTCTATATTTCTTGCTGTCATACCAACCCACACAGCAAATCCTTGACTTCTGTACATCAAGCCACACAACTACTTTTTCCTTTCACACCATCTTAAATTCCCTCTTCTTGCTCCTCATCCTGTCACTGCCCATGGCATCCAATGGTTTTCTTATGGTTCTTCCTCCTTTCTCTTTATCACTGCTCCTACCTCTTACATTTACTATTAATCTCTTCCCACCCCCACATTTGAGCTGAGTTTTTGTTTGCTTCTTCTCCAGCACACTCTGTTGTCATAACCAGAAGAGAGACTCGATGTCCCGGTTTCAGCTGTAATAGAGCTAATAATTTTTTTTCCTTTTTAGTAGCTAGAATAGTGCTGTGTTTTGGATTTAATATGGGAATTGATATGAGAAGAATGTTGATAATACACTGATGTTTTTAGGTGTGCTAAGAAATCAAGGACTTTTCAGCTTCCCATGTTCTGCTAGTACGCAGGTACACAAGAAGCTGGGAAGGAGCATAGGCAAAGCAACAGGCCCAAATTGGCCAATGGAATATTCCATATCATCTAACATCAAGTTCAGTGTATAGATAAGGACTGACTGGGAAGCTCACTCTGGCTTCCAGGATTGTGATTTCAGGATTCTTTCTTCTCTGGGATTACTAGTTGGGAGCAGGCTGGACACTGGTCAGAGGGTGGTGAGCAAACACCTTGTGCACTACTTTTTTGTATGTTCTATTAGTACTATTATAATTAATTTTAATTTTATTTCAATTATTAAATTGATTTTTATCTTAACCTACTCGTCTCCTTACCCTTACTTTCCAACCCTCTTCCCCATTCCCTAGGGCTGGGGAAGGGTGAGTGAACGGCTGTTAAACCACAACACCTGAACTCATTCAGAGTTCAGCACGGAATCATCTATAACAATAAAGGTGAAGTTTTGCTCAATTCCTGCATCACTGAAACGCCCCATTTCTCTGTGAATCTGCAGCTTCTCTTTGGAGGGACTAAGACCTTTGGTGTATTAATATACCAAATTCTAAGAAATGTGATAACCCCTGTACTTAGTAGATACTTATTTAGTTTCTCTAAGCAATTGAAAATAAGATTTTATCATGAAAAATGTCAGACAATTTACAACAGACATTATTTCCTGCACTGTCTTCTCAGGTAAAGCAGTATGTAATATGCACTTTGTAACTTTACTTTTAAGAAAGTATGCCCTGTTGGGCAAGTGTAGGTGGGAGTGTCAGCTTGCTGAGGACTGAGTACACAGACTGTAAGCATGTGCTGTTGAATAGCATTCCCAGGCCTGCAAGTAGGCACAGAGTGGGAAACAGACACAACCAGAGATACTACTGACTATAAGGATAAAAAGAATAGCATGCATGCATGAGTATTTGTCTACAGCTCTTGAACTTCTACTTATATGATCTCAATTTAGTTTGTAATTGTGGATCAAAATGCAAACTTAAAATTTTTGCATGGAGAATTTTTATCAAGTTTGTGATAATTCACCAAGCAGAAGTATTCCAGATTCTGACATTACATTTTATAGTAACTATATATTAACTATATATAACTAAAAGGCAGTGATTCAGTTGATCAAAATTTAGGAAAATCTTTAGTCTGTTGATTACAGATTTGTATGAGAGACCTTGAAAAAGCTTGTGGGAAATCCATCAGAATGTCATTCTTTGGAAGAATGTGTCTAATAGTCTTTGCTGACTTCCTTTAAAGTAATGAAGCTTTCTTATGTTTAACATAGTGTTGTCATCACTCAGTCAGGTTCTAATCACAAAATATTTTCAAGATACAGCACTACATTCAATCAAGACAAACATCCCATATCCTTGCATTCATCACAAGCAATTGATTTCTCCATTCTAGACTTCCTTCTAATGGTCTTCATCCTGTCTGGTACAGCAAAGATGCATCAGGCAGTCTGTTCATCAAGATTTTTTTTAATCTCATATTTCTTCTACTTTGTTTTGTCATTGCCAAACTGTCAAACATTAGTTTTTAGGTTTGGAACTTTGCTTACTGAAGTTCATGCACCTCCTTATTTATCAGATTTACTTCTCACTCACATATTAGCCACAGCTCTGACTAGCAGTTTGATGTTCCCTCTCTGTTTCTTCCTCCAGGTCCTTTTCTTCTGAGTTTAATGAGAGATTTGTGGTACCTGCAATATTGGAAGTGTTCTAGTCCCATAATATTAGGTGAAATTACTTGATTGAAGTAAAATCACCTCAGAGGCATGTAAATGATCCACAAAGCAGTAATGAAACCATATCATGTATATCATAAGGCAGAATCTATCTCCTCCCAATGTTGACTTCATTTTCACTTAATGTTTCATATAGTTCTGAGGCAAGTGTTAAATGACATCATGCAAAGAACAGCTTTCGTACATGATTCAGGGAATCTGCTTTCAGGACATACGCATTGCATGACATGAGGCAGCACATGTGAAAAATTTCATAATACATATTCAGTTTCCTGCCAAAATTTTGACTTAAATTCCAAAAGCCTAGTTTCTGTAGTCAGTTGTTTTCCAAAACAAAAATACCATATGTGTTTGGGTAAAACATATTTCTACAGGGGAGTGACTTATTTAAACATTTACCAATGTGATTTATATGCATAAACATACACCTGTACTCAAGTTTCAATATTTGGTACAAACACTGACAAAAAATACTTCAAACAGAACTAATGTCTCTAGTACTTAAGGAATGATTCTGGCATAGGAAAAGATTATGACACTCAAAGGCATCTGATAAAATCTGTTTTTTTTTCCTAGAGAGAAGGAATGTACGTGTATGGAAAATGTATTATTTAACTTGTTTTAAGACAGAAGCTTGTCTGTAACAACCACTTGTCATTAAGCCATGACATCAGACTATGAAATTCTGCTGGTTTTTGTTTTATGCCTGGAAATGTAAATGTGTTCTTTCTATGTTTTTAATCAGGCCCAAATACTGTCCTTTTTTGCCATGCACCAAAGAGGACCTTTAATGTTAAGCTTTCTTAGACCATATTGTTGAATTTTTTTGAGGTCATTCCCTTGTGAGGTTGAATAAAATTTTTAAAACTATAAAACCTGATTCTCTCAGTAACTAATCTAAAGATTTATAATACAGTTCCAATGGTGTACCAGCAAGAGTGAGTTTAATCCTAATTTGCAACAACAACAATGTCAAAGTGATTTTAAGGGAACCATTATTCTTCTACTTTTTCTGTCTATTGTAGTCAGAGATTCCATTTTTCTGCTGCTCAGTAACTTCTTCAATCGTTATTAGAAAAAATGTTATAAATTACTAATTTTGACCAGCTGAAAGAGTTTCTTTATAGCAACTTCCAATTACTCTTTATTCTGCTCTCTAGCTGTAGAAGATAACGTATTAATCTCCTTTTATCCCAAATGATAACAAGACTGTTTTATAGTGCTTAATAGCTAGACTGAATCAAAGAAGTAAAAATGGTGGAAATCCATTAAATTGCTCAATCTATTTCCAAGCAAAATTATAATTTTTAGGAAAAATATAATCACAGAATGCTTTGGGTCAAAAGTGACCTTTAAAGATCATCTATTTCCAACCTGTCTTTGAACACTTCCAGGGAGGGGTCATCCACAACTTCTCTGGGCAACCTGTTCCAGTGTCTCACCACCTGTATTGTAAAAAATTTCTTCCTTATATCTAATCTAAATCTACTCTCTTTCAGTTTAAATCCTGTCTCTAGTCACCTGTCTTTCGTATGTTTCAACATGTCTTCCAGGAAGATCTGTTCCATGATGTTATCAGGCATGGAGGTGAGACTGACTGGCTGGTAATCCCCTGGGTCCTGCTTTTTACCCTTTTGAAAAATGGGTGTGATGATATATTGATGCATCTTTTCAAAAGCCCTATCAGGAGGCATGAACAAAAAGTTTAGCTGATCATAATACACTCATCATCAACCTTAAATCCCTTTCTCTTGTTCTCAATTTTGAATTTTATTTTTGGGTGTCAAATGAGGGCAATACATTTAGAAGTCAACAACAACAACAAAAAAATCATCACATTAAGCATCTGGCTACAAAAAACCTTCAATGGCCAATTTCTTCAATCATGTAAACTTAAATCTGTTCACTTGATTTGCATTCATTTATTTAATTTTTGCCCACCTTTAATTTCATTATATTTTGCATGTTTCTTCACTGCCTTGTAAAAACAATATGGTATGGGTTATAAGATATGCTCTTCATCTCTTTGACACTTCTTTTAATAGTCATCATAATGTTTCTAAATGCAGCTTTGCTGCTTACTATTAAAAGTCCTGTCAACAGAATAGCATTTGCATCATAGATCACATACTCTACTTGAACTTTGAATGTAGACTAGCTACTATACTTGGTGAAATACATTTTAAATGCAAATGCTTGTTATAAAAAGTAATGCAATGTGACCAGTGGACTACAAGAAAATCATTTCACTGTGCCCATATTTACACTATGACATTTGGAACTGAAAATCAGGAGTGGGTTGTTTTTAGCAAACAAATCGATTGACATCCAAATATTGAAACATAAATAATTTAATAAAAACAAAATCAATGAGGTATGCCTCAAAATAGAGGCATTTAGTTTCCACTGTCTTCTACATTTTTACTTTTTCAACCAAAAGACTCATCACTGTTCAAAAGTATGTCTCAGCATATCAGCAAATTTGCTACTCATGATTTCTGCTAATCTATACTGTATTTATGACCTATTTTTGAGAACAATCCGTTTTCTTCTAGCCAATTAGCTTACATCCATCATGCTCATGTCCAGACTCCTCTGGGGTGGACTGATTGTGCCCACAGAGCACAGTAGACAGGGCAATGGTTGGGTCAGAATCTATTTTGAAGGACTCTGTGTCTATTCACACACATAGTGGTCTTTCAGTCATGCCACAAAATCAAGATTTGATACTTGTATTCTTCCTGCACACATGATGTGAATATATCAATTTTTAACCTGGTAT
This sequence comes from Strix aluco, assembly GCF_031877795.1. NCBI lineage: Eukaryota > Metazoa > Chordata > Aves > Strigiformes > Strigidae > Strix > Strix aluco. The sequence continues at coordinate 83,814,692 of NC_133931.1, read as the reverse complement.
TTGATATCACAGGTTGCCCTTCTCATGAAAGGCATTTTTGGGGGCCTGAAGATCTCTGCATAGCTGTTCTGCCATGTCCGAAAAAGATGGTTGGGCAGATTCTTGGATTTATGGACTCTTACCCCCTGTCTAAGTAAATGGTACAGGTGAAAAATTACTTCTAGAAAGATCCAAATTTCCTCAGGGTACACTATTTAATAATTAGAGGGTTTTTATGATATTCACAAGGTGACTTTAAGGTTATTGGACAGCACACTATATTTGTGTTTTAAGGCATGATGCTAAGATTTTTTAACTTTTTTTTTTTTTTTTTTTTTTTTTTGCATGCACAGCAAAGAAGTTGTCCTTGTGGAAGAATGTAAGCTGTGTTAACCGAATGATGGAAAAGACTGGAGCTATGCAGTTGAGTGAGATGTGGCTTGGTTCTGCCAGTACTGTCTATCAGAGTGCTTGACGAAACAATCCAAATGATCAAACTACTCTTAGTTTTTGTTTAAAGATAGGAAAGCATAGTTCCCCTCCAGAAGGGATCCTGGGCACAACTCTTCATATGAAGAATTTGGAAATGAGTACTGTGGAGAAAAATAGGGAGTGATCCGAACATAGAGATTTTTATTTACTATCTGATAATCATTTGCCATTACTGTTATGCTACTGTATATGCTACTATACTACTATGGTACTACTGCCATTTGCCTGATTATTAATCTGAAACATCCTAAAATATTCACATGGATTTAAAACAGTAATACTTAAGTAAAAAGCTTATTGAAAGACAAACCGGGTCTGAGATACATGAAGTACTATTGTTTGGAACTGTATTAGTGGAAAATTACTGTCGCATATAATGTCCAATATTACTTGTATGATTCACTACAGTAAGGTTATCTCTGAAAACGCGTTACCTTCACACCTGCGCTTTTCATCAGGTATGATATCTAATAAAAATAAATACTTGCATGTAAATCTATCTGTTACACTCTTAACTTCACCTCCATGGAAATAGAAAACAGAATTAATTCCCTAATATGTATTATATTCTGCCTGGCTTCTAGCTGCTTCTCCATGAGGGTCTCAGTGTTCTATGGATTCTCTGTTATATCTGCCAGTCCTGTGCAGTGCCTTGGATATTTAGTGCTATTTCATACTCCTAAAGCAGAACTAAGCACTTATGCTTAGGCACCTGAAGCACTCTATAATGTTGACCTTGTTTTTTTGTTTTTTTTTCTCATTATAATCTCAGAAACAAGCAAGCTGCAGCAAAAATAATATCTGAAATTAAAAAGGCAGCCCACAAAGGGGAAACCTTTAAAAAAAGGAAGAGGTGATAATATGTTCAAGAGCTATGAATTGTTAAAAAGAAGCATATTAGAGGTTTTGAGGCTACTGAATGCATGTGTCTCCATCTGTCCTGAATGGTCTCCATCTACCAACCTGTATTTTTCAGAAGACAAGTTTTGATGGCAGTGTTTGCACTCTCCCAACAGATATTAGGGTTTTTGTGCAGTGGACAATGTAAATCAACTTCTCAATTAAACTAATTTCATAGAGGAAATCTATGCCTTTGATAATATCAGACACACATAGATACACTAAACTGAAGTGATCTTTCAAAGCTATTTATTCTATTTTTTAATTTGAACTTATTCTGTAGAAAACAGCAAAAAACTCTAACTAAAGGACTTTGTCTCACAGGTGTATTTTCACCGATGTCGAAGGTCAGGTCTTCTCATAAGGCAGCCTGTTAAAAACAAAAAGAGAGAAAAAATGCTACACGCACACATATATATACACATATGCTTATTTGCATGAGGAAGACTTCCCTCTGGAAGTCTTGCAATCACATGGCTCTTCTGTGAAAAAAAACCCTCTTCCATTATGCATCTGCTATTACCATCCCCCCAAAAAATACAATTACCAGCTAAACTGGAAAACAAGGAATAGAATATTTTATATACATGTTATTTAAATAGCCAGTGAATGTAGGGCTTATAAAAGCAAGAGTAACGATACTTGTAACAAGTGTACCCACCCAATAAAAATGGTGTTTCTTGGCGCTTAACTGTAGCCATTGATTTATTTTTTCATGCCTTTGTTCTCAGGGCTTTATGGTAATTGGGGCCCTCAGCCGATAAAGGCTGATATTGACCACAGATTAGGTTCAGCTGGGTATAAATGAGTCCCCTGGGGGAGCTATTTTGCATTAGTCCTTTTTAGAGTAGCATGTTATGGTTGAGGACTTCTCCTCGGATTGGAATGTTGCCTAAGGAAACTCTTTAAGGTTTCCCGTCTAGGTCAGGATGCTGCCTAAAGGAATTCCTTGAGATTAAGAGCCCTTGCATTTTTTTTTAGGTGAGTGATCAAGTGTTGTGGATTGTTACTAAATCCTAGGAGTCTATGTAGAAGTAATTTTTTTTTTTTTCCTTTTCTCACAGACACTTAGATCTGTTGTTTGCATGTCTGCTGGAGTGCCAATTGATTGCATTAAAAACAAATTTCATTTTATTTGTTATCTGTTTATCTTGAGTGCCTCTGTAACAATACTGATTTTTGCATCAGTTGAGAGGAGAGGTGTTGCACAAGTTTACCATGTAAAACAGCAGAGTGGAATCATAGTCTTGGCAGTGTAGTTGTTTCAGTTCTATTAATGTCACAGAATAAAGCATCCTGAATGAACTGTACTGTGCCAATTTATGTGGTTGTTTAGAGAGGTACACAAATGGCACAAAACTGGACTGAATTCCATTATAGAATTTATATCTAAATCTACAGATACAAAAAGCAGTATCTATCCATCTTATGCAGAAACTACTGCATTCCTCATGTTCTTACTTTTAACAAGAATTCTAGCACAATTTAGAATAAGAAAACTTCTCTGCTTAGTGGAAAAGACCTTATGTTCAACAGATGGGGCATGGTCAGAGTACATGAGCCTAGACTAATCTAAGTATCTAGTGACATTTTAGAAATTAAGGTCATTTGAACAGCATTTGACTTCAGGAAAGCTGAAAGAGAGAATGTGGCCAAAATAAAAGTGCACAATTGAAGACTCATCAATTTCAGAATTGTTTAGAGTCATGTTTTCTAGAATATGGATGCTAAGAGGACCCTTTAAGTAACAGCTATATCCTACAAAATGGTTGTCAAGATGATATGTTTGGCTCTGGCATGTGAACATACCCAATAATAAATGACTAAGTATTCTGAAAAGCATAGCTGGCAAAACATGTGGTAAAATATGCTACTTGTCATCAATTGTAGATCAGCCATATAGAAAAGAAAAACTGACAGACAAGTAAAATGCATACTGCAACTAATTAACACTCATCTACAATGTTTTAGAAATTAATCATACTGAATTCAGCTCTTTTAATGAAAGTAAATAAGTTGGAAATGAAGACTGGCAGGTCATCTTCTAGGGGGTTGTCTGTTAGCTCTTTGATTTTTACTTTTTTTTTTTTTTTTTTTTAGAAACCGATGAATATTTGAGTGTTTTCATAGTTTGTTAAGTGGTAATGAAGCACTATCAAGCATAGATATTATGTTGCCATGTCCTATTTTCCCTGTCTGCTGAGGTCCTTTCCTTTCTTGAATCTTTTCCTCTTTACACAAATCAAGGTTGTGTGTTGACTTTCTAAGTCATTGGTCAGATACAGCAAGAGTAGTGATGAACACGTGCAAAAAAAGGTCTGCCAGTTTAAGTCTTCCTGTTTTAAGTATTTCATTCCAACACAGTTGGGGAGAACATATTGGAAAATAAATCCCACAATTTTTAGAGGTTTTGATGAATTGCCAGGTAAGTTCAGTGTGTCAACTGTTCTGCACAATCTATGTCAAATAATCTTTTTGTCAATTGGGGGCTTAATATTTCTGTTTTCATTTAAGTGATGAGAATAAAACAATTCTTGTAAAATTCAGTGATGAACTGCATTGTCAAATTCTTTTCGCTATTATAATTGAATAGACATTCACAAATTGCACTATGGTAAACAGGTAAAGAATCAATACATTGCTATCCTTTGTTACAATATCATGAATTGAAACACCAGCTGTATTGCCTCAACCAAATAATGAGCTATCAGAAAATGTGTGTTTGAAGAAATGACCATGGCATGAGTGTATGCAGGAATTATTCAACAGGCCTCATTTGCCCTTGTTCTAAGTCCTCTGTAGCTATGTACAGATAAGCAAAATTAATGTAAAACAGAAACAGCAGTATTTTACCTCTGAGACATGAACAATGACATGCAGTTTGCTGCAGTAAGAAAACAGGATTTACTCTAAGGAAAAAAACTGATCTGCCACTGATTAAAAACCTGTGTACATAATCTGAGAAGTAGCAGGCTCATTTTACTAAGCCTCTTGAGCTCATTCCTTATGCAGAACCTTGTGCTTTTTTCCCTCGTAACTATTACAGCAATGCATTGCTTTGCTCAGAAATACAGGATCTGCATCAATGCAGATAAGCCATTCTGAAAACTAAATGAGGACAACTCACTTCTGAAGATAAAGCACAAAGTTAACAGCACTGAAAGCCAACATCAACACCATCAGAAGTGATGACAGGCAAAATCCTCCACATGGTCCATCTAAACCGTTACTGTGTCTCAAGGCTGGCCATACCTTCTGGTGAAATATATTAGGTTCCTATTTATAATAATAAAGAATGGAAACACTACATTTAAGTCAACTCTTTAATCCAGTGAAGATCAAACTCTTTTTAGCTTTTGGGCCAAGTAGCATCAAAAGCTAAGTATCTCATAACCTTCCAAAAATCTTTCGAGCCATCCAGTCACGTTGTTACATTAATTGTAAAATCATAAATGAGAATTGTACAGTCACTTCTTAGAATAAGGAAGATATTCTGCAGATAATATTTACAGATACTAGCTATGACTGTGCAGAGAGCTGACAGGGTCTATTTGACATCCCATGAATCTGACATTTTGCCAGCACAGCAAGTAATAGACTTGAGTCAGGATTTGAAATCATTCTGAGTGCCACAACCCACTGTGTCAAACTAGTTATTTTTAATGAGTTTATGCATTTTGCATTGTGCCAACCATTTCTTGTCATGCTATTGGATTCTTAATCCAATAGGAGAGAGGCTATTAATCTTGGTAATAAAATGTTTGAATGCAGAATGTACAAAGTTATGCATTGCAGAAACCATACAGAAGTTAATGGGCCAAATTTAGCACTGGCTTAATTCCACTCAAATCACTGGAAATAAGCCAGGTCTCAGTCTGAGTTAATGACTTGTACTATGCTGGTGAATTTGTGTCATACATATGACATGATATAATTTACTGTATTTAAAACAACAAAAGGTGTTCCCTGCTGAGTGCACTATTGCTTATTGTCTCAGCTATTCATGTAAAAGACATTACTATATGGAAGTGCTTTTCATCAATATAAACAGTGACAAAGCAAATATGGTGAGTTAGAAGAGGGTATTTTTTATTGAACTATGAATTATGATGAATAATAATGAATAGCCACATGGATTCTCTGAAAAACAGTAGTCAAGATCACTATTTTGTTAATAAAGTTAAAAAAACCCTGCACAACCAAAAACAACCCTTAGAGAAATGGAGCATAACTTTGTAACAAACATGGTTAGCTTATAAAGAATTCAAGATAGCATCCTCAACGCTTCCTGTTACAAATAGTGATACATCATGGGACCAATTAACTTACTGGTTAAGAAATCCAGTCGCTAAGGAGCAAAACTCCTGTTTAATTAATAAAAAAGCATAAAAATATTTCAAGTGGACTAAACACTTAGTGAACAATCACCTTTTGTGACAAGAGCTCTCGACTCTATAGAGAATAAAATAAACATTCCTGTCTATTCTGCTGTAGGAAAAAAATTACGTGATCCATTTTTGCCCTACTAAATTTTCAAATTTTCCTTCTCTGGATAACCTGTTCCAGTATCTCGCCACCCTCATCATAAAAAATATCTTCCTCCTATTCAATCTAAATCTACCCTCTTTCAATTTAAAACCATTGCCCCTCATCTTGTCACTGCAGGTCCTGGTAAGAAGTCTGTCTTTCCTGTAAGCCCCCTTTATGTATTGAAAAGCCACAAAATGTTGTCCCTGGAGCCTTCTCTTCTCCAGGTTGAACAACCCCTGCTCTCCCAGCCTTTCTTCACAGAAGAGGTATTCCAGCCCTCTGACAGAGCAGGTCCAGAGGAAGGCCACAAAAATTAACAGGTCTATGTCTTTCTTGTACTGAGGATCCCAGAGCTGTATGCAGTACTCCAGGTGGGGTTTCACAAGAGTGAAGTAGAAGGGGAGAATCAACTCCCTTGACCTGTTGGCTACTTTTATGCAGTCAAGAATACAATTGGTTTCTGAGCTGCAAGTGTGCATTTCTGACTCATACATAATTTTTCACCTACTGGTATCCCCAGGTCATTTTCTGCAGGGCTACTCTCAATCAATTCTTTACACAGTCTGTACAGATATCAGGGATTGCCTGACCCAGGTTCAGAACCTTAAAAATGGCCTTGTTGAACTGCATGAGATTCACATGGGCCCACTCCTCAAACCCATCAAGGTCCCTCTGAATGGCGTCCCTTCTCTCAGGTGAATCAATTGCACCACTCAATTTGTGTCACTTGCAAACTTGCTGAGGGTGCACTTAATCCCATTCTCTGTATCATTGATGAAGACATTAAACAATATTGGTTCCAGTACAGACACCATTCATTACTGGTTTCCACTTGGACAGTGAGACATTGACTCTAACCCTTTGGATGTGGCCACCCAGCCAATTCCTTATCCAACTAATAGTCCATCCCCCAAACCCATATCTCCAATTTAGAGGCAAGAAAGTTGTGTGGGACTATATCAGAGGCCTTATAGAAGTCTAGGTAGATGACCTCTGTAGCTCTTCTCTTATCCAGTGGTGTAGTCACTCCATTTCAGAAGGTTACTAGTCAAGCATGATTTTCCGTTGGTGAAACCATCTTGGATGTCTCTAATCACCTCCTTATCTTCCATATGTTTTGACATGTCTTCCAGGAGGATCTGTTTCACGATGTTACCAAGTATGAAGGTGAGCCTGATTGGTCAGTAGTTTCTAGGGTCCTCCTTATAATTTTTAAAAATGGGTGCAATATTCCATTTTCTTCAGTCACTGGGCACTACTCTGCACTGGTGAGGCCACACCTGCAGTATTGTGTCCACTTTTGGGCACCTCAATACGAGAGGGATATCGAGGTGCTGGAGTGAGTGCAGAGGAGGGCAACGAAGCTGGTGAAGGGCCTGGAGAACAAATCCTATGAGGAGAGATTGAGGGAGCTGGGACTGTTCAGTTTGAGGAAGAGAAGGCTGAGGGGAGACCTCATCACTCTCTACAGCTACCTGAAAGGACATTGTAGAGAGGTTGGTGCTGGTCTCTTCTCACAGGTAATTAGTGACAGAACAAGAGGGAATGGCTTTAAACTGCAACAGGGGAGGTTCAGACTGGACATTAGGAAAAAATTTTTCACAGAAAGAGTGGTCAGACAGTGGAATAGGCTGCCCAGGGATGTGGTGGAGTCAGCATCCCCAGATGTGTTTAAGGGTCGTTTAGATGAGATGCTGGGGGATATGGTGTAGGGGAGAACTTTGTAGAGTAGGGCTGATGGTTGGACTCAATGATCCCAAGGGTCTTTTCCAACCTGAATGATTCTGTGATTCATCTGACTGCCATGACTTTTCAAATATGATAGAGTCACTCCGCATGCTTTTATGCAGCATGAAGTTTTGCACATCTCAGCACGTGTATTCAAAAGATGATTGTGGAATTTGTCCTGAGAAGCAGAAAATATGGGAAGCATTGGGTTTTTTTCCTTGTCTGTGATATATGTTCAGTTATTAGTATTTTATCATAGATTATAAAATTTGTGAAAAAATTCCTTTCACATGTAGGGTCCTCTTTATTGGCATATTCATGGGCAATGTTACAAAAAATGCAGTCAAACACGCTCATAAACAAAGATAATTTTTTGCTTCAGAGAACAAAACAATTATGTTGGTAAGAAATACAGCCAATGACCCATTACTCTGTGAAGAGACAGCTCTGTTTTTTTCAGGGCTGCCAATCTAAATCTGCTTATTAATGTTGCTTGCATATATTCAATTACTAATTCAGCTCCACATCATTTCACCTACTCTGAAATTCAATGGAATTTTTTATGAATATATTTTTGCCTTTTAAAAAATAAATGTCATTTTCTGTTAACCTGTTCAATAGAAATTACATCTAAGTTGAAAGTGCATTTCAGGGAAGATGCAGCTTCCATCAAGCATCAGATAGGATAATGTAAAATTACAGATAAAAATATGACATGACAGTTGCAGGTGTGTAATCCCTTGTCTTGGATGTCCTTTAAAAAGACATTTTCAAAGGCATGAAACTGGTCACTCTATTTTAATAAGGCCTATTGCATACTAATTCAGCTTTATTTCAGGCAACTGAAAAGCTACCCATTTTAATTTTATTGCACATAACCAGCTTCATTACTCAAGGAAACAACTTCTTGTGGCATTCTCAGTTTTCTGTGAACTGCAATATGTTACACAGCCATCTGCTTTTGCAGGAAAAGTGTGAGTTAATACATTTTTTAAAAATAATTCTTACCCAATGCAGACACTTGGCTATACCATCCCTCTCCCATCCATCAGTGACCCTCTGCAGTGTGGCACAAATTTTTTCCCAGTTTCTGCCTATGCTAAGCATATTTGTAGATATAATTCTCTTGGGAGTTCCCTTACATGATAATTCATTTAGATTCTTTCCTTTCCTTGAGAAAAAAAACCCACTATGTTTGTGAACATTGCAGCATCAGGCCATACATCACCATACCTTCAGCATCACATGTGTCTTGGTAAAACAAGCAAAAGATTTATTCAGCAAGACTTAAAGTCATGGTCTTAACTGCAAGACTAGAGCCAAAAGCTTATAAATATAAAACCTAGTCTAATTTTATTCAATAAATAGATAGTTATGGAGTTACTTGTCTTTTTCTGGTCAGAAGTTCACAGATGTAATACACAGTCAGGGGTTCATGGCGACACGTGAATCCTGCCTTTGCTTGTGAACCTAGATAATAAGTGGGTTGCTGTCCAGACTGGATGGTCCTATTAATAAGACTATTCATGGTCCCAATCAGGTTCTCCCTCCATCAAATTCTTAGTGTCCCTCCTTAATCCTAACCTCAGCCATTTGCTTCTCACCCATTACAAATATAGGCATGGAGCTTCATGCATTTCATGCTTGTTGTGTCAATGAGTTTAGGCTTTGGATACAGATACAATTGCATTTAATAGTTCTTCTAGAAGTTAAATTACTTACATACTGTAAGATGATTTCTTCTGTCACCATTTAGTCCAAAACCAACTGTTTCAGTTTCAACCATCCCCCACACTGAACTGTCACTGCACTGCATTTATAATGGATATTAGTTAGTATTATACAGCTATTATCTGTTTTCTCTGGAGTGTCACCAGTTTTACACAGAAAACACACATAAATCACTACTGATCAGTTTTGTAACATTTGAATACGTTACCGATCATTTTGTAACATTGAATCAATGTTTATTCTATTAATCATTTCCATGTGACAATGCCTTTCTCATCCTCATATTGCAGAAAAACAAGAAAGCAGACTATATTTAAAAGAGATTTGAAATCAAAGTTCCTGTTTTACTACTGTATGTGCCCTGAACTGCCCTGCTTCTCTATTTCAATTGAATCCAGTGGTCCTGAGAAATTGTAAGCTCTTCTGTAGACAAGAAGTCATACATCAGTTCACAAAAGAGATAAAGACAAAAGGGAATGGTAGAATATTTTCAGCCTTGACAATTCATCTGAGGTTTTAGTGGAATAATCTTTAAAGAGCAGGTGATCACGCTAGCTTAGTTGTATTTAATCCTTAGAAGAGTCAGGATTTGGAAATATGCACATTCAAGCCCTTTCGCTATAGTCTGATCACAGACAACAGACAGTTTCAGTCATTAATGACATGGCTTGGTTTTAAAACCAATTCTAGATAATAAAATCTCTTCAAAACTACATGGTAAATGTGTATCTCTAGATGCAGAGCTTAAGCCTATACTTAGAGGTCTTGGTACTTATCTAAGCACTTACTAATTATTCAGAAACTTAACAGAAAATTCCCATAAACTCCAAAATAATTCTATTTTAATTTATAAGTTTCTACAATTATTTGTTAATATCTTGTAGACAGTGTTGATGCTATTTGAAGAAACCTTAGAAAAACAGACTCATTGTTCCGCTGTAATTGATGTAAGCAAGTAAGAAACAATTTACAAGGATTTTAATTGGCCTACATTACTATAGGTATTTATATTTTAAATAGACTTCAGGATCCCATGTTTCAAAAAGTAACCTTGTCTAACCAAAAGAAACCCAGTCTTTTGAAAATGCCTCTATTTATAATCCATCTCACTTGTTTTTTCTTCCACCTAGTAAATATTTTAAAATTATTTGCATGCCATGACTTCTTTCGTAATTGAATGTAACTTTCTGTCAGATAATGTATGCACTATCCAATCTTACTTATCCATAAAACTATTATAAACATATTAAAGCATAAACATATAAAAATGGCGTATGTAAAAATTGTCAAAGTAGTTTTCTGTTTAGTGCTAATATCCTCACATACACTTAAAAGGAAGACTGAGCTCTCCGAGAAGACTGTGAACTGACTGAACTTTTCTGTAATACAAACACACACACACACACACATATATATACAAGGCACAGTTATTAAGAGTTGTTGACTTCCATTCATTAATTTAAAAGTTGTTAGCTTCCAGTCATTAATTTAACAATTATATCAATTACTTTAGATAAACTACTGCATCCAGCATTTCCTTCCCAATTGAAAGGGCAGCAAAGGCTTAATTTCCTAATTATTGTGCCTTTTAGCTAATTGAGCAAATTCTAACACCATATGGTTTTAATTTCAGCGAGACATAAAGTTACTTTTCATGATCATAGAATAAAAAAAATAGAAAACATGGATACATCAGTAAATCTCAGAAAGTGCCATCAGTACCAGTGGTATCTCTTATACTGATGTAATTAAGACCACATTTTATATTCCAAATAGTAGCAATGTGTTCACAAGACTGGGAAGATTCCAGCAGTCTCTAGAAAAGCAAGAGATCACTCATCTTCTAACAAAACAGTTAACATACTAACTTAATTGAATAACAGAATAGAATAGAATGTTTCAGTTGGAAGGGACCTACAACAATCATCTAGTCCAACTGCCTGACCACTTCAGGACTGACCAAAAGTTAAAGCATGTTATTAAGGGCATTGTCCAAATGTCTCTTCAACACTAACAGGCTTGGGGCATTGACCACCTCTCTAGGAAGCCTGTTCCAGTGTTTGACCACCCTCTCTGTAAAGAAATGTTTCCTAATGTCCAGTCTGAACCTTGCCTGAATGCAGCTTTGAACCATTCCCATGGGTCCTATCACTGGATCCCAGGGAGAAGAGATAAGCACCTCCTTCTCCACTTCCCCTTCTCAGGAAGCTGTAGAGAACAATGAGGTCACCCCTCAGCCTCCTTTTCTCCAAACTACTCAAGCCCAAAGTCCTTAGCTGCTCCTCATAGGACATTCCTTCCAGCTCTGTCACCAGCTTTGTTGCCCTCTTCTGGATGCATTCAAGTACCTTCACATCCGTAAATTGCAGGGCCCAGAACTGCACACAGTACTCAAGGTGAGGCTACACCAACACTGAATACAGCGGGATAATCACCTCTTTTGACTGGCTTGTTATGCTGTGTTGAATGCACCCCAGGATGAGGTTAGATCTCTTGACTGCCAGGGCACGCTGCTGACTCCAACTGAGCCTGCTGTCAACCAGCACCCCTGGGTCCCTTTCTGCAGGGCTGCTCTCCAGACACTCCTCTCCTAATTTATATTCTACCTGGTGTTACTCTGTCCTAGATGCAGAATCTGGCATTTCAACTTGTTAAATTTCATCCCATTAATCATAGCCCAATGTTCCAATCTACCTAGATCCCTCTAGAAGGCCTCCTGTCCCACAAGAGAGTCAACAGCACCTCCCAGTTTAGTATCGTCAGCAAACTTGTTAATGGTGCATTTAACTCCTGCATCCAGATCATTGTTAAATATATTGAGCAGAACTGTCCCTAGAATTGAACCCCAAGGAACACCACTCATCACAGAATCATTCAGGTTGGAAAAGACCCTTGGGATCATCGAGTCCAACCATCAGCCCTACTCTACAAAGTTCTCCCCTACACCATATCCCCCAGCATCTCATCTAAACAACCCTTAAACACATCCAGGGATGGTGACTCCACCACATCCCTGGGCAGCCTATTCCACTGTCTGACCGCTCTTTCTGTGAAAATTTTTTTCCTAATGTCCAGTCTGAACCTCCCCTGTTGCAGTTTAAAGCCATTCCCTCTTGTTCCATTACTAATTACCTGTGAGAAGAGACCAGCACCAACCTCTCTACAATGTCCTTTCAGGTAGCTGTAGAGAGTGATGAGGTCTCCCCTCAGCCTTCTCTTCCTCAAACTGAACAGTCCCAGCTCCTTCAATCTCTCCTCATAGGATTTGTTCTCCAGGCCCTTCACCAGCTTCGTTGCCCTCCTCTGCACTCACTCCAGCACCTCGATATCCCTCTCGTATTGAGGTGCCCAAAAGTGGACACAATACTGCAGGTGTGGCCTCACCAGTGCAGAGTACAGGGGGACTATCACCTCCCTATTTCTGCTGGTCACACTATTTCTAATACAAGCCAGGATGCCGTCAGCTTTCTTGGCCACCCGGGCACACTGCTGGCTCATATTCAGCTGCTTGCCAATTAGAACCCCCAGATCCTTTTCTTCCAGACAGCTCTCCAGCCACATGTCAGTATTTTTGTGAAATTATTATACTTTGTTATTGTTTTGGTTAATTTCATTGAGAAGGAAATCAAGCTCATAACAATTTCTTAACTAAAATTTTCAGAGAAGAAAACTTTCAGTCTCAAACACATATGAAAGGTATAAACAGATGTTTTTCTTTTCACTGGGAATATTAAAAATATTTTCCTAATCAGAAAGCTGAATGTTTCATGAAATTTAAAAAAAATTATAGCTGTACAGTTAAAAAATTTGAAAACATGGTAGTTTCAAATATTCCTATCAATTATCAAGCTTATAATATATGCAACTGTAAATTCTACCACAAGGTTTGTAAAGTTTTACTGTAAAGTACAAGAGATTATATTCCAAATGGTTCATCTTCTACCTGAAATCAGAATCAAGCTTCTTCTGTGTGGTCACATACTAGTGGCCTTCCTCTGATTCATGACAAACTTGAATTGAAGCTGTAGGAAAAGTTAATGAGAAATTATAAGTTTTTCCTAAGGACAATTCAGAGAAGGAGCAGAGGTTATATGGTCAACAATTTCCAGAAGAGGTTCTGTTATTTTTTTGAGATGTAAAGGACTTGCACTCTTTATAGACTCATCTACAAATTGATATATAAAATGAGGCAATTTGCACTCTTATTTCTCTCAAGGTGTTTGTTTTCTGACAGTTGATATCTGGAAATGAACATTAAGTAAAAAAGAAAAAAGAACTCCTTCACATAAGCTCATACTAACAGGATCATTTTGACACAGATATGAATGATATTTATGATGGTATAATTGATATGCAGTAACTACTTCAGAAACTATCGATAATATGGCAAATGAAAGGATAGGTTCATTTATCTGTACCACAACTTAAATGAATGTAATATCAGTGATGATTTCAGTTAATTTAATTAATGTTTTTCTCAGCGATGAGCTATAAAGGCAAGCAAGCTACCAAGTATAAGAATCTTTGGGTTTTTTTAATACATGTATAAAGAAATTATTGAAATACATATTGCAGGAAGGCACACAACTTTGGATCAATTCAATAAACACACATGATCAGCATAATCTTAGGTTTTCTGTCGAGAATAAGCATTTTTTTGCACATAGTACAACTATACATCTCAACCATTTTTTACCCAGATGATGGCCACTCCTTAAGCCTGAACCACTCCCAACCAATGTGGGAAACTACTGCCATGTAATAAGCAACTTCTCTGATTGTCAACCTAGAGACATACACCACTGTGAGAACTCATGTACCTTGCAGATAATTTACGGTATGTCCTACAAGAAAGATAAAATAATCTGGAAAAAATAAAGGTGGGGCAAAGAGTATTTATAACTAGATATCAGAGCATTTCAATGTATTTCTTTTCTTTTCCAGTTTAGACCAAAAAAACCCAGAAGAAACTAATAAAAAGGGGGTCTGTTATATGACGTATATAGATTTTTAGACTGAGTCGCTATTGAATTAATTCAGTGTTGATTTTTTTTGTTTTGTTCATAATTTTTTTAAAATGCATTTATTGCATTTTTTTTTAAATGCAAAAATTTTTACCTGGTCAGAGGTAAGTCTACAGGGTGGTTTCAACATGCCAGCTGGCATGTTTGTTTAAACACTGCATGTACTTATCCATAGCAGATGTTCAGTCATATTCAGCACTGTTGCAGAAAAAAATCTGTTAGCACATTAATGAGGAAATTAATTTAAATTCATTTTATCTATGGAAACATATAGCTCTGTGTTTTGTTGTTGGTTTTTTTTTAATAGACTATATTGCCCTTTTGGTTTTGGTTTGGTTTTTTTTTTTTTTTGGGTGGCAGTTTTAATTGAACACTTCCTTAATTCTCTGTGGATTTTTTAAGATTACTCTGAGAAGAGAACAGCTATGAAAGAGAGCTCTCCATTTCACAGAGGAATCATTCATCTTCATTGGTGGAGTTCTGAAGCTTTACTTTGCCAGTAATATTTGATGACACTAGAAGACACTGTAACTTGAAGTGATAATGTCTTTACAATTCTGATTGCTTTTCAATTTTTAAAATCTATGGAAACAAATAGGAAATTTTCAACATCAAGCTGAATAAAGGCTTGAGCAACCCAGTCTGATTTAACCAGCTCCGAGTAGCAGGTTGAACTGTCTGGCCTCAAGTTCCCTTTCAGGCTATATTTTTCAATGATTATTTGGTTCCAAATGTTTAAAAACTCATCCTTTCCTAACCTTGAAAATTTTGTCTTCCGACGAGTTATATTTTCTGGTAATTGCAAAATTTTAGTTATTAAATGTTCTTAAGCTATACTTATTTGGCATACAGCAAATAGTTTAAAAACAAAACAAAACAGACAAAAAGATGGTATAGTTGATTCCCATTTTACTTTGACAATCTAATTTAGTCTAAGATATTTCAATTTAGAACAATAGTGTGAACATACTGACATTATGCCATGAACCTGAAATGGCTTTAACTTCCTGTCAAGGCACTTTTTCTGACCCTTTATCACCATCTTGTGTTTAATGAGTAAGATAAACACATGAACTGCTTTGGCTCCTCACATTGCAAAAGCTTTTCATTGAATGAAAAACACCTGAAGTGGTAACTTGAACAGTTCCAGAGAAACTGTAAAAGATTTATTGCTCTTTTTACCCCCTTAGGCAGTAAAAATTCACGGTCATCCCATTTGCATAAAGTTTGCTGTTCATTCACAAGTTTTTGTTCTAAGAACTTTTACTCCAAAAAGAAAGGACATTTTAAAGTAGTCGTTGTGAAGAGATGCAGATTTAAATAGTGTGGATCTCAGGGGCAGTCTAAAAAAATAGAAGAAAAGTCTACGGTGACATTATGCACAAGAGGAAGACGCAAAAGGGAAAAAAAAAAAAAAGGAGCCAGGGCTAGGTTTCCTTATCAGGAGAAAACTTCCTGACGCAACTGGTGAGAGAACCAACCAGAGAAGGTGCCCTACTGGATGATCTCCTCTTTGTGAACAGAGAAGGACTGGTGGATGATGTGGCGGTCGGAGGACGACTAGAGCACAGCGATCATGAAATAATAGAGTTCTTTATTCTTAGAGAGGCCAGGAGAGGGCTAAGCAGAACTGACATCCTGGACTTCAAAAGGGATGACTTTGTATTGTTTAGGCACCTGCTTGAAAGGATACCTTGGGAGACGATCCTGAAGGGTATAGGGGTCCAGGAAGGCTGGGCACTCTTTAAGAAGGAAGTCTTAATGGTTCAGGAGCAGGCAGTCCCCAGGTGCTGTAAGAGAAGCCGGCGACAGAGAAGACCACCCTGGCTGAACAGGGAGAAAAGGAAAGTTTACAGCTTTTGGAAGAAGGGGCTGGCCACTCACAGTGATTACAAAGATGCTGTGAGGCTATGCAGGGTGGAAATCAGGAGGTCTAAAGCCCAGCTGGAAATTACTCTGGCTTCAGCAATCAAGGACACCAAGAAATGTTTCTATAAGTACGTCAGTAGCAAAAGAAAGACCAGGGAGAGTATCCATCCCCTGCTAGATGCAGGAGGAAACATGGTAACAAGTGATGAGGGAAAGGCTGAGGTGCTTAATGCCTTCTTTGCCTCAGTCTTTAATAACAAGACTAGTTGTATTGAGGGAATCCAGCCTCCTCAGCTAGAGGACAGAGACTGCGAGAACGACCCCCCCGCATTCCAGGAGGAGACAGTCAGTGACCTACTGCATCACATAGACACACACAAGTCTATGGGACCAGACGGGATACACCTGAGGGTGCTGAAGGAGCTGGCTGGGGTGATGGTCAAGCCACTTTCCATCATTTACCAGCAGTCCTGGCTGACCGGGGAGGTCCCGACAGATTGGAAATTGGCCAATGTAACGCCCATCTATAAGAAGGGTTGGAAGGACGATCCAGGAAATTACAGGCCTGTCAGCTTGACGTCGGTGCCAGGGAAGCTGATGGAGCAGCTCATCCCAAGTACCATCACACAACACATGTGGGACAACCAGATGATCTGGCCCAGTCAGCATGGGTTTATGAAAGGCAGGTCCTGCTTGACAAATCTGATCTCCTTCTACGACAGGGCAACCTGCTTACTGGATGGGGGAAAGGCTGTGGATGTAGTTTACCTTGACTTTAGTAAGGCTTTTGACACCGTTTCCCACAGCATTCTCCTCACAAAACTGGCTGCTTGTGGCTTGGATGGGCACATGCGTCACTGGGTAAAAATGTGGCTGAATGTCCGGGCCCAAAGAGTGGTGGTGAATGGAGTTAAATCCAGCTGGTGGCCAGTCATGAGTTGTGTCCCCCAGGGGAAGGTTTTGGGGCCACTCCTGTTTAACATCTTTATTGATGATCTAGACAAGGGGATCGAGTGCACCCTCAGTAAGTTTGCAGATGACTCCAAGTTGGGTGGGAGTGTTGATCTGCTCGAGGGTAGGGAGGCTCTGCAGAGAGACCTGGACAGGCTGGAGCGATGGGCTAAGGCCAACTGGATGAGCTTCAATAAGGCCAAATGCCAGGTGTTGCACTTTGGCCACAACAACCCCCAGCAGCACTACAGGCTTGGGGAGGAGTGGCTGGAGAGCTGCCAGTCAGAGAGGGACCTGGGGGTGTTGATTGACAGCCGGCTGAACATGAGCCAGCAGTGTGCCCAGGTGGCCAAGAAGGCCAATGGCATCCTGGCTTGTATCAGAAATAGTGTGGCCAGCAGGGACAGGGAAGTGATCTTACCCCTGTACTCGGCACTGGTAAGGCCGCACCTCGATTACTGTGTTCAGTTTTGGGCCCCTCACTACAAAAAGGACATTGAATGACTCAAGCATGTCCAGAGAAGGGCAACGAAGCTGGTGAAGGGTCTGGAGCACATGTCATACAAGGAGCAGCTGAGGGAACTGCGGTTGTTTAGTCTGGAGAAGAGGAGGCTGAGGGGAGACCTCATCGCCCTCTACAACTACCTGAAAGGAGGTTGCAGAGAGCTGGGGATGAGCCTCTTTAACCAAGTAATAAGCGACAGGACAAGAGGTAATGGCCTCAAGTTGCACCAGGGAAGGTTTAGACTAGATATTAGGAAGTATTTCTTTACAGAATAGGTAGTCAGGCGTTGGAATGGGCTGCCCAGGGAGGTGGTGGAGTCCCCATCCCTGGAGGTGTTCAAGAGGCAGGTTGACATAACGCTTAGGGATATGGTGTAGTTGGGATCTGTCAGTGCTAGGTTAACGGTTGGACTAGATGATCTTCAAGGTCCCTTCCAACCTAGATGATTCTGTGATCCAAGATACAGGTTATTTCATGGTTCATAACTAATAACATAGATCCTGGCTCCAAAGGGAATGGTCTGAGTAACTCAGCAGGTGACTGTTTCTGAGTCCTTGGAAGTTTCAGAGAGGGAAGTTATTGTTACAGGAGCAGGGTATCAAGGTACCGCCAACGTGTTAAAAATTGTCTTCATATGGTAAATGGGTGAGAGAGGCATGATCCTGCTGCCCTGCCTGTATAGCCTGTACGATTTACAGGGCATCTCCTGAATTTTGCAGTCCCTAATGCTGCTGTGATGCAACAGCTACTGTTCTTGAGGACAAGGTAAGACTTTGCCTTTCTGAATGACACATTCATCCAGTTGAGCTTAGATTTCATTACAGTGGTGATCTGTGGCCCTTCACAACTTGCGTCTGTGACAGAGGCTCCCAGCTATATGATGGAAATTGTTTACAGAAAAACAGTCTTTACTTTTCATAATGGATTATACAATTTTCTCCAAGAAGAAAAGAATAGCTACACAAAGAAACAGAAATTTCACGTGCTTTCTTCATCAATTGTCTTCTAGTTTGATTTTGATATGTAATATGCACATACTTCTTTCATTAACAGGGCTTATTTTGTTTAACTCTCTCATTGCAGAGGTCCAATAAGTAATAAAATTATTCTTTTATTACTGCAGTGAGCAGTGACTTCTGGCGAGACTCTGTAGGTGATGTTCAAAATAGGTGGTATGTACCTTTCACCTTCATGTTTCAGAATCTTTGTACTCTCATTGAAGTATGTTGTTCTACAGTGCTGCTATGCAAGTTTAAGAGGGGAGGGAGGGCTATAAAACCAGAAGGTTTTTTTTTCTTTCTAATATGTATATGTACAAAAATCACTAATTACATAATTGTAATAAAAACCTTACAAGAACAACAGTTAGTTCTCTTGGGGAATAAATGATCATCTGGACTTAATTAACTCTCTGAAAAAATTATACCCAAACAGTAAGTATTTTCATTATAAATAACAAAGAAGTAGGAGCTAATTGGACTTTTTTCTCTAGCGTACAGCACGTTTGACTCAAAATCATGTAATTACATAATAGGATGTATTTTTAATTTTCTTAAAGAGAGGTGCAAATTTGAACATGCTTATTCATTTGCTCCACATATCTCACAAGCAAGTAAACTTCTCAATCCATCATCTTCAAATTAAAGACTATTACACATCAGTAGCTTTATCTGTGGATTAATTGGTTATAATTGCCAGAACTGTTGAGGAGTATGTATTAGCAAAAACCAAAAATTATTAAATGACCACAGAAAAGGTGTAACTTCTCCCATTGGCTGTTTTCTGTGCTTATTTGGCATAGATATGAAAATAATTTACTAATATTTCATTGGGGAAGCAAGATGTGGTTAGTGTTTACAAAAATCAGCTTCTCAGAGTGCTTGAAACTAAGTTGTCTTGCTGGAGATGTCTCTGAGAAGTAGTTCTGTTCTTTCTTACTGTTTTGATAAATAGCAGCCAAGAGTAGTCACTGATCTGATTATTTCCTTCTTTCCTAACTTTCTAGAATAAAATTGAAAACCAGAGATTTCCTGCTTATATAGATGCCTCTATGTTTTTCAGAAACATTCAGATTACACATTGGTTTGTAAAATTAATCAAAACCAAACCAAACACTTTTCACCCACCACACCCCTCAACCCAAACTCAAGAAGATGGAATTACATCCTAGAATAGCCCATTTACATTTGTGTCTCAATGCTTTTTGCAGCAGAGCAAAAGTTAGTGTCCAGATCTTTTCTCCTACCTGTGTACACAGTAAGCTGTAAACTGGTTTCCACTTGGGTTGTTCTCCACCTCCTCTGGTTGGAGGCATTTAGAGGCTCAATTCAGTCTTTCACTGAGTTACTTCTTGGTTTGCCTATGAAAGATCAAAGGATAAAGAATCTCTGAAATCAGGAAAATTGTTAACAGCATCACAAATAATCTCTTGCATCTCCTTCTTGAACTTAAAATAGTAGTGAGCTTTTAAAATCAAAAACACTGTGGGCTTTTCCAAGATTTTGTGGAACATATACCACCAAGAGCATTAACATTTTGTCTGCTAAGAATTCAGTGCAGTTTACACTGAATATTAAAATAAGCATTCTTGCATGTTAATTATAACTCACACGATGGTCTAAGCCTGTTTCCAGGTTTGTGTGAAGAATTTTCAATAAATAAATAAAAATTTAATGGAAAGTCAATGTGAGTCTGACAGTAAGTGCATTCTTATAAGGAAATGTCATTTTTCTGTAGAAGGCTAGAAAGAGGCAAAAGGTATTGTTCATGCTCATCTAAACACATACTTTATAACTACCAACTGTTCAGTGAAGGGTATGATTTCAAACAAAAAACCCCACATCCAAAACCCAACCTCCCCTCCAGATGCCTGTTCAGCATTACTGAAAGATCATGTCTTGCAGCAGGACAGTTTAATATTTTCCCTTAGATGATTAACCTTTAGGCATTTTTTCTATTATACTACAGCATCCACACTGTGAGTGGTTGTAGTGTGTTTATGTAATATATGGATATTTCTCTTATGCATTTAGTTGTTGAAGAAGCACAAACGTTATACCTGCCCATGCTTGTTACCAAAGTCAATCCAATGCAACACAACACTTTGGGCTACTCTAAATTATATGTGGTAATATTTTTTGCATAATGGTTTAAGCTTATGCTGCTTATTTTTATCAGGCAACCAGTCTGTTTTCTTCATAACTTTTTGTCACAGATGTTTGGAAAAAGGTTTAGATTATCTGTAGACATAAAATCCCTGTAGCTTACTAGAAAAAGGCAGTAATACTAACATAGAAGTTCTTTGTCTGTCAGGAAACATAATTTTCTTCAGGGCTACAACTGAAATGACACTTGAACTACATTACTCTCCACAACTGATATCTTTTTCAGCACCATTAAGAGAATCTTCTCGGTATAAAAATATATTTATTCTGTCCTCTGAAATTGGAGCCTACATATTTCTCTGGAGGTAGCAGCTGTTACACCACACTAAGCAAATTGTCTCAGTACAACAATTTGGATATTATAAGGCAAACTAAAGAGTTTATCTGACCACTATATGTAAACTCATCTTTGTCTTCCACTTTCATTCAGTTCTGAAAAAGATGTCTTCGTGATACAGTCAGCCACCCAGTATGACAATTTCAAAGAAATCTTGAACAGGACTTCAAAACTATGATCATATGAGGAGGTGAGCTCTTCAGGTACTGTTTATTTGTAACTAGTTCAGTCTCACTTAAACTCTGGAAGATGCCATGGGCTTGGTCAATAAGTGTCTTTCTCCTCTGTTTTGTGTTTAGTGCAATGAAAGCTAGAAGAGCCTGGCACACTGTGAGCACAAACTTGCAATGCTGTTTTGTTATCTTACTGTATTTGCAGTTCATACATTTGTACTTTAGAGAAATCTATGCTAATTTACTCACCTGCGCCCTAATACTCATATGTTCTTAGATGGCCCCATATTTTGTCCCCTATCATGTTAGGGGCATATTTTTTCCTGCTGTTGACAGTTAATTTTTTATATTTCTTGCTATCTATTAACTTTTCATCTTCTCAGTAGTTTGGTAGACCTTTTAGGTTACCATTAGCAGATCAGTTTTCTTACATTTCTTAAGAGCTTTTTATACCACTAAAACCATTCAAACCCTCTTGAATTATTTTGGCAATTCTTTTCAGAAACTTTTGAATCTTCAAGTAGCGAGTGTTCTCCTAAAGATTTTCATTGCTTCTCAAATCTCTTTAACAGTGGTTTTACAACAATGTTCCAGCTCTACTGTATATTTGCCTTTGTATATTTTGTAATTTTTTTTCCTCATTTTTGTTCATTATTAGCCTAACTTGTAGTTAAATTCCTTTGCTGTAGTCACATCATCATTTCTACTTTTAATTCGTTCTCTACCAAGCCAGGCAGGCATAGTTTTACACATTGTCATGACAGTTCCTTGGCCTGTCTCATGGTTATATTGTGGTCTCAGATTGAGATTTCAGTAAAAAGTCTTGATGAACTTTACTCTTCAAATGTTGCCCTATAATAATTTTTAAATTATTCCCCTTTTCTTTATATGTGGATTTGTTCCTTTAGTCTTTTATGTTAACCTTGTTTTTTCCATTTTGTATCAGCATCTTCAGTAGTACCTGAGATTACTGGACATAATCCTGCATTTATCAGACATTCTTTGATGGCCCTAGTTATTTTTCAACTATTTTCTTATTGTGTCAAATCTCTCTTTTCTGCTTAGTACTGTTCTTAAGCAAATCATCCAACATGCAACAAATTCCCCATTTTTTTTATTTTATTTATTGGACATGACAACAATCAACAGGTATATGATCAGCCAGATTAACAACAAAGACAGTACTGCATATCATTCTGTGAACATTGGTATGTGGAAGAAAGGTGATACAACGTAATAGCATTCAACTATTAATTGTTCTGAAGATACATTCCTTTTTTCTTTAATAGTAGAGGCTCCCAGAATATCTGCAGTCATGATAGGGAAACTATCTGCTTGCCACAAAATATATCTTTTATTTCACTACCTATTTTTGGCAAGTACATGTTTGAGGATGAAGTTGATACTTTTGCAAATGTTTTCTATTCTCAGACAACAGATTGACCACCAGTGGATTCAGAACAGTGATTACCTATCATTTGACACACCTTCTTCCAATTTTTTTTTTTGCTTGATTGACTTGTTCCCTACTATAAAACAGTGAGGTTTTGCTATCTATAAAACATCCAATCACTGACCATTTTCTGTACTACTGCCATGTGTGTACAATGCTCTCCAGTTGTTCTACTCTATTCAGGAGTGAATTTGACTTAAAGCAATGCAAAATACTCAGTTTCCACAGTTTTACATATTAGCATTTGTACCTTTCCAAAGCTTAGCAGCTCAGTTTATTAAAAATTAAAGATGAATAATCCTATGATTCTTTCTGAAATGTTGGCAAAACAGTAGATTTGTCTTCAGATTTATGACTGAGCTTCAGAGTCCTCAGCTTGGGAAACCCTACTGGCTTAACACAAGCCTTGCACTGGGGTTTTTTTCCAAAATAGAATAATGGGACAATGTAAAATCTCTTCTAAAATTATATACTACTGTCGCCTTCAATTTTAAAACATCCGAATTTTATATCTCTAAATGTTGTGCATAGGAAGAGCTCAGTTAATTTACCCTTTATTATTCTTTCAGATATTGTCTACATGACAGCTCTCTGATTTGCTTATGAAACAGCAAATGTACTTACCCCATATCCCACTGAAACAAGACTGAATTATGCCTCTGAATCACTGAATTATCACAGCAGATTTTGTTTGCATGCATAGGTTTGTGATAGAACAGATTGAAAAAAAAATTGGAATACATAACCAAAATAAATTAGCCTTTCATTTCAACTATGAACTATAAGTTTTTCATCTTCTACAAAATAGTTGACATTCCATTTCTAGCATTAGATACATCATTTCTCACCAAAGGTACACAAAATTCATTCAGAACTACTGATTCAACCATCTACCTGCCAGAGAGCAACAAAAGGTAAAGTGCTTCTGTGGACTTTTAAGTATTTGAATATTTTCTAAAGACTTCACAGGATCTTTGAGGTTAGTCTTCTTTCCTTCTTATTATTTACTATTGATTCAATACCTAGAAAACAGTTTCACTTTCCTTTACCAAAACATTTACAGAATGGTTAAATAACACAATATGTCATATGCCATATGTATGACTTGCAATTAAACACCATCTGACAATTGATAATAACGTAACTTATTTCCTGAAGTCATCTTTTTCCTGATATTCTTGTAGAAGCCCTTCTTGTTACCCTTCATGTCCCTTGCCACATTAGCTCCAGGTGGGTTTTGAATTTCTAAACCTATCCCTCGGATTTTGAGAGTGACTTCATATTCCTTCTGGGTCACCAGATGCTTCTTCCAGCTTCTCTATGCTTCCTTTTTCATATTTGAGTATTTCCAGGAACTCCTTGCTCATCCATACAAGTCTTGTGTCATCTTTGCTTGATTTTCTTTTTCTCAGGATGGACCATTCTTGAGTTTGGAGGAGGTGACTCTTGAAAATCAACTGGCTCTCCTGCAGACCTCTTCTCTCTATGATTGTATACCATGAGATTTTTCCAAGAAGGTCCCCAAAGAGGCCTGAGTCCACTCTCCCAAAGCTCAAGGCTGTGATCCTACTTTTTGCCTTTGTTTTCCTCTGCCATACCCCAGGGTTTTGGACTCCACCGTCTCATAAGCACTGCAGCCAAGGCTGCCCCACCAGTACTTCCTTTTTTGTGAGTATCAGTATTTTTGTAAGTATCAGATCCAGAAGAGCACTTCTGGTCATCTGCTCCTTGATCATCTGTGCCAGGAAGTTGTCAAAGTACCCACCACAACACTACCTGTGTTGCTCCCACTAAATCCTGAACTCTTAAGTGGCTCATCATTCCCGCTGCTCTTTCATATAAGGGCAACTCCCCAGACACACTTCCTCAGCCTGTCCTTCCTGAAAAAACTATATACACTCAATGTAGCACTCTACTTATGTGACCTATCCCACCACATCTCTTTCATCTCAAAGCAACCATAGTACACAATTTCTCCTATTTGTTCTTCATGCTGCATGCCTTAGTGTATGGTACTTCAGAGAGGAAACCAGTCATGTGTTCACCTCCAAAAGAGATTCAATTCTTCCTCCAGATTAAAGCTCTAAGAGTCCTTGGAAAAGCTGCTACAGTACTACCTTAATCAAAATTAATTTATAGATGTACAGATATCACCTCTGACAGAGGAGCACCCACAGGAAAAGGTAACATATTTGGCCTGTTGAAGCATTTCTTCATTTCTCCCATCTCTATCCAAATTCTTTCATAAACAGGTGTTTGTTTGTTTGTTTGGTTTTTTTCCCCTAGAACAGGGCAGGATATTATCCCTGTGGATCTCTGAATGACCATTTGGTGAGAAGGTAGGTCATGTGGGTGGGGGTGCTGTTCAGTACTAGCCGTAGAAAAGATTCTTTTTACTTCTTAAGCCTCCATGAGAAAAAGGATGCAGGTTCATCAGGGAAATGACTGGATTCAAGTCCATAGAGGAAAGGGGTCAATTTTGGTAAAACTGATTGCAAGGAGGGTATATTTTCTTTATAAAGTTCTGAAAGGTGGTAGTTTTCCTCCAGAGTTTTTCACAGTACATAAGCGTTTTCCTCAAAACTATTTGAAATCTCCAAATATCTGAATTATTGGAGGATAACAAGGGAAACATATTTATTTCTAAAAATTTAAAAGAAAAAGTATATCAAAGCCTAAAATATGAAATTTTAACAATTTAAATTAATTTCCAAGACTTCAGATTTAATTTAAAACTTGTGTTTTGACAAGACTAACTTCAGTGAATCAGTCACTCAGAACTCTTTTTTTCTTTTCTGACTTAATTCTATCTGCCTTTTTTCTATTCACTGCTATTCTTCCTTGCACCTAATTTCCACATCAAAATTCTAAAATACATGCATTTATAAAAATATTTATTCATTATTAAAAAGAATTATTTGGGGAAATATTCCAGTGCTAACACATCACCTATTGCTTTCTTTCTGAGGACTTTTATCGTAGTCCATATATTCTAATCTTGTATACATCTCAGCTGATTTGAGTGTCTTTGTGAGAAAAGTTTGGTTATTTGGTTGGTAAAAACTATGCATATTTAAACTAGCAATTTCTTATGCAGTAGCAAGAGAAGTAATAGACATATTAATTTCTTCTCTACCGAAGCATAATTGGAATGCCTTAGTGCAGTGTTGAAAAAATTCAGATTATAGTGTGCCACAGTTAAAGTTTATTTCTTTGGCAAAAAATCCCACGCCTGATACTTTCTCAGAATATTCTGTTTGTGACAAAAACGTGCCAACAGCAATAGAAAGTTTCTGATTTAAATAAAAGTAATTTACTGTAAAACACAATTCTGTGCATCGTCTACATTACTGTTGTGTGCGTCATTGCTGTTCACAGCAGCACAATTTATGAATGTACATTAAGCTTTAATTTCTTTATTACCTTCTCATTACTGTTTGCTACTAGTTCCCAAATTTGTTATTTCCTGTGTCATTGTTACAATTTAGTATTTGCTCTGAGCTTGTCTAACAGCATACTTCTGTCAATTAAGGTCTCTAATTTACCTCAACACTCTAGATAAGAAATTCTATTTCCACCATGGTACTCTGGTAATAATTAGTACTCTGTTAATGATTTCTAGTACTGTCTCTGGTGATATTATCTACTGTTGATTTATAGGTGGAATACTAGTATCCGTTTTCTTTTCTCTAGAAACTTGTAACCATCTAACAGATCAAAATATTTCCCAGACTTTGTCATTGTTATTTAAACAAATAATAAAGTGCCTTTGAAAAAGGTTCGTCACTAGAACACATGCATTTTCTTTATTCATCTGCACAAACAACATTAGATATTAGTTTGACCTATACTATTAATACAATAAATTTTATATTTTTACATATATTGCAGTTCATTAGCAGGATTTCCCGAACCCCTGTTACCCTGTAACTTTCCAGAACAGTATGTTACATGCTTGCTTACATGTAGATCTTTGGCCATTAAGCACATTTTGCAACAAAATATTTTCTACAGGACAACTGCAATGATTTATAGAGGCATAAACATTTTTTTCTCTCTTGGGTGGAAATAAATACCAGCAGGAGTTTACTTTACATGTTTACTATTCTCTTTATTTCATTGGTTACTAAAGCTGGATTTAGATGACTGATTGTTGAGAAAGCTTTCAAAATAGATAAGTCAAATACTCAAAAATATTTTTTTTTTTTGAGAAAATTCAGTTAGCACACCAGCAATCATTAATAGACTACAGATATGGATACCCGTGAGAGGAAACTATTAGTACACAAACAATTTAAGGAATTACTAGGATTTAAATGATAATCCAAAACATGCACTCACCTGACAAGTGAGGGCTCTCAACCTTGAGCAATTTCCCTGGGTAATGTCCTGACCCAAGAGGAGAGTTCTCAACTGCAGCCTTCCTGCTCTGAAGAAGAGTGGCTCAAAATGCCTGCCTAGCAGGACTCCATTTATACCCAAGCTGAATCTGATCTGTGGCCAATGTCAGTTCTTACTGGCTGAGGACACCAATAAACATAAAGACACAAAATCAAGGGTGCGAGAAAGAGTCGTCAAACACTATGTCTCAATGGTTGGAAAGCCTCATCTTCATCAGGGTGGGTGCACCTGCCACACTAATATGACTAATATTTTACATTTGATCTTGAAAACAATTTACAGATATTTTTGAAGTTAGGTAAATTCATTTCACATAGACCATGCAAAATTGATAATAGGGTCTGTTGGCAAGAGTTAGTGCAGGAATAATGCTTAAGAATTTTTGCTTATGATATCAAGTACAAGAGAGTTGAGACTCAAACCTTACTTCCTTTCTTTTCTAAAGCAGATTTCCCTTTGGCTTTAAGAATACCACTGTGCCATGATAGTCAGCAGTAAATTTTTATAAAATCAAAACTAGAACATTAATAAAAGGGCAAGTGCAGGAAGACAACACACCTCCTAACACATCCCTCTACAAAGTACATTATGAAAACAACATCCTGAAATTGCATTTATGTTTCCACTGAGTTTTAGTTTTAGCTAGTTCATACTGTAAAAACTGAAAGTAACAGTGCAAGTCCGGCAGACTCACCTGTAAGTGTATTCTTTTCTTACTCAATGCCATGCAGCTCACTGTTCGCTTACCTTATATCACTACCAAGAACACATGCACAACAAAGATCTTAGTTTAAAAATGAGCAGCAACAGAGTGAGCTGGAAAGAACTGTTTTAAAATTCAGAAGCAAGTCTCAGAGCTGTCAATTGGAAGAGCTATTCCTCACTACCTGAACAAAATGAAGGTAGGAATTAATTTTTAAAAATACTAGGAAATTAAAGACACCATAATTTTAGACAGTACTTTTACTAATAGTTGACTGTGTTTATACTTGTTAAAATGTCTCCTGTGGAAAAATGTCTATTGAGTTTATTTTAGAAACAAGGTTACCAGAGATCCAGTCAATCAGGGAGAGAGTCCAGCTAGGTATTCTACGTCTTCATTAACTCTTCAGCTATGTGATATCCACATTCATTGTGCCGTACAAAGTTGAGGGTCAAACATGTCTTCCCTCAATTACGTGGCATTTTAAAGGTTTTAAAAAAGAATGCCAAGTTATATACTTGAGGAGAAAAAGAGCTGAGAGTGCAGGTTGACCTGTATGTCCTCACCTGGATTTTTGACAGTAATTTAGAGATAGTTTTTTAGCTTTCCTCAGAAAAGCATCCATCTCTGATAAAACTGATGACAAGGCATTTCAGGCAGAGTTGATGAAACAGTAAAACATGGTCTCACAGCAAGATAATTGCATCAGAAATTTTCCAGAAATTTTGCTATTATGCAAGAATCATTGCAGTTCTCCTTTTTTTTTTTTTTTTTTTTTTTCCAGGAAAGGTTGGACCAGATGATCCTTGATGTCTCTTTCAACCTGGTATTCTATGATTCTGTGATTCTAAGAATCATGTACTAACAGAGAAAAAAGAAATACTGCTCTCCCCAAAGACATTCTTCCTCACCAAAATAAAATAAATTGCACTTTCTTCTTTAATTTTCAGAACAATAAATTCAGAACAAATGTTATTTCTGATCTGAAGCACACAAGAGTAAATCTAATTCACCACTGAAGTCAATTCCACTGACTTCACTTGAAGTACTCTAAATTTCGCTATTATAAATTATGTCAGCTCCTTGCTCTCTGACAATAAAATAGGTTGTTTAGAATTAGTTGGAAAATTTGTGCCTCATTGAAATTATAATTTTTAAAATAAAAATAAATAAAATATATTTGTTCGAAGTGCTCTGGTTTTGTTCAGAGGACTGACCTTCAATCCTTGTATATGAAAATCAAGATTTTCACAATTATATTTCAGTAGGACAGATGGAGACACATTTACTATGGCTGAAAATTTTCAGAACACACATACATTCTATATTTGCAAAGAGTGAAGACATTTAATGCAAAATTCATAGTTATTATAATGACATGTGTCTATGTCTGTCTTGCACTGGGGAGCTGAGAACTGAACACAGGACTCCAGGTGTGGCTTCACCAATGATGAGTAGAGGGGAAGGACCACCTCCCTCAACCAGCTGGCAAAAGTCCTCCTAATCTAGCCCACGATAAAATTCATTGTAAAATATCAACTCAAATAAAAATTTCCCATGAGTGTTTTCTAGAAATTTATATTAAAATGTTGTCATAAATAATCACTTTTATTTTCTAGTTCAAAATTTTTTTTGTCAGAAATCTTTCCAGGTAAAACCTGTTCACCATTTCTAGAGACAGTAGACCAGAAAATGATCGTTCAGTGTTAATACAGACAACAATTTTGTGATAAACAAAGATTAAAGAGTTACATTTTCTATACTCTCTTTTGTGAAATTTTTCTACATGATATGGACATTTACATTCACACCTAGGGAATAGCTAGAATTGCAGAATACATTTTGCTGTTTTTTAACTTGGAAGAATAGAAATGATCTGCTGAGATAATTTTTTGTTAGTAAATGGGCTTAAATTTAATTGATCCTTTAGATCTTTAGCACTCCAAGGTATTACAACTGGATGCATCAGACCAGACAATATTAGTACTACTGAAAAATTTGAGACAGTCTTGTGTAAAAGAATGAAGTATTGATTTATTTTATTCTTTTCCACTTCAGAGATCAGAGCTTATGAAATTCCTCCACCTCTTCAAGAAAGAAGAAGGGGCCTGGAAAAATATGAAGTCAAGATACATGTGAACAAATGTTAGCAAAATCCATGGCATTTATGATAAACTACATAACAAAATATGGCTGGCTAGAAATAATGTCTTTTTGTTTTATCCCTTTAGTGTTGCTTTCTTTACAGATTTTGGCAGCTTATATTATTAAAGAAGAATGCATCTTCTCTTCAGTTAATTTAAGTAATTTAAAGATAACATTAGAACACCCCACCCCCTCCCAAGATGCATATTCAGGATAATGCTAGCAGTGCTAATAGAATAATTAAGGATCAAGGTGGCTTAGTGATAATTAAAGCATAACAACTCCATGAGAGAGAGAAAATCAGATTCAATAAGGCTGCCCAGGGTGAGATAAGATCCTCAGCACCAAGCTTGGTGCAAAAACCCACAAAAAATAAGAAAAACAAATCATGCACCCCCCCCCCCAAAAAAAAAAAGCACAACCACAAAGTTAAAAAAAAAGAGCAACCTAATGGTCCTGATAGTGAGTAAAGGCAGTAAATAGCATTGATGTAATAGGATTAAGAATCTGGTGAAACTTTACCAATGGTGCTTTTCAGAGGCTGCCCATCGGTTTCTTGAAAGCTCCCTGCCCCCAAAAAAGTGTATATCACATAAAAGTTTTAATTTTTCCATTGTACTCAAGGAACAGAAAGTATAACATAGGCTACATCTGGCAGTTACCACAGAATATTTTTGCTATCACATACATAGTGCTATTTATTCATATTAATTTTATTTTTTCTTACCTGCTATGCAAAGAACAAAATTTCCCTTCAACAAAACCTGGAAGGAACATTTAATATGAAAAAGAGAAACAAGTCCCATTGTATAAATCCACAATGGTGTCTTATGGACCTGTTATTTTATCACATTATAATGAAATTATTTTATATTTTGCAGTGGCAGAAAGTATCATAAAAGTAATTGCAAATAGTATTTTTCAACCCTACAATATTAAAAGAAAGGAAATAAAATTTTTCTTTATATTGCTCTGTTGTTTTCAGAGGGAAGTAAAATCTATGTATGAAAAAAAAATACTTGTGGAAAAAAGAAGACAAAATTAATTTGTGTTTTTTCTGTTATTAAGAAGGAAAAATAATACTTTATTTTCATCTGATCATCCTTATGACATTTATTGCTCTTCCACAATAATCTAAAGTAACTAATATCCCACTACATTCCAGATTAAAATATATATTTTAAATCTATTTCTTCCTTCTGAAAATCGGGCTTGAATTGATTTGGGTCCCTTTCCTTTCCTTTCCTTTCCTTTCCTTTCCTTTCCTTTCCTTTCCTTTCCTTTCCTTTCCTTTCCTTTCCTTTCCTTTCCTTTCCTTTCCTTTCCTTTCCTTTCCTTTCCTTTCCTTTCCTTTCCTTTCCTTTCCTTTCCTTTCCTTTCCTTTCCTTTCCTTCCCTTCCCTTCCCTTCCCTTCCCTTCCCTTCCCTTCCCTTCCCTTCCCTTCCCTTCCCTTCCCTTCCCTTCCCTTCCCTTCCCTTCCCTTCCCTTCCCTTCCCTTCCCTTCCCTTCCCTTCCCTTCCCTTCCCTTCCCTTCCCTTCCCTTCCCTTCCCTTCCCTTCCCTTCCCTTCCCTTCCCTTCCCTTCCCTTCCCTTCCCTTCCCTTCCCTTCCCTTCCCTTCCCTTCCCTTCCCTTTTTGTCTATTTTCCCCTTGTTAGATGCACAGAATGAGAGTTGTCAAGGAAATACTAACTTTCTGACACAATCTCTTTGGTATATTCTGCATCTTAAAGTGTGTTGGCATATTACAGGAAGCCTAAAGAAAAGACATATACTTCTCTATGTCTGTGTCTACCAGATAATAGATTGCATAATGTGGAACAACCCAGATACTGATCAACTTGTCTGTCCTGCAATGTATAATATTTTTCCTGTAAAAAAAATAAAACTGAGGACTTCCAAAACAGACAGCCAAGGGGCCATCATTTCAACTCTCTTAACAGGAAAAATATATCATTGCCATTTTGTGACTGGAAAATGAAAAGGGTATTTCTTTTAACAATATAATTTCAACAGATTATTCCTAACTAATTCTCTCTGAGATGCTGTAATTATAACTCTGCTACCAGGGGCTTTTGTGAAAAAGGTGATTTAATACCAGAGCAGTTAATTTATAACATGAAAAACTTACCTGTAACAGGGAAATCCTCAAATTATCTGTAAAATTGTCAGGGATGAACTCCCTAATCCTCTTTTGACAGAGTCAAGGATTTGACCCATAAACTGTAAGAAGTGAAGCAAAAGACATCTTGCTTCTAAAATAATTGGTGCTATTTTAAAAATATGACTAAGGTTAGATCTCACTTGATGGTCCTCTCTGCTGTTTTACCTCTCCAACTAAGCTTCATGGAAACTGAAATATCACTTGTAGAGGTAAAATATGGTGTAAACTGCACAAAGGAATTTTCTTCCCGATTGCATCAGTTAGTGAGGGTCTTGTATCCTGTAGCCTGTTTATACATTTAAAATAATTTAACCTGTCTGCCCTACCTGTGGTTGATTTTGCTGTTAAACTAAAGCCCTACACTTTGAATATAAACTACACTATGAGTGCACTGTTTGAATATAGTATATTGCCTATTTGCCTTCTGTATTTTTGTGTATAATGAATTATTATAAGCACAACCACTACACTCCATGTTACTAAAAGGAGAAGCTCATAAAGAGGAAAATATTCCTGCTTTCTGTTCAATGATTTTGATGCTTTCTGTTCAATTTAGAGGGGCAGATTTTTAGAGGATAATTCATGTAGTGTATCTGGCTCCAAATATCAACTAAAATTTACATATCTCATTTCAGTTTATTCTCTTAATATAAGTTAATTTCCATCTTTTGCATAACTAGTTCTCCTAGGAGACTTGTCCTCAGCAGATGAGGCTGGCCTCACACTTATGGAGATGTAATATGAGGTTGAAACACCTTGTCCATTAACACCTTGCAGAGGTGCATTTAGTATAACCCCAGGGGGAGGAAAAATGACATTATTTTGGGATCTTGTTTGTTCCTGCACTTAAAACCATTTCCAAAGGGAATGTAAAAGCCAGTGCATATGGCACAAATGTAATTCCAGACAGAGCTGGCATATAAATTATAACTGGAATCAACACCACCATCTGTCCAAAAATTCCTTTCTGATCTCTTTGCTTGAAGTGCAACAGAATCAGAGAAAGCATGCAACACCAGGAGAGAAACAGAACAAAACAGCTGGCTCTTCATTGTAATAAAAAATGAAGTTAAAAAGAGGTGCTTGATAATAAGCCTTCAGATCTACACTGAAGTTTTTCCTTGATAGTCTATCACCTAGTTATTGACTGAATTTCTTCCCCAACCTTCAGACCAGCTTAATATCCTATAATGACTGTCAAAATGTTTGCTATGATGAGAAATTTGGGCTCAGCTTTCCCAAAGAGAAAAAAAAAAATGAATACCCTAGAATACCTATGAACTAATTAAAAATACATCCAGCTGGTAGCTTTGCTTTAGAATGTCTTTTTCCACAAATAACCACAATGCAGTCAACTAGCTGCTGATGCATTAAGGTATAATTATTTATCAAAAATGGTCAGTTGTGATTTGTTGAACTAAACACTGTTTTTTGATAAACATTAAATAATTTCAGTCTGGAAGTAGTGAACTACCCTGAATTAAATAAGGTACATGTCTTCCTGCTACAAACCTTTATCTTAACTCCAACCAAAGGACCTTAAATAATCAGTTGGCCCTAATATAAAGCCATTTAACAAGTGATTTAAGTTTTTATTATGCTTCTTACTACTTTTTTATACATGAATCTGTTGTGAGCTGACTTCTAAAATGAGTACACTTCAAAAGAAAATATGTTTCTATTTTTAAATTCTGTCAATAATAGTGATGTCAAAGATGTCTGTATACAAAAATAAATGTCAAAATTAAAACTGAATTCTCAATTTATAGCATAGTTATATTTTCCTCATAATTTAAGAAAGAGAAATATTGAATGGCAATGAAAGAGAAATAATGAATAACAATGAAATGAGTAATCTTGTTACTCAACAACTCTTACTCAACATGTTATAACTCAGCATGTTCTAATTAGAACTCTAGAAAACTGCAAAAGGAAGTAAGGAAGTAAATAATTTTCTGCCTCCTCAGAGCTTTGGAAGGGCCCATCGAAAAACCTAAAACTGGAGAAATTAAGACTAGTTACTGAATAGATGAACCCTAGAGATCTCTATGTTTCTAGTGGAAGTGAAGTGGGTTTTACCATTCAACAACAGAAATACTCTCCTGTCAGATTTAGTGCCCAGAGGGCAAGCAGCGGAAAATGTAAGAAGTGACATCATGCCTACAACCAGCTCTACTTCCTGTCCCAAGCAGCAGGTTTCAAAGGCTAAGAAGATCTTTGCACAGGTGTGCCGGAGCTGGGAGGGACAGAAGCTCAGGGAAAGGACCGAAAACAGACAATCTGGCAGTTGATGAATTAGTGAAAAAATGAAAACTGAAGGCAAAATTTCAGAGTAGGGATCTGTGTAGCAGAGTTAAATGAGGTCTGGCCTTGTAGCCCAGTAACTCTGTTGCAGTTACTTGCAACAGACTTTGTTTTATGACATGCTTCTGGACCCATCTGGGATGGGATGAGTCTGCCAGAAGATTTGTTTTATCCTGTAACAGCACTTGTCTAATAACCCGTTATCTAATATTTATCTGAGTAAATAAAAGCACTGTACTTTAGTACCTTGATATGTTTTTCAAAAGCAAACATAAATTCCACAGCAATAATCCGCTACCAAAAAAATAATATTTCCATATTTTGTGTGGGTTTTTTTTTCCCCCAACAGCAGTCATGCCCTTGCTTTGCCAGAGGCACAATCTTGTCAAGATATGAGAAAGCACCAACTCATGAACTGCATAAATTTTTTAAACATCCTCAGCAGCACTGCTTCTTGGGCCTCTTGTGCACAGGAAAAAATATTTTGGTTTTGTCCATAGCAAGTAAAAGTATCTACATATGAATTCTGAAAGCTTTTTGATATATTGATTGAAATAAAATACAGTAAATGCTATTTCTAATTAGCTGACCACATTCAAAGACCATATAGTTCAAATAAGAATATTCTTAGCACCCTATGAAGTAAAACAGAAACACCAACAGCAAGTGTTAGTGGCTTAGTGGAGTATCTTTCTCAAGATCACTGCAGTCAGTGGCAAAGTTGAGTCAACAATCTTCTGGATCCTCCAGACTGTAATTGTTCTTAACTGATTATATCAATGACTGGATGAATTCTGTCATAATGTTCTTAACAACTTCCCATTTCCACCATTTTGTCAAAGGAATCAACAGTTCTGCATCCAGATTTATCAAGATTTAAAGCACTGTAATTCTTGATTAAAGGTAATTGCTTTTTTTTTTTTTTAAACTGATGTGACGACATAAAGTATTAGGTTGTTATGCATGATCAAAAATTAAATGTTAGATGTTGGTTCAGGTGTTGCAGTACTAAGTAAAGCAGTACATATACACCCTCAAAATTCCGATTGTTAAAACTTAAAACCTGCTTTATACAAAATAATGAAATGGTATTTCTTGAACTGTGTAATTGGAATGATGACAAAATCCACTCTCAGTCATCATTGTCACTATTTTAATATATCATTTGTTAGTACCAATACCACAGTTTTGGTCTAATTCGTCTTAAGACATTGTAAAGTCCTAAGAAGATTAATCTTTTGAGGGACTTTTTATATATAAACCATTGGGAGGTAATTTTGCATTCATTCTAATCAACAACTAAATCAGATGCAATATGTAACAAGCAGAAGTTTCTATTTTACTCAGAGTTTTTATGTTTTTGTTTTTGGGTTTTTTTTTTCTGATTTACTCTGCATCTATTCAGATACATTTTACTGATTCTTGCATCACTAGTCTGAGCAGCTCATAAATGGCAGTAGATCTAACATAACGATTGTGCCAGAATATCTTCTTGCAGCTACAATGATGTATTAATTCATATTACCTTGTTTTTCCTCTGGTTCCTAATAATATTTTTCATTTCATTTATTTTCAATTTATTTGTAGTATGTGTGAGTGCAAAAGAGAAATAATTACCAGTGCACAGTGTTGGACTGACCACTCAAGTCAAACAGAATTTCATACAAACATCTGTCACTTTTTAGTTCAAAAACCCACTAAAATATTTCATCTATTTCAGCTAGTTTGGATAGTTCGACTATAAGTATAATAAATTTCTTCACCTCTAGGCTCCTTAAAGTCTCTTGTTTCAGACCATACTTTTGTCCACAGCTCTTTTCAGGCAAATATAGAAATTTCTACCCATGAGTATGAGTATTCATAAGTGCTTAACCTCCAGTAATTATTGACACTATCATTTTTTTCCCTGCAAATTTTCTGAAGCTTGGAATTTTTGTTTTTGTGAAAGAACTGGTATTCTTCAGAAAAAATAGTTCTGCAATTGTTAAAAAAAAAAAAAAAATAACACCACTGCTAGGACCATATGTATCCTTACCACCAATTATATGTATTTTAACTCAAGAGTATCTCTTCTAGCAAGAATGCTCTAAGAAGAAAAAGCAATTCTGAGAAATTCTACTTTGTTGTATTCATGTTCACAAAATCATTTTGCCTTCCTCTGCAAAAGCTTTGTAAACTATGCATATCTTTAGTTATTCATATACCTATTATTTTTTTAATTCATATTCCTATTCATTTTCCTATTTATTCATATGTATTCACTGAACTAAATTATTGCAGTATTCTATTTACAGCATCTAAACTTTTCTAATGGTAATAGGAAAATTATAATTTTCCCCTTTTATTTGTTAAATAGACTTCTTTGGCCCAGGGACAAAGAAAGGTCTATTTGCCAGGAGAGTGTGTAGGAAAATTGCATAAATTAAAAATTATTTTAACAATTTTTTAAAAGATCAGAAATGTAGAAATCCTGTAGAGAGGCAAAGACAATTGACTATTGCTAAAAATCAAATGAAACCCAGAGATAATTGAATTTTTGCTATATTGTAATCAAATAATTTTGAAATATTTATTATAATTGTACAGAATAAATGAAATTAAATTATTCCAAGAAAGACAGAGACAACTCAGCCAAGATAATCCATAGACTAAAATTGCTCATATTAAATAGAAATTTTTATAATCATAGAATCATAGAATGGCTTGGATTGGAAGCGACCTTAAAGACCACCTAGTTCCACCCCCCCTGCCATGAGCAGGGACACCTTCCACTAGATCAGGTTGCTCAAAGCCCCGTCCAACCTGGCCTTGAACACTTCCAGGGAGGGGTCATCCACAGCTTCTCTGGGCAACCTGTTCCAGTGTCTCACCACTCTCATCGTAAAGAATTTCTTCCTTATATCTAATCTAAATTTACCCTCTTTCAGTTTAAAACTGTTACCCCTCATCCTATCACTACACTCCCTGATAAAGAGTCCCTCCCCATCTTTCCTGTAGGTCCCCTTTAAGTACTGGAAGGCCGCTATATGGTCTCCTCAGAGCCTTCTCTTCTTTAGGCTGAACAACCCCCACTCTCTCAACCTGTCCTCATAAGGGAAGTGCTCCAGTCCCCCAGTCAACTTCATGTCCCACCTCTGGACCCTCTCAAGAAGGCCTATGTATTTCTTGTGTTGGGGGCCCCAGAGCTGACCACAGCACTCCAGGTGGGGTATCATGAGAGTGGATCATCATAATATTAACGATCATACAAAAAAGGTTATAAAATACAGAACTGTTGAGGACACTTAGTTGGGCCTAATGTCTCTGAATGCCAAATGTAATTTATAACATATTGATTCACTCATAATTTAATGTGGTACTTTAAAAAGTGCTTTACTATTTGGTGTCCATCAGAAAAGAACTGAATAATTGAAAAAAAACCAAGCTTGGCTTTACAATATGTGTAGATGACAAAAATGAAATTACACAAATCATAATCATAAAATTATATGAATTTATTTACACATGTTCTAAGTTATTATTACTGAAGTGCTTGATATTTAGATTGTGCTATTCATATATGTTTTGATACGGTGCCTGTATTTCCTTCATTTTTCTTCTGTCAAATTCGGATTCACTTGCATGGGGGTTTTTTTATACCATAGCAGTTTGGGGGTGAGATCTGGGTTCTCTTCTGCCTCATCAAGCATAAGAATAGTTAATGGTGTCAGCCTGAAATAAAGATGTGGCCATTACTTTAACAGGTGGAGGAGCACTGGTCTTACACTTACAGGCTTCCTTTCTTATTGTTTCATTTTTGCCTTGGGCCCACGGAACATCTTCCACAGTAGCAGTACTGTGTTGTACTTGATTCTTTCATCAACCACTCAATTTTCTACAGAAGTAAACTGCTTATATCTTTTGTCTTTTAGGATCAGCAATTGTTCTGTGTGTTTCTCTGGGCACTTAACATTCTCACAGCAAAATTTACCCTACCTTCTTCATTTATTCATTTCCTATTAATACAATGCCCAGTAATGTGCAAATTGTTGTAATTTTAATATTATGCCACAATCACACTTTTAGTCCGCACTTATTCTCCTTTATTATATCCACTAGAAAACAAACAAAAAGGAAAGTGATCAAGCTACATTGCAGGTAGACAGAAATCAGATTTTCTCCTTCAATCAAGAAATCTTCTATGCTGTTGGTAATGCTATTTGCAGATATATGTCTTACCTATCAGTCTCATTGTTAATCTTAAAATACTTGTTCTACATATCAGCGGTAGAGTTAGGATGTCATTTTCCACTCTACTATGTATCCATTTTTGTTTTATTTCTCCACTTCTGCCCCAAGACAAAGAAAATATTAATTTTTTTATTCAAACTAAAGCATGACAATGTGCTCTTATTCACAATTTGCATAAGAAGCTCTTGTATGAATTCAGCTTTTGACAGTGATATTCCTAAGTGGTTAGCCAAACTGACAGTATGAAAAATAAAAAATAAGAATTCTAAATACAGAACTAAGCAATAACAATTTCATTAAATAAAATAATTTGAAACAGGAAATATGGTGTAATTTACACTAATTGTTAAATTCCGTCTAGAATCTGTGAATGGGTA
This sequence comes from Strix aluco, assembly GCF_031877795.1. Lineage (NCBI taxonomy): Eukaryota > Metazoa > Chordata > Aves > Strigiformes > Strigidae > Strix > Strix aluco. The sequence goes on along the minus strand of NC_133931.1, from coordinate 83,775,534 downwards.
TACTTTACATTGGACCTTACAGTCTTGGAAGACAAAAGTGTCTGGAAATTTCAACCACTATAATTTTATGATCAGAAATTAGTTTCTAAATAGAAATTTTCCATTTTAAGTTCATGCTTTTTAAAAATCTTTTTATTGGCTTCTTTTGGCATGTTTGATTTTACTGTGATTAAAAACACTCTAATTCATAAGCAGGTCTGAACTTCTAGTTTTAAAACCTTCAGCAAGACAGTGCATTTCCCTATTTAATTTTATCAAAGTTAATATTGTCATCATTATTTAGAGCCTCATTTTCTTCTGGGTTGGGTTTATTAGAAGACTGTATTTGCCATTCTGCAAATAAGGCCATACATTGACCTATCTGTATGACTAATCATGGAAGTCGAATAATTGAATCTATCATAAGCTATGTCCAGGAATCAGGGTTAAGAAAGATGGCATCAGTTGCAAAACTATAATTCCTATAAAATAGTATGCCTTTATGGAAAAAAATCGTCTTTGGTAAAATAAAAAAAAATATAAAACTCTTACTATGATATTTTGGCCAAAAATATTTTGATGTTTTAAAATATCTGTCCGGCATTTAAAAAAAAAAAAACTATTATTTTTTAAAATTTTCATCTTAAACTAGGGTGAAAGCAAATGTAGAAATGTAGAAATTCATGTAAGGATACTGGATATTAGATTCATAGATTCATTCAGATCTCATAAGAAATATTTGCATAAAAGTGTAGATTATCACAGACATCAGACTACTCTGAAGAAACAGGTGCTTGGTGTTTTGCATATTTCCCATATCTGTGCAGAAATGTTGGGCTAGTGGCTGTGGAACTGTCAAGAGTACTGCTATCTAAAATAGTGAAAACTTCTCTGTTTCAGACTTGTCTATAAGGTGATAATATTGAAGGTTCTGCTATTGTGTTGACATAAATGCTGAATATAGGCTACTTTCCAGACAGAGGATTCATCACAGACACAGAGAAGTAGCAAAATTGTTTAGAGAACAAAAATATATTGCTAGATGTAAGCAGCTTAGCATCAGAAGGTTGAAGTGCTAAGGCTTGGACAACAAGCCCAAGCCAGAGTTGACCTATAGATGAATCCTGTATATTTTATAACTGATAATCATTGTGCTAGTAGGTATTGTACTAAGTTATAACAACCCACTTATGCTGGTGTAAAAAGTGCTAAAGCATTGAAATACTGCAGCCTGAGCAACAGGCCCCAAGCTGAAGCTGTTAACTTAGCATGTAGTCATTAATAAAATATGTAAACTCGCTAGTGAAAGACAAAATATAATCAGTAGTGAGGAGAGAATGTATTCAACTTTCCTTTCGCAGCCTTCTTCAAGGCTGAGAACCCAAGTGTTTGGCCTTGTTAGAAACTCCCTTGGTTCCCCCCGCCCTGAGCCCTGGCCAGGCTTTGGGTGGAATCCAACAGGAGAATGAAACCAGAAACTTTCCGTTCAAAACAAAGGTGCCAGCTATTCTGGCTTGTCGATCTCTGGTATATAAGGCTGGGCCCGTTCACAGCAACTTTGGAAGCCTCACCTACGGGTGGACGCACCGCGTAGGATTTCCCACTTGCCGGGACAGGCTCTCCAAATCCTCGCTGTAACCGGGGCTCCCCAGCGTCTGCGGATCTGGATGATGATGATGATATATGCAAGTGGTGATGTATTTCTCTTAATTACTATTCTCTCTCTCTCGTGTAGTAATGATTTGATGCATTACTCTGTTGCTTTAAGTGCACTATTCTGCTTATTCTTACTGCATGTTTTCTGTATTACACTGTTACATTACTTGGTTATCACTAGTAAAGTACGCCTACTCTTTTCACTCTGGTGTCCGAGTTTAATTGGTATCCTTAATCAGCAAAACAAAGGTGAACTGCAAGTTTTATGCAACATTGTTTCTAGTACATTTAGACAAAGTAAAAAACAAACTTGGGAGTAGTTGCAGAGTTGATTCTGCTTACTTTTTAAGCAGAAAAATTATACTTTGATGTTAACTGTCCTTTTGCAAGCAACTGATCTTCTGTTCTTAACATCTGATCTTTCCTGGATCTGTAGCATGGTTTGACCCCCAATTTTTTTTAGCTGAGCTGCTAGAAAAAATTAGAAGGAACTTTAAAACAAAAAAAAATATTTTGATTCCAATGTAGTAAAAAGAGCAGGTGGGCAACTGAGGAGAAGGATTAACTGATTGACTGACATATACTACTATAAAATAAAACTCCGATGTGCAAGTGATATGGCGGGCTGTGTCATACAGAATATCTGATTATTATTTTGATTTTACAACTTGGAAGTTACTAAGAGCTGAAAGGAAGACTTAGTTTACTACCTCTACTCAGCATCTCCGGATATCCTCATGCATTTTGACCTGAATCTTTTTACTCTTAGTTGGTTCTTTCAAGTAGGTCATCCATTTCTCTGTATTACTGAGAGAAGAGTACGATATGATGAGCTGTTTACAGTGGTAAACTGTATTATTACTTATACATGAACAGTGTTTGGTCAAAATATGTTACTAAGGTCTCTAGAGTCTTTAGAAAATCTCAGTCTTTGTTATTTTAATTTATTTATTATTTATTTATTATTTATTATTGTTTACTTATTATTAAAATATTTTTGTCAAAACCTTTCCTGGGCATAATTCAGTCAGTGTGCTGTTCACAAGCAATTCCTTTCTTACAACATCCTATTTTCATTCAAAGTGTGTGAGCAGTCATCTAGGTTACAGAGATTTCTGTTCCGTGGCTGGATGGCTGATTTTTCCAAAAAGGCGTAGAAGAGTTATATGATTTCAGACAGCTTAGGAGACATTCCTTTGTACAAAATGTTTTTAAAGACAAACATACAAAATCAACCCCAAACCTAAAACATCTAAGCATTGTTATATAGTGTACTAAAAGTTTAAGTAATTTATGTTTTCTGAATAAAGGTATGGATTTTATTCAAACTATTATTTTTAAAAAGCAGACCAGTCATTGAGTGCCAAATTTAAATGCATACAGTTTAAGATGGAAATCATAAGCTTTCTTCTGTTTGCTTTTGAGGTATTTATCTCAGAGATGAATTATGAGTAATTGCTTCATATGAGATATATAGAGTGAAACTTAATTAGTAATTTAAATGTACATGAAATTGGAACACTTTGAATCCCAATTAAAATTAATGTCTCCAATTAATTCAAACTTATTAGTCACCAGCTTGTTCCACATTCCAGCTGCTGACATTTTAAAGTAAATGAGACAGTGTTTGGTGAATCTATGTCATAAACAACACCATCAAGGGATGCTGTCAGCTGTTTATTTGTCAGAAAGATGTTAAAACTTTTCCATCTGCCTTATAGTTGCCTTTATGAGGGATCTACCAATCACAAAATCTGTCAGATCACCAGCTGCATAATGTGAAAAAGCTTCCATTAGTTCTGAGCTAAGCACAGAGCTGCTCAAATCCTCATGTTGATTAAATTAATCTTTCTTATTAACATGTGAGGAAATAGAATTTTGCCCATGTTTCTCAAAAGGAACAATAATTCATGTGTATAAAAGTTACAACCATATTTTTGAAAGCACAGGATCTTACAATAGGTAATTTAAGAGTCATCCTTCTTTTGTCCTTATTGCAAGAGGCAATTCAGTCAGAGCTTTTACACATATTTGTTAAGTGTGCATTCTAACCCAGAACTAACCCAAATCCAGACAAATGTGAAATTCTTATTTGTCTGAGGGGAAACATTTCATTAAATATCCATTAAGCCTCACTTTTACTTTTACTTTTACTTTTACTTTTACTTTTACTTTTACTTTTACTTTTACTTTTACTTTTACTTTTACTTTTACTTTTACTTTTACTTTTACTTTTTGCTGATTATTAGACTACATTAATTTTAAAACTGATAAAATTCAAAGCACAGAGAAAATGACACTTGAAGTCAACCAGTCTTATACAAAGCCCTTAGTATTGACACCCCACACCCAGTGTCCAAACAATAAATAACATCTTCCCAAAATGAATGAAAACCTATGTTGAAGTTCTCAACTTCACTTGGTACTAAGATATACTTAGACTGTACTAAACAACATGCTAAATTCTTGTAAACATGGCAAGCTAAAGCTTTATCTTGCCACCAAAGGATATTATTTCATGTTAGATAAAATTTAATAAAAAGTTCCCATGTTAAAAATGACAAAAATATCTGCTTTTAGCTTACAAAATGACCTATGTAAAACAAATTACCCCAGGTTAAAATGACAGAGTGAAATGTTACTCTAGAAAACTTCAGCAGGTAATTCAAGTATTAGATACATTCAGTGTGCACCAGGATAGGTGCTATTAATGTCTGTTAACCATGTGACTGGAAAATAACACATTATCTTCTTGATGTTTTCAGATAGGCCTGAAACCATGTTTGCCATTAGATAAACCTTGTTTTTCTTTACAACTGATATCATTAAAAGCAGCAAGTCTGTAAAATCTCTGGTATTTAGTATCATTTTCTCTGCATTTCCCTTAAATGTCTGTTGCATTTAAGGTAACAAATTGATAAGAGATGAATCCCCTTGCATTCTAGCCGGTCCTCAGAGATTAGAGGAGCTAGGGGTGGCTGGACTTCTCTCTTAGCAGGTATGCCAATTATGGCTGTAACTACAGGCCTGACACCAGATGCACGAACAGCCCATGTGCTGTAGGTCCAGTTGCATTCAAGAGAAGCAGTCGGGTTCACGAATAGTACGGTTTATTCTTATGTAACATCTACAGATTCTTTGAGATTGCCTGTGATAAATGCACAAACTGCAGGTTGGCTATATAGCACTACACACAAAAAACGATTGCAATCACACACACTTAATTCCCGGGTAATCACTCGGTGTAGCCGAGGGCCCGTATCTTACCAAAAGGTGTCCCTTCTGGGGGGGGTGAGGAACACAAACCAGTCGATCTGTCCCTCCGATTTGGTATTGGATTATTGTCCCTCCGAGTTAGATACAAACTCAGGGTAGTATTTATCATCGTATATATGTGTGAGTGGGTGGGACTGTGGCCAAGCCATTGTTTCTTGAGTAACAACACAGCACTTTCCTTGGTGCAAGGTGTGCACTGCTTCTTGTGGGAAAAGAGGAACAATGAGAGATAAGGTCTGTGGAGTACTGAAAAACAGCCCTTGAGAGAAGAGCAGGAGATTAATCTGTACAGTCATGTCAAATACTCCTTGAGAAAAGTGGAAGAACAAGACTGCGAGGCCTCCACCTTGCTTCGCATTCCTCCTTGGTGCCATGGCAACACAAATCACTGGATCTCCATCCTGTCCTGTGTTTGCTCTGGGCACCATATGTTAAAGAAATGTGCATTGCGCAGTTTTTTCGTTGTTTTGCTTTTCCCACACTTCCAACACTGTCAATAGATAAAAAGTACTTTTTTTTACACAGGAGATATCTAGTCTCATACATTTTATTTATTTATTTATTAAACAGAGTCTTTAACTTGTAGATTATCAAGGGAAATTTCCAGGGTTAGCAAGACAGCTCAATAGCTATGTCTCTCTCTAGCACTTAGGTCAGAGTTTTTCCCAAGGCACTTTTTTGTTCCAGGCTATTCACAATGTACTATGTGTATGACTATGTATGCAAAGCAGACAGGTGGCACTTGCCATCTCTAGGATTTGGTTCAAGAAACTGCCTTCCAGATAAACATTTATAAACTGTGGGGAATTCAGAGACAACCATGAAAATAAAAAAAAATAAAAAAAAAAAAAAAAGATGAGGAACTGATTTATGAGGAAGGAATAGAAAGTTCTAGAAAATTCCACATCTGTGGCTTGGAATGAAACAAAAATCAACAAGTATTTGAAGGATGCAAACCCAAAGGACAAAAATCTTATTTAAAAGAATTCAAGAGAGTATAATAACAAATGGTGTTGTTATGATGTTGAATAACAATAAAATAACAATAACAGTTACAATAAAAAGTTGAACTGGTTATTTAAAAAATATCCCAGGTTCTATTAAAGCAGTAATATTACTTTCCTGAGGGAAATTACAAGAAACTTTTTTTAAATAAACAAAAAAAAAATTATTTTTTTATACCTAGTCTAGTAAATTCAAGAAGAAAGACAGCTCCTGGAGATTTGTGCTAACAGACTAGTTTTTCTTCTCCAAACTCTAATTTATTTTATGTGATAGCAGCTATCCCTCTATTTTTATTGGAATACATTTTATAGTTCAGTATTTGCATGCATTCAAACTTTAAGGTAATTAAAAAAATTATTTTTGGTTGCCTCTCCTTATTTCATGTATCTCCATGATGAGGAAAATTAAGTCAGTTCTGAAAATTTAGGCAGTAATCCCGTTCTAACAACTTTTAGAATACAGTTTGAGATTTATTGGTGATATTTGATTCCTCTGAGGAATGGCTTCCTCCAAAACCCATTTGTTGATATTATTTCACATGGACATCAGAGTTCATGTCTCACTAGATACCCTCATGAATGTTTGAAAAATTATCATATTAACAATCATTATCTTCAACAGAGAAATCAATCTCCTTGCAAACCTGAGCAGTGACTGTATATATATATATGAGTCTGAATACTTATATACTTGAGTATTATAGACTATATTCCAGAGAAAAACTGCACTAAAATTCGATGGTTAATGAAAATTTTCCTATTTGTTTACAAAATTATTCTATAGACTATACTATCTAGTAAACTTATAAGTAACTATCTAGGAAGAGCTAAGAAACCAAGCTCTATATAGATTCAAGCATTTAGTGATAGTAAATCTAGGTGCAGATTAAGACCAAAAATGTCAGAAAGGGACACACACACTGATGATAGTATTCTTGCTTATAAATGTAATATTCAGCTCTCTTTCCTAACTATGAGGGCCTTAAAGCTAAAATTAAAAAATTACATTGTGTTAATCCTTGTTTCTCTCAGATGTCAATATGATCAGTTGCAATACTTTTTCAACACATTCACTTTACAAGTCAAGCACATGGTTTATCTTCTGGAATGTACTGAGTAAATATCTAAAGATACAGTAGTTTCTTACAATATTAAAATCAGACAACCAATAGATGGAGGGAGAAGGGTAGCAACAACATACTGAAGAATGTTATGCTATAAGCTAATAGGAGATGATGCATCTCTGTTGTATGGCTTGACACATGGTGTCCTGCTTCCAACCATGAAAACAAAACCTAAGTATATCCTTTACATATAGTTTCATGCTCTTTGGCAGGTTGTACTGAATATGAATAACATCACTCAGATGCTCCACAGAAGCTCTACAGAACATGGGTTTAATTTTTTTCTAAGCAATATCTGTTGCAAGAGAGGGAATTCCTGTTCTACTTCCAGGTCAGGTTCAGCAGCAGAAAAGCAAGCTGCTTGATTGCCTCATGCTGCTGTCTGGACACTGGGCTAAAGTCTGGACAACTCAGTGTGTATGCTTTCCATGAGAAGAACTGAGTAAGCTTGGCATAAAAAGGCTTCTGGATCCAGCAGTTACTAATTGAAAATCTACCTCTTGTATTTCATTCATTTGTTCTCCCAAATCCCGTGTTACTTTGAACTGTTCATTGCTGAGTGATAGCATTAGCTCATGAGCAGCAAATGAACATTGAGAGTGACCATAAAGAAATATTTTTCATACCACAACTGCAATGACATCTTGCATGCAACAGCAGGGAAAAAGGAAATGATCATAACTTCAGATTTGGGGAATGGAAGACTTTGAAATTCAGGGGAGAGGAAAACAAGAAATATATCTCGACAGACACATCTGTTGAAATTAATGCAACAACTTTAGAAATAGAAAGAGTATAAATGCTTGTTATGCTGTTATTTCTTTGCAAAACCATAAAACTTTTGTCATAAATAGCTCATTAAATGAGCGCAAAGACCAGTGTAATTTTTTCAGCTGTTTCTTTTCTTTCTTTCCTGATATAACATTCCAAAGGGAGTTTAGAGTAATTAAGATGCATACAATTAAAAACTTCTGCTGTAAGAAACAGCTATCTCAATGTGCAATGTAATTTAATACATTTAAGTATTATGTATTTGGACTGTAACAGGGACACTCAATGCTATGCACTCCAGCAGAAATATCACAGTTGGAAAAGCAGCACTTATTTTAATAAAGAAACACTGAAACAGAAGCAAGATTCTAAGTCAGCATTTAAATATTTAATCATCATTTTTTTAAAAAAAGCTATATGAAACAATTAAAAAGATCTAAAGAAGCAATTAGAAAAATGTTATTTCATCTGTGATAATTAAGTTTTTCTAAGTTTAAAAGAGCATGGTAACACTTCCTAGTTTAGATTACAGCTTATTTGCCTAGAAATTCAATTGGGAGGGGAAGTTAGTAAGCAGGAAGCATTCACATAATTTGATAAAATACACTAAAAGGAGAATGTGAGAATGAACATAAATTAATGATCAGATTTCTCCACTTCCATATTTAATAGTTGTTTCAACTTTAGAATAACCAGTTTGGTTAGATTAGTTCTGAAAATCACAGTGAAATTACCAGGAACTACCCAGACTATTGTTATAGAAATGTCAACTTGCCAAATAATGCTCTTCATTAGCCAAAAACAGAGCAACAATTTGCAAAGTGCATGGATTCATTTTTATAGTGAGTAGACTTGTAGCTTTGTACATGAAACTGACAAGAGGCTCACAGTAAGTAAAGAGGGAATATTCTGGACCATCCCCGCTCTTGGAATTGTAGCTGGAGGATATTCTGAGGAAAGGAAAGGGTAAAGGGAAAGACAGATGGGATAAGAATATCCTTTTACCTACATGTCTTAAAGAGTACGGGTTGTTAGTAAGTATTGTTATTTCTTCAAAAGAGGGTCCATGTATACACAGATATAGGTGGCTTCAAGCACTTCTGGTAGCACACTTGGTTAATTATCCCAATATCTCCTAATCAAGTAACAGTTGCTAACATTGCCTTATAGAAGCCTTTGTCAGCTTTGTATGCCTAAAGGATAGTGTAGTGCTCAGTGAAGTTTATATTGTGTCACAAAACTTTACACACCACTACTACAGAATTTTCCAGTTATTAAATAGAACACAGTCTGGTTGTTGTCAGTTTGATAAAAAGCCCATGCACAGCCAGAGATCCACTGGAAGAAACGCTGCAAGGAAAGAACAAGAATCCTGACAGCCCCCCTCGCCCCACCTAACACACAAATATCTTGTCTATGAGATGTCCAAAGGGAAAAAGTTGTTCCAACACTCCTAACACCAGGGTTATCTATGTCAGTCTACTGCTATTATATATTATAGTACTAGAGCTGTGCTGGGGCTACATGAATTACTGAGTAGCAGTTGAAAGCAAGGGTAATTGGCTGAAGTCTATGGGTAGGTTAGAGCAGAGAGTAAAGGTTGAATTCAACTTCTTAGTTCTATCATTTCCCTTTAACTATGAAGTCACAGTGTATTTTTACATAAGATCATCACAGTCACTTTGTCTGGGGCTTTAAACTTGTTGATAAAGGTATAAAAGACACTCAGAGCAGAATGAGCTCTGAACTGACAGCAGAGACAGGTTTCCTGTCCTGCAGTTAGTTTCATTCTTTATTCAAAATGGAGCAGCTTTGACAAGAGAAGTTGGCACACTTCTGTTACCCTTTACCCTTACACACACTTTCCATCCCAGAAAAACATATTGCATGACTATTTAATTTTTGTAGGCACCACTGTATAATTCTGCTGAAGTCTATATAGAAGTGGAACACTAGCACTAGCTCTGCTGGACCAGACTGATTCTAAATATTCCATTCAAAGCTGATAGAACTGCATGCTGGCTGTAATGATTCTTTAGGAAAGAGGGGAATCATAAAGAACATGAGAACTTCTGAAGAAATGTGGGATATATCAGGTCTCAAACTTTAGGAAAGTTGGGACAAAACTTTTTATTTGACTGGACCTGGGCCACAGACCACCACCATTTGATAAACACTGAACTGCATCTTCACAAAACTGTCTCTTTGAAATGGAAGAGGTGGGAGTCCAGCAATGTTAAGCTACAGGAAAAAAGGTAGATGATCATACCATCATCTACTTTTGCAGATTTTCCCATTAATTCCTCAGTATTTTCTATTTGAAAATTCTTGATTCATTCAAGATCATAAGTAGTTCAGAGACAATTAAGCTAGTGTTTTTTTATAATCAAAACCCTTTTTTTAGTAAAGTATGACTTAAATTATATTCAACAACATCCCTGGAGCAGGAATATAACCTACCATCAAATACATAAAATCATAAAAAACTAAAAAATGGTTTCTTCTGGTGTTAAGGCCTGCACTTATATAGCTCATCACTCTCCATTTCGGTGTCCTTTTAAAGGGCTATATGTTCCTTTGAACTCCACAAAACCTAATAAAGGGATATTGCAGTAAATAACATTATTTCAGAGTCAGAGTGATCATTCATGCTATAAACTCATTTTGTGCTTGACATGATTTCAGATAAATAACATCCATGCATGCATCTCAACCATTCTCATATCACACAATTTTTAACATGGCCCATCGGTGTGTACTGCCCCTAGGCAGTAGTTAAGCAGCTAAATTGTTTCTTTTCTTGTTACTACAAAGCATATGATAGCAAATGTTTGCAGTAAAAAGTTTTGTAAATTACTAGAACAATTAGCAGTAGTCAGAGCTCAATTTTGCAGCAAGCCACTGGAGAGTCACTATAAGAATAAAAAAAATTCCTTGAAAATGACCAAACAAGAATACATCTGAGCTTTATGAACTAACAGACAAGAACAATTTCTATTTTTAAATGTCTTTTAGTATCTTTTGTATCAACGGCAGCTTTCTTTTATGATATGTAAAATTAGAAATGCCCAGGACAGTGTGACAGAAAACTCCAAGTACAAAATAATTCATTAAAAAGATTTAAAACTGCCTAAGTGACACTAAAATATTAATAATAAGAGAAGCTCATATTACTTATCCAATAAAAATGCTCCTTGTTTAGCTGATAGGTTTGCCTTTTGCACATTGTAGATAGGGATCATTCTTAGAGAACGGTTTGGAAGGGATGCAGTAAAACACTACGCAGAAGGAAGAAGCAGCACAGTCCAAATAAAGAACTCATCCTTCATTGACGGTTCTTTTCTTTTGACAGATGGCCATGACATGATTTGGAAACTTTTACTTTTAATTTCATCTTGTTTCAGGTCCTAGATATTCTGTTTTCTTTTCTACAATGTTTATTTTAATCTGGCCTGGTTTATCAAAGTATTATCCATTCAAATGTCTCCTGAAAATTCCCTTCTTCCAGTGTTACATCAGCAGTTTATCTTTACTCACATCTTTTAAAAAATATGCTACAGCAGAGTATATTCTACCAGTATCACATGGAGTAGCACTATCACAGCTGAGCCTTTCCTCAGGCTACCTGCTTCCTGCTTTCTAATAGCTGGATTTATTACATCAGATTTATTTTCTGGGACAGGACTGTGCTGTAAAGATCTTCTTTTTTCTGGACATAAGAAGTGTCCAGACACATTAAGTGTCCCTCAGCTGAGAAGGGCACTGAATTCAGGTTCTCCATGTACTAATCATCACCATCTTTGCGTTACTGCATAAGAGGGAAACAACATCACTTGCTATTTTCAGTAAAAGGAGATATGCATATTGCTCCTCTCACTCTGAGCACACTTTCTGGATTGGCCTGGGAGGAATGCCTATGCAGAGGTTTCCAGCTGAAGACAGATAGGTAGGATGCATTAAGCTGCTCAGTGCTACCAAGCTGGGAAAGGCTAGAAAAGAATTGCCTCTACTAGTAGAAACTCACCAGCAAAAGTTCAAGTACCTACAGGTATTAGATACCTAAAGAGTCACATTGTGGCTATAAGGACTGTGTCTGATATTTAAACTAGGTGCCTGTATCCATTCTAAATCCTTTGTGCATTAGAGTATATATATTTAAATATTACTGGTGATGCCTTCCTCTTTCTGCTGTCTCTGAATGCAATTAGCTGAAGATCCCTCTAGCCCCTTGACAGCCTGCAACTTCCTGCTTATAGAACAATGGCATACCCATTTTGTTAGAAAATAATAATTTAATGTTTAAAAAAACAAATGTTATTTCTACTATATTTTGAGATGTACAGAATCTTTATCTTGAGCTAGTCCCTATAAAACAGTAGGGTTTAATTGTGCATTTTACAGTTAAATATTTAAGAAGCACTTTTACTTTCTTTCCTGATTTGATTAAATGGCCTATAACAGACATATGACAGAATATCTTCTGTCTGTATCTTTGCCATTTCAGAGGCATCAAATTTTACAGTGAGTTATTAGTAATTTTAAAAGTCATAACAGTCTCTTTATATGTCAGTTGCCCTTCTCCCTTTCCCTTCATTCCCTTAACTCTTTTTTTACCGTTATGACCTTCTTACACAGGTTGAAATCAGGTTTTAATATTATAATCAATGTTACCCTTCCAGTTTCCCCAAAATCACTAACCAAAATGATGAAGTTAGTTTAGCTTTGGATGGGTAGAACGTAAAAAGTAAACCTAAAAAGAGAATGCCTTATGTAGGACAACAAGCAGGTCCTGTTTCGAGAGATTATTAAAATGGAGATTGTGCTATTTATAAAAGCTTCTGTCACAATCCTCCATAGTCTCTACAGACACTGCATTTTCATATTGGGAGGTGAAAGAGGCATGGCAGAAAAAAGCTCTTCTTATCTCGCTGTAGACTGCTGTTTTATTGAGAAAAAGCTGGTGTTGGTTAAAATTAGCAGAGATACTGCATTTCTTCAGGTGTAGGTGAGAACATGGTTTTGGTCCAGTAAATACCTCAGCACTAAAAATTCAAACACTCAAGTGTAATTAAAGAATAAAAGACTAATAATTTCTCTATGATGGATAAATTAGGAAATTCTGCACAAACATAGTTCTCTAAGAAAGCCACTGATTTAGTTTATCTATCTCATCTGAGTGTTGAAAGATGTGGAAGAAATATTTTTAGACTCATTAAACCCAAAATATAAGGTTACTAATACCGGATAGCAATTTTATTAGAGTAGGAATCAGTTCTAGATAAATTATTCTCATGTATCAGGAACTTCTGTTCACCTTTACTGCCCTGATAAATATTAAATTAGGGCTATCAGAACCTGGGATAGTCCTCTGAAATTCAGAAAACTAACTGATAATGAAGAAAAGAAGAATAATCACACAGTACCATCTGCTGTGATCTTTGCTTAATATGGCAGATTACATTTTATGGCCAGAAAAATCTCTCCAAAATATAAAATGTGACCTTACAATAATGCAGGCTTGTAGCAAAAGAATTAATAGAAATAAGATGCTGCAGGGAAAGAAACTCCAAAATTAGATGCAAAGAAATAAAAAAGAAAGAATAAAAAGAGGCAAGACAAAAAGAGGTGCCAGCATACACTATTTAGAATTTTTAATATACAAGTGAGTACAAAATTAACAAAATCTCTGGATAATTACTACCTGTGATGCAATTTAGATGCTCCCACACTAAACGTAATAGCTCAAGAAAACAGTTATGATGCTTCTTCCTGGGTATTAAGAAAAAACTATACAAAGACTGATTCCTTTATTGCTAAGATTTATCCAGACCTCCATTGTAACAATTTTCTAATTACCTCTGATTTCTGAATGTGAGGAAAAAACTTTTTGAAGAAAAAACAGGTACATCACATCTCCCTTATGCTGTTTATAAAAAAAGAAATTGTGTATAAATCCGACTAAATTATTTCAGAATTCTGTACATCACAAAAAGTATCAATGGATGATAACTGCAATCAACCAGTCAGTGTAAACCCTGCAGCACCTACACACTGGAATTCAGCACAGTGCTAGCAGAAAGTCAATACGAACTTTGTGCAACTTTTCACTAGGGACTCTCTCTAATCAAGTGATCCAAAATCTGTTTTTCACATTTGTTCCCTTACATGAAACTTTTTCTGGAGTTTATTTTTTAGAGGAGAAGTGTCCAGCACTTTCAGGAAAGCATGCTTGATTTCTGTATTTTAAACTGGACATCGGAATTTAAGTTGATATTTACCTTTAAAAGTTTTCACATGTCCCTTGTACAGTAAGTTCAAATTGGCAGTTTTATTTCCAAAATATGTGTGTGCATAACCAAATTCAGCTGGAGATAACAGACACTGTGGGCTCAAAAAGAGCACTGAAGTGAGGAGGAAGATTTACAGACCCAGATAAAGGAGAAAAAAGAGACCTTAATGTATGGTTATGTGTAAGCTACCATACTAATTTCACCTGTGTTCTGAGACAGTTGGGCACAAGTCGTTTCTGATCTGAATCATGCAGCTGTTTTAGTGAAGGCAGAACAATGCTAGTAAGTCCACCTGAAAAATAAACTTTTTAGCACGTTAATTACTACATGCTTATATGTTTCTATTATTTTGAAACTGGAGACTCGGGAAAATGGAACTGCTGAAAATCAAACCTGTAGGATGAGTAATGGCTCTTGGCAGAGCAATTTGACCAGCAGGTACAGCTGAACAAAAATATATCATTATAGAAATAAAGCTGGTGACTATCTATCTTCTATCTGGCTTGGCTAACACAGTTCAGCTCTAGAGTCAGGAAAGTAGGTATTTGCAGATGAGGAAAAACTGCTTATGCTGCAAAAAATATTAATGATGATTAATATTCAAGATGTCACCAGGATTCTGTCAATCCCTGGACAAGCGCACGTTGTTCTTTTAAAAAATATTAGCTAAAAGGATGTGGGGACATATTTAAGGTAGAGTTAATATGCATGATGCATTTATAAAAATATATGCCGATTTAAATGTGCATGTGACTACTGAAAGCACAGAATACTATATTAAAACTATTCTAAGTACAAATTTAGTATCTAACTAACCATCAGTGGCCATCACACAAATTATTGAAGCTTATTTCAGAAAAATTTAACTTTAAAAGGCTAAGTAAGCTTTATTTACTCACTGCATAGCTTTCCCAAAGGCTGTACAAAATAATGACCTTTTTATTCACAGTTCAATTTAAAATGTTTTTACGTATTTCTGACACAACTACACAAAGATCACAAAGTTGATTATACTTTTAATAATTCCAATTATTTTCCCACGTTTCTATATACTTATTGTCACTATGTATAAAAAATATAGATCAGGTTTTTTACCACACATTTAATTCTATCTATTTAAATCAAACAATATTGCCTGTGGCACAAGACTTCAAGAAAGGATTGAATGCAAGTTACATCACAACGTACATACCTATTTTAATATAACTGACATTTTAATAAGTTTTATAAACAAGGTAATGCTGAACACACAAAGCTATACTTGAGAGCTCAAATTTTGAGCTGCCTTAAAATGTACTAAACCATCATAATCTTCTCATCAGATAAGTTTTAAAAATTTTAATTAAGGATGCTTTTAGCTTAGGATATTTACTAGTTATTTATAGACAAAATAGCCAGATACATACACGTGGGGGTATTTTGTGATTGTGTTGGACAATAAGAATAAAATAGAAACAGTTTTAGGAGGAACAGTATTAATTTACCCAAGCTAGTGTACAAACTAGTAAATAGTTTGGACAGTAATATAGAAGTATAAGGGTTTTTTTAGGTTTGGTAAAATATTAAATATAGTCCACCAATATATGTTCTAGCCCGCACTGCTTTAAACCTAAATTTCTAGCTCACATCAGTCACCATCACTAAATTTGCACATTGGAGATCAGAATTCATGCCTTTATATATTTCAGTAGAAATTAAGATTATTTTCTGATTTTATTTGAGCATTTTATTTTAGATTTCTTGTTCATTCTTCATTCTAGATCCCTGTGACACTTTTAACAACAACCAAAAAAGTGTACCACACAAAGGTCACTATATTACTTTCAGTGGTTAAAACATACTATGACTTTAAAAATAGACTAACTTCATGCAATGCTTACTTTTAACAGTAATGACAGTAGAGACTGAGTATTGCAGATGCCAAACACTAAATGGAAGTTCCTCAAGAAAAGGCAAAGGGGAAGTTAGGATCACAACTCCCATTATGAATTAATGAAATAGGTTGCCAAACTCCTCTTTAAACAGTATCTCCCAGTTGCATGAATATTTATGCAAGTACCTTCTGTGTTTGAAAACTGGATGTTCTTCATTAACCAAAAAGGTGTTTTAAATTGCTGCAACCTACCACAAAGCAAACAACTGAACAGGAGAATTAACAGGATACCACCTTCTTGGCAATTGTAAAAAACATTTGATGGTCCTATTTGCAGATGAAGGCTTCAGCAACCCTGTTGGCAGGAGATGTATTGGTTATTTTTAAAGCTTTTTCTTCTCAGATGCAATTGCACAAGCAGATTGATGGGTCAGAACTAGGCCATATACTGCTTTATTTTAAAGGAAGAGAGAGTGTGTATGTGTGCCTATGCTACACAGAAATTTTCTGGGAAGAATGTCCTGGTTTCACCTGAGATAGAGCTGATTTTTCTCTTAGTAACCAGAATAGTGCCGTTGTCTGGATTCAGTATGGGATTTGGTATGAGAAGAATGTTGATAATACACTGATGTTGTTAGTTTTTGCTAAGAAATAAAGGACTTTTCAACTTCCCATGTTCTGCCTGTGTGCAGGTGTACAAGAAACTGAGAGGGAGCAGACCCAGAGCAACGGACCCAAATTGGTCAATGAAATATTCCATATTATATAATGTCATGTTTAGTAAATAAATGAGGGTTGACCAGGATGCTCTTTCTCTCTTCCAGAATTGTGGTTTCAGGATTTTCTCTTCTCTGGGATGGCTAGCCAGGAATGGGCTGGGCATCAGTCAGCAGGTGGTGAGCAATTGCATTGTGTATCGCTTGTTTGTAATTTCTATTATTATTGTTGTTTTTGTTGTTGTTATATTTCAATTATTAAATTGTTTGTATCTCAACCTATGAGCCTCCTTACCTTTACTCCTCCAATTCTCTTCCCCATACCCCGGGGCAGGGGAAGGGTGAGTGGGTGACTGTGTGGTATTTGGCTGCTGGCTGGGTTTAAACCACAACAGAAGAGTTAAACACTAATTTAGTATAACGAAAAAAAAAAATTACTAAGTATTATTACCTCATTAAGATACAGTAATATCTCCCTTCATTCTCTGGAATTGGTTCCTCTGCAAAAAGCCCAAGTAGGCTACATGTCTCATCTAGTCACTGCAGAGAATTTTACTAATCTTCTAACAGCACTCAGAGTTTAGCCTTCTCTGTAATTTTCTTGGGATAGTTTTAAACCTATATTTTTATTTCCTTCCACTGGGAACATGGAGAAACTGTTTTCATTTAAAGAAGGTGCTAATTAAAACATAGCTGTTTATTGAAGTTGGTAAATTTTGCATCCAGAAACTAAAGCCTATGAAGCCACTTTTTGAACATCTTTCTCACTGGTCCATGTGAACAGAAAGCCTAACATCAACAGCTGTTACAATGAAAAAAAATGAATAGTAATGCAAAAGCTTCAAGCTGTAGTATTTACTATCTTCTAGCAATTTGCTGTGTTCCTTCTCATTGAAGGTATGCCTTTGGACACATGGATAAAAGATCTTGAACTTCATATTGCTGTACTAAAGATATGCTATCACCACAAAACAATATTGCATCATTTTCTATACTTCAATAAAAACAGTTATGTAGCTCTATATGAAAAACAAAATGAAACAGCTGGTAGATATGTATCACACTACATGGTCATTGTTTTTTTAATATGAGCCATTAACAACAGTAGGAAGGAAAAACAGCTTCCTAAATTTTTTGGCATTCTTACACTGCAATTAAACCAAAACACTCCACTATGAAAACCAAAGAAAAATAAACTTCAGGAAGAATGTAAAACTAACAAAGAGACAAAAAAAACTTTTATCAAATGAAACTAGAACTGGGACTACAATTGTGCACAAGCTGTGACCTTAGAATGTATTAAACATAACCTGCTAGAAGAAAACATTAATTAGAGCTGGAATTAAAAAAAATCACAATGAATAATTTACTCAATAAACTTAGCATCTTCTTCAGCTTGCAGTGTGTCTGTGAAAAGATAATGACTTCTTCTTGTTGCATTTAGGTATTTAAAACTTCCGAACAATTAAAATTATCTTCTGTAAGGTAACTGGTAAGAATTAATGATCACACTTCACACTAAAAGGATAAAGCTTTCTCACAATATGGCACCTTGCATAGGTGAACCATACAACATAGCAGGTGTTGTGAACAGATGCATTGAACACAGATAAGAATGATGGAAAATTCTTTCTAAATTCATAGAGTCATGTCTACATGATAACAGTCTTGTAAGTCCGTGAACTCTAAAACAGATAGGATAGGGAAGCAAACTATCAAGAAAACTTCAGAGACCTCAAAGTAAGAATGGAAATATTAGGGAAGGTAAAATTTAGCTGTCATTTTGAAGCTTATCACAAAAATCTCTTTATTAGACAAGACCTGCACTGGTTCACTTTGGAAAGCTCCAGACAGAATATACAGATTGGCACATGATGATTCAGTTGCTGATTAATTCTCTCAGTTAATATGTTTTCTCCAAGTTTTGCAAACAGAGGTTATTAAATGACTTCCCAGGTCCTTTTAGTAAATTGGCCTTTATGATACTAGAATTTGGGATGTTACTGCTACCATAGGGTTACAGAGTAGATGAACACACAAGGAACTTAAATGGTTTGCTCAAACAGCTATATTAAGAAGACTGTTCAGACAGGGCAGATTCCCTCTAACACTCCCAGGAGTCCCTGTTTGGGAACCTGACCACAGTAGGCTATCACTTTCTTTAAATCATAGAGAAGAATATGTATGTTCAGGTCCCATCCTGACAAGGGCCAGTATGTAGAGTGTGTATCTGGATCAGGGATATGCTTGTGGTTCATGCAGTTAAATACATCTCAACTTACCACAGTCAGCTATTATCAACCATTTTCACAACGCCTGTTCCTTTTAAGTTTCCTTCATGCTTACTGTTCAGGAGAGAAACACTGGACATATGAAGGCATGAGACATTCAGTTTTTCAATATCAAAAAACTTGAAAATATTAAGAATGTTCCAGTTCAGTAAATACACACTGACTGATTTCCAGTGGAAGCCAAGACAGCATATTTTAAATCTGAGCAAAATCTACTTATGTTTAAACTGATAGCTCTTGTTATGACTTGATTTGCTAATATGTAACTGTGTAAATCTGGATTGCTGCTTGGCTTTTTCCCTCCACACCTATTACTGAACATCATTGTTTCATAAATGTAGATGGTGTCAATTCCCAACTGATGTGGCTGGACAGTACTAGCAAGTTAAGGGTCATGTTTCACTTATGGAAGTTGTCATAGTTTTGTTTCTTTCAACAGCACATTTTATTTCAGCTTTTTGTTTTCTCTCAGATTTCATCAGTTGTCAATCCAAGTGGGCAAACTAAATTCATAAACTTTCCTAGATCAAATTTACTTTATATGCTTCCACTTCTACTGCACACTGTTCTGTTTAGTTCTAAAAGTTGCTTTTTATCCTGACATCTCTCAAGACTATATATTCTCTAGGTGATATCTAATCAGATTTCTCTAACTTGCCTCTTTCTGTCATAATTTGTTTCTCCTCTCTAAAGTTTTATCTCATAATGTGCATTCCTCAACTCCCTAGTTGCTGCTGTCCGGTAAATATCAACATGTTCCTACTTTTTCCTCAAGACCCTCTCACCACATGAGTATTTTGCTATTTTTTTATTTTTTTTTTTTGTCTTGGGCCTTGACACTACCAATAACCCATGCGAAGCAGATACAACAAAAAAATTAAAAATTAAGCTTTACTCAACAGCATTTCCTTGAATCAGATCTCTAAATATAGCAGGTCTACAGTAGTCCTTGGTATCAGGCATATATCCGTGGCTAGGATATATATAAAAATAAATCCAGATTAGATATTACAGAGACAGATTTTAACTTCTTTGCTCTTGACTCTTCTTCCTTGAATACCAATGTCAACAAGCATTTTACAATAGTTCTGCAGGCCATGGTATTAGTAGAGTGCAAGGCTCCAAGCAGAAGATTCTTTCAAAGGGGTCCCAACATGGCTTGGTAGCACAAAGCACAAAATATAGTTTAATGTCATGTTTCCTTTACAGAGACAGCAAACTCTTTGAGAGGTTGTTCACACTGCAAGGAAAGAAACCTGTCTTCCTATCTTTGTATCCAACCTAGACCTGTCTGTTGGGTCAGAGGGGAGGTATGGGGGAGAGGAGGGAGAAGAGAAGGCTCTGGAGAGACCTTGTTGCAGCCTTTCAATACTTAAAGGGGGCTATGTGAAAGTTGGGGACAGACTTTTTAATAGGGCATGTTGCAATAGGACAAGGGGTAATGATTTTAAACTAAAAGAGAGTAGATTTCAACTAGATATAAGGAAGAAAATTTTTATGAGGGTGGTGAAACACTGGAAAAGGTCACCCAGAGAGGTGGTAGATGCCTCATTCCTGGAAACATTCAAGGCCAGGTTGGATGGGCTTTGAGAAACCTGATTTAGTTGAAGATGTCCCTGCTCATTGCAGGAGGGTTGGACTAGATGACCTTTAAAGGTCCTTCCAACTTAAACTATTCTATGAGATCAGAAGGGTACCGATGGTGGCACTAGCATGTCATGAAAGAGCAGCCTAATCACATCAGGCATAACAATAGTCCCTGTAAGGGGGGGAAAACAATGAGCAGCTAGAAGCAAGCAAACTACATTCTCTAAATGGTGGACCTTTTTTTTAATAGGAAGGATTGGAGAGTGAGTAGGGATTGCCTTTTTAAGCAGATTAAAAACTATCACATGGCACAAAAGATAAATTGCAAAGATATTGTTCAAAGAAATATATCAACATCTCCCCACTAAGGCTGCAAATACAGCAGGCCAGCAACTATTCTCTGCCCATGAAGCTAAATTATGATATTTAGCTTGTGCCCATATGGTTACAGACTCCCCTCCTCTCCTACCAAAGACAGGTTTACCTTATCTATGTTGCCAACTGGGAACAGCCCCTGTCCTATAGTCTTGCCCTAAATCATGCCTGGGCACCATTTCAGATCATACCAGTTGTGCACGGACTGAAGCCAGCATGAATGTTACCAGAGCAGCTGTATAGATGCACACAGAATGGTACCGCAGCCAGATTATTAACCTTGTTTTCTTTATGGGGTAGGCATAGCTAAAATGTCTGAATCTGGGGTAATTAGTCTAGTAAGGATTGAGCCACTTAAAAAATGTAATAACCTGATGCAAGCAGCTCATCCTGGATTCTTAAAGGCCTGTTTTCCACAATATCTATTACAGGGTTGTATCTCAAATGTAATGGAGCAGAAGGAATGAGATAGCAAATATAAATGCTAGAAACTATGCATGGTTATAGGTTTCTGTAAAATATTTACATGCCTGTTAGATCTCAACTTAACATAGCTTATTATGTTTCATATAGTGATTCATCTATAATCCAAGTATTCTCGAGTCAGCCGTGATCAATCTTCAAATGAGAGACCAATGCCTTTTGTAGCTTGATATAATGATTCTGTTCTACACTCTAGAGGCTCTAGTTAATTTTCCAAAATGTTAGGCACCATTCAGGTGACATATTTGCTCCAATTTTTAGTATCTTCTAGCATTAATTTACAAAAAAAAAAAAAAAGGGCTGCCATTATGTTGCCCACTGTCCTCCAAATGTATCGAGTTTATATAAACTTCTTATCTTAGACCCAGTAGGAATAGGTTATTTTTTTTTTTAATTTTTATTTTAATGTATGAGATTTAAACTTAATTGAACATGTTCTGGTATTTGTGATTACCTTGAGCTCCAATTTATCTGGCTTGCATTCTTTTTTCTTGTACAGTAGAACTCCCCATATTCTGTGAACTCATGGAATAGCACTTTGAAGTGCATAGATAGCTTTGGAAGAGGCAGGGACTAAGTGCATGGACATGTATGGGATTTCAGTGGGGAACGAGCTTTGAGGCATGGGTATAAAATGTTCACAAGATCTCCTATTGCTAATTAGACTGAGTTCTGAAGCAAGTATGAAAATATATGATCAGCCACTTCATATTTCACTACAATGGAATGAATAAACAGACTTGAAATGATACTAATTTATCACCTGTAAGAGGACTACATTTAGAAGTGTAATACAACTAGAATTTATTTGCAATAACTGGAAAGTAAGCAGCAGGTACATCACATAAAGTTAAGCTTACAATGATGAATGTTCTTATGAGTTACTAAAGGTTGATTCTTTTTTCCCCTGTGGGAGTAAATGAGTACAGGATTGTGACACTGAAGAAATAAGTTATTTTAATTCACACATTCAGAGAGCAGGAATGAAAATAATCTGTTCTACAGTGACCATGTGAAGGATGTTCACATTAATAAAAATTTTAAAAAGCATTTAACCCTAAATATCTCATAAATTTCTCATCTGAGTTATCTTTTACCTAGAGTGATTATGACACATTTTACAATTTGATACATACTGTAATTTAAAAGGTCTATAAACAAATAAATATATACTAATAAGCAAGAATATTTAGATTAATATGCTCATTTTTTTTTCCCAAACTGATTAAAACCAAAACATTACAGTGATCAAATTGAGGCCAAAATTAATAATAAATTAGTGACAACAATAAAATCAATAAACAAGTATTCAAAATAAAACAATATTAGAAAGAATGAATGTGTTTTATTCTTGTCCTGGAAGAACCTAAAGAATAATCTATTTCCTCTCAGTCTAAAGCTGGTATTTGCAGCATTACCTGAAAACTTTTAAGACCATTGTAAAGTTCCAAAGCTTGATTCATCAATAGTGTTCTGAGGCTGTGAGCATAAAAGAGGTAATATGTGTTAAATTGTAATCAAAACAAGAGATTTAATTGTGAGGGAGATTTCCTGCCTGAATGCACTCCTGTTTGTACAGCAGAACAAAATGATGGAGATAACACTTAGTAACACAAACTATGTAAATGTTTCAGGCAAAGTTTTACTTTATTCTATTAATCTTTTTAAACCTTATTGTTAAACATTGTAATTGCTGCTTATTGTACATATTAATGCACTTAATAGAACACCTTTTCTGAAATCTTGCCTGATAGTAAGCCTAATTTTGGGGTGGAAAAGGATCCTATGCAGTCTGCTATAAAACTAATAAACAATTACACAGGGGAGAATTTTTGTACTGGTTTTGCCTGGGATGGAGTTAATTTTCTGCATAGCAGCCGGTACAGTGCTGTGGACCAAAACAGTGTTGATAACACACCAATGTCTTAGCTTTTGCTGAGTGGTGTTTGCATGGTGTCAAGGCTTTCTGTTTCTCACACTGCCTCGCCAGTTGTTGGGGTGCACAAAAAGTTGGGAGGAGACACAGTCCAGATAGGTGACCCCAACTGACCAAAGGGCTATTCCATACCATATGACATTGTGCTGAGCAATAAAAACTGGGGGAAAGAAGGAGAAAGGGGGGATGTTCATGGTTATAACATTTGTCTTCCCAAGTAACCATTACATGTGATGAAGCCATATTTTCCAGGAAAGGAAACTGGATATTTGACTGTTGAGGACAAGTAGTGAATGATTTTCTTATTTTATTTTGCTTGTGTGTGCAGCTTTGTTTTACTTATTGAACTGTTTTTATCTCAACCAACAAATTTTGCCCCTTTTACCCTTTTGATTCTCTTCCTCAACCCACTCTTGGTGGGGACTGAGTGAGCAGCTGTGTGGTGCTTAACTGCCTACCAGGGTTAGCCCGGAATACCTTTATACACAGCTTGTCTGCCTGTCAAGATGTGTGGTGACCACTTTAAGAGGTGCTTCATGGACTTACTACCAAACTACAAGTGAACTTTAAAAGTGATAATGACAAATGCTGTATACATAGAGAGAAATTTCCTCCAAGCAGTGCATAGTTTGTTTAGAAGGCTGCACGCCATTCCGTGGTGCATGAGAATGAAAATTCACATTTTACTCAACAAAAATATTCTACTTCTACGTAAATAGTCAAATTCAACAATATAACAGAACACAATGAAATATGGGACTAAAAGTGCTAATTAAAACTTCTTTTCCTTCAGTCTCACTGTTGTTTCATTAGTTTCCCCTCAAACCCTTTACATACCAAATGCCTTCCAATAGTCTTAGCACAATGGCAACAATTAAAACATTCACAACAGCATCATTTGAAAAAAATATGTCAACTCACACTAATACATTGATTAATTTAATGACTTGGAGAACTTTTTGTCATGAAACTATTTAAAGGTTGTCCCCACATTAAAACCTGAGGCACTAAAAAAGGGAAACATTGGAAATCACTTCAAATGTGTGAATTGGAATTCATACATTTCTGGAGATCTGTAACCCTGAATCTTGTCAATTATCTGAAACTCAACTCTGGACAGTGAGAGATTCTGGCGAGTCTTTCAGACATGTGCAAAATTCCCATCTTCTTCAGACTAGACAACTCATTCCATTTTCACCTGTTATTTCAGGATGTTCTAGATGTTTTTCATAATGCAAGCATGAGCAAGCTTACAAGTCTGCTTTATGGGATCAATTGCTTTGTCCTTGTAAACGCCTTTGTGGCTTTAGAAATAATGAATAGAATCAAAATATTTTGACTAATGTAGCCCAGTTGTCTCACAGCAGACAAATATTGACTACAAATAAAAGAGGAATAAAGCCTCATGACATTCTTTTTTTTTTTTTTTTTTTTTTTTTTTTTTTTTTACTGCAGTTAAGTGATTTTCCAATAGTACTGAAAACAACATGCATGGGCTTTTTGTACAGAATTTATCTCATCTTTCCAGCTGGTATAACTGACATAAGAATCACATGATTACAAAAACTTCATGACTTATCAGTGCTTTTCATTTATGCTTCCTTTTTGTGTCAATTGCTTCACTGCTTTTAGTATTTCTCATAATAGCATAGGCCATTTGCCAACAGAGAACAGGGGAGGTAAAGGAAACTTTAACTTCTGATCATTTCTGAGGCTCAAAAGGGAGCTTTTGTTTTCATATTACTGGAATAGATTCTATTCGTGGTTAAGCAATTGCAGTGTTGTAGGCATAATTCACATTTTTCTGCACAAACAGGATTAATGGAGAACATAGGAAACCTCCAGGCAGATCTCTTCAGGTGTTCCATTTTACACAATTGGATTATTAATGATTTATTTGTTTAACAGAGTGGAAGAAAAATGTTTGCAACAGAAATTGCATGCTAGATATTTGTTCACTGTCTCCAAATTTGTCCAACCCACAGAAGCGAACTAGGTAGTCATTCACTTCATAAAGCACATAAACATTTTCAGAAATAAAGCCATCAATAACTTTGACAAGATCCAGAAAAATAATTAATTACAGCTGTAGGAGGAGACAATTTTTATTAATAGAAGCTCCATTTTTCATCCAAAGACTGGGACAAAGGACATGAGATACTGTTCAACCTCACAGATTTACCTCCTTAAAAAGATAAAAAGGTAGATATTCTACTCAAACCGAAAGTGGTATGGGTTACATGACATTTAAGAAAACTTGAGAAAGCTGTTTTTCAGTATCAATGAAGTAATAGATAAGAAAGATAGTGAAAACTTAGAAAGAATAAGCAACATCAAAAGAGTTTGAAGACGGAACAAAATGGGAAATTTTTTAAATTCTAGCCATTGTTGTAAAATTCTAATTTGAATGTTACAGCACATCTCTTTTTTCTAAGCTATTTACTTTTATTGATGTTGTAAATACTTTTTAAAAAAAATATTTATACATATATATTTATACTGACATTTTTTACTTGAGATCTGTGTCCTGGCTCCACTTTTTGTCCAGCGGATTCCTTAAAATTCACATTTACAGGACACTTATTTATTTGTTTATTGGTAGAATCTAAAAATCCTGGCAAACTGGGCCTGAATGTCTCAAGTAATATATATTATAAACATAAATAATATTATAAATTTTGGATAAAATTATTTCCATTGGAATATCTTCAGTCTCAACACCAAAAATCAGAGTAAAAGATGTGTTACAACCAATATGTTCTGCTCAATGTCTGACAGAATGTAAAAACTGACCTATCTCAGTTTGTGCCCAGAAAAGACTAAACAGAACTGATTAAAAAAACTACTGCAACAATTTCTCTTTCTCTCAACTTTCATTAACGTATCTTTACTGTAGGCTGGTTGCTTTTTTATATCAACACTGACACTTTTACAGAACTTATTAACTCCTGCACTGGGAAATTAATGGCAAATATTAAACACAAATAAAAATGTATTGTTCAACACAGGAACAACACTCCCTTGCATTATATGCTTTTTTAAATTGCATGTTTTGTAAATTCATATATGTCTTTATGTATAATAAGAAAATAAAAGGAAATGGAGACCTTTTGATACCTGGGATTCAGGAAGTAATTAAATATTTGTTTTCTATGAACTTGATTAAATGTTACTTCTCCTCATAACACTATATGATTATATTTTAATTATTTTTCAATACTGAATGCAATCAATGAGAAAAGATATTTTTCTTATGACCAATTTTCCATCTAAACATCACATTTTATTTAAATAGTATCTATCAAACTTTCTGTGGCACACACAGAAATTTGTGCTTCAAAGTTTGGCAGTGTACAGCTTGAGAAATCTTGAAGCTTTAGAAAATATTGTGTTACATGTTTTTCACTTAAAAAAATGTTGACCAAGAGGTACTTCAGAAAATCTTGGTTCGGACTTTTGTAGTTTGCCTAGAAACAAAGTTGTTCTTAAAAAGTTACATTATAAATTAGGAGTTTCATGAAACTACCACGATTTAAACATTTTGCTTTCTAAAACTTTGCCAAAAATCAACACCGATTTAAAATGAGGCTCAAATCTCTCAAGTCCATATGCATAACCTGGCTTATCTGTTCTGTAAAAATCAGGCATGCAGGGTAAAAAGGCAAATCAGGCTAAATCAGAGCACAGGCTCTGTATTGCAGGAGAAGAGACAACTGTGGTAACTGAAACTGTGAGGTAGAAAGAAACCTCTCCATGGGATCTGTGTAGCGCCCTATGGGAAAATCCATCTGGTGTTTGTCCAACGCTGGTTCCCAGCATCTGAAGGGATACAAAATTTACTCATAATCTGTATTGCTTTTTTAATTCTTTTCATAAAAATCATATTTTATTAAGCCGTCTGTTGTCAAGCCTTTCTTACAGAGATGCAGAAAGAGCCCTGCACCATCTCTCTCTCTCTTAGTCCCTGCTCCCGGTGTAGAACAGTGCACCACCACCTGCTTCTCTGCAGTGCTCTAGGCAGGAGTGAGTGGGTCAGTCACATGTCAGTAGGTCTGCACAATGACCTAATGGGAGCAAAATTACTTCATACAATTCCAGACTAGTCTTCTTCTTAGATGATATTCTTCTTTCTTACAGGATGAGTGAGAAGGGTGGAGAATTTGTTGCCCTTTCCTGTGACATATATTAAAAACTATGTTCCATCAATCTAGCCAGTATATTTCATGTTTTAAATGAATGGGCTTTCTGATTAAAAGCATACCCTTTCACCCATTTGCAATCTTAAGTGATACTTGAGGGATATATCATAGTTCTGTCTGTTGCATGGCCAAATACTTTGTTTTGTAGACTCCTCTGAAAAAATCTCCTCCACACCTGACAAACCCAATGAGAATTATTAACAACTGTGTATAAGTATTTTTTTTTTCTAAGGTAAGTAAAGTTATAAAATGATGAATTGACTGAACAGACTATAGATTTTTTTTTTTTTCATATCAGTTGATTTAAGTCTCTTCTGAGAAAGAATATAAGAATGAAAGAATAAAAATTTGAATAGTCATTTCCATCACTGGCATGGAAAAGTCTAAAAATTTATCTGAATCTAATTCTTAACTAGCAGATATATTGTGACTGAAATGAGGAAAGAAATACAATAGGTGAATAATGTGAAGAACTAGAGGAAGTTCACACTTTAATATATATGTCAAAAGCTTCTGCTTGGAAGATTACTGTCTTTTAAAATGGTTTGTTTCTGGATTTATTAAGACTTCAAGTCTGACATGAGTATTTAGAGCACCTTTACTGTAATCTTACATTTCAGATTTTTAAAAATAAAAAAAATCTATGATATTCTGATGAAAAGGTGAAAAACACAGCAGTGTATCACATTTCTAAATGTGTATCAAATTTCTAAATCTCCACATAATGGAATTATACAGAGTGCTGTCTAACTTTACTCCATATGAACCAGCACAATACTTTATTTGTCCAATCATATCAAAAGCTGAAGAATTGTATCTCTCTTTCATTAATATTTACATTATTGGAGATGAATGATAATTAAGAACATGGTGGGCCAAAGACAGTAAGTTCATCTTTTGCTAATAGTTCTCCAGAAATTTGATTACTGCTGAATCAGAGATTTACCCTGAGAAATTAATAAGAAGTTTTTCTCGAACACAGGGCTATAAAGTCAAATCACTTTTTTCAATGTGCTTTTAATGTTCTGAAATAAGTTTTAGTTACTGAAATCTCATCTTCTTGTTTCAAATAACTATCTTTAGTTAATTTTATCTTTACATATCGAACACGAATGAATTTTGTGTTAGGAATTTGCAGTTTAAAAAACAGTGCCATACCTGAAAAATTCAAATCTCCTCTTATTAATGACAGAAAATTTGAAGTACAGAATTGCATTTAGTCAGTTAATTTATTCTGAATCTGAAGGATTGTATTCAAGATCAAAATTTTTTTAAAAATGTTTTAATTCTTAGTGTTTTCATACTAAAAAAGTACTACTTTTTGCCATTTCTAAGGCATTCAGTTTGAATAACACTGGAGACTTATAAAAGAAATATAATATTTACTCTTGCTGTTATGATCTCAAACAAGCAACAAGATAAGACACAAACATATTCTTCTCTGTCAGATCTCCTGAGGAAAAAGAAAGTAGTATGAAAATAAATAAAGTTTGTTTAAAAAAAACTCACAATCCCCTTCTCTAAGATTAATTTCCTTTGAGGAGAAAGAAATAAAAAACTATTTCTGTTCCCAATGTAATACGTTAACTAAATTTTATTTAGAATATCTCCTATTATTCTCCAGGTAAAATACATGATCTTCTACTACTTCATCTTAAGGAACAATGATTATATTCCAGCTTCTAATCTTTTCCACTGCTGGAAGTCTTCTCAAGTCTCCTAGTGAACTCTAGTCTGCTCAGTTTACCACTTTGGCAGGAGTGGAACCAGCAGAGGTGGTGGTATCAACTGGAGGAGTGGTTTAGGCCAGTTTATATCCAATTAACTATAATGTCACATACCAGTTCTGCTATGTGTGCTATAGTATTTTCTCTCATTCATGTAAAATAGAAAGCCTATATCAGATTAGATTACATTTCATTTTATTTTCTACTGGAAAGCTTTTTATTTCATAGATAACACTCTGTTCATATGATGGTCTTGGAATGAACATATTAGTTGGATTGAACAGCACAATATAATGAGCTTTTTTAAGAAACCTTGGACATGTGCTTTAAGTTGTAAATTGTATTGGAGTATATCACAATAAACTGTATATGGGTATATATTTTATACAGAATCCCTGTATAAAATTGAACGTGCACTGAATGAAATGATGTTGATGTAGTCCATGGATTGTTTCCTGCCTGCCAAAAGAGTACCCTGGGAAGCAGGACTAGAATGAGTTTATAACTTACATGATGTCTACTTTCTCCTTACATTATTGTTGCATTGCATCAATGTCTACAAAACTGAAAACAGGAAAATGTTTTCAAAAATAGTCCATGGATTTCTAAGGACAGGTAACTTATTATTGGCATATCAGGAATTAGTAGTATTTTGAGAGTTTTGTTCTTATTCTTACTTCCTTTGTTACTATTCCTTATTTTTTTAATCATTCTTACAAAGTCTAATTAGTTGATATCTGTTGAAATAAAGGGAAGAAATCCATATTATATGTGTTACAGGCACCAAATATAGAGTGTAAGTGCAGAATCACCCAATGATTGAAGATAAGATTTTATTTTTCCTGAACATTAATACAGCAGATACTCTTCTGTAGAAATATCATATATTGTTACACGTTAAGAGATGTTAGAAGTGAACGTCAGCTCCAACAGCTCTAGGGCCTGGTGATTCCTCTTGCCTGGCCACTGGAACTCAGCCCAATGCACCCAAAAACCTGAAGGTTACTGGTCCTGGCAGACGGATGTTGCTACCACTTTCCTGTTGTCCTGATCCAATGTCGGGGGAGGTTTCGATACGATCCCAAGAACGAGATTAAGACACAAATGAGGTCAGATGCCATACAACCTTTTAAGCTTTATTCCCCTAACAAACAATGATTAGCAATAGGACAGAGAGAAGAAAGAAAAAGTCAGAATACCTAAGCAAGCAAATGGAAGAGATGCAGCAAGATCAGTTACCACCACCACAAATCCGGCAACGTCCCATTGGCTTGGTCTTGGTGCAGGTGATAGGGTTGCTCCAAGCTCCGAGCTCCACAGAAAGATGATGTCAAATTCCCCAAGAGAGGAATACACAGTCCTTTTATTGTCCCAGTCCCCACAATTTCTCCGAAGAGTCTGCCCATTTCCACAGAGCTCATTGTCATACACGCCGCCCCGTGTTCCTCCATGTGTGCATGTCCAGGTGTTCACGGTGGTTGTGCGGTGGGGTGGGTCAACCTGCGGCATCTTCAGCCTCCACATGTCTTCCTCACCCCGACTTCCTCTCTACCCGGCCTCGCACACTAGTGTAGCTTGGTGATGGTTTTGTTCTGACTTCAGGCAGATATGGTGGTTTCTTCAGGGACATTTTGTCTCCTTCTGAGTGTAGTCCTCCATGGCAACAGGATGGTGAGACCAGAAAGCGGTAGTGGTGCAGCAGGAATGTTGAGAAACAGTCCAACACAGTCTCTTACACCCGTTTGCAGGTTCAATCAGCAGCGGGGCTCAGTAAGTATCCCAGAGACACAGGTTCAAACACACTGTATTGGGTGTAGATGTCATGGTGTAAGTCTAGCAGCAGGGTGGGGCCCTGTGGGGAGTGGCTGGGGCTGCCCCGCGCCGGACACAGCCGGTTCCAGGCAGCTCCAACGGCCCCAGCGCAGGGCACAGCTGAGCCCCTCAGCCCCGGGCGGGCGCCTCGGGGAAAGCCTGGGTAAGGAAGGGCAAAGCGCTGCCCGGCAGCCAGGGCTGAGGGAAACAGGGGGAGAAACAGCCCTGCGAGCCCCGAGGGGAGAGCGGCAGGAGGGCAGGAGGGGCTCCAGGAGCCCCGGCAGAGAGGCCCCCGTGGCCCCGGGAGAGACCCTGCTGGGGCGGGTGTTTCCCTGCAGCCCCTGGAGAGGCCCTGGACTGGAGCAGGGAGAAGCATGAGGAGGAAGGATTGGCAGGGAGGAGCTGGTAGGGACAGACTGCAACACCCCATTAATGCCCCATTCCCCTGCACCCCTCAGTGGGGGAGGTAGAGGAGTCAGAAGTGAAGGACTGTTGTCTTTTTTCCTCAGTATCAAGCCTATTTTAATTGGCAATAAAGTAAATCAAGAAACCTGGAAACAGGTCCCTGCTCAAGGAGGCAGGAAAATCCTCTCCTGACCTCCTTCACGCTCCATGGTGCCCCTTCACAATAGATTTGGGGCCTTGGAACTTTTGAATGAAGAAGAGAAGGAGGAAGAAAATGAGACAAACAAGGAGGAAGACCAAGGTCCACCAACGCCAGGTTGTTCTGGACCAGATATTAAAACCAGTTCTAAAAAGAACCCCAGAAGAGTCATTGTAGTGGGTGACTCCATTCTGAAGGGTATCGAAGGCCCAATATGCAGACCAGACCTGCTTCATAGGGAAGTCTGCTGCCTCCCTGGGGCCCGTGTCAAGGACCTCACAGCAAAACTCCCCGCTCTAGTGAGACCCAAGGACTACTACCCTCTCTTAGTTTTTCAGGTAGGTAGTGATGACATTACTGGGAGAAGTCCTAAAGCAATGAAGAGAGATTTCAGGTCCTTGGGGAAAATGATTGGTTGGGGGCACAAATTATGTTCTCCTCCATCCCTTCAGTTGGGGGCATGGATGAAAAAGAATACCGGAGAACTCAACAGATGAACTTGTGGCTCCAAGACTGGTGTTACCATCAGGGCTTTGGATTTTTCAATCATGGGTTGGTATACAGGGCACCAGACCTTTTGGCATTGGATGGGAAGCACCTGTCCCAGAGGGGGAAAAGGATCTTGGAGCAGAAGTTAGCTGGGCTCATTAACAGAGCTTTAAATTAGATTTTAAGGGGGAAGGGGACAAAACACCAGCCCATCTGAAGTGTATGTATACCTATGTACACAGCATGGGTAACAAAGAGGAGGAGCTTGAAGCCATGATGAAACAGGAAAATGATGATGTAGTAACTCTGGCAGAAACATGGTGGGATGTCTCCCATGACTGGAGTGTACCTGTTGATGGCTACAAGCTCTTTAGGAGGGATAGACAAGGAAGGAGAGGTGGTGGGGTGGCGCTGTGTATTAGGGACTGTTATGATTGCTTTGAGTACAAGTGTAGTGAAGACAGGGTGGAGTGTCTTTGCATTAGAATCAGGGGGAAGTTCAACAGGGCAGATATTGTAGTAGGACTCTGCTATAGGCCACCCATCCAGGACAGAAAGGTGGATGAAATATTCTATAGGCATTTAGGTGAAATCTCACAATCACTTGCCCTTGTTTTTGTGGGAGACTTTAACTTCCCAGATATCTGCAGGGAATACAACACAGCAGAGCGGGACCAGTCCCGGAGATTCCTGGAATGTGTGGCAGATAACTTCCTGACGCAACTGGTGAGTGAACCGACCAGAGAAGGTTCCCTGCTGGATCTCCTCTTTGTGAACAGAGAAGGACTGGTGGATGATGTGGCGGTTGGAGGCTGACTAGGGCACAGTGATCATGATATAATAGAGTTCTCTATTCTTAGGGAGGCCAGGAGAGGGGGAAGCAGCACGAAGCTGGTGAAGGGTCTGGAGCACATGTCATACAAGGAGCGGCTGAGGGAACTGGGGTTGTTTAGTCTCTAGAAGAGGAGGCTGAGGGGAGACTTCATGGCCCTCTACAACTATCTGAAAGGAGGTTGCAGAGAACTGGGGATGAGTCTCTTTAACCAAGTAATAATTGATAGGACAAGAGGTAATGGCCTCAAGTTGCACCAGGTAAGGTTTAGACTAGATATTACGAAGCATTTCTTTACAGCATGGGTTATTAGGCACTGGAACAGGCTGCCTAGGGAGGTGGTTTAGTCCCCATCCATGAAGGTGTTTAAGAGTAGGGTCGATATAGCGCTTAGGGATATGGTGTAGTTGGGATCTGTCAATGCTAGGTTAACGGTTGGACTAGATGATCTTCAAGGTCCTTTCCAACCTAGATGATTCTGTGATTCTCTGACATCCTGAACTTCCAAAGGGATGACTTTGTATTGTTTGGTCACCGGCTTGAAAGGATCCCTTGGGAGACGAACTTGAAGGGTATAGGGGTCCAGGAAGGCTGGGCACTCTTTAAGAGGAAAGTCTTAATGGCTCAGGAGCAGGCAGTCCCCAGGTGCTGTAAGAGAAACCAGTGACAGAGAAGACCACCCTGGCTAAACAGGGAGCTTTGGCTGGAACTCAGGGAGAAAAGGAGAGTATACAGCCTTTGGAAGAAGGGGCTAGCCACTCGCAATGATTACAAAGATGCTGTGAGGCTATGCAGGGTGGAAATCAGGAGGTCTAAAGCCCAGCTGGAAATTATTCTGACTTCAGCAATCAAGGACACCAAGAAATGTTTCTATAAGTACGTCAGTAGCAAAAGAAAGACCAGGGAGAGTATCCATCCCCTGCTAGATGCAGGAGGAAACATGGTAACAAGTGATGAGGGAAAGGCTGAGGTGCTTAATGCCTTCTTTGCCTCAGTCTTTAATAGCAAGACTAGTTGTATTGAGGGAATCCAGCCTCCTCAGCCAGAAGACAGAGACTGGGAGAACGATCCCCCCGTAATCCAGGAGGAGACAGTCAGTGACCTACTGCATCACATAGACACACACAAGTCTATGGGACCGGACGGGATACACCTGAGGGTGCTGAAGGAGCTGGCTGGCGTGATGGTCAAGCCACTTTCCATCATTTACCAGCAGTCCTGGCTGACTGGGGAGGTCCTGACAGATTGGAAATTGGCCAATGTGACACCCATCTATAAGAAGGGTTGGAAGGATGATCCAGGAAATTACAGGCCTGTCAGCTTGACGTTGGTGCCCGGGAAGCTGATGGAGCAGCTCATCCCAAGTACCATCACACAACACACGTGCAACAACCAGATGATCAGGCCCAGTCAGCATGGGTTTATGAAAGGCAGGTCCTGCTTGACAAACCTGATCTCCTTCGATGGCAGGGTGACCTGCTTATTGGATGAGGGAAAGGCTGTGGATGTAGTTTACCTTGACTTCAGTAAGGCCTTTGACACCGTTTCCCACAGCATTCTCCTCACAAAACTGGCTGCTTGTGGCTTGGATGGGCACACGCGTCACTGGGTAAAAATGTGGCTGAATGTCTGGGCCCAAAGAGTGGTGGTGAACTGACTTAAATCTAGTTGGTGGCCAGTCACAAGTGGTGTCCCCCAGGGCTTGGTTTTGGGGCCACTCCTGTTTAATATCTTTATTGATGATCTAGATGAGGGGATCGAGTGCACCCTCAGTAAGTTTGCAGATGACACCAAGTTGGGTGGGAGTGTTGATCTGCTCGAGGGTAGGGAGGCTCTGCAGAGAGACCTGGACAGGCTGGAGCGATGGAGTTTCAATAAGGCCAAATGCCGAGTGCTGCACTTTGGCCACAACAACCCCCAACAGCGCTACAGGCTTGGGGAGGAGTGGCTGGAGAGCTGCCAGTCAGAGAGGGACCTGGGGGTGTTGATTGACAGCCGGCTGAACATGAGCCAGCAGTGTGTCCAGGTGGCCAAGAAGGCCAATGGTATCCTGGCTTGCATCAGAAATAGCGTGGCAAGGGTGAATGAGAGAGTGCTTGGGTAGGCAGATGGCAGACATCCACAGTCAGCGCAATAAAACAAACACAGAGGACATGGACAGAATCAGTCCCACAGGCTGCCGCAGGGAAGGCATTGCCTTCAACAGCATCTGTCTATAAGATTCACATAAAACATAACCACAGACAGCAAAGTCCCCTCCTCCTCCTCAGCTGGTAGAGATGAGAGGTCATTAGTGCAATCACACACATGACACTGGGTTCTCAAGCACATAAACACTCACAGATTACCTGAGCATTGTAATGCCCCCCAGCTCGTCTGATACCCCTGCCTGTATCTCAGCCCTGCATATTTGCTCCATAGGAGCTCCCCTACTCACCAGATGGTCCAGCTTGGTGCTTACTACAGACACATGCACTCACTCATATGTCTCACAGACACCATAATCTTTGGCTGCCCCCAAATACCAGCGCAGGCCCTTGCCTGCCCAGACCCAGGGCCTCCTACTGGTCCAGCCTGAAGTTTTTCAGTGAAAACACATGCACGCCCCATGCACACCAGGGATGAGGAAGTTATGGACACTTGCCTCGCAGCAGCTGGCATCAGGCCCACAGCCTGTGATCCATGGTCCTGCTCCAGCCACCAGTGCTGTGCTCTCACTTACCTCACTGACACTGGTCCCTTCCAGTAGCTGTTGAAAAACAGCTACAGGAACATACACTGTATCTGGAGTCAGAGCCACTCTACTCGCTCCTGTGGCTGACACCACAGACCAGGAGCACCTACACCACTGGTCTGACTCCATCTGCTAGCCCCAAATCTACTCACACTGATCCCCCCAGTAGCTGGCATGTAGTCATTGCAACACACACACACGTAGGATTGAGAGATTACACAGAGACATAGGTAAGAAAGCATTTAATAAGAAGTTAGGACAGACTGCAGTGATCAGGTACAGGGCTCAGTCAGGCAAGTGTACTGACCCCATTTTACACTCCTCCATCCTCTTTTACACCCCTTTGTCTCTATTCCTTCTCTTTGTTGCTCCTCATGATCCTTCACTTAAATTTTCCTTCCTAAATTTTTCATGGTCCCACAGATGTCCCTCGAATATCCCAAATCCTCATGTTCCTCTTCTTTTCCCCTTCTTATCAGTTACAAAGTCCAGGTGGCTCTCTCCAAAGCTGTGTCTGGAGTTCCTTAATGGCCTATCAGTTAGTGACTGGATACTTTTAGTCTTTGACAATGTCTCCTTCATCCCTCATCTGCTAAGTTTATATCCCCATGTGGTTTTGGTTATCACCTCCCTCTTTACTTACTGTCTTTTGCACTGAAAAGGTTCTTGATGGGATAACCTTAACGAAGAAGAAGCTCTCACCTTCCACTTACCATTACATCATGTTCTTCAGACCAGAAGCAAAATACTAACAGTTGTATAGACTTAATTTTTTTCATTTTATTTAGAACTTTGCTTTGCATTCTGTTCATACATCGTTATGAACACAACAGTTGTTACAGAAGGGTAGCTTGGTGAATGACCCTTAAATATGATGTTTAATGAATATTCACACTTGCATATCAATTGGAGAGGCCCTTTGAAGGGATCACACTCCCAAACGGTCTGCCAGCTGTTAGCTGTGCGTAGGTTAAGTAGATTTACTCATATGTTTTTGAACACATGCATACATATCTATATAAACACCCACACTGAAATCTTTCAAAACAATTCTATAGTAGAGGACACATTAACTTCAGAGGTGTGCTATTGGCACAAATTAGTGACAGCTTGGCAACAAAAGGAAGAGAGTAATCTGAGAGAGGTACCCGCCCTCCAGGAAGAATGACTGTCTAAAACCCCTTATTTTGAAAAAAGCTTTATTTTTTCCTTCTTTTCTTTCTTAAAATAAATAAAAGGCCTAAACTTAGATAAACAAGAATGAGTCCCAAAGATGGCTGTCTGAACACCTAAAATTCTAAGAGCTTGAAATACCTCAAAACAAAGACATGAACAGGCTGATCTAGGCCAATTTCTATTATATGGAAATGTAAATGTTATACAATGTTGAGGGTTTATCTTAACAGAGAGAATTACTCAAAATTCTATACAGAATTTTTGACAACATAACTCCCTTAAAAAGGTTCTGAATATCTCCTAAAAAAAGCCATTAATTCTGTCAACTTTAGAATATTTGTAAATGCAAGAAGTGTACCAAAACCTGTGTGTCCTCATGATTCAGTGAATCTTTTATTTTACTTAATATAATTAGGAAAAGGGTTTTTTCTTGTTTTCCGTTTTCTTTTTTATTATTGTTTTTCTTTAATTTTCATGAAAGTTTCTCTGAAAAGCATAATTACAAACCTCAAGAAAAAAAGAGACCTGTTCTGAAATAAAATTTGAGTGAATACAGAGTTTAGTAAAGTACCTTTGGATTTTGAGGTAGCAGATTCTACTAAGATGTAGAAAATAGCTAGCCTTTGATAACAAAGACAGTTTAGCATTCTAAAGAAAATACCTTTGGAATTTGATTTCAACAATTTTCCAAATTATTAAATGAGAACAGTTACTGTAACAGATTCTTTTGCAGCAGTAGTTTCTGGCAACTCAGCAAAAATTAGCTACTCCAAAGTCTGTCAGATCATCTTCTATCTTCTCTATAAATTTTACAAAGACTGAGTTGAGATTGAGAGAAATTCCCAAAGACAAATTGCTGAACACTCAAAATTAGAGATCAAATTTAGATTTAATTTTCACCAGGGTAACAACACAATAGCATTAGTGATTAAAAAAAAAAATAAATCCAAATAGTCAAAACAGTCTTTGGTTTATATTCTGTGCCAAGATC
Source organism: Strix aluco (assembly GCF_031877795.1). Classification (NCBI taxonomy): domain Eukaryota; kingdom Metazoa; phylum Chordata; class Aves; order Strigiformes; family Strigidae; genus Strix; species Strix aluco. The sequence goes on along the minus strand of NC_133931.1, from coordinate 83,737,609 downwards.
TCTTGGTGGCAAAGAAGATAGAATTTTCTATTTCAGAGAAGAATTTTCTATTCCAAAGAAGATAATTTTCTATTCTGTTACAAAGTTTTTTTAAAAAAAGAAGTTCAAGAAGGTAAACCTGAAACACATTTTTTATAAAGAACTTTCTTTATATGACAATTAATAGGCAACTTCTGTCACCACAGCTGAAAAGTAACACAGCAATGTTTCATAAGGAAATACTATTTTTTGCTTTGTATCTTGTTCATGAAAGAACAAATGAGAACAAGAAGAGTCCTGAGGATATTGCAAGTGGGAGAAATAGGCTGATAATTGTGAGTGAAACCATAAATCCAGTTATGGAGCCTGAAGTGGAGTAATTGGTGAAAATATAAGGTGTAAATATTTTTATTTACAAAGTGATTTAGGTTTCAAACAGATGAAAAAAAAAATTCTTAGAGCTTTCTTAGGTAAAAACCCAAATCAAGTTATGGAAATGGTAAAACAGAATTGTAAAATACATTCTCTTTCCTTGGTGTATCTGTGAAGAGAGGAAAAAATACATGCCTAAGTATAAACCTAATATACACAGAAATGCACTGTGACAGGTTCCTGCTAAATGCAGAAGAAAATAGATTTTTTTTTCCCAGTACAGCTCACAAAAAAAAAAAAAAATTCTTAAGTAGGCAACTGAGTAGGAGAAAGAAAAAGAAGAGCTGCATTGCAGTTTTATGAAAGATTATACAATTAGCAAATTTGAATAGAGAGTTCAAAGGTGTAAAATTAATTACAACATTGTTCCTCAAAATGACCACAAGGCAATATGTAGATTGACAATAACTAAAATACACATTAAGGGTGATTACTTTTATTTAACAGTGTTCAACAGCTTCTCTGACCAACAAAATTCTTTTGAAAGTACTGTTGAAAATCCCTTGTGATTCAGAATAAGATTTTGTTGCATTAATCCAATTTAATAACAACATTAAATTTCATAGTAAAACTCACTGCAGACATTCAACCTACACTTTTACTTCAATGAAGAAATCATACCTTTCCATATTTTAGGCTGTAGATATTTTTACAAATTTGTGATACTGCTATACATCAACAAGAATAACGTGAATCGTTTGAATAATTTGACCTCTTAGACCATCATGACTTCAAGGTCAACTTCATGTGACACATACTTATGTAAGTTTCTGTTAAACATTTAAATAAATAATAGACTAGAGAAATTCACCCCTTGCCCGCTAGGCTGCAGTTTGAGTTAGAGTCAGATATTCTGGCTCCTCTGAAGTTGCAAACTTTTCTTATAAGTAGGGTGGAAAACACCTCACAAAAATTTAGCTGTTGTAAAGGAGAAGCCTTTCAGGGGACATCTCATCATGGAGCCAGGAATCAAGCTGGTAAATACTTGGGCAAATGTCAGAGTATAAATGAAGATAAAATGAAGTATTTTTCTTCATTTTTAGATTGTTATTTAAATGGCCTAGAATAATTTTAAAGGAAGACAGATTAGAAGACTTCAAAAAACCTGGTGGAAGTTGCCAGTAACACCTCTGGAAGGGATTACTACTCATGACTTCATGTAACCTTGCAAAGAGGGATAACTAACACAAAGAGACTAGGCATTCTCTTGATTCTCTTTTTGTTCTTATTCCACTCAAGAAATGCTATCAGAATTCAGATTCGCAAACTGGGTCTGAAATCACGAATTTTTCCTTCTCCTCTGACTGTAACAAAATAGCCTCCAGAGCTCTGTAATGCTAGGTGTTAATTATGTGCTGCAATGCAGTACATACTCTGAAAAGCAATATTGCCTTTGTCATTTGTGACTGATTACCCAATTCTGCCTGTGTTTGAGAGAAGTTATTTCCTGAAATTTGCTTTGCAATTCAGTTCATGTGTCTGCTCATTAGTTTCCTTCAAGCTGCATCATTTTGCATACTTTATCACACAGGCAACAGAAATGTAATGCTAGGAAAAACGTTCACTGAAATACACTTGGTCAGCCCTAGAGTGTTCCCATCCAGCAAAAATACTGTCTCTGACCCTCAAAACCAAGCTTTTCCTTGGCAACAGCTGCTCTGAAGTAGTGAGTACTGTATCCTGAGTCCTGTTCAATGATCACCACATACGTCATTTTAGCCTCAGAATGAATAATTTTTTTGTCATTCCTTCAACTGACAACATCAGTCTACCAGCACCACACCTCAATGTACATGGCTGCCTTGAGCACCTGCAGTGAGTTTAGCAAGGTGATTTTTCAAGCATAGCTATCAAACATAACTGATACTCTGTCTGTAAGTAAATGTGCATGTGTTTTACCTCTGCATTGAGTCTCCAGCTCTTCTGCATTAATCATTTCAAGTCTAGTGATTGTTTTATACCTGTTTACTCTTTTGGGCTTGTTTTTTCCAGAAAAACCTAGAGGCATTATTTGAACTGAAAGATTAGTTTTCCTACCATGAAACCAAAAGATGAGGTCCTTGAGATTACATACACCATACCGAACTATCACTGTTTGTACTTCTTTAGTATAATGCGCTGAGGCTAAGCAGCTGCCAGGAACTAACAGACAATAAGGTTAGAGGACCAAGCTGGGATTACCTGCAGTTATGGAAGCACTAAAAAAATTTAGTTTAGGATTTTTGCTAAGAAGACAGCAGGAACATAGAATATAATTCAGTGAAATAACTCCATGCTATCAAAGAGGCCTCATCAGAACATAGAATGAGTTGCTCTCTCTAGAAATAACCGGTTTTGCTCCATTAGAGGAGAACACCTAAATGTACATTGTAGATACTTAATTTCAGCAAAATAAATCTACTTATGAAACAAAGGGCTAAAACTAGTCTCATAGGGCTAAAACTAGTCTCATAACTGAAGTTCTCTTAGGGATTGGACAACAAGTTTCTTGAGTAATGATCAAAATCTTCGATTACCCATCTTTTGAAGGATAGTGTTGCTCAATTTTTTTTCTTCCACCTACTACTCTTTGAATAATTAATATGTTGAAAAAAACCAAAACTAAATAGGAAAGTGTGACTTCCTACACAAAAGCAGCCATACCCTTAGCAACTACAATTAACAATTTAGCAGTATCTCACAGTACCTGTCTATACCTTATTTTGCAACAGTGACTTCTAGATTGTTTCTGTATTGTGAAGTATTTTGTTTGTTTATTCTGATGATTAATTATAAATGTCATCCCTCATACAGAAGACAAATATTGTATCTATCTGTAGTATTATTATCTACTTAACTATGTTATTGAACTCACCTACTTTAATATTGTTCTCCATAGCTTCCAGGAGGGAAATTCTCATATAAATATTCTATACAAATAAATAAGGTACCAAAAATATAAAAGGAACTTCAACACGTGGACGGTTAGTGTTAATTGTTAGGTCACAGGCTACTCAACAGCAGAATTTCTGCAAGTTTCGAAGCAACATTCACCTGTGATCAAATCTTGGCATTGAACAAAAAGCTCAGGGTGCTTATTTGTTCTGTTTTCACCAATGGGTTTACTGTGTGGTCCACTATAACAAACAACCAAAACCAAACTTCACAGTTATTCTAAGCAGACTTATTCCTAATTAAATCTGGGGACCCATGAACTCAGCATTGGCCTGCAGCCTTCAGTTGTGAAAGAAAGGACTACCTGCATATTGTTTGTGACTAGATATGGGCTGAATAAGAATTCTGCATGCATAAATAAAGCACATTATAGTAAGAATATTACATATATATTTTACATACTGATTTGTCCTTCAACACAAACCCTATCCACAAGCAAAGTATTTCAAGATTTCCACCCCAGATAATATATTTGCCATTTATATCTGCCAGATATGAACTGTTAAACACACTGATTCAATGCCACAATTATTTGCTTGACCATCAATAACTTTCAATTCAAAAGAGCATAAATACCTTCTCTTATTGAGGAGTATTGAAGACCAAAGACTTCTAACTACATTTTCTATGCTGCAGAATATGTAAATGTATTTATCAAGCTATGTTTAGCATTCTGTATTTTCTGAGTTTAGGTAGGCTACTGTGTGGTGATTTAATACCGGTTCCTGTCTTCCATACACCTGATTGGTTATACCAGTAGTAACCTGATCATTATTGCACCTTGATTCTGCAATAATGGCGCAGAGGCAAACTGAATACCTCGCCTGCAACAGCGCTCCAGGTACAGATCTTAATAGTAGTTATGGATATTTATTTCTAGTTCTGTAAATCCAGAAAACAGTAACAAACTGAAATCTGTGCATAAAGTTATCTATTCTTGCTTCCAAACAGTCAGTCAGTCATCCTTTTAATTAAGAGCAGCACCCAAAAGCACTGTAAAAACTCAAGTGTATCAGTGTATCCTGGTACATAGATCATCTTCTCAACAGACACAAGATGTAGTTCCAAATTACCAAGAGCTACATGGTGTTACTACATGCCAAACAGTTTTGAGAACTATCTGATATAAGAACTTTATAAATGAGCTATGAATATTCACTGACCTCTGCTCTCAGGTATTTTACATGGGTTTCAATTACTTCATCCTAAAGTGACTGAAGATAATATAAAAGTCTTAGTCACATCTTAAATCACGTATTTTGGAGACTATCATTAGAATTCCACGTAGCTGATGTATATGTCAACCAATATATTTCTATATGCAAATTTTAAAGACATCATTCTGATTTTGGCTAAAATATATGGTTTAATACCACTGTTTTCTGCAAATACTGGTTTGGTTCTGTTCTTTCAGACAGTAGGTCATAGGAGTCACAGGAAATTTCAGGTTGGAAATTACTGCAGGAGGTCTCTTGTCCAAACTCCTGCTGATAGCATCATCAGATCTGAGATCAGATCAGGTTGCTCAGGGCTTTATCTAACTGCATCCTGAAAAATTCCAAAGACAGAGACTGCACAACATCTCTGAAAGGCCTGTTTTGCTGCTTGGCTGTCCTCAAAGAGAAAAAGTTTTCCCTTGTATCCAGTCTGACCTTCACCTGTTTCAGTTTATGTCCACTGCCTATCATTCTCCTATCAGGTACCACTGTAAAAAGCCTAAGTCTGTCTCTTTGATGAACTCCTTAGAGGTACTGGGAGGCTGCTGTTAGGATCCTCTTGGAGACACCTCTTCTTCAGGCTGAGCAAGTCCCAGTCCTTCAGCCCCTTCTCCCAGGACAACTTCTCCAGCCCTGACCAGTTTGGGGTCCCTCTGCCAAATCTGTTTCAGTTTATCAGTGTCTTTACTGAGGGGTAGGAGGTGGGAGTGGCAAGACTGGATGCAGTATTTAAATGGTATCTCACAGGTGCCAAGCAGAGGGGAAAAATCCATCCCCTCAATGTCCTGGCTGTGCCCCTGTGAATACCTCCAAAGAAGCTGTTGGCCATCTCTGCAGCCAAGGCACACCACTGGCTCATACTCAGCTTGTGTCTGCCAAGGCCCTCAGGTCCCTTCCCACACAACTGTTCCTGGACAGGCAGGCACCAACCTGTGCCCTTGCACTGATGCCCCACAGGGGCAGCACTTTGCATTTGTCACCTTAAAGCTTGATAAGTGTGCCCTCTGTAACCTCCTTCAAGTAACTGATAAAGCTGTTAAACAGGACAGATCATTGTTGTACTCCACTTGTCACCAGCATAAGTTGAACACCACCCCTTTACCACTACCCTCTGAGCCAAATCATCTATCCAGTCTTTTACCTCTCTTACTGTCTAGCTATCCAGACTGTACAGCACACATTTAGATTAAAATAAAATAATTGTGAGAGGTGGTGTTGAAAGCCCAGCTAAAGTAAAGGGAAATGATACCCAATGCTCTCCCCTCATCCGTATATCAGCATACTCTGCCCCTGAAGACAGGTACACATCACAGTTTCTACAGATTGATAGAACACTCATCACAATCTTCCACTCTGGTGTCAAATATAGTTAGTTTGAAGTTCAGACAGTGTTTGCAAAATCTGAGGTAGGGAACAAGCAAATTTCCAGCTCACCATGTAACGAAGTAGATGATGACTTAAAATAAAAAACTAAGAGTTTCACCTGTAGCTTCATAGCCCAGTAACTCTGTGAGGGTTTTCTTGGTTGGTTTGTTTTATTGTTTGTTTAGGTTTGGGTTTTTTTTTTTTGCCATTGCTTATAACAGACACAAGCTTTGTGTTAGGCTAACACAAAGGCCTCAAGACTTGCCAGCTTTTGTCCAGATTTCTCTGTGTCTGTCTGGAGATTTGCTTTAGGCTATTATAGCAGTTATCTGATGATCAGTTCACTTATTTTGTTTTAACATTTCTTTAGATTTGTACAGTTCTATGATATCTGGCTTATTTGAGGTTAGGAGTTGCTCTGTGAAGAATCAGTTACCTATGATGCTGATAAAATGCAGCATGAAAGAAAACTGACATGACATGACAGCAGGGGCCCTGAATTTACAGGCACAGAGTGATACTGATGGCTGCAGGGCTATAAACAATTCACCAGTAGCTAATCAATAGGCAAAAGAAAGCACCCTTGGGAGCACTGTAACACCAGTTTCACATGTAAAACGCAACACAGATGGAAAATTTGGATATAATGTGGACTTACACACCACTGAAGAAAGACCAAGGTACACTCTGTTAGCAAACATAAAAGTGCCCTTAAAGATGTTCTACAGTGAGGAGAAGCTATCAACAGCATCATCATACTCTTCTCAGCAAAGGGTTTAGGATGCTGAGTAAACACCCCCAGACTGAAGTCTTTCACCTAAGTGGGATGAGCGTGGCACCAGAGAAAAGGAAATTCGCTAGAAAGATCATGTACATCTCTTTTTAAATTCACGTAACTTGAATTTGAAGTGCTAATATCACTGTAACCAAACTAATAATTATTTGATTATACAGACAAGGCTTTAATTCTACTAAAAATAAATTATTAGGTTTGCATTACAGAATCACAGAATCACAGAATCATCTAGGTTGGAAAGGACCTTGAAGATCATCTAGTCCAACCGTTAACCTAGCACTGACAGATCCCAACTACACCATATCCCCAAGCGCCATGTCAACTCACCTCTTGAACACCTCCAGGGATGGGGACTAAACCACCTCCCTGGGCAGCCCATTCCAACGCCTGACTACCTATTCTGTAAATAAATACTTCCTAATATCCAGTCTAAACCTTCCCTGGTGCAACTTGAGGCCATTACCTCTTGTCCTATCACTTATTACTTGGTTAAAGAGGCTCATCCCCAGCTCTCTGCAACCTCCTTTCAGGTAGCTGTAGAGGGCGATGAGGTCTCCCCTCAGCCTCCTCTTCTCCAGACTAAACAACCCCAGTTCCCTCAGCCGCTTCTTGTATGACATGTGCTCCAGACGCTTCACCAGCTTTGTTGCCCTTCTCTGGACACGCTCGAGTAATTCCATGTCCTTTTTGTAGTGAGGGGCCCAAAACTGAACACAGTAATCGAGGTGCGGCCTCACCAGTGCTGAGTACAGGGGTAAGATCACTTCCCTGTCCCTGCTGGCCACGCTATTGCTGATACAAGCCAGGATACCATTGGCCTTCTTGGCCACCTGGACACACTGCTGGCTCATGTTCAGCCGGCTGTCAATCAACACCCCCAGGTCCCTCTCTGACTGGCAGCTCTCCAGCCACTCCTCCCCAAGCCTGTAGCACTGCTGGGGGTTGTTGTGACCCAAGTGCAGCACCCGGCATTTGGCCTTATTGAAACTCCTACAGCTGGCCTTAGCCCGTCACTCCAGCCTGTCCAGGTCTCTCTGCAGAGCCTCCCTACCCTTGAGCAGATCAACACTCCCACCCAACTTGGTGTCATCTGCAAACTTACTGAGGGTGCACTCGATCCCCTCATCTAGATCATCAATAAAGATATTAAACAGGAGTGGCCCCAAAACCAAGCCCTGGGGGACACCACTTGTGACTGGCCACCAACCAGATTTAAGTCAGTTCACCACCACTCTTTGGGCCTGGACATTCAGCCACATTTTTACCCAGTGACGCATGTGCCCATCCAAGCCACGAGCAGCCAGTTATGTGAGGAGAATGCTGTGGGAAACGGTGTCAAAGGCCTTACTGAAGTCAAGGTAAACTACATCCACAGCCTTTCCCTCATCCAATAAGCAGGTCACCCTGCCATCGAAGGAGATCAGGTTTGTCAAACAGGAGCTGCCTTTCATAAACCCATGCTGACTGGGCCTGATCATCTGGTTGTCCTGCATGTGTCGTGTGATGGTACTCATGATGAGCTGCTCCATCAGCTTCCCGGGCACCGACGTCAAGCTGACAGGCCTGTAATTTCCTGGATCATCCTTCCAACCCTTCTTATAGATGGGCGTCACATTGGCCAGTTTCCAATCTGTCGGGACCTCCCCGGTCAGCCAGGACTGCTGGTAAATGATGGAAAGTGGCTTGACCATCACCCCAGCCAGCTCCTTCAGCACCCTCAGGTGTATCCCGTCTGGTCCCATAGACTTGTGTGTGTCTATGTGATGCAGTAGGTCACTGACTGTCTCCTCCTGGATTATGGGCGGATCGTTCTCCCAGTCTCTGTCCTCTGGCTGAGGAGGCTGGATTCCCTCAATACAACTGGTCTTGTTATTAAAGACTGAGGCAAAGAAGGCATTAAGCACCTCAGCCTTTCCCTCATCACTTGTTACCATGTTTCCTCCTGCATCTAGCAGGGGATGGAGGCTCTCCCTGGTCTTTCTTTTGCTACTGACGTACTTATAGAAACATTTCTTGTTATCCTTGATTGCTGAAGCCAGAGTAATTTCCAGCTGGGCTTTAGACCTCCTGATTTCTGCCCTGCATAGCCTCACAGCATCTTTGTAATCACTGTGAGTGGCTAGCCCCTTCTTCCAAAGGCTGTATACTCTCCTTTTCTCCCTGAGTTTTAGCCAAAGCTCCCTGTTCAGCCAGGGTGGTCTTCTCTGTCACTGGTTTCTCTTACAGCACCTGGAGACTGCCTGCTCCTGAGCCATTAAGACTTTCTTCTTAAAGAGTGCCCAGCCTTCCTGGACCCCTATACCCTTCAAGATCATCTCCCAAGGGATCCTTTCAAGCCGGTGACCAAACAATACAAAGTCATCCCTTTTGAAGTCCAGGATGTCAGTTCTGCTTCCCCCTCTCCTGGCCTCTCTAAGAAGAGAGTACAAGCATTTTAGTACAAGCATTTTTTGTTTACAAGATTTTGAGTATAATAAGCTGATGAGAATTCAAACAATCTTTTCTATATCTTGGATGAAATGAATTGATAATACTTGTTTTTCTTTCCCCAAGAAATATATTTTCCAGCAGGATATACTGTTCTCCTTTTTAACTGACAAAACTGTACACAGCTGTGTCTGTAATAGCATAAGTTTTTCATTCAAATGCAAGACAAAAGGGGAGAAACAAAACTGTTTTTTCTCAATGACTGCGAAGCAGAATACTACATTTTGTATACAGTTGTAAATAGGATGCTGATCAGTTGGAGAAAAAAAAAAAGAATGAAATGCGTCCTTTCTTTAGCCCTTTAGATTATTATACTTTTCTATTTTTCCCCTCATTTTAATCTAGAGTACGTCTGATGAATTATACTAAAAATAAATCTCTGACATATCCAAAAACCAACATGAAATGATAAATCAAATTATCCAAAGATTTGTGGAAAATATACTGAGCTCTGAGAAAGAGGACTGTTGACTTCTTGTGCAAGTCATTAAATAATGTGACCCATTCTAATTTAGAGTCTATAGGCAAGATGATAAGAAACAACAGCTCTTGCAGTTTTCGTTCATGCTGGATATCAGAGGAATGTGCAGGTAATGTTTATGGAGGATAACAGTCCTGCACAACCAATTGGAGCTATGGATTCTAGTTGTCAAACAAAGTAGCTGAATGTGAAGCTATTTGTATTAATGCTGAAGTGTCTTTCATTAGACAGGCATAACCCCTTAAACTAAAATGTTTTTTGGTTGTGTCCAAATCTTTTCTGCAGCACTGGCTACAGTGTCACCAGTTAAAAGAGGACAACCACTGAGCTGTTGCCAAATTCATAATCCATTGATACAGAAAAATAAATCTGTAATCTGCTCAGTCAATGTGTAACTGCATAATTTGTTTTTAATTGGTTTAGAAGTATGATTAAAATTTTATTTCATGAAGGATATTTAAAGATATATTTCAAAATATGTCTGCTTTTCTTATCCTTTAATTTGTTCTACATGTTCTTGTCAAAAAAAATTAATTTTCTCCAGTCCGTGTGCATATGCCCACTTCAGTGATAAATCAGTGGTATCTTTAAGAACAGATAAAAGTTACCCAGACACCAACCATTCACCAGAACAACTTGAAACAGTTTAACCAGTCAACAAACCAACTTTACTAGGTCATATATGTTGACAAGCAGACATATATAGATATCGAATCAAGCATTCTAAATTTAAAAAAAACCCTTTAATAACAGTATGCACTGCAATTTCTTTGAGGATAAGTATTATGAGTGATTGTCAGATTGTATTTTCATTGTTACACAAATGAACTCTACAGAATGAGTAGCTTTACCTAATTTTTACACACATGTGAATCCAGTCACTGAGAGGTTTTCTGTAGATTTCAGTAGGACGATATATTCTTCCACATTCTTTTCAAAAATAAGAGATCTGTTTGCATATCACACAAACTGTTGTATTTTTGTCCATGTTCTCCTTCATTCAGTTTTTTATACTGCTTCATATAAGCACTTTTACGTGAAGACTTCTTTTAGTCTCTTCCTTTTTATTCCACCCTTTGATGAAATCAGTCAGGTGGACTTGGCAAGACATACACAAAACATAAGCATACAAGCTGTGTATCAGAGAATATCCCCCCTCAAGAAATTTGCCATTGGCTGCAAATTATAATGAAGGAAAACCATACACAAAAGGAGAGAGAGACAACTTACAGCATTCTCCAAAAGTTTTTTAATCTGTTGAAACGTTTAAAATAATTTGATAAAAGCCCAATTTCTCTGAAGACTGTGATTGAAATTTGGGGTGGCATCTAAGAAAAAAAGTAAAACAAAAACAAAATTAAGACAATAGGAGGGGGGAAAGGATGGAATGAAAGAGACTGAGAGGAGCACCATCAAAAGAGCATGTGAGGTTGTAAGAAGCTGTGAAATCGCATGAGCAACACATAAACCAGAACACAGGACTGGAGGTGTGCAGGGGCAGAGGAAACAATAAATCACAGAAATGTGACATCAGTAAGAATACATAATTTAAGAGAGAATGTCATGACAATGTCTGAAGAGAAAATATTAAGGAATACTAAAGAAATAAAGAAATAAAGATTAGTATTCAGAAGGAGTTGAGAAGGATTGAGGGGAGTTAAATGCCACCTTCTTTTTAGTGAAATAAATAAGTCCATAGATAAAAATGGTAGAAATGGCCAGAAATGAGAATAATATAGGGACAGAAAGTGCTTATTTAAGAAAATGTGTGGCAAATAAAAAGAAATAGGAAGTGGTATAGTATTAAAGTTCCTTAATCTTAATTTTTCCCACTTCCTCATTAGGGATTTACTCCAGGCAATGTCTTTATTGCTGTTGAATGTGCATTTATAAAAGTCACCCATCAAAGTAAGTAACGTTCTATTTCAGTTCCTTATTTACTGCATGCGAAAGATTTGACCTCTATTTATATTACTTAAAAAAAAAAAAAAAAGAAAAAATCCTTGCTGATTCTGATCAGTCAACATGTAGACATGAATCATGAACTCTGTCAGCCTTCTTAGCAGTCTAGGTTATGTTGCAGAGCTGCAGATGACATAGGTTAAGAGATTTCTTAGATTGCTATGAGGAACATTTAGTGGGTTAATAGCCCAGTATATCCCTCCCTAGCACAAACGCAAACCTGAAAGACTAGCAACTGACTTCGATCCCTGTTTTCTGATAACTGAATGAGACAATCCATTTTTTCCCCATTTCAGCCATGTCCTTCCCCAGTTACTGGTGCTTACATGCGAAATTTAATAAACCCTAGTTCTTCATTCATACCAACCTCCTCAGGTTTTATGTCTTCTCTGTACAGCTACCCAAGCATGGTGTGAAAGGAAAGGATTCCTAGTGACCATCTACTGCTTAGCAAATGATACAAATAGCCGTAAGTTCTAGGAAACTTGTAACACCTGGGGAAAGTTGTATTTACTCCACTTGCAATTCTCCTGAGGGGAATTGGTCCAGGAAGGGTGATAGCTGATGATAAGTCAATGGAAGCAGAATAAATCACAGGTGTTGAAATTCCCAGACTGTAACACTGAACAGGAAAATGGGCTCAGACATCCATGGAAGAAAAGGCCTCCAGTTTCCACCTTCTCTGAGAGTGAGAGGATAAAGCAGGATTTGGTACCAAAAACTTATTAGTTAGGCAGAAGTGTTTTCTATATGGCCCATATGCAAACTGCTCCAAAAGAATAGGGTCAAGAATACATGTGTAAGAGAGGAGAATGAAGGACTAAGAGGCACTGTTTCTCCCTTTTCATACCATCAGCTATGTTATCACTCAAACACCATGTTATTTCCTGCTTCCTTACAGTTCCTCTGGCTTTTGTTCTGTCTGAAGGTAAGTCTAACCATTCTCCCTTTCCCTGTTACACATCACCATTTATCTCCACCCACAAGTGTCCTCTACTGTTATCATTCTAATACTTATGATTAAACCCATACCTACAGTGTGAGTTCAGTTTTTTTCTAAATACTTTCTATTTTGTTCACAAGAAGTAGTAGCAGGTTCTCAATGGGTTAAGTATAGAGGAGCTAAGATCATCTAGGGTAATTTTACTTTCTGCTAGGATATATGTTTATGCTGTGATAACTGGAGCTATTTGATAACCAAAAAGTTAATTGCCACTGAAGCTATCTTGCATCATCTACATACATTTGTATTCACAAAAGAGATCTTCTTTACATATCTTCTTCAGATCTTTATTAAATATGATTTTAATCTTTAAAATCCTTGATAAATGCACCAGTAATAATTGCCCTAGCAGAGAACTGCTATGAAGGAGGAAGAGAAAAAAGTCTCACTGACACCCAATATTTTTCAGCAAGCCATTGAATAAGAGCTTTGAGCCATGCTGAGTATGAAATCTGTAGTTGAGGTTGATTAGTCTTCAGATTGTAACATGCCCTTATAATGTCAATAAATCAGAACAAAATTTCACACAAGAGAGTGACTAACAATATTCTGGTGTCACATTAAAGTGCAAAGATGTCTAAAAGCATAGCCACAAGGCTGAGATTCTAATTAGTAATGAAGGTGGTAAAATTAATGTAAATCATGTTTGCCCTTTCAAGCTAAACAATTAAAATTGGCAATGACATTAGCATTCTCATTACATTTTGAATAAACAAAAATCACTCAAACTCTTATAGAAACCTGACTAGAAAATTAACCACAGTTATCAATACCTGTAAGGGAACTAGGAAAGGAAACCTGAATGATTTTAAGGAAAATTCTTCTAGATGGAATTGTTTAGAGATGGTCTTGAGGAATTCAGAAGAATGAACTGAAAAAGAAGAAATATAGTAGATGAAACTTCTCATACTATAAACATTCTTAAATATGGTTGAGCCCTTGGCAAAATCTAAAAATATTTTCTCATTGAAAAATAGGTTTCTTGTCCTGTCCTGTCTTGTCCACTTCTGGTATCCTGAAAACTTACACTGTATCTTTTCTTTAATGTCTTTTGTAAAAAATAAATCATTTTTTAGCTATTGTAGGGCTAAATTTTTAGTCATACACAAAAATATCTTCCTTTAAAAGGTTAAAAATAAGCTTGGACATTATTGTCATATCATCAGGACTTATGCAACTCAAATTAAAATGAAGGTATTGTACCTGCATTAAGAAGTGCAGTATGTTGATAAGTGACAACCATCTCAGTGACAGTGGAATGGTAATTTATTTATGCAAGTTGCAGTCCAGAACTGGCCTGGGACTAGTTATTTTAGGGTTTAGGTGGAAACTGAGATTTGCCTACCTACCTGTATATTCACCCGAAGAAAATTTTCCAAAATGATTCAATGATTCACTTCTGTTATGTTTTTATGTTTAAGTCTGTGTGGTAAAATATATTCACACTATGTACATGGACTAAACCTATGTGTAAATACATGGTGGAAGGCTGCTCAGAAATCATGTCTTTGCACTAATTCATCATCTAGTACTGAGATATGTTAAGATCCTGAGGGATTTTGAGCTGCTCAGTTGAGAACAAATCAACTGCCAAAGCTGGTTAACCTGAGAAAGGCATCTATTATCTTTGTGCATTTAAAAAACAACCAAGCAATCAAACAAAAAAAAATCAAAGGTGTTCCTAAGGCACCCACGTTTCTGTTCTGAGCCAGTGATATATTATCTCTTTGCTTTGTGCAGTGTAATTTTACTACAGAAAAGGGGAGGAAGCTCAGCTTTTGAATGATTCACAAAAGGATTTCCTTCCAGACCTCAAAATATTTCATTTATTTTTATCAAATGACAGCATGTGTGAAAAAATACCTGTTTTAATTACTCCAAAGCCTCCTGTGGTCTTTGCACAGAAGTTCACAGCAGGTATAGAATTGAGAAGAAAAATTCCCCCCAAAGCTTAAACAGTAAAGTATTAATATCTCTTTCTGTATTATGGTATTGAAATGCATGATATATAATACAAAGATCTTATTACCATTCTCTTGGAATGGCCTATATTACTCACAAGTAAACATACTGAGTTACATGACTTGAGCAGACTTAGAAATCATAGCGGTATCCATTACTGCAACACAGCATGTATTCTGCGGTGTGCTATAGTATATTTCATTTTGTCTTATAATTTTGATCCACTTCATGAATTGAATCCACTTTCCTTTAACTGGTATTTCCTGTCTAAAAAGAAGCTGGAGGTTAGGTTTCCATTCATATGTATATGCTATTTATCAAACCACAGAATTAGAGAAATAAATCAAATGTAAAAAATCTTTTTTTTTCTCCTCACTTTAGAACTTCATACTGAAAATTAGAGAAAACTAACTTTGAACCAAAGAAGACAAGCAAAGGGTAACAGGGATCTTTACTTTTTCTGAAAAGTACATAATAAATGAAGAAGCAAAGTCACTTTAAAACCTACATTATGATCCAGTATTCTACTTGGTGAGGTTAAAAAAACCACAAACTGATGTTTGTAAAATAAGTATGAAAATTTCCCCCTCTCCAAATAATTTAATAAAAACCATGCCTGCCTATCCTTCCGCTTTTCATAGTATTCATGTTTGCTGATTATAATCAGACTGGAAAAACACATAGAAAACTCGAAAATAACACTTTACATTTTTTATGAAGAGACTACTGGATGGAAGAATGCCCACCAAAGGAAAGACAACACTCACTCAGTCAGGATACACTCTTTTCAGTAATCAACACAAACATATTCACAAGCCCATCAACATGCAAGTTGCTCCAGAGTAATTGCAAAGCATATGTTGTTCTTGGTTAACAGGACTTTTAGAGAAAATACAGGGTAGCTAGGACTACTGAAGGGGGCTGTTGAGGGAGTGGAAAAACAGAAATCTGAAGGAAGCCATGATGTCCATGGAAAAATTTGTTCTGTGCAAGTTGTGTAAATGAATCAAATTGTCCTTGAATTTTTGTTCTCTGATATTTTAATGAAACGTGTAACAGTGTACATTCATACACCATACACAGATAAATACATGATCCTTTGTGGCTTTCTGGATTTCAAAATGTTGCTGAGATGCACATATGTTTTGCCAAGTAGCAAGAATTATAAATTAAAACTTTAACTCAAAACTATCAGCACAAGACTTTTTGTCTAAGTTTAGAGAAAAATGGAAGACAGTATTAAAGTAGTCTTAGGTGAAGAGGAAGAAAAACCCACAGTAACAAAGTGATTAAAAAATATATATATTATACAGATAATATATATATTATATATGCTATACACTCTCTATATATGTATATTATACACTCTGTATGTATAGTATAAATGTATTTTAAAAATACATATCTATATATACCATACAGAGTGGCAGGACCTAAAGAACAAGTTGAAATGCACATCTTTTTCTAGTAGTAGAGGAACTACCAATGAGTGACCTGCACATTGTATTTTGACTACTGACAGAATGCAGGTATCTGTAGACGGGAAGATATACCAGGCAAAAATTCTTCATGAATCAAAAATACAAAACTATGGTTTTATAAAGTACCCAACTGCAAGATGTATAAAGAATTATAGAAAAACAAAGACAATCTATATTAACATCTGATTACAGCAGTAGTCTGCTGGAGGTATGTAGCCAGTGTAAAGTAAATTTAAATTAATTTTTTTTTGTGGCCAGTGCCTGCAGGAAGTATAAAATTAAGCAAATGATAAATGTCGGTAAAGTGATGTAAACAAACACTGATAATTGTAACCCTATGGCTCAGAGTAGTATCTTCCATGCAAAAGTCTCAAAAGGTATTAATATTATGCAGGCCTTCAGCTTACATATGCCACTAAAAAAGTTCAGAAGACAGAAACATTAGAGAACAATGAGGACATAAATCAAACACTCAAAAGAAATGCCAGTTAGAAGGTGACAGAGTTATGGTTCCACAGGAAGCGCACACTTGAGTTACAACTTAAAAGATCATATGCCATCTTTCCCCACAAGTGAATGATTGTGCAAAATTCCCATTTAAAGTCAATGAACACGTAACTTTAGAGTTTGTTGCTATACAAAGAATAAATTGATAGCAATATCCCAATTTCATGGACTGGGAATGGATGCATGGATATTGTGACCAAAGCTGCTTATTAATATATGGATTCTTAAGTACAGATACCAAGGGTATGAATTCTGCAGTTGCTTTGTGTGATATAATACATTACTGTGCAGTATATTTATACTTAGGGGACTGTGGCTGGGGTTTTGGGTTTGTTCTTTTTGCTGGAAATCTAGCACCAAAACTTATGCATATAATCTTATCACATATCATTGTGGTTTCCCGCAGTTGGAAATCCAGTGGACAGATGGCACCTGGTGTTGGATGATAATATAGGATATACACAAGATTAAACATTTTGTGACTCAGATTATTACTAAAACTTGTCTGCATTAACCTTAAAATAAAAGTAAGAGTACTGGGCAGAAGGAATCTGCCTTGTAACTATGTATTTCTGATCTTCTGATCCAATATACATTTTCAGTAAAGACATAGATCTCCATCGTGTCATTAGAGGTTCATGTGAAATAAGCACCTTGTGGATAACATCAGAAGAAATAAAACTTACCCACTTTAGAGATACCAGACTCACCTTCACTGGTTTATACCCTTTATGAAACTATACTCATTTCAGATGATCTCTAACTGCATGTGTTGATTTGCTACACATTTGTATTGTCTGTATCATAATAATTTTAATAAAAGTAAATTATCTTTAAAATTAGGATTTACATAATTATATAAAGTTAATTCAGGCAAAGATATTTAAAATCATCATTTATCTGCCTATTCACAAAAACAAATTTCTCAATAAAATATGATCTTGGGATAGAAATATTTTGGAGTATATGAAGAAATATGGGTATTAATGTCAAAAATGTTTCAGTCATTTTGAGAAATGACATTAAAAGAGAGACAAAGAATGGCACCCATCACAAGAAAATAACAGTAATACATTTTGAAAAACTTCAGCCATAACAAAATCATTCCAAACATTGACATATGTAAATGAAAAATGAATCCAATTGTTTCAATGGCTGTAGGATTTCAAAAATAAAGCTGACAATATGTTATCTAAAGTATCTAAATGGAGATGGAAAACCTCTGTAAGAAAGATGCAGAAGCTCTCTGCTTCTGAAACTTAAGGTCTCACAGTGTTTTAATTTACAACTATGTGTCTCCATTGGATTCCTCTAAAAATTTCAAGAGACCCTAGAGGTAACCTCATGGCTCTCATGCAAGGCTCTCCTGAAGGAAAATCATTTTATGTTACACAAATCTTTTCACCTGGTGTAAAAGACCAAAACATTTGAGAATGTGTCCCAAGTGCCAAAATAAGAAAACTCTGAGAACTACTCCCAACGACAAAAAAATCTTTTAAACACATAATAACCGAAACTTTTAGGCTATGCTTCAAAACAAGCATCAGCAATTTCCAGCAAATGCCATGAAAAATCATGACTGGAGTGCATTACTCCCTCCTCCCATTCTGATGAGGCTATGGAGCATCAGCTATGTTTGATACTACTTGTAGATGCTTTTCTAGCCTGTTCTTAAGATAACTAGTGATGGAGATGCCGCTCAGCTTCCTGAGGCATTTCCATTGTTTCACTAATATTTTTTTTTCTAATACCTTACTTAACTTGACTTTGCTGCAACAGAAGTCCATTATTTCCTGTTTCTAGCTACTGCAGATGTGAAGAACAATTTCCTTTCCTTTTGCAATAGCCTTTTACATGCCTGAAGACTGTTGCAGCCCCTCTGCAGTCTTTTTAGTCTTGTAACACATTTAATCCTTCCTTATGTCCTCTCAAACACTGATCCTTTCCACTGAGCTCATCAGACGTTTTCCAAGGAATGTCCAAATCTCTACTTTCTCAAAGGATAGTGCCCAGAACTTACTAAAGTGTTTCCAGGAAAGCCTTACTAACCCTGAGCAGACCAAAAGGCAATGTACTCAACAGTAACCATCGCTCTTCCATATGTATAGCCCATATGCACAGTTAAGTCAGGATGAGGGGGGAGACCTGCAAAGGGGAAACTTTGTAGACCTTTCTGAAGGGAGAAAGTATCTGTGGAAAGGCTGTACATACAGGCTCTTATTCATAGAAGCATTATTTCAAATTTCTTGGAGAGTATCTTTCTGTTTAGTTTTATCCTAATACAGTGTTTATACCTCTTCCAATATTGCTGACATTCATTCTCCACGCTGTGACGTTTTAACTTCCTGATGTTTTTGCAAATAGCTGTTCCTCAAGCCATTGTTCCCATTTCTGCATCCGTGCAGCTAATTACTCCTATGTACAATACTTTGCACTTGTGTGTCTCAAAATTCATGCTGTTTAGGCCATTTCCCAAATTATCCACATCACTTTGAATTCTAATCTTGTTCTCCCCAATATTTGAAGCTTTCCCCAGGTTTGTTTCAACTTCAAATTTAGTAAACATATATTTCATTTATATTTCACCCCAGCCATTAATACTAATAAGGAATAATATGTGTCCAGAATTATGTTTTTCTATGAAA
Organism: Strix aluco; assembly: GCF_031877795.1. Taxonomy (NCBI): domain Eukaryota; kingdom Metazoa; phylum Chordata; class Aves; order Strigiformes; family Strigidae; genus Strix; species Strix aluco. The sequence continues at coordinate 83,718,358 of NC_133931.1, read as the reverse complement.
ATGAATTTGACACAACCTTCTCTTTTGACAGCAGATCCTATTATCTCTCTGGAAATTTTTTTTCCAGCAAGTGTTTAATCTGTGCTATAATGCTAATCAATAGAAAATGTCCTTTCTTTAAGAATGTCATCTGAGACACTTTCAGAAACACTTTTTAAGGTCAAGTTCTGTGATACCTGCTGCTTTTTTACCTCTCCACAAATTTAAATGGTAGCAAGGCATTCTTGGCAAATTCATGTTGGAAGTTACTTACTTATTACTTTGCAGGTGCTTACAAATAGTTTCATTGCTTTACCATATTTCAAAGAATTTTATTTTAACAGCCTGTAATTACTTGAGGTTTCTTTCTGTCCCACCCTGTTTTTTTCTTTTTTTTTTTTTTTTTTAAAGGTAAGCAATGCATTTACATGTTTTTAACTGTTTGTATTTAATTTTATTGAGTTTCTGAAAATAACTACTGCTATTAAGCAACCTGATGACATGTGACTAAATACTTTTTAAATTTTATATCATGTTTTTCCTCCTAGTCCACATGGAGAGTCCCTCTCTTTTTTACCAGTATTAGTTATACTAGCTGCTAAACATAGCTGATCTTTTTGGACATCACTGATGAAAAGAAAATGATTTGGCATTCTAGGTGTCTTCTGTTTCTAGTTTTTCCTCCCACTGAGTTATGGATCTATAATTTCCTTGAAAATCTTTTTGCTGGCAATGTACAATAATACATGTACATTGCAATATAATGTTTTGCTTTCCTTGATATTTTCTTGCAAGTTGTATTTTATAGTCCCACCTTTCTGGTTTTGTCTTTACAAAAGCTATACTATTCTTTTATGTTTGGTTGGGGCTTTTTTCCTTTGTACTAGAAATTGATTAGGCTTTATTTATCTTAGTCAAGATAAACTACAAGCTTACGATTTACCAGTGGTGGTCTTCTGCACTTACCCTTCACTCATATTAGAAGTTTGCTTTCAATTCCTTGAAGACCTGCCAGCTCCCCTTAATTTCTTTTGACATTATACCAGCCCACATACACTCCAAGTTTATTGTTTTCCATCAATAAAACAAAGTTCTCAAAACTTTTAATTATTACTTGGAGAATTTCAGTGGGTCTATTTTTCTCTACAGTCTAGATCTCAAACCTCACCCTCTGTATAAAGTAACATCTCTCTTATTCTTCTGCTTGACCTTCCTGAATATGGATGACATTATAGAATAATGTAGGTTGCAAGAGATCTCTAGAGGCTGTCTTATCCAACTTGCCACTTGGAACTAAAATATAGTCCTTTACAATACTACTCAAGTCATGCAAGTTTTTCTGCTGTGGTAATGAAAACATAATCTTGATCTTGAATTAAAATATGTAGGTCAAAAACTTCCCTTGAAAGATAGAATACACTGACATCATAACTATTGACTCATAAAAGTTAATTAAAATCCCAAATAACTATGTTTGAATATTCAGAACAAGTCTGTTGGGACTAACCAAGTCCCACTTGTGCCTGAAACTTAGACTATTCTTTTGCTTGTAGGAAGGCTACAGTCTTCAATGAAAAGGACAAGTGAGGCGCTAAATAGTTGTTTCCAAGATCTGCACTGCTGCAGAAAATCAGTCTTGACAATCTTTGGATGGGCTTCTTCTTGCAGAAGAAGGTAAATTAACAATGAACAAACATTCCAAGGCTGCTCTCAAGATTGAGAATGAATTTCAAGTGCAGACAGAGGTCACTGCAGCATGGAGGACTCTGCATGCCTGTAAATGCCCCACAGTGTCTTATATTATTAATATATCTTTAAGCATCTTAGTGCAAAGGACGTGCCTACACAGACTGCTTTTGGACTGCTTACAACAGACAAATGAGAAGTGAAAGATCTGATTGCAGCTCCCAGATCCTTCCCCTTCTCCCTGCCTGTGACTACTTAGTAAGAGCTATCTTGATATATGTAGAGAGGAAATCATCCATATGGTTAAGTTCTACATTGTTTTAGTGAGACTAGCTAGTTTACCTTATTGTCTTAAAACCTTGCATTTTATTTGAATTTCATGTTCTTTTCCTAAGGAAGTCAGGTTCTGGCTAGCACCTGTCTTGCTACTGTTGATGCTACTGGTTGACTGGTTTTTACTGAATACTCAAAGCTATCAAGCTCCTACCAGGAGCACTGGAAAATGGTTAGAGGGGAAAGAACAAAGTTAATTCCTTTTCTGGTTGAAAGAAAGCCATAACTAAGCTTTTTATCCATGGTGGGAGGAAGAAACCAGCTACATAACCAGAAGTTGCATAGGATCTGAGTAATCAACATACATATGTATATGTATATATACACCTGAACATAACACATGTGGCCACTTCCCCGGCAGACATCAGAGGATGCAGAGGAGAGCTGAGGATACTGCAGTGACAATGAGTGTTAGGAACATGCAAGGGCTGAGAGTGTTGTAGCAATGGGAAAACAAAAGATGGGAATTTACAACTCCAGAGCTGGACCACTCATGAATGAGCTGGGTCTTTGTCACCATTTAGCAACCATAAGACAGTTCTGCTAAATGTAGCTAGTTACCATTTTGCAGCATGGAGAAAATGCTGCTAGATTTTATTGATGCTGATACATCACCTTTATCAGAATTAAATAAGCCAGTATCCATACACTGTTTCCTGATGGTGAGACACACATGGGAAGAACTTCAAATTTTAAAATGAAAAATAAAACCCAAATGGATTTTACAGGAGTAAATCCTGTACTAGCTATGTAGTCCTAACATGCAGTGGTGGAACCTCTACCTAACGAACTGATGTGTGAGAACAAAGGCTTGGATAGAGCACACACCAAAATGATACATTAAAACTTGAAATCAAAGGCTGAAGAACAAATTCAGTCCAGTAACAATATAATTAAATTGCTCTTCAAATCAGTGACATGGTTCCTATCAAAAAGGGAAATGGGTGCTTTGACCTGAAGTATTTAGAAACTATGCCACTATGCTAACAATGGAAACACAAACAATTTGTCTTGTAAAATTTTCTGTCTCTTACTTTGTTGAAAAAGTGCTTTTTAGTCAGTTATGCACTAAACTCTAAACTGATTCAGATAATATGAGGACAGGGTTATGTTATCTATTCAAAGTTTTGAGACCAATGATTCCCAAGCGAGGAGACCACAGAGCAACAGAAAAGAAACATAGACCACTGCCATAACTGTGCACACCTCAGTTAAAGATTAATGCAGGTGGTTATGCTGTGCCTTGAGACCTTTGGAGAGTGTCAGACTTATAGCAGCGGCTCTGTGAAGACCCTGCAAGGGTTGCTGTGTCCTTTATCTCAATTTCTTCACTTTAACAGAAAAAATACTTAGATTGTACATTTTTCTTATTTGGTTACTATCATCTTCTGCTTGTGTAAAATAAAAATGATTCTTCACTGAAATTCATTATTTTAATAATTTCTCTGAATGGCAGCATGAAATTTGCAGCTAGAAAAGAAATAGAAAAACGCCTAAATTGTTCTATCCCTAGGTCTGCGTACCAAATAAAAAACCCACTCAAAAACCTGTGGGCTTTTACTGTATTTGAAAAATCTTTGCCAGTTACAGACTACTGACTTCTCTGTGTGCTACAAGTTACAATGGAAATCATATTACCAGTTCACAAGTGAAACATGCCAATCTTCTCTAGAGAGACTTATCTTCAAAAAAGACTGGGAACAGAAACTCTTAACTGTGTAGGTACAGTAAGAGCCAGAGTATCATCAGCCTTTGAACTAGATGGAGCAAGCACACACTGCAGTTCAGAAAAATAATGTGTTTCTTCAAGCTTAACTTTTAGAGGGATCTGGAGATCTGTTGCAAAACAGAACTTAAACAGAAAAATAGTGTAGGAATACTCCCCATCACCCAGCTTTTCCCCTTTGCTTTGTTGCCTTCCCTAAAGAGGTGTTTGCTGCTTTCCACTTGGCAGAATGATGTACACCTCAGCCTAGCAGACAATGAAAGCACTTTATCTGTCCTTTTAGACAAACTTACCAAAAAAAAACCCAAAGGAGAAAACATAGTAAGAAAGATTTTTTCCATGTGAATTCTTTTCAGTCAAGTATAGGTGATATCCAAGTACTCTATTACATACGCTTCTCTTGACACTCCCGCTTAGCAGGTAACCATATCTTTTCTCTTCAGTTTCAAGTTCTTTACTGTTGCACTCCTGATTCTCCTGTTGACCACTGAGCAACCAGAGAGTTAACATGTTTATTTTGTTTGTAACAGCACTCAGTAATTTTTCCAGTTTCCTTAATTTCTGTGACATCTACAAACAGATCTTTCTTCATCTGTTGATACCTTCTACATCTACTGACACATTCCTCCTAACTGTAGCAGTTAGGGGATATGAGACACAACATTTCTTGTTAATAGTTTATGCTGGTCCTTTGAGTATTTCTGTTTTAAACTGCTTTAGAGCTGAATTTTCTCTTCCAGCCATGTCACATTCATCTATAGAATATAACTCTGGCTATATGCCTGTTGATGTTGTCATAAACACTATTCTTTTCCAGAGATAACTTATTGTCATATTTCTCTTGCTATGGGGATTCCAGTCCATTTGGTTCTAGAAATCATTACAATTTTTTAACAAAATAAAAGGTATCTCCCCTAGAAATCATCAACTCCCAGTAATCATGAAATCCTCTTAACTTTTCCCAGAAACCATCATAGATTTATGATGGAGTAAATGACAAAAGGGGATGTATATATAGTATCATATATGCAATATATAATAGACATTTTGTAGTTATATATGCAATATATGCTAGAAGACAACTGATAGGATTGAGTTATTCATACATATAACTTAATTCACAACAATCTGGAATGGAGAACCAAAGTGAAAGACCTAAACTAGGTCTTTACTTACCTAAGTACTTGCTTACCTAAGTAAAGATTTAGCAGCCCAAGGCAAAAAAAAAAAAAAAAAAAAAAAAGTTTCTAAATTAGGACAGCAATTCAAAACATGTCTTTGAATGATTAAAGTATAGATAAAAACTATCCAGCAAGAAAAACTGAAGAACAGCTCTCTGAATTCCATGAAACCATTGCTTTGGAGACATGACTGGGCATAAGGGAAACAGATGCTTACATTAATGGCTTTAGATATAACTTGCCAAAAGGTTCAATTATGTCAGTTAACTGAATTATGAGGCATTTCAAATATATTTAAATAAGGAGAAAATGTATTTCCTTGAAATTATGGTTGAAGAAAAGCCTAAAAATAGGTATGATGCTGACTTTTTCGGCAACTTCTGTTACACTCCTTCAGTAACAAAAATTTTATTCCAATTTAGTTATGTGGAATGTTGGAATAATCCCTTGTGTACTTGAAAAAACGAACTAAAAAAAAAAAAAAAAGTCCCAGGTTTAAATATTGACACTACCTTTAATTAATCAACTATACATCATCACCATAAGATAAGAAATAACCTAATCTTCCAGAAGAGAATCATTATGAAATGATTGCCTTTTGCTCATGTGGAACAGAGCTAATTTTAAAAGATGATAGAAAAAACAATTTGGATAGCTTGCATCATTCCAGTTAATAATATATTGCTTTTAATTGTCAGATAAATTTACTGTCTTTTCAAGGATTATCAAGGCTTCCACAGAAAAAGAAGTGCCAGGGTCTAACGTTCTGTGTGCTTTGTGTCAGTCTCAGAATAGCTACATTTTATGCTATTAGCTTTTTAGGTTGTGGAGGATGGAGCTGATCATTTCATAATTAATGATAAGCTCCCATCTGAAGACTCAAGGCCTATCGAATTCATCAAGGCAGAAACACTTAAGAAAGTTAATCTGAAGTAACTTTTAAAGTGGATTAATTAAAATGAATTACAGCCCTTTATTGATCTTTTATTCAGATTTTCAATGGCTTTAATTCAATGTAGTTCACTTCAGACTTCAAAGTGAATTAAGCTAAATTAAATTAGGGCCACTTTAATTCTGAATATATGTCTACATTGGGATTAATGTATTTTAACTTTACAGAGAACTACAGGAATTGAAAAAAAACCCCCTACAGTAATATACCTACTTCATAACAGCTGCCTGTGCTCACATCCTTTCTCCATAGAAAATTCAATTTAAGGTAATCTTGCCTTTTGATGAGACGGGGCAAACTGACTGTTTATTCATATCTTACTTTGACATGTTGCGTATGTCCTTCCTATTTCCACGCTCAATTGACTTGACTTTTTTGAGCATCCAAGACAAATACTTTTTTGATACAATTAAGTCTGAAAGACCTCAGTGAGAAACTGACTTCCAAACCCAAAACAATAAGGTTATTTTGGGGAAAAAAAAAAAAATGTGATGTTAATGATTCTCATATGAACAGTTCATTTCTTACAAAAGATTTTCAAAAAACTTAGTCTTGTCTTAAAAAGACAGTTTTGATGAAAAATTGCTGGTATGTTGAGCATGGCAGTGACAATGCTTGTTCTCTTTTGTGAGCAGTGAATGAAAAGAATCTCAGAAATGCATTACTGAACTGGCCTTACTGGACGGTTTTGTACAGAAATTGCCCTGTTAAGCAAGAATATGCAATCTGAAAATGTTTTTAAGTTTTTCCACTTATCAGAGAAAACAGCTAACTTAGAGTTGCTGATTTTTTTATACATAGTTTTGTGAGTGGATTCAGCAAATGATGTAAGAAAATTTCATAATATAAAGAGAAGGAAAAAAAAGATACCAGTTCTTCAACATGCTTTTACTCTGTACCATAAATGTTGCTTTCCACATCTGATATGTAACACGTACATTGTTAAACTCAATAAAAAAAGTTACTCTGTAGTTGAGGTAAAATATTATTCTCATCACAATGGAAGGTAAATCAACCAGATTTTGATTTACATACAGACAATCAATTTACAATAGCAGTTCAGAAATATAATCACAGACTCAGAAACAAGCAAGAAAAATTGGGCAGGAAAAAATGTCAAGAAATATTATAAATAAGTATCTGTTCTCATTCAGGTCTTCATAAAACCATATGTAATTTCCATTAGCTGTTATCTGAAACAAATAATTTATAAAATTTATAAAATAGATATTGTTTAATCATTAGTGGTATTGAACAAACACTGAAAACTTACATACATACAGCTGGCACAAGAGGTGCCCTATCAAAACATATACATTCTCTCAGCTATAAGATGCCCTTTATATATCTATTTATTAGATGCACATGATTAAGAGTTGGCTTAAAGAGTATATCTATTTGTGACATTAATCCACTTGTTACTGCAGCTTTTCTACTGCTTGTGTTTTCATGTAAACCCTTCAGGTTTGGAGAAAAAGTTTTTCAAACAAATGCATTCAGCTAAAAATTGTCCTTCTTTTTCAAAACACACTGTAATCTTTTCATTTCTTCCATATAATTATGCTTTACTGCTGTCCATTACCTCCACCTATGGTTTAAGTTTGGCCTGATAGTGACTGATTATGCAAATAGAGTTGTCATGCACAGCAATGGAATGATTTTACCATGAATAATATTTGGTCAGACAGCTGATGTGGTCAGTCAGTTTTAGGTCTCTGAATAGAAGCTGTCCCTTGCAGTGTCAGGATTATATGCGACAAATGTAAACCTTTGCATGTCAGCCAAAGCTTTTGTGCAGATGTAAGAAATTCATTTTTGTAAAATGTTATTTTTCTACACAGTTCTTTGACTTTCGCAAACCTAAGAAATGAAGTTGTTGCGATTTTTAATAAAACAGATGTTAGATTGTAATCTAAGCATAAAAATAAAACAATAATATTTGGCTTTCAATACTTTGAGTAGCATAATGAATTACTGAAATGCAATATTCAAAATACAACTAAGTTCATGCATTTCTCCAATAACTGTTTTCATGGTATTACAAGTAATTTAATGGAAAACAAAAGTAAAACTTAATATAAAGAAGGTAATGTAACAGCCACTATCATGGCCAACACACTGCATTGGGAATTTCCAGAGTTCGAAGCAAGAGTAGCTGTGTCTCAGACTAAACAACCAATAGTTTTTTATGTTGATAATTTGTGAATGAGACTTAAAACAGGTATACACTAAAAGGGTCACATGACACAAGGAGATTGGTGGGTTTTTTTTCAAAATGCTTGTGCTGCTGAGACTCAGATCATCTCTAAATGGATTCTTAATCAAAAGTATTTTAAATATATATATATAATTAATTTCTAATGTTGTTTTTACCAATGGATTATTGTCATTTCTTTCCTTGCCCCTACACAGAAGGCAGTTGTGCCAAGGGTTACATGAAGAAAAAAAAAAACAAAAAACCACATAGGCTCAGTACCTCATGGGAAGGTGAAGGAATTTGTTTTCATTAATAAAACTTCAACAGTGAAAGGCAGTCTCAGTGGAAACAAGACATGGTCAAAAAGAAGAGAAAAATCACAAGGTGAATTTTTGTCTTACATTGGCTATTCAACAGGCAAAACCAGAAAGACAGTTCAGAGCTAATTTCTGTACAACCCTATTAGAGACAGATGGGAAAAACAAAGTTTTCTCAAGGAGAAAATAAGACTACCTAAAGCAAGTAAGACCCAAGGAATTGTATTCATCTGGCATTAATATTAAAACCCTTACAAATCAAATACTTACATGTAAAAGCTGTAAACACTCTACAGATTCAAACGGGAAATCAGATTTCTAAATGTGATCTCAGGAAAGAAAGAAAAATCAGAAAAGACTTTTCATTGTGGCAACAAATTTGGAATGGAGAACTAAGATGTCATCTGAAAGTAATACCCTTTAAAGTGACAGCATTTAAATGTGAGAGGACACCCGTACTGCTGGAATGTAATAGATATTGCACTACAGTAAAATACTTCTTGTTTTTTTATGGAAAGATCTGTTTACCATTAAAATGACAGAACTTAATTCCACCAAATAGTACAATCAAGAGACTACATGAAACTATTTAGGGAATGATAAACCACTGTTTCTGACAAAACACTGAAATGTGCTTTTTGCTATAAATTCATTGATCTTTAACATGATTTTAGCAGCTGTACTTTTTCTTCTGGTCTAAAGAAATAAACAAAACAAGACAACATCAAGTCAACTTCCACTGGAAAGAAGTGCCTTACTTTACTACAGAAATGTATTACATCACTGGTTAGGAAATTGATTTTCAGAATAAAGTATGTCAGTGTAATTTCAGATCCGTAAACACAGCAGAGGACATTAATGAAAACCTAGATCAAAGTGAAGCTTGCATTATTACCTTTTTTCTTCCTTCTCTGAATTCTAACAGTAACTCTCTACTGGGTCTGGCTGAGCCGGAATTGGTTTTCCCCTGTAGCAGCCCTCATGGTGCTGTGTTTTATGTTGGGAGCTGGCAGGGTGTTGATAGCACACTGGTGGTGTGGCTACTGCTGAGTAGTGCTTACACAGCACCAAGGCTCTTTCTGACATTTCCCCCCCACAGTGGGACAGGGTGGGCAAGATCTTGGGAGGGGACACAACCAGGACAGCTGACCCGAACTGACCAAAGGGATATTCCATACCATATGACGTCTGCTCAGTATAAAGCTGGGAGAAAGGAGGAAGGGGGTGGGGTCACCCTTGGTCCTCCGAGGCAACCACTATGCGTATTGGAGCCCTTCTTCCTGAGAAGGCCCGACACCGCCTGTTAATGGGAAGTAGAGTATAAATCTGTTTTCTTTTTTTTGCTTCCGTGCATGGACCTTTGCTTCGCTTTGCTTAAACTAAAACTGCTTTTGTTTTACCCACAAGGGTTGGTTTTTTTTCCCTATCTTATTTTCTTTCCCCTCTTTGCCCTGTTGAGAAAAAAAGGGGAAGGGGGGGGGAAGTGATAGAGCGACTTGGTGGGTACCTGGCATTTAGCCAAGGTCAAACCACCACAAACTCTCTGCATTGCTAGCAGATGGTACATGAGAGTATAAGCAAGAGTCAAGCACGACTATCTTATTTCAGAATTTTCTAACAATTTTCCATCATTTTCAATGTGTGAACCTTTAAAAAAATTCAGACTGCTGTACAGGAGATATAAAATTTTTGAGATACACTAGAGAAATAGCACATGAACCCCAAAGTGTCTATAGACTGCAGCTTGACAAAAATCAAAGAGTGAGCTTAGAGTGCTAGAGGAGCCAGGTGTCTTAAAGGAGTTTTCAGTTAACCATATCCTGCCTAATAAATATTTTAAATCACTGAAGTAAATCATCTGTCAGAGATAAGAGTGAACTGGAATTTTATAGAAGAAAAGCTCTCTTCCTAATCAGTTTAGAGAAAAAAGATAAGCAAAGCCAACCTGGTCATGAGGAGACTTCAGGAGATGATGTGGACTGAGCAGTGTTCAAGTGACCTAAATACGAATGAGGAAAAGGTTTTTTACTTTTTTTGTGTTTTTAAATATTTGTTAAGGACAGGAAGTGTCACAACAACTTTGCAAATCCTGTGTTCTATATTTTCACTGGTGTGCATCTCTTAATGGGAGGAACAACAAGCAATCCCTCTGGCTGAAATACAGTGCTTACTGCTTTGAGGGAATGCCTGCAGGTAAATCTGAGTTGTCCTGAGCATTGTTAGTTTTAAGCTTTCAGAAATCACAGCGTACTATCCACCTCCTTTTCATGACATTGATAAACAAATAATTCTCTTGGGTTTTTTTTCTCCTTGTTTGTTTTTTGTTTTGGGATTCAGGTATGCCCTCTCCTCTCTTATTTATGGATTAAAAATAAAATGGCTATTAAAACCAAAAACACATGTAGAGTTTCTCATGTAATTACTGAGTTATGGGACCCATTAGGTTTAAAAAATATACCAATACAGTAAAGGAGTAAAAGCTGCTAATATCTAGTTCAAGAATGTAATTTTTTTTTTAGTTTCATAATACTTCTTTTGTTTTTTCTTGTCACTGGAGGACAGATAAATAGTCATAGTTTGACAGAAATTAGCAAAAGAGTTTAATACATTCTGGGTTTTGATAAAGACATGGATCTACTACTTTTTGTCAAGCTTGTGCTAAATTTTTCAGAACAATTTCTGTGGTTTATTTTCACAGATAAGTTAATTTATTTATGAAGAAATTTAATTTAATTTAATTTTATATTTCATTTTATTTTCCAGGAAATATCTGTGTGGACCATTGTGCCTTATCTTGTCCTTTAAGTAATGTAAAGCTATTCCAGATATTATGTGAATCACATTAATACATTAATTCATTTTTGCTTTTTCTAAACAGTAATTATCCTGCTTTTTTAACTATCCCTTAAGCAATTCCTTTTTATCCTGTTCCTGTGAAAAATTCTTTAAATTATAAACAAAAAAGAAAGCAAAGATTTACTTAGTTAAAAAAAAAGCGTTATCAGAACACTGCAGGAAAAATTATTACTTGTCACGTATTAAAAATTGCATTTATCTCACCTAATCCTGTGAAAAATTTCAAGTTTGTCATCTATTTTTAATCTGAAAAACACCTGAGACATAACCAAAATTTTAGATGTTTGTCTCTTACCAAGTTAATTTGGTAAATGCTTTTACAAACAAAAGATAAAAATAAATTACATATCCCTCTGTACCATGTTATCCTCTTTCATTTCTCCAGGATTTTCTTTTCTAAATAAAGTTAACATAGAGTATCCTGGAAGGTTTAATTTTAGTTTTAAATGGTCAAAATTACTTTGGATGAGGCATACAAAGTCTCTAGATGTGTTCTCTCTGTAGTAGACATTAATTCAAAGGCCTATTTGCTGATCCCATCCCATCCCATCCCATCCCATCCCATCCCTTTAAAAATATACAATCTTGAAAAAAATGAATGCCCCACAGTTCTTATTACACCTGCAACATAAAATATTGAAGTTAGTTCCTGGCTAGGTAGTTCAGGCTAGCATCACCCCTATAGTTGCTGGTCAAAGCTTAATCAAGGTGTGTTACATGACTAGCCCACATTATTCTATATGCCACTTTGGTATATAGAATTTCTTCATATAATCTACTAAAGCTAGCTAGTTTCAGAAGTTTCAGAAATTTAGAGCTAGCTAAAGGGTTGGGGTTTTCCAATGTGGTTAGTGGATGTTTCTTTTTTCCTTTATGATTTTACAGTTATTGTAGACGCTTGAAGATACAAATCATTTCATCACATGCATATATGATTCTTGGAGGTCATGAAGTCCAAAAGTATTTTCATGTTATTGTTTCAAACTTAGAGCTTTCCCTTCATAACTGAGGGAAACAGCAAAGATTAAGCTCCCCACAAGAATTACTGTTTCTGTATATTATGTCACTATCCCTTTACATTTCATGGCCTCCCCATCTTGCAGGAAATATGTAAGTGTTATACCACATTATAGAAAAGCGACAGAACATTTTAATGGAACGTGCTACATGTTCTTCTAGATCTCAAAAGTCTTATACTAAGTAATTAAATTATGTGCATATGATATTTTAGTCATGGGTTTAACCTCATATAATCAGGCTCACAACAGCTAAGGAACCTGTTTTTTTTCAGGCAGAATTAATCAAACAAGATCAAACACATTTTATTTTCCATAAACTTTATTTTCTGTAATAAACAGTATACAAAGATGTGCTTAAAAATCCTTATTTCTTTTCATTTCAGTTTGTTTGTATAATAACAATAAATTAATGAAGGATTTATGTCATACAATATTCTAAAAATTATTATGATACTGCTCCAGAATACCAGCTAGCTCGTTACATTGTATAATCCTTGTTACTAATTTTTATCTTCTTTTGTCTCATTCTACTTCCCATAGACTGACAAATATAAATCTCCACACTTCATCTTACGGCAATATGTAGAGTTACAAATGACAAATTCATACTCCAGATGACAGATCTTAATGTAGCACTTAAAACTTCCTTGATAAATAATGCTGTATTAATTTATCGCTTTTCCATTCTCCAGGTACTAAATTATCAAGTTAATTCTTATTTTCAGTACTACTGTAATCCAATTTCTAGGTTTTCAGGGGGTCAGAATACTTTGTCTTTTATTTCTATACCATCAGGTTTCATTACCACTTCTTTATAACAGTAATCATGTTTGCTAAGCATGACTTCTCTTTTAAAATATACTGCTATATTTGAATGTTACATTTTCAACTGTCCTCTTTAATCAAATATTCAATAGCTATCCTTTTGCAAAGAAGATATATTTCAAACTACATTCTCTTTGAGTGTTTTATAAAACATTTTTCTTTTCTCCTTCCCACTTTTCATGAAGTGTTAAATATAACCACCATGCTATATTATCTGTTAGTATTTTTCAAATTCAGTAGTGACCACATTTAGATCCCTTCCCCTTCCCTTCCCTTCCCTTCCCTTCCCTTCCCTTCCCTTCCCTTCCCTTCCCTTCCCTTCCCTTCCCTTCCCTTCCCTTCCCTTCCCTTCCCTTCCCTTCCCTTCCCTTCCCTTCCCTTCCCTTCCCTTCCCTTCCCTTCCCTTCCCTTCCCTTCCCTTCCCTTCCCTTCCCTTCCCTTCCCTTCCCTTCCCTTCCCTTCCCTTCCCTTCCCTCCCCTCCCCTCCCCTCCCCTCCCCTCCCCTCCCCTCCCCTCCCCTCCCCTCCCCTTCCCTTCCCTTCCCTTCCCTTCCCTTCCCTTCCCTTCCCTTCCCTTCCCTTCCCTTCCCTTCCCTTCCCTTCCCTTCCCTTCCCTTCCCTTCCCTTCCCTTCCCTTCCCTTCCCTTCCCTTCCCTTCCCTTCCCTTCCCTCCCCTCCCCTCCCCTCCCCTCCCCTCCCCTCCCCTCCCCTCCCCTTCCCTTCCCTTCCCTTCCCTTCCCTTCCCTTCCCTTCCCTTCCCTTCCCTTCCCTTCCCTTCCCTTCCCTTCCCTTCCCTTCCCTTCCCTTCCCTTCCCTTCCCTTCCCTTCCCTTCCCTTCCCTTCCCTTCCCTTCCCTCCCCTTCCCTCCCCTTCCCTCCCCTTCCCTCCCCTTCCCTCCCCTTCCCTCCCCTTCCCCTTCCCCTTCCCCTTCCCCTTCCCCTTCCCCTTCCCCTTCCCCTTCCCCTTCCCCTTCCCCTTCCCCTTCCCCTTCCCCTTCCCTTCCCTTCCCTTCCCTTCCCTTCCCTTCCCTTCCCTTCCCTTCCCTTCCCTTCCCTTCCCTTCCCTTCCCTTCCCTTCCCTTCCCTTCCCTTCCCTTCCCTTCCCTTCCCTTCCCCATTTTTTTTATATCTACCATTTGAGCTTTAAAAGATGCCCTCAGTATATTTACACTTGCAAACATGAATCATGTGAAATAAACCAATATTACACTATAAAGTCTGTTAATCCTTGTCAAGTATCCTTTATACTGTTCTTCCTTAATCCTACAATTTCTATCCTCAATAATTTCCCTCTTTTTTTTGAAAGCTTTGTAAAAAGCAGACCTCGTAGTCTGTTCTCAATGCCAGATGAAAGAATGATGATGCTTTCCATGGCGAGGGATTGAGGTTGAAAATGCTCCTTCAGCAGCTTTCAGTACACAACACCTCACGGGAATGCAAGCTTAAAAATAACACCTTTGAACAAAATTGTTAAAGTACCTGGGGAAAGATCGTGTCTGCAGACTGTTTAAGATGGGATTTTTACTAACTCTCATCCGTTGCTCAGTGGTGCTGATTTAGAAATTCATGGTACAGTTTCACTGACTATAATAGAAAAATCCAAGATGATTTTTCTGTCTAACACTGGCACCTTCAGATACCGAGATACTGAATGAATAAGTAGTGCACAGTTTTAGCTGTGGAAAATGTAATTGCAAAGGAAGTAATGTCCTTCTTTTACTGTTGAATTTCCAAGTATGGACCACACAGGTTCTATTACAGTTATTCAATTTTTCAAGAGAGAATTTAACTGTGAAATATGCCAGACATTGGAAAAAGAGCTATAGGATCTTAGCTAAGTGCAAGTGACCATACATATTTGGAGAATTGCTTATTTGGAGTTGAGCTAAAAAGTTGTCTTCGTATCTTCCCACTGTGAAAGTGCCATAAACTGTACACAGATCTCTTCTGTGAGAATAAGTGGATTAGCTTTTGCTATTTCTTTGGATCATCTTCTTAATCTATAAGGATGATATTACCTTTATTTATTTTAGACAAGTTATCTGAGGAATTACTGTTCCTTAATCTTTGCAAAAAACAGTATGTCTTTTCAATGAATGAACTACCACAGTTCTGAGAGAATTCTAAATCTCCATGCCATGCACTGTGTATCTACAATCTGTGTATCATTACTAAGCACCTCACATAAGGTGTGCAAGACTCTTCCCTCAGATTTCCATGAATAGCAGATGAATGTGAAAATAGTAATAACTGACCCACAAAAATGCAATGGGGAAAGCAGCAACAGGGAATTCTCTCTGAAGGACTGCTGCTTAACAGTAGGTCTCACAAAATAAACAAGTGCCTCTCTCAGTCATGTTCAAGCAGAGATCCTACTGCACCAGAGCAGATTATTCAGGGGCTGCCAGAAACACTGGAAGAGATTTTAGACCTGAAAAAAAAGAGGACCATAACAACAGTAGCTGAAATTTTGCAGAGCAAGGAAGTTGGTTAGTCTATATTATTTTAAACCATCTTTCTGAAATGAAACAATGAAAATCTTTGGTGCTTTGTTAGAGTCCTGTGGTGCTAGCATACAGCACCTTAAAATGACATCCTGAATAGTGGAAAACCACCAGAAGTAATACTACTATTATTTTCAAATTAAATCTAATATTAGTACCTTCCTTTTTTCTGCTTCTAAGAGCATTTGTTGGCAGATACAGCTTTCTGAATCTGGAACACAATCTGTATCCCTCTGATGAGCTCCGCAGCTGGTTAGGACTGTGGCACTTTCCACTTTCTTTGGTTTGGCAGCAGACCAAATTATCTCCTTGAAAAGAACTGTGCAGCAAGGGTTTTTTATCCCAGGTTCTCTCTCAAAAGCAGCAGCAATAAAAAGCCTCAACAGTACTACCAGAAGCTGGACTGGTTCCAGAGAAATTAAAGTAAAGATAGAGATATTCAAGAAACACTAATAATAATAATAATAATAATAATAATAATAATAATAATAATAATAATAATAATAATAATAACACAAAAAACCACAAAAACAAACAAACAAACAAAAAACAACCAAAAAACAAACCTCAAGTAGGAAGGGATTTCTTAAGTACTAATTAAGCTTTCTCACAGAATAACTTTCAATCTCTCAGATTTACCACAGCATTTGAGATACTACAAGACAGGCAAGGGTCTTGTCCTCATCACGTGCATCAAAATACACAGTAGGAAATTATCAGAAATAATCACTGGTAATAGCTAAACCATTTAATTTTCTTCTACAGCCACTTTGCATTTTACAATTAGTTTTTGACTTGTTTTTTTCAATGCTTTTGCAACAGATTATCTAAAAATCTTCCTCAAGGAAGCCTGAAGCTCCCATCTTCCCTACCAAAAGATGACTTACACTCCAGAAGCATCTGGACATCTCACAACCTCATCATATACTCAGTACAAGAGCTCCAAGTCTCAAATAATATAATGTTCAAAGTTCAATAATCAAGGACAATTAAATGATAAATTGGTCAAGATGACAAAGAAAGCTCCTGGAAGACTGAAATGAATTTGGTTGAAATGCTTTCAGTCACAGACTAATGCATGTAGAAAAGTTTTGCCACAAAATTTAAAGAAAGAAAAACATAGGCAGCTTAATGATGCAAGATAGTAATGAAGTTCAGGAAAAAGAAAGGATATTATTAAGTTGTTGAAGAGAAGGACTATTTCAGTCAGTTCTGAATAACAATAATTTTCCTCTTTGAGATCTGTTGTTTCTACACCAAAATATTTGTTATTATACAACTTCAGAATTAAATATCCAAATATGAACTAAGTAGTAAACTGTAGGAGTACTATATGCATGCATAACATGTTGCAAAAATAAATAATAGTCACACTAATACAAATGTAATTTAAAAAAATCTTGATCTTCCATATGCTAATCCTGTCTTCCTACATTCCCTAATAGTAATAGAAACTTGTAGCCATTTTTGTTAAGACTATACTAGTTTGACTACTGTAATTTTAACTAGAGACTTCAGCCTTCTTTATATGAGCCCTGTTCAATATTTTTCCCCATTTTAAGTTTCAAAAGGTTGCTTCACCCCCTACTCCCCAAGGCAACAGTAAAATTGGTTAGCCTGAGAAATTGTTTAAGCTTTTAATTCAAATTTAAATCATGGTTTGATTCCAATACAAGTGACAACTGAAATTAAAAAAAATGTAAGTTCTGTTCAACAAAAAGTTAGGTAAAGAAAGATCAGCTTTCATAGCCTGTGAGTCCCTGTGGTCTAAAAAGGGCCTAAGGCACAATTTCCCAACTTTGACAGATGTGGATATACCAACGCAGAAGGTGTTACACAAAGCAGCCATAATACCTCATCCTGAGCAAACTTTTGTACTAAAGCAGGATGATTTACAAACAGGAGGTATGTGTTGAAGTAGACATTTCCTATGGCATTGAGGGTCAGTTCCTCTTGAACTTATTGATGTGCACTCTAGGATTGCCCTGAGTAATCAGTGAGGAAGGTGCTGGCTGTCCATACATTTATTCAGTGTCCTTACCACAACATCCACTTAAAGGCTGACAAGGTGATCGATGTTTGTGAGCACAGACAGACTGTAGCCAGACCTCACAATCAGTGAACAATGTTTATGTGGACTTTGATTGATAAACACTGGTTTACTAAGAAGAAGGAAAGTTAGAGGACTGCAGAATTTTATCACACTGTAATATATACCACACAGATACATATTGTCCACACATCAGATTTGCTATTCTCTCTTCTCTTTTCAGGACACTAATATAACAACAATTACCTTCAGTCAGGTTAAGTTTGCCTCAGGACATCTATGCTTCTTTTTAATAACTGGTTATAGAACACAATAAAATATATTTTATCTGACTTGGGCCTTATGCATTTTATCAATTTCTCACTGCCCTGAAATTACAAATGAGAGAGTTTACCCATGTTTTCCACTGAACACCCCACTCATTTTTAGGATGTGTGCTTTGATTGAAATACTACAGCTTTTGTATCAGTGTCTCAGAAACTGAGTTGAATACCCACCACTTGCTTTCTGTTTTTCTCCAGAAATATATGCTGAGGAAGAGTTTACCCCATGTTCTGGCAAAATCAATCAGCAGACCAGACTGTTAAAGGTCCAAATTACTGTAATTACTTAGTGTCAAAGTTTTGTGACATTTTATTTCATTAACAGTTGGATGTTAACTGGCAAATCAACTTAGATTTCAGAAGATGGTTTTGGTTGTATCCACCTTCTCTGGGTTCTTTGAGTGGACAGTACTCCAGATGAATTTGTGCTGTGATTTAAGGCATCCCCAAGATAAATCTGATCAGGTTAGAAATTCTCTGAAGAAGTACAGGCAGAAATCAGTCCTCAGTAAAATCTTCATTAGGAACTTTTTTAATTCATCAAAAGTTGAAGCCGTTCAAAGCTAAAAGAATGTATATTACATGGTGGTGTCCAGAGAGCAGACCCACAACTGCATTCTGGACCACCACAGCACCAACGCATGAGAGACAAACTTTTGCATGTCAGAGGAGAACATCAGTCCCATAGCCACCTGGGGCCAGATCCCCAAGGAAGCATCAGGTAGCTACACCCTCTTTAGATGTGATTTTTTTGTACTTTTCATCTCTCTCCAAGATTTTATCTGTGCTATGGTGCATAACTAATACATCTTTCCAGTAAACACTACCAAATACTGAAGTTGAATAGGACCTAAAAAGTCTCCAGGTGATGAACGGTTTTCTCTCTTCACAACTATCCATATGCATTAAAGTGTGTTATTTGTTTGTCTTTCCAAAGTGCATTACTACCTTCAATGAAAAGTCAAATCATTACAAGTACCACCTTTTTCACAGAAAAATCAGCCCTGAGAAATTGGCACCATTCACTTTTTTTAGCTTATTTTTGGAGAACTGCTACTATACATGCATGCTACTGCTACATAGACCTCACTAAAAGATATTTTTAAAAGCTACAAAAAGTACAATGTTATCTCTTGCATAACTCTTGTTCTGCCTTTGAATTACTGAATATAAGAAATTAAGAAGCTTTATGACATTCTGATGGGCAGAAATTACAAAAACACCCATGTAAGATATTACCAAAGAAACATGCACATAACAGTATAACTTGTACAATAAATAGGAATGCTAAAATATTCATAAATTTGTGGTGACTGTACACAAGGTCATTTAAAACAGTATATTTGCACCTCAATAAATGCACTCAGAATACAGGAATCACAAAATATTTTATGGCAGGAATCTCTCAAGGACACCTAATCAAGCCCCCCAGCTGAAGGAGAGCCATCACTAACATAATATTTTAGGTAGTTCTCCGAGGAGCAGGGAGTTGGAGTTGATCCTTATGGGTTCCTTCCAACTTGAGATATTCTATGATTATGTAAGACCAGGTCAGCCATAGCTTTGTCTAGCTGAATCTTGAAAAACTCCAGATTAAAATTCCACATTTCTAGTTGCCTGTGCCATCTCTAGATCATACATTTGCCTAGTCTTTGTCAGACTAAAAAAGCTCAGTCTCCCCCACCCTTCAGAAAAACTCAACCAAACCAACAAAAAAAAATCCCTGAACAAAAACCACGTGCCTTTCACAGATGATCTTGCCCTCTGACAATCTTAGGAACTTCACTGGGAGCCATTCATGTTTCTTTACATACCTTTTGGGATGTAAACCAGTAATCTGAGATGTCCAAAACTGGATGCAGTGTTCAAGGTGTAGCCTCCCAACTGCCAAAGACATGGGAATAAGAGTTTCTCTTAATTTGATAGCTATGCTCCTCCTAAAATAACATGTTGCATAGTTATTTTATTCATAATGAGCACATTGTTGGCTCTTAATCAACTTTGTGTCCTCTGTAACAACCAATTCCTTTTCAGCAGGATTGCTACTCAACCAGTCATTTCCAGCTTGTACTGATGTGGTTCTGCTCAAGGTGCAAGATTTTGCACTTTTCCCTACTGAAAATGAGCTTTCTGTTGAAAGACTTAAAGACTTTTTGAGGCTATGATATTTGATAATACCCACATAGTTTGAAGGCCTTCAGTCTCTTCATCAAAGACTATTTTCTGGCATTCAAGGAACTGTGATATGGCTTTTCAGAAATGAAAATGCTGGCACCTTGACAATGTTATCCAAGATCTGCTCAAATGCTTAGTTGCCAGTTATTTAGAATCATAAACTCATAGAATCACAGAATTGTTTGGGTAGGAAGGGACCTCTAAAAGTCATCCAGTTCTAATCCCCCTGCCATGGTCAGGGACATCTTTCACTAGATCAGGTTGCTCAAAGCCCCGTCCAACCTGGCCTTGAACACTTCCAGGGAGGGGGCATCCATAACTTCTCTGGGCAATCACTTTCAATGTCTCACCACCCCCACAGTGAAGCATTTCTTCCTTATATCTAATTGCGGTGGTTTAGCCCCTGCCGGGGTCTGAGACCACCCGGCCGCTGCCCCTCCCCCACAAAGGGAGTGAAATACAAAGCCCCAAGACTGAAATAAGGAAAGGTTTAATACAACAGTGCAATAGCAACACAACCAACAACAACAATAACAATAACAGTAATAGTGATAGCAATTAACAGAGCAAAATAGCTACCAAACACAGCAGTGGGAAGCACGATGTACTTTTAAAACCACACGTGCACCGTGCTCCCGCACCAGGAAAAATGTGACCTGCCAGGATGTGACTTCCGCATGGTATCTGAATAACCCGGCTAGAGCTCCCCCCCCACTGCTGGGGAAACTTAACCCTATCCTGGTTAAACCAGGACACTAATCTAAATCTACCCTCTTCCAGTTTAAAACCATTGCCTCTTGTCCTATCACTATAGGCCTTGGTAAAGAGTCCCTCTTCATCTTTCTTATAAGTCCGCTTTAAGTATTGAAAGGCCACAATAAGGTCTCTCTGGACACTTCTCCAGGCAACCCCAACTCTCTCAGCCTTTCTTCATAGAAGAGATGTCCCAGCCCTCTGATGATTTTTGTGGTCCTCCTCTGGACCCACTATAACATTTCCATGTGTTTCTTGTGCTGGGCACCCCAGAGCTCAATGCAGTACTCCAGATGGAATCTCAAGAGAGTGGAGTAGAGGGGGAGAATCAACTCCCTCGACTTGCTGACCATGTTTCTTTTTATGTAGCCCAGGATTCAGTTGGGTTTCTGAGTTGCAAATGCACATTGCCACCTCATACATAATTTTTCACCTACTGTTATCCTCAGGTCCTTCTCTGCATGGTGGCTCTCAATCTATACATCACTCGGTCTGTATAAATATAGGGGATTACCTGACCCAGGTTCAGGACCTTGAAATTGGGGTACAATTTAATTTCTCTGACTTTTCTCTCTTCCTTCTACCTGTAAAAGCCCTTCTTATTATTCTTCACCTTCCTTGCCAAATTCAGCTCCAGCTGTTCCTTTGCTTTCCTAATCCCAGCCCTACACATCCAGGTAGCATCCCTATATTCTTCCCAGGATACATGTCCCCAGTTGCACTGCCTATGCATTTCCTTCTTACATTTCAGTTTGACCAGAAGGTTCTGACCCATCCATGTTTTGCTCATGTCTTCCTTGCCTGATCTCTTGTGCTCTAACAATGTCCTTAAAGAGCTGCCAGGTCTGTTGTGCTCCTTTATCCCTGAGGGCTTTTTTCAAGGGGGTCCCATCCATTAATTCCTTAAGCAACTGAAAGTTCTCTCTCATAATATTCAGGATCTTGACCTTTCTCATCTCCTGGTTCATATCCATTGAGGTTGTGAATTCCATGAGGGTATGACCACTGCAGCCCAGGATTCCACCACTCTTGACATCTCTAATTCACCTGAGTTGGTAAGCAACAAGTCCAGTAGCACTCCTCCTCTGGTTGGGCTGTCTATCTCCTGGATTAAGAAATTATCCTCGACACACTCCAAGAGTCTCCTGGACTGCTTACAGCTTGCTGCATTACTTTTCCAGCAGATGTCAGGGTGAATGAAGTCCCCCAGAAGGATCAGAACCTGTAAGCATTATGCTTCCCATAGTTGAAGTAAGAATGCTTTGTCAACATCCTTCACTTGATCGGGCAGCCTGTAGTAAACACCAGCCATGAAGTTTCTTTTGTTAGCTCAGCCTCTAATTTTCACCCATAAGCTCTTAACCTAACCATCATTATTTTTCAAAGACAGATCTGTGTAATTAATCAATATTTTTTTATATATAGAAAGCAGCCCCTCTCCTCTCTTCCCATGCCTGTTCCTTCTGAACAGTTTGTAGCCATTGATTGCAGCACTTGAGTTGTGTGATTCATTCCACCAAGTTTCAGTGATAGCGATCAAATCATAGCTTTCTAGCTGCACAGTGGCTTCCAACTGCTCCTGTTTGTTGCTCATGCTACATGCATTAGTAGAGAGACACTTCAGTTGGGCTATCAACTATGTTGCCTTTTTAGGGGAACAAACCTTAATTCCATTGAAGTGTTTCACAGGTATTTCTCTGTTGGTTCCTAATACATCAGCAGCCCCTGGCTCTTCTCTGTTACTCAAAATTCCACACCCTCCCCTGCTAAGTGTAGTTTAAAAGTCTCCTTATAAGTCTGGCCAGATTGTTGGCATGGACGTTTTTGCCCCACCTGGTCAGTTGAATTCCATCAGCTCCCAACAGACCCAGCTTCTCAAAGGTAGATCCATGATCATAAAAGCCAAACCCTTGGATATCTAGACAGCATCACTGCAAATAACATTAACTGAAGATCTGAGCATATTAAGATGTTAAACAGACAGGGGAAATATATATAATTTTAATAAACCAAATAAGAAGTTCCATATCATTAGTAAAAACAAAACAGCTTTCTATTCATTCATTCATCAGAAACTTATTCATTCATCAGAAGCTTCCTAAAGTGAAAACCGTGAACTGTTTTCCTGCTTTTTTCTCCAGTGAATGCATGTCCTGCCTATGTCCTAATGCACATTGGTCTTTTATTTCCAAGAGATAAATTCCCTGTATATCACCCAAAGTTTTCAGCTCTTTCATTTACCTTGTAAATAAGATGTTGGTATCAGGCAATTGCTGCCATCTCAAAAAACCTTTTCTGTAAGTAAATCATGGAAACTTTTCAATTTAAAAAAGATTGGTACAACTAAAGGTGATTGTGATCCATTCTTGAAGAGATATTTTAATCTTATGAAATAATGAAAAAATTATGTAGTAGATTCAGTACTACAACAAAGTCTTGGCTCAGGCATGATAGACCTGAGCAGAAATATCTGACGCTAGCCAAATAATATTTGTCAAATTACTAGTATGCTTCCAAACCAGTTTTCATGTATTATTGCTCAATAAGCTGTATTTGAACAATATTCAGCAAGTCCACTGATCTTAAATGGCTGCAGTTTAATTTCACAGCTACTGGTGGCTCCAATATCTGTAAGTTTCATTCACATTAATATCTCCTTCTAACTCACATTCCAGATAATCTTCTGAGGATGCTCTACATACCTCAGCAAAAATCTAGAATTACATGGAATCTCAAATTTTTCTCAGATTGGAATAAGCTTTCAAAAATTAAGAGTTTTCTAGTATAAATGCACAAAGGAAACATTTCCTGTGATTTCTTATTTCATTAGTTGCAAAAGGATCTATTTTTTTTCCAGCTTTATCTGAGCTGGAAGAATACTGTATTGTAACTAGCAAACGTCCACTAAATCTCAATCACACCCACATATCCTTATTCCAAGAAATAATATATTTATCAGTTTTCCCTTCTTTTGCATAATTGTAGATTGCATACAATTTAATATTTCTGGTCTGATATGAACCCATCCCTTTTTGCCCATCCCTGGAGGTGTTTAAGAGTCATGTTGACATAGCGCTTAGGGATATGGTGTAGTTGGGAACTGCCAGTGTTTGGTTAATGGTTGGATTAGATGATCTTCAAGGTCTTTTCCAACCTTGATGATTCTGTGATTCTGTGAAATATGAACTGTATGAATTAATTTTTAATATATCATTTGCAGACATGATTTCATACAATGACTTAAGTGGAAACTCTATTTGCACCTTGTTTGGCATCTATTGGTATCTATTATCACTTGCATGAAGCTGGTGGTCACCTGAATTGTATGTACCGGCTTTACCGTTTCACTGCAATGGTGAGACAAAGTAGAAGTGTATCCTAATGTTTCTGCATTCTTTAACATCCTTGGGGAGATGACAGAGGCTAATTTTGAAATATAATGGGAACTAATGTGATAGAATTGAATTTTCAAGTTTTATTTCTAGACCACCAACATCAGAAGTTGGAAGAAACACCAGCTAGACTACTGTCTTGCAGAACTGTGGTACATTTAAAATTAATTATTCATCACTAATCACAAAAGACAAGGGGGTGGGGGCAGCTGGAAATCAAAGAGGGCCAACTATTCAAAAGAGATAGTATCAGAGACTTCTATTTTACTTCACCATCTCTTATCAGGATCCTGGGAAGGAAAGTTACATAGGTCCATTGAAAAATGTTGTTCAGAACCTAAGATAATCAGTTACTTTCTTAGTAATTAGTAGGTACTACCTGGACACTATGACCATATCCACAAAGTCCCACAATTAGGCTGAGCAGTGAGTGAAGAGGAGTGACTACCCTTATCTAAATGCAAGAGGAACACAATAGTGCAGGCACAACAACCTCACATTACAGATAAGTAAATATTTCACTAGTGTTTACGTAGAAGAGGAGATTAAGTATAATTTTTTTCCTCCTTTCTTCCCCTGTTCTTTCTCCTACTGTCACTATATTGGCACCAATTTTAATTTCTTTTCCACAACTTATAGCTGAGCACCACATGTCAAAGGTGACAGAATGTGGCACAACAAGTATTAAAAATATATTAAACTTATTTCTTTATATTTGCTAATATATTTGCTGATTACATTTTTTGTCTTTCATTAAAGAATAAATGTAAAACTTAATTCACCAACACATTCAAATACTGGGAGAGAATACTCAATGCAGAAGCACAAATTCACAGAAAGATGTAAGAGCATCAGCAAAGACATCAAACCAAGAGAGATGGAACTCAAATCAATAAACTTTGATAATAAGTAGTCATCACAAAGTCTCTCTATTTATTTCTGTTAACATCAGTAGCATTACATCAGTTTTAACTGGCTGGCAGTATATTCCTGGCAATTTCACAGTGTGCTACTTACAAACTGACCTTCTTCTTCACCAAGTCAAATGGAAACGAGTACTCAATATAAAATATGAAGAGACTCTGCAAAGGACTCTGGCTAATTTATTGCCCTAGTATATATTCTTTTGTCAGCTACTACCGGCTGATCTTTTTTTTTAAGGCCAGCATAATTCTAGTTCTCTTTTGTGTGTATTCTTCCTCACTTTGACATTTATGACAATTGCTCAGCTCTCATTTGACCTTATATTAAAGTCTAAGACCTAACTTAATGTTCTAAAAATAAACAGAACATCATTTAATGATTATACATGGAACACTTCAACCTCATTTGTTATGATTTTTTTTTTCCTTCAGTTATGCTTTCAAATGAGTCTCTGTGAATATAAACATTTATAGAGTGGCAGTGTTGGGAGTTGTCAGCCAAATTTCTTTCTTAGCAATGGTCATCAGAGGTGATTGTAATCATATGGCATGTACATACGCCCTGATAGACCAAAACTTCTTGGCCATTGGAAAAAGGAAAAAACTTAGAAGACACAGTCTGGGGGTTGAGCTGCCCTGCCCACACAGTGGGATTGACTTATGACCACCACGTACACACTTTGGTCAAGAATAAGGAAGTGTTGGCCCTCAGTCAATGAGGACTAACATAACCTTATTTGACCACAGATTAGATTCAACTAGGGTATAAACAGAGCTCCACTGGAGGGCAAATTGAGTCAGTCCTCCTAGGAGCAGCAGATCTGCAGCCAGAGAGTCTTCCCTTGGGTCAGGATGCCTCCCAAGGTAATTCCTCAAGGCTGAGAACCCTCATTTTACAGGTGAGTGATTCAGTATTTTAAGTCATTATTCTGAAGCTTAAGGGATCCTTAAATTGGCCATGTAATAATTAAATTCCACTTAATATTCCAAACCTGTAATTGATTAAATGTTGATGGAGTAATTAGTGTTAACTTTCTTTAATATCTGAATCTCTAGTTTATTGAACATTGAACGGTTTGCTTAAATCTTGGTTTTAAGTTCAGCACTTGTCCAATCTGATTTTTGTAAGCCTCTGTGACAAACCATATCTATGAGGTTTCAGAAGACCAGAAAACAATTACCCAGTTATGTGCTGTGATTTTCTTTTCCCAAAGCATAGCAATCTGAGTATTTGCAGTTTTAATGACCATCATTTTAGAAAGTGATGATTACTTTATAAAGACAAGTGACTGAGCAACAATAAAGAACTCAGATTACATCTATTTACAGGGAAATAGATGACTGGAAGAACTGTAGTATCGGAGTTGAGAAGGAGACATATTTTTGTACTGTTCTGGATTTTGTTTCCCCTTTCTTGACCTCCGAAGTCACAAATTTGCTTATTTCTTTGCCCTAGCTATCAGTTGCACTGCTAGGCCAAAACCAGATTAACAGCCAAACACAATAGTTACTCTACAAATGCACAGATAACAGTTCCTTAAACAAAAAGTGTACCACTTCAAGACAGGAGAAGTATAAACAAATAAATAAAAGGAAAATATTTTTTTTTTACTGAAGGTAAATAATTAAACTTTCCAAACACCTAAGAAGAATTTGAAAGACTTATTGGCATGTGTTCAGATAGAACCAAAACTATTCTGCCTGTACTATGGATTAAATGGACTTCATAAAAGGGAGGACTTATTTTTTTGTGGACTATGTCATTCCTATTTCAATTAAAGGCTTTTGGATCTAAATTGCCTCCTGACCAGCCAGCATAAAGAACAGACGGGGCGTTCTCCCTTATCTGAGCCTGATTTCTTCAGTCTCACTGAAAGTTAATTGCACTTTGTGTTTTCACAGCATTAGTAAAATAGCTACTAGACACTTCTCTTACCCTTTTCAAGAAATTGCATTTCTGAAAAGAGTTCAAATACCAAAATATTTTGCATTGATGTTTAGTTCCACTGTTTAGTTGTGCCCATAGAAATGGAAATGAAAATCTCAGTCATTGAAATAACTTTCTCACAAGCAGATAAAAGTATTCTCAAAAGTATTTTCTGCAACCAGTATGTCAGGAGTTGGTGATAACAACTCTGAGGAAAAAAAAGAGATTCCCTATGGGAAAAAAAGAGAAGGATTAAGAAGATATTCATATAGCTAACTTTGTTTTTCTTAAAGGCACCTCTATTAATGTTAAGACTGGGGATCATATTTGTCAGGAGTAAGTCAGTCACAAGGAAACTTTCACTCCAGCACTGTAGCTCTAGGACCAGGCTTTCTCAGAATACTAACAATGAGAAATACAGACAGCCTTAAACTCACTAAATATCACAGTCAATACAGATGGGTGGAAAGGGGAAAATGAATATACACATTGGGCTGAATACTGTGGCTATCAATCATTTCAACAGATAACAGACAGAAAGTCTTCAGAAGTGATGTATTTCAGTGGCACTTAATCCACTACCTCAACATTACACATACAGCTTTCTGGTGACAACTGCTGCTTAGCAACAACCTTTCTATCTCCCCTGCTCCCAAAAGAAAGGCAGAGGCATGATAGGAATACAACTCAGAAAAAAAGACTCCTTGTAGCTAGAGAAGAAGTATATTCTTAGCAGACCACACAAGGTTTAATTTGCTTGAGTTTGTGTTTGAGGAAAAGAGAACATGTGCATGTGTGCTAATTCTTACACACATACCTACCTCCTACTTAACAAGGGGTATCACCATTTGGAAACCACTTAGACCTGCGTCAGGTAATATGTGAACTGAAAAGAATCCAGTGTAAACATTTACTGTCTCATAGTTTCATTGGCCTCCCTCTTTGCCTCTCTTGAAGGGGATGTGATGTTTGCCTTTTTCCAGCCATCAGAAATCTCCCCTCATTACTGTAAACTTTTAAGTGGCAGCAACCTCATATCAACCTTGGTGAGCTGTCAACACCACATTTGCTCCCATAGGTCTATGTTCAGTTTGCTTAAGTACTCCCTATCTCTTTCTTCCACTGTTCTGGGGAGCAGCCTCTGTCACAAGGCTCAGAGACCCAGCGGGCCTGAGAGTACTCCTTTCCAATAAAATGGAGGCAAAGAAATCAATCAGCATCTCAACCCTTTCCATTTCCTTCATCACTAGGTCCCTTGCCTCATGAGCAGAGGGTGCAGATTTTTAGCTTTTCTTCATCAATGCACTGGGCAATAAAATAAGTAAGGTACCCAAGTATGGCACTCTTAATTCTTTACAAAGACGGTGTACATTTGCTGTGAAAGGCATCACAGGAAAAACCCTCAAGTTTTGGAATATGAATTTAATACTGTAGTCAGGGAAAGATTCCTTTTGGCTTATATCTTCTCATCTACAAAATAACATGGACAAAATTTTAGTGTGGATGATTCCTTTCCAATAGTTTGTACCCTAAAATACTTATTCTTGAAGAACACTGAAGTCCTATACCAATGTATACTTTGTTTATTCATGAAATAAGAGTTTGACAGGCTTTTTGTCCAGGAGGCACAACATAAATAATTAGTACATTTTATTAATTATACTGTGAAGTACGACAGACCAAGGATAAGGTCTAGGAAGAATTGTCAAGATTCTTGAAATCTCTCTGCCCACATAGGACTTAAAACCATAGAACCATAGGATGGTTTAGGTTGGATAGACCTCTAAAGATTATAGAATCATAGAATTGTTTAGTTTGGAAAAGACCCTTGAGAACTTCGAGTCCAACATTTCACCTAACATTACCAAGTTCACCACTAAATCATGTCCCTAAGCAACACATCTACATATCTTTCAGATACCTCCAATGATGGTGACCCAGCCACCTCCCTGGGCAGACAGTTCCAGTACTTGACAACCCTTCCAGTGAAGAAATTTTCCTTAATATCCAACCTAAACATCCCCTGGCGTGACTTGACACCATTTCCCCTCATCCTATCACTTGTTGCTTGGGAGAAGAGACCAACACCCACCTCGCTACAACTTCCTTTCAGGTAGTTGTAGAGGGCGATGAGGTCTCCTCTCAGCCTCCTTTTCTCCAGGCTAAACTACCCCAGTTCCCTCAGCTGCTCCTCATAAGACTTGTCCTCCAGACCCTTCACCAGCCTCATGGCTCTTCTCTGGATGTGCTCCAGCACCTCAATGTCTTTCTTGAAGTGAGGGGCACAAAACTGAACACAGTATTCAAGGTGCAGCCTCAGCAGTGCCAAGTACAGGGGGACGATCACTTCCCTAGCCCTGCTGGCCACACTATTTCTGATACAAACCAGGATGCCATTGGCCTTCCTGGCCACCTGGGCACACAAACAACTCATATTCAGCTGGCTGTTGATCAACAGCCCCAGGTCTTTTTCCAACAGGCAGCTTTCCAGCCACTCTTCCCCAAGCCTGTAGCATTGCATGGGGTTGTTGTGCCTCAAGTGCAGGATGGGGCACTTAGCCTTGTTGCACTTCACACAACTGGCCTTGGCCCACTGAACCAGACTGTCTAGCTCTGTAGAGCCTTTCTACCCTTAAACAGATTAACACTTCTGCCCAATGGAAGTGCTAAGGCTTGGATAACAGGCCCAAGCCAGAGTTGACCTATAGATGAATCCTGTATATTTTATAACTGAAAACCATTGTGCTAGTAGGTATTGTACTAAGTTATAACAACCCACTTATGCTGGTGTAAAAAGTGCTAAAGCATTGAAATACTGAAACCTGAACAACAGGCCCCAAGCCAAAGCTGCTAACTTAGTATGTAATCATTAACAAAGTAGGCTCACTAGTGAAAGATGCGGCTTAGAATATAATCAGTAGTGAGGATGAAATGCTGAGAGAATGTATCCAACTTCCCTTTTTTAGCCTTGTCCAAGCCTGAGAACCCACATATTTGGCCTTGTTAGAAACTCCCCTTGGTTCACCCCCCGAGCCCTGGCCAGCCTTTGGGTGGAATCCAACAGGAGAATGAAACCAGATATTTCCGCTCAAAACAAAGGTGCCAGCTATTCTGGCTTGTCGATCTCTGGTATATAAGGCTGGACCCGCTCACAGCGACTTTGGATGCCTCACCTACGGGTGGACGCACGGCGTAGGATTTCCTGCTTGCCGGGACTGGCTCTCCAAATCCTCGCTGTAACCGGGGCTCCCCAGCGTCTGCGGATCTGGATGATGATAACGTATGCAAGTGGTGTTGTATCTCTCTTAATCACTATTCTCTCTCTCATAGTAATGATTTGATGCATTACCCTGTATTTTCCTGTTTGTTGCTTTAAGTGCACTATTCTGCCTTTTCTTACTGCATGTTTTCTGTATTACGCTGTTACATTATTTGGTTATCACCAGTAAAATATGCCTACTCTTTTCACTCCGGTGTCCGAGTTTAATTGGTATCCTTAATCGGCAAAACACCAACTTGGGTGTACTTGATCCCCTTATTCTGATTGTGGATAAAGATATTAAACAGGCCCCAATACTGAGCCCTGGGGAACACTACTTGTGACCGGTCGCCAACTGGATTTAACTCCATTCACCAAAACTCTTTGGCCTGCTCACTCTGACAGTTTTTTACCACTGAAGAGTATGCCCATCTGAGCCATGAGCAGCCAGTTTCTCCAGGAAAGTGCTTTGGGAAGTGATGTCAAAGTCTTTACTGAAGTCTAGGCAGACAACATTTGCAGCCTTTCCTTTATCCACCAAGCAGGTCATCTTGCCATAGAATGAGATCAGGTTAGTCAAGTGGCACCTGCCTTTCATAAACCCATGCTGACTGAGCCTGATCACCTAGTTGTCCTGTATGTGCCAATGTGATGGCACTCAGGATGATCTGCTCCATAACCTTCTCCATCAGCGAGGTCAGACTGACAAGCCTGCAATTTCCTATTCAGTTTCAACCCCCCTGCCATGGGCAGGGACATCTTTCACTAGATCCGGCTGCTCAACACCCCATCCAACCTCAATGTGAACACTTCCAAAGATGGGATACACACAACTTCTCTGGGCGACCTGTTCCAGTGTCTCACTACTGTCATAGTTTAAAATGTCTTCCTTATATCTAACCTAAATCCATTTTCTTTTGGTTTAAAACATATGCCTCTTGTTCTAATACTACAGGCCCTGGTAAAAAGTCCTTCTCCATCTTTCCTATGTGCCCCCCTTAAGTATTGAAAGGCCACAATAATGTCTCCCTGGACCTTTCTTGTGTCCAGGCTAAACAACCCCAACTCTCTTAGCCTTTCTTCATAACAGAGGTGCTCCAGCCCTCTGGTCATATTTGTGGCCTTCCTCTGGATCCTTTTGAGCAGGTCCATAACTTCCTCATGCTGGGGGCCCCAGATTTGGACATGGTACTCCAGGTGAGATCTCACGAAAGCAGGGCAGAGGGAGAGAATCATCCCCCTCAACTTGCTGGCCGCGTTTCTTTTTATGAAGCCTAGGATTTGGTTGTCTTTCTGAGCTGCAAGTGCACATTGCCTCCGATGTCTGATTTTTCATCTGCCAATATCGTCAAGTCCTTCTCTGCAGGGTGACTCTCAACCCATTCATCATCCAGTCTATATTAATACTGCGGATTTCCTTTACCCAGGTTCAGGACCTTGAAACTGGCCTTGTTAAATGAATACCATGAGGTTTGTATAGGCCCAATTCTCAAGCCTTTGAAGGTCCCTCTGAATGGCATCCATTCCACTTAGTGTATCAACTGCACCACTCAGTTTGGTGTCATCTACAAACCATAAATAATGTTAATTTTCTGGCATCTTCCTTCTACACTCATCTTTTCTACTAGATCACAATATAAGGGGAATTATTACAGCTAGCAAAGAAGATCCGTAGTACTCACAACATAATACCTTCTAGTCCTTGATCACTTGACAACTAATTATCTGTGCATCTGGGAGGAAGAATTATATGAAAAGATTACCTTTGAGACAAAGTTGAATAACATAGCACTGCAAGCCAGAATGTTTATTTTCTTGTATGTATGACCTTCTCTAAACAAAAAAAGGTTTATGCACCAGCTTGATTGGAATCAAAACAAATGAATAAATCAGTTTCTTGTTTATACATCACATAACACTGAGAAAGATCCCACAAAAGTTTATAGATTAGGTTATGTAATAAGGTTCTTGTGAGAACCTGGATAAGTACTATTCTGTCTCTCAAATTCTACATGTAAAAAAATGAGTGATAACATTACTCTTTCCTCTCTTCTACAAATAAGCTGACTATTATACAACGTCTGGAGCAGCTTTTTCTGAGAGTCATGATTCTCAGATCCTGTGATCTGAACCACCAACATGCAAATACAGTTATAATATTTTTATTCTTTTTTCACCAGTATATCTAGAATGTGACAACCTTAACAGAATGTATTTTAATTATATAGACAAAAATATGTTGGCTTTATTTTTACCTTGTTCATGCTGTTTTATCTCTCTTGCTTATTTCATAACCTAAAAATATCTAGAACAAATAAAAAGAGATACATTTCAAAGACACTTTTGACTCCAAGAGAAGGTATATTTAAAAATCATTGTATTGTTACAAATATTGTATTGTTTCATTAATTAAGGAGATATAACAAAGGTATAAACATAATTTCCTTAAGTCCCTGTTGCTTCATTTTTTCTCTTTAATGTTACAAAAGACAAGATGAAATATCTATTAATAAATCAGAGGCTAACAAAATAAAATATTATTATGCATTTAGGGATGGTACCATGTAGATTTTAGCATATGTTTTTCATTTTAAGTGCAACCTTTATTGTTTAGGGTTGACAAATAATGTGAAGAAACACATGCAGACAACTGTGGCTTTAATATCAAAAGATGGTTAATTTGGTTCAAATCTGTATTGTTATAAGTTATATATAACTTAAAATAAGTTATTTTAATTTACAGAAAAAGATATGAATGTTGAAAGTATTTAAAGGCCCTTTTGTTGAAAATTTCAAAGGAATCCAAATATAGAAATAAACAATTATTACACTGACAACTAAGATGATACAGGAAGAAAAAGCAATTTAAGTCCTTTAAGAATGATAAACACCACAGCAGTGGAAACAATGTAAGCAACAAACTAGATACGTGGCACTATATTAATAATACTGGGTGTTAACAAACACCTTAAGTTATTAGTCAAGAGTCAGTTCATTACTGCAATCATTTCACAATATAAAAAAAAAAAAAATAAGCTCTTATGTCAATGAAATCTTTCTTTGTATTATTTTCTTCACATACAGTGTTTAGTAATAATTTGATCCAGAGTGACACTTCTTAGGTCAGACCATTCAAAACCAGTGAAAAGGTTGCAGTAATTTATTTGTTTCAAACCTGAATATTTTATTTGATCCCAATCGTACAATAATTTTCCTGGCTATGTACCCAATCAAGCACAGGAGGTAAACATAGACCCTTCTTGCAGACAATCAATCCTCTTACAGAACTTGGTATAATGGTCTAGATCTGTGACTGAAGTAGGAAGTGGGGGGGTGTCCATGCTGCCTCTAAAAGTATTTGGTGAGTCTCTTAAAGACCATTTTTTAGATTCAATAATTACATAAAACTTTCCATTTAATATGAAACAAGAATAGAACAATGAAATAGAAAAACATATTTTTTAGAGAAAAACCTGAAAAAACAGAAACCTGAAAAGTTCAAACTGAGAGGTGTTAAATGGTTAGGCTGAAAGAAAAGAAAGCAACATCACTTATGCTTTTGAAAACAAACAAACAAATCATACTTTCATTATTTGCAAGCCAATTTCCTGACTTTTCCTGTCTAGCTAGTTACTGAAGAGCAATTGTTTTTTTAGTATTGTTGCTCCTTGAATCGAGAACTCAGCCACTATTTGACACCTTGCTGGAACAGTTTTTATTATAAAGAAGATATTAAGAGGTGGGTATAGTTTCTCTGGACTCTTTCTTTTCAAGAAGCAGCTTGGGGGAGTAAGGGAGAATGAAGTAAATGAAGCATAGAGAAGTGATTCCCTAAATACTAACAAGCACTAAACAGAGGCAGCTTCAGCTTTCCTCCTCAAAAATCCCCAGGGTTACTATTGTATAATCCCCTGTACTTGGAAAATCTTCTCGTGGTGATGCTCATAGCTGTATATCCTGGCTTTCTGATGGATTTTATTGCTTCTAACATTAGCTTTTAGGCTTTAAGTTAAAAGTAACTAGTATTTATTTTACCTAATAACTACTTAGTAAACTTCTTTTAGAGAAAACAATGTCTGTGGCAACTCAAAGTAAACTTCCAGATTATGGAACAAAGTGCACAAGAAAAATCCACTTGTCTTTTCACTCTACACCTGCCAGGGAGAGGGCTGTGCTTGGTAACACTTCCTCTCTTTAACAAGTTTCTAATGTATCTCCACATCCAAGATCTGCTGGATAATAAGTACTAGAAATTCCAATATAAGGCATGAAAACAAGCAAGCAGTAAGTATTCGCTCTGTGACAATTAACCGTGCTTTGCCTTAACATTCTGTGTACTTGCTGGAGTCAGGTTGGCAGCAGAGGTTCCAGTGGAGAAAAGTCCCCACTTGGGGACTCTGGAGAAATTTGCAGAGGGAAATACTGGCTATATTTTAAAGATCAGAAATGGCCCACAGCTGTTCTGTATTGTTGCAAATAAGAGCCTTCTCTCTCCATCTGCCACTTCACCTACTCAATACCCACCAGTTAATGTAGACAACATGATCATAAATTGTTTCCCACAGCTGCAATGTATCATGTTTTCTTAGTCAATGCAGTTTGTGGGATATCTCCAAGACATGGCTAGGAAGAATAAGAATTCAGGTTGTATCCCACGGTCAGTCTGACCTGAGGCTAGAAATATTTTGTACTGAATTATTTTTCAAATTAAATCAATTTCTGTAATCAGCTGCTTTGGCAAAAAGAGGCATTGAGCTTTTACATGTCAAACAGTTTAAGATCACTACTTAACCTCTTTCCTTATGTCTTTCTGATACATCCTATGGGATTATCTCACTGAAAATATTAATCATATCACAATAAAATGAAGCACTGAAAGATTTCTTTGTTTTATCACCACCCTATTATTACTCAGAGTGCTAGAAAACAAGAATGTGCATAATTACAAAGCAGGCTTTTGGTAAGGGAGAAGGGAACAATTTATGTATAAACAGACTGGAGTTTAAAAAATAGTTTCATTCAAGAAATTGTCTAATGTATTATGAGGATTAAAAGAGGAAAGAAAAAATTTGAAAACCAAGTTTACTTGTACATCTCTTCAATTAGCAAATAGGATAGAAGAGTATATATTATTCATCCTACAGAATTAAGTGCTGGGTAGTATAGAATCAGTTCATCATCTCCCTCAAGCAGCTGAATGGAAGAGGGGGAGTGAGGGGCATGAGGGAAGAGAGAAAGAACATATGGCTGCTTGATAAATGTGCTGCTGCCTGGTACCTGGCTGGAGTGGATCCTTTGATTGTCAGCCTTAATCTCACTCTAAATTTATTCTTGAGTTTACACAAGTTATACACATCAGTCTAATAATTTTAATGATATGGTTTTTATTTTCTTCCCAAATCTGACTGTTGCTGAGACTATTTAAAGTAGATTACAATGAATCCTCATCCAAAACTGGATTAGCCGCCAGATTTCAAAAGGCAGTTTCTTAATTCACTAGTAAACTGCTTCCTTTGAAAGGAGGAGGACTGCACAGAAGATGTTGGAAGAGACTGCATGTACAAGGTATTTCAAGAATACCTGGGAGATGATTATAATCTTCATCATTATGTTTCAGAGAGAGAGAGGAAGTCCAATTCAACATACATATAGAAATATTTCAGTCAAGTATGTCAGAAGAAAGGGATGAGTGCTGTGATGGGCAAATAAGCATTAATGTGTCAAATATGATCAGAGAGAAGATCCTGAATGGTGGTGGATGTAGGAATGGTATGGGTGAGAGAAGTAAAGTGCAATAAGGTTAAAGGTTTAAAGCCATTCACATTGCAAAGAGCTTAGTGTGATGGGCTTGTGGACAAGTGCTGGGCACATGTTTGTGTGATAAACTGTAAGAGAACTCAGGACGTGAAGTGGAGAATTACAAGTGGATTGAGTTGCAAAAGATCTTAAAAATAAATATATCTTTTCTTTGTCCCGAATGCTCTTAAAGACAGATTTCAGAATATTTTCATACTCACTATTTGATTAAAGTCTGACATAAACTTAAAGCATTATAAATAATCAGTATGACAATGCAGATTTTTAATAAAGCATGTCAAAGTACTGTTTGCTCTTAATTACTGAATTACTGACTGAATTACATCCAATTACAGTTTCTCAGTCTCCTCAATACTCTTTCCAATTGCAGAAGGTAGATAAATATATGGATAAAATATACATACTGTCCTTACAAGACATTTTCTCAGGTACAAAATTGTATTGGCAATAGTCAAGTAAGGATGATGGTGTTGAAAACAGGCATGCTACAAGTCAGGATGTGCTGTGCTCTCCAGATTTGTGCTCCAGAATCAGTACTTCCAGTTGCATTCAGTGCTGCAGCTGTGTGGGAAGTGAGGCAGATTAGATGGGGCTGTCTCCTATAATAATAAGAGATTCAGCTGTACTCGAACAAGATATGCTTCATCCCAGAATTCGATAGTGTAGGTCAGTTCACTAAAGACACACTCTGTGTGTGCTAGAGGGACTGCAGCACCTAATGAGTAACACGACAGTAATGTTTCAGGGAAAGACAAAAACTGCACCTCACAAAGAATTCTCCATTCAAGTATAGAGCAATAACAGCTCTGCAAGTATGTGGTGAGAACTAATTGCACAGTAGGAGCACAGGACAGGTACATTTGGACACATTACTGCAGCGGTTACTTTTCTTAATAGCTTCTGAAATAAGCACGAGGTTGTTCAATTACGTGTGCCGCATCTATCTGAGTCTAACATCATCCAGGTCTGAAAGAAACAACAGAAGTCTTAGGAGACTCCTGAAGCAGCACTTTCGAGGTATTTGAAACAAGAATTATTTTTAATTATCTTAAAGATGATATCTTTCTGTAGAATATCTAAAATATCATATAGACACAAAAAAATA
Organism: Strix aluco; assembly: GCF_031877795.1. NCBI lineage: Eukaryota > Metazoa > Chordata > Aves > Strigiformes > Strigidae > Strix > Strix aluco. The sequence goes on along the minus strand of NC_133931.1, from coordinate 83,681,061 downwards.
AATCAAAATAAAGTTTAGACTCTTCCAGAGTGAAATGAAGGATTAAGGCTAGTTTATCTGTTGAACTTTTGTGCTGCTAAGCAGTACCCAAATTCCTGCTACCAATATCTGTGGGTAAAACAACACAGATGAACAGTGGAAGTTATAAATTCAAATTCACATGCGTTTTCAATGCAGAATGTACTGGTCTTACACCTCATTCAGCAATATGTGAGTATGTTTCTGTAGCTTATCCTTACAGGCTAAAGGAGAGACAAAATACCAAATCTGAACAGTCTGTGTGTAGCACACTGTAAAACAAATGTGTGAGAAAGAAGCAAACATAATTTGCTGTGGTCTATATTTATTCTAAAAAGAAGTTTGGAATTCAGATTTTCAGTCTCTTGCTGTGAAAGTGATGGAAAATGTAGCCATAGACTGCTGTAATGTTTCTTCCAGCAATCAATCACAACTTCAAATCCATTATGAAAAATTCAGAGAAATTCACCCCATTTATAGGCAGCTTCCTCTGCCTGTGTAAGACTCTAATTCCACCAATGGAAGCTTAAGTCAGGATGTATACTGTGTTTAATGTTGTTATTCTGATGCCTTAGAGTCCACTAAGACATGAATGACAAAGCTTTTTATAATTCTTGTGTGGTTTGTCTCAGGGCAGAGGTTGTGTATACTAGAAGACTAGCCACTATATAGATAATGTGAACTCAAATTTTTAAACTGATAATTGTTCTCATCATCTCTTCATATGTAACATGTCACCTGAGGTTCTGATCCACTGATGAGAAGGCAGAAGCACTTAGAATGAACTACAAAATAATAACTGCCACAGCTTTTCCTGAACATTTAATACAAGAGATTAGTTGAGTATGATTCTAAGTATCCACTTGAAGAGCAGTTGGTTTGTTCACATAGTATAATAGCATTTTTCAGCTGTTATGCTACCTATCCAGCTGACTGCTTTCAAAGCTGTATTTATAAAGCCTTAAATATATACAAGGCTTTATTATCACAATAGTTTGAAAACATGAACAGACAGCAAGTACACATAAGTGCGTTTAGAATACTCTCACTCACACTTTATATTTATACACACACAGATGACAAACAAACAAAAAGACACATAGGCATGCACTATATTTATAAAAATAATTTTCCAAACCCATGCAAAAAAAAAAAGTCCCATTATTTTGTACATCTGGCATATGCATTGTCCCTCATGAATAAATATGCTATTATCCAAAAATCTAAGTGTCACATCATATGCTATGTATGGTTTTTTGTTTTAATGAATAAAAATGAATAGCTGTTGTTGTTATAAAGGGTTTATAATTTAAATACTGGCTATGTTCTTCTAGATATTAGTAAAGATGACAATGCAAACATTGTTTTATGTATTTGTTTTAAATGGAAGAATCGTACAATACCTTCTACCAGATTTTCACATTTGACAGCTGCATGAAGGGAGAGCTTCAAATATTTTATCCTCTTTTCTTGTGAAATGTAATTTTCAGCACAACTGCTTGGCATTCTAGCAATGAAGAATGCTAATTCTATGAAAAAGAAATAAAGAGAGAAAGAGAGAAAGAGACAAAAAGAGAAAGAGAAAAAGCGAGAAAGAAAGAGAGAAAGAGAGAAAAGAATGAATTATGGACACTGAAAATTATATGCTCTGTGCCCCCTAAAATAATTTTTAGGTAGTTTTTAAGTCACTGAGTTGGCCACTGTGAGAAATGCATAATGTGGAGAGTTCACTTTGTACATATTTATTTCTACACATCAGTCTAAAACAACGAATGGAAAAAAATAGTGCATTACTTAAAAAAACAACAACAACAAAAAAAAAACCCCCACAACATCCAAAGACCCCTCACAATGGCAACTTTAAAAAATTTACAAGGAGTTTCAGAAGTTTGTTACATAATGGTACATCACTGATGGGCTTTGTCACAGAGTTTAATTCCTTTCTCACAAATTTTATGCTGGCTGTCATTGGAAAGTATAGCTGGCACATTTTGTTTAGCCTTAATGCATGATGTCAGACTTCTGAAAAAGTTATACAGAAAAACAAGTTCAATGGACAAGACATGCACAGGCCAACTATTTGTACACATAACACTTTCCAGTACCCTCTTGTCCTCACTCCTAATAAAGCATAAGCCTTAACCTTCTCCTTGACAGATTTTAAATTTAAAACCTCTATCTTCACATCAAGGCTATCAGTCAGCCTTAAAATTCTACTGCTCATCATAAACCATATGAATGGCTATGTACTCATTTCTTATGTCAACAGAAACCTTCCCTTGAATTTCAAGCCTTGAACCAAATCTGAGATCAACTTTTATTTTGCTTCTTATGTCCATTCTCCCACAATCATTTCTCTAGTTGATAGGCTTCTGACATGAATTTGATGGTAATAACCGTAATAAAGCAGCCAAAAACATTCCTTCTAAAAATGTTTCTTATTCTGATCTTCAACATTAATCAAGATTCCCCCCAAAAAATCCCTGCTATCCATGTTAAAATCACGACTTGTACAGCCTTACATTCCTAAGAAAATATAACACTATTATTTAAAATGTCCAAGTAGAAATATACATTTGACATACAGTTATTCATTTCAGCCTCAGCTGAAATGTGATCCTGATTTACTTCTGTACTATGGCATAGACTGTTCCTGGCAAGTTCCATATACCCTTAAAAACTTTTCTTTATTGACTAGATTCCATAATCAGTGAATTCTTTTGACTAGTATTCTAACACATTAGTGAAGCTTCTGGAAGTACTTCACATCTATGAAATTCCATAGACGTCAGTAGTAACTGTAGTAATTTGCCAGTAATTTAAGAGGACTGGACCTATCTTAAATAACAGAAAGCTAACAGAAGTTTAATGAGACAGGTAGGAAGGAAGATGCCCATTTCCACCGGTTTCACCATGTCAAATTCCCATCTAAATCCAATATCCAAAAATTTGCACAGAAATGCAAGACAAGTCAGAAAAGACTGCTCTTTGGATGAATTCTTGTAGTTGCACAGTTTGGTCTAACAATCTCATCCAGCAGAAAGAGGTTCACAGTTACTACTGGGGGCTGAGGTAAGATGAGCAAACGAGTTGTTTTTCACACTCTATAGTCACCTGTATTTAATACTCCTTGGAGTATGGCATATGATACTGCCATTTTTTTCTCCATTTGCTGTCTGACAATTTACACAGGGAGTGATCCACTTCAGAAAGCTTTGATTTTATTAATCACAGTGGAAGCAGCTCTTAAAGTTCCTGTGATATATCCATGTTGACTCAAGTGTTCCAAAACCAAAGAGGCTCAGATTTTCAGCATCAGAGCCAGAGAATACACACATTAAAAAAGATTCAGCTATACTCAGAAGAAGGGAAATTTATTATAAATGAGACATGAATATCAACTAAAAAAAAAATAAAGACAAGACAGCCTGTATCTGGTCGTTTATGTGCAACCAGTCTAGAGTATATTCAGTCTGTTGCCTCAGCTGTGCAAGAGACTTGAGACTAGAGTAGGCTCAAAAACAAAGGAAGAAAATAACAAATCTTTATCTAAAATATAACATTCAAGAAAGTCTTCCTAGTTCTGCTTACAACAAAAGTCACAACTGCAAAATTATGTCTTTCCTTTCTTTTTCAACTTGAGTTTAAAATTCCAAATGGAATACATCCATTTGCTGCTTTGCTAGAGGGTTCAAACTTGTTCTCTGGAGATTTTTTATTTCTTTCTATGTAAAATGGCAAAAAATAATAAATGGGAAAGAAACATTACAGGAATAAAAAAACAATATGCTGCACAGAACAAATATAATACTGTTCACTTTGTTATATTCCAAAAGCAAGTTTTATTTCTGTTATATCTCATCTCGCTGTGTCTTAGTGTGTGACTTCCATATTATACCTCTGATTCTTTCTTGTAAGAAAAGAAGAGTGCTTGCAACAGCCAACCAACCTCCATGACAAGAAAAAACAAAATTCCAATAAACCATTACTAAACTATAAATCATGAAGTCAGTCACACAAATGGTATTTTCACATTAACATTCAGAGTCAAATGCAATAGTACTATGCTGGGAATATAAAATAAAAAACCTAAGCAAAGGCAAGAAAGAAGAATCTTTCATTATCATCATCCACCTGGCAGAACTATATCACATGCCAAGATCAACAAGTAGAATTATCATATGGACTAAAATAAGAGAGACTATTATCAACTATTCAAAGAGTTCTGTAAATCTGTATTCTTATAATGTGAGACAATTATTTTTGTATGCAATTTATTAGGGCTTCAGAGATATAAATCTGAATTATTCCTTTATGTAGTTTTATAAGGCATAAGAATTACTTATTTCAGTCTCCCGTGACACCTGCTCAAATTTTTTTCCCTAGAACAAAAGACAGTGCTTTACAGATTTGCTTATCCTATGCATTCTAAAAGAAACATTCAAGGCTAATCACGTTTGCATTTTGTAAAGATAGCATGCTATGTAAAACTACAGACCAAAATCCATCTTTATCACTTCTCATAAGAAAAGCATTGTCATGTGATTTTGATGATGAATCCCATAATTAAAAATATGATGTGACAACAATATAAAACACAAACTAGAAATTCCAGTTCTACCTTATTCCAGAAAAAGCTATATTTAAATGCCTGCATCTCTTAACTGAACGTGGGAAAGTTTACTGCTCACAGACAGTCTTTTTCCCATTTCTCAATTTAGCTTTTTAAAATTTAGAGTTCATTTAACTTGAGGAAAAAAAGAAGTCTCCACTTCCTTTCCATTTGGAGTTGAATAATAGTTTCTTACAGACTGTTCTCACTCAGAACTAAAACTTGATAATACTTATTTTGGATGAATAGTAGAATTCATCCTCAGTAAAAACATAAACTTAGGGATCTAGGTACCCACTAGCTATGTCTAAATGACATTAGTTATGTCTAACTAACGTTTGGCCAGAGTCAATAATATTTTTTTACTTTTCATTTACTTAGGCTTTTAAGATTTTACAAAGAAATCTCCAAACCATTGTTTCCGAAATCTATTTTTTTTAAAGTATTACTGGGGAAATGATTTAATGTACATAATGAACCAGTCATCTGGAGAGAAAATTTGATGTCTACTTAGACATCTTGAAAAAGATGGAGTGGATTGCACCTCACCTCATTGAAACATTTAAAAGGTAGACTAAGTTAGATTGTCCCAGGGCTTTCTTTACAGACACCTGAGAGAAAAGCTTTCTCCAGGAGGTTTCATCTTATACATCTTACATGCTTAGAATAAGATTAATCATGCTCAGTGAGAGCCCCATTTCTCTCTACTGAAAACAAGGAAGATAAAGACAACTCAGACTCAAGAAAACTGAATTTAGAAAACTAAATTTGGTGAGCAATGTCTTCTTTCTCGTTTCTCCATTTTATCAATTTTTCTAACTACAGAAATGGGGTTGATAACAACCTGTAGCTTATGTTACAAAGCCATGGTCCTATTTACTGCATTTATTTTCATTAAAAATGGAAAGCATTAAGATTAATCACAGGAGAAAAGTTCTGTTCCTAGTGCTTAACGAAAGTGGAAAATTATGTGTGCTATGATCACCATACTCAGCTTCAAATCAGCCTATTTGCTCTGCCGCAGACAATTCTACCTTAATATGTCAAATCTACTCCATTCCCTCTCTTTTCCATCAAAGACTTTGCTTCTGCTACTGTGTCTTTATGCATTTGTCCTCCCTCTCCCCAAACGTGCAGTACGGAACAGATGGCACTGCAGTTCCCCCTGTTTTTAAGACATTTGCAGAAGGGAAGAGAAGCTTGCTCATCAGTTCCAAATGAGACAACTTGGTTAAAAAAGGAGGGCTGCTGAGAGGACTTGTCGTTTTCTTCTCTCTTTTTGTTCTATGTAAAGTTCTCCTGAGAAGACGAGAAGAAAAGCTTTCCTGCTTCTTCCAGTAGAATGCTTTCCCCACTTGCAGGTCACCCTAGGGAAATCATCAATCATAATTATGTTCTCCTCTAATAACAATAACCTCATCACACTAGCTGGAAATTTTTTTTCAAATGTACAATCTGTGGTAATAGAATAATTTTCTTACTCTATTCCAAAAGAATATTTCCCATTTTAATTTACTACACCTACAGCAAAAAGGGAAAAAGAGTGCTCCTTTGAGAATAAAACCCATAAAGTTACTGGCTGGTGGCAAAAGTGAATGAAATCCTGATATTACAAGGACAATCATTTTAAACTGCCTATTCCCTTCTCTCAAGTCTTGTTGTAGGAGGGAAGTGGGGTTTGTGTCAGGGAAACTCTAGCCACTTATATTTGTGAAAAATTTAATGAATGAAAATCCAGACTTATTTTTGAGTTACTTGACATTATCATATGTGAGAACAGACTCAGACCCTGTATCTCTTTATGTATGTTGGGAGAAATGTTTCAAATTACTGTGGGCTTTGCTTTTTATTGCATAGAGAAGGAATAGTACAATTAAGCATAAAGTACAACTCTTAAATAATGAATTGTGAGAAATATTCATTGACAATTTCAGCAGACAATTACAGACAATTATTCAAGGAAATTTCTCCAACACTTGTTGGCCTTTAAAACAAGTGACTTAATGTAACTATTTTCTGCTCATACATCTGCATGCTTTGTTATGCAAGTGAATTTTTACACCAGTGACTTGAAAAATTTAAGTGAAAAGTTCTTGAAAACACTTAAGAAGAAAGTAAAGATTACTACTAGTCAACATAGAAACAAAATTATATTAAATTATTTGGAAACATGCCAAAAACAGTGTAGATTCAATGTCAAGAAAAATTTTACAAATACAATTGAAACTGCTATTGATAATAGACTAGGTTTTGAGGAGATAAAACATTAATAATGTGACATGATGTCACTTCAGTGGATGAGTAAAGAATAACCAAAATATACCATGAAGAGGGGATTCTGAAACTATACTTAGTGAACCCATCCAGATTGCATTAGTTGGTGAAAAAAAATAATTACTATTACTAAAATATGGCAACATTAATCTTAATTGTGTTCTTCCTTCCTCTGATGTAGTCTACACTATCCCAGATGCATTGATTATCTTGGATGAGGGAGAGTGGGATGGTCAGATTTCTGCTTGACTTTTCACTTCACTACACTCATTTTTTTCATGGTGAAAGGGATTGTATAGGGAAGATTTGTCATCTCACAGTAGATAGAAATTGATATGAAATCTCTGTTCTGACCATTGCTAGCTGACTCCCAGCATGTCTTGAGACTGGAGGAACAGCACTGTACAAGTTAGGTCACTGACAACCAGAGGGCTTGAGAACAACCTACAACTTCTTGCTGAACACCAGGAGACCACTGCACCATAAATGCTTTAGTACCAAAGCTAAGACATTTTGGCTTCCCAGTTTCATTGCTGCCTTTTCTCCAACATATTTGCAAAACAGGTTTATTTTATATTCAGTTATAGCTGACTATTTACTCATAATTCAATTACATGTTATTTCACTATCTCTCCTCCCTTCTGCCCTAAGTTTCTTCTCTTTTCAGCTGCATGGGCAGATATGCCTCTAATAATTCAGCTTAAAAAAACTCAGCTTAAACTCCCCAAAAAACCCCAATCCCCACCCCCCCCACCCCCCCCCCCAAAAAAAAACCCCAAACACAAAACAAAAATAAGAACTGCTAATAAATAAGGTACCAAATAAGGTATCAAACATGGATTCAGTGATTTTTCTTCCACAGATTTATGGTGTATTTAGCTGGATGATCTCCAAAGGTTGCTTCGAACCTCAAACATTCTGGGTTTTCCCCATCCCTCTGTGCTGTTCAGGAAGAAAGAGGTAGAGGACTTGGGAATGAAGAAATGAAGTTGAACATGAGAAAAAAAATGGAGGGCAGGGGACAGTGTTTTAGCTTTTGTCTTTGTTTTGCACTATCCTACTATATTTTAATTGGTGATAAATTAAATTCATCTTCCCTAAGTCAAGTTTGCTTTGTCTGTGGCCATAGCTGACAAGTGACCTCCCTGTCTTTGTCTTGATTCATGACCTTTTTCATCCTGTTTTCTGTCCCTGTTCCTCTGAGGAGGGGAGTGAGCTATCAACCAGGTGGGCATTTGGCTATTAGCCATGGCTAACCCACCACACCAGGAAAACCCACGCCAGTGCTCAGCACCCAGCAAAATGAAGAAAGATACTGAATTCTATCAGTCTGAAAGGCTTCAAAGAAATCAGCAGTGTTTCAGCCCTAATAAAGATATCCGTAAGATCATTGGTAGCTCAGATGAACCTCCTGCAGATGCGATGGACAACACTGTAATACAAAAATAACTTCATTGTTTTCTATAGAACAAATGAACTTAATTATAAAATTGAAAAACAGACCCCAAATTAATCTGTTTCAACATGGTGTTATTAACAAAACAGTCACAACCAGTTATTTTGCTATATGGAGTAACACTCTTTCCTTGTATCTCTTTTCTGACCCTCCTGGGTTCCTTTCAGCCCCACCTTTACTTTCCGCAGCTATGAAGTTATAGCTTCTCTTCTCTTAAAATGTATAACCCTATATTTGAAACATTCCCAAACAAGACACCTTAGTTAAATGCTTTTCTTGCTCTTGTTACAACTCTGAACGTTAAAAGCTTACTGAGTCTAGTCATTCTGGCAATGTCTGTGAATCAAATATTTATTAGAAAATAAATAATATGCATTGTCATCAATTAAGAAAAAAAACTAAACCCAAATACCACATTTATTTTCATGGTAGAGGAATTTCAAGCCTTTGGTCTCATACTATACTGTATATTAATTTATATATAATTATATTATTTAATTTATATATAATTATATTATTATCATTATTACATAACTACATATTATATACAATTATTGTGTGTTGTATATCATTATTTTATATTAGTATATGATATGTATCAATTTATTGTATAGTTTATTATATTATATATGATACAATAAATATATACTGTTTATATATGAAAAATATATTTATCTTTGTTCTGATCCAAAGACATATCACACTCCTCTTTAAAGTCATGAAGGATTTTAACTACTTTTTAGTTAATGAACTCAGAGCTATGAAAACAATTTATGAACACTGGTCTGTAAAAACAAAATGACGGGGAGTATTACATAGTGGGTTTCCTCAAATGCAGACACCATAATAGTGATTTCTATATAGGATAAAATCTGTGTGCCATAAATAGAGAGAGACACTAGAAAACATGAAGTATTTGTGAACAGTAAGAGAAGCAGCAAGCAGACAGGCTTTGTTAATAGAGACATCAAAGTCAGTAACTGCTTACTGCTTACTTGTTCTTTTAGCATTCCTAGAAAAAAAGGCATTCATACTTCTCAGTCATAAGCAGGATCATACAACAAAGTATGACAACTTATCTAATGTCTTTCACAATCCTAAAAACTACTCAGATTTTGGGGGCAACAATATTAATAGTAGAGCTCTACTTCTTTACTTGTTTTTTATGCAAACTACTGAAAAAACAAGAGGTGGAAATAATTTCCTTGTAACTGGTGAATTGAATTACACCTTTTACTAAGACTGTATTGAACTGACAGCACGTTAGACTGTAACATTTTGGTCTGTGAACATTTGTATAAATTAGATTAGGTTAGAACTGGTAATAGAATTTTAACTGCAGGAATATAAGAGAGTTAGAGAGTGCATCTGTAGAACTGCAGTACATTAAACCTCCATTGTTTTATTTGATAAGTAGGAACACAGACACTAAAATGAAAATGTGGTCATGAAAGAGAGTTTAATTAAGACACACTTCTTTTATATCAGTTAAAGATATACTGCAAATCAAATGGCTATGCACATGCTTACAAAATGCCTTGTTAAGAACAATTTGCTTCCTTGTGATCTGGTTTTATGAAGTGTCCTCTACCAATACATATACTATAGAGTTACATTTTTCTACATATGATTTTTCAGACTTTTAAAGTTTGCTTATTACAGCAAGCTATCAACTGTGTATTCACTGTTACCATACTGATGGAAATTGTTGACTAGCTGTATGCAGGAAATCTTAGCAAACATGCATTAAAGTGATTTTGGAAAACCCAAACCTACAGAAGAAAGGAAATATGTACCCATTGAGTAGCACTTATCCAGTTTTGAACCTCATTCACCATACTGACTGTCTTTTCAGGTTGCCTAACTTCACCCTTAAGACTAGGTCTGCTGCCTGCCCATGCACCACAGTCAGACTTGTAGGATCAGGCTGCCTAATATCCACAGTATTCTGCCCAGGTTTTGAAATTTGAAATTTTTTTTTTTTCAAAATTTTCTTCTGATCAGAGTAGCTGGTATTTTTTGTGAGTTGCCTCCATAGCTCAAAGAAAAGGTTTATATTATAAAGAATCCAGATAAATCTCTTCTTACAGAGAAAACATCTTCATAGTAAATATGTACACACTGATCTTCAAACAAATATGATATGAAATGAGATAAATCTTAAAAGAAGTTATGGCATTTCCTGTTGTTGAATCCATCAGAGTAGAGAGGGAGAGAGGGGACATAATCATGTACATTTCCGCATCAACCTAGTGTATGTTACAGTTACAGAGACCAGGAAAATAAATGGTTTTATCTTTAAAAGATTTAATTACTGTTCTATGATTTTTAAAGATATTTCTAGTCCACTGCTTAAACACAAGAATCAGTAAAGAGTTTTGGATGTTTCTATAAGGAAACATGGGAAGTAATTTAGAAAGAACAGGTCATAAAAAGAAACATATTAGCATTCTATTAGCATTTTCAATCACTGTTGCATTTATAATATTTCTGTGATCATTTTTTTAATGTGATAAAAATAATGTCATAATGGGAATGGGAAACAGTTTGATCTGAAACAATCATATTTTAATAGGTTAAGTAGGTTAAATAGACTAAGGTCTCTTTTACACCTGGCATCCATAGGACTTTTATTTGGTAAGTATACTTTTCAGTTAAAAGACTTTTTTTCATTTGGGAAAAGAAAAAAAAAAAAGCATTTTATGCCTTTAAACTTCCATTTGTCCTTTCTTATTGCAGCTGGTTTGTTCAGCCATATGATACTACTATTTTAACAAAAACTCTTTTTTTAAGATCTTTACAAAAATCAATGGTACAACCTATCTCATTTCTATAATAATTAAGAAAAAAACACAAAACCCACTTTCCTGCCATAAGTACTGGTATTATAATCTCACAATTGAATGCTGTTTAACAAAGAGAAAAATGCAACCCGTGACACATCACATATAAGCTTACCAGCTACAGAAGTGCTGGATAAGATTCACTGAAGCAAATACGTGTGACCACAGTCTTGTGATTCTGGTCCTTACATGAGTTCAGAAGTGACAACATAGAATTTACTGCCCTAATCTGTCAGACAGAGTCTTAGTTTCTTGAAGACTATTTGTGCTATATGCTCTCTGAAATATGAACTTCTGGTGATATAGAACTCAGATATGGCAGATGTGAGAAGTTCATTCATGATTGTTCTGGAAAACATGCTTATATGTACAGAGATAAGCTTATCAGTGAGGCAGCTTATTGGTTTAATGTATATCACTGGGAAAGGTGGTATAGATGTTTAGCATAGTGACATTTATGGGTATATACCACATCTGTCTAATGGTATTTACCAACACAGCAAGGATAGCACAGCCACAGCAAAAACAGCACTATACACAACCCTCAGTGTGGGAGTAAATCATGGCCAATTTCAAAATGTGTTGTACATTGTGGTAACTTGTATCATTTGCAAATCTACTTTCTGAAAATCTGGAAAGCAATGCCTTATTACCAGTTTTTACAAGTGGACTAGAATTACAAAGCCTCAGGGAGAAATGCTACCACTCCCTAAAACAGAAAAGACAGGATGTAAATCAATTCCCTTACATCCCCCACTCACTAAAGAAGTCAATATACATCTGGAAAGAAGCACTTGGTCTACAGCAACAGAGACAAGTGGTTCTTAAATTAGAATGTATATTTACGTATAGCCAATGTACACCTGGCTCTCTCCAGTAAAGACCCTGAATGCTCCATACATTTTGGTACTTTAAAACCTCATTAAATAATTGACTTTTCCTCCAGAGTTCTGACCCTGTTCAGTGACTCCACAGAAGCAAACCACAAACAGCCCTATGAGATTTCACTGAGTGATCAACAAATCTTCTCTCCCTTGCGTATGTTTTAAACTCCCTTTTGTTGTCATGCTTATTCATACCACATGATTTGCACTATTTGACACATCAAGTGTTAGTAGTGCTAAGAGCAGCTTGTCTTTTAGATTCTATCATCTTTTAGATTCTATCATCTGATTTAATATCACCCTTTTGAGTGGAGAGAGAGCAGCAATAACATGGGGAGATAGTTTATCATGTCTCAGATCATGCACAACATTATTTTGGAGGTTGCCTAACAGTCAGTGAGATGTGTTGTCAGGGAGAAAGACTAATAAAAGTTCTGACAACCCAGTTGGTTCTTATCAATCTGGAATGTGCAGAGTATTGCTTTATGTCAAAGGGACTATTACAAACTTTTTAAATTGTTCTACAAAAATATCCAAGTGCCAGATTCTGGAAACCTACCAGCACATATGGGATAGTAAACACTTCCAGCACATCTCAGTTCTTAGTTATTGCAGCAGTAATACAAACTTCTGTGTCATAGGTGCCAAAAGATTATTCTTGTTTTTAAAGGAATGTTGTATTGTTATGAGCCACCATTTCTGAGAAGTAAAGGCACTTAATCATCACAAGGGCCAGTATAGTATTTCATTTTGCCTTTTACCTAACAAATTCCCACCACACTTTCAGTAGAGGTTTCTGCTCACCCTTGAGTTGTACAGCTTCATACTGCAAATATATGCAAATACCCTAGAACTGGTCATCCCAAGGTGAAACACAATGCAGAAGACAAGTTTTTAACTGTAGACAACTGTTAATTTAATCCCACCCCCCACCCCCCACCCCCGATGATATTTACATTTCTGACAATACAAGTTCAGCACAGGAAAAGTAACAACATACTCCTTATCCCCTTATTTTCTTCTTATGCAGGAGAGCTGCCACCCTACCTCAACCCAGATCAGATCATCTTCCAATGCAAATAAAAAGATAACATACCACCTCTGGCTAGCCAGTACCCATTGACTGTTTCTTACAACTGATTGCCTTGGTAGGCAAAGAAGAGAGAACATTAATGATGAGTGGGTCAAGGACTGATATATCCCTGACTCTGCCGTTCCTTTTGCAAGAAGCATGTTGACCAAGGGCACACACACGTCACAGCATACCCTGGAGGCTTAGACTCCAGACATCCAGCCTGTAACCCTGTTCAGAAAACATATAGCTCTCTTACAACCTCTGAAACTCTGGTGCACATAGTGTGTATGTGGAGATACATGCATGAGATGGAGGAGGATAGGCTGGTGAAAACTCCAATTTTGCTCCAAACTTGTGAAAACCTTTTCCTGGTGGAAGACGACTGGACCAAATGACCTTCTAAAGCTGCTTTTGGTCCTTTTCCCTGGGGCTGTATAGTTGTTTGATTTTTTTTCACTAAAGATTTTAATAAAAAGCAGAGTCTATTTAGAAATGACAACTAAATAGTTCTACAAGATAAGGAAGGGTCTACAATGTCAAAGCATAGGAAAAGTACTCTGTTTTTAAGAAATTTAGTGAATTAAAATGCAGTGTAGATTATGGAGAAGTATAAAGATCTCTGATGCATGAAATTCAGAAAGCGGATATATATGAACATTTTAAAATATAATATTGTTACTTTGGGATAATAGCAAAAGTGACTGATATGCTATTTATTTATTGATGCAACCCATTCTAATGGGTTTCAAAATGACTGCTGTTAGATAAAATTTCAGAGGAGTGAATTATTTAATGTTCCTAAATGGCATACTTGACTACCTGTCACAGTTTTGCAGTAAAACATCCAAAGGCAAATATACTATTCAATTATACCAGAATCAGCAGATGAGAGGGAAGACCTTATTTGATTAAAAAACATTAAATCCATGATGACAGAGACTGTATATCAAACAGCAATATAATGAAAAAGAATCGTTATCTGAGCATTAAAATCATCAAATTTTAATATCACTAATGATAACAATAACAATATGAATTATGGGAAGACTTCGCTTGTGGCTCAGATGTTGAGAATAAACACAGTAGAAGTTGAATGCTTCTTAGACATATGCAGTTCAGCTACAAGATATACCAAGACTGAGATTCATGTCCATACCATTATGATTACATCCTGTAACCCTCGCTATTATGATACTGCACAGGAGGATTTAAGCAGGGACCAGAATGATACTGCACAGGAGGATTTAAGCAACAAAGACTTTTAACAGTTCTGATTCCTCTTTAAAGCACAAATACATAAACAGCTTGGTTGCTACAGCCACTTCTTAACAACAGAAATCAAAGAGAATAATGGCCTAAAAAGACAGAGTAGTAAGTTCACCAGCAACAGCTACGACATGAAAAGCTTGTCAGCAGGATAGATGAGATTTTTAATATGTGAGCATCTCCTGTCACATATGGGGAGCTGTCACCTAGACATGCAGGGAAAATGTCATAGAGTATGCACAAAAATGACTCAATATTGGCTCAAAAATCAGAAAGCTTAATTTGTTCTATGTCAACAGAGATGGGTAGGTGCGAGAAGGGTTAGGAAACAGCGGAAATCATGGAAATATCTAAATGCCCTGTCAATAAATTAGAAAAATAAAAGGGAAAGGGAAGGGGGAGGAGGATAGCCATAACAGATAAGCTGAGAACAGAATAGATGAAGGAAGCAAGGACAGGCCTTGAATTAGGAGACCAGCTATGACAAAAACCAGTTTGGTTGTCCAGTGCTCATGGAAACATTTGATGAATTACAAGTCCATGGAGTTTCATAACATCATCTTCCATATTTGTTCTTTCAGGATTCCCACCTCAGCTTCACTGACTCATTGATTTTCAGTAAATGATATAGTGATATGATTAAAGGAAATCTTTATTAATCAACATGATCCACAGATGTAGTGACAAGTGCAAGTCTTAGTTTTCAGATGGCTTTTTTTGGTTACCTCTGCTCAACCCTCTCCCTGTGTTGAGAAGTGGCAGACAATTATAGTCCATTCTTGAGTTCATAAAACATTTTATTTAATTAGCACAACTGGAAATCCAGACACTGAAGAGAATGCAAGTATACGTGGCTGTAGGCTGAAACTGAGATCTCTATATTCTCATCTCCATCATGTTTTATTATTTTTTTGTTTCACCTTGGTTTTATCAAAATCTAACATTATAACAATCTCCATTGTTTCTTTGGAGCCCCAGATCTTGCTTTCAACTGTACTCTTTTCAAATATGTTTGGCATAATGAAATCCCAGACTACATAGGACAGTGAATGCTCAGCCATAAGTTTAATAAAAAGCACAAATGAGAAATAAAGACAGTGTAAAACCTTGTACTACTTTAGATAAAAGGAGGGAGTTCAATGAATCTGTAATTGGATAATGGAAAGAATATTTACAGTGGAAAGCTACAATAAGGCTATTGATATCTTACATGACTCTTTTGCTCCTTTCTCTCCCCACTGCCATCAGAGTGGAAACCAGGAAGCATTTGGCACAGTCAGCATTAATAACAAGCATGTGGTTTTGTTTTTAGAACTACATGTCCCATAGTTCACAAGCAAAAATGGGGGGGGGGGGGGGGGGGGGGAGAAAGAAAGAAAGAAAAGAAAGTCATGAAAGAGAAGAAAGGAAGGAAGGAAGGAAGGAAGGAAGGAAGGAAGGAAGGAAGGAAGGAAGGAAGGAAGGAAGGAAGGAAGGAAGGAAGGAAGGAAGGAAGGAAAGAAAAGAAAAGAAAAGAAAAGAAAAGAAAAGAAAAGAAAAGAAAAGAAAAGAAAAGAAAAGAAAAGAAAAGAAAAGAAAAGAAAAGAAAAGAAAAGAAAAGAAAAGAAAAGAAAAGAAAAGAAAAGAAAAGAAAGAAAAGAAAAGAAAAGAAAAGAAAAGAAAAGAAAAGAAAAGAAAAGAAAAGAAAAGAAGAAAGAAAGAAAGAAAGAAAGAAAGAAAGAAAGAAAGAAAGAAAGAAAGAAAGAAAGAAAGAAAGAAAGAAAGAAAGAAAGAAAGAAAGAGAAAGGAAGAAGAGAGGGAGGGGGAACGAGAGGGATGGGGGTGGAGAGAGAGACTGATGTGCTAAAAAAAGAGACAGTAAGACAATTACATTCAAAGAGTCCAGGAGACTTCCTGAGGTAATCCAATATATACAAATCATGTGGTTACTCCTATGCTGAAGCTTAAATGTAGTGGGTAGCATCATACTTAGCAGATGCAATTTGTATGAATTGTATTGCTTCTACATTAAAATACTCTTGCATATGAATAAGTATGGCACATACTAGCACTGAATGATCTTATCCACTCCCACTGGACTGTCATGCATCACTCAATTTTATCAGAAAAAGAAATATACGTAAAGATACTACATAGAATCAGTAATAGCAGACAAGATGAAACTTTTCTTTTCTAATACATTTGTACTGCTCCTTTGTGATGGAAGGAGAAAGGATTTGTTAACAGGTGAGATAAAAACAACAGTCAGATACCAAATACTCCAGATTTAGCCAGGTACCTACTCATACTTAGATCAGGAAGGACACTCTCCCCTGTAATTTAACTTAGCTACACGAGTTATGTGTCTCATTCCTCTCTTGTCTTGTTTTAAACCGTCAGATTCTGGTCACAGCTACAACAGGATACCAGAAGAAATGAAGCCAGTGAGCTGACACCAGGTACCTGTAACTATCAGTGCTTACCTTGAGGATACTTGCTCTGATTCTCAATGAAAAAATTGACTGCTGGGTCACACTTGGTGAATTCACTGAAATGTTTTGCCTCCTCCAGTGGTCTCAGTACTGAAAGCAGCATTTGTTCATTAGGATTATTTGGGCCAACCTCAGTAAAGTCATTTCATACCACTGCAGAAACCTCAGGGATCAGTGAAATAATTTTTCTCCTACTTTTCTAATTCTAGGATTAAGGACTCCTCAGACTTCTTAGGTTTTTAACACAAGTGGATCCTCACCACTTCTTTAGCAGTTTTAGGTCAATAAAATTAATATGGAGAAATTATGCAAAGAGATGAGTTTTTTTTTCTCTGATCTCATTCTGACTACTATACATGTTTCAGGAATTGAAACTGTACATGTTAAAGACAGAACTGATATGGAATTAATCTCTTTAACTGCTGTCCCAAAATATTTTGGTGAAACTGCTCTCCTCAACCAGATAAACGTACAATGAACAGTTTCAAGAATTTTTCATGGAGTAAGCTTGTCCTGAGGACACTGTAAATTGAGCAAAGCATGCAGTGATTCAGAGATACTTCACAAAATGCATGAAACAAGTTTTGGGATTGTGAAGGCTGTGGGTGAGGAATGTGTCACTGAGATCATAAAGAGCTAGAAGGTGGCAAGTGTAGGAATAATAGGACAGGACTGGACAGATGTTAATACAGAAAAATAAGCTCTTCCCAGGTCTCCAATAATTAAAAGGAGAGAATAATTTTTCTGTATGTGTAATAGATCTGTCAGGATGTAGCTACAGGATTGACAGCAGGAAGGATGAGAATAAGATTTTAGGAGTTTCTTATTAATAATAGCTGTAATCATCATGAAAGGATATGTTAAGAATTTGATGATGGAGAGAGAAGAGACTGCATTTTTAATCCTATCATCAAGTACAACAGGAAGTAATCAGAGATCTAGTCACTGCATTAAAAATTGTTTCATAGCCGCATACAAAGGTTAAACTGTGAAGTCCTTCTAACGACTTTCAGTCTTGCGAGTGCCAAAATTTCTACCTAGTCTAATAACTAAAACCATGGGATTCATACATATTTTAGAAGTGTAAAAAGGCCCTTTGGGGGAAAAAAAAAAAAAAAAAAAAAGGAACTTAGAAATGAAGAACCTTTTAGAAGGACATTTTTGTCCTTAGTATTTACCTTGTTCTGTCTTATATTACAAAGCAGGTAAATGAAAAGAGTAACATAGTAAAAAACATAGTAAAATATCTTTAGTACTAATGAGACTTCTCAGATTGACAGCCTGGGAGAATAATTTCTGTACTAATAAATCCAGAGAATGAATATTATGTTAGGAGTGATAATGCAAGCTCCCTTAGACTACCCCATCAATGTGTCTCAGTCCTGACCTGAAGGGGACTAACTCCAGAGATGGAAAAAGTTCAGTCTCATTAAGCATACATCTCTCAGCCTTTTTGTTAGAACTGCCAATCATGGTTATCAAAGTAATAGTGATGACACTCAGGGGTCACTGAGAACGGTGTTATTAACAGAATTTAGATAAAGTAAGCTGCAAAATTGAGATTACAAAATAACTTTATTGCTCCGTCTCATTCTCTATCATCTCCCAAACGCTTAAACAGTATTTATTTTTTTGTGGGATCATTCACTTCCCATGTTACTACTGCTTTAATAAAGATTATCTAGTAAAAAGAGAGCAATTAGATAGATAGTTGGTTTGGAGAATGAGGTTTTTGTATTCCAGCACTCCTGGGTCTTTGAAATCTACTCCGGCAAGACTGATTTATTAAATCACTTTGGGAAACTAGTTGACGTTTACCCCAGCTCCATTCTTAAAGCTATCCAGGCTTCCCAGTATTACTTTTCCTATTGGAAAGTTGCTTCAGACTGTCAGTACTCATATCAAGGAAATGTCAAACATTTGGGCAAAGCCATTGCCAGTTTGTTTCTGTTTTGTTTTTTTTTTTTTAACCATCACCATCCTTCATGTTCACCAACACTAGCCCTCATTTCCCTGATGTATTTCTAATTTGGTTTGTATGGCAATATAGATAAGCCTTGTTATCACAGCCTTTGTCATAAGATATTCTACTAGTCAGAAATTATGCAGAAAGAACTAAAATTTGTTCTATTCTAAAACCAAAACCAAAATTTATCCTCTAAGCAATAGCCAAGGTACAGAAATGTCCTTCTGACCCAAGAAACTACTCAGTCACTTAGATATAAAATGTGATATATAAGACAATTAGAGTAATAACATAACAAAAAAAACAAAAAAAAACAAAAAAAACAAAAAACCACAAAACCCCAAAACTTGCTTCATTGCAAAAACTACAGGAAACAAAAAAATCATTCTGTGCTGTGATATGATTTAAGCTACAACACTCAGAAGAATTTAATAAATGAAAGTAGTCCTCTTCCTCTGTTGCTAGTCTCTAGTAATCACTATAGTGTTCTCATGACTGAGACCAAGCTGACTTAGAATATACACAGCTTTTTGAAAAAGTCTGTTTCAAGGTGGGTTTTTGCTCATAGCCACTACAATTTTATAAAATTGCTCCCAAGGACCTTGGTTCACTTGGTTCCAAGTTAATGAGTTCAAGAAGAAAGGCCCTGAGCAAGAAATCAGTTCTTACACAGAGTCTTAAAATGATTTTTGAAATCTCAGGATAATTTTTACTACTCTTTTTTGTCATAATTTCTTCCTGAATTCTTTTCAGTTACAATGCATTCATGATTCATTGTTCCCCTGTGCATCAACATTTAGCACAAACTTTTTCTTAGAGGCTTGAGAACTGATCTGAAAATGAACGCTAAAAGTCAAAGTGCCATAGAAGTGATTCATGCCTCAATTATCCTAGTATTTCTAAATGAGTTCCATTTTTGCACTTGTGAATCAAATTCAAAATTAATCTTGAGTTTTCATCTGTCTATCTAAACTATCTAGACCAAACTACAAAATATCTGTACTACACTCCCTAGTTTTTGTTAATATTAATTATTAATATGGAAGCTAACTTTAACATATTAAATATTAGTAGCGATCAAGCTGAAACCACAGTATTCAATGTAAGTCAACCACTAGAGTATTTCATGAGGTTTTTTGGTACATTTTGACACCTATACTATGTTAGACGTGCAGCTGCACTGCTACTGATGTCTGAGCTAACGTATAAAAGTCATACTCAGGATAATGGAAATTAGTTGCTCTTTTCCATTCATTGATTATACATAAAACTTTCCTATGTAACCTTTACATAGTTAAAAATACATGTTAGACTTTCTAAAGGTGAAAAGAAAGCACATAAAAGATAGCAAACCAAAGTGAACAAGAGCAAAGACTGAGAGAGAGAAGCCTAAGTCAAGTGAGGGAAGAGATTTTTCCACCATTTTGAATAGATCAGAGAATGAAATGTAACCTGCTGTTCAAGAGAGGCGGAAGCACAAAAACAGAAAATAAAGACTGAGTTTCCTCCACATACTGAACATGAAACACCATGACAATAACTAGTAACAAAGAAAATAGGAACTGATAATTGTTTTAAAGCCTGCACAAAAACAGATTATGGAAAAATAACTCACTGACTCATTTCCCTCTTTTTTTTAAAATAGAGGTAGTGTCTGTGGTTTACTAATAATATCCTTCTATTCATCTTCTTTTAGAATAAAAAGAAAACCTTAATGCAGCAATACCTAAAGACTGGTGTTTGTCCATAGATTGAAAGCTCAGAAGATTGACTGGAAGCTAGAAGCAAGTGTCACATTAAAGTTTTAAGATAAGAGAAAAATGAAAACACTAAGTTTAAGCATGAAAGAACAAATAGAATACTTATGGAGAATATCTTAAGAACCAAGCTTAGCTATTTGCTTTAATGTGATGGCAAGGCAAGATGAAATGTACATAAGTTTTACAGGACAACCAGATGATCAGGCTCAGTCAGCATTGGCTTATGAAAGACAGATGCTACTTGACTAACCTGATGTCTTTCTATGACAAAATGACCTGCTTAGTGGATAAAGGAAAGGCTGCATATGTTGTCTACCTAGACTTCAGTAAAGATTTTCACATCACTTCCCACAGCACTCTCCTGGAGAAACTGGCTGCTCATGGCTCAGATGGGCATACCCTTCACTGGTAAAAAACTGTTTGGGTGGACAGGCCCAAAGAGTTTTGGTGAACGGAGTTAAATCCAGTTGGCGACCGGTCACAAGTGATGTTCCCCAGGGCTCAGTATTGGGGCCAGTTTAATATCTTTATCCACAATCAGAACCCTCAGTAAGTTTGCAGACGACACCAAGTTGGGCAGGAGTGTTAATCTGTTTAAGGGTAGAAAGGCTCTACAGAGCTAGACAGTCTGGTTCAGTGGGCCAAGGCCAGTTGTGTGAAGTGCAACAAGGCTAAGTGCCCCATCCTGCACTTGAGGCACAACAACCCCATGCAATGCTACAGGCTTGGGGAAGAGTGGCTGGAAAGCTGCCTGTTGGAAAAAGACCTGGGGCTGTTGATCAACAGCCAGCTGAATATGAGTTGTTTGTGTGCCCAGGTGCATCCTGGTTTGTATCAGAAATAGTGTGGCCAGCAGGACTAGGGAAGTGATCGTCCCCCTGTACTTGGCACTGCTGAGGCTGCACCTTGAATACTGTGTTCAGTTTTGTGCCCCTCACTTCAAGAAAGACATTGAGGTGCCGGAGCACATCCAGAGAAGAGCCATAAGGCTGGTGAAGGGTCTGGAGAACAAGTCTTATGAGGAGCAGCTGAGGGAACTGGGGTAGTTTAGCCTGGAGAAAAGGAGGCTGAGAGGAGACCTCATCGCCCTCTACAACTACCTGAAAGGAAGTTGTAGCGAGGTGGGTGTTGGTCTCTTCTCCCAAGCAGCAAGTGATAGGATGAGGGGAAATGGTGTCAAGTCACGCCAGGGGATGTTTAGGTTGGATATTAAGGAAAATTTCTTCACTGGAAGGGTTGTCAAGTACTGGAACTGTCTGTCCGGTGAGGTGGCTGGGTCACCATCATTGGAGGTATCTGAAAGATGTGTAGATGTGTTGCTTAGGGACATGATTTAGTGGTGAACTTGGTAATGTTAGGTGAAATGTTGGACTCGAAGTTCTCAAGGGTCCTTTCCAACCTAAATGATTCTAAGACTCTATGATTCTAAGTCATGGAGACCAGATCAGGGAAAATAAAATGGACAGAAATTGGACTTCAGTATGTACATATTTTTTGACTGGGAGAATGGATGAGGTCCTCTGAGAACTAAAGAAAGCATAAACAAGGATGGTTATGACATAATGAAAGAACTACTGTTAGTGTTACTCATACATCAGATTTATTTATTTTTTTTTTCCCCAGATGGCACCTTCTTGATTTTTCCAGTACATTTAGAGTGTAAATAAGGAAGCAAAGAAGAGCACCAACAAATGGACAGATGAACAAACAGATGGAAGAAAATACCCATGTGCCATTTAATTGGCACCAAAATCAGTAGAGCTACATTAATTCATTAATTTATATGTGTTGCAAAACTGGGTCCAGGTTGTTGCATAGAACAGCCATAAGAAAGTAAGGGCCACTGGCAAGCTACAGCCACAGACATAATGCCAAGGCACGGGGAAAAAAAAAAAAAAAAAAAAAAAAAAAGAGGGAAAGCACTGTGGTTGCACTGAGAAAGTCTCATAGGAGGCTTGTTATCACTATAGTACACCTTATTTTTTCCAGCTGCACAAATTGTGGGTTTTTTTCAAACTGACAATTCATATTAGGAGGGTTGGGGAAACAATCTAAAATAAAAGATATTTAAAGATGTATTTCAAATTGGTTTAATAGGTAAATAAATTTTCTAAGTAAAAAAAAAAAGGTAATTGGGACGATTGTGGGAGAATAAGACATCGGTAGCTCAAATATTTTCATTCTGATCTCATAAAGGATCAGGAAACATGAAATAAAATGCCAGAAATACATAAGTGTTGAACTTTCAATTTTACCTCTTTAAAAGATAGAAGACAGATGTTTTTGTGTGTTCTGTGTAAAATAAACACCAAGTTGATAATTTACCTTTATACCTCCACCCAAAAATAGTTTTCAGAAGAAGCCAGAAACCTTGAAAAAGAAAAAAAAACATAGTTTCTATAAACATTTTTGTGTTTGGAGAAGGGAAGACATAGGAATGACTTACGTGAAATTATTGAAAACACTTTCTTATATCAATTTTTTCCAAAGATTCCAGAAGAGAAAAATTAGTTCCACAGTAAGATCTACAATATTGCAGGGCAACGAATTATACAGGAGACAGAAACCAATTTTGGTTTGGCATATAATTTTAGATTTTAATCAATAATATATTTTTATGATAAAATATGATATATGATGAAAGATAAGTAGAACTAGTTGTGCAGAAAAGTTAAGAAAACCCACCATAGCTACTCCAAGCTGCCATTTTTTTCTGTTGTTCACCTACAAGGAAAAAAAAACTCAAAAAATTCAAGCTGAAAATGGAAGGATACAGGCTCTTTAGGAAGGACAGGCAGGGGAAATGAGGGGAGGGGGTCTCTATCTCAACAACCATCTGGAGTTCATGGATGTCTGCCTGGGGATGGATGAGGAGCTGATTGAGAGCTTATGGGTTGGGATTAAAGGAAGGACAGGGACAGGTGACATTATAGTGGGAGTCTGTTACAAACCAGCTGACCAGGAAGACCAAGCGGATGAGACCTTCTATAGACAGATAGGAGCAACCTCACATTCACAAGCCCTGGTCTTCATGTGGGACTTCAACCACCCTGATATCTGTTGGAGGGACAACACAGAAGGGTATAAGAAATCCAGGAGGTTCCTGGAATGCGTTGATGATAACTTCCTTCTCCAAGTGATAGAGGAGCCAATGAGGAGAGTGATATGTTGGACCTTGTTCTCACCAACAAGGAGGGGCTGGTAGGGAGTGTGAAGCTCAACAGCAGCCTTGGTTGCAGTGACTATGAAATGGTGGATTTCAAGAGCCTTACCAAAGGATACTTAGCAAAGAGAAGGGCAGAGCAAGCTCATTACCCTGGACTTCAGGAGAGCAGACTTTGGCCTCTTCAGGGGTCTGCTTGGCAGAGTAGCATGGGATAAAGACCTGGAGAGAAGGGCCCAAGAAAGCTGGTTAATATTCAAGGATCCCCTCCTTCAAGCTCAGGAGCCATGCATCCCAACAAAGAGGAAATCAAATAAGAGTGCCAGGAGGCCTACATGGATGAACAGGGAGCTCCTGGACAAGCTTAAACACAAAAAGGAAGCCTATAGAGAATGGAAGCAATGACAGGTAGCCTGGGAGAGATACAGAGAAATTGTCTAAGCAGCCAGGAATTAGGTTAGGAAGGCCTGAATTAAATCTGGCCAGGGACATCAAGGACAAGAGCAGCTTTTACAGGTATATCAATGATAAAAGGAAGACTAGGGAAAATGTGTACCCCCTCTGGAAGGAAACGGGAGACCTGGTTACCCAGTTTATGGGGAAGGCTGAGGTACTCAATTACTTTTCTGCCTCAGTCTTCACTGGCAAGTGCTCCAGCCATACCACCCAAGACACAAAAGGCAAAGGCGGGGACTGGGAGAATGAATAACTGTCCACTGTAGGAGATGATTGGGTTCAAGAACATCTAAGGAACCTGAAAGTGTACAAGTCCATGGGACCTGATGAGATGCATTCGTTGGTCCTGAGGCAACTGGCAGATGAAGTAGCTAAGCCACTATCCATCATGTTTGAGAAGTCAAGGCAGACTGGTGAAGTTCCCACTGACTGGAAAAGGGGAAACACAGCCCCCATTTTTAAAAAGGGAAAAAAGGAAGACTTGGGGAACTACAGGTCAGTCAGTCTCACCTCTGTGCCCAGCAAGATCAATCTGGAAACTATGCTAAGGCACATGGAAAATAAGGAAGTGATCAGTGACAATCAACATGGCTTCATTAGGTGCAAATCATGCCTGACAAATTTGGTGGCCTTCTACAGCAGGATTATAGCATTTCTGGATAAGGGAAGAGCAACTGACATCATCTACCTGGACTTGTGCAAAGCATTTGGCACTGCCCTGCACAACATCCTTTCTCTAAATTGAAGAAACATGGATTTGAAGGATGAACCACTTGGTGGATAAGAAAATGGCTGGATGGTTGCACTCAAAGAGTTGCAGTCAGTGGCTCAATGTCCAAGTGGAGAACAGTTGTGAGTGGCATTCCTCAGGGGTCGGTGTTGGGACCAGTGTTGTTTGATATCTTTGTTAGTGACATGGACACTGGGACTGAGTGCACCCTCAGAAAGTTTGCCAATGACACCAAGCTGTGTGGTACAGTCAACACGCTGGGGGAAGGGATGACATCCAGAGGGACCTTGAAAGGCTTCAGGGGCAGGCCCATGCAAACCTCATGTTCAACAAGGTCAAGTGCAAGGTCCTGTAATTGGGTGGAGGCAATACCAAGCACAAAGACAGGCTGGGCAATGAGTGGATTAAGAGCAGCCCTGTGGAGAAGAACTTGGGGGTATTAGTGGATGGAAAACTGAATGAATATGAGCCGCCAATATGCACTCATAGCCCAGAGATCCAACTGTATCCTGGGCTGAATCAAGAGAATTGTGTCTAGCAGGTCAAGGGAGGTGATTCTCCCCCTCTACTCTGCTCTTGTGAGACCCTACATGGAGTATTGTGTCCAGCTCTGGGCCCCACAACGTAAGAAGGACATATATCTGCTTGGGCAGGTCCAAAGGAGGGCCACAAAGATGATCAGAGGGCTGGAGCAGCTCCCGTGTGAGGACAGGCTGAGACAGTTGGGGTTGTTCAGCCTAAAGAAGAGAAGGATCTGGGGAGACCTTATAGTGGCCTTCCAGTACTTAAAAGGGGCCTACAGGAAAGATGTGAAGGGACTCTTTCTCAGGGAGTGTAGTGATAGAACAAGGGTAACAGTTTTAAACTGAAACAGAGTAAATTTAGATTAGACATAAGGAAGAAATTCTTTACCGTGAGGGTGGTGCATCACTGGTTGCCCAGAGAAGTTGTGGATGCCCTCTCCCTGGAAGTGTTCAAGGCCAGGTTGGACGGGGTTTTGAGCAACCTGGTCTAGTGGAAGGTGTCCCTGCCCATGGCAGGGGACTTGGAACTAGATGATCTTGAAGGTCCCTTCCAACCCAAACCATTCTATGATTCTATGATATAAAAATAAATGTTGGGGATTCAAAGTAAAAAAAAAATTCCTACTGAAGCTCTATAAACAGTTCTGGGGAAAAACAAAGAAACAAAGGGCAAATCCAAAAAGTCTGAAATTTTCCCCCATTAGAAGTAGGGAGTAATACAGATTTGATTAAAAGTCCTCAGGAAGACAAGACAGTTAAAGCAAATAGCTACATTAGATCTTAAAAGCCCTGACATGAGTTGATCTATTGCCTTTAGCAAGTCCTTCTCTCTACTGTGTTTCACAACAAATGGTTTTCCTGACATCCTATGTATTAACGCAATTTATTGTGTCAGGCAGATAACTGGCAAAGAGCCAGTTTAAAAGTTATAAGTGGTCCTTTCATTTGGCCATTATGAGCAGCAACTTCTACTAATATATTAATTTTTTCAATGGTGTCTTAGGTAGCAATCACACCAATCTTTACTGCATAAAGCCTATGATTTTTCATAAAAATCCTTTTGAATAATACAGGGGAAACACAATTATAAGGACTTTAACACTCTTTAGTGGCTGAGAATTTAGTCAAAGTTTCAAGAGATTATCTATATTTTCTTTTTGAAGAATGTTCAAAAAGTCATGAATTTCAAGTCTTGTTGTCACTCAAAATTTGAAAGAGGTCACACTACTAGGATATTTGAGAAAGCAAGATTAGGTACTAAATCTAAGCCAAGTAAGCAGGTGAAGCTGATTAGATCACAACAGACTACGATGTTGAATTACAAACAGACATTGCAAAGCTATTACTTCCCTTTCTATTTTTCTAACTGCATCTGAAATACATTGCCATTCCTGGTTCTCCTTGAGACATGAAAAACTATGGAGATGTTTGGGATTGGAACTGATGCATAACAGTACCTGGTGCTGCTTCTGTAGAGTAAAAAGAGAGCAGAAGAACCAATTGGAAAGGTGGCATAAGAAAGAAATAGGTCTGAGAAGAAATACAAAAAGAAGCGAATGATACTCTCAACATTTTGAACAAACAAATCTTCACAGAAATTGTCTGAAACTTATTAGCAAACTGCCAGTGGCTGAGAACACACTATAAATATTATTAAGCTGTGCAAATATTAAATTATTTCAGTGTTGAAAAGTTGCACCTTATTTCTATCATTGATGTACAGTAACTGATATTTTTACATCCAAGGACAACACAAGCTGTTTCCTAGCTTGATCAGCCTACCATCGCACTTAGCTCTTCAGCCTTAATCACTAAGTAATTGAGTTAGATTTGGCTGAGGTGACTGATCTTTTGTATCTCTTCACGGTATAACATATTTTCCCTTATTTCAGTTATTCTTGTGGCTATCCTATTTGAATATCAGAAATGGATGACATGGTTTGACATCTACCAGGAATAAAGAACATTCTGTTTGACTCAGTGTTTCAAAAGTTATTAAAAATCAATCTTAATGAATTATAAACCTTTTTATAATCATAAAGATCCTTAAATGATTGTGGATGGAAAGTATCTCATTGTCCTGATTTTTTTATGTTTAAATATATCCATTGTTGTTGAACTTTCTGACATATTGTTGAAAGAGAAAGCATTTAATCATTCTTCATTATCACTGTGTCATCCGGTTTTCTCAAAATCAAAATTTATTGAAAAATCCTACCCATTCTTGACTGTATTATTCAACTCAATAAATGAATCTACAACAGTGTTAGGACTTTTTTTCAAACAACTTTATCATCAGTTATCAACTTGGTTAACAGCTTACAACAGCTGTCCTTAATTATTTTCAGCTCTGCAAAATTAGAACTTAAAAGAATGTCATGGTTTGAACTCGGCCAGTAGCCAATCACCACATGGCCAGTTGTTTACTCCCCCACCACCACTTGCCTGGTGAAATACGGGAGGGATAAAAAAAAGAAATTCATAGGTTAAATTTAAAAAAAAAAAAAAAAAAGTAATAGTAACAAAACAACAGTAACAATAGTCAGTCCAAACGGGTAATATACAGCAGTTGCTCACTGACCAGTGACCGCTACACAGCCCGCCCCCAGCAGTGATCCCAACCACACCAGAAATCCCGCTGCCAACCAACTGGGAAACCGAAGCCAAAACAAAAAATGAGAGAGCACGTGTCCACCTATATACTGAGCATGATGTCACATGGTATGGAATACTCCAATGATCGATCTGGGCCTGGCCCTCTATCTGTGCTCCCTCTCAGCCCAAGGAAAGTTAACTATCCTGGCCAAAACCAGGACAAAGAATCAAGGTTCTGTAACAGTAGTTTGGGCTGTATTTATTTCTTTGTTTTTGTATAGAACTATGATCAGACATGAAAGAGAGAGATTTAAAAATTTCCTGATGTATAAGAATTTTGTCTTATTAATATGAAAAAGAAAGAATCAAATAGGTTATCCAAAATTTTGAGAAGTAGTGGTGACCCATCTTTAAATAACAAGAAATTCTGGGAAGCTTTACGGAATAATGTTTCAATTAACTCATACTCATAAAGAACAAATTAAAGGAAAAAAGAAAAAAGAAAAGGACAGAGAAGCACAGTGAATTGTTAGTACTGAACAACGAAAATAAACAAGAAGCTAAACGATTTGCAGACCTAAGGATCTTAATCACTTCTCTACAAGCAAGATCTGGAAAAAAATGGATAGACTGTTTTGTTTATTCGTTGTCTCCTGGGAGCAAAGCATTATTCGTATAAGAGAGGCTCCAATTTTTATACAGATTTAGCAAAGCATTAAAGCATAGGCTTGTCTATTTTCTATGTGGTTCCTGAGTGTACAGAGACGAAATTACTGAAAAGGATCCTATAGTTTTACATTCGTCTCAAATACATAAAAGGAAATCCTCTTGAAAAATAACTAGTGATGAGGATTTCCTCAGGGCAAGTACATTACTGATAATTTTTATTCTTAATAATACTGTACTCAGATTCAGTCATTCATACTTTTGGAGAATTTATTTCTTTTCTGTGTTTTATCATAGTGTGTCAAAACTATTCTTACTTACTTAGAATGCTATCATGTATGAGAAAATACAGAAGGATATCTTAATCCCCGAGACCCAGAGATTTTAAATGGACAACTGTAGTTCAGTGAATATTGAAAGGTACTAAAATGCATCTTTTATTTCAAACAATTTGAAAAGCATTTGGAACAATGAAGGTAATAATTCATTATGGAAACCCTAGAAGATGACACAAATAATGCAGAAAGGTTCTGTTCCATCTTGATGTGGCTATGATCTGCCATCTATACTCACATTGTAATTTGAGGTACCTCAGGGATTTGGTTTGCCTGCAATTAGACCGGAAAGCACAAGAATATACACATCTAGGTGTCTATGCCTCTGTAAATATTTGGAGAAACTTTGCCCTTGGAAGGTCACAGTATGTGACTTGCTATTCTGAGAAAAAAAATACAAGATTTAAAGGGAAACAATCAGTTGAAGAGGATTCCAATAAATGTAAGACAGAGATGAACCAAAGACAAGACCTGAATGCAAACAAATCCTCACTTTGGAAGGGTGAAAACAGTATCTTCAGGGGGTTCATTGTTTCTTAGCATCTCTTTCTTGTGCAGAGGCCGACCCCAGCCTTCATCACCGGAGTGAGGAGGAAGAGCAGGAAGGCAAAAGGAGAGACCCAACAGAATAGATTAGGATCTGTAATAAAGCAGAAAAATGACAGGAAGTTGGTAACCAGAATTTCTATCACAAAGAAGAAAATTATGTCCAGGGAGACACTTGGCAATGCAGCATCACATGCCCCAGCAATGGTCGTGTGCAAGCAGGTGGCAGAAGCAGGATGGCTGCCATAACAATGCCTTCCTGCTTTTGGGGATAGACATAGAAACTAATTCAAAATGAGACTGGGAATATTTAATACAGCACTATGTAGCACAGAATACACATGTGCTATGTGAAGAGCTTACAAACAGCTCAGCTCACTCAGAGCTGCCTTAAGTATCATTAGCGGCATTGCATTCTTCATATTACTATTGCCCACATTTTTCAAGATGGTACATAAATATTTAACTGAAGACAGAATCTAGAGACTAATTCAGTGCCTTTGACATGGCAAAAAAAAGTCCTTCTCTTTAACTTCCCTGACCTTCAACCACTACCTTTATAAGAACTCATGATTACCCATATCTAATAC
Source organism: Strix aluco (assembly GCF_031877795.1). Taxonomy (NCBI): domain Eukaryota; kingdom Metazoa; phylum Chordata; class Aves; order Strigiformes; family Strigidae; genus Strix; species Strix aluco. The sequence continues at coordinate 83,650,831 of NC_133931.1, read as the reverse complement.
ATATTTTTATTTCTACTCCCTTCCTGAGGGTTTTAAAATTATTTGGATTTTTCCATTCATGCTGTGATCAAGAAAAAATAATGTTAAAATAGTGCTGCAGTATCACTGTGGCTGTATACACAATAGGTACCAAATTAATTCACAGCATCTATAATGTTTGATCACCCAAGGGGAGAGATACACGAAGAAAATCAGTACCGTCTAAAAGCAATTTCTGAAGCAATTTCTTCTGCAGAGATTGTCATGTAAGAGACAATGAATTTGATAAACATCAACACATTATCACTGGACCATTCAGAATATGAGTATGAGTAAAGCTTTAAATTAGAGGTGGATCAGGAGAGAACACTAGAAATGTGTACAGAAGAATATAAGGATGGCTGGTATAGATATTGGGCAGGAACAAGTGTGCTAGATTCTGCAACATCAACTATTCCTATGAAACCATTGTTGCAAGACAAGAAAAAGTCCACCTCAAAAATCACGTCATGACAGTTTTCTCCCTCTATGACAGAACTAATAACACAGCACATTTCTTTTAACCTAAATTATTTTGTTTTCTAAACAACAAAATCAATGCATTAAAAATTCTGAACTGTCAGAAAGTGCTGTATTGTGTAAAACAACAAATGGCATCATTATTATTTTCATGTTATACTGGTAATAAAAAAATAGATGCAAAGAATCTGTGTATTTGTATGGTGCATTCATTTTCTAGATGGGGAAGTGAAGCACAAAAAGTTAGGTTTCCAAAAATCCAAGAGGAAATTGGAGTCCAAGGTTAATTTAATTGATGATGAATAGGAACAAGTTCCAGAAGATATTAATGGGGAGCTTATACAAAGACCAAAGGAAAGAAAACAACCATAAAATCCCCACCTGAAAACTTAAGTGTTTTAAAAGCCATTGCTGCTTCTATTTGCATCAATTATGTAAGCAACTAAAGCTGACCACTGGATATACTGAAGACGATGTTACTTTGGCTGTTCTGAGCAAATTAGGCATAAGTAAAAATCATTCAAAATGTACAAAGCAGGCCTCCATTTATCTATGCCCCCCCACAGGGCCCTATTTAGAAAATGTATTCAGAGCAAAATTAGTGTATAAAGACAGCACTGATTTTGGCACCATGCATAAGGAGAGCAGCCTCAATCATTTCAAAGGACAGCAAAGGAAGAGAAACAACAGCAAACATGACTCTCTGGCCCACTGATGACAACATCTCTCCTGTAAAAGGGAAAATTTGTTTTCTTTGGGAAGTGTTTGCACATCTTGTGCTTATTAGGCACTGGATAAAGTGCGATATATGTAAACAAATACTGGAAAGTAGTACAGGAATCTAGGACTTTTGCTGGGTGAATGCCCTGAAAAAAGCATCACAGTCACAAACATTAATTTGGGTCCATCAGTTTCATGTTCTTAATAGCACAGCTTCAGTAGCAAAGTAAGACCACCTTTGTTTTAAGACTTGATTTTAGTTAGGTCATAGGTGCTATTGGAGAAGGAAGGTGAGGGTTTTCTATGGCAAGGAATACTTATTTTTTAATTTTATGGGACAAAAGTGAGAACAATTGAATTATTATATAATGAAGTGTGTAGCAGCAGTAATCATCAGGACCACCATTCTTTTCTTCTTCACCTACTAAGCCCTCACCCCGGTTGTCTGAATCAACATCTTGCTTAAAGACATATCTAGGTTCTAGTGGCTTAAATGATATGTCTAAATAGAAAATAGAAATACATTAAACATGATGGCTACATTTTAAAACAGAGGTTAGAATCAAATCAAGTGAACAAACTAACAACTCAGCAAGAAACTCAGAACCACATGGACTGAAATTCTAAATGGGAACAAGTATAATACTGACTCTTCTTTACTGTCCTTTACTGAAAAGGACTTCAATTCTTATTGCAAGAAGATCAAAGAGACTGAAATAATAATGAAAAAACCTTAATATCCTATTTAGACTGACCAAATATCATAATAAATATATCCAGAATATCAGATTATTAGATAATAGCAATACCCCTTTTAGGGAGAGTTTAGATTAAAGAGATCCAATGAAAACCTAGATTTGGTCCTAAGCAACATGCAACATCTGGCTCAACATCTTTAATAGGTGCTATGAAAATGGCCATAATGGAGACTCAGCATGACTTTCATAAAAGGAAGTCACCCTTACAGACCTACTAGAATTCTCTGAATGGGTCAGCAGCTGCAGAAACAAGGATCATCCATTTCACACAATCTACCTGGATTTCTAAAAAGCCCTCACAAGTTGCTCACCAAAGCATTTTAAGGGAACTAAACAGCCCTCTGATAAAAGGGATGTCACTCCACAGATAAATAATTGATGAGGATGTAGGGAAGCAAAGTTCAGGAGTGGAGAAGGGTCACTGGGGAATTTTCACTTGGGTTTTTTCTGCTTAACACTTGTAAAACAGGCTGAGGAATGGAATGACAAAGTTTTCCGCTAAAATTATTTTTTTTGGAATAGAAAGGATGAGAACAAGTGTGAACAACTCAAGGTGAGAGACTTATGCAGTGAATGATTAGACAATAAAAACTTAAGTAAAAGTCATCATATATGAAGAAATGTCCATGTGGGAAAAAAAGAAGTATTTACTTCATGCAGAAAAAGCCAACTCTCAGATCATCTTGGAAATGCGATTTTATTATTATAATATAGAAATGTATGACAAATGTCAACTTACTGTTCAAGATCGGTCAAAAAACCAAATCAAATGCTAGGAATTATTTCAAAAGGCAGAGGGGAAAACCAGAATATAATTAAACCTTATAATATATTCCTGGTTCACCTGCCTCTTGAACACTTAGTGCAGCTTGGTTTCATCTCAAAACCTGTGCAATAGAACTAGAAGTTCAGAGATGTTCAGGGTAATAAGGATGATCAAAGGTATGGAATATTTTCTCATCAGGAATGGCAAAGTGGGATGTACTTTTCAGCCTGGAAAAGACATGACAGAGTGTAGAGTGACTAGCAATCATAAATAGACAATAAATGGCAGATAATATTTGATTTTCTCTCTGTCATCTAATAGTTGAACTTACTGTATTAACCCAGTAAGATCCAAGCTGAAGAGAAATAAAAGGAGATGTTTCTTCAGGCGACATGTGGATGAGACATAGAACCCCTGGGCACAAGATTTTTCAAGTGTCAGCAGTTTATCTGGGTTTAGGAACAGTCTCGATCAGTTCATGAATGCAATGAAAGTTACTTTAAGAGACCTTAGCTCAGAATGGATGTGGATTTAAGAGCATGCATGTGTGTCCATCTGAAGCATTTGTATATATAGGCCATATATGTTGAGAAAAGGTTGAGAGGAAGCAAGTGAAAGTGAGAAACCTAAATACATGTTTTGGAATGAGCTACAATTTCTTTCAAAAAACTCACATGCCTAGAAGCATCAACATGTAAATAGCTGCTAAAAGTCTGAGAACTAAGTCTACCTCATTCACCTCCTATTATCATTTCCTCAGGAAAGCATTTTCATTCTTCCTTTTGCTTTGCCAGTTTCAAAAGTTGTACACATGTACAATCCATCAGATGGCTCAGAAAACCTGTCAGTCAGTGTCAGCCACATACAGTTCTAAATTTTCAACAAGCAACAGAACATCTCCATGTTCAACTTTCTTTAAAATTCCTACTATTCTCATTTTATCAGACCAGAAAAGGAATTAATTGCCTTGCTGAAGAAGTCAGTTATTTTGCTCCTTAAAAAAAGAGGGTAAGCACAGGGGAATGGACAACATCCAGTTATAAAGGATCAATGGCAGAGTTAGAGGTTTATCATCTTTAGCCAAGGGCTCTTCCACTTACTCTATACTGATTGCTCATTATTCTATACTGATCTCTGTATCAAATATTTACTCAGAAACATTTCTACCAAATTTTCACAAAGGTATTTCAGCCATGACATAGCTGCCAGCCTAAAATGTATGTGCAGCTGTGAACTGCATAGGCTTAGAATCATGCTTCAGTATAAAATAGTTAACCTTGTAAATTTTCACTTTTTTCTTTGCCTTTGGTTTATGTTTAGGTCTTTGTCAAACTCGGAAGATCATAATACATAACCTGTAGCTGCATTGTTGAAGAACCCAAAAATAATCAAGAAAAAAAAAAGATGAGTATTTATTTAACTCATATTAGGGACTCAGAAAGGGAGTGTTCTCATATTGTAACAGACGTTAAAAATACGTACAAAATACGTGCAAAATTGTCCTTCCACTCAACCCTTTCAAATGGCGCTAACAGTTTGAACTTGGGACACAGTCTTAAAATTAGTCAGTTCTTACTTGAGTACTTAAATAAGTGAGCAAGTTTCCAAAATAATTACCTTAAACAACATCTTGCCTACAGATTATTGAGCTGTTCAAATCAGGTTTAGAGGCAACATATTCTAAAGGACTGTGGCCAAGCCAAATCTAATTATGTGGCTACTCTGCTTAAAAATAGAACTGTTAAGTCAGTACAGCACTGTGTTGCACAAACTGGCCCTCATGCAGTCAGAATCACTTCACTGTTTTCCTCTGCATGGTTTAAACAGAACATTTTCTAAAAGAGAGTACTAGCCTTCTCCTGGCCAAAACCAGGATCAATTATACTTAAATCCCTTCCAACAGATGCTTGTTTAATTATACTTAAACCTCTAGATATCTCACTATCTTTCAGAAGCTTTGTACAGTTTGTACAAACCAAAAAAAAAAAAAAAAAAGACATGACTTCTACATGTTGATGCCTGGAGAAATCAACAAAACATTAGTCAATATGTAATTTTAAGCAGCAGTAATATTTTTCCAGTTGGGAAATGAAAAATATTTGCTAGCAAATTCTTTCAGGTAATATTATGCTTTATATGAGAAAATTCTAAGGAAAACAGCAAGTTAAAAATAATAATTAGATGGCAACTTGTATAGGAACATTTTCCTGTTGTTACTGTGGACATATTTAGCAGGACCAACAGCTCATTTCAGTGTGCACTGAACATACAAGCACAAACAGATGTATTTTTTCTATTAAATGTCATTCATGTTTATAGCCAGGAAATGTACTTATATTACCATCTGAAAGATCTGAAGAATAATTTGCATAAGCACACAACCAATGTAACTTTTCATCTGTAATTCAATGTCTCTGAAAAACAGTATTTAACACATCATGTCCCCTCTGTGAAGTATGGTTGAAGACCACCTCCAACAGCAAGCCCTTCTGTAATCCTTAACTTCAAATATTTCTGGAGTAGTTTTTTGCACATTTATTTAAAATCTTTCATTCCTCTCTGAAATTCTTTTACTCTGCTGTGACACAAACTCTTTTAAATGCTTTGCCAGACACAAAACTTATCATGTTATGAACCTCGAACACATTTCATGTTGAGAGATTAGATAATGCCATTGCCATAACTGAAGGAAGGAACCTGTGATGAATGAATGATGTTTCTCTGCATAATGTTTTTCTTGGAACTTTTCAGTCTGAAAACAAAGGTGACTTTTTCAGTTCTTATAACAGGTCATATCTAATAAAAAGTTAGTTACAATATTGAAACTACCCCAATAGCAAATGCACAGCTTGACAAGAACAAGTCATGACTTAGATTTCAACATCAGAATGCTCTGTAAACACCCATCACATTCAAAATAGATGTATACGTATGCATGTGTGTGCCTGTGCGTATTTGTGTTTTACTGTTTAGCTACCCAGAACTTTTATTCTGCATGTAATCTATCACAGGGAGAAGATACTAAAGTAACATTTATTTTAAGCAAAGTCACCCAATAAGACCCTTTATGTTTTACATGTATTACATGTATTTACACCAATTCTGTATTACATAATACATACTGTGCTACATTGCTGTATGGTAAACATTACTATAATTCCATGAAAACATCTGCTGCACAGCAATGCATAACTCACCAATAAGAAAACTGTAGATGGCTGACAATTTAGTACACTAGCCAGTTGAAAGTAACTCTGAAAAAGCCTGAAGGACATTAACCTTATTCAGAAAACATTTTCAGATTTCCATTGTTAGTAATTATGAGAAATGTCTCTCAAATTAATTTCTCATCTCATTGTATGATGCTCAATAGACAAGACAAAAAATAGGTGCATGTTAATATGATATAGTTATGTGTATAGGTACTATACACAATTATTTGGTTAACATTGATGCATTACAAATAAGTGTGTAATAAAGAAAAAATATTGTAGCCAGGTACTCTCATAACTTTTTCTGTAGAAACAAGCAAAAATTCCTCTTTGCATTGCCATTATAATCAACAGTTTACTAGATCTGCCATGTTTCAGGGATGAAAAAGTTCCACCTTTGTGAACATAATAAGGATTATCACATTAAAGTATCTTCGCTGTCCTGCAAAGTGAAACTTTAAAGAATCAGTAGTTAATGAAGAAAAAGCTGAATATTGTATGTCTTGATGGGTACATGTGGATGGCAAAACTTGAAGCTAAATAACATTAACCTAAGCACATTCTGTCTGATATTATAATATGCATTTTAAATAATATTCACTTGTCCCAAAATATCAACCAAAGGAAAAGTTAGGTAACAGTTAGAGAAAAGGGGGAAAATCTAGATTTTAGTTAGTTTCCCCAAAGGCATAAAATTTTCTTTGAAGTCTAAACTTTATAAAACACAGACACTGAATTTGTCAGGTCAGATGAGATGTTCTGCTTATTGATCACATATTTGTGCACCATATTTTTAATGTGTGTTTTTTTTCCTTCTGGTTATCATCTGATGGTTAAAATCTGTTTGGCATGGGGAAGAAAAGGCCTTTGACACCGTTTCCCACAGCATTCTTCTGGTGAAACTGGCTGCTCGAGGCTTAGATGATCGCACGCTTTGCTGGGTAAAAAACTGGCTGGATGGCTGGGCCCAGAGAGTTGTGGTGAACGGAGTTAAATCCGGTTGGAGGCCGGTCACGAGTGGTGTCCCCCAGGGCTCGGTTTTGGGGCCACTCCTGTTCAACATCTTTATTGATGATCTAGATGAGGGGATCGAGTGCACCCTCAGTAAGTTTGCAGATGACACCAAGTTGGGTGGGAGTGTTGATCTGCTCGAGGGTAGGGAGGCTCTGCAGAGAGATCTGGACAGGCTGGAGCGATGGGCTAAGGCCAGCTGTAGGAGTTTCAATAAGGCCAAATGCCGGGTGCTGCACTTGGGTCACAACAACCCCCAGCAGCACTACAGGCTTGGGGAGGAGTGGCTGGAGAGCTGCCAGTCAGAGAGGGACCTGGGGGTGTGGATTGACAGCCAGCTGAACATGAGCCAGCAGTGTGCTCAGGTGGCCAAGAAGGCCAATGGCATCCTGGCCTGTATCAGAAATAGCGTGGCCAGCAGGGACAGGGAAGTGATCTTACCCCTGTACTCAGCACTGGTGAGGCCGCACCTCGATTACTGTGTTCAGTTTTGGGCCCCTCACTACAAAAAGGACATGGAATTACTCGAGCGTGTCCAGAGAAGGGCAACGAAGCTGGTGAAGGGTCTGGAGCACATGTTGTACGAGGAGCGGCTGAGGGAACTGGGGTTGTTTAGTCTGGAGAAGAGGAGGCTGAGGGGAGACCTCATCGCCCTCTACAACTACCTGAAAGGAGGGTGCAGAGAGCTGGGGATGAGTCTCTTTAACCAAGTAACAAGTGATAGGACAAGAGGCAATGGCCTCAAGTTGCACCAGGGAAGGTTTAGACTAGATGTCAGGAAGTATTTCTTTACAGAACGGGTTATTAGACAGTGGAATGGATTGCCCAGGGAGGTGGTGGAGTCCCCATCCCTGGAGGTGTTTAAGAGTAGGGTCGACATAGCGCTGAGAGATATGGTGTAGATGGGAACTGGCAGTGCTAGGTTAATGGTTGGACTAGATGATCTTCAAGGTCCTTTCCAACCTAGTTGATTCTGTGATTCTGTGATTCTGAGACAGACATTTAGCAATCAAGGGTGAAGCAGACAATAGCTTTTACTACGACTGAACATTAAAAAAAAAAAAAAAGTCAAATAAAACCAACCCTAATGTACTATACGAGGAGCTAGAACTTATAAGCAGTCCAGGCACAGCACCCATGCTAGGGTTCTTTCATTTGTCCAGTTATGGGTCTGTGGTGCTACTCAGATGTGTCTAAAACTCTGGTCTTAAGAGCAAGTAAGGCAAATTCAAGAACTGCCCTGGTTTACTTGGTGCTGTGGTTTGAACCCAGCTGGTAGCCAAACGTCACATGGCCAGTTGTTTATTCCCCCCCCTCCGCCCCCTCCCCAGTGAAATAGAGGAGGGACAAGAGAAGACATTTGTAGGTTGAATTAAAAAAATTTAGTAATAGTAACAAAACCAACAGTAACAATAGTAAGTCCAAAACAGATAAAATGGAAGAGTGGCTCACCGAGCGGCAACCGGTATGGAGCCCATCCCCAGCAGCGATCCCAACCACACCAGAAAATCCTGCCATGCCGACCCGGAAACTGAAACGAGGCATGAGAGAGCACGCATCCGCCTAGATATACTGAGCATGATGTCACATGATATGAAATGCTCCAATGATCGATCTGGACCCGGCCCTCTAGCCGTGCTCCCTCTCAGCCCAAGGAAAGTTAACTCTAACCTGGCTGAAACGAGGACACTTGGTAAGTCAGGCCAGAATTTAGCTCCACTGAAACATTTGATCTCTTCTTTTGTTTGTGTCTTGTGACTTTTGCTCACATTCAAATGTTTGTATGCAGCTGATACTGAGTTTTAACCAACTTCATCCCAGATCATCTGGGGATGCAAAAGAAGAATGAAGTTAGTTTTCAAATACTGAGCTTCTATTAACTGAAAACATTTTATTAACTTAGTGTAGATCTTGCCAGAGGGCATGGAGACATGAACGGAAACAAAGGAAGAGAAACGAGTAAACTTAAAGTTTTACCTTTAATGTAAAATTTATTTATTTTTACTTTTAGTCAGTTTAAAAGGACCCAGATTGGTTCTATTTTGCATCAGATTTCCATAATAATAAAACTCAAATATCGCAGAGAAACAACCTGATCACATTTGATTATAGTAAAGTCAAGGAGAGTTAAAAGTCAAAATGATGTTAAATTAGAAGAATAGATGTTATAAAGACATGAAGAAAGCTGTCTTTCAAACTATTTTCTCATTATACTTCTGGCTTATTCAAGTTGCATAGCAAGGGTCAATGTACCAAAAACCCCAGTTAACATATTAACATTTTTCTTCATTTTAATTTGACAGCTTATTTCTGAAATAGAAGGTGAGTACTTCTTTTGCTTTTGTCCTTCTCCTTTCAACATGGTCAGTCTAAGGCTATGGCAGCAAACCTGCTATAAATTGTCTGCATATAGCTGTGCTGTCCTGAAAGCAATGCAAGGGAATAATTGCGTCTCTGAAATTCCCTTCCTGATTTCCTTTTGCTCTGGGCAGGTAGTAAATTTGCTATTGACCTCTAGTGGCACAAATTATGATGTTAGTTTAGCCGTGCTTGGCTTGTGATTTGGGTCAGGGCAGCATTATGTCTCAACTATTTTCTCTGACTTCCCTGTTGAATGCAGTGCGTTGATGGCATCCACAGTTTTGTGCACCCTGTGCATGAGGTGTAAAGAATTCAGCCTCTGTGTCTGGGCTACTTTAAGGACATGTAAATTAAATGACAGCAAAAATGTTAAGAACTGTGTTGGAGCTGAAGAGACAGTGTACACATTCTCAACACTGATACACCAATGTCTGTTTTTAATGTCATTGTCAGGTCAATATACTTTTCAGTAAAAAGGAAGACAAAAGTATTAGCTACAGGGAAGAAATGAAAGCAATGAAAGTGCAGTAGGGTTCTTCAGTACTGTCTGTAAGATTAGAAAACATTTCTAGGACTAAATGCAAATACATCATGATTCTGCCAGAGTTAGCGATGACAAGCAATCAGAATACACAAGAAAAATTAGAACACTATTTTTTGACATGTAAATAGAATTGATTCCTGCAGGAATACCTGCAGACACGCTTTATTACAGGAAAATGTAATATTTATTTAACTTTAATTTGCTAGATATATGTAATATTTTAACAGAGAATTCTTCATTTTGGGGAAGGAAGCTTAGAAATACCAATTCACTGCATGACTGAAGAATAAGGAGTTATGGTTGAATATTTTGAAAACCATTCATGAACATAACTCAGAATTTTAAATGACCATTCAAATTTACCAACTTATATTAGTGACCTTTCCATTTTTCTTGCTACATTAAACACTTGGAGAAGTCTGTGGTGTACTTTAAGAAATAAATCCATTTAACATTTTCACTTGTTAAACTGAAGAATAGCAGAAATGTTACAATATTATTTAAGCATCTTGAAAATACAGCAGGTGCTATCTGTGACTTCCATAATGACATCTATTGTGGTGACTGCCATGGTGCAATTGTATTTTCACCTTTTTTTTTTTTTGAACCAGAAGTTTCATATCACTCAGTTTTATGCACCTCATTGAATCAGCCAGATTTTGCAGGCTCCCTACATAGTCAGTAAAAAAGATTAGTTTTATCTATAAAATTATATGGAGCACAACCCTGGGACTGTTCTTCTGAGTAACCTCTCTCAGCTGGCTGCTATTGTCATCCAGAGGAACTCCATGGTAAATATGTCAGATTCAGACTTCTCTATATGTATGTATTCTTCCCCCAGGTATTTTACAGCCAAGCAGACCCTGTGGGACAAAATCATACGGTAACATTTATTATATTTTTCTGTAGGAGTAAGCTCACATTTACATCAGCTTCAAAAGCAGCCCAGTTTAATAAGGACTGATAACTATTAGTTTATTATGATACCAACATTCTTGGAAATTTGTTCCTGGAATTCCTGGAAATTCATTCCAAATTCCTGGAAAGATTTATCTGAATATAAGCCATTCTTTAGAAGGAATGTGTCTGATGATACAGTTTTCATAGCCAGAATCAGATTTAGTCCTAGAGGAAATAATTTTTACTGTGGCCAAGAAAATAAAAGATTATAACTGTTAAAAGATGTGCAATTAAAATAATTTGGTAAATTTGTATATCACATAATATCTTTTATAATATCATGTGATAAACAAATCTTTTATAAAAGCAGTATTGTTTACAGTTAGTTATACTGTAAAGAATTAATAAAATGTATAAAACCTAGCCCATTTGAACTTCTGACAATTACAGAAAAGACATGTATTCCAATATGCAGAATATACAAATATCAAGAAACTGAATATCCTTGGATTTTTTTGCCTGTAAAAAAAGGTGCAATTATTAGCAATAGGTTCATCTGAGTCAGATGTTTGGTCCTGAGGAACACACAGACTCTCTGAGAATGTCCCATTCTGATAGCTGACGTAGAGTCAGGAGAAATCTCTCTTCTAACATATACTTCCCAGCTTTTTTAAAACTAGTCATTGCATTTTGGGACAAACTTTTGGAAATCTGATAGATATAGTTATCAGCTCAGTAAGGTCTGTAATCTGAGTCAGCTAGCTGTCACTGCTTTGATTGGAAAAGCTCTCTGAAGCTGAGGAACAAACATCCCAAACCGCCAATGGCATGGCAAGGCTGCCTCATTCATTCTTCAGTGAGCCTGCAAGACTAGTCCTCACCCCCACCCTGTTTTCTCCTGCACTTCCTTTCAGTGACAGTGATAGATGTAGTGTTGCTTCTCACACATTTACTAGCTGATCTATATGTTCTGTTAACACTTCATCTGGGTCACCAAAGGAGTGAGGATGCTAAGATAAAGGTCCAGCAACATAACAAGCACATTTTTCTTACTGTTACACCATATTGCAGACTGCCAACTGTAGAAGTACTTGAACTTTTCCAGTACTCTGCTTTCTCATCAGCTTCTACTGTACATTTCTTTGACTCTTAGCAACAATCAAAACTGCTCCAGCTTTAGGCTAAACAGAAATGTCAACACCTTATTGCATTTTTTTCCATCTCTATATGATTTGATAGACTAGATAGATACTTTATTTCTCTTGTCATTCCCTCAAGTCTTGTATAATCTGTAACTAAAAAATGTACACATTCCTTCCACTTTTAAAGGTGTTGATAGCTTTACTTTATTATCTGTTGTTCTGGTTTCTATATCGTTGCCAACACATTTGTTTTCATTCTGTTCAGTTTCTTTATTCCAGTTTTTCTTCTCAGTGAAACAAACAAACAAAAAAGGTTTCTCTGTTACTACAGAACACAGATAAAAACAAGTATACATGGTTCCTAGCCTAAGAAAATCATAAGGAAGATGAAGAAAATTCTTGATTTCACTGAAATTTGTAATAGCTGCCCAGTGGCAAGAAAATTTGTATGCTTACAGTCTGGAGATTCTTCCTCCATGGTATGTTAGCATTTGGATAAGAGATCTAATGTTTCCTAGTCAACTGTGTTCATTTAAGAAAAATCATTTCATTAGACACAGCTTTTAGTGTCCGTATTGACATCATCAACACCTGACTTCTACTACTTGCGGAAACCTCCTTAAACCCTATGTTTCTTTGGAACATATGTGAAAATCCAACAAAAAAATTTGGTTGCAGACTGCCCATCGAATTACAACTGCATTGTTTATCCAAGCTTCATTGATTATTACTGAATACTAAGGAAAAATTATCAAAAGAGAACATGCTACATTAAATATATAACCCTCTTTAAATATCTGTAAAAGATTTACTGAAATTTTCCAGGTAATTCTAGGTTTAGGAAAATCAGAAAAGGCTCTTGACATAGGCAGAAAAGTTTAGGCTTAGCAGTGGAGATGCAAAGTATTTCATCCTACAAGGAAATTATTTACTATCAAAGATTCCAACATTTACAACCTAAAACATTTCCACTCGTATTAGTGCAATGCCTTCTAGTAATCAAGCCTTAACACATTCCAAATATGATCAGCACTTAATGTGCTGTAGCAATTGCCAGTGTTCATGAAAAGTGCCAAGCTGTTAGTCTGAGAAGGTGTTAGTTTAAGGTTATTCCCCAAAACAGTTATAAAACATTTGCCCAAACTATTCTCTCAGTAATTTTTCCTCCACCTCCTCTGTCATTATTGTTAAAAGGAGGGACACAAAAGTCAGGTTGCCATTTTAACATTGATCAATAAAGAGTCTATTGTGAAAAAACATAGATAACCAAAATTGCAATTCTAAAATCTGTCAGATTCTGTAGTCTGGGGAAATTATGAAAAAAGAACAATAGCACTGCATGAACCTAAAGATACCCATTTTTCAGCTTTAAGCAAAAAGTGTAATTCAAAATGTCTGAGCCTTCCTGGATTCCTCCTTTGGTCTTGGCTACTTTAGACTGTCTCAACTATTACTCAATGCCGCTGCAGGTCAGCGACAGAGTTGAGCTCTTTCTGTCTTTCCCTCATGTATTTCCCTTCATCTGAAAATCCTCAGCTAATTGTAAATTACTTTAAGATTTAAATAGAAAACACAGGAAAGTGGAAGAATGAAAGCAATAATTACAAGCTGATTTTACTTAAGCCAGAAACAGACATAAAAGTTTTAAAGTTAAGAGGTGGGTGCTGATAGTTACCAATCCAGGAAGAAGGTGCAGAACCTGAACCAAAGCTCTCAGAAGGGGAAATTTTCTGTAATTATTCAATAGCTCTTGGTCCAAGGAGAAGAACCAACTCACATTTTAGAATTAGTTTTTAGGTGCTTCCATCTATAGTAAAGTAGCATGGCAGCTGCCATTGGCAAATGGTTAGGAGGGAGAATTACTAAATAGCATGCAGCGGCAGAATGCCATGAGTAAATCATTATATACAATGTTGTGTAAGTGCTGCAAATGCACACAAGACGACTTTAAACAGGCAACAATTTACTAGGTTTTGATAAAACAGGTAAACTTGTTTTATGCCAAGCCAAAGCTGAGCAGTAGCTTATCTTACAGTAGACCACATGCAATATTACCACTCCGTACTATGAATCAGAAGTTAGACTTCCCTTCAAAAATGGAAACTGTATTAAAGGGATTCATCTGAGAACCTTAATCTTATGGTAAATACATTTTCTATGCTCACAGAGTTTCTCATTTATATGAAAAATTATTTATCTGTGTCAACTTGCATGAATCGATTGCCAAAATGAAACAACATTTCCTGAGTATTTCATCTAGATACCTTCAACTATCTGAGATTATACAGATATTTATGTTCAAATTTTTGTTTCAACAAGGGAAGAAAGAAAAAGAGACTAAATAGGTCAGACTTTTCTTTCCACACCCCCCCCCCCCAGTAAGTTCCTATGTTTGAAGAGATCTCTACACCTATGGTGAAACCTTATGAGTGTATATGGAGAAAACAACTGAGAATGGTCAGTTCCCAACTGCAGCACAAGGAAGTAGTAATAGATTAATTAATTGGAATAGTATTGTTTCACAACAACTTTTCCCTTGGAAAAACAGCAGAAGGGCAGTGGAACCATGGACTTCAGATAGTATTGCTTTCATATTTTCTTTGCAAGCACTGCAAAGAAAGTGGTTTTAGCAAACAATTTTTGCTTCTGACTATGTCTTCAGGAGTCTAAGCTTTGCTTCTCAAGTTGTTAGACACTATAGTACTTAAATACAGAAGACAACAAATCCCTAAACCTTGAGAAAAAGTCACAGACTCATAACTCTATTCTCTTGATTCAGTTACAAGGATACGTTGCAACTTTTCTTTGTCTTTTAGGATCTGAATTTTAAACATTCCTGCCTTCCCCCCCCCCATGCCCCCAGTTTTCAGTTAAAGAAACAATATAATTAAAACAATCAAATTTTGGAGTCCTAATATACTATTGGTAATTCCTTCAGAATTATTCCATGAATATTCAAATCTGGAAAAGAAAACACTCTTAGGAAACATATGTTTTTTCCCTAAAATTCATAAATGTTAATTTTCCTTGTAAGTACTAATTTGAACTTGAAACCAATTATTCTGAGAGTCAGGAAAATGCAGTATAAATGTAGCCAAATCAGGCTGCCGTTACACAATTAACTGTCTTTCCCAGAATACCCGTTACACTTTTTAAAAGAGAAAATGCAAAAGCAAAAACAAAACACTGAAGTGGAGAGAACAAAATACAGCAAGTGTGAAAATGAATAGAAAGGAGAGTTTAAAACCTTGCTCAGAGGGACAAGATGACAGCTTTACAGAACCAGGATACTGCAGGCTACAATGGTACACAATACACCTTGCATGTGGAACAAATCCTATTTTTGTCAGACAGCACCTGGTTCAAAATAAGATTAAGGATTACTTTAATGGTCATTTAATATGTCTTGTTCAGGAGAAAACTGCTAGAATAAAACTCTGTGTTACTAAGTAGAGGGTAAGATGCATGCTTGTTAACTCTCTCTAGTTAAGATAGTCTAATATTTTCATAGATATTCCAACTAACAAATATAGGAGGCATGTTCTTATATGAAATTTCAGGAGCACTTTGTCTTTTAAAAGAATCAAAAATATAGATATTGTGTGAATTGTACACATAGATGTTACCCATGAGTTTCCAAAGCATGAAGCATTATAAAAATGTATATCTAATCATTTTTTTTTCACAAAATGGTAGACGCATGAAACATGAGTCTGACTATCATTTCAGGGTTTCATCATTTTCTTCCAAATTGCAAAGACTTTAGGATTCTCTGGAGTTCTTTAAAGCAAAGAGAATTATGAACAGTTGCAGTAAATGGTGTAAAGGCCACAAGCAATAATGACTGAGTTATTAAGTCTGGAATAGTTAGCATTAATAGGAGTATGATACTGGGAGCCATTTCCAAGCAACCATTTCTGGCTAGATGTAAAACCGTCATTGAAATCTTTAGGAAAAAGCAAGCTGCTCAATGTGTAATTTATTTTTATTACCCTTCCAATAGATTTGACTTTCTCTCTGGGTTTTCAGTTACTAAATATAAAAAGTTTAGAGAACAAACACATGCAAAGAAACCAAACAGCCTTGTGAATCTTTCCTAAAACACACTAAAAATGCAACATTAATAAACTATAAAGGATGTTCCTCAAGGCAAATAAAAAGAATAGAAGGAACAGTGACAGTTTCTACTAAAAAGCCCTTATTAAAGGTTCTTTTATGAATGGTTGTAAAATTTTTCTGTTAATTTCAATCTTGGATTTAAAGGCATACAATATCTTTACAATTGTATTTTGCCTGCAGTGGAAAGTGGCAACATTTATAATTATAACTTTTCCACTGAGCTGCTATCAGTTCAGAAAAGTTGTTTGATGCTTGTAGCAAAAGTAGAAATACTTTGCATGCATTTAACAAACATTTTGCTCAATATTCAGATAATCATAATGGCATCAGAACACAAGCAGAATAATACAACCCAGGGTGGAGGAAGAGAGGGACCTGCGACACTAGTTTTTGACAGAAGTAGCAACATGTTACTGTTTAGAACAGCAAGATTTCCTGGGGACATTAATCCTTCCCCACCAAAACCTGCATCACCACTAGCAACATTCAGCTGTTGCCACAGCAGTGGCTGTTTTAAACAGTATGAGGAGTAGGGAGCAGGAGCTTGATAATTAGATAACCCTTGTCCCTTGGTTTTTTCCCTTTTACTGGGGCAGATTCAAGTGTCACCAATACTGACTTCTTTCAGTGTTCTACATCTTAATTTCCATATCACTATTCCCTATCTGTCATTATGGTTTGCCCTGGAGATGTGTGCAATAGCACATGGCTGTTTCTATAGATGGTAAGGGTAGTGTACTCTTTAAAATCGAGTTTTGCATGACTACCAAACTTTTATTCATCCTATAGCGATGCATGAAAATTCACACCAGCCTTTTATTTTACTGGTATAATTTCAGATACACACAAAGTTCCTTGCAAAAGTCTAATAAATACCTGAACATATTCAGCCAGAAATATACATTAAGAAACATACATTATTAACAGTATCTGTTACTTCTGTACAAATCCAGATTACTGATTCTGAGTCAAATAGAATCACTCTTGAATCATGATTTGCTGAGAAAGCTATTCAACATATTGAATAAAGCTCAAACTGTGCTGATTTCTAAGTCAGACAACAACTGGCAGACAGTTATTTTAAAAAACAAAGACCTACAACTATTCAAAGGTAATCTAAATTATTAAACAATTGTTTATGTTGGATATTGTTGCTATAAACAGTACTGAAACTGTAGTATAACTGTAACACAAATTTCAAAGGAAGAAATTAATGCAATACCCTTATGCACAGAATAAGAATGAAGTTTTTATCTAAATAATTTTTTTACCTTACAAAAATTACCTTATAAAGAAACTGTAAATTAACTCAGCTGAGTCAAACTGAAAATATTACTGAAATATAACTGAGTAGTTCCATGTGGAATTGGGAAATCCCCTCTAAGGTGAAAAGTATCAATTTTGGAATTTTTAAAAACTAATGAACATACAAAGCTAATAGATTTAGGCTTTGCACAGAGTTTGCTGCTCTACAGAACAATAGAATACTGATTTTAAACAGTTTAGACTAACAGAATTAAAATGAACCATGTAAATAAGATTATATCAAATGGGCTGGTAAGAAATTTGTTAATCTCATTTTTCAGCAATAAATTGGGTAAGAAAAAAGAAGCAAACATATGAAGCAATTTGCTTGAAAACTCATCATGTTTCTGTGTAATAAAATATTTCTGAAAAAATCACCTCCCTAATTTAAAAGAAATGGCATGAAGTGATACTAGCTGTAACAAATTACAGTGTGCGCTTTTTGATGTTTATTCATTTAAAGAGGGAAAACAGCACTGTAAACAGACTATGATAAGAGGCCTGACTTTTTAATGAAAGAGTATTATATATATTTCAACAAAAATATGGTTATCTACTTGTCCCAGGACTCTTTTCTGACTTGACACTGATGACTTCTTTATTCTACTATCATATCTCATATAATAGTACAAATTTTGGTAGTTGCGTTTTTCATGATTTAAAATCTTGCCATACACAAAATCTTACCTTTCTTCCTTGAATTTATGCATAATGCATGTTATACGCAATTATATTCGAGGAAGAAAATATATCTGGAATTACATCGGGAGGTAACAGTTCCACAGTGCTCAGTACCCTCCGTGTCCTTAAAAAGATGGTCTTCCAAAGACTGCTGTCTCAGTTTAAGATCTAATGGCACCATTAAATTTTGTATGACTAGATACTTCTCATTTTGAATTTAATGAGAATTAAAGAAGAACCTTATCCAGAATATGTGGATTTTATGAGATTAATTATCCCCTTTTACATTTTCATGTCATACAAAATAAACATTTAAGTATATGTTACCTATGTTTCTATTGCTTGTTATACTACTTTGCATTTGCAGTGTAGCAATAGCAGGAGAAAACAACTATAAGCAGTGACATGTTATGATAGCCATGGAACGAATCTGTACTGTTGTAATTAAAACTGATAGTGTAAGTCTTTACGCTGTTTCATCATTGAACAACACATCCCATTGCAAAACCAATGAAATGCGCACTGAAGCGCACTTAGGAAGACAACAGTAGAAAGTGTGTACTTTGGGATGAAAAGAATTGATTCTCTGGAGGTGTCTCCCTCTTTATTTAGGGCATTTCTATAGTCATTTCATATGAGAACACTTTTCTAAACAGACAGGGGAGAAGAATCCATACTTTTGTGGATTAGTCTTGTAAATAATTAAAGACATAAACACTTTTAAAGTACATATATTGTGAAGTTATGTTTCAGAATACACAGCCATTACCTCTTCAACAATGTTACTTCCAATTCTGTTTCCTTAAGAGAGGAATAATAGTTTATGGCAACATATAATAATAATTATTATTCCATCTAAAAAGCCTGTTTCTATAGGAAAGCAACAATAACTACACTGGGTAACAAGAAATAAAAGAGAGTAATAAAACCAACATAAATGGGGAGGAATAGCATAATTGTATTTGCATACAATCAGTTGCAATGTAATTTAAGGACTGTATGTTCAATCTTTAAAGACTGGATGGAGCACTTCCCTATGAGGACAGGCTGAGAAAGCTGAGGTTTTTTAACCTAGAGAAGAGAAGGCTCTGGGGAGACCTTATAGTGGCCTGCCAGTACCTAATGGGGGCTACAGGAAAGATGGGGAGGGATTCTTTATGAGGGAGTGTAGTGATAGGATGAGGGGGTAATGGTTTTAAACTGAAAGAGGGTAGATTAGATTTAGATTAGATAGAAGGAAGAAATTATTTTCTGTGAGGGTGGTGAGACACTGGAACAGGTTGCCCAGAGAAGTGGTGGCTGCCCCCTCCCTGGAAGTGTTCAAGGCCAGGTTGGACGGGGCTTTGAGCAACCTGGTCTAGTGGAAGGTGTCCCTGCCCATGGCAGGGGACTTGGAACTAGATGATCTTGAAGGTCCCTTCCAACCCAAACCATTCTATGATTACCTTTTAAAACAATTTCTCCATGCAACTTTTTAGAGTTCTCAGTAAGGGGAAATAAATTCCCCTGGGATTTTAACCTTAGTCTTTAGATGTTAATCAGATTTTTATTTATTAAATCTACTTTTTAAAAATATATTTAGTTTTATCAGACCTTATTGCTCATTTCTGAAATTTGTGTATTTTCATAGGAGAATACAAAAAGAAATTCCAAGCCATGTGAAAAAACTTCAAGTTAACTATATTCAAATTTTAGTTAATTTATACTCTCAAGTGTTTCATAAACTAATATGGACTGAAGTGTGTCAGTTTTAAAAGTGACTCAGAGCTTTTTGGAATTTAAAGTTAGAATACCACTTTAGCGATGCCTTGAAAAATTTATACCATACTCTGACACTTAATTTCACAGTCTGTCAAAGCCAATCATGAACCATTTCCAGCTGGAAACGCAGTCTGGATTGTTATATTTGTTTTTCTTTTTTTCCTTTTCTTTTCTTATGTAAATTTTCATCCAGATAACTGGATAGATCTGATGCATTATGGGTCTGTAAAATTGTTAGTGAAAACAGAAGAAAAACAGGAATTCCATAAGACATGGATGGGCTAAACCTGTCCTTTTCACAGTTTGGAGCAAATCAAAACATGACACTGTCAGTTAACGTGATTATAGCAGTATGACTGCTCACAGAAATCTGTTTGTAATAGGTTCATATCACTGACAATATCCACAGAGTTCTTCAGGCTTCTGAATTAGCATTTATTGTGCATAACATGCCTGAAGAAGCTCTTAAAGTATTCTGAGTATACTGAAAAGGGTCGTTTCTGCTCATCCAGAGTACTGTAATTCATAACACTCCTTCCCATTACCCAATCTACTATCTATGTCCATATGCTTTCTGAAGAATTTTAGGATAACTTTTAATGAAAGTCACCACAATATGCATGCCAACAACACTGGATTCCAAATGTTGAATCACCAAAAACATTTTCTCTACTGTTCACTCATGAAATAAATATGAGCTACCAGAAACATAAATGACATAAATGACACTGATGGTCTTTAAAAATCAACAGCAAAGTTCTGACAGTGAGCAGCACCTTAGAAAGTTAAAAACTTATAAGAGTAAGTTACTGGCAAGATGTTATACTGGAAAAGCAACATCTTGTCTTACAGAGGAAATGGAACTATGGAAGAGAGAAAAGATTATCCAACATACCTTCCTCTTTGTAGGAGTCAGACATTTCCAAAGGACTAAACTATAAAACATTGAGAGAAATGCAAGCAGGCTTTCATAAAGTTAATCTTACATACAAAACATATAATAACTTTTAATTCCAAATCTATCATGTATTTTTGGGGGGGAATATCTTATATATGTATATAGGAATGACTATTAATCTATTTGCAAATTTCTTCAAATGCCACAGAAGGCATTAAAATACAGGTGATGCATAAATGCAAAAGCAAATTGAGAAGAAAAAGTATAGATACAAGGGTGGATGTGAAGACAGAAGAATCTTTATTTCTAATGAAATTATGTAGTAGAAATTCTTGACCGGTTATTGCTTTCTAAATCTGCAGATGATTTTGAACATATTAATTTCATTACTAAGTGAAAGCTTCCTCTGTTTCAACATTCAGAGTAGCCATGACCTGGGATTTCTGGGACAAGGTCGGCACAGCAGGCTGGACACCCCAGGAGTCCCCGGCTGCCCTTAAGCCCAGAGAAGGAGCTCCATAACGCATGAGTAGCCAAAGCCAGGGGCTGGTGCACCTGTAAAGCAGATATTGATTAAACAAGCTATAATTACTACTCACTCATAATAACAGGACTTGTGGTATAGCTGCATAAGTAGAGTACAGAAAAACATGTATGCAGTAAAATGTGCAATTCAAGAACTAAGGACTTAGAAGTAGCAAGAAAAAAGTCTGGCAAAAAGCAGAAAAATAAATTAGCCATGCCTGAAACAGGTGGATCTTCCCTTTTTCTTTTGAGGATTCAAGCAGTATAAAAAAAACTGGGTGAAGAAAACAAAGAAAGATGATGAGCACTTTGTTTCCAGTTCTCAGGCCTGGTGACCTCAACCTCCATGACTAAGACCACTGAGGACTGAAGCCATCAGTCAGCACTGATAACCAGTAACAGCCCCCTGGTATGTTTACTCTCCACTAATCAAAGTAGCTAAGGACTAATTGTTTGAGAATGTAATGATTGATAGCCATTAAAAACTAACTACTGCCCATGTGTACTTATAATGAATGTCAATCCAGTAACATGTTGTTTTAACTTTTTTAACTGTCCTGATTTGTCAGTCTTTTAAGCACTCTCATCAAGGTAATCCCTAATTCCCCAATGTATACATATAAATACATACGCACACATGTTCAGTTACAACACACACCACATAAGTCTTGACAGCACTCCATGCTTCTGACACAGTGCTGTGTTATTTACTCAGAAACCTTCCAAGGATACAGCTATATTCATGTGCATTTTGTTTCCTGCTGAGATACTGGTTTATGATGTGCAGATGAATGTTTATGCAGAACAAGCTGAAATATGGATATCTTCCAGCTGCCAGTTGTACAGTTGTTAAGTATGGCTGGCCAAGCAGACCTGGTTACCGTAATATA
This sequence comes from Strix aluco, assembly GCF_031877795.1. Classification (NCBI taxonomy): domain Eukaryota; kingdom Metazoa; phylum Chordata; class Aves; order Strigiformes; family Strigidae; genus Strix; species Strix aluco. The sequence goes on along the minus strand of NC_133931.1, from coordinate 83,628,740 downwards.
AATGCAGTGAAAATGACTTGACATTTAGGTATTTTATGTTGACATTAAATTTTAAATCAGATGAAATAGCCATGTTTTAAGGTGTTACAGAAGATCACAAGAGAATCTTAACTCAAAGGATAAACTGAGGGACGTACTCATTGTCTCTTCTTTCTCCTCCACAGATCTTTCCTTTCTAACTAGTCAAGAGATAAGACATTTTACTCCGTCTTTTACCAGCCTTATTTTTAAGTCAACCCATTTAATATAGTCCAGTGACAATACACGTGGATACTTTAATAGGATGTAGAATTGAGTTTTAGACTGTAATAATTCAGAAACCTTAAGAGGACACCACTGAAGCTGGTTGCTGAAGAATGTTTCAGTCGCTAACTAATAAAACATTAATTGTATTAATATAATCATTAATATCAAGTTACCACTTTGCATCGGTTGTATAGAATTTATGCTTCAGGAACAAATATTAACAAATTAATCTGGAAAGAATGCAACTTGTCACCAGCAGGTACTGGTGAATAAAAATTAAGGGGAGCAGGAAAAAAAATGGAAGACATGAAATACTTTCAAACATATTTTGAAAAAAATAATGTGCAAATATGTAGAAAACAACATAACATAATGCATGGAGGCTTTACATATAACATGCTAGACTAATCTGTTAGATCTCTTGTATGAATTATTGCCTGAACAAAAGAAATGCAGCAAATCTCAAAATGGATTTCAGTACCATTTGCATCTGATATAAAACCACATTTAATTATTACATTCAAAAACATGGAGATAAGCAGACAAAATGTGGGTAAGGAGATAAACAAACAGGCAGCATGGAAATGGAGGGAGAGAGACTTCAAGGAGGTTACACAGGAAGATTCTCAGAGATCAGATCCATTATATATTGTGGTCAAAACTTTTGATAATGATGTTGGTGTGAACATTTTGATCATGCTGCTGACATAAAGCTGAAAGGCATCATCAGAGCATGACAGGACACAAAGAACTGGAGAAGCCTCATGTAAAAAATAAAAAAATATAAAATGAAGGATGTAATAGAGAAAGTGTGAAATAGAGGCAAGCAAGCCATTGTCACATGGAAAATGGGCTGAAAATCCACAGATCCTCAGTGAGGAGGAGCTGATGGCAGCAGCTAGAAGTGCCCTATGAGGAGAGCAGTTTCTAGAGTGATATGTACTGCCTAAGGACCATCTCTTCCATGGTCCACTCCAGCCCACCCATGGGTCATTGTCAATAACCTGGGTGCTACTGACTCAATGGGCATAACCAAGCCAAGCTGTTCACCCATGGGATGCTGCTTACTGATCCAGTGTCTCTTCCTAACCTGAACAGTGGATTTGTCACTCGCGTTTCATTATTCAGTGAACCATGATAGGTCTAGAGCATAAAATTGTCAGTGATCAAAGGGAACAGAGCTGGGTCTGTGCAGCATCCTGAACCCAAAGAATTAAAGCCAGTTTCTCAAAGTAAACTTTTTGTCAGCACCAGATAATCTCTTATTGATTATTTATTCTACACATATCCAAGCAACCACGCAAGCTCCATTCTTGAGCATTATTGGGTTGTTTCATTCTACATATATATCTATATATAAATATATAATAATTTATGAGTATTTTTCAGTCTGTATATCTTCATCTCTAATTGTATACAGTTATTGTGCTTATTGGTCTATTATTTAACAGCATTAACTGTAAAACTCCATATAAATCTCCATGTTACTTCAATAGTAACAACCAACAATATTCAGATTTTATGCTATACAATCTTAGCTTTGCTTGTCTCTCTTTTGGGAAAAATGTCAAGCCACAAAATGTCTTGTGTCCCTTTCTGTTAGGTACTGAAGAAAAGAAAGCTACTACAATAAGTTTAAACTCACTTTTTTGATTAACAAAAAAACTCCAGTTACAAACTCTTGAGTTAAAAATGACAGAGAAGTACTGAACATTGTAAATGGCCATAGGGTGACTGTAAATTGACAATCTGCTGCAGCTGAAGACAAATAAATCCCAATATCAGGATAATTATTCTCAGCAGAGACCGATCAGCATTAGCATAACTGCTGGAGGTCTGAGAAAGGTTTATTTGGAATATCAAGTACAGTTCTGGGTATGCATGTTCATCAAAGACAAGTATGGACAATGGAAATCTCATCCTGTAAGTGAAGAACAGAAGAACAAGACTGGTTTCACCTGGAGAAACAAAGGGTGAAAGGGAACAATTACTGCACAAAAATACACTAGAAAAAGATCTAAGCATAGAATAGGTAAGACAACTTTATGTATGTAAAAAAAAAAAAAAAAGGAACTAGGACTGAATGAGTCCACAGCTGTCCATAAAGCTTAAAGTGAGAACAGTCCTACCCACTAGAGAAATGAAATTCTGAAACTTGTATAGGAAGGCAGGAGGAAGAAAGCTGAAGTGCTCTTTGGAACTTGCTATGTTTAGGAAGTGAGCTATAAGACACATTGCCTGGAAAATAGAATCTGAAGGTCCCTTCTACTTCATTTGTTCTAATAACGCCTATCATGAATGGTCTGGAAGTGATAGTTGAATAGTTAAAAAAAATAAAAATCATAAGCTCTCATCTATAAATGGCACATAAAGGCCTAGAGAGACTGAATAACTTAAGATTATAGAGGAAGAAAATCTATTTTGATCACAGAAGACTATCTTTTAAACATTTGCTTAATATTTAATGACTGGGAACCTCCCTCTATAAAGACCTTTAAATCAAGATGTCTGCTAAGTAGTCACAGTCAAAGCTACAAAATACTCTACAGAATTCTGCAAAACAGCTTTGCAGTCACTCTTTGTAAGTCAGGGGTAGAGGAATTTGTTACATCTTTTTCACTCAGTATCATAATAAGTTTGTGTTGATTGCAAAATTTGCCTTAAAAGAAGGAAAATAGAGAAATTAGGACCTGAATTACTTCAAATATTTTTCTTCCTCTTCTTTGACATACAGTGATTTCAAGGCACAATAAATTAGCATTAATCTACATGTACTTTCATAAAACAAGCCTAAAAAAGTGTAAAATATTCCAATTCTTCAAAGAGATTTCACTCTAGTCTTAAGCTGAATACATCTTCTGAATTAAGTATACCAGGTTTAGGGCCCCAAATTGCTTATAAAATACACTTTTGTAATAGTAACATTTTTTTTTTTCTCACCTGTTTCTACAGTATTCTTCCTATTGTTAAATTATTAAATTTTCTGCACTAACTTCTTACAATTAAAATGCATATTCAAATATCTATTTTTTTTTCTATTGTGCCCTCCTAACTATTAAAGGTTTGAATACATGCCATAAATGTTTCTCAAAATATGAGAAGTAATTTCTACTCTGAAAGCTTTAGAATTTTTCAGAAAATTGCACATTTTGCTTATGAGAACTTTAAGATTTCTAATATTAATGTCTAATAAATTCAAAGGATTCTAAATCATTGTCATTCTTTAAAAATCTGTAATTTTTTTCTTCTTGAATTTCTGACAAATGTGCATAGATTTGTCTGCTGATATAGCATTTGAAAAAATTAAAGCAATTATGTTCATATTTTGATACTCACTACATTCTACAGTAAAAAATCTATCTCTAAAACCTACTGTTTATACTGCAAAATAATAATACTTTAAAACATTTAGTGCAATTCTTTTTAATTCCATGTAAACAAAACTGCACTTCAGTTGTTTGTTAGCATTTCTCTAGAAATTTTTAATTAGTAGAAAGCAGATGGTTCATTTGACATTCAAACTTGATTTCCAACATTAATGGATAGATGAATAGCTATGCTTAGGTTATCAAAGAAAAAGAAAATTGTATATGGTATTTACTATAAAAAACATGTCATTTTGTTGACTTATTTTGCAAGTAGAGGTAGTGATCAAAATAGCTCACTTTCAGTTTGAGGCCAAATAGAAAGAAAAGGAAAAAGAAAATCTGGAAATCTGCTTGCCAGTAAAGAGCTTCAGGTGTAAGCCGAAGTGAGGAGAGGGAGGCATGTTTCCAATAAAGGGATCTACCAAATGAATCAAGGGGTACCGAAGGCAGATTTAAACAGTTATGTCAACCTCTTCCAATAGAGTCCTGAATTTAGTAGTGACTGTCACAAATTTTCTATTGCTGCAGACTTTTACAATAAGTCTGGGTTTTTACACTTTTCAAATACGCTCAACTTCAAGCAGGAATTAGTAGATGCAGATTCTATATCATGCACTATGTGGGAGGTAAAATCAGATCACCAATATTGTTGTTTCTGGCCTTATAAGCTCCAAATCCCTTGCCTATGCACAGAAAGCCTTCCTGGGTGTGACATCTTTCTCAAAGACTCTTTCTTTTGCAGGGATGTTATGCCATCTCCTGGTTTTGTTTTTCTAGACTAATTGATTCTTAATCCCTGCCAGCTCTTCCTTTGTATTGAAAGCACTTTCATTCCAAGATTTTGACCTTTTTCTAATTACTCTTGTGATTAGGACACCACAGCACAATAGAGTCAACAAAGGAGTACTTTCAGTTTGTGGTTTTCTCAGTGCTTTCCATTGTCTTTTTCATGCACCCCAGCAAGATGTATGGATCACACACAGAAGACACTGCAGAGCCCACTTTTACCAGACATGGTGACTTTGCGGGACCTATTGTAAGATAAAGTAACAACTTACAGAATAGCTTCAACATTTCAATTTGTCAAAACTTTGGTGCTGAGGACACAAACATGGACCAGGGAATGTAGGTTTCAAATGGCAGCTGAGGGAGGCCATGTTTCCTTTCAGTGCTTGAAGTCCAAGTTTTCCTTCCAAGGTGTGGGTAATAAGCAACAGAAAATATCCCTGGCATAGCTATCTTTCATGCATGCATTTGTTTATATGAAATCATTAGGATGTAACTAGCTATGTGACTTTTTATAGGACTGTAAAAACCTGTTGCTACATTATTAGTACTACCTTTAAGAGAGTTTTCATTGCTATAATAGTCACAATCAATGTTCATAAGATCCTGATCCAACTATAAAATAAAATCCATGTTGAATACTCATTAGGTTTAATACATTTTGACTAAACTAATAATGTAAAATAAAATTTTAAGTTAAGGAATATTATCTTTGAAAGCGATGTAAGATCCCTCAGTGACTAATTTATTTTTGTTATGTTGCTGTAATTATAAGAAAAAAAAAAATCCCTTTTGCATAAATACCTGAATGTTGTAGTTTTAGCTCAGAGGGCAGCTGAGTACCATGCAGTCGCTCTCTCATTCCTTACCCCTCATGGATGGGGAAGAGAAAATAAAACAAAAGGCTCGGGGATTGAGACAAGAACAGGGAAGGGATGACTCAACAGTTATGGTCATGGGCAAAAGACAGACTCGGCTGGAGAAGAAAAAAAACATCAATTTAATTTGAACACCACTAACAACACTTAATTTTTCAAACAGAGTAGGTCAGTGAGAAATACAACCACATCTTAAAAACATCTTCCTTTGTACCCTCCCTTCTTCCCAGACTCAGTTTTGCTCCTGATTTTTCTACCTCCTCCCCCACTGTGGCTCAGGGAGGATGGGAATGGAGGTTGCGGTCAGTTCACCACCTGTTGTTTCTGCTGTTCCTTCTTCCTCAGGGGGAGGATTCCTCACACTCTTTCTCTGCTCCAGCATGGGGTCCCTCTCACAGGAGAGAGTCCTCCATTAACTTCTCCGATGTGGGTCCTTCCCCCATGGCTGTACCTCTTCATGAACTGCTCTAACATGGATCCCTCCCACAGGCTCCAGTCCTCTCAGCTACAGACTGATCCAGTGTGGGCTTCCCTCAGGGTCCCAGCTTTCTTCAGGTGCAGTTACCTGCTCTGTCATGGGGTCCTCCATGGGCTGCAGGTGGGCATCTGCTCCACCATGAACCTCCATGGACTGCAGGGGAACAGCCTGCCCTCTCACCACGGGCTGCAGGGAAGTCTCTGCTCCAAAGTGCTGCCTCCTCCTCCATTCTTCCACTCACCTGGGTGTTTGCATAGGTATTTCCCTCACAAGTTCTCCTCCTCCCAGTTTTCCCTTCTTAAATACATTATCACAGAGGTGCAGCCACCATTACTAATTGGCTTGGCCTCAGCGAGTGGTGGGTCTGACTTGGAGCCGGGGGATCTTCAAGAAGCTTCTCACAGAAGCCACCTCTGTAGCCCCCTCCCCCACTACTAAAACCCCACAACACACAAACCCAACAAACTTTTTAAAATTATTTTTAAATGGTTATTTAAAAACAAGTTTTGACAAAAAAATATTGGTCCAGACTGATCATTAAAGTCTGACTGGTTTGGTGTTATTGTCAGCTGTACTGCAACCATTTCTCTACATCATTTTAACTCTTCGAGAAGTTTTGGATTGTTCCAAAACAAATTTCTACTTAACGAGTTAGGATCTGTTTCCACTATACCAGATGTAGTGCATCAGTGTTACAGTGTAACAGTCTCTATGTAGTATTGTCCTCCAAACCAGCTGCTAGTCAGAAGGACACATCACTGACTAAATATTGTTCTCTTCATTCTTCTCATCTTTCAATTTTTGCATTTTATATTTATGTTAAATTTTAATGAGTATTAGCTTCTGTTGCTGGCTCTTTTATGCTCTTGCCTGATAGAATGGAGAGTTCTTAAATTATTTTTTTTCTCCATGGAAGTACTGACAGACTATCAAGTCACTTCCTAATATTTTTAGTAAACATGAGAGTTTAACTATTAAAGACTGAATTATTAGATAAATTTTCCAAATCTTTAGTTGTTTTCACAGACTTTCCCTAAAGAACCTATTTTTCAGCCTTCAGTACTAGATAGCAGAACTACACAAGTACCAAATACAAAAGGTTGGCTTTCCCTCTGTTTCATGCATTGAGCAGGCTAGGATTGTTTCTCCTGCCAAAGTACACAATTGCTGCTGATGACTCCTCCACCAAAGCTGATGCTCACATTCTGTGACAGAATTCCTGCTTTTAAGGAAAAGAAAAGCAAATAGTCTTTTAATAGACCAACAAGAAGTATATGAGAATGAGCTTAAACAATAATTTTCACAGTATACCTCAAATACTTGAGTCTGGTTTTAGGGTATTATTGTTTGGGGTTTTTTTTCCCCCATACAACTATTTCACCCTGTTCCTCTGGGATTCCAGCCTCACTGCAGCCACTCTGATTTTCTTGGTGTGTTTGCCTTTAGGAAAACCACATCTAACACTGTTATGAAAGAGTGCCCTTTCTTCAGTCTAGAAATGGTCCCTCTTTCTTCCCAGGTGGATATTGCCATTTAATCATTTCTCAAACAGCTGGTTAATTTGAAAAGGCTCCATTAATTCACCACTAGCCATAATCATCCTTCAAGACAGACAGTAAGGCAACTGGTCCAGTTGACATAATAAGCAAAAAAATGTTATCTTTCATTTCCAACCAGTGCAATATACAGCAGAAAAGCATTACAGAATGGGATACAGATACTGCGAGCAAGTTGCCTTGAAGGAGAGTGTTGGATACAGCAACTGATAAAATGTTCGTCAAACACCTCAAGATGTTATTTTGATGTTTCTTTTCTTGTTCCTTCCGTCCCTTACTTCATGTTCATCCTCCCCTCTTCAAAAGAATTATATTTCTGAAGAAAAGCCTTTTCTGTTCACTGTGTTTAGGCCAACATAACTTTCTGTGCATTGTTTGCAAACAATCAGAAATGCATCATGAATCTCACCAGGTTTTCAGAATCTCAAATATATAAAGCATTCCAAATAAAAGAACAGTTTAAAAAAATCCCCCAATAAGGCTGCCAACAGAAGCTTTAACAGCTGGCATGATCGATTCAAATTAGGATCAATTTACAGAGCTTTTACAAGACATCTCAAGGGCATCCAACTCAAGAATTAAGATAAAACTCAGTTTAGGATTGAAATTGTAAAGAAATACTCTTGAATAAGAATCTGTTATGTATGTGACAGCAAATATCTTCTAAGGACCAATAGATTTTTATTTTTTAATAAGCTCTGACAATTACACCTCTAGAACCACGTAAAAATTGAGAGAAAGTAAGGAAAACAGCCAAGCCAACAACCTATCCACCTAAATACATTAACTTTGAGAAAATAACATCTAGCCCACCATAAAGAAGGGAAGATCACTTTGATTTGTGGGCTTGCGTCCTTCACCAGGATTTCAAACCAGAGTTTGCTTTGCAAAGAAGATATTCATAAGAAGTATTCAGGAAGTATACAGGAAGAGTTCCCCTGGATACCAGACACACTCTCACCTGTTTCCTGAAACAAGGGGAGGCTCATTGATGTCTTCTCTCCTCCTTTCCTTTCACATCTTTTCTACTACTATGAAGCAGAGATGAATCTATCGAGAGGAATCCATCTAGAGGAGAGAAAAGACAAATAGGAAAAATATTAGAATTTGACTCCAAACACTTTAATTTAATACTTCCTGATCTTCATTTTTAAAACAAACCACAAAGAGTTTTCTGAACATTATTTTGACCTTAAATAAGAATTTCTAATACAGATGAATGAGATAGTTTTCCACATCAGAACATTGCAGATTTCATATTTTAATCTAATTCACTCCTACACACTAATCTTTATACATTTAATATACACTTAACACCTCCCATTTTATCATTGTAGACACCTACTCAGCTAATCAAGGAGTTCAAAAAGTTCCCGTTGCATGGGGAAATGTTTAGCATATCACCATTATTTTTTTAAAAAAAAAAGCTATAGAAAGAAAGCAAATACACCCTACTTACTAAGGTAAACAAATGAAACAATCTAATTGGAATTTAAAGTGTTTAAGATTATAGTCCTCTCTTCACATTTATGGTCAAAGTGTTTTAAGATATAAATGACTGAAGGTTTCACAGTCTTATTCTGATATGAATTTTGGACATCTCTCATGAGAGGCATTCATTCTATATCACTGTAACAAAAATGGCATGCTTTCAAAAGAATCAAACATTTCCTGTCATGCCAGTCAAACTTGTCAGTACTCAAATGTTTTATTGCAACTACTTTGTGTAAATGGGCAGAGAGCACACATAAAATATCAATTACATAGTAAAGTGCACTTCAGCCATGGATGAAAAAAACCCCAAAAACCAGCATCAGTTATGACCAAAGCTGGTAAAAAAAAAGTTAAATCTGCACATCTAAAAATTGAAAAATTTCCATTTTTCCACAGGTTTTATCTTATTCTTTTATTTTATTTCCACTTCATGTTACTCCCCTTGCCTTGTTCCTTTTACTTTTACTTTCAAGATCAACACAACACTTAAGAAGAAACTACTGTTTGAAACCCAAGTCCCTGTAAAAGGAATCAGATCAGTAATACGCTGTGCCTATGATAGTAAGTAATGTAGTCTTACCTTCCTCGAGAGAAACACAGGGTGATTGAGGTTGGAAGGGACCTCTGGAGATCATATAGTCCAATGCCGCTACTGAGAGGATGATCACCTAGAGCAGGTTTCCCAGCACCATGTCCACTTAGCTTTTGAATCTCTCAAAGGATGGAGCTTCCAAAACCTTCCTGAGCAAGCTGTGCCAGTGTTTGACCAATGTTGGGATTTTTTCTTATGTTTAAATAGAATTTCCTGTATTTCAGTTTGTGCCCATTGCGTCATGTCCTGTCACTTGGCAGCACCGAGAAGACCGTGACTGTATCTTTGTACACTTTATGAGATTTCCCCTGAGCCTTCTCTTCTCCAGGCTTAACAGACCCAGCTTTCTCAACCTCTTATTGTACATCAGATCCTTTAGTCTATTTATCACCTTCATGGCCTTTCACTGGACTTATTCCAGTAAGTCCATGTGTCTCTTGTACTGGAGAACCCAGACCTAGATCCAGCACTCCAGGTGTGGCCTCACCAATGCCAGTAGAGATCACCTCCCTTGACATGCTGGCAATGCTTTTCCTAATGTAGCCCAGGAGGAGGCTGACCTTCTTTGCTGCTAGAGCACATTGCTGGCTCATATTCAGCCTCTTGTGCATGAGGATCACGATGTCCTTGGGTGTGACCATCTCACAGTCATCACAGCTGAGTCTGCCCCCGACACTCACATCTCTGACCAGTCCTTCCTTGTTTGTAAGTATCAAGTCCAGCAGATTGTCTTCCCTCATCATCCTTCCAATCACCTCCATCAAGAAGTTATTATCAGTGAACTCCAGAAATCTCATGGATTTTTTATGCTTTAGATGCTTGTCATTCCAGCAGATATCAGAGTTGTTCCTGTCCCCCATGAGGTCCAGGGTCTGCAAATGAGGTTTCTTCCTGTTGCTTGAAGAAGGCCTCATCTATGTCTTGATCAGATAATCTGTAGCAGACCCCCACCACAACATCACCCACATTAGTCTGCCATCTAATCTTGACTAAGCAGCCCTCTGCTGACTCATCCACTGCCCCTAGGCAGAGGTCCATGCATTCTTGCTGCTCTCTCATGTAAAGAGCAACTTCTCCTTACCTTCCCTGACTGAACTTTCTAGTGACTCTGTTTGCAATACTCCAGTAGTATAAGCTATCCTACCATGTTTATGTGATCCCAGTGAGATCTCAGCCCTGTAACTGCACACAGACCTCTAATTTCTCCTTTTTCTTCCCCCCTACTGCACGCGTTACAGACACTTCAGAGAGGCACCCAGTCAAGCTGATTTCTCAGAATGAGAGTTTCCTCCATAATACTGTGCTGTGGGTACTTCCCTATATATATGCATATATTTAACATGGGCTTCCTTCAGTCCTGTTTTAGTAATTATGAGGTGTCTCTTGTCCACATCTCCCCATATACTTTTTTTTGTTGATCATCTAGTCTACCACTTTCTCACTTGACTGTGGATTATCATCTCTCTTTTTTATCATTCCCAGTTTAAAGCTCTCCTCAGCAGGTTAGTTGTCCTGCTGACAAAGGTGCTTTAGCTCCACATGATCAGCTGGATCCTGTATCTTTCAAGCAGTCTTCCACCCTCAGAAATGGCCCCATGCTCATAAAAACTAAAGTCCTGTTATTTACACCAGGCATTGACATGCATGATCCACCACTTTCCCTCAAACATTTCACCTGTACCAACAACACTGAAGATATATCACCTGTGTCTCCATGAACTTGACCATGATCCCAAAGCCATGTATCCAGGTCTCCTGTGACCATATTGTTAGTATTCAGATGAAAGGGTTACCAGGGATAATAGTCAACTGGTCAGGATGACAAAGCTTCTCTGGTAGTTGGTGCTGTCACTTCTGTTAGTCTCCTGTTTTATTTTATTTTTTAACATAAAATTATCTTTCAAACAATTCCCTGTACAGACATACTGCAAGTCATGCACACAAAGAATAAATTATTTAAATTGTTAAACACATACTTAATATTAACCACAGGGCCTCAATAAAAACACTATTTACAACTAGTATTTTGTATGTCACATAAGCTGCATAAGGTCTTAAGCCAGCAAAGAAAAGGAGAGGATGATAATTGTCTCAACCGTAAAAAAGAGATCATATAGGTTAACAGTAGATCAGGCTTGCCTGAGAGAAGCTTCTCTTTATAAAACCAATGACACCTGATGGCATGCAACCTGCAAGGCATTCTTCCTGATAACTAAAGAAATGACCAATTTTAACAAGTTGATTAGCAGATTTTTCCCTATACAGTATATGTTTCTAGTAGTTGACACAATTAGAAAATTTTCAGCATATGAATTCTGACATGCAAAATAACTCTTACTTCTCTATATAGAATCTTATTCTTCTCTCTTGAATCAATAAGACCAAAGTAACTATGTGATAGTGGAGATATTAAAGGTATGGTGGCATTGATGGAGCCTCACTGGGTGCTTACATACTCTCAGAATAAAATATCAGAGTCATTTAAAAGTTTCTTTTATCACTGGGCAGGCTCACAGGTTTTCTAGTTTCCAGCTGAGACTAATGATGTCTAATTACTAAGGAAACATGTTAGAGTGTCTGGAAGAAGAGTAAAAGATACCAATATAAAAGCTTCTGTCTAAGAAGAGAAGACATACCAGAAAGACAGTTTTCTATATTTGTTCTTTTTAAGCTTTTCCTTATGTGTGGGGACAGAATAGGAGATGAAGTGGTGGCAGGAGAGGTTGTGGGAGAAATCAATAAAAAGAAAGGAAACTAACTGTCAAGGCCATGTGGTAATCACCTAGGGATCTAAAAAAATGAAATGGCTAAACTACTAACCTCTTCCCTGAAAATGCTTTTGTAGCAGAGAACTGGAAAATTGCTAGAGCCTCAAGAAACTATAGGTTTCTAAGTCTGACATTCACAATGGACAAGTCATAATAAAAGGCATAAATAAAGTACAAAAGTCCAGTCACCTGTCTAAACATGATATGCTAGGGAAGAGACCACTTTTTTAAAAAACAAGAAAAATGATGTGTCACAGATTCACTGGATTTCTCTGAAAATTTCAGCAAGACTATGAATAATGCAGAGCAAAATAACTCAAGCAGTCAGAATTTATAAGAAGCTTTAGTTGAAAGTTTTCACTGAGGGTTGTTTAGGAGATGAAGTACCTATGGCATAGGAGGAAAGTATCTTGCATGGATAAATGACTCATAAAAAGACAGAAAGAGAGAGTAAAGTATCTGTTTTCACAGTGAAGGTGGTTACCAGTGGTGTTAGGTGGGGATTTCTGCTAGGATCAGTGTTGTTGAATAGACTGGTAAAGAAGCTGAGAAAGGAGAAGAGTGAGATCACAACATTTGCTGATAATGCAAAGTAGATCAGAACAGTAAAAATAAAGGACATCTGTGAAGAACTGCCGAGGACTTCTGCTGGATTCAGTAGAAGACTAAATATAATATAGATAAATGTGAAGGGAACACTCACAGACTGAAAAAACAAACCATGCTACCCTGACATAAAATTATACGTCCTGAGACAGCCTTTGGCATTCAGGGACAAGGCTTTAGGGTACGACAGATAAAGAAACATCAAATCAGATTCCAGCAGTAGTCTAAGAAGCAAATCAGTTTTTAGGGATAATTAGGAAGGAACTTTGTAAGAAATAGATATCATTACAGACTTTCTTAAGTTTCTGGTGGCTGCCACCCTTAAACTGTGTAGAGTTTTGATAATCTCTCCCCCACCATCAAAAGGATGTAGCAGAGCAGATAAAGCTCAGAGAAAAGTGAAAAAAGGTGGCCAAAGGTAGAAGAGATTCTGTACAACCAGTAATGAAATCATAGAGGCCTCTTGAGCCTAGAAAAAACAGCTGAGAGGAGATAGGACAGATATTTACATTCAGACACCATAGTTTAATTGCTTCTCATATTGTTTACTCAACTATATCCTAATGTCACTGCCAAATATATAAATGTAGCTTTTGCTAGAATACGAACGAATTTTTAAGAAGTACTTTCAAATAACACTTAGGTGGAAAAGCACTCTTTCTTGTTAACTCTGGTTACCACTAAATAGAAAATATTAGTCTGTGAACATGTAGTTGGCAAATACATCAATGAACAGCCTATAATAGACCTCTGCCTTAAAATCAGGTTATTTGGCTGGGCAGTTAATAATCTGAATTGTCTATTGCAGATGTCCAAAGCCAATAATTTTCACTCGCATTTGAAAAGAAAAAAAAAAAAAAAAAAAAAAAAAAGCTAATATTCTATGGAACCATGAAAGAAATCCTGTCATATTTCATGCAACTTAATAATTAAATAAATAAATAAATACAATCTAGCAACAAGGTTCATTCCAGTAATAACTGTCCCAAAATTACATCACCCTTTCCCTCAGTCCCCTCAGTTTACAAAATCTTACTCAGGAGCAGATGTTTGCAGTTTTAGAGAAAAGAACAGAAACACTGGGAATATAGAAACAGTCCCTCCCTTCATGTACACTATATCAGGAATCAATAGCAGAACTGCAGCAGTTGAAACCCTGGTAGAAAGCTATCTAAGATCTATCTAAAGAAGTCCTTCATCTTTTTAAATACAACAGGCATCAACACAACAAAATAATAAATAGTTGCTGTCACCAATGGAATCAGCGTGGCAATATACACATGAAGCAGAACAACAATTAATGAGATATAAAAAATAGTATACGAAGTTGTTTCCACACCTAGATGAAGCAAAGCCATCTTCTAAATAAGCATAACAAAAAAAGTGGAAATTTCTCTGCAAATATGGAAATTTTTAAGTGCATTGGACTCGAATGAAATATGATGAAATATCCCTAAAAGAAGCATAAAGAAAACATTAACATAAGAAAAATCACTTTGAATACTGAAAAGTGATACATAGCATCAGGGCTATAACGAACAGAATTACCTTCAATCATTTCAGTTTTAAAATTAGAGTCTATAACTGTCTTCAAGCTATTTTATTTTTCTGAGACAAACGTAATTAAAAAGCATCAACTCAATACTAGAAAATATGGTCAAGGAATTAAAAGACACATGCAGATAATACACAAAATGCTACAGTTAAAAAGAAAAGGAGATAGCAAACAGGCTATAAAGTCAGTATCATAAGAAATATAACTCCATTTATCTTTAACCCACTTTTAAAAAGTCAACCCCCATCCTATCTTTCTGAGCATCTACAAAGTAACCTTTACATGCCCTGAAATAGAAAGTTTTTCATCAGTATGGCTATGGACTACTCAGGAAAAACACCTTCTACAGCAAAGCAGAAACTGTCAAGTAATGGAAATTGGAAATGACTCAATAAAATGCTACTGATGTATCAATTAAATGTGAATGCATGCCTGTAAATCCTCTCAGAAGACCTGTAAAACCAAGACAATTTATAAGTAGCATTTTATATATCTAAAGTTGCGAAAAACACGACAGGTTTTTTTTTTTTCATTTTTTTCCTTCAAAATTTCACATTGCTTGGGCTTTATTTTCAGCTGGGTCCAAGCAGTATCATGCGAAGAAAAAAAAAAGGTCATGAAAATTCATCAGTCTTTGATGCAAATTACTGCCTTAATGATCAGCTTGTCATAGCTTAATGGCCTCACATGGCAATTTTAACTGTAGCACAGAGTTATCAGAGTTTGTTTAAACCAGCTGGCTTGAATACTAGAAGTAGTTTAGCCATGGCTGTGTGAATATACACCCTGGGTAATTTAACCACAGGCTTTCAGCACCATGGTACAGTGCTTCTCATTCCTGACCTGGCTTCTTCAAAATTAGGGGAGGTACCTCAAACACTGCACTGCCAACAGTTGTATGGAGGGTTTCATAATGACAGAAAGGACCTCGGCACACATTTGCTCAATGCAGGTTTGGATTGGCATAAATTATATAACATTGGCAGGTGCATTCCCGGAGTTCTTTGCCGTATTCAGGGACCGAAACAAAGATGGCACTTTGCACTGGAAATTTTTATTTCCCTTCCTTTAAACAGCGCAAATAACCTTAATCTGATAAATAAATCTTAATCTGATCACTTAATACTACTAGGTTGAAGGTTAATACTGAAGTAGTATGCTAGGTTTTATTTATTCTGAGACCTAGTAACGTTGCTTCTATTGGGGCATTCAGAATGTGTATACTGCCTAAAAATTCATTACTGCAGACTACTTAATATAAGCATCACATGACGCTGTCTGAAAAAGAGTCTAATTTTGTCATTAAATAGTTTAGCTAGAGAATACAATGACATAAAAAATATGTTGCTCTGCAGTAGACAAGTTTCCTGTTGACCAGTAATGAATTGTATTCAGTTATAGAACACAATAATATTTTTTTTTTCCTGAATCAGAACAGTTCGGTGGAAAATATAACAAGTTATTAAATGAATTTTTTGTCTTGCAGTGAAAAAGTTTAGCCTGCTGCTCAGTCTCTAGTTATACATCCTGGCTTTTAATAACACTGCAGGTTGTGAGCAAACCCTAAATAACACCAAGTGCGTGAGTGGGTAGGGAAGACTGCAGGAGGCAAAGGGAAATAATTAGCCAATAAGACAATGCAGGTCCCAGAAACCTACCAGTGATAGTAGTTAAATGGACTTCACCATTTAATAAAACATTCTTACAAGTAGTAGACTAACTATGTGCCTTATTTGTCCTAGCATGCCAAATAATCACCTTTAGACAGTTACCATAAAATGATTACTACACACTGTAGAATATCTAGTTCTCTAACTTCAAAAATTTAATCAAAAATTGGTTAAAATCTTCCCCCATATGGCAGTTTTTCCTTGAAAACAGGTATATGTCAGAGACATCCTGAAAAACTGGTACTGGGTTTATGACAAAGGTGTGCACCTATTCTGTTGATAAGTAACATTAAGCAACCTAAGTATGGATTTTTGTTGGAACTCATTTCTGTATTTCACTCATTAACTTCTTACTCTTGCATTTGTGCCATTCCTTGACTGTTCAGAGTCTTAAACAGTAATTCTTCTTCAACACTAATTTTCTCTTTAATAATATATGGAAATCAGCCATTCCCACTAAAGAAAAAAAAGAAACCTTTTTATATATAATTTATATAATTTCAAAACATTTATTGAAAGGGAGAGTCAGCAAGCAAGTCAGTTATGAAGTGATCACTTTTAGGCTGTATCTAGTTGTCCATAACAAATTTTCGAAATCACGCAAAAGGTGTGTTGGGAAGCAGGATTTTATTTTATTTTAGCAGGAAGAAAATGATAGTTTGTAAGGATGAGGAAGTCACTGAGGAAGTTTAACACCCATCCCTCCCAAAAGCCCATAACCCCTCCTAACAAATACCAGATTTTTCACATCTATATTCATAAAGGATTATGTTCCAGGCATCTTAATGAGTTTCCATTAGTCAGATGAGCCTTGATGGTTTAAATAATCATGTTTTATTTTGTCGGGATGAAGACCATATAGACAATAAACACAACTCAATTATTGTGTGTAAGCCAAAGCAAAGTAAATGAATGGTGTAATGTAACTATCACTCCATATTTTTGAAATACTTTAAGATTAATGTGACTATTTTTCTTGGTTCTAATACATATATACACATGCAACGTATGTAGAACATGGACAACATCATACTTTAACCCTCACATACACTTGAGTAGGCAAAACTTCAGTCACAACCTCAGTTTATTTCAGCTTCCAGGGTTTAGATTATCAAACAGCACACAAATTGCAGTAGAAGCCACTCAAGTAAAAATAATGTCACATTTCTATTTCTCAAGGCAGAGTAAAAAACCAGACATATAAGAGCTCTTCTTACATATGTATGCAGAATTCACAGTTTGTTCTTACTGTTCCTTCTGACTTAGATCCATCAGCTGCCACAACATCCTTTCTCTAAGTGGCACAAGTTACTGAAAACTTCAGTCACGACATACATCCCCATTTCTTTCTTCCATACATTGTACATCTAAGAAAATTGACATCTGTACCTTGAAGGCCTATATACATCCTTATAACTGTTATGAAAACAGATAATTAGGTCAAACAATACCTGAAATTTAACGTGCTAAGAATATGCATCACTTCATCATGTACTGTTTAATACTAGGAACATAACTTCGCTAGACAATAGTCACCTTTCTTCAGTGATACAGGCAGTCCTTTATAAATTAACAGCTCAATGTACATTCTGACCTAATTAATCTGTGCTGACAGATAAGATATGACTGCTTAAATGCCACTTCACTTAAAATATTATAGCAAAAGATGAATAGGGCAAAGTGAATTTATGAGATAGTTTAGCATGAAGTATGTCTTTCCTATAAGACCAAAAAAAAAACCACCTACTTTTATCTCAAAATAGGTAAAGTACTTTCAATTTGATGTCAGTTTTGTCAGCTGAATTTGAAAAACCTGCAGGTAAATGCAATGAAGGCTACAACCATCACTCTGAAGCAGATAACAGAGAAAGTTTGTTTCTTTGAAGTGAACTTTAATGATAGCTGCTTTGAGGCCAAGTCTCAGTTTTGCTCTTTATCCTATATTCTACTGAAACAAAGACAGTTCATAATTTATATTTGCAACTCATTAAAGACATATTAATTCCTTAGCCTCTTAAAGTAATATTTCAATTTAAATCACAGCAAGTTGGACCAATCTGACAATTTTTTCTTAATAAGTGGCATAATAAGACTGTTGAGTGCCTGTGACCAAAAAAGAGATTATAGTCTGAGGCAGAGGCCTGGTATTTTGAAATACATAACTTGTTGACATTAATTGCTTTTTTAAGTAGCTTGAACGGACAGAACTGGACAAAGAATTAAGCACTTTTGTTGCTGTGGAAAAAAAAAAAATCTGAAGGGTAGAGAATGTGATGTGGCTACAAGACAACAGCTATCATACAGATTTTCAAGTAGAAGAATTCAAACAGATTTCCAAAAGCAGCAAAACAATTTACATATTTTCACAGTTGGGTCATTGAATTCCATCTATTAGTGTTGTCTAATATTTTTCATTATAGGTTTTATTTGCATTTGCTAATGACTTTGCCAGGTTTCTGTCATTCTGTTCATATTGTCTAAGGTAATTCAATGAGGGAGGACAATGGGAGGTTGGGCATAGTTCTGGGAAGAAAAGGGATACACTCATCTTTGTTAGGAGTCCGTCAGGATTCATGTTTGTTTTCAAGAACAAGATTGGGGCAGGGGGACACTAGGAAAGAATGATAAATATTGAAAGACCTCCATTAGAAGAAATCTGTTCTTTTGTATAGGGACTGAAGGTTAGCCTTTGAACTTGAGTTTACCTCATCTGAAATCAGCCACGTTTACTAAAAACACATATATTTTGAAACTGTAGACACTTGCCTGAGTTGAGAAACTAAGAATTACTGAAAACTGTCTTTGCTGAACATGTCCTTCTTTCCCATCTGATAGTACACCAAGTGGTTTATGAACTAATCATGTAGCCCCATACACTCCAGTCCCAGAGAGCAGGAAGAAGTGGGCATACTGGACTTCTGTTGCAGTGGTTGTTGTGGACCTGTGGAGCTGAAACTGACACCCAGGAGGCAGACTCAACTTTGCTTTAATGTTCATTAATCAGAACTCTGGCTGTTTTAGAATCCAACTGATTCAAATGGCTAGGGAGACAAAAGCTGAAATTAGTGAACTATTACAGAGATGTATGGATCAGAAGCCAGGACCAGAAAGGAGTCTGTCTGGGAGTCTGGAGAGAAATGGGTCAGGAAGGGGAATAATTGGTGGCAGAAGAGAGAGGACAATGAATGAGATGGTGATGAGATGGATCCAGGGGGTGGAAGAGAGTTGACCTCTCCCAAGGAAATGTGATGTACGTGAAAGCAGGTAGTTGCAAATTTCTTGGAAGACAGATAATCCATCTTCATGAATCTTTAAATAAAACCTGACACAAAGCTTGGTTAAATCATTGGAAAACCTGTGATTGACTTTGGGTGGCACATGAAACAGAGGCTTTGTAGCTGAGATTTTCACAAGTGCTATACATACTTTTATTTCTGCTCCTGATAAAATCAACCACTGAATGCAGAAGAGAGTTAAGTTTTGAAAAATATGTATTGAGGGATTGAAGCAATAAATGTATAAAAGTTTAGAGAAAGAAATCCTACTTTGGACTGAGCAGTGACTAACCTGTGATTCTCTTTACATCTTATTTAAATTTTAAGAAGATTTATTCTAGTTTTTCCTCACTGAAAAACAAATAAAAATTTTGCTTAACTGCCAAAGCAGAATTATAGTTTAACACCATTTAGACAGATTGTGTGTTCCATGAGGAGGTGACTATTTGGCTGTCTCAGACTTGATTGAAGTTCTTTTACTGGACCCTTGTTTCACAACAGAAATGCTTTGAGTGCTCCTGTAATGCAGATAAATAATAATAAAACATTGTATAAGAAAGTAAATGGTTCCATTTGTAAAAAAGAATTCATAGAATAGAATAGTTCCAGTTGGAAGGGACCTAAAATGATCATCTAGTCCAACTGCCTGACCACTTGAGGGCTACACAAGTTAAAGCATGTTATTAAGGGTTTTTGTCCAAATGTTTCTTCAACACTGACAGGCTTGGTGTATCAACCACCTCTGTAGGAAGCCTGTTCCAGTGTTTGGCCACCCTCTCAGTAAAGGAATATTTCCTAATGTCCAGTCTAAAGTTCCCCTAAACACAGCTTTGAGGCATTCCCGCATGTCCTGTCACTGGATCCCAGTGAGAAGAGATCAGCACCTCCCTCTCCACTTCCCCTTCTCAGGAAGCTGTAGAAAGCAATAAGGTCACCCCTCAGCCTCCTTTTCTGCAGTCTAGACAAACCCAGAGTGCTTAGCCACTCCCCACAGGACATTCCTTCCAGCCCTTTCACCAGCTTTGTTGCCCTCATGTGGATGCAATTTTTCAGGCATCTTTGGTATATCCTTTTGGAATGTTTTGCTAGGTTAAGCAAGCGCTTCATTTGCAAGATATCAAATACAGTATCATTACCAGATTATACTGGTTTTGACTGAGTTAGAGATAGTTTTCTTCATAGTAGCTAGTATGGGACTATGTTTTGGATTTATGCTGGAAACAGTGTTGATAACACAGGGATGTTTTAGTTACTGCTGAGCAGTGCTCACACAGAGTCACAGCCTTTTCTGCTTCTCACACCACCCTACCAGCGAGTAGGCTGGGGGTGCACAAGAAGCTGGGAGAGGACACAGCCGGGACAGCTGACCCCAACTGACCAAAGGGATATCCCAGACCACATGACATCATGTTCAGCAATAAAGCTGGGGGAATGGAAGAGGAAGGGAAGGGACATTCAGAATTATGACATTTGCCTTCCCAGTAAACCATGATGCATGATGGAGCCCTGATTTCCTGGAAATGGCTAAACATCTGCCTGCTGATGTGAAACAGTGAATAAATGCCTTAATTTGCTTTCTTGCACATACAGGTTTTTCTTTC
This sequence comes from Strix aluco, assembly GCF_031877795.1. NCBI lineage: Eukaryota > Metazoa > Chordata > Aves > Strigiformes > Strigidae > Strix > Strix aluco. The sequence goes on along the minus strand of NC_133931.1, from coordinate 83,607,867 downwards.
CATATTAAACTGTCTTTGTTTCAATCAACCAGTTTTCTCTTTCACCCCTTCCCATTCTCTCCCCCATCCTATTACAGGCGAAGTGAGTAAGCAGCTGTGTGGGGCTTAGCTGCCTATGGGGGTTAACCCACAACATGTATTAACATTTAGAAAATGCTATTGCTCCTTTTCCTAGTCCAGTTTCCTCTTCAGTTTTATTATAATAAACCAGCCAAATTTCCAGACATTCTACACTTACATAAAAACAGTAATGAAAAGAAAGTTGGAAAACTAACAGTTTATAAATCCAATTTAAGTATTTCAAGATATTAGATTCTACTTTAATAAAGATGTATTGCGCATGTAACATTCAGGTTTTCGACTCTGAATGGGGAAAAGTAATCATTAAAAGAACTGTAATTAATTATTGTGCATGGAAGTTGGAATCAAATCTAAGGTTTTTCAAAACAGTACTAGTGTCAACTGAAGAATATTAGTCTTAAATTGTTTTTAATATGTGACATTAAGTCCGAAACAAAAACAATCAAGTCCTGGAGGATTTAACGCAAATATTCTATTTGAAGGATTATTCTTCCTTGGATTATCTTTCAGGAACATAAGGTGTTTGAATCATATAGCTTGCATTTTGTTAATCAAAGAGTCTCATTGCAAGTCAATAAAAAGAATGTTCAGTGATGATTTAGGCAAAATAAATAGGTTGTGACCTACTGGTATACTCCGTTGTCAAAATAAATAGGTTGTGACCCACTGGTATACTCCATTGCCAGTATATCACTCACTCTTATATGAACCCATAGAGAATAGAAGGGTATTGCATGAACACACAGAGAAAAGAAATATGAAGAAGGGTGATTTAGAGGGCCTCTTCATTGTGCAAAGTCACTTAGATTTAGCAGAGATAAACAGTATGGGGTTTTGCTTAAATTTCATGCCATAGCTTATTCAATATGATGTCTTTCAAACCCTGTCAATATAGGAAAAAATAATTTGGAAGTAAAAGCTCAAGGAGAAAGAAATCAAATACAATTTAACCCAAAGGTCATATGAAGCTCTGAGAAGGAGAAAAGTATCAGCTGCAAAGCTTTACTCTGGAAAGTTATCAGTTATAGTCCTTTACCTTGGAGAAACCTGATCCACTTTCCTTTTCAGGGCTCAGGAGAAGGGACCTTTTCAGGGCTCAGTTACACTTGTGATTACGTTATGATGGAATCACAAGCATAACTGGAAATGCAAGGAATTTAAAAGCTGCCATAATCAATTCTCATTTGTCTTCAAAAAATTTCAGACTACACATCACAGCTGAAACAAAATCACAATATGGTAGCAAGCATGTAATTCTGAGAATGACACAGATGCTGTTACAGCAAAATATGTATGGACTCGGTTTGTTCACTGCCTTTGGCCAACCTTGGTTAAAATTGCTTGTCTCCCCTTTACTCCCTTCTGTCTAGAAAACAGTTTAAAGATCATATTTCTTTACTTTTTGACTTGGATATAACCCAAAGCAAAATCCAGGTACTTCAAAGAGAGAAAGGTCTCATAGATGTGCCATAGAATGACTGCCTGAATAAAGAGGAAATTAAGACAGAAGCCAATAAATATTGTTGCTATGCTGGAAACTAAAGAAGTTTAGACAATATCAAAATGGCTATGTCTAGAAACAGTGTGCAACAAAAGCCTTTTGACATCAGGCAGTCACTTCATGCTATGAAAAAAACACCTGGCATCTCATTTCTAGATCGAGCTTCAACACATTATAGCTATTTCTAGATTGATTTGGCCTCTGGAACTACACAATTTTGCCAGTTTCGTGATCTCAGTGAAGGATCATCTATACCTTCCCTAAAGAGTAATCTTCAGAGCACAGCTGATCCCCACTGAATGACTGATCAGCAAGGGAGAAATATAGAATTCATGGCTTAAGATGTGCAATGGGAGACTTTCTTAGTACATTCTGCACATATATTGGAGGATATAACTCATCTCAGAACTGCTACCTAAGCAACAAATTGATAAAAGGTAACCCCAGCTGGTTTTGGTATTCAAGAGGCAAGAAAAACTATTAACTATTCCACTGCTAGAATAAGATGGATGGTGTGAAATTGTTTTAAAAGTGTATTTTTTAGTTAAGTATGAGATTTGTCATAAACTATCATTTAACAATGACTGAGCTCTATTAGAAATTTGGCATCTCTGTTTTTTCCAGAATTCTTGACTAAGAATTCAGCATTGTACTATCGAACAGTAGGGACTGCCAAAAACTGAATTTAATGTATATAAACTTAGCAAATAATCTTAAAGCTAGTTTGTTATGACCATTGTAACAATAAGGATGAGGCAAGATGTAAAGGTGAATAAATGTGTTATTCACAAGTGAGCTGCCAGGCAAGTGTCATTGCACTTAAGGACAACCTAAATAATTTGACAGATACAGTCCAATTTTCAGATATCATTTTTTTATAGGTGCTACTCTACAATTTTACTGATATTCCTTTGCAGTTATGCTAGAAGAGTTTTACACAACAGTCTTCTAAAATCCATGTTTAATAATGTAAGACCAAGTATGTGAATGTTAAAAACGGATCAAGAAAAAGAATCTTTTAGAAACTTCTAAAGATAATTTATCAAAGTCACCACTCTATTTTAGAGTGGGGTTGTTTTGTTTTGCTTTGTTTTCCTGTTAATTTGCCAAATGTGGCTTTTATTTTGCTAAAAATTTTTCAGAGGTATAATGTTTGTAATAAATTCAGCACACACTCTAAACATACACATAATGACAGTGCAAAGACATCCTAACCACACTGTGTATGTAACATATTCAAGGAATACATCAAATCTACTGTGTATGTAGGTTATTGTTCCATATATTCCTATCAACTCTAATGCATTTCAAGCATTCACTCGCTACAGACTAATTTATACCTCCCCAGTAAATCTGATGTATTCTCATCATGTTGAAACTATTGCATGTATACAATTTATTCTTATATTCAACACTCTTCTAAATATGGATGTTTCTTTACCATGAGAATGAAAATAAGCTTTAGAACACTGTCTGAAAAGGCCTTAGCTCACAACATTAAAGTTTTACCCTATTATCTGCCAGCACAGAAAGAATTGTCATCCCTTATTTCTAGAGCATACAGTAACAAAACCTCCCGTAGAGCAGTTGTACCTTTACTGATATAGAAGAGCTATTGAAAGACATAAACGTGTAAAGTTGGAAGAAAGTAATAGGGCTTAGACTGGTTCTTGTCACATACCCAGAACATGCCCAAAGCCTCTGTGTCCCTTCACCCTGAACTGGTCAAGGGAAAAGCATATCTATGGATATTATTTATTGACACCCAAACCCACATCTTGAGCATTAGCCCTGAAAGAAATGTTGGTGTCCCACTGGACTCTACGAACTAACAGAACTATAGGTTTATGAAAACAAACAAAAAAGTATAATGTGCTAACAGAAATTTTGTCTAGGATTACATATTGTTTATCTTACGTTTCAGCTCAAGTGAAAAAAACCCACAAACAACAAAAAAACCCTTTGCCTTAAAAGGGAAATTTCTCTATGTGAGGACTCTGAAGGGGAAATGTTTGGTTTTTAAATGCTGCTGCTAAAGATGATCACTTAATGGTAAGAACTGAAGTGGTATTTCCAAAAGCATATGACAAAACACATGTATAACACACTATAACAGATATATGTGTGTGTATGTGTATGGAATTCCAAGGAGCAGAATATCCTCCACATAATTTATCTATAGTTTTAAGAAGTCTATCAGTTCATCTCTGCTACAAAGAAGCAAAACAAATCCATGATAAGTGTTAAGTATTTCAGGGAAGACTAACACAAGTGACTTAATTATACAGCTGAGGCATGAAATGGATCTGAAGTGATACACAGAAAAAAGTAGCAGCCACAAAGTCTGCCCTCTGTAAAGAAATAAGCATAATAAAGAGAAATGTACAATATTTTTCAAATTTAATTAAAATATTAATGGGCTTCTTTAAGCATTACAATTGTTTAGAAGTGTTTTAAATGCCTCCATGACTTATCTGTGTTTCATGAACCTAGTAAAAATTATAGCTGTTAGTTTAAAATTATTACACATTTTAAATGGTGCTTATTGTACTTTATTCAATTCTAGGAGAATCTAATCGATTCTTTGGCTCATTTTCTTATAGACTCTCTTCAAAGGCCTGAATCTCTATTAAAGAGAAAAGTCTAAATTATATTCCCTGGTAATTGAACTAGATGCATACTAAACACTTTTATCTCTGTCTTAATACATTTTTTCCTTCCCAAAAGCTGTGAGATAAATGCCCCTGAAGTTTATGTGTAGTTCAAATAACAAATAAGGTAGATAAATGGAATAAACTGAATAAGTGGAAAGAAATCTACTATGAAATTAAGATATAAATTGTAACTATGGAAACAACCTTTGTAATTAAGAAGAATTTAGAAAGGCATGGAAGATGTTTAATCAGTATGTAAATTAACCAATGATTTTTTTTAGAAAAGTAATAGATGTTAACTCAATAAAAACATTTAAAACTTTCTTAGTTGCCTAAAGTAAAATCAAACAAACAAACCAACCACCCAGGCTCCCAATTCTTTGTAATTTTTCATCCACATATATAAGTAAAATCCATGCCCTACTTCGCAGCTTCTTCAGTATGTGTCATCAAACCCATAATATAAATAAACCAATATTCTCTTCTGATGTTTATAGACCAGGATTAATATCTGGATCCTCACACACTTTTCACTGATCTTAGTAGTTTTCGCTAAGGTGTGGTAAAACTTTTTGTAAGAGAAAACAGTGTTAATATTACTTTCCAAAAATGGAATTAGGGGCAGAATGTAAAAGGTTCCAGCTCTGCTAGCAGGTGAGAGGCACAGCTGAGAAAAGGTATTTTGTTTCTAGACTGGTCTAGTTGTCTAGTTCATTAACCAGGGAGCAAAATTATATGAAATCACACTTAATGCAGAATGCCTAGTTGAGTTTCCTCTGAAAGCAGCAGCAGAACTCCCAAGTGAGACAGAGATATGAGCTGGAGCAGGACTGGGCCTTACATGGTAACAGCAAAGCAAAGACACTTCTTACTAAATTTGTTTTCACTACTTGTTTTTGTCACATGGTCTTGCACTGGTTACCTACTAAGTGTCACATTGTTCTTTCAATGAAACTTGAGCACAAGACACTCCAACCAGCAACGTGTCTAAGCAGAGAAATACCAATATAACAAAATAAGCTGGCTGAGGTGCCAGAGCCAGTGTACCTATGCATTCTTTAAGTCCATACTGCTAAATCTTTACTCAATAGTAGAGATCCTCACATCTTTGTACCTGTTTTATGTACAGGCTTGTAAAATGAAATCTATTTTTTAGCCCATTCATTAAGGATTTACTGTACTTCAAATATATTGAAAAGACCTATTAGTAAGCCAGCAGATTTCTGTGACACTAGGAAAGTGTGTGAGGAAAACCAAAATGGAAAATCTATGTATTGCTAATAAATTAAAATAATCTATTGTATACAAAGCAGTTGACTCATGCACAATTTTCATGCATACCTCAGATGTAGTCAGAGGTACAGACCTCCTCTAAACGACACACCTGTTATATCTTTTTACTAGTATCTGCATGCATCTATTAAATGTAAAACTGCAGCCATGCTAAAGAATTGAAGCTCAAATTATAATGTTACAACATTTCTGAAATTTTACATTGACAAAGTCTAATATTAAAGCATAGCAAAAGTCAATCCTTGTAAATACCTAGGGACAGGTTACAGCTAGAAAACATATCTTAATAAAATCAAAGCTAAAAATGAGAGAACAGATACCTTGTAAGTATGAAGTGTATTTTACCCATTTCTTCATCGTATAATCAGTTTTTTCAGAATCCCAAACATTAACACATGCTGCGGTAATGAACAAAACTTGCCTTGGTATCTCATGTTATGTTCTTTCTGTCAAGGCTGAACTTCAGCTGTCACCAGCAGAAAAAAAACAGATAATGCTTAACTAGACCTTGAAGACTTTGGAGCTTTAATCTATTGCATTTTAATTCTGATATATGTTAAATTATGTTTCACTTTGTCTTCTACTGAACTTAAAAAAACTTTTCAAAGTTCAAAATGTGATCAAGTTAACCAAAATTTAAGGAATTTGTGTACCTTTTTTTTTCTTTATTAAAGATAGATATCCACTAGAAACTGCTGAAAGAGCAATTATGTGACACAAGGTATTTATTTGTCAAAGAACCATCCCTGGGTGACCACAGGTCAGTTTTATCTAGCATTCAGCTGCTCCAGTTGTAGAAATGACCAATGGCATTAAAATGTCTGAAGACTAAAAGCCCACCAGCAAGATGCCTAAGTTTTGCAAATAGCATATTGTTTTCCTATATACAACATCACCTTGAATTTTTCAGAAGAAAATAACCAAACCAGGAAGTCAACAGAAACACAACGTCAGAAAAGACTCCTGTTATTCCAGATGGTAAGACAGAGGTACCCTGGTTGCTGGAAATGATAGTAAGTCTTAGCAAATGAAAAACATGTGAGGGAAACTGATGCTTCCTCCAAATCTAGTTTACCATTAGCCTAGATGGTAAAAAAATCTAGACTACTTTCAAAGTAAATGATGTGGAGTTCAATATCTTATTATTTGCTTAGCCACTTCTGCATGGCTTTTAACAGTTTGATACTTATAATAACTCTTTAAACAACTAAGAAGTGGTAAACAATATTTTTCAACTTTACTGAAGACAACCAAGATATTATAGTCCAACTTCTTTGTAAATTTAAGAGTTAGCCACAAAGAGTAACAAGGCCTAGAACTCCAGAATGTGAAAACAGAAATTAAAAAAAATTATTACAATAATAATAATAAAAAAAAATCCTTAACAGAAGCAAGATGAAAAAAATCAGTCAGTTAACCAAAAGAAGCACTGTGTGTATGGAAACACTGATTAGCCAAGAAAAAGTAGAGCTATGATCTTCTGATTCCTTTATGAAGAGTTGAAGAAGGACTTTCTGCACTTTTCTCTGGAGATCTCTCCAAGCCGAAGATGACACTAATCTTTCTACCTTTCTAACATGCTTGTTGTTGTCATCAATAAACACTGAATAATTCTTTTAAAGAAGGTTGCAAATAGCAACATAAATAAAACTATTTCTCTGTTGCTTTAAAGAGATTTGATTAACTTACTCCACACCATTGTGGAGGATAGCTGCAGATTTTACTAACAAACCTAGTAACACAGACTCCCAGCTTCAGAGCCTGAGGTGGAGTTGCCTCAACTTTTCTTTTAAGCAGTGCCACCTCACTCTCACTACAGGTAGTGGGTTTTTTAGAGTGTAAGATAGTTTTTGAAGATAATGACTCACCAGAGTAAGTAATTAAACAGCTAAGACTGAGACTATGAGAGTCTTAATGAGAGTAACACAGACTGAAGAGAAAACCTGGAAATCAAGTCTACCCTCTAACCACTGTGTCCTTGCAGGGTAGGTCTTTTATCCAGTCCTCTGGTTGAAGTACACTCCCTCTGGTTACCACAAATAATGTGTTGTCTGCTATAAAACCATTTCCCTAACTCTCCCTGCCAGTCCCCGTCAGTCTGTTCATCCATCTGTCTGACTGCATTCCCAAAACCCTCTGAGCTGAGCCTGCTCAGTTACTCTTAGGGAAAGGCAGAGACACCTTTCCCAGATGTTTTTCCCATGCTGACACTTCTTTTTTTTTTTCCTCATTTCCACCACTTCAAATCACTTAAGGGAGACAACACTTCAAACAACAAACCAGAGTTAAATGATGTTTCTCATACTCTCCCTCCTCATTTCTTTTCAGCATGAAGAGACCTAAATCAATAAGATCTTTGCAGTGTTCAAGGAAATGTTTGTGTTCAGTTCCAGATTTAAATTCTATTACTCAGACCATCAGAAAAGAGTGTTTTACTGCATAAAATTCTTGATGTAACAACATATTTCAGGAACAGCAGCACTGTCAATAAAGGTCATACTTTGCCAGGTACCATTAGTTTTGTGATATTTCTTATGCCATTCTGCGACTGAAAAGTTGGAAAGCCTTAAACTGCCACATAAAACAGACAACACTCATGAAGATTTTCTCTGACAGATGTACTCCTACTCACTCCAATTCTCTGTTCTAGAGGTTTGCATGAATAGGTTTTCATTCGCATTCACACTTTGAGCATCCACATTGAAAGCTGAAACTCAGCCAGGATATATTTTTACACTATTTGTCATTCACTCATTTAAAGTATTTCAGCCATTTACATAGAAAATAAAAATGCTAGCTCATCATAAAGTATTTTACAATGATAGTTCACAATTTGACAGCAACCTACAGATTGAAAAGTATTTGCCTGCGTTACCCATCAAACACTTTGCACAGATAATATATTCAGGCCAGATGTAAAAGCATGTTCTTCTCTCTCATACACACAGTTTCCTTTTCCTTTCTACTCATTGCACATCTTTTATTCCAACTTAAATCCCAGAAAAACACTATTTCTTCCACAATATTTATTTTCCTATGCAAGCACAAATTGCATGAACAAATTTTATCCATTAAGTAAATTAACAGTCAGAAGATCTTGTTGAGCTTCTCTTGTCAATGATCACAAGCAGGAGGAAAAGCCAGACAAAATTTACCTCTCTCTTTATAAAGTTTTCTTGGAAATTAGGCAGTAAAACATATAGCGCAAATGCGAAACTTTTGTCTAGAGACCACACCTTGGACTTCAGACTGAATATAGAGACATATGCTTTATGTTCACTGTATCTCTTATGCATCATCTCTTAATACGGTAATAGCATGCCAGATATTGTGACATCTGATGTGTCTTCTGACAGCATGCACAATTCCAGACATTCCTTTTTCAGGAAGGTTCAGGTAACAATTTTTTGTGAATAGTCTGTCTTAACCATGACACTTACATTGTACTTTCCAGGTGATCAGCATGTTGCTTTTTTGGCTGGGGAAGTTTTGCTTTAGCACTGGAAGCCTCTGCTTAGGAACAGAGGGATGACTCTTACATAAATCAAATTTACAATGAAATTATGGTAGTGTAAATCATTGTGAGTTGTGATATCATAGCCTGTTTGTGAGGAAAGGTCTGATCCAAAATATCAGTAATTCAAAAACTTTTACTATATCCTTCCATGTTTCCTATAATTAAAAGGAATAAGAAAGCCACATAAATATTAAATAGGTTTGGGTTTTTTTCTGATTTCTGGTTATAGTAATTCCATTCTCTTTTTAGGAGTAAATCTAGTAATATATAAAAAACAGATCGCTATCAGAGAATTACAGAAAAAATATCAGAAGCATTAGAGCATTTCAAGAGAAACTACTATACATTCAGACAATTGAATTTTCACTCTAATATACAACATTTTATTTTTTTCATCCCCACAGGAATTTAATTGGGCTTAATGTCTAATTTACTTGCAAACTTTATTGCAAACATGCATTGAAATCAGTGTAAATCACAATAGTTGTTCATACCTCCTTCCAAGAAATTACATACTTTAAGATAACTAAATTTACTATTTTTGTAAATTTAATTTTAGCTTTCCAATGATTTTTTTCCTGAACTTTTAATTTCTGAAAGCAATTAGAGTGTAAAGAAGTTATCTGAGAGTAAAAAATGGTTTTGTGTCTGGTAGAATAAAACATTTTCTTAAATAAATAGGTAATCAGATATTTAAACATTATATTTCACACATTTTTCATATTGTGATGAGGAGGCCTGCTACAGTTTCTGCATTCTTTCTCATCATATTACCAGAATCTATGACAATATCTACAAGTTCTAACACAAATTTTGTGATTCATCGTATATAAGGAAAGCATGACCACAGAGGGATTTTCATCACTATCGCCATATCACTGAATTATCATTCATTCATGTGTAGGACGATCAGAAGGATAGGATATTTTTTCACTAGAACAAGTAAAATGGAGTGGTGGGATGCTAGCCATCATTTATAGATAGGGTATAAATCTTACACTTGTATTAGAAGATACTGAACAAAAATTTTTCAGATTTACTGCACACTAATTCAAAAAGGGGGGGGGGGAGCTTTTCTGTGCTAAGCAACCAGCTTTGTTCTCAAGTAGCCCTTGTTAATAATCAGTAAAAGTCATTCTTGTTTCTTATGTCTACTAATCAATGAAATTTCAGTCATCTCTGCTAAATTCAGACATTATGCTGTTCATACACTGAAATCCATTATCTTGAGAGAAATCATTTGTTTAAGAACTGTATGTATATGTAAATCATTATTCTGTCACTCCTGGAGGTGTTCATAAATAATTAGATTCAGAGCAGCACAATGAGGAAGTCCATCTGAGCAATTTCATGTGCTGTCCTAAAATGAAAGAGGGAATGTCCATGTCAATCTGCTACTATTCTCACTCTAAACCTTCATTAAAATATGAAAATAAGACTAGCTTCAGTCACTAATTTGTAGATCTCACAACTGGAAAATATTTCAAAGGTAGTAGACTTTCAGTGTGCTAATCAGCAAGGATATGAGTAGGAGAATATTCCTAATTATTTCTAAACATTTCATACAACCTTTTTTTGGAGTGGAGCTCTGGTAGCTCCTCTAGAAGGATTGCATACATGTTCAAAAAAAGAAAAGTCAGAAATGTTTACTGTGTTCCTTGACATTTTAACTCAAATGTGCAGCAACTGAATGCTTATGAGATGCAATTAATCAACAGTGGATGTTCTCACATTTATGGATGGATTAAACACTGCAAGATCTAATTAGCTTATGCTTAAACAACATGAAATTATAACTAGCAATCACGTTTCTTAATTTACCTCTCCTACAATTTTCACTCTACATTCAGAAAAAAATGAACATTAGTAGTTAGTAACTAAGTAACATAAGTGTTACTTAGAAATAGAATAAACACAGCAGAATGTTACATAGGGAACAGAAAATTTGAATACATTTGTGCCATGTAAACTTTTGACAAAAACATTGATATGTCTTCAGCTTTTTAATAGCTTTTCCTGTGTGGGAAACAAATGAGATGAAGGAGAAATAGGATATAAGCAACAAAACCACAAAAAGCAGCTTTCAAATCTTTTTTTCTCCCTCTGTTTCATACTTAAAGGATTACAATTGTAGAAATGCTTAGAAACAAACATCTCCAGCTACTCCACCTCTCCAGACATCATTTCACCACCAGCTGAAGAGACTGAAGGGACAAGAATGTGAGAGATATCCTAAATCCATGAGAAAGTATTTGATGAAGTGTGATTTCTTCCCCTGGCAGAGATGACTATACTGTAGTCACAGATTTTCTCCCTTATTTAAAATTCTTTAACACTACATGGTAAAAAAGAAACAATACAACATATTATAACAATAAGAGCTAAAGGGAAAACACTGTTTGTTCCCTGTGTTTTGTTGTCTCACTTTTCAGTAACACCAAAATTCACAAGAGGAGGGAAAATATTCTGTATTGAAAGTAATAACAAAAGATATGAAAAGTATTTGTTCAGTGCCTTAATCTTAAGTAGAAAAGGTTAAGGGACATTGACTAGTTTGTCCAGTCACAGTTTATCTCAGTTTCCAGTTTTCCTTTAAAGAAACATTTTACTGACACCTTCGTCTTCTCATCTGTCATTCTGATATCTGTGAAAGTGATTACCAGTTGTAAAGCAACCATCTAATGAGGTAATATACAATGATATAAACTTCTATCATCTTCAAATGTAGAGTGATGTGTGATTTTGCAAATATGCAGCTAGTCTCTGAGATTCTTTTGATAGATATTGTGCTCCTCTGAAAGATGGGTAAACCACTACAGACTTGATTTTTAAGTGCTGACACACACACTTCTTAGAGACTTAAAACCAGGAAAATCAGGAGAACAAAACTGCAGCAGAGGCAGTGGGAAATAACCTTGTTAATATAATAATAAATGAGTAAGACAAGTAATAAGAAAAAGGACCTACAAGTCCTTATGATCTCTCTGCTATAGTCACTTTCCGCAGTTAAATTAGCATGAAGAAAATGGAGAGGACAGTTGAAATTTGGAAAGGTCCATTTAAAACTGATTAGGTCTCAAGAAGCAGTTTGCCTAAACACTTTCACTTGTTAAAGTTCACAGTTAAGGGAACCAGCTTCTATGAATGATGCCTTATTAAGATAACAAGGGCCCAATCCAGTGATGGATAACTCCAATTTGTATTTGGATAATCCTCTACTCCCTACCATGAAATATTTATAAACACAGTGATTGTCCTACCTAAAGACAGGAGTTTTTAGTATAGCTACAGATAGTATTATCAGAAGGATATTTTTATATTCTAACATTATAAAGCATAACATTTTGGAAATTATGATGAGAAATATCTCACAACTTAAAAAAAAAGTTAGCAACTGCAGCAACATTTCTTTGACTAACCTATGTAAGCAAAGAACACGAGGTGTAAGTTAGAGGTAGAGTAAAGACAAACTCTGCTATGTCAGAAGTTTTACAATGGATTCATTAACAGACACCCTCCCATATCTTTTTTTTTTGTCTGACTTTTCTTCCCATACTCTGCAAAGTTAAGATTAAAAATAGAGACTAAATAATAGAGCAATATGAAGAACTCTGTCAGTATATAGTCTGTCAAAGTATAGAGATTCTCAGGAACTTTGGGGACTGGGGTTTCAAAACCAACAGAAACAGAAACTACATTCTTACACACTGGAAAATGCTTATCTTGACACACAAAATAAGTCATGTAACTAAATAAACTGTGGCTGCCCACCATCAATGCCCAGGTAAAGGTACAAAGTAAAATAATACAATTACTCCTTGTCATCTATCAAAAATATTGGTCTTATTACATTTGTTCCTGCTTAAAAATCACAAAATCATCTAAAATTCAAACCCTAGATTCAAACCCAGCCGATATTTAATTTTTTGTTATTTTATTCCTTTAATAGTGAGCCTAAAAATCCCTGATTTTTTTCCTTCCCAACTGAAAGGTTAAACTTGCCTTACAGGAAAACTGCAAAACCAAGGACCACTGTAGCCATCTGCTTTCTGTACAACACTTATGTGGATGATGGAAGTCAAAAATACAACTCAGCAAATTCATGTAACTTCTTAGTATTGTACACATAGGTATCATCATTTGAAGTATACTTATATTCCAGCCTAACAGTTGCTGTTAGCAAATGATCCAAAACTGGCAGTCTTACTGTTCTCCGGGAACCATTCTTCCACCCTCCCCTCCTGAAAAAAACTCCAAAACAAAAACAAATCTACACTGTCACCTCTCCTTATAACTCTCTGCCAACTTGCTTGACTTTGACATACCTCATTCCTACGCACACTTTCACATCTTATTCTGCAATGAAAAACACTGTACAGGAACTGGGAACTGCTATTGCTACTCCCATTGACTCCATGTTGTGAAAACAATTAAAAACTACCTTCATTTATTACCTTTGGCCATACCAAGGCAAAACACAGAGGTCTGCGCATAAATGGAATATTTCACATTCATTTCCATGCATCCATTCCTAAACATCAGCTGCCTTTTTCTTAATCTTCTGTGGCAACTTTAAGCAGGGGCACAGATACAAAAGTAATACTAAAATTTAACGTATAATAATTCTGGTTGGAGTGCAGGGAAGAGTTAGGGGTCTGTATACCCATATGTACCCTCTGGATACAAGGAATGCAGGTGGCATTGTCCTGGGAAATATGCATAAATCATCAGGAAATACCTTGGATAGAAAAATGCTGCCCAAGGATGAATAACAGCATCTGTTCACAAATGATTCACAGTGGAGTAAGGTAATTTGCACAGAATATATTAATATACACTATTCTCAGTGAAGAATTTAGTTATGTTGGTTCACATTACATTCTACAGAAGTGCACTCAGGGCAAACTGGAAGATCCTTAGGTCAGTGAGGAGAGCACACAGCAAGCTCACTACACTGGACTTCAGAAGAAAGACTTTGGCCTCTTCAGGGATCTGCTTGGCAGAGTAGCATGGGATAAAGCCCTCGATAAAAGAGGGGCCCAAGAAAGCTGGTTAATATTCAAGGATTCCCTCCTCCAAGCTCAGGAGGGATCCATCCCAACAAAGACAGATAAGAATGTCAGAAGGCCTACATAGATGAACAGGAGCTCCTAGAGAAGCTCAAAAGCAAAAAGAAAGCCTACAGAGTGTAGAAGCAAGGACAGAATGCCTGGGAAGAAAACAGAGAAACTGTCTGGGTAGCCAGGGATCAGGTTAGGAAGGCCAAAGTCCTGATAGAATTAAATTTGGCCTGGGACATCAAGGGCAACAAGAAAAGATTTTACAGGTACATCAGTAATAAAAGGAAGACTAGAGAAAATGTGGGCCCTCTCTGGAAGGAAAAGGAAGACTTGGTTACCCAGGATATGGAGAATGCTGAAGTACTGAATGAATTTTTTGCCTCAGTCTTCACTGGCAAGTGCTCCAGCGACATTGTCTGAGATGCAGAAGGTAAATGGACTGGAGACTGAAGAACCACCCATTGTAGGAGAAGATGAGGTTCAATAACATCTAAGAAACCTGAAGGAGCACAAGTTCATGGGACCTGATGAGATGCATCTGCAGGTCCTGAGGTAACTGGCAGATGAAGTAGCTAAGCCACTATCCATCATATTTGAGAAGTTGTGGCAGTCTGGTCAGGTTCCCGCTGACTGGAAAAGGGGAAACATAACCCCATTTTTAAAAAGGGAAAAAAGGAAGACCTGGGGAACTACAGGCCAATCAGCCTCACCTCTGTGCCCAGCAAGATCATGAAGCAGATCCTCCTGGAAACTATACTAGAGCACATGGAAAATAAGGACATAATTAGTGACGGCCAACACGGCTTCACTAAGGGCAGATCGTGCCTGACAAATTTGGTGGACTTGTATGATGGGGTTACAGCACTGGTAGATAAGGGAAGAGCAACTGACATCATCTACCTGGACTTGTGCAAAGCATTTGACACTGTCTCACATGACATCCTTGTCTCTACATTGGAGAGGCATGGATTTGATGGATGGACCACTTGGTGGATAAGGAATTGGCTGGATGTTTGCACTCCGAGAGTTGCAGTCAACAACTCAATGTACAAGTGGAGACCTGTGTTAGGACCAGTGCTGTTTGATATCTCTGTTGGAGACATGGACAGTGGGATTAAGTGGACCCTCAACAAGTTTGCCAATGACACCAAGCTGTGTAATGCAGTCAACATTCTGGGGAAAGGGATGCCATTCAGAGAGACCTTGAAAGGCTTGAGGGGCAGGCCCATGCAAATCTCATGAAATTCAACAAGGCCAAGTTTAAGGTCCTGTAATTAGGTGTAGGCAATCCCAAGCACAAACACAGACTGGGCAATGAATGAATTGAGACCAGCCCTGCAGAGAAGGGCTTGGGGGTATTAGTGGATGGAAAAATGATTATGAGCCAGCAGTGTACTCTCACAGCCCAGAAAAGGCTGCATCAAGAGAAGTGTGTCCAGCAGGTCAAGGGAGGTGATTCTCTCCCTCTACTCCACACTCATGAGTACCTGGAGTACAGCTCTGGGTCCCCCAACATAAGAAGGACATGGACCTGTTGGAGCAAGTCCAGAGGAAGGCCACAAAGATGATCAGGGGGCTGATGGATCTCCCCTATGGGCACAGGCTGAGAGAGTTGGGGTTGTTCAGCCTGGAGAAGAGAAGGCTCCGGGGAGACCTTATAGTAGCCTTCCAGTACTTAAAGGGGGCCCACAGGAAAGATGGTGAGGGACTCTTTATGAGGGAGTATAGTAATAGGTAGAGGGGCAATGGTTTTAAACTGAAAAAGGATAGATTTAGATTAGATTTAAGGAAGAAATTCTTTACTGTGAGGGTGGAGAGACACTGGAACAAGTTGCCCAGAGAGGTTGTGAATGTCCCCTCCCTGGAAGTGTTCAAGTCCAGGTTGGACAGGACTTTGAGCAACCTGATGTAGTGGAAGGGGTCCCTGCCCATGGCAAGGGGGTTGGAACTAGATGATCTTTAAGGTCCTTTCCAACCCAAACCATTCTATGATTCTATGATGTGTAAGACTGCTTAGTCACAAAAAAACCCCATATTCTTTCATGCCCCAAGAGTTGGTTGTGGGGTACATTCTGTCTAAAAGCAGTACAGTTCCTTGATGCTATCTGAATGTACTCCTATAGTAGTCTAATATTTAGTTGAACCTCTAGTTAGGTACATGCAGTAGCAGAAAGTGGCAATGAGTAGTCCTAGCAAAATGCAGAAAATCTAGGCCAATATACCTACAAAATATTTATTCTGCTCTCTGACTTAAATTAAATGTAGAGTTACCTCATCAGTCAGAAAGTAAGAAAGTTGATGCAGTAGGCCTTGGGTACTTCCAGTTCCGTATTGTAATTCTGCTTTTGTTAGAATTCTCCACTAGATACCAATAACAATTAACTATTATACAATGATTTTAAGGAAGCTGAGATAACAAAAACATTGTCACGATATAGAATTTAAAAGTCAGAGATATTTTCTGCAAATAAATGAGACAACAGATGTGACTAGAATAGTGGCAGTAATATTTTGCAGCTACAAGGTGTATCCAAGTAGAAAATAAGAAAACCAGAAATTCTCTAAGATATAAAGAATGACCTACTTTGTCTCATTATGTAGTCTCTCAGTCATGTTGAATTATCTTTTTAACAGTATCGTGGATTTTATTCTTACAGGAACCCATACCACTTTTTTATTCAGATTAAAGGTATTGTTGGACAGTGTCCTGAAAGTTTCACTTCCTCCAAGAGGCTGAATTTTCCTTTCATAACACAACTCCACCTCTTTTCAGGCTAGGAATGGGAAATGTAGATTGCAGCCTGACCTTTGAGCCTCTGCAGGCAGTGCAGCATGCTGACGAGAGCAACAGCCTGGCTATTCTCCATCAGTAAATGACTGCTCATCAGCACAGCTCTAACATGATGAATTACTGTAACATAGCATCATATTGTAAAGGACTTTTTCATGGTTCAAAGAACTGTTGTTCTTTTTCTCTGTTGGGCACTGGTATTCCTTAGAAGACTGGGTTCAGCTGCTTGTTCAAGCATGGCTTGTTAATATAAACTGTGTTTAAGTCCCTTTACTTCTCTGTCAGTCAGAACTTCTCTTGTAAAATGAGAATAGATTTCCAGGGTTTTGAAGGAGTGACTATTATCAGGAATGCTCAGATATTCTCATACCATGAAAGAACCTAAGTCAGATGGGTGTGACCTTGTAAAAATAGTCTGAGACTATATAGCAAGTCATCTATAGTCTCATTTCTGTAGGAAATTAATGATTTACAGGTTTTCCAACCTACAACAGGTATCTTCAAGAGAGAGTCTGTTATGGTTCAGGTATAAGCTAACATTGCAGAAGGAAACTTAACTTTTCCCTCAATTTGTTGGCATTGATGAGAAGTGTTGAACTGGTTCAGTTTCACAAGATTATTTCTCCCCCATGTCCCCTGACAAAAGCTAAGATAAAGGAAGGGCAAGAAAGTAATTGCAGAGTGGCAAGAAGCTAAACACAAACCTGAAGAAATTGCATAATTCAAATTTTCTTCAGTGGAATTGGCTCTTTTCTTGGACATACTTGTTAAGCTTACCAGTTTTGTTGAACACACACAAGCATGCACTGACAGAATCATGTTTGGAAATCCACTCAATGGAAACACAGATATTATCAGTAGGAATGAATATAATTTGAAATGGCTCTACAAATGCTCAAATTACCTTTAAGATGTACTAAAATCAAGCAGAGAACCTTCCTAATGTGGCTGTATGGTCTCTAAATAAGAGACAGCTCATGAAGTTCTCTACAGTAGAGAGCTTTGGTCTGGTTTTTCAAAAACCTTCTCTTCTCCAGGCCAAACAAGCCCTGGTCCCTCAGCCTCTCCTCACAAGGCAAGTGCTCCAGCCCCCCAGCAGCTCACAGGTCCCTCACTGAACTTAGTCCAGTTTATTAACTTTTTTCTTCTTTTGAGGTGCCTGAAACCAGACACAATATTCCAGAAGCAGTCTAAAAAGTGCCAGAAAGGACACTAAATCTTTCTCCTATCTATTAGCTGTGCTTCTGTTAATACAGTCCAGATGTTAAGATATTGTGGGTTTTTTGGTGTTTCAAGTGAATAATTTCCTTACACAGAAACAGTGAAATAATGCATTCTGTCATTCAGATAATGTTTATTATGACTGCTAGCAATAGCAGCCCCAGAGGACTGTAACTCGATCAAAGGACTATTAGAATTCAAAGTGATCTGAAACTGGAAACACAGTATGCAAAAGTAAATTGAATTGATTTTTTTGTTAAAGATGAAAATGAGATTTTTGTCACATGCTAAAAGTAGTATCAATCACAGGAACAAAAAACATAGATCTTTCGAGGAAGCTGAGACCTATGAATCAGCAGGGGATAGTGTCTCCTAATTAAAATTAGCTCACATA
This sequence comes from Strix aluco, assembly GCF_031877795.1. Lineage (NCBI taxonomy): Eukaryota > Metazoa > Chordata > Aves > Strigiformes > Strigidae > Strix > Strix aluco. Next base: position 83,589,355 of record NC_133931.1, on the reverse strand, counting down.
TTAAGTCATAAACAGGAGGCAGCTACATCCTTCCAAATTGAAGTTTAAAAAGCCACTTTCATCACTGAGTAAACAACATAAGGATAACAAGGCTGTAAGTGGAGGTATTGTAAATGGAACTGAAAGAAAAGTTATTACAGTTAAACAGGAACAGTCAAGTTTGCAAATACAGAGCGGGGAAGATAAAAAGAACTCAGGCATTCCAGGCAATCACCAACTGAACTTCAGCTAACATTAAAAAGAAAAAGTAAATATCATATGGGATATATAACAGGATTATGGATACCAGATGTAGGAAATTATTTTTCTCAGCACTGGTCAGAATCTGACTGAAATACACTCTCTAGGTTAGGGAAACACACCTGAACAAGAATAAGAGCCGGTTATATCAAATATCAAGAACAGTAATAACAACAACAACAAAAAAAGCCTAGTTTCAGTCTAGCTATTAGGAATAAAAAACAATGGTGAGACTGTAACACTGTGGAATAATTTGGCTGGAAATGTTCTGGACTTTCCGCTGTTGGTCAGATGGCCTCAAGAAACATCTGTTAAGAAACAGTGATGAAGTGAAAAAAACAAAACATAACAAAACAAAACAGCTTTTGAACAAACAAGAATTCCATTTATTCTGCTCCGTCTTATGAGAGAAATAACGATACACTAGTTCGTTTCTTGAACAAGAGAATTAACTCAATGTTCTTCCGCAATCCTTTTCACTCTTAGGATTGCGGTTTTGTGTCTGAATTGTGCAGGGAGCTACTTCATCATGCAGACCGGCAAAACTGCTAGAGCACAATTTGACACCTTCACTACTCGTGCATCCTGATTTCCTTCAGCAGACCAGAGCACCTAGGAGGGAAGAACAATGAACTTGGAGATGAAGGTGTGCACCCAGATTATCTCATGGAAGCATCAACATGAGAAGCCACCATGGAACCTGTCTGGCTCCAGCCAGGCTGGTTCCATTCAGAACTCTGCTGAGTTCCTAAACTTTTGGCATATTTACTACCTTCATTAATTTAAATCTGTGACTATAATTTTAGCTGTATACATTACAGTTGTCCTATCCCTGCTAACCATAATATCTACCTGTGTTTTTAGGTGTCTATCCCACATTTGGTCATTGTGACTATCTGCAGGTCAATACAAGAGGACAATTCTCTCCATTCTTCACTATCATCATACATAGAAAATTACAATTCACAAACTTGAGGAACTTTCTGTGAAGTGGAAGGCCTGTATCTGAATTGCCTGGATGAAGTATCAGCCATATTCTTAAGAGAAAAAGGAAACAAATGGTACAAAATATATTACCCAGGATATCTCACCTGATTACTTTACAGAGCTGTATGAGGTTTATTTTTGTGTAGTCCAAGAGAGAAAAATGCACATATTTAGAAATCCATCCCCCTGCTGACAGTTCCCTAGTCAGTCCGCTAGTTAGTACTGCTCCAAGCCTGACTACAACCCAAGTCTCCCTGTTAGGAATTGCCCTAACCCTTTTGTATTTTGGTTTATTACCATATGGGTGTGATGTTAACAGTTTCACAAAGAGATGTTTGAATTGACATGAAAATACAAGACTTTCATTGATATAGGGTAATTCTGTCTCTTCTTGCCTCTCAGAAAACTCTCCACCTTCTAGTCTGTAAAACCAGCATTACAAAAATCACTTTAATCCCCACTATCTTAAACATTACTCAGCAGTAATGTTACAGGACTGAAAAATGTATGCCATTGGTTTTGGTTACCAAGGCCATATTCTCATGTTGATAAAAGCTGTTATCTTAACAGATCAAAGATAGCATGGATTTGCCTTTTCAATTCCTCCTTTTTTTTTTTTTTTTTTTTTTTTATCCTTGCCATGAAAAATAGTCATTGGCAGACTCCAGACACTCTTTCACAGTTGTTTCTATCCACGGATCAACCACATAGATCTGACTGAAAAATCTACACATAGTTTATAGAGATGAAAAGTTATACTTCGATGTCCAAAGTTGTACAGATTCTCTGTAGAAACCATGAGATATGTTCCCACAAAGAATTTTCACTGGTGTTATACAGAGAATATGAAAATAAATATGAATAAAGAAATAAATAAAATACATATGAATAAATATGATAGAAGAAGCTTTCAACCAACATGGAGAGCCTCATTTACTACACATGCATGCGAAATTAGCACTTAAATCCTAGTCTGATCTTTCTATTAGAGGCACTACTGTATTTTTTTCAGGATATTCTGTGGTCCAATTTGAGCTTCCAAAACTTTTCTACATGCAGGTTTTGACCATTGCTGAATTTATATTTGCAGTAAAACTGAAAATGAAAGATAGGCTGGGAAAAAGACATTTTACAAAAAAATATGTGCTGGCAACAATGTATAAACAAGTTGCAACACTGTAACACTAGCAGTAGCACAAACAGCAAAGAGTGTTTTTTCATCAGAGATAAACATAAAATTACTGTGAAAATACAAATCATAGCTGCAGAAAAAATAGTGCAGAAAAATGTGTAAGTAGTAAAATTCACGATATTAAGCTGAGGACATACAATAGGCAGAAGTAAAAGAAGTACCTTATAGCAGATGAGGAAAGACCAGGAAAAAAGAAAACACCCACTTGAATTGCAGCCTCCCTCAGTGATGAGTTCTTGAGCGTGACCACCTCAGCCTCCAGAACCAAGTATTGATAAAAGTTTACTGGCAAAACCTAGTCACTTACACACCCTTATTTCATAGTCATTAATAGTTCATTCCACAAAACCCATGATCCATTAGGAAAAAAGCACATATGTATATAGAAACATACAGATACCGAAAAAATATTCTGGAGTATACTTGCATTTAATACCATTTACTTGTTACAGTAATATTACAGGTATGTGTTATCAGAATGACTTTACATTTGCATGCAATGTTTCCTTTTTCCAAACAAAATCCATATTTCAGTTCACATCCTACTTAACCTCTCTTTTACAGTCATGCAAACTTTGAACCACAAGAGTGAGGATTAAAAAAGTAATATGAACATATGCAAATATTTTCAGCAAATTTGATGTCATGCGGCAACCATAAATTATAAGAGAATTTTATATAACCATCAACAGGTACCTCTGACACTATAAAACACTATAAGGAATGAGTGGAAAAATAATTAGTAAAAACTGTTCTTCAAAATCAAATATCAAGAACAAAGCCAAAATTATAATTTGCAGAAATAAATGCAAAAAGAGATTAGAAGAGAAGACTTAAAGAAATCTGAGGACAGATGTTGCTTACCGATGCTTTCCAGCTCCACGAGCAAAACAACTGAGACATGATGCTGTCACAGATTCCAATGTTAAAATTTTTGGACCTGCTTGCAGGTTTGGACATCTCTTCAAAATACAAAGGTATTGTAGGATATGAGTTACATGAAGGTACTCTTCTGAACTGGACTCAAAGGCCCTCACATGGTACTAGGAACGCTGTCCTCATGCACATGTCCTTCAGAAGACTTAAAACCATCAATTATGGTTAAATAATTCCATTTAGATTCCTGGAAACTGTCTTTAGATTATATATGAGCCAGATTCACAATGTGCCAAGCCAAAGTGCATTGCCTCCCTTCTAGAATTTTAACAGGTTGCATTCAAGGCCAGTTTCTTCAAAAGAGTGATCTGTTTGAAAGGCCTTGGCCAGCTTTAGAACTTACTGGGAAAAAAGCTAGAAGCCTCAGCAGTGGCTCTCTCTGACTGTGATTGGGGTAATGACTAAGATCTGATGCTCCTGTGCTTAGCCCCCACCTGATCTAGGCTGTGGTTTCATTGCCACTGTATCTGCATTCCATCTTGTACCTCCTTGATCCAGACCTGCAAACTGCTGACTTGACTTTCTGGTTTGACCTTCAGCCTGCCTCATCACTATGGACTTGCTGGGTGTTTGCTTGGAACAGATTTATTATGCTTTAGCCTCTTTCCACAAAACTTCTGACATCTCATTTCTCCACATACCACTTACATAAGCCTCTAAAGGAGCTTTATCACCATGTCTCTCACAAAGTACTCTATGGAAAAGCAAAGAGTGGCACGAACAGCTCTTATTCAGTTTCTAGATCAATGTCTATTTTCTTGTTTCTCTGAGAATTTAACAGAAGTTAAGAACCTTGGACTTTCCACTTTTAACAGCAGCCCTTCACGTTCCCAGTAATTTTAGGATTTACCCATGCAGGGAGTTAGGAACAGGTGAAACAGAGTGTGAATTAGTTCACTCTTGCTCCCAAGGACCCATTGTACATTCTTTTGGTGTTCACAGACCACGCCTGCCTCATATTTATAAAAATATGCCTCCCATCATGGTGTTCACAGACTGCAGATTCTCCCTGTCCAGGAAATAGTGCAATTTGCTGGTTTCATTCCATCCCCAATGCTTCATGTAATTAAGCTAACTCATTTCAAGCTAGATCGAGTATCCCTATATTACATTGCAGTCTGAGGTGTAAATATGCCCTTAGTGGGTTCAGATATTTATGAAATGTTAGTGCACATTTTGTGTCAGTAAGAAATAGTTAGCTAAGAGTACACATGGAACTGGTGCATGGTAGCCAGAACACAGTATATTTACACTATTAATGTATAGCCCCAAGTCTACCCTGACTTCTTACTGTACACAAGTTCTTAGTAAGGATAATAGTATAGTCCTTGGGATTTCTGCTGGTCATTGTGCATACTTACATGCTCCCTGCTGATTTAGTTGCATACAGCAGTTCTGTTAACTTCTGAATAAAACTCAGTTTACTGCGTTTTACCCCATCCATCCCATGGATTATTTTTTTTCTGACATAAGCTATGTTATTAGGCTAAATATTTGAGAACTAGCCTTTATATATTCTTTATAATCTAATTGTAAAAGGGAAAAATATTACTATATAGCCCATTAAACACTTATATTTGAGGACCCAAGTTAGATTTTATGGTACCATACTTAACAGAAATAGTCTTAAAAATTACTAAAAGACTGATCTTTTAATAATTGATTATGTACTTTCTTTGCCTCATTTGTATGTGACTGTGTTTGTGCTACTCACATAGTTCTGAAGATTGAGTATTTATTTAGGCTCATTAACAGAGATCAAACAACAGAATTGTTTTATTGAACTGTAAGTAATTTATTTTAAAAAACTTACAGAATTAAACAAAGAATAATCTCTTTGTGAAAACAACATTTTAATTCATCTTCTAGGGAATCACCTTATAATAGCTTATAACATATTGACAGAAATAGAAGAATAAATCCTCATCATACAAATATATATATTTTATTTAACAATGACAGCAGTTTAATTTCTGGTGAAAGCATCAATTACACTGGTTTGTGCAATAGAATGGTTCTTGGTTCTCAGACACTAACATTAAATAAAAAAGTTGTCCATCATATAGAAACTCTACACTTCATTATCTGCAGAAATTTCAAAAACATTTGACTTACTGGTTTTAACTAAATGAGTTAATATATTACCACAGCTCAAATACATTATTTGCACCTGTAACAGCTCAAGTCATAAGAAACAAAAGGATACCTTCCCTTGCCAGACATTATGCATTAAACAAACCATATGAAATGTTCTCAGAATTAAAATTCTTTTTATTGCCTTAAGACACAAGGTTCCATAGCCATCAGTTATTGAACTCAATATTGTTCTTCAGTTGATAAGAAAGAGTTATCCTCCTTGTACAAGTCAGTAATTGCTATTCTGTAGTTATGGAAGTTCAAACTCACTGAAAATCGCTGTATCCTTTTGGTGTCTATATCTATAAATTTATTCATAAATTTTCTAGCTAATCTATGTCTCTAATTCTGAAATCTTTGCTTTCAGTATAGCAGCAGTCTGGATTATTTTAAAAGTTCTTGATCTGCTATTGTAGTTCTAAGCATTTGAGCTTAGTTTCTAGATTTTTATATTCTGCTCAGAATTTGTTTTTTATTTTAAGAGTGCTAAATAAAACTCTCTGAGGATAACATTTCATATTTCATCACTAAATCTCAAGACAGAAATTTAAACACTATCTTCAAACATGCAAAGTATATTTTCAGTGTTTTCTAAGAATTAATCTATACACCTTGTAACAGTTGCTGAGTTGTTGTATATTCCCTTAGAAAAGCCTTGTACAAATCATTTTAGCAACTGTGACACATGTAAAATTTTGGAAGCATGGAAACTCCAAAGACTTATACTGCGATAGACACCATGGGCATAAGGAACATGCAAGAAAGGCCTATGTCAGTACTAGAAGCTTTATGCAGTTTTGGAAATTTGATTCACTCCATGTAAATAATACAAGCAACCTTGAGAAAATACATTGAACTGTGTACAAACTGAATTCATAACCTTGATTGTTTTGGCTCAAGAAGGGAAAAAAAGTGGTCTAAAGAAACTTGTCTGAGGAACAGATGAACCAACTAGATCAAAGAACTTTCTTTGTCTGGATCTGCTACTTCTTTATGCAGTTGATGTATAACACTAGAGTAAACTAGGAAGTGTGGAAGCTGATCATTATTTTACTACACATACTTTGCAATGTGTTTTTAATAACCTGCACCACCATACAGCCATTGTGCGGCCTGACTTTACTTGTTTATTGTGTCTTTAACACAACTACCTCTTTAATTTTAACATAAACTAAGACTACAGATGTAGCACTAAGGACAGATCTGGCAGGGTCGAGGAAAATGAGCTTCATAGTTGTCATTGGCTCAAAAACCTAGCTAGGGGCCTGAGTAGGATACCCTGGAGAGGATCTATTCAGATATTATGAAATAGTGTCCTCTTATTCTCTTGTCTAAAATAAAGATCTTGGCTGGAATTTTAATGTAACTATAATTCTGATTTAACATGCCACTAAATTGTGGTTAATCCTTAGCATAACATAATAAAATCCTGAAATATGGTTTAACTGACAGTTCCCTAGCTTGTGGTCAGATGAGAATTTTGACCAGTTCAGGTAAGAAACTCAACTGGAACTGCTCCTTGTCAGATAAGTTATCTCTATCTTTTCCCTTGCAGAAGAAGAGGTCTCAGGCAAGAGGTATTCTGGGTAAGACGACTAAACTCGCAGGAGGAATAGCTCATTTGTTTTCTGGAGTACAGTCAATAGAAATTTAACAGTAATTAACATAATGATATCCCACACTGAATATCTTTAACTCTCATTAACAGAACATGAACATTTGAAAGCGATGTAACATCACTGTAGTCATAGTATATCATCCTGTATCTGCATTTTTTGTAAAAGTGAGATCTCTTAAATCCTACTAAATGAGGATTTTTTTGGAAAACCTTTGTCTTGCTTCCATAAGTTCAAAGTTTTACAATGCTTAAAATGTTCTGTTCCTATGTCTTTTAGTTAAAAAAAAAATAAAAATTCTAGAAGTCAGAATTCCCTCTTCCCTATTGTTGCATTTAAGGTGATGAATTAATTTGGTGAGAGATGAATCCCCTTGCATTCTAGATGATCCTCAGAGATTAGAGCGGCTAGGGGCAGCTGGACTTATCTCTTAATATGTATGCCAATTTAGGCCGTAACTATAGGTCTGACCCAGACACACACACCAGCCCGTATGCTGCAAGTCTGGTTGCATTCAAGAGAAGCAGTCAGATTCACGAATAGTACGATTTATCATTATGCAACATCTACAGATTCTTTAAGATTGCTTACTATAAATGCACAAACTGCAGGTAGGCTATATAGCACTACGCAAAAGAAAAATTATTGCAATCACACACACACTTAGTTCTTGGGTAAAGACACAGCGTAGCCGAGGGCTCAAATCTTACCAAACGGCGTCCCTTCTGCCGGGGGGCAAGAGCACAAACCCGTCAATCTGTCCCTCTGATTTGGTGTTGCATTATTGTCCCTCCAAGTTAGGTACAAACTTGGGGTAGTATTTACCTTAGCTTGTATGTGTGAGTGAGTGGGACTGTAGTAAAGCCATTATCTTTTAAGTAACGACACAGTACATTCCCTGGTGCCAGCGGTACAGCTGGTTTGGGGGGAAAAAAGGGAGGATGAGGAACAAGGCTGGCAGGCTACTGCAAAAATCATCCCTTGAGAGAAAAGGGTAGAGCAGGAGCTAAATCTGTCCTTGAGATGAGTGAAAGAATGGGACCGCGCGGCCTACACCTCGCTTCACATTCCTCCTTGGCACCACAACAAACACAAATCACTGGACCTCCATCCTGTCCTGTGTTTGCTCCGGGCACTACGTGTCAAGGAAATGTGTGTTTTACAGATTTCTCACTGTTTTGCTTTTCTCATGCTTCCAACACCTAACACCTATAGATGAATGTCTTAATCATGAGGGTTTCCTGCATAGTTTGAGCAAGAATGTTGTAGAGTGCCCATACCTTTCTAATCTAGAACCTGGTAGCTACTGTGCTTAATTAAAAGACAGGCATGTGGTTTTGATCTTCCTTAGGATAGGACGAGTCTCTGAAGTCACTGTTGTAGTATAAAGTCTTATTGTAATATAAGACAGGAGATACAGAGGTTTAAGAGCAGGTCATTCTCACTCTTCCTGTTTCCATCTTTTTTAAATGGGAAGAAAGGAGCAGTTTTAGAAGATAAACATGATGTCTATTTTTAGCAGGAAGAAATGAGGCAAAGACAATAATGCAATGAGCATTTTTTCTGTCCTCAGGACTAGATGTTTCTCTGTTCAGCATTTCTTACTCAAAGTATCCACCACTCAGTGTCCTAGCTGATGTGAGTTTTCTTAGATACTTGACACTTTTGCCTTACTGACAAAGAGCTTTGAGCCAAACTGTTGGTTGCAAGCTTTAGTCTGGAATTCAGGGACAATAAAATTCAGTACCATGACCATCAAGTCTATTTGGCTATGTCTACATTGGTAAATTAAACAGTGCCAGGAAATTTTCCTGGGCACTGACACAGACCTTTTTTTTTTTTTTTTTTTTCTTTTATGTGTGTGCATGTTCAAACTGTTACAACAGTTCCTGTCATGATTTCAGCTTGGACAAGCTAACACTCTCTTAAACCATTTCTGTTTCTGCCTCAAGAGTTGTCATAGACCAGGAACCATTCCCAACAGAGAGATTAGCAGCATGAATACCAGCCATTCCATGCCAGATGGCACCAGCACTGGATAACAATCCTGAGCATGGTCAGTTTAGCATTATAGACATGAAGATAGTGATTTGAGCTCTAGCCATTTATACAGTTTAACACAAAAGATGAATAGGGGAAAGGAGGAGAGCAATGTTACCGGAATGGCTAAAAGCAAAATACCACAGCTGGTGTGGATGAAACTGACTCAAGATGCTTTTGCCTTGTGTGAAAGGAATCAAGAACTTTGCCTCCTTTTAGTTTCAAAATAAATAACTTTGTCTAGTACACACAGGTGCTGCCACCTTCCCTTGATGTACTCCACCTTACTGAATCAGTCTGTTAATAAACAGCAGATGACCAGAGTGAAACAAATGTTGTTCCGCATCAAAATGGATAAAACAGCCACAAACACAGATAGAATAAATCACCCAGATAGTCATCTGAACTCTGTGGGGTCAGTGCATGAGAACAATATATATAGATCCACCAATGACTGGTAGGATGACCAATGTCACCATATGCTGAGAAATTTAAAGAAATTTTAGACCTGCACTGGATTTACTATCTGAAAAAGCATAAGAAATAAAAATAAGTATTTTTGTAATATTTCAGTAAACACCTTAAAATGGGAAATTCTAGGGTAGTTTAAGGCCCTTTACTATACAACATTTTCATCAAGTGCAACAAGAATCTGATTGTTATAGGTAAACAATGTAATGAAAATGTGAACTGCTTAACCCATCTCCTATGAATTTTAATGGTAATGGAGGTAGTCCTGTCTGTACTTTTACATTCGCAGTTGTTAGTTTCATAACTGGAATCAGTCCCCCTTCAAATTAAATTAGTAATAGGCAGTTTGTAATGAGTCTAATATTTAGCAGGTACACCTGAGTTTTAAAGAATATTCTAAGGCAGATCTCAGTAGTGTCTTGTATAATAAGGATGTAATATGGATGAATTTCAACTTTAATTGTAATCAAACTCTTTCAGCTACTGCTCTATTATCATGCAAAATCCTTCCAGGTGATATTAGCCATATTTGATCTCGATCCAAAACCATTTAAATGTGCAATCAAAATTAATGCAAATGTTTCTGAGAGTTTTGGGTGCATAGAAGAAATGGAGAAAATGATTTTTTCCAACAAAAATTTTTGACCAACACTATCAAATTGTTACCAAAATAGTATAACATTTCCCTCTACTCATAAGCCTCACAAGGAACAGTTAGATACATGGATATTTCTAACCCCAGACCTTCCCAAGGAAACAAAGAGAATAATTAGGCCAGCTTGTTCTCACAGATGAACAACTATGCAGTATGTATCTATGCACTTTGTAGTCTTTTTTTGTCATCCAGTTAAACTCTGATTTTTACTTTATCAGTAGACAATGCCTGGACTACCTGCCCAAGGAATTTCGCAGGAGTGTGTCAAACACTGCAGTATAGAGAAGTAACTGTGTAAGGAAATAGTTGAGAAATATTAAGCTTCAAATTATTTCTATAGAGCAAAGCTATGAGATTAAGAAGTCAACAAATTTTATTTCAATAAATTTTACACAACCTACTCTAACAAAAGGCAGTGAAACCTCTTCCGTAAATGCTGATGAACCCTGAAATAGAGAGATAATTTTAACTGTATTTTCCTTTTATAATATGTTACAGGTATTTCTTAATGGTTTTCCAGAAAGTAAGTAAACTCCCTAAACTAAATATCCCCTTATTTGTAAGAAAAAATAAAAATATTCAGCAATTTTTGGATTTTTATACAACTTACTACAATGCTTATGTTACTGAAAAACTTAGAAAACTAGGAAATTCAGATTAAAAGTAAAAAAATATTTGAAAAAATCAGCATAACATTTTATGCCAAAATTGAAAGTTAAAACCACTAATTGTTTTTTAAAATTAAATTTATAGTTATACAGAACTAGTCTCTTCTCATGATCTAAGAGCTTATAACCGCAGCTGCAAAACATTTTAGACTTCAGGAAATAATTTCCTGAGAAGATACCAGCCCTTCACACACTACTGGCAGTGTAGCTACAGAAATTCTACAGGGGAATTATAGCCATGGAGGCTTCTTGACCAATAATTATAAGATGCCCTGTTTTGGAACTGGTCTTAATTTACAGCTGTTCTTTAAGGAAACATTGTTATATATCTCTTGAATATTTACCTTTCCCTGTTTGCTTTTTGGCAAGGTGCATTAAAATCCTTGTGAAAATGTGTGGGAAACATACTTTTGTAGTTTTACAAAACTTGATAAATTATTCATGGGATGAACTGTAGAGGCATAATAAAGTAAATATATTTTGTCCTTCTGACTTGTTAAAAACCTTCATTATTTCTACAGTATATTGAAATACTGACTTTTTTCAGTATTAAAACTCTCAAAAGTTTCAAATGCCCATAAAAAAACCTGTGAAACCTTTCTCTCACTATTAAGCACAAAACGGCTTTTTCTCTTAAAAAAATAGTTCTTGACTCTTAAGTGGGCACAGAACTGCCTACATATCCATGTGATCACATGGTATTCCACCAAGAAAATAATTACAAGCGAATCAACCTATATTCCCACTGTATCAAATGCATTTGTACTTGTATTAAAAAAAATATTGTTTGATAAGTCCTTTCCCAGTTCAGCTATGTAAAATCCTATTCATTAAAATGGCCAGGTGTTTTAATTTTCAAATGTTCCTACTATACACACCAATTCCCATTTTGCTACATTTTCTCATACATAATGTATTCAACTGCCTCTTGTTGAAGGAAGGTTCTTTTACATGCGATGCAGAACTGGAGAGAGGCAGAATTCCATCACATTGTGTGCTTGAATTTTAAGTACCTTTGAAGCAATTACGAGTACAAAATGCACTGGAAAGGAAAGAAATGTTCTAGAGAACAGCCATATATGCTGAATAACCATGACTATACATGGAAAGGTCAGCCTTTCCGGAAATTGTGCTTTCATCATAGTTTCTCGTTTATCTAACATCTCATCTTTTGGACATATTCAAGACTGATAGATGGAGAAATCCGTAAGTTACTGAGGAACAGGGCAAGAAACTAAACATTACTGAGAATAGATAGCTAAGAGAAAGAAGCAAAATGGAGAAAAAGTGCAACAGGAATAACAATAACAATAAAAACAACTGTGATTTCATCACAGGTCAGTGGCACAGAACAGCAACTGGTATGAATTGTCATGGCATCCATTCTGGTAGTCTAAAAAGGCAGTATCAGAATCATTCTTGCTGACCTTTCACTGGTTGTGGTATAAAGTTATCCAAGAAAAGTATTGTATAATGAGTTCAATAAACACAATACCAAATTCTGAAATATTCTGTCAGAAAAGACACTGGAGAATGGCATGCACAGAACAAAATTACATTTCCACCTGCACAGAAATTCCTCAGAATGCTGTATTGTGCATAAGCTGTGAAAATTGAAATGAGCTACCTGCAAGTATTTTCAGTTCCACTCCAGATTTCATGATAGTTTTCATGCTGCAAGACATTATGTTTTCTTTGAAAATAATGTATTCAAAGTAGTTTGCCCAGGGTAGAGTGTGTACATTACGCGATATTATCACCTGATAACAGACAAATGACACATTTCACTTTATTTCTTGTTTCCTCTCCCAACTATTTATGGTTATCTATTGAACTACAAAACTGAAATGACACCCAATATTACATCCCCTGACATTATTATGATACTCAGTTCTATAAGAAAGAAAATGTGAATGACAAAACAATGATTGGGTGAGAGTCTATAAAGCAAAGTATCTTCAAATTCTGCCTCAATTCCAAAATTTCAGGGAAATTGCATTTTCTAGTGCCTCTGCTTTTTAAGTTACAACACATGTCAGAATTCATCCCTGTATTCAATCTTTCGGGTCAGGACATATTGTTTTGCATAATGTGCCCCACAATGACCATCATATGCCATGACTTTTGGGTGCAAAGGATACAAACTGTAAAAATCTAAACTTAGTAGTTACTGTTCAAAAGGGATGGCAATGACCAACATGAAGAAAAATAATGATAAAGGGAGCTTTAATTTTTCCATTCTTTTCCTTTTTGCAAAAATTTATGAAGTAACTGTGCTAAAACCTGCAGGAAAATAATGTACTCCATGCTTTATTCTCTTTATATATGTTACCATATATACATACATACATATATATACACACAGCCTCATAAATTCAGAACTGTTTTTAAGTTAACTTTAGTTTAAGAGCTCATTATGTGGTCCATTTTTGTAATTAAAAGTCATTAAAGAATCTGAAGGGACTCAAGAATTTCTGCACAATGAGCAATCATGGCAAAATTGTAAAAGTCCTTGAATAAAAAGAGTAAAAAGAGAGGAACCAGTCATAAGAAACAAGTAGCCTTTTCTTTCAGTGAAAGGAGGTCACTACAGATATTTCCAGAGATATGTCTTGTGACATATGCTATATTATATCAAATAACTTTTACACGACCTGAAAAAATGAGTGAATAGCAAGGTCAAAAAAAGTACTGATGAATGAGTTATTCGAGGTAGCAAGACTAAGAACCAAGTGTGAAAAACTGCAGGAAGATCTTACAAGGTATACAACTGAACAGCACAGTAGCAGATGAAATTCAAAACAGTTGCACAATGATGAACACAGTTAAAAAAAAAGAATCAACTTCACATATAAAGTAATGTGCTGTCAGCTAGCCACTACCAATTAGGATACTTGGAGGGTTTAATAGTTGGTTCCATGAAAATGCCAGTTTGATGCTCAATAGCAATACATAAAGAAAATTAGATGTCAGGCTTTTGTGGTGGGTTGACCTTGGCTGGCTACTAGATGCCCACTCAGATGCTCTCTCACTGCACCTCCTCAACAGGATGGGGGAAGGAGGGGGAAATCAGATGGAAAAGCTTGTGGGTTGAAATAAAGAGATCACTTACCAATTATTGTCATGTGCAAAACAAACTCAACACCTTTTCAAAAACTGTGGATATGTTGTTTTCCATTTATTCAGATTTTACCTCAGTATCAGTGAAGAAATGGGAACTAAAGTCACTCTCCTTGGGTAGTACAGAGGTGCTGAAAACAATCTGAGGCTCCTTTAATTCCTCTAAGAAGTAACTAATTGAGAAGCAAGCAGCAATGAAAGAATAATAAGCACAGATGCAAACACTGCAGACAATAACAAATACAGTCAAATTGCAGCATTAAAGGCTGCGCCATCAAGATCTACCCTCTGCAGCAACAAAAGCTTTAGCTTAAAATAGGTTGTTATATAACGAGTAACTTCTGGTTGTTCAGTTGTGACTAAAATGTATAAAAGAGACTGGAAATCCAGCAACAAGGCCTGTGGAGAAAATAATAATAATATATCTCCTCACACTCATAAATTCACTTCATGCTGTTCATCTGTGGAGTTTTGATTTATTCTGTATGGGAGATCAATAGCAGCCTGACCTTTTTCCTGAGCAGAGCTACATTCTAATTCCATAACCTTCCTGAGCTTCTCTGTCAGTGACTAATTTTAACTTGATTTTCCTGATAACACTAAGATGTTCAAATCCACCTCTGATTTTCCACTTTAATCTACAGAGTGTTAGGGGGGTTTTTTTAATCTTAATATCATAAGGTAGATGGAAAGTATCAGTTTCATTTTGATGACCCAGACACTTGTATGCCTCCATATTATTTCAACCTATCAGCTTTTGTTTTTTTTCTTAGTGTGAGTATAGATCAGTATCTTACATCATATTAGTCACGCTTGACTTAGTTTTTGTAGTCTCTTTCTGGAGAATATTATTCCAAACATGACTTAAAATCTCCTTTTTAACCATACACACATCAGTAAACTCTACAATCCAGTGTCTGATACCCAGCTAATCAAGATTAATGAATTCATTTACCAGATAGCTACAATGTTATTAAAATGCAAATGGTTGGCTTCTGTTAATTGTTTAATATCACATACAATTAATCTGGGGACTTGTACACTTTCTTGCTGTTTTGGTACAGTTCACCTGAAAAGCTTGGGGAACACAAGCAAAACCTGTTTTTTTTTCCCCAAATAGTTACATGAACAGTAGAATTGAAAAGGTAGCAATAGTGAGCTGGAAATTAATTGGAAAATTGTGGGGTTTAGAACCACTAGATGCAGGAATACAGAAGAGATGGAAAGAAAAATTATTAGATAGAATTGCTAACAAAAGAATACTTTTAGAAATGGAAGGGAAACAAACCAAAACTAAATCTTACCAGAAACTTCTAGTTAATACCAGCTAGGTATTAAAATTTTGATTCTGAATTTAAAAAAAAAAAAAAATTAACATGTTAATCTTTTGCCTGAACCTTTTGCAGAGTTGGGCAAAGACTTTGGAAGTCCCAGATAAATCAGCTAAATTGCTCCAGTCTAACAGATTAACTAAGGGTACTGATTCAGAAAGAGGGAAAGCTGTGGTTCCAGAAAGCTTGGCTGGACTGCTGTGGTTCCTGCCCCTCCAGCAGTTGCTGAATTGCTACAGTTTACACAGTTCAAACAACTGTGTTGTTCTACCAGTTTGGGCACTGATAACCCAAACAATACCATTTTATTTATTACTCTCGACTATAAAATTGGGATGGTTCAGCAGATGAGCTGTGCCTGTAACAGAGGTGTGAGCCTCTGAAGGCAGAATGAGGCAATCAGGAAACACCATTGCTATCCTAAAAGAAGCCATTCCTCTATCTAAATTGTATACCTGAAGTAGGCAGATATGCCACAGTTTGTTCCTAGAATTTAAGAAGGTTCTAACAAATTTCTTTGCTCCTTTTAAATATGAAGAGAGCCAAGGTAATTTCTCTACCTTCATATATTTTTATGTAGAAGAATAGTTATGTGATTAAGATGTGGCAGTTGAACCTGGTAACTGTGTGTTTGGTTCCTAAAGCTACTCTATCCCAACTGCTGAATCTAGCATACACCCAAAGTAAATCTAATATAACTCCTAGAAGAGGAGTTCCCAGAATTGTAGATTAGGTGTCCAGGTTTCCCAGAGGATAATAGACAATGCTAAGCACCTATAAAAGGTTGTCACAACAGCCAACACATTTTGGACACTCCCACAGTCAGCTAGAAGCAATATACCCAGTGGGAAGCCAGCTGGAGTTTAATATGAAATATACTGAGGGCATTTATATTGAATCTTCTTTTTTCACACACATGCAGAGACCTGTATTCTAGTCCCTGTTCAAAGATGCTTACGCACATTGCAAAATGTGTAAGTAATGTTCACTGTGGACTCATGAAGTTGGATTTATCCTGCTGTAAATGATAAGCTACACAGTTGTGCTCTGCCTCACAGGGTTTTTCTTTCCAGACTAATTAACATTCAGTTCTTTTTGGCACTGTAAAACAGCTTTCACTGGAAGAGTGACATGCATCCTGTCCATAAAGAGTCAACAGATTTCTGGACAGGGCACACCTGAATACTGTGAACCTGAATTTCTTTATACCAAAGGAAAAGAAGATAAAGGAAGCACTTTCTCCTACTCCTCTAAAGAAAATAATAGCCACCATTTTCAGACTGTTTATTGGACAGAGTTCATTTATCCACAGGGAATTAACAAGACAAATTCCTAGCTCCCAGAAGTTGGCAGGCCTCAGGCTCAAGCTTAATGTAAAGATACTTGAAACTTTTGAGATAGAATCACTCATTTTGGCCTAAAGCTTACATTAAGAACCTAAATTCTTTTTTAATCTGCCTCATTTTTTTTTTTTTCCATGATGCCGTTTTGGTGGTACAAAAGCTAAACATCCATGCTGTGCCAGAAGTCCATCACTGACAGAATAGAACAAACAGAATGAGAAATGGAACAACTAGCTTTGTTCTTTACACCTGTTTTCTTGGTTTACCCCATTCACCTTCCAGCAATCAGAAATTTATGAACTCCTGAGCCAAAGGCAGTAGTGGGGTTATTGTATCTAGCAGTTATTGAACTAGGTATACCTTGAATGTGTCTAATTCCCTCCACTTTCTTGTTGGTTTGTTTGGGTTTTTTTTACCTAAAGTACTTTAGGTTTTCCTCTCCTTTCTTTTCCTTTCCTGACCTTTTAGTAGTATTGCCTAGTTCTAGTATTCTGGGGACTTAAGAATAATCATTCCTTGTTTACCTAAAATCATAGCTATCACTTAAAGGATACTTACTGGTATCTTTGAGATATTTGATATGGAAGGGCTATACAGATATGTAGAATTTTTTTGAAAATGTAATACACATAACATGTTTACATGTGAATATTCCAGTTTACAACCTTTTTAGCATACATTTTTATTTGAAACAGTGTCTTAGAAGATGGGAGAAAGAATCAGAGAGTCATAAGACAATTTAGGTTGGAAGAGACCTCTGAAAGTCATCTAATCCAACTTTTCACTGAAAGCAACAAAGAAAAATAGATGCCATTGCTCAAGGTCTTATCCAGTTAACATCTGATATTTTAAAAAAGATGGAGAGTAGAATGTTAGCAGAATGATCTTGGAATTTAATTATACTGAATTTGTGGACTTGAACAATGAATAAAATACTGTTATCTCCATATGTTTAGAAAATGGAAGAAAATTTGAGGCATGACATTTACACAATTAGAAATACTATTTTACTCGGCAGCTAAATTCTTCTTAAGACACAAGTAGAGCCCCTCCACTAAAACTGTGATAGTAGAATATGTAACAGTTTGGAAATTTACTGAGTACAATGTATAATGATACAATCATATGTACCCTTGCTAACATAGAATAAGGCAAGAATATTTGCCCTTTTCTATGAAAGTGTACCCACTCTATGTAAAATGGATCTCCACTGTGTTAGTACTGTTTCTTGCAAGAATGAAACTGATGAGGGGTTGTAACCCTTATTAATTTGAATCAAATGCCAAATCTTCACGTTGTAGTTTATCTACATAAAACAAAATTTCAAACTTCACAGAAGATGATAATTTATGTTTTGTTCCTCTCATCTTTAAAACCGATATTTAACATTATCTTTAATTATTAATATTTTCCTCATTAGGTATTTGTTTTGTATAATCTCCTAAATACAGTCATGTAAATTCATGACCTATTACAGTCTTAAAAAATAGTCTTTTTCTTTCTGGAAATCATATTTTATTTGTACAGACAAATAATCCCTCTATCTTGGCTTTCAGTGCATTTAGTTTTTATTTCATAGAGAAGCATGTGGATTAAAAATGTTTTTCTCCTTTGTGTGCATTTCACTTCTTGAAACTCCAGACAACCAAATAAAGCTGCTTCTCTCACCTGTTTAATTACCCATGTCTTGTTTTTTTCTGCATAACAGAGTCTTATCAACAAAAGCCAATTATGACTCCCAATTTTGACTGTCAGGTGAATATTAAGAATTATGAAACAATACTGCAGGATGACTGTCTTTTTGTGACTTCCTGATTTTTTTTCTATGGTTTAAGTACCTTTCTTTCCCCTTCAAATCGTGATACTTGTAAAGGTTAAATTCCTAAGTGAATATGAATACAGTGTTCTACAAGTTCTAAAATGATTTTATTGTTTCAAATGAAGTGAATTCAACATTAAAATTTACTCAGAAATTTATAAGGGAAATATATTTAGTATCATCTGTGAATTAATTTAAACACAAAGTGGCAGTTTTGTTATAGTTTTCATTTAGAATTTCTATTTGAAAACTTTTTGAAAACAAAGCTGTGTAAAGCCAGATTTAAGATACCTACACCCCAAAATATAATGGCAGTAAAGACTACATTTACAATGTGTTCCTTTCTGCTCTATAGCTGTTAAACTAATGATGTCAAGTGGAAATACGCTAACACAATACACCATCTGTGTTAAATTATTCCTAAACTGTGACTAAACCTATATACACCTATTTATCATTGAGTATACCTTATATACTAATTTAGGTAATTTTAATGTTAAATGTTTTTGTGCTCCTCCTACCCACAAAACTTGCTTAAACCTCCTACAATACAGTTCAAAATTATCCTTGAACTCCAACCCATCCACTGCACAAGACAGGTACAACTGTAAACTGACTGATACATCCAGTAAATCTTTGTGGGTGGTGTTAAAGAGCAGTGACTAACAACTAGATCACTGCTATTTAGCCACAAGCCCAGTCTTTCACATCCCCTTCATTTAAATCCTTGTATCTACAGCAGAAAGAGTCTGGCATCTCTTATTATTTGATTAAAGCTAGTATTACTTTCTTGTCACAGCTCTTCTACTGCTTTGTCAATTTTCCAACACTTTTGTTTTGACATTTCTTTGATCTGCTTTCTTCTTCAAGTGACATCAAAAAGAAAGAGAGACAAAGTGTCTCAAAGATCAAAGGAATAGGTGAACACAGAAAACTGGAAGGGGAGAAGAACCTTTTCTCTCAAGACCTCACCACTAAGCTTCATAAACTGAATATGTGTGATACAGCAAGTTCAGTAAGTTAGAGGATTGCCTTAGAAATAAAAGCTAAGGAGCTCATGTAATTGAGGTTCATAATTTCATTTATTGATCTGAGCCACTGAAAGAAATAACCAAATGTATGCAGAAAGCACTTCTAAAAGAATTCACTTTAGCTGTCATACCTGCATATTTCCTTTTAATAAGACTGAATGTGTTCATGAACTCAATATAGAAAATAAAATATATCCACAACACAAACTGCAGAAATACTTAATGTAGTGGCAATGTCATCAAACTAATCGATAACATCTTCAGCCTAGTGCTGCAGCAGTGTGATGGTTGTCATGGCCTGGGCCTGGCTGAAAACTGCAGTAGTATATGAGTTTTGGCTAACCAGATAGCACGGGCAAGTCAATTAGTTACAAGAAGAGACGAGCTCCTGCAACATACATAACCCATCAGTTTCTGGGACAGTTGCAAAGGTTTAGAGAGGCCTTGAGAGGCTTCAGCCTGTTCAGTGTCAAGTGCCTTGGGGACATGCAGGTCCCATTCAGGAGTTGGGTAATCCCTACCCAACCCCAAAAGCAATTGCATCAGTCAGTAGCAGGAGGCTCCAGAGTATCAAAGAGAGAAAAATCTAGGACAGAGCATGGGGAGAGAGTCAAAGAGACCTCCGCATTCCCAGAATCCTGGCCCCAGATGCATAACCCCATGGCAGGCCAGCCTCCCCTACCTTCCTCCTGGTTCATGCTGTCTCCCTCAAGGAACATGGAATTCGTGAGATTCGTAAACCTGCATATGTCACTCACTGAAGTGTTTTGGTGTCTGAGTCCATTTAGTCTATACACTGCTCTTAAATGGTGGCAAACATTTGCTCAATAGGGGTGTAACCCAACTAAATCAGATTCCTTCCTTGATAGGTAATCCACCATCAACATAGCAAACTAATAGTTAACACTCATGAAAAAACACAGAGGAAAATATTTTGTTTGTTTTAGAAAAGTGGGAAGGAAGGAGGGAAGGAAGTTGGTTTTCCTTCAGTCCTTCCAGTAATGAATCTCAATAAGCAACAGATTTATATCTGGTACTCCATTAAATCATTGTGTCAGATGAATTATGTACAAAGAGAAACCTGAGGAGAGAGAGACAAAGGTGCACCTTCTTCTACTACCAAGGTGACTATATTAATTCTTTTAGATAAGTCTTAAACATAGGAAGCTGGATAGGTGATTCATATACAATTACCTGGATATGAATTCTCACAGGTCATTTACAAGATACAGAAGTTCCCTCCCCTGGTGAGGTAACTGTAGTTTCCTTGACCTCTCTAGAAAAAAAAAAAAAAAAGCCTTGACTATCATCTCAGCCCTCAGCTAGATACTAAATAAGTAATCATCTGAAATCAGAACAACTGGATTAATATTTTTAAAACTGAACAGAACATAACAAAATCATCTAGGCTGGAAAGGACCTTGAAGATCATCTAGTCCAACCGTTAACCTAGCACTGACAGTTCCCAACTACACCAGATCCCTCAGTGCTATGTCAACCTGCCTCTTGAACACCTCCAGGGATGGGTGTGTTTAAGTGCTATCAGAGGAAGACAAATGGGAACAAATATTTCATTATACAAAAAATTACTCTATTTCTATCCTCTTAATTTCATTACGTATTACCAAACAGAGAAAGAAAAATTAATATACCGGCATCTCACTCAGTAATGAAGATTCTAGAGGAAGAGGTCTTTATGAAATTGTAGATCATTAAAATGAAACTCACTGGAGTCTTATAGTGATAATAAACTCAAAAGAAAATGTATAATAATAGTGAACCAAGTTGCATTAGTCAGAGCTGTGTCAGCTAGAGCTGTTTTTATTATTTTTATTTCAGTCCTGTATACTTGCTTCAACTGTAAAAGTTTGATTGTCAAACTTATCCAGAGTTGTGCTCTTTGAGTATATGTCATCAGGGAAAATAATGGGATCATGCCTTTCCCTAGACAAGGAGAATTCTTTCTGGTGTTACCTTATATTTTTGGCATCCTATCTTATCTTAGGAAATGAACTGTTGTCTAAGACATATAGAAGATTTACTGTCATCTTATCTTCTATGTCTTTCAGGAAATATAGCAATTTACATGGAAATCATAACATTTTGGTCAAACTCATCTTCCTTATGCTCTCTTTGATCCTCAGCTTCTTTCTCTACATGAATTAGCTGATTGCCTGATTTTTTTTTTTTTTTCCCCAAGGAGTACCATATTCAGAGAAACATAGGAATTAATTCTCTTATATCTTTTCTTGTACCATAAATAGCCAATAAAGACACAATTATAACACATAGGGGATTAAAAAGGGAAAAGAGATTTGATTAAGATTGTACACTGACATGGAAATTAATTATAGTCTGAGGAAAGACAGTTTAAGCCTTGTCAGAAAAAGACACTTTCTAGATATAGAATGCTTTAGTTCAATTACTATTCAATTACTATTTTATTTTAAAATCAGAATGTAGTATTTCAAAGTCCAGATTTGATTTAAATATGTTTAGGTTTTTAACTTTTCTTTGAAACCGATTTTAAATTCACATTCTCTGTGCTAACCTGTAGTAAGAATGATAGCAAAGACACAATTTTACAGCTCAGAGTTTCTTAATCCCTCCTCCCCTATGTTACAGCAATCACTTTTTAATAGTTTTGACAGCAAAGGCCCCCAGGGATGGATTTGGTTCAGATAGTCCCATTTCTCATCTCTACTTTCATGATTAAGGGGCAAAAGATACACAGTGTGGAAGGTACCAACGCAAAACAGGTGAATGTGTGTGAATAGAAAAATGGATGCACACAATAAAAGTATCTGTGTGAATTCTCAAATTTTACATCTGCATCTATCTGTATGAGGTGAATATTTACTGCTTGACACAAACATATTTTTGGTAGTTGGATTTTGATGGAGTGCAAGACTGAGTTTCAGTTAATGTGAAGTTAGATTTCCCGATGGACATAAGGATGGAGGAGTCCCTCTGAACAGATTTATTTGTGATCAGGTAGACTATCATCTGCATTTACAAGTTCCAGTACTCAGTGTAAAACAGATTAGGGAAACAATACTTCTGTCTGTTTATGTCAAGATTGGAACTTCTGAACATTTCTGCCTATGTCCAACAGTAATTCCTCTGTTTGGCTCTGGCCCCCTATCTCAGTTAATCCAATGTGTGAGTCAGAGGTTGGAAACAGATGGATGCATCTTGAGATTTTATTAATGGCCAGTAAAAGCTAAACACAAACCCACATAATTTAGCTATGTATCTACCTTCAGTACACCTGCACTTCACTTTAAATTTATCTTCTAAATACCTCACTAACCACAGTATGTCTTCTGCTAGGCAAAGCCACCATCTCCAGTGGGGAAAAAAAAAACCAAACTTTGAAATAGACATAAAAATGTTAAGGGAAGGTTAAAGATGAGACTAACAAACTGGAAGGAACAAGAGTGGAGCTAGGCAAGAAGCTCAGTTTTTGAAAGGAATTATGTCATATATGCACACAGAATATTATTTAAACAGAAGTAGGAACTATCAGTGAATATAATGATACTTCAGAATTTGTTATACCTTTTTTTCCTGCTTGTGTTCACCACACTGCTGGGACATTATATGGTACAGCCATATAGAGGTAAAAATGGTTATTTGAAAAAGCTATTTTAGAATCTATTAATATAAAACTGTACAAAACTAAATCTACTTATAAAACTGTGTTTGCCTGGCTTTGTCACAAATACTAATTCTATTTCTAGCAGAGATTGGATCTTAATCATGTTTCACAAGAATGATTAAGGGAAAATATTTTTGTAATTAGTTTCTCTTAGGCAAATATATTTAAAGTACAGATGGATTTTTGCCTAAAAACATACCAATTCTATTAACTTAAAAATTGTTTAAAAATATTTCCAATTTTGCTCAAAATCTGATTTGCCTAGTTTATGCCTTCATATCTGAAAGGTGCATTAGATGTCAGAGTGAGCATATTTAAAAAAAATAAAAATTGAAATGAAAAAAAAATCAAACTATTTCTCTGTTCGCACTGGCCAGAGATATTAGAATTGTATATTGCTAAATTACCTAATAAAATCAATCTTTTTCCCCCTTTAACACATTGAGTATTTTCCACTTAAAATATTATCTCCTCTTGTTTCTTTCTCTAAGCTGAGCAGCAAAATTTGTGTTTTCTTGACAATTCCCCATCATTCATCAATTTTACAGTGTATTATACACAAAGTTGGTGATTATGACTCAATTGAATTTTAGCCTTGTTTTTTGGCAGTCCAACCTCCCTTCATCGATTTATGTCCCATAGAAGTACCTTTCAGTAAAAATTTTCAAGAGCACTTTCTCCATCCACATAGTAATCAGGCATGAGAATTTAATAGCCTTTTCATTGTGCAGCTACCCTGTCTTTTTTGGTTCAGGTGCCTTTTAATCCCTATTTAACTGGATGCAGGTCAGGAGCTGTAGGCTCTATTATGTGGATGCCACTACATACAACTGAATTTTTGCTCCCTTATGAAAATTTTGTTTTCTTGATGCTGAATTATTGGCATTCACAGTGTAAAATGTTCTCAGCATATATTATAGATCAAGCAGTCAGGGTAAAATAGTGCAGAACAATAAATATATTTGGAATTATGCAGGCACTTCATGATGCTAGCAGTCTGGTGTTCAGCTTGGAATTAAATCAGCTTAATTAAATCAGCTTAAGGTTAATGGGTTAACTTTGAATTAATTCAGAAGAGTAATTCACTGAATACTTCCTGAACCCACAAACCCATTCTGAAAAAGTCATTAACAATTAAGAAGAAAGAACACCTTTATCTGACAGGACTGCTGATTCTCTAGCCTAAGAAATCCTTAAAAACATTCAGTCTGTTGAACAGGCACCCCAACACAAAAAGACAGAATGCAGCCTTCTTGTTGTAGCCACAAACCACCACAAACTTATTTTAACCATTCAGCCTTCCATACAGCAACTAACTAAACAAAGCTTTGAAACTCTCATAAAGCACTTTTTTTCTACTAAATTGTATTAGCAGGCAAATACTGCCTTAGTAAATCTAGTGAAAGTAAATGCAAGGATGAAACCATTAATACATTTCCATTATAAAAACTGTTTTCAGCTTAGTTTTTAATTGCCCCAGAGGACAGCTCCCATAGTCAATTAATCCAACATACAAAGGAATCTACACAAGTCCTAAGAATCTTTGTTTAGCTGGAGTCCATTTCTATATGTTGCATATATATGGATATATTCCCACCATAGGTCATTTCTTGTCATGTTCTTTCTGTGCAGTCTCTCACAATTTATTACTTTGATTTAAAATTAACATTTTAGAATCATGCCAATATTCACGTTAGAAATAAATTACACTTCTGTACTGGTTTTGGATGGGATAGTTTTCTTTATAGTATCTTATATAGTACTATGTTATGGATTTCTGACGAAAACAGCATTGATAATACACCAGTGTTTTAGCTATTGTTGAACAGTGCTTGCACAGCATCAAGGCCTTCTCTGCTTCTCATGCTGCCCTGCCAGTGAGTAGGCTGGGGATGCACAAGAAGTTGGGAGGGGACACAGCCAGAACAGCTGACCTCAACTGACCAGCAATAAATCTGGGAGAAGAAGGAGAAAGAGGGGGAATATTCACATTTATGGTGTTTGTCTTCCCAAGTAAGTGTTACACATGATGGAGCCCTGCTTTCTGGAAATGGCTAAACATCTGCCTGCTGATAGGAATTAGTGAATGAGTTCCTTATTTTGCTTTGTTTGCACACACAGGTTTCTCTTTCCTCTCCCCCGTCCCTGCAGGGGGATTAAGCAAGTGGTTATCTGGTGCTGAGCTACCTACCAGGGTTAAACTATGACAAGTTCAAAAAAAGAACCCCTTTAGGTTCAGAATCTTAATTCAAAATAACTTATTCACTCATAAGAGGAAAAAAATCCCATCTTCCTCCTGCTCCAAATATTTACTATAACCAGGCTTTTTCCAGTATATCTGCAAAAGCAATAGTCTTGCAAAGGCTAAAAGTCAACAGATATGATCCTCTCAGACTGTAAGACATAAGAAATAAAAGTATTTGCCTACTAACTTGTTACTGAGAGTATTCTAAAGCAGATTAATACATAAGAGCGCAAAAGTCTTTCGGAACTTTCCTGTCCTCTAGCAATTTTCACACAAGAAAATTCCTGGGCAAGTGGGAGAATTTCTGTATGTTGTAGTCCCCTGCAGGCCTCTCTTCTGTGAAGCAGCCTGGGCCTCTTTGAGCATCCACAGCATGCTACTGGCAGAGCTCTACTGCTCCAACACCTTTTGCAAGAAGGACCATAGTCCTGTGGATTGCTTTGAAGCTGTTTCCAGCCAGCTTGATTTGCTGCCTCCAATTCTTGTAATGATAAAGGCCAATTTGCCTTCTGCATGTGTCATGGTTTCAGTCCAGAAGGCAATTGAGCACCACTCAGCCACTTGCTCACCCCTTCCCCCTCAGGGATGGGGAAGAAAAAATAAACCAAAAGGCTCAGGGATCAAGACAAAGACAGAAAGGAATGACTTAACAATTATGGTCACAGGCAAAAGACAGACTCTACTGGGTAAAACAAAAAAACACATCAGTTCAATTTGAACAGCAGCACCACCACCACTTAATTTGCCAATAAAACAGAGTAAGACAGTGAGATATATAACCACATCTTAAAAACACCTTCCTCCCACCTCTCCCTTCTTCCTGGGCTCAATTTTGCTCCTAATTTCTATCCCACCTCCCGCACAGCGGCTCAGGGGAACAGGGGATGGGGGTTGCGGTCAGTTCATCACTCATTGCTTCTGCTGCTCCTTCCTCCTCAGGGGGCGGATTCTTCACACTCTCCCTCTGCTCCAGCATCGTGTCCCTCTCACAGGAGACAGTCCTCCATGATCTTCTCCGATGTGAGTCTTTCTCACAGGCTGCAGCTCTTCACGAACTGCTCCAATGTGGGTCCTTCCCACAGGGCTGCACCTCTCCATGAACTGCTCCAGTGTGGGTCCCTCCCATGGGCTGCAGTCCTCCCAGTTACAGACTGCTTCAGAGTGGGCTTCCCTCACAGTCCTGTCCTTCAAGTGCAGCCACATGCTCTTACGTGGGGTCCTCCACGGGCTGCAGGTGGGCATCCTCTCTGCCGTGGACCTCCTTGGGCTGCAGGGGCACAGCCTGACCTCTCACCACGGGCTGCAGGGGAATCTCTGCTCTGGCATACCTCCTCCTTTCTTCCACTGACCTTGGTGTTTGCAGTTGCACTCACAACTCCAACTCCTCTCAGGTTCCCCTTCTTAAATATGTTGTCGCAGAGGTGCAGCCACCATCTCTAATCGTCTCAGCCTTGGCCAGAGGTGGGTCTGACCTGGAGCAGAGAGAGCTTCGAAATGCTTCTCACAGGAGCCACTGCTGTAACCCCCTCTCACCAACCAAAACCCCACCACACACAAACCCAACACAGCATGTCACTTATATTTTTTAAAGACTTCTCTCATAGTTTCCATGAGGCATCTCTTCCAGGGCTAGCAACGCATATTTTTCTACTTAGTCACTCCTTGTGCGCAAGCTATTCAAACCTTTTATTGTCCTTACTGACCTTTTCTAGTAGTATTATATTATTTTTAGAATAGTGGGGGACAGAACAGTACACTGAGTGCACCATATGGGAACAACATGGATATATACAATAGCATAACAGCACAATGTTGTTCTCAGATTTCTCTTTCTATACTAAGAACTACAAACATCAGAGTTGTTTTTTTCTGATCGCTAATGAGCACTGAGTTGACATTTTCCCCAAGTCATATCTGTTTGGCCTGTGACAGTAATCGGTAAGTGATCTCCCTGTACTTATCTTGATCCAGGAGCTTTATTGTTCCCATTTTTCTTATTTCACCCCCTCTTCCTGCTGAGAGCAGAGGAGGGAGGGAGCAACCAGGTAGGAGTTCGGCTTTTAGCCAGGCTTAACCCACCATGCCTTCCTTCTTTGAACTAGCTGTAATTGCTTTCAGATAGCATGGGTTTTCAGTGAAGATTACTATTAATATCAATTTATATTGCAATGATGAAGTTGGTGCAATGTGAGTCCTGGTGAGAACATGTGAGCCAGAATTAAAAGGTGACAATTAACATCTGCTAGCTGTGTGCTTTCCATGCAGCTTTTAAAGTTAGGGACAAGGTGAAAATAAATACTAAGGAAAGGGAGGCAATAGGGAGAACAGAAAATGGACATCAGGGTCTAGGGCAAGTAAGAGAAAGGATATTAGCAGAAGCCAGAAAGACTTCTGCAGGTAAAGGAGGAATTAACAGATGGAGGGAAACAAAAATCTTAGTACTGAAGGCTAAAGAAGAATTAGAGATTACAGCAAATGATTCAGAGTATTTATATAACACAACTAGTATAATATACTGTTGCTGCCAATACTTCCACCAGTAACTAGAAGCAGTACAGGAGTGTAAAATAGAGGAGTACATGCTGACATCATTTAAATAGCTATCTATCAGGTTGTCTTATTAATCTTCTCTCAGTGTACTAGCTGTTGTAAAACAAAAGAAGGGCAGAACTGAAGAGCTAATTTCATAATGTAAAAGAATAAATACCTAAATACATAAAACACATACCGAGAAATAGAAATAAAACCCAAAGAAACTAGCATGTAACTTGCAAAAAATCATAGAGAAAAATGAGTGGGATTAAAATGCAGTAGGAAGAAATATAGAACTTTGACTAGTACTCCATCTTTTCATAGGAGTAGAAGAATAAATAATAGAATAACTGCTAATAATACTTCTATGTTTCTAACAACAAAACCAAAGGGTCAGAATTTGAGCTGAGAGGTAATGGACTATTTTTACTTGGACTGTAAGAATTATACTTAAAAAAGAAGATAATTGGACAAATTCTGTCATAAAGTTTAGACAGGAAAATGGAGATCAACATTAGGACAAAGAATCAGATTTCAAGAAATTGAATCAAATGGCATCAAATTTAATTCTGAACATTTTTATTGTAGTTGTGTTTGTGCAGTGGTTTTTTGGAGTTATACATAAGCAGGCAGAAACAAGAACCTGATTCTAAGTTATTTACAAAAGAAGGAAAACATATATTTGTATAGTCTAATTGAACCTATTTGCTTTACATAAAGAAGACATGATAAGTAACAAATAACTTATCAGTTAACATCACAGAATTTATTGTGAATTGATTTATAATCAAGTAGGGGGTGTGTGTTTTTTTTCTGATTAAATTTCCTGTTAATGTAATAGCTGCCTGATAAGACCTTTTTTATAACTGCAATGTAAGGCACAGCCTATGTGTGTGTCAAAACCTTCCTTTCCTTTAGGCATGGTTTAAAATTTTTAACATTTGTATAAATATTACTGACACTTAAAACACATAAATTTTTTTATGATTTAGGTAGAAACAGGATCCAGATTAAAAACCTTACAGTTTTCCTGTCTTGTTTTTCAACTGATGGATATGTATTTTGATCAACGTTTACTTTGCATCATTATTCTTAAGCCCTTTCACCTAAAGAAAAACTAGAGGGTAAGATACAAATTTAAGCAGGTTTCATACTCCATAAAACATAAATTTTGAAATTACCTTACCATATCATTCAGTGATTATGCATAAAGAAAGAAACCTCAAAAAAGCTAGGGACTGCCAGGCTTGAAACCTGTGTCTGTTTGCTTAAGGACTTTAGGATTGCTCACAACAATGTGTGAACCTTTTGTGGTGTGCTTTGTTGTTGTTATCAACATTTTCTTATATATATCATCATTTTTATATATATTTATATATCTCATAATTTAAATATATATATGAAACTTCATATATATATGTGTGTGTGTGTGTATATATAAAAAGGTAGCAAAACTCTGGTTTTCAAGCACAGTCTCATTTTTTAGAAAATGTTTACACTGGTTGTCTTATTGTGCATGCTACATACATAAGGTGACATTTGGATGATGTAATAAATTAAGCCTGCCTAAACTTTGTATTCACATTTTTTATTTTTTATTTTTTCTTAAAAGGTTGTTCTGGAGAAAAGATATAAAATTTGTAGAAGAACGTCTATATTTATAAAAAAAGTTATGCTTCAAGCAGCATTTCTCTTCTGGTCCATTTAACATTATAATGAACAACTACCTACATAAAATGAAAGCTGAGGGTCATAAAGAGTCAATTATTTTTCTAGCTTTGTGGGTCATGTAGCTTTCTTTTTCTCTTATGATTAAGTAATAATTGTCCAGTAAAAGTGCAAGTTGATTTGTACACTGAATCATAAATCATTGTACACTGAAGTATAAAATCTGCATTATGAACTTTGTTTTGGCAAATATTGAGAGCACTTGAGTTTAAAATAGGTGTTTTGCAACAGTTCACAATAATATAGCTTATTATCTATAATGTGAACAAAACCACATTTGAAGCCATAGCGAATCATGTCCAAAACAACTAAGGGAATAGTTCTATTGTGATCACAGCTGTTCAAACAACATGATCAAATGCCAGAAGAAATTAAAGATGACATTTGACTGATGAAGGACAAGAAAATGAGCTTGAGCTTAAAGTTTCTGCAAGGTCAAGGGAAGTTGAATCTGACATCTGATTAGAAAAAAAATGGTTCCAAATGGATTCACTATTATCTTCAAAGCACTAACAATCCAATATCTGAGAATGATGAAGTCCTGATGGAGTGATCAAGAGAGTAAAGCAGTTTCTATGGTTTCTGTAATTCCGACCCTTATTGTTAAAAACATAGAACAACATAGTTATGCATGAGAAAGAAATAATCATCTGGAGATTAATTCTGTTGGTCTCAGTATAGGAATCCATCCTGCAGTTCAACATTACTTAAATATATTGAACAGTATTTGGTGATGTGGAAATGCAGCTGAATCTTATTGGAACTTACACTGAGAACAACCATGTACAATGCAATGTCAAACCTATTTCCTCCTTGTCTTATTATATTACAGCAGACAAAAAGTGTTATGAGTTCACATGATGTGAAATAATGTGATATTCTATCAGTTGAGATTGCAAAACTATCTTTTTCTTAGCTGGGGAGAGATATAAGTATATAAAAAATAGCAGCCAGAAGCAATTATGCAAAGCTCTCAACAGTGCTCCTTAGAGAGAAAGATATGTACATTTTCCTGTCTAGTTCCATTATGTGTGTTCATTTCAAATCCAGACACTTTCCAATACAAACAGAACAAATTCAATTTTGTTCAGACAACATTCCCTTCTAACACTTCATGTGCCAAGTGAGAAAAGCAACATAAAATCTCTAACAAATTAAACATCTCTTTAAAAACAATGTAAATGCTATTAATTTACTTCCAGTAATGGGAGTTTTCTGGATTCACTGCATGACTACATTCTGTTTGCAAAGAATAAGATGTTTGTTTCTACTTTCAATCTGGTTTGTATACAACAAGATTTTGTCAAATTCATGAACATCAAATAATATATTGTAAATACAGTCTTTGTTAAGCGCTTTTATAAATATTTATTTGGGCTTTACTGAAAAGATAGGAGTAGGTGATTCCATTACATGCAGCTCTGTTAAAATGCAGTGATATGCTCATTTTGTTCATCCTATGGGATCAATAGGAGGACTGTCTTCAACCAGCAACAGCTAGAACATACATAAATACATACACATACATTTTGCACCTACCTACTGCACAGAGAATGATGGATGCATCCCTGCTTTATTCATGATGAGCTATGTAATAACTGTAGGGAAGGAATTGAACAAATGAAGGAAGCCAAATAAAGCATTAGAATTTTCTTTATATGCATATTTTGTGATGTTTATGATTTGATAAAGACTAAAATGCTTGAAGGAATCATCAGCTGAGAATGGGTAGAACTGGAAGGAACAGGGAGAAACGTAGTACAACAAGATGACATTAGAGAAAGAGGTGCCAGGCCATGCACTTAGAGCTTGATATTGAGCATTTCTGTTATAATAGAGAATTTTCCACTGCAATCCAAAGAAGGGAAGGACCAGGAGTATTAAGTGACCAAAATGGGTCAGTGTGAACCATCAGTAAAACATGGTACTGAAAATGTAAATGTGATTCTGATCCTAAAGTCTGTCAGAAGTATACAGACATGTACTGTGTATTCATGTGAAAAACACGAGGCATTGCTATGACCTAAAATAAACTTAGAGCAATTTTGATAATCCAGGTTCAAGAAGATTAATTTAAACAGGGACAGACAACAACTCTCACTGTGATTGGGAGAATAGAGGATTCAGTTTATGGAATGAAATGAAGAAAATTCAAGTTATTCATCCTAGTACAATAAGGCTAAGAGGGAATACTCCTCAGCCTAAACACAGCAGAAGATAGCTACTGGAAAGAAAATGAACTATTCAAATCCAAGAACAATACTGGCATAGAAAGAATGGGTGGAGCTCAAGGCATGTTTCAAAGAAACAAAGTTGTGGAGCAGTCTGCCTCTATGAGTAACAGAGGCAGAAGAGCTGTCTAGCTCTAACAGGGAACAATGATTAGATTATTAAGTTCCTAAGTTTATTAAGAGACTTGTAGGTATGGTTTTCTTCAGTATTAAGGGACAGAACCCTATGATCTGATTCTAGCTTCAAATGTTTCCAAAATTCCTATAATTCATGTTAAGAATATATTACTAATTAGGGTTGTGTGTCCCGATCCAATGTCGGGGGAGGTTTCGATATGATCCCAAGAGCTAGATTAAGACACAAACGAGGTCAAATGCCGTATACCCAAAACAGGTTTTTTTATTATTAAAGAAGTGAAGAGGGGTAGCGATAGGACAGAATGGAAGGAAAAGGCAGAAATAAAGCAAGGATGCGGGATAGGGCTGCAAGAATAGTCACCACCATGGATCCAGTGACGTCCCGTTGGTCCTCAGTCTTCAGTTCTTCGGTGGTGCGTGCACATGAGTCAAGCTTCAATGGTAGATGCACATAGAGAAAATTTTCTGCTGTCTTTCTAAGTTCATCGTATCGGCTGATTAACATATCTGCTCGCCTTTAGGTTTTTTTTTTCTCTGGTCCAACAGGTTTTGTTGCATCTGGCTTCAGGGCAGGTACCTTTGCCTCCTGTCAGTTCATTATCAATGCATGCATGGTGTCTGGCCTACACAAGAGAGCCACAAACGGCTACAGGATGGGGCCAGCTCAGCACACCTCTGTCCCTTTGAGGCTTGTCTATGGAGCCTGACAATGCAACTGCAAAGTAGTGGGGGGGGTGCATCCTTCAATACACTTCTGTTTCTCTTGGCGACATCCCCCAGACCAATTCACAGGCCGCAGCAGCTTCTCTTGGAGGTTTGCACAGACACAAGCAAGCTTTGAGACAGTCATAGGACATTTCAGTCTCTCACAGTTGTGCTGCAGTCTGTATCCATTGGATGTATAGGAACTGACAGATGTGTAAGACCTGATGCTTCAGAAAAAAAGGGAGGATATATCTTTTGCTCTCTCTACCCTCTAATAGGTAAGAGAATAAGCAGGGACACCCTGAAAAAGTGTGATATTAATCCTTGAGGCAATAACGCTTCAGGAACACATAAGTCAAAGAAACACAAAAAACATTACATCATCTGCAGAGGGTCAGACCCAGACTGTGATTAACAGCATAAGCCTATAGAGTATAAGAATACCTACATATCTGTATGTATATTTATATCTATACTGTTCCAACCTTCAGTCATTTGTTCCCAAGGTTCTTCCTAAAACAGAGATTGTTTCTAAGCACTGAGTAACTTTGAATGGATTTTTTGTTCATAAATCTGTTCAAGATCCTTTTAAGCTCCATGCAGACTTTCAACATTGATAGCTTCCTATGTCAAGGAGTTCTATGGCTGACTTAAAATTTGTGGAAAAGCCCACCTCTTTTCATTTCCTCTGAACTTTCTACTTTCCAGCTTCATCTAATGCTCCCTAATTCTGCTACTAGAAGAAGAAAAGAGCAATGAAAACCTGTACAGTTTTCTCCCCAACTCTCACTATATCTGTAGACTTTTTCAATATCCCTTTCAGTTTGTTCTTTTCCAGGTTGAAGAGTTCTATCCTTAATTATCTTTTGCATAGAAGCCTCTTGTCCTGGTCATTAATCAGTGTCCTTCTGATCCCAGAGAAACTGCCTCACACACAGCTCCTACACTGAAGTTCAAAGCTACAGTCTATACGCTATTTTGAACGTGGTCCTAAACCAAAATAGAAGGATCATATTATGAAGATAGATGACAATGTAAATTTCTGAGGACTTTGTAATTTGCAGACTTTGATAAAATCTCTTAAATACAGAGTGAAGATTTTGGGTCATACTGTAGAATCAATATCTTAAGTTCAGAAAATAATGGATACTTCGTAAGGACCTTTCTCTTCCGTGATGTTGCACATTTTGCATACATGACTAGTCAACACTGGAAAGGAAGGCTACTCAGACCTTTAACAGAAAGCCACAAGCGTTCTTTTCTGACTCTGAACATTTAGCCAAATTAAGTGAGCATACATCATAATGACACAACTAGAACACACCTCTGGAAATATTTTATTACATCAAGACAATAATTTCTTGCAATTTTGTTTTGTTATATCAAGACA
Source organism: Strix aluco (assembly GCF_031877795.1). Lineage (NCBI taxonomy): Eukaryota > Metazoa > Chordata > Aves > Strigiformes > Strigidae > Strix > Strix aluco. The sequence continues at coordinate 83,555,140 of NC_133931.1, read as the reverse complement.
ATCAGTTTACCTGTTAATTCTTGTTGCAGTAAGTTCAACCTTAAGTGGAAGCCCGGGACATTATCAAAACCAAAAGTGAAATATTATGTATCATCAATAACTACAAATACATAATTCATTAAATCCTCCCATGATCCTTCTTGCAAGAAGAGCCAGAATGGAGAGTTAATTAGAAAAAAGAGTACATTCATAGCTAGCTCAGAGAATACATATTAGTGCTGAAATATTTGATAGGTAGCTGTCATGGATGAAAATATTAACATGGTAATGATTTAACAGGAAATCTAGATTTATTAATACCTAACAGCATTTGATCATTACAAAATAATTCAGAAAATATATAAAAATAGCAACTTCTCTACAGATTCTAAGATGACAAGATTCACACTAACTGACTTTATGGTATCTTAAATCTATACATATGTACATGAGCATACACAAACACAAAGCTTACAAACACACACAGAGACAAAAGTATTCAGATCCAGTAGAATGAAGTATGTACCCACACACACCAGGAAGCAGAGAAGGAGTGGGTGAAAGAGAAGCTAACTCAAAGTAAAATTTCCCTCCTCTTGAGTTTAGAGTAAATACTCACAATGCCTTGGCATTCCTCAACAGGTGAGAATTGAGACTCAAGCAGGTTGATTTCACCCTGGCCTTCCATCAGCTCTGGCAGCAGATGACACCTTAAGGGTTTTGACACCTGAGAGGCGTCCCAGCTCAGGGAAGATGCTGGTCACAGGCCCACTGCGATCGCAATTTATAGGGTCCAATATAATTGACTTTTGTCAGATACTTTTGCTCATGCCCAGCTCGAACAAGGAAGTATACCAGTGTTTTCCAGCAGTTTCACAAGAACTTGATGAATGTGCAACTTTGTTATTGTTCCCATTTGGCCACATCCCAGGCACAGGTATGCCAGGCCGTTAGGAGATGATGGGCTGTTATAACTGTTCCCGAGAAATTGGGAGGGGCAGGAGCCAGGCTCATTAAGGGGGCGCCTTAACGTTAGCAGTCCTTATCTCCACAGATTGGTGTATAGCTCAGGGGATGTGGGTGGAATCACACCTAGCACCAAGCAGCCCAACAAAGCGGGGTGAGAATTGCACGACAGTAGCTTCAGATTTGTTCAGTTTGTAAAGGTATTTGGCAGGTAAGTATAAGCAATACATCAATAAATTACCTCCTTGTCTTTGATTATTATTCATCTGTTACTGGTTAAGCAGCAAACTCATAAATATATTTGGTGAATTTGTGTCCAAATTCCAACCAAACATAATGTGCTCTTTCAACAGATCTTTTATATGAATAGATACTGAAAAAAGCTATTAATCTGCAGCAGAAATAGCAGATCTGACTGAAAGCTAGAAGTAAAGTGTTCTGTGATAAGCTTAGTGGGATTTGAAATACCTCAGTATGCTGTTTGTTATGAAGATGCATTATTAGCTCAGCAATGAACAGGCAGCGTCCAGTGATAAAATATCAAAAGAACCCTCAATAATGTGATTAGAGAAAAGCTCACTACTGTTATGTACAAATTTAGGCAATTTTTTGGCACTTCTCAAGAGCAGCCTTCAAGTTACAGGGTTGAATTCCTCCATCATACCAAAGAACACCTCTCTTAACTGAAGTCATTTGTTCGCCCACCATATTCACATTCTGGTTTGTACCAGAAAGATCTTGCCCTCAGGCTTCTACAAAAGCAGTTGATTTAAACACGTCTATAAGCATGTCTAGAGAGATAGGTTTAGACTACAACACATTCCAATCCAGAAATTCCTTTTGTTCTAGTCAGCTTGTGACTGAATTAGGAGTGTAGCCTGTTAAAAGACCACATCTGTTTGGTCACAGCATGACACTAATGAGTATCTGTAGCTCTTATGACAAAGTGATTTAAATACCTAGCTTGCTCAGCAAATGAGCAGAAAGGACTCTAGCCAGGCAGCACCTACCTCTTCCCTGATAACTTTCCCCAAAATTATATACTTTTGTAAAAGCATCGTTTATTTACTCAGAGACTCTTAGCCAATGAGGATAAAACTAGAAGGGATTTTTATGCCTGCTAAGAGCTGCTAAATGCAGTAGCCCAATAGATGCAAGGCTGCCACAGTTCCCTGTTTCCAGGTCCCAACAGGCATGTATGCACAGACACAGAGACACACACCCCCACAGCCACAACCACCCACATCATATATACATATACCCACAGAGATTAACACAGATAGGAAATACAGAATTCACACAACCACAAACAGCACAAATGACCTCATCCTGTTCTGCTCTCAGGCTGATCAGAATGAAAGTCTGTTGGTGGGAAATATACGCATGTATAATATATGGATCCGTCCAGTAGTTGGTCTATCCTGTAACTGGATCCCCTAATCTCCCAGGTGCTGGTATTTGGGTGTGTGAACTCTAGAGCCCACAGCCCCAGTCCAGCTACTGATGCTCAGACCTCCTCTCACACACATAGTACATCCCTATAGTAACTGGCCTTAGATACTAGGCCTATCCAGTTGTTGGTCCCTACATTCCCCGGTCTCCTAGTTGTCTCATGGCTGGTCACACACATGCAGATGAGTCTATCCAGTAGCTGGTCCAGATCTATGGCCTTACCACCACTGAACCCCAGTAGCAGTCTCTACAGTAGCTGCCTCAGGCCCCCTTCAGTAACCAACCTGCAAACCCTCTTGTCTCTCCAGTATCTGTACCAGACTTATGGCCTCTCCAATAGTTGGTTCCCAAGCCTCTTATCCTACTCACGAGTTAATGCAGCTTCATGTTAGCTACTGATCACACACTGACAGGCACACATATATACACACATGTACTCCAGCCTCTCCAGATCCTGGCACCCCAAGCTCAGAGCCCCCTGTGACACATGGTCCCATTCCGGTTGTTGGCACATAGACCTCCATACACATACATGCACACAGATAAGAGAGTCCCCCCAGGAAAACAGTTATGAATGGTGGTTAATAAGAAGACAGGACAGACTGTGCTAACCATATGCAAGTCATGTCCAGACAAGCATACTGATCAGCCATTTATTTACAGATGACTGGGCCCTCTTATCCCCTTATTGCTCTTTTTTCCCACGCCTTTTCTTTCCCAAACCCCCTTGACCCCTTCCTTCCCTGCCTTTGGTTCCTGCCCTCAACATCCCAAGATGTTGTACAATCTGATACAAGGAAATGATCACCTGCTTTGCAACTTATTTACTTATAACAACTTATAATGATTTCTGAATATTGCTTAATAATCCTACTTGCCCTGACTGTTCTGTGGAAACTTACCAAGAACTATTATGTTCAGCAAAAATAAAGACACATGTCCTTGGAAAGCAGATGTGTTCTAACAAGTTGAGTCTTTGTAGACTATATATGGACAGTAGAAATTAATAAGCTAGTGCTTTTAGAAAAGACTGAGGTTGTAAACCGGCTGGAAACACTCTTGTTCAAGAAATTGGCTAAGAGAATCTGTGCATGCTCCGAGGAAAAGTACAAGGTGAAGACGACTGTAAGTCTTCCTCCAAAAGACCCCTGAAGATGCCCACCAGGAGGCAATGCACAGGTGCAAAGATAACATAAACTGCTGACACCAGCCTTTTGAACTAACCCAGCCTTACTTCTGCATATGTATATTTGTATTATGTAATCCAATGAATATGTATATCCACACTCTGTAAGTTTCTGGTAAAATATGTTGTTGGTGTGCAAGCTTTGTGGAGAAATCCCCTTGCACCCTGGCACTGGAATAAACATACCTGCTTTATAACTCTCTCCGAGTTGTAGAGTCTGTTTCCACCTATCAAATCCAAAAATGTTCTTCCCCTTCATCCCATAATCTCATATCTCCATAAACAGTAACCCTTCTCAGTTTGAAAGGTGCTCTAGAGAGCTGCTGCCATTGACCCAAGGTGATGGGTGTCACTCCCATACCATGTGACTGATGGCCCTCCAGTGACAGCCCTGGGATGGGCCAGGGCAAGAACTCATGTCTCTGATGAGGTTATTTGGGCACTACACCTCCTTTGGATGTGTGGGGATGGGATGGACCTTTCATAACAACCTAACAATGCCTTGCTCTTAGATACATTTATTTTTCCTGTCAGCCCTAGGCACCCTGCTCCTGGCCCTGGGAATATCCTGGCTGATAAAGCTTCACACCTTGCACAGCTGTGTGGTTGCCTCTTAACTAGACTGATGCTATCAGTCTTCACAGCTCTAGGGTCTTCATGGTTTTAGATTGATCCTAGGTTCAGTGCTATAACAAGTAAACCTAGACCATCTAGCTAAAGGCAGAAAGTGCATTCACCAATGAATAGTTCGCTACACACTGTCTCTGTAAGTCTTAATATCACCGTCATTATTTCTTTTTTGGTAGTTTTCCTTAGTCAAACTCCTTAGATTTAAGACTAGACAGACAGACAGGATAATATTACAGTTTAAAAATGGCACATAAAATACTAGTGAAAAATAAAACGTAACATTCTCTTGGGTATGACAATACCTAAAGAAATGTGTTTTAGACAGACACACAATGATGTGAATTAGCGATTAATTATACTTTGATCAAAAATCTCTTTTTCTCTCTCTTTGTTTATGTAACTTATAACATTGCTGATCCAATTATAAAAACAACTAAAATTCTCCATGTTAGCTCTAAGTTTTAATGTGATTTTTCTGTAACGATAATATTGACTCTACAATTCAGCAAGTAGCATGATCAAATGTGCTTTGTTGCTTAAATCATTATTCTTCTAAGCCAAAGCTGCTGACAATAGTTTTAGTAAATTTTATTTAAACAAGTTGAAAGTACACCATAAAGATAGAAAATTCGTAAGACTGAATCTGGTAAAGATCTTCTTCCAACAGAGGAATATATGTATGTCTCACAAATATTTAGGTTTGGATTTCAGTCTTTACTGCTGCACAGATAAACAGAGTGAAAATGCTATGATAACAAAAATAAATCACTAATTGACAATTTTATAAATATTTGGTGAAAAACTAGAATTTTTCTTCATATTATGTTAAATTGCATAAATCTTTAAATATTAGGTCTTCATGGAATGTCTTCTAAAGAGAGAAGGCTGACATTTTTGTTTTGAATTCTTGTGATACAATTCAAAGTTTCTGTGCAAACTCTTCTTTATATCTACATCCATACCACAACCTGTTAAATCAATATTTTAAATATCTTAAATATCTTAAATACAAAAAGCACTGCGTTGCCACACAGAGCCCTGTCCTATAATTCAAAGTCTCCTAGCAGCTCAGGGAACATTATTCCCTCTTTACCCAATAATCATCACCTTCTTGAAGTTATACCATGAAAGAAAGAAAAAAGCATTCTGGTAGCAAAGCTTTCTTTGTAAACATACAATAACTGGATTTATAGAAAAATAATTGCCTTATTTTGCAGAAACTAGGCAATTCAAATAACTGCACTTTACTCATACCCAAGCCAAATGAGGTCCCCCTTTGTCACTGATGGCTTTCTGAGCTCCTAATTAATCTGACTCTCATAGAAGGAATTGTCTTTTTACCAGCTGCCAGAGTTCATCTAACAATGGTAACTTTAACTGTGAGAAAGGTATTGTTTCATGTCTTACTCCTTCTTTGGATTTATTAAGAATGGATTTATCAGCCATTGAAGTCCATTGATATTTTTCTGATTCTGTTCTTGTTTCATTAAGACATCCTGAGAAAAAAGCTGACAATGGAGGACTAAATATTTATTTGGAAAATAGTGAAAGGATAGGATTATAGTCTTCAGAACCAGTCTTAAAGCTCAAATCTGAGACGGAAATGATGTATAAACAAGAAGGTAGGCTTTGATGGAAGGAGCAGCAGCAGCACCACTGTCTTTCCCCTCCTTATGCATTAGGGTAGTCCACAAGTTAACAGTAGTCATGTACACCAAATTTCAGTTCCAGCCTCACAGCAGCCTCACTTTAACCTGCAAAGTCAATATAACCATTACTCATAGAATTCATGTTTACAGCATCTGTTCTCCACAACAATTTTTTTCCCCATTATTTAAGGCACAAGGCATGAAGCTGACCCAACAAGCTTCAGGAAAATCTTCAGGAAAAAGATAACAAATTATCCCTTAGTTGACACTTTAAGTGAGTGATTATAAAATCAGAAAGGTTTGGATTGGAAGAGACTGGTGGAGGTCATCTGTTTCAAAACTCTGGTCAAAGCAGGGCCAACTTTTAATTTAGTATCTTGAAGTAGATTTGCAAGAATGTAATTATCTTTCTGGAGGGATAACTTGATTTTCTCTCATATTGCTTAAATAATGCCATTTACAGTTAGCAAAGCAATATATGTTTTGCAATTAAATACATTAATGAGGAATATTATATAATCTCGTTATAGAAAAAGTGAATATATAAAAGCAGTTGAAGGGGAATACTATTCTATGGTAAGAACAAAAACATTTTTCTCTTAGCTATGTAAAAAAATATTTAGTACTATTATGTAAAGTAAATTAAAGACAATCCTTTCTCAATTCAGAATATCTCCATTTTATTTTCTCAAGGGTTTTCTGTTCAGGGATATTTCTAAATCAAAAATTATAATCCAGAATATTTATCCATCAGAAACATTCGAAATTTTAATTTAGCCCTTGAGACAGATTTATGTAATTTAAGATTTCTACATAAATTAAGCTAATTATTTAAGTAATAAGTGTACAATAGTGCTGCTGTGACATCTTGATAAAAATATCCCCCAGGAAGTTCTAAGTAATGTTGACATACTCTTTTGTGGACAGACAGATCTGTCCACAGGCTGTCTCAGCTGACTACATGGAAGCCGATTCTGAACACTAAACCAATAAACCAAAGCTCACCCTTTGTGCCTCAGTAACAGACACAGTGGCACCGTGTCCTGTCTGGAACAACTGGATGACTGTGAGACACATGTAGAGGTGATGTACAGCTGTTGCCTATTTTATGGATATTCACACATTATTTGAGAAGATTCGACTCCAAGTCCTAAATGGTAAGAACCTGAAGAGTAACTGCATAATTCCACCATGACCCAGAAACATCTTTTTCTGCTGGTTGTTGAGTTAATTTTTGTCCAGGTTGCTCCTTAAAATGTAAGATTTTTTTCCAAAAAATTACTAAAAATAATGTATTTTGCAAGTAAGTTTAGGCCACAAACAGAACTGTATATTGTGATTGTACTATCAATTTCCTACATATATTCAGTATGAAATATGACTCCTTGAGGTCATATTAAGATTAAATTAAGATTCTTGACTAAATATCACTAAGTTTCTTCAAAGACCAGAATGATTTGGAGTCCTCACTTCCTGGAATAAGCACAGTAATTTGATAAAAATATTAAGATACAAGAATCACTTTTTCAATGTTATGAAAATCTCTGAATCCTCAAGAGACACTGATTATTTCAGATGACTGACATCCAAACCAAAGCAGAATATTCATGATTTCTCTCATTGTGATTTTTAAGATAAAGATTTCTTTTAGCTCTTAGAGCTTGTTTTGATGTGTGAGGAACATGACAATTATAAACATTTCAGGAGTGATAGCTGAAACATCTAGGGTGGAGGGGAAGAATATACTAGAAGTTTATTCATGGCAAACATAGAAGGAAAATGTAGATTAGAGTACTTGTATAAACAGTACAGTTCAACTGAATAATTACTTAGGTCAAATTCTGAAAATGTCAAATTCAAGTTTTTTAAACAGTTTATTTTGATCAGAATGTAGTAACTTCAATAAATTGCTGAAGTTCCTATTATCAAAAAATAAATGCAAACTAGTTAGGTAAACTCAAATATAAGTATAATTGCTTAATACAGGTTAAATATTTCAGCAAAATCTTTAGCTAATATTCCAATTTTGAAACCATGGGATTCAATTCTCCCCTCTTATTAAAAAAAAAGATAATAAGAACATAATCTACTTTCTACATGCCTATGAATAACAATAATTGCTTTAGCATCCTTTTATTTCACCATTCATAAGATTTTACAGATAACTGTCTATCTTTTGACCTCAAATATGTGATTATCAAAAACCAAAACCAGGAAGATTGTTTTGACTGAAAATATAGTGTACATGGCATGATCGTAAACATAAGGTGAGTTATAAGACTTTCTACTTATGTAAATAGGTCAACAAACTTGTATCCATAATTACTAATGTATCAGTGTTGCCCCTATCTTGATTGGCAGTTAGATAAGAATATGTGTTTGCAATTAAAGAAAAAATAAATCTACAATCATTTTGAGGAATATAAACCCACAACATTTGATTATTCCTATATTTAAATATTTTTATATTTAAAAGTAGGAGACCGTGTTGGTGAAATAAATTCTAAGTTATTCAGGGGTAATCTAGTAAAGATTCAGACATGGCTTCTGTAGCTCATCACAAACTCTGAAGATTAGTGGCTCATAGTGTCCTGTAACACTGGATGTACTGGAACCAGGTCAGAAAGGGCCAATAGCTACAGATTCAGCAGGGAATTTGAGCAAAGCTGGAATGTTTCCTGGAAGTGGACTGATTAAGACAAGGTGTCTAATATCTGTAGATCCACAAATGCTAGATGAACACCCACAGTTTCTGCTGTGGGCAGGAGGAGTACTGTACTCATAAAGCACATCCCTGGTCACTTTGTGCACATGAAGAATGATTACAGTTGTCATGATTTTCACAGAGCTATCTGTAGTGCACAATATAAGACTGCTTTATTTGAACACATTTTCAGGGTTATAAATCATGATTTCTATGGTACATTATAAACACAAAAATAGGTTATTACATTTTATCTAGAATATAATCTGAACAACCCCTTCAAATTCAACATTCTTCACTGAATATCATTCAGATCTATTCTGTATTCTTGTGCTACTTTATGAGCATGTACAAGGTATATGTATTTTGATTAAAGAATGGAAAAGTTTGGAAGGGGCCTCTAGAGGTCATCTAGTCCAATGCCCCTGCTCAAGCACGGACACTTAGACATAGTTGCCCAGGACCATGTCCAGATGACTTTTGAATATCATCAAAAACTTCTCTGGGCAATGTGTGCCAGTGTTCAGTCAGTCTCATAGTAAAAAATTATTTCCTGATGTTCAGAGGTAACCTGCCATGTTTCCATTTGTGCCCACTGTCTCTTGTCCTGTCACTACGTGCTGAAAAGAGCCGTCTCTGTCTTCTGTACACTCTCCCATCAGGTATTTATATACATTGATAAGATTCCCTCTGAACCTTTTCTTCTCCAGGCTTAACAGTCCCAGCTCTCTCAGCCTTTCCTCCACTCCATCATCTTAGTAGACCCTTGCTGGACTCTCTCCATTATGTCCATGTGTCTCATGTACTGAGGAGTTCAGAACTGGACACAGCATTCCAGGTGTGGCATCACCAATGCTGAGTAGAGGGAAAAATATCACCTCCCTCAATCTGCTGGCAACACTCTTCCTAATGAAGCCCAGTATACCATTAGTCACCTTTGAAGCAAGAGCACATTGTTAGTTCATGTTCAACTTGGTGTCCATCGTGACCCCCAGCTCCTTCTCTGCAGAGCTACTTTCCAGTAGGCATCCCCCACCATATACTGGAGCATGACATTGTTCCTCCTCAGGTGCGGGACTTTGCCCTTTCCCTTGATGAACTTCATGAAGTTCCTGTCAGCCCATTTTTCCAGCCTGTCCAGGTCCCTCTGGATGGCAGCACAACACTCTGGTGTGTCGTCCACTCTTCCCAGTTGTGTGTCATCAGCAAACTTGCTGAGGGTACATTCTGCCCCATCATCCAGATCATTAATGAAGATGTTGAACAGGATTGGACCCAGTATTGAGTCCTGTTGTACACTGCTAGATACTGACCTCCAACTAGACTTTGTGACACTGATCATCACCTTCTGAGTCCAGCCATTTAACCAGTTTTCAATCCACCTCACTCACTGTCTGCTTATCCAGCCCATACTTCAACATACTTCTTTACGGGAAACAGTGTCCAAAACCCTACTGAAGTCCAGGTAGACAATATTCACTGCTCTCCCCCTTTATCTACCAATCCAGTCATTTCATCATGGAAGTTTACCAGTTTGGTCAAGGATGACTTTTCCTCAGTGAATTTATGCTGACTACTCCTGGTGACTTTATTGTCCTTTGTGTGTTTAGAAATGGTTTTCAGGATTAGCTGCTTCAACACATTCACAGGAATTGAGGTTATTGTGTTTATTTACTTAGTTAATTTAGATATTTCTACAAATATGCATATTTTATGTAGAAATATATTTGGTTTATTTTTTTAATCTTCTATTATTATTTAAATATCACTATCATATAATGGATATTTTTGCATACATATAAATTTCATTCATAAATATAGGTATAATATTTTATACATTGTATACATGGATGGAACTCCACCCCTCCCATGGAGTTTTCTTTATGTACTGAAAAAAATATGCTGAAAAAAACTTTGCAGCAACAGTTATGGTACAAAGTAGAAAAATAAGTGGTCACCTAACAGATTTTACTGAAACAGAATGTATGTGAAAGTGAAGATAAGAGTGAGTCAGATCCTTATCTTTCTTGATGCATCTTGGAGGGGGAGTGTGAAACATATGAAATCGCAGGGATTTGTCTGACAGAGTTCATTATCTGCATCTCTAACGTGCCAGACAGAAACAGCAAACAGGAAGCTATCCACTGTCCAGCCAACCCCTAAGACACTGTACGTGGCACCCACAGTGTCCTTTGTCAGCAACTTGAATTAAGTTTGTGTGCTGCTTCCTCACACCTCTGTAATGGCCAGTGTCAAAAACAGCACCTGTGGTAAGTGTCTTAAATTGTCTTCTCTACACAACATGATCATGGTAAGGGGAGAGGGGAAAGCTGCAAGCTGCATAATTTTTCAGCCCCTCCAAAACACTTAAATTCATGTTATTATGTCAGATCATGCATAGGTCACACCTGTGTGTCCCTGAACTGTTGCCAAGGACACTGCTGCAAGTCATACTGTGACAGGTAGATAATTAGACCTTGAACCTTGTCCATGGACTCACTCTAATAGCACTGTAGAGGTAGTCCTTAATTCTGTCCTTGGCCTGGCCCTCAGGGATTAGTGACTCAGAAGAATCAGATGTAAGAACTGCAGTTTATGGGGGGGTGAATCATCACAGGTTTACATTTTTATAAAGTTATGTTTATAGCTTAACTCTTTGAAAGAGAGTGAAAGTCTGGGATAAATACAGTTTATTATTTATTTATTATCCCAGCAAACCAACCATTCTATACTGTAGAGTTTCTTTTGAACTAACCTTTGATCAGGAAAAGTGAGAAAGGTAAGAGCTGCATGGTATTAATATACTATCTCTCAGTATACAGCAGTAATCAGTTACAAAGCAATTCCTTGAAAAAAATTATAATTCACTTACCTCTCAGCCAATAAACTGGGAAGGCAGTCAATATACCTTTAAAGCATGCAGTATATCTTTCAGCAGATTTTCCTGTACTGAATTTGGACCTATGCATAAGGAATTTTACTCACAGACTTTACAAAAACAAGGTTACTTAATTATAATGTGTAGTAAAAATGAGTGCTTTATTTCTTCTGACCTCAGACTATTGGGTCAAAAGCTGCTGGCTGCAATACAGGAAAGTTCTTTCCTCCATGAGGCAGAGAAATCATGTTTCAAATTCATGGGTGCAAAGAAATGTTCAGAAACAAATTTGTCATCCATAACAGCTACCAGGACCAAGACCAAGCATGAACTCCATGTCCGTGTAGACACAGAAAATATTTCTTTTTAAACTCAACTCATTTCTTAAACATGACAATTTTTTTTAAACACATACACTATATTGATAGTTGGCTGCTCATCTGGTCTAGTTGTAGCTTTTTTTGCATTACAACATTGCTTTTGAATTACTAGGTAGTGTGGTCTTGTGTCTAGAAATTGGCAAATAAAGCATAAATTAACTGAATATACATTTCCAGATATTTTTGAGCCCTTCAGAATCAGACTAGTTGTCACAGTCATGTCCTGCCATTAGAGTCTGTGTAGGTCCTTACTTCCTTCAGTTACTGAGTGGAGTCTGCATGCTCATAGGTGTGAAAACTGTTGCATTCAAAATGTATCTCTATCTCCTTTTTCGATCTTTTCAGCTCACAAAGACAATGACCTGTTCATTTGTCAGACTTTACAAGAAGCATCTCCTGTGATGACCTTTACATTTGACAGGAACTTCTCAAAAACATTGATAAAGTTACCACAGCATCCTTCAAGACACTCACTAAAGATCTCTTTTACCACAAAGCATACAAAAACACTTAGCAATGGTGAAGTTGGCAGTACAGTATATTTGTTTTTTATCACACTGACTAATGTTGTCTCTTTGGATTCATCTATCAATGTTTATTCAGGGTCCATCCATTTTCGCTTCCATAATAAGAGAAGTGTAGGATCACAGGCTCTTAAAACAGGAATTTTCTGATCCACAAGAATAAAGTCTGGTCAATGGCCTTTGGTGTCTACTTGTCTGTGGATTTCTATTTACATTTTTCAAGTAAAGGAAGGCAAAAAAGACACAAAGAAAGCCCATTGTGCTGGCAAAATCAATCAATGTTTTGATAGTTCAGTGACTCTGGATTATGCAAGCCTGTCTGTGTTTGCATTATAACTTCCTAGTACATTGCTGGCAGTCCGTTTGAAGTGGACTGAATATTTACTCAAAATCTCAGTGGATCTGCAGCTCTATTGAGTTACTGTAAAGCCCATGCTAGTAAGTTAATATGAGGAAAAAAAGAGTTATAGAAAAAAATGGCTTGTGTATATTGTCTTTGTGATAGTTTCCTGACAGTTTATTTTTCTAATTGAGGCCAAAATTGTGTATTAATTCATAAACTCACAGTAACAGAGTTTCTGAAATGAAATAGTCAATATATTTCTCTCTTTTCTAACATCTCTCTAGTATTTTGTGAGAGAAAAACATAACATGATCTATAACCTGGTATTTATCTCAAGCAACCAAAGTGTTCTAAAAAAATTCCCAAATGGCAGGGTAAACCCATTCAAAATAAAAGTTTTCATATAACTTCATGCTGGTGTCACTCATGCATGTATGTTCTTAACACATTCATGCAATTACTGTTTTCTTTCAAGAAGTGGCAAAAATACACTGTTCAAAATCCAGTGGGATTTTTCTTTGCTTTGAAGTAATTGTAAGTCAATATAGACTGACTAAATATTTTATTTCACTTCTGACCACAGTATATATGAAATATTTCAGACTTGTTTCACTGTAGCAGGAAAGAATAGGTACATAGTTTCTTAAATTTATCAGTAATTGGTTTATTTACATATGTATATCTAATTACTAAGAATATTTGGCATTATTTACTCTCATTGATTCCTTTGGGCTATACATTGTAACAAAGTTGTTATTAATCGATGCACAATCAGATTGCACACAAGTAACTTCCTTCAGATGAACTCTGATTGAGCACTGTCATCCATTGTTCAACGAATTATGTTAGACTAAAAACCATGCAAAATTCCTGAGAATCAGCATCAATCCATGGCTCCATACACCTTATGGTGGCCCCCAATCCATTCATTCTGATATCTAAGATGTAATTATTTTAAAAGCTAGCAGAAAGGAGGTTTCAGTAGAAAAAGCATTACACTGAAAGTCATGAGACATGAACTCCTTTCACTGTCCTCTTGTTTAAATCTGACAAGTCACTTGGTATCTTCCATGTACCTCAGTTTGTGAAACAGTGAAAAGATTCTTTATTTTGAAGGCTTATGATGACCTCCCATAAAGAAAATAAATGAGGCGAGTTTTCCGTTCCTTTGTGCTCCACAACACAGAGAAACAGAAGTTTTAAAAATTGTTCCCAAAAACCTCTTTCTGATCCAGAAGAAGTCAGGCATCAGTTTGGACAGATTTTTACTTATTTTTTTATTCACAATAGAACAATAAGGTCCATCATGCCTCACTGCCTGTCAGTCTTCCCAGAACTCCCTGTAGATGAACACACAGCTTTAATGTTCTCTGGGAGATCTCATGGAACAAGGTCACAATCATTTAAGCTCATGTAAGAGCTACTCTTTGCTGTATCATTAGGCCAAATAAGTGTTTGCATAATCAGATGGTTTAAACTGATTCTGGAGCATGATTAGGCAACAGTTTTGTTAAAAAAAAAGGTCAGTGTAGTTATCTGAAGCAGACAAAAGTCCCTGGGTAAGTCACTGATGACAAAGCAGATCTGAGTGGTTAAACAAAAAAGAGATTTGCAACCTGCTGGTATTCAGCTGTCTGCCTAATTTCTCTTTTACTCACTGGGCAGGCTGTATTTCTTCCTCCGGGAGATCAGTGCAAACTCACACAGATCATTAGCTCAGATGAAAAATAGTTTGTTAAGCAATGAAATACTTCCAGTGATATGAAAATGGCCTACTTGCACTTGATCCTGAAAATATACAGACAGGAAGGAAGTGCAGAAGGAAAATGATTCAGCCAGTGATGCTCTCTACTTGCAGAAAGTTGTCAACTTGATCCATATAGCATGTCTGAGTTTTGAGAGTAAGCATCATGTAAGCAATGATAATCCTTCACTTAACAGTGAGAAGAATCACAGAGGAAAATTTTTCAATAGATCCTTCCCTGGCAGTTACTAATCTTCACTTCACTTGTCTGGCACAAAGGTTTTAAGTCAATTCTGCAGCTCTTAAAGGGCACATTAAATGAACAAGAGCAGACAACTATGTATCAGCAGTTCCAATATCACAGTGTGGAATGAGTAACTGTTTTAACATAGCATTGAACCCAATTTCTTAAGTTGCTTAACTTGTGAACATCTTTCCAAGCTGGAATGTGGATGGAGAAGATGTATGATGGTAGATATTTACTTGTGTGAGCAGATCCCAAACTAAAAGCATAGTAGTAAAATAATATGCTTAGACATTTCTACAGCAAATAGGATTCTTCAGTTCTCTTGGACTTAGGGTAAGGTCATGGCAACAAAAAAGTCTTATTTTTTCAAGCAAAGACAGCTATTCTGAGTTGTATTACAGAAATTTTCTACTCTAATTAAAGGGGAGGTTGTTCTACAATTTATTGCACATGCACATTGTCTGAGATATCTGGGGATATTGCTTATACCCTGTATTATGTATAAAAGAGTTTCTGATGTGTAGGTGTGGCAGGTGCACCCACCCAATGAAAATAGAGCTTCTTGGCTGCTGAAGTGTAGCAGCTACTAATTGTTTTTGTTCTCGGGGCTTCACTGTAGTTGGGGCCTTTGGCCAATGGGAGCCGCTATTGACTACGGATCAGATTCGGTCTGGGTATAAATGGAGTCCCCTGGGGGAGCCATTTTGAGCTTGTCCCCTGGAGTAGCATGCTGCTGTGGAGGACTCTCCCCTGGGGTTGTGATGCTGCTTAGGGGAAGTTGTTGATGTGACTTGGGTCAGGATGTTGCCCTGAGCAGGTCCTCGAGGTTGAGAGCCCTCACTTGTTAGGTGAGTGATAGAGCGTTTTGGTTTGTTTTTAAACCCTAGGGAGTGGTGCTTTGTAGAGTGTTTTGGGTTGTTGTTCTGTGTTTTGGGTTGTCATTAAACCCTAGGATGTTGTTCTGTTCTCCTTTTGCAGACATTTGAACCTGTAATTTGCAGAGGGCTAGTTAATTGTGTTGACAATAAATTTTTAATTTTTGGTGATTGGTTGTTTATTTGAGAGCCTCTGTAACAGTAGGTTCACATTAAAACATCAGACTTTGCTAACACCTACAACATGTTTCAGATGTGTAATACTTTTCATGACTTCATATATGATCAATGAAAGCACATAGTTTTGTATAAGAATACAGAGACAAATGTGAAGTCAAGAGACACTAATCACCTATATGGACCCCAAAATTTTTTTGATTCTAAGACAAATGCTTTGTGAAAAGGCTACAGCAGGAAGCTGGTAAGACAAATCAGCTCCACAAATTACATCAGGCAGAATCTGCTTTATAGTAAACCATTAATAGTGAAATAAGAGGAATGGAGCAGGTGTTTAAGCACAGAGCCTAAGAGAATAACTTTGTCTTACTATGGGCTCACTAACATATCCCTCATAGTTTACTCTTCATAGGTATCTCAAGTACTGTTTCCATATTTCACTTGTCTGTTACAAGCTGCAGTTTGCAATTGTTCTTTATGGCCCTTAACAACTAAAATAAGATATACTGGCTTCTAACAGACACCTCATCTAAATAAGTTGCATAATTTGCCTCAGAAACCAATGGGGAAAGACGGGCTCTGCCAGGACAATTATTCCTTTAACAACATGAAAAGAAAAGGACCAACCTTCTCCCAGGAGTTCTCGCTGTTAGTGCTTCAGGAAGTTAAAAGTATGTAGAAATTAGATGCAGTAAATCAGACACCCCTGCATGACTCTAGGCAACCTTGCACTCTTTAAAAAAACCCCCCAGTATGACTTAATCTCTCAAGCTGAATAGAAACATGACTACTACTATCAGTACTATGACCAAACATGATGGCAGGACACCTGGTGAACTGGGATTTCCTGTTGAGACTCCAAATCTAGCACTGTTGCTTCACTGCTTCCAGCATCCCTGGTTTCACTATTTCTTTTTTTTTTTTTTTTATTACGAGCATTCACAGAAAACAGTAGAAGTAAAAAACAAGTAATGACCATTTCAGGAATTCATGATGTCTTTCATTCTGTCTTTACTGCCTGTGGTTAGAAGGGCTCTCCACAGTCATTAAAGAATGCTAGAGTTCAGTTTCGAGATAAAATGTTAAGGAACTCTACTAGTAACCTACTTTCTTTTGAACATTTTCTCTTTTAACACATTGTCTTCATTTCAGCCCATGTGATTATCTTTACAGTTCTTGTACTATTTCCAACCTTTTTATATTTAAACTTATTTGACATAGAGCACCAGATTAAATATTTTACTCGGGCCCTCATACAGTCATTCTTTGTTTTAAAAGCACCTGGTCATCTTAGAGAAAAACAATGGGCTAGTCTGGCATGATTCGTAACACTATTTTATCTTATTCTGCTTCCAATAACCACTTCTGTAATTAGATTACTTCTGATTCAAAATTTGTTCTAAGTTCTTGTATACAATTGAGGCAGGAAAACAGGTCCCCAGTGAGGGGAGAGCAGGAGACTTTTACCTCTGCCATAGATATTCTTATTACTATTCTCCAGTCACATGGTATCACCAAGACTTGTTACTAAACCTATTTTATCTGGCATAAGATAGAATGCTGGGACAGAGCTCATTTGGTGTCTCACTCTCCTTCCTTTTACCTGAGGCCACTGGACTTTCAAATTTTTTGTCTTTTCATAGTATTCCATTTTCCATAGGTTCTTTCCCATTGCTTGGTTTTCCACATTTGGTATCACTATTTTTAACAAAAAGTTAGGAAAAGTTTTATTTTCATGCTAGAGCCACACTTGCATTTTTTTTCTTTACTCTGTCTTGTTTCTCCCCGTGTTCTCATTTTATTTATATACTATTTGTTTTAATAATTTCTCTTGATCTAACTCTTTGATTTCTGATAATATTTTTTGGTTTGTAAGAAAAACTTCTCTATGTTGATTAGTCTTTTTGTTTCTTTATACAATTCTAGTTGCTGGTAGCATAACTTTCCCATGAAGATCTCTGATATTATAATATGAGAACAGATACCTGTATGAGACTCCCACCACTATACAAATACAGCCATATAGTCTCAAAATTAGTTTGCTAAAACAGACACCACTTTGCCAAGATTATCTCTTATTTCTTTCTATTCTATCTTTGGTCACATTCAATGCTATTCCCTCATTTTCACATTTCTCTCTTCATTCTGTCTGGGTTATGGATATAGAACCATATGTCTCTTTGGGTCAGAATTCTTATCTTAGCATATTTTTGTCATCTTTATATTTGCTTTCTCATTCTGTATGCTTTTCCATTATGATACATAGGATTAACATATATTGCATTAGTATACAAATATTTTAGTTATTTTATCACTACATGAATACAGTTCTCTTTGTTAATAACATTTTCAATTTTTCCTATCATTTCTCTTAACCATTGTTACTTCTTTAAATATAGCCATAATCTCAGTTATCTGAATTTTCTTTTTCTAGTGCAATTAAACTATGTGGAGACTATAAATTTATTTTCCAATATTCTCTCATCATTCTTCATTTTTCTTCTACAGAATTCTTCAGCCTAGGACACATTAAACAAGATATTTTATAATCTCTTTTGAAATGTGGTGGGTTGACCTTGACTGGATCCCAGACACCCACTAAGCAACTCTATCACTCCCCCTCCTCAGCTGGCCAGGAGAGAGAAAATATAATGAAAGGCTCGTGGATCAAGATAAGGACAGGAAGACCAGACTTGAGTCAGGGAAATTAACTTATTACCAATCAAAACAGAGTAGGATAATGAGAAATAAAACCAAATCTTAAAACCACCTTTCCCCCACTCATCCCTTCTTCCTGGGCTCAACTTCACTCCCAATTTCCTCTACCTCCTCACCCTAGAGTGGTGCAGGGGGATGGGGAATGGGGGTTGCAGCAGTTGTCTCTGCTGCTCTGTCCTCCTCACACTCTTCCCCTGCTCCAGTGTGGGGTCCCTCCCAAGGGAGACAGTGCTCCACAAACTTCTCCAACATGAGTCCTACCTACGGGCTGCAGTTCTTCACAAACTTCTCCAGCATGGGTCCCTCCCATGGTGTACAGTCCTTCAGGTACAGATTTGTACAGTGTGGGTCCCCCACAAATCACAAGTCCTGCCAGCAAACCTGCTCCAGTGTGGGGTCTTCTTTCCATGGGTCCACAGGTCCTTCCAGGAGCCTGCTCCAGCCAGGGCTTCTCATGAGGTCACAGCCTCCTTTGGGTGTGTGCTGGTTTTGACTGGGATAGATTCAATTTTCTTAACTTGTAGTATTCAGCATTATCAACTCTTTTTTCAGCACAAATTGAAAACTAAGCCCCATATTATCTACTATGAAGAAAATTAACTCTATCCTGGCAAAAAACAGAATAGGGTGCATCCACCTGCTCCAACATGGGATCCTCCAGGGGCTGCAGGTTGATATCTGCTCCACCGTTAACCTCCATGGGCTGCAGGGGCACAGCCTGACCTCTCACCCTGGTCTTCACCACAGGCTGCAGGCGAATCTCTCCTCCAGTGTAGGAGTCTGAGCCGCGCTGGGAGAAAGTTAGTGCAGACAGAAGAATGCAAGGACGAAGACAAGGCCAGCAAAATAAGGCTGGCAAAAACACACAAGATAGCAGATAAGTGAGAAACACCTGTGGTCAGCAAAAGCACACAAGTCTGAGCAAAACAGGGTATGAGATAAGGGAGTTTTGGCAAGTTTTGGGCTTTACGTGCTAATTGCAATTAACCAATGCAAATGCTTGTAGAGGCGCGTGAACAGCGCGTGTAGATGACCTGTAGCCTATTAGAAGATAGATGAGTGCATGTACAGAACTTAGTAGAGTATGAATGTAACCAGAAAAGGAATAGAATATAATAAATAAAAAAAGATGGATGACCTGATCATCACATTGGTGTTGCGTCGTTTCTGTTCCCGCACGGAGAAGGACGGACCCCAGCTAATGGTGACCCCGACACTCCAGTGCTGGGATCACCTCTTCCCTCTCCTTGTTTCTGTCACATATTCTCTCTCTTCTCTCCTGGCTGCTGTTGCGCAGCAGTTTTTAAACCCTTCTTAAATATGTTATCACAGAGGCACTGCCACAGTTGCTGATGAGCTCCGTCTTGGCCAGTGTCAGATCCACTTGGAGCTGGCTGGCATTAGCTCCTTCAGACATAGGGGAAGCATATAGCAGCTTCTCACAGAAACCCTGTAGCTCCCCCTGCTACCAAAACCTTTCCATGCAAATCCAATACAAACTTAAATTTGCATTTTGGGGGACACACATATTTACTTTAACCTGCTGTGATTGTTTTCTGTCTAAAAATGACCACTGACTATTATTTTCAGTTTCTTAAGCTTTTTTGAATCCGCCTTAAATGTGTTCACTAGCAATAGAATTATAAAATAATTCAATTTAGGAAATTAAACAAATATTGAGGTTCTGATAGGAGCAATATATTTAATTTATCATCCAAATGACAGCAAGAGCCATAATTTTTTCTACATATTTAATTTTTAGTCAGCCTGGCTGGCTGCTTCTTCATGAGAAAATGTATTGTAGATTACTATGGCATACAATCTGATACAAGGCTCCAGACAGCTATTTCAGCTTAGAAATTAACTCAAATTAATGTAGCGATAATTGTTGGAGCTCAGTTACATGGTTTTGCTAATTAAAGATTGAGGGAAATGCCATAGAGGAGACAGTAACATTTGTTAACAAGAATACACTAATGATTTGGCTGTTCCCATTGACCTCTGAGAAGGTTAAACTGCTAGTGCTGTTGGGTGTATTAGTAAATATGTCAAATGGGTTATTTTTTATCTTGTTTAAAAGACAGAAACCATATTTCATCTCACTGATAAAGATGAGGAAAAAAGTAATTGACTACTCTGTATATTTCATATAATTACAGAGAATTTTCATGCATTGTAATCCTAGTTCTTATATTTCACTATCTGGGTTAATAAATTTCATTTCCTTGTATGTGTCAGTCTTACGTGTGTCTCCTTCTAATGTTATTGTTTCGGCAGCATTCAAAAATTAACCAATTTGACAGAGGAGAAGTAGTCTTGGGACAGCTACATTTTCTGAGAAGTGTCATATATTGTCAGGCATATAACTTGCATATATTAGTTACAGCCTGTTGCAAATAGTGAATTGGTGACCTCTTTCAAAAAGAAGTGCAAATGCAACACAACATTGATTAAATTTATTAAATTTTCCTCTTTTTGAATTTGCATTAAAGTCATTATTTGCTTAGAATCATTTCATTTAAGTAGTATATCCTTGGACTCACATATGAATGTATGAGATACTTGTATATGTAGTGGCTTCAAGGTGCTCAGTTGCCCTCTGGTCTCAAACCACAACAGTATAGTTATTCTAAAGTGGAAGGATGGTAAGAATAATGCAGTAGAGCAGAGATTCATAAGATGCCATTTCTTTGCACTGATTACCAGCCATACAAGTAATGTGGCTATCTGGACCTACTTTCTTGGTATATAAAACAGGGATTTCATATTAATTTGAAACATTATTTAACAGATCAACTCCTTGTGACCTTAAAGCATGTTCTTGATGAGTTTTACATAAGTTTAATGAAGACAGTATCTAAAATTGAGACAGTTCAGACATCTGACACTTCAGAGCATGTATTTGCATTCAGAAACAACTGTTTGGGTCATCTCTGGTCAAAAATGCATTTTAGAGCAAGAGGAAAAATAAGCCAGTATGTGCAAAAGAAGACCTGATTTTTCAAGATAAAAGACACAGCAAGATAGCAGAGAAAGTAAATTATCCAAGAAAAAATGAACTACACTTTTTATTATTATGATGATTCCGTTGTTAGTACAGAACTTTTCAGTCACTCTACTGAAATGAGAGCTCATTTTACTTCAGAGTTTTGATTTACTTTAAAGTAGAACACTTCAAACTGGTAAAAATAATACTAGTCAAAATACATGTTTTTGTTATGTCTGTCTACAGTGGATGCTATTCTTTCTGTCAAAGCCATCAGAAAATCTGTATCCTTATCCTGTATAATAGAAAACATTTTTTAAAAGAGCACTTCTCTTTCTTGCTAGATGTGACTTATTTCTAACAAACCACAAATTCAGTCCCAGACTCTACAGAAGTCCATTCTTATGTTGTGGCCTCTATCTTTTATTGTAATTCCTCTTAGACACTCAGAAAACATCTCCAGAACTCATATAGCAAAATGACTTTACAATTAAGGATCATCTTCAATGATTTTTCATAAATGGAGTGCCATAATGTTACTGCTACTTAAATAAGGTTAGATTTTTATGAAAATTATATATTGACAAATATCCCAGTTTCTGTCTAAATTCTCAACAATTCAAAAGGTTGCCAGTACTAAACCTCTGAATTTCCTGTTACCAGAAAGGCATCAACTGTGCAGGTGAAAAGACCACATACTCTTCAGAGAAGGAACTACACAACTTTTTCTACTGTCTGCACAGGTCCAAGCAACAATCTATGTCCTGGAAATAATGGGAAAAAGCTGGATATGCTTACAATAAATTAAAACTTTATTTCTAATGTTAGCCTTCTGTTTAATCAGAAAGAAATTTCAGTAATATGCTTGACAAATAAACATCAAGGACTATCATATTTAGAAAGGCAGACAGAAAGCCTAACAGTGCACATGAAGAGATAATAGGTTCTGTCACGACACTCCAGTTACAAAAAGGTTAAATGGTTGTCATTTTGATCATACTGACATAGTTTATTGGATGAGGTATTTCTTACAACATAGGCAAATAGTGGATATGGTCTATTTCTACAACATATTTAAGTAATAGTTCCTTCAGTATTAAACCATAGAATAGTGTTTTTAAAATATTACACTACTGAAACTTAAAAACAAATTATAAGACAGGACCTTCAAAATTCATAAATATTCTTATTTCTAAAATGTACCTATTTCAGTAATGATCTTTCAAAGCACTAGACGTCTGCCTACTGCTTATCTGCCTACTGCCAATCCCTGTAAATCTGTAGCACTAAAATATAAAAAGTTTATTAAAGAAGAGAGTTTAGAAGAATCAAAAGTACACAGAAATAATGCACATAACTGTGACAGTAAGAGTGACTGAGGACATTATTATCTCGTTGTAGGGGCACACCATCAGAGCGAAGCACATGTATCTGCACATGCAGGCAAGGTTAACACATCCAGAATCACAGGCTTCTAAGTGCACTAGTGTGGCAGGTTTACCCACCCAGATAATGACCAAAACTTCTGGGCTGCTGAAAGGAAAGAGTTAAAACTAGAAGCTGTGGTTTGGGGGTCGATCCACCCAGCCAAGTGGTGATTGTGGTGAAGTACACACCTTGGTTGAGGGACAGTAAAGGCAAGGCCCTTTTCTCAACAGACAAGGTCCTCAGCCAATGAAATGCCTCTGTCAAAAGAAGTTTCTAGACCAATGACCATGTATGACCACAGATCAAGTTTGACTAAGGTATAAATGCAGGCCTGCTGAAGGGCAAATTGAGCCAGTCCTCCTCAGAGCAGTGGGTCTGCAGTCAGGGACTCTCCCCTTGCATCAGGATACTGCCCAAGGTCACTCCTCGAGGTTGAGAATTCTCAACTTTTTGGGCAAGTGATTGTGCATTTTGGGTCATCATCCCTAAAACTTGAGCTTAAGTCATCTGTGTAGAATGCGTTTCATTTTATAGACATCCAAACCTGTAGTTTACCACTGTCTTTCAGAGTACTAAACAATTTTAATTAGAATAAATCTCATTTCAAGTACCTGATTGTCCATTTTGAGAGACTCCGTGACAACCAGCAAATGGCATCTTCCTTTGAGATGATGCTGGAGAACATGCTGCACAGATAAAAGAGAGACAAACAAGCATCAGAGAACAGGCCAATGATCCAGTAATTTTTAGACTCTTGTTTTACTCCACTTATTCATATCTTCTGTTAGTAACAGAAAGTCTATGACTATAGCTATCAGGTACAAAGCTTTTGAGGCATATGATGGACAACTGCTGTAACTCTGCTTGACATTGAAACAATACATGCTGATAACAATGAGCTACCACCTTGATCAACCACTTAGGGCTTGTAAAGCTACAACACAGAAAAGAATGGAAGGGGGAGGGTAGTGGGCGGAAGGAGGGAAAAGGGGAGGGGAGAGGGAGAGGAGACACGTTGGCATGATCTTGGTGTTACCCTTGAACTGCTGAGCAGTCTGTGTCCTGAGTGCACACATGGCATGGCAAGCAATGTCATAAACCAATGATCCAGGCTATTTTCAGGAAATGTTGAACAGCCACCATTTTCAAAACAGATGTGCTAAAATATAATTACAGATATGGGTATACCTTATCTGGAGACAATGTATTACTTTCTAATTAACTGAGCAACAATTAAGGAACATGAATGCAAGTTATAAGGATTATCTTTTCCATTGCCATGCCTTGTCCTGATTTTCCATTCTAATTTCACAGGGTGAATAGCTGGTAATGCCTTGAGGATTTTGTACTTCACTTTTTCTGTTGGCTACAAAACAGTAATTATGAAAATACATAGTAGCTAAATAATTATTTATATGGAGTAACAATTCTATTATTAACTCAAATAAAATCTAATTAAAAGTATGTCACTTCAAATGTCATGTACTAATATCTCATTTTGTAGATCATCAGCAGAAAGAAATCTTATTTTAAAGCTCCTCACTCTAAAAAAGACTGGTAGCCAAAAATCAGCTAGCTAAGTCAACTTTCAGGGATCTAAGTTGTTTCCTTGTCACTTCTGAAAATGCCACCATTTATTTGAATGCATAAATGTACATTAAGATATCTAATATTAGGCACTCATGCTTGGAGAAGAGTCTTGAATCAGAGGAGTGCTTGAATATTTGGTCATATGAATGAAATTAATATTAAACCACTCAATTTATTTTGCCTTTTACTGTCTTCCTCAGAGTCTAGTGAATAGTTACTTTTAAAGTGGAAGAGAACAAACAAGAGTCTCTGAAGGTACATTTATGATGAGTTTGATATGCACAAGAACATCTCATCATGAGTTCAATAGTGCAAACAGGTCCACACTATTCACATTTTCTGGCCTTTTTGGACAAAACCTGAAATCAAAGTGACAGAAGTGAACTCCACCAGAAGAATCATCTCATCATTCCTTTTTGGTCCAGCCTTATTTTACTCTTATTTTTTTTCCCTCATACACATTTTTTTCTATTGTGCAAGAAGTTTTCCTTTCATGACAGCATATGTAGCGGTAGCTTCTTCTCACAGCTAGTTCTCTAATACATCTACGCAATTTGATCACTGTTTATCCTACAGCCAGCTGCCCTTTCACTAAACACAAGCTGGAACCTGAGAAGAAGCAAGTATCCAGAAATCTAGGGAGAGGCAAGAATACAACCAGCCTCTAGTGAATATATAAGTAAATATTTAATGATGGTAAAACACAAAAACTTAAAAGGTCTAACTGAAACAACAAACAGAAATTATTGCGGTATAAAAATTTTAACAGACCGAAGTGAAAAGCTTTCGGCCCTGTAGATAAATTTTAATGCAAAGACTGATAAAAATAAAAAGCCCTTATAATTTGCTCCCATGACATCTTTCTCCTGTGCAAGTAAGTGCTGGTGCACACTGTCCTGCTACTGATGGCCCACATAATACAGTCCCACTGCTTTGAATTTCTGCTCCCTGTTTTGCCTTTGGCTCTTGCTGGGTTCCATTGCCTGTCCTCTTGGGCAATATGAGAAGGAGAGAAAAGGGGGCAACAGTTAGAACAGTGACAGAGAAACCAAAGCCAGAGCTGCAGTTTAATTCTAGTCTGTTCCTACATGAACTACAGAGCCATTTACAATAGTTATAGTTCAATCAGGTCATCTTGCTGACTCCAGCCACTCAAGCTAAACCCCTCCCTAATATCCTGCACAGACCATTGTTGAGCTGCTGGCTGTTAGATAACTGTAGCAACAGTGCTGATAGAGGCTTTGGAGCAGTTTCATACAATGTCTCTCACCTGAAGTATCTGCTGAGCAAAGATACCAAGTACGTCAGGGTCTGATACATGGTGCAGGATCTTATGATAGTGCACATCTGTCCGAGTCCAGACTGCAGAACCATATGCATTTATGGTCAGCTTTACATTAGACCAGTTCCTTTGCAGGCTGTGTCCATGAGGCACTTCTTGAAAAACAACTCTCCACAAGATGCTGTGTGAGCAAATGGAAATTGCCCTCAAACCTAAGAGAAATCGACATGCTCTGGAATAAACCCTACCAAACCATGCAGCCCCACAGTAGACCTGGGAGTTTTAAGGAACCAGTTCATTTACAGTCTGCATTCAAACTATATACATGGCAGGAACCAAGATTAATGCCCAAACTCCCATGGCTCCAGAAAATAACCTGGGTACAAACTTGCATAGTCTGGATTATTAGTGAGTTGGTGAATCACAGAAAATGAGAGATCTTCAGTGTGACAGGATAGATGTATTCCAAGAGGCTCCCAGCAACTTAATATGCATGTTCAAGGTTAATCTGTGAATGGAAAATTGCAGGTATACAGAGACAGAAATGAAACTATTCTGAATATTCACCCTTAAGGATCTATCACTTGAAATCATTTGCTAGGTACTAAAATCCTCTGCAGTAAACTCAAAAAACATCCTGCACTGGTAGAGAAAAGATGAATTTAAAGCAGACTTCATAGCCCTGACTCTTACTATTCAAATTAATTTCTTTGTATTCAGAGTATATATTCCAATTTGCCATTAAATCATTAACTGCTGGAAGACAAATCAGACATGAAAAAGGTCATACATTAACACATTGTTATCTAATTTTATTCAGTTAAAATATTGATCACACCAATGGTAAATAAGTTAGACTCAGGCAGCCATTCCACCTCCAGGCCTATAAGCATTTTACTTTCATTTGCTTGGTGTTTTACAAAAGGAAATATTTGCATTCCTTATCATTGTCAGAGTCAAATATTTCTGTCATAAAGTTATTTCTTGTTTATGCATGCTAATTATGTAAATATTATGTAATCTGATGTATAACTGCAAATTAAATAATTGCTTCAGTGCTGATTGACGCAATAGATGCACTGAAGCAAAGATCTTGAAATTATAAATTAAATTATTAGATATCTTTGAAGTGGCTTTAAAAACCTTATTTGTTTATGGAAATTGGTAAAAAATTATGTTCAAGCAGCAGAACAGAAAATGGAACAATATGAGAGGCAGGAAAGAACACTGAGCAGCAAAAGTGTTTCTTTCAGTATCAGGATTATGCTTGGGGTTCTGCTGCTACCAAACTACCATGCCCTAGTGAGGTATAATTGCCATTTAATAACTGGTAATGTGTTCAATTATTTATATTTAATATTTCCTGGGTATACATGATATTTGGGAACAAAATGACTGCAAAACCTAAAATGTAGTATTACACAGGCTAGAGATATAAATTTTGTGATAGCTTGCCTTTATAAATTCTGAATTTGGTGTGGGACTATTAAAAAAAGATCAGAATTTATTATAACTAGTCAGGATAGCTAATAGTGCCTTTTCTTTTTTTGCTAATATCAGGATCTCTTGCTTATATCAAGATCTTTGCTAATATTAGGATCTACTTGAAAAGAGTCAATCTGGTGAATAATGCCAGGGAAAACTGGTCAGGGTAGATCTTTCTCTGTTAGATAACTTATGAAGTACAATACTAGAAAGTGTACTGTACTTTAAATTTTTTTTTTTTTTTTTTTTTTAAATATTAGTGCTCAAATTTCTGGGCTACCAAGAGGAAAAATGCTAGCTAAAATCATGTGTCTTCCACTACAAATTCAGTTTAATCCTCATATATTCTTCAGAGTCTGTCACTGGTTTGTCACATATTCCTCAGTATATCTCATAGACCTCAAAAATGAAACCTCTTTATACACTGAGGTACCCACAGAGACATATTTTAACAAAATTTGTACATTTAGACTGAGTTAGCTCATTTCTACAGGTCAAATTCTTTTCCTTATATAGCTCAAACTGCATGATTTCCCCAGCTTTTGCATACTCAAAAAAAAAAAAAAATTACCTTATAGCATTTAGCTTTCTTGATACAGTCCAAAGAGAAATAATATGTTTAATTCTACTTTTTGTCACTAAGCAGCACTATCAATTGTCCAAAGGAATAGTTCACTAGCTAGAAGTCCCATCTGTTCAAGAGGACAGAAAATATTTCTTTTAACAGCCTAATCTTCTACATTTGTCATTTGTGTTTCATTATCTTCCTTTTTCCATAAATTTGTTCCTTTGGTCAATTTTCAGTGTGCTTTCAGTTTCTGTCATGTTCATTCCCTTTGTAAATCCTATTGAAGTTTTTATTTTGCTATGGTATTATTCAGCTTGGCATAAAAACATGATGGCATGGATCTGGTGCTCCCAGTCCTTCAAATATTGAGCTGTCGTCCTAAATCTTTTGTGATATAAGTGAAATGTGGTATTGTTTTTTTTTCCAACTTGGTAAGATTCTGGTTTCTGTGGGTTACTCCTTCTTAAGAAAAAGAGTGTCTTCAAGAAAATTGTCATCCAACATTGTGTGATGAGTAGGTCCCTGTTAGCTTTCCTGTACCTTTTTACGATAGAATTCAACAATCATATTGACAGTGCTTTCCTAGCCATGTTCTCACTTTTTATTACTGTCCTAATAATTTTGTCCATCAGAGAATGAAATCTTGAGGAATCTGTTCAGGAATTTCACTGGGATTTAGTTGAAGAATTCCTTGTAGGTGAGTAAAGTTTCCTCGAGCCTGTTCCAATGCACCTCTGGTATTTCTACTGAGGGCTGATCAGAGATTATCCTCATTCCTGAAAGGCGTCTAGCATGCACTGACGTCCTCATGTCACACTTTGGTTGCATAAATAGCCAGGATCTTGAATTCACAGATATTTCTCTCATGATCTGAGAGGACTTTGTTCAAAATGTGAACTTCATATAATTAACTGTACATTAGAAGATCAACAGATATTAACCTTAACTTACTGATTCTAAACTCTACATTACTTTGAGGGGAAAGGACTCATAATAAAGGACTTATAAATGACAGTTACATGAAAATTTGAATAAAATAAGTAGCTGATCATATGTGTAATATCCTAGTTCACACACATCCATACCATTTAACTGATATACCCAAACCAAGGTCAAAGCAGCTTAAGATGTAAATATATACTACTTTAAGAGAAATTCAGACATCTTAATATCAATAATTCTGCTTAGATAGTGTCTTTCACCACACATATCTTACACTGCAATAAACAAATTGCTCTAAACCCTCCCTTTTTCCTTTTCATGAGTTGTGCATTGAAAAAGGCATATTTCCCCAGTTATGTTTATTTCTGGAAATTATGCATTTATTTTTTTCTAAAAAAAATTAATCATCATGATGGTATTAAAGCAGTTTGGTTATTTCTTTGGAACAATAAATTTAATTATCTGAATAAATTTTTGTTTGTGACTGCTCATGGAAAACAAGCATTTAAGTTTGTAAGGATTTACAAGGAATTCTGTTTCATGACACAATCTATGTGAATCACTATAGGTAAAATTTAGTTATGAATATTAGCAAGAAAACTCCTGAGGTCATAATCATAAATTTGTATTGATTTAGAGTTTTGATATATGTTAGATTTTTATCAAAATTTTCTCAAGCAATAGTATCTGGCACTTATTACAGAAAAGTTGTCTAAAGGAATGTACAGAAACAAATAAGAGACTAGAAAATTTAGTTATATTCACTCTCCTTCTTCACCAGGTGGTAGTAAGAGTTTGGAACAAATTCTTAAATAAATAATATCTCCAATGAAGAGATTAATATAAGAACTTCAATTTTTTATTAATCAGGCTAGTTAAAATTTATGCTAGAATATATTGTTTATAATAAATTCAAACATAAAGACTAAGTACTACAAACAAACAAAAAAAATACCCTCTTGAGAAACTGTGACAGCAGAAATATGTTTCTGTCATATCACTTTTTTCAGCATTTAATCTTTTTTAAGAAATGTGCCCAAAGGGCATAGATCTGTCAGTTGAAAGCATCCACTCTGGCACCAGTTGGAATTGAGTGTCAATAAATATAACTTAACAACACAGACAACCCAATGCTTGCTAATTGTTGTAAAACTGCCAGCCTGAGTAAGAGTGCACCCTGTGACATGTGTTGTAATGGGACTCTGAAGAACTGTTGAATGAGGTGACTTAGGGGGGGAATACTTTATGTACAGTTTCTTTGCATTTGTCAGATTCACATTATTATAATAAATTAATTTCCTGATTCAACTGACTACTATGATGTAAAGTCTAAAAATTGAGACCTTTCTGTTATTTCCCCGGGACATCTTTTAAAAGCTAAGTTAAAACTCTACATGTTATCAGTATATTTTCAGTATTTCCTGTATATTTTTTGTTAATAATTGACATATTAAGCCAGCTTTTATTTCTTCAGTATATGAATACAAATATTCATCTCATCATAATAAGTAATTCAAACTTTACAGACACTTATAAATGAAACACATTTAAAATCAAATTTATCAAGCAACTACTGAAGAATTTAATCAAGGAATCTCATCTGTTTTGCAAGCTCCACAATCAAGGACTATAATTCTTAAAAAAAATATTTTAAATTTCACTGGCATTTTCAGAAGAAATATTAGAGGCAGAAGAACAGAAGACATTTTTTCTTCGAAAATGAAGTTTTTTTATAATTAATTGTCTGTCTAAAGTGTACACACTGTATGTAATAATATAAATGAAAGAGTTCAAAACCAGACAAACCTAAAGATGAGTTACATTTTTATCCTGAAATTACAAGCTCTATGCTGGGATCAGTTGCAGTAAAAGTAATTTACAGATAGAGTAACTCAGAGTTTTTTAATACTCTGATAGCCATTTTCCTTTTAATTCCTGTCACAGAATTTTAACAGGGTAATTATGTTTTTCTCCACTCCTTCCTCAAACCTGAATAATATCTTTAGGGAAAAGAAAATGTGGTCAAGTCTTCATTCCCTACCAGAAAGCATTATACCATCAAAATACTTCAATAAAACATATAATGGAGTTTCCTGATTAAGAGACTATTAATTTGGTGCCATGGAGCAGAAATCATAGAACAACAGAGAACCACAGCGTTAAGATGATCATAATTTTTCAAGTGTATTTATATTTGTCATGGTTTCAGTCCAGAGGGCGACTGAGCACCACACAGTTGCTCACTCATTCCTTTCCCCTCAGGGATGGGGAAGAAAAAATTAAAACAAAAGGCTCAGGGATCAAGAAAAGGACAGGGAGGGATGATTCACCAGTTATGGTTATGGGCAAAAGACAGACTTGACTGGGGAAGACAAAAAACACATCAGTTTAATTTGAACACCACCACTACCACCACTAATTTTCCAAACAGAGTAGGACAGTGAGAAATACAATCACATCTTCAAAACACCTTACTCCCAACCCTCCCTTTTCTTGGGCTCAGCTTTGCCCTCAATTTCTCCTCCCACCCAGCAGCACAGGGCAGGCAGGGATTAGGGGTTGCGGTCAGTTCATCACCCATTGTTTCTGCTGCTCCTTCCTCCTCAGGGGGAGCACTCCTCTCACTCTTCCTCTACTCCAGCATGGAGTCCCTCTCACAGGAGACAGTCCTCCACGAACTTCCTCCAACGTGACTCCTTCCCACAGGGCTGCAGTTCTTCACAAACTGCTCCATCGTGGGTCACTCCTATGGGCTGCAGTCCTCCCAGCAACAGACTGCTCCAGCGTGGGCTTTCCTCAGAGTTCCAGCCTTCTTCGGGCACTGCCACCTGCTCTGGTGTGGGGTCCTCCATGGGCTGCAGGTGGGCATCTGCTCCACCGGGGACCTCCATGGGCTGCAGGGGCACAGCCTGACCTCTCACCATGGGCTGCAGGGAAGTCTCTGCTCTGGCGCACCTCCTTCTCTTTCTCCTTTCTTCAACTAAACTCAGTGTTTGCAGAGGTATTTCCTCACAGCTCCCACTACTCCTCTCAGGTTCCCCTTCTTCAATATGTTATCACAGAGGCGCAGCCACCATCACTAACTGGCTTGGCCTTGGCCAGAGGTGGGTCTGACTTGGAGTTGGGGGAGCCCCTAGAAGCTTCTCACAGGAGCACTGCTGTAGCCCCTCCCTCATTACACACAAACCCAACACAATATTAAACATCAGTGGTGATCTCTCAAAGTGGGCATACAGTTTCAAATAAAGCTAGTAACTTTCCCAATATTAATAATTAATGTCAAACTGGTGCATTTCCTTCCCCCTCCCTAACTACGTTACAAGCAATTAAAAGGCAGTGTGCTGAAAAGGAAGGTATAGTGTAGAAATTGTAAAAGTGCTTTGTTTTGGCACAGATCACTTTCTTTCACAGAAATACAATGACCAGGAAAAAATAAGACCCCTGCCTACTCATCAGTGACTGTATAAGGGTATGTAGGGCATAGGAACTGCAATTCCCAGAACAGATACTACACAGCAAAGTCTTGAACTGAGTTGATTAATGAACTTCAAATGTAACATAGCCACTTGGGAGGTACCTAGAGGAAGGTAATTGATTGTTCTATATCTAGGTTACATCTTTTATGTGTCACTGCACCACTCGTCCTTTTATACTCTGCTCGCCATGAGCAACCAAAGAATTTAAACCTGCTCCTCACTGCTGCATCTACCTCACTTTGGCTGTACATGAGCATAAGCAAAGAAAGGGAGTAGCTGTGTGCAGTATTAAAGCAACATAGGCTCACTAAGTAATCTACTTGCAAGGTCGTGAGAGATGAATCATTGTTTTAAACATAGCCCTGTAATTAAACAGAAAAGTAGTCTTGATTTTCTTTTGTTTTTCTTATCTATTGCACCTCTTGGTTTCTATGCCTTGACACTCAAGGTCTCCTTTCTGTCCCCCCAAGCCTCTGTCCCCATCCATTTTACTCAGCAGTCCTGGTCCTATTACTTCCATTTCTTACATGGACAAAATTTCTGGTTTTACACAACACAGTGTGACCTGAGCTTGCTATTATCTCATTGTTATCCTCCTCACACCTGTTTTTGATCTGTATCTTTGGTACACATTTCAGTTGATGCTACATCTTGGTTATACAGCTGACTAATCTGTATTTTTGCAATCAGCGCAGAGCTCTGTGACAGATTACATTCCTAAACTGAATAATGTCTATAATGATTTTTATTAAAAATCTACTAAATAAAGCAGGCTAGAGAAAGAACACAGTCAACAACAACAAGGTGCAATTCCTCTCAAAAGTTTTGTAGTTTAGCTATTAAATTTACAGCAGAAATGGTTGCTGCTCCACTTTACAGCTGCAACATACCTGTGACATTGCTTAGTAACAGGCTGTCCATTAGAAGCCTCTTCATCTAAACAGCCTGACGGTCTAAAGTTTTAGGAGCAATAGGAACTCTTTGAGAAGGCAGGAGGTACCTTCGCTTAATGTGGGGCAGGTAGCAGAAAGAGATCAAGGAAAACAAAACAAGGGCTGGATTTGAAGGGCTTCAGCTCTGTTGAAGTGCAGCAAGTTACATCAGCCTTCTGAAGTCCTTATAAGGAAATGAAAATAAATCATTCTACCATAGTTCAAAACCATCAACCTCTCTAATTCTTTATCTATAAACTGCTTCTTTATGTATTAAGCTTTATAACTAAGTCTGATTAATTAGTGGATATGTCATGTAGCTTACCAGAAACAGTAGGTTTTAGTTTATCTACAAAAAATATTTTAGTTTAACTACAACTCAGGTGAAAACTGCTACTGAACTTTCACAGGATGACATGCTGTCACCCCTTAATATAACCACAACAAAACCAACATACTTTTGAATCACTGAAACGTTTCTTCCTTAGCCATCCCTGAATTTCACCTTCATAAGATCAGGCCAGAACAAAACATAGACTAGGCAGCCAAGTCTTTCTCACACAAATAAGAATCAAATTTACCGGTGGTAATGCTCCAAGACAGGAGGAAAATGATCAAGTAGAAATAATTTGGCTTGCACCTAATTGAGGAGTAAAGCCACATCTTTGGGACTTACCATTCATGTGTTGAATTCGGGAAATGTCTGCAGCTGGGTACCAATGAGCAATTAAAATCTGGCAGCATAGTACTTTCCTCATTCTTCACTCAAATTCATTCTGGTCCAGTGTATAGGCTATGAAAAATTATCTTATATTTTTGAATTAGTTACATATCATTTTATTCTTGGGTTAATATAACTGAGTATCTAGAAGTGGGCAGTTTCCCCAGCATTTGTGAGGCTGTCAGATCCAGGTGACATAATCTGCATATGTTTTCTCAAATACAATAGAGGAAGGTTATTACAGGACCAACCTATGTAAACACAGTGAAGCACTTGGGATAACTGGGAAATCTGATAGGCCTGTATGGTACAAAAAAATAGTGTGCTGTTACTGAAGCCAATATTGATGCACTAATCACTGAGTTGAGAGGCTGGGAGTGTCATAATGCCACAAGGACTCTTTAGTTCCAAAACTGGTGCTAATTCAGGGGTCTTGGATCAAATTGAACTGTGTGAGATAACCAAAAGTGTCTTAGGGTAACATTTTCAGAGAACATCAGACTTTGGGGAATGCTTTTCTGCTGAGTACTTAAGAATGTTATTCTTAACACATGATTTTTCCTTTATCTATTCATACAGCTTCAGTCTTTTAATGTAGTAGTGGGTAGCATATATCATTATTTTTAAAAATGCGATCATAAATATCTTGAAATACCTCATATCAATTTGCTGAGTTTTAGAACTTTTCTGGAAATTAAAATTAACTAACTACTGAAAACTGGAGTGAAATAGAAAAATTCCACAAACACAAAATTTCCCAAAATGAAAGAATATTTTCTTTTGTTTTCATATAAAAGCAATTACTAAGGCATGTTTTGCTAAGATATTTCTTGGCTGATATTCTTATATCATGTGCAGACTGCAACAACTTAAATCTATGGTGTAGCCAATGCTTTTATTGACAGATATGTGCACTAGTGGACAGTTCTACAAAGAATGACAACAAAAAACCCATTAGACTGATATTTACATTTTTCTGGTTCATCTTCCCAAGACTTGTTTGGGTTTTTGTGTTTGTTTATTGTTTGGGGTTTTTTTTTGTATGGTGGGATTTTTTTTAAAAAATCTATTTTGACAGAAGTCAAAGGTAGTATGTGCAAGAATAGTACAAAATCAGGAGGCAACTATGAGGTGACTTAAATCTCTTTAATGTCTACAATTTCAAAAGAATAATCATATAAAGAGGAACATATTAGAAGAAAGAGTAGTTCTGTTTTCCTCTGACCTTTCAAGAATGCATGCAACAATCAACAAATGAACCAATCCCACAGCTTAGAAAAAATAAAAAGTAATATTTTACTAGAATACTCATTTTACATTTGCCTTTATAAAAGACTGTTCATGTTTGTTGGCACTTAATTACAGTATATCTAACTAGATGAACTGTATAGTTATGACACACAGAATGGAAATTATTTTAGTGCATTTCTGTTATTTGCAGTGTTGACAAAATTGCATGCCCATTACTATTTCTCTCAAGCAATTTAAATATCTTAGCAACACAATTAGCTTTTTCTGAGTCTAATTAGACCATTTGTTTATGAACACTTTTAAATTAATAAACGATTAAAACAATTTATTCTCAATAGGAAAAAAGAAAAGTATTACTTTATGTTTAATAAAACAGAAAATCCATTTCCACACTACAATCACTCTGCAGATTGAAAAGGTACAAATTAAAGTCTTTGTAAATATCTGCTTTCTTAGTTAGGCAACTGACATAAACAGTATCTAGGAAAATATTCCCTCTTTTCCTGCAATCATGGTTGTATTATTTGTAGACATTGCAGTTTGATAATATATAGCTTTTGTTTAGCTTACAGTTTCTGTTATGAGAGTGAACATTCTCTGACTTACGGTCATTCTTGTTTCATATAGTGTTTTTAGTAGATGTGTAAAATTGGTATGGAAGAAGATATAGATAATAATCATGGGCATTTAGTTATCAGTATTTCTTCTCATAAAGAAAGGTGAGAAGACATTTCTTCCCAAATGTCTTCTCTCTGACATACTTAAAAGAAAGAAGTGACACACAGAAACAGATTTGTGAAGCCCATGAGTTTCAGTTTACTGACATCTTCTATTCCTATTTTCCCAATGTACTTTTTCCTTAGAAATACAAACTTTGGTTTGTACTCATACAAAGAATTCAAGCATTATTCATTTTTAGAATTTCTGTGGTCATAATCATACTTTTTAATGCAATTGTCAGGAAGAAAACTTGTGAATAACTGGCCACAAAATTAATGCCTGAAACAGTTAGTTCTGCTAACTGCTTAATCCACTTTTAAAAAAGGAAAAATTGTCTCTGCCAGAACACAACCTAACCAGTAATATTATTGGGTTTTAGTAATTTAATAAAACATTATATGTAGTAATATATGTAGAATTAAATTAGTAATTTCATAGTGCTTCAGCAATGTCCTTTCAAATCCATAAAGACAAGAGTCATCACTCCAAAATGTCTATGAAAAAAATACTTTGACAATTTAGTTTACAACTTTAAGATTTGTGCAAAATTTAGGTTTTAACAATTTAGATTTTGATAAGTAGTAAGGCTTTTTCACATGCTTCTTTACAGAGCAAAAGTTTGAAAAAAAAAAAATTAAGCTTAATAAAAATAATTACCTTTAAAAATTGGATTCATATTTTGCCAGTTCCCTTCATATGAACAAAAATACCCAAGACAATACCTCTTCTTGAACTGCAATAAGCTGCAGGCTGGGCAGAATATCACAAAGCGATCGTCTTAATTTTCTTTACCTAACTGCTATTGGCCTGAGACATAATATTGCTTTAGATAGGCCTTTGTTTTGGCCTAAGAGGAGGATTGTTTTACCCTTAAGAGTTATTATTCAAAGCTTTTTTGTTAGAATACTTGAACTGAAACGACTCTTAGAAGGATCTGTGATCGCAACAAGTTAGTGGAGGGATGACCAGTAAAATTCCAGACAAGCACTAAGAAATTAATCTTCTGCCTCAAAAGAATATTTAAAAGGGGGAGAGGAGAGAAAAAGTTTGTCTCTCTAGTAAAGCATCACCTTTTGATGCTCCTAAGCTGCTGAAAAAGTGGTATGAATAACCCATAGCATCAGTCCCAGCGAACATTCAAGAAATTCAATTCTCCTATAACAGCCCAAAAAGTTTAGCGATTTTAGAATAACCTGATTTAAAACATAATTTTGCAAATCATTGAACTGCAGTAGAGAACTTGACAGTGTTGGAAGTGATGCTGGAAGGAAATGAGGGAAGCTGGTCCTCTACTGTTACTTCTGGTGAAGTATAGGTAATGGTAGAGGCTGGTGATCTGGAAGGAGCTCAAGGGTACACAGGATAGTCTGGGTGAAGTGCAGGGAAGAAACAAGAAGTTCACGTGAGGCAAGTATGGAATCTGAAAAGCTAATTTTCTTCTGCCTTTATCTGCTGTAGAGTCACAGAATCACAGAATCACAGGATCGTCTAGGTTGGAAAAGACCTTGAAGATCATCCAATCCAACCATTAACCTAACATTGACAGTTCCCAACTACACCATATGCCTAAGCACTATGAGTACTCTGTTGCCTCATTTTTTTCTCTTACAGTGATTCTTGTTGTCAAAACGCAAATTTCATGATCATTAATTGGCCCAATAACAGGAAATTTCATGAAAGCAAATAGAGGGACATTCCCATGTAATTTCATATGATAAAATATCTTCATAGGAAGAAATTCCTATATACTTTAATATGACACAGTACCTTAGGAAACTGCTGTACAATGGCCTTGATGTAAAAAAAAATGGCATTTACATTGGTAACAGAACTCTCCAGAGCATAGATGTACACTAAAAATTGATTACTACAAAAGTGCTGTGAAGTAAAATGAGGAAAAATAAAATACAGTAAGGATTATATCACATCTGTCAGCCCTAGGGTAGCTTTTTGCTTGGGACAGTGGGATCCAGTGACTCCAGAATCTTATAAGCCTTTGCAAAATCTTTATGTCTTATTTTTCTCCTCCATTAACTGCTGAAGGTATACATGCTAGCATCAAACCACAGCATACTGAAAGAGAATATATTCTGGTTTTCCTAGTAGCATTACAGAAACCACTATGACTGCCAGCAGAATCTTCTGTCTTCTGCTGGGAAGTTTATTACTAGTAAGAAATTAACAAAGTAACTTTGGATCTGACCCACTATGATGATGTACAACTTTTCTGGACTTTAACGTCAGTTACAGTGCAAGTTAAGGTATAGAGATTACTCATCCTAAGCACACAATTGCTCCAGCTACCTTTCATAGGTAAGAATTACATGTTTTTTATACACGGGCTTTTTTTCCTGTCTTGTCATAGGACTTTCCTTGTCTTGTCATAGGACTTTGCTACACAGACATAAACATGTTTTTTTGTGGTTGACGTAGGGAATAAAGAAAAGCATGGCTGCAGCAGGAATTCTCAGTACAGAGGTGAAAAGATAGCAACATGCTGAACGTTTGGGCAGTTCATGCATAGCAGGTTTGATATTTGTGTATACATTAGTTCCATGTGATTTACTTGCTGTACCGAATTTAAATACAAAGAGTGCATATGCCTGAGTTCCTGCTTTATTTTTCATAAGGCTTATAAAACAGATTCCTGCTATGTGCATTATTGGCATACTGGATAACCTTTGAAAGGCCAGTTTATACCATAAAACTATAGTAAATTACTTCATTCAATATAAAAAATACAAAATGAATGTCAAACTAAGGTGTCTAGCAAGAGGACCAGACACAGTCTGAGGCTGAGATGTACTGAACAGTCCTTTCTACCCACAGGAGTTCTCTCTCTGGTTATTAATTCTTTTTAGAAGCTTGCTGTGGTGTCCTGGATGTCAGGCCTCTAGATATGAGTTTGGAAGTACCAGGAGGATGAACAGATAAGCCAGCTTCTTTCATCACACACAGTATATGTCCTCAAGAAAAACAAGCTGACTGATATAGCCTGAATTATTTTCAGCATTTAAT
This sequence comes from Strix aluco, assembly GCF_031877795.1. Lineage (NCBI taxonomy): Eukaryota > Metazoa > Chordata > Aves > Strigiformes > Strigidae > Strix > Strix aluco. Next base: position 83,516,289 of record NC_133931.1, on the reverse strand, counting down.
TTCTTTTACCTTCTCATCATCACAGGAGAGGAATTTAGTTGGGGATGTAAAAAGCAAGACACACCCTGTTTTATTATACAGTTGAGACAGGCAGCACTCAGGAAATTCAGGAAATTTTCTGACAATGTTTCTCTTACACCACTGCCTTGGCCATTCTGTATAGAAAATAATGTCTCCATTGCTCTTAAATGTAAAGCTTAATGCACTGAATGATGTGTTATTAATGTAACCAGTAAGAGAGATAGGATGTGGAAAGTAGCTAAGATGGTTTTCCAACTCTGTCTTTTTATGATTTCCTGAGTATCTCAGTTTTCAACATTAATATTTCAACAGTGAGAGAAACATTTCTGCTCTCATTACACTTTTGAAATGTGCTGTGGTATATAAATCTGGCATCTTTGAGCTAACTGACATAAACAGCATTTTTAAAATAGCTAAAATTGGGCTCTGAGAGTTAGAAGTCTGGATTCTAGTATTGGATTTACTGTAGATCCAGTTACTGATATTGGACAGGGCAATCATGGCACATAAATTTTCTCATCTTTAAGCTCTGAACAATAATACTCTTCATTCCCTCCCTCATTTTCCCTTATTTTTAGTAAACAGATGTGATATTGGATATAGGACAGAATTTAACTTGTTTGGAGGACATTTGAGACTATATACAAGTTGAGATCCAGATAAATGGAGGAATTTCAAACCAGACATGCAGTTCTCATTTGTGACTGCCTTGTAGTCCTTTTTTCCCATGCAAAATCTGTATTAAATAAATGGATTACATTAGGTAGTATACAGCTCATGTCTCATCAACTGTCAAGTGTGTTTAAAGAGTTTTCATGTGATAACAACACACAAAGTCCTTGGAAATATGCAGTCATTCTTATTACCTAATTATAGTTTGACTTTAACCATAGAAATCTAACTTGCTTAGCCATAAAAATCTAAGCTGTATCACAGCGATATGTTTTATAACCCATTTAAGATACAAACTACCACTAGAAAATCCAAGAACCCCACCAATGAGAAACTGTATCAGTTATTTCATCACAGAAGTTCAGGTCAGTGGTGGAGTAAAGAAATTTGATAGAATACTTTAAAAAATATTTATAGGAAGGTAAACTGACTTGATGAAAGATAAGAATTTCTTTGAAAGAGGACCTAAGAGATAAGAAATAGTGGAATAAAATGGTCAGGTTTTGCAGCAGAATACAATTAAATATTGACGTCACTAAAATGTTAACAGCCCATGCTGTTCTACATAGAGGGGATATAGAAAATGAGAGAACCGCAAAGTAACGAAATTGCTGATATTTCAAAGATTATTCATGACAGCCTAAACTAAACTGATTGTGAAGAGTTAGTGGATTCTACCAGCACCATTCAGGAATGTATCAAATACACTGGTGGCAACAAACTATGTAAAATACACAAGAAGAAAAAAAAAATTCTTACTCCTTTCTGTATACTGAGGAGTAAAGCTCTCTAAATTAGACAAATACCAGACTCATTCTGAGAGATTAAAAACTAGCCTATTCAAACCTGTTTTCATAAACTTTGGAAAACTCAAGGTTAAAGATAACAGTATTTTTTTTGAAATAATTTCCTTGATCTTTAAATTAGAAAGCCTTTTCATACCTTCCAGAATTTTGGTGGTAACTGTGAAATGTGTGGATTAGTCTTAATGAGGACAGGTGGAAAGTGGAAGGATCTGCTAAAATGCTGAAAGTGAGCACAGCACCACAAGGGGTACAATGGAAGCCACTTGGCAGTATAACTGGCAGTGAAATTTAGTGCCAAGAAACACAAAGTCATTTAGCTGACTGCACAGAGTTATACAGCAAAAGGTGAAAGCCCTGAGAAATACTTCAGGTCCAATCAGCTGTAAATTTTGTGATTTGAGCTCCTACCCTTATCCTCAATTCACGTATCTCCTTTCTACCTGAAGAGCAGAATGAAACATCAGACATTCTGGGACCCTACAAATCAATTTCCGTTCCTCTTACTGATCAGGATATTTTATCTATGTCATACTTCAAGCCATTCAATCTAAGTGGCACTGTTTGGTTTCAATTTCTGGTTTACTTTATGGGAAGTGGTTTTGTTTTGAAGTTATGTCCAAAATTCCCACGTTTAATAGAATATACACTAACATTCAAGCAGCTAAAAAAGAATGATGTGACTTACTATCAATAAAATAGTCATTTTTCTATATTCACTCTATTGTTTATAATGACATTACTGTTTGCTTTCCATGAATGGTTTCTGTAATATTGACTCAATTTATGTCAATCTGCATTTTCACACATCCTTGAACAGCTTGCACATTTTTTTCTGAACATTAGAAGTATTGTCAGTCTTATTTGCTTTCCACTGAAAGCACCAGCTCTCTACAATAAAATTCAGAAACAATAGAACAGAAGCTTATTTAAAATGCTCCTGTGGACATAACCGAATAGTACATATTTGAAGTTTTGAATATCTGTCATTTGCAATATACAGGTATTTCTTTCCCAGGCAATAGGAACTGAGAACTTTTTTCTCCACACAGTCTATTGAAAGCAGTTTTGACCTGCTAATTAACATTTTGTATCATAAGAAACAATAAAAGCTAAATACTTAGTCCTTCAATTTCAAAATCCCACTTTCCACAGCTTAGAATGCTTAGATGATGGGAGCAAAAACCACACAGACATCTCCAGTTCTCCCTTAAAGGGTGTCCAGCAAAGAGCGGTGGTACATCTGGAGACTGGTGGCAAGTTTAGCTCAACGAGAAATCAAGGAGGGCTGAAAATCCCGTCCTTTCCTCAAGATCAGCATTACTTTTGGTGTCTTGGCACATGCCCCAAAATAGTCTCTTCATTATGGGAACTCCAGGTGCTTTCTCTAGTAGAAAACTTAAAACAGGAGAAGTACTGGAAAAACAAACATTTCTGCTTACAGACAGTTCAAGGTACCCATTCTTGAACAATATTAAGTCACCTTCTGAATATGAACATCCACAAAGATTCCTGGCTTCAATCCATCTTCACTACAGACCAGTAAAGCATTCACCACAGCACAAACTATTAAGTGTCTAATGTTGTCTGTTCATAAGCATTATCTATTAAGTAAAAATGACCCCAGATCAAAAGATGTATGCTCTGGGTTATACAGTCAGAGAGTGAACATCTATTAATGGAAGTTATCATTAAAGTCTTTTAGTGTAGATCTTTTTGAATGGAAAACGGAGACATATGATCCTTAATTAGTCCAGAAAGATGTCTAGTGGTACTGAAAAACTAATACTGATTTTTATGACATTATGATAGGAGGTTTTTTCTGGAAAAAGAACTTCTAGCTAATTCATACATCAAAATTAAGAGTAAGTAACAGATAGGAAGTTATCATGACTGTTTTTACTGATTCAAAATGCCCTTCCTGTCTGTTCCAGTTACATCCTACAGATTACTCCTCAATGTCTGTCCCTGTGAAGGTGAATATATTTTCAGTATATTTATTACAGAACGCTTTATCCTGTCTGCACGTTAATAATATCACTCTTACCAATGGGAAACTAAAAATCAAAGATGCTTTTCTAAATGACCAGACACTTTGATTTGTTCACTCATATATTTATAATACATGCGCATTTCCTGCGCACCTTTAGCAGCAAAGTAAATTGTTACTGCTTGACAGTATTTTTCTGAAGAAAAACAGGTTTGGCAGGTAGTAATAATAATAATATTTTTTTTTCTTTTAGATAAACTTGTATTTTATGCTTCTCAGATTACTCCAGTCGACTTCCTCAGGCGCCTCTTTAACAAAAAAGGGCTTCAAGACACATGCCAAGCATGAAGGCAATGAGCCAAACTCCTTCTCTATCTTTTTCAAACTACAATCATTCCTCCAAAAGGCAGTTGTATTATATCTGAAGGAGAAGCAGCAGGAAACTTGCATTTTCTTCTAATAAATGCATAGACCACTGCCAACTAAAAAGTAACCATCAGTTAATAAATAACTGGCAGCATTTCCAATTGTGCAATAATTCAAGACAAAATATATCAAATTCTCTCACTAATTTAAAATCATAAATGGTTCAAAGTTTACATGTTAAGTATGTAATATTTTTTCTTATGTTCTCTAGGCTTTCCTCTATAGTGTTTCCCACAAAAAGATTTGACTTGAGATATGGTTTTCAGTGGAAAAATAGGAGGGTATGACCTATATTTTCAGATAAGAAGAAAGTGATTTTTCTCCTTTTGTTCACCCAATAAATACTGTGCAGGATCCCTAGCCAGGGTGTTAAAGTCTCCAGCTGAATGCTCTCCTCTGACGGAATTTGAAGCCACAGCACCAACTCCCAGAAAAATGCATTAACTACCAGGGTATTATTAAGCTTCCCTACTGATGTCTTCAATCAGAAAACAGTAATAGGAACAAGATCTGGAACTTGGGCATTTCATGTCCCCGCTGAGAGTGTTAACTATCAAGAAGACATTTTTGTAGAATATAATATCATCCTAAGCAAACCTGTTTCTGGAGAAAGGTTTGGCAGGACACAATCATTCAGTCTGACTTAATTCACCCATGGTTCTGTAAAGAACTGAGTATCAGGAAAGGCAAAACTACACATAAATTCAGGTTGAATTTAGTAAATAAAAAAGAAAAAACAATTAGGTCTTCTGGGTCTTCTTGAAAGTGTCAAAGTATTTTATTTATTTTATTTCCACATTTTGAAAGAAAAGAGGGTGTAGGGTTTTGAAAAGCTAATGTCTGGGCTCTTTTAAAACACCTTTATTTAAAAATTGGTCTAAACTGATGGGTAGAAGATTAAATGACATATTTTCTTTCAGGTGGTAGAAATATATCGTTTGAGTGATTCATTCATTTTGAATGTTCTTCTTTCAGTTTGCCTGAGACTGACTCTCCTTTCTGTGTCCCGTTTTCATCTCAGACACCACTTGGAAGAAGACTGATCATCTTCTGATTACAATATTCAGGTTTCATCTCAATATATGAAAGAAATTTTTTTACAGTGAGAGCAACCATTCATTGGAACAACCTTCTGAGGAACTTGATACAGTCCCTGACACTGGAGGTTTTCAAGACGTGATTGGATTGCTAGATATTCTCATCCAGGCTGTCTTTCCCATGAAAGGTTGGACCAGATGATCTTTAGGTGTCCCTTCAAACCTGGGTTGTATGGTTCTATGATTCTATGACTCTAAATTCAGAGGTGCTGTTCCTGGACAAGGATGGGACCTGACTCAGGCTCAAACATATTTTATGGGACTGTTCTGTTAGGCCTGATACCATATTTTTTAATACTTAATTAATTATTTCAAATCAGATCTTAAGAGAGCTCTCATTCCCAGAATGTTCTACACCATGGTGGCCAACATATTGAGTACGTGCATTATAGATGAGGAATTTGCAGATCTGTTCATATTCTGGATGACTGCCTTAAACACTAAATTAATGAATATAAGGGTAATGACATTTCTTTGACAGTTTTTTAAGTCTTTTCTTACAAATTCTTGATTTGAAAAATGTAATTTCGAGTCACACTGAGAGAGTTGAATACATAGTCCTAATGATTAGCCACACAAATTTTTTGAAGACTCTCAGCTGTATAAATTATGAAGTAGATTACTAGCTTCTCTCTTTGCAACCTAACTCTGAAGGAATTTTTTTTTCAATAGACATTCCATTATAAAGCAATTGCTGTATACTATTTGTTTATTTATATCTTTTTCAAGCACTCTTATGAAGCATAGAATATTCACCAATCCATCACTGTACTGTGCACTTATTAAAAAAAAAAAAAAAAATAGAAGGAACATACTTCAATACAAATCTCCATATGTGGCCTTCTATTGTAATAAATATATGCAGACAAAACAACAGAAATAACACAGGATCTAAGAAAATCACTGCACAATAGGTCTGACTTCTAAAACCAATTAATTGTTTTACCTGAGGTCTTATATTATATTATAAAATATTCTATATGCAAAAGAATGTGAAAAAAGCAGAATACTTCATTACAGTTTGTCTGCTTACTTTAATTTAGAAAAATATAGGCAATGCCTGTTCACTGTATCCAATCAGTCAATAGAAATCACGGGAATTTTTCTGTATTTATATCCCTGTAAGATAAATCGAATTCATGCCAAAATAACTAGTTACTGCAGACTGTAGCAAACTCTTAAAAATAAATCTGCAGAAATAATTTATCAATCTCTTGGTAACACAAAATCACCTGTTATCATTAAATACTTCACAAAAAAACCCAATGAGTTTTCAAACAAATTCAAGCTAGTTTAGATTGGTTTTCAGTTTATTTTAAAATTGTAAGAGTGCTTTTTCTGAGTAGGATGTTTTCTTTGTACTAATGATCTGTCTCATGTAATGCATTACATACTTTGAGACTAACAAATAATTCAAATAACATTACGTTCACCTAAAGAAGATGATCTTGGCAAGTGAGACAATATATATTGCAATGCCGTACAATACAGTTCTGAAGCTTTGTTCGTGGTGTCATTTTTCCTACAATAGTCAATTATTTTCCTTTAGCAGATTTTTATCAAGTACTGTAAGCCATTTGGAGGAGCCAGCGATAGAAGCATTCTCCACATCCAGTCCATCTTTCTCTAGCCTTGTTTGATCATTACTTCACAGCCTCATCTGATATGTGAAGCCATTCCACCACCATTTTATCTGCTCATCTGCTGATTGCTTTCCTGACACTTTGCCCTCTACCAACACTTGCTCTGATTGTCATCCAATCTTTTGCTAAAATAGAAAAAGAGTTTCAGTTTTGTCTCTCAAATGGGTATATTGAATGCTTATTGCACATCAGCTGTTGAAGAACCTACCCACTTAGCTGTTCCAACTGTTGCCTATTACAGAGAAATAGGCTTAAAAGGGAAAATATATAAAGATGATTATTTCAACATAGTCTTTATCAGGCATGTGAACTGTGGACCAAATAATATCTACATAATTTTGATAGAGATTTTTTTTTTCATATGGATCCTCTATTGAGTGGTTTTATAGCCAAGCCACAAATAAAGAAATAAATAAATAAGAAGATGGCATTTTTAAAATAATATATATTTTTAGTATTAGACAAGTGCCATAAGCAAGTTATGGTGGATATTCACTTCAATTTGAAATTAATTTATTTGTAAGTATTTGCATCACTTTTTCTTTCTGAAACCATCAATGTTAATAGGTACTTTTTTACAAAAGTTCAGAGAAATTAATTTCACAGTCACATGCAGAATCATAAAAAGAACTGCAAATTTTCAAATGTCAGTATTTCTGTTTTGTATACTTGAATACTCATACAGCTATGGAATAAAAACTCTGTGAATGACTAATCTGCCCATCTGAAACTCACAAATTCCTATAAAATCAGCAAATTTCACCTGCTCAAGTCTTAAGACTTAACATTAGAGACTAATGCATTTCATCATAGTAAACAATAGAGCATTTAAAAATTGCACAGCAAATATTTATGCTTCAGAACTGCTTTAAAACCTCTTATCTAAGACTGGGCCAAATTTATAACCCATACAGCAAGTCAGATAGTCTCTTCTCAGAAATCTGTCAACCAAAATAAACAAATAACAAAGAATAAGCATAGAGGAAGCTGAGGTGAAACTTAAGTCTTCCAAATGCTGAATAAATGTGCTTCAAGACATTTTGAAAACCTGATAAGGAAATTAAGTGCAACAGGTAAAATTTTGTTATAGAATACTTACTAACTCTAGCAACAAGACTGCTGCAGGTTATGTTTTTTTTCTATCTGTGGTAAAGAGAAAACTCCTTATTTACATCTCAAGCCCTGTTTAGCAACTAAATACATTGAGTAAATTATGTAAATCAGTATACTAAAGAAATGCAAAATGCATACAGTAGTTGCATTAATGTCGTATTCTGCTCTCACTGAGAAAGTATTTGCCTTTTAATTGCAATGGTGTTCTAGTGGCAATTTAAATCAGTTGCAGCACCTAGCCTAATGACCAAACTACAGAATGAAAACATTCAAACTCCCAGGGCTGAAGGATTCCTCCAAAAGTGTGAACAAAATCTGGACCACATAAACCAGAGGTTCCTCACATGTGGAACAGATTTGACCCACTGGCTGTGGCAGGGTAGATATGAGTATTGTGCAGGCAAAATGGGCTGCATTTTCGGCACTCTGTTTACCACATAGGAACATACTGCTGTGCTGAGATCACTGTCAAAATGTGCAGCTGGATGAATTTCCCTTCTTTATTGACACATGTGGAGCTATACCACCTCTTGGGTTGGATATCTTGTTGCGAAGTTCAATAAGTACTTGAAAAGTAAGTTCCATCCTACCTGTCCAGCTGCTCCACCCAATTATGAAGCTAGAGTAAATAGAATAGTCACCCCATGGATTTTCATTTCAATGAAGAAAAGCAGATTGCCATTCTGCTTCATAAACATGAAATGATGACATTGTATCCTCTCGTAAGCTACCCATAGATTTATTTTTCTTTAGAGTTTCAAACAGAAATTGACATTTCAGTGTGCAATGCAATTGCAAGACCCAGAAAAGTGAACTGAGAGCATCTTTCTGAAATAATAAGGCCAGAAATGGCAGATGGAGCTTCATAAGTCATCATATTTTCAGGAAAATGCATATTGTGAGGGCAATTAAGACAACTAAGATGTTGCAGAAATTAAAGCAACAATTAATTCTTCCAACATGCTGGAACATTTGAGCAATAATCTACTTCCTGTCCAAACATAAAACTTTAATATTTTTGTATTCTTTCACTGTCAGAACAACAGAAGCTTTTTTTTCCAAATAAAAAATTATTGGAAAAAATCACTCTCACCTTTATGTGAAAAATCTCATTATTACTGAATTAAACACTATCTGAAGTACTGGTTTTGATGCATTGTGTCATCACAGACTTTATTATTATTATTTTCATATATATTGTTTCAGAACAACCAGTGGCTAAGGTAACTCATGTGGTAATTAGAACAAGTTAACAGGTTTCCTACAAGATTTTTATGGAAAGTACTGTTTCTACTAAGTCTATTTCCAATAAGAAGTTATTTAGTAGAATTTTTGTACTTTGTAAATTTATCCAAAATTAACATTTTTATTTCTGGTCATAGTGTTCATTAGGAACACTAATTAACACTTATTTCCTTTTGCAGTTCTGTTTAGGTCCTCATGATTCACTCTCTCCAATGGGATTTCTATGATGTGCCTCAAAAATTTTGTTCAAGTAGGGATTTCTAGCAGAAAAGAGAGTAGTGATACATGACACCTTAAATGACATTTCTCAAAGAAGCCAAGCTGTACAAGAAGACAGTTAAGGTTAACCAGAGTGGAACATTTTCCTCATGGCCCTCTCTTTCCTATGCCCCGCCACCAAAATGAGGAAAGAATTAGAAAAAAAAAAAGGGAATTATTTTAACATTGTGAATGTGGATTATATTAGAAATATTTTAATGTAATCAATTATGTGAACAGTTAATTTTCCTAAGAGAAAACACAGAAAAATTCAGTGCTTATCTACAGCCAGTTCTACCTCTTTATGAAAATGAACTTTTAGAAGCAGAAATAGAAAGGACTGTTATAAATTAAAGTAGTTTAAAGTTTTTATTCTACTCAAGGGAAGAAATTAAATATAAAAATATCCTGTAAAGACTACTGAAAAGATGACTCCTGATAAAAGATCAAATCTGTTCCATCAAGACCAAGGAAATACTTTTTTATCCTGCATTAAAATCATTTTACTTAACCCATGGAAAGTTGAAGAAAAGTGAGTAGAAGATATTGTGTGGCCTGGAACACATCTGAGAACTATGTCAAAAATATTGTATAAATGTTTTCCTACATCCTACTTTATTTTTGAAGTTGCTCACAGCCATCTACATATTATTGCTATTGTTTTGTAGTTATCTCTAATGTATCATTCATGTTAAATTGTCTTGAAACCTCAAATTTCACACAATTGCAATACATGTTAACAATCAATTTGATTTATATACTTCAGATATACTTCTGTCTGTGGCACAACTCCTTTATTTCACACTCACAATGACATTATCCATTTCATACTGGACTCCTTTCCGGACAACACAGCTGTCAGTAAGTATTTAGAAATTAAAAGGAAATGTATGCCAGCATTTTTTCAAAACTCTTTAATTCAAATATGGAGATGTATTAAAACAAATTACAGGAAATTTCACTCACAGAGAAGCAAAAAATCAAAACTCAGGATTCTACAGTATAACAGTTTGTTTTCCTTAGTTAAAATGTTCTGTCTGCTTGCTTGGCAATAATGAGCACAATAATTTTTGAGGTGTCATATTATATTCTTTAAGATGAGAACTGCTGTATTTTTTCTTCAAATGCTGGAGACAGAGTGGTAATAAAACACCTTTATAAAGTATTTTTTCAACTTATAAGTGTGAAAAGAGATATGAACATTACCCTTGAAGAATTCTCTCTGTGCAATCATGCACAGTTTTAGATTGTTACATTGTGCAAAAGTACATTATCTGGTACTCCCCTTGTGCAGGAACTGTGTCCCCACCACATTACATGTCACCAGGGAAGAGACCCTCTTCCCCAGGACTTTGCACTATCTCCTACTCTCTCACTGCAGTCCTAACAGTAGGTTAATGTGCAGTGGCCAAGCTGTATTCCAGTTGTGATTCCTGCCACAAATACAGCTGAGGAAGCTAAACCAAGCGGTGGGGTGGCATCTTTAGAGGGATTAGAGGCATAAATTTACAACTAAAATAGGAGCTTTGAGAGGCCCGGTACTGCGGTGGTAGGATTATTTGGCTCCATGGACAATGACGTTTTTTGAAGGAGTACAAATTACTTTCTTAAAGCAATTTTAACTACAAAAGCCAGAGTGTACTCTTTAAAGCGAAAAAAAGAATCATTTTTCTGAGGTATGTTTTTGACCTTTTCTTGTTCACTGCTTTCTAAACTTGTAACTGAACAATTGTCTTAACCTCTACTCAGAAATATACCTTTTTTTCCTTGCATTTTGTGTTGTAGAAATTTAATAAAATGTACATCTTATAACTTATACTCTTCTGCTACTTGTTATAACATTTAGAGAGTTGAAAAAAATGTTCATTGATACAAAAAATAACATAAGCAGAGTAAGCACTATTTAAAGATTTTATTTATATTTGATTAATTATTTATATGCATTTTTATAACCAAATGTGGCACATTCCATATTAAAAAATTCTGTTTTGTAAGTTCAGAATATACCTTTAAAATGAATGTGCAATGTTGTATTAAATCAGTCTTTAAATTGTACTTATTATACTCAACCAACCTATAGCAAATTATATAGTTATTGGCTTATTAAATATACAGTTACTATATTACCAATACATACACCTCAGACTGTTTCTACAATACAGTTTTTTTGATGCACTCCCAATGAACAGTTTTGCTCAAAGTTAGAGCAATATGAGCAGTACAAGGAAAGTTGCATGCAGATAAAGGTAAGGATACCATTGTTACCAATTTCATTCCTCCCTCACCATCCCTTCCCCCTTGCTTCCACCTAACACCCAAATGTGATATGCCTGCAAAAGGAAAAGCAACTATACAGAAGGATTATATGCCACATGGGGGATGCAGAATACACTCCTCACAGCTAGGATCAAAGGGGTTGAAGCCGAAAAGAACAAATATGACAATCCACACTACATTCCTTCACACCACCAACTGTATGTTTCAAACACAGATACCTTTCTTCAGGCTTCAACAGCTGAAATATAACATGTGTTACAGTTCTTGATACTATACATTAGCTTTACATGTTATAAATACGTGCATCACATTCCCATTCTGAACTTGAAGCTTATTTATTTGCAGATCACTGGCTTTGCCCATCAGACTGCAGAGGTGGGTGTGTTGTTCTGTTTAGAGAATTATACACTGGGCTTAAGTTACCTCCGTTTGGTCTTTCATGACCTAAACTTTGTGAATCCAGCTTCATTTTAAAGTATTCTTGCTGAAAAATCTGTCTTCTCTGACCCTTCATTAAGTTTTCTATAGTCTTTTAAAAGAATAGCCATGAAATGGGTCACATTTTTGCAGTACAGGGTCTAAAGGTATCTTAATATCTTTTGAACCTTGACGCAGTTTCAAAATTTATTATATGATAATACATTGAGAAAAGTACCAGAAATAAGGACATCAACAATAAAGGGATTCCATTTTGAATCTGTACAGAATCTAGTCATGAACACAAGTTCTCTTGTTACTGCTCAAGATACCATAGTTATTTACTAATCATCAACTGCTGTAGTGGAAATACTTCCTTCATCTTTCTTTGCCATGATGGAAATACTTCTTTCAACCTTCATTTATCACATGCTGTCATGTTTTGTTTCTGATTTTCATAAATTGAGCAGAGTGAAGAATGTAAAAGCTTCATAAACAAAGTTTTTGTTGAACTAAGATGCAGATGGAAGCAAGCAAGCAATATCAGTGTCAATATGTCAACAAATTATAGGTTGTCTCTTGAGACAACCCCACTGGGCTCAAATTAATTACCTTTACTTACAGTGAATAATTATACAGATTTAATTTCACAAGAGGCTACATACAAAGTAGGGTATTAAATGCCACTAATGAATGTAGAATCAGGCCCACTGACAGAAACAGGAATGCAATCGCTGTTCTATGTAAGATTTACTGGAAAAAGTCTAATACTAGTATTCTAAACATACAATCTCAGTTCATATGCTTGAACTTTACTTGCAGCCATTTTCTAAATCTTACTTGCATACTGACTATTTACCTCATTTATTTTGTGAGTTATGTATGCTGCTTAATTCTACTTAAAACTGTGAAATCATTGTGAGATGATGAAGTAAAAGGAAATGGGAATATGAGCATAATGTTTACAAAAGATTTTCCACATCTGTTTTTTATTGACAAAGCACAGGTATCATTATACATGCAAAGTCTCCAAGTTTTAGATGACTCAATTAGGAGATTGATTCATTGCATCAACAATAATCAACAATAATATCATCAGTTTGCAACATTTTATAACAGAGGGTTATTAAGGTAATTATGAAATATATTGTTTGGGGTTTTTTAAATGATAAATTCTTATGAGACTTGTGCCCAAACTAACATGCTCTGTAGTGAGCCAGGTTCGCTCTACCAAGAAGAATACAGGAACATCACCCAGGTATGAAGAGAAGGAATGAAGAAAGGCAAAGCTTAGCTATAGTTGAATTTGGCAGTGGAAGTGAAGAAGAAAGGCCTCTATCTGCACTTTGTCAGCCAAAGATAGACTAAGAAAAATATATTCCTACACTAGGGAACTTTATGGCAAAGGACACAGAAATAAAAAAGGTTCTTGCTAGTTTCTGTGTCTCTGTCTTTATGGATAAATCTGTCCTCAGGCCTCCCAGGCCTCAGCCTCAAGTCAATCTGGCATAGGGAAACATCACCCACAGTAGAAGAATGAAATAGGGACCACTTCAACAAAATGGACATCTACAAGCCCATGAGACCAGCTGTGTTGTACCCAAGATGGTTAGAAGTGCTAGGTGATATCATTGTGAGCCTTTGCTCTATCATCCTTGAAAGTTCACAGTTTCTGTAGTATTGGGAAAAAACAAATATGCCTATATTTGAGAAGATCGAGTAGAAGGATCTGAACAACTACTGGATAGTTGACCTGATCTTAGTCCTTGGGAAGGTAATGCATCAAATTTTCTTGGAAACCATATAGAAGGATAAGCAGGACAAGAATTTGATTGAGAATAGTCAGTGTGGATTCACTAAGGGCAAATTGCACTTGACAAGTGTGATTCCCTTCGCTGATAGGAATCACACTTGTCTAACTTGACTAACTTCATGGATGAGAGGAGAGCAGTGACTTTTCTTTACTTTGACTTCAGCAAGGTCTTTGACACAGCTGATACTTGGTGCTGTACATAGGTGATATATCAAATAAGCTTTGTTGGTCCACATGGGAAGGTTGAAAACCTAGAGAGACTTGGATTTCTACATTCTCTCTGCTATGAGAAGAAATACAAGACATAAAATTACATGGTTTATGTGGTAACTAGGAAAATCAATAAATCTGACTTGGAGTAAGAAACATGAAATTAATTCCTCAGGTGATTCAACAGCAAATTTCCCCTAAAAATGACAGAGTCTGTGAATGAAACAATAAATTTATTAAAACCAGTTAGACTAGATGGTAGAGTTTTGTGATGAAGTTTTTTCCAAGCCAGTATTGACCCTGCCACAATCAAAATAAAAGTCAAAGTCCCAAATTTGGGACCTTCTCTGTCCTACCTATGCCCCCAAAAAATAATATTTTCTTTTTCTCCAGATATGAGTATTGCTTTCTCTGTATTAAACTCTTTTTTCTTTCTTTTTTTTTTTTTTTCTGTTCCTTTTAAAATATGATGTGTTAAAGTTATAAGCTGATGCTGCTATGTCTAAAGTCTACAGTTATTGGACACGATCCAGTTTACACCAGTGTAACTAAAAGAATTGGGTTTTTTTATGGTGATAAATTTTTGTTTACAGTTCAAAAAGGAAAATATAATTTGATTTGCAGGGTTTGAGAAAATGATTTATGTAGCATTTTCTGACTACTGTAATCTTATATCATACTCTGTGCACAGTGATCTAAGATCCCATTTATAAGCCTAATATAACATATAATAGGATATTGAACAATCAATCAAGAAATTGAGACACTGATGACTAAATTATACAAAATGTGAAAGATTCATGACTGAACTGCTGAGGTTGGATTTCCTGGGCACTGTAAATATCAGAGAACTCAGCCTACTTTGATGCAAGTTCATAAATTCAGTTCACAAACATGGAGTCATGTGGAAAAGAGAAATATAAACACCACGAGTAAAACATTTCTCTCCTAAGAAAAATGTTTTCCCCATTTTGTATTTTAACTAAGAATGCATTCCAAGACAAAGAAATATCGCACACAAATGAAACTAAATATATGTTAATAGAAGACATTTTCCATTTGCACATTAGTTGTCTCTAGTGTTACAAACACTGAACATAAGCTTTGCCTTGTGGTACAACACGGGTAAAGCAGAGCAAAATCATACCTGATACTCATTTCTTACAAGTTGTGATTCAAAGCATTTCTGACTAGCAGACCTGACTAGTCTTTAATTAATTAATTTATAGACATCGCTAATAACTATCATTTTTCATTGACTGAAGTATGAAAAATAGTTCTTTATATAGCAGGAAAATGAGTAATACTGAACTGTTCCAGGACATAATAATGTGACTTCAGGGTTAGGTCAAAGGCCTAGAATATGAGGGAGTCGAGGGTTGTACTTGCCAAAACTGAAAAGTGGTGCACCATTGTCACTGGACAGAGATTCCTCATTTTTCCTACTTTTTCCTCCTCTGGAAGTTTACTCTGTGAGGCAAGTGCTATTGCTTCCTATGTGCTGACACAGGGAAGCCCGACATTGAAGCAGCACCTCTACATGCTTCTGTAATACAAAGAATAATTAAAGGTTATTGACATTTTCAAGTATAGCTGAACCACAGAAAAGTGGTATGAAATCTTTGCTGGAAGTTCTGTCATGGGTCTGGGTGGGCTTTAGGGGCTGGCATTAAGATTCAATGGTTTATCACATTGACTCGTCTACAAATGTAGCTTAACTTCTGTCTTGCAGAAAACTGTGAGAATGGATATCTCCCTTCTTCTACCTGCATCTGCTCATGGGGAATCACTTTGTAATAGTAAAATGAGAATTACTGCAGTCCCTGACTCTTCCGGTTAATTCCTTCTTTAGTGTAATAACCACAATTTCTCAAATTCCAAAACAGAAGATAAATGTTAAATGGGAAGCATGAGAGAATTGTCCCTTTTAAATGTTAGTTTGCCTTATATGTTAGATTTACTTTAAGGTAATTTTCTTCAGTGACTTTGTGCTTAATCTCTTTTGACAATAACAACTTTCAACAACAGAAGTGGAGACAGGCTTTGAGCAGCAGAGTGCCATATGTTACTATCAATTTTTTAAGCAGAACTCTGCACTGAGCTAAGTAAGCTGCTCTGTGTAAAACTTTGACATACTTTGTATACAGCATGAGTTGAATATAATTTCAGCATGTTATCAATGGTTCTTAGCACAAATCAATAAGGACATCTTGAGAACAGCTTATAAAATAATTTGGATTGTCATATATTGTATTGGTGTTATATTTTATGGCATTTGGCTCTATATTGCCTCAATTTTTTACTAAAAAAATTAACATTATAAAACTATCAGGTTTTTAAGTTTGTTTTCTTTGGATTAAGAGTATGTTAGCTGAAAATTTTCAGATACTTCTTAGTTGGAAAGGAAATGTTAAATGCTATGCCACCGTAATGTATCACAGTGTTGGGTTTTTTTCCTTTTTCTTTTATTCTAGGTACCTTAAATTATTTTTTCTTTGGCAGTTCTCCAGCAATATAGACTTCTAGACTTCTTAGTTGACTTGTTATGCCATGCCTTGTTATTTTAAAAGACAAAAAAGAAACTGCAACCCCAAGGTTAAATGAAAGCAATTTCTAATAAGATATCATATTTATTTAATAAAGTCATAGTTATAACCCTGTCTAACATAATATTAATATTTTATTATGTCTAATAGAACATGAAAAGTTCTGCAGTATCAGTGAGAATTTCTTTATACCATTCATGTATTAAAATGTTTTTCATTTTCAAATTACTTATGTATGATGGTTGAATTGACTAAGTTGTAGCAGGAAGAATACATCACCAGTCCTAAATCTGCAACATGCTTTTAATGACAAAATTTTAATAGCTTTACAAAAATTACTTGTGGTTTTTTTACTGCAGTCACTGTTAACAAAGGTTTTCTTGCTCAGAAACCACACAAATACTAACATATTACTTTTGCTGGTTTATTTGGAAAATATTTAGACATTTCTGATTGCAGTTCTCTGAGAGTAATAGACCCTGCATCTCTTTCCTCTTGAGTCAAATACCAAATATTTACATTCTTTGATTTTTTTAAACTTATATTCTCACATACTCATATACAAAATTAGTTTCAAGGTGTAGACAGAATAAAAATTACAAAACTTGTTCAATCAAGGCTACCTGCAAGCATTTGATAGGAACACCCATGTAGTCACTGTGATTACAAAGCAAGATTCAGAAGATATTTCAGATTGACTGGTCTTCCAGAGCTATCACATGCTTACTGTGTTTCTAACAGAAGACTGCCTTTCCTTCAGCTATGACAAAAGGCGATACTAAATGTCATATAAAAATGAGCATGGGGTTTTTTTGACATACATTAAAGCATAATGCAAAGTTATGCTACAATGTCAACTCTCTTCTGTAAAAAAAAATAAACACTGAGACAATGAATTATTTCACGAGGATATGCAAAACATTGTGGAAAATTTCCAGATTACTAATCAGAGGAGACAGCTTTACTTTTTCCTTTGGAGTTTATGTAACAGTATTCTGTTTTTTCAACATAATTCTTACACATGCAAAGTTAACCAGTACAGTTGTATTTCTCACTAATACAGTAAGACAGTCATGTTCATCAGGTATGGTATGTAACAAATCATTTTCCTCTGGGCAGCTTGATAGAAGCAACATTATAATCAGCTACATAAACATATAATTATGCTCTATTATCTGCAATTGTGTTGTAGGAACCTTCTTACACGTCTATGTTAACATGACTAAATATCAGTTTTAATTTACGGTTAACAAAGAAAATAAAAAACCTGCTTTAAGCATAACCTGAGTTCTGCTTTAAACATTCTTTTTTTGTAACCAGAAAAGATGGTTTTCTAAAATCTAAATGTTTAAAATCTAAATGTTCTAAAACAGTCTAAATGTTTTTAGAGGTGCTAAAGAGATTTTTAGAGATCTAAAATATTTTTAGAGGTGCTTTCATTTTAGCTTTTAGCTTAATTAAAGACTTGTGTTTAGATAAAGCAAATATGCATCAAGTTATATTCTGAATCCATGAATGGATGCTGAGAAAATATAAGGCCTTTCACTGAATAGAAGTCAAAGACAGTGATGGTATCCCTGAGATATAAAACAAAAACTACAAGATGTAAGAAGAAAGGGAAAAAAAAAAATCAATGTTTTCACAAATCCCATATTCTAAAAACCACCTACCTGAATTAACTTTTAAAATTTTATATCACCTAAAATATTTTCCTCTGGAAGAAAAATGGCATTAGAAGCTTTTAGATGAAGTGTACTGAAATAAATATGTGTGGTATTTGAAAGGCTACAGCACCAATCTTTAAAATAAAGTTACAGACTGCAGATTTAACAATCTGACTCTAAAACAGTCCTAGACAATGACTGACTCTGAGATTTATACTTTTCAAATTATTAACTATTTAAATACAAACACTGATATTTCATTCTTTGATAGAATCTCTAAGAATAATGACCAATATAAAAATTGTTGTAAAAAAATGCC
The DNA here is from genome assembly GCF_031877795.1 of Strix aluco. NCBI lineage: Eukaryota > Metazoa > Chordata > Aves > Strigiformes > Strigidae > Strix > Strix aluco. Next base: position 83,497,775 of record NC_133931.1, on the reverse strand, counting down.
AGGTCACTTCCTTAAGAAAAGGAAGGCATTAAAACCAACTTCTTTCTAAATAAACAAGAACACTGTATATCTTTAAAGGATGTGCTGTGAAGTTATTGTTGTTAATAATACCTTGGTAAGATTCATTATTTATTTATTTAAACTGTGAAAGAAAAATCTCAGATATACCATTAGAGCAAAAAAGACTAGTTACCAGGGGTCCAAAGAAAGACCAAGTTTTTCAATCATATCCAACTTCCATGTCTGAAAAATATTTAAGAGTACTTTTGTAATTATACATTCCTCCCTACTGACAGCTCTCATCTACATGAGTCTGGCAAAGGTGTGAACATTGAAGCATGTGATAGAAAAGATTCACATAAATCTCATGGAAAGAATGGCAAGTAAAAAAAAGTACTGTAGAAGGTATATATTTGAACCATAGCCAGACCCTAAGGAAATTTATTTTAGATTATAAACATTCATATCTTCTCGTTTCTTTGTCATCTTTTTCTGCAACAGAACACAGCACCTTTTTTCAAAGAGGCAGTCTGCTGCGATATAAGCAGTTCTCAATTGAGAGTGATAATCTGTTCCCTGGGCATGTGAACTGTGTTTTTATTTATCTCTCTTCAAACATAATTTTGAACTACTCCAAATAGATTCTGATACAGATTTACATAAACAATGGTTAAAGCTGTGAAAATATCAAAGCTGAAAATAGATTTCACCTTACCCAACTAATTATTTGAAGCTTAGGAATCTATTTGAAACTAGCTGTCCAGAAGGTCCTTTTATGTCAAGAAAAGTATTTCTCAAAGGTATTTTGACCTGTCCCTCATTTGATGTCCCAGATAAGTAGAAAAATTCTCTGAGTTGGAATTCCTTCTCCATTAAGTGAGGATTTAGGCATTTTAATAAATAATTCCTAAATTTTAGAATATTTGTCAAAATTTTAGTTGGCTAAAATTAGGTGAGATGAATGGTGGGCTTAGAAGGTCATGTTGGAGAGCTGATGTCTTTTTAATAAATACAAAGAAAAGATTTGGTCCTAAATTCTTCTCTCTGCTTCACAACAGTCTATCTGTGGAATGCTCATACTTCACCTAGGTTTTTTCAGGTTTTTTAAACACAGTGCATTTTTATAGGCACAGTATACCTAAAGCTCTGCATGTGACCCCAAAATTAGCAAAAGAAACTCATCTTCCACACCTCTGCATTGCAGAATAGTGTCTGTTAAGGTATTAACTCACTTGAAGAGAGTGATTCTGGTAAACTTTTGGGAATTTAAAATTAAGAAATTACACTCTAGCATAGCATAGTCCTATTAAAAATTAAATATTAAATATCTTCAGCTCTTTGGAGTCCACAGAATGAAGTTCACATTGAAGTAGAACACTAGAAAATGGTACGATCACATATGACAACTGTTGGCAATTGCATGGCGCTACATTGCTTTACAAATTTTTTTTAGCTCGTTGATTTATTTCTGGATGAACACAAGGCACTGACCAACCGGCTTGAACTCACTGATTTCAGATTCTTACAGACAGGTCAATAGCAAACTTCAAGATGTGTCAGTATCTCACAACATCAAATGGCACCAACACTGCTGTATGCTTTCAGAACAGAAAGATTAGACCTGTCTTGCCTTTCTGTTTTTTGAACTGGAGATTTTAGGTATTGTAACACATAAATTGTACTGGAATGTGTATTATGTTTGACTTGATATTTTAACTTAAATACAAGTGACACAAAATGTCATGGTATAGTTATTTATGTCTCCATTAGTAATGGCATATGTTTAAACATTTTTCTCATGAAGTATGTTCTTCATGAAATACATTTTTTGTATAAGAGAATTGGCATCTGGTCCTAGTTTTCTTCTGTAATATACATAGCTGCATGGCAACAGAGACATTACTGTCCCTCAGTAACTACATTTGGCAATCTGTTTAAAAATGGTCTCGTGCCAAAAATTGACTGAAACGTTAGCCTGTTGTCACATTCATTAGCTAGTGTTGAGAAAGAATGTTATCTTCTTCCTATTGTATTTTCCTGTTCACTTCTATGCAACTAAGCACACAGTCACAACACATAACACATGAACTCTAAAAACTTCATTTTAAGGTACACTTCCCTCTAGGAACAGACAGATGACTAGTCTAAATCTTAGACTAATCAAAATGTTAACTCTGTCTGCTTTTGCAGAAATAAGGATTAATAAACCCTTACCTTTAGTGCCATAGAAAATATTTTCCTACACATCTGAAAGCACAGAGCAGTGCAACTAGTTAACAGATCACGGTCAATGCATCAGCTGAATAGCATGTAGTCAAAATAAATTCCTGTTCTTTAAACCAGAAGCTATTCCCTGTACTCTGTTAGTACCAGAGAACACAACTTCTTAGCCCATCTGAGTCAAGAGCTGTAACATGACTTACCCCATTCTGCAGACAGTGAAAATTTACTTACTCACAGTATTTTTCTCCAATAAAGAAGACCTAAGCAGGCAGTGTCATGGTGCAGAATGGATGAATAATTAATCAAAACATTGGAAATATGGGACAGGAGAAAAATGATTTATTTTCTAAGTAGAGATAGATAGCAGTAGCATCTCACAGAGTTCTCTGAGGGAACCTGTGCAATTTGACATATTCTCAAAAGAGGTGAATAATAAAGTGACAAGACTCGATATTGATGCTAAGCTACTAAAGGTAAATCAGGACCAAGACAAGAAGCACATAAGTTCTTTCTAATACTGGTAGATGAAATTCATTGTAAATAAATGTAAAATGCTGTACACTGGATGAGGAAATTGATGCTAATGTTACATATGAAATTGTGGGCTCTCAACTGACTTACAGCTCAGGTGAAAACTTGGAAATATAATACATAAAAGATGTTCTCTCACTACTCAGCAGCTCTCAAAAATAATAAATTTAAAGCTAGAAACTATTGAGAAAGAAAAAGGAAAAAGGGGATTTATGTCACACTATTATTCCATGGTTCAGTAGCATCCTGATTACAGTGTGAAGTTCTGGGTACTGATCCCCTCCATCTAAAAAAGGATTCAAAGGAATCTCTGAAGATGTACAGAGAAAGGATGACAAGAGTTACTTGAAATGGCTTCTGTGCACTGAACAGTGGAAATGGAGGAACAGATGACTAAAGGAGATATGAAAGAGGCCTTCATGGTCATGAGGGACAGTGAAAAATGTAGAAATCCATTTTTCACTGTGTCTGCCAAAAAAAGAATTAGGTGATATCAGATGAATCTAGAGGATGGCGATTACAAACAAAAGTCTTCAAATGACAGATAAGTAATTTGAAAAACAGCCAAAGGGGACTGAAGACAATAAATGCTTGTAAGGTTTGCAAAAGTAATTTGATTTTTCCTCCAAGGTTTTGTCCACTGAGGGCTACTAAGCACAAGGATACATGCTCTGCTATGCATCATACATGCTTACTCTGTTCCTGTATTCTTGCCTAGACATGCACTTTTGTCTCACTTACTGTCATGGGCAAAACAGACTCAACTTGGGGGAAATGAATTTAATTATCAATTTAATTAATTAATTAATTAATTATTTTATAATTCATTACTTTAACTGACATTAAAAAATAGAGTTGGATGGTGAGGAGCAAGACAAAAGCTAAAAGACCTTCTCTCCCCTTCTTCCCAGGTTCAACTTCACCCCATCACTCCTAACTCCTCTACCTCCTCCCTTCAGAGTGGCGCAGGGGGATGAGGAATAGGGGCCTGTGGTCAGTCCATAACAGCTCCTTTCTGCCGCTCCTTCCTCCTCACACTTTTTCCTACTCCAGTCTGGGGCCTTCCCACAGTCTGCAGTTTTTCATGAACCTCTGTAGTGTGGGTCCTCTCCATGGACTATGGTCCTTCAGGAAAAGACTGGTCCAGCATTGGTCTCCATGGGCTGCAGTTCCATCAAATCTTTTAAATGTTTCAAATGTATCTTTCAAGCATTAAACTGGATAGGACTATGCTTTCTTCTCAAACAGGTGATTACATAAATTGCAAACCCAACATTCTCCTTTCTGCCAAAACAACTGCTTAGGCAGCCAACTTAACTAGTAAGGCTGCCCTAAAGAATGCAGAAAGTAGTTCAATCAGACCCTAGAATAGAAGTCAGAAAATTCTGATTTTTTTTTTTTTTCTCTCAGGTATGGGTCCTGAGATGGTTACAGTTTTCCATTTTTTTTCATGTTATTGAAGACTTAAGTTTCTTGTAATTATACACGGAAATTATTAGAAACTCAACTTTAAAGACTGAAAATGCTATAAGACAATGATAATACTGAAATAGCATTAGTATAAATATTGCCAGTATCAGGATGGAGGGCCTTAAATGTCTTAGTTTGGTTGTGGCTTTCTCAGAACAATAGAGATAAAATCAGAAACACTTTCTAATCTTTACTCGGAAGAAGTAAAGACATTCCTGTATGAACAGTGAACCCACTGATATTATGTATCATTTTAAAAAATTTGACTCAGTTCACAGTACAAATACAAGGCTGAAAGGCCCATAGAGATTTTTAGTTGCTTGCAGTAGTACTCTCCAGAGCACATTCTCACTAATGCTACAGGAATACAACAGAAGGGGCAGGAAACAAAAACATGTTTACTAACAAGTGTATCTTGTCATAGACTTGATGGTTTCAGCAGGTTGACAGTGCAACTACAGTTCGAAGTACTACAGAAACCATTTCAAAGTTGGTAGGCGAGAGTTACCTCTTCTGCCCCATTGATCATTATGTCTACACAGCTACATTCACAAGTGATGCCCTGGGCCTCCTCTTCACCTTCTCAATTCCTATGCACCATGCATGAAATGTGTGGAGAAGAGGGAAGGGAGAAACACAGCTAACACAAATGTTTTCTCCTTTGTAACCCCACAGAGGCTTCCATAACCATGGAGCTTATCAGTGTTGTGGACAACATCCATGCTTGATCCTGTACTTTTAGTAAAATTGTCTTAGATATGAGGTGCACATTTCCATGCTGAAGAGCTCTCTACCCACATTTTAGGAATACATGGATTAATCTCATAAATTGCTTATCCAGGATTTGATTGAACACTCACACATTTTCCCATCAGCTGGATGAGGAATCCTTTGACTGTGTTCTGACCTGAAATCTGAGGCAAATCTGTTTGTTCACTTATCTGAAGTTGATTAATTTCATTATTGATCGCTGCAGCTTGTTTACCATGGCTACAATGTCACAGGTTAATTCTACTTGCTGTGGTCTTGACACCATATCTCCTAAATTATTGACTTTTGTGCATGCTACTCTCATTTTGTTTATTCACAGTAATAAATCTTCAACTTTGTTTACAAATAAACAACACAGCACTGTTTAAGTGACTTAAATGTCACTCCAAGGGAAAAAGCCTGAAACTACATCAAATCTTTACCCCAAAGTAATGTTGCTTTCTGGTCCTCTTAGTATTCCATTTGTTTCAAAAGTTATAGTCTGCTTTATGAACAACAGTTAATTTTCCTGATACTTTCAGGACTCTTGTAATAGAAAAGCCTAGTTAAGTTCTCCAAAGTTCTCCAAAAAACCCCAACCTGATCAATAACTTCTGTTCTATTTGAGTATTTCCTGAGATTCATGAGTATACCATGGTTGGAATCTATCTGCTCTATATGTGTCCTGTCATAAAGCTTGTTACACTCAAGACCCATGTCATGGAGGCAGGCAAACGTATCCCTTGGAGCTAATATCACTAAGTTAAGACAATCCTGCACTAAACAGAGTTGGATTCTCCACTTCTCTAAATGGTTATTTTTACTTCAATTCAAATTCTTATGAGTGAGGAAAAAGAAGGATCAACATTCACATGAGCAAAATGACAATGCAAACAAATTCAGAGTACTGTGGGAACCTCCCCTTCATCATTAAATATCATCATTCAACAATGGAACAACACTGTTCCATATTTGATCACCCAATGCTTGATGGAAAGAATATAGATCTTTGTTAGGCCACAAAACTAACTAGTCCTTATTTTAAAATTGTTCTTGAAGCAATAAATATCAGCAGTCAAATAGGTACTTAAATTCTTCAACAGTTTTATTGTGAATATCATAAATTACTATAGCCTTTTCATTTCAATACAACTATGTTAATTTTTTTCAGACATTTTGCTGCTTTCCTTAAGGGAAACTAAGCTGCTTATTGTACTTAGAGACACCACAGCCAAGAATGATGCATTTCTGTCCTGAATATCATTGCATTTAAATGACATTCTAATTTCTTTACATTCAGAAGTCAGAGGTCTCTACATATAACTTAAGAAGAAAATTAAATAAAGACTTCCCCTGATTTACATTTTCATATCAACTCAAGAGTCACCACAATGAGCAGTTAAACATTGTCTGTTGACAGTTCCATAATGTATATGTACAAATGCCTACAATCAGAAAGAATCATAATAATGTAGAGTTTCACTGGACACAGTAACAAGCTGCAACATTACAAAAATTTACATCTGAAATATTTTACCTAACACATCTATTTGACAAACTGTCAGGCAATTCTCTGCTGAATATGTATTTAAAGTCACTTTGAAAAATAATTTAAACGAGATTATAACTTTTAAAAGTTCGGAAGATGAAGTGGGACTCTTATTAAGCAAACATTTACATGCTAGTAAAAGGCTACACATGCAATTGAAACAAAAATGTTGAGAGACTGTGTTGTCTCGACATTGCTGTTGCACCACTACCACTACCTAGCCTCAACATCCTGTCGCTGTGGAGGAGTATGTTCTGGACGAGATGAACCGTCCCTGAAGAAACCACCATATCCGCCTGAAGCCAGAACAACAACATCCTTGTCAGTGCCTGCTAAGCTGCACTTGCTCACGAGCCACGTGGAGAAGAAATCAGGGTGAAGAAGGCGTGCGGAGTCTGAAGATGCCACAGGCTGACACCCACCCCCCTCCTTGAGCATGACTACCGTGAACACCTGGACATGCGCGCATGAAGGAACACAGGGCGGCACGTATGACAATAAGCTTCATGGAAATGGGTGGACTCTTTGGAGAAATTGTGGGGACTGGGACAATAAAAGGACTGCGTACTCCTCTCTCAGGGCTCAGAGCTGGGATTTCAGGAGAGACCGAGCCAACAGGACGTCATTGGATTCGTGGTGGTGGTAGCTGATTTTGCTGCATCTCTTCTGTTTGCTTGCTTAGGTATTCTGACTTTTTCTTTCTTCTTCCCTCTGTCCTATCACCGTTATTGCTTGTTACAGGAAATAGAGTTTACAAGGTTGTATGGCATCTAACCTTGTTTGTGTCTTAAGTTCACTATTGAGATCATTTAAGAACCCTCCCCGATATTGGATCGGGACATGTCTGACGAGATATCATCAACTGACGAATGAAGACTAATGTCACTAACCATAGAGATGGTTTGAGAGCCATGATTCACCTATAGGTCAAAGGACCGAATGAAGTGCTAAGGCTTGGACAATAGGCCCAAGCCAGAGTTGACCTATTGATGAATCCTGTATATTTTATAACTGATAACCATTGTGCTAACAGGTATTATACTAAGTTATAACAAACCACCTAGTCTGATGTAAAAGGTGGAAGTGTTGAAGCCTGAGCAACAGGCCGTGAACCAAAACTGTTAACTCAGTATGTAATCCCTAATGAAATATGGATGGAGGATGTAGCTATGATGAATGTATCTTTTCCTTCCTTTGTATGTGAATAGAACAACAGAGTCATGGAAGCAGGTGTCTGTCTCCAAGACCTGATGTGATGAATGTATCTTTCCCTTCCTTTGTATATGTATAGAATAACAGAGTCATGGAGACAGATGTCTGTCCCTGAGGCCTGATGTGAGACCTTGCACATAATCCAATCAGATAAGCAGAGAAATTCCCTTAGTTTCTTCCTTGAGCCCTGGCCAGGCTCTGGGGAGAACCTAATGTGAAATTTAAACCAGATATTTCCGCTTAAAACAAAGGTGCCAGCTATTCTGCTTGCTGATTTTTGGGTATATAAGGCTGGACCCGCTCACAGCGATTTTGGAAGCCTCACCTATGGGTGGACGCACCGCGTAGGATTTCCCACTTGCCGGGACAGGCTCTCCAAATCCTCGCTGTAACCGGGGCTCCCCAGCGACTGCGGATCTGGATGATGGTAACGTATGCAAGTGGTGATGGATCTTTCTTAATCACTATTCTCTCTCTCTTGTAGTAATGATTTGATGCATTACCCTGTATTTTCCTATTTGTTTAAGTGCACTATTCTGTCTTTTCTTACTGTATGTTTTCTGTATTATTCTGTTATATTATTTAGTTATTTCTAGTAAATACACCTGCTCTTTTCACTCTGGTGTCTGAGTTTAATTGATATCCCTAATCAGCAAAACCAACGTAGAGTTCCTCTTAAATTTAAGATTTCTCTTCTTGGCCTAAAAAAGTGAAAGGTCAGAAAAATGAGAGGAGTCACAGAAAGCATACAGTATAATCATTTAAGAATGAAGTAAGATTTATCTGAGCCAGGCACCTGCTTCTTACAGGTCTTCTTCCAGCAGTCAGACCCAAGGGCCTACAGCTGGACTGGATCACAGATGGCCTGGAGCACAGTCGGTCAAAGCAAGGGCCCGCAAGGGCGACTTAGAGGTCCTGACCAAGGAGGAGCAAATATGGGTTGAATAAAGTTTCTAATCATAGCATCTTCATGCTGAGAATGGCAGTTTTCTCTTTTGCAATGCTTTTCCCCCAGTTTTCCTACTGGAAAAGCTGGATATGAAGACAATCACTTTTGGAAAGCATAGGATTTTTGAGGATGAACTGGAAAGAACTAAGGACAACAATTCAGCATATGGAGTTGTGGAACCATTTTTTTAAGGATTTCTACAATTGTTTAAAAATCTGGTTATATCTACAGAGGGACTGAGAAGAAATAAGTTGGTGCTGACTGTAAACAGAATGTCTAGTATGGGAGGGAAAAAAACGAAACCCTTTACTACTGTGCAAGTGATATGAGGTAAATAATTAAAGATAGATATTGATTTTCTTTGAGAAGTATTCTTACAGAAATGAAGTCATACCTTTCAACAAGCTATCATGTCTTCTGGTTTAGAGGCAAAACAGAAAGTTGTATTTATACAGCAATGCAACAAGCACTATTCAGACCATTGGTAGACCAGATAAAGTAGGATGACAGTTCTCCTTCAAGCTGCTATTTTACCTGCCTCATTATAAATCGATCCAGATCTTCTTAGATGAATACTGTCCATAAATGTTTGTTTGACTGTATTTGTGTACTCAAATGGGAGAGTACCTTCACTCATTTTCCAAACATATATACTTTGTATCAGAAGTAGTTTTCTGAAGGCATATTTTCTCTCTAAAAAGTCATCTACTTGGCTACACAAAATTTACAAACTTAAATTCTACCATGTTAATCCAGGACTAGGGTGATTTCACGAGGTACTCCAAGGAAGAAATACATAGTATTTCAAAAAATATGCACTATTCTAATATTTTGCATCCTTTCATGACCCCATTTATCCAAAACATTTAGTTAAGACATAGTCATGTCACCTGTCTGCCAGAACTCTCATTTCCTTCAGTTTAAGAAGGGGCTTTAAATTTTGTTTTCTCTTTTTTAGGGCTCAAAATTTGCTATGAACTCTTATCTTCTCAAATGCTTTGAAATCTATTTAACAGTGCATCTGAACCTTGGCAGATTTCAGAAAGTAATTTTAGGTATTGGAATGAGAAAGTTAATAGTGTGGAGGGGTGGAGAATGTTGTACCTGGAAAACCACGAATCTTCTGCAGGAATTTAAACTGCTGTATATTATTCTTCCCTAGACAAAATTTTAAAGGAACTGAATAAAAACAAATCGATGACAATTTTAATAATTTAAGACAAAGCAGGGTAATATTTGAAAGAAACAGGGTTAGTATCCACAACACCCAACTTTTGGCATCAAGATGTTTTGCTGTAAAATACGTTCCTTTTTCATATCCCTAATTCATACATCAGTTCACCGCTAGTATACTCTTATTTCCTAGCTAAAACAGGAGTAGATATAACTTTTGCTTCTCTTGCCTATTTTTCTGTACTGTACATGTTTTTCACTTTTTCCAGGGTGGTTTTGTCAGGCTCCTGAGGGCACTACCAACCCTTCCTGACCCTGTTCAGCCTGGCCTGGGACATCACCCCACCGCTCTCTGTGGCCCAGAACTCTATTTGAGCTCAGCCTTAGGTATATAGGTGCTGTCTGAGATATCTGTTGGGGCAGTGAGGGGGCCACCAGCTCCCTCGGGCCTCTCCCAGGTGTGTGATGGCAGGGCCTGGCAGCCAGGGGCTGCCCCATCTCCCCAGCCAGGAGCAGGGCAGCTGGGGGGGCACCAGGGCAGCCCCAGCCCTGGGCATCAAGCATTTCCCAGGAGACAGGGGCAGGATGAGTATGGGCTGGGACTTGGGCCCATGGGTGGGCCCATCTTGGCAGAGCCCATGGTTGGGCAGGGCAGGGCTGTGGGGAGCTGGAGACCAGCCTTGCTGCAGCATTGCTGGGGCAGGGGCTGACATGGGGCCCTGGGCCATGGGCAGATGGGGGGAGCCCGAGGTGCTGGGCAGGGACATGAAAGCTGGCAGTGCCCTCGGGGCCATGACACACTGCATAATGAGCTGAGAAAGATGCTTCTCCAGAAGAGATTCAGAGCAACCCCATTTAGGGTTTTGAATTCCCATCTGCAGTCACCTTCTTCATGGGGTAAAGAAGGTTGCCTTAGAAGTTACTGTCTAAATTATTATGCAGTTAGGTGCTGAGCATAACGTCTGCTATTGTTTCCATGGATGACTTTCTACATTTTTGGTCTCAGTAAATACAAATTTGTTATCACTAACAGAAAGCCCAAGGCTTTGCAATCCCCTGACAACTCATGGATCAGGACCTGTCTGTTTGTAATACTTTGGCATGTGCTAGTGTTATTGTAACTGGAATAATACAACTTCTGGTTGCATTTTTGTTAAATTGTTATTATTTTAATTTGTTAACAGTAAATTGATGTTTACTGTTCCTGTGACAGGTGGGTTCCAGTTTTGTCCATAACAAGACTCTGAGTTTAACAAATGTAAATTACTTTCTTTGGACCTCTCATTTTTAAATGTAATATAAACACCCTACCGAATCTGAACATAAGTGAATGCAAAGCCTGAGATCCAGTCACCCTAACTGGTTACCTAAATGACATTCAACTTTTAGACACCTCACATGTTAGCTGTCTTAAATTACCCATCTGTGGTGGTTTAGCCCCTGCCGGGGTCTGAGACCACACGGCTGCTGCCCCTCCCCCACAAAGGGAGTGAAATACAAAGCCCTGGGGCTGAGATAAGGACAGGTTTAATACAACAGTGCAACAGCAACAAAACAAACAACAACAATAATAATAACAGTAATAACAATGAACAGAGCAAGATATCTACTAATACAGCAGTGAGAGCAGAGAGATCGCATAACACACGCGCTCACCAACTCTCCCGTGCTCCCGCACTTGGGTGCCAGGATGTGATGTCAGCATGGTATTGAATAACCCGGCTAGAGCTTCCCCCCCACACTGCTGGGGAAACTTAACCCTATCCTAGCTGAACCAGGACACCATCTAAATGCATACATAGCCAAGATTAGTGTTTTTGATAGAGATTAAAACAAAATAAAATTTTAAAGCCACCTATCTGGCTTTTTAGAATTCTACTGAGTGCTATAAAATTATCATGCATTGGAACTACATTTCCTGAAAAATACTTAAGTTATTCAGTCAGCTAAAATAATGAAAAATATGGTTTATTCCAGGACTCATAATTTGTAATTCAGTGTAAGAGTTTTACTGCAATTCCTCTATGTTCAAGCTAAAGTATAAAAACATAAATATTTCAGGAATAAACAATTAAAATCTTCGGCACCTCCCTCTCTCACTTGATAATTTATTTTGATAAGACAGGAGCGCACAATAATTCATCAGCCCTAGAGTGACATCTACAGTTCAGAAAAGTAGGCAAGAGAGAAGCAAAAGTTACATCCAGTCTTGCTTTAACTAGGAAATAGGAGTGTACTAATGATGAACTGATGTATGAACTGGGGACATGAAAAAGGAACACATTTCACAGCAAAGCATCCTGATGGCCAGGCAGCAACAAGAATACCTCAACCCACCTGTCAATTCAACTCTTCTGTCAGTAGTTTCCCACCTCTACCTTTTCCTAACAGTTCTATAAAGTTTTAATCCTCGAATAGGAAAGGAACATCACTCAAGTGTAGCTGTGAAATAATCAGATCTGGGGAAAGAAGTTATGTGATGAAGCAATCTTTTTGGGGGATGGAGCACAGAAACTAATAGGAAGGACAGCTTGAGCAGGGATGCAAAAGATTCCGTACAACATATTGTGAGATAACAAAACTTTACCTCATCCGTGTAGATAAAATTCCATCACATTACAGGTAATTGTGCAGTCTGCAATATTTGCTTCAATGATAATAAGCAGAACCAAGAATTTCATCACCAGATAACAGAATTCTATTTTTTCTTCTAAATGTGTTATACCATTTAGATGTTATTTTATGGGATAGATGTGTTTTCAACTCATCAAAGTAAGAAAAAAAAATAATTAACATTTCCAAAAGAGGAAAGCATTTAATATTGGCTTTAATGCAGTGATAAAGACAATAATTCCACCCTACTGATCAGGTCAATGGTACCATGCAAATACTGATTGGCGTATTTGATCTGATGGTAGTTCTGGAACTACACATATAGTATTCTAACCTTGAAGACTCTTCACAATAGAGTAAAATCTTAGTCATATGCAATAAATTTGAATGCTGAAAGTTGGAAGAGCTGAAAAAGTCATTAGAATGGTCACTAGAAGATAAAAATTGCTAGCTGCAAGAAAATTCATGATCTGTTTAGACACGATAATCAATGATAGATAATTTGGAACATGTGAGTCTATTGTAGGTCAGCTACTTTTGAAATATGAATCTGAAATTATGTCGATTTCTTGCTAATGTCAGGTTGTGAACAGTCAATGCAATATTTTACTTACAGGAGATAGATAATCTCTTTGCATGTGGTTAGAACAGTTGTAGGAAAAATGACCAGTACCTATCAAAAGACTTCTGTAAGAAAAAAACCCCACCTTTAAATTGTCCTTTTAAAAGTTCCTTTGGCTTGCTTTTCATGCTTTCAATTTTATTAGTCTTTGGGTATCTAGAAATGTAAAATTCTGATTTCTGTGTACCAACAATATTGTTTGTGCACAAAGATCTGTAAAAGAATACAGGAAGAAAGAATTATTTTTAAAAGGTTCTGGAAAAGACAGGAGGAAGAACAGGGAAAGTACCACCATAAATAACCCACTTGCAATAGACTTACTGTCCTTGTCAGGAAAGAACATGGTTTAAAAAGATTTAAACTTTGTGGACATGACAGATTTATTTTTACTGAACACAAGCGAAAGATAAAGCCAATATGAGTGAAGGTGAAATGAAAAAACTAATGTATAACTATTTTGTGTCATTTTAACAATTTGGCCAATAAATGTGTATGTGTCATCATTCAGAATAGATACAGAGCTCACTCATTAACATGTGCTCTAGCACAAATTAGGTAGGCTGCAACAATTGTCATCTTTAAAACCAAACAAAAAAAAATCAGTATGGAAGATAATTTTTTTTTTTTTTTTTCAATGGTGATGGAGTACGCCAAGATGTTAAGCAGTCCCACCATCACAGACAGAACACTACAAAAGACTTCAGTATAACTCCCCCTCTCCACTTCACCACACAGAGTTCGGGAGCTGATCATTGATTCTTATTAATGTTAAAAGATCCCAAAATAACAGTAAAATTCTGTTTGTTTGTAGTTTTACCTACTTTCTGGATTTCAACTTTTTGATTTCTACTCAAATTTATTTGAACATGTATTGACAAACTCTGTTTCTTTAAAAGAAAGGTCCTTTACATGTGTGTCCTCATGGGTATAACTCTCTACTCATATATAGCATATTATTTGTTATAATGCTTTGGTGGAGCAAGAGATCTACTTACTCTATCCTTTCTCTGGTGCGTTACTTCAAGGTGGAGGACTTATTTTCTGACAGTTTACCTTCCATTGCTATGTTCTGGGCAATTTAAAGGTGCTTGTTAGCTTATAGTTCCCCACTTGAAAGGAACAGGCCCTAGAATTCAGCACTGAGATTACCACTTCCTATCATGGGGAACAAACAGGAGGAATTAGAGGTCTGTGTGCAGTTGCAGGGCTACAATCTGATTGGTATCAGAGATGTATGATGAGACAACTCACTCATCTGGAATGCTCCAATGAGTAGATATAACCTCTGTAGGAAGGACAGACTGAGAAAGCAGGGAGAGGGAGTTGTCTTCTATGTGAGAGACATGGATGAGGACCAGTCAAGAGCTTATGGGTTAGCCATAAAGGGAAGACCATAGTGGGCAATATTGTGGTGAGTGTCTGCTACAGATTGCCTGAACAAGAAGCAGTAGTACACAACATGAAAAAGCCTCACATTTGCGGCTCCTGGACATCATGAGGAATTTGAAGAACCACTTTAATATCAGCTGAAGGGACTACTCAGAGCACAAGAAATCCAAGAGATTTCTGGAGTGAATTGATGATAAATCCTGACAAAAGTGCTCAAGCAGACAATGAGAAGAGCCACTCAGCTGGACCTAATACTTACAAAGAAGGAAGGACTAGAAAGAAGGTAAAGGCCAGGAGCAGCATTAGCTGCAATGACCATGAAATAGTGGAGCTCAGGATCCTGAAAGGAGAAAACAAGGCAAAAAATTCACAGTCACAGACCTGAACTTCAGTAGAGCAGGCTTTGGCCTCTTCAGGGACCTGCTTGGAAGAATTCCATGGGATGCTATCCCAGAGCAAAGAGGCTTCCAGAAGATCTGATTGGCTAGCAAGGATCAGCTCCTTCCAGGTTAAGAGCAGTCCAACCCAATGACCAGGAAATCAAACAAAGATGACAGAAGGCCTGAATGGCTGAACAAGGAACTCCTGTCAAAACTTGAACATAAAAAGGAAGCATACAAGAAATGGAAGGGGAGTAATGTTATCCAGGAGGAATATAAAGACATTGTGAGAGCTTGCAGAGTTAGGAAGGCCAAAGCCCACCTGGAGTACAATTTGGTCAGGGATGTGAAGGGCAACAAGAAGAGTCTCTGCAGGCACATCAGCAGCAAAAGGAAGGGTAGGGAAAATGTGAGTGTGCTGCTGAATGGGACAGAGTAGCTGGTGACAAAAGACATGGAAGAGGCCAAGGTACTCAATGCCTTCTTTACTTTGGTCTTCTGAGACCAGTGGGAAGTCTAGAGCAAGTCTTACCTTTAGTGGAGGAGGATCAAGCTAGGGAACATTTAAACATATGGAATATACACAAGCCCATAGGACCTGAAAGGATGTATCCATGAGTGTTGAGGGAGGTGGCTGGTGTCACTGCAAGACCACTGTTGATTTGAAAAGTTTAGTGATCAGGAAAAGCTCCTGAGAATTGGAAGAAAGCAAATGCCACTGTTACCTTCAAGAAGGGCAAGAAAGAAGATCCAGAGAACTACAGAACAGACAGACTTACCTGGATCCCTGGGAAGGTGAAGGAGTAAATTCTCCTGGAAAACACTCCCAAACTTCTTAAGGACAGAAATTGTGGAATAGTCAAGATGGATTTATGAAGTGGAAATCATTCTTAACCAATCTGATAGCCTTTTAAAATTAAATGGTCAGCTCAGTGGATGAGGGGAGAGCAAATGATTTTGTTTATCTTGACTTTAGAAAGGCTTTTGACAATCTCTCGCTAACATCCTTATTGACAAACTGATGAAGTGTGGGTGATAAAAATGGACAGAGAGATGGACTGAAAATTCACTTGAACTGCTAGACTCAAAGTGTTGTGATCAGTGGCATGAAATCCAGCTAGAGGGCAGTGACTCATACAGAAAGCAGGTCTGCAGAGAAAGATTGGGGGGGTCATGGTGGACAAAATGTTCAACACAAGCCAGCAATGTGTTATCAGCCAGCAAAGAAGGCCATCTGCATCCTGGACTGCATTAGGAAGAGTACTGCCAGCAGGTCAAGGGAGGTCTTTCCCCTCTACTCAGTACTGGAGATGCTGCATCTCGACTGTTATATCTGTCTGAGCTCCCCATTTTAAGAAAGGTATGGACTTACTTGAGTGAGTCCAGCACAGGGAAACAAAGATGATTAAGGGACTGTAGCACCTGTCATACAAGGAGATGCTGAGAGAGTAAGGACTGTTCAGCCTGAAGAAGAGAAGGCTCAGGGGGATCTTACCAATGTGTGTAAATATCAGGTGGGAACAAGTAAAGAAGATGGAGCCAGACTCTTCTCAGTGGTGCTCACTAAGAGGCCAAGAGAAAAGGGTACAAATTAAAATACAGAAAATTCTATTTAAACATAAGAAAAAGCCTTTCAACTGTGAGGGTGATAAGTCTCCATCCTTACAGATACTCAGAACCCACCCAGACACAGTTCTCAACAACCTGCTCTAGCTGATCCTGTTTTCAGCAGAAGTGCTTTCCAACCTGCACTATTCTATGACTGTGTGATATAAAATGTTTTTTTTGTGGACAGGGTAATGTTTTAGTCAGATGAACATTTCCAATAATTGTTATCTATGTCTAAGAGTGTAACATTTACTTCTTGGCTTTAGGAAGGGTACATGAAAAATATTCCATCCAATAATCAAATCAACCATGTGTGTCTTCCAACAATTGTACTTTTAGAGGAAGTTCTTTTAGATGTTTTTCTGGATACCTAGATGTATTAAATATCTTTTCAAACTTTTTTTTTTTTTTTTTAAAATCCAGTTGGGATTTGTGCTCCCAGAAGAGTGGTGAACACATGTAACATTTATTTTAATAGGATTGGTTTGGCACAGATCTAAGATATTTTTGATGTATTGCTCAATACTATTCCTGCAAGACACAAAGTCCCTGGGGTAAATGAAAGGTACTTCAGAGAAGCTGAAATCCACTTTACATAGCTAAATGCTTGGAAATGGTATCTTACTGTAAAAAGCAGAGAGCCATGCATTTCTGATAGCCCAAGACATTTCTTATGTCTCTGTAGAGGAAATTGAGTTAAATAGGTACTACTGAATTTAACATGAGATCATATGAGACTAGGGCAGCTCTACATTTCAGTGGAGAAAAATATCTACTGTTCAAAAGCTACAGAGAAAACACAGAGGAAAGCATGTAATGGAAGGTGTATGGAAGAGATTAGTGCTTGCTTTTCTTTGGATTATTCTAGTTGGTTTTTTGGAGGTGGTTTGTAACAACCTATTCTTAAAAAAATTAGAACTGGTTTGTCTTTAAAACTATCAAAACACATACTCATGGCAATCAAGAGTATCTTTCAGATGGAATAAAACTGCAAAACTCCATTAATACTCTATGGGATCATGAAGTTAACATTTTAATTTACTTATAGACAACACATTTTACTTATAGAAACAAATAGTTTTTTCCTAATTGTAGTTAGGTAACTATGAAATCTCAGATTCTGCTGTACCATGAAAAAGTATTGTCAGTTTTGCAGCAATTCTAACTAGTCTGTTTTGCTAACTTTTAATGTGACAACACATTGCCACAAATAATCATTTGCCTTGGAGAATTAGCACTGTAATTACATATTTAATTAAAGTATGTATTCCAGTGACACTGACAGACATATATTGCCTAGTCTTGTGTTATGTATGAAGTGTTTTTCAAGTCTCAGAAAAAAAGTGTTTGCTTTTTGCTAGTAAGAGACATTACCTTACTTTTTTTTTAAGTCATAATGACAGACTCGGAAATATATAGCAGGCTGTCCACAGATGTTTTTTGAACCAGTCGTATCAAATACTAAGCAGCAATAAAATCTTTGAGCAAAAAGATACACAGTCATACTAAATATTACAATTCTGTTCTTAAATAAGACATGATAAATAAAAACCCACAGCAAATTGGTGATCAATATTTTTCAGGAAGTTCTCCCTTATTTCTTTGGCTCAATATAAGGAAGACGAAGAAAAGCGTAAACACCAGCCAAAAGTTGAATAGTTTGTGTTCCTACAAGAATCTGAATCAAGTAGAACTTTATACCAACTTTGGTTGTCTCGTGCTGTAAATAAATGTTAAAAAACTGTAAAATATATCTTGCCTGCTCAGCCTGATAGCTTTCTACTATGAAATGAATAATTCAATGGGGTGAAAGCAGTAGATGTTCATTATCTAGATTTTAGCAAGGCATTTGACACAGTCTCCAGTTTCTATTGGAAGGTCCTCACAGTCTGTGCTGCCTTTTTCAAGCCGCCTTGTTTTCACCTTGTTCTTGTCCCACATTAGTTCCATTACCCTTCACTCTCCATGCTGTTATTCAAACTCAGGTCAGAAGGATGGGGAAAGTCAATCTACCACTTGTCAGACCATAGCAGGAGCATTAAGTCCACTTTAGTACTCACCACACCACAAGGATATTAGCAAGCTACAGCAAATGCCCAGCAAGCCCAGGTGAGCAGGCAGACAGAGCACAGAATATATGAGGAAAGGCCAACACAACTGAATTGAGTCACTCTGGAGAAGAAAGGGCAACGGGGCCACATCCTGTTCTCTTCAGCTGCGTTTCAGCATCCTTGAGAGAGAACATAGGATCTTCTCATAGCTTCACACTGAATTCATAAGAAGCAAGAAAAGATGCTCAGGTGACATTTGCAAGCAATGGAACACACAGGACCAGCTGGGCCTAGTCGTACATGAGGCAGGTGACCTTGTGACAAAAGACAGGGAAAAGCCCAAGGGCCACAAATGTTTATTTTCCCTTGGATGATGCTGACTGTTCTGCTCTTGGGCTGCCCATATACAGATCTGGTAACAGAGCAGGGGTGAGCAAAGAAGCCCAAGATTCTTCCCTTGAAAGGAGGATCAAATCAGAGATCACTAGATGCTTTGATAGCAGAGTAATAACCATGCTCTTAAGACCAAAAAATGTGCATCTCTTTCTAACGAGCTATTACTTAGATGTAAACTCTGCAAATACTAGTTTTCAAGGACGTGACATGCTAAACCATATAATTTGTAAGATTGTAGTGAATGCAACACTTAAAGCAACAGTTACTTTGCCTGCCCTGTAAAGGGTAAACCTAAGCATCTTTCTATGTATGATCAAGGCAGCTTTTCCCCAGCTTTCTTAAATTCATACTAAATTTTGATCTCATTTTTACTAAGAAGGCAGGTCTCCCAAGCATCGTACAGATGAAATACCATAGACAGAAGTTCCACTTTGAATGAAAGTTATATTCCAATACTGCATTTAAATGCATTAAAACCAAGCTGTAAACAATTTAAATCAGATACCTGAGATAGCCATAGCAGTTCACCCCAAACCTCAGCATTTGTGAGGACAATTAGCCGAATATTTGCCCTGCTTCTTATTTGTATCAAACAATATTGCTGACAGAAAAAAAAAAGTAGCACCCAGTTACCTCATACATGTCAGAGAGACTGTAGCACAGTCTTGTTAGTAAAGAATTCTCCAGGGCTTGTGATTCTCCTTTAACAGGACACATCTTCAGCAGCACTGATTTCTACAAAGCATTTGTGTTGTGCTTTTGTATATTATTCTGCATCTGTTACTCCAGTCATACATAAAGTCAAATAAGTCTTCGTTTGGTTCAGAACAACTTCTCTTGAAACATACGTAAGCTTTGTCTGAACAAAGACTTACACTGTTAACAACAAAAAGAAGCAGAAGTGTTATTTCCTCGTGTGGGCATCTTTCTGCAAAATCTGTGCCTTCACCTAGTCATTGCACACAAAGGCCACAAGATGGTAGTCTTGCCTTGAAAATAATATGTTGACTCCTTTTCCTAAATAAGGGATTGGTTGTTTTCTTTGTGACATCAGGGATTTTCACTCCTATCCTATTTCTCTGAAATACCTTCTCATGTGCAAGTAAAATTAGAGGACAGAGGGTTTAAATCTCAGCCCAGTTTTTATCATGAAAACATGATATATCCTTAGGGAAAATGAAGAAAGTTCATGTATGAGTAGTAACATTAAGAAATTCAGAAAACTAGTGCTTCTTACAAATAACACTTGTATTTTAGTGGAGTAAAGCTCTTTCCTTGCAGGAAATTCATTATTGTAATTTGGGCCTGGGTCTGATTGTTTCTTGTGATAAAAATAATTATGATGGATTATCTGCAACAATTGACTGCTTCAGCCTCTATAGTACTAAAAATACACCGAGCATCAGCAATTTTAAGAATCAAGGACAGGTTTACAAAGGCTTGATACAATCAAGCACCTAATTACAGGATTCTAATACCAGTTTTCCAGTTCTGTAACTTATTCTAGCAACTGTTAGTTCAAACTAGGTTGAGTAGCTAATTTTTTCTTCACATGCTTTGACCACTAGGTGATTCAGCTTTATACATGGAAAGGTGGGGTTTAAAATATATTACTTGAATTAAACAGAGTCAATCAATTGAGAGTCAGTCAATTTACAGTCCAGCAATTCTTACATCTGTATCCTAAACTAGGCCCCTAAAGGTAGATGTGCATCTCGTGTTTTGAGGGGGGGGAACAAGCAAGCAAACATCTATGACATTTGGATTTCTGTTGTGGTTTCTAATTCCTCAAAGCTGAGCTAGCTCTCTGAGCTTTTTTTCATTCCAAGTTAAATGCACTAAGAAAAGTTTCATTTCTTTGCCAAAAGTGGTAGAACACTCTGTGATGAACAGTTATGCCAAGCATATGGTGAAAGAATGAATAGAGTCTTCTCCCAGAAATGCTGTGATACCCTAGTTCATTGAGATGCAGACCTGAATCATCAGGTACACAGGTTTTCTTGACAAATCTTGGTTTGTAACTAATGTGGACTTCAGGAACCATTCTGTACATAATTCGTTCTCATCTCTTTATATCATATTCTACTTTTGGTCCTACCTATACTGGTCATTAATGGTCTTGTTCAAAAAGAACATCTTTGACTTTCCTTAAGTCAAAGTTTTTCCTATATTCAAGTTTTCATAATAATCATCATGATGAGTATTGCCAGATCTTCTTTTTCAAAACAACAAACTCCGGGTATTTGGAATAAAAGTTTTAGACACTTTCAAGTACTGCTGAAAAAAACATGATTTATCTTTCAGAGGAGAGAGGATTGCTGGTGGTCTACGCCTAATCTATAACATAAGTGTTAGCTATTCTGACACAATGAGCTATGGTTAGAAAGACTTAGAATTCTATAGTCTCCAAGAGCTACTACTCTATCACTTCTGTCAAAGAAAAAAAACTCTTTTCTCATTGCTGTTAGCTAGGAATGAACCAAAGGCTGAGAAAGCTATCTCGGCTTTGAGGAATTAGGAGATTTAAGTAGCAAGCTATAGGATAGAGCAATAGAATTTATTCTTATATCTGTTTCATAAATTTAACACAAATGTGGGTTTACTGGGGATTTTTATGGTTTGGGTTGTTTTTTGTTGTGTTTTTTTTTTTTTCTCCCTAGTAAAAATATCTACTTTTCAGCAAATAATATATTCCAGAAGCATATTACCAGGAATTCACTAGGCACCTCTCTGGAGGTATATTGCCATCAATAGTTTGGGATCTACAAACAAACCCAAGTAATTATGGAATAACTTTACACAAAAGCACAGAAAAATAAAGCTAAGGATAATTCATTTTTTCAGTTTAGATAGTTTAGATAAGCTTTAGATAGTTTACCTGTGATTCATTATTACTTCCACCTGGAAAATGAGACTTAAAGTGTCTTTTCTAAGGAAAAGATAGCAAACATCATAAATAGCAAAAAAGAGTGTGGCTTGGCAAAGCTCCTATCACCCTTTAAACCAGGAAAACAAATGATATGAGTTTCCTGTACTTGAGATGTCTACAACAGCAAATAATATGGCACAATAGTAGTTAATTTGTAGATCAAAGCATTTAGTGATGAGATTTCAACATGTTAACTGCATGAGGTATGAAGGTTTTCACTTTCAACCAGATTTAGCCTGCTGGACCATAAGCAAAATTGTTCAAAGCGACCTGAAGGACCAACTTTTGTGCTGGACACTTACATCTCCACCAGAATTTGAAGTGCATTTGCTGCTCACCTGGAGCTTGTAGTTTAGTTTCCTTGAAAAGAAATCCTGTTTATACTCCCCAAGGTTGCAGGTATTTATAGGCATCTCCACTAAGAAAAAAATAAAAAAGTTTCTATGAAAAGCTTCATTTTAACCTGTGCTTTCATGTAACCTTTAACTTAAAGTAGAAAAATAAGTCTGTAGAGAATTAATAGCTTTTAAAATATAAAATTTATTTATGAAGAGGATTTTGTATTAAACTATTTCATCAATGGTTTGGTATTCCACACCAGATCATAAATGTGATGTACATATACCTTCCCCACTACACACTCCACTTACTCGGGTTAGAAATTCTCTAGTAACTAGGCAACAAATTAATTAAGAAAATCAATTAATTAAGAAAAATTAGTTTTAAGATGATAGGTCTTTGAACCATGTGCATTACAGATTGTCATCCCCAATTTAGAAATAAGCCTAATAGTTACTCTAGTTGAATGATCTTTTTTTGACCCATGTTTTCCCTTCAAATTACTCACCACTGGAAGAAGAGTAATTCTGGGGAGGAGAAAAAAATACATTTTTCTTTTTAAGCTTCTGTTTGAAAACAGTTTTCTTTAAAAACCCTCAACACTATTTTTCTAATGAAAGCTAAACATCATTCTAGAATCCAGTCATATGCATCTTCAACCAGTTCAGCATTGATTCCTCAGAACAAATGCGAAGCTAATGATTGTTACTCATTGATTTAAAATGTGAAGCTGACCCTGTAGTTCTATTTCCTAAAGCAGTCATATTGTCACTTACTAGTCCATCTTTCCCTCCTCTCTCTGATGCTACATCTTTTGTTTTACATCAAAGATGTCTCTTGCCTTAACGGATTATAGACTATTCAGAATGTTGTCATATTGTATCTGTCTGACAGAAAAGTGGACCTAATCTTCTGCCAGAAGTTCTGGATTAAATACCTATACAAATATTAAAAAAGCAGAAGAGGCATGTCAATACATTAAAAAAAGAGCTGGTTTGTCTGTTTCATAGCTTTGTGAGAAGACAGCTAAGCTAGTCTATAAGAGTGAGGACACATTTCTGCTTTATGTTATGACTCCAACTGTATTGATAAACTAAAGCTATTCATCATTAATTTATGAATGCAAAATTAAGCAACGTATTATACTCCAAAGTTTGTTCTTTGTCAGCTTTAAGTAGAGCAGAGTGACCACCCCTATATTGTCCCCTCAGAGACCCACAAGTCTCAAGGTGAGACTCCCACTCTGCAGGTATACTCTGACAGTTTATAGCATCAGAATTAAAATGTATTCATGAGTGTACACAAAAGAGGTCACTTGTCACATCAGTGCTCTATTGCTTAGCTCAACTGTGGTCCAGACAACAGTAGCTAAAGTATCTGTTCTCTGGAATGTAATTCACTTTTCAAAGTAATCTTCCAATCTTTTTTATTGATGTTATGATTACTTCTTTCCATTTTATTATGCCTCAGAATTTCAACTATTAACAGCAATAACTGCTCTTAAATTTTTACACTCAGCATGGGTAATGTTAGATTATATGTGGCAACACTTACATTTACATACAACAGTCACTTACAAACCACCTTTGCAAGCAAACTCTTCAGAGAGAAAAGAAAACTGAATTTCTCATAGCTTAAGTCACACATTATACAGGTATTTGAGTTACATCAGCAAAAAGAACATCTCTACATCTCAAAAAGGCTGAGAAATACACAATAGGGAAAAAAATAATTCCTTTAATGGCTATATTTTTACACAAGTTTAATATGTTCTACTGTCAGATTGCAATGTATCAAACATTAAACAGAGTTTAGCCAGTGCCTAGATTAAAAGCAGTAAGCTGTTTCAGAAGCTGGTCTCTAATTTATTTTATTTTTTTCTATCTTATTTCACTGAACTATTCATTTCATTGTATTATTTATGTGGCTATGAGATTAACACAACCTTCTAGATTTCCTGGTTGCCTAAGATTAGTGGCTCTCTTTAATCAGATGCCAGAACTAATTCAAGTATTAAGACCATCACTGACAAAAAGCCTTATTCACATCCCAGGTGCAGTCAAGACTGCTATAGATACACAAGTGAAAACAGAAAAACAGTGTGCATTTAGAAATCTTCTGTACCTGTTGGTCTTATTTTCTTACTTGGTCAGTTAGAGAATCTGGAAGAACTTGACAGGACATATGCATTCCCCCTTACTGAAACTGTTGAGAGTGCATGCAATATCTGTTTCCACATCTGCTGAATAATCATAGAATCATTGGTTGGAAGGGACCTTAAAGATCATCTAGTCCCAACACCCCTTCCATGGGCAGGGACACCTTCCAGTGGATCAGGTTGCTCAAAGCCCCGTCCAACCTGGCCTTGAACACTTCCAGGGAGGGGGCATCCACAACTTCTCTGGGCAACCTGTTCCAGTGCCTCACCACCCTCACAGTAAAGAATTTCTTCCTAATATCTAATCTAAATCTACCCTCTTTCAGTTTAAAACCAATACCCCTCATCCTGTCACTAAACTCCCTGAGAAAGAGTCCCTCCTCATCTTTCCTGTGGGCCCCCTTTAAGTACTGGAAGGCTGCTATAAGGTCTCCCTGGAGCCTTCTCTTCTCCAGGCTGAACAATCCCAACTCTCTCAGCCTGTCCTCATAAGGAAAGCGCTTCAGTGTCCTGGATCATCTTCGTGGCCCTCCTCTGGACTCACTTGAGCAGATCCATGTCCTTACGTTGGGGGCTTCAGAGCTGAACACAGTACTCCATGTAGGGTCTCACAAGAGCAGAGTAGAGGGAAAGAATCACCTCTCTTGACCTGCTGGCCACACTTCTCTTGATGCAGCCCAGGATACAGTTGGCTTTCTGGACTGCAAGCGCACATTACTGGCTCATAGTTTTCCATTCGCTACTATTCCCAAGTCCTTCTCCTCAGGGCTGCTCTCAATTCACTTGTCGCCGAGCCTGCATTTGTGCATGGGATTGCACCATTCCATGTTCAGAACCTTGCACTTGGCCTTGTTGAACTTCCTGAGGTTTGCATGGGTCCACCTCTCCTTCTTGTACAGGTCCCTCTGAATGGCATCCCTTCCCTCCAGTATATCAGCCACACCACACAGTGTGCTGTCATTGGCAAACTGGCTGAGAATGCACTCAATCCCACTGTCCAGGTCTCCTACAAAGACGAAAACCAGCACTGGTACCAGTACCAACCCCTGAGAAACGCCACTCATCACTGCTCTCCACTTGGACATCGAGCTGTTGACTGAAACTCTTTGAGTGCAACCATCCAGCTAATTCCTTGTCCACTGAGTGGTCTACCCATCAAATCCTTGTATCTCCAATTTAGAGGCAAGGATGTTGTGTGGGACAGTATCAAATGCTTTGCACAAGTCCAGGCAGGTAGATGATGTCAGTTGCTCTTCCCTTATCCAGCAACATTGTAATCCCGTAGCAGAAGGCCACCAAATTCCTCAGGCACAATTTGCCCTTAGTGAAGCCATGTTGGCTGGCACCAATCACCTCCTTACTTTCCATGTGCCCTAGCATAGCTTCCAGGGGGATCCACTCCATGATCTGCCAGGCATAGAGGTGAGACTGACTGGCCTGTAGTCCCCTGGGTCTTCCTTTTTTTTCCTTTTTAAAAATAGGGGGTTATGTTTCCCCTTTTCCAGTCAGCGGGAACTTCACCAGACTGTCACAATTTCTCAAATATGATGGATAGTGGCTTAGCCACTTCATCTGCCAGTTGCCTCAGGACTCAGAGATGCATCTCATCAGGTCCCATGAACTTGTGCATATTTAGGTTCTTTAGATGGTCTTGAACCTGATCTTCTGCAGTGGGTTGTTATTCTCCCAGTGCCTGCCTTTCCCTTTTGTATCTTGGGCGCTGTGGCTGGAGCGTTTCATGGTAAAGACAAAAAAGTCATTGAGTACCTCACCTTTCTCCATATTCCGGGTAACCAGGTGTCCTGTTTCCTTCTGGAGAGGACCCACATTTACCCTAGTCTTCCTTTATCACCAATGTACCTGTTAAACCTTTTTTTATTGCCCTTGATATCCCTGGCCAGATTTAATTCTATCAGGGCTTTGGCCTTCCTAACCTGATCTCTGTCTGCTTGGACAGTTTCTCTGTATTCCTCCCAGGCTACCTGTCCTTGCTTCCACCCTCTGTGGGCTTCCTTTTTATGCCTGAGCTTGTCCAGAAGCTACTTGTTCATCCATGCAGGCCTCCTGGCATTCCTACCTGACTTCCTAAGTAAAGGAAGTAATTTGCATAAGTAAAACTACTTCTACCTGTAGGTCTGAAGCCATAGTGAAATATCTTGGTGACCACACAGTTATTGTAAAGAGTTGACATTCATGTTTAATTGCCTTCCAGTTCTATCACTTGATTTGATATTTTATTGCTCTGAGTACTCTTTGTTTGTGTAAAGCATTTTATAAAGCAAGCTATATTTTGCTGCTGATAATAGTAGTGTCTGAAGATAATTCTTCTAATTCTAATGTTGCAATAACAGCAGTCACTTCACAGCTGTCACCAACCCATTTCATTGACAAGAAAAAGATTCATTTCTCAAACTTGATGATATTTTAATGGAGACAATTTGCAACTCTTTACAATTAAATTATGCCTGAACATCTTAACACAGACATACTTAACCTTTCTGACCCATGGGAAACAACACTAAACAAATACCATGCTGGACACAGTGCAACACCTTGCTCTCCCTGTTTAGCTTCACCTTTCCAGGCCCATAACCAACAAAGTATTTCATTAGTAACACACTGTATGGAACTTATACTCTATTGCCCACCATTTTAGGGTCTTATAATGCTAATTCAGACTAAACTCATCAGAAGAAAAGCTAGATTTTCACATGCCTGTGAAAAGCAGTCAGTATATTGTCAGTATCAATAGCAATCAAAAAGTATTGTGGAGCTTGGTTTAATTAATTTAATTTTTTTTTTTCTTTGGCTTACTTTGACATCTGTATCCTGTTAGTGTCTTTTTCTTTGAGTAACTCACTCTGGGTAATTTCCTACCTTGTAATTTGCTGTTGCGTTCCCAAATGGAACTGAGTTTAGAAAGCAATCACATGGTCCAGACCTAATTTGCTTTATGCGTTTTTCTCTCATCTGCATCCCTCCCTCCCCCTAAATAAATAGATAAAGAACAAAGTTTTAATAAGTTTAAGCCAACATTTATTACTTTTTTGGGTTCCTGCTTGAATGCACTCAACACATGCAACCAGATGTCTGTCAATTTGAGGTCAGAAGATCAATTAAGCAGAAGTTACACTTTGGTTTTGATCACTGTCTCCTGTCTTAGAGAAGCAGAGATATACAAATGCTTCTATAACTGTGGTAGCTAAGCAAAAACATAGTCTGAAGCTTTCTTAAACCAGCATATATTACAGCAAAACAAAATGAGCTATTTTTTCTGTTTGTAATATTGCAAACCCAGAGTAGCTGTTCTCAACCTACTGAATCACTTGGTGTTTACCACCAAACCTAATCCCAAACATTTCACATCCTATTTCTGACAGCAAAAATCAACATCATAACAAATCACAAAAATCATCAATGCAGTTAAGTTGTTCAACACAGAATATTTCAAGTCATGTTTGTATTTTGCCTAGTCCAACATGTTTAGGCCTCTGCATTGTTTTCATATCTAGAGCCAAAAAGTAAAAATGCAGTAGATTAACCAATATTCCAGATCTCAGAAAAAATTAAGACATAGAAGTGGTAATGTTGCTGAGACTGTAATGTTTGCCAAACCATAAAGAAAACTAAATATATTGGGTTTATAGCACAGTGATTATTATATTCAGCCTTTTATTGTGATAAAGTTGAGAGAAATACTGAGAATCACTGAAAAATATGTCCAATCTGTACTATGCCCCCGATAACAGTGTAGTAGCAACTCCACAATTAAGACTGGAAAGTCAGTGCAAAATTATATAGTGCAATTTATCTCCTACACTTGAGAAATTTTTAAAAGAGTGCTCTTTGAGGCATAGAGCCCCACAAAGAATATAGAATTATAGGAAAACACAGGTTGCAAAGGATGTCTGGAAGTCATCCAGTCCAATTTCTGGCTTCAAGCAGAAGTAGTTTTATCAAGGTCAGCCCGCATTGCTCAGGATTTGCCAAGTTCTAAAAATCTCCAACAATGGTAATTACCTCTAATTGAGAAAATATTTTTCCTCACATCCATTTAGACTTTTATTTGCTGCAATTTATGACCATGCTTTGCATCCTTCCATGGTGCACCTCTGACAATAGACTGATTCAGTCTTCATAATCCTTCCTAAGGTATTTGAAGATAGTAAACATGAATCTCCTTAGCCTTCTCTTCTCCAGACAAAACAAATCCAGTTCCCTCAGCCACTATAACCAGGAGGAAGACAGGAATCTCTGCTTCCCTGAGCTCTGAATCTGGCCATAGGCAGAAAGCACTGCCTCTGAGGTGCGGTGATATCTAGTACTTGGCTCTGCACTAACCCAGATGAAAGTAATTTAAGGTTTGCATACATGTTGTGCTTATCATCTGTATATAGTTGGCTAATTCAGGGTGGCTGGATTTTCCTTCAGCTTCAAATAAAAGTTCCATCCTGGAGCTCACGGGCTTTTCTGTCAAAACTGCCATTCTCTCACAAAAGTTTGGTTTTTATTAATTATTGTTATTTTCTTACTATAGAGAAATATCAGTTCTAATCTGTCTTCTTACTAACAAGTCTTAAAGCAACTAAAGGAAAAAATAGCTGCCAAGATGTCAACTAAGAAGAGATCCTAAAGCTTTCAAAAATGTAATTTCTGAGGTGATACTTAATATTGTTCAAACAGCTGAACTTGAAGGAAATGCACACAAGAAATTTCACAAGGAAGACAACAAAACCAGATTTTTATATTCTGAGAAGTATTATGATAAGGTATCTTAACCTGTATCGCAACCCTGATGAAGTGATTCCAGCTTTCATCACAAATTGTACCTGATTCTAGTGCAGTGAGTGTTCCAAAAACAGAATCTAAGAAGGAGCTCACTAATATAGGCCAACAGGTACCTAAAGGGGTCTAAGGGGTACACAGCAGTTTTAAACCTGCAGATGACCAAACTAAAGTTTTTGCCATAAAAGTGCTAACTGGGTTCTCTGGTCCCAATAGCCAGGTTTCAGGTAGCTATTATTGCACATCAGTTAATTTCTACAGTGTAATACTCATTCTCTGGCTATTATTTTCCCATGCCTTAACTAAGGTGCAGAAGTTTCCATCATGTAACAAGTTCTCATGATGATAGTGCATATTCATTCACATAGCTAAGGTTATTTAACTTGTCAAGCTTTGCATGTCTGATAAGTAAAAAAAACCCCAAAACACAAACCCCCAAAAAGAAACAAAAAAACCCAACCCC
Organism: Strix aluco; assembly: GCF_031877795.1. Lineage (NCBI taxonomy): Eukaryota > Metazoa > Chordata > Aves > Strigiformes > Strigidae > Strix > Strix aluco. The sequence continues at coordinate 83,468,185 of NC_133931.1, read as the reverse complement.
CAAGCCCCGTGTTCCTGCAGAATTGAACTCACCAGCACCTTTTTTTATAACAGCAACTTAAGTCTGGTGGTAAACACAGGCATTGGAATCTCACCATTCACCAAGATTTTTGTGGAGAAAGAACCAATAGAATTTAAATTAGTAGAATAATAATAATAAAAAAAAATCATAGCCACAACTACATTGCATCTAATTTATCTATAGCTCTGTCAGCAGTGCCAAGACTCAGAGAATAGAAAATGCGTCCATGTCATCTGCAGAAACAGAAATGGAACAAAAATGAAAGTAGCCACACCATTTTCAAAGAGAGGAGTATTGTTAACTATAAAGGCTAGACAACTTTAATTGCTATGAATGGCAAAATGAAACCTTATGGGGAAAATATATTAAAAAGTTAAAATAATGTGTGATGAAAGTGAAGAAATTCAGCAAATGGGCTCAGCTACATGTTAAATGCCTAAAAAGGCCTCAGTCTCCTTTCCTCACTGCTGTCCAAAGTAGTATTTAAAGAAAATTATTTCCCTAAAATCATTAAATACTTGTCTTTGTAACAACTATGAACAGTCAGAAGATACCGTCAACATATGTATCTCCCTCTTTTACTCCATACTATTTTCTGGCATCTAGTGCATGAGTTTAAATCTCTAACCTGTTCCTCTGTAGACTGTGAATTTAGGTAGACATTAATGCAGAAAGTAGTTTTGCATACATCATCTCTGAAGTATAGAAATCCTAGACAAGAGGCTGCTTTACAGACATTATCTTTAATTTTTTATTCTTCTTGCATTCCTGTGACACTTCAAATTAATTCCCTGCCCACAGCAGCAGGGATGGACTAGATGATCTTTGAACACATCTCTTCCAACACAAACAATTCTATGATTCTATGAATTTGTGCCTTTTTTTAAGCATTAATATGACCTAGGGGCAGAAAATCCTTTCCTACTAGAACAAGCCTCTCCTGAATATGTCTTGGCCCTTGTAGTTTATCCATGCAGCCACTGGATGCCACTGCTAGCAATAACTTTTTTTTAATATATAAACATTTGAATGCTTTCTATTTGCTGACCAGCTTTTGGCTTGTTTTCTGCCATCTAATCCAAATCCAGTGCTGTTGACATCTTTATTTTCTTTGTCTTTTATACTCATACACTTGATCCCATTTAATAAACCAATACTTGTCATATATCCATTATGTCTCAATCCCAGTCTTCAGTCTAAAAATTGCTGTGCTTAAGGACAATGTCTCATGTATGAAGAAATTATGCAAAAAAATCTTTGTGGGGACATACATATGTTTCCATTCTTTAAGCTGTTAAAACACATTACCCTCTCTGGTTTTTTTACTGAGATGCTTAAGAAATTCAGTGGAATTTTGGCAGCTAAATATGTCTCAGTCATCAAGATATTTCTCTATATAGAATTAAACAATGGTCACACATATTTTCATATCAGAGTAGAATAATTTCCAAAATTACCTTGTTTTATTATAGCAGAAATGTCTTCTCTATAGCAAGTATGAATATGTATTTTTCTAGTTAACTTCTGATCAAATGATCAACATTAATCTAACAAAACTACACACAATTGTTTTTGGAATACCTAACATGCAGAATTCCCTCAAAAGTACAGTGCAAACGTTAGCAAATCATGTGAAGTTACAGCCTCATTAACAAACACGACTGTGGCCTATAAACAATTTTGTTCCCTTAAGGGGACTAGTGTATAACTACAGCATCATTTATATCACTACTGTGACTTCTGAAAAATTCAGGAAAAAAAAAATCTCATTACCTCAGGAGTACAATTATGTCAACAGAGCCTACAAAATATACGCTCTATTTGTACTGGCTGTGGAAAAATATTTGTTCAGAATAAAAAGGCTTCTAAAATTAATGTGTAATATCTAACTACTCTCAAACTAATAAGGATAAAAGAGAGTCAGATGCCTTCACTAATAAGAATCTAGGCTCCATCAGAGAAAAAAATAATTTCCATTCTTACATTTCAAGAGGAAATGATCGTAGGGCCAGGAGAAAACAATGGTTTGGAGGACTACTGGTTAGGCAGGTAATGTAGCTATTTTGTCTAAATGTGAATTGTAGGAAACTAAGGAAACTAAGATTAAAAGCCATCACTGTAGGATGGAGTAGCAATAAATATGAGAACAGTTTGTAAACAAATTTGAAAGAGTGTGAGACTGCAATGCAAATGAAACTTAATAGGCACTTTTTTTTCATTATTTACTTTTCTATGTAGAAAATTTTAGGTTAGAAATGGTATAACTTTGCTAAAGTATCATAAGTGAGTAAGTACTAAGTAAAATAACAAAAGCTAGTGAGAAAATGGCATGGTATCTTATTCTTAAGCATGTCACAACTTCTGGGTCAAAATATTTCAGATAATCAAGGGCAAAACTTACATCTGCAGATATCAGTCTTCACATAAACTAAGAACAGAAACATGAGAATATGCAAGTGTAACAGTTCCTATATTAATTTATTTGGAGATTAACCGCATTTCTTATTACTACTAATGAGTGTTTGTTTTATAAGATGCTCAAGAACTAAATGAAAGTGTATCAAAGCCCTGCTAAGCACATCCTCCAGTTCATAGAAATACCAGTGAAGAACTTCTGCTTGTTAAATGAAGTTTTCTGAGAAAAAGTGAAGGTCTGATACAGCAGAATCAGAATCTGACTACAGAGATGCAAAGGATGGTGAATAAACTACAGAAAAGCAGCAAAAGTATTGGCAGTACTGTACCACACCTGTATATAGAATTAGATTGTTAACCCAGACCCTTTCACAACGATTATATTTAGTACCACTATTTAAAATTTCAGAAAAATCATTTGCTACTGTGTTGTAGTCCTACTGTTTTATATATTTTACATCACTAGCTTTGTTTTGACAGCATGAAAGCTGGTGTTCAAAGTTAATAAAAACATTTACTCAGTTTTACAGAGGTATAATCAGTAAACCCATTGATAAAACAAAGGTGTTTTCATTCTCTATCCAATATCTTTGGCAAATTCAAAGAAAACATCAAACTTTCTCTTTTCTGAAAAAAAGCTCTTATTATTTTTTTAAAAATCTGTTATTCAGATGTGAATGTTTGGTTGCTCTTTTTCCCATACAGACCAAGTCCACTACAAAGCATAAAGGGAATAGTAGGTTGCACCTAGAGTTTGTGCAACTGGGGATCAAATCATAACAGATGTGCAAGAAATAAGAGCTATTAATATAAACCATATTTCTTTGAGCTTTTATTCATGTTTCACTCTTTACAAAATTTATTTCATTAATCTCAGGCTCAGTTAACATTTTTAATAAAAAAATATTTTTAAATAAATAACACAATCTCAAAACGTGGCTAGAAGTCAACCATATTTGAGAAACGAACACAGAAGCCTGATATTTACTTTGGATTTAGTCAGCTTTCTACGTGTTGCACAGACTTTTTAGTGATATGCCACTTTTTTTCAACTATTTATAAGCAACACCATTTTCTAGCTGTTCAACTAAGTCACAGATAGAGTAGTTCTACTATTCTTATTAACTTTAATTTCTTTACAGAATATTGTGGTAATTTAAATATAGTCACTTTCTTTCTATTAATTTAAACCACCTTTCCTAACTTCTGTTTCTTCTCTTGATGACAGATTTTGCTTAATTTCTGTAAATGGAGAATGCATGCTTAGAAAACAATACACTTACATCATTATTTTTCATCATTCTTTGGTGTCACTTTTCTAGGAGGATTTTTGTTAGGGCCTCACAACAACCATATTCCTTACAAGAGAAAAAAATGACCAGAGGTGTGACAAGCTCAACCTGACACAGGAATACTTTCTGTTGGACTTTATAAAGTCTTTACTTATAGCATTTTCTGATCTTCCTATGGTTGAATATCTCACATTTTAAAAGATATGATCTCATATTACTTTCTGGTGAGAGAATGTCATACTTGAACTACGAATTCCAGAGAAAGATAATACAACCACAATGCATCTACACAGAGATGTATGTCAGGGAGTTTGCTTTGGCTCCATTTTCTGGATAGGGACTGACTAATCTATTGTTAAATCTGGCCTAATTTATCTTCATAAACTGGGAGATGGCTGAGATTACTGACAAGTCTTCAGACCTTATTTGGAAGCAGAACTTGTAGGGTTCCTCCATTTGTGGTCTTCAATAGCTGGATAGACCCTTGACATATAAAATTCAACATGAGATTTTCACTCATCCAATTCCTCAGGATTTTTGTCTACAATTAATATCAACTTTACTAGTTTAGTTGTCAAAAACAGTAATAATCTAAGTATTAGCACATCACTACCTCTCTTGTCTAGGATCCTGGACATCGTCCAGGTATTCTGAGACCTATATAAACACTGATGGATCGAATTTCTCAGCCTTTAAGGTTCTTGAGTTTAACATTTTGTTTTAAAATGTTTAAGTTTTAAAACTAATCTGCTCCCTAGTTGGAATAAAAAATATCCCATTATGATAACTGAATATTATCTATGTTCTTCCTATAAATAAGCAGTAATAGCATTTAGTACTTCATTCTTTTTCAACTTCCTGGACAGGATGGTTATTGTCCCACTTCAGGAGCAAAACTATCACTGCTATAATTTCATTTGCTCCAGCATTTTACTTCTAGGTTATTTAAGTATTTTGAAGTATTTCTCTATTTTAAGTGTTTAAATGTAATCAGGCAAGATTAGGTAAACCGTTCAGTGATCAATTCACTTTTGTACAATAGACTGGAACCTAATACAGAATTATCTTGAGCAAGATATGCTTCTGTCAGAAAAACATTTTCTTCTTAGAATGTCCAAAAAAGCTAAAATAACCTGAAGCCTAACACCTGCAGCATATATCCATCCTTGATTGAAATCTTTAGTAACAACTTCTCTTCCAATGTATTTGAAGGACTGTTAACTCCTTAGCTAATTTAATGACCTAGAAAAAATTCCAATCTATTTTACCTTTTGTTTGTTATTTGTAATAAAGGTGCAAAAGTATACACGTTCTTAAACATGATATATTCTAAAGAACGTAATATTTCTTAGGCAGTATGAAATAAACTCTGTTCACTATCTTTCCTGTATTTCTAAGGACTTGAGAATTCTCTTCATATAAACCTTCCCATACAGGGCAGTCTTTAGTCTACCAAAAAATCCTTATGATTATGTTTGTGAAAGCAAGATGAGGCTGCAGAGGATGTATTCTGAGATTAGTAGGAAGGCAGAAAGGATGGTTTGATGGGTTAGCCAACATAAGTTAAATTTTGCTATCTCAAAAATTAGGATCTGTGCATGACAAATAATATATATTGCATATAATTGCTTAATGAAGAATTACAATAAGTATATTCAAAAGTTTATTCAGATGATGAGCCAGGATGGAATGAAGGTCTGACCTGACAAGGGAGTCTGGAGAGTTGTGAATGTGCAAGATAATACAGGAACACAGTAGCAAAGCTAGAGGGATAACTGAGTTCATAATGATGGTACCTCCTGTGGTTGAACACTCTAGTATACAGTACGACATAAAAAAACCCCAAAACCCAAAAACCAACCCAAAACTGACTGAGAATGAGCTTGTTAGGTGAAGCAAAGCACCACAGCAAAGTGACTTGACCAGTGTCCAGAGCACAGACGTTCAGGTCACACTCATGCACTTATGTAGATACACCCTGACAAGTTTCAGCAAAGATTGCAATCATTTCTGAAGAAATGCTTTGAGTTTCCCCAGATTCACTGCTTCTTAGCACACATTTCCTGTGCACCAATGGCCAAATAAGGAATTTTGACATGCTGCTCCAAACACAAGTCAAATGGTTATATGAAATTCATCTATGTGAAACAGACAGTGCATGTTGTGTCTCCAGCTCTTTTTCTCAAAACAAGTAGAGAGCTTTTTTAAAAGGACGTTTTTTATTTGAGAGAACAATTCATTTAACAGAAGACAAATATTGCCTTAAGGAAAGTGCAGTTGAGGTTTGGTCCTTGTACTGAAAGGAAAGTAAGGAAATTATGAACAGAGTTATATATAACTATGTTCAATTCATTGTTCAGAAATAGTAATCCAACACAAATGCAGCAAATGACATAAGTAATCCTTTAAAAACCTGAGTAAGGAATCCATTAACAAAATCACAGAAAGGTGCCACAGAAAGGTCTGAAAAGAAGAAAGATGCACTTATCATCAAATGCTAAGGGAGAACTGATAAGAGACCTCTTTTCAGAAACTAAGCAGTCTTTTGTGTGAAAGTGTTCATATTTATGCTTATTGTTAGATTTTAAAATTAAGAAAGAAAGGCCTGCCTGTCAACAATGGGAACTGTTTATAATACTTTAGAACAAGTGATGCTACTAAGAAATAAATCGATATAAAACAGGCATGTAAAGGAATAAAATTATAGAGCTGACCTAAATCCAAAACACATGGGTTGTATGCTATTCACTTTGAAAAAATGTTTGCAAATGTGTCTCTCAAAGTGTATGACCCAGTTAAAAAAGTATTTTTTAATTTCAAGGTACATAAACAAAACAGTTTTATTGCTACACTGACAGCTTACACATTTCTTCAATAAATTCCAAAAGTATCGTGGCAAGAAGCATAATTGAACATCCTACGCTTTGTATTTCATTTATTTCCAAGAATCTAATAAAATTCTAAACCTTGCAGAACTTAATGGCATGAAATATACATCACATGTGAAGCTCTCAAAGGTTTTCGTATGTATATGCAATCTGAGTTTCAGAAACAATGTAAGCCATGTATCTCAGAGGCATATCCTAACAAGAGCCTATCATCTCATTCAAAATTCTGAGCCTATGTCCTCTCAGGTGTCTCTTTTTCCTCAATATGTCTCATGGGACAAGATTATGAAATCTCATTTCACTATTTGCAGTATCCCAAATGTTTAAAGTGATAGCTGTTGTTGGTTCCAGCTTTTCCTTGTCGGCTAGTGAAAATTTGGAATATTTATGAAGTATTTTCATAGAATCATAGAACCATAGAATCATTCAGGTTGGAAAAGACCCTTGGGATCATCGAGTCCAACCATCAGACCTACTCTACAATGCTCTCCCCTACACCATATCCCCCACCATCTCATCTAAACGACCCTTAAACACATCTAGGGATGGTGACTCCACCACCTCACTGGGCAGCCTATTCCACTGTCTGACCACTCTTTCTGTGAAAAATTTTTTCCTAATGTCCAGTCTAAACCTCCCCTGTTGGAGTTTAAAGCCATTCCCCCTTGTTCTGTCACTAATTACCTGTGAGAAAAGACCAGCACCAACCTCTCTACGATGCCCTTTCAGGTAGCTGTAGAGAATGATGAGGTCTCCTCTCAGTCTTCTCTTCCTCAAACTGAACAGTCCCAGGTCCCTCAATCTCTCCTCATAGGATTTGTTCTCCAGGTCCTTCACCAGCTTCGTTGCCCTCCTCTGCACTCGCTCCAGCACCTCGATATCTCTCTCATATTGAGGTGCCCAAAACTGGACACAATACTCAAGGTGTGGCCTCACCAGTGCAGAGTACAGAGGGACTGTCACCTCCCTACTTCTGCTGGTCACACTATTTCTAATACAAGCCAGGATGCCATTGGCTTTCTTGGGCACCTGGGCACACTACCGGCTCAGATCCTTCTCTTCCAGACAGCTCTCCAGCCACACCTCCCCAAGCCTGTAGCAATGCATGGGCTTGTTGTGGCCCAAGTGCAGGACCTGGCACTTGGCCTTGTTGAAGCTCATCCTGTTGACGTTGGCCCACCAATCCAACCTATCCAAGTCTCTCTGTAGAGCCTCCCTATCCTCATGCAGATCAACACTCCCGCTTAACTTGGTGTCATCTGCGAATTTACTGATGATACACTCTATGTCCTTATCAAGATCGTCAATAAAGATGTCGAACAGAAATGGTCCCAACACCGAGCCCTGAGGAACACCACTTGTGACCGGCCGCCAGCTGGATTTAGCTCCATTGACCACCACTCTCTGGGACCGTCCATCCAGCCAGTGCTTGATCCAGCAGAGCGTTCGCTCATCCAGGCCATGAGTAGCCAGTTTTTCTATGAGAATCCTATGGGGAACTGTGTCAAATGCTCTTCAAAAATCCAGGTAGATAATACTGACAGCTTTTCCCTCGTCCAAATAGTCGGGTCATCTTGTCACAGAAGGAGATCAGGTTTGTCAGGCAGGACCTGCCTTTCATAAACCCATGCTGACTGGGCCTGATCCCCTGGTTGTCCATTATATGACTTTTAATGGCACTCGAGATGACCTGCTCCATGACCTTCCCTGGCACCGAGGTCAGACTGACAGGTCTATAATTTCCTGGATCCTCCTTTCTGCCTTTCTTGTAGATGGGTGTCACATTTGCCACCCTCCAGTCCAATGGGACCTCCCCAGTTAGCCATGACTTCAGGTAAATCATGGAAAGCGGCTTGGCGAGCACATCTGCCAACTCTTTCAACACCCTTGGGTGTAACTCATTTTGTCCCACAGACTTGTGTGCATCCAAGTGGTGTAGCAGGTCTCTGACCACCTCCTCTTCAACTGTGCTGACCTCAAAGAGCTCAACCACACACAAACAAAGCTCTGCATGCATTTAGGGCTTATAAAAGTATTAATACAGCATGGCAACAGTAGCTGTATATTTATAAACTATCAGTAGAAAAAATTCCATTGGCAAATTCCTTTGTAGTGAATTATTTTATTTTTAAAATTTTACACTGTTGTGTTGCAATACAGATGGTTCTGTCTCCAGCTATACTGAGGATGAGGAACAGGGAAAAGGCATATTAGAAAAAATCCTAGTTTATTTTCACCAGCCTCTGAAAATTAGCCCACAGTCCAAGAATTAAGGAATGTCCTTTAGTGTTTTGTTATCTCTACCACAGATTCAATTTGCCAGATTTTAGGAAGGTCCTTCCTAAAGGAAATAATTTCTAACAGAAATTGTCCATGACTGTTTGTTAATAATGTAACTTAATACTAATAATATATAGTAGTATTGTAAATGTTTATTCATATACACACATAAGGGGAAGAGAAGGAGAAGGAGAGGGAGAGGGATATGTACATATATGTTACTTGTGGTTCAGGTACAGTTCAATCTCAACCTGTTTGAGAGTTTGCAGCTCATTCCTATCACAGTTATACAGTGCTATTCCTAGTCTTGATTTCTTCTCAATATTCACAAGTCATGTACATACATTAAGAATATGTTATTATAAGTATACAATGCAAATTTCTTGAGAAAATAGAGTATATCCTTAACACAATGAGCCCTTTCCCCTTCAGCTGACTGTAAGCCATATATACACAACAGGGCTGTCAGACCCTCTCACAGAAAATATTGAAAGACTAATTTATCAGTAGATTCTGGTGGGATGCTAAATGTTGTTGTTCATGCACTTTTCAGTAAACATCGCTTTCTCTTCTCTAAATAACATCATCACAAGTTATGGTTTTGTTTGGTGATGTTGGTAAGTATTCAAATACAACCAGCCAGAACATGTTGAAATTATGTAATGTGTCCTCTTAGAAAACACTATACATTATTAAATAGAAAAAGATTATTATTAGAGTATCATTGAACAGTGATTAATGACAGGAGTGTCCACGTCATTAACCCAATATCCAATTTAAAGCATAAGTAACATCAGCACTAAGTGGATCCCAGGGAGAAGAGATCAGCACCTCCCTCTCCACTTCCCCTTCTCAGGAAGCTGTAGAGAGCAATGAGGTCACCCCTCAGCCTCCTTTTCTCCAAACTAGACAAAACCAAAGCCCTTAGCCACTCCTCATAGGACATTCCTTCCAGCCTTTTCACCAGCTTTGTTGCCCTCCTCTGGATGCAATTTTTCAGGCATCTTTGGTAGATCCTTTTGGAATGTTTTGCTAGGTTAAGCAAGCGCTTCATTTGCAAGATATCAAATACAGTATCATGTACCAGATTGTACTGGGTTTGGCTGGGATAGAGTTCATTTTCTTCACAGTAGGTCATATGGTACTGTTTTGGATTTGTTACCAAAACAGTGTTGATAACACATTGATGTTTTAGCTGTTGCTGAGCAGTGCTTACACAGCACCAAGGCCTTTTCTGTTTCTTAACCCACCAGCGAGAAGGCTTGGGCTGCACAAGAAGTTGGGAGAGGACACAGCTGCAACAGCTGACCCCAGCTGACCAAAGGGATATTATGTACTATATGATATCATGCTCAGCAATAAAAGCTGGAAGAAGAAGAAGGAAGGAGGGATGTTCAGAGTTATGACATTTGTCTTCCTAAGTGATGGAACCCTGCTTTCCTGGAGATGGCTGAGCACCTGCTTGTCGATGGGAAGTAGTGAAAGAATGCCTTGCTTTGCTTTGCTTGTGCAAGCAGCTTTTGCTTTACCTGTCAAACTGTCTTTATCTCAACCCACAAGTTTTCTCATTTTCACTCTCTGATTCTCTCCCCCATCTCACCAGGAAGTAGGTGAGAAAGCAGCTGTGTGGTGCTTAGTTGTTGACTGAGGTTAAACCATGACAACTTTATAAATTATCTGGATAACTCTGTTTTGACTACTTCATTCGTATTATTTAGCTTTATAACACACTTATTAAGGCCACATATATCAAACGGATCCTTTTGGGGAAAGAAAATAAATGTGTCCAAAGATCACATGCTCAGATTTTTATGAAACTCCAGTTTCTTTAAAGTTGTCATTCTATGAGTATAGAATCATTCCATAAATGTATCCTGGACTTTTTCTTTAGTTCTTTTATTTTCTGATGCTCGTCTCAGAATTTGACTTTAAATATTTGCCCCACTGCCCAGATAATCCCAAGTGTTGCATAAATGTTCTTTATATAAATTCTTTGTGGAAAACTTCCATACTTTAAACAAGGGAAAGTGTTCATAACAATGACACTTAACACATACGGCATAACCTCCACTTTCTGCCTGGAGTTATACCTTCATTTCTTAAACAGATGCCTGTGCCTGTGCATTCTTGCTGACCTATCTGGCAGTCTCCATCCCTAAGTGCAAGACCAGGCCCTGTCTGATGTCCCTATCTGCTCCTAAATTCCCATTTGCCTCATCAAGATTTTCTTCTCCTGTGCCCTGACTGCTGCACTCAAACAGGAGGCTATTGCACCATGCCTGACTTTGCACAGGTGACTGAGTCTACTTTTGGACCAGATGCTTGACTTCCCTGGCTGGTTTCACACAGTAACCTTGACTTGATGCTTAAGCCCTGAAGAGTCTTAACAGCAGCCTCCTCAGTTGCTGCAGTGATGTGTTCCTCCATTCAGTTTCTACAGGTAAGCCTAGAAGTGCAATGTTTCACCAGGCTTTGTACTGTAAGATTTGAAACTGATTTTAACTGGTTTCTTAAAGCTTAAACTTCAACTTGAGGCTCCAGTTTAAATTAGGAAAGTTAGTTTGCCAAACTGAATCAGGGATTTTCCTTCTTTGATGAAGATATTTTAAGAAAAGTGACTGTGTTGTTTGGTCTTCCCTTTCAGCAGGTCACCATGCTCTATGATGTAGTGTAGAACCAGCCAAATCCAAAAATCTATGGAAGTCCCCTTGTATTAATACTCCTCAGAGTACTCCTCCAAGCGACACAATATGGAGTGTCCAGTAAGTTATAGTTACTATATTATGAAAAAAGAAGATACTCTAGGACTTCTTAAGAGCAGCAAAGAATAATACATGATTATTCAGAAATAGTATGCAGGAAAAAGAATAACTTCACACACCCCTTTTTCAAGTTTGTCATCATGACCTCTAGACTCAAACTCCCACTTATGTTGTCATCGCAGTCCCTTTCAGGTCCTGCTCATTTCATGCAGTATTGAAGCTAGTAGTGTTATATTTGTTCAAATATGGTTAGGATACCCTTTTCACATTTGCATGTCATAAATAGGTAGATATCACCAGATAAAAGTTGTCAAATACCTCAAGGGTACACAGAGCTTTCATCCCATATAGCTGTTTGAATGTTATACTGGAGAAAACCAGTAAACCATAATGTTAATGAAATAAATATGTAAAATATTTCCACTGTAATTTCTTTGTATAGACATTGTGATATCATTCAGGGACTGATTCAGGGTCAAGATTCTCCTGTTTCAGATTCAAAGGCTTAGCTTATCAGGTGTTATCTGATCTCTGTTAATTGTTTATTGTCTAACCAACATTTATCTCAAATTGCACAGAGGTGCTTTGAGTACTTCAGAGAATATTCTACTATTTATTTCTAACAAGATATTGGATGTCTTTCAAAAGTGCATTGTGGGCTTTCAAAAGGAGGTCCCAATGCCACATACTACAGCAGGCAGCTAGAGGTTTGCCTGTGAGTTGTAAAATTATGGATATCTATTTGCAGGTATCTGTAGTGTAACAAAAAGCAGGCATAACTCCTGACTTTACTTCCTCATTCAGTTTTTTAATTTTTTCTTTTATTTCAAAAAATTACTAGTGTTGACAGAAAAACTAGAGATGACCAGTAAATACACTACCGGTGCCTGGATAATATATAGTACATTTCTTAACCTATCCAGATTTCACAAATCAAAAATAAAACTGGAAAGAATAATTTTAGACATATTTCTAATATAGGAGAACAACAAAAATTCATTTCTGACTGTACTATAACATCTAGTGGAAAAAAATACCAATACTGAACAAGAAGTTTCTGCAGATAGGAAATTCTAACAGCTCCCGCTTAGCTTTCTCAACAGTCAGTTACTCTTACTGCTGAAAGTATTTATACTTATCACCATTTTTTTAATTTATCCAATTTCATTTTCCATCCACTGGATCTTATTTTTATCTTTCTGACAAGTTCAAGGGATGTTATCAAAGCTTTAATCTTTTGAGCTAGCTGATAGCTATACCTAAAATGTCTCTCAAAATGGATTGAGCTGCTGAAGCTTATAGTATTTTCTAGTTCTCTGATCATTTTCATGAGTCTATTTCAGTATAAGAGATTATTTTTCCAGCTTTTGTTGAGTATGGGCCAAGTAATCCAGAACTGACCATACCATAGAAAGGTAATAAACTTGCTGCAGATCCACTGTGGATTACATACACCAAAGATCATACTAACTTTTCTGGATAGATAACCCCCTACTTTCAAAAGTTAACAGAGTAAACCATTGCTATTTCTTTTTAAAGCAGAAGAAAGCATATCCGTTAACCAGTTTATTGTATTAGTAAAATATATGCATTTAAGGTTAACTGGCCATAAACACATTTTTTTCCCTTGGGAGTTTACTGGTGATAATATTGATGCTTCATTAGGGGATAAACCCATTCTTCCTTTAGCTTTAAACACCTTTGTATGGGTTGTTATAGACCACCCAGGGTTTTACCTTCAATTTATTAGTGATATTCAGATACAATAATTCCTTATATTAAAATGGATTCTTTGATAAGTACCTGGAAAAGGTTAAAAAGTAGTTGTTACTTTTGCAATCAGGTTAATAATAGCAGATTCCTTTGTAAGTAGACTGCAGTTAACATGATCTATCAGAAGTATTTTAGTAACTGTCTTTATTTTATCACTGTTTGTCTGTCACTGTTTTTAAAATAATTACGTAAAATTCTTCAGGAAATGCATACAGAACAGCAACCAATAATGTTACAGATAATAAGGAATATAATTCTAACTTTTATTTTGAAGTCTTGAAGTATCATACCCTTTCTCATAGCAGTTTAACTTCCTTGAAATAGTAGAACTAATAAAGACTTTCCCTATGGAGAAAAGTATTAACCAGAATTTAAATTTAGTTCAGAAAAGATGTCATCAGAGGTATTTTGATAAAAACTGGGGGGTTTTTCATTTTATGTAAAGGACACAGGAATATTAAACAGATTGATGTGTCTCTTAGAAGTTCGGCACTTCTGAAATGCAATGGCCTAGTTCTTAAATAGGATCTGTAGTATGTCTGTCTATGCATTTCCTTTTGAAACCTCTAGCTATGATTAAATCTAAGTTATCTTTCAAATATGTTCTGTTTATTTCCTCTCCTTCCTGCTTAGAATAATTTTCTACTATTCACAGCCTGCATTGGCCTGAAACATGTAAAATATATTATTTAAATAAGATGGACAGACTTTATTTTCTTCACCTGTTTTTCTTCACCAATACTTCTGCAGTAAAAAGTGACTTGGTTTCCTCAGATCTTCATTCAAGAATTCTCCACTCTCCTCCTTGCAGACTTTTCTTTTGCATTTTTCTTTTGTGTGAATGTAAGTTCATCTGAAGGAGAACTGATAGTACTTTGAATGACTCCTACGGCATGTTCAAATATGTGGAGTCTGGGTGTACTAGATATAGATTATACAGAAGCGTCACACTACTAGTCTGATTTGAGTACTTCTCTCTCTTATTCAGAACAGGTAAAAGGAAGATAAGAGTTTGTGAATGGTAGCACTCATGGGTATTACAATAAAAATGTAGAGACTGAACAGTTACCCTGATCATATATGGCATACTTTCAATTCAAACAATGCTGATCAACTTTTTGATTTTTTTTTTTTAAAGGAGTTTTATTGCCTGATTATGATTCTCTGGTGCTGCTCATTTATGCCAGATCAAAGAAAGGTGCAAGAACAGTTCAACAACTTTGGTAGGTTGATAGCCTAGGTTAGTAACCTCCTCCAGACTAGCCATGACAATAGCATGAACAAAACCAATGTTGAACCATTCAATGTTATGCTGAATTTCACTAAGGAGTTGTTGTATCAGACAGCCACAGCTGAGCCCAGATATATCAGCTGGGTTCCCTAGAAAGTGATAATGAGTCTCACCACCTCAGCCACCAGTAGTTTGGATCCTTCTGCATTCTATCTTCAATCTTACTACTTCCCATTACAAGCCTTCTGTATTTTGAAATATTATGTTTTGCTTTCTCCAGTTTAACTCCCACCCTCTTCCCCTTGGTATCTTGTAAGTCTGGAAAATTCGAGCTTAATGTACCGAGATCAATAAAATATAATGTAAAACCTCACTTTTACACCAGGAAATTAATTTTTTAGGTTGCTTAATGATACAGTTTCTTCAATATAACTACATTAGAATACTACTCAGACACTAATAAGCATGTGTGATCATGTGCATAGGCCACATGACATCTTTTGAAGCAAATAGGTTTCTTCTGACATTTGCAAGAAATATAAAGATATTTTGTACCCCTGAGATACTGTGTCTAAGATCCAACTGTGAATCACCCATCTGTTTCCACAAAGGGCAATGACCTATCAAGATTGAATGCTGATTTGCAAGTACTAAACGCAATACATTACTAAAAAAAATGGAGCTACAATCTGAACTGATGGTATGTCAGCTAGAATCATCCAACATCCACAAACACTCATTTTGGATAGCCTGCTAGTATACTTGTAAGGCAAAGAATTTGACTCAGAGCTGTTATGAATTATATTTACTGGAAAGCTGGAATAAAAGTAAAAGATGAACTTTTGCACTTGAAGAAATTACATAAAAATACAACCAAGGTATATTGCAGAAATTTGTAGAAATTTGTTAAATTAGAAATAAAAATGCATACAAGCCTATACAATCTATACCTCTTCCTTGACAAATCATGCAAACTCCTGTTTTGTGGTGAAAAAATTGTTTTCAGACAAGGATTTTTTGTGTGTCTTTTTCTTTCATGCCATGAGCTTTACTTTGAATCCTTCCATCTGCTGTATTTAGATAGTATGCAGAGGAGTTTTAGTAGCTGCAATATGCTAAACTCACCATACGCTACCGACATTGATAAGTTAATATAGTATAGACATAGTAAGACCAGTATAGTTGTTAGTTCGAAGTATCAGCTAAATCACAGCCAACTTGACTACCATTGTGTCAGAATGTTTGTAAGTAATTCAGTTTAAAAAGTTATGCCACAATTAGGGGGAGTCAGATAGGGGTTTAAAGGGTATAAGGCTTCTATAAACCTTCTATAAAAAAATTGTTTCCCTCTCACATTTGTCACCTGATGTTTCTCCCAGAAAAATATAGAACCGTTTTGTCTTAAGATGTGAAAAGTGCTGGAATCTCTTCAGAGCATTGATAGTCCTTACGTAGCACAGTGCACAGCTAAAAGGGGATGCCTTATTCATCAATGACATGATATTTGTCTGCCAAGTAACGAGGAGCTGAGCCTGTGGTGATGGGTTTGGTGTGAGGTTGTTTAAATTGCTACCTCCTGGGAGGAGACAACTTCTGCTTCACAGATGCTGAACTGGAAATCGTTTCTACCTCCTTTTTTTTTATATCATTTTTGCCCAGTTCAATATGGAAGATTCCTTGAGCTGAATAAAAGTAGGATTTACCAGTTTACCATACACTGAACAGATTAATAGTGCTATAATAGAATTCTAGTGCTATTGTTAAGTTCTTGTATGTTCAGTTGTCACACCTTGTTATTCTGCAGTTCTTGAGTCATCTGGACTCTGTAAGACTGTGATAGAAGTTGATGTGAAAAATCTTCTCCAGAATTCAAACCTGTACCAAAGGCAAGCTATCTATATGGACTGAGAGTAGATCTCAGTACTACTTAGTCTCACTTTAAACATCAAGATTTTCTACTGATTTCATAAGAGTAAAGGAAACAGATTGGGAGCTGTGTGAGGTCAAAATCTTCCTACACACATCTGTCAAGTAAATATCAGTGTGCTGCTAACGGATAATAGTACAGATGTTGGTGAACTAAGATCCTAGCCAGGAATTCAATTTCCATTTTAAATTCTATTTACAACTTAAGGAGATACATTACTGATAATTAGGATATTATATATTCATCAGAATAAAAGGCATAAACATAATCTTCCATGATTAACTTATGAACTTATCATGAAAGCATCATCCTAAAGCACTAGATGATGAGGAAACTTAAATAACCTAGGAACTCTTCCAAATATTTTTTCAAAATTGTTAGCAAGAAACCTGATGTTTTTCTCTCTAGATTAAAAAAATGCTGCTAGCAAGACTGTATACCTGTTTTACACCTAATGAAAAGTCAAGCCTCTTTCAGAAAATGAGTTCTTGTCAGAGGTCTCCAGTCAACTTTCATTCATTCCAGGCTCATGCTTGGCAGCTCAATATCTCCACCAGCGAATCACAGAATATTTTAGGATCAAAGACACCTATGGACGTCTTCTAGACCAGCTTCCTGATTTAATTGGGGCCAAAGTTGAAGTAAGATCCAGCTTCAAAGTTAAAGCAAGTTGCTCAGAGCCATGTCCAGTTGAATTCTGATCATGCTCAGGGATGGAGATTCCTCAACTTCTCCCAGTCACCTGTTCCAGGGTTTGATCACTCATTTACATTTTTTCCTGATACCTAATAGGAATTTCTCTTGTTGCCACTGGTGTTCATCATCCCTTGTCTTTTCAGTGTACCCCTCCAAGGATAATCATAACAATATTTTTCTTTCCACAAACAAAATAAAAACTTCTAGTTTGATTGAATCTGGTTATTTGTTCAACCTGTTTAAATGCACTAAAATTCAAAGATTAACATACAGAAGCCACAGTCATTTAATAATTGTTTTAGTAACATTTTTATTGTTTCATAATGTACCAGACTGAAGAACTAGAGCAGGTAAAGGCTGGCAGCAAAGAGAATTTTTACCTTCTTGAACCTTGAAAATTCTCTATGTGTCATGACTACAACATGTAGTCTCTACCATATTTATATATATATGTGAAGAATTATTTCAGGATATCAGTTATGTTTAGGTAAAAAAAAAATAGTGAAAGAGCATTCTAAACCAAGCCTATCAGCCAAGGGAAATGTCACATAACAGTGATCATTGCTTCTCCCACTGCTATCAGCTAGAAATTGATTTCTCCAGCTGTAGCAAACTCCTTACTCTTTTCTTCCAGCAAAGCTGATATAACAATCTAAGAGAAGGTAAGCTTCAAGCATTACAGTTTTAAGAAAAGAAAACTAAAAAAATGTTAGAGGAGAATCACCACAATCCTCCATTTTAAACATGCTCATTAATTAAGGCATCTCAGATGATCACAATTTCTGACTTGGCATACAAAGACACTCAGATGTCATTTTGAACTTGGAAGCTGGAATCAAATTAAGGTTCTGAATGATTTTGTATACCTCTCTACCGCCACAGCAATACAGATTATATAGTCTCCAGATGGCAATGTCTTTGCTTTATGTAAAGATAAAAATTGTTATCTTTATACTTTTGTCTTGTTTAGTCAACTGCTTGACAGAATCCCTTGGGACACAATCCTGAAGGGTATAGGGGTCCAGGAAGGCTGAACACTCTTTAAGAAGGAAGTGTTAATGGCTCAGGAGCAGGTGGTCCCCAGGTGCTGTAAGAGAAGCTGGCGACAGAGAAGACCACCTTGGCTAAACAGGGAGCTTTGGCTGCAACTCAGGGAGAAAAGGAAAGTTTACAGCTTTTGGAAGAAGGGGCTAGCCACTCACAGTGATTACAAAGATGCTGTGAGGATATGCAGGGTGGAAATCAGGAGGTCTAAAGCCGAGCTGGAAATTAATCTGGCTTCAGCAATCAATGACATCAAGAAATGTTTCTATAAGTATGTCAACAGCAAAAGAAAGACCAGGGAGAGTATCCATCCCCTGCTAGACGCAGGAGGAAACATGGTAACAAGTGATGAGGAAAAGGCTGAGGTGCTTAATGCCTTCTTCACCTCAGTCTTTAATAGCAAGACTAGTTGTATTGAGGGAATCCAGCCTCCTCAGTCAGAAGACAGAGATTGGGAGAACGACCCCCCTGCAATCCAGGAGGAGACAGTCAGTGACCTACTGCATCCCATAGATACACACAAGTCTATGGGACCGGATGGGATACACCTGAGGGTGCTGAAGGAGCTGGCTGGGGGGCTCGCCAAGCTGCTTTCCATCATTTATCAGCAGTCCTGGCTGACGGGGGAGGTCCCGACAGACGAAATCGGCCAATGTGACGCCCATCTATAAGAAGGGTCGTAAGGATGATCCAGGAAATTACAGGCCTGTGAGCTTGACTTCGGTGCCTGGGAAGGTCATGGAGCAGCTCATCCTGAGTACCATCACACAACACATGCGGGACAACCAGATGATCAGGCCCAGTCAGCATGGGTTTATGAAAGGCAGGTCCTGCTTGACAAACCTGATCTCCTTCTACGACAGGGTGACCTGCTTATTGGATGAGGGAAAGGCTGTGGATGTTGTCTACCTTGACTTTAATAAGGCCTTTGACACCATTTCCCACAGCATTCTCCTGGCGAAACTGGCTGCTCGTGGCTTGGGTAGGCACACTCTTTGTTGGGTAAAAAACTGGCTGGTTGGCCAGGCCCAAAGAGTTGTGGTGAATGGAGTTAAATCCAGTTGGTGGCTGGTCACGAGTGGTGTTCCCCAGGGCTCAGTTTTGGGGCCACTCCTGTTTAACATCTTTATTGATGATCTAGACGAGGGAATCGAGTGCACCCTCAGTAAGTTTGCAGATGACACCAAGTTGGGTGGGAGTGTTGATCTGCTCGAGGGTAGGGAGGCTCTGCAGAGAGACCTGGACAGGCTGGAGCGATGGGCTAAGGCCAACTGTAGGAGTTTCAATAAGGCCAAATGCCAGGTGCTGCACTTGGGCCACAACAACCCCCAGCAGCGCTACAGGCTTGGGGAGGAGTGGCTGGAGAGCTGCCAGTCAGAGAGGGACCTGGGGGTGTTGATTGACAGCCGGCTGAACATGAGCCAGCAGTGTGCCCAGGTGGCCAAGAAGGCCAATGGTATCTTGGCTTGTATCAGAAATAGCGTGGCCAGCAGGGACAGGGAAGTGATTTTACCCCTGTACTCGGCACTGGTGAGGCTGCACCTCGATTACTGTGTCCAGTTTTGGGCCCCTCACAGAATCACAGAATAACAGAATCATTCAGGTTGGAAAAGACCATTGGGATCATCGAGTCCAACCATCAGACCTACTCTACAGAGCTCTTCCCCACATCATATCCCCCAGCATCTCATCTAAACAACCTTTAAACACATCCAGGTATGGTGACTCCACCACCTCCCTGGGCAGCCTATTCCACTGTCTGACCACTCTTTCTGTGAAAATTTTTTTCCTAATGTCCAGTCTAAACCTCCCCTGTTGGAGTTTAAAGCCATTCCCCCTTGTTCTGTCACTAATTACCTGTGAGAAAAGACCAGCACCAACCTCTCTACAGTGTCCTTTCAGGTAGCTGTAGAGAGTGATGAGGTCTCCTCTCAGTCTTCTCTTCCTCAAACTGAACAGTCCCAGGTCCCTCAATCTCTCCTCATAGGATTTGTTCTCCAGGCCCTTCACCAGCTTCTTTGCCCTCCTCTGCACTTGCTCCAGCACCTCGATATCTCTCTCGTATTGAGGTGCCCAAAACTGGACACAATACTGCAGGTGTGGCCTCACCAGTGCAGAGTACAGGGGGACTATCACCTCCCTACTTCTGCTGGTCACACTATTTCTAATACAAGCCAGGATGCCATTGGCTTTCTTGGGCACCTGGGCACACTACCGGCTCAGATCCTTCTCTTCCAGACAGCTCTCCAGCCACACCTCCCCAAGCCTGTAGCGATGCATGGGGTTGTTGTGGCCCAAGTGCAGGACCTGGCACTTGGCCTTGTTGAAGCTCATCCTGTTGACGTTGGCCCACCAATCCAACCTATCCAAGTCTCTCTGTAGAGCCTCCCTATCCTCATGCAGATCAACACTCCCGCTTAACTTGGTGTCATCTACGAATTTACTGATGATACACTCTATGTCCTTATCAAGATCATCAATAAAGATGTCAAACAGAAATGGTCCCAACACCGAGCCCTGAGGAACACCACTTGTGACCGGCCGCCAGCTGGATTTAGCTCCATTGACCACCACTCTCTGGGACCATCCATCCAGCCAGTGCTTGATCCAGCAGAGCATATGCTCATCCAGGCCATGGGCAGCCAGTTTTTCTGTGAGAATTCTATGGGGAACTGTGTCAAATGCTTTTTGAAAATCAGGTAGACAATATCCACAGCCTTTCCCTTGTCCAATAGTTGGGTCATCTTGTCATAGAAGGAGATCAGGTTTGTCAGGCAGGACCTGCCTTTCATAAACCCATGCTGACTAGGCCTGATCCCCTGCTTGTCCATTATATGACTTTTAATGGCACTCAAGATGACCTGCTCCATGACCTTCCCTGGCACCGAGGTCAGACTGACAGGCCTATAGTTTCCTGGATCTTCCTTTCTGCCTTTCTTGTAGATGGGTGTCACATTTGCCACCCTCCAGTCCAATGGGACCTCCCCAGTTAGCCATGACTTCAGGTAAATCATGGAAAGCAACTTGGTGAGCACATCTGCCAACCATTTCAGCACCCTTGGGTGTAACCCATCTTGTCCCACAGACTTGTGTGCATCCAAGTGGTGTAGTAGGTCTCTGACCACTTCCCCTTTAATTGTGTTGACCTCATTCTGCTTCCCGTCCCCATCTCCTAGCTCATGAGGCTGGGTTTCCATGGAACAGCCAGTTCCACTGCTAAAGACTGAGGCAAAGTAGGTGTTGAGCACCTCAGCCTTTTCCTCATCCTTTGTTACCATGTTTCCCTCTGCATCCAAGAAGGGAGGCAGATTTTCCCTAATCCTCCTTTTGCTCTTAATGAATTTATAGAAACATTTTTTATTATCTTTAACAGCTGT
This sequence comes from Strix aluco, assembly GCF_031877795.1. NCBI lineage: Eukaryota > Metazoa > Chordata > Aves > Strigiformes > Strigidae > Strix > Strix aluco. The sequence continues at coordinate 83,446,479 of NC_133931.1, read as the reverse complement.
AGCCAGGTTGAGCTCTAGTTGTGCTTTGGCTCTCCTAATGTTCTCCCTGCATAGTTTCACAACATCTTTGTAGTCTTCCATCACTACAAAAAGGACATTGAATTACTCAAGCGTGTCCAAAGAAGGGCATCGAAGCTGGTGAAGGGTCTGGAGCCAGGTCTTATGAGGAGCAGCTGAGGGAACTGGGGTCATTCAGTCTGGAGAAGAGGAGTCTGAGGGGAGACCTCATCACCCTCTAAAACTACATGAAAGGGGATTGCAGAGAGGTAGGTATGAGTCTCTAACCAAGTAACAAGCGATAGGACAAGAGGTAATGACCTCAAGTTGCGCTAGGGAAGGTTTAGACTGGATATTAGGAAGTATTTACAGAACAGGTTGTTAGGCATTGGAATGGGCTGCCCAGGGAGGTGGTGGAGTCCCCATCCCTGAAGGTGTCTAAGAGTTGGGTCAACATAGCACTTAGGGAAATGGTGTAGTTGAGAATGGTTAGTGTTAGGTTAATGGTTGGACTGGATGATCTTCAAGGTCTTTTCCAACCTAGGTGATTCTGTGATTCTGTGATTTTTATGTGAATGAGATTGGTTACGTTCTTCCCAAAAAGTTATTCTACAATACTTATAATTCTTAAGTATGTGCAAGAATTAGTTGTGTTTGGAAAAAGTGAAAGATCAAAGTAAATGAAAGTGCAAGAAGAATTGATCCTATCACCAGAAACAGAAGCCCTTCCCAAGTCTTTGAAGATAATTCCACCACTTTATAGGAGTAGTATATTTCATTTCTGCACAACTGGTGTCTAAGTGTAAACTGTTTATTGAACTATTGTGGAAATCTGTTCCTCTAGCATATCTCAGATTTTTCATTTTCTTTATAAAATAGATAGCAGTACAACATCAAAAAGATATTATGATCTAATTTGTGGCTAATATCTCTGGTTCTACACAAACTTAAACAAGCCCAGCACTTCTGAAGGTTATGGGAAGATCAGAGCAAGGTATAGGAAGTTTTCATACATTTGTGTTTTGTCTGAATATGTATTACAACATGCCTTCTTAACTTTATCAAATCAAAAGAGAATAAAACAGAAGCATTTTGAAAGCACAGATGCCAGAAAAGTCAGATGACCAGAATACTTGCCTGTGCTAGGAAACAGAAGAAACAGAACACTTCCACATTAAGTTCTTGACCAGAATAGACAAGTTGAAACCTGACAGTAATCTGAGTTCCATCTATTACTGTTCAGAGTTGCTGAAAAATGTGAAACCAGCACTACCGAAATAAGTAATTGCAAAACTAAGGCTAATGGTTCCACAGATACTATCAGAAGTGACTTGAGTTTAGCTGACCTTGCCCATGCCTGGAGGATAAATCAGATGAGTTTTCAGGATCCCCTCCAGCCTGAGACTCTCATATCCTTTATAAAAGCTCAATGCATTGCTTAATTTACTACATTCCTTGTTTCCCAAAGTGACATAAGGTACTGATAATAGGCATTGCTAGAAGTATTCCTCCCTCCTTTTGACACTGCATAACAGCATCTATGGGCTTACAGCCAGGCTTTTAAGCAACAACCACAATTCATCTTATGAAAGCTACATCAGACAAGAGTTAAAGTATTCTAGCGCTATGCATAGCTCTCTAGTGCAGATCATTCCAGCTGCACTAACTGCAGTAAAATTAAATCTAATTCTTAGATATTTTTTTAAGAAATGAAGTTATAAAAGTTTGTAACAATTGAATCCGTATATTTTATACATTCTGAGGAGACAAACAGACCATCAATGTAAAATCTCTTGAGTTGTCTCTGTAATTAACATGGGGTAAAAGTGAAATTATTGAAATTTACAATATCTGTGAATTACTTAAAAGAACAAGTTGTTTGGCCCATCTCATTATATAAACACAGCAAATGAACATTTTAGGAAAGAGGTTAGTTGAAGGTAAAACATGAATGCTGAATGAAAACAGTTCATCAGCTTTTGTGAGACTGAAAAAAATACTTTACAGAGCTTTCTGCACAAGACAATAAAGCAAAATATACTTTGATAAAGAGAAACCTTAAACTAAAATTCTGCTGTGGAAAAATCAACTAACTGATTAATAATTTATTATATGGTCAAGCAAAATTTTAAATTTGTTTACCTAGCTATCCTTTGGGGCCTTAAAACTACATATTTGCATTCATCTGTCTGTTTCTACTTGTTTCAGTGAGACATTTTGGGAGCCAGTGACAACAGTTCCTTTCTCAGTCCCTTTCCCTGTTTTGCTGTCTACTGACACCTCATATTCTCAACTGTGGAAGGCCTTTGTGAGCCTTCTCAAGACAATTTTGTAAGCAAACAAATTACACTGAGCTCTGTGCTTTTACCAGGTATTCAATATGACAGTTTAGATGATAAAGCCCCAAAAGGGAAAACAGCCTGCAGCGCTTTGCAATATTGTAAAATGACAAAACCAATATAATTAGGTTAAAAACAGTCTAAAACATTACCCACAGCATTGTGTAGGAAAACTTCACAAGCCTTAGTAGTATGATATTTGAAGATAGTTCTGTATAGATAAGCAATAACAGATACACCTTCACTTTTTAAGATTAAAAAAAAAAAAATTGCAAAGCTCAAATGTAATTTGTATTAGCTTGGTCAAAAGACTAGTTGGAGATGTAATTTCACATGTAGGGAAATCTGTCTCTATCTAGATATTTTTTTCCTATCTAGGAAATCCCTCTAGGTAAAAACTTGAATTTATTTTTACTTATGCCTAATTTAAAAAAAACTATATAATGTTATGATTAATATAGTCCCACAATGAACAGTTCAAATAAATTGAAAAATTGAAGAATATTGTAGCTACTGCATATTCGCAATATTTTTTCATGCTCATTATTTTATACTATAGTTGAATAGAAAATAAGCCTGAGTAATTTGATCTCAATTTTGATGGGAAACATGGAATTCCAAATCAGTTTTCCCAGAGATATTGTCATTCCCTAAATACTCAGACTCACAAAAGTTTTGAGGACTCCTTAGTGTTTGAGGAAAGCCGTGGCTTTTTACATTAAACAAAAGATGAAAACCCAAAGTCTTCAGACCTCAGGATTAGTAATCAGTGCAACATGAGTGGGAACTCTCTGGCTGGAAGAATGATCGATCAATCATCAGTATGGGGCTAGGTTTCTTCTAGCTGGGGCTGCCCATTATCTGCTGTAACTGCTGTAACATACAAGCCAAATGCTGCAACCAAGAAGAAACAAACCACTGCTGGAAAATATGTTCAGTATTCGATATGTATGACTATTAAGACTACACATGAGTAAAAGCATTTGTATACCATTGCTCAAACTGCATGCATCCACAGCATTTTAAACCTAAATTAGCTTAGACTTCTGTTTTAGCCCTTTTTCAGAACTGGTGACTTGAAGGATACTATTGAAAGAGACAGTAGTTTAAGACTAGTTTAAGAAATATGAGATTTCTTACCAGATGGAAGAAATTTCAGTGTAATAAAGGTGAAAATATTGAATACATGATATCTAATTTGATCTTTTGCACTTTGTCCAGCTAAATAGGAAATGAGAGGTGGCTAGAATCACTCCCTTTTCTGCATCCTAGGAAATGGGTAGTCTCAGACATTGTGTAGCTCCAATGGTGCTATGTGACCCAAGTGGAAATATGCAAAGAGCACCTGAATAAAGTTGGCTTTAAAAAAATACTAGCCTTCATTATTTAAGAAATTTAGAATATACATAGCCTCAAGACTCCAGAACAATATTATAAAATAATATGCTTGTTAGAAGCTTACATAGGAAATCATGCATCAAATAGTAAGTTAATTTTACCAAGGTATGTTACACTATGACTGTGTTCTGGTTAGTAAACTAAATATGCCTGAGACCATTCTCCAGTGCTGAGGCCAGCTTCCCCTGAACAGCCTGCATCTGTAATATTAAACTCTCTTATCCTTTGAAACAGGCTCACACACAACCTGCCAGTTGGGAATGATTCCTGGAAATGATCACGCTAGCTCACAGACTGCACACACAAATAAACTGAGGGAGTACAACTTGTCACAGGCCAGAAGCACATAAGCTAGTGTTCTAACATCTTGGTGATACAGAACATTCCTGGGGACTATTTAATTTACCAGTATAGATACAGCCTGCAGACCCTTTATTTTCAGTCTCTAAAGTATAAATAGTACAAAAAATTAAAATAATAGAAGACTGAATCAAAGAAAAACTTTACAAATTAGGGGAGTTAGTTTTGATTATTTTGCATAAGTATGTTCAAAGCTTGCTATAATTCTTAGGGTGAATGCAAAGAGTAATATCAGCTCAACATTAAAACCCACCATGTTGAATTTTAGGAGTACTATTTCAAAGGAAGCTAAAAGAATTTGGTGTCAAGTTTCCATGAGAACCTTGAAAATTTCCAGTAAAAGTGTCTTAAATAAATGATCCACATTTCAAACATACACCTCTATTAATGCTGTTTTACCCCAATTGTCTGTATACGAACATTTGTTTGCATTCCCAGACTCTCACATAATTAAATGATAGTTGCCATGCTAATAAGCCAATAGCCTGTCTTAGATAGAGACTGTTCTCAAACTTTCACAGACTTTAAAACGATGCAGAGAACATCATCATAGGCACGTATGGGATAACTCTCTTAGAAGGGTCATATGATTGGCATATAGCCAGACATCTAAGATGCAACTGTGCAAATAATTGTTTTCCCATGATCAGGTAAAAAAGAATTACAAAAAAACCCGAACAAAAAATCCCAACAAACCTTTTATGGAGAATGGAATTTTAAAAATGTCTTCTCTTTAATTTTAACATAAAAACTACTTTTGGAATAATTTCAAAAGTAGATACTGTTTCAAAGGGAAAAAAAAGGCAAATGTTTTAGGTGATCCATTATCTATATTTATAGAAAAAAATATTTTGACCAAAGCTCAGCACTTACTTTGCTAATATTATTTAACACTGGTATTCTTTGAAGGCATCATATTGCTTTAATTTTCCTAAACCTGCTGCTCCACAGTAGTTTAAAATAATCTAAGCCAGAGATACTGCCCCCCTGTCTTCTTTGTGCCCATACTAGGGCTTATGCAGCCAGATGGTTCAAAATCAGTTAATTTGTCTGAATTTTCTTTCATATGGGTGAGATCCTGGATCTAGTTTATTATGTTTCCAAATATCCATTACAGCTAACATGAGTGGGCTGGAATACATAGCCTGAAAGAGGGAGAGAAGGAGAGAGAAGGAAAATAAGACCAAACTGGAAATAGGAGTAACCTCCTTATGGCAGTAACTTACTCAATTGCTTTATGGCACTTGCCTTAGTTTAAGTAATTTTCAGGACTGATTCAAGTGTGTCACCATGTTTTTATGCTATTAAATCCTTCCTCGGAGAAAACTGTTCAGCTTCTTGCCAATAATTTGCTCCCCAAGAAGGAGCAAATATAAAGTCAACTGTTGCTTTATGTTTAGAATATCCTTATGAATCATGTATTTAACATTTATTATAATCAATAAAATTAATTATTTGTAAACAAACAACAGTTATTTGACTAACTTCGATAGTAAATATTTATAATGAAAATGACAGTTTTCATTATGCCGAGGTCTTAAATCAATATTCATTACAGTTTTCTCAAAGGTCATTCCTTTGGACTGAAAATGTCCTGAAAACAAGTTATACAAAATTTTAGGTGGCCGTGACCACATTTCTGCAAAGATTTTTTTTTAGCAGGAGTACTACTTACTCTCCCAGACTGGATTCTATTGAAAATCATTATAACAGCAGCAGTGAAATTTTGAAAAGCAGGACAGACATCATCATTTTAAAAACAAACCAAACTAAATTTTCTGATTGTGATAAAAAAATTTGTCCGTGTTATATGGTAATATTTCATTTGTTCTCTACACATGTTGAAAATATTTCCAATGTGAGACAGCTAAGTGATGTAAAGTATTCACAAGTTATAACAGAAACTGAACATCATCTGAAATTGTTGATAAATTTGATGTTTTATGCACTTTCATCTGAGCTTTGATTGCTAGTACCTTACTAAGTGCAATATTCACAGAATCATAGAATGGTTGAGGTTGGAAAGGACCTCTGGAAGTCTCATCCAACCCTTCTGCTCAAGCAGGGCCACCTAGACCAGGCTGCCCAGGACTGTGTCTCCACAGCTTTTGAGTATCTCCAAGGATGGAAACTCCACAACCTCTCTGGGCAACCTGTGTCAGTGCTCAGTCACCCTCACAACAAAAAAGTGTTTCCTGATGTTCAGAGAGAACCTCCTGTGTTTTGGTTTGTGCCCATTGCCTGTGGTCCTGTCACAGGACACCACTGCAAAGAGCCTGACTCCATCCTCATTAAAGCCTCCCTTCAGGTATTTATGTACATTAATAAGATCCTCCCTAAGCTTTCTCTTCTCCAGGCTAAACAGTCCCAGCTCTCTCAGCCTTTCCTCATATGTGAGATGCTCTAGTCCCTTCAGTCATCTCTGTGGCCCTTCTCTGGACCCTATCCTGTATGCCCATGTCTATCTGTACTAAGGAGCCAGACCTGGACACAGCACACCAGGTGTGGTCTTACCAGTGCTGAGTAGGGGGGAAGGATCACCTCTCTTGACCTGCTGGTAATACTTTATCTAATGCTAGTTACTGGCCTCCAACTAGATTTTGTGCCACTGATTACCACCCTCTGAGCCTTGCCATTCAATCCACCTCACTCTCTGCTCATCCATCCAGTATGCCAACAGCTTGTCTCTGAGGATCTTATGGGAGACACTGTCAAAGGCCTTAGGGAAGTCCAGGTAGACAGTATCCCCTGTTCTACCCTTGTCTATCAAGCCAGTCATCTCATCATAGAAATTGACCAGGTGCTTCAACATTACAGTGCAACTAGAACTTAAGACAGACACATTATACAGTGCCCACAGGAAAAAAAAACAAAACAAAACAAAACAAAAAAAACCCATTAATATACATATCAGGGCTCCTCAACATAAAGAGCAATATAGAAGAAAACTTAAAAGTATATTAAAATCCTCCTTTTTTTAGGAGCACCTTGGTTTATTGGACTGCTTCCTGTAATTTCCTACTATACTTGCAACTCTGTAAACTTATTTGCCTCACTCCAAGTTTCTTTTTTTAATACAAATAAGTTAAACACTTTAGACCTGTGGGAATGCACTTAAGGGAGAATACCTTTACTTTCTGCTGCCTCTCAAACACATTAATGAGTCACTGGAAAGCTCAGATGTTCCCACACTTTTCAGCAGGGATTGAAGGGTGAAACTGAAAGACAGGTGTGTACACAACAGGTACTTTTGTGCTGAATGAAAACTGGCCCAAACTTAATAAAACCATAATCTTTTGAAAAATTATTTCTTCTAAGAGCTTTTGGGATTTTCCCCATCTTTATCTAAAGAAATATGTTTACTGACAAGTTTCAGACTTGTGCTGGCAGAATTTTTCCCAGTGATTGTGGCTCTTCAAGTGGCCTGGATTTGGGCTCTGAAGAGACATCCTGGGGTCCTAGCAGAGTGGGGAAAGATTGTCCAGCTCCCACGATAATGGGCATTGAACATGTTTGGTGATAGTAGCGGAGGAAATAGATCTGTGCAGGAGAATAAGGAAGATAAAGGAACTCTGTATCTTTTGGGGAAAATAAACAGGTTCTTGAACAATACTGGGAACTGATGGAAACATATTTGGGGGATTTATAAGAACAACAAAGCAGAAGGAAAAAGATAAAGGGGGAAAAAGACCTCAAGAACTGGTAGGGAGATTTGGTCTAGGTCCATGTCATGGTTTAAACCCTGATGACAGCCAAACACTACATAGCCGCTCGCTTACCCTCCCCCTGCCCAGGAGATGGTGGAGAGAATTGGAGTGGTGAAGGAAGACTTGTAGGTTGAAATAAAACCAGTTTAATAATTGAAATAAAATAAACCAATAAGAATAATAAAAAGTACAAACAGGTAATGTACAGTGCAACTGCTCACCACTTGTTGACCGATACCCAGCCTGTTCCCAGCTAGCGATTCTGAAATACCAAGATCCTGAAATTGCAATCCTGGAAGTAAGAAAGAAACCCCTCCTTCCTGGCTGCCCCTCTATGAACTGAGTATGAAATTATGTGATATGGAATATTTTATTGGCCAATTTAGGTCCAGTGCTCTGGCCGTGCTCCCTCCCAGCTTCTTGTACACCTGCACACAGGCAGGACATGAGGAGCTGGAGAGTCCTTGATCTCTTAGCAACAACAGTAAACATCAGTGTATTATAAGCATTCTTCTCATACCAAATGCCATACTGAATTCAGCACTATTCTAGCTACTAAGAAGAAAAATTAACTCTATCCCAGCCAAAACCATGACAATCCAAATGAAAACAAAGCACAGAACAGAAACAGGTAAGTAGAGTCAGGCTAGGAGACAGTTGAACATTGGGGGAAAGGCTGATGGGGACAAAGGAGCATCATTAAGTGGCAACAGGATTTTCTGCATACAGGGACTGGAAAGACCAGCCTAAGAGGAAAACAATCTTTGCAACATGACAATGATGAAGAAACTAACATGGGGAGGAGATGGGCAGGCAGAAAGCTCCAGGTCTATCAAAAGTTCAGCTTGTAGTGAATGCTATCAGCAAATATTTCATACCTTCTGGCAAAGTAGGTATCATCTACTCATGGATGCCATCCTCTTTCATACAGGCCGCTGTCAGCTTGACCTGACAGTCTCTCAATGATCTGGGCTGCTTGCCTCAAAAATCCTTGGGAAAATATACAATACTGTATTAAAAACATTGCTGATTTCATCTTGTGTGTGCAATTCAATCTGCTGACACATTTGCACACATATTTCAGAGGACTACCACTTTCGTTTGTTCCCAAAAGGGACACTGCTCATTAAATGAGCAGCTGTTAAATACATATTCTGTTACTCAATGTCATTCTTAAGTCTTATTTCCTATGCACTGTTTGATTTCACTTTGAAGGAGGACCTACTGAATTGTTAATTTCCCTGGGTCTTTCCACTGCCCCATCATTATAGCATTTGAAGACTTTGACCATTAATATCTCTTTACAACACATTCTAAATGAGGGAGTACTCTAATCTCATTTTGAAGATAGGATTCTAAGGACTTTAATAAGTTTGGGTGCCCATTTTCAGAGAGATTGCTATTTACATATCATACATTCCAAGCACAGTTTGAATAGATTTTTATCTTGCAACTTTGAGCATTCAGCCTTTAGCAATGAAGTCTTTAGGATCTCAAATTGGTCACCCCAAAATGAATGCGCAGCCTCCAAAACATTTAGGCAGGTTTCCTAGTATTGCAAATTCTGATGTAGGCATGTGAGAGACTGAAATGTCAAATGACTGTCTCAAAGCTTGCTTGTGTGTGTGCTTTGAGTCACCAGTAACGCCTTACCCATCCATCAAGGACCAGTGTGGCCTTTGAAATTAATATAAGGAATGTCACTCAAGGAAGCAAGAGTGTATTGAAGGATGCACCCTCCCACTCCCTTGCAGTTGTATTGACAAACTCCTTCAATAAGCCTCAAAGAGGTGGACTGAGTGAAAACAGGTGTTTCTTATCAAGCACAAGGACAGCTGATTACCGGCCATTGTATAAGCCGGATACTTTGTGGCTCTATTGTGTATGCCGGACACCATGCATTGCTAATGACTTTGCGCCTTCACCATTGAACTGATAAGAGGTGAGTGTTTCTGCCCCAGAAGCCAGATGATTGCTCAAGAAACATGAAGTCAGAAAAAACCTGTGGGAACAAAGGAAAAACTAAAGGCGGACAGATATACTAATCAGCTGATAAAATGAACTTAAAAGGCAACAGAAAACTTTGCTTTGTGTGCACCCACCACCGAAGCACTGAAGGCTGAGGAACAGGATGTTGCTAGATCCGTATGCACCCACCACTGAAGAGCTGAAGACTGAGGACCAATGGGACACCACTGGATCCATGGTGGTGACTATTCTTGCAACTCTATTCTGGATGCTTGCTTTATTTCTGTCTTTTCCTTCCATTCTGTCCTATCGCAACCCCTCTTCACTTTTAATAATAAAAACTGGTTTGGGTGTACGGCATTTGACCTCATTTTTGTCTTAATCTCATTCTTGGGATCATATTGAAACCTTCCCTGACATTGGATCGGGACAAGGCACTGGAGGGATATAAGTTTGCTCTCCTTTGTGACTTTCCGTTTTGTGGACTATGAAATTGTCTGTTGTCATGAGTCCTTCCTTGGACTCACAGGAACACAGGCTAAAGCCCAGGGAGTGACCCTCTAGCTAATAGGAGTCTTCTGTAGTTGCAACTATAGAATTCTGTTCATAAATCCAATATATAATTTCTAACTCTTGCAGAAAGTGGAGCAGGATTTCTTCAAAATCTTGAAGTCATTGAAGAACAAGTTCACCCTTTACTTTAAAAAGACAAGATTCCTTCAGTAAAAGAGCATACAGTCACAAATAGGATTACTATTTTACTATACATTCAATGACAATCTGAATTCTGCTGTTCCTTAATCAAAGTGTTTGATTTTGCTGTAATACTCATACATACATTGTGTAGTTGCAGTACATTCAATTGTGTGCTTGTCAGATGTTATTTTACCTTGCTGATCTCATTTACCAGATGAGGAGTTCCTACTTTTACAGAAGGCCTGTTATAATAGCTTGCATGAAGCAGTGAGAACACCCATGATACCTGTTTAAACTGTTTTGAACTCTTTTCCAGGTCACTTAAGAGTTTACCACTGGATCTAAGGCTCTTCAGTGTCTTCAACGAACCTAGGGCAAGTAAGTTCCCCAGGAACTGACTCCCTTTGTATAACAGGGAAACAGTTCTGAGTTTAAGCTTAAGTTTTGTAATGTTTAGTCTACAAAAGGGTTAATCCCCAGCTGCTGTTTTAAATTCTCCAGAATATTCAAATACTCAAGAGAGCCAGAAGTCAATGTACAAGTGAACTGAAGAGGAGTTGACAAACCACAGGGTGAAATTCTTTTATCATCAGGAGTCCATCAAATAAATAATAGAATGCCAATAATTGCTGTTAAGGATCCATGGTATGGGAAAGAAATAAAACCACTACTTTAAACACTAGATTAAAATAAAAGGAATAGATTTCAGCTAGGCACATAAATCCTCATTTGGGTGCTTATTCCCACACTGACCAAAGCTGGAAGCATGTGATTTCTGGAAACAGGAGAAAGGCTTCAGCTTTACCTGCAGGCCTGCACCTACAGAATAGGTTTGGTGTCGTGGTGGCAGAAGAGAAGTTGGGAGCTCTGCCAAATGAAGCATCAAAGCTGGTTAAGCCTGAGACATGAAGAAGCATCAAGAGGAAGCAGTATTAGTAGCAGGTAACTCTCTGCTGTGGTGAATAGAGGTCGCCATCTGCCAAGATGCCAATATCTGCCTGTTGTCTAGGGGGTTTGCTTCTTATTGAGGGCTCAGCATCTTCTGGTACGCCATGGAAAAAATTATCCAGGCTTATCCAAGCACTCGGACTATAAAATTCTTCTACTCTTGTCTCCACATGGGCTCCAACAGTACTGCCAGAGGAGACCTGGAACATATCAAGATTGGCTACATAACCCTAGGCAGAGCATAAAAGGTAAGGAAGCCCAGATGGTGTTCTCCTTGATCCTGCTGATGAGGAGGAAGGGTTTAAGGAGAAATAGATGGATTCTGTTGGTCAACAACTGACTGCACAACTGGTATTGACAACAGAGTTTTAGTTTTTATGACCACGGGACTCCATCTGAGGATTTCAGAGTGCTTGGAAAAGACAGGATTCACCTCATGAAATGAGGCAGAAGTATCTGGCCAACCTAGGAGGAGAGAGATGACAATCCATAGTCCAGTGAGGAACTGGTAGACTGCATTGGCTAACAAAGTATGCAGGGTGATGTGGACAAGACAGACCTTGTAATTACCAAAACAGGGCTGAAGGGAGCCCATTTCAAACATGTGCACATAAATAAGGAAGCACCTATGGGACAACACTATGCAAAAAGCTTTCACCTTTCCCAGGAAATCAGTATGACTGAGAGCCTCTCTGAAGTGCCTATACAATAATGTGTGAAGCATGGGGAAGAAACAAACAAGTATTAGAGGTCTCTGTGCAACTGCAAGGTTATCATCTCATTGGGGAATATAGTGAGACAGCTTACATGATGGGACTGCTGCAGTGGATGGATACCAGCTCTTTAGGAAAGATAGGCTGGGAAAACAACGACAAGAAATTACCATTCATGTGAGAGAGCAGCAGGAATGCATGGAGATCTGTCTGGGGACAGCCAGCAGAGGACTTGTTGATCAGGATTAGAAGGCAGGCTAATGTGGGTGATGTAGTGGTCTTCCACACTCTGCCTGATCAAGAAGTAGTAGTACATAAGGCCTTCTTCAGACAACAGGAAGAATGCTCATTGTCACAAGCTTTGGTCATAGAATCACAGAATCACAGAATTATAGAATGGTTTGGGTTGGAAGATCATCTAGTTCCAACCCCCCTGCCATTGACAGGGACATTGTCCACTGGATCAGGTTGCTCAAAGCCCCATCCAGCCTGCCCTTGAACACTCCCAGGGGCATCCACAGCTTCTCTGCACAACCCGTTCCTGTGTCTCACCACCCTCACAGTAAAGAATTTTTTCCTTATATCTGATCTAAATCAAGTCTCTCCCCATCTTTCCTGTAGGCCCCCTTTAAGTACTGGAAGGCTGCTATAAAGTCTTCCCAGAGCCTTCTCCAGGATGAACAACCTCAACTTTCTCAGTCTGTCTTCGTAGTGGAGGTGCTCCAGCCCCCTGATCATCTTCGTGGCCCTCCTCTGGACCCATTCAAGCAGGTCCATGCCATTCTTATGTTGGGCATCTCACGAGAGTGGAGTAGAAGGGGAGAAGCACCTCCCTTGACCTGCTAACCACATTTTTCTTGATGCAGATCAGGATTCAATTTGCTTTCTGAGCTGCCAGCACACATTGCTGGCTCATAGTCAGTTTTCCATCCACTAACACCCCCAAGTCTTTCACAATGCTGCTCTCAATCCACTCAATCCATCCAATCAGTCTGTATTGATACTGGTGACTGCCCCAACTCAGTTGCAGAATCTTGCACGTGGCCATGTTGAACATCATGAGATTTGCATGGAACCACCTCTCTAGCCTGTCAAGGTCCCTCTGGATGGCATCCCTTCCCTCTAGCATGTCTACTGCATCACACAGCTTGGTGTCATCAGCAAACTTGCTGAGGGTGGACTCAGTCCCGCTGTCCATGTCACTGACAAAGATGTTAAATAATACTGGTCCCAACACAGATCCCTGAGGGATGCTACTCATTGCTGCTCTCCACCCAGACATCGAGCTGTTGACTGCAATTCTTTAAGTGTGACCATTCAGCCAATTCCTTATCCACCAATAGCCCATCCATCAAATCCACGTGTCTCCAATTTAGACACAGGGATGTCGTGCAGGACAACGTCAAATGCTTTACACAAGTCCAGGTAGGTGATGTCAGTTGCTCATCCCTTATCCAGCAACGCTGCAACCCCATCATAGAAGGCCACCAGGTTCATCAGGCATGATTCACCCTTAGTGAAGCCATGTTGGCTGTCACCAATCACCTCCTTATTTTCCATGTGCCCTAGCATAGTTTCCAGGAGGATCCACTCCACGATCTTGCTGGGCACAGAGGTGAGACTGATTGGCCTGTATTTCCCCAGGTCTTCCTTTTTTCCCTTTTTAAAAACAGTGGTTGTGTTTCCCCTTTTCCAGACAGTGGGAACTTCACCAGTCTGCCATGAGTTTTCAAATACGATGGAGAGTGGCTTAGCCACTTCATCTGCTTGTTCCCTTAGGACCCATGGATGCATCTCATGAGGTTCCATGGACTTGTGCACATTTATGTTCCTTAGATGGTCTCAAACCTGATCTTCTCCTATGGTGGACAGTTATTCATTGTCCCAGTCCCTGCCTTTAGATTCTCTAAATTGGGCAGCATGGCTACAGCACTTGCCAGTGAAGACAGAGGCAAAACAGTCATTGAGTACCTCAGCCTTCTCCATGTTGGTTGTAGCCAGGTCTCCCACTTCATTCATCAGGAGGGGTACAGTTTCTTACATCTTCCTTTTTTTGTTCTACATACCTGAATAAACCCTTCTTGTTATTTTTTATGTCCCTAGCCAAGTTCAGCTCCAGCACTGTCTTCACTGGGGATTTTAACAACCCCGAAGTCTGCTGAAGGGACAACCCAGAATGACACAAGGAACCCAGGAGGTTTCTGGGTGCACTGGTGGCAACTTCCTGACACAGGTGATTGAGGACCTGACAGGAGTAGGCACTTTTTGGACCTTATACTTACAAATTAGGAAGAACTGGTCAGGAATGGGAAGGACAGGGATGGGAAGGTCAGGGACACCCTTGGAGGAAAATATGATATTCCAGTTCTAAAATAACTCTTTGATTTTGGCATTTTATCTCCCCAGATTGAATTTACCGAAGAAATTTTTGAGAATTTAGAAACACTGATTTCAAGGATAACCTTCAACTCTACCAGTTCAAAGAATGAAACTACAGAAATATTTTGTAGTAGAGCTTATAAGCATTTCGCCAGTTGTTTTACTGAAAAGAAGAAATGTCTTTGAAAAGGGCCTGCAAATTTAGGACAGCATTAAGTCTAACATTACTTTTAGTCCTAGGCTAAAGAATTCATACCTTCACTTTGGAAATTTTGAATGCCATTAAATTATGCCCCTTTTGCGAACAAGATCTATTTTTATATCAGAGCATGGTAGGTCCCTATCTACATCCTAATGTTGAAAAATAGCCATCTTCCATTAACCTCATCATGGCTGGATCTGACTTTATGGAAAAAAATGGAACAATGAAGGTCACAGTTACTTTCCAGTTGCAGTTAAGAACTGTTTGTGTCCTGTGAACTTTCATTTCCAGCCTTAGTACCACCTTGCTAGACATTTACATGTTTTCAGTAATTTCTATACAGAGCAAAGCATTCATAAATCTAGGGCTCTGAAACAATCTTATTGCTTGACTTGTCAGCTCAATCCTTCCAATGTTGAATAATGCTAGCTTTAGAAATTATCAATTCCCAATCCCTTTCTTCTCTCTCTTCCTCTCACCTCTGTCCTGTTTGACTGCTTCATTTATTTCAATTTTTAAAACAAAAAAATCTCTTTTAAAAACAAATCTTTGGTTTTGTCATCTTTAATTGATTGGCAGGTTTATATGCTGTAGGAAACCGTGAACTATTAAACAGTCAGTTCAGCAACTTTAAATGAAGAGTGATCAAATTACATGACTGCCTCAATACATAGGCTATTTCTTAAACATGAAATCAAACTCTCATTAAGATATTCTTCACACATTTCCTTTTCTAAAGCAAAATACCTTAGTCTTATCTATTAAACTGATTGACTTTTGGAGTCAGAATTTAATCCTCTCTAGTTAGACCAGGAAAATTCGTAACATATTTAGTGCTACCCAATGTGGTCAAGTTTAAGGGTGAATGTAAACTCAATATTTTCCCCAAAATGTACAGGCTTATTTGGTAGTTATTCAAGCATAAAAGCCAAGAATATCACAGGGACACAAGACAGAATTAATACTTTTTGTTGTTTAAGGAAGTTGGGGTGAGGAGGGATTGGCATTTAAGAATTTTTAGACTAAGATTAATATTAGGAATCTTATACTGAGATTTCAAAACCTAGAAGGATAACCATACAAAACAAATGCATATGTTTTATACAGAGTCAGTCAACTGAAACTTCTTAGTCTTTCTCTTCTGTGAGAAAAGGAAGAAATGGACAACAAAATGGAGAGAGGCAATGCGTTGTCAGACATAGAAATTTAAATTCCTTTCCCATATTTGATAGTAATTACATAACAGGAGAAAGATGACGTTAAATTCATACAGGTTCCCTTTGTGATTGGATAGGTCTTTAAGGCATATCTACTCATGCAGATGTGGATATACACGTATAACTACACAAACTGGCAAAGTTATGCAAAGGCCATTGTAAAAGTTATTCAAAGCCCTTACTTCACAGGTGAAAACTGAAGTACTGTGTTAGGTTATTAATAAAAGCCCATCTGCACACCCACAAACTAGCACAGAGACAATAGCAGGAGGGGAGTCCAAATAATACACTAAGTTCATCACAAAACAGCCATCAACCCATCAAAGGCCCATTCACAAACAGGATATGAAATCTGCTGATAAAAAAGCCCATTATAAGAGGGAGACGGTACTAGCTATTATAAATTTTTAAAAAATTGATTGTAGTCTTTGAAAAAGATAAAATTAACCTTTTTTTAAATAAGTCAAAACTTTGATGCTGAAACAGAATCTATAAAAAGCAACTGTAGCTCAAATTAAAAAATACTCTGTCACTGATAGTGATTTTTTTTCTACTTATGTATTATTCCTTTGCGGATGAATTATGTATATAGTCTATATTTAATATTGGCACTTACTAAGGAAAACTATGATGTTAAACATCTTTTTGAAAAAACATGCTGAAATATCCCTGGGAAAATGCTTCAATTAAACTCTTAATACTCTCATCTTCAACAAACCAGACTTTCATGACAGCATTATTTTAAGCCTTATTTTTAAACACAGAACAGATTACAGTATTTTTGGTTTTCCTCATTTGCACTGCTCAGGGCAGTAAGCAAACACATGTAGCCTACAGCCTAGTCATATAATATATGCCTACTAAACCATGTGAGACTTCCTTGCCTGCTTTAACCTAATCTAGGTGGCATCAACAATTTGCACCTATATGGGCAGTCAGATCCGTCTACATTTTCAACTGTAGCTTAAGTCCCTAAACATCTTTCTTCCAAAGCCGATAGTACTGAAAAAGGCTTAAGTATTAAATATTCTGCCAGTTTCTCTGAATACTTCTGATGTATTTTTTGGTAAATCTTATTTCCACCGAGAATGCATTTTAATCCAGCTGCCTGTCTAAACTGCCTGGTTAAACAACCCCCTCTCTCAGCTTTTCTTCATAAGAGAAGGATTCCAGCCTTCTGATCATTTTCATGGCCCTCCTCTGGACCCCCTCTAACAGGTCCATATCTTTCTTGTACTGGGGGGTCCCAGAAGTCAGCACAGTACTCCAGGTGGGGTTTCATGAGTATAGTAGAGGGGCAGAATCACTTCCCTCAGCCTGTTAGCCATGCTTCTTTTTATGCAGCCCAGGCTTCAGTTGGCTTTCTGAGCTGCAACTGCACATTGCCAGCTGATGTCTAATTTTTCATCTACCAATATCCCCAAGTCCTTCATCTGCAGGGATACTCTCAGTCAGTTCTTCACCCAGACTGTATAGATATCAGGAATTCCCTGACTCAGGTTCAGGACCTTGCACTTGGCCTTGTTGAACTTCACGAGATTCTCATAGACCCACTTCTCAAGCCTGTCAAGGTCCTTCGGGATGGTAGCTCTTCCCTCTAGCACATCAACTGTACCACTCAGCTTGGTGTCTGCAAATTTTCTGAAGTTGCACTTGATCCCTCTGTCTATGTCATTGATGAAGATATTAAATAGTACTGGTTCCCATACAGACTCCTGAGGGACTCATCACTAAACTCCATTTGGACATTAAGCTGTTGCCTGCAACTCTTTGGATGCAGCCATCCAGGCAATTCGTTATCCATCAAATAGTCCATCAAACTCATATCTCTCCAATTTAGGGAGATCTTTTATTTCCAAAAAGTGTTAGGTAAATCATTTTTGAATGTTACCATGGGATCAGAAAAGCATTGGTTGGAAGAGTTTGTGTAGTCCAGTCTTCCACTCAAAACGGGATAATAACCAACATCATAAGCTAGCTGTGTCTTTGCCAGAGTCTTCAAAACTTTCAAGGATGGTGACTCAACAACTCCCTGGGAAACATGTGCCTGTGCTGCACTGTTCTCCCAGCATTTTTCCCAATGTCCAGGCCAACGAGTCTCAAGTAATGGTTTTTGGTTGTTGTTCCCTATTATATTTTCTGGCACTACCACAGAGAGTCTGGCACCATCATCTCTGTAAACACCCTTTCATGCAGTTGTAGACTGCTACAAGGTGGCCCCTTAACCTCCTCTTTGTTAGTCTGAGCAAGCCCAGTCCCCCCACTGCCAGCCTCTCCTCTTCGCTAGTGTGCTTCATGCCCCTAGCCATCTTAAAGCTGTGTATGAGAATCTCACATAATTGTCTATTGAGCTTCAATTAAGCAACTCTTGAAAATATACGTAATACAACATCATGAAGTTAAGTCTATTTGCACTTTGAGCTGCAAGATATTAATTACATTAAAACACAATACTAACCAATTTTCAAGACACTAATGTATGTTTCAGGACATGGAAATCAAAATACTTTACTCAAAGAAGAAAGAGGAATGGGAAGCATTTTACCTTTAAGTCTTTGCTCTTTAATTGATAACTTGGGATATTCAGCACCAGTATTATTTGTCCATTCATCTAAACCTTTCTTAGTTACTGGCCTAATACTAGGGACAGAAGCACCATAATTAATAAACTCCATACTCAGAAACTTCATATCCCTTTGTTTAAAGGAAGCATAATATTCAAGTTTTCCATTCACACATTGGAAGACTTGCATGAGTGACTATATCCCTTGACATGATTCTTAAAGATCATGATCTCAGCAGATCATGGAAATAGTGAGAAACAGACACTGATACTCTGATTTTCATATGTGAACATATAAGTCTGATCTCAACAATTATCTTGCTCCAGCTGTAGAATTGTCTGCAGTTTTAAGTCGAAGAAAAAGAAACTTTGCTGCCTCTTTTTGCAATCTATTTGATAAATTAAAATAAAAAATAACGATGGGAAGAATGGTTCAAATTTTCTTTACGGACAGAAAAGTATTTCTGTCAAAAGCCCCTGTATTTCAGCTGTCTAGTCTTACCTTGCACTGACCTCATACAGCAAATTTAAGTATCAGCTTTTCCCTAGAGAAAATATTAATCCTTTTAAGCCTGAGGTCCAAACAGACTGTCAAATATTTTCAAATTTTGTTGTCATTTGAACTTCAAAAACTGTACATTCATTCTTTATAGCATGAAATATTTTAAGTTGGCTACAATATATTAATCTAATAATTTTTGTTCTTCCATATATATGTTTCTATATTTGAAGTTCAGGGGTTTCTGACCTGCATATCAAGTGTCAAAGCCACTATTTTATTTTCTCCAAGTATATGTCCCCAATGTATCTGAACACACAGATTTTATTCTGGTTTTAGTTCATTAGAATAGCTTTGTTCCTTCTAAGAGTTTCTTTCCCAAGTTCCTGAGTAGCAAGCTACATATACGTGGTTATCCAACTCCAGTGTATGAAGAATACAGGACAATTCTGGAGCCTAATTCAGTTATTTAACTTGAATTCTTTGTTTAACACTTTCATCTCAGATGACTGCATTGTAAGAACTGTTTGGGTTTTTTTCCAGAATGTCAAACACACCTTGTTTTTATTCTCTCCTCTGACTGAAGTTAATGAAATGCCTGTTTGTATGTTGAAATAGCAATAAATCAAAATTCACATGGTTTTTATGAAATATCTTCAAATTATCCCTTCTATCCTGGTGTCAGTTTACAATTAACATGGTTAACTTCAAAGGGTCCCAAATCAAACTCTGTAAATGGATAACAAAAAATTACTATATTTTCTTATAAGACTTCCTACCAAAAACTCTCATTCTCACTTGTTTGATAACCTACTCAGCTACTCAGCTGAATATACAAGATTTATTGCATACATACCAATTCTGTAGATTAGTGTAGAATAGGGTGATATTGTCTAAGCCAAATCATTATTCAAATTAAAGTAAGTTTTTTGCACTTTCTTCCATAGCCAGCTATGTAATGGTCTAAAACACAATTTGGGAAATAGTCATGCATCTTTTCAGGTCTTATCTCTGTAAAGTCAGAAATTAGTTATCATTATAGAATTAGACCCTAAAACTACAGCAGTCATAACAAGTTTGTAAAGTGGATTTTTAACACAATATAGTTGGGCAGATTGATTAGATTGCCTGCAGTGTTATTTATGCAAACAAAAATGAAATTCACTAATTCACTATTGCGATCAAACATAGCAACAGGTCTAACCACTACTGTTATGAAACTTGTTAGAAGAAACCTAGCATGGACTAATTATGAGATCTTGTAAAAAAGTTATATACTTTATATACTTTTTACAGCTTTATCTCCTCCTACACCCCCCCCCACCCCCCACCCTCCCCCCAAGCAGACTTTCCTCGAAATCCAATAAAGAAAGAATGTCTATACAGTGACCTATGGAAAATAGTTTTCCTGG
The DNA here is from genome assembly GCF_031877795.1 of Strix aluco. NCBI lineage: Eukaryota > Metazoa > Chordata > Aves > Strigiformes > Strigidae > Strix > Strix aluco. Next base: position 83,426,081 of record NC_133931.1, on the reverse strand, counting down.
AACATCAACTTTATTCTGTAGGTCAGGCCTTAGGCTATAGTATAACTTTTACAGTGCAATGCTTGCCTTTCTAGATGAGGAGAGCATATTGAATCCTGGAATATGTCTCAGGTGAGAAACATGCCAAAAAATGGGTTCCAAGTCTGAGGTACCTGCACAAAACAGTTTACTCACCACATCATAAACATTAAAAACTTTTCAGGTTTTAGACTGCTATAAGTAGTTTAGATAGTATACTTTAGTCCTCACCACTTTTGTAAAATGAGAAGTAGTTTGACCAGCTTTTTTCACTATTCAAAGTTGCACCCCAAAATAATTATGCAACAGATGGAGCTACATTTGTCTTCAAGTGCTTTCTGTAAGAGGAAAAGACACTTAGTTCAACACTAGAAGAGGTGTTAGGGGACATCAAGTATTGAGAATGAAGTATTTAGTAAGAAGAACTGTAACTGCTCATGAATTTTTTATCGAAGTATTGTAAAGAAAATTCCATGTCCAACTTTTTTATTTTTTAAAATCAATTAAACAATCAAAAATGTATATGAATTAGTAACAGAATGAATTCTATGAAAAAATCTTATATATCTTTGAAAATGGAGGAAAACTGTACTGCAAGGAAGGATTTTTAAAAAGGTTAGTCAATTAATAAAACCCAAAAAACCAAAATATTAAAGTTGTTGCAGGAAGGGTTAACTACATGATTTTTATCAGATTTTGGTTTTCATTTGTCAAGAATATGTCATGTCAAAAGATGGTTAAAAATGGTTCATTGATATTTGTCCATAGCAAAATAATCAAAAGATTCTCTGGAATAAAATAAACATGTTATTTTGACACTCAAATTCCCTTAACTTTCCTGTGTAATCCTACTTCAATTACTGGTCATGTATTCACTTGAAGTCCATTTAGATAAACACAAGCAGCAGCTGATTCTGCCTTCCAACTGATACCACAGAGGTACTTCTCGCCTTGTTTTCAATGATTTTGTAACAGTTTTTGCAATTTTGTATAAAGAGTGATGTAAAGAAATTTAGTTTTAAACTTAGACTCTGGGATATATCATGGTTTGAATTACAGAACTATAAAAGCTTGAGTTACAGCATGGGCAAAAATGCCTGTATAAACCAAATACCATAATGCACAGTTATAAGTCAATACCATTTCCTGACTTTCAGCTTGTTGACTCAGAAGATATTTCATTAAGAATGTTACAATGACAAATTGTTTTCATAGATATAATAATGTTCTAGTAAAGTTCTAGATCCTTAAATTTTAGATAGATTATAAATAACCTTCTTTTACTTATAGATATTAACTATATGGGCTGCCTAGGTATTCCTCTGTTCACTACGCATTAGCTGAAGATAATATCCTTGTCTTTTCTATGAAAGCATATAGAATATATTAGTACACAGGCAACTTCTTCCCAAAATAAGCTTTTTAAAAACTTTTACCTTGTTTCTGTCTATCAAACAATCCAGATAGTCCATCAGACTTCTTAACAACGGGTTATGCTTTGGTGATATAAAAGCCCAGAGCTATTTTTCGACCAAACAGTGCAGAACACCATTTCAAAAGCTACTGTAGTTTCATATGAGGCTCTGAGAATTTCAGCATCTCCCATCAGAAATATTATCACTGAAGAAGCCTGATAATACTGTGTGTAATCCAGAGTGCTTAAACATTGAAAGGGCTCATTCTTCCTTAATAGGTCTGGACTTCACATAATTGCTTGATTTTTTTTTTTTTCTTTAGTCTTTGGAAGAAGGAAATACATTTTTTTTTTCAAATTGTTACAGAAAAGATTATCTCAAATTTTACCTCCCACCTCAAGTGAAAAACCTTTCTGAAAAAACAGCTTGAAATGATAACAGAAATGTTAAACTGATGTGAGACACGATATATCTGTGCTTAGATCTGAGATTAAAATTCTTCTGCTAAGGAAGTAACATTTTACACTTTGTACACCAATTTTCCTTCAAGGATATTCTAAACTCTTTATGATAGTAATCTACTATTTGTCCTGATCCACCTCGACAAATGAGGCCAAAATAAATGTTTTACATTGCTCCAGATATAGTGTTTTAAAAGCACATTAAAGATACCACTTCTTTTTCCTCCGGACCTTTCTTCACACATAATTACCACCCACCATAATTAGCCCCAGCTACAAAAGTTTACATGAACTGACTTATTTTCCTTAACATAATCTCTGGTTTATTAATTTGCATTGTTCTCAAATTTATACAGTTTACCTGTATAACTGCAGGTAAACTGACCAAGACATATATACAGACAAGGAGATGAAATTCAGTTCAAATAACTCATCAACAATTTTTCAGGGAATGCACAAAGTAATCTGGAAGTAGCCAAGTCTGCCCCCTGCAGATAAATCAGACAAACCTCACAATTTTTCAAATTTGAAGCTACAGAAATATCTATTTTGAGGTGAGCATGGATATATGATACATGCTGGAGATATCACCACAGGAACAGATATCATTTTCACTATCTGACACCCAGAAAGATATGAGATACTGTTTAAGTGGGCTTATTGGCTTATCTGTACACACATTTAAGAAGGCTGTGGCAACAAGAAATACTTTAAGATCACTGGAAGCTTGTGTCTGGAGAAAGAGAAATACATTTAGAGAAACTGTCAGAGAGGGGTAACCAATTTCCTGAAGAAGGGCATTTCTTTTGTTATTCTTTATGTATAAATAGATATATATAGCTAGATTTTAATGTTGCATGAACAAGTTAAAATAGAAAATCTAAACTGAGAACAAAAACACTTGAAAGACTTTTTACCATATATCTTTCAACTACCACATAATGTGTTTTGTCATGAAACACACTCATTACTCAGAGCACCTATGCCTTTGTTAATCCAGGAAAATATGTACCCTTCAGCATACGATTACTCCCCAAAAGCCTTTGTTAAAGAAAAAAAATTCTTTCATTTTTTCCAGATAAGTCTGATAGTGACTTAATGATGTTAATTGACCTCCGGTGTTTCTTTTCATGTGCCAGCTCTGCACCTCATTTGACCTCAGGCTTGCAGAAACTAATTAAATAAGAGCACAGAGGCGACTTTTAAACTCAAAAGAGCCAAGACAGATAACAAAAGAAGACTTTCTCTACTTTTTTCTTCTATTTCTTGAAGAAAGGAGTTCTATATTCTTAGTAAAATCCACAGAGTGTCCTAGTTAATAAGATCATCTGGGATCAATTACTGCCAGGCATAACAGTTCTTTACTCCAGATTTGAGAATGAGATAGCTGTATATTTGTCTCTGTAGAAAATGAACACTGGCATTCACCTTAAAATTTTAGGCATGCATCATTTTCATACATGTTTATTTGGAGGGCCTTCTGTTCACCATGTTTCTCCTGAAGGGGACAATTAGGGAAGCAAATCAGCTTGTATAAAGAGTACCACCATATAAAAAAAGGCATTTTTTTTTTCTACATAAATAGTAGACAGCTGATTTCAAAGAATTATGCCTGCATTTAGATGTTCTCTATGAAACCCAAATTTCTGCCTAAAGAAGGATGTATATTCAAAAACCAGTCTAAACTCGACCTGCTGGAGGAGATGGTTCCATCTTCCTCCCTGTGTACTCTGTGTCTTCCATCTTCCTCCAGCTCTTCAGCTCATGCACCTATGCAGTCGGACAGGTCAAAGTTCTGACGCACTGGAAGCAAACAGATCCCCAAAACCAATCAGGTTTAGCTCAAGTATTATTTTAATTGCCACACAAGCATTGGTCCCAAAATATACAGGAAAGGTAGCATTTTCAGTAGCAGGAGTCTTAAGGTAATATAAGTCAATCAAGAAATCAAATACTACAAGGAAAATGAGATTATTTTCATTACCCGTATACTGCAGGGTTTACAAACAGGTGTTTTGTAGTGTTATTGTACTATACTGTATATGGCACTTTCACAGGAGAGTGGCACTTCACAGAAGTATTTTTTTCACATGATGCAAGCAGGTGTTCAGCAAAAGGACAGGCAGAAGAAACCACAAGGTCAATGTTTTGCAAAACAAGATTTACACAGCTGCATCCACTTCCATAGGAAATCTCATCCACTCTTGATGTTTTACTGATATTTTTTCTATACCCAATTATTCCTGAACTAAGTAACATCATCACAGGGCACTACATCACACAAGATTGCCTGGTAAGGCATGAAGAGTGACAAGTGCTGTGGTGAATACATACCAACTCCTCCAAGACAATGTGTGTTCAATCTTATACTACTGAGCTGAAAAAAAAAAAAAAAAATCTACCACAGAGTCACAAAAAGGCTGTACAGCAGCCACCTTCATTTCCTCATCTTCTGCTTGCAGCTGCTAGAACCACAACTAATTTGCACATCTCTGGTCTACCACTGTAGGTTTTGCACATTTCAGAATATACCTGAAAGTGTCACTCGCTATGATCATACTTATCAGAGGATGGATATTATCCTACTGGCTAGAAATATTTCTGCATACTGTACAATTGACTATCCATATAGGTAGGTATCTGAGACACTGGAAAGGCCTAGAAATTGGTCCTAAATAATTTGCTTGCAATTGAACAACACAGGCTGACTTCACAATATTGTCTCACTTGTAATAGAGATACATGGAGAAATGTTATCTGTTGGAACACATCCAATTCCCTTGACTGAAGGAATTAAAAATAGGCTATCCTATTCTGAAGCTACTTACTACATATGCAGCAGTTTTGGAGTATCAGGATAGAAATGTTGTTGATCCCAAACAGGCTTTTATTATACAAGTAATCCATTATGTAATACACATTGTCTATATTGTTCTCTGTTTGGAATACTGCAATATCTTCCTTAGAGCCAGCAGGTGGAGAAATGTTTCCATTAAAAAAAAAAAATACAAGTGAGAAAAGACAAGTTCAGCAGCTATGGAGGGAAAGCAGCTGCACTTTCCAAAGCTATTCCTTCCTTATAATCACAAAATCTATACCAGTTTTAGTTTCCTAGGTAACCCTGCGAAATCGAGACCACTAGTAGAGACAGGAGTAAGTAAAAAACAGAAGTAATTTTCAAGTTCACCTTCCATAAAATAAGTTAAGAAATGTCAGCTTTGATAGGATTCAGAAATCTAGATTTATTTTTTTTCCTCCACCCAATGGCTTGCATATGACACTGCCATTTCCACACAATGGCTTGGAATGACTTTGTAAGATACCATAATATTGCACAATTTTTTATCAAGAATACATACACTGGCATCTCCTGGTTATTATAGTTGGCACATATTATTTTTATAGATCACTTGTACTGAATATAAGTATGGACACTGATACTAAGGAATAGCAGCATCACACAGTCACTACTGAGAAGGTTGTTCAGAAAAGAGCCAGTAGCTGACACATATTAACATTGCTGGAACCCATCAAATAAAAATAAAGATGCTGAGAGAGATAGTGGAAACTCTCTTCCCACATTTTTTATCTATCGTCCTTTTAGGAAAAAAAAGCCGCATTGTACTGGAATAGAAGTGCATTTAAAATGTACACAGAATTCATGTAAAGCAATATCAGTCACATGCCCTTCCTCAGAACTAAATTTCTTGCCCTCCATAATCATACCATCCATTCAGTATCCATCTATTGAAAGTATGGGGACACAGATTCTGAAAATGCTCTGGATGAACAGATGCTATAAACCAAGGAAAGAACAGAACTGTGTACTATGTTTATTTGCAAATTCATATGCATACACTATACCTTTCTGTCATTTACAGAGCATGCATGGGATTGAAATATAGAAAGAAAATATCCATATCCTTCAGAGAATGAGATCAATGTATTTCCACACAGCACTGCATGCTAAACCGGACCGGGCCAACAAAGTGGACTGGCAGGTTGACAATACTGGTAATAATATTTTAGATCTCTAGATAACTAGTAAACTTAAGGATTCCAGTGTTAACTATAATTGCAATTTAAGGAGTCATTCTGCCTAATTTTTATTGTTTCTTTTCAACCTTGGCCCATATTTGCAAAAAAAAATTCAAACAGAAACAAAAATTTAACATGCCTTAAGTATATCAAAAAAGCCGGTAAATGGACCTTTAAATGAAATTTTAAAGAAATAGCAGGTAATTGTGAAAATTATTATTTAAGGAACATCTTTTAACTAGGGAACATACTTTTTTTTCAAAAATCCTTAGTGATAGGCACAGGTACCGGTATGCAGCTATAGCTGTGCCATCTGCTTGCTATACAGGCTTTCAGCTGGGGACTTGCAGTAAAATTTAGGGAACAAAGCTGATTTTGTACAACTCAGTCTTTGCGTATTGATAAGCTTGACTGAATCCACAAATTAAGCATCTGACTTAACTGCTCAGTGCTATAATTTCTGAAGACACAATTCCTGCAAGATGTGTAGTTTTAGCAAAGTGTTTATGCACAGTTAAGAGATGTTGCATGATCAGTGCTCAGTTAAAATGTGTGTTTCATTGCCCCAGTACTGAAAAAGCAACTATGAAATACCCAAAATATCTGAAGATGTATTCAGTGCAATCACCTTTGGAAAAGTAAGCAACCAGATTTCTTGAGAGTTCAGAAGAGCTTTTTAACTGGTGCTGCCTTTCAGCCTCACATAAACTGATTTCCATTTCACACTTGATTTAAAATCAGAATTCTCATTAAAATATTTCTGCATTTTATTTGTGGGGAGTAAAAGGCACCTAACATGCAGCCTTTCCCTACAAAGCTTCAGATCAGTGAAGACTGATCAGAGGTCAAACTGTCTGTGACACTTTACCTTCCATGGTTTTTCACCATTTTGTGGGTTTTGTGACATGCCTATAGTGAGAGAGACCTGTAACCCTTCCACTGTGTGTTGTGGCAGTGTCTGCAGCAAATGGTGCTGAATGAAGGCTGTATTTGGTATATCTGCAATGCCCCAATAACCTAGAGGACCAACCATTTCACAGTTTAGTAGTCCAGCTGAAACTCTGAAGCATTTTGTATGGGCAGGTGCAGGCAGAAATAAGCATAATTAGGCTGTGCCCTGAACAGACTTGCCAAACTGGCTGTAATCTAGAAATGCAAGTTAGCCTGGAGCTACACCTGAATTCATGTGCCCTGTCATGGCCATGGACTACACAGCTTATACTGGCTGTCAGTCAGATCTGCAGGTTTCCTCAGATATGGCCCCATGTAGCCATGCCTCAATGATGAATTAGAGGCATTTATCACATAATTGATAGGTCCTTTCTAGGTAAAATTTCTCAGCATTATTGAGGTTTAATTGGTTTAGATATTTTAGATTTCTTTTCTAAATATAGAGAAAATAAACCTCAGCTGCTCTCTAGTCACCATAGCAACTGTAAGGTATTATGGCACTTATCTGAGACCAAATGCATACATATAGCATCTTCTATGTATAAAACTAATGTCTGAATCAAATTTTATGTATGCAAAGTACATTTATTTTTTTCTATTTTTTACCTGTTTTACAGGTGACAGACACCAGTGAAAATAAATGAGCAGAGATTTCTTAGAATACTGTTAGAATCATAGAATTATTTAGGTTGGAAAGGACCTTTAAAGTCATCCAGTCCAACCACAAACCTAACACTGCCAAGTTCACCACTAAACCATGTCCCTAAGCACCACATCTACACATCTTTTAAATACCTCCAGGGATGTGACTCAGTCACTTCCCTGGGCAGCCTGTTCCAGTGCTTGACAACCCTTTTGGTGAAGAAATTTTTCCTAATATCCAATCTAAACCTCCCCCGGCACAACTTGAGGTCATTTCCTCTTGTCCTATCACTTGTTACTTGGGAGAAGAGACTGACACCCACCTCACTACAACCTCCTTTCAGGTAGTTGTAGGGAGCGATGAGGTCTCCCCTCAGCCTCCTTTTCTCCAGGCTAAACAACCCCAGTTCCCTCAGCCGCTCCTCAGAAGACTTTTGCTCTAGAGCCTTCACCAACTTCATCGGTCTTCTTTGGATGTGCTCAATATCTTTCTTCTAGTGAGGGGCACAAAACTGAACATAAGATGCAGCCTCACCAATGCTGAGTACAGGGGGATGATCACTTCCCTAGTCCTGGGGTGCTAAGTATAGATGAAGCATTTTGGGTTTTGTGACCATTTTGTGTATTAGAAGCAAAACTTATAACTGCTGAACAATTAGTTAGTAACTGGAAAGGAATAAATTACATATAGGGTCCAAAAAAAGCAGTTAATCCTACATGAACAAACTAATAGGACATAAATTAACAGTGAAATTAACAGGTATACCAAGCCACCCACAAAAATTAGTTCTGTAAGCCTACTTCTCGGTAACTTGGTTTTTCAAACACAGCTTACCGATGCAATTTTTTCCCTGCAGTCAGATCATAGTAACATCTCACTTGAAATGCCATTATAGTGAGGGAAAGAGAGCAGGAACATGGTTAATTTAAATAAAAAGCAATCTCAAATTATGTTTAAGCCAAATTTCAGAAATTATGGTTAAGATTATTTTTGAATTTGATACTAGTTCATGGTATGCAAAGTCATTTAGTTTTAGTTTAGCTTTTTTTTTCTTGTTTCTAATAGTCACTAAAATAATTGTAAGGAAAAAAAGCTTTTTCTGAACTTTTAAATTTTCTTTCATAAAATTTCTGTTGTGATTAACCCAGTTCTATCTCAGATCAAGCATTTATCAGCTCTAAATTGCAACAGTGCAATTTAATGCAACTTAATACAGAATTATACATCAGGTTTGTATCATTGTATTTTTCCTCTTCTGGGCATTCCCTTCAAAAGAACAGCAAATCACAAAATCTGTCACTGACTGAACTGGCATAAAGGCTTAGAAGTTTATTTCAATACCTTAAGTTTCTGTTACATTAATGAACATCACTGCTCTCGAACACACAGTGTGTCTTCAGAAGAAGGGTACCACGTGCAGCTCAAAATGACTGCTGAGAAGTCTCTCACACTCTCAGAGGTAAGGATTCCCATACTAGCAGCATCAGCAGCAATTCCTTCTAGCTCTGGGCTATGCAGGAGGATTTCTATTGCTCAGAAAACAGGCACTGACTGCTTTGAAGTAACCTCTGTGCTAATGGTTCATACACTGTAATTTGGGAACCACTTCTCAGAGGTTAAGTGCTTGCTACAGGATACATCAACATTATTTTGGAGAAAGGTGCAGGCTCCCTTTGCCCGTATTTAACTAAATGTGACTCAGTTCTGAACTGAACTGAAAGCTGTGTAGGCAGAATATCTTAACTTGGGCTCTCTGCAATGCTAACATAGTTACTCTACGAAGTAGCTTATAGTACAGGCAGAGTGAGCCCACATCTGCCTGCATCAGACATACTGATTGCAGGAAGGAATAAGCACCTAAGAGGAATGAGGAATCTAACAGTCTTTATTAATCTGGACTTTAACCTCTAAATATAAGGCTTGTATAAGTGTAATTTTAGGATAACCTAATCTGTCGTGCTTATATTGAAAGTTTATGTGTAAATCCAGAGCAAAACTTAACTACTCTGAGACCTATAAAAAGCCAAGTCTGCTTTACTTTTAGATATTTCCTACTTCCATGTCAATTTTTAACACAAAATTGGGCAGCTTCAAATAACTAGGATGGGATAAATGTGCTTATCATTTTTATGAGACCTACAGAAACTGTAAAAGTACAATACTTGTCCTTTGTTCCCCACACTATAATATTTAGGGACTTCCAACTGGAATGGTATTTACTGTTTACCAGCAAACCTCAGGAAAGTCTCAACTGAAAATAAGAGCTCAGTATCTGAGGACTTGGTTCTTTTTACTCTTAAATTTAAGAAAAGAAAAAATGGAAAAGCTGAGATTAGAACATCTTTCTCTACAGAACTAATATCATCCAGCTTCCTTTCATCGCAGAACATCATGAAGTAAAAAGAATTTAAACAGTACATCCACACTTAAAGAACTTTGAAGATTCGCTATTGTCTTATGCAAAAAATATACAGCTATAAAACCAACTTTACCCAAACAGCAAATAGGTCACAACTGTAATTCCAGGTTAGCTTTAGGCTTCTAATACTTAGAATACTCAGTCTCTCCCAATTATCAGATGCTGACCTGCTTCTCTAGTTTATTTGTCTGATACCTTACCTTACCGAGGAGGAGATCCGTTCTGTGACAGGACTTATTACTTATGCCTTCCAAGCTAAAAGCTAGGAGGTGAATTGAAAGTTGTCACCTCCTAGACCAGAAATAAATGACCAAAAATTATGCTTACATGTCATACAAATGAAAGTTCCCAGAATATATAAAAGCCTATGAGCAGCACTTTCAGGGCTTGGTGTTTAAGACTAGCAGGACTAACACTTAAATCCTACCTTCTAACCCACAAAAAAAACCACAATGACAACATTCTCTCACTTAAAACAGCAGAAGCTTGTATGGCTTTTTTGTGAGCCACTGAGCATATGCTGCCACACAACAAATTCAGTCTGAGTCCAACTTTGTTCTGCCTCGTCTCTGGAGTACAGCTGTTCATCTGTAAAGTGGGGTGACATGAAAATTAATTCTTGATATAAGGGACCTGCATAGTACAGTGATGTATCACTGTGAAGAATTATTAATGGACACAGCTAAACTTTGAGTTCTTTACATGAAAAAGAAAGGTTACTAGTGCAGCTTCCGAACACCAGCATATACATCTGCTATGGAATTAGGTAGGTACTGTTATTCCACCCAAGTCTACTAAAAAAAAATTCAAAAAGTGCTGTCAGTAGCAACATTGAACATTAAGTTGTCCCTTAAGAATAGGGACATATAGGATTTTCTAGCACAACCAATAAAACAGAATTGGAAAACAGATTAAGTAGATTTCTTAAGTCAAATGAAATGCTTAGTGACAAGGGCACACAGTGCACTCAGCACATGAGATTACCACAATTAAAAACTAAAGTCAGTTACAGACATACTCTGCCACCTATATTAGATTGCATTAATTGGACCACCTAAGACTTTACATGGTATGAATGGCAGATAATACAGCTTTTAATTCCTTTGGATGGCTACTTTTACACTTGAAGAAATTCTGTTTAACTGTTACTGAAACACGGTGATTAACATGAGAAGTGAATAGATTAAACAGTCCATACACTTTTTAATCAAGTCAGTAGCCTACCTGGTGCATTAGGTAGGCTGGATTAGGTTAAAATGTTCATTTGTGTTAAGTATTACAAAATGGTATTTTTCCATTTGTTACACCTCATTGTAAACTAAAAAAACTAATAAAAACAGTCTCCAAAATGTGTAATATATATATTCAGCCCTTAAATTCAATCAACTATTACAAAACATTAGAAAAATCTTATCCTGAATATTTAAATAAGAAGTCTCTGTAATGGAACAGCCCAGTTTTGAAAGCCACTTGCTTCCTATGTTCTGTATTGTACTTTTTGTGGAAAGTTTCACAGCCTGCACCCTTTTGGCATCTTAGATGTCTGCATGAGCACACACTGTAGTATCTACATATATAAAGCATTCTGAAATCAGATGCTGGTACAGCAGCCTTTTCTTATGCGTCCCACATTTAATAGTTTCTCCCAAATAGAATTCATTTACATGCTGAAACTCAATGCCAGTTGTATCACTACAACTTCGTAATGTTTTAAACCAGATTTAGTCAAAAATGGACTGCTCTGAATGTAGTGTTGTAGGCAGAACCTATATCTACATCTTATTAATAACATAATATTGTCTGTGTTGACAACACAGCACTGTTTTCATAGTCAACATTTGCATTCTTCAGAAAAATGCTGTTCAGCTATTTACTATCAATGGAGGAAGTATTTGCATAAAATAACTATTTATGAACATATGAATATCCAGAATCCTTAGCACTAATCTTAGATTTTTAAATATAAACAATGCAATAATGAAAATATTTTGTGATTTGTAACAATTTCATAATATAGTCTACTCTATATATGTTATTTAGAAGTTCTAAATGTGATTTTTAAATCAGATTGAGACACTAAAACTAGCAGTACTGCAACCAAATATCAGTACTGATGCAGTTTTTTAGAACTTCTCCAGTTTAGCAAAATAAAAAGAAAAATTAAAATTAAGATATTGATCCTGGGAATACATAAATAGGTGTAACATTCTCAAGTGCAAAATCTTGCATCAAAGAAGGATGGATAATGAAACTATTTTCCTAAATTCCTTTTGAATTCTTAAACACTGCTTAATTTAATATATTGCTTATCTGAATTTAATGGATATCCTCTTTAAAATTCTTCCCTAGTTAGTATTTGATAACATAAAAGGTCCATTTTCATTTCCTCGAGAGGATAAAGTTCTACATCATTTCCACTTATGTAGGCTTATATACTTTAAATACAAAGAAATTGAAACTATAGTTTAAAAGTTTAAAAGTTAAATTGATCATCACTACGTTTTTTTAACTCTCCTTATTCTGTAATGCAACTTCAATGATACAATAATTAATAGATTTTGTCACCTACTTCAGAAGAGATTTCTGTCTTTACTGATGTCAAATATGATTTCTTATATTCAGAACTGAGCTCTCAAAGGTCACAAGGCAGTTTTTAGTATCTGCTGAATCTCAAGGGGTCCTTTCTTCTCAAGATTGCTTTGTATCGAAAATAGCATTCAGCCCCACAAGAGACCTATTGTTTTTGTGACCAAAAAGGTGTCATTCGTTTGCAGGCAGATTAACTGAGCAAAGACAGTTCTGTGTTTGCTGAGGGACAAAACCTCTGTCTTTGCAGCCTTAGCTAGAAGTCTATCTCTTCACTAGCTTCCATATTTTGGCCCCAAACCCTCCAATTTTAGTGAGCATAATGAAAGATGTTTTCTATGCAGCTTGTCTTGCAGAATAAACCTTGTTTATAAAAATAAGTAAGCAAAAACTTGAAGAAGCAACCTGAAATAGAAAGAACATTCTCATTTTTGAGCTGTTTGCCAAAGTAGGTATGCAAATACTCAGTGAGATTGAACTGTTAAAGTGCATCAGTCATACAAAGCATGCTTTCAATATACCTTTATGCAGACTTTGTTTAAGAATATAGATGGATTCAGGATCAGTCCTAAGAAATCCTTTCTTCTTAACAGTGCTTTGAGTGCTGACCAGACCCTCAGAATTCTGACATAAATACATTTTATATTTTATTATGGTATGAGATATACTAAAAAAAATCAGGTATTTATTGCAGTCATTATATCTACTGGATTTTATGTAAACTGTGCATAACTTATTGCACTGTTGAGCTCTAGCGATGATGGTCCACAGGGACAATACACATACATACATTAAATAACTATATAAACTAGGAAAGTTCATAAGCAAATACAATTTTTGGGATTTAGTCTTAATCCCTTCTAAAAAGGCAGACATATATTAGCATAGTAGAAATATGCTAGTAGTAGTAGAACATAGCTAATCTTTATATAAAAAAAAAACGAAAAAATGGCTCAGAACAGTGAAGTTAGGAGGTGCATTCCACAATGGGAAAAACATGTCTCCTTTAGGCCTTTCAAAACAAAGCCATGATATTTAAAGATGGAGAAATGCCAAAAATTTATGATCTTCCTTGGGAAGACATCCATCCATATCTCAAAAAAACAGAACTAGTGCTGTGACTGACTTCACTCTTTGTCAGAAAACAAGTAGAACTTTGATTGCATACAATTTCCAAGTGAAATTTTGAGTAGCAAACTGAGCTTGACTAAATTAGTGCCTGTGTTAATAACATCATTGTTTTACCTATGGTGCTAAAATGTTGTTCTTAGTACATAGCAAGAAGCAGTCAACACAGTTCAAAAATTGGAAATTTGCTGAAATTTGGAAAAAGACACCCAGCACCACAGCCATAACAATTTCAGGAACATTAATAAACTAAACTAATCCCTGTCAATCATTCACTTTTCTGTTGAAAAAGTAATATTTAGCAAAATGAGTAAAATCAAAATGAAGCAAATATTCACTTTGGCTTGAACTACATGGCTTAGAACTTAATCATGTTATAGCAAGGGAGGAAGTGACAGACAGAAAGAGACTGATGAACTTTAACTAACCTGTTCTAATTCAGTAAAAATAGTTAAGAAACATAATACCAATTAGTTTCTCTTCAGAGGTATCTATGTTCATACTCAGATTTTTTCTATAATTGCACGTGAAGTTTAATCTTGTTCATGGATTTTTTTAAAATCTTCCTTATTTTGTCTGTTTTTCAAACTAAGTGATCTAAATTCAGCTATACATTGAATAACAGCTTTGAATTTAATTATGTTTAGATTTAGAACCATGGAAATGATAAAAAATCTGGTCTGCAGTATATTCCAATTTTTCTCAAAGCAGAACATTTGCTAATCATCAGTGACAGCTCTCAACTTTAGGATGACATCTTGAAAGAATACAATCACACAGACAAAATATAAACTAGAGTTCTGCAAAACTATACACCTTTTAGGCAAATTAATAGAAGAGTGGAATAAGAAATGTTGCTTAACAGCAAAAAGCCTTTTTAGGACAACTGACTGAATGCTAGCTTCTCCCTCTGAAAACTACACAGAAGAGCATTTCTGTTAAGTGGTTAGACAAGCAGGCGGTGATATGCCATGGGGCCTGAATTCAGAAAGCAGCTTTTAGGAGGTTGTAAGAAGTCAGGCTGTTCATTAATTTGGAAATAAGCTTGCTTGACAAATGTTGAAGATGCTCGGAGATTCCTTCTGGAGGAAGCTGTACAGTGTAACCACTTTACACTGAGAAATCTGGTGAGTGGGAACTAAAGATGTGACCTGATGATCCCAGGAAAGGGTCTTTGAGAGGCTGAGCAAAATTAATGTGCTTCTGATTTTTGTCTTTCTTATTTAGATCAGACTCAGAGAGTGTCAGATCTTGTGCTGAGCCTAGAACGGGAAACTAGCAACACATTTAACTGGATTTTAAAATGTTCATTGCACGTCCCTTGCAAGTTAGCTTAATGTAGAGTGAGGCTCCAAAAAGGAGATGTTTTTTATACCAGATACTCTGCTTGTGCTTCTTTCATATTCTCAGAGCAACCTTCCCTCAGATGCGGTGCGAGGTCAAAGACCTACTACTAGGCTGCCTTCAGCACTTGGTATACTTGGAGAGAGAGATGCAGTGGTGCCATATTGAGAGGAGGAATGGTGTCATCTGGGGTGTGGACTTCCTCATATTTAAAAAATGTGAAGGTTCAGGACACATCTCCATTAGAAAGGAATGTGAAGACGTATGCATTATCTATTCTCCTAAAACTGTAAAAGACTAATTGAAGTGCTGAAGATCACTGGAGTGCACTAACTGTTTTTTCCCAGAAATAATTCAAACAAGATTTGTTACTTCAGTTGAAGTGGACACTCCAAATGAAAATTTAATTTAGCAACCAAGAATAAACATCTTCTGTTTTTCAATGTTAAGAAAATCCTTTGAAGTGAAGATGAGAAACATAACAAAATATAAGAAGAAACTACTACTCTTTGAGAGGTATTTTAGGAACCTGTAGTACATAAACGGCCACAAAATACAAAATCTGGCCATTAAAGTCTGAAAAAACATTTCATAGTATATCCATAGTACATCCAAAAGGTATAAAACATACCAATGAAATTAAATTTCCTGCTTAAATGATATACTGATTGCTTTTCATACTAATATTCTGGATTCATTGTTTTCACTCATGTAAATGATTTATTTCCTAGAGATGTCAGCTGTGGTGTATATTCGTTTTCATCCTCTACACAACAGATGTTCTATTTTATCTTCTCTGCCACATCTCTAGGCTTTAACAGATACCTTTATGCAGCTCTTTCCTAAATGCTTCAGAGTGATCACTTCAAAACTCCATTTCTACCAGGACCGCTCTACAGCAATGAGTATTCATTTATATATAATCCCTCATTCTGATGTAGAGTCCCAGTAATGGCAAATGTGACAAACTACATGCTTAAATCAAAGTCTGGTGAGAATACTTCTGAACTGTTCTCTGAAAAAAACATCCAGCCTTCTAATGAGTTGGTCTTGCTTGAATACAGTCTGTCTGCCAAACATCAGGTTACGTTGTCCTAGGAAAGCATACCTCAGTTTGAGCATATGCCGATACCTTCATAGAAGCATTTAGGTTGGAAAAGACCTTTAAGATCATCAAGTTCAACTGCAAACCTAACACTACCAAGTCCACCACTAAACCATGTCCCTAAGTGCCATATCTACAGTCATGGTGGGACTCAACCACTTCCCTGTGGGCAGGCTGTTCCAATGCTTGACAACCCTTTCAGTGAAGAAATATTTCCTAATATCCAATCTAAACCTCCCCTAGAATGACTTGAGGCCATTTCCTCTTGTCTTTATCACTTGTTACCTGGGAGAAGAAACCATCAGTCACCTCATTACACCCTCTTTTCAGGTAGTTGTAGAGAACAATAAGGTCACCTCTCAGCCTCCTTTTCTCCAGGCTAAACCTCAGTTCCCTCAGCCACTCCTCCTAAGACTTGTGCTGTAGACCCTTCACCATCTTCATGGCTCTTCTTTGGACACGCTCCAGCACCTCAATGTCTTTCTTGCAGTGAGGGGCCCAAAACTGAACAGAGTAATCGAGGTGCGGCCTCACCAGTGCCAAGTACAGGGGGATGATCTCTTCCCTAGTCGTGCTGGCCACACTATTTCTGACACAAGCTAGGATGCTATTGGCCTTCTTGGCCACCTGGGCACAATGCTAGCTTCTATTCAGCTGGCTGGCAACCAACAGCCACAGATCCTTTTCCACCAGGCATCTTTCCAGCCACTCTTCCCCAAATCTGTAGCATTGCATGGGGTTTTTGTGACCCAGGTGCAGGACCTGACACTCAGCCTTGTTGAACTTCACACAGTTGGCCTTGGCCCATCAATCCAGCCTGTCCAGATCCCTCTGTAGAGCCTTTTTACCCTCAAGCAGATCAACACTCTTGCCCAACTTGCTGTCATCTGCAAACTTACTGAGGGTACACTCGATACCCTGATCCAGATCATTGATAAAGGTATTGAACAGAACTGGCCCCAATACTGAGCCCTGGGGAACACCACCTATGACCAGCTGCCAACTGGATTCAACCCCATTCACCACAACTCTTTGGGCCTGGCCATCCAGCCAGTTTTTTACCCAGAGAAGAGTACGCCCATCCAAGCCATGAGCAGCCAGTTTGTCCAGGAAAATGCTGTGGGAGATGGTGTCAAAGGCTTTACTAAAGTCCAGCTAAACAACATCCACAGCCTTTCTTTCATCCACTAAGTGGGTTACCTTGTCATAGAAAGAGATCAGTTTAGTCAAGCAGGACCCACCTTTCATAAACCCATGCTGACCAAGCCTGATCACTTGGGTTGTCCTGTCCTGTACGTGTGATGGCACTCAACATGATCTGCTCCATAACCTTCCCCAGCACCAAGGTCAGGTTGACAGGCCTGTAGTTCCCCAGATCCTGCTCTTAGCCCTTCTTGAAGGTGGGCATCTCATTTACTAGCCTCCATTCAACTAGGACCTCCCTGGTTAGCCACAACTACTGACAAATGAAAGTGGCACCTCTGCCAGCTTCCTCAGTAGCGTTGGGTGGATCCCATCTGGCCCCATAGACTTGGTATGTCTAAATGGTGTAGTAGGTTGCTAACCATTTCCCCTTGGATTATGGGGGCTTCATTTTGCTCCCTGTCTTCCAGTTCAGGGGGTTGGGTACCTGGAGAACAATTGGTTTTTACCGTTAAAGACTGAGGCAAAGAAGACATTAAGTATCTCAGCCTTTTCCCCATCCTTTGTCACTATGTTTCCCCTTGCATCCAGTAAAGGGTGGAGATTATCCTTAGCTCTCCTTTTGTTGTTAATGTATATTTTATTGTCTTTTATGGCAGTAGCTAGATCAACTTCTAGTTGAGCTTTGGCCCTTCTAATTTTCTCCCTGCATAACCTCACAATATCCTTGTAGTCCTCCTGAGTTGCCTGCCCCTTCTTCCAAAGGTCATAAACTCTTTTTTTCCTGAGTTCCATCCAAAGCTCTCCATTCAGCCAGGCTGGTCTTCTTCCCTGCTAGCTTATATTTCAGCATATGGGGACAGCCTGCTCCTGCGCATTTAAGATTTCCTTCTAGAAGAATGTTCAGCCTTCCTGGACTCCTTTGCCTTTCAGGACTGCTTCCCAAGGGGTTCTCTCAACCAGGGTCCTAAGCAGGCCAAAGTCAACCCTCTGCAAGTCCAAGGTGGTAGTTCTGCTGACCCCTCTCCTTACTTCTCTGAGAATCAAAAACTCTATCATTTCATGATCACTATGCTCAAGATGGCCTCCAACTATCGCATCACCCACAAGTCCTTCTCTGTTCACAAACAACAGGTCCAGTGGGGTGCCTCCTCTAGTTGGCTCACTCACCAGCTGTGTCAGGAAGTTGTCTATTCACACACTCCAGGAACCTTCCAGCCTGTTTCCTCTCTGCTGTATTGTATTTCCAGCAGATATCTGGTAAGTTGAAGTCCCCCATGAGAAGAAGAGCTAGTGATTGTGAGAATCCTCCCAGCTGCTTATAGAATATTTCATCTGCCTCTTCATCCCGGTTGGGTGGTCTATAACAGACTCCCACCATGATATCTGCCTTGTTGGCCTTCCCCCCGATTCTTAACTATCTTCAAGCTCTAGACAGTCAAAACACTCCCTAACGTACAGGACTACCCCACCACCTCTCCTTCTTTGCCTATCCCTTCTGAAGAGTTTATAGCCATCCATTGCAGCACTCCAGTTGTGAGAGTCATCCCACCATGTTTCCATGATTGCAACTATATCATAGCTGCACCATTGCTTCCAACTCTCCTGTTTGTTGCCCATGCTGTGTGCATTTGTGTAGGTGCATTTCAGCTGGGCTATTGATCCTGCCACCTTTTGTGGGGGAGAAGCTCTAATTCCTATGTAACTGTTCTCAGGCATTTCTGTGGTTTCTAACACAGCAATAACCCTTGTGTCTTTGCTGCCACATGGATGTCCATCCCCTTCCTCTACCTTCCTTATGAATACTTCAGTTTGTTTGGATGAAACATGATCAATTAAGGAAGTCATGTGCAAGTCTTATGAATTCATGTTAATCATTCACTATGAATTGTGAGATCCCAAGTTCATACTTCTCTTTTCAACAATACCGAAGACTGTGGTATTTCCTACAGGGTGCCTGCTCACTGTACTTAGTGCTAGTTAGATCAAATAAAAACTCACAGTTATGCTTCTAACCTCTACCATCTTTACTTATGAAGGAAACCATGTTTTCTTTAATTTTCTTTAGGCTAAACAACCTGAAGGCCTCCTCCTAATAAGTAAAAACTATTGGAACACATGTTGTACTCGAAACAGGATGGTTAGTTCATCTTACAAGATAAATAGTCCAACTGTTCTATCATAGATATGTTGTGGTTTTATCTTCAAAATTATAAAAACCCCATAATATTTCCTAGAACACTTTTCAAGTAATGGACAATAAAACAGCTAAAGCCTCTCCCTGTGGCAGCACAGCCTCCTCAAAGGGTCTCAATCAGGACAATCTGACATCTAATACAACTACTAAAATATGGACCCTAGAGGATAGGCAGAACAGCCCTGAGTCTTGGAAGACATGTCCTATAAAGTTCAGTTGTGTAAGGAGAAGAGGAAAGTGAGCACTCATCCACACCGGAGACTGTCTCTGAAACAATAAAACTTTCTACTTCACATACTTGTGAGGATCAAAAGACCCTTATAAGCTGCAATAGCCACAGTCAAGTTCAGTTGGCCAGAGTCAATGCAAATTTCACTCTGCACAGAGTGGAGTATCAAACAAGGTCTACAGCACAGCTGAAGACACCTGAATTCATCTTCAGAGAAAATTCCTCCCTCACATTTTCTCCCTGCCTATCTTCTCACCTTGAGTCCCACCTCCAGAGCATTAAGAGCTTCTGTTCACAGACCTGCTAGGGCTCAGGCTCCCTTGCTTCAGTCTTTTTCTTGCTGTGTCCATCCTGACTGCAACAAAGGGTAGTAAAGAGGATCTAGAGATGGTGGAGAAGATGATCTAGAGATGGTGGAGAAGATGATCTAGAGATGTGTCCTGTGGGCACGAGACCAAACAGTCATGCAAGTTCCCAGAACAAAATGATGTGAAGCACCTGGATCCTGCCCAGACACCCGTCTCCATTTCAGTCTGGGAAGAAGGCAGTGGTAAGTGTGCTTGACTAACTTCAGTTTAAGCAGTAATTTAAACAGAGCCTAAGTCTTAGCCTGCTTCAATCTACTGCCAAACTAAATGCCAACAGAACAAAAGTTTGTAACATATAACATCAGGATGTGTGCAGTAAATATTTGTTTTCAGGGCACTTAGTTTTTCTCAGATTTATCTGCTATGCTATGAGAAACATCTTTTTTACTTTATGCTCATGTTCTCTGAACTGTAGTTGCCTTGACATTTCAGCTCTATTATTTCTTGGCCTGAGCCTTTGATCCTTACAAGAAGCGCATGAATGCCTGACCTGTAGAGAATGTAAGCACATGTGTTGCAAGGGGATTGGAAGAGATACCTACATCACTTTAGACACATGCTAGAAAGCTAACTGAAGTTGTGACTTCTGCATAAACTGCTTTCAAAATTAACACGGATCCTGAATATTTTCTTGCTCAGAACATGTACCATAGTAAAAACTAGTATACTGAGACCCACTACAAGAAAGAAGAAATAGAAAATCAAACAAATCACTCAAAAATTTGTACTAAGATAGCTTCCAGTGTACTCTTAGGAAAAAAAAAAAAAAAAAAAAAATGTATCAATGATTCTCTAAAGAGCTGACTGAAGCAATAAAGATGAGATTGAAAGTAAAGAGTACTTTCCGTATTAGATGAAAGTAAGATTGCTGGAAGGAGATAAATAGAACCTAGTAACTTATAAGTGGGAGTACTCAGACTCAATCTAGTTGTTATACCTGGGTGGGGGAGGGAGGGAGTTAGAAAAGAAAAAAAAGGAATAGATGTTATCTTTTACTGAAGAGGAAACTGGTACTTACATGTGGCTTTAACAGCACTGCAAGTCCCTGAGTTAAAGGCCTGACTGCATATAGAAGATGAAATCAGATCACAGTAGAAGGTGGAACATGCAAGGAAATAGGCAGGGTCAGGACCAAGGACAGGCTTTCTGAAGCAAAATGAAGTGATTCTGGTCAAACAACGTGGCAGGTAGAGTGCTGTAGCTCAGCTGCAGTCTTTAACATGGTATTGAAGCAAAACTTTTGGAATTTTCCCACAGGAGCCCTGAAAGACTTGGAAGGCAAGAAGAAAATCATGCTTTCTGAAATGAAGAATGCCAGCAATTCACATTCAGATAAAAAGTTTAATCTGATCACAAGCCACTCTAAAGCATCATAATGAAGTATACTCATGCCTGTAGTTGGATATTACTATGAGGAAACCCGTGTAAGGTGAAAAGGTAAAGTACTGTGCCAAAATTTTTTCTGAAATTCTTGTTACAATATTACAAAAGTGTAATTTCAAACAAAGCAGCAAGTGTCCTCTGAAAACTGGTAGTGTGTAGCTGTGCTTTGATCATGCAAAGGGCTTCATACAGTTGCCAGTTCTAACTGGCATGAAATTTTCTACCCAAGGCCATCCACTGGCTTCATGCACAGCCTGCTCTGACACCTCCACAAAGCAGTAGAGTCTGGCCCCTGAGCTCTGCCCTCAACTGTAGTGTAGCACACAGATATAGGTATGGTGCAGAAACAGAGCATCAACAGCAAAGAACACACACGTGGCCAAGCATGGAGGGATGTTCTGTAAAGTTGTGCCTAAGATTAGGCTAACTGAAATATTTCCCCACTTAAAGTGCTTAGAGTGCACGTAAAACTATTGCATAGCTGAGTGGGTGGGAAAACCAATTAAAACGTGCAAAGACCTAAAGTGGGACAGGCTTAGAGAAATTTCATTGTGTCACCCTCTTCTACACTATTTCACTGGTATGTGATAGATGATAATGATATTTATCATCACAATTATAAGTTTTGCCACAACTTTACAGCTAGCTTCTTGTCTTTTGGTACTTTAATAAGATCAGTTCTATCCATTAACCAGCCTTAGTCCATCAGTCTATCCCAAAATGAGTTAAAAACTGTGAGAAAGGTGCTAATGACAGTGTGACTACTATTAAGAGGAATGACTACGGACCACCCTCAAGGGGCTGCTTGAGTTTGAGTCCAGTCCTCTGAATCTCCTATTCAGAAAGTGCTCATAATTAACTTTGCAGAAGCTTAATAGCATTTAAACTGTTTAGCAATTGACAATACTCTGCTTCAGAAGCTGTAGATGAGAAAATAAAGATATATTTTCTTCCTTGAAGAGAGAGAATAGGTCTTCAGAAAATTCTTCCTTCAATGTATAATATTACCCTCTTAAAATGGAAAAGTTACAGGAAAATAAAATACAAGTCGTATTTTCTTGCTTTCTTTTGTCTTTCCCCAAAATCCCCACCCCTAAAAGAACTCAGCTTTTCATAAGAACTCTGAACTTTAACAGCATGAATTTTAGCTGCACCAGAACTTTCATCCTGGAATGGAAATCAAATAAAATGTTTAAATAACATAAGTAATGGTTATTAGACTATTTTACATTACTATTACAGCCAAAGCAAAACATCTCTAACTCTTTTAAAGTATCAAGCCCACAACCTAGAAGAAATCCTAAATAAAATTCAAAATTCAATTCAAACTGAACATCTAAACACTGCCACTGACATTGACTTAGACCATGACTTCTATGTTAACCCATTTTATTCTTTTTTTTATTCTTCTGCATATCTTCTGAAAGCCACTAACTAAATATTCATGAGGCAAAAAAATGAAAGCATGGCTCATCATCTTCACACACTTCCTGCTCCGTTTTTCTTGACATGTGCTCTGAGAA
This sequence comes from Strix aluco, assembly GCF_031877795.1. Lineage (NCBI taxonomy): Eukaryota > Metazoa > Chordata > Aves > Strigiformes > Strigidae > Strix > Strix aluco. The sequence goes on along the minus strand of NC_133931.1, from coordinate 83,403,130 downwards.
TTTGTATTGCAGAAAACCTGAAGTCTCCACGCTACCTTAGCTTTCAATTCTTCTGCTTTCCAAGTGTCTTAGCCCTCATATGCACGGTTTCTTTGCAGTTTTAAGAAAAAAAAAACTCCACAGTACTCTAAAACATATTCATTTTAAAATGTGTTGCTTAGAACATAATCTTTGAAAAGAATATATTTCATTACATATTTTTGAAAACCGAGCCAGTTTTAGATGTCTGCATCTCCAGTATATATATGCCCTCTCTTTCATTATAGAGATGACTATTGCAGATAAGCCCCAGATCACACATGCAATTAAAAAAAGGAACCATTGTTAAATTTAGCCTTCAGTAGAGTCTGGAACAACTGTTTCACATAAACTAGATGTCTTGGCATCTATATTTAAGTTAGATAGAGTAGCTGGTGGGCATTAAAGCAGCTACACAAATGGATTCAAGATCTCACCAAAGCATATTTAATACTTAGGATAAATGTTGGATTGATAGTCCTGGAAATAAGTACTTGTTTTTCCACAGAACAGGATAATAGCAACAGCTGCATGCAGTATTCAGATGGGCATGAGAGGGATCACTGCTATTGTGGAATCGTACTTTCACTTTACATTTAATTCAAACCTCTCCATTATGCTAAGCCCCCAGCAGAAAGCTTGGCTGCTGTGATGCAGACAAGGCAGGGAAGCATAAATTCCAGAAGGAACAATCTATCTGATAAGATTAGCAATTGGCCCTGAAGTCAAACTGAAGGAATCTATAGAGAGCCTTGTGCAAGATATAATCTCTCTTTGAAATGTCCACATGATAGCAGAAATATAGGAATGTTTTCACAGCAGAAAATATAAGGAAAGCTTCTAGGACTGGGCACAAAAACATTTAGCTCAAAATTTAATGAAAGTGATTATTCAGTGTCATTAGTCTTCTGCTCCTACTGAAGAAACTGAGGCGGCTTTCAACTTTATGCTCGTAAATCATGAAATATTTTTTGAAAAAGCAATTATTTTTTATTAGTACGGTTTGAGTCAAGTATTGACTCAACCTCTTGTCCATTATCTAATTACTATAAATCTGGGATATTTATGCTATAAAAATATGTATATTCTGCCCTGTTTAAACTGTTCTATTTTGTGTACAAGACAATTATGTGAAAAGGAAATAATTAGTACTTTAAAAAATCCTCATATTTCATACTGCCTCCTGTTGTATTTTGAGTTTCCTTCTGAAATTACTTAAATGAATATAAGTCAGTTATATGGGTTGTATATATGTGAAAGTTATGAAAAATAAAAATAGGAGCAATGTTGTATTTTTATTATATCTGGCATATAATGCCTTTTAAGGTTCAAGTAAGCTGTAATGGAAAGCGTTTCACCAGGTGCCTTGCAGTAATTTTAAAATTAGCATAAATCAGAGTTTCATATGAGAACACTAAATATACTATCAAAAAACCCCTGCTTAAATCCTTTCAAGGCCATGGTATCCACTGCACAAATATTAAAACTCACCAATTTGTAAAATCAGGCTGTGATTTACAGCAAGCCTTGTATAAACTTATCTCTCATGGTGACCTGCTGAAATGTTACTTCAGCTTCAGCAGGCAAATAAAACACCTTTCACTGCTGATATAAATAAAAAACACATCAAAGAACTCTTAGTAGAAATACTTAGATTTTTAAGCTCTCATTACTCCAGGGGTTATCAGTTTAGATTTCTTCATTTATCTTTAATTTCACACCAGGCAAATCATCCCCTCCAATTCTTTATTTCTTTTTTTCCCCTTTCTTTTCCTTTTTTGGTGGTGGGGGTACACAGTAGAACCAAATACTTCATATATTCTTTTATGTGTCTTACCACTGAACACCTAACTGCTTTACAGATATTAGCTTAGTTTTAGAACATGCGTGTAAAATAAAGGTTTATGGAAATCTCTGTGCCTTATTTCCAATAGTGGATAGACCTTAAACACTATTCATAAATCTGCTTACACAGCATGCCTGTGCAAAACTGACTCTTCTTCAGAGTAGTTAGAGCACTGCAGTACTTCATGTTCAAAACACAGTCCCCACTGATCTTAGCTGCAGCAACTGTGGCCCTGTATGTCCCTTAAGCAGCCAAAACCAAGCACCTCACCAAGTCACTACCTGTAAACTATTTGTCTTGAATTCATTCAATCTTTGGCACAGATAAGAATACAACTGAGTACTCCCAGGAAAACACCTGACTGGCTTACCCACTGAGTCGTGTTTCTTTTCCTGCATGCTTTCTAACTGCTGCAAAAAGTGAGACAGTGGCTTTAGCATCAAGCCTTCCCCAGAGTGGATGCAGAATTGATTTGGGTCCTGTAGGACACACAGTACAATATAATAAAACAATCATAAATCATATGCCTATGGATAATGAATTAAGACCACGTAGGCAACTAACACTTTCATATGCAGCAATTTTGGCATGCTTGGTCTACAACAAGGGAGTAAATTCTTGTGCATTGATCCCTATTTTTAAAAAGCAAATTCAAACAGCACTAAATCAGCTGGTAACATATTGCAATCCACCAGGGCACAACCAGGACTAGAAACTCTAAAGCCAACACACCCCCTGAGCAAGCTGGAGAGTTGATAGCAGCGTTTGCTTATCTTCTGCTTGGAAAAGCACTTCAGAGAAATGAGAGATCTTAACATTGGGTTCCCTGTTTGCCAATAAGAGGCAATAGTGAGATTCAGAAACCTCAAAGTTAATTTGATGCCCTGTTGATATGTTCCCTTATCAGGACAGATTTCTGCCTAGCTTTTCCCTAAGGACAGTGTTCCACATTGCCCTTCATGTTTTACCTTGAGCCCCTCAAAGCTCCTGTCCCAGCCACTTCATGTCCCAAGTTCCGGTTTTACCTACCCAGGTTCCTCATCAGTTTTCCATGAGGAATTCTCATTAAACCTTTCCTCATGGTTAAGCTGGTTTTCCCTTCAACATACAGAAAACTCCTTCTCACTAAAAGACAATATATTTTTCAAATTTCAGTGCACTTTCATCCTTTTCCTAATATTACATAAGAATTTGTTCTCCTTTTCCTTTTATCTGAGGTGGTTCAGATTGGAAAATCTCATGCAAAAATGCAATTCAGAGACTTCATGAAGCAATCTTAGATTTAGAAAACTTTAGGCCAAAAGGTTGAAGACAAAATGCCTCAAAACAATATTTTATAGTGATAGAAAACATTGGCTCCCTTATTACAGGTAGTACTGCTCAATCAGATTTTCTTGCCTATCTAAAGCCATTTTATATATACATAATATTTTAAATTAATGCAGGTTTTGATTCTTTATTTTTGCACAAAGAATGTATTAACCCAAGATCAAGACTCATGAGAGAAAGTAAATAAAGCAATGACTGAGCTTTTATCCATTTTGGAATATTTGCAAAGTAGTATTATACATAGGTTATTTGTTTAATCTATATTGGTAATAATGCTGTTCTAATATCTATAGTCTTTAGCACTATCTTTTAAGTACCTGGGAACTGTCACACATTTAGAATGATGCATAGTTTTTTGATCTTCAGAATACGTTAGGAAGCTTTCCTTATCTTACCACATCATCTGTCTTATACTGAGAAGAGTATACTCTCAAAATTGCATGTAGTATACAAACCACTTGCACCAATTAACACATCTTGAATTTTTTTAAGGAGTGTTCAACCAAACCAATATTCTTAAACCATTATGTATCTTATGTCTTTTATTCTAAAGCCTAAAACCAGTAACAATTTTTCCCCCTACAGAAAAAAATATTTTGATAAGCATTTGTGTTTAATTATTTCTTGGAGATGACCTTAACATATCAGCTCTGTTTTCACTGCAAGGTAAGACACCTTTATCGTTACCACAAAATATCTTATAGCACCATTACAAAGCAAATCAAAATACAACCTCTGAAAATGCCACCACTTGTTAGAATACTTCCTGTGTGAACAAGAGGGGGAAAAAAAATTGAGAAAATATATTAGTGCTTGCATAAGTTAGTAGGATCACACCTTTCTTGGAGGAATACCTCATCTTACTCAGAAACAAAGCTTGTATGCAAGTATAGCATCAGACCACAAACTTACTGATAGTAAAGACTAAATTTAAACTACTAGAACTCTTGACACTGAAGTTTATCAACAAGTTGTACAGAAAATTAGTGGTGCAGTGAATCACAAAAGATAGCAAATGTAGAGAACTAATAATTGTCGTTTGATACTTTTAATGCAGGTTTTAATGTCAATATTAAACTAACTCAGATAATAAAATTTCACATACATTGTGACTAATTTAAAATAAATAATATATTTTACAAATACAATTTTCTATAAGAGAAAAAGTAGTAGTTTCAAAAGAGCATGTTTTAAGGCTCTCCATTTCCTGCATTCTTCCAGTAGGTTTAACAGCTCTCTATGAAACTTATGTTTTATGCCCTAATTCACCAGCTAAAATACATAATTATTGAATATCGCAACCATGCACAAGGCATGTTGTCACAAAAAGTATTATCATCACCTTAAATATCAACTAAATATCATAGAAGCTTTGAAATTTTATTTAGTAAGTCTTCCTGATATTGTTTTAACAATATTAGATAAAAATGTCATCTGGGCTCCTGAAAAGGAAGGTTTCTGTTCTATCTATGAATTCTTGTGTTCTTTTTAATTACCAAATTTCTACATAATTCAGTTCATACTAAAAAATAATTATTTTCATTAAAATCTTTCACACATTTTTTCCTAGGGGTAACCAGTGTATTAAAGAGATCAAGAATGAAGACTTACAAAAGAACACATTTTCCCCTGATATTTAATTCAGTCTGTTCTGTGTTACATGTACTTATACAAACACATGAAACAGTCATAAGAATTTGGACATAATGTGGTAAAAAATTCACTGTGTCATACACTAGGTATTCAGGCTCAGAAGGAAACGTGCATCTGAAGCAGTGCTGAAGATATTGTTTGCTTGCCACATCTGCTAAATGTCAGCAGAAAAAGAGAGGATCTGCTTCTAAAATCCCTTAGCAACACATAGAAGTCCTTATACTCACCTTCCATTTAGTAAGTCCACAGAAACTGGGCCAAAACTATTAGACAAAAGGATGTAAAACTGAAAAGAGTAACATTTGTTCTTTGTGATACATATTAGACAGCTGATACAGAGTAAAACTCCAGTATTACTTTCTTATGTAGGAACTTGGACTCTCCTGCATTGCTCCATCTTGAAGTGAAATTATCAAAAAGCTATGATCAAATAGAAACTAAAGGCTGGGTTATCAAACGCAAGGTGCTGCTGAAGCTCTTTCTTCCATGAATGATATATTTGCATGAAGTTAGAAAAAAAGAATTTTAAATTCTATTGCACATCATTTGCATTGAGCACAACTTTTTCAAATAATCAAACTTGATTCCTCGAAGTCTTGTGACATACTCAGAAAGTGATGTTGACAGCTCTGTTTTCAAATTCAATGTTTGTAAACAAATAGCTATATGATTTACTTCTGTATCAGAGTGAAACACCATCTGTATTCAATGCTGTGAACAGCTACTAAGGAATTTGCGTTTGATAAAGAGAAACCCAGTTCCTGAGAGAACAACATAAAAAATATGTATTTACAAATCTTTTCCTGCATATTGAATGTCACTGTAACAGAGATAGAAACTTAGAAATAGACAAATTTCTATCAGTGTTTCAATAGATAATGCTGACAAGGAAATCAGACTAAAATCTTTTAAATGTGAGCAGGAGTGTTAGGTGCCCAGGTCCTGTTACAATCAGCTGCACATTAAACTCATAATTCTACGGCTGCTCTTCATATGGCTGATCTGCAGCTTCATTGTAGGAGCAAAAACTGACTCATCTCATGGAGCTCACTTCAGGAGAGTGAGCCAAACTATCCATATTTGCTTTCCATAGAATAATATTCATCTGAGTCTCTATTTAAGCAGAAGACGAGCTAAAGCATGATAAAATTAACAGGAAAAAAAGCAAAGGATGTATCTTTTGTTAGACCTCAAGCTGAGATGTCACCTCCAAAATCAGAGTATAGAACTTTATATTCCACTGTTTCCACCAAATATTAAATTTTAAAGCTTTCCTAAATGAAGTGATGCTAACAAAAAAACCACCCGATAACATTCCTAGTAGCCATCTGCACCAAACTACATGGACTTCAAGTCAAATTTCTGTGAATTATCTTGGAAGCTAAAACTAATTAAAAAAATAGGATTAAGTACAATGTAAGCAAACCATAAAATAATTAACTTGATAATTGGTTTCTTAATGGCCAACGGCGCATTATATTGTCAATGAGTGTTTCTGTCTCAGTTCCTTGTATGCAAGCACAGGCCTTCTCTCACATCTCCTAGTTGTTCCCCCTCTGGGCTTTTGAGAGCATCTGTGAATACTTCCTACAATAGCATTCTTTTTAATGTTGGAAAAGGGGTGGGTTCTTTTGCTCAGACTAAATTTCGGGGTACTCAACACCAAGATTTATTGAGGGACTACATCAGTGAGTCCCCAAGCAGCATTTCCTCACAGCCCTCCCAAGCTCTGTCAAGAGAAGCAGTGTCAAGCTTTAAGCATTTAACACAGTATGGACCATGAAATGGCAGAGTACTGCTCCAACCACTGCTGTGTCCCAGAAGTGCTCCAATGGTCTGAAGCATAAGCTCATCTGAAAAAAAAAAAAAAAAAAAAAAAAGTTGTTGCATATCTATATACACCCACTCAAGTAAAAACACATGTATATGCATACACATATGTGTGTATACATCTGATAGCTTAAAAAGCATTCAAACCAGCCACATGCCGACTGTAAGGTGGGAAGTCTGGAGACAGAAGAGATGAAGTTTCCTGAAGGGTTTCTCTTGTTACCTGGCAAAGATGAGGAGAATTATGATTACACAGGCCAGATGTGTGTTGGATGTAGGGCTGTATTGGGTGTAAATGGCAAGGTGTTAGCAGTTATGGGGCTGCAGGGGTGACCTCTGTGAGAAGAGACCAGAGGCTGCCCCACGCTGGACACAGTTGGTTCCAGGTGGCTCCAACGGCCCCAGCGCAGGGCACAGCTGAGCCCCTCAGCCCCGGGCGGGCGCCTCGGGGAAAGTGTATTTAAGAAAGGGCAGAAATTTCCACATAGGCAGAGGAGGGAACAAAAGAGTGAGAAACAGCAGAGGGAACACCAAGGTCAGCACAGTAGGAGATCCATGAGAGAGCAGTCAGACTCCCAAAGGGAATTCAGCCCATGGAGGGCCTACGCCAGAGCATATGAAAAGACCAAGAAGGAAGAAGCAGCAGAAAAAACTGCGCTGTACTGACCATAACCTCCTGAACTGCTTATTGCTTCACTGAAGTGACCTGTGGCAATTATAAGGGGAGAGAAGAGGTGTCCAGAATGAAGTTGAGTGTGCGAAAAGCAGAGGAAAGGTAGTTTTTATCAGTGTTTTAAATGTTTGGGTTTTTTTGTTTGTTTCCCTAATACCCAAATCAGTAATTAAATATTTATGCTAATTGGCAATAAATTAAATTCCTCACTTTAAGTCTGTTTTGGCTGTGACAATAGTGACTGAAGTGACTGAAGTAAGAAATAGTTGACACATTGCTTTGCTTGTCATATCTGAAGTGATCCTATCTGAAAAGTACTATCACAAAGGGCATTCTGTGATACACACATGGAAACATAGAAAATATTGACTCCAGTTTGATTGACCACTTTAATCCACACCAGAGTTTCAAGAGCAAATTTAAGGGCCTGGGCTGCCAAAACTAGAAGTCTGGGAATATAGCAGGGACCAGATGCAGATCTAAGAGGAATGACTCGTTACCACTGGCAGCCATTTTGTGAGAGGGGAGTGTTCTTTTGGTATTCTGAGTTAAAGTAAAAAAGAAGAGAATGAGGTCATTCAGTATAAGATTTATACTAAAAGAATTCAAGAAAATTGTAGCTCTTTAGGACACATATCTCCATACATCTCTACTTGGACCTCTGCAGCATGCCAAACATTTGTAATTACATATACAGAGGAGTTTCCCTGTACCATCTACTCTCTGCTACTGTTTCACTGTACCATCTACTCTTGTCTTATGAAGATCCAGAATCTCCCAAAACTAGTTGTCATAGCGAACAAATTAAATTTGGCTAACCTATGTTGATTCCACAACAGCCTACTTTTGGCATTCTAAATGCAAGTGCATGTAGCCAGATAAGTAACAAAAATGTTTCAAAATAAAAAACTGAATGTCTAACTGAATGTAAATATCAAGAACTATCTCATCCCCACTCTTAACTTTACTGCCTAGCAGATATGAGACCTAGCAATAGATTTTTAAAAGCTAAAAGGTAAAAAAAAAAAAAAAAGGCTAATAAAGCTGTAGATGGGCAATGTTTGTTCTTTTAAATGAATTAAGCTTACTCCTTTCTGGTTTAACTTTAATTATTAAAATAAACAGAAGCCTTATAATTAAAGGATGAAAACCAAAACATTTGGGAGGCAAGGCAAAATAAGAGTTTCCAAGAGAAAGGAAAACAAATACCAAAATTTTTCAAAGGGTGCATTTAGAAGAAGCCCATATGACTGATCTTTAAAGTGCACATACATTTTAAAAAATTTAACTGTTGTTGAATTTGCACATATCCATCCACATACTTCCTATGTAGTATAAGCTCTGCATAACTCAATGAAAAATGCATTTAATAAAGTGCTTCTGCTAGAACTTGTCTTGCAATATGAGCTTGCTTCAAGGAAGAGCTTGCATTTCTTTTCTTCACCATCCTAATAGACCCTTTCTATTGAAAGTCCAAGGTCAAAACAAATAAAGATTCAGCAAATTCAAAGACCTTGAATTATTAAATATATATATGATTAAATCTACTGCTACAAGTAGTTGCACTGAAGTTATTGAGATTCTTTAACTGTACTGAAGCTAACTGTATGCAAACTGAATAAAGGAGTAGAGATGAAAGATGCTTGTGTATTTACTTCCACCTGTAACAAAAACAAATTTTATACTTTTACTTTAAACTCTTCAATTTTCCAATTTTCTCTTAAAACACAAGAGATTAAGTTGAAAAATAAATATGTCAATAGAATTTATCTATAAATACAGAGTCTAATACCAGTTTTATTTCAGAGGGTGATAACATACGTATAGGAAAAGGATAGGCATGATAGGTCTTAGTACATTTTAACAAAAATATTCCACACTAAAAGAAAGCCATAGAAAAGATAAGAATTAATTACACTGACCTATGTTTCAGAAGCCTGGACAATTGAGTTAATAAAAAGTCTTTGTAGTGCATCTGTATAGATCTTATTATAGCTATTTCTCTCTTATAGGCTCTTCTTTTAAGGCACAAAGAGGATAAAAGGCTTTCAATCTCAAAAGTTATGCTTTACTGAAACATAAAGTAGGATAGTTACTTTCTTAAATAGAAAACTTGCAAACTAGGAAAGGTAGACCACAAACAGAAAATGTTTATACGAAATCTCTCTCCCTTGCCCAGTGTGCAGATGTCACTGTGGAGACGGACAAAGTGACACACACACCCCCACATGGGTGAAGAAGCGGCTAGTTTTTTTATTACTAAAAGCATGTATTTTTATATATTTCAGGTGCCAGAATGTTTCAATATAATTGGTCAAAAAGTTGTTTTTAACATTCTCATTGGATAACCTTTATCAGTTTCCTCCCTACTTGCTTCATCCTGCTATGTAGTCAGCAGCTCCTTGAAAGTTATTTGCTTTAAGCATAGCTTCCTTATCTCAAGGGTACTCCGGAATCTTGTCAAGGTCAAACTCTTCTTCAATCAGGTTATCGGCAGACCAGTTGCCTTCCCCGACATGCACTTAGGGCAGCTCTTACTTCCAGTCCTGGAGCTGGTCAACTCAGTGGCTTTTTGAATTGCAGCAAACTGCACATTCCCCTCTGATCTCTATCCACCATCACTGAGTCACAACCAACCAATGCCTACCTGCCTAATCCTTGCTTTCTCATGATCCTGTTGTATTGGAAATTGTGATTGTGAATCAATGTAGTATTATTAACTGTTGCTTCACTCCAGTTCATGTAAGTTGCAGGGTTAACTCAATGTTGTTGATATGCAGAACAGGGTGGGATGAAAGTTGCATTCTGTCACATTCAAAATGTCTAACTATACTTACTTTGTAAAGTTAGACCAAAAAAACCCCAAAACCCAAACCACTAAACTTGGCAAATCATGACTAAAATTGAATAAGGACTGACATTACATGACAAATGAATCCCACAAATATAAAGGGAGCATGCAGCTCAAGGCAAAATAATCAGACAGCTGATGTCCATTGAACCTTCAGTATGACTGTCTGGTTTCAATGTCAACACAAATTTCTTTCTAGGGTATTTCATCAGACACACTGAAATTATTTGAAGTGATTCAGACAGAATTGGAATGTGGGAATGCTTACCCACTTGCTGGTGACTAATGGCTAATACAGAAAAAAATCCCATGGTTTCATCTGAAGGTCTAATGATGGATGCTTGGGGTTAGTTTTCATTACCATGCTCTGAACCACACATGCAATGCTTCACTGTAAAAAATGGTCTGCGTAATTAAGCTTTGAACTCACCATAACAAGAAAAAAAATCTTCAGTTTCCCATTACAAGAGTGTATTTCATGCTACAAAACTGATTTCAGCTTTATCTGAGTCCTTCAGTGTGTTTGTTAACTAACAAATATTCTCTGTCACTCACTACTTTTATAATGCCAAATCAGATTACAATATAGGGAAGGATGAAAAAGACTATTCATACTATACTTGCATTTATTTTCCAAGATTGTAGGAGTGTGTAGGAGTACCTATTATTACCAAACTGAGATTTTTTTTTTTATTATCAAGTTGTTCTTATTCATGGTTAGTGTAGAATTTCAGTCTTCACAGGACCTTCTGGTTCAGTAATCCTTTACTTCAAGTTCTTAGCTAAGATGTTTATTCTCAGTCATTTAGATGCAGTTTTACTGTTTTCCAATCATGTCACCACTAAATAGGTACATTAAATAAATAATTTTTATACTGAACTCTTTTATCAATCTGCGTAACATGATAAAATAACAACTAATACAAAAAAAATCAATATTCTTTGCACTCTTGTATTACTGAGTTAATGAACTGCAGATATTCTAACTTGAATCGCAGGGTTACACATGTAGGACATCAGTTGAACCTAATGCTTCCACCACTACCACCTCTTTAAATGTACCCCAGGCACAGTCCCGAGTGTTTGTTTCTTACATATATATGGTTGCTGTTAAACCTTATGTAGTCTAACTTGTCCTGCCCTTACAGGTGTGCGATTCCATGGTTTTCCTGCAGTGACACTTTTACATAATTTCATTTTGTTACGAGTGTTCGTATAATATTTTACTGTTACCAGTCTTCCACAGTGGGTTTGTTTGTGGGGTTGTTGGTTGTGGGTTTTTTTTCTTTTTTCTCTATTTTAAGTCCTCAGATTTCTTGGTATTAGAAATAAAACATCAAGATTGGAAAAGTTAGAGCCTTTTTATGCATGGTAAACAAAACTCATACGGAACAACAAGAAATATCAGATCTTTTTTATCAGGGATGGTCCTTAGTAAAACAGGTGGAGGGGGAGAAGGAAGGGTCTAGGCATAAGTTGGACATAGATACTAATTCCTCAAAAAAAAGAAAAAAAAAAAAAAGAAGGATTATTCTGTTTTGTAAGAAGGAGTTCAAGACTAAAACAGGACTTATCAACTGTCTCCTACACGTGTCACAATTAGATAGCTAATATAACATGCACTCACTCTTATTTTTTTCTATTCTTTTTAAATAATAAAGCCAATAAAGCCAAAGAGACTGACTTCACCACTTCATATTTGTTCTAACACCCAGCACTCTTACTTGGCAGCTAAAAAACCTGTGATTCCCATTCTTGCTCCAAATAATTTCTTTAATGAAATATGACAGTGTCGGGAGGTGTGAGTGAAACCACCTGAATCCAGACCATTGCCTAACATGACACTTAATGGCTTGTCACCTACATTGACCACTGATACTGCAGTAGGAAGGACTGATGTTATTTCCAACCTTAAGACTCTACTCCAACCTCCTACTTGGTCAGCTATGAGACGAGACTGGGTTGCTCAGTGCCTTATTTAGTCAGACCTTGAAAGCCTACAAGTATGAAGGTTGCACAGCCTGGTGGACAACCTCTTCCACTGACTCTTCTCATGGTGAAAGTGTTTTTCCATATATACAGTCCAAACTTGTCTTGTTTCAAATTATGTCTATCACCACTGTCTTCTGTAAATCTATCCCTCACTTCACTTGTTTACTTACAAGTGAACAAAGACAAAACATTTTGTTTCAGACAAATAAAATCTGCATGCCATCAGTCTCTATTCAGTCTTCTGTCCAGGACAACTCCTCTCAGATTTTCATTTCATCATGCAATATTACTTTAATTACTAGAACTCTGAACTTTCTGTTTGAGAACTGACTCCAAAACTGCCCATCATTCACACAGCCTTTGTGAAAGGGAGCTTATAAAAAAGCAGCACAGTACAAGATACTAGTTGACTTTGCAACTAAATGGGATTATTATGTATCTGAATGACTGTTGTGGTTTAATCCCAGATGATGACTAAAACACAGCACAGACGCTCACTCACTCCCCCTTGGTGGGATGGGGGAGAGAATCTGAAGGGGAAAAGTGAGAAAACTTGTGGGTTGAGACAAAGACAGTTTAATAGGTAAAGCAAAAGCCACGACACTCAAGCAAAGCAAGCCAAGGAATTCATTCACCACTTCCCATCAGCAGGCAGGTGTTCAGCCATCCCCAGGAAAGCAGGGATCCATAATGATTACTTGGGAAGACAAACACCATCACTCTGAAATCCCCCCTTCCTTCTTCTCCCCCCAGCTTTATATGCTGAGCACGATGTCACATAGTATGTAATATCCCTCTGGTCAGTTGGGGTCTGCTGTCCCGTCTGTGTCCCCTCCCAACTTCTTGTGCACCCCCAGCCTACTCGCTGGTGGGGTGGGGCGAGAAGCAGAAAAGGTGTTGACTCTGTAAACACTGCTCAGCAATAAGGAAAACATCTCTGCATTATCAACACTGTTTTCAGCACAAATCCAAAGCACAGCCCCACACTAGGTACTATGAAAAAAATTAACTATATCCCAGCCAAAACCAGCACAGTGACTAAGTCAGTAAAACTATACTATAGTACTTTTTAATGAGACCTACACATTTGCGCAGCTCCTCAGCCTTGGTTGTAAGTCAAAAATTAATTCCCATATGAAGAAAAATATTGTAAAACTTCCTAAAGAAGTTATTTTTTCTTAAAAATCTATTATTATTTAACCAGAGAAGAGCCAGGAGAGAATCAATAATGAATTGCAGAGTCATTCAGGCTAGAGAAACCTCAATAGGTCTCCAGTCCAACTATGCTCAAAGCAGAGTCAGCTCTGAGGTCAGACCAGGTTGCTCAGGGCTTTATAAAGTCTGGTCTTGAAAACCTCCAGGACAGACATTCCACAACACTTCTGGTAAACCTGTTCCAACACTTGTCTGTCCTCACGGCATTCCTGCTCCTTCCACCCCTTAAATTGGATCTTCCACATCCTTCAATTTGTATCCATTATCCCTTGTCCTCCTGTCATGCACATCTGTAAAGAGACTGACTCTATCTTCTTGATAACCTCCCCATTGGAACTGAAAGTCTTCTATTATGTTCCCTTTGCAGCCTACCTCCCCTTTTCTTCTCTAGGCTAAGGAAGCCCAGTTCCCTGAGCCTCTCCTGGTGGGTCATGTACTTCAGTCACAATTAACTTCAGCACTAGGACACAGACTTGAATAAGTAATATGCAAAAATCTTTTGTTTAGGGTGGAAAGTCAATGTAGGAAGAAATTTCTAGCCAAAGACAATATTATTTTCTGAAAAAGTGGAAAACTGAGATTTTTAAATATGGTTGCATAGACAGTGCAAAGCCCCTAGTTGTGTTGTATGTAATCTAAAGCAATTAATGATAGCCATGCTATAAGACTGTCTTGGAAGATAAGAATATTCTGCTTGAATCCTGTTTAGGTCCTCCCAAATAATTATCTTGAAGTAAAGGACTGGAAGTTAAAGTGTGCTGAAAGAAAAGTATTCGTTACAAGGAGAGACGTTAAATACTGAAACAGGTGTCCAGAGAGGCTGTGGCATCTTAATCCATGGAGATTTTTAAAAAGAAATTAATAATCAACTGGACAAGACTCTGAGTAACCTAATATTGATCCTGTTTGGAGTAGTGTTATGGTGGGTTTATCTTGTTTGGCTGTCAGATTCCCATTCTCTCTTTTTCACTTCCCTTCCTCAATAGGACAGGGTAGAAAATCAAAAGAAAAAGCTTATCAGGGGTCAAGATAAAGACAGGGAGATCACTTATCAATTACCATCATAGGCAAAACAGACTTGACCTAAGGAAAATTAATTTAGTTTATTGTCAATTAAAATAGAGTTGGATGGTGAACAAAGACAAAAAATTAAAACACCTTCCCCCATCCCCCCCTCTCCCCACACCACCTTCACTCCATCATTGCCGACTCCTCTACCTCCTCCCTGCCGAGGGACACAGGGGGATGGTGAATGGGGGGCTGCGGTCAGTCCCTAACAGCTCCTCTCTGCTGCTCCTTCCTTCTCACGCTTTTCCCTGCTCCAGCCTGGGAGCTTCCCACAGGCTGCAGGGAAACACCTGCCCCAGCACCACCTCCCCCTCCTCTCACCTTGGTGCACAAGAGAGGTGGTCAGGACCTGAAGGCATTCCGAGGTGCTTTCCAACCTAATGTATTCTGTGATGAACCTGACTGTTTAAAGCACATGATAAGACATATAAGAACAGACACATCTGACTATTAAAAGCTCATTCAGTTTGATTGTTTGTAACTTAACATAGGTATTGGCAGTTCTGCCTTTTATCGGCTTGTGAACTGCACATCTATTTAAAATACTTATTTCCTAGGAGGGACAGTTACTTTAAATTTCAAATTAGTTTAAGATAAAGAATAACAGTCCTTCATGTTTTAAAAACAAATAAATGTTGCGAAGTAAAAATATTTGTGTTTCCTTTCTGACTAGGAATCTGC
Source organism: Strix aluco (assembly GCF_031877795.1). Taxonomy (NCBI): domain Eukaryota; kingdom Metazoa; phylum Chordata; class Aves; order Strigiformes; family Strigidae; genus Strix; species Strix aluco. The sequence continues at coordinate 83,387,974 of NC_133931.1, read as the reverse complement.
AAGGAAGATAAACTGTAATGCTTAAAGTTCCTGTATCAAAGTCCCCAAAAGCATTTTAGAAACTGTCTTAATTGCATGAGTCAGTTTGCTATTGACATACTGACATCCGCTTACTGAAACATGAAAGTCATTATGACCACACTGTAGCTGCTCCAGACATCATATCAGGCAAGAAAGAGGAATATGTTCAGTTTAAAATCAAAAGGTATATAGACATAGGCTTGCAATAATAGCTCTTTACATTGAGCTGAAAGAAGACTGTCTGAGCTGTTCTGTGTTGACTGTTATAAAATACCAGATAATCTCTAAAAATCTTTTTTTTTTTAACTGAATATTAAATTAAAAAAAAAAAACAAAAAAAAAAAACAAAAAAAACCAACCAACCAACAACCACAGGTAGGTAAGACAGCAGCAAACTTCCAGAAATAACCCTGTACCAAAATTTTCATATGACTAGGAATTATGTTTTATCCTATCATATCTCTATATGCCTAAATTTCACCATCATTCTACTAAGTACATGTATTTCTTCATGCCTCTACAGACACTACGACTACAATTCAGCCAGAAGAACGGGTCCTTCACAAGTAACTGTGACTTCAGGAATGGTTGTAGGAGCTGAAGTCTGCAATCTAGTGTAGAGAATACATTGCAATGCAGGGAAATAACCTTGTTATTGGGTTACAGTTGTTTAAAGAGAGTTGTTTCTGTATTCTGGACAGGAGTACTAGCACAGCAAGCTTTTCCCCCACATTGATAGGTAAGTTCAGTCCTACTTGTTCATGAGCCACAAGTCAAACTTTCCTAAAGCAAAATAAAGATGAATAAACACAGTAGAGGTCACTTTTTTTTTTTTTTTTTTTATAAACCAGTTATAGTACAGCAACCTTGCAAAATTAGTCTCCGCTAGAAGATCTAGAAGACTTGTAGTACAATTTGATGGAGCTTGAAGCAGTGTTGCAGTTTATCCCCATGAGCTGTTTGAATCTGGGGGGCTTAGGGGAGGCAGAGAACATGCCCCACATACTCATGGGCTCACTGGCCAGAACCTGCTGTTACTGTTATAGAGACAGCCACTTCACACAGTCCTCTAGAGACCCCTGCTATAGGGTGCTGCAGCTGTCTTAACTAGTCTCTGATCTACTGTTCCTGATCTATTTCAGCATGCAGAACTTAGTATTATCTTCCCACATTTAGATCTAGTGCCCACAGTGGAATCCAGAGTAATTTTGTTGATATATTGTTCATAGATAAAACAATTTTAAATTGACCATGAACTTGATTACTGTGTGTAATGGCAGAAGTTACGAAAGGATGCTACTTAAAGAAACGTTCCTGGTTTGCACTGGATGGGAAAAGAGCTTATGTAGCGTTATATTAATGTAATATTCTTCAATCCAGCACAATACAAATATCACCTTGCATCTTTGGGACAGCTTGTGCTGCTTCATTCTCAAGGACATACAAAACTTCTCTGAAGCTCAGGCAAAGTTCTGCTGCAGGTGGTGCTCAGCGATTGACAGAGTTGGGCTGCTGCAATATAGCTTTCTGAAATGTGAATTCACTAGCATTTTCCTCTTCCTTCTCTAAGGTTAAATTGCAGAAGAACTGCTAGATGAACATATCACGGGTGTAGCAAATAAACTTATACGCTGGAAATTGTAAACATGATCTTCCAAAGTCATCTTTTTTCTCACCAGGATTCTCAGACTTTGCCTTTTCTCCACAAATCAACACTGTGTGCTTTTTGATGCACTTAGTACTCTATTCTTACAGGCCAGTTCCATCATTTTTGCTAAGATGTTAACCCATACTGATTAGCTATGATTTCCCACAAAATATTTCTAGACCCATTGCCATTTTAATTTGTAATAATATGCAACGAAAGTCTGTTGACTAAAGGTTCTGGAGAAATTTTATTCTCTTCACATGAAATGTCCATTTTTAATTTGCTATCAAACCCAAAGATTTTCCACTGAGCTTGTGCAATGCAGTTGCTAGGTAACCAGAATAATTTTTCCTATCATAGTTCAGCAAAGATACACGTTTACCAGCTTGAACCTTGCAGGAGCTTTTGTGGTTTAATTAAGTCTCTCGTGTTTATAATCCCTTGTCACTCATATCTCTGCACACTCATTTTTTCATTGGAGTTTCATGCAGATGAGCACAGATGTAGCAGTTCTCAGACTGCCTGCTATATGCACAAGCTAATAGCAAATTACCTAGATTCATAACTTCAGAGGGAGATGTGGAAATGCATAGAGTTTTTCAGTAGCTTTCTATCTGGTGAAACAATACGTCATAAGTCACTAGAGTCAACTTCAAAAGCCAAACACAGAACAGCTGCTGGTTGTAGTGTTCTCAGTGTATAGATATTTCTAGATTAAGAGAACCCTTCAAAAAGTCGTAAGGGCTACAGTTTTCTGTGAACAGTATCTTACCTTTCCCCCCCAGTTTATTATTTCATATTTAAAATTGGACACATTCCATATTTAGAACTCTCTGATTAAGTGATCTCAAATTATTTTGCTCATTAGAGTGCCTCTTATCATTCAGCAGTGAAATGTTTGTATCCAGACATGTGTCCAATGCAGTAACCATGAATGTAGTTTTAAAAACACAAGATTTAGCATATTCAATGAGTCATAAGTTATATATAGCATTTTCAAACTGGGAGAGGAAGATTGGTCAGTCAAGCAGATGACTATATTTAAGTTTAGGGCAGTTGAGAAGCAAAATAAGAACTAGCAAATTATAACAATTGTGCCCTTCATGACGTGAAGAAATCACTACAGGAAAGGTAAGACAGTACTGCCAACAAAGTCTATGCTGTGGTGAATAATAGTGCCGTTTCAAAGAATTCTTCAGCTCCCACTTTATTTTTTAGCAGAATGATAGATTTGCATGCTGATTCAGTATTTTCTAGGCACACAAGTTCTGTGATAACTGCTATGGCAGACTGAGCTTCAAAAACAGTCTCCAGAAAACAAGTTTTGGTTAATGCAACAGATTCCCTGAACAGATGCAATTCATTAAATGTTGGGTGCGAAAAAAAAGGTGTAGTTTTTATTATCTTCACAGTGGTTTTCAGTCTCAACAGCTAAAACTGGAAAATGCCCGTCTTTCAGAATGACTGATAAAAAAATGTATTTTTCCAGTTAGACTCCAAATAGCATTTTCCCTCCCACTCAGCACTTCATTTTTAAATCCAAGACTATCAAATTAAAAACCCCAAAACACTGAGAGCTACAGTAATAACTGGAGCTCAGTAGGATTTAAGCAAGGTTTTATGGGGATTAAGTAAAGGAGGAACTTAATCATAAATATTCCACCTCTAAAGAAAGATTTTCAGCATGAAACAGAATATACAGCTCTACTACAATAAGATGTCACATTAGTTATTCCAGAATTTTTTAAAAATTAATTTGGTATGTGACAAAAGTAGGGTTTAAGTGAAAGCAGTACCTCTCATAGGACCTAATATACCAAGTCTCGTGGCTATGTTGCCCAAAATGAAGTCCATGTCAGACGTGAGAGGGATCTGAGGGTCGTTACACAGAAGATAACAGACAATAGCAGGGGGGTGTTTATAATGCCAAATGATTCATTACCTCGACTCTGCTTCTGCTATTCATGCAGAATACAATAATTAGGACTTGCTACCTGGGCAGTAATGTAGGGACAGGATGACCCTGCTTTTTCATACGTGGCATACAAATCCAGGCACACTGAAATAAGACCTCCAAGATTGCTCTGAATCATTGCTCAAAAATAAGCCAAAATGGACCATCATGAAAAAGGATTCTGCTGGAGAACACAGGACTTTACTGTCCTGTCTGCTATGCCAAATAACTGGAAGAACATCTGCCATCTTTATACCAGCAAGGGATTTGGTTAACTTCTTGGGAAAACAAAACAAAACAAAACAACAAGACAAAAACCGAAACAAAACCAAACACAGGCAGTTAACTTAGTCTCTCTTACTGTAGACTGCAAGAACATTAGACATTAATCTTGTCTGTTTTCTGCAGCAGCAAAGATGTGAGCCTTATTTTGATACTGAGATCAATTTTTTTTAACTTCTGGACACACTTCATAGTGAAAACCATCTAAAATGTTAAGACTATGTACTTTTGTTGTCCTACAAATAGTCCGGCAAACTGCAAGTAACTAAAAGAAACATTGTAACTACAGGGGCTACCTCTGGTTGGTGTTTTCACTGCATATCCATGCACAGCATTACCCTGCTGCGTTGCTGTAGCATGCATACCCAATTTCTGCTCAGTTAATCATTCAGCTGAGTCAACCTTTCCAAAACAATGAGATGCATCTTCCATCTTTAAGACAGCAAAATACAGTGGTAGCCCAAGCATGATGCTAAGCAAAGGAAAAGCTTTTCTTGAGGACATGTTCAGACATTCACATTTATTCAGAGAAGTACCCTGATTTCCAGCTGTTGCATAACAACACGCATGTATTTTAGCATGGGTTAGTCCCATGGCATGAATAAACTGGCAAAAACAATTACTTAACCTGTGTACATTTGAAGCTTGCCAATAATTAATACAGTGGACCACATTCTACCCTGAGTGACTGAAAATTAAAAGTCCAAATGACAAAAGGGAGGAAAAACTAGACTTCCATTCAGATTTGCATCACATATTACAGAACTATTAGATAGTGCCAGGTGAACAACTAGCAGAATTTCCAAGCAGCCTGAACTGCTGTGAATCCCTGAGATCACAACATTGTCCCTGCAGCTCCTTAACTAAAAATGGTGAAGAGAGGGATATGCACAGTGCTGGTGAGGGTACTTAGAGAGAAAGGAAATTGAGCAGTGGAAGCAGCAGCCTCTTCAGAGTAGCAGCAGCCCATCAAAGTCCTTGAGTATAAGGGCAAATCCAGGACAGATGTACCCTGCTGCCTGCTAAAACCATCAGTGTCATTACTTGTTCCTTTAATGTCTGCAGACAACCAAAATGCCTTATGTAGTTTCCTAAAAGGAGATGTTCCTAGCTCTCATTGCCACTCAGTTCACCTGTGCTGGAACGACTGTAATATGGCACCAAATAGTCTGAACTGAAGGTTTATTAAAAAGCAGAAGCTTAAAAAGTGCAGTAGGAAAAGACTGTCCGGGATACTCGGGAGTTCATAATGCAGATGTATCAAAAAAGGCCACCTTTGAATTTCCTTCTTGGGCACATTAATGTTCCACAGTTGTGCCAGACACTTTACAGTAATAGCTCACTTAGAAGAATGACAGAAAGGAATTTGCATTTAAGACAACTAAAAGTGTCCAGTCACTGATCTGTCCTTTTTAGAAAGATAGCTCTCTGAGCCAACCTCATTTTTTTTTCCCTACCATTTGCAGTAAGAAGATCCAAAAAAAAGTGCTGTGCAAAAATAAAAGAACAGTCCCACATGGTAGTTCCTGGAGCACAGTGAGCTGTTTACAACTGTAGGAAAACTTTAAGCAACAAAGGGAAAAGACAAACCTCCAGAGACTCAAAATTCCCTATTTTAACGCAAGGTAAAGGTAATGATTAAATAGTATCATTAAAATGTGTGCAAATTATTTGTCATAAATAATATCACCAGCAAATTACCTTTTATCTCTTCATAGGTTGTCCAACCAAATTAGCCATAATTTTTTAATGAAATCATCTGTAACAACTACAAAGGTGGCTTTATTCCATAAACTTTCCTGTAAGCAGAATTCTTCTATGAGTTCAGACTCCTGGGTTTCAGAAAAAAAAACAAACCACCAAACACAAAACACACCCCACACACACCCCTAAAAAAAAACCCAACCTAAACCCTCAACTTAAAATACTAACTTCCCCATGGCTTGCAGTATTCAGTAAAAGTGTACATATAGCCATAGTCTTGGTTAAGAAAGGCTTCTTTAGTGTGCTTGTATATGTGGGCAAGACGTTGTCCTGAGGTAAGAGATGTAAAATGATGTGTTATTTAGCTAGAACTAGGGAAAGTTGATACATTCTGTAAAATCAGCCATAGGGAAATCCCCATCTGTAAATTTAAACCCTGCCAAAAGTTACATAATTTTTAACAGTCTAGATTACCCCTTGAAGATATTGATTCAAGTAGGGTCAGAAATATACCTTCCTGAAATCTTAGTTTTATTAAATAAAATGGAAAATGACAGAATTAAATATCTTGATAAAGAACAGAAACCAAGGCACTCATATTCCTGAAATAACTAGCACAGGACAGATTTTGGCAGCAAGGGCATCACTTGCCTTTTAAAACTTATCTGAAGCTGTTTTAAAAATAACTGGTCTGTCAACTTGAGTCAATCATTTTATTTTTTTAATCCTCTAATACTCTGTAGCATTTCTCTCCAAGGAATGTTTCTGGTGTGCTGTCATGTCATATTAGGGAGTTGATACGGAGATTGTATATATTGGTGAAATCATTAAATTCAATCTTTATCCCAAGAGAAAGTGAAGCAAATATGAAATTGGACTCAACCTCTTACGTAAATCGTAAAATATTTTAGAGAGTTATTATGATATTTCTGTTGGTTTCAAAGCAAAATTTTAATTTAAGAACAGCAGCTTTTCAGCGAGCAAAATTACCTTTTTGGTGTCGATGTGAGAGTTAACAGTGTCATAACACACTTGAGTGAAACACTTTATTGAATGCCTCTGAACATTAGCTGGATATTTTGAACTGTTCCGTTTGATTACTTTTTCAAAGGCATGCTAGAAGCATGGCCTTCTCAAAGGGTTCCATACGTACTCCTCAGCTTACCTAACATAAACTGAACACAGATTTTGTCTAAATGATCAAATATCTACTTTTAGTTCTTTGCACCACAGCACCTGTCATGCTTCAGTCCTTTGGAATTTAGGAGTGCAGGATTTTTTTCCTGTTCACAGTTTCTCCTCTAATCTTTCACAGTAGGTTGGAAGGAAGAAATACGGTCTTTTCTGCCATATAACTAGCCAGCTCATTTTGACTGGTTCAGATCTAAGTTAAGACTCTCTCCGGAACAAAACCACCTTTCTGCTTCTTTCTGCTACCCAGTCTACTATTTTTGTGACATTTGTTTTCCCATGTCCAAGTTGGGTGCTAAAGAATATCATTAACATCTGATATCTATTCTGCTGATGTGTTAATTAATTCTTCTAAATATTTTCTGCATGTTGATCTCCTTGGTTTCAGCAGTTTTGTTACTACTGATCTGGAAACACAGGAACCAGTCATGGCAGGCTATGATTCACATCACATGCTTTGGGAATTTCTTCAGCAAGAACCTTAAAAACAATTTATCTATCTATTGGAAGATACTTCCTAAAATGAAGCATTGCATTTCAGTAACATGCTACTATATCAAAAGCCAGAAGGTTATTACAGTGGACAGGACAGAGGTTAACAGTGTGTCATATGAATGTTCTCAGTGTCCAGTAGCAATCTGTAACGAGAGACAGAAAAACTTTGCTTCTAGTTGAGATCCAAGAATTTCTGGTACAATAGCAACTTTCTTACACTAAGTTATGGTACACAGAGTAAAAGCAAAAAGAGATTCTTCCATTTTTTTCACTCCTTTTGAAAGATCTCAGGTCTGAAAGCACAATTTTGCTCTGTGCTGAGAGGCACTAACTATGCTTAACGCCTATTGAGACATCGTCCTCGTTCAGGGAGTAGGGAAGGTGGCATCCTTCATCTTTACTGTTCATTGCAACCACTTTGTGAGTAGAAAAGGAGGGAAGGAAAGGAGAGGAAAGTTGAAGCTAGGACAGTGGATGTATAATTACAGCCTGCAAAGACGAAGTCCCATATTTTTAGTTGTTACTGAATCAAGACTAGTGATTCAGGATGTAGAAATGCATGCCAAATCTTCTGAAACACAAATTATGCAAACAAATACTCGATATTAGCTACTGAATGTTTTATCTAAACAGCTTTACACATATATACACACAGAGGAAATAAAAAAGCAGTATAGATTTACAATGAACTGAGAACTTCATTTTTCTAAACCAAGTTATTAAAGATGAGTGTGTAGCTGCTCTTTATTTTTATTAATAATATTTTAAAACCAGTAAATAATATGAAGTATAACCCTTCCTGCTAGTGCAGCAATTTTAGTTGTAAAATACTTATCAGAAACATATGTCTAATAGTTAGTAGCAAGAGACTAAACTGTGAACCATATAAGCATTATCTAATGAGCTTGGTTATCACGAACTAAACAATCCAACTTGTTACTGCTCTCAGTTTTAATGCTCTGTTCGAAAACTTTATTCTACAATTTATTCATTCATTAAAAGAAAGAAATGAAACCCTGCTAGGATCAAGAAATAAAACTATCAGGTGTGATGTTTAAAGTAATAGGAAAGACCAAGTGGCTTGCTTAGCCTAAGCTACATGTGGTGTCAAAAACTTTAACTTTTAGAAATTATTTTCAAATAAGACACACTCATGTTCAGAGTTACTCTGCTCACTTTACTCATATAAGTGCTTTTGAAATATTACTGTGTCTATTTATATGCATGCATGTATCTTCATATTGTCTCTAAGCAAACTAAATGAGGAATAAGTCACCAATTCCTCACAGGCATTTAACATTACATACAGCATTACATTTCTGAAAAAAATCCATTAGTTATAACAATGATTTTTATAGACATACTCCTTTCTTGCTAACTTATAAGGTGTTAGCAAAGTCATGCATGCAAACAAATCATAAAGCAGAATAAGCCTGGTTTCAGAGCAGAAGGGTGCTACTATCTTAGATTTCACACTTCAGCAATTAACTTCACTCGGTTGCACCACCAGGACAACACAAGGTTTACTAAGACAAGCTTTGTCTAATATATTTTCTGTAGACAATAATAGCGAGACAGCAGATGACAACTCAATTCTGTTACCTGCTGTCCAGCAATCTGAACTAGTTTATGTGTCACTTGCCATTCAGCTTTCTCCTACTTCAGCTCTTTTGCAACCAAAACTTGCACATACCAACCTCACCACTAAACCTGTACTCTATCTTGTCTTCTGTGATTAGTTTTTAAAAATATGGCTGGTTAAAATTATCCAGACTCAACTTTGCCTGCTTCAACAAACCATTATTTCACATTCCTTTCAGAATGTTTTACTTCCGATTAAGCATCAGGAACATAATGGCACATAATCTTTCTTGCAGATCAGAGCTACCTTTGACTTTTCATTGAAAGGTTATCACACAGAATAAGCCAAGAAAGCTCCCCAAACAAAACACAACCTCTAAGCTGCACTATTTACTTAACTACATAAAAGTTTAAATACCAGTTTTTGCAGTTTTAATTGTTCCATATTACTGTGCATCTCAACAAAACCAGAAATCCCATATTTATGTTCAAGGTCTTAGCTACATATATAAAAAGCCTTCCCAGTCAAAATGCACATAACCAGCTGGTGAAGACTAAGTGCAAAACAGCTTGTAAAATAGAGAATCCTTGAAAATCTAGTGGTAGGCCCTCAAAATGAGATTTTCTAAATAAAAATAAATTAAAAAAAAAAAACCTGGACCTTGAAAACCTTTAAAACTGATTTGACCCAGTGGTTGAAATCAGATTCTAATTTCCTTCAACAGTATTGTTTGTTATACAAAAGAGTTCTGACTGTTGTAGTGAACATACAAAAAATATTTTAGGAAGTGGTAAAACAGATTATATTCTGCAATCCTCAGTTATCTTGCTAACTCTTCTAGCTCTCCAGTTCATCTGAGCAAGAATTTTAATTCTGGAATCTAAGAAAAATCCATCTCAAACCAAGTTTTTATAAACAACCAGAACAAGGAATTAATTATATTAGAACCAGAATCTGAGCAACCTGTATTTTCAAAGCTAGGTAATTTTTGTAAAACTACGTCATCAGACAGAAAGCTGTTTCAAAACTGTGGTTTTTGATAAACACAATTTTTCAGAAATGAAATTTCAGATATTAAAGTTAATTGCTTTTTTTTAGACTGATGAAATTCCTTAACTTTTGGCAAATCATTATTGAACACAAGATTCACATAGCACTTTTTCCTTTCAAAGTTGTCTGGGCAACTTAAATTGTCTAAATATATAAAAAAAGGTGTTATTGTCTTCCAATCCTGAATACAAACCACATCAAAGTAATAGATGCTTTTGATTTTTCTAAAATATACTCAGTTTATAACTTTGGACTGACAACAGCAGCAATTATCATTTCAATAGTCAAATAAATCAAAAAGAGGAAGTGAAGTTTTAAATGTTATTTGGGGGGAGGTGATGGAGGGAAAGAAGATATTGATGACTGAGATCAAATTTCATATTCAAATATTGAAGGCAGGTCCCAAACTACAAAGAAAGTATTGTAGACACTTCCTTCCTCTTGGTAATCTTCAATTAATTAGGATTAGATTTTACTGAAATTACCTAGTTTGGGCATAATCATAAAGATCCTAAGAAAAAACTTCCCAGCACAGCCCCCTAAGTGTAATAGCTGTCATGGCAGATTGCAGGAGATCTGCTTACAACCTACCTTACTAATACAAGCATCCATGAATATAAGTTATCAAAACTGAATATTCAATAATGAAAAAAAAATCATAATGAGACATCTGGACTGTTTTGAAATAAAGTCTTACAGAAGGTGATCCAAGGCAAATAGGACCGCAACTTACAATCAAAGTAGGCCTGCTTCTCCCTCCTAACCCTTTCCATGTGGTCAGCGATACATTGGTTTTCTGAAGAATTCAAACCTGATCTTTCCATTCAATCAATTGTTGAGAGCTTGTTGACCCAGAAACTGAAATGGCACTAGAGACTTATCTAGTGCAGCCTTCATAAAAAAAAAAAAAAAAAATTACATCCTCCATGCTTCCCAAGAAACAATATTAAATATGCAAACAAAATGAAAGAATGCAACAGCTTTGAAAATGTTTACAGAAAAGTATTTCAAGCAGTTTCTATTGATGATAGATCAACCAGAATCTTTTAACACAACAATTTACAATCCTTAACAGGAATACAAGTATGGAATCCCTGTTCTGCATAATACAGTAAAACCATTCTAAGAGGTAAAACAGGACCACAGTCTTGAAGACTTGGAACACATTCAACAAAAATAAGGGCAAAAAAACTGCTATGATGCTCTTAAACACTTTCTTCTTTTCTTTCCCCTCCTTGACCCCAGCTGGTGTACATTGAATTGTTCTAAGGTGAGAATTACTGAGTCAAGATCAGGCTTTCAACGTGCTTTCAAATTTCTCTTTGAAATATATGTGTGTCTGTCCTACTGATTGAAGGATGAAGTGACTTCAGGTCAACCAATGTGTGACCTAACACAGTACAAGTCTTTGTATGTGATCTGGCTTTGACTTAAAATTTACAACCTTTACTCAGTGTTCCTCGTGATGGAAGATACCAAAGTTACAGTTTCATCTATTTAAGAAAGAGTTTGTCCTGTTTTGGCTACAAACAGGAGTAATGCTACATATTTTGTTTTCATGAGTGTTATTTACATCTGAAGTATAGTCAATTATCTTACTTCTGTCATCTGAATCATTATGACAGCATATAGTACACAGGTAAAGGAGGGGGCATAGGGTGGAAATAACATCAACACCCACTACTGTGAGACAAATCTGCCCCATACACATTCCAAAGGAAATAAAATTTCAGAAGTAAAAAGTAATTGAAAGAAAGGTGAGGAAACTAAAACCTTAATAAAATATACAGTTCATTTCATTGACAAACAGAAAACACAAAACAAAAGTGAAGGATTATTTCTTACAAACAAGTTTTTGAAACCCTCCTCTTCTCTATGGAGAGGAAAAGACATGGAACCAAGGAAACAAGCAAGTTTGGAGTCTTGTGAGGTCTGTCACTCTGAGCTGCAACAACTGCACTGCAGCTGGCAGCACTGCCTGCTGGTGTCACAACCAGTCTGACCCACTGTGGATTTTTACTAGACATGAGGGAAAATATGTGGCCATGAGGGAAATAAATTACAGTTTTGTCTTACACTTACCACTCCCCAGGGGGTCTGGAAGAGTGCAAATAGCGTATTTTTTCATGATTTAGCATTAAAAATGAGTACACACTCACCTGTCAGACACTGATTCTGCTTTCAAATTGGTGCATCTTTGTTTACTTCTCTAAGGTCTTAAGTTCACAGTTTGACCTGGGCAGAGGTGGTTCCTCTTTACTTATTTTTCCCCCCAGTGTGAACTGGGAGTGCCAAGCATATGCAAGTAAAAAGCTCAGATAAAGACCAGTGCAAGTCAGTTGCAACAATATTAACTTTGAAACATCTTGTATCCCAAAAGTAAACTTTACTTTGTTTTCTATAATGACCATATACTTCTGAAATTGAGTTTCATTTACTGAAACATTTTTTAACGTCAGAACTTCAGTCAGTTTTTGAAAAACATTTCAAGCAATCGTGGTATTTGTTCCAATTCATTATAAAACATTTCAAGTTTATGCTTAACATATTCAGAGAATTATTCACCGTTCAATAGTTTGTCTATATAGTAATAGTCAGTACTTATCTAGGAACGCAATAACCAGCCATTATTTAATATGCAAACAAAATTACATAGTGCTTTCAAAAGTAGCTAACAAAATCTGAAGATGAACTAAAATTGGCCAAAGATGCCAAGTTCAAGAAAAAAAGGATTCTCCAGATACATGAGCAGCAAGCAGAAGCACAGGGAAGACACAGGCGCATTACTAAACAGGGCAGGGAAACTAGTCACTAATAATGCTGATGAGGCAGAGGTTCCCAATACCTTCATTGACTCTGTCTTTACCAGCATAGCTGGACCCCAGATCACAAGATAAAATAGCTACAACAGCACATGTCAACCCACCATATAGTGGAAGGGCTGGCCTGTGTCTTCTTGCAAGGTCTCAGCCCACATATATCTATGGGCCCAGAGGGAATTCTCCACAGGACATCAGGAGAAGTGGCTGACATTGTTGCAAGGCCACTGTCTATAATATTTGGAAAGTGGTGGAGACCAGGAGATGTCCCTGATGAGTGGAAGAGGACAAATATCAAGCCCTGCATCTGGGTTAGAATGATCAAATACCCCAGTATAGGTGAGGGTCTGTGTGGCTGAGGAGCAGCCTTGCTGAAAGGGACCTGGGGGTCCTGCTGGACAACAAGCTGAACGTAAATCAGCACAGTGCTGCTGCAGCAACAAAGGCAAATCTGATCCTGGGCTGCATCTACAGAGGCATTACTAGCAGAGATAGAGATGTGATCATCCCACCTTACTCAGTGCTTGTCAGGCTGCACCTGGAGTGCTGTGTTCAGTTCTGGTCCCCACATTTCAAAACAGATGTGGGTAGACTAGAGAGGATCCAAAGGAGGGCCACAAAGATGTTCAATGGGCTAGATAACCTGTCCTGCAAGGAAAGAGTGAAGGAGTTAGGTCTTTTGTCCCTGGAGAAAAGGCTCAGGGAGTACCTTTTCACAGTATTCTAGTATTTAAAGGGCAGCTACAAAGAGGACAGAGGCTTTCTTTTCACAAGGAGCCACATGGAGAAGACAGGGGATTAGAGGTACAAGTTGCACCAAGAGAAGTTTCATCTCAACATAAGAAAGAAATTTTTTACAGTAAGAACAATCATTCACTGGAACAACCTCCCCAGGGGCATGGTAGAGCCCCTATTGCTAGGAGGTTTTGAAGATGCAATTGGACAGGGTGCTAGATAATCTCATCTAGGCTCACTTTCCCACAAAATGTTGGGCCAGATGATCATTCAATCCTTCCAACCTGACGTCTTCTATGAAAGCTGGAATTACTTTCAGTAAGAAAACACTGGGTCCTGCCATTATTGCATGCTTCTTGCATTAACAAGTGCCTGAATCACCGTGGATCATTAAGAGGATTTAGAGACTTATAAAAAGTGAACGTATATGAGTTTTTCCACAGTTTCTCAGATGTTTTGTAGTTTGCTTTGATGGTATATTTACTATAAATATTTATAGGACCAGTAGGGCAATAGAAGCTTGAAAGCAAAACTGTTCAATATAATCTGCAGCTATTTATATAGTAAAATACTTATAACCCTCTACATTCCAGATTTTTATAAGTAAATGGTAAGTCCAACACACATAGGCAATATTAACTCCATCTTAGTCTGCCACCACATCAACACAATAAGACATGAAAAAATTTAACGGCTACCGCCATGTTTCAGCATATTTAAAAGAAGTCAGTAACACACAAAATATTGTGCAGTGGAGTCATCATTAGAGGGGACACTTTTCAATAGAGCCCTTCACTTTTCAAATCATTTGCTATCCTTGGTCTTGTCTCCCATTTGCCCCACTAGTTAGGCTGCAACCATCCCAAATCACACCGCCAGTACAAGAATAGACATGACTACCAGTGATTCCATCCTTTAGTGCCCATTTTGTTTCTATAGTGAAAACAATTTCAGATTGTTTTGATACTGGTGCAGTAGTGGGCCACACCATGTTATGCTAGATGGTTTAATCTTCTACCAGATACTGGAAGAACTTTTGTTGCTCTTCTAGGTCTCTCTCCAGTTGAAATTCAGGGCTAGTTTGTGCTCCTGTCACTGTCATGTACCAAAGGGGCCTATCTTTTCCTTCCCTTTCCATAGAACTTCAGACCTGTAAGTCTTTCAGGGCTATTTCACATTCAGCTCCAGTCCTAATGTGAGGGGGGGCTTCAGTGCCAAGCTAACAGTGCTATGGATCTTTCAGTGTGTATCAATTTATATCTTCCAGGTATACACATCCTCAGCAGGCACCTAAGTCAACTAATCGGATCAGAAGATCAGACAGTCTACTATATATATGTAAAAAGGCTTTGCTTATTCACTACTGCAAAAAAGAAGGCTCAGAAGGCTGCCTATAGATAGGCTTGTTGTAGTAGCAGCATTAGCAAGGAAGAAGAAAGAGTTAATATAAAGTCTGTGTTGGCACAAAAATAAGCTGGCAATTAAAATATACAGGCTGCTAAGCAAAGAACTTTTCTAAACAACTGCAAAGTAAAAAAATAGAGATCATACCCACAGTTACAAAAAAGGGGAAGGGAAAAATGGACTGATAACATGAAAAATTTGTTACTTTTGTTATCTTTATGTTTGCTGCTTGCCAAAACAGTTTTCTGCCTACAATTTTAGCAGACTGGAATTAATCCATCACTTTTTTTTATTTTAATATTAAGAGATAGTAAGCTTGGCATTTCCACATTTCATTTTAAAATTAGGTCCAAAAGACAGTCAGAACTTGAACTCACATAAAAAACACTGAAAGCATAGATGCTAGGGTGGAACGAATAGCAGGTGGCCATGGAGCGGGTGATTCTTCATTTGCATGTAAAATGTGAAATATGTATAAAAGTAAACAGAGATTTATATTATTTATCCTGACCAGTACTAGAAGTAGCAAGTAACTTTAGAAAATATATTGAGTATGACAAGAAAAATATACTATTTTTTTCTCAACAGACCGACTTCTGTGTTTCAGAGGACAGAACTCTGAAAGCTGTAAGAACATTATGAGGTAGAGGCTTGTGCAGGAGGAGACAAGTCACCAGAGATTAGACGCAATATTTCTGACAGAGTTGCCTACCAAATGGGTCTGTAAGAAGGGAAAAGGAATACATAAAGCCTTCAAGAGACCTTGGCTTTGCCCATATTTTTATAATACAAAAAGCTATATTCCAAGGCTTTTTGAGTATTTTAACTCTTGGCATGACAGAAATACCTTACCTACTATTTGTTGCTTTTCCCAGAAAATCCTATTCTGAAATGACAAGGACAACAGCAAAACATCTTCCAGGAATTTCATTCTGTCCAGATAAAAGAGAGAACGATCTTTGGACAAGGTTTTGAAGCAGCAGCATAGACCAGATGATTCCATGCAAGTACCAGTGTCTGGTTCCAGGCACAAGTACTTCAGTTCATGTGCATATCCAATTTGTCATTCTACTCTGGGTTTTCACTCTCTAATGATCAGTGGTAGACAGTTCTTGGGCCCCATAGTTAAATAAAAGCTCTCTCCAGAGATAAGGAAAGGATCTACCATTCAAAGCTCTTGGCATGAAGTACCATTCATGGAGTCAAGAGGCTTCTTGGTTTGTTCTGGTTTGGTTTGGATTATTTTTCGTTGGGTTGCTTAGGTGGTTTTGGTTTTTTTAAACTGCATAAGCATCCCATCACCCATCCTAGGAAAAACAAGTAATTTTTTTTTTTTTTTTGTTCTGGTTAGATGTGCGATAACACTTTTCTTAGTCTATACACCAACTAATATTGATGTAGGTTTTGTCATTTTAAGACTAGATTTACTCCACTAAAATATGGTAACTTTTTAATTGATTTGACAAAGCTCAAAAGCCCTTCTATTTCAACACTACAGCAGTATGCCACTACTATTATGTTGAACTATTTTTTTAAAATCAAAGGATTTTAGAGAAAACTCCACAAGATGTATGATTCACTACCATATTTGTCATTGCTTCCTTCTCTACTGCATTACCTGAGATACTCCATTTCTCTTTGTATGGTAAAAGAAATAATTCTTAAACAGTAATTTATTTTGATCTTCCTTGATACTATAGAAATGATAAGGGCAGAATTTTCTCTGAGGACCACTAGACTAGAAATTGTGCTTTCTCTTCAGTCCTTTGTGGCCTAACTTGTTTTACGCTCACTGCTTTGTTTTTAGATATTAACCTAAGGATGACATGTTTGCTTGCTGAGAGATGTGGCAAAGAAGTTTGGCAAGAAAGAGTCTGATTAAGATTTCAAAGTCTGAATACCATATTTTGATTACACAAAGGCTGAGTGGCAGTAACAGTCCACCTGCTTTTCTCCATAGCTTATCTAAATCATTCCAAATACTATAATTTCATCCAAAAGTCTGAATCATGAAACTGAATTCTCTGCATGTAATATTCTTCTATCAGCAGTTCTTCACAACATAGGTGAAGAAGATTCCTTTAGGATTACACTTGCTCCTTGATTCAGTTTGGAAGGGAAATGAGTAAGACCTCAGTGACTGAGAATTGAAGAAAAATGAGAAACCTGGAAGGAGAAAGTTCCACCCTTTCCATAACCTCATCTCCCAAATGTGAGAAGTCAATTTCAAATATGTTGAGAGTTTTAAATACTCAGACCAACAACGTTTGTAACCATTTCCAGATTTGTCACTGCTTTATGTCCATCATTAAAATATATCCTGCTCAATATCTTAAAAGCATAAACCAGACCTTGTAGACTGCTTCCAGACAATGCCTAATGCTTATTCTGGGGAGAGAGGAAAACACCATATAACAGAACATGTGGCACTTATGCAGGTTCTGTTGAATATCTCCAGGAAAAATTTAAACACTCCTTCACTATAGAAAATACCACAGAGGACCAAGAGAATAGTTTCAAGTACTTCCATAAAAGCCTGGGTTTTCAAGGTGGCATCTTCTCCTTATTCCCTAAAACTGAGTCTCAATTACCATTATACTTTCTTCTGTCTGGGAAGATAAATTATAATCTCATATTTATATTACAGAAAAAGTATAAGCATTTTAAATTACAGAAACAACTGAAAACAGGACTATATAATACAATTTTCTTGGTAGCACTACTAATGAAAGCTGCTAGAAGCTTACTGTCCTGGAGCTTCCAAGCATGGCAGCAGCCACAGTATTTTGCCCTTTAATGACTTCCACTGTGTTTGAAATGGCTCTGTAAAGAATCCATTAACCTACCCATGCTGCAGGGAGGCAATACTGTCCACATTGTGACATCAAGTGAACTGAATCAGTTCATACAATTCACCCCAAGTCACATCAGAAATTTAACAAAACCAAGATGAGAGGAAGACAGATCCAATTCCTGATCCTCTCAAAGTTTTAAATCTCAAAAAAAGTTGAAACGTTCTATGCACTGATTATTTCCCACCTGTTTTAATACAGGCAATTCTAGAATAGAAGACAACTACAACAGAGCTACAGTGTGCAACAGTTGAGAATAACATGCTTTTGAAATTTAATAAGTGTAAGCAGGAGGAAAGTAACAATAAAAGCTGGACAACAACCTTTCTGCCCAGACTGGTGAGAAGTACTGTATCATCATTAGTAACTGCATCTGGAAAGAATATCAACTTTAGTGCATCCACAATTATATGACTAATTGTGTTGGGTTTGTGTGTGTGGTGGAGTTTTGGTAGTGGGGGAAGGGGCTACAGTGGTGGCTCCTGTGATAAGCTTCTAGAAGCTCACCCAGCTCCAAGTCAAGGACCCACCTCTGGCCAAGGTAGAGCCAATTAGTGACGATGGCTGCACCTCTGTGATAACATATTTAAGAAGAGGAACTTGAGGAGGAGTGGTAAGTGAGATACTTATGCAAACACCAAGGTCAGTGGAAGAAAGGAGGTGGGGCAGGGTTGGGGCCGGTGGGGGCGAGGGGGAGCAGAGCACACCAGAGCAGGGGACTCCTCTGTCCCCTGCAGCCCACGGTGAGAGGGCAGGCTGTCCCCCTTTAGTTCATGGAGGTCCACGGCGGAGCAGATGCCCACCTGCAGCAGGTGGCTGTGCCTGAAGAAGGCCTGGACTCTGAGGGAAGACCCTGATGTTATAGTTCAGCGCTGGGGGACTGCAGCATGCAGGAAGGACCCACACTGGAGAAGCTGAGGAAGAGCTGCAGCCCGTGGGAAGGACTCATGTCAGAGAGTATTTCGAATTCTCTGCTTAGATAAACTCACAGGAGAAACACTGAAACAGCACGATAGTGACTGTTACTGCAGAGCCTCATCTGAAGCTGGAAAGCCTTTTATTTAGAAAGTTAATCTGTATTTCATAGCTGACCTGCAGGTTCTCAAGATTTCTTGTGTCCCCCATTTCACTTGTCTAAAAATTGGGTAAGTACAGTTAGGCTAGCATTAGTGTCTTTAAGGTCAAATTAGAAAGAATCCAGAGTTTTTTTCCTGAACTAAACTGTTTTTAATATAGTTTAGATTGGAATATCAGAAAGTAAGACAAGATGACACATACAGAGAATTAAGATGATGCAAAGAAATGCAAAATGGGATAAAGACCACACAATATATATACAACATAAAATCATCCATATGCTGAAGTTTTTGTAGAAGCAAGCTTTTTTTAAAAAAAGCAATTCAATTCTTTTAATGGAATGATTAAAAATGAAATCAGGAACCTGGGCTCTACCCACTAAATTGTGATAATCCTTTGTAATATATAGAAAATTTAATTTGGTCTGTACTTTCATTCAACTCAGGAAGCTGTTGATTAGTTCCTGTTGTGGTTTTCCTAATAGATATCAGATGAAATTTACGGACAGGAATTGATTTTTCAGGTTTAGGGCAAATCTCCCTGCTGACTGGGTTTGGGGTTTATTTTGAAACTTCAGCTTATTTCCAAAGTGCAGAATTTGGACTGACAGTTTAGCTTTAGAAATATCACACAAAATACTTGTCAACAACTGTCCACAAGTATATGATTTTCTACTATGAATTGTATAATTTGAAGAATTTAGTGATGCCTTTGAAAGGTTACACTGTGGTGGTCAGTATAATATTAAATTTATCTTTGCTTTCATCTTCTATGTTGAATAGAGCAGATTGAATTTTTTATACAGGCTTTCTCTCTTCCAAAGCAAATATATTGCTATTTCCCCTCTACTTCTTTCCTGAAAAGCAGTAAGAAAAGCCAGAAAACAAAAGGCTCACAATATAAATTGCAACATTAAAAAAAGTAACAGATAACACAGATAAAAATTTCAGAAAGTAAAAATTATTAGATTTGGAAATAGTTTATTACTGCAGTGCACACACCTTTGTTGTATGTATTTATTTGTGCATATGTGAAATGAAGGTCCATCTGAAGGACAGGAAGGAAAGAGCAGCTTAACCATGTTCATTCTCAGTTAACCCTCACACTTTACCACACCAAAATTCTTCAATAACATAACACTTTGGGATTACCCAGTACCTGCTCCAGGCACTGATAACCTAATCTGTAGTGACATCTTGCATTTCCACAGCAATCAAACATTTAACTAGAATTTACTTTTTCCTACCTCATTTATAAAGCATGCAAATGGAATGCAGTTCCTACAGATGCTGCATCCTAAGAAATTAAACTACAAACTGTATTTGGTTTAGGAGCATTAATTTCATGTATCCAAATCAGCTAGGACTGTATAAAAAAATAAATAAGGCTCTAAAGTGGCAGACCTATGTAAAAGCTTCATTCATTTCTTAGTCTAACATTTCTTGACCACTAATTTAGCTGCTTATACCTTAAGTTTTCAAATACAACAATTTCACTTTTACTCCAGAAACTACCAGCCTGCACTGAGATTTTAATCAGCTTGAAGAACATACATAGGAGAAATGGAGGGGAATATGAAAATAAAGTAAGAGCAGAAATGTGTCAAAATTTATTTTCTAATCAGCTGCATGTACAGTCAAGATAGTTACAGAAAGGACAGTTTCACATTACAGAATTTCACAGAATTTCACAGAATCATCTAGGTTGGAAAGGACCTTGAAGATCATCCAGTCCAACCGTTAACCTAGCACTGACAGTTACCAACTACACCATATCCCTAAGCGCCATGTCAACCCGACTCTTAAACACCTCCAGGGATGGGGAATCCACCACCTCCCTGGGCAGCCCATTCCAACGCCTAACAACCCGTTCTGTAAAGAAATACTTCCTAATATCTAGTCTAAACCTTCCCTGGTGCAGCTTGAGGCCATTACCTCTTGTCCTGTCACTCATTACTTGGTTAAAGAGACTCATCCCCAGCTCTCTGCAACCTCCTTTCAGGTAGTTGTAGAGGGCGATGAGGTCTCCCCTCAGCCTCCTCTTCTCCAAACTAAACAACCCCAGTTCCCTCAGCCGCTCCTCATACGACATGTGCTCCAGACCCTTCACCAGCTTCGTTGCCCTTCTCTGGACACACTCGAGTAATTCAATATCCTTTTTGTAGTGAGGGGCCCAAAACTGAACACAGTAATCGAGGTGCGGCCTCACCAGTGCCGAGTACAGGGGCAAGATCACTTCCCTGTCCCTGCTGGCCACGCTATTTCTGATACAAGCCAGGATGCCATTGGCCTTCTTGGCCACCTGGGCACACTGCTGGCTCATGTTCATCCAGCTGTCAATCAACACCCCCAGGTCCCTCTCTGACTGGCAGCTCTCCAGCCACTCCTCCCCAAGCCTGTAGCGCTGCTGGGGGTTGTTGTGGCCCAAGTGCAGCACCTGGCATTTGGCCTTACTGAAGCTCATACAGTTGGCCTTAGCCCATCGCTTCAGCCTGTCCAGGTCTCTCTGCAGAGCCTCCCTACCCTCGAGCAGATCAACACTCCCACCCAACTTGGTGTCATCTGCAAACTTACTGAGGGTGCACTCGATCCCCTCATCTAGATCATCAATGAAGATGTTAAACAGGAGTGGCCCCAAAACCAAGCCCTGGGGGACACCACTCGTGACCAGTTGACAACTGGATTTAACTCCATTCACCACAACTCTTTGGGCCCGGCCATCCAGCCAGTTTTTTACCTAGCAAAGCATGTGATAATCCAAGCCTCAAGCAGCCAGTTTCACCAGGAGAATGCTGTGGGAAACGGTGTCAAAGGCTTTACTAAAGTCAAGGTAAACTACATCCACAGCCTTTCCCTCATCCAATAAGCAGGTCATCCTGTCATCGAAGGAGATCAGGTTTGTCAATCAGGATTTCCAGCCTATCCAGATGAGGAAGAATTAATTAGTAATAAAACCAAAAGACACACTTCCAGCATTCAGAAACATATCCAAGCCTCCTTTACCAGAGATACTGAATAAAGAAAGACATGTGGGGAGAATTAAAGTTATATTAAATGTTGTGATACTATTAGGGAAAAAAAGGACAAAATTTGGGGCACTCAACCCTTCAGGTATTAAAGAGGAAAAGCCAACTTCAACTTAAGTATAGATTTGGAGGAATTGCTCATGTTTAACAATTATCCCATTAGATAGGCCCAAGAACTTGTCTCAGTTTCTAACAGTAACTGTTGGTCCTTCTGCAAGCCATGCCACATTCTGAGATCACAACAGTTAAAGTTATACTACTCAAGCATTACAGATGCACCTTTTCTTACTAGAATTTGTCACTGTTGGGGAAGATGTGATGTGTCTAGTTTCAGTTCTAGAGAAGGTCTCTGCTTTCTTGGTGATGTTTAAATCCCTTGAACCAAGAAATATACAGTAGAGAGAAAGAACAGCTACCTCATTTTGAGAGGCCCAACAAGTCAAAGAAAACTTGGGAAGCTTTCTGGGCTGTGAATTGGTTTAAATGATGTCTCATATCTCACTGAAAATTTATTCTTAGAATACATTGATGTAATTAATATTTTTCTGCATTGATTTAGGCCCAGGTGTGCTAAGGAGAGGATTAAAAACTCACTGTTGCTTTAATGAATATTATCTACCATCTTTTCTGCTACCTTGTTTAGAAGTGGTAAATTATACTTCTGAGGCTTATCAAGGACTTAAATGATATAGTCAGTCATGCTCTCTGTTGTCAGCCTCAACTGTCTGCTCTGCACCAAAAATGTGTGATACAGTCAGGCTTTTCACTGGATATAATTTACATTAAATCTTTGATTGCTCCCTCTGATTAGACAATAATTAATATTTGGCATTTTTAAAATTAATACTATAACAGAAGACATATATAATAATGTCTCTGCATATCTGACTCCATAATTGCCAGCATTTTTAAGTCCCTATAATTGATTTATTACATTATCTGTTTATGAGCTTAATTTATTCACCTCATTAATAATTTTCTACTTTAAAAGTTTTATACATTGCTCCTCTGCATCACTCAATCAGTTTTAGATATCATTGATCAATTCCAATGTAATCATTACCCAGAGGACCTGACTACTGTACCACTGCCAGCTACTAACTTCTTTCATTCCTGCCATTTAATTTATTATATTCTCATCCTTGGAATACTAATTCTTCCCAAATTTAGGCCTTTCAGATTCTTGCATTATTCAGTAACACTATTACTATTGAAGCAATCATACCACACTCACAAAATTTGCTTCTACTAACCTCACTCCGGAAGTACTCCTCCACAAAATAGTCCTCAGCCCACCCCAGCTAACAAGGATTATTTTTTTTCTACTACCTTCCTGAACAAGCCTTACTTTTCCCTCCTGAATGACCTAATCCTCAGACAAGCACTGGCAGTTTCTCAGTTTATTTTTATTTTACCTTTTTAAATCAGCTTCTCTACAATTGCATGGGATTTTGACAAATTTTTTCTTTACAAACACAAAATCATAAAAGATTACAACTTGCTATCTCCTTCCTATAGTACACATACTCCAGTTCTGTAGGCTCTCTGTCTCCTCCCTTGAATTTTTATGTTGAAGGTATTCCCAGACCTTGCACATGTGAATCTACAAAAACCCACAAGAAGTCTCAAGTTAAAAATATTTTTCATGTTAAAAATACTATTGCTTACCTATTAGCCCATGGTGGATTTTTGGATTCTGTAACTTGCTCAACTAAACTATCAACTGTTATTATGGTGATGAAATTCTAAAAAAAAAAAAAACAAAAACAAAAACAAAATTTATGTATAACATTTTGGAGATGCAACACAGCAGTAAACTGCATCTTTAATATCCTCAATTAGCATTGTTTTTCCAATAAAGTCTCCCAATAGTGGAAAATGGCTTCTCAAACTGTTTGAGATATTTTATTAAATTATTCATGTAAGTTTATTTTCAATTGCTTGTACTCCCTTGGGAACAGTAACTTCAAAAAATATTAGGAAAACTGAAAATAATAATGAAATCATTTAGATAGCACACTGGCACAAAAATTACATAACTCAATACATGCGCTTAAGAGTCTTGTGAGCGTGGCACTCTGATTTTTAGATGCTATTAGACATTTCAGTGCTTTCAAATTAACCAGGTCAGTTTAATTTACTTATGAAATATTCTTGCCTATATCAGTTTTCCCACTTAAAGATTGTCTTTTAAAGTAAAGTGACATTCCACAAAAAAATATCTCCTAATAGCTAAGAGTTTTTGGTGTATATGTTCCTTTTCCATAAAGGAGGGTGTGACCCTCTAAGGGTACTAAAGGAGTACTGAAACTTAAGTTGCCATCACTTCAAAAAATGGTAGAAAATTTGACAGAGAAAAATTGCTAAGATGTTGCCTGTGTATGCCCATATCTATATAATTTTACAGTAATTTTTTCATAATTTTAATATAAATTAGTTTGCTGTTTAAACTGTGAATTGTTTCAGTATTTGTGTCCTGCTTTTATTAAAAAAAGCAGCACCATGAATTTAACAATTCATGGTTGCACAGCAATGAAGAGTTAAGCATGGAAGAGTAAATCTGAACAGTGCTTTCTCACTATAAGGTTATGATTAGTCTTGCAAATATAAGTGCAAATATAATCTTATAAGTGAGTCATTATACGGATTAGTATGACAATGGCAGGGCTTATCTATGTTAGTCTAATAAGAAAAATACGATGTTACTTCATATATTACCTGCCACCTTCTTGTGTTTCATTTACTAACAATACAGCTTTTGCAATTCTTAGAAAAACAAGTTGGGGTTTTTTTTTTAATTATTACACAGCAATAAGGCAAGGAAAAATTCTGAGAGAAAAATTTATGATAAAACAAACTTTTGTTGCTGTAAGTAGAATAAAGGCAAGTGACACCTGTATGCAGCCCACCTACCCCTCAGACCCTTCACAGAATCATAGAATAGTTTGGTTGGAAGGGACTTTTAAAGGTCGTCTAGTCCAACCCCCACTCCCTCCCTGGCAATGAGCAGGGACATCAAACTATATCAGGTTGCTCAGAGCCCCATCCAACCTGGCCTTGAATATTTCCAGGGATGAGGCATCTACCACCTCTCTGGGCAACCTGTTCCAGTGTTTTACCACTGTCATTGTAAAACATGTCTTCCTTATATCTAGTCAAAATCTACCCCCTTTTAGTTTAAAAACATTACCCCTTGTCCTATTGCAAGAGGCCCTGCTGAAGAGTCTGTCCCCATCTTTCCTGTAGGCCCCCTTTAAGTACTGGAAGGCTGCAATAAGGTCTCCCCAGAGCCTTCTCCAGGCTGAACAACCCCAACTCTCTCAGCCTGTCCTCATAAGAGAGGTACTCCAGCCCCCTGATCAACTTCATGTCCCTCCTCTGGACCTGCTTCAACAGGTCCATGTCTTTCCTGTGCTGAGGGCTCCAGAGCTGGACACAGTACTGTAGGTGGGGTCTCATGAGAACAGAGGGGCAGAATCACCTCCCTTGACCTGCTGCCCACGCTTCTTTTGATGCAGCCCAGGATATGGTTGGCTTTCTGGGATGCGAGCACACATTGCTGGCTCATGTCCAGCTTTTCATCCACCAGTATCCCCAAGTCCTTCTCATCAGGGCTGCTCTCAATCCCTTCATCCCCCAGTGTGTATTGATACTAGGGTTGCCCTGACCCAGGTGCAGGACCTTGCACTTGGCCTTGTTGAACCTCATGAGGTTCACATGGGCCCACTTCTCGAGCTTGTAGATGTCGCTCTGGATGACATCCTGTCCCTCAGGCATGTCAGCTACACCACTTCCTTAGCTTGGTGTCATATGCAATCTTGTTGAGGGTGCACTCAATCCCACTGTCATTGATGAAGATATTAAACAGTACTGGTCCCAGGTTGGACCCCTGAGGGACACCACTTGTCAGTGATCTCCATCTGGACATTTAGCCATGGACTACCCTCTGGATGTAACCATCCAAGCAATTCCTTATCCACCGAACAGTCCATCCATCAAATACATACCTCTCCAATTCAGAGAGAAGGATGTTGTGGGGACTATATACTGAGGTGTATCTAATGTAAAAGTCCAGTCAATCTTGTTTCCAAACTATGTTAAGAAAGAGGCAATTCCAGAAGTGCAAGGAAAGGAAAACCAGCCCGCAACATGAAAAGCCTTTAAAAAATTCTGACTAGCTTTGTTAAAAGCATGTTTCCTGGCCTGGAGTAGAGTGAACTATCTTATTTTGGAAACATTTATGCTCTGACACATAAAAAGCATAATTCATGATCAGGAAGGACTCAAATTCTATTGAAAAATATACCTTCTTAAGTCTTGCAGCTGTTGCCCCATATAAAATGCAGAATGTTGTTTCAGAAAAGATTAAGCTGATTACTAGGGGCAAATTCTTATTGTTGCCATTTGCTTTGAAAAATCCTTTTACTTTGAAGAAACCCTTAATAAGCTTCTCTCTTGGTGCATATAGACCAGTGAATGAAGAACAGAAAATGTTTCTATTTGATTTGTAAAATATAATCAAGCATGCAAACACTGTATGTCTGTATAGCATAGGGATAAATACTAACAGTCTTATCTTCATTCGAGATGACCTAATTTATTTAGTTAGAAGGAAGAGATGTTGATGTAAACAAACATAAAAATTACTAGTACATTAGTGTTTAACATTACTGGGAAAACTACATGTAGTTGAAGGCATGCATTTTGGGCAGGACTTGAGTTCATCCCGTTACAAGTTTTCTTCATTCTGTTGAACAAATTCCTTACCTACAGTTCTTTAACTGCCTTCTCTAAAAAACAGCTAATATCATTTCCCCTTCTTATATGGTTTTCTTTTCTTATCTTGTCTGGTTCACCTACATCTAACCTTCCATGTTTTCTTATTGACTAGTAGTACACAAATTATCACAAATCTTGAACTGTGATTGTCTAAATATCACCTTTCTCTTCTCCATACATAGAGCACAATGAGAACTCTAGTTCCCTGCAAACTCTTCATTACTATAGAACTTTGCAGATTTTTTTAAATTAATAGAATAACATTAACTGCTTTAGTGTTTGTTGATTTTATGATCAACATTCTTTGATTCTTCTATATAATCACTGATTACACTCTAAAATGAAAACTATTAGAAGTTTGAGACTATTCTCCATTATGTTAGGCAGCCATATAGATAGGTGAAAAATGTTACCACTTTTGTTTGCCTTCAGAGATGTTAATTTCTAGTCTCTTTAGTCAAGAAAATCTAATAATGAACTACATTTATGTAGACAAAATAAATTCCCTACTTTTATTTCCAGTTTATTAGTAGTGTTTCAAAAATAACAGAATTTCACCATCAATAACATTCAATAGATTCTAAAGCACAAAGTAGTAAGAAAGCTAAATTTCAAAAATTACTTTTTTCTTCTATATAGGAAATACGGTTTATAGTACAGTCTGATAATGCAAAAACTAGATTGTTTCAGAGAACATTTTTTCTTCAAAACATTTTTAACTTTCAGTTTTCTAAATGCAAGATAGCTATTAAGCAATTTATTTCAATATGTCTTTGGAAAAAGTTTTATTTTGAATAAAGCACTCTGATCTGGGATACAAATCAAAATCCACTAACAAGTCAACAGATATTCATGTAGTGAGACTAATAGAATTTTCAGTCTTGTAAATAGTAAGTTTTCTCCAAGCAGATCAGGCACAACTGCATCTTTTAGGGAGAAGGCACATGTAATTTCATACTTTAAGTTGTTACAGTTTGTTTCTGCCTTTGATTTTTAAAATGAGAAAAGTACAAACAAATTATTTGGCTTTGGAATAAGTTCCAATGGTTTTTAATTTTATTTTTTTTAAGAGGCTAAACGGATGTTTGTTTACCCCTTTCTTAGCTAATAAAGAGTTCATATTTTCCACAAAGGGCTCATGGATCCTTTTAGTGATCAGAAATAATCACTAGAGGAATTATAAAGTCATTAACAATGATTTTATTGTCAGCATGGCTATTTCTCAAAACATTGCAAGGTTTTCCATGGAATATCCTGTACTTGTCAATTTTGTCACATTCCAATAACAAAAAGAACCTCCAAACCCTAAAATCAATTCTTCAGGCAGGAAAATCGAATAACACAACAATTAAGTCCACACTAGGAGACAGGAAATAAATGTGTTACTCCAATAGCCTGAAAAATTTGCTTGAAGCAGTGCATCAAATAAAGCTTCTCTGTTCACGGTAAAATTGCAACCAAGACAGAGTTCCTCTTCAAACAAATTTTCTAGTCAAAACAGTTATTGTTAGTGGTGTCCGTAACCAATGCTAAAAATATTGCTCAGAAGTCTCAGGCTCCCATTGTAAAAGATACAGCTTTGAATCATAGCCAGCCTTTCACATTTGACTACATTAATCACATTTTAATATAGTGGAAGGGAAAACACTCCCCAAGAAGGATTCAGTCACACTATTATGAACAGAAAATACTTTCACTAATAGAGCAACAGAAACAAGAAGAAATGCAAAAATTAATTTCCAGATACAGCACTTAAATTCCTCAAAAGAAAGGCCTTTAGTCTAGTTTTAAAATATTCTGTCCTTCCCCCCAACAGATGTTGGCTTCATCAAAGTTTAAAATAATTACCAAAACACTGGGGGGTGTGGGGTGTGTTGTTTGGTTGTTTCTTTAATACCTCTACATTGGGTCAACTTGTGTTGGGAGTCTTGCTAACAAAACCATTTAAAGAGTATTATGCATTTGCTCTTAAAATGTTATTATAATATGAAAGTTGTATACATCACAGATATTTTATCTCACTGGAGGCCCATGTTGGCAGAGACATCACCACTATCTGCTATCATCTGCACCATAGCGAAAGCCAACCTTAAGGAACAATGGATTTAGATCAGGAAGAGACTGCATGAACTTTTGTCTAAAAAAGTTTTGTTAACTCTTATCTCCCTCTACAAGTTTACAGAAAACGCTCTATACAAGCTACTAAGAAGTAGTAGTAGTTCTCCATTAATTTCCTGTCAATTGGATTAACTAAATTTAATGTCATCATTCCTACTGAAACTAGAAGAAAATAAGTTATGCTAAACAAGAATACACAATTCTAATTCATGTGAAAAGTGAAAGCACATCGGAAGACATCTTGTTTGGCACTTACAGGTATTTGTCAAGATGACCAAATCCATTTTAAGACTTTTTTTTTCTCCTACTGCAGCTAAATTCCAATCTGAGAGATTAAATAGATTAGGTTTCAGGAAGACTTGCAGAACATTCCTTAAAATAGTAAAAAGGCCAGGAAATTTAAACTTTCACAGCCCTTGTTACTTCCTCATTGCTGGTACTAAAATTCATTTACTGTCAAGGAAAAAACAAAATAAAATACTTGTTTGTAGTCAAGAAATACTGAATTTCTTAGAGGAAAGCCTGTTTTGAAAAAAACTGCACATTATGAATGTAAAACTGCGTGGTGCTCAGAGGTAGCTGAATTTAGGTTGACAATTCAAAGTTTATGTCTTTTGATGTTATAGTGCAGCATTAGATAAGCCTTTTTATTATACCAACAATTGCTACTGAACATAGTTTTCTTCACAAACCTGTCTCCGTAGGAGATTTATCTCAATAATAATCATCTAGAAGTTTAGGAAAAAAACAAGTTCCTTTCCTACACTTTAATTGCTCCTGAACCTGCATGTTAGTAAAAAGCCCAAAATTCTCTGTTTCTACTTAATACTGTGTCATGCAAGACAGTGTAAAAATTCTGAAGTTATTTCAAACCCATACTGTTGGTATCATTGTTCTGCTATTATGGCTACATTCTGAGGTCACAGTGATTCTTGTATTTTTAGTCATGATCTTATTGATTATAAATATTATTAGAACTAGGTGGCATTATAGTTAAAAGTGCCAAATAAGTATCCTGAATTCTATGCCATTAACAGCTCAGGAATAAAATAATCACTTAGTTATCCACCACTGTCTGAAGAAACAGTGAAAATATGACAAAGTGCTTCCTAAAAATAAACACATACAAAGATTATGTAGCACGCCTGGTTGAACCCACCTCCATTCACTTTAATGCAGTTGAAGAGTGAGACACTTGAAATAAGTCTTTTTAAAATCATTCTGTGTTCAGTCTCTACACAAGGAAGTGAAATCACAGCCTGGATTTTGACTTTAGTGTTGTGCTCATGGCCTGCCATACCACAGCTACACACACCTCTGCTGTAGAGAGTAGACAGATGCATAGGAAAACACCACTAGGCAGATAGCATGACCTTAAACTTTTGGTGTTAACATTACCAAGAACTATTGAATCCACTGTTACTTTTCATTCAAACAGCTAGTATATGGTGGAGGGCAGGGGAGATATTCTCATCCTGAAGCACTGAAAGCAAACTATATCCCACACCTTGCAAAGAAAGATTGATTGTTCCAAAACCTAACACATTATTCTTTGCAGGATAGATTTATTTTCTCCTTATTTTTTATATAGCAGGATTGCTTCTACATGTCAGCACAGATAGTTTCCCCTCCCTCCACATCACATGGAGCAGGACTGCAATGCAAATGAATTAAATAGTAGTGCAGTTTAAGTATAAAATGAACTGGAAAAAGCGGGTAGAATACAGTGAAGTACAACAGAATGGGTACAAAAATTAAGTAGTTTATATATGTTTAATATTGAAAGAATATTTTTTGATAAATGACAGTAAAATCTTTCCCCTGGATGGAGAATGAGGAAGAGCACTTAGCATTTTTATCTTCATAGCACTCAGTAAGGAACTTGCATTCCAAATAAATCTAAAATTTAATGCAGCAGGCAATCTGTCTTCAGTTATGTGGTTTCCTTTGAAGCCTCTATAGCAAGTTTCCAAGCAGCCGCAGTGTGCTACAATTCAAGGAAAGGAAAACTACTCATCATATCAAGACTGATGTCTCCACGACCACTGAATTCTTTGGTCTCATCAGTACAACTACATCAAACAAACAGTAGATTTTTCTTTTAGAGAAGACTTTGGTTTAAGCAGTTCTCTGTTAAGAAGTTTGCAAGATTAGCTGCCTGATAGTCAGGAACCTCTCTGTTGATTAGCAACATTTGGGGGAGAAATATTTTAGAATTTGTTCTACTACAAGAAAAAACACTTTACTGAAAGCACATCTGGACTGAAAATGTGTCAGATCTGTCTTTTTACTAGATTCCTAGTTTTATTGAACGACTTAAAACATAATCTTCTCAAATTTTATGTCAATGTGAGCTGAAATTTCTGGATCTTGAAGGCATTTCTTCTTCTGAGAAGGTTTCAGAACCTGCAGTTATCCTAATATCTATATGGCAAGCCTATCTGAAGGAATAAAGCAATCTTTCCCTTCTCTATGCCCATTCATTTGTGATGGCAGCCAGTGCATACTAGAAATTGGGCTCATGAATCTGTAGGGGGTCCTTCCATCTCCATGTCATTATTAAGGCAGTAACACCATTTTACTTCTTGTGTACTCTAATATTGTTGGAGGTACAGATTTTCTCTTTTTAGGCTTGACACAGAACACACATTCTGTCCTTTTACATCTTCCTCCTCCTCCCTATCCCCTTCACAGGTTCTTCTCTTTGCTGGAAGTTTCATTTATCAGATAAAGCCTCAAATCATCCCTGGAACATACTCCCTGCTCAGCTGCTTATAGATCAATAGATAGAACAAAGTTACTTATACAATTGTGTAGGACAAAGATATGTATTAAGGTTTCAGGTTTGACAAAGATTAAGTATTTCAAGCCCCAATGCAAATAAAGAGGAATTATAAGACTTGTCACCATATGTCTTTGCATATAAGGATCAGTCTTGCATACAGTTTAAACTGATGAGGATAATCAATACATAAGACAAGGTGGTAGTTCGCAGTGGTCCAAAGAAAAGTTGGAGGAGTTTTGAAAGTGTTTAAGAATAGGAAAAATGCCAATGAGGAAAGAAATTAGTGTGTGGAACAGGATCCTACACTGAAGCAAGAAAAAAACCTATATTGTTCAGATCAGCACATAGAGAACATACAGCCACAAAGTCAGGACTGGATTCAAGAGTAACATCCAAGTCCCACTGTTTACCTATAAAAAAAAAAAAAAAAAAAAAACAAACCATTCTATGGCTACTTGAATACTTTCTCTGAAGTGTAAAGACAAAAACACAACCCCACCCAAAACTCCCTACCACCCACAAAATCATCCAAACAC
The DNA here is from genome assembly GCF_031877795.1 of Strix aluco. Classification (NCBI taxonomy): domain Eukaryota; kingdom Metazoa; phylum Chordata; class Aves; order Strigiformes; family Strigidae; genus Strix; species Strix aluco. Next base: position 83,355,917 of record NC_133931.1, on the reverse strand, counting down.
TTTGATATGGAAGTTCTCTGAATAGCTTACTGTATGTATTTCCAGACACCCTTCAGTAGACCAGACTATTTTGTTTTTACCTGACCTCAAAAGTGTTTAACATAGCTTGCATCTTTTACTATACTTTATTTCTCTTATGATGGACTTTATGTCAGTGTAAATGCCTCTTGCAGGGAGAGTTTCACTCAGTGGTACATTGGATCTTGTTCTATTTGGATGAGGAGGCTCCAAATATCCCATTCAGGCAGATTCTTGGCAAGGAAGGCAGCCCATCACCCCCAGTCCCATCCCTAATTATGCTCAAATAAACAAGCTGTAGGGTGTCCTTTAGAAATAAGTGCCAGTGTAGCATCTTCTGTCCACTTGTAGAAATTATAAATCTCTTACAGTGATGAATGGTCAGCCTATATACTTTTCCAGAGTTGGGTCCTATTTATAGGTTATATAGGTTTTTCAGCAAAGACTCTTCATCCATCAAAACAACAAGATCTTGACCATGTCTTATTTCCATCTTAGTTAGATTACTTGCATGTCTGATGTTATCATTTCAGCCCACATACAGCCTACATCTAGGTAGAGTTTCCTGGATTTGTTTTTTCCTTCATAAACCTTAGATACATACAGACAACATACTGAGATGCCTTCAAGAACAATAATCTACCACGGTGTCCCAAAAAACCATCATGGTCTATTAGAAAGTGCACTGGACTAGGCCTCAGGGACTAAGACTTTACCACTTAGTGTGCACTGTCTTTTTGACATTTGTCAGAAAAATCAGTCCATCCTCCCTGACTTCATTACTTCTACAAAAGGAAGGGATGATAATTTTTAAAAGGTTTTGAGGTTAACAGTTGAAAAATGCAGTACATTAACTAGCCAGGGCTAGCTACCTGTTCTTCTAGTCTCCAAAGCAGCCAAGTATTCCTGAATGTTAGTATTTTCCTCCTCAAACTATACAAGCTTTTGCAGACATGGTGAACCCTAGTCACAGCCTCACAGGTTTAACATCTATAATTTTTGCACTCTCAAAGCAGGAGAGGAAAAACATTCCTTTGGTGACCAATTGTTTTGCTGAGCCCTTAAGCAAGTTGATCAGGAAATAAGTGAACAAACACAGCTCTAATGGATTTTCCCCCATCACAATGACAGGAGTCCTTTAAGATCTGTACTTGCCTAGTTTTTATTGTGACATGGGGGTGGGTGGCTTATTATGGGGGTGGGGTGGGGGGGTGTTGTTTTTAGTGTATCTCTAATTTACCATTATCTAATGACCTTTGTTTAGAAATTAGAACCTTCATATCTACTTTTTGCCAGGACTCGATGACAAACCTTGCTTGTATGCACAGTTATTATTTTTCCTGTCACACATCACCATGTTTGTACACATGCAGCAGCTCACATTTCCAAGCAATTCCAAAGATAACTGATCAATATATAATCCACTAACAATCATGTTTTTAATTTCAGGGAGAAGCGTTTAGAATCAGTTTTCCAAACTACAGCAAACATGTAAAGCCATTCTGTGTTACCAAAGCATCACTTTCTCTTCTTATGATGAATTTAGTAAAGTTGCCCTTTGAAGAGTAAGAACTGAAATATTTGCTTTCTAGCAAAACAAAATCATCACATGCAGTAATAAGTAGAGCTGAAACAGGGCGACAGGACTTAAAATCCATAAGAGTAAAATTTGTCTATATTCAGCAAGGAGGCTACAGGAATTAAAGCACAACCAGAATACAGTTTCATCACCATAACATTCTTAGTCACGTCATGGTTGTTAAACTAACATTCCAGACTTTAGTGTTGAATCACAGAAGTATTACAGCAACCTATTTCTATGTAAAGCATGCTCTCTACCTGCTGTCAGTCAGAACCTGGTCTCTCCAGTCAAGATTTTTTCTCTCATTTAATCCTACCAGAAGAAAAACAGCTTCACACAGTCACAAAAGCAAATGCATATATGATATATAAATGCTCTAATTAATATCTCATTACTAATTCTTCCACTAGTACATTAGGTGACAACTAACATCCAGGTGAAGGGTGCTTTATTTAGGTTTTGTTATTTTGTTACTATTTACATGACACAGTAAGCAGGAAGCAAATGCTCTGCATCTGATGATTTAACAACAGGAGAAACTTGTAGTTGCCACATAACCCAAAAGATGATCTAGAAATAATAGCAACATAATGATCTTAAGAACACTTAACCACCTATCCACTATGAAGCAGGAATAAATATATATAGCTCAGCCATCTTTCCTATGCGGTGCTACATAGTTTAGTGGCTTTTCTAGAGTTTCTCACACCACTGAGATTGCAACAAGTCATCTCATCTAGTGAGATTAAAAGCTATATAACTAAACTGGTTTTGAACCTGCCCTATCCATCTGCAGGTATGTACCACTTTCTTTTAAGGAAATGGATGTGTACCATCTACAAACACACTTCCCTGAAATAACTACTATTAAGTGGTCATGGCTGTAGATAATATCAATGCAAATGTAGACCAACAAAATTCCCTATCACTACTTAGTGCTAAAAGACCATATTTAATTATATTTGATCACCTGCAAAAATAGTATCCAAGTTGTTCACTGCCAGTGCAAACACTTTACAATTAGACCTTCACTGAAGTTTGTTATACCAGGACTGAAAGAGGTTTGATCTAGGTTAAAACTTTGAGAATTTATCTGAACCTAATTCAAGTTTCCTAGCAGTACAATATGGATTTCAAATTTCATCAAAAGCAAGTGCCATTGTCCATACTTCTAGCTAAAAAAAACCAGTTGAAAATTGCCTTCTCACCAAGTTGTGGTAGACGACCTGAGTTCCAACTCAAACAAGGAAGGAAAGATAGACAAATGAAACACGAGAGAAAGCCACCACTTGAATTTGTTTTGCAAGGTTTTAACCCAGATGCATGTGACTTGTGTTATTCTTTCTTAGTCCTACATGGACAAAACCAATTCGTGGTGTTTTAACATTTTAAAATTCATAGATTTTTAGATGATTTTTTTTTGTTGTTTTGAAGTAAATTGGTTGGAAGTTTCTCAAAGTATCGCTGGCATTGAAGACAATATCACCATCTTTTCTGCTGTGCTAGCATAACCATGGAGAATATTGTTAATATAGCAACTCTTCATTGGATATGTTAGTTTAGACAGTATCCCACACATAATTTTTATCCCAATAACAATAAATCAGCAAGTTCACCACTGTGTGAACTTGAAGAACTTTTCAGAGAAATTACTACATTTTTTATGTTCTATATTAAGACAACACTGGTTACAAGACATATCAATCTTGCTGAGCCATAAAAATCTATGTTTTATTCATTCCTGTAATTTGTGATTTAATATGTACAAATGTTCATTCTTCTCTTGTATTCCTGAATATGAACATGCACCAAGTAATATACTAGTTTACGTGTTATTTGTACTTAAAGGTATTTAGAAACATCAGTAAAAGTCTGCTTTCAAATTATAGTTAATTCTGATCATCCTAAGTAAATTGCAATAACTTATTTTAGAGATTTGAGCAGAAACAAACAAACCAGACAGAGTTTAGAGTCCAGGCTAATTGTGCAGCATTTCATGTATGGGACAATAACTTCAGATTAAATAACAAAGTGCTTTCATAGTCAAATGAGAGTAGAATAAAAAAAAAAAAAAGAACAATTATATTGAAGTTGTTAATCTTAAAGTAATATAAATTTATTGGAGATTATTAAATCTGTTAAGCAGTTTCCAAAGTTTGTTTTAACTGAATGTGTTAGTCCCCTGGCTGCTGGCAAGTAATTAACTCTTTGTGTATCAGTATACTGGTTTGTATCAGTATGAATCTACTTATGAAACCTTTAACTGAATCTCACTTTAGGAGTTAGCATTCACTTTCTGAAATGGAATCTATACTTTTTATGAAGATTAATTATTATATCTGAGGTTCAATTTCTTATATTAAGAGAAATTCTAGCCAAGACTGGAAAGAGTATATCATTATAGAATTTCCTAAAGGAGAAGAAATACACCTTCTACCTTGATAGTACTGCTAAGACAGCTCCTGATTTCATTTAAAGTTTATAATTCAGGGGGTAGTAGCACAACCACTCATGGTCATTTTCTATTTAGCTGGCTGGGATGAATCTTTTTAAAATCATTAATATTTTTGTGAGTGAAAACTCCTTTGAGAAAAAGCTTTTTGAAAGACCTGCAGTTAAACTCAGGTTTATAATCAAAGAAATAGATGGTATTTCCAAATTTGTCTAGTAATCAAAAAACAGTTCAAAAAGTGACATTCACTATTTTATCTGTTTTTTAAATAAGGAATATCATAAAAATGGAAAATATTTCTTAATCACCTTTAATTACTGTTTTGCTTCTCTCTCTCATTCTCCCCTGCCTTCCTTTCCCAAGATCAGGGAAGTTTATTCTTTAGACGCATGCCTATTTTTCATTATACACAACAAGGTAATGCATATTCCAGAGACAGTTACAGTAGCCATCATGGGTGATTCACATAGTATGTATTTGAAACTCAGATGTTACTCCCCAGAGTGACCCTGAGACACTGACCATATCATCACATACACTTGAGCATGAACTTCAGAAGTGACAAGCATATAAGGCTTCTTTCTCCACCTTCAGACTTTGCTCTAGTATGCATTTGCTGTAAATGTCAGAAAAATAACACTGTTTATATACACAGCAAAAATGGCCTTCTCCCACCCAACATTCAAAGCATTCATTAATATTAGAATTAATAGGAAAAACACAAAAAACCATATACATATTAGTTACTTTCTCACATTTAAATAAATCCCATCTTGACAATTTTAATTCAAGAATTAGATTTCAAGCGACATTTATTGCCATTTAATTTGTTCAAGTGTTCTGCAATATTTACCTGGGAAATTAGTAATATTTTACATTTTCAACTGTAACCGTACGTTAAAAGAACAGAGAAATAACTCACTGATTCAGTGCCATAATGCTGCATTTTACTCAGAGAAGTTCTTAAAGCACCCTTGATTATTTCTCAAGGATTACTAGAAGCTAACCTGTGGCTGGGCTTGCTGGGGGAATACATGGGAGACATCAGTAACTTTCTTTCCTTGTCTTGTGGCTTGATTAAGTAAATAAAATAACTACATTAAGAAAAACATCTTAGAGATCTATTAGGTTTCTTTTCTGTATAATTCATGTGTCCAAGTGTTCTTTTTCTTAAGCTACTAAAATGTTTGGCCACTTGTCCATCTTGATAGATAGGGGGGAAAAAATTATAAACATTTTTCTTCCTAATGCAAAGTGGTTTAGATAATTTTAATACATGTTTTGTACTCAAACAGCAGACTACTGTACTATCAAACAACATTTCAAAGCTGTCCCTAGCCACTGGACTCCTTAAATTTCCCAAATAAATGTAAAACATTGTAAACTGCTCTTTTAATACTCAAGGTCATATATATTCAGAAATCATAATATGCTGTATGGATGGTTTGCTTCCTTGACATGAAACACAGGAGTGAAGTTATTTATAAGAATTTCTTGAATTTAAAATACCTGTTACTGACAAACCCACATGAACTGCCAAATGTTCTGAGACCATTTGAAAGCAGTATAAAGGACATTGCTTTAAATAGTTTCACAGAGGAAAACAGAGATTGGATAGGAAAGTAGCAAACCAAAAAACCTCACAAAAACTAATAGAAAAAAAACAAATGAACCAATGCTTGAAAAGTTCAGCACAGTATTAAATATGCTATAGCACACTAACATAAGGTCACATTACATAAATTTTCAGACACAGAACAGCTTTATGCTTATTTTCCATTTCTGCAGGATTAGTTTCTCTATATTAATGAAAGGCTTCTTGTGTTTAGATACATGTCAATCTTCAAATGTTAGTTTAAAGCATTTGGAAACAATAAGCTCAAACGTGTTGGACAGTGTCAGTAAAGAGTTAGACATAGAAGATTAAGCATCAGAAACTGGAAAGATGCTGTGCAAATTTTTAGTTTAAATCCAATTAATTTCTACATGCATGGAAATTAAGAAGCTTCAACTAGAATTCTACATTTGTAAAATGAGAAAAGACTTGCTGGATTCTTATAGCTATTACAATACTGTAATTTGTACTTTTCACCTTTCTTTGAAGTCTCAGAGAACCTAAGCATTTTAAGAACAAGTAAACATATATGGTACCCTTCCTGCTTAAAAAGCCAACCAACTTCTTAAGGGAACTAGTATGGACTTGCACACACTGCTTTCCTACAAAACAAACATTTGTTGTGATACCATAGGACAAATTAACATAGAAACAAGACAGTAAAGAATTTCATGGACCATGAGTAGACACCTCATCATATAATCTTCTTCATAACCTTAATCAACTGCCATCTTAAATATTGTCAGGACTTTCCTTCACAATACACATTCACACAACCTACTTTCAGTAGCAAGCACTTTAAATACCTTAAAAACAATTTCTTGTCTAACTTCATTAATCACTAGGTTATACTCATTTCTCTTCATAAAGTATTGCATTGATCATTAATAGTTCCTTCTCCCCCACACCCCAGTTACTCTCATTTTCTGAGGATTCCTTTTCTACAGAAGACTCATGGACCCTTTTCAGCACTGGCTTTAGCTGACCACACCATGCTTTGTTTTTCTTATGAAATGAGCTCCTCCAATCTCCCAATTACATTTGCAGCCATTGCTGTACTTAATATAGCTCAGATGGCCACACCACAGACAAGGACATTTCATGACTTCTACGTAGTCTCAACACCACCACCTCTATTTCATCAGATACTTGGATTCCTTTTGTCCTTCCTGCAGCTGCGTCACATGTTTATTTTGGGTTCACCTATTACACTAAGGTCTGCCTCTTTTAATTTCAGGGTATAAGCTCCAAATAATCACCAGAAATTCAATAATTAGTTTTTAAGCTCATGTCCTTGCTTTTTGTACTATTAAGCAGCACTGAACTTTTGTTACAGTCTTGTAGTTCACTTGAGACACAATATATACTAATACCATAACCACACACCTGCTTTTTCCTGCACAGAAAATAACTTAAAGTAAATCCCCAAAGGGATCCTTTAAATTCTGTCAGCAACTTCACACCTACTTCTTCCTTTAAGAAAAGTTTTGGTGACCTTACAGTGAATCCACTTCATATTTGTCAGGTTTTCTATTCTTTTCCATGTTTTAAGACACGACATGAACTGTTATTCACAAAATCACAGAATCACAGAATCATCTAGGTTGGAAAAGACCCTGAAGATCATCCAGTCCAACCATTAACCTAAAACTGACAGTTCCCAACTACACCATATCCCTAAGCGCTATGTCAACCCAACTCTTAAACACCTCCAGGGATGGGGACTCCACCACCTCCCTGGGCAGCCCATTCCAACACCTGACTACCCGTTCTGTAAAGAAATGCTTCCTAGGGATCTAGGAATTGAATCTATGAATTACTTGAGCGTGTCCAGAGAAGGGCAACGAAGCTGGTGAAGGGTCTGGAGCACATGTCATACAAGGAGCAGCTGAGGGAACTGGGGTTGTTTAGTCTGGAGAAGAGGAGGCTGAGCGGAGACCTCATCGCCCTCTACAGCTACCTGAAAGGAGGTTGCAGAGAGCTGGGGATGAGTCTCTTTAACCAAGTAATGAGCAATAAGACAAGAGGTAATGGCCTCAAGTTGCGCCAGGGAAGGTTTAGACTAGATATTAGGAAGTATTTCTTTATAGAACAGGTTGTTAGGTGTTGGAATGGGCTGCCCAGGGAGGTGGTGGATTCCCCATCCCTGGAGGTGTTTAAGAGTAGGGTTGACATAGCACTTAGGGATATGGTGTAGTTGGAAACTGTCAGTGCTAGGTTAACGGTTGGATTAGATGATCTTCAAGGTCCTTTCCAACCTAGATGATTCTGTGATTCTGTGATTCTAATATCCAGTCTAAACCTTCCCTGGCGCAGCTTGAGGCCATTACCTCTTGTCCTATCACTCATTACTTGGTTAAAGAGACTCATCCCCAGCTCTCTGCAACCTCCTTTCAGGTAGTTGTAGAGGGCGATGAGGTCTCCCCTCAGCCTCCTCTTCTACAAACTAAACAACCCCAGTTCCCTCAGCCGCTCCTCATACGACATGTGCTCCAGACCCTTCACCAGCTTCATTGCCCTTCTCTGGACACGCTCAAGTAATTCAATGTCCTTTTTGTAGTGAGGGGCCCAAAACTGAACACAGTCATCGAGGTGCGGCCTCACCAGTGCCGAGTACAGGGGCAAGATCACTTCCCTGTCCCTGCTGGCCACGCTATTTCTGATACAAGCCAGGATGCCATTGGCCTTCTTGGCCACCTGGGCACACTGCTGGCTCATGTTCAGCCGGCTGTCAATCAACACCCCCAGGTCCCTCTCTGACTGGCAGCTCTCCAGCCACTCCTCCCCAAGCCTGTAGCGCTGCTGGGGGTTGTTGTGGCCAAAGTGCAGCACCTGGCATTTGGCCTTACTGAAGCTCATCCTGTTGGCCTTAGCCCATCGCTCCAGCCTGTCCAGGTCTCTCTGCAGAGCCTCCCTACCCTCGAGCAGATCAACACTCCCACCCAACTTGGTGTCATCTGCAAACTTACTGAGGGTGCACTTGATCCCCTTGTCTAGATCATCAATAAAGATGTTAAACAGGAGAGGCCCCAAAACCAAGCCCTGGGGGACACCACTCGTGACTAGCCGCCAACTGGATTTAACTCCATTCACCACAACTCTTTGGGCCCGGCCATCCAGCCAGTTTTTTACCTAGCAAAGCGTGTGATCATCCAAGCCTCGAGCAGCCAGTTTCACCAGGCGAATGCTGCGGGAAACGGTGTCAAAGGCCTTACTGAAGTCAAGGTAAACTACATCCACAGCCTTTCCTTCATCCAATAAGCAGGTCACCCTGTCGTAGAAGGAGATCAGGTTTGTCAAGCAGGACCTGCCTTTCATAAACCCATGCTGACTGGGCCTGATCATCTGGTTGTCCCGCATGTGTTGTGTGATGGTACTCAGGATGAGCTGCTCCATCAGCTTCCCAGGCACCGAAGTCAAGCTGACAGGCCTGTAATTTCCTGGATCATCCCTCTGACCCTTCTTATAGATGGACGTCACATTGGCCAGTTTCCAATCTGTCGGGACCTCCCCGGTCAGCCAGGACTGCTGATAAATGATGGAAAGTGGCTTGGCGAGCACCCCAGCCAGCTCCTTCAGCACCCTCAGGTGTATCCCATCAGGTCCCATAGACTTGTGTGTGTCTATGTGATGCAGTAGGTCACTGACTGTCTCCTCCTGGATTGTGGGGGGGTCATTCTCCCAGTCTCTGTCCTCTGGTTGAGGAGGCTGGATTCCCTCAATACAACTAGTCTTGCTATTAAAGACTGAGGCAAAGAAGACATTAAGGACTTCAGCCTTCCCCTCATCAATTGTTACCATGTTTCCTCCTGCATCTAGCAGGGGATGGAAGCTCTCCCTGGTCTTTCTTTTGCTACTGACATAAAAACATTTCTTACTATCCTTGATTGCTGAAGCCAGATTAATTTCCAGCTGGGCTTTAGACCCCCTGATTTCTGCCCTGCATAGCCTCACAGCATCTTTGTAATCACTGTGAGTGGCTAGCCCCTTCTTCCAAAGGCTGTAAACTTTCCTTTTCTCCCTGAGTGCCAGCCAAAGCTTCCTGTTCAGCCAGGGTGGTCTTCTCTGTCACTGGCTTCTCTTACAGCACCTGGGCACTGCTTGTTCCTGAGCCATTAACACTTCCTTCTTAAAGAGTGCCCAGCCTTCCTGGACCCCTATACCCTTCAGGATCGTCTCCCAAGGTATCCTTTCAAGCAGGTGCCTAAACAAGACAAAGTCAGCCCTTTTGAAGTCCAGGATGTCATTTCTGCTTAGCCCTCTCCTGGCCTCTCTAATTCACATCAGTTGATTAGTAATTGCCTTACTTCCCACTCTCCCTGCCATCCCCGATCATGTTGTCATGACCTACAGCCAATAAACCTATATTTAAGTTGGAACTTTTTTTCCATTTACCTTCAAAGTTTTCCCAAATTTAAAGTCATTGCATCCCTGGTAACAATAACAACATCACATTATAACAATAAAGCCTATCAGTGTTAAATTTCATTACAAAGCTTAAAAAAAATTAAATCACTGATCAGATAGTTCTAGACATTCTGGAAAACCACAATGTGGATCCTATTGAGCGTTTAATTACAATTCTGAGTTTATTTTACCTGGAAATGTTGCTGTCTCAGGCTCATAAATAGACCTTCCCCTGAGATTTCCTCCACTGCTCTTTTGAAAACATTCTGAATTCAAGTATTACCTTCTCAAGATTTTAATAATTGAGCACCTGGTTAAAACTAGAGGGTATAAAAAAAGTTGTCATGCATGAAGTGTATCACTTATTTGCTATTTAAAACCAAAATGAACAGAAATTACTTATAAGGCAGACATACACACAGCTAAAGAGGTTTTCAGTGTTAGCTACTGCCTACCTGAAAAGAGTTCTATTTTTCTTATTATTTTTGCTTTATGAAAACCATGATGTGCCAGTTTCTTTGTTGTTTTCCTAGTGACCTCAGTAACACCCTGAGATCTGGCTTGCTGCAGTCCTTATGAGGTAAGGAAACTAAGAACTGGTAACATCTGGTTCTGTTTCCTGCTGACAACAAACTCTTGCAGTTGTGCCTGAAATGGATACAGCTGATGAAGCTATTTCTAAACCACTGTTTTGCACAAGGATTAAAAAAAAAAAAAATCCCCTGCTATTTAACTGTGGGACCTCTCAGTTTGGAAAGGTTGAACAGATTCTGCATTGCACATACCAGTTTAGCAAAACAAATAAGTAATGAAATAATACAGGGGAAGTTAACATTACAGGGGTTGTTAAATACTCCTGTACATGCAAAAACTGGAGAGATAGAAGAATTGAAGTTTTAAGGCATTAGTGCTTTATTCGGTTTCCCCCCCTCACAGCAATTTGCAAAATAGCCTCAGCAGAATACCCCAAGCTAAGCATGTTTATGTTTACATATGAAGAATATCAGGTGGCAGATGACCTGTAAATGCTTGTTACTAATAAGTTTAGTAGCATACGCTTAGTACACGATGTTCTAAGTCTCAGTTAAGACTTTAAATTAGAAACAGGTAAATCAAATGAGCTATAAAGTAACATCCCCATTGATACTATCAGACTTTTTTTACTGATTATACATGTTGAAACAAGCACAGCAACAGCTCTGGGATATGTGAATAAACTAGATTTGAAAAAGCTAGAGAGTATATGTCATTCATAAAAAAGTCATCATCAGGTAAGACTATTGCTATAATACTGAAAACATCCATCAGATATCCTTTTTATACTCACTTGTTTTGGTTATTGCTCAGTACAGAAATGAAAGTGCTAGGCAAGGCAGAGAGGTCATACTGTCATGGTATCATCCACTGCATACAAGTTGACTAGTGTCAGGTATTTTACTGTTCTCTCTTCACAGTTCTTCTAATTCCAGTTAATGAGCTCCAGATTACAAGTATCACCAAGACACCAGGACAGTGGATGCTGCCTCAAAAGGAAGTTAAGCTTCAAATAATTTTTAGAGAAGTTTCCATCCATAAGGTTGCAACACCTCTGTCATTCAAATTCTTTTCTTAAATCATTGTGGACTACCATTTTTAAAGGAGTGACCAGGAAAGAGGAACCACCAATATGATACTATTTTACCGTTTGCTGGAAGATACTTTGTAAGAGATGAAAGGACCAAGAATTTAATTGCACACTTCCTTCTGCATAAATCAATCAACCCTAGCATGGTTAAGAACCTGTCTTAAGCTCCAGGTAGCGTCAGCAAATCATGACCAGAAAAAACCAGCAAACTAGAATAAGGTAAATTCAACTTTCTCGCGGTGAGAAACCAAACTGTATCTCCCCCAGAAAAACAGCATTCAGTCCTTTGGTGGTTCTATTGCTGAGGAAGTTTGCCTTTTCTTTTTTCTTTTTTCTTCTTTTTTTTAAAGTATTTTATTCAGGAACTGCCAGTAAGAAAACAGCCTTGATCTCATTTATCTTTTGACAGTAAAAAGTTTAAGACAGACATTTTCTGAGAAAACATCTGGCATTCCAAATTTGTCAGCCTTCGCAAAGGAGAGTTAGATCCTTCAGCAGCCTGTTAATCCTGCAACTTTCTGACCACTCTTAGGTCTATGCTGTCTTAGACACTCTACTGAACAGTAGAGTAGACAAACTACTGAAGTGTTCCACTTCACATCTGCTTAATTTTAAAACCCTCAAACAGCTAAAGGTCTACTCTATTAAGGAGACAAGGAGACAGAAGTTACCCCTTCACCTTTTGGGCCTTAGAAGTACAGCTCTGCAGTTTTTAAAGACTTTCAGAGTCCTGCTAAGCACTATCTGTCAGGAAAATGTTTCACAGCACATCAGAGACACTACACTTGGAAAGGTGAGCATGTTGCTATTCCCCCTGTTCATCCAGCTATGGTAATTAAAGCATGATTAAAGGAGAGTCATCTTCTCCATTCCCCACCCCCTTACCTCAAATGTTGAACACAAAGTCAAGGACTAGTCATTATTGAAAACATGCTGTGCTAACCATAATAAAAATCTTGATGTTCTGGTTTTCAATTGACTTTATGAGAATTTGTTTTCCAGAGCAGATTTTTTTTTAAAAAAAGTCATAAATTAGTATTTGTTCACTTGTTTATAAGACCCCATTCATAATGGCTATTACAGACCTGAGGCAATGTCTGTTGATAAGTTTTTTTAAGGTATAAATGCAGCATAAAAAGATGTAAGTGATGTTGCCTGACACAGCATATATGTTGTCTTTTCAACTACATGCAGCCTGAGAGCCTTGCAGCTCAGCCATGAGGCAGCCAGGAAAACTATAGTTCACATAAATTCACAATAGATTCATGTTCTCTAAGACCTCAAAAGCTTCAAACTACAAAAATAAGTAAAACAAAACAAACTCAGACATGGGCATGCCTTACTAAATAACCACATGATACTGTCATCCTACCCTTCTCATTTTCATGCATGACCCCCTACTGGCCATGGCTTGTTCAGTTTTACTGTGTAAAGTGCTTTAGGGGAGAAGAAACATTCCTTAGCTTGCCAGCTCTGGTGCCCAGGTTTCTTGGTAAGTGTCCAAACAGAATTAAAAAAAAAAAAAAAAAAAAAAAAGTCACTGTTGTTTGATTATGACCTAGAAATAAGCTTCTACAATTTTAAACATGCAGAAGATTTTCTGGTCTTTTTACAAAGGGAAAAATATTATGTTAGTTTATACATGCTAGTTAGCAAAGGACAATATCCCAGTGAAAGCAGATGGTTTACTGCTTTTTTTGTGTCAAGAAAATATTTTTGTCCCACGTAATCTTTACCACAAGCTACATATGTGTAAAATATCAAGCTACCTTTCTACCCTAAGACATATACCTCCTGCAGCACAATAGCTAACAGAGAAAAATTGCTGTAATCATTGACACAAGCAAGCTAGTTCATAGTAAAAATGAATAATATATCCATACTACATGTAATTTAACAATTTTAATATTTAGCAAACAACTGAAATTAGAACAGGACAGATATCAAGATTCTTGGCAAAATAGGATATTGATATTTGAAAATTCCTGATTTCAAATAAACCTAAATATTTATCATGTGGCACAGCCTGGTTCACTTGGCAAAAGCTGTAGAAGCCCAAACCAGTCTGGTAGATTTGGTGCAAGGGAGAAGAATGGTCAAATTGCCAGGAAACCTGACTGGCATGTGGTTTACCTAATGGACCTGCTGGATCAGCTGTACCAAACCAGAAAATTTCAATGAAAAAGAAAGTTTGCCAGGTTGTTTCCATCCCACTGTTCCCTCAGATAACATCAACTGCAACAAAGGACAGGCAGTTCCTCAGAAGTACTTTTTTTCTATATATAAAGCATTTTCTTCATGCATTCTGTGAATTAGTAGATTTGCTTGTGTGAAATTTTCTGCATTCCAGCAGTGAGGGAAAGAAGTTCACATCACCTTTTCTACTAGATAGATGACCTCTACTTTCAAAATCAGTCAGACCCATATATTGCTCATTAATTTGGATTTCAAGCAAAAGGTACATAGTGCTTAATGGCAGTTTTATTACATTTTCACAGATATTATCAGCATGATTTGAAATGGGAGTCAACACATAAATGCAGTCTGAATATAACATTATATAAAAATAACAGTAACAGAGCAATAACATTTCTTTCTGAAGGCTGGTCTAAGGACAACAGCAATGAATATAAATCGATTCTTAGTTTCTGCCAGATTTCACACACATACACAGAAAACACTGTTTAATTAACACATCAGCAGGACTGTATTTATCACCAATTTAATGAATTTGCTTAATCAACCATGACATCTCAGGGATCTCCCTGTATCAAACTCCTCTTTTAGCAATACTACCAGACTTCCATCTTCTACTCCAGATAGTGTTCAGTCACATCATTACAGCACAGCCATGTAGTCTTTAAAAAGACTCTTTTAAACCAATTACTAAGTTTAAAAAAATTACAGATTTTTGAAGTGAATAATGTTCCTCTGATCAAAAATGGAATTATAACTTCTGACAATAAACTGATTTGCCTGATCTTCATAAATTTTGTTTTTAACCTCTGGTGTCAGTACTTTCCACATCTCTAGACAGACAAAATTTTTGTTATATACTATATAGTCTTTTTAAGCCAGTTGCTGCTTCACAGTTAAGTCTTGCTCCAAACCTCAGGCCAGAATGCTGCATAATAGTTCAGGGGTTTTTTTTTTGCTACCAAGAAATCTAGCAGCTAGCACAAGATAAATCTGCCCAGGGAAGGGATTTTACAAGTAGTGATACACATCACTAACCTACATGTTCAGTGTTTCATGGAACTGTTTGATAGACCCTAACATCATTCATCATGAAGAACCTCTGACATCAGAAAGCTTCCCAAAATAAAAAAGAAAAAAGAAAAAGGTATTTCAACAGATTTGGAACAGAGTTGTATATAAATCTTACCTGACTAATGATGTCTTACCCAACTTCAATTAGTGCAACCAACATATTAATCCCAGACAGTTTCTCTCTCAAATGCAACCTTTCCCAAATCACATCTTGTTTCAGCAAGAGTCCAGACTTCTAAGAAAGCAGGTGTAGAGCCGCCCAATGTAATAGATTGCTTGATTAACCATAGTGCATGCTTTTCTGACTGGGTAGGTTTGGGAAGTCCTTCTTAACCTTTAGGGGTCACTATGTGGGTTGCTCAGCTACATCACATCCCAGTGTCTGATTCCTACAGAACAAACTTATCTTTAGAATTAATAATAAACATTTTGTATTTTCAAATTCCTTGATTATTTTTTGTTTGACTATTCTAATTTCATATGACAATATAGCTTATTTCCAGAGCTTCATTCAATCATAAATACAACCAGTATTATTTAGTTAACTAAAGGTTTTATTTTCTACAAAACAGATGGATATACCTAAACTGTTAATTCATAGCGCTCCAGGATGTGGGGAGAGAACACATGCTAAAACCAAAGCAGATTCTTTGCAGGAATAGCATTTACAATTTCATTCTAGAGATTACCTAAAACTAGGAGGCTGAAATTATCAACATAACTTCAAAGCTATGTATCACTATTGCAATAACACACCCCACTTCTGCTGTTTAAAGGTTGGAACGAAAACAAAAGAAACTGGTTTTATTTAGCTCTTACAAGCTTTTGCCATCACATGTCTTTTCATGCCATAACTTAATCTCCTTTTTTTGGTTGCAACCAAGTAACCTCCTATGCAAATGAACAGCTGGAAGCGCATTAATGTCAGAGACTGAAAGGAATGAAATAGGTATTCTGGAAAGAAATAGTGTTCAAACATGATACAAAGTAATCAATGCTTTGCATGAAGATTAATGGACAATAATCTACATCACACACGGGGCATACATAGAGTAAAGAAAATCTGTTTTAAGATTCAGAAAAAAGGCATAATTTTCCCAAAAGTTCATGTTGTTAGTTAATGACTGCCTGAATAGCCAATCTTATGCTATAATTACCTCTAGATAAATTCATTCCATCATAATTGCCTTGACAATCAATTTCATAATTTCTTATTTCAAAATTGAAATGGAACAGACTTAACTGACCAACAGTCATTATCAAAAATTATGCCATTGTTTCAAATGTTGAGTGAACCAGAAGTTATGAATTAACAAAAGGCTTTTACCCTCCTAAAAATTACAATTTCAGTACTATCTGAACATCAAATTCATCATGTGAAAATTACATTCAAAAATTTATATAATTGCAACTTTCCTGAGAAAAGTTTCTAAATTAGATGTATCAAAAGGACCGATCACAAACCTAACACTTTATACACTTTTCAGAATCAGGAAATTTAGAAAGACTGAAGAAAAATCATTTTTTGACAAGAACTAGAGATAAAAAAATGCTTATTGGGGATTTGTTTTGCCAAGCTATGAAACTGAGCATTTCCTCCTAGGAAACATTTTCAAGTCATTACATTTGTAGACAGGATCTTACACATTTAGATTATAAATTGTCTAGGGCACCATTAAAGTCACCACAGTCAGAGCACACGCTCCCTGACCTATTTCTGCTATCATAACTGCAGAAGGCAAAGGGTCCTCTAACATCTGAGAATGAAATTCAGGCACTTTTAGTCAGCAGAAAGACAACCAAAGGACACGATATTGAAAGTCTCCTTTTAGTGGCAATATGCCAGGGTTTTTCAGAGGGAAAGTCTGTATGCCTTTTTTAAAAGAAAAAAAAAAAATCTCCAGAAAGCCAAGAAATCTATACCAGTTGTCCTCTTCAGTATTATCTGGTGCAAGATTCCTAAGCTCTTGTAGTGAGATACTAGCAAGTATGTACAGTGATATCTTTTTGTCAGTGAAGCATGAGGAACCGAAGGTGTTAATGCCTCAAACATTCATTGAACTGTCTGCTGCACTGATCTTCTAAGGAGGACTGCTAAACATTGACTCTATTGTGTAAGCCTGATACTTTGTATAAACGATACAGGCCTTGCTGGCAACTGTACTCTTGAAGAAGAGCTAGAGGACTGATAAGAAAGGAGCATCTGCCCCAGAAGGAGCCAAAGCCTGGATGATTGCTTGAGAAGCATGAAGTCAGGGAAAACTGGTGGTAACTAGGGGAAAGTTAAAGGTGACAGGGGGAGATCACAACCACTGACTCAATTGGATGAAAGCGTTAATGCACCCCATACCCCCCTCAATGCATGCGCAGAACCCATGCCCCACCTTTCTTCATATCTCATGCTAATGAGTTCATGGAAAGCTGGCCTCTCCTAGTCTAGTATGCAAGTCAGCCGATAAAATGAATTAAAAGGTGACAGAAAACATTGCTGGGTGTGCACCCACCACCCAAGATTACCGGACCTGAGGCAATCCTGGAACCTGGGATGGTGATCTGGATTCTTTGACTCTTTCTCTCCCTTTCTCTCCCTTTCTCTCCCTTTCTCTCCCTTTCCTTTCCTTTCCTTTCCTTTCCTTTCCTTTCCTTTCCTTTCCTTTCCTTTCCTTTCCTTTCCTTTCCTTTCCTTTCCTTTCCTTTCCTTTCCTTTCCTTTCCTTTCCTTTCCTTTCCTTTCCTTTCCTTTCCTTTCCTTTCCTTTCCTTTCCTTTCCTTTCCTTTCCTTTCCTTTCCTTTCCTTTCCTTTCCTTTCCATGGAGGCCACATTGCTTATTATCCTTTTTCAAGTTTAAGTTATTTCTATTGAGAGTAAAACATTTTAACCAGTTGTTTGGTTACGTTTCACCTTAATTTAACTTGAGGGGATCATGAAACCTTTATGACTACCTGAGCTCCCGGTCCAGGTCATAACATGGAGAAAGATCAGCTTTTACTGCTATACTTTTTTAACCAGGCAGCTTTTCTCATTTTCATTAGGAACATGCCTGTATTCAAGTTAATAGTGTTAAGTATGCTGCTAGTAGCAAGTTGTTGCAATTGAGCATCTTAATTGTCCCACATAGGAATACTCAAATTGCAGTTTAAAACAGCCACTCTTCTCATCCAAAGGGATTTTGCTACAGTGGAAGTGTCTCTTTTGCTGATTCTCTGACTACTAGACCCTTGGTTACAGGACTTGACTAAAGAGATATGCAAATTCCACAAGTCCACATACCTCTTCAGGAAATAAAAATAGGGTTTGATTCAGGCTTTTTTTTTTTCCTCTTCTCTCCAAATTGATGCTCTCTTATAACAGATGCAATGTTGACCATTGTAATTCACTGACAAATAAAAGGAAGGAACAGGTTCAGTCAGCTATTTGGTTGGTAAGAAACAGTAAGATAGGTAGTGGAAATCTAGTCCAGTTGTACAATCTTGTGGATGGTCACTGGGTTTATTTCTCTAAACCTGTAAATGTTTATTTCAGGACAGTAAAGGATAGGAGCATAAACTTGTGTTAGCATTAAGTAACGACCTTAACTATTACAGCATCCTACTGCATGACACTGGGATTCAGAAATACAACTGATCTAATTATTAATTCAAGAAGTATTCATTTTTGTCTTAGGCATATTAAAATTATTACAGTTCTCCAATTCCAAAATACTTTTTAAAATCATTGTTTGATACTACAGCTGCTTTGCTGTATCACAAACATTCAACCTCACAGTTGTTCTCTCACTATTTTCACACTGGGCAAGCATTTAGTCAAGATCCTCAAACTCAGTGTGCTGAGAGACTTGGAGACTACAGCTATTCATTTACTTCTTTACACAACTAAAGAAAGAGTACTATAAATTAGTAATGATGGATATATTCATATCCTGACCTACATGAAATAAGAAGCAGTTATGTAATTTTTGTATATATTTACTTGCCCCTCTGGACAGTAACCATAACCTATGAGGTCAGAGTTTGAATTTACTGTGTTCTTACCATTTAGGCCATACATGTGATTTGAATTCCAGATGCTTCAATAAGAACAAACCAGGACATCGACCTTTTCATTTTTATAAAATATATACCTTTGAAACGAGAAATTACCAATTACCATAGAAAAGAGCAACAAATATTATTGGGGTTAAGAACAGCACCTGAATCACCTACTGAATTGAATCTGAGTCAAGGTGATAAAGAGTTTCTTACAAAAAAAAAAAAAAAAACAAACATAAATTGCTGTTTTCCTTCAGACAGATTACTCAGTACAAAGACTCCCATGTACCATTCCAGATAATTTCCAAACCACCCAAGCATCAATACATAACACAGGCATATAAACTTGGATCTGGATTAGCCAAAAAACTAAGAAGCTGTGTCTACTAGCTCTGTTCTGTTCACAGTCTGTGGGTGTGGAAGCACACACATCTGAAGTCACCACTGCCTGCCACATGCCTTGCCATCAGTGAGTAAAATTAGAGAAGTAAGGAATATTTCCTTAAAATTAAACAAGTGCTGGTAATGAAAGTCACTGTGATAGCATGAGTACTGACATCCAAATTTTAAATATAGTGTAAGTATTCTAAAATCCATAGCTCTGTCAAATGTACTTCCTTCCCAGCCCACTCATACTGATTTGTTAAAATAAATTACAGACAACTTGTGTGCAGCTCTTGCCTCTATAAATTATTCAGCTGTTACAGTAAACAATTAGTGTTGAACCCCTTCATTATAAGGGGAATATATTTTTCTGCTACTTATCATCACCTCTGGAAGCAGATAATGAGGTGAACTATGTGACCCATGTTGTTATTGCTAAGATATTTAAGTCCCATACATGATACTTGCATCTCATAACACCCTGGAGAAGTACTCTGCAGTCCCTACGACAGTGAGAAGAATTCATTTATTTTGTGAGGATAGTTTCTGTTCAGAATATTTCTACAGCATTAAACACTTTTTAAATACCTGACCTTACTGGGTCAGTCCTCCCATTTGTGAAATCAGATCACACTCTGGTGGGAGCTACTTTATGATGGGAAAGAAGGAGCTGCCTCCATCTTGCAAATACCTTCAGTACTTTCAGTACTGCATACGACAAGAAGAAGTATCTGGGACCTTGATTTTTCTGCCCTAAGCTGTACCAGGTACCAAATTCAAAGATACTCTCCTAGCAGGGCACTGCAGCTCTGTGCTGCCCTTTTTACAAGGGGATTGCAAAATGAGGCAGTCTCACAGACTGAACCGATTCTCTTGAGAAACTTTATTTCATGGAATGGGTGCATAAAGAACCTAGCACAGGTGACAATTTGCCAGGTAGTCTGGACACACGTTCCTATGCGTATCTTGCAAATGTAGGAGTTTCCCTTTCCCCATGAGCTTGCATTTACTGTGGTGGGGCTATAGCACGAACTAAGCTCATGCACACAGATAACACCTTCAAAGAAGCTATGATAAAAGTGCATCCTTAAATTTATTCTAACTTTATATTGGCAATAACAGTCTGAGTCTCATTAATGTCAGGCATCTTTTGTCAGAAGTGTCAAACTGTCACAAACATTCCTCAGTAAACTCCTACTGCCCCTGCTAAGTAGGTGTAAATTGAGGCTCATGCAGCAGCAAGAACTGCTGCATAAGTATTTCTATTAGTGAAAGCACTGCATGCAAGTCACTGGAAATTGTTATTTCAGAAAGCTTTGCTACAGATTTTTTTTGTCCACTAACACAGCTGCCAGCGGTGCCATATCACCCTTACTTTCCTGGTAGCTGCATATCATTTTAAAACACAAAGCTGCAGCTGTGGTTCTGTTAAAAGAACAGGAAGAAAGGCTATGTTTTGTACTCTTCACACCAAATTTGGTATTCCAGTACAGATGGACATGTGGTAGACAAAAGCAATTGCAAAGTGACAATTTTTGTACAGAGTACGCCTTTAATTTACCAGGCTTGATAATTCAGTTATTTTGAAGCTTAGCAGTATTAACACATGAAGGTGGGAAAAGGTCAGAAAAAACAATCACAAATACTGAGCACACGCCAAACTTTCCAAATAATTCTTATATTTAAAAATTCACATTAAAAATTAATAGATACACAAAATGCATGTAAAATAATGGACAACTGAAAAAATCCTTGACTGATACAATCAAATACCTGCAGAAAAGACATCTACAAATACACATTGGCATTTAAAAAGAATGGAATACTGAAGCACAAAATAAGTTCCACATTTCCTGCTTTTTGTTTTGTGTAACCAGAATATTTGATGTGAGTGGTTTTGTTTTTGTTTTGTTAGTTTCTCTTCTAAAAGTCTATTTTAATATTCAAGATTGTCTGCTCCAAGAAAGAAGAGAAGAACCTAATGTTAGAATACAGACGTAGACTAGCTGGAATATTACCAGATCTATCTATCAATCCATCCTAAGTCCTTATAGGACTGAACCTGTCACCTAGTTTTTGGAATGTATTTGGTTTGAGACCACCCCATCATAAAGTTACTTACTGTAAATGTAATATAACACTAGTCATATTGCAAAGAATTTAAACAGATTCCTTATTTCTTCTTGGGGTGAAATCTCTACAAAGGCATTTAGGAAACTATGTCCCACACTTTCCAATCTTCCTCTCTCCATATTAATTCTTTGTCTTCACTTGTAGCCATAAGAAATGCATAAAAAAGGGAGAAGATACAGGAATATGTAAAATAAGTGAAGGTAACAGATACATTAACCACTCAGGTACTCCATAGGGTCCTTTATGACTCTGCTGAACTTGTATTTGCAAAAACTCCAGCTTCATAGAAATAGTACCCCTTCTGTCAAAACATGTCTGGTAGATACAGCTGGAAAAAAAAAGACTCTCAGTTTTCAGAGAGCAGTAAGAAACAGATGCAAAAGGAAGAGCTACAAAACCAAGTTTAATTCTGTCATTAACAAGATGACACACTCTCTGGGTACATTACATCCGAAGGCAGATATTTAAGCCAGTAGATCAGCTCCCAGGGACAGCACAGCACATCTCTGCAACCCTTACTCATTAGGTTAAATATTCGCAAGCCTAGCTAAACAGGATTACATATCAGAAACGTTCAGGAGTTAACTGAGAGGCTGGTCAGACAACCTTTTATAGCAGTAGAGAGGATAAACTACAGGAGGTTCTGAGGGCCACTGCCTGTTCTCATTTTGGTACAGAGGGAGCTCAGCTTCAGAAAACTGCATTGCAGAACTCTGGTTCACACAGAAATCCCCTTAAATTGACCAAGCCTAAGCCTCTGGGCGGCTCCCTGAATTAACACCTGATGTGCTTTCATAGCTGTGATTGTGCAACTTGGATGGCTTTTTGTCTCCCCTCATGGGATAACACTGCTCCCTCAAACTCACACTGGCTGTCACACTTCCCATTCCTTAGACAATCTGGCCCTGTGTCTGATGCTACCTATGTATCAGCCAAACTGCCACTGCTCAGGCTTCTCCTTCCCCACCTGGCTCCTCTTACAGCCAACAGATCACCTGTAATTATTTCTCAGACCAAAGCTAGCTACAGTGATTGATGGACAAGATGACCTAACAGAACTTACTATGTTTTCTAAGCAAGGCAAACTCTAGAGGTAAACAAACCTACTGGAAGAACTATATAGGTCCAAGGCCCTGTAGAAACTCTTCCAACTACATAACACCTTCCAGGCATCCACGGCCAATCTGTATTCATGTAACACAGAAGGAAGAACCACAAGAAAACACTCAGAGACACAAATGTATGATATTTCTTTCTGAGGAGTCACTCTCCTCTCTATACATTATACTACATTAAATTCAAAGACTAGGACACTGTTCTTTTTCTGAATCAAAACCAGGTTTAATTACCTCAGAAATTAATAAATGAGCATTGCACAATACAAGACTTCCTAGAAGAGGCCTGGTTCCTTTGTTGAAAGTGCTGGAAATGTGAATAAGGTAAAGGAAGAAGAGAACTACAAAAAAGACAAGAGCTCATGGGCAAAATGTTTTTAACACTGCCTCAGAGGGCTGGCGACAGGGTTTCTGTTATGAGTCTAAACCAAACTTTTCACAAGTGGGCAGCAAAGGGCATGTTTCTAATTACCTGCCACTGAAACTCTGAGTTTCAGTTTGCTGAAATGCTAAATAATGACCCCTATATCTGAGGTTAGTGGGAGATAGACTTTAAAAGCAAGGAGTGGGATAAAATGCAGAGTGCTCTAGAAATAGATAAATTTGTGGTCTGGAAGCACCCTGAAGGCATATACAAAGAGGCAAGGCAACAGCTTGCAGCACGTCAATAACTTTATCTAAAGCGTCCATGAACCTGCTTTTTCTGTGCAGTAGACATAAGCAGCTTACTTTCCAGTAACAGAAAAATAAATTAGCTTAACATCTGCCTGATAAGCATATTTGGACACTTACTATGCAAGAAAGAAAAAAACACACTCAAGATAAATCTAATATAATTAGTTCAGTGCCTAAGCAGTACAACAGTGATTAGCACAGAAAAGTACGTGCAAAATTAAGCCTCACATATCTCCATATTCAAATACTGGGATTGAAATAAGGCCTGAGCTACACAGTAAACAACAAAACATGACTGTTTATTTGCTGAATACACTTTACTGTGCCCTGAGCAAAATGGAGGAATTATAGTAACAGACACAGCTAGAAAACTCAGAAGAGTTTGGAAAATCAGGATTCTACAGATTAATTCTAGTATTCCTTAATGCTTAACTTAGACTTTTTTCAAAGTAGTTTTATGTCAGGAGATTTCCAGACTTTGTGGTAAGCAAACTAAAGGAGGAAAGGTTCACCACATTTCATACCAAGGGCCGAGATCAACAAAAACAGGACCACTGGAAGAGACAGGGTGAACCAAGGGCCAAGGGTGACCCTCTGCACGTCAGGCTCTCACTGATAGGGCACTATCCCAGAACACCTACATCAAATCAGAGTAACAGGGTCTATCTGCACTCCTAGACATGGCAAAGTAACAAGCCAGCCAGCCCCAGGGTCTATGCAACAGAGTCTAATCAGGAATAACAGGAGACAGGCCCAAAGACAGGACTGGAGAGAGTCACCTACCATGCAGGTCCAAGGTTCATCAAGGAGTCAGGGCTCAAGATCAGGCTGTAACACAGATCCAAGGTGCATTCAGGAGACAAGGTTACTCTTAATACAGGCTCAAGGCCCAGATAGGAGCCAAAACTGCCATGCTACATAGGTTTAGAGTCTATCCAGAAAACCCAGTCATCGAGACAGGCCTGAATCCAACCAAACCTCAGACAAGCTCTAAGTACCTTGACCTGCGACAGGGCAGAGGGCACGTAATCCTTTAGGCTAATTAAGGCTAATTAGTGCACTGGGGGGGGGGGGGGGGGGGGGCGACAACACACACACAAGATGGACACGGGACACGACGCCACACCACACCACACCCACCAGGGTTCATGAACAGGGTCAGAATCTTCTAAATCAACTCTTTTCTTGACAAGAAAGAGTGAATTGATTCATAAATTGACAAGCTTTTCATCCTGGGTTAAATGTGCAGCTCTAGTTATGGTCAGAGCAACTTCTACACATGCATATGAAAATTGCAGTAGTAAGAGAATAATAATATGGCCAAACAGGGGAGGTTTTCTGCCAAAGTGTCAAGAGGCACACCCTCGATCCCAGGCTCCTGCTGGGTCCTTTGCCTATCTTTTTAGCATGCTGACTTGTGAAAACACAGCAAATGCTGTGGCTGCTCTATAGCTATGTGAATGCTGGCTGGCAACAGAGTTAATAGTCAGTTCCTTTGCTCCCCCTTAGATGAATGAGACAGTAACTTCATGTTACATCAGACCCCTTTAACTTATGTTGTATGAGGAAGTAAATGCACAAGCTTCATATAGTATTAAAATACTATTACATAATAGTCATGTCAAAACTTGAGTCTGTAAAGATTTTACAGTATTTTCTGCACACTGAACACTGCATGTCTGTCTACAAATGGGCAGTACTATATTATATATGAAAAGCAGCAAAGCTTATTAAAGTAGTCTTGAAAATGTGATTTACACTATAACAACCTGTAGAAAAGTATTTATTACTTCTCTGAACTCTCAGTTATCCAACAGGTTTCACTCTAATATTTATTTTACATATACTACTCTTACTATTTTAATCTTTGCAAAATTCCCCTGGGATCTTATTCTGAAAAGGCCATATTGACAGAAACCACAGTGAGGAATTCTCAAAGAATTCAGTAAAATACATTAAAGTGTTCTCACAAAAGAGTGTGGCTTCTCAAATATGTTGATGTCATAATTTATCTAGCCAAAGAAAAATGTGAGTTAGTTATTGAGTGCCAATATAACCAGTCAGTTAACTGAATACTGCAAACAAATCATCTCAGCTATCTGTAAAATCAAAGTGTGCTCAGTACTTCTAAGTTGGTGTCCAACTTCCTTCAGAATATCACAGAATATCACTTCACAGAATCATAAAACCACAAAGTAGTTGAGGTTGGAAGGGACCTCTGCAGGTCACCTCATTCAACCCCTTTCTGCTCAAGCAAGGCCACCTAGAGCACAGGACCATGTCCAGATGGGTCATGAATATCTCCAAGGAGGGAGACTGTACAACCTCTCTGGGAAACCATCAGTGTTTCATAATGTTCAGACAGCACCTCCTCTGTTTCAGCTTGTGCCCATTGCCTCTTGTCCTGTCACTGAGTCCTACTGAAAAGAACCTGGCTCCCTCCTCTTTGCATCCTCCCTTCAGATATTTATATACATTGATGAGATGTCTCCTAAGCCTTGTCTTCTCCAGGCTGAACAGTCTCAGCTCTCTCAACCTTTCCTCATATGTGAGTTGCTTTCATCATCTTCATAGTCCTTCTCTGGACCCTGTCCAGTATGCCTATGTTTCTCCTGGCTCACGTTCAACCTGGTGTCCACCAGCACTCCCAGATCCTTTCCTGCAAAGCTGCTTTTCCGTCAGACAGCCCTCAACATGTACTGGTGCATGGGGTTGTTCCTCCACAGGTACAGGACTTTGCACTTCCCCTTGAACTTCATGAGGTTCCTGTCTGCTCATTTCTCCAGCCTGACAAGGTTCCTCTGGATGGCAGCACAACCCTCTGATGTGTCAGCCACTCCTCCCAGTGTTGTGCCATCAGCAAACTGGCTGAGGGTACACTCCACCCCATCATCCAGATCATTTAATGATGTTAAACAGGACTGGAACCAGTATTGACCCCCTGGGGTACACTGCTAGTTACTGTCCTCCAACCAGACTTTGTGCCACTGACCACCACCCTCTTGGGTCTGGCCATTCAGCCAGTTTTTAATATACCTCTCTTCTTATCCAGCCCATACATCAAGAGCTTGTCTCTGAGGATCTTATTAGAGACAGTGTGGAAGGCCTTAGTGAAGTCCAGGTAGACAATACCCACTACTCTCTTCTCATCTATTAGGCCAGTTATTTCATCATAGAAGTTTATAAAGTTGGTCAAGCATGACTTCCCCTTGGTGAATCCATGCTGACTACTGATGATTTTCTCATCATTCATGTGCATGGAAGTGTTTTCCAGAACTAGCTGCTCCACGACCTTCACAGGGATCAAGGTGAGGCTAAGTGGCTTATAGTTCCCTGGGTCCTTCTTCTTGCCCTTGAAGATACAAATGATATTTGCATTACTCCAGTCTTCAGGCACTTCTTCAAATCACCACGATTGATCAAAGATTATTGACAGTGGCCTCACAATGACATCTGCCATCTCCCACAGCACTCCTGGGTGTATCCCATGACGCCCCATGCATATCCAGTTTGCCTAATTATTTGCTGACCTGATCCTCTACCACCAAGGGTACGTTTTCCTTGCTCTGGGTTATTTCCCTGGTCTCTGGGACCTGGGATTTCTGAGTTTGGCGAGTACCTTCTTGTTCATCCATGCAGGCCTTCTGTCTTTCTATTTGTTGGGCTGGACCAGTCTTGAGCTCAGAGCAGGTTATCCATAAATATTAACCAGCTTTCTTGGGCCTCTCTTCCATCCAGGGCCTTATCCCATGGGAATCTTCCAAGCAGAACTTAAGAGGCCAAATTCTGCTCTCCTGAATTCTAGTTCTGTGAGCTTCCTTTTAATTTTCTATCTGAAATCTTTCTGGTGGAGTTTAACAACCACCAGAATGGAAGGAGGGTTCAGAAGGTCAACTGCCTGTGGCTTTCTCATTCGGATTAGCAAATTTATACACTTTATTTTTTAGTGTATATATAAACATTGATATCCAGCACATGAGTCTTGCAAATCCTATTTGCAGTGTTATGAAACAGATGGACAGAAAAACTGTTGCAAATATTACTAAGTTGTAATGAACCAGGTGCAGTTTCTCAGAATGTACTTACTTAGCATTAAGGTTTAAAAAAACACCCTGATGATTTTTTACCATATTTGTACACAATACAAAAAGTGAAAAATGAATGTCAGAAACCTCCTCCTTACAGCAGGGGTTGCAACCTTAGGATAGGTTTTTTAGATCAAAAAGATCATAGGATCATAGAATCATAGAAAGGCTTGAGTTGGAAGGGATCTTAAAGATCATCTAGTTCCAACCCCCCTGCCATGGGCAGGGACACCTTCCAGTGGATCAGGTTGCTCAAAGCCCCGTCCAACCTGGCCTTGAACACTTCCAGGGAGGGGGCAGCCACAACTTCTCTGGGCAACATGTTCCAGTGTCTCACCACCCTCACGGGAAAGAATTTCTTCCTGATATCTAATTGAAATCCACCCTCTTTCAGTTTAAAACCATTACTCCTCATTCTGTCACTACACTCTCTGATAAAGAGTCCCTCCCCATCTTTCCTGTAGGCCTCCTTTAAGTACTGGAAGGCCGCTATAAGGTCTCCCTGGGGCCTTCTCTTCTCCAAGCTCAACAAGCCCAACTCTCTCAGCCCGTCCTCATAAGGGAGGTGCTCCAGTGCCCTGATCATCTTTGTGGCCTCCTCTGGACCCACTTGAGAAGGTCTACAACTTTCTTATACTGGGGGCCCCAGAGCTGAACACAGTGCTCTAAGTGGGGTCTCACAACAGCAGAGTAGAGGGGGAGAATCCCCTCCCTCGATCTGCTGGCCATACTTCTCTTGATGCAGCCCAGCATGTGGTTGGCTTTCTGGGCTTCGAGCGCACATTGCTGGCTTATAGTCAGTTTTCCATCCACTAATACCCCCAAGTCCTTCTCCACAGGGCTGGTCTCAATCCACTCATCGCCCAGCCTGTATTTGTGCTTGGGATTGCCTCGACCCATCTGCAGAACCTTGCACTTGGCCTTGTTGAACTTCATGAGGTTCGCACGGGCCCACCTCTCTAGCCTGTACAGGTCCCTCTGGATGGCATCCCTTCCCTCCAGCATGTCAACTGCACCACACAGATTGGTGTCATCTGCAAACCTGCTGAGGGTGCACTCAGTCCCACTGTCCATGTCACCAACAAAAATGTTAAATAGCACTGGTCCCAGTACTGACCCCTGAGGAATGCCACTCATCACTGGTCTCCACTTGGACATGAAGCCATTGACCACAACTCTTTGAGTGCGACTATCCAGCCAATTCCTTATTCACTGAGTGGTCCATCTGTCAAATCCATGTGTCTCCAATTTAGAGACAAGTATATTGTGTGGGACAGTGTCAAATGCTTTGCACAAGGACGGGTAGATGACGTCAGTTGCTCTTCCCTTATCCACCAATGCTGTAACCCCATGGTAGAATAAATCTGTACTTTGTGACTCAACAGGGAGACACAACCACCCAGTATAAAAATACAGCAAGTACAATGCAGCCTGGTACCTTAGTTGAAGGAAACCACTGCCTGCTACTACAACTGAGGCAAACTGAAAATCACAGAGAAAGAAAATGAAATTATTGCTTTACTTTAGAGAATTAAATGACAATTTGTGTAGAAATGTCCCTCAATTTTTTTCTTTTTTATTTACTTATTCATCAACACCCAGAAAGACAGGTGTGCTAGTAGCAATAAGGGCTCAAAAAAACTTTAAAATCTGCTCTCCAAATGCATTTGTCTTAACTTTGAAATCTCTTTTCGGGACAAAGAAGAAAATTACTAGCATATGGTAGAGATATATCTCTCATATTCCACCGAAAATAAATACTTAGCAGTGTTTTGCATCCAGTATGTTTTGACATGGTGGAAATCATGGATTTCTTATCACTTCTAAAGAACAAAGATGATCAAAAATGTTATCATCAAGCAAGAATTGTATGATGCTGCTACAACAAACCTAAACAGAGGGAAAACGCTCTTTACAATAGCATAAAATTTCTGCAAGTACCTGGTTTATACAGGATGTTTAGCAGTATCATGATTTCTTTTGGATATTTTCAGCTTTTTCTTGGGAGATAACCCAAACTTTTGCTTTAGAACGTAACCAAACCACAAATCAACACTTTGGTGTTGTCACTTTAGATAGAGCAGTCCAGCAATGTCTCCCGTTAGAACAAGTTCCATTTAACATGATTTAACATCAAATATATGTCTCAAATTGATTCCGCTAACCATTTTATATTTTTTAATGCATATATTGTTCAATGAAAGACAAAATTCAGTATCCAGAAATATCTGCTGTCAGGAGCTCAGCTGCTACCAGGGACAAACTAACTTAATTATCTCACATCAAATAATTGCATCTATGAATTTTCCTAAATACCTTCATAATATTTCTCTTTGAAAGTTAATTAATTAGATGTGTAGTAAATGTTAATGTTTTCTCCTTCTACGTCCTTCTAGGGTACCACACCCTTCTAGGGTGACACGTTGGTATGTATCTGAAAAATGATTCTTCCCAAGTAGAAAGTAACAAGACACCATGAAATCAGGATCAAATTGCCCCATATCCCTTATACAAAATCATTTATACTGAAAAATGATTATACAAATTAATTCTAATTTTGAACTGCTGCTCTTAGTTTACAGCAAACTAAAAATAATGGCTGGATAAATCTATATGCACATTTAATTTCCTGACTGGATTGAAATGTTATTTAAAATTAAAATCAGAAGAAAATTTACTGAAGTTAATACTTCTTTTCTATTTTGTAAATGCCTTGTATTAGCATTGATTTGCCCAAAAGTTCTATATGTCAGAACAGATGAATTTACCTATTTTGAATCACTTTGATCTTCAGGCTTCTTACACAAGATCTGTTAATTTCAATTCCATTTTTATTTGAGCCCTTATTGATGATTTCATTAATAGTTCCTTGCAAGTGAGGGAATGGATATTCCCATATCTGAATCAAGAAATCATCACCCTTCTTCAATCCAGCTCTAGTAAAGAGGAAAAAAAATTTGCCTAAAACAAGAACGGGGTTTCTCCTCGACAAAAATCCTTGTCATTCCTCAAGAGCTTCTGAAAGTTGTTTGAATTACAAACACACAATCTAGCAAAAATTGCCAGTCCAGCTTTACACTTAATAATAAGGTAGTTAAACAGTGAAAGACAAAAAATGCTACTTTCTTTCCTCTGTGGATTTAGTTAATTGCAAAGGCAAATCAGATCAGATAACCATATAAAGTATACCTTTCTGGCCTTCCCAGTGTACAAGGGCAATCCAACAGACTTGGGTTACATAGAATATATCTAAGGTGCCTTTCTATAGCTGAAACACTGGAGGAGAAAAAGGAGGAAAGGGAGCAAATTTGGGCGTTATCTTCCTTAACTGGAATAATGACTAATCAGAATGCTTAACACAGCAATGCAGTATGTTTCCATAGGGAGAATATGCTTGAAATGTCCAGTCACTTGTATTTGGGCCCACATTGAGAGTTTTTCCAAACATTCCCAGACCACTTCCATTTGCATAGTCTGTCTTAAACTCCAAAGTTAGACGTGGCAGGTTGGAAGGCATGAAGAAAAGAAATTAAGCTGACAAAATAAATCACATGACACTTTCTAATGTCTTGTTCTGTCTGTACTTTACTTCTGTATTAAAGGCAATAAGACTGACTATCACAAGCCCATGAGACTAGCAATTTAGAGCATCTAATGAGATGGTTGGTGTAACCATGCTAGCTGCTATAGTAGCAGCTATTGCACACGTGTTTACCCAATCAGCACTCTGAAGCCTCTGCAGTCATTGATAATAATAAGATATTCATCTTGCTTCAGAAAGATACTGTGCATACACATCACTGTTGCAAAGCACTGCACCCATGCATGCACATAAAAAACAGGCCTAGTTTATCCTTTAATTAAACAATTAAAACACATTCTTATAATAGCATAGAGGTTATTTTAGGGAGGCAATTCTACTTTTTTTGATAAAAGGTAAAATTCACAGGGAATAAAATTTATAAATAGTTTACAAAACTGTGCTGACCATGAGTACAATATCTAATCTCTATTTAAGAGGGTAAAATATCTAGTGACATTTATTTTTGCATTTGATTATACTATCTGAATAAATACAAGGCATTAGTTTCTCAGTGAGCTGAGAACCAGAGCAGACAGGTTTCTGTTCACAGAGAGTATTTTAAGAAAGCCTAATGTCAGACTCAAGGTTTCATTTGGGCATTCATTTGTATTATGTTGTTAAAATTTTCAGACTCTAAAAACAGTTTCTGGCCTTTAGTAGAACACAATATAATTTTTACCTCTGCTTCATCTCTGTTTCCTCAATAACTAAACTCACACTTCCGTTATAAGATATGCAAATACCTGAAAGATTTACGTGATTACATTGCAAGCCTCCTTGTTGTAAATTTTCTGAACTGTGGCCTCTGATGTGATCAGGTTAGGAAAAGATATGTTCACCTTCTGCATTATATTAACATAATCTCAAACTTTTGAAAACTCTAACCCTATGTAGCTGCACAAGCATTTCACATATTTAGACAGAGACTTTCTGCTTCAAAACTGACTTAACCCAAGTCATTGAGAGATAAGCATTCAGAGCGTTAACTGAACAGCTCCAGACTGCAGTGGGGAGGAATCATAAGGGACTGTTTGTCTCAGGTGGCATTTAATTATAATGAGCAGAATCCAGGTTACTAGCAGAATATATGTGCACATGTGTGATTGAATGAAATGTATTTAACAGGGGGAAAAAAGGGTTAAAGAACATTCAGAATTTTGTATAATGACACAGAAATAAAAATCTTGAATTGACACTTTAATTTCTCCTCTTACAACTAGTTATTCATGTAAAATATTGAGACAGCAAATTAGGATGTAATTCATAAACCCAGTTCCTCTTCCCTCACTGGTACAGTTTTTGGGCTTTCAAAGGAATTGATCTTGATTGCCAACAACAGAATCAGAAATTCTGAAGTGAAGCACAGGCTCTAAAGCATTTAGATCTTGTGCTTCTCCGTGTTCATCCATTATGTATAATACGAAGTGACACTGAGAGCCAGAAAAAAAGCTGCTTTCACCTTCTGCCCCACCACGATTATATCCCCAGCACCCTGCTGAGTCACTGTGCTTCCAAATCAATGTAGACAGAGCCTCAGACGGTGCCCCAGGGCAGGCAGCGTCCTCCTCCTTTGATTCCAGTTTTCTCTTTTTCCCACTCTTCTGCATTTCATGTTTCATTTCTACAGCCCCATCCTAAAACTCAGGCCCAATACTTTGATATCACAGTTTGTGAATCTTTTGAGAGGCTTTCCTCAATCCCTATGAGAAATATGTTTGGTGTCTCACACCTCTCGAGTGCCAAACAGAACCATGCTTTTTGTTTTGACACCAGCTGTAAGAATAATAGAGGGCATGTTCCTTAAATCTGATAACTCGTATGACTTATATCATGACAGCCAATGGCTACTGAAGCAAAAGCACAAGAAAGTAATCGATTTCTTATGTTCAAAGGGGGAAAAAGATATTTTTATCATGGTATTATAAAATAAATATAAACTGTTCCATGAAGGGAGGGGGAGGGGCCCACTCATTTTGAAATAAATGCAGACTATACAATATTAATTACCCCTAATAATTGTCAAGGATTAGTGACATTAGTGAAAAGTAATTGTACTGAATTGTATTACTGAGTATGGTTGTTGATTTCTTTTTAATAATTGATGTCTGAAAACACAGTCTTGCAGTTAAGAGCTATGATTTTCTCACATTGCCTAGCAACCTGTGCAAATATAGAACTGCAGATGCAAAACTACTGACCTTTCTTCCATGCCTGCTTTCCAGTGCTTATTATTTCTATCTTACACAGCAAAAAATAAAACCAGAAAAGATATTTCAAACACTGAACACTTCACTATATACTTAGCATTTCATATAACAAAATCATGACAAAAACTTTGCTTAACAGAAAAGAAGGAACTGTTTTATTTACCTAAGCTTAAAATACTGCATACTGCATACTATCTCACTGATCTTTCAACACATACAGAATGATTACTCACCCTGCAATATCTGTGGCTCTTAGGAGTTGTTGTCCATGAAGATTCTTTTCCTAATGCACATGTACAGTGTAGGGGGGATTTTTTTTTTTTTTAGACCAACAATGTCCACTGAATCTATTCCTGCATTTAAGTATACCTGCATTCAGCCTAAGGGGGTGGGTTGAGCTACTCATTTCTTGGTAAAGAAGAAATAGTATTATTCAGCAAATGGGAAAAAGAGCACATTCAAAACATAAGAGCATGTTGAAGGAAGCCAAGGTAATAGCCTACACAGCTTTTCCCATAGTGCCAAAATACAACTTCTTTGACTACCTGACAATATGTATGAGGCAGCACATACAGAGATGGAGTTGAGAGAAAGATCTTTTACCTCTTTACTTGTGATTGGAAGTTGTGATTGGAAGGCTGAACAATAACATTGTCATAGAAGACTAAAAAAAGCAGCAATTAACAGCACTGCAGTAGGCGTAAGAGAACAGGAAGAAGTGAGATGAAAAGAGAGAAAGAGTGGATGGTAGCCACAAAATGCTGAAGACCTAGGTTCCAAATCTGGAATCGGTAGTGAGGTTATGCTCAAGGCCTATCACCTTGTTTGTTCAGTTTGAAAGGGCTGTCCAGCAGGCCTTACAGAGAATTCAACTAACCACTACTGGCAGCATAGTATGATATTCTCAGCCAGGACTGAGAACACCATATTTCTCAAGTTTCTCTCTCTAGGAAGGTAAGGCCATTCAAACAAAAGTCAAAGGCCTAGGAAAATCTGCAGTCAAATATTTGGTGCCTTCGTAACTTGGGGTTCTCTAGTCCTTTTTCATTTTGTTTAGAAGTTTATCTTCCATATCTTGTGGGAATACAGGCTCATCATTTCATCTGGGTGCCATGAGAGATTACCAATATTAGACAGCTAGCCTTTGCTTTGCACAGTTCCCTGCTGTTTCCCCAGATTGGTCCTTTTTCTGGTCCTTTGTTTCCTGTCTCTGAAGAAGATCTTGTGATTTTATTTCCCACATGGTGTTCAGATTGCACACATTAATATGTAAGATTCCCAGTGGGCAACAGGGTTCATCATTTTGCAGAAATATATTACTTGTGATGCATATCAAGAAGTGAACAGGAATGGAAGGGAAGAGCAAAATGGGAAATGAGAGAAGGAATACATGGCACCCAAGTATGGCTACATATAAAACATACATATGTATTACTGCTAAGCATGAATTCCCCTTAATGTCAGCGAATAGTCAATATGCATATTTTTCTAAAGCATACACATATTTAGAAATATCATTTCATCACTGCTGACAGGTGTGGATTTATTCTGTGGATAAAGATTTATACTTCAGAGAAGTATTGTGAAGATCAGTTGTTTTTTACAGTAGCTTTTGAGCAATGTGCTTACTTTGCTAGTATTTGTTTAGTACTTTGTAGCTTTCAGTTACCATGGTTATTAATGCTATTTTTAATATGAATTAATGAAAATTTTTAATAGGAAAGACAGGGGATAATCTTCTTTTGCCTTGATAGTGGGGGCCTGGTACATGCATGTGGAAGGAGTTAGTCTGCAATCCATCTAGGAGGTGGAAATACCTCCTTAAACTAAAACATAAGAACCTGGATACAATGAGATACTTCCCTTCTTGTCACAAATGGAAGTAGATAGCCATAGAAAAATAGATGAAACCTCAAAACAGTAAAAAAAAAAAAAAAAATCAATGCAGCATTTGTAAATATCTCGGAATGTAAATGTACACACAAAGCTTATGTCAACACATTCCCTCTGAAATTATTCCAATCCAATGTGCTTAGCCACGTCCTTCCAAAAAGTCATCTACAAAGAAGTCTAACACCATATTGAAACTACATGGTTGTTTGGGTTAGGAGCCAGTCCTATAAAAATTCTCAAAAATCCTTACAATAATTTGGCTCAAGTTTTATACATTCTTGTAACCCTAAAATGGATTTAACAATCCATAGCAGGAGATAATACACGTTATTAGTATTTGGTGCAAGCTCAGACTCAGGTTTCTCACAACTCCTTCAGTTGCCCTTGCCAGCAATCTCTATATTTGTGATATGGTTTTCATGCCAATTTTAAATGTGTGGAGTTTTAGGAACAAAGGTTTCCAGGAGCACATAGAGATTAAACCCATCATTCCACTATCCTACTGATTCTAAAATTCTATTTCCCTTCTAGGACACATTGAAATATTCTGCATAAATACAGAGTAAGTTAAGTGAAACTAACAAAATGTTTCATACTTATAATTAGCTTTCAAAGTATACAATTTACTTCGTAAATATGGATAGTCACTACAGGTTTCTGATGTCCTTGCTGTCATAAACTAAGAGAGCTCTTGAAGATACTAGAGAAAGCAAATGAAATTTTTGCCATAATTCACACTCTTTGTCTAAAAATATCAATTCTTAGAAGTCCTAAACTGCAGGATCCTCCTTTATTGCCTCGTGCATTTTGCATCCTGATAAGCTGACAGGTCTTTTCACACCGCACTTTTTTGAAGAGGACAATGTAAGAGGTAAATTGCCTTAAGGACAGAGGTCAGAATTTAGGTAGATAGCATGTTGTAGTTGTCCTCTGTGAAATATACCTGTTCTGTTACCTTTTCCTACCCAGTTTGATTTGTTCTTGAAAGTCTTAGAATTATCAAGACTTCAGAACTATCAGGAGTAAAATAACTAAGCACTAGAGTGACTAGCCATGTAATCTGAATAGTGTCAAAGAACACAAAAAAAAATTAAATTATTTATGTTATTTTTATTATCTTATGCTTGTAAATTTATAGATCAGTTTATAAAATAAAAAGTGGATGTCTTATCTAAAATGTATTAATATCTTAATGAATACTTGCACTGTCTAGAAGACAAGGTTTTCTTCAGGAAGCATGATGACAGAAAACTCAGGAAAAACATAATGTATTACAAAAGTAAGATTCATCAAGATACAGAAATCAGTAAAATAGTTTGCTCTCTATTTTGCTAAATTTAAAGATCCATCTTTTAAAATTCCATGTTATAAAGGTTTTCTGGTTGTTTGCTTTCTTATACACACAACACATGATTTAAATCAAGAAAAAGAAGTTTTGTATAATTCTGGGCATTATATCAGTTACTGCTTTCTTTAGACACATTGTGACCCTATCTGTGAAATATTACCTATCTCAGCTCATTCCTTCCCATCAGTTTCAAATTTTAGATGTTATTTCAAGTCACACTAATCACTGTCATCATCACTACAGTATGAAAGAGAACAGAGTTTAGTCCTCTCTACTTATTTTCTTCTTAGGTAACTGGAGATGTTCAGCACCTCAGAAAGCCAAGGCATTTGTATCTAAAAACATCACTAAAAGTAATAAAGAATAAAAAAGAGTAGGAGGAGAAAGAAAAGGAATTCTAATTTTGCCGATGTTTCTTTCTTTTAAATTAAGCACTTTACAATATTTTGACAGCTATGTATGAAGAGTTCTATTATTCTGTAGATCAAATTTTATTAATATTCTTCAGTTTTATGCATACAACTCCAAGCTTATTAGCTAAGAACAGTTTATTATAATTAGCTAAATACAGTTAATAACTGAATTCTTAAATTAAAGGTGTTTTAGTTTCTGAAGATTGGACCCTGGTCTTGAAAATATCTTATTTAAAGTGTAAATTTAAAGCGTAAAAGCTTCTGAGCAATCTAGCTTCAGCCTTCACATCCTTATTCATACATCAACAGCGCAATATAGCAGCCGATACTATAACATGATACAAGCATTACCATGCAATTTAAAAGCAAGTATGTTAAATTTTTTTGCACAGAAGTGTGACTGCCACGCTATTTCACGCAAAATGTCAGTTTCCTATTTGAATAACTCTGTTTAACTGGTAATTCCTAAAAGCAGCTAAGAAGATTGTTTGAACAGATATATAGAAAGCAAAGCAAAGGCACCTTTTATAGACCAACAATAATCTCATTACATTTTTAAAATATATTTTTCCAATGCTATTTCATAAACAAACTTTTAAATCATACTGGATAATTTTCACACCTTAGCTCTGTTTTAAACATGCTTATTGAAAATAAGCAGGTAATGACCATACAAAGTTCTGTATACAACCAATGTAATCATTAAGTTCCGCATGCTTAATTCTATGTGATTTTCTGAAGACAGATCAGCAATTTAGAAAACTTCCTATTTCTGGACTATATGTTGGGTTTTTTTCCATAACTACTGATCTATCTTGTAATGTACATACTTCTTTGAAATGTCAAACATTAGAACTTACCTTTTTGTAGTGTCTGTGGTCCCCAGTCAAGACAATATTTTTATAGATATACATGTATGCCATTACTTCTACCACCATTTCAGCTATTTTGAGTATATGACCACTTTTTAACAACATCTAGGCTACAGTAACATAAAATAGGAACCTCTTCAATCATGTCTCCTGGAAAAATACATATCTAGTTAAAATCCAAATGGCAATGATATAGATGATCACAAACTTGCTCTGCTGAAATGTAAAGAGTAAGGCATACAGTCTAACGCTTCACTACAAGTGAAAAACATATGTACTGAGTGCTACCTCCAAATCATGCTTCATGATCTTCCAAATAGCAGAATACCCACCCTTGATCCATCACAGAGTGATAATGAACAAATGACTGATATTACTTCTTAGGGAAGCAAACAATTCCCTTGTACATCTCTGCATTACCTAAGAGCATCTGACAGACTGAAAAGGCTGGGAAAGAGGTGAGATCATGGGCAGTGATAGTGTGTCCTTTAAATGTTGTTTCTTCCCTACCTCTGCTAACTTCATGGGCTTCGAAAACAGTGTAGGGAGTGAATATTAATTTTTTATAAGGAAGTTCCAAATATCCTTTTTGCCATTAATACTTCAAGAACATTGACAGGGAGATTAAAAAAACAAGTTACCGTATTTAGGAAAAATCCTTTATTAACAGAAGATGTTCAGCGGCTGGATGCAAAATACTCTGGAAAAAGAGATAAAAAAACCTTGTTTTATCTGCCAGTAGAGCTACTGATGATGAACTATATTATAGAAGTCTTTGCCAATATATGTCAAACAACCTCATTCCACTCTTACCTCATTAGTCACAGATATAAGAGTACCACATCTGTTACACATCTCTCAAGAATCCATTTTTTTGGAAAAGCAGAATAGTAACAACACTGCCAGTCACCTGTCTTTCAGCAATCATATGCTTGCTTTTCATGGTTAGTGATATGAAGTAACATCTATGGAAAGAAAAGTTGGTTTGTATTTCTTTGTTTTATATCAAGAAGAAAATTCAGTATTCTGTATGTCAAGACAACTAGCTTTAGTCTCTCCAACTGTCTGCTGCTGCTCTGAGATACTGCATACTCAAGTTACATCAATTTATGCACAGTAAGCAATTAAATGAGGAAAACCACAAAACATTGGACTAGTCTTAAAGGAATTGAATAGCAATCTTAGTTTTAATTTGATCTGCACACTTCAGTTCCTTTTACTCTTGGAAAATATATAAGCATCTACAAATTTTAAAAGCAACTCTCTTCTTCCTGGATAGCCATTTTATACATGTCACAAATTTTTCAGGAGCAACCAATGATACTGGTTAGGAAGTGATAAAATTTTTAAAGATCTGCTCTTTTAAAAATATTGAAGCACCGATTTTCCAAAAGTAAGATTTCTT
Organism: Strix aluco; assembly: GCF_031877795.1. NCBI lineage: Eukaryota > Metazoa > Chordata > Aves > Strigiformes > Strigidae > Strix > Strix aluco. Next base: position 83,316,808 of record NC_133931.1, on the reverse strand, counting down.
TAAGAATTCCAGCCTTTTTGAAATGCTAAGGGATTCCATTACAGATTATCAAATCCAAGCAATTAACCCAGTTCATATCTTACCACACTATTTTTTAGAAGCAACTAAACACACTTCTTATTTCTTTTTTCTTGTTTAAATTTAATTTGAAGATTTATTCTTTGGCTCTAAAAAACTTTGTTTTTTAAAATCAAAACCTATAAAATAGTATTTTATTATAATTTATATCTCATAATAAGATAATGTTAGCAATCAAAATCTAGAGAGCCACATTGTTTTGCTATTTTCAGTGATATTCTGCATCATAAACATACAACAGACAAAATAGATGATATCTTATCTAGAATTTTTCAGCTGAATAGGGATATTTGAAAAGGAACACCATTTTTATAAAAGCTTTCCTGAAAATTTCATCTCTTTGGTCAGTATTTTCACTCTGGATAGATACACTTGGCTTTTGGAGAAAATTCAGTTAGGTCTACTATTTAAATCAAAACACCTGCACACATACTGTCTCATTTCCTCTCCTGGGAAACATATATATTAAAGATATTAGTCACATTTTTAATGCATTATTGGAACAGTCTCAAGTATTTTAGCAATAAAGATAATGGAATTTATGTAAAACTTCTACATTACTGAGATACCACAAACTAATAAGCAATGTTTTAGTCTGGCTGTTGAAGCGTGTCAGAGTCCAAGTCCAATATGGAAATCTCAAATATTAAAAATTGTTTCAGATCTGCATCTCCAGACGTGTCCACATCAAATTACTCTAATAACATATTATGCACAAATTTTGCCCAGTTCTTCCAATTTTCCTAGGCATGTTTTTGCTTTGATGTTCCTGAAGAACATATTTCTTATCCTACTCCCAAGGAACAACAGTAGAAGCTCTGCTGCAGACACCGCTGAGAAAAGTTCTGTGCAGCACATGGTTAGAACTGCTTCTTGGTAAACCAAAGTAAAAAACCAAACACTATTAATCTGTTTCTAATCTTCACACAATTGTACAGTGATGCAAGCTCACTCTTCCCATTATCTGAGATGGAAGTAAGAAAATCTTGTCTACAACTTTCATAGCTGGAACATTAAGTCACGTAGACTTCAACTCACCCCACCCTGTAATACAGGACACTATGACTATAGACTAGAACAAAGAGTCAAAAAACAGAAAAGTACATTTGCAGGATTATTAATGTTCAGCCCTTTTGTGGGAAGATTCCACCTCTTTACTAAGGTCTGAGAGCTCAGAGAAAACCTGTCTTTCCCTCTCGTTCTTTACTTGGGTGATCACGAGTGCTTTGCCACAAACATCTAGGTTCCAGCCTCTGGTGCCAGCCAGCTTACGGCAATTCCCATCTTTCACTGACACAGGTCTTCAAGTCTCTAACTGAGATACCTTAGAAGTCTGAGGTTTATAACATGATTCACATGTCCCAGAACAGAGGTACAAAAAATAAAAAAGAAATCTTTGCCTTAGCAGGTTTTTTTAAGACCTACTGTTCATTGCGATAAACCATATTTCAGTTAATAAATTCAAAAAATATGAAAATATTTTTGGGACAAAGATGTCTTTTTTTGTATCCCTATTCTGGATAAGGTGGCAAGGGTGTTAAAGAAAAGGAATAATAAAAATATGCTAACATGGAACTTAACTTTCAAAGAAAGAATAATGAAGAAGAGTGAAAAAAAATCTAGTTCAGAGCATATATCTTTTAAAATGTATTTTTCTAACAAAGAATACTGGAATCAAAACACCAACTATATGGTTAAAACATACACAACACAAGTTTGTGTGCATGCATATGCATGTGTACGCATTCCACTTTATGAAGACATCAGTCTTAAAAAGTACAGGTGATATGGATATACACGAAAGCTTGCAACATTTCAGACTTAATAAATCATAAATATGCTACTGTTTAATGTGTAAACATTTTATTGCTTATGATGGCTACAGTGTTGAATATTGTGATTATATAAGTCCTCAATGATAAAATGTCCTGTATTTCACCTTCTTTATTACATTTTTCTTATCTACAGTACTGAAAAGGATGACATTTTATCAAGTTTCAAGTTCTTAACATTAAATCTGTAAAGCCTGAGTCAATAAAATCCTACTGGAATAGTTACTGTCATCTGCATATTCATGCATGAAACATATTTAGGTAATTTCCAATTTTTCCTTTCCTATCTTATATGTTTAATCTCTACTCTCTTTACAATAGTATTTTACTTTCTTGCTTCTACTTTCTTTCACCCACAACTACCCACAAAGACTTCAATGCTGTTTTAAAGTCAATGCTAAATAATCAGCATTTTATTATGCTTCACAGCATAACGAAAAAAGGTCTGTTTATTGGATTCACTTTCAATTTAAGGATGCTTACAAATCACTTCTTGAAACTTAGTACTTCCCTATTGTAGCAAATTTTGCTAGAAGATACCTGGACTCTATATAGATAGATGTCAAGATTTACAACTAAAATCCAAAGCATGGGCTAAATATAAAAACAAAAACACAAGATCGCAAGCTTATATCCTACACCAATCACTGGATAGTGAAATACACTATCTGTTTTTCCTAGATCTGTTTAAGCAAATAAAAGTTGTATAAGTAAGTAAAAGGGATTCTGGGAAGCTCTAACACCATGTTAGCTTAATGGGGCTACAAAGAACTAGGCAACCTGTTATCCTTTGATATTAAAGGGTGGTGGCATTTTGGGAGAGCTAAAATACTTGAGTTTCAGGTGAAGAGTGCCAGAGAGACCAGACACAAGTTATACCTACAAGAACAACCAAGAGAACCCTGCACAACTTTTAAAGTTGTATGAAGTTCTATAAGAAGGAAAAGAAGGAGATATCTTGAGATCTTTGGCTCTGTATCACAGAAATAGAAACGAGGACAAAAGACTATTTGCATAAATGAAAGTTAACTTTACTGACACAATGTATAGCAAACTAGTTTTGCTTAAATTAGTTTTTTTAAAAAAAGAAGAGCTGAAGAAAGGTAAAAAATATTGTTTCAGCTTTTTCTTACATAAAAGTTAAAGTGCTAACCAGCACAACAATATGTATAGGCTTGTGACCTGATGAAGAAGAGAGAGAGGGTAAGGTGCTCTCCTTAATTTCTAATTTGTATTTCTGTGAAAGAATTGAGACTATTTCTTTAGTCTGGAAATCTTAGGCATGAGTCTAGAAAGATATATTTTGTGATGGGAAGGACATACAAAAAGCCATGTTTATTTTTTGTTAAAAAATAAAAAACATTTAATTAAGTCAGGACCAAAATGAAATCAAAACAAAGACATACTCAGATTTGAGAATATTTTCCCCTTTCCATGACAAGCTCCAATCGTGGCAATGCTACTCTGGAAGGAGCCTGCAACAATTACATATGGTGTTAGTGACATGAATAGGGCACAAGGCAGTATCATAGAATCATAGAATGGTTTGAGTTGGAAGGGACCTTAAACATCATCTAGTTCCAACCCCCCTGCCATGGGCAGGGACACCTTCCACTAGATCAGGTTGCTCAAAGCCCCGTCCAACCTGGCCTTGAACACTTCCAGGGAGGGGGCAGCCACAACCTCTCTGGGCAACCTGTTCTAGTGTCTCGCCACCCTCACTATGACACAGTTGATCTAGACAAAGAGAAAGGCAGAATTTGAGTGATATGTCAGATATTACTACAGTTGATAGTGCAAAGAAATTCACCTAAAAGAAAAGAACCTTCAACCTTTTTTATGTATTTGGGGTTTTCTGTCCTTATATATTTCAGTCTAAAGGAAGAAAATTATGATCTAACTACACTCAAGATTCACATAACAAGCAATCACACTTTAAGTATTTAGATCTGAAGGGTTCATCTTAATGCTTCACTTCAGCCACCTCATACATCACAATATAGCCTGGTGGTATTGCTTCCCAATAACCTGTAAAACAGCTAAGACATGAAAAGGAGGCAAAAGCTCATGAGAAAAAATGTGGCAGTATAAGAGGAGGGAATAATCAAGAATATCAATAACCTGAGAGTTTTCAGCATTTGGGGAGTGATATAGAAGAACTTTAGAAGGAAAAAAAAAATAATAATTCAAACAGACATGAAACATTTAACACCAACTGAAATCCTTCCCTCACAAGCAATGAAATAAAAAGAATCTGTTTAAGCTGCAGAGGATACAAAGTCATTGATTCTAACTCAGTAAGAAAGATCTCAAGACTTTCCATATTTCTCGAAAAAAACTCAGATGAGTTACCAATGGAGCACTGGAAAACATAGCTGCATTAGCAGATCATTAAGAGAAAGAGGTAGGAGCTGTCTCATGTAAACTCCTTCCAGCTGCATTTGGCTTGTTCCACCTAAGAAGCGTATTTCCATCAAATACCCAAATGTGCCTTTTAGAACAAGGAAAAGGTTAGAAAAAATATATGCTTGTATGCATAATCTATTAAGGTTTTATGCCTTTTTTTTTTTTCCCCCCTCTGGGCAATTGGTCATCTCAACAGAAGCTTGGATTTTTTTCTGATGGATGGGTCTTTCCATAACTGTCCTGCACTTCATTAAAGACTAAGTTGAGAGTATTGAGATAAAAATTACAATAAATAGCTTAGAAAAAAAAAATAGTACTAATTTTCAATCAGCTATGCATATATCCTTTATTTTCTTGATATTTATTCTCTCTCTTTGCAAATCATGCAAACAGATTCCTATATCATGTTTTGTGTTCTTATTCTGGTTCTTATGATCTCATCAACATCCCATCCTCATTTCTCAAGATAGGAAGGCTGTAGAAGGGAAAAAAACCCCAACTGTCCAGACAGTCCAGTGTGCTTTTTTCAGCACACTGAAAAAGCCAAAACTGTAACAGCAGTATACAATTCTTTCAATTTCATGACAATTTGAAGTTATTGATAACTGTATTTTGTGAGTTTACACCCACTTAATGCTGTCATCAGAAGAAAGCTGATATATGCTTCTTTAAGTTACTGGGATTTAATTTCTGTTATTATACTACTATTAAGGAATGTGTATTTTGGAACAAAACATATCTGGTTTTGAGATCAATGCAATTAAGTTTATTTGTCACTTTGCTATAACTTATCATATTGCAGTATATGCTTCCCTTACAGTTACTGTACATGTATTGTCACACATACTAAATAAAACAAAATGTTTTTCCAAAAGTAACCCCAGCTGTGACAATTGTTTTCAACTTACTCCTGGAAACTATCATGTAGTAACTTTAAAGGACATTTCATATGCTTGCCTCCAGGATGAAAGCCTGTATTTTTTTTGTGTTTTCTATTTTCTTTTTAACTCCATGACTTTTATATATGAGCCACAAGCCATTAAATCTTGTAAAACTTTTGACGTGTATTTGCAAATCTCACCAGACACGTGGTCCAAAGCACGCACAAAGCTAGCAGCACAATGTGGACTGCACATCAAAATCAGAAAATTAACTTCCAGCTATCACAGAATTAGAGAATATTAATATCTTAATTTGACATTAGATTATTTATGAAGCTCTGTGAATTGTATTTTTCCTCTTTAAAGAAAAAAGTTTTAAATCTTGTTTTTACAAAGAAAAAATCCAAATGTTTCTTCCTTTTTTCCCTCAAAATGCATAAGACAGAGATTTGTAATCGTTCCTTTAACTTGCTTGTATATAACTTCTGCCCTCAGCTCAAAAGTTGATGTCATTGTGGTAGGTTGACCCTAATTGGATGCCAGGTGCCCGCCAAAGCCACTCTATCACTCCCCTCCTCAGCTGAACAGGGGAGGGAAAATGTAACAAAAGGCTCATGGTCGAGATAAGGACAGGAAGAGATCATTCACCAATTACCATCACTGGCAAAACAGACCTGACTTGGGGAAAAATGAATTTAATTTATTACTAATCAAATCAAAGTAGGATAATGAGAAATAAAACCAAATCCTAAAAACACCTTCCCCCCACCCCTCCTTTCTTCCTAGGCTTAACTTTACTCCTGATTTTCTCTACCTCTTCCCACGCAGCAGCACAGGAGGACAGGGAATGGGGGTTGCGGTAAGTTCATCAACACACATTTCTGCAGCTCCTTCCTCCTCAGGGGGAGGACTCCTCACACTCTTCCCCTGCTCCAGCGTGGGGTCCCTCCCATGGGAGACAGTCCTCCATGAACTTCTCCAACATGAATCCTTCCCAGGGGCTGCAGTTCCTCACAAACTGCTTCAGTGTGGGTCCCCTGTGAGGTCACAAGTCCTGTCAGCAAACCTGCTCCAGTGTGGGCTCCTCTTTCCATGAGTCCACGGGTCCTGCCAGGAGCCTGCTCCAGCACAGGCTTTCCACAGGGTCACAGCCTCCTTTGGGAATCCACCTGCTCCAGCGTGGGGTCCTCCACGGGCTGCAGGTGGATCTCTGCTCCACTGTTAACCTCCATGGGCTGCAGGGGCACAGCCTGCCCCACCACGGTCTGCACCACAGGCTGCAGGAAAATCTCCGCTCTGACACCTGGAGCACCTCCTCCCCCTCCTTCTTCCCTGACCTTGGTGTCTGCAGTTGTTTCTCTCACATATTCTCACTTCCCTCTTATGGCTGCTGTTGCTCAGGGTTTTTTTTCCCCTTCATAAATATGTTATCCCAGAGATGCTACCACTGTCGCTGACAGGCTCAGCCTTGGCCAGTGGCAGGTTCGTCTTGGAGCCAGCTGGCATTGGCTCTATCGGACATAGGGGAAGCTTCTGGCAGCTTCTCACAGAAGCCACCCCTGTAGCCTCCCCACTACCAAAACCTTGACACAAACCCAATACAGTAATTTACAAGCAGTCTCTATTATGTTTATACATTTGAGACACATACATAGTGTGCTTTTGATTTCTGTACACAAAGCCTCCCTGGGCTTCCAATAATAAATGGTTCACACAAGATTTCCACTTTAGAATTCAATTCAAATCCTTCAGGAATCTTCAATAAAGAGTTTATGACCAAGAACAGATGTAATGTAAAGTTGGACTTCTGTACATTTGGTAGAAATGAACACTAATCAAGTGCATTAAAAATCATTAAAGTATATATAGTTTAATAAATTAATCTGCTGTTAAAAACACAATACTTACAGACTGGCTAATGTGTGTTTGTATCATCACCTTCCACTTCAACTGTACATTAGCTTTTTATAGCTTACAGGTTCTTCTCTAGGTTTACTTGACATAGATGTGACTTTCTGATACAAGATTATGGTTTTCATAGTAAAGTGATCAGAAACCCAAACAGGGAAATTTGAGACCTAGTTTCTAAATCAAGCTCCATAAATCCTGGTAAGTAATTTCAACCCCCTTTTACTTCTTTTGTTCCTTTTCTCCTTGGTGAATGATCTCCAAAGGATAGGAACCGCATCATTTATTATAGCACCTATTACAATGGAGACCTTGGTTTCTCCTGAATTCTCAAGGTACTAATGAAAATTTTAGAAAATGATCAAGTTTTGGACAGCATTTTGATTGACAGTAGTTCCACAGATGTGAATTTGGACTTATAAAAATATTCAACTGTGTAGGTTCCTTTGAAACCCCACCAAGCCATGACAAATCTTCGTATTTTACAAACCATGATTTCCTCTTCCCTCCATCTGTACCTTCCTTCAGCACGCAAAATTCTTCCTTAATCTTACACCACAGGACCTGTTCTCCCCATGATGATGCATGAGGAAGACACGAAACCAAACGCCAAGTTTCTCTTTCCATATGAGCTTCCAGAAAAGCAGCTTTCCTGGCAGGCATACTTTGTATATATACCATGAAGATCGTGGAGAATGAAGAGAAGACGAAAGTGTCAGAAAGGGAACTGAAACCATCTATTGATTTCTATAGATTCACTTCTGATTAAAATCAGTGCAAACCTTTTCTCAAATAAGTTATTAAGTAAGGATTCCCCTAGCTTCACTGTTGTTCCCTCATCTTTTTCAGTTTCCTCAAGGGCTATAAGAGGTCCCAGAAACCATGAAAAATACAGAAGTCTTGCTGTGGAATTAGGACTTTAGCTCTCTTTCTTATATTTCCTACAGTGAAACAAGTCAAACCATGGTAAGTTACGTAGTTTTACAAGAGTTTCAGCCAGCTATTTTAACTATCTAAAGCTGAAAGCAGTAAGCTCCTTGAGCAGGGTGGCTTGAAGGACAGCAAGCCAGTTACAGTGGGAAATACATGCATTTAAAAGGCCTGAAGCACAGGCATTTTGAAATGGAGTTACAACTTTCACACCAAACCACACACTGAATTACTTCACTTGCAGTTTAGCTGGATGTAACCCTGTTAATAGCACATCAATGACAAAATGACTCAGCTGAAAGAAGTGTGAGAATTTAACATCTTTCTCCACCTCAGAAGGGATACACACTCAAGTCCTAGGGATCTAATATCTTCCTTTTGCCTGAGAAAACAAAAAGTCTTATCGTGCACCATCTGTAAGTATTAAAGACAAAGCTGGCACATAGTCATATCTAAGCCAAACTTCAGAACTCCCAGTCCTTCAAGAAACATAGGAAGAGCTTCAGTATTTTACAATATTTTAATAAAGCTATTATCTTCCACTTGGTTTTAAAACTCAAGTTCAGAGAATAAAATACAGAATTAAAATTCAACACAAATGAGTTAAAAGACTATATAGGACCATTAAAGTTTTGGACTGTACAGCAGAAATCTTCACCTTAAATAGCCTTTTGCTGTGTCCTGCATTGGCCCTGATGTCTGCAGAACGGAATGCATGTTAGAGAAAATGAGAGCAAACGATTGTGTTCTTGATAACATAGACACTACACAAGTTAAAAAGACTAAGCAGAATAATAATAACATGAAGTAAAGAAATCTCACATTAAGGATTTCTTTTAAAATTAGAATCATAGTTACAGCTTTGTGTGACATGCACTGATATTAAGATTTCATTAAAGCTAAAAAGGAGATTGACTACAGCCTATGTATTTTTTTTAACACCAGTCAGCTTTCTGTCAGCACTTGCCATCTATAATATGCTGAGGTTCATATTACATAATGGCATATTCTGCTTTGTTCCAGTTGTTGGAACAAACATTAGATTAAATGTAGATAGAATGAAATCACTAAGTTGATATTATTTTGCATTCAGCAAACAGAATTAATATGCTAACATCCTAAATCACCAAAAAAGGGGAAGGGAGGGAGAGAGGAAGAAGGTAGCAGGGACAAGGAAAACAAAACAGTTCTGTGGTTTGCGCCTGAAGGCTTACATGCCTCATCACTCAAGGGAGCTATCTTGAGTGGGCAGCCAAAAATTGCTTCCCTCTACAATATGCAGTACTGACGCAGGGATCTGAAGACACCATGCCTGAGTAGCACAGATATCAGCCACTTCTGCCATCTGCCCCACAGTGGGAATACTAGATGAAATCAAACCAGTTTGCTAAGTGAGCATAGTGAAAGGCAGCTCCCTACAGCTGATGAACTGTGGAAAGATTTTTTAAGTTGAGTATTAGCCATTAACAGAAAGGCAAATACATTGCACTTCCAGAGCCAGAAAGTCTTTAAAATTAAGAAATACAGTGACAGTAGTGCCACAAAGAAGTAAACTTCCCTTCCATCGTTCAATGGAAATTAGGAAAACATAAGAGTGATTACATGAGACTTAGAAATAATCTTCGGAGTCATTAGATGTCAATGAAAAATTATATACAATTCATGATGAGGTTTCTTTTCTTTGATGGAAAATAACTGATCACTGCCAACTCTAGAGACCCAGGTGCTCCTAGGCCTCAGGCCAGCTGTTGATTCAAGCTTTGGCTGATGAACATCAGTAGAGTTAATCTAGTTTTTATCCTCAGGATAACAGAGCAAAGTTTTTCAAACAGGGGTGAGGAAGCTAGAAGATTAATATCACACATAATTCTGGAGGTTTTTCCAATCCCAGGAGAACTGGTGGGCATGGAGCAGTGCAGTTTGTGGCCAATATCTACCAAATATGAAAACAGTCAGCATATCCAATTTAGTAGTTGAGATCTTGGTGTCTCTGGCCTCTAGCACATTAATACAAGACCTACATGGATAGTTAAAGGGAATATTTACAGGGAATTACTTTAATGGGACATGGGAGTACAGTTAAGATTTTCAATTTCTAGTATGAAATGTCTGAGTTCTAATCTAAAGCTGAAAGCCTAAACACTGAAAATGACATTTTCAGAAGCAACTTCTGAGGGGGATAGGAAGGATAGGATGACCTCCTTCTAGGAGCCCAAATTGACACCTCTGCTGAATACATTTATGAAGTGCCTTTGCCTGGGCCTAATACTTCATCAGGACTAGAAGAAAGACCCAAAGTCTACAAGTTGCAAACTTGCAAAGCTGCAAGTTATATTCAGAGAAATTAACAACTAAATGTTGTTCTAAGCTTCTCTGGCATACACTCATAGCTCTTAAAGAAGTTACTTGTGAGCCAAATCAGCTTTTCCAGCAGGGGTTGAAAATTCCTTTTCTATGACCTATGAAAAAAAGCACAACAATAGAGACAAACCCCATTAATTTCTTGAAAGATTAATATTTCATGATGAAACTTAACTGATTCACCACCAAAGCACGTTGTTGAAAACTTCCAGTTTCTACGTCAGGTTTAAAAAACTACCCAGCAAAATTTTCATTAAAGCTCAACATTTCATATTTAATAATCCCAAAATTCAGCATCTAGGCCTAATGAAAACAATTCTGCTGTTTTCTCAAAGGTCAGATGAAGTTTTTCTAAATCTTTGACCAAATAAAGCTTTAGGCCAACACTAGGGTTGATCTGAGCTATGGGAAAGCGACTGACAGAAATTTCTCAAAAAGCAAAATAATCCCCATGAATTCTAAACCTGACATTGAGAAGAAGATCTCTGATTAACCAGAAAATAAGAAAATTAAATAAAATCTAGAACTCATCTGCCAGCCCAGGGGATACCCTTGTCCCTGATGTAGATGGGACAGCTTGCATAACCACACAGCTCTCATTGACATATGTAATAGACTTTTAGAATCACAGAATGATTTAAGTTTGAAGGGACCTTCATGAGATCATCTAATCCCGATCCCCCTGCCATAGCAGGGACACTTTCCACTGGATCAGGTTGCTCAAAGCCCCGTCCAACCTGGCCTTGAACACTTGCAGGAAAGGGGCATCCACCACTTCTCTAGGCAACCTGTTGCAGTGTCTCACCACCCTCACAGTAAAGAATTTCTTACTTATATCTAATATAAATCCACCCTCTTTCAGTTTAAAACTGAAGTTGCCCCTTCCTGTCACTGCTAGTCCTGGTAAAAAAAATCAGGGCCTCTCCATCTTCTTACAAGTCCCCTCTGAGTACCGGAAGGCCACCATAACGTCTCCCTGGAGCCTTCTCTTCTCCAGACTGAATAACTCCAACTCTCTCATCCTGTCCTCATAGGAGAGGTGCTCCAGCCCTCTAATAATTTTTGTGGGCCCTCCTTTGGACTCACTCTAACAGGTCCATGTCCTTCTTATGTTGGGGGCCCCAGAACTGAGCACAGTACTCTAGGTGGGGTCTCACAACAGCAGAGTAGAGGGGGATAATCACCTCCCTCAACCTGCTCGCCACATTTCTTTTGATGCAACCCAGGATATGGTTGGCTTTTTCAGCTGCGGGCACACATTGCCATCTTATAGTCAGTTTTCCATCCACTAATACCCCCAAGTCCTTCTCCACAAGGCTGCTCTCAATCCATTCATCACCCAGCCTGTATTTGTGCATGGGATTGACTCGATCCTTGTTGAACTTCATGAGGTTCGCACGGCCCACCTCTCTAGCCTGTACAGGTCCCTCTGGATGGCATCCCTTCCCTCCAGCATGTCAACTGCACCACACAGCTTGGCGTCATCAGCAAACTTGCTGAGGGTGCACTCAGTCCCACTATGTCATTAATAAAGATATTGAACAGTACCAGTCCCAGCACAGACCCCTGAGGGACATCTCCTGTTACCGAATATGGGAATTTATGAGAATATACTGAATACTGGATATGTTGTTACTGATACAGGAGCCTGTGTTTCTCCTGCCAGTACTTACATACACATGGACACATCTCCTACCTCATGGCAAATCTGCACTCATCTAGTTTCAACCACAACTCAGATATTTCAGCTCAAAAAAAAAAAAAAAAAAAAGGAATGAATCAAAGATTTGCTTATGCTGTAAATGCTTGTAGTCATAACATTCTTTTTTATTATTGTTCTCAGACGTGAAAAACCCACAGACACTCTTGCCTTTCTTGGAACTTCTGCAAGACTTCAAGTGGAGCTTGTAATATTCACTGAGACATTCCAAGAGCTCCCTGAAGTTCAAGCTTTCACAACTAATAACTCCAAAACTTATGAAACCATTCGTAGTAATGTTGTCTTGTTCTGCTGCTTTAATCAATTAGTGTCTCTTCTGTCATATGCATTTGTGAGGATCATTATGGGGAACTGGTCAGCTTCTACTCTGACGAGCTCACTTCCTACACAAAAGAATGTCATGGACCACTACTCAAGCGGCTCACAAATTACTTCTGGGACACATTAATGGTTCAAAATCCTGGGAAAGAAACATCCAATCTCCACAGATTCTTCCCTTCGGTGCATTTTCATACTCAGTCTAAAGAATTAATCAAGAACTAAGCAGAATGTATTCTCCTCCAAACAAGAATATAGAAGCTTAAAAAACCTACTAGTTTCCACTTCATAATTTTAAACTATTTTCACTGTAATTGACTTCTATCTAAAACCAAAATTATTTCAAAACCGGAAGCAGAAGCAGAACTTCTCCCATTTCTGTGAGAAGATAGCTCATCCAGAGATTCTAATTACGCCTACAAATACATTTGCCTACACAGTGTGATACTAGTAGCTGCTTTTAACTCAAGTGCAAAAATGATGACAAAAAAGCATCTTTTTTTCCTGGTAAAGAGTGGGGTGGGGGAACAAAAACTGGATACTTAACACAGGATGGATATCAGTGTTGTGGTTTCATTCATCTGCAGGAAGACTTAGTAGAAACTATAAACTAATGGTCCTTTTGGTTCTGAAGTTTAAAGTCAACACATTTGTTGGTTTATGAGAAGCTACTTGCTTGTAGATGTTGAAAAATAGACGTCATAGGATGAAGGCTTGTGACAGCTCTAGTAGGAAAACAGGACAATGATGACAGCACAATCTTCTTTGTCAGGCAAGATAATAATATTTAGCCAGAAATTAACAGTAAAAGCTAGTGCAGACAAATAACAAAGAGAAAAATGACAGAGCAGACAGAAAATTAGATATTTTATGTAACCTAAGGGTTTTAACCATGTCTTCGAAATCTCAGAAATCCGTAGCTGAATCAGAACAAGGTATCAGACTTCTAAAATCAAAACCTTCAAATGTTTCATTTGGGCCATATTCATTTAAAAAAACTCCGTTCACCTTCTTTACACTATAAAGGGGAAAAATTATAGCTGGTTAGCAGAGATATACTAATTGTAACATCAAAACAACTATGCATTGCTGTAGCAGACCTGAAGATGTGCTTCTGTCCCCAAAAGTTTATCTGTTTCTCCTCCCTAAATCAATTAGCTTAACCAAATATATTTTATTTTCCTACAAACCTTGACAAGGTATTTTGAGGCATTTTATATGGTTTGTAAAAAAGTCCTACTTCCACCATCTAAATGAGATAATCATTTTAAGTGTAACGATCTCTGAAGTTTGGACTGAAATCCTCAGAACCAGCCATATATCCACTCAGACATGCCCAAATGAGATAGTTGCTATTTTACAGACAGTTGCTTTGGTAGTCTTATGATTTGGGATCTTTCTTGGTTTTGCTTTCCCTTTTAGTCACTCCAAAATATTAGATTTTAATAAAAAGAATCCCTTATGTTTAATTTCCACCACCACCACCTCCACACATAATTTTGGGATGGCATTTTCACATGCATTGCCTCCCACATTGTTCATTCTTGTAATGTCTAGGCAATAATTTCAGATCTAGGGTAAGACTTTAGTTTGCCATTCATTCCCTTTTAGTTGTGCAGGTGTTCATCCTGCAAAACTGTTTCACCTCTTATGACAGAAAAATAAGACAAAAACCCATGTCTCTATGAGGCCAGTTTTCCTGATCATTGGAAGTTCATTTGAAGCACTCCCCAAGACATCTGGACCTTTCTAGAAGAGGTCTAAAAATATATATAGTCTTAGTATGTATATCTTCTGGTCTTTAAAAATCAGAACCAGTCTTCTGTAGATAATAAAGCAACAAGTAAACAGCACTGAACCAAGTCATAATTCTCTTTCAAGAGCAATTAAAAAATGGAAACTTGTTCTTCTGCAAGTGTGCTGCCTATCAGACACAACAGATCACGTGACAGTAGTCCTGATACGACATAACAGAACTGAGGATTACACTGTTTGAAAAGTAGGTACAATGTCTTCCTTAACAAAACAAGCAAGCATGAAGAAACTTTTTTTTTTTAACCTGCTTTTGCTTATGGAGCACCTAACAATTTCATATATGTCTGGTAATTTGAAAGATTTGCCACTTCCTTACATCTATCTTCCTGAATTCATTTCCTTTCAACAGTGGGACAACAAATAACATCATCAGTGCTAAAAAGAGAAGGCAGGGAAAAAAGGGGGTAGAGAACAACACATCCAGAGAAGAATCAGAATATTGGTGACAGTGATAACACTGCAATGTCTCCTTAATAACCCACAATAGTTTCACTGACACATGGAGTGTGACTGCTGAATCCCACCAAGGTTTCGGAAAAAAGCAAGAACAGAAAAATCCCGTATCAAGCCTTTGGGCACTGTCAGTAAGCTGCACAGTAGAACAAGGACTTTCAGTTGACTGTACTAATACTTACCAGAATCTTAATTTTCATATTAAGATATTTGCTAGCTTTGATGAAACAAAAGTTGGGAATTGTTTCCAAACAAAAAGAAAAGAAGAATCCTTTGGGATAAATTTGGGAATGGAAGACTACAGAAACCTTCAGCAGTACTGAAAACCCTTTGTAACTTGCTATAGCATGAAGACTTCACAGTTTCTTCATAAGAAATATAGAAACAGGAATAAAAAGTGGGTGCTTTCATTTATTACTAATACTTTCCACCCTGAATCCATGCAGTGGAGGAAGACACTAGAACATTACAAGCTTTAATATAATTTTTTCCAATCTTTAGAATTTAAAGAAAATCCACAAGTCACCTCACAAAAAAAAAATGTATTTTGAACAGATACATGTTAGGTTCTTTTTTATTTCTCATTTGGCTTTTGACAATCAGGATGTAGTCAAATCACTTGTAAAGTTTTTGTTGTACAACCATGAGGATTATAAAAGATACTTTCAAGCAAAAGCATGCATGATACTAAGAGTCAAAGCTTTAGAAAAACAATACCAAGAAAATCTCAAAAGTTCAGTTAAGGTTATGGGAATTTGCAGTCCTGTGAAATGCATAATAGGCTTCAGTATAGACTACAACTTGCTTTTGCAAAGCAGTGCTACATTTCCTCGAAGTTGGCCTCAGGCAGTGGGATCCATTCCTCTCCAAAACTGCTGTTGCAATCCAATTTCAGTTTCCATTCTCCCTCAGAGACTGCATGGAATAACCCACAACAGTTTTCCAGTAACAAATATATATACAGTATCATGTATGCATGCGTACACAAGTAAGGGAATGCAATCATAACGTAAAAATTATACATGTCACTTACGCTTGAATTCAGGCCACGCTATAAGTTAGTGAAGCAATATCAAGTATGTGTGAAATTTTTCACTTATTCTTGACATGAATTAAAAGGATTTTGATGTGTTTGTCAGCTAGCCTTGGGGGGGCGGGGGGGGGGGGGGGAAGAAAGGGAAAGATCTGGCACTAAGAGGTCCTGCCACTAGTAGCAATATTTCCATTTTTCCCTTAACAATTTTGTACATACAGAAAGCGTAGAAAACAATTTAATTTGAGAGGCCAAAGTAAAAGTTGTCTTAAATTCTCTATCACAAACCCACTGAGTGTTAAACATATGCACAAACAAAGTATATAATGGCTATCTAGCAAGGTCATGTAAGAATAATAATCAGCCTTGTAATATAGTTTGAGAAGTCTGTAAACAAAGGAAAATAAATGTTTTATTATGAAGTGCATATATGTAATATGAATTACACCAGGCTATGTTTCCTAAATATTTGTACATTTGCACATTTGCAATGACACCATGAATCTGAACACGATATGGTGGGACTGTCATATTAATCAATGTAATAAAATATGTTAGGACATGTTTATATTAGCATTTTAGTTCAGATGAGGAGTACATTTTTTAAACAAATTTCATTATCCCCTTTTAGTGTACTTTGGTTCATGTTGCAGAGTGGTCTGAAAGTGCTTGAACTGTATCTGTTTTGTATGAAGCAAAACTGAAAGATGCTCTCCAGGGCTGTCCCATCCCAACTATTAATGATCATTCAAGTCCACAGGACTACCAAGGCTTTACCAAGTAACTCCTTATTTAAATGCTTATAGACCCCAGAAACAAGCATTTTTCTAGCCTATCTGATCCTATTGAGCTGCATTACTTATTTGCAGAGACTGTCTTAAATGTCTTGTCAATTATGTTAGCAAAATATTATATTTAATAGTTAATGTAAGCATCAGATAGCTGAGAGAAAAAAAGATAGAAGAGAGAAACTGCCTTCCTGGGAAGAAATACTTCCCTATGCCAACACTGAGAAAGTCCTGTCTTTGTCAAAAAAAACTTATTTTGATGTGTACACTTCTAAATGAGCATTTGCAGAAAATGTCCAGTGCCTGATAATGCTCCTGTTCAAAGAGTTTTGATAGTGTGTTAACCAGTTATGGTTGTTACCTTCAACTACACCTAGGAAGTGCTATGAGTAGCAGCTTCTCTATATTTCAGGGCAGGAAAAAGTGTATGTGAATATCCACCCTCTCCCAAAAAGCCTGGTTTTGATTAGAAGTATGTTTATGCTGCAGTCATTTCAGAAGTAATTGCAGTGTACTGCAATTGCCTAATTTGTACTCTTCTGCAGTAGACAGAAATACAAACTAGCACGATGGAGCTTCAACAAGGCAGCACAGAGTGTAATACAGTCACACTTCCTCTACCAGGAAGACAGAAATGCAATGTAAAAAGCTACTACTGTAAAAAAATGTCCATGAGGACATGAGGACTAAGGAACAGAAACCAGGTAATACATATCCCAACCTAAGACATGCCCAGAGCTCTAACATCCTCTAACTCTTTCCCACCTCTTCCTGGTTTTGAAGGTATTTATTTTCACTGATATTGTACCTATCTTTAAATACTATCACCAGAAGAAAAGAACAGTTTAATATCCTGCTAATTAATCACAGTCCTCAGTCTCTCCTTTTCTTTATTTTTATCAGACCCTTTAAGCTTTTTTAGTTCTATAGTCTTTACCATTACAGGCACATAATTTATTCAAGCATTACTGAAGTGGTAAAATCAGGTTCCTGAAAAGTCTTTAAAAAACAAAATTAAACAAAATTTTTCCTTTTATGCTGTACTTTGCATAGTTTCAGCATGAGAATCTTTGCCCCAAAGTATTCATCCCTTCTAAAAAAATGGTTAAAAATAGAAAATTCCTTGTGACATTGTACAGTGGTGACTTCTTTATGTATGTATTTGCAGCACAAGATAAAGCTGGCTAATTAAATCATTCCTTTAAATTACTTCATGATTTGTGAAAAGGCTTTTCATTAGTACTTGAACCAAGAATCTCAAATCCAAAGATGTAGATTCTTCTACATCAGAATATAGCAAGATGGATACTTTCCTTCCCAACCCTTCTGCCCTAAACAGGCTAAACTATAAAATCACTGACACAATTTCAGAATGCTACATCATAATGGACCTTTTTTAAGCATGCCTTTGAATTAAGGCAGACACTACAGCAACACTATAGCAGTCCTGGGATTTGGGAAGCAGCATTTTAACAGCATGTTGCCCGTATTCTCATGCTGTGAACATATTCATAGCAGTTCCATGAAAGTCCCAAGACTGCTGGTGTAGCATCTGTTCACTACCAACAAAGACCTGGATATTACACAAGAGTCTGTTTTCTATTCATCAGATGCCTTTTTACAAACACAGGACTTCTTTTGCAACAGGAGAATTTTTATCTGGGCTTTCTTATGTGAACACACAAACATACTCATTGTTAAATATATAACTTTATGATATTATCAGATATTTATCAGGCTAGAGATACTCTCAGGATAAACAGGGACTCTTAGGCTTAGATGTTATCCATATCCAAAAATATATACATTTCCAAAGATGTTAACAAGAAATCATAATCTTGGAACAAAACACCTTTCATTCCGCACAACTGAGTTACTAATACCCCTTTTCTCAAAGTGGTAATTACATGTCAATTCACAATTGAAAATACTTGAACTGACCTTGACATTTACCATCTCAGACCTTGCCCAATGATGAAGAGTGTGTATTGGTTTCATGTACAGATTCAGATCTTGGTTTCCAGTATTATCAGACAGATACGTAGATTCATCAGTTTCAGTGGGGTATTCCCAACAAACAATTTTAATAAGAAATGTCCCATGGAGCTACGTAAGCTGAGTGCATCATTTGCTCCAAATCATTTAGTTTTATTTGTGTTTAGATGTGCTTACTTTATCAATTAGGCTCACTTCACAGACTAGTTCAGGCAGGATCACAATCTGCTGATTGTATTACAAACCTTCTAGCTCTCTCCCAAGGTCTCTTCTGAGAAAGTGCAATCCGGAGCAAGCTGATCAGCCTCCTCCAAACATGTGACTTAAGTACAGCTCTCCTCTTGGGACAGCCTCACAACACTTTTTTTAATAGACCTCAAATGATTTTTTAATGAAATGAAATTAAAGTGGGTGACTAGTCATCTTTTTTTTCCCCTGCTATATAGCTGTAGAGAAAAAAGCTTCAGAAGTAAAAAAAATAAACATACACACACCCATATACACGATACACACAAGCACATGCATACACATACTCTGCGCTTCCAGAGCCAGACATCTTCTCTCCACTACTGTAAATACCAGGATAGTGGAGTAACGAGGAATAGATAGTGTGAATTGTTTAAATTTCTTTCTCATTCATATAAATTCTGGTTGATGCACACTTCAGTGGAAGACAGCAACAAAGCTAAGCTGGGTACATTTGTCACGGGCAACCTGCCTGAATGTTCTCAGAGTAGGAGACAATCAGGTTAGAGGATCCTGCACGTTCATACTGACGCTATTGAGAATAATTGTTCATGGATTTGAAGAAATCAGATTACCCCATAATCCAATAGTAACATTTAGCACGCCACACATTATTAAGAAGTCACTCTAAAATTGTTATGCAAAGTAGATATACACAAGCAAGAGTGCAAAGAATGGAATAACCAAAGAATTGCATGGTGGTACGAAGTAGATGAGCAGTATCTTGATCATTGTCAATTACATACCAGTCTAGTTTTTGAATGGGATTATATTTCTGAATACATTTCCAGCAGCTCCACTGGATATCATTAAACCAGTGGCAGATTCCATGCATGATCCTTTGTAAAAATTCCAAAAGCCCACTGCACTTTCATGATTCACTCTTTTACATGAAATACATTTACCAGCCATTTTGTGTAAAACTGCAGAGAATACTTACATAGAAGAAAAATAATGCACTCTAGGACATACACTGAGAGCATGGATAGTTTCAAAACAATAATATTGCTAGATAATTGTTAAGACAGCTAATCAGTTCAATGCAATCACTTAATTTTCACATGCTTCCCCCCATCTTGCTCACCCTCTGGTATTGCTCAAATTGTTATGACACTGTACCCTGCCCTTCCCTTCAAGTTCCATACTCAGAGACAATGTTTTGTGGAAAGATTGTAATGTTACATTGTGTGAAATGTGTGCAGACAGCCATCTATTCTTCTCATAAAAACCAAACCTGAAAAATATTGAATAAACCTTTTGTTTGTATTATTTAAAAATTAAACTAAATGTATTCATTGATATTTAACTGCAGGCATCGCCTTTTTTCACTGCTGAAGCACAACGAGAAGGCAGAAATTTCCAAAGGTGCCGAGAGCCCTTCGGCAGCTCCCAAGCGGAGCGGTTGCCATAGAAACGGCCACACCATCCTCTGCCTCCTCCCCGCGCAAATGGCGCGTCCCGGCGCAGCTGCAGGAGCGAGCGGGCGGCGGAGCCTGTTGCTGCCCACGCCAAAGGGAGCCACGCACCTCTGCTGCTGGTGGTGCCATGCGGGCTGGAAATCGGTGTATAAAAAGAATGAAAAAAGACACACACCCCCCCCCAACACCCCCCCCCCCCCCCAAAAAAAAAAAAAAAACAACACCACCAAACCAAAAACAAACCACAACCTTCAAATAGGCCTCATTAAAATATTAAAAAACAGACTATACAAAGTTGCAGTTTCGTTTTCTGCAAGGCACATGTTGTCTGTCATGATGACCTTGACATTCAATTTTATAATTTCCCCTTGGGTAAGAGAATTTGCAAGGGTATATTCTCTTTAGGTTCAAAATCTTCCACTGCAAATGAAAGCTTCAACCTGCTCTTTTCAAACTACATCAGGTTGCCTGTCTTATAACCTTAGCTATCACAGATACATAATGCTATTAACTTTTCTATGTTCTTTATAGTAAATAAACATGTTCATTTTGCAGCAGAGACTCCATTATTGAATCAGAAATTGGGAGTATGATCCCACTATTTACACCCTGCTAACATTTAATAAAAGAGAAAAAGAAGAATCATTCACAGATAATCAAATATAAATTATTTTTATTGCTGTGCATTATTTCAGATCCTTTCTCTACAATTTTCAATATAAGGTTACGAAGTAATTTTGAAATTCAAATATTTTCATTTCAGTTAGGATCATAAACACACTACAAATCAGTATAATGTGCAAAATAATGCCATTTATACACACACAAAATTGAGTGTATTTTGATAAATCATTTTTAATTAGTACGTTTAATAGGACAATTCTTAGCAAATATGGTCGATTACTCATTACTAGTAGCTTTTTCCAAGGCAGAACCAACTAGAAAGGTGCTATATTATCCATTCTGTATTAGATACAAACTGAGTTACTTATTTCCAGCTTGCGTGGCTCTGAGGTCATTTGAGAGCAAGAAAATCATCAGACAGTCTTCTATCAACATTAGGATCAGTAAAGCTAGTAACTAAGAAACTTTACAGAGGCTAAAATACTATAATCCAGTTAAGTAGTATAGCTACAGATACTAAATTATTGAAAATACTATACTTTTTGCAGGGTTTGAAATGCAAATGGGTATGTCTTCAGACAGATTTTATTCCTGTGCACTGAATTGAAATTGAAAATAATAAATTAAAATACGGGCTACATACAGATCTGTGTAAGTGAAAGTTAAGAAACTTCTCCAAGCCAGACTGTTATTCCAAAATACCAGAACCCTGGGTGGAAAATAAAAATCATCAGATTAGATACTATTCTGAATTTCATCTCTGGAACATCCATGGGATGTCAGCAAAACACATGAAGTTTGGCAGAGAACGGCATATAACATCAGAAGTCTTCCTCTGAAACCCCTTTATGTATTGTTGTGCATTGGCAACTAAAAAACACACGGAAAGCTTATCATCCAGATGTGCTTCAAGATTTTCCCTTTAGTCTTAACCTTGTCTGCTTTAGGCTGACTCTTTTTCTAAAAGCTTTGTGAAATCTTGATAATGTCATTAGAATGTGGTCTCAGAAGGAAAGTAGATCACATTTCAACAATATTTGTAAAAAGATCTTATTTTGGCAATTTCAGAACAGAATACTTCACTCCTGGTAAGATTAAAAATATATTATACAAAAATAAATGCCCCCACCTCTTTCTTGGGAAAAAACAATGAAACAAAACTCCTGCATAAAAGAATGATGTGGAAGATTTTCTAGTTCTATTCTGATCTATGTTCCTGTGCAGAGAGTCCACAGCATTTCCTATTTTTTGTGGTGTCATGTTGAGAAATGGTCAGAAATCCACACTTAACTTGGCTGAATTAGTTTATTAAGATTTATGAAGGCCTGTCTGAACTCAGCCATCTAAACAGAATGTGTTGGAGTTTTATCTAAGGTGCAAGCTACAAGATCAAACTATTTTTCACAGAATTCAATCCCACAGAAGTTCCATTTGTGGCATGACAATATGGGACAACACAGCCACGAAAACCTGGTTTGGGAACATGTTACCCATTTAAAAATTGTCCCTATTGTCTGTAAACCCCATGACTAAGAAATTATAGTCAGCTTCTCTGTGTGGGTCACATTTGTCTTTCTGCCTTACTACCATCATGGTCACAGCAGCCTCCAATATAATTTTCTGCCTTGTCTCCAACTGTCTACTTCTTTCCAGCTTTTGGGGCTCATTAGTCTCTTAGGTTTGTTTTGAAACCTACTTGCAATAAAAAAAAAAAAAAAAAAACCAAACAACAAAGAGTTGCACCTTGCTGTTTACAAATAGCACAGTATAACTTCAAATTTCACTATGTGAGGAACAGGGGGGAAAAGCCCCAAAATGCACAAATTTGCAGAGCTAGGCTCTGACAGATTCACAAGGTGAAACTCGTTGAAAAGCCAGAGAACTGCAGGACTTCTGTATCTTTCTTATCAAAGCATGTGCCTTAGGACCAATCAACACTGTAAACCCAAATTGTGTATCTTCCAGCTGCAGTAACCTGTCTTGGTTTCCCTTTAATTTTTAGTCACATTTTGTCTGAGTTTTATTTTCATTGCTTTCTGGTACATGTTGTAGTTTCCTCTCTCCCCTATTGTTTCCAAATTATTCTTGCTCTTAAGAGCGGACACCACGGAGCTTACAAAACGACAACTGGGAGCATAAGCAAATTTTTTTTTTTTTTTGGCTTAAAAATCAGTCATCTTGGATACTTTGCTATGAATGCAAAAACAAAAAATCATGTTTTGAAGACTGTCATCCTGTTCATACAGAGCTCACCTACTAAGTATGGAGAGTTATGTGATATGAACAGCAAAAGGTTTGAGGAAAAACATGACGCTAACTAATGAACTAATATGGGATTGTGTTAAGATTACAAAAATGAGGCATTACCTTGAACAAAAACTACAGAAATTTAGCTTGTCTTTACAGAATCCTTTGCAAGGGGGCTTGTATTTAACAGTCTGAATATCTCCCACATTTCTTATAAAGGTATTTACCGTAAGAATCACTGTCTTCAGAGACATGTAACAGTGAGGGAGTGGTCATGGGCTTGAAAAACTTGTGTATCGGGAAGGAGATGACTAAAATCAGATCCCACTGAGGAGCAAGATCTTTGAATGGAGAAGACTACTGCAGAAATCTGTTTCTGACAGGTATAGAAAATATTCTGCGTACATTCGCAGCTGAAAAAATGGGCTCAGAAAACTCACTGAAAGGGTGTATTCCTTTATGTCCAAAATTAAGTAAGAAAAATGGGATTTGCTTGGTTTTGGGGAGCATTACAAACCACCTCCATTTATTTCAGTAAATCAGACCAGATAGTTTTTCCTGCTTTTAACAAAGATACATCTTACTGGGGCATCACAGCTATACTGTAATCCTGAGAGTCACCTGGCACACCCTAGCCAAGGATACAGGTTATTTCAAGTTTCAGTGAGGAATCTGGCTTCTCTGCAGGGAGAACAGATGTGATAGGATTGGTACTTGCTGGGTCTGATCATAAGGATTCAGGAAAGATCTGGAAACAAAATATTCTTAATCAGAAGACTTACCTAAATCTGTCTTATCTGGCCTTTACAAATGAGCTTCAACATGAGAAAAAATGTGATACATGACCGTGATTGTCCAAAATGAACAATAAAAAAGAATGATCACACAGGTGCCAGGACACAGATATGTACTTTTATTTGTTCAAAGTCTAGAGGTCTTGGTCTGTGTCCTCCTTTGAATCTACACACCAAATTTAAAAAAAAATGTGTCTGAAACCACCTTTTGGAAGAAGACTGAAGAACTTGTATAAAGCTTGCAAAAAAAAAAAAAAAATTAATTTAGCAAGGAACACCACATCTGTGACAGAAATCTGCATGAAAATGGAAGAACTCTTTGGTTTGTAAGTCAAGTAGAGCCAAATTAGAGGGACATGTTACTGCTATTATAGGAGTGGTAATAAGACTCCAGATCATTTCAGTTATACACAGGCAAATTACCAAATTAAGAAAAAAAAGAATGACAAAACAATGAACACTATATAGGGGAGGAGTAGATTCTTGTTTATAACCTCACTGACCAGGCTTTCTCTTGCAAGTCAAACAGAACCCTCTAACTCACTCTAATTCTGCAATTACCATTTTGCTTGTGTTCCACCTCTCATTTGTAGGTTTCTTCTGACAAATTATAACACATATTAACATCTGACTATATTTAGATGCCTTTGCCATGAAAGAATACAGATAAATTGTCTTGTCTAATTTTTACCTTCTTTTCTGAAAAATGGCTCATCTTCTTTTGTCACAGTGTCGCCCATACCATTCATCACAATGTCTCAAACTTGTTCATTTACAATATCCCATCCAGACTGAATGTACATCTCTTCCAACTGGTACGGGGAGCATAAGAAAGACAGACTGGCACTGCAGTATGTGACCTGCTCATTTATGTAAAATGGTGTCTAAATACACAAAATTATGTCCTTCCATCTCTATTCGGGTCCAAAGACATTGCTATTTCCTTGAAGGTGCTTATGCTGACCCTGTAAGAAGGTTCATGAAGGAGAAAATGCAACATGCCCTACAAAAATCTCTGCCAACGTGTAATGGTTGATTTGTAGATCCGAATAAGAAAAGAGAGATAAGTCATGAAAACAGTTGTACCCCTGTAAATTCAAATCCACTCTCCACTCAGTAGCAACATTACAGAAGATTCTCACTGAAGCCTGAATTCTTCAGGATATGTAAGAATATAACCATGGAACTCTGTTTTCTGAGAAATAAATTGTCTTCTAAAAAAGCCAGTCTATGGGATATGAGTTGTACATCAGTTAGTGCAAACAGTCCCATGAAAATGCTAAAATACAGGACCTGGCATCGTGAGAAATCTGCTTGAGGCATTTGCCTTTTGAAGCAACAGTATTATCATGAAATACACCGCCTGGCCCTGAACTTTCACATTTCTTGAAAGAGTTTTGGTTTCCACTCTCTTTTTTTTTATATGTCTACACATAAAAAATGATTGCAATAAAATGTCTTACCTCTCAAGGAGAGATTCTGTGATCCCAGGCCTGAAACCAGATTCAGACCAAAGCATGCCCTTGTGAAAGGGTTTCCTGAGAAAAAAAGGAAGGACTGAGAAGTGGGAGTCCTCAGAAACTGGATGGTATGGCACTTTGTGTCCAAGGCATCAGTTACTTCCTTGAGCATTGTACTACACTAAATCGACTTTCATCTAAGGTAATTCTAGGAAACCCTAAGAAGAGGAGCTCTGTGGAGCTCAGCTACAACAGCAATTTGTTATACCCCCAAGTAATTTCTGATTCAGAATTGCAGATCAGTCAAAAATTACACTCTTTCAGCAAAATATCAGTCTTACTACATTCCTTGATGCATGTGATTGTCTGGGCTATGAGCTGCTTTCTGTGACAGAAGGTGCAGCTAACAAATAATGGTTGCATTAATTGTAGAAGAGATTTTCCTCCTGGGAATAAGCGGGGTTTTTTTAAAATCTATTCTTTTGAATAAATGCCCAGTAAAAAGTTGAATTTGACAAGTTATATAAACTTGTTCCAGTAATGTTGGATTGACTGAAAGCAATGGATTCAAGTACAGAGATGGAAACAGAGGTCCACCAGTGTGTGTGACTGTTCTGAGGAGCAGGAATCTCAGTGTGGCAGCTGTTCATCGTAGGAGCTCTGCAATGACTCTGAATCATCCTGTGTTCAGATGCAGTTCATGAACACCGAAAAGAAGCCCTTAGGGATATGGTGTAGTTAGGAACTGTCAATGTTGCGTTAATGGTTGGACTAGATGATCTTCAAGGTCCTTTTCAACCTAGATGATTCTGTGATTCCGCGAAACTCTGTGCATAGGACAGCTCAGTCCTCTGTAATGGGCTCCATGTCTTTAAAAAAACTAAAAACATATGTCCTTTTGCCTTTTATTTCAGTTTCTAATAACTAGATCATGTATAAAAGTAAAAAAATTGTCAAAATAAATAGTAGTTTTTCTTACTTGGATCCTCAAATTAATGTTCTTAATAAACAACATTTGGGGAAACAACTTGATATATTTCACTATTTATTTCTAATTGATTTATGGATTTGAACTTTTTAGCACAAGCATGCAATGACAGTTTTAATACTTTATAATTATCTGGCCATAGAAAGAGATTAAAAGAAAAAACTCCTGGAGAACCTGAAGTTTATTAAGAAATATTTGAAACCCTTAATATTTTCCTGTCTAGTCTTCAAAACAGCTATCAAAGAGTCCAGTTTAAAAACTCAAGAGTTGTTGATTGCCCCTATATATGATATTCTTATGAACAAAGTAATACTGTTACCAGAAAAACAATGCTTAAATTAATAATGACGGTTAAACACATTTTCTATAGATGTGGATATCCTTATCAGGATTGTTATTTTTTAATAAAGAATAATTAAATAAATAAAAATGCATACTATGTTAAGAATCTGCACTAAAACTTTTTTTTTCCCAAAGGTTTCATAAGTATATGTGGGCCACCTAAAAAAAAAGGTGTAATTCTGAAGTGCTGCCAGCAAATAGAATTTTCTTATTTATTGACATGTATAAAATCATGTTTATAACAGAAAAACATGCATCTTGTAAAATAATCCATAATTACTGCTCAGAGACAATTGAGTGTAAAAAATTGGTACTGTATTTGATAGGTCAGTTCATAATTCTTCTTTCTTTGAATCTTTCCACACCACTCTATTCATTTCCTTACTTGCTGTAACATATTGGTAAAACACATCAGGAAGGAGAAAGCACATTCTTAGGAAATTAAAATGGAACATCAATAATTTACCAAGAGTTAAACTGCAAATACTCATCTTCCCTGGCATAAGGCTGCCAATTACAATTCAAGTCTTAAAACCAAGTTTTGCAATCAATACAGTGGTGGAACTCAAGATAGTGCAATAGCAGGACATTATTTTTCCATATTTTAGCAACTAAGTTACCACCTATCAGAAGTTTTGAAAGTGTGGCATGGATTCAGTGGTATCTCTGTTTGCAACCTATCTTAGCGTATGACAAGCCACATTCTCATCTCAGGAAAAAACACAGGCAAGAAGGTGTTGATAACAGTTAATGGCTCAACAACTTTAAATCAAGCGTGTCAAATGAAAGCTTTTTGCCATATTCAAGAATTAAAGGTATTTTCCAAGTTTGTCTTTTGAGAGGCAGCACTGTGGTGTGGAAAAGGAGCTGTTGTTACAGAATGCCCATTAGCACATAATATAATGTGTGTTTTTCTAGGCCCACTTCTAATGAAGTTCACAAATTTTATAGCTTCAAATATTATTTTTATTTCCCTGGTAAACATTATCACATTTGTTCAGGGGTTGGTATCCAATAATACACGGTTTTATCACAGAGCCATGTGTTTTCTTCCATAATGTTAACTCACCCTCACCCTATGAGTCGAAACTGTCCAGAGACGTCAATTTATTTCCAACATCTGTTCCCCGCACTACCAAAATTCACCTGGTTATACCAAGATTAATAGATTTCCTAGGATTGTAGGGACTTTTTATATTTACAATGGCACAGTCCTGACATTTGAAGGATTTTCATCTTTCCAGCCTGGCCTTTTTATTTGCAATATTTGTCTCTTGTTAAAAGCAGTAGAACTGGCTATTCTTGAAAGTGCAGAAGCAAAAGAGAAAGGTGGTGATTGTGACCTCTCTAAAACTTACTTGGTCTACCAAGAGACATAGAATCTCTGATATAAGGACACCAAGCAGCACTACTATAAATTCTTTGAGAAGAACATAAAATGCCTATCACTTAAAATAGGCTTACACACTTCAGAATAGATTACATTTCACCAGGAATGACGTAGGTATATTTGATACTTCCCTTGAGGCAGCAGAATTGGCTAGGTTACTTCCTCAGGTCCCTTTCAGGCCTATGATTAGACCTCATATGCTCCCAAGAGATTTAAAAACATATTCTGTATGAAAACTTGTAGAATGTACTTGAGACTTGTAGAATGCAGAATATATGGTCTTGTAAAAAGTACTCAGTTGTCAAAACACTCTTTCTATCGAGATACATTTTTTAAGGAAAAAAGCACTTAAAAAAAGTCGAGTTTTTTAAAATGATGGAGTAACTACATGGGAACCTATTAACACCTTTTGAAATTATTAAAGGTAGTAGTTCGATTTTCAGGAATCTTGTCAATGAGGATGAAGAAGTAACTGTTTTGTTAGCAATTTTTGTTAAGTTTCAGTCTATGAAGTTAGTATTTCACGTGCCTTGAGTGACTAAGCATGATCTGACGTTATTAATTCTGCCCTGCAAGCACTGGAAGTCTCACTCACATGGAGTAAGGGGCCTTCCTATTGACTGCTTGCTGTTTCATTTACATGTACTGTTCAACAAGCATCACCGACTAGAGAAACATAAAAATTGGATACAGGAAAACCAGTAAAAATTTTGGACTGTGCAATGAAATGAGAAAATAAAATCCTGCACAGCTCAACTTCAAAAAGAGCTGTTTGTCGAGCTTCAAATGGATGTTTCGTTTCGCATATAAATTCTGCTTCATTTTATTCAGGTTGCTACAGTAATGCTGTGTAGTCATTCCCCGAATTTTTCTTCAGAACATGACACTCTGGGATTGCGTCTGAGGTTTTTTTTTTCCTCAGAGTCACAGACTGAAAGAGGAAAAAAAACCCCTTCATACATGTGCCAATGCATTTTCTCTTCCTCTGGGTCTTCTGCATGATTAAAAGAAAAAAAAAAGACGACAGACAGAGACCACCGGTGTATCGGCACCGTGCACTGCGGCGGGGGGCGGGGCAGCCCGAGCGGCGGCGCCCGGCAGCCTATGGCCAGCCCGGCAGATCACCCGAGGCGGCGCCCCGCCCCCTGCGCCATCCGCCCCTGGCCCCGCCCCTGGCCCCGCCCCGGCCCCGCCGCAGCCCGGCGCCGCCGGGGCCCCCCGGGGGTTTGTCGGCGCCGCGGGGAGGTTTCCTGCCGCGGGGGGGCCGGCGGAGCTCTGCACAGAGCTGGGGGGTGGGTGTGCGGGTGGCTTTGGGCGGGCGCTGCAGTAAGGGCTGGTGGGAGGGTGGCTCTAAAAGGAAACAGGTATGGGGGGGAAAGGGCAGCCGCGGGAACTCGCAGGGAGAAAAAGGCTGGAAGCTTGAGAAAGATGTTTCTCATAATTAGAGGGCTGGCATTCTTTAGCAGCCTGCTGGTAGGAGTCATGTGGGAAAGAAACTGAAATAATTTCACAATGAAGGCTGTTAAGTTTCTGCGGCTTTTCTTGCGATGTGACTGTCTCCAGCAGCAGAGAACTAAAATCAATAGTGTAGAAGGTCCCTTCCAGTCCTAAATTGCTAAAACAATTTCTGCAGTCAAAAAATGGAGTCGTTTTCTAAGATGAGGCATACATGTGCAGTGAATACAGAAAGCGTCTCTCATTTCTTTGTCTTTTGTACTTGATGAATCAGCCTAATACTATAGAATATTCCTTTTAAATTGAAACAGCAGTATTCATCTTCCCTGATACTTTCCATAAAGTCCAACAAAAACATTTTGGTCAAACAAAGTACTTCAGAAATCACTACATCATATAGTTTCATAAGGCTTCAGCAAGATGTAAAACTGCTTTTAAGCTTTTTGATGCCATAAATAGCCAGGCATTTAACATGAAAAATCTAACTCAATTTTCAACAAGAAACCAATAATATTTTAGCTTGATGAAGCAAGAATCTATGGACATCTATATGCCCCAAGTGCTTTAAAATTACAGTGACTGCTTGGAAATCGAGATGTGTAGAAAAAAAGTGTAGCTCTTACGCTGCATTATTTAACATACATGTGAAGACAACATCTTTAATACACTACTTTAAGAAGGAAAAAATAGTAATATTCTCGTAAGGAAGTGATAAAAATGAGAAGTAAGGCTTCATAAGAAAATGACAATTTAACTTGAAAAGGGAAGAAAAACGACAATATATGTGGTAGAAAGCAAGGAAGAAAGCAAAGGGGAAGAGGAAAGATGCTACAATTTTATTGACTAGAATTGTGTACAAAATACATTTTTCTAGTCTGTTTTATTGCATAGCATTATATAATTTGGCAACAGTCAAAATATAGGACCTGCACTCTATTTGTAGTGAGCTGTGGCAACACAGTTCAGTTGCTAAGCACTCTTCAACAAAAACTGATTTACTGAAATGCCCAATGGCTGTTTTAAAGTGGAGATGAAATGCTGGAGATGCACAAACACACACAGACACACATACAAAGGGTGTTTATCTTCATATGCACCTGGGAAATTAAGTTTCCCCAGAGAGAAGTAAAACCAAGCTCCCTGCCTCACTTAAAAAATGAGATATAATTCACTGGTGGGGGAGCAGAGCTTGGAGGAGAAGGGAACATGAGTGAGCGAGACAGTTCTGGTTTCGTCAGTCGACTCACATGCCTCACTCCAGCTAAGTGGAATACCCTGTGTAATCAGCTCCAGAGGAAAAGTGGTTGTGTATAGACCACAGTCTGAAAAAAAAGAAAATAAAATCTGATCTTCAAAACTTTTACTGGGAAGAATACCATGCAAGGACTCCTGGTGACTGTCACAACTCAGTCTTGAGTTTGCAGTAAGAGGAAAACAGTAATTTTATTCCCTCTGGTGCATTTTATTCCCCCCAAAGAGTTGTATTTCTTTTATTACAAAGAACGTTCTTTCATATTGTACAGCAAGCAAAACCATTGAAGATTTGAGACTCATTAAGTATGCAAGCCAAAAGTACTTTTATTACATAGTACACTACGTTAATTTTTAAAATACTGCATGCTTGAGAACTTCCAAGTATTGAGACCTTCCACATTCAGGAACATCTAGACCTAGCACATGCCAAAGCCTCTATATTTAACATAGTGCAGTTATGAGAAACTTAATTAATGCAGTTTTACACCTTTATTCATCTTTGGGTTTATAAGTATAAAGAGAATGACTTAGAAGATTTTTTGGCCCGGCCATGAAAATCAAGCACATTCCTCCCATGAATTATTACACCTTGGTCCTCTACCCACTAAGCACTAGCTACATGGGGAAATTATTATTGAAATTAGTAAGTTTAAATGCATTTTGTCTTCTTTAAAGACTAGTTGAAAAAAATCTGGCTTCAGTTGTTCATTGTTCTTTTTGGCAGGACTCATCGTGGCAGAAGGGTAAAAGGAATGCACAATAGCATATCTTTGCTCTTATACAAATTTCAGGCTTTAGTCTTATCTCTTCCACCACTTTCTCCTCCCCAGTCTGGATGAGGGCTCTGTCCACGTTTGAGTTTTCATAGGGAAGGGGTTTTTTGGGGGGGTGGAGTGAGAAGAGGATAAGAAATAAGGGAGGAGGACATTGTTACCAGTGCAAAAATTTAATCTTCTCGCCTGTCAGCGTTTCTGATAAAAGGATATATAAGGAAATTCCAAAGTGGCAATATTTTGTCACACAGATTACATTAAGTGTATTTTTCTTGTGGGTCTTAATGCACATTCATCTACATTCAAGCTTTTTATGGTACTGATCATTGAGGTTGACAGGAAAAAAAAAAAAGAGATATAGGAGTATTTTGGCAGAGAGCTACAATGGAAGTTGTACAGTGATGAAGTTGTACGGTGATGAATTTTACTCAAGCGTACATCAAGGGCAAGAGGATTTCCATGGGCTAGATATTCTTTTTATAAAAGTTTCTGATTTCTGAGCCACTTCTTAAACTATTAGGCATTGCCTGCCCACACAGCAATTCCAACTTGGCCTCATTTACACAGCAGAACTACTTGCTAAGGGCATTTCAGCTATCCACCAGAGGAAAACATAGTCTGTTATTTCTCAGTGGTTTAGACAGTAAAGTTTAAGAGGAAAGCATGAAATACAGATCTGGTGAGTTCAGTTATTAATTTAATGCAGAGAGCAACTGGGAGAAAATAAAGCCCAGAGTTATAAACTATTTTTATGCTAGTGATTTTTAACTAGTGTGCTTCCTGTGCATTCCCCTCCTTAGCATGGAGTTAGAATTGACAGCTTACATTTCCAAAGGGAGAGGTACACAGAGATGCCAGGAACTCATTCCTGGTGAGCTTCCACACAGGTATCTGCTTACAGTATAGAACAACTGATTGCCTAACTTCTCCTGAATGAAACAAAAGCATTTTTATAAATTGTTAAGAAATTGGTATGTATAATTATTTCCAGCATGCGCTTTCATAACCCATTCAGAAGTATTGGGTTCAGTTTTCCCTGTTTTTTGCTCCTACAACAAATCAAACCTAATTCCTACCAACAAAAAAAAAAAAAAGCTTTCAGACAAAATATGAAGTCCAAAGCAAGCAAACAAACAAAACAAGAGTCAGAGAATAATAATCCTGCAACACTGAATTACTAAAAAAATCCACAAAACAAACTTGGGCCCACAGGCCTGTGCTAGGAAGGGGAGACAGTCCACAGTACACTTAAGAATCTGTCCAAATTCTCAAATGGACCAAACCACTTTTCTTTCTGAACATGATTTAAATAGTTCTCATTTCTTTTCACTGACCTGAAGAAGATTCTCCACGATTGTTTTCAATCAAGTTCAATCTAATGAAATTAAAAATAAAGCAAAGGAGACACTGTGGCCCAGAGTAGAAGAATTTAATAACAATTTTTCAGTAACTCATCCATTGTACTTTGTGGAGTCTGTTAGTTTTCAAGGGTAGCTGTTCATTCCACAAGCCACTGTGAATATATTACCTAGAAGGCAATACTTCAAGCAGGGGAACACCACAGAAAGCCCCCTAACCCACTGATGAAACATCAAAGAGACGTGTTAATCCAGTCTGGTAAACCTTCTAGTTTCTTTCACATACCGAGATTTGTGCAAATCTTAGAGTCAGTTTCCCTTCACCTGTGCAGATTACCCCTATATAATGATTCATTTTCCTGTTTGTGTACCAGAAACCTGTGAAAGAACTGGAGTGTGAACCTCTTTTGCTCTGCAGATCATTAGAACTATCAACATTCCAGCCACTTTTTTCCAAAAGAAAATTGCAGAGATAATTAGTCATTGAGGATGAGGCTTCTCCATTGATTTTCTAAGGTGGCCTCACTTTTGCAAGATGCTTAA
The DNA here is from genome assembly GCF_031877795.1 of Strix aluco. Classification (NCBI taxonomy): domain Eukaryota; kingdom Metazoa; phylum Chordata; class Aves; order Strigiformes; family Strigidae; genus Strix; species Strix aluco. Next base: position 83,283,398 of record NC_133931.1, on the reverse strand, counting down.
GCACGTGAACAGTTCTACTTATGAGAATAACAGTGTTGCATAGCTCTAGGCTAAAAGCGTATTGCCTTACAGTAGCTCAGCAAGCCTTTCAGTTATTTATTAGACTTCTGAAAAAACTTCTTCCTCCTCCCTAAAGAAACTGAAGAAATGAGGAGGGTCTGTTGCATAGCACTGATTACACAAAATGAGCAGTGAGCCTTTGGACCCTCTTTTGAATCCTATATTGTTATTAGGTACCTTTCCAAAAGAAGCCAGTGTATTTTTAAGAGCACATCCAAGCTGGAAATTCTTCAGTCAAAAACTGGTTTATGTCTGGATGATGGAGCGGAGTGTACCCTGAGCAAGTCTGCTGATGACACACAACTGGGAGGAGTGACTGACACTCCAGAGGGTTGTGCTGCCATCCAGACGGACCTGGACAGGCTGTAGAAATGGGCTGACAGGAATCTCATGAAGTTCAACAAGTGGAAGTGTAAAGTCCTGCACTGAGAGGAACAACCCCAGGTACCAGTATATGCTGGGGAATGCCCACCTGGAAAGCAGCTTTGAAGAAAAGGACCTAGGGGTCTTGCTGGACACCAAGTTGAACATGAGCCAGCAATGTGCCCTTGCCACAAAGAAGGCTAGTGGTGTCCTGGACTGCATTAGGCAAAGTACTGCTAGCAGGTCAAGGGAGGTGATCCTTCCCCTCTACTCAGCACTGGTGAGGCCCCACCTGGAGTACTGTGTCCAATTGAGGGCTCCCCAGTACAAGAGAGACATACTGGAGAGAGTCCAGAGAGGGGCTGCGAAGATAATGAATGGTCCGGAGCATCTGACATACGAGAAAAATCTGAGAGAGCTGGGCTTGTTTAGCCTGGAGAAGAGAAGGCTCGATGGGATCTCATCAATGTATATAAATACCTTAAGGAAGGGTGCAAAGAGTAAGGAGCTAGGCTCTTTGCAGTGGTGTCCTGTGACAGAACCAGAGGTAGTGGGCACAAACTGAAACACAGGACATTCCCTCTGAACATGGGGAAACTTTTTACTGTGAGGCTGACTGAGCACTGGCACGGGTTGCCCAGAGAGGTTGTGGAGTCTGCATTTTTGGACATATTCAAATCCGGCTGGACATGGTCCTGAGTGAGCAGGTCTAAGTCACTCTGCTTGAACAGGCGGCTTGGACTAGATGCACTCCGGAGGTCCCTTCCAACTTCAATCATTCTGTGATTCTGTGATCTACCACAGATGCATTTAAAGGACATTGTACTCCATTCTGTTATCTTGATTTTTACTTAGTTGATTCATTTCTCTTTATCAAAGCAAAGAATAATGCCCCTGTAGGACAGATCAGCTTACAGGTTAGCCATCCAGGGGCCTAATTCCATATCCCCTTCATATTATTTAGTCCAAGAGGGTAAAATACTACCTAGCTGAAATCCTGGCATTTCACATCACTGAAACCCAACTTTCCTATATGCAAATTCCATATAAGCAAGATAGCAAGACTTATATTACCACCATTCTGTGCACTGGCTTCCCAGTAACATAAGCAAAATTGTTCTTGCATCAGCAAACTTCAGATACTTTACTGCAGCTCAGCTACTCCTACCATGAAAAAGAAAAGGAGGTGGGTAAACTTAATCCAGTTGTTTCTAGGGAATGGTATTGGAGGGGTGGAAGTAGAAATTGCTACTTATTGGGCCATGGTCCTTAGCACCATTTTTGTGTATGTCAGACTGTCTAAGAACACAAATTTGATCAGTATCAGGTATGAACAAACTATTGCATTTCTGATGAAATAGAGCACATCATGCAGACACTATATTGATTCTGGAAGGATAGCCAATACCGGATCCAGTGTAAATTTACTGACATGAACAGCCATTACCTCAGTCATTCAACTTGCCAGTGCGAATTTTAGCCAGCCAGATGAATTTATACATACTAGAGTGGTGATTTGCCATGTGGCCATAGCATTTTCCTTACAGGTGGATGCCATAGGCAACTGCTGACTTTGCCTACAGCTGGAGCTCGCATTAAACATGAGTTAGAGGCAGTTTGCAAGACCATGTTCTCGCTCACATTTCTCTGATGACCGTCAGAAGAGAAAAGACAAGCACATTGCCAGCCTTTGTTCCGTGTTTCTTTACCTTCCCTCCTTTTTTAAAACAAAAGCATTGAAATCCAATTCCAAGCACTGCAATCATGTAAACAGTGCTTGTTCTAGCCTGCTAATTCTGATACCCGTATTTACATGGAAGCCACAAACCATGTAAACATAATGTCTTTGCAGCTTTGCCCCTGAAGGCCTCAAAATGTTTATCCTAAGGTTTATACAGGTTGTTTCTCACAAAGGCATATACAGGTGAATGCATGCCCAACATTTAAGGTCATTGCTTTTTTTTTTTTTTCTTTTTCCCAAAGGCTCAAACATTGAAGGATAGTGTCTTTCATAGTAAGAGACTCCATTTATAGTTACAAGTCTGTTATAAAGAGTTGGAAAGAAATGTTGTATCTTTTGGATTAAACTGATCCAGACTGCTTTTTGTCAGAAATAGCAGTAGATTTACAGAGAGTTTCCTTTTCATCCCTTACAAGTTCTTTCCCATAAAGTTTGCTCATCTGCCTGTTGTATGAAATATTCATCATAGTTTTAGTCTCAAACACTAGCTTTCTCTTCCGGGATGATCCAAGAACAGGGACACATGCTTAGTGTGTTCATTTTGATAGTAAGTACACCCAGCCTGTCTGCTTTCAAAATATTCGTCGCTCAGCATACGTTAGCATCTGGTGTCTCTGACTGTGTTTAAGTAGGTAATGGCAAAACTCGATATCTTTCTACAGTTGCCTGTTCTTACAACCTGATCATTTTCACAACCAAAATCAGTTCATACCAGCCCATCAGAAGATCTAGCTAGGACCCAAACATTAATCTCTTGATTCAGATTTCTGTATAATTTGCCAAGGCACTGGGCTGCTCATGAAAGAAGAATGCATCCAACAAAAATTTAATTTTCTTCCTCCTCCCAGGACTTTTGCTCAAGACTGTACATGAAATTCCCTCTTCAGGCAAGAATAATTTTTACCTTTGAGTCTGTGGGAGAAAATAGCAATAGAAACTTGGAAAACTTGGAAACTTGGAAACAAAATAGGATCCATGTGAGAATTAACTTCCTCTTGTCAGTTGTTTAGGCAATTAGGCACATAAGCTAATGAACTGAGGAAAGGTATCTGTGACTTCAGCCAAGTGTCTGAATGACTGGTGTCTGCTTGCCTTTTGATGAATACAAATCAAAGAGAGATGAGGACTTTCTTTTGACACAAAATGGTGTTTACTTTGGTGGTTGTGGCATTAGAATAGAATCATAGAATCATTTAGATTGGAAAAGACCTTTAAGATCATTGAGTCAAACCATTAACCTTGCACTGTCAAGTCCACCACTAAACCATGTCCCTAAGCACCACATCTACACATCTTTTAAATACCTCCAGGGATGGTGACTACCACTTCCCTGGGTAGCCTGTTCCAATGCTTAACAACCATTTTGGTGAAGAAATTTTTCAGAATATCCAATCTAAACCTCCCCTGGCGCAACCTGAGGCCATTTCCTCTTGTCCTATCGCTTGTTACCTGGAAGAAGAGACCCACCTCACTACAACCTCCTTTCAGGTAGTTGTAGAGAACAATAAGGTATCCCCTCAGCCTCCTTTTCTCCAGGCTAAACAACTCCAGTTCCCTCAGCTGCTCCTCCTAAGAGTTGTGCTCTAGACCTTTCACCAGCTTCGGTTCCCTTCTTTGGACACGCTCCAGCATCTCAATGTCTGTCTTGTAGTGAGGGACCCAAAACTGAACACAGTATTTGAGGTGTGGCCTCACCACTGCCGAGTACAGGGGGACAATCACTTCCCTAGTCCTGCTGGCCACACTATTTCTGATACAAGCCAGGATGCCATTGGCCTTCTTGGCCACCTGGGCACACTGCCAGCTCCTATTCAGCCAACTGTCAACCAGCATTCCCAGGTCTTCTTCTGCCAAGCATCTTTCCAGCCAGTCTTCCCCAAGCCTGTAGCATTGCATGGGGTTGTTGTGACCCAAGTGCAGGACCCAGCTCTTAGCCTTGTTACATCTCACACAGTTGGCCTTAGACCATTGCTCCAGCCTGTCCAGATCCCTCTGTAGAGCCTCCCTACCCTCAAGCATATCAACACTCCCACCCAACTTGGTGTCATCTGCAAGCTTACTGAGGGTGCACTCGTTTCCCCTCTCCAGATCATTGATAAAGATATTAAACAGAGCTGGATAGGAATTATTATTAATTTTATATCATTATTCTTTTATATACTTTAATGTAACTTTTTTCTAGACAAAATGTAACAGTGCTTTTTCTTTGCTATTTTTAATATTTCAAATGTCGTGGGAATTTTTATTAAGATTTGTTTGTTAAAAAAAGTTTGTTTTGAAAGGCTTGCTGTTGAAATATTTTTTATTGGAGAATGTTAGAAAAGAACATTTCTGAACTGCTTTGAGAAGGGCAAGAGTAGGTATCTGCCTAGCCTTGGGCCACCTTGGGGTATTTCCCACTTCATGGCTGCACAAAATCAGCAGAGAACATGGGGAAGTTGTGTTCCTACATAAAAGGAATACAAAGCCCCCAAAAGTGGTCCACCAGGCACACATAGTAGAAGAGACTGTGCACACATTCCCCTCATGCCTCCCCACGCTGAACACAGAATTACACAACCAGATAGGAGACAATGGAACAACCCACTGATAATAACTTAGATGCACTGTGTGGGGGGAGGAGTGAAACTGGTGGAGAAGGAAATAACCAAAATCAAATTGGAGCTGACAGTGATTTAGGAAGGAAGATTTTGAGTGCTCCAGAACTGCTTCACACAATGTAAGTTTGCCATTTGACAAGCTCAGTGCCTTGGCATGTAAGGTCAACAACAAAAAATGAGGAGGAATTTGTATTATTAATGCTTAATCTACTCCTCAAGACTGCAGAGTGCATCAAAGAGTGTATTTTGTAGCTGTAACAAGGTAAAAGCAGGCTTCTGGGACCTCTGATCCTGACCAGTAGCTGGAACTGGATGCTGCTGTTCAGATATGTTGCTATAAAACCAGGCACTGTTAGTATTTGAATCCTCACCTGTATGTTTCAGAGGTCAGAGAGGGCTCAGGTTTAGAGTACTTGTAAGCATTGTGAAGAACCGTAAATTAATCTTCTAAATATTACAGACTTAACCTGTAGACATTTTACAGTAAATTTGTCTCTATAGTTATACCTGTCATAAGAGTCTCGTGGCAACTGAGTGATACTTCCTGCATGTGCCACAGTGCTATCTGTTAAGATTAAAGCCTTTATTAGTTGCATATTAAAGCTTATTCTTAAGCAATACCAAATTTCTACTGACCTTTTGTAGGGCATCTATTACAAATAACAGTTACAATATTTAAAGCATCTTCTGCATAAAAATTGAGAGAAAATCCAAGCATGTAGCAGGTTCTGCCACCAGAACTGATGGTCTAACCACCCTCAGACTATCATTGAGCTTTCAACTCTTCCTTAAGAAAAAAAATCTTTTAGAGCAACACAGGACTATTCACTGGAGGTCAGACATTGCCTGTGGAAGACGGTTGTGCAGAAGCCAACAGGACTGTTCAGACCACCTGATCCTTTTTCAGGTAAACATGTAAGGGAATGAGCAACAGACCTCATGCGCTCCCTGAAGCTCGCTACCACTGCACAGCCCTGCTCTGTGCCTGTGGGCCATTGGGAGGGGAAGAAGCTACCACTGTGACTCCATGTTAGGGGCAGAAGCACTTCTGAGAAGCAAACAGGAAGGAGGAGAGTTTAACTGTTAGATGAAGATTAGTTATCTGAAGCATCAGTGACAGAAAAGTGCTAAGAGAACACCCAGTAGAGCAGCAAGCTGAGGTTTAGACACAGGTGTCTAGTCTCCAACTTTGTACACCTTCCTCAGTTGTTCTCCCAGAATTATCTTTTAGGCCTCTTCTCTAGTTCAATATCTAAAATCAGAAAGATTTAAAAAAAAAAAAAAAAAGAAAAGAAAAGAAATGTTATATTCAACAACTGCCAGATCAGTCAACTCCAAATTCTAAAGCACACAACAATACATCTTCCTCAGAATTTTAAGCAACAATGACTAAGGGTTGGGAATGAGGGATGAGGGAAGATCAGGGAACACATTAATACAATTGATGGATAAACATATTAAATTAGTAAAAATTATAGTGAACATTTGCAAATTTTAGTACATGTATCCCAAGAGAAACAAACAGAACAGCTGCTTAATTGAAAATACAATTAATGAAAAATAATTCCCTTTTCCCCAAAAGCGCAAGACCCTATCGTTAGCATTGTTAGCATGTTATTATGAATCATTATTTTGATAAAAAAGCAGAGCTGAAATGGATTTTTTTTTGTTTATTGTAAACCACTTATACTTTATCACATCAGTGTAATACGTTAGGTGTGTCATTATTTATCTTGTTCTACAATAAGCAAGCGCCATTTATTTTCAGGCTTCAGTGAGTTCTGCTGGCATGCTGTATCAAGAAGATACTTCAAAAAATCATTCTGGCTTTCCTCCATTTCTAAAATGCTCCTCGCGAGTAATTTTTTATGCTCACAGTTAAGTCAGGCTTCACGGATGCTTGCAACATTTTAAGGGCAAATCCTGCTAAGGGGAGACTAACTACATAGTAAGGGTAAAGGAACACAAATCAAATGCAGTCAAATAAAGCTGGCTAACAAATTACTGCCTGTCAGGTAACCACAGTAGCAGTTAGCTTTTACTGCTTTTTGCCAGCTTTTTGCAAATTAAGGCATGTTAATGCAAGCTCTTTCACTGAAGTGTTCTCACTCTCAGCTGCAGAAGGCTATGTTCACAGTGCAAACAGACAACATTAGTTTAGCCCTGGGGAGGAAAAATCTCAAAACTTTTCTCACTCCATCATGGTCAGTTGTGTGCTGACAACCAAAGGCAATGTTTTCCAAACTGTTTCCAACTCCTTTCCCAAACATACACTGCCATGTAGCCCTCCTGTCTCCCCTTCCCCCAGCCACGCATATGATTATTGTGTTCCAACTCTGCCTGCAGAAGTAACATAATAATTTTTGCACTTCTTTGTCATCGCTTTCCTTTCTCAGGAGGTAGAGGCCCCCTATCATTTTGGGAAATACTTTAGGCTTGCCTGCATCACACAGTGAACAATACTGAAGAGACATTGTGCTTGTACTGAGTGAACTAACACAGAACAGAAGCGGTATTTCAGCACTGGTGTTGCAGTGCACGCAAGGCACTTAACCTTGCTGAAAAGACAGGGTTTGTGTTAACCTATCCATTTGCAAATAAACTCTCCACATATTATGTTGCTTTGGCAACATGATGCTCAGCTAAACCATATAGATGTTCTAGCTTTCTGTAACCTACCACAGCCATGGATAGTGCTGAGGAGTTATGTCCTGCCTGATGATGGTCTAAGGAGAGTGTCATGACATACTAAATGTATAGCTTCTGGAGCAATTTATTCTGTATTTGCAAAACTGAATAGAGATGCAGCCTGTTCGTGCAGAGTAGAAACTTGTCTGGAAAGTCTCTCAGAGCAGCTAATAATTTTACCCTTACAGCCTTTCATAATACATCTAGATGAGTACAGTCTATTATATCTCTGAAGAAAGAGGCTAAACAAGAGACTGCTTCCTTTACAGTGATTAATTCCTATGAATGAGCTGTTAGAATGTCTGTAGGATTACTTTTTAACACTTGAGCAAGAGGAACAAGAGAGGAACTGCTAATAGTTTCAAAAAAGGAGAAAAGGAGTACAAACACTGCTTGTATCCATCACACTAGACATACAGCTTATAAAATTGTAAGTTGTAGGGCTGATGCTCTTCCACAACATTCCAGATATAACCACAGGTATAATATGAATGGCCCTGAGCCCTCCTAGGAAGGACAGCAAAATTACATCCTTGCCCCTCTGTTTACTGGCCATAATCACCATCTGCTACAGGACATATCAAAAGGAAGACCAGAGTCATGTCCCAGGTATTGGCTCACGGTCTGTTCTGCTTTTGTTTTTTAAGGGCTAGTTTCCAGGTGCCTTTACTATACTGGAGACAGTGCCAAACAAGCCCTTTCTCTTACTGCAACATCTGTTTGTCAGGCAGCCAGTATCTGAATTCAATATTTCCTGAAGAACGATGCTTTGGGGCTTATCGACAAGTCTGCAGGTGCTGCTTTTGCTCGAGAAATGCGTCTGGTCAGATGAGGCTCACAGCCAGTTATTCTTGCTTCCCATTGCTTATCAACCAAATTTAAGCATCAGCCTCTGCAATCAATACAAATGTTTCCTTGTTAAATTAAACAGGAGGGCAGAGAGGACTGTGCATCTTACCCATCCAGCAAGTCCTGAGGCACCAGCGTGCAGCTCTGTGACCCTGTACTACCTGACCTCTAAATGCAATGACCTGGGATGCAAGCCCAAATTCACACAGCCCAAACTCCAACGTCAGCTTCAGTGCCTGATGTTTCCCCCTTAGCCAGATGCTTCTGAGGATCCACAACCAGATCATGGGGAACATGAGCTGCAAGAACACGTAGGGGGAATATCAGCAATATTTCCAGCTTCTGACACAATTGTAACCACCTTTTTCTCAAAGCATTTTAGTCTACTGTTTCATCTTACGATCTGTTTCTTTACTACTTGTACATATAATTTCTTTTTTTTGTCATCACAGTCCAACCGAGATGTATGCAAGTTCAGTAATTTGGGCCTGTCTTTTGCACATAGTGTTTCATACTAAATGATCTGAGAGTCTCTGTGCCCAACAAGAAAAATTTGCCCCTACTCTGACTAATCTTCAGTAAAATCATAAAACGGAAGATTGTTAGAACACGTACTTTTGTAGATAAATACTGCCTAAAGTACTATTAGTCTTTCACTCAGTTTCCTGTCATGCCTTTCTTTGAAACCAAAGCAGAACGTACACTGTCCAGATTAAAGAAGAAAAATTTGCTGAAGTTTTTCTGGAGGGCTCCGCAGTGCACAGATCCTGAGGTGTGTGTACCCAGCCTTGTCACTTTCAAGGCTCAAACGTAGGGTAACCTGCTTGATGACAACCTCTAGCAGTTAATTCTAGAAGCAACTTTTTAGGCAAAGATGACCAAACAGGATTACAGATTCCAAAAGCATTAAAACCCCTACCTGTTTTGTTTTGTTTTGTTTTGTTTTGTTTTGTTTTGTTTTGTTTTGTTTTGTTTTGTTTTGTTTTGTTTTGTTTTAAGGGGGTAGGGCCTCCGCTTGTCAGTGGTGCAGCCTTGGCCATTTGGTTATTACACATGATGTGGCAGAAGCATCTACCACAGTATGAGGGAAAAAAGACTCTCTAGACACACTAGTAAAACTTATTCTATATGCCACAGAACTTTTACTCTGAGTAGCTGTGAATCTGATGACTTTGTTGGTACACCTAGTCAAATATTTTTGTACAGATTCTGGTACCAAAGCACTGTTAAAAACTCTGAAATATCTCTTCAAAGATAAGCTTAAAAACCCAGATAAAAATAAAAATAATAGAAAGCTTACTCTGCATGTGCTGGGAGGATTGAAAGTATTATCATAGAATCACAGAATGGCTGAGTTTGAAAGACACCTTTGGAGATTATCTAATCCTACCCTTTTCTCAAAGCAGGGCCAACCAAAGCAGTTTGTTCAGGACGATGTTCAGTCAGGTTTTGAGTATTTCCAAGGATGAAGACTCCACATCTCTCTGGACAATCTGATCCAGTGCATGACCATGCTCACAGTAAAATATTTTTTCATATGTTTAAATGGAATTTATTGGATTTCAGTTTGTGCCCATTGTCTCTTGTCCTTCCACTGGATACCACTGTAAAGAGCCTGGCTTCATCTTCTTCATTCCCTCGCACCAGGGATAAGATACACATAGCCTCTACTCTAGGCAGAACAAGCCCAACTCTCTTAGCCTCTCTCCATATGACAGATGCTCCAGTTCCTTAATCAAATTTGTAGCTCTTTGCTGGACTTGTTCCAATATGTCCATGTCTCTCTTGTCCCAAACTGGACCCAGCATCTCAGATGTGTCCTCACCAGGACTGAGTAGAAGGGAAGGGTCACCTCCCTTGACCTGCAGACAACAATCCTCCTAGTGAGGCCCAGGATCATGGAGTCACAGAATGGGTGAGATTGGAAGGGACGTCTGGAGTGCATCTTGTGCACCACCCCTGCTCAAGCAGGGGCAGCTAGAGCAGGCTTCCTAGGGCAGTGTCCAAACAGCTTTTGAATCTCCAAGGATGGAGACTCCACAACCTCTCTGGGCAACCTGTGCCAGTGCTTGGTCACCCTCACAGTAAGAAGTGTTTCCTGATGTTCAGAGGGAACCTTCTGTGTTTCAGTTTGTGCCCACTGCCTCTGGTCCTGTCACTGGGCACCACTGAAAAGAGACTGGTTTCAGGATGATGTTGGCATGCTTTGCCACAAGGACACGCTGCTAACTTATGATCGATTTCATGTCCACCAGGGCCCCCAGGTCCTTGCCTGCAAAGCTGCTGTCAAGCCAGGCAGCCCCCAGCAGGCATTGGTGCATGGGGTTATTCCTCCCCAGATGCAGGAGTTTGTATTTTCCTTTGTTGAACTTCATGAGATTCCTGTCAGCCCATTTCTCCAGCCTGTCAAGGTCTCTCAGAATGGCCGTATGAGCCTCTGATGTGTCAGCCACTCCTCCCAGTTTTATATCATATATGAACTTGAAGAGGGTACACTCTGTCCCTTCATCCAGGTCATTAATGAAGATATTAAACAGTATTGACTTCAGTATTGATCTGTGCAGTACACCATGAGTGACTGGCTTCCAGCTGGATTTTGTGCCACTGATCACAACCCTATAAGCCTGAAAGTTCACCCAGTTTCAGTCTACTTCACTCTACATTTATCTAGCCCATACTTAATCAGTTTGTCAATGAGGATATTGTGGAAGACAGTGTTGAAAGCCCTCCTGAAGTTGAGATAAACAATATCCACTGCTCTCTCCTCATCCACTGAGCCAGTCATTTCATTGTAGAAGGGCATCAGTTTGTTCAGACATGATTTCTCTTTAGTAAATCCATGCTGACTACTCCCAATCAACTTCTTGTCCTTAATATTTTGGAAGCAGCCCCCAGAATTATTTTCTCCATCATTTTCCCAGGGACTGAGGTAAAGCTTGTTATTCAAATAAAGCTTTGAAACTCAATTTGCAAGCAGCCCTGCTTCTTACAGACATCTAAGTTTCTGTTAGAAGCAAATCTAATTAAACAAAGTTTGTGTATTTTTTAATAGAAATACCAAAGATAATTGCTTCACCACACTATTTATCCAATAACTCCTTATGATTTACAGAAACATCCCATCTATCTGGCATTTAACATGGGTGTCTGTGATTCAAAGTTTCTTTCCTACTGTCTGCATGTGTTGTACACTCTCCTCAAGCAGTTGTACTGTACTAGTGTCTTCATTAAATACAAAATACTGTGTTCAAGGGCAATTTAAATTATCATGGAAGTCTATGATTAACGTTATGCATTGGACTTAAAAAAAATTTGGCAGCAGAGAATGTTTTTATGGCAACATGAAAGTTTTCACTAAATAGTAACTGTTTGTACTGAATTCTCAAATTTACTACACCCTCCATCCCATATATTTATATATACAGAAAATGTCTTTTCTATCAGATTTTCCAAGGAAAGAGACAATCAACTATCTTGTTCACAATTATATTCTTACGGAGTAACTGTAAAAGAGCGTAAAGCCAGTTTTTCTAAATTGTGCCCACCTCCACTGACAGGTTTTAGAAAAGTGTATTTACAGAATAGAAATTGACAGTTAAATGCATATGTGCTTATTTGATTTATATAATATTTAATATGTGTATTTCACTGAATTACTACATATATAATCATGTATATTGATGTGTGAACACCAATTCCAATATACAGATAGCTAAGAAATAAACAGAAACTAATGTAAGATTTGATGGGGGATTTCATAGACTTAAATAGTTGCAGTCTACAGAACAGGTTGTTTCCTCCCTTACTCAGAATGCCAAGAGCATAGTTACGCAAAAAAAAAAAAAAAATCATTCTGGAAAAATTTAATGTAGGAAAAATATATTGAGAGGGAGTCTTGTGTGGCTTCACATCAAACCAAGCAAACTACCTTCTCAAATATAATTATGAAAACTAGATTTCTCTGTACTGGTAACTGACTCTGAAGATTAAGACACTGTTTCCTAACTAATAAGGAAATTAATTAAAATAATAAAAGCAATCCTGTTAGCTCAGGTGCTTGCAGTCTTTGAATCCGGACAAGAAAGACATCAGTTCTTGCCTTGATTTTCTAGGTGTAAGATTGTATGCAGTGTTTGTAAGCATCCCCAAATTCATTGTAGCCAGATTTCTAAAGAATACTGACATTAATACCCACATAATATTGTTATTGCTATATATATTTGAAAAAGAGTGAAAAATGGATGTTGTGATCTCATGTTTGTGTAATTCACAAGCTGTTTCAAAGGTTCATGATGATTTTGTGTTGTTCTGGAGTAATGTATAATAAAAAGTAGTGTAAAAACTGAGTGTCAATTACTGCAATAATCAGTGTAATACTTATTCTTATGCTGATTGCTGATTTCATCCTCTTATTTTCCTGGGCTTCTAGCAGCATTGGATTAGTGTTCATGACAAATCAGGTCCTTTTGAACCAGACGTTGATCAGCTGCATCACAAGTGTGAATTTGGCCGCTTTCAGTAGTCTTCTAACATGGCATGCAACTTCTTCCCCAGGAAAATTAATTTGAAAACTACTGTGGGAAGCTGTGTACAGCCCCAAAATACCACTGAAAAGTGTAGATGAACTGCATGTTGCAGTTTATGAGACTTCAGCCTTTAGGTGCAGATATTCGAAAATCCTAGAGAAATTATTCGAAGGCATGAATGGTTACTGGTCCAGGGAAGGGGCTGAAGGAAGGATTCAAAATGCTCAGGAATACAGAGCTGAGAGTGGCTGAGGTCATGTCCTTTGCAGTCATATAAATTCCAACTGGTGAAAAAGTTAAAAAAAACCAAATTTCTACACTTGAAATGGTTCTGACCATATAGTCAGAGGCATGAAACACATAATCCTACACATGCAGCTCAACATGGTCAGCACACTTGTTCAGCAGCTCTGAAAATTAGTTTCTTCCAGTGGTTCTGAAATTTAATACATTTTTATCAGTCCTTGTCTGGAGATTCTAAAGAGAATTTTGAAGAAGTGTATCATGTTTCTATCTGTTTTAAACATGTCTTACCTGATTTCCTTAAATTGTCTGAATAAATACAATAAAACTGAACAAATTTTAAAGAAAAAATGTATTAATAATGTAAGAAATGAGTAAAACCTCCAATCCATAAGTCATGTGACTGACCATTCCAGGAAATCCCACTTAAGAGACGTTTCTGAATGCTACTGAGTATTTGTTGCCAGAGAGGTTATTTCTTTCTGAGGCAAGACTGGTTGATTTTTTTTTTATTTTGCTCCTATTCATTAGTGTATTTGCTAGGTAAAAGTTGCACTTGAAGTATTATGTTCATCGTAGTGCGTTGGGTTGTAGGATATACCAAACATTATCCAAACAATAAAAAACAATGAGGAAAGTCAGAGACCCGATAAGAAAATAGCAGAAGGAGAAGGAGGAGGCCATTTTTACAGGTCACACTACGCAATGTAGTACTAGAACTCTGACAACCAGGCTTCAATCAAAGATAAATTACAGCTGCAAAATGAAACAGAATCTCTGGGGGTAGAGGGGAGATGAACACAGCTCAGAGCAGAATCCACCCTCGAGCAAATGTCAAGCAACCCTGCAGAACAAACCCTTGGTTAAGCTTAATAGTACAAGATTGTGGTTGCAATCAAATTTTAAAGTAAACAGCTCAAGCTGCTGTGAGAGGAAGGGTAGAAGACCACCTAATAACTTTTTTCACTCCCTCAGAAAAACAAGAGCACCACTGAAAGGGCTTGGTGAATGAAATAATCTGATGTAACACATGTTAAAGGTATGGAAATGTAGACAATTAACAGTCACGTAGTCTGCAAGGAGAGAAACAGTAGAGAGGCAGTGAGAGCACTGTTATGTCCATAATGCCTGCATCACCTGAGGAAGAGTTTCTGAGGAATCTTGACTGTAACAGAATATGCTGCTCCCAGCAGACTGTATAGAAGGCACACAACTATCAACACCCTTAAAATGATGTTTTCCTTACTGAGATGGTGTTGATCCTAGAGCTTTTGCCTGGTTGCTCTAAATTACCACAGCTAGCCAGGGTGTTGACTTTAGCCAGAACTCAGCTATGAGATTATCTATTAGTGAAAAAAAATATCGGTGGAATGCAAACTCCCAATTTTGACTTGTGAAGGATACCTTTCAAAGTTTAAGCCAGACTAAAAAATGGTTGAAAACTGAACCAAGCAGTTAAACTACACTGAATTTAATTAGAGAGATACTGAGACTTTTAGTATGCAGAAGCTTCTAAATTTATCATCCTGATTTATAACAGGCTGGAAATAAAAAAAAAAAATATCTAAAATTTTAATGGCGGAAAAGAGCTACTTTTTCCTTGAGTGTTTCAAGAAAGACCCAGAGCCTGAAATAATGTAATTATTCTGCCAAAGAGTGGACGAAGACTCTTTTGATAACAGGCAAGTCTACTTTGTGTAGCTCTTAATTTTATCTGTTGTTTTATATATAAATATATACAAACACACACTCATACATATAGTTCATGTTATATTTACATGATATTTTAAATATCATTTTTATTAAATTTGCATTAAGTACAAGTAATTGTTTTCTATAAAGAAACATATATACTTCAGGTATATAATTTTGTTTGTTGCTTTCACAATTATTAGTGGAATCCTGCCAAGCCCCCAACACTGTCCATCATGCCTGCAGCAGAAAAGCAGGTAGTATCAAGAAAGGAGCTGATGGGCTGCCCCTTGGGCTGCTGTTTGACAGTATTCATAGCCAGACCTGTGACATGGCCTTGGCTAGTAGAAGTCCTTGTCAGGCTGATGTTCTGCCTGTGGTGACAAGAGGCCTACTGTCACATGCACTGCACATATTGGCTATTTTTATTTCTCTTAGCCTCCCAGAGCTGGACATCTCTCCTCTACTCCTGTTCTTGGCTGTGGAAAGGGGAATCTGCAGGGTGCCATGGTGCCTGAGAAGGCAAGCACGTAAGCTATCAGGATGTGCCTAAATGGGATTGGTTGCTCCAGGCATGCAAAATCCCAACGCCAGCTTGTACAGAGCACGATAGAGCACCACATGGGGCACTGCCTGTATGGGCTGCTTTTGCAGAACCATTATGGATGCATTACCTGGTTGCCGCAACATCTCAGAGAGGATGTCAAGGACTGGGCAGAGCACCCAGGCAAGGCCTTTGGTCAGTCTGGAATGTTTTAAGCATGGAAGAGATCCTAAAAACAGAAGGGAGCACTTTGGTGATTCCTTCTCACACATTTCCTCTTTTAATGAATAAATAAGACCTCCTTTTTTTTTTTTTTTTTTTTTTAATCGCTTTTCCTGCCATTTCTCTCTTGCTCTCACTCTAACTCTCTAGTTTTAGACGGCACACCTGTCCACCAAGTTCACAGTAGAATGCCATCTACAGGTTATTGCTAATGTCTGCAGATTCTGCACATCCCTGCAAGTTCTACATGTGTGACCTAGAAATTAATTTATGATTACATCAGAATAAGTAACATGCATCCTTGTACTGCACTACTACATATGAATAAATGAAAACTATTTTAAAATGGCCAATACTGATTAAAAATGATATGGGGAAAAGTGGAGAGAGATGTATTAGCTCACATATGTCACAGTCAGCCTAGGCAGGTCTCCTCCTAGTTGTGTGATAAATATTTTTCATTGTAGTTACACAGTATAATTAATTATGAATGGACTTCTGGATCCACTTGGAAAAAGGAAACAAAGAACTTCTGGTGCCAAAACACAGATAGGCCTCTTAAAGAAGCCATCCCTTTGATTTTATTGTCATAGTAGTTGCACCATATTCCAACATGAGGGCCAGAAAAATCAGCTCGTCTGGGGTACAGAAGACACAGTGAGCACACAGCATCTACTGATATCAAAGCAGAGCTCACATATTATTTATCATTAACCGTTGTTGGTGACCCTGCACTGTTATAGCACAGCCTCATGCAAAGCTGCCGCCTGCTTTTCCTTCCTATGGTGAAGGACTCCGGTAAGGTTCTGCAATGTTAAAGATTATATTTCTGACAAGATATTTCTAGCTTCAACATTCAAGCTGTCAAGGCTGTCAGTTCAAAGCAGGCTCTCTTTCCTCTCAAGGCATTACATAACCACTAATTTTGTTTTCCACATTTACCAGAAGCTGCCCGCAAGAAAACAATTCACTGGAGGATATAGTAGTTAAAACACCAAGGTCTGGCTTTAATTTCTCCTCATTTTTACCTCTTATCTTTATTTTCCTCTTCACATGTAGGTGACCAGGAAAGGACATCTATCATTAGATTTGTGATTATACATCTCACATTTAATTTCAAGTACAGTAATGTAATAAAATTGTGATTAATTACCAAGGAGAAAGAAGGGAACCATAATTCAGAAGATGAGTGAAATCTGTTGATTAAAACATGCAAAAGCAGCAATTTATTGACAGGTCTGTATCACATAACAGTGTACCAGATTCACAAGAAATATACTGATGTTTATTCAACATTGTCAATTTAATTAATTTGTCAATTTATGATCATCTGGGAATATATTTGGCACTTCAGAAAACACATTGCAAAGTAAACCACTACTCAAAAATCCAACGAAGGCGTTTTTATCATGCAGTTGAGATGGTGGCATGAAAACCACACCTATGCAGAGCTCCACTGAACTTCATTTAGAAAGATGAGAGTTTGTAATAAGGAAAAGGGAAAAACTGCAGCTTTGCATTATAATAACTGCTATCTGCCTTAGCCCTGCAAGATCTCCATATATCAGAGTTCACATAAGCCCATACTAAAGCTTTGGAAGTGGAAGGGTTCAAAATTATTTAGAACAATACAAGCCAAAATAGCTGTATAAGAAGTGTTTTCAGTTCAGAGTTAGTGTTACTGGGAAAAAAAAAAAAAAAAAAAGGGAAAAAATCCCTCAGTATGCTAAATGCCTTCAACCTCCAGCCAATTTTAAGCTTTTTTAGGTCCACATACAGGCCTATTAGAAATGATCTACAAGCAACTGTAGACCTTTCACACTCGGGGAACTCCAATCTCTTTAACAGAACAATAGAGATTTTATGTCAGGTTCTCTTGTATTATAATTCCCCAGGACAGAATATATATACAGAATTGAATAACATGGGGCCCTAGAAGATACTACAATAAGTATGACTCATCTTAAATGAGGGGCAAAGAGACCTCTCACTGGGCTGCACGGCAGAGTCTGATAACACCAAAGCACATGGATTATCTTCCTAGCTGGGAACTGCAGCACACAGCACAGCACGTCTTACACCAGATGTCACTGTATCATGCATGATGAATATCACATCTTCATTACAGTCTTTCCCTGCTAAAGTCTGTATATATGATGTTGCAGCAAAAAGCATCACCTAACATTCAGTAAATCCTTTCCCTATGTTCTGATTAGCAAAGTAAATTTTCTTAGACCTAAAGAAACTGCTAGCATCCTTCTTTTTTGATAAAAGCCTTTTAACATGGGATACAAACTGAAATTAGAAGCTGGTTGTGTCAAGTTTATTTCTATTTCTACTTCAGAGAAGTAAAATTTTGCATCCTCTTTTCTTCTCCGTTTCACACAGGGAAAGCCATAAACTCAACAGAAACAAAAATGGACACGCATTCTCCATTTACAAAAGGCTTAATTTAGTCCTTGAGTATGCACAGAAATCCTCCCTGCAGCAAAGTGATGTCAGACTATGTGTACCCCTGCAGTATATGGAAATCCTGGTTACCATGAGAACCAGACTGCCTCTTTGCTGAGGTTGCCACACGCTGCTATGAAGACATGCCTCCATTTCGCCACATTGAAGCATCTCAGCTGCAGGATGCTCTGTGCCAGGCTGGGTGGCCCTGACACTGTTACCCTCCTGCCAATGGTCCTCAGCTAGCTCCAGCTCTGCCATTGAAGTGAACATGTAAAAGTGTCAGATAATCAGGATTACATTTCTGAAGCAACATACTTCCCACCTATATCTCTTCCCCTTCTCTGCCCTCCACCCTGGAAAATTAAATAAAGTAAGAAGCTGCTTGGACTCAGGGCAGTATTAGAGCACATATATTTTATCATATTAGGAAAGAAATCAAAGCTACACCACCACAGTGAGATCTCAGGGAAGATTTATATCTCCAAGCAGCCATTTTTCTAAGTGCTGCTGCATACACATACAGCCTTTCTGAACACAATTAGAGCAAATACTGCTGTGATAAACCAACTTTGTGCTCCTGAGCTAAAGGAAAAGGTTGGTTTCCCCTTTCACTTCTTTACTAAGGATACAAAACTGGCTTCTGCAGATACAGAAGTGCTTAGAGCTGATCAGTGAAAAAGGAAAATGCTCTAGTTTTTCCTCTTCAAATAAGATCTGTAGAAAAAGATCCTTGTGGCAAGACACTGAACTACATAATATGCTTAAGCAGCAATGAATGAAAAGCCTTTATCACATTCTATAATTAAGAGAAGTATAATATAGCAACAGGTAAGCTAACATTCATTAGAGGAAAGCACTATAAGAGAAATAGTTGTGTATATTCCTGCTCACTAACACAGGACTAACAGACCAGACAACCAAACTAAATCAAAGTATAATGCCCCCAACATTCTATATATCAACTTAAACCATAAAAACCCAGGTTTAAATGGCCTAATTTCAGCATTTAACTTTTCCTTCATGCTCTAGAGAGCATTTGGGAGCCACAGAGACTCTTTCTCAGTTTCACAGGTAGCTGAGACCTCACATATCTGCCATTGCAACCCTGTTACCTGAAGGTATCATCTCTCTCTTTTCTCTGAGGAAGCCAATCAATTAGCAATTAGGTTAAACTCAGGTCACCTGTTTTATTTGCATGTTTTGGCTTATTTGTCAGACACAATATAGGCTTCTGTGCCTGAAATCTTGTCCATTTTTTCTAACTGTATAAGCTAACCTAGAAAAAGATATTATCTCACTCTTATAAACCTGGCAGTTGATTAAAAAAAGAAAAAATCTTTCATTTTAACATTATGGGAGGGTGAAAGCAAAACAGCCATGAGTATGGTTGACTCAGGACTAGTTTTCAAATTTGAATGAATGGCACAGTAAATTTTTTCCTCTTTGCCCAGTGTTACTCAACACAGAGCTGCACAGTTCTAAATTCAACCAGTAGAGGACAGTGGTGAATATACACACTATCAAGTCTGTCACTCATATTTTATATCTATGAAACAGCTTCTCTGTATGAAGTGCTGTGTTTCTTACCATCTCAAAAGTCCGTTCACGTTTATGAAATCTGTGCATGTCAAAGGAATACAGATTACAAAGAATCCACAGAACAAATGTAAACAATTATGCTCCATGTATATGGAGTGTATTTCTTATTTATGCAGAACACCACTTGGGTCTCACTCAAAGATCTTGACTTGGTCCTTGTTCAACAGGCTTCAAAGCTTTTCCTAAACAAAAGACAGACCTACACTGCAAATCCAATAAGCATTTTGCTTATGTTAGGAATGCAGGACAGGCCCCTCAGTGTAATTATTTCTGTTCTTTAATATAATCCAGAGTCCAAGAAGGCAGTGAAGTTGCACAAAGTTCACAGAGCTTTAGTCTGCATCAGGAGCAGTTGCACCACCCACCCTTTCAGGAACAAGTCACAGAAGAATACAGATCTAATCAGTTTTCAGCTTTTCAGAAAAATTTTATAGTTGCTTTATCTATCTGCCTCTATCCAGACTCTGTATACTTTTAGTGAAAGCCACTGGGATTTCTTGTGCCAGTACACCTGTATCTAAAGCCCTTGGACTGTGAGTTCACTAAGCGAAAGACTATGGCTTATTTTGACATGTAGAAAACATTCCTACTTAAAAAACCCCAACAAAATAAGCAAACGAAAACCCCTCAAAGTGAGCTGCATGTTCCATGAACAGTGACAGAGCTATAACATTTTATTGTTACTTGCAGTATTATCTATCTTGGCCTTGTGGCCTGAGGTTTTTTGTTGAGGTTTTGGTTTTGCCACTTCAATGCCAAGTTAAGTAAAGTACAACTGAGTTAAAAACTTTATACCATTTCACAACACAGAGCACACAGGCAAAATATTTTGTGATTTCCCTCACTTAAAGAATAGTAGCTTGAGGACAATTCTTGTAGAAGTTACAGGCTATATCAACCAGAAACACATTTCAATGTTTATATAAACTCTATTGCATGAGAGAGCACAGCTCACCAATTTCCATCATGTTACATTTTCAAAGTGACATTCTATGAAGCCCTGAAGAGACTAACACATAACAAAGAGTGTCTCCCAGGGTCCATCACTTCAGATTCATCTTCAGTAATACAAAACACCTATTAATGGAGTACATAAAGAGTGCTTGTTTACAAGGGGAGATAATCAAGAAACAATTTCTAAAGACCTTGAAATAAAGAGACAAGACTTCAGTCGTAGGAGTATTTAATCAACAAAATGTTCAAGTGCTTCTCCATCCAAATATCTAGCTCATATTCTGATCTTTCAGAGCACTGAAAAATATCTATATTCAATTAACACATGGCATATTGAGAGTTGTGATTAATATTTCCTTTTCAGGAAATGGAATATTCACCAGGTAGCTAAATAAATTACTCTCTGGTTCCATTCAGTACATATTTGTATTTTGAGTTTTGCATTGGGTTGCTGTTTGATTCTTTCCAAATGTGGGACAGTAAGAATTATAGGATCAATTATAATTGCAGGAATAGGGGCCTGACATCAAGCATGCATCAAAGCCTAGGCATTACAGAGTCTACAGAGTATCTGAAGTCCCAGAGGTCCTGGAATTATGTCAGAATCTGAAATTACCTTTTAAAAAATGCATACATCTAGACTTCACAACTGCAAAGGTAAAGAGAGTGCAGCCAACTCAGTGGCACTAAGTGAGCCTGCAGACAGTCTGAATGAATCAGTCTCAGTGTGGTGACCTACCACCAGCATCTCCCATCCACGTCTAGTTGCTCCAGGCACTCCTGTCAGCAGCAGACTCTGAACAGCGGGGTGGGCTCCTCTTACAAAAGAGCAGAGCACCTAGCCATGTTAATTTGGTCCCAGTGGAGTTCACAATAACAGTGAGTTTAAAAGTGTCCATATGACCTCCAAATTAATTTGTATTCTTGGCAAGTGCGAGTCATTGCACAGTTTTCAGTAACTTGATTTGTTCTTCTGAATCACAGGGAAACCATCTAATAGCTGAAATTTATTTCTTATTCATATTTTTTCCTCATCTAGCAATACTTAACAGACAATAGTCACTAGATGGTATATGCTGTGCAGAAGTTTTGCTTATATCTGTATAAACTATCTATACATGAATCTATAAACTAAGCATTTTTGTTTTTCAGATTATTGATAACAAAGGAAAAACCTCTGGCATTCATTGATGCAGAAGTTGAGGAATGGCTACACTAGTTCTTCCCTCATTTGAATTCTACTACCCCATTGCTTCTGTGTACAGCAAGGGAACTTACAAATGCTGTTAAGATTGTCTATATATCAACCCACAGGAACAGAAAAAATATCTTAAAAGCTCATCTCTTTTTTCAGTTGACTGACCTGTGAAAGAAGGGGGGGTGGGGGGTGAAATTAGTGCTTTAGATTTTCCTCTCTTTCTTCTTTTTACTCCTCAAAGAGCAAGGGTGATTGTTCTTGGAGTGAAAAGAAAAGGTTTAGTATCTTTATACCCTGAAGAAAATTCACTGAGGCTGTTTGTGAGAAGCAGGAGGAGAGAAGGGGGACTGCCTAAAAGCAAAGAAAGAGACACTTGCTCTGCCATCTGTTCCCGTGCACTGTCACCAGGCTGCTCTGCAGCGTAAGAGGCAGCTGCTCCCTTTTCCAAGAGTTAACATGAGATACTGGAAAGAGAACACCCACCCTCCAATTCTGACTGTGCCCACAAAGAATCACAGTGAGTAAGTTTTATGATACCCATTTATTTGTGATGCAACCCCTGGTACAGTTCCTCTGACTGTGCTCTGCTGCTGCCTCTCGTGACAGTGGCAAACTGTATTTTCATGTCAGAAACAAATGCAAGTGGATTAGCGCTATCATAGGCTACTCAGTAGTCTTTGCTTTGCATACATTACCCTCGCTGTATTTTATGTCGAAGATGATTCAGCAGCTTGGTCCTAAGTTCAGGAACAAACAAAGATTACTGAAGGGGCTGCTTGAAGGAAGGAGATGAACAAAAGCCTCATTTGTTAAAGGGGAAAATAAATAACAGTCTGGCTGTTAAATGAAAGGAAGCGAGACCAATGAGGGACACAAAACTTAGGATACCAGCTGCTAGAGTATGAACTGGGACTAAGGTTTGCCTTTGCCATCTGCAGAGTGCATTTCCTCAGCCTATGAACTGGATCTTTGCTTTGCCAACATCATGGCATAAAAGTATAAATGCAGTTTTTTGTTCCTTTGTTTTTTTAAAGCATTTAAAGAACAGTCATTTAATGCTATTCATTTAGAAGGCTTTGTCCCTGACACCTTCTACCAGCTTTCTTGTCTCTTTGTTTCTAATAGCTCAAATTGTTTCTTCCAGGAGTAACCAAGATTTATAGGAATCACAAGCCAAGACTTTAGTGTCCGGTAACTGGGGCAATTCTGTCTTGCTTTATTTTATTTCCGTTCATAATTATGTTTTGTTTCTCTAAGAAGACTGGATGAGATGACACTTCTTAAAGAAAAGGGGCAATTCCTTCTGGAGCTCAGCTGAGCTTGCCCAGAGAAAAGACAGCTTCAGAAACAATGCTCTTCAGGAGGCAAGCAAATATTTCTAGTAGTCAGGAACCTTGTATTGGGTTTACGTGGTAAAGTTTTGGTAGCCAGGCCAGGGCAGGGAGGCTGTAGGGTTGGCTTCTGTGAGAAGACACCAAAAGCTGTTCCTATGTGAGACAGAGCCAGTTCCAGCTGGTTCCAAGGTGAACTTCTGCTGGCCAAAGCTGAACCCATCAGTGATCTTACACCAGAGAAGTTGGATGTGCCCTGAAGGAAGCTGCAGTCAGTGGAGAGCCCACACTGGAGCAGGCTCCTGGCAGAAACTGTGCCCCGTGGAGGGGCGCCCATGCAGGAGACCATGGCAGATCCACCTCAATGCTTACAGCACCTAGATCCATCACATCCCTCCAGCTCTGCCATACTAGTCAGTTGTGGACATCATACGATGTTGTTGCATGGCTCTGCACATGAACTGGAGCTGTGCTCCCCCCACTCCATCCCTAACACTTCAAAACTAGATTGCTTGAGACACCTAAATATTTGTGTTTTGACAGTTTGCTCTCTAATCATTTGGCAGAAACTGAAGGTTCATAGAAATTTACTGCTAATTTTAAAATGGCTTCCCCAACACCTAGCTACACGTCAACTTCCCTAATTTGACTGTAAAGGTACTTCTCAAACAATCATACCTGGGATGCATATTCTTCTGCTTTACACCATTTCATGCCTTCACCGAGACTCCTGATAGGAGTATTCTCGGCAGTGGAAGCCCTCGTCCAAGTGCTTCTATCAAAATATTCAAGGCTGAAAATGAGTGCTTTTAAATGGAGCCCAGAAACTCCTTCTCTCTTCATGTGGAATTCCCAGTGTCTCTAGCATCAAATAGCAGCACCTTCCTTTCTCACCCAGCAAAGCACATAAGCATATGATTAAAAATGCATACAAGTTCATATGAATGAGTGGAGAGGCTTTCTCTCACAAGAGACAAGTACAGGATTAATTTATTACATTCACTTAAATCAGCATGCTGTCCATGTAGCCAATATAGGAAGAATAAAAGCTTTTTCAGTTTTTCTAACGAGAAGGAAATGGGCATGTTTCATTTGCACAACCCTGGCTGCAGAAGGCAATAATATCTGTACCTATGTTTACCTATGCATTATGCTATAGATTGCAGTGGAAAAAGCACATATAGAAAAATATTATTTTCAGGTGGATATTCTATTCTGGATGGTGATGTCTGGGGCAGGGAGTTGTACACAAGTGCAGAAAGGAATCATTTAGGCTACCACAGAGCTATGACAATAATTAATGGTAAGTCTGTTCAAATTTCAGTCCATAAGAAGACATGTTTTAATGAATTCAGGGATAACAAAGCTTGGCTTCTAATGCAAACCATACAAACGAAGATGCAGATAGCTTGTCACCATGTGGAATTTGACAGCCAACATTCAGAATAGCCCAGTTTATTTTAATATATCTGAAATCTGAATTTGTTTTGTTTCCATGTTATTTCAAGTGAATAGGAATTTATTTTGCCATTGTTTCTGGAACATTGTGTATCCAAAAGCTTGGTGCAATTTATATAATTACATATAAAGATATGTGTGCGTGTGTATACATATGCATTATTTTTCCCTACAAATCTTATCTGTCTTCTAATGTCAAATCATTAGCCTACAACACTGAGCTACACTTCCTTATCTGGGTTTTTTTGCATGTTAAAACATTATTTGAATGGTTATTTGTTTCCAGAAGCATATTGCCTTCCCTTGGAAGTTGTCCTGTACTGCTGCAGTTTCTGTTAGTGTTTGTGACACACATTGGCAGTAACATTTGAACTGATCTCTTAGAGTGCTTGTCTCAGCAATATCCATTAACTTGCACCTATAAATAAGGGTTTTTTTCAGAAATCTGGCCTGGTTTACATCCCCATTTCTGTCAAAGTGAAAGCGTAAGGGAAACTGACCACTTTGGTGCAGAATCACTAATACCCTGTACTTTATTAACATATTCTAGGACTGAAAACAGTAGAAATGTAATGAGATGTTTAGTCAGAGAATTATTAAAATTGTTTCATTAATCAACAAATATGCTTTTTTTCCTGCATCTGGGACATACTGCAGATATCTAAGTAATTCAAAACCATATTTTGTGATTGTCATTATATGAAAATGCTTAAACTCATCTCATGAAAATATTAATTATACTTCCCCTCAACCCATACAAGTTTTCACATATTCTCATTTGCATCAGCAGTATGGTACCTGTCCATTGTATCTGATTTACATTCTACTAGAGTTTACTCTGTGAACTGTAGCCAACCCCACCCCCCAATTTTGATCTTGTGTATGAATGTCATTACTTTATCCAGGCTATTATAACAACAACAACATTTTTTCTGTCTGGTCCACACCTGAAAAATTGTATCATCTCATGTTTCTTCTCTCTAGCTGTGTTAATGTCCTACAGCAGACAATCAGGACTGCACTTTTTCATTTTTAGTTGTCTGACTCCATGGATGCTTTACCCTTACTGAGTAATGTTAATACTATTATATACTTCTGCTTTACATATAACTTTTGTCTCCTATCTGTAATATTTCTATTGCATTTGGGTATGACTTACATCCACTTTATCTTCTATTTTTTTCTGCTGCTTCTTCCCCCCCCCCCCCGCGCCTGCCCGCCCTTCCCCTGTTTTAGAAACATTTGTATTCCTTTTTTCCTAAGTATCTTTTGCTATCTAACTATCTAATCACAGACTATCTGCTTACCCTAGTCCCCCTAGAAAGTTTCCCTTTTCATTCCTCATTCTTTTATGAAGGACATGTTCTTCCTTGTTTCTTACAAAGGGTGGGACCCAGCTTTTTAAAACAGGTGTTCAGGTTCTTCTAATTAAGCTTAAAAGAACAAAAGGTCAAATTCAGCTGCAGTGGATAACATCTCATCTCAAAGGGAAGAATTTGTTCCTAAATACTTTTAAGAGAAAAAAGAAAATGTGAAGAAAAGCATCTCTAGGTAAGTAAGTTCCCTTTATCAACATGATTGAGGGATCAAAAGATATTGCTTCAGCGACATGGTATTTCTATTGCTGCTTTACAGTCTGTGAGGGTGATTACTTTCATCACTTTTATAATGTTTGTGTTAGCAATCTGTAAGTCAGTATTCAATAGGGACTCCATTTTGTATCTGCAGTCATATTCTGCCTAGCCCAGGACAAACATGGATGTAATAAAAATAGCATAAACTCAAGACAACAAGATTTTGAAATATTTTAGACACTTTCCAGGCTATAGCACTTAGAGAAGTAACAGAAGCATGTGGAGGGAAAAAAAAAAAAAAAAAAAAAAGTGGAAACCCTTCTTGCATAACTCTTTGCAGTTTAGCTCTACTTGGGAATTATAGTTCTGGTTTTTTTTCAGTATAAGCTGGTGGAGCATATGCATTTATTTGATTTTTCAGTTTCACCTAAGAGAGCTTGTATTGTCTCATAAAACTACTGAAGGAAAGAAATTAAAGCAGGGTGATAGTAACTTCCTCCATCCAGTTTCTCCACATTTTTGAAAAATTGGACATTGAGGACTGGATGCAATCCAACCTTTGTAGATCAATGCCCTCTTTAATTTAATTTAAAACACCATATTCCCATCAGCTGCTATTGATAAACTAAGACATAACTGTACTATATATACCTAGATCATTAGAAGACTGAGGAAAGAAAAACCCTCAGACACCAATGAAATCGATTCAAATTATTCAACAGGGTAAAGCCCAAAGTAGGGTAATGCACAATGGTGTTGATTAAGTTATTGCATAAGTCTCTTCTGTACTACTATACAACTGTAGATTGATGTTGTAACACTGAATTTCTGATCTTTAAACTACTTCACTTTATCAAATATGAGTAGAGAAAGTGCTGTTTAATTTTATTCCTTTCAAACTCTACAGTGTAATTAAGGGGACTAAATCTTCGTATCCAGTTTTCACTTCAAATTTAACGTAACAATATATATGTTGCGCCTGTAATGTCTGCTAGCTGATTTTCTAAGATGTCCCCCATAGCATCTAGAATATTAAATGCTTCCAAAATATCTGGAATACCTTTTAATAATGATCTTGGTTAGGAGTCCAGTGAATTCTAATGTTAACTGCAGTGATCTCTTAGCCAGTTCTATATAGAGCAAGTCCTGAGAGAATACATATTAAATAAATTAATTACACTTTAGATGTATTAATCTCACTATCTTTTCCCTCCACCATCTGTCACATGATATGGCACAGTTAGTCAAGTAAACAGAATTATTTTTTATAATTCTGGTAAACAGAATTATAAAAATGGGATTTATAAGAGTTATAAAATAACTGGATAATTTCATCACCAGTGGCATTTACTGTACAAAACCAGGTGGGTTTTTTTTCCTATGTAGTTTTTTATCACATCAACTGCTTATCATAAAGGTGAGGTGGGAATTTCCCCTGTATATCCAAATAAAGAAATGACAGATTTGACATCCAAAAAGACAGTTCTCCTAGCAGAATGTAAAACAGCCTAAGGCAGGGAGTACAAATTAAACACATAATGCCATTCATTTTTTGGGACTGCCATTGTTGTGGTTTAACCCGTCAGGCAGCTAAACACCACACAGCCATTTGTTCACTCCCCCACAGTGAGAGGGGAGAGAGAATCAGGGGAAAAAAGGTAAAACTCATGGGTTGAGATAAAGACAGTTTAAGGAAGGGAAAATAATAATGATAAAAGAATATACGAAGCAAGTGATGCACAAAGCCATTGCTCACCACCTGCTGACCAATGCTCAGCCAGTTCCCGAGCAACAGGCTGCCACCCCCGACCAACTCCCCTCCAGTTTTATTGTTCAGCATGATGTCATAGGGTATGTAATAACCCTTTGGTCAGTTGAGGTTAGCTGTCCTGGTTGTGTCCCCTCCCAGCTTCTCTTGCACCCCCAGCCTACTTGCTGGTGGGGTGAGAAGCTGAAAAGTCCTTGACTTAGTGTAAGCACTGCTCAGCAACAACTAAAACCTCAGTGTGTTATCAACATTATTCTCATCCTAAGTCCAAAACACAGCATTATATCAGTTACTAGGAAGAAAATGAAATCTATCCCAGCCGAAACCAGGACAGCCACGTACTGATGAAAAACTGCAGTTTTTCTTGCTCTTGCTTATGACACTCTTCCTGTAAATTTTATGACTTTAAACATTCTCTTTGAGCTTTAGATTTAGAATAACACAAAAATTGTAGAGATAAGCACGTCAAAATCTTGTCAAGACAGGTTCCACTTGCAAGGGGTGATTCCAAAAGGTTTTGGACCCGGTACAGCCTCTGTGCTTGTGCACTTTTGTAGCTGCAACTAGATTTCTGGTTGTTCTTTATGAATATAAATGGTGAAGCGTAAGAACTAGAAGGCTCCAAACAGCCATTAAAAGAACTAGGTAGCTATATAATACCTCCATCCTTATAAAGTCTGACCCTCTTAAAAAAAAAAAAAAAAATTCCCATCACAACCTGCATAATGCCTGAATTTTGCAGCATATCTTAAAGTAGGTAATTCAATGGGATAATCACCTTTAAAATCAGAAATTCCATCTCAATTGCCTCTGCTATAATTTTATACCTAGTAGTGCTGCTGAAGTGCTAAGGCTTGGACAACAGGCCCAAGCCAGAGTTGACCTATAGATGAATCCTGTATATTTTATAACTGATAACCATTGTGCTAGTAGGTATTGTACTAAGTTATAACAACCCACTTATGCTGGTGTAAAAAGTGCTAAAGCATTGAAATACTGCAGCCTGAACAACAGGCCCCAAGCTGAAGCTGCTAATTTAGCATGTAGTCATTAATAACATATGTAAACTCGCTAGTGAAAGACAAAACATAATCAGTAGTGAGGAGAGAATGTATCCAACTTTCCTTTCGCAGCCTTCTTCAAGGCTGAGAACCCAAGTATTTAGCCTTGTTAGAAACTCCCTTGGTTCCCCACCCCGAGCCCTGGCCAAGCTTTGGGTGGAATCCAACAGGAGAATGAAACCAGAAACTTTCCGTTCAAAACAAAGGTGCCAGCTATTCTGGCTTGTCGATCTCTGGTATATAAGGCTGGACCCGCTCACAGCGACTTTGGATGCCTCACCTATGGGCGGACGCACCACGTAGGATTTCCCACTTGCCGGGACAGGCTCTCCAAATCCTCGCTGTAACCGGGGCTCCCCAGCATCTGCGGATCTGGATGATGATGATGATATATGCAAGTGGTGATGTATTTCTCTTAATTACTATTCTCTCTCTCTCGTGTAGTAATGATTTGATGCATTACTCTGTTGCTTTAAGTGCACTATTCTGCTTATTCTTACTGCATGTTCTCTGTATTACACTGTTACATTACTTGGTTATCACTAGTAAAATACGCCTACTCTTTTCACTCTGGTGTCTGAGTTTAATTGGTATCCTTAATCAGCAAAACAGCTGCACAGACAGGAGCAGACAAAATCAAAGAACAAGTCAGCATGGACCTCAAGGACTAGTGACAAGTGCAGCAACAGACAGATGTTACAGAGGAGTACCTAATGCACCTTGCAACTATATAATGATGTCAATGAGATGTATTGGTGGCGTGCACACAAAGCATGACAATAAACGATAGCGATTTCATCTTGCATGTGTTACTGGCTTTTATGCCCAAACCTCTTCTGGTAATCTAAGCAATGCCAGGGTAGGGGTTCAGGTAGAACAACTGTTTATACCTACATATAACTGTAATATGACTGTGCAATGTTCATTTTTTAGCACTGTCCCTGACATGATTTAGGACCACAACAATTAGCATTATCTCAAACTTCCAAGTATGGTTTTGAGGACAACACAGGCCAGAGACTGTTACACCATTTCTAGTCTGTGTTATGTAAGATAATAGTTTTATTTTAAGGACACAAATAAGAGCTTTTGTTATAAGCACCGAGCTTGGAATGGCTTTTCTCCATCTCAATTACTATTTCTCAGGCTATGCTCAGACAGATGATCTTTGACCTTTATTTCTACTCACTTATATGTAACATATATATGGCAAACTATGATGAGCTTAAAAAAAGCTCAAGGTCACCTACATGAACTTTAATCTTTACCAAATGTATATGGTCCTTATAAACAGAATTTGACAGGTTAGAATGATGATTTAACACCACTAAAAAAACTAACCTATTAAAAGCCATATATGGCAGTGTTTGATTACTGCAATATGCTGCATTTGAAATTCATGCATTTTCTATTAATAGAACCAATTCTTCAACTGTTACTTATTCATATTAACACTAGTGCATGTTAAATGGAGCAATATGAATCAGCTATGCTTTTTGTATAAAGAAGTACTATTGATGAGACTGGAGGCAATTTTTCTGCCTTTCATTCCTTAGAATCACCTACAGTTATGGAAAAACTACAGATTTGCCTCTGTCTTGATGTAAAAGTCAAAATTGAAAGTGGTTAATTTGATCAAGTAAAATTTTACATTTGTTTTCATCATCAGTTCATTTTTGAAGGATTAAATGCTTTCTTCTAGGTATTCTAATAAAGAGTTTAAAAATAAGAATTAACTTAAAATACCTTTGCCATAAACAGTTCTTCAGCTTGAAACTACAAACAGAATCAAGTGGCAATCATGGCTACAGTATGGCTATTTAATTGGAGCACTGTTTGAGGAAAAAATAGCACAATCTAATAAACTGGATTTCCTGTTTTTAGTAAATTCTTATATTTCCACCATCTATGCAGCACAGGTTTTTTGCATGTTACCCACATGTATACACACACTTGGACATTCTTAAACTCTGTCGATAGATGAGCAAACTGAAGAAGAATGACTGCTTCTCTAACACATTTGAAAACATACTGAAATAAAAAATTTCAACTGGAAAAATACTTTTGTTGGAAGAGACAGCTCTGTCTATTACTAAAGTACCTGGTGGGAAAGTGTTCTGAATTTTTCTGTGAGAAGAATTTTTTGTTCTGTTAAAGACAGACATTGAGCTGTAATAATGTTTATTAGACAGTCCTAATTCAAGAAATCTTTTCATTTCATGAGAAATTTTTGATTTATATTTTATTTCACATTTCAAAATAAATTTTTTAATAATCAGTAAGGCAGAAAATAGATTTTTGTATACAAAGGAAAAGTGTATTTACAGCTTAATAAAATAAACAACTTGGATTAGCAAAATCCAGACTATTAATGCTTTATTACTACCTGAAACTGTGCCTAAAACATATTTCTTGGTCTTTGGTGCAAATGAGACCACATGAACTTCAGGCATCTGAATGCTTTAAGAATCCAGATGCATGCTCTGCTTGCAAATTTGTAGTGGCTTAATCATTATCAGAAACTGATAAAATATATTTGTAAAACAGAAACATAGAAAAAATATTGCATGCAAAATGATGTATTTTAAATGTATCGATATCCTTTAATACTTGTAACTTTGCATGTTTATTAGAAAAGCTCCAGAGTATAAAACATAATCTAGCAATTTCTGTTGGCTTTCACTATGTATTCAATTTCTGTGTCACCAGGAATAACATTCAAACACATACCGTATGTGTTCATCCAATAGCACATGTTTTTTCTAATACATACTTATTTTATCTTAAAATATTTGTATTTATTTAAAAGGTTATATGTTCTCTTGTACTTAAACATTTACATTTGCCATTGTGGTTTGGCTGGCAGAGAAACTGGGGTTATGTACATGTTGCCATTCATTAAAATACTGATGTAGTATGAAAAATCTGCATTTACTGCTTCTGCCCATCAGACTTCTTTCAAGACCCTTGTGTCCTGTGTCTTTTTAAAGACAAACTTAAAAGAGCAGAAAATATTAAAATCTGTTTTGAAAAAAAACCTTGGTTTTGTTTAGAAGTGTGATTATAGCTGCTACTTGAAACATATGCAACAGCTCAACAAAACCAAAAGAAACCAGATGCACAGCCACAGCTATGTGTATACATGTAAGTATATGTGTATGTTTATATATCTATATGACATATACACATATAATGCTGAGAATAAGAAGACATTAGGTCTATCGATCTATCTCTTTATTAGTACTCTTTTGAAGTCTTAAGGCTTCCTTAATGTGCATCAGGTATTCCTCAGCAATTAATCACAGGATGTCATAAGATCAGCACTAAAGTCCAGAGGATAAAAGACGGTACATATAAATCTACTTTCACCAAAAAAAAAAAGTCATTCTCATTGCAGGTAACTGGTCAGGCCACAGATAGTTAATTTCTAAAATAATTGTGGATGGCCAGTAGCTACTGACAGACAGTGGAGGTGTTCTTTCTTTCAAAGTAGTTGACTTGGCTCAAGTTTTGCTGGACATGAATGTTTTTTACCAGACTTTAAAGGAACTGATGAAACTCACATTAACAGCTGTCCAATTTGTTATAACTGTGGTGCCGTTGGTGTATGTTCTTGTCAAGTGCTAGTAGCAACATGATGGGAAATACCAGTATTTCTTAGCTCTGGATTCTGAAGTGTCACTTATAATCAAAAATAACTCAGCAAGAACCACTAAAACCTTCTTTCTAGCTAATCTGCAGTAATTTCTACTACATTTTCTCATCAGGATGTACTACCTTCCACTCTCTCTTTAGAGCATGGAAGTAGCATCAGTTTGTATAAATAAAGTAAAATGATTGTTCAGAAATCCCCAAGATGATGAAATGTCTTCAGTTGGTTTCCTTCAAAAAAAAAAAGTAGTAATTTTTGATGAATAAATCTACAGATAGCAAATAATGTAGATTAGAGCTAGATTAGATACCATTTGTTTTCACAGAAAGCTCATGGAAGAGGCTCATTATTACAACACTAAGAAAATAAATTTGCAGACATGCTGGAAGATCCTTCATAATGACTAGAATTGCAATGGAAAAATGTGAGAATTTGAACTCTCTGGATGTTCACACAGGGGCAAGGATTATGTTTCAGTTCAAGCCTGGTGAATTCTGCGGGAACCCTTAGTCATGAGTATAACCATCCAAAGTACTATCTCTCTCATATGGAAATTCCAGAAACTACATGACACTTGCTCATCTCCTGGTTTCTGTACATTAATTCAGTTGCAAAGAGAGCATGGTGCTCATCACCATTTGAAAAGCAGAAAACAGGAAACAATTTCTGCCTTACAGAGGCAAAAATTTGTTAAAATAACTTGTGTGATTTCTACCAGGGGTTATCTTTAGACCTGATGGAAAGATGATAACTAACAGTCTTTCCCCAATTCTACCACTTTGGTAAAAATGACGCAGTAGTTTCCTGACAGAGTTGTGAGTAATTATGCAGTAATGCAGAGTTTATTGGTGAAGATCTTTCCTCCTTTTTTTTATCCTCAGTAGAATTTGTGCCTCCTGTGGAAGGTCCCACTATATGTGGTCAGTTGAGTAAGGAGGTGATTATCACAGTTTATAACATTAAACTGCTAATTCTTTAAGTCCCATGACAGCTGAAAAAGGAGTGAAAGAAATGGTTTCCCCATCCTACAGATATTTAAAAAAATGTATTAATTCCATTTGATCTTACACAAAAATTATTAATTTTCAAACATTTTTAGAATATGATTATTTTTTAAAGATAAAATTTGAAAAGAAGAAATTTGAAAGATAATTGCTTATTTTAGAACACCTAAATCATTGCTTTTAAAAAAAAAAAAAAATTAACAATGTGTTGAATTTCACCCAATTTCAAGATATTTGTACAAAAAAGATGATCTGGTGGTTTTGGATATAAAACATTATTGCTTTTTTTTTTTTTTCTTCCCAGACCATTTTCACAGAAGTTCCTAAACAAAATCTGATAAAAATACTTCTTACTGAATTTTTCCATATGTTTATTCTTCCTATAGCCTAGGGGACAGTAAGAAAATAAGGCCAGGGCCCATTCTTAACGTAATAAAAATTGCATAGATTCAAAGTAACTCAATATGAGCAAATGGTTTCTGTTGCTTTCAGTAAAGTTACTCTGAACAGACATTTTTGTAAAAATATCTACAAGTCTGTTGTTTCTTCAAGGGATTGACCCTTTCAGCTGACTCTAGTTCTTCTAAACAATGAGTTAAGACACTCGGAACTCCACAGAG
The DNA here is from genome assembly GCF_031877795.1 of Strix aluco. NCBI lineage: Eukaryota > Metazoa > Chordata > Aves > Strigiformes > Strigidae > Strix > Strix aluco. The sequence goes on along the minus strand of NC_133931.1, from coordinate 83,249,197 downwards.
GTATAGGATAACATACTCATAACACAAAAGTGAAATAGAATAAGAATTAAATCTGTCATATGTTTGAAAAGCAATTAAAGTGTATATAATTTTTAGCATGATGTTTCTCTGTTAGTCATTACAATGGAAAACAAATATGTAATGATCCTTCCTTGAGCTGTGGTAAATTTCAAACTTTGTATGGTCAACTTCTGCTCTGGAGGAATTTATTGCAAGAAAAACTAAATATTCTCACCTGTCCACAGTGCTCACAGAAAGCTGTGCAGAATCTAGGTAAGTCAGATATGTGACTTGTTTAACCTTCTGGAGCAGAATTTATTTTCTTACCTATAGGAATTTGGGCTCTAGAGTACTCTTCTAGATTTCACTTTGTGCCCTTCAATGCACTTTCACCAAAAAAAACCCAAACCCAAAGCCAAAACTTACCCACAACAATAGCAATAAGAATAAAAAAGGCTTTTGTGGAGGTTGTGGTTCTTTAAGAGTCCTTGGTTGGCACCAGCCCCTGAGTAATGAGGAAATGTCCAACTCAATAACTATAAAATGGATTGAATCAGCTCACACAGATGCAACATTGGAAGAAGTGCTGACTTTGGTTATTTCACAACTGCTAGATGTGTCATTATAAACTGGAAGTTAATCAATTCTGAAAGTAATCATGGAGCAGAGTTGGGAAAGAAAAGCTGACCTGAGGGCAGAAGAAGCATGTTCTCAAGCACTGAAAGAGGGATTCAGCACTTTATATAATTTTTTTAATTTTAATAAAGCAGATGTTCATATGTGATACAAAATACTAATTCCTGGTTTACTGATGAACTAATTAGAAATACACATCCTGAAGGTGGTGAGAGTAGGAGCAAGCCATAATCCAGATAGGGGGGAAAAAAAAAAAAAAAACAAAAACAAAAAACATCCTCTAATTTTTAAAAGGTGTACTGAGCAGATGCAAAAAAGTTGATAAATTTTGAATACCCTGGATCTATGCCCTTGTAACTGGAAGTACAAAGGTAGCTGCCTATTTACTGTGTAGCATTTCTCTCAGTTCAGATCAAGGGTGAGTTCCTCTTTAAAAAGGTATACATGTGACAAAAAGAGCCCAGGAACCATTTAGCCACAAAATTCAAGTACTTCTAAGGCTCCAGTTCCTGTTCTGTCAGGTAATTTACAATATTCCATCTATCTACTTGCATAGGACATCTGCAACTCATTTTCCCACCTGGAAAACCGAGGCATGTTGTGAAAAGCATGATATGCAACTTACACAAAAGCTCATGGTAAAGAGAAATCTCATCTTCCAGCTGCCTTTGTTTGCTGACCTCTAGATTATTCACGAAAGTGGAGGAACAAATGGAGTTCAATCTCAAAGAGATTTTTAAAAATAAGATGGTTTATTTCTCTGGTATACATAACAAATTATTGATGAAAATACTGTGTTTCTGAGAAAAGACTTGAGATCAAATAATTATTGGTAACTTTCAGCAACTGAGACTAAAAGTTATGTAGTCTCCATCCTTGGAAGTTTTTGAAACCAGACTGAATAAAGTCCTGACCTATCTGGTCTGATCTCACTGTTGAACCTGCTTTGAGCAGGAGTTTGGAGTAGATAACTCTGAGACCCCTTCTTAAATGACTCAACAAATTAGCTGCAACCATCTCTTCAAAATCAAGCACAAGGTTTAATTGACAGTATCTAAACACATCATAACTTTTAAGGCAAAGTTTTTCACTTCCTATCTTAGGACGTGCAGTCCAGAAACATGTGTGTGGTTCAAAGCAATCACTTGAGAAGACAACATCTCTAACGGTTTGTGGAGTTCATATGTAGTATCTTCAAAGGATCACTCCTTCCTGATAAGAAGGAAGTTAAGTAGTATCTTACTATGCAAACAGTTCTGTTCATTTTAACTGGACTATCTAGTGAGCTAACTACAGCTCCATGTGTTTAAGGGTACCAAAAATTAGTGACTGCAGGTTCTGCCACATTATGTCCAAGAAGTCTAGCTGTAGGCAGTAATGAAAAGTCAGAGCCAAAACTCTGTTTGTATGTGTAAACACACAGTAGCTGTGTCCACTACTTCGTTCAGTTATGCTACTCGCAAATGCAAATTAGGATTCCCAAATCTGGTGGGTAATGCTTCTCATCAAAGGCCAGAGAGCTGTACCATTTCTACCTTTTTTCTTGACAAACCTTATTATGAATGTTGCATTGATCTTAATGGAAGTGCAGAGGTGTAAAGTGCCACACAGTGTGACTGAGACCATCAGAAAACATTAGTGTACTCCACACACAAGCAGAGAGATGAGGTAGACAGGACACACTCATTTGGCCCTATATAGAGTGTAGTCCTACTTTTTAGGCTCAATTCTTTGACTTGCTCCTCTTCATGTCAAAACTGGCTAGAATAAGCTGGTGGCTGAAAAATTACCTCTCTCATTAGAGCCAAAAACCATATTTTAACACGAGTGGAGAGACTTTTGTGGTTTTGGATCAAGGCTTGACTTTCCCCTTGTCTTCCCCCCAGATCTGCCATCCATGTGTTATTTATTATCCTGGGAAGATCTTCTGTGTGAAATGTCATTTATTACTTCTGTTCAAATTAAAGAACAATTTGTGAAAGGATAAGCAAAAAAATGTGTTGCTTATTTTCTACACAAGATAGATTAGTGTTTGTCAGTTTTGCACTATTATTTCAGTTAAAAAGGACAGGAATTTCCCAGGCTTGTTCTACATTTGAAGGTTCTGTACAATGTAGTGCATTAGTTAACAACTTGAAAAAAATCATACCCTAACTAAAACATATACTAGGAAAGAACTTTTGGCAGTGCTGCTTACTCTATGTGGCAACTTGTTTAACTTATTCAACAGAGTTGATTTACTAGTAGAAGCTATATATTTACCTAGACCTGGGAAAGGTAGGAACACTTCAATGTGCAAACTTTTTTGTAAATGTAGAAAACCTTACTCATGATGTGAACTTTCCTCTAACACATACAGACATGAACTCAAAATCTCTTCTATGAAGGAGCGGAATTTCTTTTACTTGACAGGTTTTGGAACATAGTAAGGAAAATTACAAATGTTGTAAGTGAAATAGCTGTAACAGTTCAGTCATTCATATGTAATTCCTAATAACTGAGTTGAAAGTCTGTAATTACAATGCAAAGGGTCTTGTCATTAAAGGCTAAAATATAGAGCTGTTCATAATTTTCTGAATTGATTCTCTCTTAACATTTGACACAAAAGTATATTTGTGGGAATCATCATTTTTTGACATCTCTTATTCTAACAAACTTCCAAAATCAGAGTAATGAACTAAAGGAAAAGAACCTCCTCCATGTCAGCCTAAGAGGAAAGCTTCTCAAACACTGTCGCAGACACTTATTTGAAAGGGTCCCATGTGCAGTGCTAGCAGCTGATTCACAAATGAAACATCAAAGGGTCCGCTATGAATTTTAGTTTTTTCAACTGAGTATCAACTGGATTTCATTTAGTTCAATATTATGGACAAATTACTTGCCACTTTTTAAATAACTTTTCCACTTACAGTCCTGTACTCTTACAAATTGATGTTGGTTGTTTTTTTCTAAGGTTGCTTCTGAGTTGACGTGTTATGTGCCACATTTCTACTCACATTTTCTATTAACCAAGTCACACCTTCAAGCAAGTTTATAATGGAAATCATAAAAATGGTGCCAACTTTGCTGGATTCCATCAATGGATGCTGATAAAATATAAAAGTGTGTCAGAAATACTAAGGAAAGCAAAGAATAGAATACTAGTGTTTGAGTTACTTTCCTGGGAAATAAGTTTTGAGAGCTTATGTTTCTTCAGGCAAAGATATTTGTTCCACCACACTCTAGGTAAGTTGTCTACCCATTGGCAAGTGGGTCAGTCTTCTCACGTCACTTTACTAAAAGAGTTTACAAACCCTGTGAATTTTGTAAATTTAGCCAGTGAAGGTCTTAAGGGTCAGTACCGAATAACAGTAGTTAGCCGCTTGAAGTTTCCTGTTGTCTACTACCTCTTACCTTGAGTACTCACTTAAAAAAATTAAAAAAAAAAAAAAATTATATCTCTCACTTTGTGTTTTACTTACTGAGTTTTCAGCCTCAGCATGGTAAACAAGTAGGCAAACAATCATTTTCCTAATTTTGAAGCTGACACTTTTTTAGAGTTTTAAAACAATGGCCAAATTAGAGCTTTCAAATGAAAAATCTGCAGTAAAATCCATAATTGGGTTACTTAGAATAGATGCCAGGACTCACAGTAGAACAGACATTGCTGAAGTTTTCTTCATGAAAATTATGCAGTTTCACTGAATTATTGGAACTGAAAAGGATGAGGATACATGCAGTAGGCAGTGCTTAGCCCTTCTTAAGATAGAGATAATAGAAAGCAGTACTAGAAAATAATGAAAAATTTCTGAAATATACAAATTTATTTTCTGTTTAATTCTTTTCATATGCTGTCTTCCTGATCTCCCTTTATCAAACTGTTTGGGTTTCTTTTTTATATTTTCACTTCATTCTTCTGTGTTACGTGACTTTGTTTCTGTCCAAACTTCCCTTTTTTCTTTTCCAGTAAAGAGTGAAAATAAGTTTCTGATACAAAATAAGTCAAAATATGAGATCTGCAAGTTTTCACCTTCTTTACAAGTTTTCATTTCGTTTTCTTCATTACTGTAATGACCTCCTACTTAGTCCACACAGTTCAAGAGCATGTCAGTTCAAACAGAACACTAGAGAGAGAAAATTAAACTAATCTAAAATTTGAATTTGCCAAATGTTTTCTTCTAGTGATATGAATACAAACAACATTTTTTGATATTCAACTTTTTGAGGAGATCATAATTTATTGACAGGTATTCTATGTTCTAATGAAATAATCTTAAATTTTAAGTCTCATGCATCTGTTTCCTTCTAACATGTTACAGGAATACCAAATGAAGTTTATCTTTGTTCAAGTAGCCCTCATTTTGTGTGATGATACTCTTTTAGTCTTAACTGGGCTATGCTCTAAACAAATTAATATCTTCATTTATTGTTTTCAATATCAGTCCTAGAGAAGCATTCACAGTGAATTAGTTTACATTAAAGCAGCTCTACAGTTTTAAGTTTACTGCAGAGATGGATTATGTATGTATGTCCCTCGTTTGGGGCATTTGTCTAAATTGCCTATTAGTTTAACTAAAAGCACAAATAGCCTTTGAATTTCTGCATTGACTTACAAAGTACTGAAGATTTTTTGTACTGTTAGCAAACTTAAGTGTAAAGTTCCAGAAAGGCATTGGGAGAAGAGTGAGGTGAGGTGCTTTCCATTTTACCAACACTTCCCTCTTTTTTCAGAAATGTCAAATGTTACAGAGAGTGAGTGCTCTGCTGCTTTTCCTGGGGTAGTACCTCCCAGACTTTTGGTCACATCCTCTGGTTAAACCAGCTGACTGGTGCTGAGCACAGTCTCTGCTCTCTTGGACAAAAGCAAAATCCACAGGGTAGGACAGGTACTCCCTGTCATAGGAAATACGGTATTTATGCCATTTCCTCATAAAGCATACAAATGGTAAGGTTAATGACTTGGGAATTTTAGCTATGGTAGTGCTGTTAGTCCAGACACCCATGGAAAAACTACTGTCTGCCGGTGCCTTTTTGAAACACTTAGGCAAGCCATATTTATCACTGTTTTGTCATAGTTAACTTCATTTCTTGCAATTGTTCTTCTTTTTTTAATGTACATTTTGAAAAAACGCTGAGAATTTGAATAGATATTTCCTCATTGCACTCACCCAGTGATTCTGCATATGCTTCTTACGCTATTAATATTTACATGCATTTTTCGTTAACTACATGCTAGTGTACCTAGTGACAACATTTGACAGCAAGCTCAGACGTTCATAGCAAAACTCCTCCAAAGCTGAATAAACCTGGAAGGAGAGGTCTATTCTTAAAGAAATTAGAAGGAAGGAAATCAACACCAATCCTGCACACACTTAAGCACCTGCAGAACTTAATAATGTGAATACTCAGTTGGAGATCAGTAACAAGCATTTAGCATACAGCTAATTCATTCTTCAGTGATTACAAGGTCAAACTCATGTCTCCTTATTTGGATATTAGCAACACCTTAAAGATATGAGATATAATGCACTTTAAAACATCATTTTAGCATGCACGGTCAGTTCTGAGTACTACCAATAATACAATTGAGGAAAAGATTGGTGTTTCTTTGACACTTTTATTGCTAGATCAAATATCACAATAATAATCACATTTGCAAACTAGTTAACATCAGTGGAAGGCATTCTGAAATCCTATGCTGGGATGTACTCGTATTTCCCTATATGACTGTAAATCAAGTTCTGAGTAATGTAATCTAGCTGTATTCCTAAAGAAAAAAAAAGACACAAAAAGCAACAAAACAAACAGCCAACAAACACACAAACGCCAATGTTTGATGCTTTTCTTTTCACCAGCAAAATACTTTGTAACACTTCCTATAACACATGTGTAATAATCACTTTCCCACATTTCTTGTCCCAAGCCCTAAGCCACCCACACAGCCAGCAGCCATGCTGGAAGACAATTCAGATCATGGAACATTCTATCTGCTTCTATTATAAGCTTGTACAGTTGCATAAAATCTGTGTATTGGAGGGGATATTTAGAGAAAAATATCAATACCTCATTTACTTTTGCTCATATCCCTAGAGGCACTATGAAAGTTCAGAACACAGACAACACTTTCCCATTCTGTGCAAAAGATAAGAAAGGAACTGAAGTTTGTCTCTGGATGATGTGAGGAATCAGATGAAACAGAAAGCATCCAAGAACCAAGCAGGAAGTTGAGCTGACAATGACATCTTGGTAGAGAAGAAAAATGGCAACATGCTGATTTTTATTCTGGGGAGGTTGAGAATTGGCTAACTTTTCCTGCACTCAGCAGGATATAATTGCAACATAGCAGAGCAAAATGAACAGCCCACCCACAAGTGACTTCAAGAACATATCATATTATTTGTTTTAGTGTAAGCATTCTTTGACTTGGCAGTTCTGTACTTGGATTAAATATATTCAGCTCTTTCACTCTTGTTTCCTTTTTCCATTGTAGAACTTGAATTAAGACATCAGCTCCTCCTTCATTGTTTGCCAATATTCAAGGCAGAAATATTGCACTAGAGGCATGATGGAAAAGAGGATTCATTAGCAAGAAACATCAATATGCTTTTGTGACCTTAAAAACCCATTCATAAAGGAAAAAGTGGGCTGTATTAATGGCACAAACAAATATATACTTAGCAGAGGAACACATCTAATTATGTATAATTTTAGATATATATGTACTATATTTCTTAATTTAGAAATCTTTAAAAGATTCATTATAAAATCACCGAAAAAGATCTCAGGGCAGAGTAAAATACAATACAGTTTAACAGTGTACACATGACTTAAGACTAGACTGATATAAGAAACTACGACTGCAAGAATAGGTGGAAGACATACTCACAGTACCATGGTATGACAAAAAGCCACATACATTATCAGAATTGGAAACAGTTGTGTGTTGATAGGACCTAATACTGTCCTTGATACACTATCAAAGAATAATAATACCATGAGGTTGTATAATTCAAATTACAGAAATAGTCAGAATTCAGAGGAGTGTTGCATGGGGCAGGAGCAGAAGTGAATCTTTACTTACCTACTCATCTGAGAAGTTTAGTTTTAAAAACCAAGGTCTGACCTTGACTGGCTGCCAGACCCAGCTGCTCTCTCATTCCCCCTCTCAACAGCACAGGGGGAGACAGTAAGATGGAAAATCTTGTGTTACAATAAAGGCAATTTAATAAGAAAAGCAAAAGCTGCACACAGAAGCAAAATAAAAAGAGGAATTTATTCACTACTTCCCATCAGCAGGCAGATGTCTAGCCATTTCCAGGAAAGCAGGGCCTCAGTACACATAGTGTGCTTGTAGTGTACACTTGCTTGGAAAGACAAATGCCATAACCAAGAATAGCTCCGTACCATCTTCCTTTCCCTCAGCTTTTACTGCTGAGCACAACATCATATGGTATGGAATATCCCTTTGGTCAGTTTGTGCCAGCTGTGCTGTCTGTGTCCCCTCGTAACCTCTTGCCCACCCCCAGCCTACTGGTCTTTGAGTGGAAAGGGGTTGGAAACAAAACCTTGATGCTGTGCAATCACTGCTCAGCAGTAGCCAAAACACTGGTGTGTTATCAACACCGTTCTAGCTACAAATGCAAAGCATGACACTATATGGGCTGCTATGAGGAAAAATAACTCAATTACAGCCAGACGGATAATGTTAATCCCAGGAGAAAACATGTTGACAGAGACAGCATGATCCAAGGGTTTAAACAAATAGATGTAATTGGTATTGCATAGCATTGTGCTAATAGTTGTTTCAGATTTGTATACACAAATGGATAATGTAGTTGTCAAGAAGCAGCCAGCAAAGGTACCTCCCTATACTCCTTCTTTCTGCCTCTTCACCAAGAACTTGCTTGGACTGGAGAGAAAGTACGAGATTAAGAGCTATCTCACTCCTCTTTTCCACAGGAATCATCACTATGACAGCCTAGGTCACAGTGATCAAAATGAAAATTACCATCTTTCAGCAAATCATGTCATATGTGAAGCTACAGAAAAACATTCAGCACATATTCATTTTTTCCGGATATACCTGCAGCCTGAAGAAATATAGTAAAGATCAAAAATACAACCACAAAGATGTCCAAACTGAACATTCTCCAAAAGATAATGTTGTAGCTTGAGTATTTTTATTTTTTTCTCCTCTTGCTTTCAAAGCGAGCTGCCTTCAGGCTTAATCCTTGTGTATCAAAGGGAACAAAAGTAATAGAAAATGTTTTAAAGAGAATTTTCACAGTAGAAAATGTTATATGGTGTTTGTTTCAAGCTTTGGTTGAAAGCTTTTTTCAAGCCAAAATTATTTTAGGTTTGAGGTGAACATGGAAAGGTTCACTACACTGGTCTATCTCCTTGAGAAAAGAGATATAGCTGTCTCCTCCCCCATCTTCAGGGCTTTGTGGTCTGGGGACTGTGAGTGAGTTTCAGCCACTCTTGCACTTCTGTATCTCGAGAGCTTTTTCGGTCGTTGATAATTGCTTTCTTTGGCAGATAAATAGAAGAAACCCAACTCACCCACTACTCTCAGCATTAGCAGAGGGACACCTGTGAAGCCAGTTACTCGGCTTTTTCTTATTAATTCCCAGGACCATTCCTACATCTTCTCTGTTCTTGTTGAAGCCTTTTTCTCCCCTTTTCAGACTTTCTTTCCCACATCTATACAAGCAATTGCTTAAAAATCAATTATTTAGGAGTTGCTTTTCAGTTGTTCCCCAGACCCTTGATCTCAACTCCTCCTCTGGAAGTAGATACCTACAATTCAGCTGGTTCATTGCCAGATCATGGGTTCCAGCCTCTTTTGGAGGATGTCCGCTGTCAGGCCAGGCTCTGAAGATGCCAAATTTCCCGGCTCCCCTATGGAACTGCATAAATAAGCCTTCCCTGTCTCCTACTACTGTGTCCCTCTTCTTATATTCATCAGAGATCAGATAGGGTAACTAAACAGGGCTGTCCCTTCTAGACACAACAGGTAATTCTGCCCCATTATAAGATGTCTCCAGGTCAGGGGGAAATTATACCCAGCTCGCTGTTTTTCCAGGAGTCCACCTGTCATCGCATTCTTCCAGGTGCCCCTCAAACTTGAGAGACTTCACATTAATATCTGCATAGTTAACTTATTATTTCCCTTCAAAAATCCACCTATTGTCCTATCGAGGAGATAAAAAAAAAAAAAAAAAAAAAAAGAGAGAAGAAAAAAAAGGTAATAACAAGGTAACTTAAGCACTGTTTTGGCCACCACAGGCTGCCTTATCTCACCACTATAACCTTAATGTCTTCTTTTCTTTTCCATCAGTTCTTGCTTCTTTTACTTTACAAATTGTTTAAGGTGAATCTGCATCTTTGTTCTTGTGTTCATATAGTACACAGTATAATGGCATCTCAGCCCACACAAAGAATTTGCAGGGGAAACAGAAATACAGAAGTTTTATGGAATAATTTGCTACAAAGGCTGCAGAGGCATCATTACCCAGTTGTGGGAACAAAGCAGTAGTGGAGGAAGAGTTGCAGTGGAAGGTCTTGCACTTCACCCTGGCTGCCAAAAGTGTTCATAGAGAGTTTATGAAAAATGGTACTGAGGACAAAGTCTAGTTTAAAAAAAAAAAAAAAAAAATGTTTCAAGCAGACTGCAATTCAAATTATACTCTAAAACCTCTGACTATTGATCATTACAGTGTTTGTGTACTCCCCTCAGAAATATAAAGCAACCGTGTCAATAAAGAGAAATCACGTAAGTCTACAACCTTTCCCATTTCTCAGTTAATTCTGTTGTGTGCTTCAGCTTTCAAAAGTGTATTAATTTATAATTCCAGTAAGTTTGTCGTTTATCATCTTTTTACAAATACTCTGTTCTGTTACTTTTGATCTTGTCCAAGTTAAGTCTGTGTAATTCTGAGACTTTTTCCCCACCTTCAGTGTCTTTTCTAATGTTTCCAGCCCCCAAAACTTGGCAAATGGTGGTGTTTTCTATGTTTGTATAGTAGGGGTAAGAGAGATGACAGCTCTGGCATAAACTGGAAGAATTCAAAGCATGTAAGGATTGCTGGTGAATATGCTAACAGAATGGACTGGAGAGTGAAGCAGCCTGGGCTGACAAAATCTGCCTCTCTTTTTTGCATTTTACCTTGTGTAAAGGAAAAGTAAAAGGAGTTATTGAATAGAAACTGGAGTGAACGAAGCAGTTGTAATGTTTCATAAACATGAACTGCATTTATCTTTGTAAACAGAGTCCAAGATTTTTTTTCTGAAAACTTTGCAGTAACATCTCGCTAAGAATTAAGCAGGTTTTGTGCTATCCTTCTGTATGAGATTTGCACTAAATTAACATGTACCGAGACAAGAAAAAAACCCAACCAAATCCTTCTGGTAGTTTTAGTGATAAGTCCAACTTGTAGCCACAAACACTGGACTTGTATATATTATTCCGTTAAAAAAAAAAAAAATAGTTTGCCTATTTTTTGATCTACAAAGCCTCCATACCAGTTTCTAACATAGAACATCATGCTAGGAATTTTTTCTCTTGAATAGTAAAAAAATATTCAAAAGGTTAAACTGAATATTTAGCACACTATATATGTGTTGTATTAAGAGTCTGGTTGGGAATCACAGAACAAGTTCTGTTTTGAAAAGGCCTTAAGGCTAATTTGTACCTCTGAATTTATGATATTTAATATAGATTATGATACTGTGTGCAGTGTAAAGAACATTAGAACATGCTTCCTTGCATAATAATGCACGATTGCTTTAGGTATAAAATGGAAGCATGATAGAGAATAGTCATCCTACTATCACCATCTGTCTATATTTTGATTGGTTTAGTTCTTCTGATGGAGATAGTTGCTAATGAATAAATGCTATTCCACATCACTTGTCTTTGAATATCTCAGATAGTCATTCAGGACAAAATGAATTAATATGAAATGTTACCACATCAGAAAGTCCACAACTTTTTCTGTTTATTTTCCCTTGAAAACTCAATTTGAGGGGATATTGAGGTAATGAACTGCAGAATCATCTACCAGCTCACTTTAGTGAACCTTTTTACTAACCAAATTATACTGTAGCCACCAATTTTCATCCCTCTGCAAAACTGAAATATTTAGATCTAACATGTTCAAAGAATGATAACTGAAGTCTGACCACAAGCCAAATAAGATCATCACTATCAAACATGGAATTTCTCTCCAATATTGCCTGACAAGGAGTCTGAAAGGGGAGCATCCAGAAACATGTCTACAGTATTATTTCTGTATTTATTATTAATATTGGAATAATAAGAGAAATTATTGGGAAAGAAAACAGAAAGAGTATGAAAAAGCATACACAAAATTCTAAGAAATTCAGAGAAAATGTTATACTACAAGAACATTAAAGGTTCAATTTATTGAAAAAACTTAAAACAAGGTGCAGAGAATTATTTAGTTACCATGTTCTAGACAACTTTACAAAATATTATTCCAGGGAGTGACAAAGTCCTTAATCTAGTAAATACAGTTATAATAAGAATCAAAAATTTGATTTTGAAAGTCAAACACAAATTAGAAAAATTAAAGGTATTATTATTTTTAAAGATGACTATTTACTAGTGAAAAAAAACAGCAGATGTTTTCAAATATTCAGTGCTTTAGGGAAAATAATACATCAAATACAAATTATTAGGCTCAGTACAGGAATAACAGTGAAAAACATGGCATTTAATTTACATGATTTAATGATTCTTGGCTTTAGGATATAAAAAGATGTAAGGGTAGCCAATGACTAAATGTTCATGGAGTGTTTTCAACAGAAAAGTCTCTCTATAAAAGATCTAGAGTAAATGATTCTTCAGGGCCAGATCTTGGGGATTTATATTACAAAGCGAAGAGATCTCAAGGGTTCTAACACAACAAGCTTCCAGCTCTGGATCATTGCCTTAGAAGTTCCCAAGATATTTTAAAAAAGGTTGTTTGTAGATTTCTCTATGCTACGTTCAACAGTGCATTTAGATTTTTAACCCGAATTTAAATTATTCTCTTCCCCTGAAATAAACTGAAGGTAAGATATGGATCTCAGGTCTCTCCTAAAGCCAGGTGAAATTGTTCTTATGCTAGCCAAGATTTTGCAGAAGGATCAATACCTTTAACAAAGTACTTTTTAAATCACTCATCAAATGATATCTATATAGTCTATAAACAAAACACAAATTTCTATGATTAAAAAAATAATCTATTGATAGTCATTTTAGATGACCTGCAAGATTAATAGATAGCTATGTGAGCAATGCAGCTAGTTCTTGTTCATGACAATGCAGATTTTACATATATGATACATAATAATATAGTCTTAGGTACACACCAATCAGTGTCTCTCACATTTGGATTTCAGTGTTTTACATTAGCTTTTTCATGTCAACACATGGTCATCTACTTACAGAAGACTTTTTCCAGAGTCTTCTATCCTGTTGTCTCAGTCAATGACTTTTGCATTCAAGGCAGAAGCTACTACCTTAGGGTGACTACCTTTATCCAACACCAATACGCACAACGTTTTGTGCCATAGGTGAATACACTATTGCAACTATAAGTTTTTCTCTGTTTCCTGGCATGTTAGAGCTCTTATTTTACATTTTGGGGGGAAGGGAGGTGCAAACAGGATTACTGCACAGAACACCATTGCCAGTAAAGGTCTCCTCTAGTAGTGGAGCTATCTCTGTTTAACCCTCTCTCACTTTGATATAGCAAATAAGTATTAGACCTTATAATCTACCACACCTGCTTGCAGACTACCAGTTATCCCAGTGCCTCAGGATTCTTTACTCAGTTTTCCCTGAAGATCAGCTCCATCGAGCTCCGATTTCTCTGATCTCAGTTTGGATGAAGAGATCTGTTTTCTTCAGTATTTTACCCCTCACAACTTAGCCTGTTTTCATTTGCTTTCTTAATGCTGCCTGGTTTAACACTATATTTGCCAAATCGGTTATAAATCCTGATATAGGGATAGGAAGAAACAGAAGTTGTTAAAAACTCCTTCTCTCTTTACAGTTCTCCCTGTCAACCCTGTCAGATCCCTTTCTTTTTTATGACTAAAGTTATGTTACTGATTCCAGCTGAGGTTCCAAGCTGCCCTCTCTGACAATGAGCTGATGTCTATGGCCTTAGATTCCTGAAATCAGTGTCTCTGCTTTCACAATCTGTTAGTTGTTTCAAATGCCATCTCCTTCAGATTTGTGGGAGTTTGAGATTACATATTAGTCGGCTTCTTTAATTAGACATACTGATTTTTTGTTTCTCTCATAATACTGTAATGTTAGGATAGCTACAGGACTAGCCACATTTTCTTCTCTATAATTTTGATGAAATAATTTAGAAAAAATGAAAACCATATTTATTTTATTCATCTGAGTGTGTCAAAAAATCTCAGATGGTTTCACTAAACTGAGAACTATTGAGTAGTCAATTACAAAAGCAGCAAAAATCAGTTTAAACAATAATTTCTTCTCAATTCCCAGTTTAGAGGTAAAATATTTCTTCATTAGCATAGCTCAGTCACTTTCAACACTTTCATAATCTGCTTTCTAGCCTCGATACTGGCTTCCATAATCCTGAGAAAAACACAGTCCCCTACTCCAGCATGCCACACTTTTTTCTTTTTAGATGTTTCATAAACAAATCTCCACAAAATATCAGCACATGGAGTCCTGCTTAAATAATTGTCTTTCTGCAAACATCACATAAATGATCAGATACATCTAATTGGATCTGAGTTTACCAGAGGTGTAGGGTAGCTCCACACCTTCTTCGTGATGCTGAGTGCAGGACACACAGGTCGCATGTCCCACCCATTCCTTTAGAGTAAGGCTGTCTCTGTCCCCTTAATCTGATATGCATTACAGTTGTAGGCACACCAGCTGGACAGGTTCAGTGAAGTTAAAACTTTATTTTTCCTGTAGAAATATGTACAATTTGGATAATGTGAAAAAAAGCTGATAAAGTTGCATTCTTTCTTTTTTTTTTCCTCCCTCACATACTGGGTTTGCAGACATACGGTTTCTGTCTATTCTCTGTAGCTTCATTTTTCCGCTGTGGTGCCTATCTTAAGCTTTCATTCAGCAAAGTATTTAGATTGCTACTTTCATTTAATTATTATATTGTTTTGGTCTTGAACTTCACCATGTACTGAAAGATAAGCCTCATACTTAGGAGATAATACTACAGTAGGAAAGATAACTGTGATTGAATAACTCAGCCATGGTGTAAAAGAATTTGATTCAGTTTCTAACTCTGCCACAGCCTTAATGTATAATGGTATATTGTGTGTCTCTGAGCTAGAGGTCTATGCTTCAGTTGTACACATGTTTAACTTGTAGTTTTGAACATTTCCCTGAGTTTGTTGGAGGTGTACACATGTATAACATTACACAAATGCAAATTTGAGAGATTTGAATAAGACTTTGCTTATTCAATCCCATTGCCGCTTGTAGGTCCTAACATCTTTTTAAATATATGTACCACTTTGCTTTCAATGCTGTGTTAATCCGTGTTGGTTCCTTGCCTAATATCAATGCTAAGGCCACACATTTAATATTTTGTTTGAAATATGATACCAAATTAAAAAGAAAAAAATCTGAAGACTCCACATCTCTCCAATGCCTCACTATTCTTATGGTCTAAATGTTTTTCTTCATATTTGTCTTAATGCCACTACAGTACCCTAGTTTTTGGCCTGACAGTCCTGTGTACAGAGAACCATTTATTCTTTTCTTCTCTACCACCCTAAACCTTAAGCATGTTTAAGTTTTATTGACCTTGTAACTGACCAGCTAGCTGGGCACGCATTTAATGCTTTACAATATTTGTAGTTTTAATCCAAACACATTCTTAAATACAGAAGATAAAAAAAACACAATAAAAAACCCACAAACACCCCCCTCCAAAAGACCAGAAGAGTGCTGCAGACCTATTACTCTATTTCTGATCATTATCAGAATATATTTATATATACTTAAGTATTGCTACTGTCAAAAGCAATTACATTTTGAAGACATCTGTAATCTTGATAAAGCTGCTGATACATCAAAGTGGATCTCTTTTCTCAATTTGGACTTACTATTGTCAATATGCACTTAGGGATTTACTTTTATTTTTCCAGTGTTTGATTCTTGTGAAAGAAAGATAATCAGCACACAGAGGCTGTGATTTAGCAGACACTCATACATAGGATAAACTGTAAGTTGTTCCAGTGAACTGTAAATGACAGGTAATACACAGGATTATTTTTATGCTTAAAATTAAGTTCTCCCTTAAGTATTTAACAAGGCAGAAGCGACTGGTCTTCAACTTGGTTTCTTAGTTTAATATCTTGACACATTTCCTTAAAAATCAGAGAATTTTAGAGAATTTCTCTGAGTTACAGTGACACAAACAAAATACACAATCTTAAATATAACTCTGTGATCCTTCAAAAACAAACACGTGAGATTCCTCATTTAGTTAATGCAAATACCCAAATAATTATTTATTCTATCAAGTTCCACTTCTATTTGATAAAAAACATGAGTGTATTTATCAGTTTAACTTTTTATAAATAATTTTCACGTTACACATGTTTAAAGTTATAGGGATATAGATACATCTGTATGATCAAGCCTTACAAGCTTAAAAAATGTTTTGTTCATAGAGAGGTTTGAATATCTTTCTTATAGTAATAATATAGTGTTTATTATGGTGGTAATATAGTTATTGTATGTGTATTCAATGTGTTATTATATGGGTGGGGAGATACTACATGACAGGTGTATCACTAAGCTAAATGTAACTAATGGAAGTAGTATGTGTAAATCCCTCAGCCAACATTCCTTTACAACGTTTGTGTAACAGAAAATGTTCTGTTTTGGAAAATTAAGTGCCCAAAAGGAATCTAAATTCATGTCCTGGCTGAGACAGAAAAGAAACACAAAGGCAATTGAAGGACTAAATCTGGTATTGAGCTTTTTTTGCTGGAGTTGGAACAAAAGTCTCTATGGGCCTTCCCCAAAGTATTGCAAAATGGTGTAATTATGAAAATGCAGCAAGCAATCAATAGTGAGGACCTGGTCAATTTATGCAAGAAGTAATTCAGTTTGCATTCAGTGTACAATTATGAAGTGTCAAACCTCAAATATTTATCCAAATTGTGATCAATCAAATAATTATTCCTACTGAATTATATGCAACTCTTTGTCTAATACAGACCAATTTTGCCCATCTTCTGCCAGTTTTTCCCACTAGCTTATTTATGTGATTAAATTGAAATGTTTAAAGGGACATCATTCTAATTCTGCTGTAGCTGTTCTAGCATCAAGTGATCCAATTAGGGGGTGAGGGAGAAATCTTATACAGCCAGTCACTTCCTCAGCAAAACAAGTTATTGTTAAAACTTGGTTTTCTACAGTTAGACTCATAGAGCTGTGTGGGACGTTAAGGTACAGTTGGAATTTCAAGTGTTATGGAAAGTTGCTGTTTCTTCAGATTTCAACAGGATGTACAAAGAAAGTAGTTCTGAACCTGCAGTGATCTGTAAGTTTTAAAAGGGAAGAAAGATAAAGCCTAACAGAAAGGATAGTAGCCTGATATGAAATACATAAACATAGATTCAAAAGCTCACCTTGGACACAAAACTGATTTAACTTGGATACTGAGGACAAAGGCAGGCCGGGATATATTTTGATAAATATCTGTGCACCAGTAACCACAAGAGGAAACAATAGATGCAGGAGGAAAAAGAACAAAACCTTCTTCCATTGTTCTTTTGCTTTAATTTTCATTCCTACTGAAAGAAGAACAAGATCCACAATCAACATACTGTGCCTGCTGTTTTAATTACAGGACAACACAAAGCACTGTTAACAAAATTGAGTCAAATTTAGGTGTTAATAAGGCAGAGTTAGATATGTCTTATATTTTTTAGTGTCCTGAACTTCATTTGCTTATACTAAAGTTTTGTAGAGATACATGGATATTCACTGAGAGAAGTCACCACAGTCTGGCAATTCTGCTGCATAGATTTTCTTATGTATCATAGTGTATTATTTTGGCCTCTGTTTTCCAAACACTTCTCTTTCTTTCGATGAAGTCCTTCAAGGTTTGGCCAGGATGGCCAAATCATATCTGAGCTTGAAAACAATGAAATTCCTGAGATCACCCTGTAACTGTGTGTCACCAGAACAAAGGAAAAAGAGCCATTAAAAAGAAGTCATATATTAACACACTCAATACTAAAAAAAAAAAAAAAAAAAAAAAAAAAAAAAAGGAGAAAAAAAAAAGAAGCAGAGAAAGACAACAGCCTACAAAATGGACAAGCTTCCCTAGAAAAGTCCCAGGACAGGTGAAGTTTGCGCCTTCAGAAAGTAGAAGAAAGACACTAGCAACAGTTTTTGTTGTGTGTCGAGGACAGGGAGAGGAGAGGGAGAGAAGACAATGTCAGTTTACCTACTACTTCCATAGCACACACCTGTGGTCATGTAGAAGCCATGCTGCCACACTGCTGCCTCTCCTCCTCTCATTCATAGCATGGCTGCCTCTGCCCCATCCATTTCGTCCCATTCTTAGTGAAACAGATCACTTTACAGGTCTTCTTTCTATAATTTGTTGTTGTTGTTGTCATCAACTTTACATACCTGTCTCAAAATTGTACTGCAGACATCATTTTAGAGAAACTGCTAGAGTTTCAGTGATTGTAAGTCTTGTTATAGCTTTGCCAAGTCTATCTGAATTTGAGGATTCATGTTTTAACTGATCTAACAACATTCTGGTACACTATCTTCATTTTATGACTTTTAACGAGAAAGTAAGTATGGAAAGTAAGTATGGAGACTACCAGCTTGTGCTCCTAGCCTCTATGAATATGCTATTTCTGATGCCATTAAGTCTTGCCAAACTTCAGCAGATAAAAATGCCTCTATATCTAAGAGTTAGAGAGTAATTCCCGTTGTTACTAGGCTGATAAATAAGGGGAAATGTTCTTTCTATATGTTCTCTTTAACAGGAGTATACTCTTACTCAAGTTTTCAGGTTCTAAATCTATAAACAAAGTTCTCTATGCCTATAAAAGAAAAAAAAAAGCAGGAATCAGGTCCAGTAATTCCAGTCAATGGACAGGAGACTGTTAATTTACTAAATATTTAGTATTAGCTCACATTTTATGGAAAAAAATATAAATTAAATAACAAAAAAATACAGTTCAGCTTTCACAATGCTTTGCGTTGCACCTCATTTCACTCATTTATTTGTGACATGACTGATGTTCTGTCTTGGTAAGCAGGGCATCCCGAAAGTAACATTTTGACTTATGCTTGGATCAGAAAAGCAGATTCATGGTGCACATATTATTGATGTAATGTGTGCTACTGATGTAACATGGTGAGTTTGGCTTTGTTTGATACAACTTCTGTCAAAATGTTATCTGCACAAAACTTCTCCCACTGATAAAGAATATTCTACTGTCTTGGTTTCAAAGACATCTTAGTATCCAGTGTTTATTATAAACAATATAGCAAAGATTAAAATATAAATAACTTGCCAACTTCTGATACCTCTCTATTAATACTTATGTTGTGTATCTGCAGGTAATGCCAACATATGCTATGCATTAATTAAAGTCCTTCTATTTGAATATTATGTAGGAGTTATGGTGTTCATAATCTTCTCTTAGACATTTAAAATATATTATTCCATGTAGATATAAAAGTAATATGTGATATGATAAAATGAAGGATACAGTGCTGAGCATCAGCACTAAAGACAGCCACAAGCTCAGGCAATCAGACTTGCTGGACAGCAGAGGGAGAGAAAAAAACCCAGCTGTAGTCATTTAGTCACAACATATGGTCTAAAAAGTTCACTTTATATTTTTGTGTTCAACACCACTCTTTTAAGGTTTTTCTCACAAAATCACAGAATAGTTGAGGTTAGAAGGGATCTCATGAGATCATGTAGTCCAACCCCCGCCCTTCTCAAATCAGGGTCAACTAGAGCAGGTTGGTTGCCCAGGACTGTGCCCAGTCAGATTTTGATATCTCTAAGGATGGAGACTACGTAGACTCACTGGGAAACCTGTTCCAGCATTTGACCACCCTCACAGTAATTTTTTGTAGTTTTTGTTTAAGTGAAATTTTCTGTATTTCACATTGTGCCCATTGTCCTGTCACTGGGATACCACTGAAAAGATCCTGGCTCCCTCTTCTTGATTCCCCCATCTGCTATTTATACACATCAGTAAGGTCCCCCATGAGCCTTCTCTTCTCCAGGCTGAACAGTCACAGCTCTCTCAGCCTTTTCTTATAGGAGAGATGCTCCAGTTCCTTCGTCATCTTCATTGCTCTTCACCATTTCTGAAATGCTCCTCCTCAACTCAGCTCAAGAAAGAAAGCTGGCTCCATGAAACTGACACTGATCAGATAAGACGGAGGATGCCTCTTGGCTGCACTGTATCATCTCAGACTGCAGTAGAGTGGGTGGTGTGACATTGCCAAGCCATTGACAGATAATGAAGCTTTATTCAGTGTTCAGAAAATATTTGGAAAATATAGACACACCTCAGCTTTAAAAGAAATTTGAATTTTTCAGGGACACATTGAGGTTTTGTCAATAACTTTCACATCTTTTTTGTAGCACTTTTCCTGGGAGAAGGAGAGTGTGGAAGAGGAAGGAAAACTGTCGTCTCCAGCATGGGCATCAGTTTCAGAAAGCACAAAAACAGCTCCTGTGGTTTCTAATAATTTTCAGCTAGTGCAAAAGTTTAAAATTTGCAATGAAATAAATTGTGCTGAAAGGGAAGAATCCTGGCATCACTGGACTGTATGGGAACATATTCGCTCACTAGCCAATGTAGTCATGGAACAGTCTTTTTAAACATGACAACCAAAACCATCATAACTGGGGATTTAGGGCCAGGGAGAGCCAAAATACCCTTTTGAATGCATTTGTGTCCCCACTTAAACCCATCCCCTATTTTTAAACAAATGGACTAAATTTTTCCTCTTTGTTTTTCATTTTACTAAGCCAGGTGGCTTTGCTTTGGTCACTGGTTATAAATCTCACAATATTTCACAGTTGCCCTCACCTTAATTTCCTCCCACTTGGAGATGGAAGCTACAGGAGAGCTCGTTTTCTCTAACATACCAGGGGAATTCATATTATTTTAATTTCCTGGAAGACAGCTTGATTGATTATTTCTGTTACTAGAACTTTTTGATCTTATGTATTAACACATGAATATTAAATTATTACACATTTATATAGAGAGTAAAAAAATTTCTGTAATTCAAATGAGTATTTTTGATCTAACTTCCATAACAGTAAATTTAAATTCACCCATGGCAAAAACTTCCATATTTTATATTAAAACTAAGGGATTTGGTACTTCTGTTTGTGATTCATGATTTTCGGTCTTTCATTAATCAGAGGAATCTTTATTTCAATAACACTTCCCTCAATTCATTAGATGATGCATCAGTAAATGATGCTTTGGTGTCAATTTGATGACAATGACTCAAAAGAAGTAGCTAACAATAATTGTGGCCCTATATCTTCTGAAATGGTTAGAGGGAAATTAAATGTTAAGTAATTTTAAATTACTGTGTCAGTATTGCTTATAATTTATGCAGTAAATCAGTGAATAATTTCAGAAAAAAACTTGTTTCTACATAATCACACAATTTTTCATAGTATGCATATGCAAATAGTTACAAACAACTCTTATTAGTTTGAACTTCTTGTTCCATTACTGTAGTGAAGACTGCAGCCTAAAGTTGGCCCTAATGAGCTCAGTCTGGGCAGACTGGACATGGAATTATCTATACCTACACACCTACACAGGCTGAGCTACCCAGCAGTTAATTTACTCATATACATTCCAGATAATTGCCTCTTCAGAGCAGTTTGTCAGGAGCATTCAGTTTCTGACACCTGCACTGCTTCCTTCACTGGCACAAGGCACATTTCAGTTCCTTCAGCCCAAACTGTTTGGCTGGGGTGTTCACACACATTCAGCAGGGGATTACACCAGAATATCGAAGTAACCATAAGCCTTAGCTGTATTTTATATCCACATCAGAAGTTTTCATGGCCTCAAGAATTAGTCCTAAACAGACAATTACAGCTGGGTATATAATGATAAATGTTTCAGCCAACATAATATACTGTGCTGATGAACACATTGTATTTTGATAGACTGAAATATATTTTAATTCTAAAATTACCATTTTAGAATCTTAATTTTAAAACAATTATTTCACTCTTGCTTAATGATCACTGTGTGAAGATCAAGAAATAATCCTATCAATAATCATTTCCTGTAACCATTATGGAAGACAAGCATAAGGTGATGAGGTGAAATGACCTAAAAGGAAAATTAAATAGCCAAAGCAGATTTATTCCAGTATAATTTTAATTAGCTACTTCTGTACCATAGATTTCAACTGTGGTGACTAGTTAAAGCTGGATTGGCTTGAGTTTATGCATTTGGGAACAGTACTATAACCACCCTGCAGGCATTCTTATCCCTTCTTCATGTGGCATAAACCCATAGATTATTTGCATCGGTTCCCTTTTTTCAGTACTTATTTTTGTTCTCATCTGCAAATTTTCTTCACATTCTTTTTCATGCTAGCATGGTTTCTTCAAGGCCAGTCACATGGAAGCTGCTTTCCTGAATATAGTGATTCTTAAATCATCCTGTGTACATAGCACTGCACATACATCACACCTCTTTTTGCTAGCCTTCATAAAGAAGTGTAAAATTCACACCAGCCTTAACAACAAAAAACAATGTATTTTGGATCAACTTAAAAGAACAGTACAGACATTTGAAGACAAAGAGATTACAACCAATAACTTTTTTAAAACTTTCTTTGACTGCCGACTGCCTCATTTCCCATGGGTGCTATGAATTAAGAATACTCAGTCTTCTCCAAGTCTGGATCTTCATATGTCAAAGTATCTGGAATCTTACAAGAATTTATTCCTTTGAGCTTTACTGGATTTATCAAGTTCTCTTTAAACAATTGTTTGTTGCATTTTTATTGGTGATATATGTGAGAATCTGTCCTCATTATTCCTGTTTCAGAGAGTCAGGCATAAAACAGATAATGCTTAACACTTATCTTAATTCTGTACTTCAGAACTCTCTGTAGAACTCGTTCATGACTGAAAGCATTAAAAAAATTTGGATTGAAATCAGTTAGATTTTTACCACATAAAGTATATTCTTTAAAGTTATTGGCCAATTTAAACTGTTGCTCCATGGGTGGGAGGGGGATGGGATGAGAAATACTGGCAAGCAACTATCCGTTACATATTTCATTCTTATGTCCAAGGGCTAATAATTCATATGTCAGCTACAGGAAATTAAAAAAAAAATAAATGACTAGGCCTGTCAAAACCTTGCTTGATTACTGTTTCTGTATATGTATGGGTGCAAAAAGCTCAGTAAGAATGAATTTTATATTCAACAGATTTTAACATATCATACATTGTGATTCATATCTTTTCATGTAATTATAATTATATATCTGAAATATGTATCCAGATTGGATTTTACTAATTGTAATATTACTGTCAAGATAGGCCACCACAAACACTTAAGTGGGAAAAATACATATTTTTTCTTTCTTTTCACAACATGAGTATTTTGAAACATAAAAAAGGAAGCTCTGTCATCTGATTTTCAGTGCCTGAACATTTTTACCTTTAAGTTTCTTTCAATTTATATGCCTAAATTTATAGTTAGAAGCCTAACTTCACAATACCATATGTGGAAACATTAGTAAAAATTTCTGTTTCTATGTTTTACCAGAGAAGTGAAGCCTAATTCTTACTCAAGAAAGTAGCCATTGGATCATTCTCAGGAAATAATGTTAAGCCCACTATTAAAAAATGTACTTTTTTCTTAATTAAAAGCAACCATAGGAACTAGAAAATATTGATAAGTCTGAATAGATCTTGTTGCCAATATGTCCTTTAAGTTTTCAATCAGTTTGCATCCAGCAAAAGTTGGTACAAATCCACAGTTGTTTGATGGCATTTCAGCATCCTTCCTGAAATCCGTAACAGCAGTCATATTCCTCATGGCCAGAGCCAATTGTCTGTGAACACAGCTACTCTGAATGCATGTTTTCTGGCCTCTTTCTGCAGACTTGAAACAATTTAGCTCTCTAGTGCCATTAAATATACCAGCTCAAGCAACAGTGACTGATGAGCACTGTCATATATACAGAAATTAACTTTAGTGTCTAACATGGAGATTAGAATACTATGAACATATGTATCTGCAAATGGCAATTTATTAATTAATCTTGATTCTCATAGTATTGACACATGTAGATCATAATCACTTCTATGTCTCAATGATTAATATGAGTTTACCTTTGAACATTAAACTGATACTGATACAAATGGTAAGCACTAGATACCTAAGATTTTGTATGTGGAAGTGCCAACACTCAATTAAAAGTCTTTCAGGTTTTTTTTTTTTTTAATGAGTTCTTAAATCATGTTAAAAGTAAAATGACATACACAAATGACTCATTAAGACTGCTTTGTAATGTATCATGCACTGCTTAAGACATCGACAAAACCAAGCAGGTCATGCACATTATTTTATTATTTACACAGATGTAGCAGAATAGATGTTCCTCATCTTCACCAATGCCTTTTCTCAAGACAAAGTTCTAAATTAAAATCAGTTTAATTGCTCGAGGAAGAATATGAAAAATGACAGCTGCTGAACAATACTCATTTCAAATGCTTGGTTGGCTCCAAAATGGTGGAATACATTTATTTCAAGCTTTCCAAGATATTCCACTTGGGAGAATGAAGGAATTAGGGAAATTTTCACACGAACAAAAATTTTAGGGAAACCATCTATAATGGAGGCTGTAAGGGAGAACTGAACCATCATCTCAGCTGTGAACTACAGTACTGCTGAAATTATTATACTTGGAAAGTCTGCTAATCAAATGGTAAAACCAGCACAGCATGGGGGCACACATATTTTGTATAGCATACTTTGCCATACTGTTAATTTTCTGCAGACCCTCTAGTCCCTTCTCTTTGAGACTCAGCAAAGGGTGTAATGGATCTTCTCTCAGCTCTTGAATTTTTGTTTGTTGCCAGAAGCAGTTGTTACGCTGTTGTGCTGCTCTCAGTGCTTAAAAGTTTGAAAACTTTGATAGCATAATTCACAAGGAACAAAAGTGCTCTATAGACTCGGTCAGACAATGAAACTGGAAATGAGAAAAATTTAGGATTCTGAACAATTACTTTTGCTTATTACTACTTTGAAGTGGAAAAATAGGGGTAGTGTATGCTAATTAAGCTGAACATGGTTTAAATTTTAAGGTTCATAGGTATATTATTTGTGGCCTGTGTCAATGTACAACATGTCTCTTTAAATCCTAAACTAAGATAATGCCCTTAACAATCCTCCAACTTTCCAGTTCATGGCATGGGTATTTCGGACTGTTTGGCTCTTGTAGGTGGTTCTTCCAGGATAATTGCAATAAATTACATTTGAAATAGTTGGTAACAACTTACAAATAGAATTTCAAATGCTAACAAAATCTCACTATGTAGATGCAGTTACTGACTTCACCAGGCTGTTGTCTGGCATGCACAGATTGAAGCAGATTACTACTATATGTGACACATGGTGTCCCCAAAACATACTGGCATTTACCTTGAGACAGTGAACAGATATATTCTTGTTAACCTTAGGTATATGTAACCTCCCAAACCATCTTCTGCACTTGCTCAGAAATGGAATTGATATAATACATTTTTAATCCATGCCATTGACCATCATATTTTCCTGGCAACTAAATTCTCAATAACAAAGTATCCATATTCCATATCCAGTGATTTAAAAATACATATGCTAACAGCAAATGTACTTTTATGCACCATGTAGCAAAGAGTTCTGAATTTTATTTGTAAAAGCAATACTAACTGAAGTTTTATAATTCCACACATGTTAGTATGAACACACAAGTGACAGCAAGCTGGAATGAGAAAAAGATAATTTTCCAGAGTAGTAGATAACTATTAAACATCAACAAACAATCTCTTCCCTGTGTGTAAGCACATAAACAATGTAGAAATTCTAAAATAAAAAGGGAGGTCATGCAAGCTTTAGGGTAAAATATGTAGAAAAGTTACTGGTTGTAGCCAATAATGCCTCCCAGTCAGGTTATCACCTATGTGTGATGAAAACAACCTGACAAGGATGATCAAGTGGCCAGGTCACCTCATCTGCTTTTCCATGCAGAAGCTAAAAAGATCTTTCTAATTAATTCCCAATGAAACTCCTTTGAGTGCCAATGCCTTCTCTGTATGGGGCAGCAAAATGTGTAGATTTCTCTCTTTTTTTTATTATTACCCTTTTGGGTTGCTTATGCACAATGAATCAATCTGTCTTCTCCCCATTAATTTCAGCTCAGCAACTTCCTGTCCTAATCTGCTGTGTAAAGCCGTTGTGTGCTATTAGACAGCTGTTTTTCAGCTGACAGAAGTAAAATGACTCCTAGGTGTTTTCCTTGCATGTATGGGCTTTGCTTTCACAAAACCTGCATAAGCCAACTTACCAAGATCCCTAAGATCAAAGTAGAGCACTTCTCTGTCAGAACTAAACATAAAAGCTAAATGATGCATGGGTGTCTGTAAAAATTAGTATCTTACAATTGAAATAAAAATAAGGATCTAAGGATCTCTGTAGAAGTAAAAGATTAGACTTCACCAACAAGAACAGAAGATGGTATGCATATAGTGTCAGAGCTGCTGAGTGAAATGTGCCATCAAAACCCAGCTAATATAGAAACATCCACTGCTTGCCTCTCAATATGAACATGTAAAATTTTGTTTGTTCCAGAATTGTGTAGCCTAGATCATGTACTTGGGACAGATCTGGGTGTGGACTTTGGACTTTAAAAGAGTAGGATGATTATTTAACCATATATATGTTAATGTTACAACTGACATTTCGTTCATGAATACTGGGGAGGAACGGAATGCTCTTTCTGTGAGATTACACAAATGTTTAGGGTTTTTGTTGTTTTCTGATTTAAGTGCTGCCGTGTACCCTTGGACATTAGTATACAGGCAGTAATGTATGATAGCAGTTTCTCACAAAGATCCTCTACACATGTGGGTGGTTTGGGTTTGGGTTTTTTTGTGAACTAGGAGATATGAAAAGCATTACTCTCAGTCAGCTGTATTTTAATGCCCTGTTTTCTAGTTTCCTTTTTAAGCAGTCTCCTCAGGGCATCAAATATTGTGGTGTCAGTTATTGCTCCACAATCAAATGACATTTTAAAGTAAAATTAAAAATTAATATTAATAAGAGAAAATCCCAAAATGGTATTCTGTAAATCTTCTTCACTAGGAAAGCAAGAGCCACTGAAAGTCATTGCCCTTTATTTATCATATACCTAGCCAAATCCTATAGCATTTTTATTTTAAATGTAATTGCTTATATAAGCAAAGGGTTGGAAACCTGGTTAGCATTTAATATTCCTCTGGGTAGATCTATAGTGCATTTTTCTCAGCAGGGTAAATAAGCCAGCACAGATACGTGTGCTACTCTGCTTTTATTTCCCAAGCTAGCAAGACTACCCAAAGCAGCCACCCCCAGGTTCCTCACAAAGAAGCTAAAGCATATTCTGTGAAATAATACCAAGGATCTATCTTTGAGATTATTACCACAAGAAGCAAAAAGTGAGCAGTCCAATATTACTTAATGTTTACTGGATGGTATACCTTAATAAGGATGTGAAGAGAAGATGACAGTGGATAATTCCAGCAGGCAATATCCCTCCCCAGCCTCCAGCCCTCTTGAAATCCCTTCCAGTGCTTAGAAATCTAATCTTGCTGGAGAGAGGACTGGTGAATGGGAGGCTGGAAGGGGACAGCTCTGCTTATAAAGATGAAAATGGGAGTAAAATACAGACCCAAATATGATACTGAAACAGTAAACTGTGACAGTAACAAGCACCAATGATCCCTTTCAAACAGGGAGTTGTGGAAGGTAAAAAGCAGCAAATATATAGCATGCCTGTATATGTGTGTAGTTTAGAAAGGGTTATCTAGCATAACTGCCAAATGCTTCTCATGCAGATGTGATCTATACTATCAAAAAACCTGTTTTTTTGCCTCTGCTTATATCAGTTCACCAAATTAAATTTAAACTACATTAGCAAGATGGCAAATGTCTTTGTGCTATTAGTCCAAACAGCAAAATACCTGCTTCCCTACTCTAGCTATGCCAGAAAAGTTGAAGGGTAGATCAGAACTAGAGTAATTGTCATGGTGGTTTGTCTCAGCTGTATTACAGCCCATGTCATGCACAGATCAAAGTGCTTTAAGAAGGAGTACCGAGTTCCACTTCATCCATTTTGCAGATACTGACATAGAGCCAATGCGATTCTCTTAACGATGTGAAGCAGTTCGCCAGCAAAGCAGCTATTAGAGCCCTGATGTTTGGTGCATCAACTCAGCACCAAAGTCCTGGAGTCACAAGAGCTCAAGTTGTCACATAGCTGCCAAGGTAAAAACTGACATTTGAATCAGGCCTTGAAACTGTCAACTTTGAACAATTGCTTTGCATTCAGCTCCCCAAAGCCTGTTCTACGCAGCAGACTGCAATGCACATGCCAGCACACAGATGCGCAGCCTGTGAGGGGTAGTGGAACTGGACAGGGAAGGCACACGATCTGTGCAATGGATGAGCCCTGCACATCTACAGCAGGGGCCAAAGAAGCAGCAAGGCAACAGCTCTCCAGATGAACACCTACTTAGGATAATCAGTACAAAACTCAGCTGGCCTAGTGGTTATCAGAGGAAGTGATAAGCATGACACAAATGTAATGAGAACATGAGAAGTGGCCAGGGGAATAAGGACGAGAACTAATAAAGTGTTAGATGTTAACACATCAGTATGCACATTTGCATATAGTCCAGACACCCTTTCTGCTTCATTTCCAAATGCAAAGAAAATGCACTTAAAGCAATCTCTCCCAAATATCAACATCATGTATCATATACACAGCAACATTTCTGAGGGCAGTTGCCAAAACCAGTGTGATAGTTCATTGATCCACATGCAGATAATTCAACCAAATCCATCAAAATTTAGACTCTTGTCTGCTTTTCTGCTTAGTGAGTACCATAGATGAGTCAAAGGTCATTTATCACCCTCAAAGTAGCTGATTATTCCTGCTCTATGACTTTCCTGAAGATGTTTTGGCTAGTCACTTTGAGTATTACTGGTCAACACAGATGCTAGTACTGATTTTACTGTGGGCATGACAATAAAAAAAAGTTCTTTTCAACAGCTCCTGCTGCACATGTACATCAAGTGAAATAGCATCTTGACATATCCCACAAGTGACACTTACATATTAATTTCATCAAAGGGCAGTGACTGCATATCACTTACTTCCCTGAAAATGATAGGAATCTCACCAAGGAGGTTTGATGTATGGCTTATCAGCATCCTCAATTGTAGTATAGTTAAGCCTGTCTTTACTTTTCTAAAGTGTTACATGTTGTACTTCTCTGGCATGAATTGTCACAGGTTGTAGGCTATAGAGACATTTCCAAGGTATGTTTACTATCTTGACTCTACATTCAACTCTACTTTAAAAATTAGACTGCAGCACACAGTCATACCACTTAAACATCCAACCTCTGCATACACCTGCAGACATATTCATGTTCTTGTCTAAAATCTTTAGAGTTTTTTAACTAAATTTCAAACTTGAGAGAGGGGTACTGACCTTAGAGATGATCAGCTCATTGATTCAGCTGGAATAACACCACACACACAAATGTGTTAGGTTTCAAATTCACCTTGAGGCCGTATATAGCTAGATCTGATGGGGTGGAAACACACAGTTGAAAGTGAGTAAAGAAACCAGGACTGCCTTTTTTGGCATGCTCTGCAGTTAGAACATTTTAGGCATAATGTGAAACTGTGTCTCAGTTAAAAAGTCAATCAAGAGACAGAAATCTGTAGGAAATCTGGCTTCATTAGTTCATTAGCTGTTCACAGAACTGCTTGTTTACACTGAACACATATTGCAGGCATCAGAAGTATTTGCAGCAACTCATCTGTTTCTAAAAGATGAGGATCTTCTGTGACTGCACCACCCTTCCCTTCCTCCATCATAAATGCATCTGCATTCTTGTACATTTAGCTCCAAGTGATCCATATAGAACATATCCGCACAACAAGCAAGAGAGCAAACACAAAAGGGAAAGGCTAGAAGGGATTATAATCACTTGTATCTACTATAAAGGGAATACATTAAGTTCTGGATGCAAGTCATATGAATAGCAAAATTCAAATTAAATTGATTTCATTATTTATGTTTGTAAATCTCCTAGCCATGGGGAACGAAGGAAAGATCTAAGTAAATGGTGATCATCTGGCTGTACAGCTCATTCAGCTATCTTCTTTCTTGAACCAGATGTGACTATTACAGCTTGATTTTACATTTGAAAGTGGTAGGGAAATTCAGAGCCCAAAGAGGAATTTCCGTCCAGCAGTCTACAGGCCTGCTCTGTCTGCTGCTCTTTAAATGTAAGTCATGTAATATGTTTTAGAAATAGCTGGCATATTAAATACTGTGGGTTTTAAATGCAGAAAGGAGAATGTAAACATATAATCAGCTTACAGTCATTAAAATTCTTTTCCATTTATGCTGAAAAGTCAGTCTGAAATACTCATTTTCATGAAGACTACCATTGCGCTGTGGCAAAGACAGAGGCCACAGCTGAGACTAGTGACCTATTGTGCTAGTCACTGTATGAGCACACAAAAGAGTCAATCCTTTCCCTTGAGAGTTACGATCTAATTAGAAAGAAGGTAAGAGAAAGGGGTTTAATGTATATTTATTTTTACTCATACATATAAACAGAGGTTCCAGGTTCCTCAAGGGGACTGCACGTATGCTAACCATTAAGGTCTTTGACTTGCTGAGGACTAAGTTTCATTCTGACTATTGCTTAAGTACTGGCATGAACATTTACAAGGCTCACGTTAGCTTAAGAGCTAAGTATACCATCATTCCTTCCCATTTCATAACTGCCATAAATCCCAGTACTGTCTATACGTACCTATTTTGATCACTGATCCCAAAAGACTTTTCCTAACTTCCCACACTTATTTAAGAATATAGCAAGAACCATGTGTCTCTGTCTTGTGCCTTTCAGATATCTGAAGCAAAATGAATCTAGAATAATTTGCATTTTAGTCAACCAGATATTAAGAAGATCAGGAGTTTCTTGGATTCTAACAAAACACCATTACCAAAACAGGCATTAACTATCTACATTAATTAGAAGTGATAAATCCTTCTTTGACCTCCCTGTAAGGTGAGGAAAAATATCAGAAATTACTAAGTGCCAGGTCCACAAAACTACTGAGTATTGACCTTCCACTGAAATGTGTGAGAAGCTCCATACCTTTATGGGAGCTGGAGTCTAAAAACATTTGTGGACTTTCTCTCTAAAGTCATATAGTAAGGGAAAGATAGCTCTGTCAGTCCTAAGAAGGGTCTCATATTAGCACCCAATCTCTAAGCCCAACCTTTGCCTCTACCAGTACCAATAATATTTGTAACCCACAGCTCGTGTTGTTCACCCCCATGGACCTCATTAAGGCAAAGTCTGAGTTCTGCTACATGGTCCTCAGAACTACCCATTGACTAATTCATGAATACTGTTGTTAGCTCAGTACCTTTTAGACAGCCATGTCAGTGTTTCAGGTATTCACAGATGCAAATTTTCTATATTTAATATTTAACATGTTTTTATTAAGAGTGTACTAGGCTACACATCATTACATACTTCTGTAGTGCTTAAAGGATGCATTTCACTGGAATCATGAGTGTCTTTTCTGCTCATGTGAGGACAGAGGGATTTTAAATCAATGGCTATGTACAGCAGCAACAGTGATCTCTTAAGTCACCCCATTTGGAATCACTGGAGCTTGTAGGTCAGCAACATGATTTGAATGAAGAAACCAGAGAGAGTTCAAGCTCATATATAATCATATTCCTGAACTTGTCAGCTCATCTCATGTCTTACATATAACTTCCACAAGGATGCGGATTTTTATTACAATTACTGTCCTGATACCTTTTATGATTGACATTTTATGCTTTTTGTACTACTTTATAGCTGCAATATCAGAAATTTTCCAAGTGGACTCAAAAGAGTCTTCTCCCAGTGTCCCATGGGTTGTGGCTTGCATTGCTAACCACTTTTTCAGAGATGGGAAGGAGGGAGCTTTTCTTGGCACTCCCTGGCTGAAGAACTCGTCCTTCAGCAACTTGCCTTGTGCAGAAGATAATTGTGTTACGTAATATATCTCTGGTCACGTCAAGGGTTAAGTAAGCTGCAGTACAGTCTTCAATTTGCAAGTTGTGTCTGGCTGTAGTCCCAGATTCAGGCCCCCAAAAGAGGCACCTATGATGCCCTCACACAGAAGAGGTGGTTTCCTTAGCAACTGTGGCCAATGAAAGAAAATGTGCCTGACAGGTGAGTTTATACTGGGATTCTGAGAAAGATAACCACCTCCCACAGCTGAAATATTCTCCCTCTGTGGTCAAGGAAGTGCTGGATAAGGATATGCTTCTAAATCTCTCTGTCTCTGTTTCTCTCTCTCTTGATATGGACATGGATATTTAGACGTTAAACCAATAAGCTCAATTTACTTGCAATATATTAATCTTCTGCACACTGCAATTACAAACATGGCTTCTTGGGAAGGAGCAGAAACAAAGGTTTCTTAGGAACAATTATTGTAGCACATGGGGATTGCAGGAGCTTCATTTATGCTCAGCTAGTTGTTCCTTTTCTGGAGCCACTTGACAATTAAATGGAAACCACTTGAATTAAGACATTTTCAGCACTGCTTCCCCTTAAGCAAATGCAATCAACCTCTCCATGACTCTTTAGTTAAAAGAAGTCAGTGTTTGATGCAAACTGCCTTTGTCTTTGCATTTTGTGCATAAATTTCTGTTTAATAAAAAAGGCTAAGTACCTTTCTAGTAGAATTTAATTAAACCACTCTGCTTAACTCTTACAGTGTATCAATATTAAATTATGGTCTGTGTCCATTGTTTTGTCTCTCAGTGTTTATATTGAACAGTAGCATCCAAATGCTATGATCCAAAACCAACCCAAAGTAATGTTTAAATATATCTGAAAAATAGACCAAAAAGATGACAGAAATTTAGAGAAATCCAGGTCAAAGACAGTCTTTGTGTCTATTTCCCATCCAAGGTCTAAGTCGGTTCATACCTTCTATGGACAAGAGTTCTGTAGCCAAGGACAAGCTTTAGGGAGTAAGTGGGACCGTTTACCCTCCTGATGAACAGGTCACTGTCTGACTTTGGCCCTGTGCTTCTGAAGACTAAGAAAGAGATGTTTTCTAGTTTGTTGGAAGATATATGCTTGACTATATCTGAGACATCAAAATGGACTCTGTTAGATACAGTACAGATATATTACAAAGTACAGAGAACTTTTCTGCATCTTCTTTTGATAACAAGATGAAAAAAAAGTAATTTAATGTAACTCCAAGTAATCGCTTTGGCAAAGCAAGACCACTTTCCCTTAATACATTTATGTTTCTTTGAAAAGCATTTTAAAGTGTCTACAGTCAGTTATATAGGCAATAAAATACTGTCCTTAATTCACTTAAAAGTTTGGATGATGTCAAAGCCAAATTATGATGTTGATATACCAGTGCAGGAAAATTAAGCCATAAAAGGGAATGACTAGAAATATATACATGTCCCATAAGTATGCAGTACTGCAGGGCTGAAAGAGATGTGTTAGAACAGTATATGTGACTAGACTCAAACTGATGAAAACTACATGGAATTCAGGGAAAAATATTTAAAAAGTGATGGCAATGGAAACAACATTGTGATAATGATATTGTAAACTAAAGAAATAAGTAGTAACATCATGGATCAATTCTTCTGGAATAGTAGATGATGTTTGGTCTAGAATCTGTGGTCAAATGGAGATAAGGGTAGAGCTGACAGTATAAATAATATCAAGAACTACCTGAGGTTAAGACACTGGGAAAACTAGAGAAGTCAAGTAAAATCAGTATGATAAATAGCAAGAAACAAGACATTTTAAGTTTTTTTTTTTAAAAAAAAGAAAGAGTATGTTTTAAAAGAAAAATAATTATGGATCCAGTGTTCATGAATGGAACTTCCTTTGCCTTAAATGGAATCATGACAAAAATTAATCATGCTGATAACTCAATTTACTTTATTGGGGAAAAGCACACTGAGAAATTAAGGACACTGAAGAGTTCAAGGATTTAAACTTCAGGTTTTACATTCTTCAGACAGAAATTACAAACATTTTTCTGGAAGCTGCCTTTTTAGGCACTTCTTTTTAGAAGTGAAACTATTCAAAGAGGAGCTGAACACAGGATGAAAAAGTACCATGCAAAAAGTAAGCAAAAATACAGAGAAATGGCAAATACTAATACTTCTACCCCGGATGTCAAAAAATATAGGAGAAAAGTGTGAAATAGTAGAAGTTAGCCTGAACTAAATCATGCTAAGAATATTAAAATCAAGTTGCAAAATGTCCATAATTAACATGGATTAGGAAGGTAGAAGGGAAAACAGGCTGTTATGCAGTGAGAATTACGTTAAAGACAATACATTAACAACTGTAAGTGAACATTTTACCTCATCTTTTAAACAAGAGCAATTCGTAACCTGGGACACAAATAAAATGGTTTGTGGGAACATATGCCTCGACATCTCAATCTATTGCCTTTGGAAGAGGGGCCAGGTCTCTCATGAAGACTATAAAGATGTAGTGAGTTATGCAGGGAGAACAGTAGGAGAGCCAAAGCACAGCTGGAGCTCAACTTTCTATAACTTCGTTAACAGCAAAAGGAGGATTAGGGAAAATCTCCCTCCTTTCTTGGATGCAGAGGGAAACATGGTAACTAAGGATGAGGAAAAGACTGAGGTGCTCAACGTCTACTTTGCCTCAGTCTTTAGCAGTGGAACTGGCTGTTCCATGGACACCCAGCCTCATGAGCTGGGAGATGGGGAGGGGAAGCAGATTGAGGTCAGCACAGTTGGAGGTGGTCAGAGACCTGCTACACCACTTGGATGCACACAAGTCTGTGGGACCGGATGAGTTACACCCAAGGGTGGTGAAAGAGTTGGCAGATGTGCTTATCAAGCCGCTTTCCATGATTTACCGGAAATCATGGCTAACTAGGGAGGTCCCATTGGACTGGAGGGTAGCAAATGTGACACCCATCTACAAGAGAGGCAGAAAGGAGGATCCAGGAAACTATAGACCTGTCAGCCTGACCTCGGTGCCAGGGAAGGTCATGGAACAGATCATCTCGGGTGCCATTAAAAGTCATATAATGGACAACCAGGGGATCAGGCCCAGTCAGCATGGGTTTATGAAAGGCAGGTCCTGCCTAACAAACCTGATCTCCTTCTCCGACAGAGCGACCTGCTTATTGGATGAGGGAAAGGCTGTGGATGTTGTTTACCTTGACTTTAGTAAAGCCTTTGACACCATTTCCCACAGCATTCTCCTGGCGAAACTGGCTGCTTGTGGCTTGGATGGGCACATGCTTCTCTGGGTAAAAAACTGTCTGGATGGCCGGGCCCAAAGAGTTGTGGTGAACGGAGTTAAATCTGGTTGGCGGCCAGTCATGAGTGGTGTCCCCCAGGGCTCGGTTTTGTGGCCACTCCTGTTTAACATCTTTATTGATGATCTAGACGAGGGGATCGAGTGCACCCTCAGTAAGTTTGCAGATGACACCAAGTTGGGTGGGAGTGTTGATCTGCTCGAGGGTAGGGAGACTCTGCAGAGAGATCTGGACAGGCTGGAGCAATGGGCTAAGGCCAACAGGATGAGTTTCAGTAAGGCCAAATGCCGGGTGCTGCACTTGGGCCACAACAACCCCCAGCAGCGCTACAGGCTTGGGGAGGAGTGGCTGGAGAGCTGCCAGTCAGAGAGGGACCTGGGGGTGTTGATTGACAGCCAGATGAACATGAGCCAGCAGTGTGCCCAGGTGGCCAAGAAGGCCAATGGCATCCTGGCTTGTATCAGCAATAGCGTGGCCAGCAGGGACAGGGAAGTGATCTTACCCCTGTACTCGGCACTGGTGAGGCCGCACCTCGATTACTGTGTTCAGATTTGGGCCCCTCACTACAAAAAGGACATTGAATTACTCGAGCGTGTCCAGAGAAGGGCAACGAAGCTGGTGAAGGGTCTGGAGCACATGTCGTACGAGGAGCGGCTGAGGGAACTGGGGTTGTTTAGTTTGGAGAAGAGGAGGCTGAGGGGAGACCTCATCGCCCTCTACAACTACCTGAAAGGAGGTTGCAGAGAGCTGGGGATGAGTCTCTTTAACCAAGTAACAAGTGATAGGACAAGAGGGAATGGCCTCAAGTTGCACGAGGGAAGGTTTAGACTAGATATTAGGAAGTATTTCTTTACAGAACGGGTTGTTAGGTGTTGGAATGGGCTGCCCAGGGAGGTGGTGGAGTCCCCATTCCTGGAGGTGTTTAAGAGTAGGGTCAACTTAGCGCTGAGGGATTTGGTGTAGTTGGGAACTGTCATTGTTAGGTTAACGGTTGGACTGGATGATCTTCAAGGTCGTTTCCAACCTAGATGATTCTGTGATTCTGTGAACATGGGAATTATCAAAGCTGATGTGGAAACAAAGCTGAAAAGTTTTGTCTACTAAAATTGAGATAGATGGATATGAAAATTTTTATTTCTAGAATTCTTGGAAGAACTGGCACATATTACTGCAAACTAGGAAAAAAGAATTTTTAATGACCCGTTAAATGGGGAAGAGGAAGCATCACTATAGGACTTGGGTTAAGCAAAGGTACCTATATTTTGGT
The DNA here is from genome assembly GCF_031877795.1 of Strix aluco. Classification (NCBI taxonomy): domain Eukaryota; kingdom Metazoa; phylum Chordata; class Aves; order Strigiformes; family Strigidae; genus Strix; species Strix aluco. The sequence continues at coordinate 83,212,602 of NC_133931.1, read as the reverse complement.
AAAACCCCCAAAAGTATTAAGCATAATAAGATTACAACTACAAGACAACTGAAGTACCTTCCCTATTATGTAAGGTTTAAAGCAAGTTTTGAAGAAAAACAGCATTTTATGGCATGGAGAATATGATGAAACATGCCAGTGCATGCAAGCATGTCTGATAGAAATCTTTGGATAAAATAAAGAAGGTTAACATTTCATTTGAACTTCATTAAGAGTTTTAACACTTCATTGTAGGGGAAAGAATCAGCCATTAACCATGGGACAGATAAGATTTATAAGCTAGACAAGGACCTGGGTGAGGGGAGAAACCACAGCTGCCGCTTCTGAAAGAAAATTACTGGGATTGAGTTTACCAACAAAGATACTCAGTTTTACCAGGACGAAGGTACTGCAAGGTGAATGAAGGTAAGAAGGGTGGTGAGAGCGTCTGTCTGGATGGCTTCAGCACACACTTCAGTCCTTCTCACAGAGATCTTCACATTTTTACAGTGCCACAACCCAAGCTTCATCAATAATTTTACTCTTCACCTAGGTTTTTAAAGTAAGATTTTGCTACTGAAATTAGTAGGTGACAAAATGAAAGGAGCTTACCTTAGCAAGAGTGGGATAGGAAATAGGATGCACCTAATTATACTAAAGGCCACATCACACAGTGGTTATGGGAACTTGTCAGCTAGAGGTCATCAGCTAATAGAATCTGAAGAACATAATTTCAAGGATGACTGTAATGTAACCAGTAAAGAGCAAATTGTGGTCTCAGTACCTTAGCACAAATTAGATGAGGTATTTCTCGGTAGACTTAGAGGTAGAGGAATATTTATGTAAGTATACTAGACATTGCTAAGACCCAGCTGTGCTGCGTGTGCTTCTGATTGCCCAGGTACCTGAAGATGTATTCAGGTTATTCAGGAAAAGGGTATGTTTATGACAGTGGGTAAACCATCTTATAGGCCAGGCTTAAAGGCTGAGAGAGCTTTGATTGGTCTCTATAGATGCATCAAGTGATTAACCACAAGGATGAGAGAAGTTAAAAGACTATGTTGGCACAAAAAGAAATGGTTGCAAACTGACTGGGAATTAGATGGTTTCTAGATAACAGAACAACAAAGCTGTACAACAGTTTCCCCATAGGATCGGGGTGGTGTGGAGGGGCAAGAAGCATGACAAATACCTTTTCAAGGTAGTGTTTGGTCACATTATGAGAACAATATAGCAAGAAGTAACTCGACCCTGAGCCAGGGGTTCTTCCCTTGTCTCTTTACACTTCTGTGTTGCTAAACAGTAAATGCCTCTGATAAAAAAATAGACATTTTGCATAAGACAGAACTACATGAAACTGCTATATAAAAACAATGTGCAGGAGGAAAAGAGCTTTTCATATTTGAGACATCTTTGTATACCTTGGGGCACACAGCACTGTGGTGGGTTGACCCTGGCTGGATGCCAGGTGCACACCAAAGCAAATCTATCACTCCCCTCCTCAGCAGGACAGGGGAGAGAAAATATAATGAAAGGCTCACGGCTCAAGATAAGGACAGGAAGAGATCACTCATCAATTAGTGTCATGGGCAAAACAGACTAGACTTGGGGAAATTATTTTCATTTATTAACAATCAAATCAGAGTAGGGTAATAAGAAATAAAAACCAAATCTTAAAACACCTTCCCCCCACCCATCCCTTCTTCCTGGCCTCAACTTCCTTCCCAATTTCTCCAGTTCATCACCCTCAGTGATGCAGGGGGATGGGGAATTGGGGTTGCAGTCAGTTCCTCACATGTATGTCTCTGCCTCTTCTTCCTCCTCACACTCTTCCCCTGCTCCAGCATGGAGTCCTTCCCACGGGAGACAGTTCTCCATGAACTTCTCCAACATGAATCCCCCCCACGGGCTGCAATTCTTCACAAACTGCTCCAGTGTGGGTCCCCCGTGAGATCACAAGTCCTGCCAGCAAACGTGCTCCAACATGGGCTCCTCTTTACATGAGTCCACAGGTCCTGCCAGGAGCCTGCTCCAGTGTGGAATTCCCATGGGGTCACAGCCTTTGGGCATCCACCTGCTCTGGTGTGGGGTCCTCCACAGGCTGCAGGTGGATCTCTGATCCACCGTTAACCTCCTTGGGCTGCAGGGGCACAGTCTGCCTCACCATGGGCTTCACCATGGGCTGCAGGGGAATCTCTGCTTTGGCCCCTTCCTTCTTCCCTGACCTTGGTGTCTGAAGAGTTGTTCTCTCACATATTCTCACTCTTCTCTCTGGCTGCAGTTTCCATTGTGCAGGATTTTTTTTCCCTTCTTAAATATGATATCACAGAGTCACTACCACCGTTGCTGATGGGCTCAGTCTTGGCCAGCAGTGGGTCCGTCTTGGAGATGGCTGGCATTGATTCTGACATAGGGGAAGCTTCTAGCAGCTTCTCACAGAAGCCACCCCTGTAGCCATCCCCACTACCAAAACCTTTCCATGCAAACCCAATCAAGTACTCTCTGAAAAAGAGTGATTTCTGCAAGGTGACTCGTTAATTCTCTGATAAAAATCACAGACTTGCTAATACTAAACTGTATTTCATATAAGATCACTGGAAATGGAACTTGCATAATTTGTATCTTCATTACCACAGAAAATGAAGATTTTCAGTTTACCCTTATGGAAGGGAATTTATATTCATTGAATGGAAAGTCTAAAAGGAACAATATATCTAACTTGCTCTTTTCTATATAGCAGGCCAGCACATATGACTTTGCACTACACTGAGTCTGATAATATATAAATTACTAAAGCACAGACTTCTCTTGAAAACCATGCCTTGATGAAATTAAGAGATAGAACCGTTGCTTTGAGTGCAAATGAATCATGCTGTTACCTATTTGTGCTCATGTTAATAACTGTTTTCAGTTTCCAGATACATATTTCCTCTCTGACTTTCAGAGCTGAATCTCCAAGCTTAGTCCATGCTTTTTAACCTAACTCTAAACCTTCACATACTCTTGTGACTAAGTTAAGACGACTGAGGTCTTTGGGACACTACATGTAACATTTGTTTCTGCAGTCCTCTCTAAGTTCTGTCAGTCATCTGTTACCTCTTGTAAAATGTGGACAATAAAACTGGACTTTGTGGTTCAGTATCTCTACAAGCAACACTGTCTAGAGATCAAAGTCCTCTCCTGCCTATCATTTCCCTGCATATACCACCCAGGATCACACAGTTTCACAGTGGGACCTGCTTCCTGCTACCATCCTTGAACCACAACCTCCTGGAAGACTTGACTCCACTGTTTCAGGTTTCTTGTCTTACTTCTCCCCACCTTTCTGGAGCCACAGATACCACAGTGAGGTCTTCCACATTGCTCTGCTGAATCATCTTCATAAGCACCACATACCTATCGCTCCACTATTCCAGCTCTCCTTCAGACTTGCACTAGTAACCTGCACTTTCCAAAACAATAGGAATATTTCATCCAGAGTTAAATGTATTTGCCAAGGAATCAGGGAGACAACCAGGTTTACAGCCTCTTCTGGCATGGTCAGGTTAATAGATAGTGGAGCACATATATATTTGTATAACAAACATCCCTTTTATAAACTGCATTAGTGTTGTGGATAAATCCTCCTCTACTGAATATACAGAGGAAATGCCTAACAGTCATCATTTACTACTTTAGTCTCCCACAATACCTGGCAGTGGTCCACTTTCAATACTTCCCTGAAAGTAGCTGTCAGCTTTTTCTCCTAATGAAGATTTCATACTAGAAAATATATATAGATCGTGTGCCTGTTAGGAAAATAGCATCAATCATTACAGTTATCACCACATGACTCTCATTTCTAATCCATACTGAACTTCAGTCACCTGTAACTTCCTAAAGCTTTTTTGGTTCTACTTTCAAAGCAGAAGTAGACTTTAAATTCAGTCTTGAAACAAAAATTGTCGGTAGTAAGGGCATTTCCTTATTCTTCTGAAGGCAAGTTTCTGAGATTCTGTTAATTAGAAGCTCAACAAACACATATTTGACATATAGTACCTCATTAGGTAAAAAATATAGCTGTAGTCACCTACACTTTTCATTAATACATATGTAGCTAAGTGGGGGAAAAAAAGTAAGATGACCTATGCATTGTATCTTATTTCATAGGAAAAAAAAAAAACAAATCAAATCAAATTCTATTGATAGTAGAATACTGAAAAGGCAAGCTGTTACCTACAGGAATGTATGCATGCTAGATCTCAGGAAAAGGTATCTAACACCTAAATACCCTAAGTCTATATTTTACTATTGTATGAGGGCTTAATCTTGTAAGCAAATACAACATAACATTGCTGGAAAGCAAATCATTTCTTATTTCCAACCATCTAAAGCTGCTTGCTGGAAATTTCAAAGGGAATTCATTTTACTCAGTTCTGTGTTCTTGCTGATCTTGAAAGTGCCAAGTTCATTCCAATCCAAACAAACCCAGACAATATATCTGACACTGGTGCCAATACTATGCTCTTACTACTGCCCCACAGAAGCAGAGGAGAACATGATGCTACTCTGTCAGATTGCAACTTTTTATTTGGTTTTGGTTGGTTGGTTGGTTTTTAATGGAGGTTGGCAAAGGTTATGCAAGGAATTTGACACCTGGAATAATTGTTGGGCAAAGTGCAAGCACAGCTGACACTGAAACAATATACCTGCCATAAAGACATCAGCCTTATTATGAGGTGGTTGGATTGGAGAGTAAACATCTGAAAAACTGCTTGATGGATTTCATGGAAGATGTAGGAAAGGAAGGAAAGGAAGGGAAAAGAAGGAGGCAGCAGCAGCTCCGGTCAGTGAGAGGAAGCAGGAGAAAAAAGATAAAAGGAAGTGGAGGCTGTTGCAGAGTGCCAAGGATCTCTGCAAATCTCTAGGTACCAGATCAGCATGCACATTTGTGCTTCAAGGACTCATTCAACTGTGTGGTGAGTAAGGTGTAAGGAATTGGGCAGGAAGAGAGATGTACAGCAACAGGTCACAGTCCACCACCAGAACAGTAAGAGTAACACAGGCAGCAGAATCCAGCAAGACCAGAAAAGATGGAGACAGTAACATCCCATCTGCTTCTAATAAGGGACACAGGATTTAAATGCATAATACAAAAAATCCTATGTTTTATAGAATATGTGTAACATTGAATGTACATATGCCAACTGACACTGTGAAATACAAGGCTATCAAGAGGAACGTCTTCCCAGATATTTGAAAGTGTGTATGAAACTATGTATGATAACAACATTATGATATTCATGCTGAATAACATCTGGAGATGAAATGAAAAGATGGCCTTAAACTGTCAGAGTAGCTAACGGATCTTCTAGAATGACTTCTGCTTAGGTACAGGTGAAGCATACCTACTATAGGCAGCTATATTATAAAGTCTGTTCTGCCCTAATGTGACCAACCAGTTTAACTATTAAAACCATCTATGAGATGCAGCTTTAATCAACAAAATGTAGGTGTTCTAGAATGACAATTAAAACATTAAACTTCAAGATATTCTTGTGGAATATCAAGTAGTACAGGATCATAATCCTTCATGCAAAACAGTGGCATTTTAAAATTCAATTCCAGATTTGTTTTCCCTCACCTGTTGTTACTAACAACAGTTAGTTGCCTGAATAAAGATACTTCTCATGTATACAAATGAACTTTTTAAAAATAGAATGGTCAAGCTAATTCAAGATGATAAAAAAATCCACTAATGGCAAAAGACAGCAAGCTTTCAATTACCATGTTCAGGGTTTAAGTCTTAAATTGTCAGAGATAAAGCCAAGGATAAAGAAATCCACAAAACTTAACACTATGATAAATTCAGGAAAAACTGGATGAGTTGCAAAGTATGACCCACAAACAAACTATTTTCTTGTTAGTGCTTTAGAAAAGCCTCATTAGACTGAAAGAAGTAAAAGCAGAAGTGAGCAGCAGAAGTCAAATTTACATGTGTGGAAAACTAAGAGGAATATTGGATTAGTTTGAAACCAGTAACATTTTATTTACTTTGTCTTGCATTGGAAATGAAAAGTCCTATTGAAACTATCACATAATGTCTTCCGAACAAGTAAAAAGACATTTCTCTGTGCAGCCTAGCATGGAATGGATACTGCATCAAATTCTGTGACTAAATTTTAACAAGACTTGAGTTTCTTATGATCAGTACCTCTTGCATTACCTCAAATGGAATAAAAATACTAGCTTGTTTCTTAGAGAATCATTAGAAGGTATATGTCATTTTTCCTATGCACTGGTTTCTAGTTAACACATGGTAATGGAGGGGTGGTCACTCTGAAGCGCTGTGATGTGGGCACTGTTGGCAACCTACACTTAGTAGGGTTAGAATATTAACTCATGTGAGAAAGATGAGGTTCCTCCTCACCAAAACAAATGTAGTGAGGTTTGTCAGGGCTTCTGCTTTGAGCTGGATGTTGCCTGTGATGCTAGCACATCTGGCAACAGATGGATTTGGCTATTTGATAGGCTGCAAAAGAAGCCCTTACCCCCAAAATTCAGGTTGTTTATTTCCTTGAGCACTTCTTCACCTCTCTCTTTTTTTGTGTGTGTGTGTTGTTTTTTTTTTTTTTTATGTGTGTGTGTGTGTGAACACCTACAGTGTATGAGCCTTTCCTTGAGATAAAACCATCTAAATCCATCTATAAACAAATCTACCCCCTTGGAAAAGCTTCACTGGAATCCTATCTACACATAGACTTCTGAATGTCCAAACAACCCTCCACTTGATCCCCTCAACATGAAATTACAGAGGCCATTATCTGCAATTAATGAACTAGACACAAGATGAAGAGATAAACATGTAAATCATAGTCTATAGCTTGCACATTGCCTTTGCCAATGCAAACACAAATGCACATGTTAGAACACAACTCTTCAAGGGAAAGGTTGGGACATAATGGTTAAAGGTCCATCCCTGCTTTCCATTTGCATATACGATTACCTTAATCAGTTATCCATCCTTGAGTAAAATCACCTTTATTTCACTTATCATTTTTCTGGATTTGTTGTCAAAGAACTAATGAGATCAAGAAGCCCTTCTTCAAAGATGAAATCATGTCTTGTTTCAGCATAAAATGTACACCACATTTGTGGTGTATTCAATCAATACAAATCACCTAAAAGCAGGAAGCAGGAACAGACTAATCATTTTGATCTGAAAAATTAAAATAAAATATCATTTGGGCTGTAGCCAATCTGACATAACATCCCTCCCTACATTTGTGGCTTTTTTGGCATAAAGAGTTTTTGTTGTTGTTCCTAACCAGGGATGACCTTCAAAGGGACAACTGCTGATATATCCAGTCATGATACCTTTACATCAACTACACACAGCAATAGCTAATTTAAGATTCATATGGTGTTTGTACAAGTCTTTAATTTGGTCTTTATCATCCCCTTCATACAGTACCATTATATTTGACTTTGCTTGCTTCAACACTCTTCTACATTTAGAAACTGAATTCTTGTCTGAATAAATAAGTCTGCTAAGAGCATCTATTAAGTACTGGTATCCCCAGGGTCTGAAGCAATTTTTTTTTCCTTTCCATTTTTTGCCTGGTGAATCTGAGTTATAAAGCACATAGCGGAGAGAAGAAGGGTTGCCTTAGTAACGAGGCAGACCCAATCAGCTGCATAGGCTCCCTTGAGACAATCTAATTTGTGCAGCAGAAAGAGGCTAGGACAGGTGGCTAAATTAATGTGCCAGACAGCTTAAAATATTACACACACATGCACACATGAAAGCATACACAAAATCTATCTGTGTACGTATATATGAATGCAATTATCGTCAGCGTTTTGCAAAATAAATAGCATCTGGGTAACTCAGCCCTGCAAAACCCCCAAAGCAGCGGAGATACCGCAAAAGCCAAGGAAGCGACGCAGGGTGGGAGGGAGCAGGGCTCCTTCCCCGCAGTCCTGACAGATCTGCACCGCTCCGGGGAGGAGGGGAAAGGCTCCTCCCAGCAGGCACAGGCTGAAACAGGGGTGTGATGTGTGCTCTCCCATCTTTACTGGGGCTTATGAGATGCCTCCTGCTGATGGCGTGATCTGTTGTGCAGCTCTCCTGATTCCACAGGGTGCTGGAGCTCTCTTGCCTGACCCTTTCTGTACCACTTCACAGGGCTTTCTCCCCATGTCCTCATCTCTGATTTAAAGTGAACTTCCACCTTTTCCCCACGATTTCTTCATAAATACAACAAATCTGAACATGTTTTATATTCTCCTCAGTCCCTGCTGTGTGAGGATTCAGCTACAGTGCAAGAATTTGGATCAGTTTGGATGCAGATCACATACCAGCTTCTAGCTCTTACAAACACAATTTCAAATCATTCCTTTTTGCAGCATCTCTAGTAGGTTGGCTTTAGCCAAGTCAGAGAACAACAGGAATTCTGAGCCTGCTGTGTGTTTGACATCTGCAGGGCACATGGGAGTGTCATATGCACAGAAGAATCCTGCAACAGACTGTGATTCAGAAACACTCTGTATTATTTTAGTGCAGAATCACTCTTCATTTCTTTATAATGGGAATAATCTATTTCTGTATAACTAGTTATAAGAGATATCTGACAAAAATTACTAGTAGAGATACAGTTAGTATGTTGCTTCTCTACTATAGCCCCTCAGCCAGAAATGCTGTGGGAACTGGCCTCTCACACCAGGTGCACCTGTATCCCAACCTTACATTTTAACCTGAACACAGTCATGGTTTCTCTCCTCTTTTTTTCCTGTATCTTGAGCAGATGAAGTTCACTGCTGGCAAGTAACATAGCATTTTAATCTCAGGCTATACAACTCCTTTACACAATGAGGCACTTCTCATCCACCTACATCAGACTAAAAATGAAGACCTCTGAATATTAAGAACAAAGGCCTGTAAAGAAAACTGAGATATGAGAACAAATGCTAATGTTAAGCCCTGTGGAAAAAAAAAAAAAAATCACAGTGAAAATACTGACGTACAAACCGTAATGGATAAGTCATAAAAGGCTTGAAAGCCTTCTGGGTTTTTTTTCTTTTTCTGAATATGTTTGGTGTCAAGAGGTGATATACCTTTTCTTTTTTTCCCATGACTTGCAACAATTATAAGAATAGCTGCATATGCTGTACGGACAAGCTATCTCAGTGAGGTGTGGAGTATTACCTAAGGTTTGGCTAGAAATCAGAAACCAGAACTGCGTGACAGTCTTGTAATGAAACCGAAACCCCAAGTGAAACTAGGACCAATTTTTGCTTGTTTATCCAGGATTTACCAAAGTAAACATATTGAGTGAATCTGGGTCAAAAGGACACATCCAGAAACATACAGGAAATACATGTTGGAACAAGGAACTTAAACAGGGTCTCCTGAGGCTGAGATTAATACCCTTGATGCTGCCTCTCACGTCTTGCCAATAGACATTGTTTATACTTTTCATGCTTTTTCACTATTAACAAGTCAAAAACACGAAGAACTTTCCTGGCAGGAGTGTTAGTTAGCTTGCTCAGAAAAACATAAATCATAATGGATTGGTAGGGAGTAGTTCTTCCTAAGTATAGATTGCAGGAGTTACTCTCACCACTGTTTTTGGAAAAATATTAATAGGATGCTTAATAATATTTAGAAGACTGGCTAGTTAAGTATTTTGCTACCTATGTTAGGCAAAATCTGATCCCCTAGTGACACAGTAAGTGGTTTCCAAGGTTGTTACACTATATATCTGATTAGGCAAAGTCTTTTTAAAATAATATCAGGTACTCACCAAAAATCCCATCTGAAGAGCACATCACAATCTAACAACAGCTGTGTAAGAAGGTACCAGTGTAAGCTGAAAACAAAAAAAAGTCTGGTAGATAATGCTTATGTATATTTGCAAATGATGCATCTGTAAAGAAAAATTTAATATCAATTATTTTTAAAATACATATAGTTAAAAGATATATAACCCCTCAAAACCTGTGACCACATCCAGTGGATCTTCACCACCAAACTCAGTGTGATCAGCCTACACTTAAAGACATTGAAGCAAAGCTAGAAGGTCCTTCCTAACCATTTAAATGTCTCAGCCTGCTCTAGAATATTTTGTCTACAGACTTGGTGTGCAAGCTAGGAATTTATTCAGTAGTACCCCACCCCTCACTAACTTTTAGAGCACCAACATCTGTGATTGGCATTATGGAGAGCTGCTGCTATATTTCCAAGGGTATATCTATCAATTAACAACCTGCATCACACCTTATTCCTACAAAGAGCAGAAATGCTGCTGTTTAGATTATAAAGATTTCTCTGACAAGGAGGAACACCCAAGTAAGAGAGCATCAGGAGAGATTTGTGTCACCTAACCTAGACATTTACATTCGAACTCACCACTAACTCTCCTTTTATTGGCGTCAGTGTCAGAAAATAACTTATTAAGCATAACTCATTTCATCTGAAGGTAAATTGCTGAAGTTCAGATGAAAGATGAATAGCTCTTAGAAATACTCTTTCCTCTCCACTGACTGCAAAGAATATAGGTAATTTCTTCAGAGGGATACACTACTGTGTAAATGCTTAATATTTGTTGAGACCAAATTCCATCTCCCATGTCTCTGATCTCTCAGGGAAGAGAATCTTAGCAAAGAGACCTAGAGTGGCAAGAGATCTACCCTGCCCAAACAGTTTCTAGCTGGCACCAGATTAACATGAGTTTCAAAAGTGCTTCCCTCCCCTGCCCTACATCTGGCATCTGAGCAGAATTTGACCAAGCATAACTTGAAATGCATGCTGTGCAAGAAGGGACAGAAGGAGGAAATACATCTGAGTAAAAACAAAACACATCAGTTTTTTGATGAGTGACTCTGTGCTTTTATTGTTTTCTGTAAAGCTATTCAAAGATCAGATCCCTAACACAGTCAAGACACGTTCAGTTGACTGAATTTATGCAGTGGTAGGGAAAAATAAGAACTACTCAATTGGAAAACAAGTCTGGAGTATTATCTGAACAGTACCTTTCTACCATTGTGAAGAAAATCGCCATCATGAACAAATACATTATGGTCATCTCTCTCTGTTCTCACAGTGCTGATATAGAGCCCCCAGCTGAGAAGGCAGCTGTGAAGAGCAAGTAACTGGTGAGCACAACAGGAGTCCTCTACGCTAATGTTGCTCAAATAAATTAATGCTTTCTTTCTGTTGTCATTATCACTGCCAGCTATGTGTGTGTTTTCCTTGGTAGCTGCACAAAGACTGGGCTGGTTTGACCTTGAAGACGTGAAAGCTGAGATCTCCTTTTTTCATGTGTTTGCAGGTAATGCTCAGGGTGAAACAGTAGCTAGATTTTAGCCACCGAATCTTCTGAAGAGGCTTTATGAAGTCTTGCGCTGGCAAGGGTGGACAATGGAATCAAAAAGCATTGTTTATTGCATTCCTGTGACTAGTGACTAGTACTATATTAAGGTTGCAAAATATTTGCTGTGTTAGATCTATCTTTCAAATGGCCAGCTTCTGGGAACATGACTGTTATGAAAATGCAATTTTCAGTACACTGATTAGTCTCTGACTTATGTAAAATGTTTTGTGTATTAAAAATGCTGGCATAAAGATTCTTCAAGAATATATGATTAATTAACAGATAAATATGAAACAGAACTGTGTTTTTTAAACCAGCTTCTTACATAATCCTGAGATGAAATCAATAACTGTGGGAAACACTCAAATTACATTTAGAAATCAGAATGATATGATCAAATGAAATTTGCACTGCACATGATTTCAAGGTAGGTAGAAAACAAGTATGGTATCAGAATACTAATGCTGATATGTGAATAATTCTCCCTGAGAATATATGCTTTATTAAGCTTGGAAAATAAACATAAGTGGACAGAAGTAATTAAACCGCTTTCTTAAAATAACAACAGACCCAAACTAGTATTTTTCTCTTTAGCCAAATAAACTGACCAAAATCTGCAAAAGATGTGGAGAAAAGTAAGGTCCCAACAATTCTATCCCATACTGGGGTAGGTGAGAAGAAAAGAGAGATGACAAATGGGTACAAAACCCAAAAGAGCAAGGAGTGAGGAGGATCATAAATCCTTTCAGTACAAGCTATCACTGCATTATTAAATCCCGCTTTATTAATGCTGAAATTCACTCAAGCTAAAAACCACCCTAACCTAAGAGATTGTCACTGTTTAATCATCCACACCAGGACAAGCCAGCACTTTTAATTCCTCCCCTGATACATCCAAATAAGATCACTCTTGGGTCAAGGGTTAGAAGTCTGCTGCAGCTAACCTTTTATTTCCTTTTTTCTCTAGAAGCTGATTTGTCAGTTAGTCATCATCAAAGTCCGGTCTGTGAAGCCCTACTCTGATCCTTAACTTCAGCTATGTCAAATCTTACTGTGCACCCCTCTGCTGAGTATTTGGATAAACTTCTGACTCCAAACTGTCAATACTAACTCTAATGGCAGTCTAGTAATCTTAATGTAAAACTTAATGTGGGAACTGACCCCAATAGGAATAGGAATGCCAGCCACTGGGCAGAACGTGTAATTCAGCAACATTCTCCCCCTTCCCTCCTTGAAAGCTAAAGCTAGATGCCTTTTCATCTCCTTTGTTCATACTGATATACTAAGAGGTGGGAAGAAAAGCCAATTCCATTTCATTTTACTTTTACACCTACTTTATTGCTCACAAACCAAACCCTCCCTGTCTGTGAGCAAGCTGTTCGTGGTTTGGTCTCCATCTACAGAGCCTAACCTGGCATCATGAAACACACCTTCCAACATTCCTCCCTTTTCTTCTCTTTGCCTAACATGGAAGGGCTAGGAGGACCAGGATCCTCCTGATTGATACAGTACCATGAGCTTTTGCACTCTGAAAACATTGCCACTTCTTTCTGGCAAATGAGCACTGTCTAATCCAAAATGCTGAAATAAGATTTCTATTTCTTTCTGCCTAAGGCTTCTCTTCCACATGGGTAGAAAATTCCACCAGTTGCACTAAGGTGATGTTCCTGCCACAACCATTGTTCCCCATTGTTCCTCTTTTTTTTTTTTTTTTTCCCCCATTTCATCCACATTTTAGCCAAACACTGTTTCTACTCTGATGTTTACTAAATGTGGAAGTTCACTTTAAATCAGAGGCGAGGGCATGGGGAGAAAGCGTTATGAACTGTAGACACTTGATATTTTTGCTTGCTGTGTAGGACAGATTGACTTTATGCCCTTTGAAAGGTGCTAGAAGCTTTTGTGCAAGAAGACATTATAATCCTATTTGCAGTTGAACACTTTTACTACAGTCCTGCTCAAATACAAAATATCACACTCAAATATCAGAGTATAGAGACCACTAAAGGATTGCAGAATGAGTAGAGCAGTTAATACACAAAGCAGAAGGCTTCTTCCTGGGAACTTAAAATCTGTGTTCACCCAATACGTACAACTGGCAGAAAAAGGAAGAACAGGTAGACGCAAAGTGAGAAAGACTTCTGGCCAAAATGGTATGATGGAAACAAGTGTGTGTGCATTAGTAATCATCAACTCTGTAGCAGAACAGGTGGTGTAATTCAATGCATTATAAACAAAAAGCACAAAATCTCAGACATTGAACTAGGGAATGCATTTGTTTCCATATAATTGTGATTTAAAACATTTTACATCTTCTGTGCCCTGAAAATGTCTCTTAAAATAATTAGATAGAACAGCGCTCGACGAGATAATTACTCCAGTCACTGGCTGCAATATTTGATTGATGCTATGAGCCTGACAAATGACAAATGTGTCACAAGTCATAATTTTGTCTAACCTTAATGTTCTCAACCAAGGCATGGTCACTGCTCAACACCACAGAGCTCTTCTGCTTAGATTTACCTGTTCTTCAATTTTATTACAGCTTTGGACTGTAACCAGTTTTGAAAAATTTGCTCACAGTTAGGCACACTGACAATTACCAGACCTCACAGCCTGCAAGCCATCTAACTTTATGCAAACTAACTGCAAGTAGGAGGGAGTCCTTGAGTTTGAACTTCAGCCTTACCAGTCTTGGGTTTGAGCACACAGAGTAGTGTCATTTAGCTATTGATCCTTTCCAAAATGCTAAGCTGTAAAGATATACTCCATCAATATAGAGAAGGTGAGACTGTATATTCAAGTGTGATGTTTGCCTGAACTGATTAGTCTCCAGAACATGGAAGATCATGTTATTATATTTAATCTATAGATTTTCTTTTCGTTTAATAAGACATGTCAGATGAAGAAAGGCTACTGCACCATGACTACATTAGTGTTTCTGATGTAGGCATTATATCTCATCTTCCCAGAAGACTCAATAAAAAAAAAAAATAAAGGGTACCGAATTAGGCCCAATATAAAGATGAGAACTTTTAAAGTGTGCATGGATTTTGAGAGAAAACTGGAACTATTTATAGCAAAACATAGCAAGGAAGTATCATTTCAAACTATACTGTACAGTAAGGACACACCAAGATCTGAGAAATTACAGCACCTAGAACATCTCTGTGTACTAGTATATAATATAAACCACCACTACCACTTGTACAAACACAAAAATGTACCTTTCTGTCTTGGTATTAATGCTACAGTGACACCATGGATGTAGTTTTACACTAGAATCCAAATGGTTAAAAACCAGGACAAACAAAGAAATCAACAAGTGTTTTAGCTTGAACTGCAATTTTTACATCTTTGAACTTACATACACAAAATTTGAATTTAACAGAACATCAGAAACTAACATTATCCAGTGTGTTTTAATCCAGCAGACAGCAGCTCAACAGCATATTTATAGGAGGACTTTTAAAATAAATTCTTCTATTATTAAAGCAAAAAAGGCTCCAATAAAATGCTAGCTTAAAAATAAGTTGGCTGATATTATCCATGCCTTCTTTGCATAGTAATAGCAAATTATGCCTCATATATAATACCAAAAAATACACATTAGTTTTTCTTTTAATGAAAACTCAGTTTCTAGTGTTTTACTACACTGGTTTTTAAATAAAGTGTTTTTTAATAAGTTTTTTAATGAAAAAAACCCAAAACACATGTAAATACAGTCCACTGGAACATCTCTTATATGAGGAAAGGCTGAGAGATCTGGGACTGCTTAGCCTGGAGAAGAGAAGTCTCAGGGGATCTTATTAATATAAGTAAATACTTGAAGGGACGGTGCAAAGAGAAGGGAGCCAGGATCATTTCAATGGTGCCCAGTGACAGGAAATAATTAGATAGAACAATGGGCACAAACTGAAACAAAGGAGTTTCCCTCTGAACATCAGGAAACACTTCTTACTGTCAGGGTGACTGAGCACTGGCACAAGTTGCCCAAAGAGGTTGTGGAGTCTCCATCCTTGGAGATATTCAACAGCCACCTGGACATGGTTCTGGGCAACCAGTCTAGGTGGCCCTGCTTGAGCATGGTGGATGGACTAGATGACCTCTAGAGGTCCCTTCCAACCTCAGCTATTCTGTGATTCTGTGAGCATAACAGAAACAATAGAAAAGAAAAACTGACTTTTTCAGGTAAATACAAGGAAAGTAAACAAGTTTCCTTTTATTGTTGTGGTTCTTTTACACAAAAGAGTAGTGCTAGATCTCCTGCATTTCGTTAAAAATATTTACTAAGGTGTACTGCAAGAAGAAAGACAGATATATTCTGATGCTAAAAGATACAGGAAAGCTTGTGACAAGCATAGGAGCTGCAGAGATTTCATCTTTTTTCCAGGTCACATAGCAGTGAGACTTACTGGAGGGAGGTGTTAAAAAAAAAAAAAAATCAAAAAACCAACCACACACAGATAATGAGTATTGGTGATGCTTAGAGAAGAGAGGAAGAAGAACCTCTTTTAAAAGACAGAATTTTAAAGGAGTAGCCATCAGAACCATTTAAGGATTAACATAGAATGTCAGTCTTAGCTGTGCATTTGGATTCTATATTGGAAGTAATATCCTGGATTTCCTAGGGCTGATACTTTTGACATTTGATTATAGGCAATTAGAGGATGATGAAAGAGTGTACTGAATAGCAAGATGAGCTAAACTTGAAGCTTACGCCTAAAGAAAAGAGCAATCTCACTATTTAGGAGCTAGGTTTAAAGAGTAACTTCAGTGTCTAATGGACTTGCAGGAAAACAATTGTTCAATAAGGTCAACTGGACAGAAGTTCTGTGTCCTTTCTTTAAACTTCCATAACATGAATACCTGTCTTTAGGAATCTAATAAAACTGAGAGTTTTAATTTAACTTACAGGTATATATTTGGAGGAAAAACAAAACCTTTGCAGCTGGACTAGCAGACAGCTAGTGAGCTGTACTAACTTTGGTCAAATTTTAAAACTGTTAAAAGAGGTGCTGTGGAAAATTAATCATCAAAGTGAGCCCTACAGACAGCTTCTGTAACCTCTTAGTTTACAGTTCCACCCTGCTTCTTAACATTCACATGGCTCATGAATCACACAGGAGCTGACTATATGGGCAATATTTACCTACTAAACTCTAGATGACGCTTTTTCCTAAAAATCTCTAAAAGTTCTAGACCTTTAACATAAAAATGAGGTTAGGGAAACAGACATATTGTGGACCTCTGATTTGCACTGCCACCGGTACTTCTGGACAGAGATAAGACTGTTGAAGCCTACCCAGAAACCAGGTATTATGTAAGGTTGTAGTCCTAGTTCCTACTGAAAGAATTTCAGGTGTTATCCTGCCCATGCTTGTTTCACATCCTAAAATGTGTACCCATCTAATGCACATCTTTGGTGTTGTCCAGCACCCTTCTTTTCTTCTCTGGGATAACCCATACACTCAGGTTCACCAACAGGAAGACCTTCAAATCTCAGATGACCCTCTGACAGTGAAAGTACTCCTTCACTTTTCTCTTTTCTTTTTAAAAAACCATAAGCCATCCATACAATCTATTTCTGCTTGAAGACAGGGCTACAGTCGGTGATTGGGTATAATTTTGTTGTATTTATATCTTTCACTTGTGAACTCTGTCTCTCCAAAACTGCAGAAGCAAAGCTAGTAAGAGAAGACAGCACATTTTAGTAAATTCACTGCCTTTAGAAAATAAATTCCCTAGAAAGTAAATGCTAATAAAAAAAAAAAAAAAAGGCTATTCATAGTATAGTCTTGGAATAGGTAAGCTACTGAATTGAGCAGCACTTGATAAAAAGGTTCCCTTGTATTCTTCTCAACTCCCAGTTGCCCAAAGCACCTCACAAAAGGATAGAGAAAGAATGAAGACAGGAACTGGATGCTAGCAACTTTGCTAGCGAGAGCTTAGCCAATTTGTATACATAGAAGTGGTAAATTATTTTAACCAAAAAAGAGGAGCCTTATATGACCATTTTGTGGAAATCTTCTGCAACATCATCCCTACAAGTACCTGCTTATTAAGGCAGTCACAAAGTCCACAAACAGTAGTTGAACATCAAATCTATGATTCTCATAAAATCATAAGCTACAAACAATGTTTTCTAAGCAGAAATATATAAGTAATAACGGCATCACAACAGTGAGAAATATATCTTGCAACTGTACACATTAGCTTCTGAAAAGATACAAAAAATTGTTGTAATTATCAAGGTAATACTGTCATACAACAAGAAGTGCTTGTTGTATGACAAAACAGGCTTTTTTCCCCACTTTGGCAACCATCTTTGAGTTCACCTGGTACAGATAAAAGCCATGTCAATAGCTACCACAAGAAAAATATGGATTGTATGTTCTTATTGTAGCTTATAGTCTTAACTAGAAGATTCTATCTGAAGAAAAACAAACCAATTTTCAGTGACACAAAGCAGAAAACATCCTTTCTTTTCTAGTACAATTTCTGCTACATGAAGCACTGACAGAAAATCTTGTTTCCTTTCACTTCTGCATGAACAGATGTTCAAGAGCAGTCAGGTCAAGGTACATGGGAAAAGTAGGCAGATACCTATTTTGGCTGAGGAAAGAAAGAACAGCTCTACTAGAGTATAAGCCCGTTCTCATCTCTTCCCTGATGTTGCTGGTGAATGTGAAGGCATTGAGAGCAGAGGAAGTAATAACCACCAGAGAAAAGGAAGGGAAAGGTATTTTTTAGCAGGAGGAAATGACTCCTTCCAATTGCAACAGGAATAAAAAATACCCCTGTGCATTTACCCCTTCCTTTCTCATCCTGTACAGCAGAGCCTGTCTTTGGCCTTGTTCCCTGTACTCTTAATATGTTTTATCTAATATCTTAGTAGTACTCACCTGGGTCCGGTGAGAAGGATGGGTTTAGTGTTTGATGTGGCTGAGGCACGAGAAAGGCTGAATCCTGGGTCAGGGAAGGGTGAGGGGCTGAGTGTAGAAGTCCTGTACACCAAGAATGAGCAGAAAAGTGAAGGAGGTCCTAGGGGAAAGAAAAGGCAAATGGCCTAAGGTTTTAAGAGAGATGTTGCAACTTTACCTAGAGCTTCCTAATGCTTCCCACAGCCACCAGAACAGTGATTTTGTCCCCAGACCTGCTCCCCTCTGTGACCCACCCCAGCCTCCCTAGATACAAGCACTTTCTAATCATTGCAAAGCAGGAGCCCAAAGTCCATTGGGTGCCACTGGAGGTTTTGCTTGCCGTGGGGCGTGGTTTATAATGATAAGGAGCAGAGAGAGCCAAAGGCACATAAAGCACATGTAAGCTTTCAGTGAGCAGAGGCAGAAGTTGGCCAGCAAAGGAAACCCTAGACTGGCCCCAGAAGAAGGCTTGTCTTCAAGCCATGTACACAAACCACAACCACACTACCAAGTGGGCAGAAGGAGGTGAGCAGGAGCTCAGGCATTTGTAGTCTGGTGCCTGAGCAGAGCTAACAAGCTTTACTCACTTTTGGACTTTACTCACTCTTGGAAATAATCATGTCAATGCAGAGCTAAATCATGTGGTCAACTTGCATTGTAGCTATACGAGGGCTATGCTATGTGAGTCAGACACTGCAGGTGCTTCGTTGCTCTCGTAGAGGGAAGAAGTAATTCCCACCTTCAGTTATCCCTAGCAACCCAAGCATGACAAGAAGAGAACATCTCTGGAGAACAGAGTGGATGCCAGATTTTTAATTGACAACCAGAAGCTAATCTCTGTGACTGGACAGTGTAATGTAAATGGCTGTAGACTGGCAGTATGAAAGCAGGAGGAAAATACTGTTGCCCTCAGAAACTGGAGTGAAGGAGAAGTTATAATTAGTACTCTCAGAGGTTTCCAGCAAACACTCTGAGTCCTCACATTCAAAGATTCAAAGATGGGTGATGGCTGGTCTGAACAAAGGGAAAATTGTGCTGGGAAATCTCAAAAGGATATAAACCAGCTTCTCAGTTCATCATATAATTTCTCCCATCCAATTGATGGCAATATTATGACAATAATTGCATGTCTGTTTGACAACCATACACTGCCAGTCTTTTTAATGGACCTCTGTGTTTTCAAAATATCCCTAAATGACACAGTTTTTAATGAGCTACACAGCTGCAGGCTGGTTACTAATTTATGATAGAAACAGTGTTATCACACTCTTCTTGCCTCTTAGTAGTATTGTAACATGAGTTTGAGGTAAGCACTACAAAATAATGATCATTCCAATAGATTTTTAACTGAGATCTGTTGGGTTTTGTCCCATCAAATTCCTGACTTCTACTTATTTTCAGTTTTGCTGGTAAACAAGCAGAATTGCAGTTATGAATAAGGATTTTATTTTTCATTTCAGGTCTGATGTGTACCTTTACAGATAGCATAAAAAATGTGCATGAGTCCAATGTTATTAAAAGAGAGAATCTGTTGTTATTAAAGACATTACTTTCAAAGATATAGTTGTCTAATTCTTCCTTATTTTGATACTTGTGGAAAAATATGAATTTAATAAAAACTATGAAAACCCTAAATGCTGCTTGTATTCAGATTACTCATAAGGTCAAAATGGTTCTAATTATCCCTGTCATGTTAAGACCTTTCTCAAAGGCAAGAGGGTGTAAAATATTACTGCTTTTTCAGAACTTCAGTTGTCTGATCCATTTCTTTCACTGCTGGCAAACTATAAAAGCAATTTTAGGAAACCAGGGGATAGTAAATCTTCATAAGACTTCTCCAGCCATTTTGAAGAGGAATGATGACATACTTTATCAGAGCACACACCCCAGGAATTCTGATCCTAGGACTCTTGCCTCTTTTTAATTTTTAAGACTGAAAACCAAAAGCAAAATTCCTTCTAGATACAGCATTATTTCAACACACTGCTAAAAATTAACCATTAATATGTAGAGTTTATGGCTCCACTACAAATAAAATTAAAATCTAGCTCTTGATGCACAACAGCAACACTTTTAACCCTCATTAATACATATAGAACTCCAGAAGAAGTCCTGGCACAGCTTTTGGTGAGGTCATATTTTAAGACATAGAGAGAAAGAAACCTAATTCTCCTAATGCTTCAGCTATTAAACACTTCACCAGGCATAGGAGACTGAATACCATATAACCAATTTCCACAAATCTCATAGTTTCAGCTATAATTAACCATTCCTATGCTGAAGGTGGTTGGTATCTGCCAGCAAGACTATCCTTGATCTATGGGCAATTGCAAACTTCTCTAAAATTAAATGGCATGTTGGCTAACTGGAAGAAGTAATTAAACCTTCTTTGTAAAAGAGGAGAGCTGGAACAAAAGAATCCATTGTTCGGTCACTGGACCACATGGGAGGGCCTGGAAAATGCTTATTAACACAGAGAAAATAGAAGCTTCATTGGTTCACTGGTTGATTGAGATTAATTTTAGAGCTGATAAAACCAGAAAGCTTATGTCCTCCTCAGCTATGAGCTGATCTGGATTAACTGTTTACTTCTCCTCCTCACAGCTCTGGTCCATCTCCATGCACCCTGAGTTATTGCCCTCCATTCTCATGGATAAATATTTTTCTGAATACTCTTTAGCCCAAATTCATTCCACTGAGCTGGGTTAAAGAGGAATCAAACCGATTGTCTGGAGAATGCTTTGTTGAACAGTAGAGAGTAGTAGTTAACCCGGGTTAGCAGCAACCAAGTAAGTTTGACTTCATGCAAGTATTGATGGAAAACCAGAGATTTTCCAGCAACGGGGTGAAGTATAGGCAGAGATCCTGTGATACTAGACAGACTGAAAAACAAATTTGAACTTCTTACCAAGGCAACTCTTTAAGAGAGCCAAAACTGTGAGTGTTCCCTCTGAAAATAGAAATGAAAGAAATTTCTCTGGCTACCATCCTCAACTTCTCCTCTTAAGAGAGCAATCTAGCAAGGTCCTCCCCACTTCCCCTCAGTTGCCTAGTTACACTACCTAACAGGCAACAACAAGGTTAAACTTCAGCTAGAGAAGCTCTCATTTTACTCCAGTGTATTACATTTTGGCTTCTTGAAGTGCATAATTCACATTCTTCATGTGGGCTTACTTTTAAAAAGGCTTAAAAAAACCCGTACTTAAATATTTGGTAGGACATTTGCCTAATGGTTTCCAAAAAAAGCGTGCCTAAAAGTATTTTACAAGCTTTTACTGATAACACAGAGATTAAACACCTTGTCCTACTTTGAATTATAGCCATCTCTAAAGTAAACATAGCAAACGTTAACAGCCCACAATGGCTTGGAGCAGGAAGCGAAAAAATATCTACCAGGAATTGCAAAAGGGAGCACACCAGCAGAAATGTTACTAAAACATGTAGCCTAATTTTTTCTGAGGATATTTAACACTGCCAGCTTGTAAATCAATAGATGGGGGAAGGAAGTAAAGTAGTTCAAAAAAGGCACTTAATTGGTATGGATTTCAAAGTGCACTTTATAGAAATAGGCCTATACATTTTCTATCTTTGTAAGACACTGCAAAAGAGAAACAACAAGAATATCACAAAGGCTGCTTAAAAATCTGATTAATGAAAAAAAGAGAAAGTACTGTAATTTGGAGAAACAGATGACTATTACACTTCATTGGACCACTTTTGCAAAATTTAAGTATTAAAAAAAATCTTCTAAGATATGTTACCCTTTAAAAAGTACCTGAAGATTCTGAAATTTGCTTATCACTAAAGTTCACTATTAAAGGGATGAGCCTGTAAATACTTACTTTTCATT
Source organism: Strix aluco (assembly GCF_031877795.1). Classification (NCBI taxonomy): domain Eukaryota; kingdom Metazoa; phylum Chordata; class Aves; order Strigiformes; family Strigidae; genus Strix; species Strix aluco. Next base: position 83,190,496 of record NC_133931.1, on the reverse strand, counting down.
GTTGATAGCTATGCTTAGAATTGTTTCAAAGTCAATAAAAGAACTACTACAACAGAAGAGGAATTTTATTTGTAAGTGATACACATTTGGAAAACATTTTTCACAGTTTCATTTGCTTCTCATTTTCTTCAAAAAATGTTAAATTCCAAGATGAAGGCTGCGTACTCCAAAAGAATAGTGTGGATCATTCTTGTAAATAATTTTAGCATATATTTCATGACAGAAATGTTCCTTCCTAGTCATTTTAACTGAGAATTTTTAGTTTAGCAGAAGCCTTTTATGAATGGCCTTGTAATATCATACATTACAGCACAGGCATTCAGATAAATATAAATGGAAATTCCTTTTAGTTAAACTGATACCACAATTTTAGCAATCATGCCTTCTCATTTGCCTCTGGGGTTTGTCCGTTCCAGTCTAAAGATCTCTCTATTCCTATTTTAGTTTGAATTCCTCTACTCCAAATTAGCATGTGTCCTTTGAGCCTAAGAATATGGTAGCTTTTTAACCCAAATGTGACTATCTCAGCAGAGGCTGGAGTGATTTATGAAAGGTCAGAACTCTTTCTTTCACTGAGGTCAATGTCAGAAATCTGACTGACCTCAATAGGAGGTCAGTAGAAAAATGTCATAGAATTTGAGATCTGAAGGGATTGTTCTCATGCAGGCAGTATTGACTAGCCAAACTTTATTTCACCAACCGCTCCTGTATAAAATGCACAGGCATATGGAGATAGCAAATACATTAAAATAATGGTAATATAATGACCAGTTAAAAGATAACTACATCTTTTAAATGATACCCCTGTTAAAATATTTGTTTATCATCACTAAATTAGCAAGCAAAGTCATTCAAGGATCTAGTGTCCAACACTATTGAATACATTGCCCTTATATACCCCTTTTATTTACTGTTTCAACAGTAAACACATACATGTAGGCAACCCCATGTAACTCAGCTATAAAAAGTAAAAGTAACAAGCAGAACAAAATAAGTAAAAGTCTCAAAAGACACTTCAGGCATGCTTAAGAACATGACCAGTAATCATAAATCCTTTGTAAACAAGAGGTCACCTACAGGCAGCTAAATGGTAGGCACACACATGAGTATGGATGCCTGTGGCTGTTTTCTCTTCCTTTTATTTAAAATCAACATGACTTGCAAAATTTTTTTCAATAGAGAAATCCCATCAGTGAGCATAAGTTTCAGTAACTTATGGAGCAAGTTGAACAGTCTAGATCAATGACCCTCTTTCTCATGGTTATTTCCTAAACATAAATTCCACATCAACTTAAAGTTGGAGATAATGGTAGACACTTCATACCTGGCCCTTAATGGTGAAGTAAGTATCAGAAAAAAATCCAGCTTGATTTTCCTCCATTTGATCAAGCTCTATTATTCAACAACAGTAGTGGTATATGCAAGTATAGATGAGTTACAGGCAAGAGACAGAAATCCTGCAAAATCTAGGTGACTGTTAATGATGCAAAAATACTGAGAAAACAAGCCAAAGCAATGCTACCTTAGTAACCAGGGAAGAAAAGAAAAAAATATTAGTAAAAAGGAGTTGATACTGACTGGCAACTACAACTGCCTTTGCAGCATGCATTTTTAAAAACAGTCACTACTTTGGAAATAAAACACATATCACTAGTGGTGACATCGATTTTAGTGCTCATCTCAAGCAGTTCTCTTCATTTTAGTTAATTTGGAGGCTCTAAAGACCTTAAAAGATAGACAAATAATATCACTCCCTTCCACATCTTTTTGACAAGAGGGAGGTCAAAAACGTCCTAACACCATTCACAACTAAGCCTTTTCACTGTAGTCACACTATATTACAATCCTTAGTGAACTGCCCTGATAGCCATGGTGCTGTACTGGAACCACAAGTTCTCAGCTGACTAGGGCCAAGAAAAACATAGCTACTAAGAGTACTGAATCTGTTGCTTTTGAGGACACTACAATCCACTTCGCTTGCCCTTGAAATGGTTGCTCAGTAACCTGCATGAACACCATGTCCACTCCACATTATATCTCCCCTGCTGAGCTACAGCATAATTTATGTACAGATTTCACCCAGGGAATCCTTTGCACTTACAAATACCTCATAGTGGTCTTAAACATCATTGATTGCCCCTTTTTTACAAGTTTGTATATGTCTAATTTATTCCCACACCCTTATGGATTTAGTTTGGTTTTTTTTCACAGCTCCCCCTCTCTATGGTTGAATGATGTTATATAAGGAAATGGGAAAAAAGGGTAATATATATATCAGTGAAGCCTAATCATAGTTCAATGAAGATGGGTCAAATTTTGACAAGATTTTATCCTCAAAAATGTCTGAAAAGTAAATGTTTTGGTGTTTTCAAAACAAAAGATCTTTGTCTGTTTAGTTCCCCCACCCAAAGAGTCAAAATTAGGTGATAGAAGGATGTGAAAAATGCTATCTTTTCATGAAGTGTGGAATTAGGAAGGGACATAATATTTGTAACATTCATTAGAGTGTGTTGAGAATTACGATTTATTTGATAGTCTCGACTTCCTTTTGGACATTTAGCATTGGCTTCTTTCTACTCTAGAATTTCCAGATGAGCACTAACTGGATCTGTGGAAGAAAATATCAAGAAGCTTCAAGAAAAACTTTACAGGAAATAATCAAAAAACCCTCAAACATCCCAAAACCCAATTATCTTTATAGATAAAAGATGTTAAAGGCAGTCATTACTTAATTCAATTCCATTCCTTAAGTAACTTCACAAAAAGGTACTTTTCTTAAAACTGAAATTAGTTACCAACAAACTTTCAGCAACAAGCCTATACATATGAGCAGAGTTTGTTTACAACAAACTTTACAGCCATCAAGACAACCACAGGAACATATTTCTACAGATAGGTCAGTTTACTCAGAAACACTCTAACAAATTGTAATGAAAACTTCTGTATCTGGATACCTTACAACATTTTACCTCAACTACTACTTATTCATGATCTGGGATGAATTATATGCTCTCTCTTTGCATGAATGCGTCAACCAATAGAATAATGAAATGTGCCTAGCTGAGAACATATTTTCAGCATTAATTGTAGAATAATACTCATATTTCTACAATGAAAAATATATTTCAGGACTGCACAAAAAAAAAGGGAACTGTCAGTCTTCCAATGATCATAAACAACAGATAGATAGATTTAATAGACAGACACAAACAACAGATAGACTCAAGCCATGAGCAACAGCAGTCCCACCATGTTGATGTGTAATCTGTTTGTATAAAACTCAGTGAGGTCTACCTAAGCATTATTAAAATAAACAGCAAAATGATTCTGAAGGATTTATTATACAAGAAAAAGGGACACAACATTTTGCTTGTCAGGTCATCTTGGAAGACAGATTTCTTTTCTAGATGCAAGTTTAAGCATGTCAGATACTAGCAACAGCCTATGGACAAACTACAGTCTTTCTAATTAAGGAAAAAATGTTTAAAATTACAGCATAAAGAATGTTTTTGTATATTGGATTTCAGTTATCTTCCCTGTCACTATCACACAAATTAAAGATTCGTTCTTTTTTACCTTGTGAAGTGAAAAAAAAAAAATCTTTTACTTAAATAAAAAAGAAAATTGTTTTTTATTAAAGAGTTCAGAGCTCTCTAGTGGAAGATCAGCATGGTGCCACTCTCTCCACAGGGAAAGTTGCTTGTGTCACCTAATCCTTAGCTCACGTCTTCCTTGCTTCCTTCTTTCATAAGGGTTCAGATCAAATAGCTTTTGGGAAGAGAGTAGAAACAGAGAGCAAGCCAATTCATTGCTACAAAGCCAATACACTCACCAATCCCAGCAAACAGATTTTTTATTCTGTTTTGTCCTTTAGTGGATTTGTTTGATTTCGTCCAAGATTTTACAGGGTTGAGGGGAGGTTTGGTGCATCTTTTTAATTCAATTAGGAAACTGGTGTTGTTTTTGAAAGTCTTATCCACAGCTGGCTAGGAAACAGTTCTGTTTGCTGTTTCTAAAAAAAAAAAAAAAAAAAAAAAGGAGACAAAAAAGACTTTGATAATAACTGCCAATAGAAAATAAAAACCTGATTTCAATCCAGTTTGCAAAAAAAAAAAAAATCCATATTTTTGCATTCTCCAAAATAAAATTCAAAATTTTTATTTTAAGTTAAATAAAATGATTTCACCAAAATTACAAATTTATTTAGACTTAATTTATTACATAGTAGTATGTTTTGAAGTACTTCTATGGGACATTTTATTGTTGTAGGAAATCCTTCCTGAACTTTTTTTTTTTTAAATACTGTGAACATGATCTCATTGAAATTGTACTTTCTATCATAGACTCTTTCCCATTAGCTATTTCTAGGACAAGCAAAAGACATCAGTTAAGGGTATATACTACTGTCTTCAAATCTACAAAGAGGTGATTCCAGTTATGTTTCTGTTGTTTGACCATCAGATCTTTCACTGCTGCGAGCCACCTTGCCAGACCAAGGGGTAGGCTTGCCCTCAAGAAGGAGCAGTCCTTCAATTCTACCACAGCCAAGAAAAGCAAGGGAAGAATTCTTTCCTTTGTCAGATCCAACATCAACATGAAGTAAAGGAATGCTTTTCATGTCTGTTTATTACTAAATACAAAAATTATACTGTACCTTTTGCATATGATCTCTGATAAGAAGGATTAGTAACACATCGATAACATCAGCAAGATGCAGTAGCCTCCCGACAGCTATCAGTGCAAATGGCAGAAACGTTCGCCTTGCAGATGACATTTCAGTGACAGCTTTCAGAACACGACTCTGCTATTCTTTGCTTTCTTTCACACTTGGGTCGTTAGAGTAGTCAACATTCCATGCTGGCTCCAAGCAGCAGAAAAGAAGGTGATTCTCGTATTTCCTACAAATGGACATGTGTACTTAGCTAACTTGGCATGACTAGCTTTGAAACACTCCTGAACATTTTGCCTAATACCTTGTGACAAGAGAAAAACTACATGACAAATGCTACTCAGAATCCTAAGGACTTTTAGTTGGTTTATTTTCAGAAAAAAACACTCCATAGGAAAAATACATTAGTCTAGGTAAAATAAGCACCAACTTCCACTTAAGTGAGAAGCAGAGATTTACTATGTATAAACCAGTTAATCTGTTTTTATTTTTGTACTTTGCATCTCCATCAAAACCAATGATGTCAAACTACAGATTTCCCTCATGAACTTGTTATACACAAGGTTACTGGTGAGTTATTTTACCAGTATGGCCTATAGATGTTTTTACCGAACTGCCTGAACTTGCAAATTTATCTCAGATTCTGGGATAGCTGCTGCTTCCTCTAGAATTTCAGTCTGAATTCAGATTCTCTGGAGAAAATACCGCTTTCCAGCAACCAAACAAAAAGAGTATGCCAAGCATGGTGCAGAGCTGACCTGTGAAGGATGAGGTTTTCATTAAAAGCTGTGGCTGAAATGTCCTGTCCAATGTCTGGATTAAGGTTTGAGAGCTGACAGCATTTGAACCATATCTCTTCAAGAGTATGCAGCAGATGCATAAACACTGCAGCTGTCTCAGAGTCCTTGGTTGAGTCCCAAGGAGCAATAACAGCCAACAGACATGACTTGGGCAAGTCTCAGTATCATCTCCTTACAAAATAAAAAAAGAAAAAGGATGCTGGTAGAACTAGGAGTCTTCTCAGTTTTAGCTCCTCTTTCTTTCCCTTGAGAAATAAAAGTAAAGAAGCCATGCATTAGTTTAAGACAGTGCATTTCAAGCTCTAGGGAACACTTTAGCCCAAGCATTTGGAACTAACAAAATAGAGGAAAAGGCAATTTTGGAAAGCAGCTAGGATGAGGAAAATAACAGCTGACACTCCTGGCCTAGCTAGAATCTCTCTCACATATGGTAATCTGGCATCAGTGATGCCACAGTCGATTGCCAGGTGAAGGGAGCATTAAATGGTCATGGCAGTGTCTCTCAAGCAGCAATCAAAAAGAGGTAGGAAAGCAAAAGCTGGCTGAGAGAAAAGGTAGATCAGTAAGGAAGACTGAAAATAAGACAAGCAAATGGAGAAAAATAAAGGCGATAATACACTGCATAAAGCTGGGGAAAAGTAAGGAAGGAAAATAATATGGAAGGACAGAAACAGAACAAAGAACTTAAGACACTGAAAAAGAAAAAAATATTTAAGAAATAAACCTAAAGGACAAGGAAGATGAAACAAGAAACAGAAAAAAAAAAAAAAAAAAGAGAAAAAATAACTGAAAATTAAAAATTGCATAATACTGAAATATCAACTGTGTTAGACATAATGAACAGTTCCACATTTATGATGATGACAACACATTTGAGTATATGTATCTTCCTGGAGGATGACCAAATCAAAACCAACTAAATCACTCTTCTACTTTGCATTTAGGAGTAGGAAACAAAAATAACCTTAGAAATTAAGCCTTTTAAAGCTCTTTCTTCATAAAGTCTAATAGGCAACTGAACTACAGTGAATAAATGTGTTAATAAAAAGAAAACACATGCAACTAAGAAGCTTTTGAACCTGAAAAATCAAAAGCAGGTTTAATTTAAATCAGAAGTTAGTTATATATAGTTGTACATTTTCCTGGTCATTAATTCTTAAAAAAAGACCAATGAGAAAAACATCTTCAATTTAACCCCTTTCTAAGGAAAAAAACCCCTCTGATCAACCACAGATCAATGCAGGAGCGACTCAGTACAACTAAATGGTCTGTCTATGCAGAGATCTGTCCCTTTTGGCCATGAACAACAGTGTATATGTATAACTTTTAATACTTAAATATTTTTTATTTATATAGATAAGGACATAGTCCTTAAGTCCATACTCAAGGACAATGGACAATTATGTACAGGAGTGATTTTATTCATTCTTTGAATTATGGAAACCCATTGGTCCAATATTCAGAATAAATCCTCTATCCTTGAAATTTCTCTATCCTTGAAACTTACACAGGAAAGTGCAAGATTACACATATGTGCTGTAAGTATATTTGTATCAATACAGAATTTCTCAGTTACATTGCTTTCAATGTGCCAATCCAAACAATGAAGAAATTTAAAAAAAAAAAAAAAAATCATGTGAGTTAAATGCTATATATATCAATTGAGCAAGATTATTCTTCATATTTTTAATAATGAGAAAAGTTGCCACCAGTTTATTCCTTAGGACCGATAACCTTAAGTCCACAACCTCAGCCTCCTTTTGAACATATATATTTCTGCCAAGGCCTCAATCACCTGTACAGGAAATCCCTAAAATAAGAAACACAATTGCATGGAACAAAGAGTCAGAACAAGTCTAGCACTCTGTTTCTACAATACTTTCTAATCTGCACCCTTGGGGTCCAAGGATGACTGAAGACCATGAGACATGAGTAACAAAATGAAAGTTGCTGATGCTATACAGCAATCTATGTTTCTGATGTTTTAAAGGGTTCCCTTAGAAAAGATACTTTAAAAAAAGAAAAAAACTATTGGAAAATATCCAGTGATCTACAAATCACAAGAGATAGAAAGCCACTGACTTGTCAGAGGTATTTGTAATTTTGTTATCAGAAACACAAATGTGCTTTTTTGACATGGCCAAATTTTTACATGCATCTGTCTGCATCTTCTTTTTTTTTTTTGCTGCAGGGTAAATCCCTGGCTCAATTTTCTCTCTTTCCACCTGCCATCTGAAGAGTACACCCAGTCCCTCCCACAGACGGAATAATCACCATTCCCTCTAAACATCACCCCTCTCCTCTCTCTGCAGCCAAACCTTTATAAAAGAAATACTATTAATATAGAAACTGCAAGGAATTGCAGACAAAGCCAGATTAACTATATGCATATCAGTAGTAGAAAATGTAGGAAACTGTGTTTCACTAACCCCTAGATATAAATATTTCTCCTGTCTGAAGGTACACATAGATGTCTTTACTTCCATTCACCATGGGATAATGTTTATGTCAGAAGACTTATGACTAGAGGTGAGAATCTGTTAGACAGAGAAGAGGAAGAACATTCCAATATACTGATTTATCAGACTTGGGAAGAAAGATTTGAGCTTTATTTGAAGAGGATGGGTGGCATTTTCCTGTGAAAAACAAAATAACGCTTGTCATTACAGATTTAAAAATATACAAGAATTCCATGTGTTAGTCTATAGTCTTGACAATATATACTAGAAACAGTATATAACTTTTACAAGAGGAGAAGGAACATGAGTGGCATACCCCATATGATTTCAGACTTAAAGTGTTTATGTATACACATATTACTAGAGTAAATATATATGAAAGGTAGAAAGAGTTTTTAGATTTTTCCTCTGGACTTACACCCCTTTCTAACCACTAGAAAGGGCCTGCCAAATTTTAGTAGCAAGGGGAGGGGCAGATGGACTATATTCTGCCTGTATGCTGAGGGATTCCTTTCTTCTGAAGCATCTGATGCTGGTAGCTATCTAAAATGGGCCATTCACACGTATCTGGTCCAGTGTGGCACCTCCTAAGCACAGAAATAGAAATAAGTATTTATAGATGTGTGCAGTTTGAAGGGGAGAAGAGGCAAGCGGTTTAGTAGCCTACAAAACTGAGATTATTCATGATCAGATTGGCTATATTTGAATGGAAAACAAGGATTAGGAAATGAAAGAAGAGAAAAAATGAACTGACTGTAGAGTGATACAGAGAGTTGATTATGTGTATAAATAGTCTCCAGAACAGACAACCCTTTCAAATTTTCATAAGACCAAGTTCACATTTTTCCAAAGCAAAATGAGAGTTACTGCTGAGTTCTTGTTTTTGATGTGTAGAAACATCCAAAACATGCTCCAGAACACAAAGTACTCTAATGAAAATAACAGCATCGCAATACCATTCTTCGGTATAATGTTCTTAAATGTTTTACTGTATGATTTAAATGTTGAAGAAGGTAAAAGCTGGAAAAGACACAATTATTTCAGTGAAATGACTAACAGTGTCAGCTCTCAGAGTTGCCTAAAAAGTCCATCATGGGACTAGCAAACTGGATTCACAGAGAACTAAAAGGATGCAATGACATATTTTAATTTTCTTCAAGTAAAATCCTATGATATATTTCAGCAGGTTTCTATATAAAAGGAATTAATGACTCCTCTTTAATGAAAAGTATTGATTTCTTGAAGAGTACAGATTACAGGTGCAGAAATGGATTAATCTAATTTTGTCATGGCTGAAAAGTAGAACATATTTCAGGCAATGTTCTGACTCTGTTGTTATATGAGATGTCCTTGAAAAGGTATAGTAACTACTTCAGATTACGCCTTTTGTTTTTAGGGGGCTGATCTTGTAAAGACTCATCTCACTAACAAACAGGGAGAATGGAAAGACCTAAAGGTTTGTAGTACAGGGAAAAATAGTTGTTTGAATATTTTAGGATCTTAAACTTTATGGAAATATTCATTCAGAGAGCACAGTGAAGAGTTTTTAGCCCTTCCCAATTGGGCCTGTTTTGGAATCTGGAAGTATGGATAAACCAGCAAGGAATATGTGTTTTAACAAACTGTGATGCACTCGGGGTGTCTCAGATGTCACTGCCATACATCGTATCTACCTTTGCATTCATCGCACTAACAGAGATGGAGCCCAGATCTTCTCAATCAGAAAGCACAACTAGCTAACATCCATTAACTGTCAGATTTATTTAACAGCCTAGGACATGTCATTATGTCATGCTAACCCCATCCACTGGTCAGTTTATATTCCAGCTCATTAATTGCTGTGGAAAGAATGATCTCATAATGGCTGTTGGCATTACATGGTTTTGTTTGGGTTTCGTTTTTTTGCACAGATATTTGGGTAAATAGGCTAGCAAACATGTATTGTGCTTGTTTGAAATTACTGCAAATTCATCTGTATAATTTATAGGACTTTACTTCCATCTGATGAAATGTAACAGAGCCACCAGCACTTTTACTCCTACTTGTATTCACCTCATTAATCTTCTTAATAGACCTATCTCTTTACACTGTTCTTGAAACAGAGAATGATGTGTACACTACATTTAATCACCTGTGTGGCTCAGAGAGCAAATAACTAAACCAAACTTAGGAAAACTGCAGAAAAATCATGCATTGAAAACTGTAAAGAAAGAATTCCCAAAAGCTATTCTGTGACCACAGAGGCAGGAAAACATAAGACATCACATAAGTTTCTGTTGTAGCTGATTATAAAGAAAATGTCATGAAAACAGTGTTTAACATTAAAAGTACTTTACTGGAAAAAATTCAGAAGGCTCTTGCAACATAAACTAACTCTTGACAGCTCAATATCTAATGTCAGAAACAGTATTTTATTTATTAATAAAAAAACCTGTAAAATTATCATATATTGTCTTCCATTGTTGAATATATAGAATAATAAACTTCTATGCCCGAAACGAAAGCACAGTGGCATCAATAGACCTTGTCCCAGATATGTATAGAAAGTAAAAACAGGCCCAGACTCAAATCATCCCCAGAAAGAAATTATTTAAAATCCAGACCTGAACCTCTGTTTTAAATAGATATAGCTATCATGTACTGATAGGAGACTGAGAAAGTTATGCAGAAGAAACTGTGGGAGGAGACACGTGAAGAAGAAGAAAAAGCTATCAAGTTTCATGTCAAATCTAAGTAATCATATGCCTGAATTAGGAATAATTGGTAAGCCCAGTAATATGCACATAGAACCTTAATAAAATTAATTTTTTTTTCCTCATCTGATATCCTGCTCATTCTGAAGCAGGAGCCAGCCTGCCAGGATATCACTAAGAATTGCATAGCTGTGAAGGGACCCCAAGTTTGCCAGTACCCTGAGGTGGGTCTGTTAGCACCTATTTCTCAGAGCAAGCGTCCCCAGAGCCACGCTGTGCTTGCAAGCTCTAGAGCCAGGCTGCATCACAACATGAACAAGAATAAACTTTTTTAAACAGAGGAAGTTCAGAATGACAGAGATTACAAATAAAACTGTTTTATAAACCAGCGCGCGCACACACACACACACACACACACACCCGCCCACTGTATCCTTGTAGTGATATCCTTTGGCTCTAGGCCTGATCTTACTTCAGTAACTCTGTTGCTTGTTGGACAGGACTGAGATTTGCACAGTACTGAAGTTTGCATAGTCCCCTCTGGGTCTCTTGGGAGAAAAAAAATCTCATGACCCCTGGAGCTTGGCTTTTTCTGCTCTCTATTTTTCCCAGATGTCTTCCACTGTCTGCTCTGCTGCAGGCTCCTGGTTCTTTGTTGTCTTTCACATGCTTTGCCTGCCCTACGTTACTCTCAGCAAGGGTGCCCCTCAGCTATGCACGGTTGCTCACTTTGGAGGGTCAGTCTCCCCTTTCCTCCAGAAGGCTCCACATGACCCAGCATGCAGCCACCAGGGCAAGAAACTCTCAGCCTCCCTCCCCAGCAATTAACTACAGCCTCTGGTTAAAAACAAGCATTCTTTAACAAAGTGAAAAGCAAAGATATAAAATGCACAGCATCCACCATGAACCTAATTGTGGTCTTCCATCACCTGAGTGGCCCCTTTGAATCTGTGCTACCTGGGCTGAAGTCCTAAGCGTGTAACTAAGCAGCGACAAAAACATTTGTCCTGCCCTTTGTCCTCTCCATCTCCATCCTGTCCACCAGTGCATTTGGCAGATGCAACAGCTCTCTTCATGCCCTCCCTCTATCAGTGGTGTTCCTGCTGACCATATATTTATCCTGCTGCCAGAGAGCTCAGATGGGCCTCTTTGGAAAACAGCAATTCAGCACATGAAATGCAACAAGAATGTCCCTACTGCAACTGTGAAACATAGCCCAAGATTATCACTCTAGCTGTTTGCTTTGGCAGCCACTTCTCAATATGATCTTTGATGCACATTTTAGTTATGGGTTTGAACATTGGTCCTCTTTTAGTTCAGCAAGAAGCACCAACTTTTTTGTAAATTTTAATAAACAACTATCAGAATGAGCACATCTAAGTGCCTCTACTCTGATGATGCTCCCCCTTCAGAACATCTCCAGAACTGCTTTTCATTCATTGAGTAATTCACTTGCAGATCTTTACCTGTCAGTACCTGTGCAGAAGCACATCAGGCTTCTGAAGAGCAGATATTAAATTCACATTGACACTCAGGGCACTTTTCAGTCTCATGACGTTGTTATTAAATAAAACAGTACATGCTCACATTGTACTCAGAGGAAGAAGTGTTACAAATGCCAGGAAGACAAACACATGGACTGCATTTTCGAGAAGAGTTACAAATTTTTGTTCTACTGTATTTGCCCAGCTCTCCAGCAATCTTTAAATATAGACACAATTGACAGAGTGTCTCCTGCAGCAAGCACCGAGAATGCCAAGCAGCCATTTTGGTCTCCTCTCTGAAGCTTTTACAAAAATGCCACACATTTTTAATGAGAAAAAGATCAATTTCCACTACCAGGGGTTCAGTAATATTCTGTGTTCTGTGCTCTCTTTTCTTTGTATTGCTTTGTATTTTGCTTTATTTTTTTAATGTCAAAATCTTAACTGTTGAAATAGTCTTTTTAGAAAAACATATTTTTGAAAAATTGTTTATCTTGCTTATCTGCTTGCGTTAGTGAACCATTAAGGCTATGCATCTCAGACCACACCTCTGTCAAAGTACAGAATATTTCTCTCTCATAAAAAAAAGGCAACGATGTAGCAATGTTCAGAAGACTAAAGCACATACAGGTTAAGATGTCTGCAATACCAGCCTTTGTTTAAGTACATCCAAGAAGGGAAATCAATATTCCTCAGGAGAGCATTTTGTTGGTACAGCTGCTGTTGCTAAGATTGGCTCAGTGTCGTGTTCTCATTAATACAGCCTAATGGCAACCATAAGATTGAGAATGTGCAGACAGACATAATGAATTTATACTAAAAACACAGCAACGTAGAAATTCTAATTGCTTTGGCCTGATTGGGTACTTTATATCTTGAAACGATCATGTTTATAAATTAGAGTTTAACGATATTTATGAATCACAGAATTAAGTCCTTCCTTGTAGCAATCATTAGCATGAAAACAATCACTGCTGCAGTTCATCCTTTAAGAGCTTCAGCACAAAGAAACCGGCATGCTCGAAAGCAGTTTTGCATTTTAGAGCAAATTGTTACTATTGCAAAGAAAATGTAAGGTTTTAGCTATACGAGCAATTTTGCTAGCATTAAAATGACTCTTTGAAGCCCACATCTCTCAGGGGAAGATATGTGCATTGTGTCCTACCATTCTGTGAAAGGAAAAATCCCTTTGTATCAAACGTTATCAGACCTCCTCACTCTTGCTAAACAAGCACGCTGCCCTGGATGTCATTTGTCATTCGGCTGTTAGTTTCTCTGTCAGTGCTCTTGAAGCCTGAGAGATGCAGGCAAGAAACATGAAAAAAGATACTGGAAAAAAATTTTAAAGACAATGCCATAGGGAGCTTGAGCAGAAAAAAAAAAAAAAAAAAAAAAAAATTGAAAGAGAAATGTCATCCAGGGAGCGCAGAGATGACAGCCTCAAAATGATTACGGATCAAACACAGGTTACAACCCTGAGAGAGAACCCTGGAGGTGAAATTTGACATCTCCCTCTGCAAAATGACTATACCTTGAATTAAGGAAACATTTGTAATGAGGCCAGATGATTAATTACAATCTTGCAATGAGAGTTACACAAGCATCAAGTATACACAAAAGCATGATGTGCAAGCTGTATATACATGGACAGCAATCCTTCCTGCTCCATCCTTTCTTCATTAGCAGTGTCTGAAGCAGGCTCTGCTTTATGTGATGCAGCATGGGGCACACTCTGCTCCTGGTGGCCCAAAGCGCCTGTTTGTCCTTACTCCCTGGGACTTCAACATCCTGTAATTCACACTAAGAGGGGTAATACATCATCTTTACTACCATTTGTGCAAATTTGTTCAGTTGCTGTAGAATGGGCAAACCTGAAGTAAAGATTTTAATGCACAAAATTTCACCTTAGTAAAAAAAGTCCCAAACTCTGCACCATGTATGCCTATCAATAATCAGACACAATTATGAAGTCTGTGAAGTAACTGTCTCCACTCTCTTGACTAAGATGTCATGTTTAGTGTCTGGTACTCCTCCATCAATTATTTGACTTTCATAGAAATTTATTTAGTGAAACATTATTTCAAGGATTATCAGATATTTTAGTTAGACAACCCAAAGTAGTGATGTCTGAGGGTGCACGTGACTAGTGCAACATAAATTAAGCTGCTTGGGCAAATATACTATTTAACGATAGGACTGTATTACAGCATGTATTGCTCTGAGTCTCAGGTGTTCAGCAGGCCTGCTTGGGTCTCAGAAAGGAAAATGTGTATCATCATCAGCTAAATTTACAGGTGGAATTTAAACATCAAAATATCATTTCATCTCACCTAACATTTCAGCATCCTGCCTCCAATGCAAGGCTTCCCAGCATCTTATATACACACGCCCACTCCCCTATTCAAGGAGGGAACTAAAACTCTAAAGGGGAGCTACAGAAAAGCAGCACACTGAGCAGGCAGCCAATGGAAGCTATGAAGGATAGGTGCATTTCTAATGTTCCACTTCTTTTTAAAAAATAGACATTTTATTTTGAACTGTAGAGAAGTATCTTTGAAGATCTCCTCTGGATTTCACAGACTTGAGGCTCCTTTGTAACAGATGCCTGAGACCTTCCCTTTAAAATAGAAAGTGAGAAATGGTGGGGTCTTTTACTGGACAACTGAAAAATGCTGTTTCCCCCATATACACACTTCTCATATGGCAACTTGGTGCTCAGAGAATGTGCACTGAAGATACAGTCAGCTTAAATGCACTATCCTTTGTAAAGAACTAGAAATTGATGTCTTAAATCACATTATGTGTACAAACACACTCCTCCATTGTTTAATTACTGCCATACTGATGCCATGACAAGGCTGGTTGTTTCAGCTGGTGAGACAGGGCACACCCATACCAGAAAACACCTTTGTCTAATATATAGAAGATACTAGCTTTCCATATGCTTATTGTGCACACCTCAGCACTCCTTTTTCTAGATGGCATTTATATGGAAAGAAAATGATTGTCTTCGTCTGAACAATACTCAGGCTGTGAGGAACCAGAAAACCAACAACAAAAAAATCCCATTAGTACAAATGGCATTTGAGCATTTTATCACTCCTAATAAAGGCGATCTGGCCAGATGCTCTATTTTGCTCTGTGTCTGTTGGGGTAGAGCAAGGGACAGAACGGTAGGAAACCAGGGTCAGTTACAGCTGGGCAGGTCCAAAGCGATAAGCCAGGTCCAAGGCCAAGTCAGAAAGCCATTCGCAGGCTGGAGCCCAGCTCGGTGGGGCCGATGGTTGGGCAGAGCATGGTGTGAGGAGCTGGAGACTGGCCCTGCTGTGGCATCTCTGGGGCAGGGTATGATGGCCCTGGGGTGCTGAAATAGGGTCCTGGGCTGTAAGCTGGTGGGGGGAGCCCTGGGGGCTGGGCAGGGATGGTTAGAGCTGGTACCCTCAGGGCTCTGGCAGTAACTGTCTTTTGTAAGATTTTCTGAGAAGATCTAAGAAACATGCTTCTGGAAACAGGGCAAGAGCAGTCCTCACATCCTGACAGCACTTCAGTATGTGGCTCAGGAAGGGCTGAACTGCCTCTTTAAGCCTGCAGACCTCAGGTGTTTCTGGGTTTGGGTGACTCCTAAGCAGAGTCCTGAGAAGCATGTCCTTCAGTCTGCTGGTGTCAAAGGAGCAGCTGGGGTGTAGCTCAGAGACCAGCATGGTCATGGGTGACCACTTCTGGATGCCCACTGGGAAGCCTCGAGGACCTAACTCTTGGTACTCGTACCTGCAACCAGCACCAACAGAAGTCATGATGCGCACAAATTAAGTGTTAATATGATTCAAACTGCTCTGTAAAAACTGGGTCATAGGTATTTTTCAGGTTGGCAGCTCAAATTTAAGGACACTTGAGGCTGAGTTTCAGTCATCTATATGTATTTAATGCTCCTTAAAATATCCAAGGCCTGAACCACAAGTCTAGACAAGCATATGTTCTTTTTTTTTACCCTAATGCAGATGCCTTGAATAGCCTTGGATTCCTCTAAATGCCTGTGTTCAAGAAACAGAACCAAGCCCTTAATATCCTCTCTACTTTAGGAAGTTATCTGTAAGATGGAGATGACAAATTATTGCAAAGGTTTCTTACAGAAATTCATGTTTCTGAAACTTTCAGATAGTTCAGTGTTCAAGGTAACAAATATTTATGAAGAATCTAATAATTTCTTCTTCAGTGCTTTAAAATAAATTTACCACAGGGTAATACATTCAATGGAAAGAAAATAAAATATTGAAAATCTACCCATTCAGCTTCTGGATTATAGATCATACTCTGCCCAGAGGAAGACTCATTAACCTATCTCACTTGCTCTGTGAAACTGATGCACTTATATTCAAAGTCCAGTTATACTCTTTATGTTTAAGATTTCACATTTCATATACAATTTTGGTTAAAGAGTTTTATTTTTCTGCCATAATGTATCTTTTAACTTAAAAAGTAACATTATAAAGTTTAAATTTACTTTAAAATGCTTCAAATAATGTGTTCAAAGGTCTGTAAAATAACCTGTTATTAAACTTTTGCTGTGTGGCAGGAAGCTGTTCTTAGACTAAGAGAAACTCAGTTGTTTACAATAGCTCAGGTGTCTTCAATACCTTAATGACACTGGTACAAGCTGATGGGACAAAAAAAAAAAAAAGCCTACACAGGGCAGTGAGGTGTCCCTTTTTTTTTTTTCTCACTGATCTTGATGAAAATTCAGTTATTGATTACTTATGCACTCCAAGAAGAGACTGGGTAGAAGAACTAGTCTGAACACACACAGATTGCTACTAATAGTTCATCAGACTGTGGGGTGGAAGATTTTGATGTAGAAAAGTAATGCTTTTGTGACTGGGATTTTTTGAGTGAGCTCTGCTTTTTAGAGAGAGTACATTGGCCTAGCTGGTTCCCCTGAAAAATTATTAGTATGCTCTATTGCTCTCAGCCCCTTTCCATTTCATTACAGTGTAGCTGGAGACAGACCACCTGCAGAGACGTTAATTCAATCTAGGCAAATGTTACAAAGCACAGTGACAGAATTGTGGCTGAATTATGCCTCTTCAGAGACAAAGCCCTATAAAGAGCTCTGAGGAGATGTACCAACTGAATGCAATGTACTGGCCAGAGGCAGTAAGACTATCAACTCAGGTTGTTGTTAGAAGTGCCTAAGGGATTCGGCTGAAAGGTGGCCCCAACTACATTATTCAAAAAGAAAAAGGGATGTAGATCTTTTCAGCTCACACAGAGTATGTGTTGCTGGACTGGACTAAAAGATTTTTTTAAAAAATGAAGTGCAAGTACACTTATTTAGAGGAAGAAATGTTTGCAAAAAGCAGAATACGGCCGAGGCATGAGTAAAACAGCAAATTGGGCCAAAGAGTGGGCCAGACTACTTCAGAACTGCAATTTACTATTGCTTTTTCTTTTGAAGGCTGTTACCACTGGGATAAAACAATGAGGAGAGATCCTATCTGTGTTTTGGGACCCCACAATGCTGTACTTATCCACATACACTACCACTGTAGAAAATGCTGCAAAAATTACAGGAGTCAAGTTAAATACACAAAGGCAGAGAGAACCCGATTCACGTTCTGCAAGAAAAACTGCAACACTTCAACAAGGGTTTGGGAAATTAAATCTGTTAGACCATGCTATGTAATCCCATAGCCAGAAACAGAGATTTGCAAGGTAGAATTCATGGGAGGGATTTTACATCTGCTGGCAAAGAATCTGTGCAACAGACAGTTTCGCAAAGACACGCCAGAGTGTCTACTTGTAAGAAAAAAACAAGGAACTGTTCAGGTTTTTGAGAAGACTGATTGTGATTTGAGCCTTCACAGTGAAACAAATTTACTAGTGAATCCTTCTCTGGGCAGGTTGGTCACAAAAGGTGATTAGCATTTAGAAAAGAGATTACCACACTCATATCTGAGCAACCAGCAAAAACAATAAGTGCTAAACAGGAGATACCTGGAAGCAGTTGGCCAATTAAAAAAAAAAAATAAAATCAATCAAAACACGACTTTTGAGGGGTTCTCAGTGCAACAATTCTGGAGTCATTAGTCTGGGACCCCTGGGTCCTCTTTAATATGTCTGGCTGCATTATGCTACCTGGTAGCCCAAGGTGCTGAAAGTGAGTCTTGGTGTTGTATCCCAAAGAAGTAAATATGGCTTCACAAACTCATTCAGCCATGATTAAAAGCCATGAAAGTATCTGCTGGATGTCCTCAGATAACATTTACTAGCTTGACAGAAAGACCTTGCCACTCATTCTAAAGCATTGTCTCTGCTTGACAAAATATCAAACAGATTTGGAAACACAGAGTACTGAGTGATTGCTTGATTGCAATTAGATAATGCAAGAGTATTCTGCTGGAGCAACTGACTTGCAAAATAGCATTTGTGTGCGGGTGACATGGCCCTTTAGTCTCATCCTGTTCCCCAGGAGGGAGTGGGGAGCATGTGGGCATGACAAGGGCCAAAGCGAGTCTTCTGGATCCAGGCCTGAATTAGGAGAGGCTGCTGGGCATGCTGAGGGCTGCAGCTCAGTCCAGAGGGGAGGGGATCCTGGGAGGGGGCAATGGGCAACACAGGACAGCTACTAGAAGCAGCTTTTCTGTGGGCAACTCAGAAACAGCAAATGACTCCTACAGACAGCTTAACCAGAGAAGATTGGATATGCTCCAGAAAAGCCCTGCTTGCACATTTACATAGAAATGGTCTGATAAATGAGAACTGCTGCTTTTGTTTCACTGTTTCCAGGTAATCAGGGCTGCACTTGTGTTAGCCAAGATCATTTCACAACTTCTTCCACAAGCCCTTTCTTCATCTGTTTGTCTGCAGTATCAGCCTCCTGTCGGTCATGACTGTAAGCTCTTCATAACAGGAGCTAGTTTTGCTTGTGCGTGACATACTCCTTGATTGATGTCCCCGGATGTTCATGAAAAGTCGAAAAAACATATTAGAAGCAGGACCCCCTTACTAATTCATTGTACTGAATTTTTTACATTTTTCTTAAAGTACTGAGTAAACTAATTCTTCATATTCCTAGTTTTAAAAAGAAAAAAAGGAAAACAAAAGCCTTGGTATGTAATGATGGAAAGGCATATGAAGGTGAATGACAGTCTCCGAGTGCTGGCAGACACAGTGAAGGCAGAAGTTTAGAAATTACTAAATAAGTGTCCTGTGGCTTCATTAAGTTGATTGGTATAGATGACACTGTAAAAAACACTGGTTTAATGCATTTTCTGCTCCTTTAAGTCTCTCTCTGAAGAACTGTCCTTCATTTTATTTGTAAAAGAAGAATCAGAGAAAAAAAAAGGCAAAGTTTCTGAAATGTCAAGATATAAAGCTGAATGATAATTTTTGCATTGTTCAGTGGATTTAATTGGAGATAGCTCATCCGGAGTCTCCAAATGAACATTTTTAAGCTGTTTTTCCTGAAGAATTTTAGTAATATTAGCTTAAGTCACTAAACTTCATATAGTTATATCAGAAATGTTCAGGAATTCATTTTCAGATGTCATCCTCCCAGTCTTTTCAAAAAAGCTTGTATACAAAAGCACCCATTTACCAACATGAATATGGACTTTAAAGTAGAATACATAAGCAGCAGAAGAGTTTCTTATTCTTGCCTTAAAGGATGGAATTTTCTTTCTTCGGCCTGTACGGCCATTCTCTACTAAATACATGCTTATTGTCCTATGTATAATATTAATTCAAGAAGCTGCAAGGATTCTGAAACCAATCTGTTTAAGATGGGCCTGTTTGTCCAGTTCTTTAAACTGGGATCACTTTTATCACATTCTGATAAGCAGAATTTTACAGCAGTTTGTGTTCACTTAACATTCATATATCAATCGACAAGGTGCAAGACACTAGGGAAGACAAGACACTAGGGTCTATGCTGTGCTACATTCATTTCACGTTGTACCTCTGTCCTATCAGGTTTTAATATCCTGTTTGAATGTTTTTATTTGTATCCTGTTCCAGCTAGTATTATCATGACATGGCAATATACCACTGATCAACTGATCCATAGTTGATCTATCCACTTCATGCTACTGAAAACATTTGTAACTTAAAAGTGAAACTCTTGCAAATGTTACTATCAGACAAAAAGAAAGAAGAACTTAAAATGAAAACCATTTGAAATGCTCTGCTGAGACCAGACTAAGAAATTTCAGGTTTACACATTCACTGCTCTGTTTTGGCTGTGCAGAGATTTCAAAATCCCGCATGATGTACAGATGAGATGAAACAAGAATTAAACAGCATTGTCACAAATAAAACTACATTTTCTTCCAGTAAAACCAAACCATGTCAAACAAGGCCTGCCCACCTGCCTACCACCAACACTGTTTAAAGAATGTTGTTCTGTGTTCAGCATCGTCCACTGCCACACCGTAACTCAGTATTTCTATTTAGACTGATTTCACGCTGTGTGACAGACTATGCCAGGTTTCCATATATTCAAATCCACCTGAAAATATCTGCTTCTTGCAAGGCTTCTCAGTAGCCTGCAGATAATGCAGAATACAAATACCAAAATCCTTACTGAAGTCTGTACCACCAGCTTTTTATCACAAGGCAAACTCCTTTCCCTGTGGCTCTAACATTCAGCAATGTAAGCATTTTGCTTTTTGAAGCTGAGGTGTTTCTGAATATGCACGGTCTGCTCTTTTAAAACAGGACATGACTCTGTTTTGGCTGATTCACTGCATTGTTAGATTGTGCACCCCTCAGGATCACACAGTGGTGAGTCAGTCATTTGTAAACAGGAGAGAAAAAAAACAAATGAATAGGGACAACCACAGGCTTCATTTTTTGTGATCAAAGGCCTCAAAGAAACCATGCAAAAGGAGCATAATTATTTATTGAACAAAACTCATAGCATGATCTTTCCTGTACAGCCTAGGCTGTGCCTGCAGCTGGCCTTACCCTCTATTGAACTAAGAAATCATTTGCTGCTCAAGAAAAGATAACACACATTTTGGATCCTCCCTTTGGGAGAAGGGGCTAAACTATGTGTAATGGCCTGCTGTTCATTTTCTTCTGACAAATTGCAGGACAGGCATTCAAACTAAGCCATTTCCAAGGACAGAAACATGATTTTAAGTATATTTCATAAGCCATAGCTAAGTGTAGTGTGCTGGTTTTGCAGGCCTGAGCACTGGAACAACACAGGACAACTTACAGTAGAGGCTTATATGCTTTCTTAGAAGCAGAATCAGTCTGAGGAGGCTTTAAAAAACAACATTGTTAAGAAAAGACTTTTACAAACACAAAGCTAATGAGACTACTTGGTATTATGTCAGATGTATAGTGTTTCAGTATATTGTTTTTTGGCAGCAGTGGTTTGTTTTTCCTGGGCTCTAAGCCCAGTTTCTGTTTGATTTTCTGTAAGGTTTCATAGCAGCCTAGGCATAGAGATGGCTTGCTTGCAAATAACCACGTATCTCAGTATACATATTGATTAGAATGTAAACGCAACCAGCAGCCTGTTGGATGGACAAGCATTGCCTGCTTATGGCATCATAATCAGAAAAATCTCTTCGTCAAACTAATGGGAATTTTGCCTATGGAAGAACTGATAAGGTTATACATCAAAAAGAAGCTAGATGGAATAAAAATTAAAAAGATAAACCTTACATATTAAAAACACATTGACTCATCATTACAATTTAGGCCTAAATCCTGTCCCAATTCTGAAGAATTTTCTATACACTCAGCTTCATTAGGTCCGAAGGAAGGTACTAAAATGAATAGATTTTTTTCCCAGGATGCCAGCAGTCTTCTAGGTTACTCATTTCCAAACATCTTGTTTGAGGGAAAGGCTCTTGAAGGGGTCTTTCCTGAGGCACTGCAGCTCCCATGCAGTTCAATTCAACTCACAGATGTATTAGCTCAGATCCAAATGAACTCTACCTGCTTTTATCCAGTGTTATTCCTAAACTAATGAGCCTCAAGGAGATAATAAGCTCTTGGCAGAAAAGTTGCACTTCTGTTGGAGTCAGCCCTAAGGCCAGCTTCCACTGCCCTCCCCACCTTGTTACCTTGTGTGACACAAGCCTGAATGCTTTCTGCATTTGCACACCACTACAAATCTGTGCATTTGTATTTAGCTGCAGCTCTATATGTAACTGAAGAGAGCAAAACTGAAAGCTCTTACACCCCGTCCTACACCTCCTTGAAAACTATTTCTATTAAAAGGTGAATATATCTCTCAATAGTGCACTTATATACACACATATTTATCTTGTTCTAGAAGCCTATTGATTCACCAAAGGCTAGAATGTGTAATTAAAGTTGGGTGAGCAATGAAAAATAATTAATTTAGTTGTACAGGTCTTGTGCTTGCTTTCTGTGAAAGGTATATTTTTGAAATTTTCTTTCCAGAAAAAGCTGATGGAATAGCAGATCTTTTATGGTTTATAGCAAGTGATATATCTAAGTTTTTGCAAGCAATATTTGTATATGCATTAATTAACAGAGCAGAAACCACTTTGTGTTACCTTTTTGACAAGTGCAAGAAAGTAATACAATTTCCAGTTATGAAACATTAAGAAAAGATTTTTAATAGGTACATGAATACAGTCATGACATGGATGCAACTGAAGACTTTTTGATCTGCTTATGGCTGTTTGCAGAAACAAGGAAAAGATGCTACATATATATATTTAAACTGTGATGGCACAATTAATTCTAAATCACTTGGCTGGCTTTGACTTTGGGTCTTTGATTTAAAAGTGTTTATTCATCACTACCTTTCCCCTCTGCCCACCATGTCTACTCATCTGTTTTATATCATCCCTCAGTGACTGCTTTGAATACAGCTTGTTTGAATTAGGCACCATCTCTTTTTGTGTTGAGTCTCTGTTGTAAGGATTTTCTGTTATATCACACAGGTTTGGACAGAAATGGCCATTAATAGTCAAAAACATCGTCCACTTTATTATGAACAAGAGCTTTTGCTACAGCTGTTTAGAGCACCTGTGTTGTCTTAATCTCTGGTTTCCCTTTTCTACTAATGAAAGTTGCAGTAATTGTATATGATAATAATGGAGTAGCATGATGAAAATGAACAAAGAAAAATTACCCATTCATTTTTTCTTGCCCAAAGAGACTGCCAGGACAATTAGTAGTGCATAAAAACACTGTTCTTCTTCTGCACTAGCTTTCATCATACAAAGTCACCTTTAAGTTATACAGCAGAAAAGAAAATCCTTAAACTAAAACCTTTGTGCATTGGTAACTCTTGCTTTGAAATGTCTTCAGTTCAGACTTTGCATATTTGTGTGGCAGTAGGAGATCATTATCCAGGAGCTGCAGTCTGATCCAGAGGCTTTGTCTTGATCTTACCATCTTAGACTTTCAGGAAAAAAAAAAAAAAAAGAGAAAAAAAAAAAAAAAGAAAAAGAAACTGAACTATTTCGTCCCTTGAATTAGGTCTTCAGACTATTATGACTATAAGGCTATTTTAAAATACATTAAAAGATACTTCTGTTAATCACATTAAAACCTTCCTAATAGACACAAGGGATTGTTAATTGCTTCAGTATCAAAGTGGGATGTCTTTCCAGATGATGTGTTCTCATCCAAAAATGAGTGACAAATTATTTGCTGAAGATTTTGACATAGGTTATGCCAGAGAAAGACAAAATGGTTTCAATGGGCTCATCTCACCTAAAAATGGTAGACAGATAAAAATTAGAGTTATGATTGATACAAAATGTTACATTTACTAACAACTAAAGGTCTTTAAGCACATCCTTCCCTTTATAATGTACAGGCATCCAAACAGTTGAACTCACCATTACGTTTCATCCTAATTAACCCCATTGTTGACAGCCTTGGTAAAGAAACCAGAGAATGAATTACATGTTGAGCATACCACAGGTCACTGTAGAAACACACTGGCAAAAATCATACTTGGATGTATTTTCCTTGCTGATGTGGTCCTGTACTTGTTCTGTTGAGTGGACTTCTATTTCTATTGCACTTCTACCAATCAATTAAAATTCAATTAAAAGTAAAAATAGAATCACAAAAACTCAACATTCTGCTACCTGGAAGGTTTGTTGGGTTTTTTCCCCTTCTCATTTCAAAATCTTACATAAATTCAATTGTTAAAAATCCCAGGGGGAGGAATAAGAAAGTGTAAGTTATTTTTCTCAGAATTTATGTACTCTTAAATTAAGCTTCACAGACTGTTCTTAACCTGACAGGTGGGTGAAAAAAAAATATAAGTCTGTTTTATTAATTTACTTGCTGCTTTATCCATAACCAATTCCATTTTAAAAACTTAGAAATGTAAGGCATCATGAAGATAAGCATCATGTAAAAGAATTTGGTCCTTTTTTAGTCACTTCTGGATTTGTGACTCACAGGGATTGTAGGGATGGATTTTTTTCTGCTCTGTGGACATTTTGTTTGGTTTTGTCCCTTCTAACATTAGGGGAAATCTAACATGGGAAATGTTTGCTATTGAATACAAAGAAAAGTTAAGTTATTGACTTCAAATTGAATGCCTCATCCCAGATTCCATACTCTTTACTTTTATGCTGTTTGGTATAAAATTATTTCTCAGTAAAAAAAATATCCTGATCTAGTTATTCATAGTCTAATAGTGATTTTGGAACATCTTGGTGAGGCCTAAATTTTGTAACATAGAAGAAAATCCATGTGATGCTGTCTGTAATCGTATGATCATAACCTGAAGCAGAGCAAATAATTTCTTTTTTCTTATTGTTCAGCTTTGAACAACCTGATCTAGTGGAAGGTGTCTCTGCCCATGGCAGGGGGGTTGGAACTAGATGATCTTTGAGGTCCCTTCCAACCCAAACCATTCCATGATTCTATGATCATTCATTGACCTTGCACCTCTGACATGCCTAGAACCAGTGATTACAGATGTTACTTCTTTTGACACAATGCAGCATATGAAAAGGAATTCTTCATTTAGTGTAGTGACTTAATTGTCGAACTGTACACCATAGCCTTGCTGATACAAATAGCAGTTCTCAAATCGCCTAGCAACAATAGAATCAGATAAGATCTTTTTCCTTCTCTATTTCTGTCCTTTACTTAGAATGTGACAATATAAATCAGGTTCACTGTGTGGAGTGTTGTTCATATAAATTATTTTAGCGATGACTCAGCTGGTGACACAGCATGTTTACATTAGATGACACACATTCAAATGCATGCTGTACTGACAGAAAGTAAAATTTCCAAATTGGCTGTATGTCATTCTGTCAGGTCTGATAGTGGTTCCAACAGGTACACCCAAAGCTAAAACACTGTGGAGAAAATTATCCAAGGAATGTTTCCAACAACAGTCTTTCGTTTTCAGAGAACAGATGGAGTCAGGGCTGGAGCGCAGGCTCAAGGTCCAGGTGGGAAAGAGGATGGTAAACAGGGCTGAAGACAAAGCTGCCTGCAGCGAGGTCCTAAGTCCACCCAACAAATCCAGTCCATTAGCCAGGACAGCAGAGAAGAGGACCAGAACCATGACTATGACCAGGACCCAGGTCTACCTAGAACAGTGAGGGGCAGGGACCAATGGTACCAGGCTTGGCTGAAATGAGGTTCTGGGCTACAGGCAAGGAAGGGAGAGGCCACAGGAGAGGCTGGGTGGGAACAGTCAGGGCTGGTAGTGCCCTCAGAGGTCAGACATTGTTTCAGTGGCCTAGTGCAAAAGAGTCAGGAAGGTAGTAAAAGACCTCACAGATGTTAAGATAAACTTAGTGATGTACAAGAGAATGTCTTTCATTTTATTAAGAGTAACAATTAGTTCCCACCTGGATGCCCTATAACTTTTCTGCTTTTCACAAAACACATATTACACAGTAAACAGTCATTCTCAAAAATTATTTAAAATGTCATATTATAATGACTTATTTCCTTTTTCATTTAAATAAAATGGTACAGCTCTATACCAGACAGAGAATCCATGAAGAAAACAAAATTAGCAAAACATAATAAAATCATCTTGCCTTTGTAAAGGACTTGAAGTCAGGCTCTCTCAGAGACTGGTATTGAAGTCCAGAAGATAGGACAACCAACTCCGGGTGCAGTTCACCACAAGATGCTATTGAATTGCATATGACAACTACAGGGTGGAGCATCTTCTCAGGCAGAACTGGTTTTTAATCAAAACACTGCCACACTGGCATTGACTGAACTTTATTGTTGGTCAATTTGTTTTCACCTTACATCCTTTTACACTAGAACTAAAGCATTTGGAAAGTCAACCTTACTAACTTTGTTCTGCAGCATTTGTTCTGAGGCAGTAAACCAGACTTCCACAGCTGTGAATATGGTGCCTTCCTCCAGACCTAAGTTCACATAACAAAAATAAATGAAAATAAAATACGGACTCAATAATTTCTGCAAGGAAATATAAAAACATTTCCTAGCAGCAAATTAGCAGTGGACATGAACAAGGAAGAGAAGACTTTGGGTGGTTTGGGTACTTAGAGATCTTGCTTTGTATTTTGATTTACACTGAAGAATTTCCTTGTGGTGAAGTAGACATATTACTAGTGAATTCAGTGAAGTTTTTTCTATTGCTGTACTGTTAATTCACCTCCATGTAATGTTTATAGCATGCCTTCAGTTTTACTGGGGATAGTAAAGAACCTTTGGTGGTTGTGCTGTGTCATGTGTGTAATGAGTAAAGATGACTGAAACAGAGGATGTACATCAACACATTGAATTTAATCTTCTTCTGCGTTATAGACTAGTTGTCCCAAGCTTTAAAAGCACAAGTGTGATGATTATGCCTATTGATGATGTAATGGAAGAATTGACTGTCTCTTCCTCCAGAATAACCTTCCTAAGCTAAAGACAGAAAATCACTGTTTTACAAAGCAAAAAATAAAACAAGAGCAAATTATATTGTCTCCTGCCATTCTTGTTTTTCTGAATTAAATTGCTGACTGAACGGTCCCCGTAATTAGGAGATACGTCATTTGAGTAGTGACCTTATTAGTTTTAAGTCTGAAAAAGATAGGTAATTAAAGTGACCTCACCACACAGGAATGCTAATGAAGTCCAAGAACCACAGTACTGGAACAGAGAGTCAGAAAAGTGATACATAAGGTCTTGATCATTTTTAAGATCTTTTGTATGGTCCCCTGTGTTTTCAGTGATGCCAATTGATTCTAATGAGATTTATCATGGAGTAAGGATCTATAAAATACAGTTATCATTATCATGGTCTAGATTCTATAGATTAAAGCCTGACTGTGTGTAGACCTCAATGTACAACTGCTCATAGGTGAGAGACTGAGTGCAGTGATGCTCTGCCTCCTTTTCTCACCTTTTCCACCTGGAGACCTTGTGCAAGAGCATTCCACAGTAACAGTCTTCATTTCCTGGTTTAGCAATTAGAAAGAGTTGATCACAAGATAAGGATCCATCTCTTTCTGTCAGCCAGTGGGGTCGATCCACAGATTTGGGGAGTAGAAAAGTAGAACACTTGTCAACGAGGTGATTTTAAAAATATTTATGTTTGGAAAGTGCTATTTTCTCATGTAGAAAGCTTGAAAAATTATTTTGAAATGTATAAAGAAATGCATTAGATCAAGTAAGGCTAGTCTTGATCTTGGTTTCATGTGCAATAATAAACGTAGCCATTCCCATCTGATTGTCTCTCATCAGTCAAGAAAAGGTGAACACTGATTACAGGCTTAAGAAGTGCTTTCTATGCAAAGAAAGGATCCATCAGTGCACTTTTGAAGATGGACCTCCAAGAGGATGAAAACTACATAAAATTGTTTCCTAACAAAAAGTTCACCAAAAATGCAAGAGATTATGCTTCTCCTGAACATGGGAAGTCAAAAGGAAGCCACTAACCTGGTACTCTGCAACCCTTCCCCACTACCTATCTGACCCCAGCCTAGTTATTGCTTAGTGTAACTTCTAGCAGAAGCAAGACCAAGGTGTCTGAAAGACAGCCTCGCTCTCCTGGAATGCACTGGGACATGTGACATTTAACAGCGTTGTGGGCATTTGCACAGGGAGCACAGGGTGAAACGTTTTCAGTAGTTGGATCTAAAGATCAGAAATCTTATCCTGCCCTCAAGGATACCTGAAATAAGTCTGGCCAGACCACCAGTTAGCTGCCCCTAAAAGACTTCTAACCAAAGTGATGCCAAGAAACCAGTACCAGAGAATAAGGAAACATTAGCTACCTGATAAAGGGAGGAAAAACAAATACCAAGTCAAACTAGAGATGAAGCACTGTTTTCTGTGATCCATATGCACAGAAATTGTAGATCTCAGAAGAAAATAAATTAGAAATTCTGATAGAATTATTACTTGTGATAGCACATGGCATGCCTGGTTTGTTGCTTATTTATTTAGGGTTCTAGATGGGCACTAGTTTACAAAAAAGAAAAACAAAATACTTTGGAATATTTATAAAAAACATGTACATGAATAATTCACCTTAGTCTGTCAGATTTAGCAGTGTCCGCTTAACTGAAAAAGAATAGAGGTAAGGAAATATCAAAACTTAATGATTTTATGCAGCTTCTTCCATAATTTAGTCTACTTTTTCTTCAGTGTCAAAAGAAAAACATACTAGATTCTTGAAAAGAAATTATGAAGTAAGTGTTTTCCCAAGATTTTTGTGGGGCTTTGGTGTATAGATTGTGATCTCCAATTTCAATAACAAGTTGCTACATTAAGTGAAATCACAGTACCTGTATTAGCCCATCCAGCACAAGGCTGATTTATAATACCCGTCTAGCCAGAAACCACTGAAGTATTTTGCTGGAAAGGCAGCAAAGCTGAATATAATGCCACTGATAAAAAATATCATTAATAAGGGTCTTTGTGTCTTCATGTATTCCATGTGCTTAATGTTACTGTGCTCTCCTTTGCCATGGTGTAAAATTGCAGTTTCCCTCAAAGCGGGAACTTCTGTACCCTCTCTATTTTTTCCCCAGCAATTTGAGTGTGTCTGCAGCAGTAACCTAGGCAACAGTAAGGATTTTTCCTCCCACTTTTTAAAATTGTCCACCTTATCATCAAGAATAAACCTCAGAGACATTGTGTACCCACTAGACAGGGGACTGCATTTTCACCTTTGATATGATAACAGTTCAAACATGAGTGAAGGTGCAATGCAAAGGCAGGATTAATCCATGCTATATGTTGTACTAATGGGAGTTTTGCCTACAATCCCAGCCCATCATGACCATACTATAACCCTGAGCAGGTTAAGAGAGATGTGCAAACCTGTTCATACCTTAAGCACAAATGATAATGCTTTGATCTACTTTGATCCACTGATTTCCAAGTGTTCTGTAAATATTAATTACAGCCTGACTCTCAGATAGGCAGTGAGCACACTTCTGACAGTCCCTCACTGATTTTAGAGGGAACTTTGCCCAAATAAAAGAGCATAATCAAACCTATTTCCATTATCTGTCTACCCAAGTCAGGAAACTGAGCTTCAGGAAAGTGCGATGTGGTGACTTTATGAAAGTCAGGACAACAAATTGTGTTGCGAAATCCACTAATGTAACCTAGGACATCTCTAGATGCATCTATTAGCAGAAGCAAATAGAGTTTGCACCATGTAAGATCCAGAAAATATTTACACAGACTATTAGACACTTTAATCTTTTTGTTTATTTGATTGTTGGGGTTTTTTTTAAACTTGGGTTTTGAATTTGGAAAGCGTTGTCCTAAACATACAGCCATGTTCCACTTTATGATGTTTTGGAATTTAACTGATTGCAGCAGGATTATACTGACAGCTAACAGGAGGATACAATCCAGCACCTATGATTTTCAAATAGTTTGAAAATGGCCATGTGGTTCTGAGGATTTTGGGAAGCTGGTCAGCAATTGCTAAGCTACTTATTTCAAGAGGATATCTTTTTAAAAACTAATTGCAGCTAATACATAAGGTAAAGGCATTCATTGCTCTATATTTAGAAAGTAAGATGTGAGCCTTTCTTTCTCAATCAGTGTTTGCAAATCCTAATCAAGCTGATAGCAGAATTATAGATGTCATGTCATATTCTTACAAGATTGCACACCAAGGAATAGGCAAACATCTATATTTTCAGAGAGCTGATGTACCAGTGCTGAACACACTAAGTTTGCACAACTGTGGCTAGAAATTTGACAGAACAATCAAAAATTTTGTTCTATAATTTGTCCTTCTGTGGAAGGATGAAGAAGCCAGTTCAACCTGCTATAGACAAATAAAGCTCCTTTGCTAAGATTTTGTGTGAGCCCAACTCTCAACAGTAAATCACACATATATTGAGCAAAATACTGAAATATATATAGTTATAGATAGATATAGGTTAGATATAGATGATATAGATACAGGAGGTGAAATCTAACACTTGTAAAAATGTAAAGTCAGTAAAGAACTATAAACTATGACCCAAATTTTTAGATAAAATGGACTCTTTAAACACATCTACTTACATGCTTTGCAAATATTCAGAATCATTCAGGCCAAGGGCTGGTAAGTATTCTTATAGCAAGTGCCTTGCATCAGAACTCCTTGCTCCATCCAGCACATTTGCCATGCAGCAGAGCACTTCATCTTTTACACAGTTCATCTGTAAGAGTAATCCTTCTGATTTACTAATCATACACTTTGAAGTTACAGATATGATCCATCCCAAGGAACTACTCAGATGTGGCAAGTTGCACAAATATTTAAGTCTGCCTGTGGTTGTATCTGCATGACATTGTTAAGCCTATGCATATCATTAATCAAATCATGCAACAATGGGACCAGATTTTCAAAACAGCTCAACGTTTTTAAACAGGGCCAGAGTTTTAAAGAGATCTCAAGTATTCCCACTGTGAGATTTTGAGCCAGATTATGAAAAATCTTACAGTACAGCAGGACCCTTGTAAATCTCCAACAACTCACTTCAGAGCCTAGGTATCTGCTAAGACCCTTCTTGGAAACCTGGCACAAAGTGAAGACTGATCACTTCTGAAAATTGTTCTGTAAAAACAAGCATTGTTTAATCCAGCAGAATAAGACATTTTGATATATATCTAATACTAGATAGTATTTTCAGGGAAAGAGCATCCTGGTAACGTCATCTGATATAAAAATCACTTGATATGTGCAATGCAAAAACTACATAGATCCACTCTGCATCTGCATCAAACACTCTTTAGAGACATGCACAAACATTTTGGGAAGTATTCTGCAAAATTATGTAGATGTTCCATAAGTACGTTACTACTTCTACAAGGTGATTTTGAATAAATGTTTATAGATTATTTTTTCCATTTGTGTATTTGCTGGGCTTTCTTCATTTGAAATAACTTTCATCCCAGAATGCAATTTGAGTCAAATGCTGAAATTTCATATCTAGTTTCATTTTTGAATTATCATTTCATATTTAGGCTATTTTAGGGAGTACTTAGGAGATTTTTTGAGCTAAGCACTTGACAATGTTTCCAGTTGTGCAATATTTGAAAAGTTCCTGGAGCTGCAAGAAAAAAAAAGGAACAAAAACCTTTTTTCTTTCTAAAATTCCTCATCCTTAAACAACTGCTTTGCCCTCTCAGATGCTATTTGGACTTTTCAGGCTACACTACCACATACCACAAATATTATTTGAATTTCAACCTCAAATGAAACATAGTCTTTTGAAGGGTGACTACCCTTGCTGATTATGTCCACACTTGTATTTTCTAAAGGAGAGCCAAAATATTTATCTATCTCAAAAGCAAAAGAAATATGTATCACAAAAGATCTCCCTTATTAGTTCTATACTCACAAAGCTCCACTTTGATTGGCTATTACTCTTGTTACTGTTTTATTTATTAAACAAGTTAAAAATCTGGTGCTAAGTTCAATGATGAACACCTATAGTCATGTGAAAGAACAGACCAGTCATAAGACTATTATTTATTAAGGAAAAATAATATGCGAGGAATGTATTCTTTGATAAAAGCTCTTAAGTAGAATACTGTATGTATTGCTGCATTATACTAGCTAGAGTTTTAAATCATAACTCCTTTGTCTCATGACACACAGGAAAAAAACGGTTCTTTGATTAATAGATAGACAGGGGTTCAACTCCCTTTTTTAAAACACAAAGAGATGTTTTCGTAAAATATGCTTCTTGCCATACAGGATTAACAAGAGGGATACAAAGACAGAAAGGAATAAAGGTATTTTTAAAGTTCATTCATTCATGAAACAATCTAGCATTTCAGTTACCTTCTTTTCCTCCTTTTTCTTTTAAATACATTTATTGCTGATTAAATGAAGCAGGAAGAAAGAACAAAAACTAGAACTCCATAGTCAGCCATGGCAGAGGCAATTCAAACTTGACTCCATTGTTCAAATATGCCTCAACTTTATCTCTAGCGGACTGTTTGAGGTAAAACAGTAAATGAAATCTTCTGTTTCAGTCAGTGGCCTTTCTAAGGTTGTCAATAACCGTAGCAATTTGCTTCCATAAACTCTGCATCATACAGACTTACAGAATGATGTTCAAGCACTTCAACTTTGTACTCTTCAGCATGTTTGACTGCATTATGACTGATGTCTCAAAATACACTTAAACATGGCTCCTAAATCCTGGTGTGAGATCCATCTAAATCACTACTTACTGCAGGATGAAGACACTGGTTACTGTTCTGAATACATTTCAAGTCACTGGTTTCCATTCAGAGGGTGAGACTTTGGGAATCTGTTCTCATGATGAATTTGTAGGGTACCTAAAGCATAGGGCTACAGGCACCAGAATAATTTGTCTCAACAAGGAGTTAAATGCAGTGAGATTAATCCCTTCTTTCGTATAGACTAAAGGAATAGGGAAGAGAAGAGGCCTGTCCCGTTTTTTTGTCCTTCAGAAAGCCCAAGCTGAGGGAATTGCCTTCTAAGCTAGAAAAGTTCAGATTACTCAAAACTGCTTTTTCTTGGTGGACATGCTTTTGAAACTGCAAGATGCTCTGTGCTTTTATTCTGTTTCTAGGTTCTTAATTTCTCTTTCCCTTCACTTCCCTTTTGCAGGAACACTCTCCAGGTAGTTTCCTGTGTTTTAGTATTAAGATGCTAACAGTAAGGTACTACTTATTGCCTTCTCACAAGCTGAGCATCAGTGATGATCATGTAAGTAGCATTCATCAACCGGCTGTTTCTCTTGAACACTGTCTATAAAAACACTTTACATTGATTGAGTTTCATACTTAACAGGTTACTCAAAGATCTAGTTTAAGCCAAACTCTGAAGCTGTCATAGCAGTACATTCAAGATCCCTTTTTCACAGAATCACAGAATCATCTAGGTTGGAAAAGATCTTGAAGATCATCTAGTCCAACCATTAGCCTAACACTGACAGTTCCCGACTACACCATATCCCTAAGCGCTATGTCAACATGACTCTTAAACACCTCCAGGGATGGGGACTCCACCACCTCCCTGGGCAGCCCATTCCAACACCTAACAACTCATTCTGTAAAGAAATGCTTCCTAATATCTAGTCTAAACCTTCCCTGGTGCAACTTGAGGCCATTCCCTCTTGTCCTATCGCTTATAACTTGGTTAAAGAGACTCATCCCCAGCTCTCTGCAACCTCCTTTCAGGTAGTTGTAGAGGGTGATGAGGTCTCCCCTCAGCCTCCTCTTCTCCAGACTAAACAACCCCAGTTCCCTCAGCCTCTCCTCGTACGAGATGTGCTCCAGACCCTTCACCAGCTTCGTTGCCCTTCTCTGGACATGCTCGAGTAATTCAATGTCCTTTTTGCAGTGAGGGGCCCAAAACCGAACACAGTAATTGAGGTGCGGCCTTGGCTTTCTAGACACCCCCACTACAGAAAATATTCTGAATACACTGTCATTAAACATAGCCTGCTTAGATGACAGTTGGGCACTAAAGTGTACAGATCTGCTGTATAAGGAGCCAAGATATTAATGAGGAATGTTATATTCTTCTTTCTAGCCAGGCAGAACAGACATATGAATACTTAGGGGTTTCGTAACCATCCCATTTTTCTGAGTTGGGTATCTCTCAGTCTTTCCTGTGAGAGTCACTCGTACATTTGTACAACATTGGTTGATTGAAGCACGGACCCTGATTGCCAGCTTTCCTCTTCTTGTTCTTCTCAGCTCTTTGTGATAGGGAAATTGAGCTGATTTATCTGCAAAACAGAACTTCTCTGTTGATAACCTCCTTCCTGTTATACTTTGAGACTCACAATCTCTCCTCAGCAGATGTTTGGCCACCTGGCTACAATTCCACCTGAAACTGAATTTCCTAGTTGTGAACTGCTGGACTAAGACTTGCCCTTTTTCTTGAATGTCATAGCTAGCTTAAACAGTTCCCAGTTCATTCCCCACAGGACTTCTTTACAAGTCTATATCACCCATTCACTGGAAGGCAAAAGGCATCAGATGGGCAATGGAAAAACTGGACTGCTCAGTGGAGTAGTATTTAAGTATTCTCACAAACCCGAGTTTGGATGACTGATTTTTTTGCAGTGCTACCAGAAGTGTACTTTAAACACAAGATTATTTTGTCATGGGAAGATAATGGAAACAGGGAAAAAAGTAAAAATGGAAATTTTGCAGATTAGGGACTGAAAGTTCCAGCCCTGAGACATTAAAATACCAAAACAGGAACATTAACAAGACAGTACTTGCATCCAGTTGGCTTTTACAGGTGCTAAGTGACTGTGCGTGTGACAAAAGTGATTTTATTTTCTGATTTTTTTTTCTCCAAATGAAAAATATTTAACATTCCTTGTTTAAAAATGTTTAGGGAACCACTACAAGTTGAAAAGGTCTTAAATTTCACAAGACAAAAACCATGTAATCTGAACTTCCTCACCCCACTGGATTCCCCATCTCTAAAGTAATTTGAACAGAAATAGTCCCAGAAGTCCAGCGGTTTAGGAAAGAAAAAATAATCATTTCATTCTGAGTAGAAAGCCATGTTGCATATATGAAATAAATTAGACTAAAAAGTGCCAGGACCTCAAATTTGAAGGCAAGAGAAAAAAAACTCTTCACTTCAAGGGGAACTGGAGGCTATTTTTTCAGGCAAAGAACAAATTCAAAGATTACTTCAGACTTATCCACAGCTAGAGCAAACCAAGCACTAAAAATGACTCAAAACACAGAAGTAAAGCTGAAAAAAAATGCTGAAAATTATATATACTGTGAATATCCTTAGCATAATAACTAACTACAGTAGTATGAATTTCAGCCTTTTATATTATTTACACATTAAAATGATCTAAGAAACTATATATTTTCTATAATCACATTGCTAAATAGTAACTTACTTTTTTTTCTTTCTTTCTAATATTGCAAGATAGGTCTAAAAGCAAGCATTTTAACTTTTTTAAGTAGTGACAACTGAAAAGTGAGGATTTTAGGAAATATACCCTTTCATACTACCTTTGAGTACAGGACTATTTCTGGTGATAAAAATGCCAATGGCAGAAAAATATGTCTAGAGTAATTTGAATATGAGGTTCTGATTTTGCAGTAAAAGTTGAGTGAATATAGGTGGCAGTCATATAAAATTTCCTAAAGGAGTGGTCCACCATGAACCTAAAAATTCGGGCCTTAGTTTTTTCTGTTTAGCACAAAGCCACATTTGAACAGCACATTCTATGTAGATGTGTAAACATAATGTCATAAGAAAGAAAAAAAATATTTGCACCTGGTTTAGTAAATTGGCTAGGAAAAATGCTTCACTTAGAAGAATCAAATTAGAATTATTAGACCACATGCACTGATGATGAATGAAGTTTCAACTGCAGTGATCTTGACAGGATTGCAAGTGTCCAGCACAGTCTGGTATATGGCCATTTTTCATTTATGTTTTATAGGTCAACATGACATAAGGAATATAGAAGATTATAATTTTATTAAGTAACAGCCATTCTCCTATGGAAGCACCTGGCTTTGCAGGTAAGCTATCTGTCCTTGCAAGACAGATTGTGAGTTTGAGAAGTGGAATAGGAAAATCAGCAGGGGATGAGGCAGCCACTAGAGATATTAGGTTTCAATTTAGAAAAATATCCACAGATCAAATACTTGTAACTTAAAAAAACCAGAAGATCCTTTATTTCTTTCTAACATCTGAAACAGGTGTTGGCTTCCTTCCTATATGCTTTCTACAGTCCACTCTTTTTTCTCATGGTGGGGAAAGCCCACTGTAATCAGAAATTTCAAAGTACCAGAGGGTTTGTTTTACTCAAGCAGTCCCAAGTGATCTAATAATTCTCGGGGGGGGGGGGGGAGGAGGAAGAAGAAGAATTTAAAACTTAAAGTAGGGTAGGAAGAAATGTTGTGAAGAAAAGGAGTGTAAGAATTTAATCAAACAGACACAAATCAGAAGAGAGGAACAACAAGAGTCTTAACATTTGACCTGTTACTTTGTTTTGATCATACCTCACATTCAGATCTCAGTTTGCATCCAAGCTTCTCAATTCTGACTGTTTCTAAAACAATATTTCATTTTGTTCCCTGAAATGTATTACCTGTGTTCTCATGTGCACAAAAGAGAAGGAGACTAAAGTACAAACGAAACCAGGGAAAAAGATCAGGATCAGGCCTGCTGCCTTTTCCTGTTCTAGATGGGTTACCCAATGTTTAGCATTTCTTTCTTGAAATATATTGCATCTAGATATACTTTAAATAATTTTTTCCAATTATGTAATTGTAAATTTCTTACTTCTGACTTGGAAAAGTATATTCAGTTGTCTTGAATTTCATCCATGTTCCTGTTCTTAGTTAGGAAAGAGACATACCTATAAAAATGACACAAAGAGTTTAAATAAGGCAGTAGGAAGATACTTAGAACCTGCCAAGAGAAAACATTAAGCTTGTAATTTTAGGTGGAACCTTGAAACCCTGTAAATTGTATAAGACAGATATCACTTTCATAAATATTTGATAATAGTAAATTTAATTTAATAAGACATCACAACTTTGTCTACATATTTATTTGTTATCTAAGGGAAAGTATTTCCTGTCCTTTAAAATTAACAGTTTCTCTAAAGCTTCAAAACTTCTTAGTGCCACAGCCAAAAACCACATCCTGTATGTTTCAGAAGATATGGTAGATGACTGTTAATAAACTAAGAAAGCACTGAAATACAGATTAAAGTGTAGCTAAAAAATAACGTTAACGATAACAATTGGAGCCATAATTGGAGGAAGCAGGTAAGATACTTGGAAGTGTCAACAAGTGAGAAATGGGAAAAATCTATAAATTTTTTCTAATTTTGTACTAGATGCTGCATGTATCTGTTGCTGGCGTTGGGAGAACACGGTGAAATGATAATTTTATAAATAAAACAATGAAAACACGTATATTGATTTTTCTATGTAACTAGAACTTTAAGAAGCCGATAATTTGGAAGAACCTGATGTCCAAGCCCCGATAGCATTCTGAATTTATGGTGCAGGAGAAATAAATCATTAGGCTCTCTTGTGTCTCAATATCTGTGATACTGAGTAGGTTCTGCTTATGGTACATTCCTCTTACATCACAATGTTTGAAAGACAAAACTCTCAAAGACCAAGAATTTCACTGGAGTACAATACCATGGTGTGCAGGGGAAAGAAAATTAAATCAAAAGGATCTTCGTACATATATTAAGGCATAAGTATTAAATACGTTTCTTAAGGTAGATCTGCAGGAAAGTACAGAGACATGCATATTGCCAGCCTGCACGACACCTGGATGAGAATTAATACAGCTTCATGGCTTCTGGTGTAGTGATAAAGTACTTCTCAGCAAGGCCTGACATGCTTTTCAAACTAGAGTTGGCAGGAACAGGGCATGCAGAGCTTGTTCATTTCCATCTGTGCCCGCCAGCATAGACGCTCTCTTCATAGGCATTTCTTGCTACCTTCTTTTGAAATTAGTAAGGCTAAAGCATCCTCAAGTACCTACTGGATTTAGCACCCAGTCAGAAGCTTCAGCATCCCAAAAGCAACTTATGAACATAAAACAGGCAAATAGCTATAGGAACCAAGGTTTAAAGAGGTTTTTCCTTTCTATCCAAAGCAGCATTGTTCACTCAACAGTTTTTGGCAACCAACCTCTAGCCTTGGCAAGGAGGCTTTATACTGACAGCTTCAGCTTACATGAACCTCATGTACCTGCCAAAAGCTTTTAGGCAAAGACCTAGATTTGCATTGCTTTAAATATAATATGTAACTCTAGGGTTTTACATATATTTTCTTAGTTTACGTGAATCTGAAAAAGGGAAGAAGAAGAGAAAATTATATCAATAAAAATTAAAAAGGAAAGAGTGTGAGACTCCAGTACTTTCTGAGGTCAGCCTGAGACCCCAGAAGACTTTTACTTGTCTTTTTTCTCGCATGTAGATTTGTGAGACCCCTAAAAATCTTGCCCATACAACATTTCCAACCCAGATCAGAAAACTGGGTATCATTTCCAGAAAGTTTTCATATCTGCTTCATTTATTCTCCAGTATAAGACACTACTAGAAGTGTTTTCTCTCCCTCTAAGGGAGAAGCAGCAAGAGAAAAGAAACACTCTACAGGACCATGACTACACCTCAGGGAAAATGGTCAGTCTGAAATGCTGTGAGACTTCAGGTAGCAAGAGGGCAAAGTTAAAAGTCCAACAGCCAAAAAAAAAGGAAAGCTTATTTTACATTATCTCATTAGCTGTGAGGTATACTGTTGTGATCAGAAAGACTGACAGTACCTTTTCAAACTTGGGTTGAACAGAGTGACTCTTATGCACCCTGTAAGAAAGAAAGCTGTGAATGAGCTGCTGCTTCTTTTCTTGATCAAAAGGTGGTGTACTGGCTAACAGTGACCAGGATATCAGCCTGAACATGATTATGCAAATGACTGTGCTCCTGAGCAGGCAGAAACAGAAGACTGGCATCAAACCTTTACTGCGCAACAAGCATGGTGCCAAAATGCAAGCTAACTGCAAAGCCTAAAGCAACACTGATACAGCCATACTGTTCTCAGGACCCAAGCAGCTGCCTTTATACAGCGCTCCATTTCACTCTGGAAAGGTGCTTACATGGCAATGGTGGTGAAACACTGGAACAGGTTGCCCAGGGAAGTTGTAGATATCCCCTCCCTGGAAGTGTTCAAAGCCAGGTTGGACGGAGCTTTGAGCAACCTGATCTAGTGGAAGGTGTCCCTGCCCATGGCAGGGGGGTTGGAACTAGATGATCTTTAAGGTCCCTTCCAACCCAAACCATTCTATCATTCTATGAAAGTACCTGAGCTAATTAGTTTGAATTACAGCTTAGATACACTGGTTTGCAACAAGAATTCTTGCAGCTTTCCTCCAGTCAACGCATCCCTAGTGCTTTGCCCCTTGAATGTTACCTGTAGGATTTATGGTTTGGGACTGGTGTTTCTAGAGCATGTTTGAATAGGAAGGAGAGGAAGAGAATAGGTTCTTTATTCTCTAATAAATCTTTCAGATATGCAGTAGAAAAAGGTCTTTCTTGCTGAAAGTTACAGCATGCTTCTGTCATACTTCCTTATAGCATCAGTTCTATGATATTATTGCTATATATTTTAGGCAATTTTCCCTTTGTCTCAGACTATGACAAAATGAAAATATAATCCTCATTCAGTTGTTAGTCTTTAAAATTAAAGAGATTTCTAAAGTTCGTAGTAATAAAGACTAATTGTTGTTGCTGCAGAAATAGAATGAACTTTTCACACTTTTAAAAAAGTCGTCAGTTCTATGAGGAACTGTCCAAAAGCTGCAAGTTCCTTAAAAATAGTAGAGCTGAATGCCTAAAACTCTAACACAGAAGCAGAAGTAAAATCAGCTGATGCTTATCTATCCCACAAGCAGCTCTCATCACATGCTTATTTCCACTTTTTTAAATGAAGAGCAATGCAAATTAGTTCTTTTAAGCCATGATTATCACTTCATCTATTACAAGGTAAAATTTCCCTCCCTCTATACTGTAGGTCACTTGTATTTGCTTAGTTACTTTAATAGGAGTCAGACTTGATTTTTTTTTTTTTTAACTGGGAAGAGAAATTATCTCAAATTATTTTATTCTGTGGTATAGGTCAATTTCTGGAACATTCAAATGTCAGACACAGGCACATTTCTTGTCAGTGCCTCTGCTATGGTAGCATGATTTCTTCACAGTTCACATCTACACCTACTGTTCATGCTAAGTAAACATTTGCACCAGCCTCTATCTCTAACTGATCAACATTCCTTACCAAAATGAAGTTCACTGACCCATGGCAGATGAAGATCTTTAATGGAAGAGTTAATTTCAATGCTGTTGACCGCCTAAATATTAGAGGCCTCATTTAAGCCCCTCATCAAAATCCTAAGGTCTCTCTCATCATTGGAAGATGGAGGGCAATTCACACCATCTTAAAACAGGTAGAATGAGTCTTCTTTCAGAAGTGCCTCTTTTCCTTGGCTAGGGAGAGATCACAGTCAACCAGCTGAGACTGAAATACACACAGAAGTTTTAAAGGGTATGTTAACAAGTAGTTCCCACTGAAAACACAGTTTTCAGTCTGTTATCTTAGGAGATTCTTCTGAATAACCCAGTCACTCTTGCTTGTACTTTGCACAGGATTAGGTAAATATAATTTGCCTATTATTTTACTGAACTACTTCAGTGTATGGCTGGGCAAACAGTTTGGGAAGAGACATCTGTGCTCACCTGAACAACAACAAATGCAAATGACATGCTTCAAACTGAAGTTGAACACTTACCCATTTAACTCCTTCCAGATAAAACCACAGAGACCATGGGGAGGAAAGAGCTTTAACATGCAGTGCAACACAAAGAACCACAGGAATTCTCTAAAGCTACTTAAAATTCTTTCAAAATGAAAAAATCCATTTGAAGAAAACACCTCCTGAAATATTTCTAAAGCTCTTCAGATATTTGTTATTATACTCCATACAGCCTTACCTAAGTTCAAGAAACCTCTGATAGATGTCTACAACTATAAACAAGGGTATCTTAGATGAATCCAGGTAGGGAGTACTGCCTTTTCATCAGGGTACAATGAGCACAAGCTGCCTGGAAAAAAGAAAGATTTCACTTTGGCCCTGTTCAGGTAACATCTGCAAATTGGATGAGGCAGCCACATAGAGGGGAAAATACAACAGTAATTTCTAGAGAAGTGTGTATGTCCATGTTAAAGAATGTCTAAACTAAGTGCTGCTTTGATTTTATTGAAAATGCTGTTGTTGCAGGGCATGGTTCTACTCAGCAAGTAGCACTGAAGAAATCATACTTCTTAGATCCAAGATTATTGTTTGCTTTTGAGCTTTTCTTTGTTTTTCACTTTTCTACAAAACTAAAAAGTGCTTCATGCAAATATAAATGTAGACTGTCAACATAAGGGAACTGAAGGTTTCTGGTAGGAGAACATAGATTAGGCACTCAGTCCCTTTTAAATGTCCTGGAGCACTGCAACACTTAACACCAACAAAACTATCATGACATTAAGATAACATTTTAATCTGAGATTATTTTGATTTGACTTGCTGAAGCCCCTGCTAACATTTCAAAATTTTTCAAACCAACAACATTAATGAAGAGAGCAGTCTTAATTCTGAACATGACAAAAATAACTCCACTTTGTGGGGAGTGGGGGCAGGGATGATAGGACATGACAAGGTTATACATATAACTATTCTGATTTTCAAAACAGGCATATCTATGGATGTATGAGTTTGGGGGTAATAGCTAAACAACAATTTCCAAGCAAACTTTTACTTTGGACATAATAAAATGTGATTTGTTCTTTTATTCCCGAAGTAGAGAGATTACTACTCACTACTAGAAGAGAATGATATATTATCCCTTGTAAGCCTGTACATAAATTGTACAGTTTCATGTCATGTATGAATTTCAGTGAAGCTGCCATAGTCCACTGGACTACCATTTTACATCTCAGGTGCTTTTCTGTGTTAGCATTATTGCATTGATTACAGAATCACAGAATCACAGAATCATCTAGGTTGGAAAAGACCTTGAAGATCATCTAGTCCAACCATTAGCCTAACATTGACAGTTCTCGACTACACCATATCCCTAAGCGCTATGTCTACATGACTCTTAAACACCTCCAGGGATGGGGACTCCACCACCTCCCTGGGCAGCCCATTCCAACACCTAACAACTCATTCTGTAAAGAAATGCTTCCTAATATCTAGTCTAAACCTTCCCTGGTGCAACTTGAGGCCATTCCCTCTTGTCCTATCGCTTATAACTTGGTTAAAGAGACTCATCCCCAGCTCTCTGCAACCTCCTTTCAGGTAGTTGTAGAGGGTGATGAGGTCTCCCCTCAGCCTCCTCTTCTCCAGACTAAACAACCCCAGTTCCCTCAGCCGCTCCTCATACGACATGTGCTCCAGACCCTTCACCAGCTTCGTTGCCCTTCTCTGGACATGCTCGAGTAATTCAATGTCCTTTTTGCAGTGAGGGGCCCAAAACCGAACACAGTAATCGAGGTGCGGCCTCACCAGTGCCGAGTACAGGGGCAAAGATTACCTGGTTACTGAAATAAGAAAGATCTTTCAGGAGAAACAAAACTACATTCATAAATCTTCATAATACTGCATGATACTAGAAGCTGTATTCTCATTTTGGCTATGATGGTATGAAGCCAGAATGATTCCCCTGACTTCAGTACAGTTGCACTATACTTAAAGTGGTGTTTCTAAGCAAGGAAATTCATAATAAAAGTTTTAGACACAACCTAAAATGTTTATAGACAGAAAAGAACTTAGAAAAGACACTTCGCTTATCACAGTTTAAAGTTAAATACTTAAAAAGAGAGTTATTACTTGTTACTCTGATTATGTCAAGAATGTGTTGGAATTCTGAAAGAATCTCAGGAATATGGTTTCTATTGCAAGGGAACATTTTTCCTTTTTCCTTTAGCAATGTAACAAATGGTGTCTCTCAGCTACTGCCAGCATCATTACATATCTTCCTGAAACTACATGTTCTCATTGTAAAGAGTTTTGATTTGGCACAAAAAGCATACATAGCTCATGGTTCTGGTCCCTGTTCTGTCACTACATTTTATTCAATGTCTCCTTCACATATAAAAGCTATCCTTCCATTCAGAAGCATAAACCAGGACTGGATTAATGGTTGCTCATTCAATCGGTGAACTGGCCATTGTATATTCTGTTTTCATCATCTAAGATCTGCCATTCATCAACAAGTGAACAGATGCTTTAACAGGCAAATGTGGCAATAATGAGAATCACTTCAGCTAAGTTTTAAATTATACTTAATTACTCATATAAACTAGCTATAAACTAAATTATCATTTAATAATTTTGGCCAGAATGAAAAAAGTATATTCATCAAAGTCACAGTGCAAATATTAATAAAAGCAGAAATAGGTTAGTGCCCTGATGATTCAGCTATCTTTTCTCCCAGCAATGGTGTTCATTTTAACTGTCAAAGGCACAGCAAACAAGAGACAAAACTCCAAGTACCTGGAAAAGAAAAATTAGTCTGGGCTCATCATGTGCTATTTTACAAGAGGTTTGCTTGATACTTCTTGCATGATCCACTAATGACCATTTCTGTGTAAAGATCAAGCAAGAGAAAAGCCTGAAAATCTCTGCCTTGTAGAATCTGTGCTATTTCCTCTCCATAATAGAACTTGTTCAGAATGTATCAAAGAAATGAACATCCTTGTTAAAGAGTTCCTTTTTTTTTGATGCTATGTCCAAACCAGATTTTATCTCATTTTTATATTGTCCTATTAGGCTTACTGGAAACGTGTAAAATATTCACAGGTACAAATGCAAGCAGACCAAGCTGTCAGGATGTTCTGGACTTGCCATGAATGCCCAGGTTGTCTGCTCATACATAGCAAGGCAACTGATTATATCTAAGCACAGGCACTAAGGGAAATCTAGAGCCAGAACTTGAGTGCGCCCATACAGACCTGATATTTAGTCCCATAAAGTTGGCAGAAAAATAAAAGGGAATAGCATCTGTTAAGCAATAGATGATTTATAAACCACAGAATCTCTCACAGAGCCAGAAGTTTTAACAAATGCATTAAAAGTGTCATTGACATACTTTTTCTGTGTCAGCAAAAACACTATACAACATGTCCTAGTCTGATTACTTGCAAGCACTCCTACTCCTTCACTTTGTTGTCTGTTAAAGAAGCAAATAAATCATAGATTTTTATTGAGACAATATTGTTTAATCCTTATGCAGCAGAGGAGATGGTTTGGAAGGTACTTATCCATAGCAAGGATAATTATTTAGATTAATGGTTCCTCTCATTTCTGGTTGTGAGTCTTTGAGATTACAAATGGAATGAAACCACATTTTTGGCCAACAATTTATAGCACCTTTTTGGCATTCCACCTCCTGATTTTGTGAGCAGAAAAAAATATCAAAGTATAGCCGCTTTTTTACAGCAGTGATTGTAGGAGAAAAAGATACATGCTTGATTTCCATTCATACTAGTACCTCTGTATCATTTTCAGTGAA
The DNA here is from genome assembly GCF_031877795.1 of Strix aluco. Lineage (NCBI taxonomy): Eukaryota > Metazoa > Chordata > Aves > Strigiformes > Strigidae > Strix > Strix aluco. Next base: position 83,145,872 of record NC_133931.1, on the reverse strand, counting down.
GCACCAAGTGAACAGATCCAGCCACAGCTTTCTCCCAGGAGTCTGTCAGCATTTCTCTTAGGATTGGGCTACTGACATTACAAATTATTCTGACAATCCTCTTTGATCATTTGGTCATGTAACAGGCGAGTACATTAGAAGCCTTACTCGGATTAGCAACTGGCTTCAGGAGGGACCTTCTGCAGGTCAAGAATGTCCTGCATACACTAATGACACAGCAAGGGGAAAGCTATGACAAAACTCTTTTCAATAGTCTTTGAGGTTTCTGTGTATTTGTATCACATTGGGAATAGTAGGAGGTCTTCTTGCCTGAAACATATCACAGTATGCAACTCCAGAGAAGTGAAAGGGAACCTATTTGTTCAAATAAAGCCAGTGGTCATATTGCTACTGTTCTCTCCAAGCCATTCTTTGATGTTTTCATGCCACAGATTCACAAAGAATAAACTCTGACAGTCTTCTCCAATGGAACAACCTACTACACTGTCTTTCAGAGAAGTCTCTGAGCAGGCATATGTGTCACAAATAAGCATCATTTTATATGCTTCACTTTGCCTTAGTTGTCAAAAAGCAAATTCATCAAAACTAAGAATTTAGTTTGTTTATGGAATAAATACATTTGAAAAAAATATTTTCTTTTTCCAATGCATACAAGTTAATCAAGAGGTACAATAGAGAAAAAAAATGTACTAGTTAAGTTGAAAATCATACCAATGTGCTTAGAGTTCTTAAAATTAAATTAAATTATGCAAATTGATATTTGTAAATACCTCACACTTACAAAAGAACCCAAAAAGTATAGTTCTTTTTAGTCCAAAAAACTTCTACGTTGAAATCTGTCAAATACGTTCCTGTGTTAACTTAACATTTAGTGTTTGTTTACACACTTCCCATCAAGAAAGAAAGAGTCCTGCACACTAATGTAGCCCTATATTGGTTTTTTATTTGTTTTCTTAACATTTCCATGTTCTTAAAGATGACTGCAATGTAGCTTGATAAGTTCAGTGGTCAAATATAAATGCAAAACTTTGCGGAGGCTGTCTCCTATTCCCCTCACAAAAAGATGACCTCCACACCTACCATTCCTTTCTACAGATGTTCTGATGAATCCATGTTAGTTAAAGATTTGACAAGCGGTCTTCTATGATATATGTTCTGTAAACTGTGTAACTCTTTTAATGAGAACCACATAAAACTAATTCTAGTTCAAAAAGTGAGCCAACATTTATCGACTCTCTAAGAAAAGAAATAAGGTTTTGTATTTCTGCATATTGGATGGCCATCTCAATTCTGCTTAAATGAATTACCATCAAAAAGACTGGCCATTGGTTATTTCTGAGTAACAGAGATTTTCTACAAAAAAGATGATACTGATTATTTAGAATGACATTCTTAATGAATCCCAATAAGACAAATTTGGGAGTGAAGTTATTCAGGGAATTGCCCATTAACAACTGGTTTTTTTCTAAGTTAGAACCTCAGAATTTAGCCTATTAATGGTGGAGTTTATGCCTGAAAAGGACTCTATGAAGAGATATCATGAATTTTTAATCATATAGCACATTTTAAGGCAGATCTAGTCTAAAGTGTAAGTAATTCCACTAAAATAATGACATTGTACCTACATTAAATTGTGTTAAAAGGGAGCAACAGTCAGATCCTTAACCTGGTGATAGAAAATCTTTCTCTCTAGAAATTAATGGCATTTCTGTTACATTCATATTGCTTCTAGAGTAATGTTATCTCTGGTGAAACTGTGGGAGTGATTGTTATAGCAACAGGTGTTAATGTCATAAATCATAAACTACTGATGTCTAAGAACTCAAGATGAAATTTTCAGCAAAAGCAGAGATCAAATGTATGAAATGGCTTAAAGTAATTTAATAGGGAAAAAAATAGCTTGCTTTGTGTCTCTTCTTCTGCATCGTGTGAGCTTTGGTCTAGGGGTACCTATCTGAGATTTTCAAATAAGTTGTCCTTGTGAACATGTCTTCTCAAGGAAAATGAATGTATCATCTTACACATTTTTTGGCAAACAGACTACCCAGAGGCAATGCTAAGATACTAGACATTACTGAGTTCTGTAACATCAAGAAGCTAGGGATCTTCAAGACAGAAATATTTGTGACTTTTCTACAAAAAGGACAATGGCGATATTCAAATAAGCTCCAGAAAGGGAAATGTAGTCATTTATGCAAGCCAACATTCATTTGAAGAAAGGAAGGAAGGGTGACTGCGCTGTAGGGCTCTGATAAACTCAGAAGAACTAAACAACAAAATAAATACATAAAATAAAATAAAATATAGATTAACATAACTGCACAAAGTCTGTGTTAAATGCTGCACATAAGAGGTGATGAGACAAGAGAAATTTGTGTGCAGTATTGTAGATCATGATGATAAATAATGGTTTATTTGAGTAATATTTCCATTGCCTATGGAGGAAGCTTTATAATCATTTCAACTTCACTATTGACTCAATAATCCTAGTTCAGACATTTCATCTCTTATGACATATTGCCGTCATGTGCTTTGATAAGTGACATTACAAAGAATATAAGAATGTGTGAGATTCATCGTGCAGCTTGTAGACATTTCTAAAAAGAAATAAAAGAAAATCTTATTTTGGCACATACAAAGTGGTGTAAAAAAATCCACAATCCTTAACTAGGCTCTTTTAATCCCTATCCTATGTCCATTTCACTAGTATAACTATATATTTGACTTATTTGTAGATATTATATTATCCTCCCCATGAAAACACAATGTGCATGAACCATAAAAAAGTACTGACTAAAACAGGGAGAAGGCTACACTTGTTTTCATGTATTTTTCATCTCCTCTAAATACTCCAGTATTATAGTGGTACACCTGGGAGAGGGAAAGGGAGTTTTTATTGTTATTTTTGTTTCCACACACTTGGAACTTGCCTAGAAATGAACAATTACATTATTGAAATATCTCAGAAAAATTCCAGAATAATTGGTTTTATAGTATCATTGGTTTTGCCTGGAAATAAATTAAAGTTTAGAAAAATTGTCCAATTCAAAAGCTCTACGTCTCCCTGTCCCAAAAAAAAAACCCTGTAGAACAACCCACCTTTTCCTCCACCCCCAAAAATTCTTATCTAAAAAAAGCAAGAAAACAGAATAGTTTGGTTAGAAACCTAGAAATATCAACAGAAGAGCCTTGATAATACCACACAGAATTAGAAAAATATCCTCTTTCAGAATCCAGATTCTAACCAAAGTTGTTTCCACATTTACATCAAGGCCTTTATATTTTATAAAAAAGAAGCTCAAAGAGACTTTGACTATGACAGACAATGGAAGTTTAGGGATCACATCCTCAATAAATACATATAAATTATATTGCAGTCAGCTGACTTCAAATAGGCCGTACCAATATCTGCATTGCAACCACGTGAACTCCAGCCAGGTTAAGCTATGAGAATCCACACTGCCTCACTCATTCCCTGCAGGGCCATCTTTTTGTTGCTCCTGTACACACACTACTTCTCATCCACACTGGAAAAGTGGAATGTATATTATTTGACCTGAGTCAACTCCTACCCTCACTGAAAGAAAACTTTGTGAGACCAAGATTTCTGCCCAGGTAGACTGCCATACTGAGTACTGCGCCCGCTGCTGTCACTGTCTTGGATCCAAGAATTAACCAAAACCATCTGATAAAATGGTGAAGCCTGTTACGCTTTTCTGCTGTTTGCCTTGTTCCCTGTTTTTATTACATATTCCACTTTACACATGGAACCTCCCAGGTGACAAATAAAGACTGTTCTGTGAACAGTATTTATCATGTTATCTAACCTACACGAGAGATACAACTGCATTCATGATTTGCCCATACAATATACAAGGTATGCAGCTGAATAAGAAGTAAGACTGAATGGACATTGACAGCCAAATAACATCTGCTACTTCTGCTCCTGTCTGAGTAGGTACAAACATCTCTCTCCTAACCCTTACTATATTTAGCCAGCTCTGCTGCACCCTGCTTTAAATTCTCATCAATGACCTAAACCCAAATCCTGTTTCAGATCATTCAAGCTGAGCAGCTGAGGTTTCCAAGGCCACACACAGCTTGTCCATAAAAAAGTACATGGATAAAAGCTGATTTGTTGACTGATGCCTTCATGACAATTTGTATAATGCTAGTCCTGATCTGTTACTGAGCAGTTCTAATATTTAAGAGAATTTCCTTTTGACAACAAGCTTTCAAATCTAGTGAAGAGCTGATTACAACATTTTATCTTTCCTAATATTGGAAAAGAATTCTAAATACAAGATAATAATTAAAGAGATGTTTTATTGCACAGATTTAACAATGAAGTGGATACAAACCTGTAATGTTAACAGTGTAGGAGTTAATGAAATTCAGTCACAGGAAAAGATGAAAGAGCATATAAAAAGAGCCCATTCTTCTTTCTATTCCCTTATAGGAAGCATAAGGGAATGAGAAGATTACTCTATTGAGTGAGAGAAGGTTGTTAGAGGGCAAACAGCTTCCTGGAATTTCACCAGAGACAACAAATCAGAAAAGGAGCTGCTAGGGGCTTTCTGTAGCAATAGTGAGCATAAAACAAAAAGATCTGTGAAGACAAAGATAAGCTTCAACCAAATATTTCACTCCCAACTTTCTCACCAAAAGCTTTGTGCCACCAGCAATATGGATGTTGAAGAAAATATGCCTTCATTAAAAAAAATAAAGCTTTCATTCCTTTTTCATTCCTTAATGTTTTTCACATGAGAGCTTGCAGAATTATTCTCAAAAAGGATTTGCACCCATACAAGTGGAACTTCTCTTTCTTCTTCAGTCAACCAACAGTTGTAACACATAAAATAGCAATTGGTAATTACATTGCTAACACCTTTAATCATTTTAGTAGGCCAGGAAGGGTCCAAATAAGCATTTTTCAAATGTCTTTTTAGTGATAGACCACAAGTAGAATTCCTTGCCTTCTTATGAGTTTCTTTTCATTGTATATTTCAGTGCTGTGCTAAATCTCCTGGTACCTGCTTCTATGTTAGCTGAATGATTCGTTTAATCACTGCAGCTGAATTTTCTTTCAAGACATCCTTCTCTGACATTGCTCCAAGATAAAATGTGTCATAGAGGCTGACACATACTATAGCAAATCTCTCAAAACTTATTCAAACATCAGCTGCCCAGAACTTCTCAAGCACTTAAAATGCACTCACCAATTCCTCCAATTGCCTATGGCAATTTACTCCTTCCTTCCCTTTCCCTATAACCAATATGGCCCACTTCCAGATGTATTACCCAAGCATTTCTCAGTGGCCAGAGATATATTGCAATTTTGGGTTTAGAACAGTGACCGGAACATTAACATACCAGACTTCATTCTATCACCTGCTCCATGAAATGAGACAAGGATATCCGTTCACAAGGAGCCCATTGCTGGGAAGACTTACACACTGGTTTACTTTCACATAGTGTAAGCCATCCTACTGGCTTCTCTAGTGTTCTCATGCATCAAAGCACAGGTTTAAAATCTTACAGGGTTAGGGTTTAAAAAATTAGTTTAGGCAGATTCAGAATACCATGACCTCCAGCTGTAATGGGGTTGCAGAACAGATACATGTCCACTCTTCATCTGCCCCAGTTCTTGACTCAGTGTCATAAAACATGCATGTCTGTAAATTATAAGTCTAAGCCAAAAGAAAAAAATAGTAAGAATTACCCTAGCTTCACAGAATGCGATATTTAGGCTTGACATAAGAGTTTCTTTTCTCAGAAAAAAATATATTTTTATGACTATGTGGAACAGCCAATCATATATTTATATATATAAATATATAAATAGCAATATTAAGATAACAATTGGTTGAAAGCAATTAAAAAAATGTCTGCATATTTCTAGCTTCTGAGAAATCCCAATTTCCTTGACAGTCACATAAATCCAATATTTGACACAAGTGCCATGATATATCACATTGTCATTTCAGAGCTATCCACACACTTTTTGATCAAAAATGGAGAAGAAATTCATTCTGTAGGACATCTGCCATTTCCATCTTTCAGAGAGACCATGTGTACAGGCCAAGAAGGAAAAGAGTTAAATAAAAAATTAAATAAGGATCTGAAACTGGGGGCTAGCAGAATGAGAAGAGCATGAAACAAATTCTTTGGCTGAATTTATGGCAATATAGCTCCCTGCAACATAGTTATCCCTGTGCCTTTTTCTGGGCACTGGGAGCCCCAGTGGAAGAATACACACATTTCACTATTCTGCTTTGCAAACAAAGGTATGTGCTACCTATCAAACAAGAAATAGGTCTAGAAGGTCCTTAAAAAGTAGTTGCAATAGAGGAAAGTAGATTATAAGTAGGAAGAGATCTAGACCATTCAGCTTTCTCTAGCCTATTTTTGCAGATAACTCCTAATTAAAAGAAAGAACATGAGCTGCAAAAGCTTTGATGGGAATCCCTTATCTATCAGGGCTTGGGTCCCAGATTAGACAAATCTCTGGGCCAGATGCTCAGCTGCTAAAAAACCATGGAATTACCTTGATTTAAACCAGCTGATGAGATGGTCAACTCTTTTGAATGCACAGCTCAATTTCTTTTACCCAGAGCTTTTTTTCCTTTCTTTCTTAAGAAAGGCTTTTTGAAAAACAAGCTGTGTGTAAATATTAGGGTGAAATATGATTTAAAAGCATAAAGTACTGTTATAAATGCTCCATCCAGATGCAAAATCTCAACTCTGCTATGCAGTTCATAAATTTATACTGAGGATAATGGTGTTAGGTTACTCTCATATATGGAGATACTTATGTTTCCACAAGTCAGAGATGGAAAATATTATCTGGTCATCTAGCCCTGTCAGCCAAAATGCTTTCTAGTTCTTCATCAGTCTATCTTTCAACATCTGAAGCAACAGGTTTCTGTTTGTGTCTTTTGCTTTAGAGTCCCACGTTAGTTTTGTGAGTGGCATATTATATTTCTACTTCAATCATCAGAATGGCTTTAGGAGTTAATTTTGAAGTTGAAGTTTGACACTTTGACGCTGTCTAAGAAATTACAGCGGAACAATCAAAGACAACCTACAAAGCAGTTCTATCCAAGGGGAGATGGTACCCCTTGTACTGGTAAAACTATTAATTCTGAATGTCTGCCAAGACACTAAAGAAGATAAACGGATTGCCCCACCCTGCAACTTCCTATCTAGAAGTGCATAGACAGGTAACAGAAACCAATGTGTAACCAAAAGCTTTAGATTTAGACTAAAAGCAAAGACAGAGCCACCTTGCTTCAGGTCTAAAACTGAGTAAAGATTTTCTAGAGAGAAGGCAGCAAACATGAGTTTGTCCAGGAGTTTGTTCAGGAGGGCTGTTGTACTAGTTCTGAAGTTTGCATAATGACATTATAAGGTCCTGCTTCTGCAACAAACATGTCAGGAAGTGGTGTTTCATTTAAAGGAGGAGCTGCCAAAGCCAAGACACACATAAGAAAACTACTTAGTCACTTCAGTCACTTCTTGGAATCAAAAGGAATCCACATATCTGAGATTCAGCAACTGGAAGTTCATCACAACATGGAGACAGGTTCAACATCTGGAAAGTCTGGCCCATAGAAAACACATGTGCAGTATGGGACCTGGGAACTCTTTAGGCTCTAGATCTGTGTACTTCCCAGCTTCACATCATTAAAAGAGACAGACTTCCCCTATTTCTTGCAGGAACATAGCCCTGCCAGTTGGACTGAAAGAAGAGTTTGAGTTTTCTCAATGTTGCCAACCTACATTGGACCCCAGGGCACATACAGATTGCCCAAATATTGCAAGCAGACACAGAATTCGGTTCACTTCTTCAACAGCTTGCCAATGCAACATTTTAGAGCTATTTCAGAGCTCTCATTTCCCTAAAACAACTAACCTTTAGAACTGAAACTGTGGGCAGCAATTTCACAGCAATTGAAAGGGAAACTTAAACTTTCCCCACATACACAAGTGTGATGAGAAATACTGCCCTTAGAGTACACTGGGGCAAAGGGCATTATCTCTTGCTAAAATTTTTTGTGTGTGTCACTACAGTTGATAAAGTGAAAATATAGCCTCAGAAATACATTCACATATATGTATCTTTTAAAGACATAACTTGAGTGCTGCCAATGGCAGCATTAACTTTAATGTCCCACCTGGAAAACAGAGAAGACTCTAGCACGATTGCAATAAATGCAATGTTAACCAACTGTTAATACTCCCTCAGCCTCTCACAGTTTCACATGAAGTGGTACCACATAGATTCTTTCTATTGATCTATTCTCCCATGAAATTGAAGCCAAAGATAAAATTCACACTGATATTAGGGAAAAAACCTACACTTAAGCAACAGTGGAGACCTATAAACTCGAAATTAATGTGCCCAAAATTTGTTTGAGAAAGATCTGCAGGAATTTAAATTCAAGGGCATTTTTAACTGGTGTCAGGGAGCCATTTCTTCCAGATGATGTTCAGAAATGCAATTTCATGTAGCAAAGACCACAGAGATCTTTTTCAGAGCAATAGAGAAACAAATCAGTAAGGTGCCTGCTTGACTACTGTTTCATTACTGAATTCAGATTTATGTAATTTGATTAAGGCTGGGTGAGAAATACCTGAAAATATCTTCGGTTTGCTGATAAGCCATTTAGAAAAACTGAAGGTACAAACTGGTTATTCGGAATGTTTTTCAGAACTGTAACCGTCTATAAGGTCTTATAAAGCTGATTTCCCCCCAAAAAAAACCCCATGATTATATATCATCTGCAAAATGCTTGAAGTTATGTCACCAAACATGAGAAGACTCAAAAAGTGTGTTTATAATAGTTATGGATATTTTTTATCTGACACAGCTGGGAAGATGTGTTGTTCACTCCAATAATGGTGCCTAACAGCATCTGCAAGTAACAAACTGAAACAGAAGAGTTAACTCAGCTCTTGTGAGGTCATCAGCATTTAGTGTATTACAGACAATTGACCTGAACAGTAAGGAGTATAGCACTGCTGTTTGTGGAACAAAGGATTGAAGATATTTTGAAGAATATCTTGAAAATTTCCTTTTACATTGTATTTATATCCTTTTATTTCTGATGTTTCATGTTTAAACAGAAAAAGACAATAAGGATAAAGGATATGCGAATTTCTATTATCATATGAAAAGCCTCAGTTTTGCATAATCCTTAGCCTGTTTGTAGAATTAAATCTTGCTGAAGATTATAAAGTTTTTGTTATGATCTTAATTTTTTTGTCTCTTTTTTGTCTTTTTGTGTTTCTAGTTTTGGAAAAGAAAAGCAAATGCTGAGATTCTCATGAAATACCCAACTGTGAATTTACAGCAGTTTTGCAGACTAAAGGGATCAAATTAAGATCAGATGTGGGAAGCAGCAACTCCAGGGAAGGGAATGGTGATGCACCCTCCTACACCTGGTTTGAATTTTGTTGCACTTTGCTAATTCAGATACACTACCAAAAGTATTTTTCCCTGAAGCTCTCAAAAATGACTAAAATTTGCCTAAGAGATACTACATTTTTTTTTAAATTTGTATTTATACAAAGTTAACAGGAAATAGGACCTGAGGTAGCATACTAAATTTCATTTTATGACAAAGACAGAGGGAGAGGGCTGAGCCACCATTAACTGTGATTTTAAATAACTAAGATATTAAAATAAACATTTATGCATATTATTTTTATTAGTATTTGTTTCAGTAACACATGTGAGCTCTAGTCCTGGACAACCTCTGATAGATGCAATACAAACAGAATGAAAAAAAAATGAAAAAAATCATTTCAGCTCCCAGAGCTGACTGGGGTCCTATTAAGAAAAATCTTTGAAAATCCCTCTAAATTTCTTTGAAAAGAAAACAGAGAAAAAGAAAAAGGAAGTAATCTGTGTGACTTAGTTCAATAACCTACTAACCTATTCCATGTCTGTTTTCCTGCTTTCATGACTTTGTAATGGTTTGTATGACTTTTCCAAATTTCACCTTTTTATATCTGCTGTTAATAGCAATTTTCTGTAGTTATGTTTTATTTGCCAAGCTTTTTTAACACTACAAAATGTTGCATCTCTGAAAACAGACTTGAACAAAGCTCAGTAAAAATGCTTAAAAGTGCTGATGAGGTAGAATACCTGCTGATCAGCAAAAAATCATGTTTATTTGTTAAGTCATTATTGATCCTGACTCTCTACAGTCAAATCTGATTAGTTTTAACCATTTTAAATTAAAGGTAGATATTTAGCTTGGAAGAAAAGATTTCCTCTTGGATACCCAAACAGAAACAATGTTGCATTTTGCCAAGATATACTACTCAAAGTTGGAGCATAAGGTGACATGACACAGTGGCATTTGTTTCAAACTAGTAAATGACAAATCCAATACTATTCTCTTTTTAACAAAACAAACTGCCCACTTCACAGTAGAGATCATTCCAGTATAAATGCTTTGTGTGCTTTTATCCTACTTCACATTTGTGAACTTAAACAGGCAACCAGAAACATTAACGTACCTACAGCTGGATAAAACTGTTGTATGGGTATTGCAAACTGGTGATGAAATTTGCTGGACAAGTTTCTTTAGTTGGCAGGGTTGTAATTATTGTCTACCAAGGTCTGCCCTGTGAATGCGAATTACTTTTTAAAAAGACTTCTAATCCAAGCTTCAAAGTTATCACGGAGTCAGGTAGAAGATAAACATAGCTCAGTTTAAGAGAATAGTTAGGAAGTAACATGTCATTTATTATTAGAAGCAGGTGTGGTATCTCTTGAAAGCTCAGGGTTTTTTTCTGGGTGCTAGGCGTCAGCATGCTGACATGTCTAGTTTATAGCGATGAAAGTGCTTCTTCATCTCAGTTCACCAACTTTCAGGCTGTTATGGAATCCTGCCAAAGTTTAGTGCACACTGACAGATTCAATCTATCTCAGAACTAACCTCATTTTAGCCTTATTGCTGTCTGCACCACTAGATGGATGAAATGAAAAAGAGGAAGTCTTCTATAGACTTGCAAACAGAGGAAGATGTCATTTATCACCTCTACTGCTGATTCTTCCACCCTACTCTTACATAACTGTGTAAAAAATTTTTAAGTGCACTGCACAGTCCTGTTAAAAAAAAAAAAATTAGTGCTACAGCCAAAAGCTTCTGCCATTTACCTAAACTTAGACTGGATAAAATAATTTAAAAAAAAAAAGATCCTCATTACTTTCCTAGCATTTATAGGAAAGAGCAAATACTGCAAATCTACTAGGGAAAACTTGGGAGAGAAATGTTGCAAGAGTCCATCCCCACCTCTGTAACTGAAAAGTCACAAACTGCTGATGATACATCCCTGGACCAAACTGCATCCCTTACCAACTTGTGTGCAACATGATGTCTAGGCTGATGTTCAGAAGACAAAAACGTTTCTGCTACAAACACTTCAGATATTCAGGCCTACCTGCCTTGCAATAAATACAGGGTCTATTCTCCCTTTTGGTTGTAACATCAAGAGGCAAAAAAAGACATCTCATACACTTGAATTGTGTAGCCATAATGTAAATCTTATCTTTCTTTGACTTTTTCAAATATTTAGGGCAAAAATGGGAAACTGAAAAAAAGCACAGAACCCAACCAACCAGTCTACTCATCTCCCACAACTTACACAGACAAGTCTTAAATGGTGCCAGAGAAACAATTTCCATTTATATAAAAAAGATGTCCATCCACCAAAGAAAAAATGAACCACCAAGTTTGACTCTTACTTATTGACAGATATCTATTCATCCTAATATTACTGTAACTCACCTTAGCATTGGGTGTGCTTAGGTAACAGATGCACAGTAAATGACCTTTTAAGTACTACGAGAAAAAAAACAAGTGCCCGTGTTACTCAAATATTTTTATGAGCAAGAGCAGGTTTAGAGTAGATTGTAGTCATCAAATGAATGGGTCATGTGAAGACACAATAATGATAGTTTCAAATCTACTTGATTTTGGTTTTAAGCTTCATGCATTTTTCTGTAATAGCTGAACTACCAAAAGGAAGAAAAATTAAATGGCAAATGCTGGAATTAGTTGACCATTGTGTATCTGTCTGTATCTTAAGTAAAGTATTCCTTACAGCAAAAATATTGGATGAAAAATACAAAAACAGCACCCCTCACACTTTAATAAATTAATCCAAATTGTATTTTTTTTCCTTCTGCTTTACAAGAAATTTGTCAGAGGAATGGTTGTCCACAGTTAAAGACAAGTAAGTAAAAGACAATCCTCAATGACAAAAATAATATTCCTATATTGTCCAATGTGTTCCTTGTGCAGCCCTGAAGAGACGTAGCAAGTAGATGCAGGGAAGGGAAGCTAATACCCACTTTGGTGAAGAACATAACCAAAGTGGACATTTGAATCCTCTGGATACTGCTTTGTTCACAAAGGAATCACAACTGATTTTGATTTGTAGGTGTGTGTAAAATGTCATTAAATACAGATGCACAGCAAGCTGCCTGATCCATAGGAGCTGAGATTAGTCTTTAGTTTAGAATCTTTTAACACAATGGGGTGAAAAGACTTAAATTATTGCAGCATCAAACTCAAGCAGTGTACTTCAGAAGACAAAATGTAGTGAGAGCTAAATAATGACATCTTTAGAGTCACTGAAATCATTAAGACTGATCAAGACACATTTAATAAGTGTAAGGATACTCTGATATAATCCTTAAATATTTATTTTCTTTTTTATTCTTACATTACAATGGTGAACATATGTCAGTTAAGTTTACTTAAATACAACAGTCACTAATCATGGGAAAAAGCTAGTAAATTAACCTATTCAAGCAATCTGCAAGACCAAGTATAATTTTCATAAAGCTTATTAGAACAACATTTTATCAGAACTACTGTTGCTCCACCCTTGCAATGACTCAGCTATGAAGTGTAAAGAAAAAAATGTGCTCCAAACTTTCTGGACGATGAAATAATTTTAAATTACTAGCTACTGAAGACACCAGAATATTTTTCAGACAGACATTTTTGCAAAGCTCTGAGATGTTTTAGGCAATATTTTTTCACTGAACTACTTTCCCTGTAGTTGTGAGCTTCAGGTAGACCTACCACAACCAACAGCGTGGAAGAGTAGAACAAGAAATGAAGTATGTGAGAAGTGGGTAAAGAAAAACCTACATAAAAATATTTATAAGAAGGTGGTAGGGAACCAGGAAAGCCAACTAAACAGAAAAATATACTGGCCTGTGTTCATATGTCTGGACACTGAGCTTGTCGGATGGTGCAACTGGTAAACGGAATGGCCAGGATTTTGGGAAGGGATGTCAATATTGTACTTTGCCTGTTAAGTGAAAGTACTGGAAGAGCTGATAGACACATAGGTACTTGTTACATACTATGGCTGAATTGTTGAGCATGTAGAGGGCATACAAAGATGCTTAGACCTATGTCAGCAGGCAAGAAAAGAAGAAGGGAGTGAGCATAGACTATCCTCCTTCTTGACTGAGCTCTACTACAGAAAGCAATAAGATGACAAGCAGAGATCACCTGATTGCCTGTTCGGCAAGCACCCCAGTGTCACTTTCTTACAAATTCATGCGTAAACTGGACTACAAAGAAAAAGAGTAATGAAGTCAGCCTTCATTGTCAATTATTAACATATTTTGGATCAGCACTTAAACTCTTTAATCACTACCAGGATTTATACACCTATTACATCATTTTGCAGGAGTAGAATTACGTATTCTCGTGCTGAAGATGGACAATAATTTTTTACAGTGTGTTCTATGTTCTATTTCGCAGCCTAATTTATGGCAGAGTGAAGGTCGAGCACTCAGGCCCAGGAAACACTGGGACATGTTTGGAAGCTCTGTTTTGATTCTTCCTGCCTGTGTTTTTAGTTTAAAATGTAGGTTCTGTGGGGTTTGGTCAAAGTTATGCATTTTGGAGCTCCTTATGACTTAGAATTTTTGCCAGAACCATGATAAAACATTATACATTCTCAACACTCTGGAGTAGGATAAATCACACAGAGTCAAGGTCTGTGTATTTATCTGTTGCAAAGAGCATCTTTGCTCTGCCAAAACAAAGCACATAAAATATTCATAGAGCCTTGCAAAAAAGGGACAGACATCATGATCTTCAGCCCAGCAGACATTTAAATGGATGTAGTAGAAGGACACTAGGACTATCAACCACCAAAATCCCCCAAAAATTCCGAAGTCCAAAAAATAATAAAATTTGTTTCTCATTTCAGTGAGTGTTAAGCCCTTACCTAGGAGCTCTGTGCTTAAATATCTATAAGGATGTAGGCTTGACTGATCACTGAAAGAAAGAGGAAGTGAGGCAGATCAGAATTAGAAGAGGTTTTCCCCAAAGTTGAGCTCCAGAAAAATTAATATTATTACAAAACTGGCCCCAGCCCAAGCTAAAAACCCCTGAGACTTGCAAAAAAATGGTAGGAGCTGGAGTTGCTAAGAAGCAATACACAAACACCCAGACAGATAAAGTCAAGTCCTAGGGAAATAATACAAGTAACATTCTCTCACCAGCCTAGGTTTCAGGTAGCAAATCTACAGCTCAAAAAAATCCTTTCCTGTGACTTCTGCACAATTTCCTAATTTCCCTGAATACTCAGATTTGAGAGGAGCCTCAAATTCACAGTTCCAGGACACTAACATAACTCAATATTTCCCCCAAAAGAAGGGGTTTAAGACAGAATGGTTTATCAGTTTAGAGAAGGAAATGTATATCTTTTTGCACAATCTGCTGGGCAAAATCCATAAGAGAAAGCCAGAATTTAGAAACAAACTGCCTTGCCTTTCACAAGAGTGTCCTCACCTGACTTCTTTTTTATTTTTTCTGCATTCAATGCCTTAATGTGTTGTGCCTACAGAAAACCAGCTCTGAATTTCATAACTGTAGCTCTCTCACAAAACACAACATTGCTTGTTCCCTACCCTTATTGGGAGTGACTGGGCATGACTGTAAGAAGAAACACAGCACATACACACAGCAGGTAAATAGACAGAGAAATTTCCAGTGTCAGTCCCAGAGTCACACAATTAGTCTTTGGGATATATCACATCTGTTGCATATGTAAGTAATAGGATGGTTTTAGCCAACCAAAACCTTATTTACTGTTCTTATTAAAGTAACTTTTGTGTTCACTTGGGGAAATATGGATTGACCATGAGTTTTAGGAGGTTTATAATTAATTGCTAATAAGCACAATTTTGGGGTTTTTTTGCATCAGTTTTGCCTTTGCTGTTGGAAATTCAATAGAAACGTTCTGCTAAATATTTCCTGTGGGCTTGGACTTTCTAAACTTTGTTCTTTCCTTCTACTCCCACAGGCTCTTTTTCTGATGGCGTTGTAAAGACAGAGCACTCTCTGAAGGTTGTGATATGACCTAATGAACTATCCATTCCAGGGGAAAGCAAAACAGTTTTGGCTAGCCCTATATTTCAGATAAGTAGAAAGAATGGTACAAGATTCAGTAGCTTTTTCAAACAACTAGTTGCAGCTAAACATCTCTGGTGGCATCCACGAGTCTTCTGTTCCCTCTGCATCAATCCATCTTATATAAGCTCTTCAGAGTTTCCATTCTTACGCACTCTGCCATCCCCATTTCCTCAACAGTCCTAGTCTTATTCTGAGTCAGAGTTGATCAAACACAAATTTTCACGGTGCTCTTCTTCTATCCACTCCCCACAGCTTAGTTGTACATGACCACATTCCTAAGGTGCATGAAAGCCCTGACTTTAGCACACCTTTTGCAGATTTCAGTGCTTCTCAAGAAAGGAGATTTATTTATTAAACTGCTGACTCTTGTAAATGAAGAAACCTGTAACAAAAGATAATGTCTTTTACACTCAGCTTTTGCAATTCTGCTGTAGCTATTCTGCTGTAGCACTGGAATTTTCTTCTCTGTTTACAGCTTCATTTATAAATTCTCTCATACTACTCTCTCATTCTGAACTGCCTTTTGACACTCTTCTGTATTGAAGACTGTACAGGACAGGTAAGGACATATTTCTGTTCTCATGGGATCCTCCTTCTTTCCTTCATCTTTCACTCTTCACCTCTGTTTTGATTTACTTTAGTTCCATTTATATTTCTCTGCCCTTCATCTTTATCATAAACCACACTGTTTCCAATATACTAAACTCTCCAATCTACCCTACAAGGTAAGACCAGACAATGGAGGCTTCACCATCCATTCAAATTCTACCTAGAACTTTCCTTCCCTTGTTACAGGGTGACATCATCATATGGAAAGTGGAGAAGTAGAAGCTTTTATCTCCAAAACGGATTCTTTCTATAGTCTCTGAGTCCAGCTATTACTTGATAATGCCAACAAGGACCAGACTGGGAATTATTCTAGAAGTTACTCACAGTAAGACGTAACATGATTCCTACAAATCACATACAAATGACTATTCCTGATATATGACTTTTTCTGCAGATAGTACACAACAGATTTTCTTCAAGGCTGCATAATTCATCATTGGTTCTAGGGTGAGGCTAGAAAGGAGAGCAGGAAAAAGTAAGCAGGCAATTCCCACATCTGAATGTTCCTGGTGTGCATAACCATCTGCATAGAAATTATGTGCACACTGACATATGCCCAGTCTTTTGGGACCCAGATCATGCTTCCTACTGGCAGAAGAGCATCGGGAACTTCTACATGCTGGGGCCAGATGCAACAACAGTGCAGAGGGAACAATGCTCAGTGACATGACCCCTCTTCTGCCACATCACTTAGACTACCTATGGTCCCAGCCAGTGCTAATGAATGTGTAAAGAAGGATAGAGAGCAGGAAGCCTGTGCACAGAGCACCCCTGCACACCTCTTCCAGTGAACACAAGACAGTGACACATCCATGTCCTCAGTGGTCTGAAGCAGAGAGAAGACATGTTCCCAACATGCTTTGCCAATCTTCTGTGAGTTACTTCAAGAAGGACCTGTAGATGATTTGGGGAGAAAAGGAATGTTCTCTGCCCCATTTTGAGAAGAAAAAAATATGTGGATAACAGAGGAACTGTCTCTGAAAAATCTGAAACTTTTCTATGAAGTGAAGAAAAAAGGCTGTAATGGCCCTGAGGCAAGATCTAGATGGTGCCTCAGCTTAAATCTCTACCAACTTTGTGGCCCAGCATCCAAGCCTCTCTAGTCAATGGGCATCACTCTCAAAACATTGCCGGTACAAATCACCTATAGCCATATATGTGGTTTTAAACACAGCAGAAACATAGGAATTGCCATAAAGATCAGAAAATGCACTTAGTCCAGGGACTTGCCATGGGTCATATCCTTCAGAGGAAAGAAAAGGGATCCTGTAAAAGTTTGTATACAATACATTGATGTGCAAAAAACCAGAAAGCCTCATATCAGATATCTGCACCTTATGCTAGGGAGCTCTTAATCTTTGTTAGTTAGTTAGGGACATAATCATGAGTTTAAATATCTTTCCAAAATATTATCACTGCAAATCTGGATATTCTACTCTCCCATGTACATATTCAGTTTCCCTATATCACTAATGAACAGACATTACATTTATTATAGCCTTTCAGTGTGGTTCCCTAATTCTTCTGCACACAGTGTTATGTTTGCTTGGAGTTTAATATTGTCTGTAAATTTAATATAACTTCTCCTTATCCTGTCCTCTGGGAAGCTGTTAAAATAAAAATGTAAGGTTTATTACTGTCTCCTGCGGTTTTGGCTCTTAAAAGCAATAGTTCTACAATATCATAATGGTTTTGACCAGTACAAACTAGCACATACAAACAGTTTTCTCCTAAAAGCATAACTTTCAGTGATGGTATTTTCTGCAAGGATAGCATTCAATATTTTTTGGATTATTTGCAGAGCTTCAAAATAGTAAAATTACGTGACACACTCTGAACTGCTTTTTAGACATAGTAAGAGACAGAAATGTTAGCCAAAGAAAAGAAAACAGAACAGAAAACTCTGTCTGGCTAATATGTTAAGAATTATGTTGAAAAATAACACAACACAGGATAATAC
The DNA here is from genome assembly GCF_031877795.1 of Strix aluco. Classification (NCBI taxonomy): domain Eukaryota; kingdom Metazoa; phylum Chordata; class Aves; order Strigiformes; family Strigidae; genus Strix; species Strix aluco. The sequence goes on along the minus strand of NC_133931.1, from coordinate 83,127,839 downwards.
AGAGACTAATGGAAAAGGATGGTGTTCTCTTTGCAGTTTTCTCTCTCCACTCCCCTTGGGAAGGTTGCAAAGATTCTCTTTTCTTAACCTCCCTATTACTACCTCTCGTTCAGTTTCTAATTTGTGAAAATAGCATCTCTTAGCCTAGGCATATGAAGCCTCTAAATCCATTGTCGACATGCCTTTAAAGCATAGCTGTCTTTCCCAGACTTCCAGTTGTACACACAATCCAGATTTACAGTTCACTTTTTCAGGGATACATAATAGCAAATTGATATGTGGATTTCATCTTGCATCAGGAAAAGTGCCTCTCAATATTTTCCTGCATGCCGTATGACCACTGTAAGATATTTTCTGGGTTAGGTCAGCTACTGTGAGGCATCCAGAATCTTTCCTCTCCCCTCCTCTGGCTTCTCACTAGTAAAGAGACCATCCTCCTAGTGTTACCACCAGCCATTTAAATTTTGCTTCTATTCCTGCTCTCTTCAGGTTTTCAGAATCCTGCTAAGATAATTTCTTAAAACCTCAGGCTTCTTTCTTGGGGTTCCTCTCCTTGCAGTCAAAGTACTTCTTTGTCGTTCAGTTATGTCTCTGGAGAACTCAGAGTTGAAAAAATGCTTTAGTAAAAAGAAAGTCAATTCATTCAGCTGAGCCTCCACACATGTAAATGATCAAGAGTTAAAGCCACTTTGCTGCTAGTGCTGTGTTACTTTCTCTGAGAATTGTGTTGTAAGGGAAGGCAAGAGAGAACACAAATAAGCTCTTGCATGTATTGATAATAGAGAAATTACAATACCAAGTGTATTTCATGTTATGTATGTATATATATGCATTTCCTCAGTTGTCACAATATTCAAAATACATTGATGCTCTGTGTAAAACACTGGACAGCACTAACAAGTATTATCTAGGAAAATGGTCACTGGAATTTCATTTGAAAAGTGGTGTTATCCACCAGGAAGGGATATCAGTATGAAAATACAAAGGTTAAAAGTAAAATAAATATGCACAAGTATGCTTTCCATTTACAGTGAGACCCCTTTATATTACACTGTCCATGTGTAAGAGCTTCAGCGTGCACACGTTTTACCCAATAGATTCCTCATCACTGCATGAGAATATCATACACTACAGTATCAATTATATTTGGACACTATTTTATTCATTACAGGCCTGGATCCCATGAAAAACTAATTGCTAGAAGCAATAAATCTTCTGTCTAAAAGAGAGACAGATTCTGGTCAACTCAGATCAATAGTCTTCCATCAATTTCAATAGGAAGCAGATCAAAACCATTTTGTGCAGCATATTGTCTTCTGGATCAGCCCTAACATATGCTTCTGCCCGGTCTTGGCTTTCATTAAATTAATTGCAAGAACTCAGATGGGAGGAAATGCAAAGCCTCAGGTTGATGGTCAATGCAGCAGGGACTTACGAAAACAAAATGGCACCTATCTGAAAACAGTAAGCTATTGCTTTGTAAATCTGTCTCTCACCAGCTGATATTCTATCCTCTTGGGTATTGCCTGCTGTGTCTTGAGCCCTTTGCATTAAAGTTCCCAGGCACACATCTGCATAGCTCTCCTTTTTGTAAGTTTTAAAAAGTTAATTAACAACTTTGTTAATGTAATAAAACTATCAGAATTTCCACCCCCCAAAAAATATTAATACTTTATACTTAATCGGGTTTGTATTATTGGCATAGGTCAACCTGTTGCCTTGGTGATGGAGAATCTGGTTTTTGCCATAAATGTTACTCTGTTCTCCAGAGAAAGAAGATAAATGGATGATGTAAATAGCCTCATAATTCCACCTTTCATCTGAATTTACATCTTTAATAAAGAAGTGATTAGAAGTGAAGTTCAAAGTATTCTGAAGATATCTACTTTTCACAATCTGTCTACATATAGAACATGCTATTAGGATCTGAAGAAAACCAGTATTAATTCAAATTAATTCTGTCAATTAATATCTACTTCTTTATATGATGTTTCACAGTTTCAGTGAGAGAGACCCACTACTGAGAAATCAGGTTTGACTCCAAGCCCCTGCTCCTCTTCTTCCTATTACCCCAAATATAGCAAATCTACAAAGCCAGAAGTCACAGGCAGAGTTATTTTTAACACAGTAACATGACTGGAATTTGGAGAAAAAATAGCACAGTTATTGAACATCCTTACTGTGAATGCATCATGGGAAAGAATCATATAACAGTTCTCTTTATGTGGCACAGTTGAGAAAATGCAGAAACCAAATTTAATACATGACATGACCAAGCTTGAGAGAGACTTGTTGTAAAACTCCCGAAATTTGGTTACTTTTTTTTAAAAAAACAACAATGACAGTAGTATATAAGAAAGTATGCTGTAGGGAAAAATATGAAAAATATGTCTACTTTTAAATACAACCATCAATTTTTTCCATTGGCACTCGATTATTGTAACATGATCCTTTAGATTACAGAGGAGTAAAAAAAAAGAAACTAGACTGTCAGTATCTCAGGAAACATAAAAATTATAATAGACTGATCACCGTAATATAAATGACAAGAGGAGACAATTCCACACTCCTTTGCTTTGTAGACAGAGTGAGGTCAACACATATCAGACTCTATAAATCAAAGCTACAGGGGCTTGCCCCGTGTCATTTTGTGCTATATTTTTTCTTCATCACACAAAATGTTAAAAATATAACTCTTAATTTTATAAATCCAAACATAGGCTTGAATTCTTAAATAAAAATATGGATTTTTTTTCCAAATCTTGAACTCTTCAACCCTGCAAAAATCAAATATGTATAATAGTCAGATAAAATCACTGCTGGAAACTAACTTGCATTTTTATCCTAGATACTCTACAGATTTATACTGCAATGGTTGTAAGCCAATTGGTTACATGAGGAAAAAGGAGGAACCATCATGGACAAATGTAGGAATCAATTTTTCTGTCCATTCTGGCTCTGTGCCTACAGAGCTTTCAGATACACAAATTCTTACTGCTTCTTAAAGAACCAAAATCTCTAAAGATCCTGTTTTTCTCTTTTCTCTACTCCCTTGGTTGTTCTAAGCAGAGAAAAGATGGAAGTAATTCAAACTGGCAGCTGCAGGCAAATTTGGTGGTAAAAATAGGAACTAAGAGCTTGGAGCTGTTTCACAAGATCATTTCTCTAGCAGTGAGGTTTCTGTTTAGACAGAGAATACTAGAGCTTTTAATTCTCTAGATGAGTTCTGGAAGTAATAATTCTAACAAGTGAGGTTGTTCATAAAGGGTATACAATGTCCAGCACTATTACAAAATCTCTTTGTCTTGCAACATCCAATACTTGGAAAACTTACAAATTAATCCATTGGCTCCCAGTCCAAAGTCTGGCTTTTTGGTTTTCTCCTGCCCAGGAGGAGAAATTACAACAGATGAGAACTCAGTAGTGGAGGCAGTTGAAACATTCCGAAAAATTCAGCATATTAATGAAAAAAAAGTTATGTTTTGTGAACATTTTTTGATCATCTCTGATGAGCAGAAGGAGCAAGACACTGGGAATAATTCCATGACAATCAGCTAATTCTGCAAAACCGACAAAGGCCCAGAAGACATTCACTGAAATGGGCCTTTTGTACATGCCACACTAAACAACAGACTCAGGCAGCCCAAGTATGAATGCGTTCCTGGGTGCACACCAAAGAGTCCCAAGGAGAGGGTAACTGCAAAACACAAGCAGAAGGCCACATACAGACACAGACATATATATGCTGGCATTATACATACAGCAGTTTGTAAACAGCTGCATGCTTTTGTTTTGTGTGATACAGACACAGCTGGGCATGGGGGGCAGAGGAAATAGGGAGGCTCTGTCCCCCACTGTCTGTCCTTACTTAGGGATCAGGCTGATCAATGGGGTCTCTGCCAGCTCCCTGATTCCTTCCCTTGGGGCAGAGTCATCAGCAGAAGGAAAGGGGAACTATTTAGAGAGCAAGTAGAGAGATGAGTTGACCCTTGCTTTTCCCTGTTACCTCTGTGACAGCCAGACAGCACAGGGGTGGCAGCGCTTCTTGCAGGAGGTGAAAGCTGGCTGCTTGCCCTGTCACTTAGCAGAACACAGCCCTCCCTCAGCCCTCCCTGAGTTCCAGGTTCAGCATAGCTGGGCTGCTGGTGGTGCTTAAGGTAGAGAGGGGAGTTTTAGGTACCTCCAGCACACTGAAATCTTCAGGCAGTGTGGTGAACACATTGAGAGGAGAATATTGCCATGACTGATACTGCAAGGGAGTGTATTTATGCTGCTGTGCAAGTGTTCCCTCTTTTAAGACCACCCCCAAGGGAAACACTCTCACTTTAAATGATTACATGCCTACTGCATTTGATTATAATAAAGGTATTGTTATGCTGGTAGCCTGTTATTAGGGAAGCCCAGTAACATGTAGTACAAAACTTGTTTTCAGTTCTGAGGAATAAAAAGCAAAAGCCAATTATGTATCTGTCACAAAACGGGTAAAGAAAATGAATGTCAGTAGACAGAGCAGGTGAAGACAGGGTAGATGGTCATAATCAGTCCAGAGATCTGAGGAACTCTGAGTGCTGTAGTTAAAAAATAAGGCTGAAGCTGGAAAAAAAGGTGTGTATATCTAATGGAATGCATTCGGCCACAGGGTCTGGGGATTCACTATAGAAAAGACATGTAATTAATTATGCTTTAATACTTGACCTATTTTATGTCAGTAAACCACAAATGCTTATGTTCATGCTAAGCCTGGAAGTAAAAGTAATGCTGTGTCAGCTTTCAGGGCGAAAAACACTACGCTTTTGTTGCCTCCACAAAAGTGTGCCTAATTATCTCCTGAGGCTGAAGCCAATAGAAAGGTTAAACTGTGATCTGTTCTTATTATTCATTATTCAGATTTATCTGAATTAGAAATATGTAAGGTTTACAGCAAAAAAATCTAACCATCTCCAGGCCTATTTACAAAGTAATTCAGGGTTTCGTCCAGTACTGCCTCGAGATTTGTCTGGTGCAGAAGTCTGAAAGATGCAACTGCTGCTGGGCAATCTGACTTAAGACCAAAGAAATGTCACTTTAGATATTAATCCTGAAGTCACACAGCAGAGCATAACAAAATGGTTTAATAGGCATTTTAAGCAAGTCTTCTATACAATGGAGGTAGCTAAACACCTAAGAAGCTGAGCAATACTCCAGTTCAGGCCAGCTGTGCCTCAGAACAAGGCAGTGTACCTGCTTTTGCTCTCCTATGTGTCATCTTGAACTGAGTATTGCAGAAGGTCCCTCGCACCAATAAAATCATGAACTTTTTCCATTGTTCATGGCTTATTTTGATGATCAGTCTGCTCCACTAGAGAAATCACAACAACCAACCAGCCACATGTCAGAAACTATAAGGTATTTTGTGCCTTATGAACAGAGAATGGAGTACAGTCAGCTCAGCACAAGCTTGCCTGTAACAGAAAACCAGGAGAGTAATATTTCACATTAATATTCTGATAAAAGTGCAAACAGTTGGGAATAGCAGACATTCTTATCTGGTCCCTGATTTGCCACTGTCTAACAGTGCTATTTCTATTATCTTCTGAAATTTGTGAACTCTCTTATTTTAAATTTGCTGCAATATAATTATCACTCAGTTTTCAAGGAAAATTTGGACCCACTTTTTCTTCTCTTTTGCCACCTTCCTGAAATCAACAGAAGACTGTAAATAATAATAAATATCTAATAATGATATGCTGATGGAACTTTAGGATATTGAGGAATGTATCATGAGAGAAGGGAGAAAAACTAAAATTTAAACTGTTTTAAAACTCAGTTGTCTTTATCTACCCTAAGAAGTAACACCAGGTTAAGTAAAACAAGGCAGTTAACACCACTTCTAATATAAGCCTTTAGCTATTTGGACATACTACTAGTATTAAGTCTTCTAACGTTATCATTTAATATGTTACCAGAATCTTTACATTTTGCAGGAATATTTTTCCTATCATTTCCACAGTGTTGTATCTCTACATACCCGTATCCAGCATAAAGTTGTAAACCTGAGAATTATTATATTTATAAGGATAGAAAAAAAGTGGTTTACAGAGAATCAGTGAATGTCAAGGGTCAAGTCTTGGTGGATTTTATATCGCACAACTCTATTACAAACAGTTTTTCACTAAAAAAAAGATATTTTTCACCTTTTTTAATAAAGATTTGTTCATACAATACAGTTTACAAAGACTTGTTCATTATGGCAGTTGCAGAACTCACTGAATTTAGCAGGAGTCTTGCAATCTAAGCAGCACATTACTTTCTGAAAATGTGGAAAAAACAATAAATTTTGAATAAAAAATGCAAATGTTTGTGAATAAAATGTGATAACAAAGTGCATTTTAAATAAAAGAGTTCTTCTATACTCTTGTGACTGGTATTAAGTTTATAACTCACAAGAAATTAGAATTTTAAATGGACAGATAAACCAATAACCAAAGCCTTTTTTCAATGATTCAAAACCACATATTCATTTTAATAGATATGTTTTCTGCTCACTTCTTGGTACACATTTCTTACACACACATTTGGTTGAGGTGTGTGGTAAACAAACTTCAAATGATTCCTAAATCAGGAATACTGGATCTGTCACCTTAGCTAACTCTTACAAATTTAACAAAAATGCTATTTTAGTTCCTGCTCTGACAATTTTCACATCAGTCTTAAAAGCAAAAGGAGAGAGAGAGGGAGAGAGAGAAGAGGAAAGAAAAAAGACAGGGAGATAGCAAATATTTTGAAGGTTTTTGAGGAAAGTGCACTACACAAGCAAGTGTATTACAGGAAATAAGACAGCCACAGAGTCCCCCTCTGGTGTATGTGGAGGGGGTACCCACAGGAAAAGACTCTCAAAGTCAAGCCCAAATCATGAGTCCTGGCAACAGCACTTCTTGTGACTGCTGCTAACATCCCTGCCCTCCAGAACCTTCATCACAAGCTAATGCATTAGCCCCCTTGTCACATGCATTTGCTTATTTTCCAGACAAAATTAACTAATGTTGTAGCACATGCCATTTTAAAAACAGGTTTGGAAATAGAAGTTGGTTGCTCTTCAATGTAACAGCTAATTCACAATTTTTTCTTGTGGCTTTTCAGGCAAGAACAAATGAAACTACAAATAAGGTAAATCTGTCACCCACAAGCCTACTATGCCTCTCTGTCACCTTGACCATACACAGGAGTTGTTTATGGGCTGGATACCACATCCTTTTGAAGGGATCTGGGCCTTTGGGTTTACTGGGGGAGGGAGGGGCAGGCAAGGGTGATCAGAGCTTGTTTTCTTCAGCTTCTGGGGACTGAAATTACCAACCAGGGAGAGGAACTAGAAGAGGAAGTCAGCAGAGGAACTTAGAGGAGGTGGTGGCGGTCACAATAAGGAGAGCAGAGGGAAGGAAGGCAAGGTCAGGAAGAAAGTCCTACTATACAAAGAGTGAGGAATAAGCTATAAGCAGAAAAACAACATAATTGAATGATTTGACTGCTGAAGATATTAGGCCATGATTTTCAGAGAATGACAACGATAAATATCTTGTTGCAATGATAAATATCTTGTTGCAGAGGTGCACAAAATCTGTATCAGTGTTGGGAATAATTCTACCAGCCACTTTGTAGCGATTAAAACAGTACTTAATGTTACGTATCATCACCACAATGCAAAAGGGATTATATAAATTGATTTTACAGAAACACTTCTTCTGAGGACTAGAAACATCTGACTATAGTTGAAAATGTGTAACATATTTCTAACCAACCTTCCAGCTAAAACCAAATTACACAATACTAGAAGGCTCTAAAATCTATTTACACAAAAGGAGCAACACTAACAATAGTGAGCAATTGACTAATCATGATGAAGATGATGTCACTGGGAACAAAGAAAAGGTTTAGGCATGTATTATTTATTATTTCATTTACAAATAGTTTATGAATAACTAAGAGATTCTTAATAGTGGTCCTAAGCATGTCACAGACATTGATAGTATGTGCTATAGCTGGTTATAGGCAATGTATTGTTATAAATTATGCATGGATTTCTAGGACTAATTAATGACACTTCATTAAAATTCTGCTGGATCTATTATTGACATATTCCACATAATTTATAAAACCTTAATGCAAAGTTTGATAAATGTTTATTTTGGCTTTTCAGTTACAGTCCTTATTTTCCATCTGATAGTTAAATCAATGGGTGAAGAAAATTAATGGAAATTATGATTGCAGAAAAGCAAATTTTTACCAAACATCATTTTTCAGGAAAAGTACCTATGTTATGTAAAAGTGTTGACTTTTTATAAAGACTGGAAATCAAGATTAAAATTACTTTGTATTCAGATTGCAAAGTGCCTTATGCTACCAATTCACTTTATCAGTTTACTTTATATGTCTAATTCTCTGGCTGGCCACCTTCTTTGTTAATGCACTACAGTAAGAGATAGCTATAAAATGTACCACACCTTTGAGACAGGAAGAATACTGAATCTGAAACGATGCCATAGGAGAGGAAGTGCTGGTGTCTTTATCATTTTCACTTACAGGCTTGGATCTGTGTCCAGACTGATCATTTATAATACACCTGTTTCTCACCTTCATAGTTTTACTAGATCTCTGATAATTGTAGACAACCAAAAATATGTTCCTTTGCCTGTACATATGTTACAAAGGGATGATTTAAAACATCCTGATATTTCATCTCCGTTTCCCACAGGCCCTTATTATACATGTGCTGTCTCCTGCACTGAATATTTACAGTAATTGTGCCCTTTAAACAATGAATGAGTGACCTGCTGTGAAGAAAGTAAGATTCACTGTTTAAACATTTACCCAAAACCTGACTTGAAATAAAAGCTTTCCATTTGCTTTTTGATATTCTGAAAAACTTCAGCAAAGAAAATATTGAGAACTTTTCCAGTCACTGTTTAGGAATGATCCTTTATTCCTCCTGTCTGTCACCTTCCTTCCCACAAGGTCCCTTGCTGGATATCTACATTGCTCGTTTTTTTCATTTCCACTGCCCTAGTGTATTTGAGGGGACACAATGGTTGACCTCATCCTTGTGGTAGCTGTGCTGTGCTGAACTCCACTATGGTGAAAATCAACAGTTAAACACCTTTACCAAATTCTAACAGTGTTGTTCCCTATCCCAGGACGAAAAGGACCAGCCTTATTCAAGGTAAAATAAACAACAGGGAAAATTTCTGAATATCCTAGCCGTTTCTGTCTTTTTTATAGACTAGAGGGCTGCATTCCTCCCATACGCCACTGCCAAACATCTGTCTTTCAGGCTACCAATATATTTCTCTTATGTGGAAAAGACCTCAGAATAGGCAGGACTGGTATAACACTTCCAAGTGAAATGGTTTTTGTTTCCCTAATCCAACTATTTCAGATGAAAAAGTATGTAGAAAAGCCCAAATCCCTCAAAATGACCAGTCAAGTCATTGTGTAACTGTGTAATCACCCTTTCAGTCTAAACAAGCTACCTCCAAAGTGCTAGATCAGGAATTCCTTTCCAAAGGTACAGTCTAATGAATGTGCCAGGCAAGTCTGGTGCAGTCATTTATCTACCAACTATTTGGCAACTCACTATTTACACAGTAGGTCTGGTTTCGGCTTGGAGACAATGCCTACTGTAGTACTACTACGTACTCTATAAATAGAAAAAAAATCCCCAAGGGGACTGAGGCAGCGCCAACACTTTTCTTTTAATTATTTGACTAAATTAACCAGTTCCTACTATCTGGGATTTGATTTGTTTTATACTACTCCCCTTAATAATTCAGTCTTCCTCACACAGACAGCTCGCAATGACCATACACAAAGCTGTTGTATAAAGTGGAATAATGCCTTAAGACTAATAATTGATAAGGTCTCATGCAGAGTGTTATCAGCTGACAGTCTGGCAGTTTCATTAAATCTACATAATTTTTATTACCTTTGCTTCTTGGAGTTTCCATCCAAAATCTCATTAGGCCTATGAGTGTGGCATACCTGAAAGTCTAACCCATTTACAACTGATTAAATATTATTCCTGGTTTTCCAGGTTTCTTTTCTTTGTGGGGAAACAACTGATTTAAGCCTAACCTGGTGAATAACTCCATAAACATGTTCCTGCTCTTGTACTAAGGCCCATATATCTGAAGATAATCCAGCCTCTCCTCTACTGAACATAGCCCATGAGTTTTACATAAAAACATCTCATCTTTCAAAGTGGCTCAGCTATACCTCAAGATATTTTGCTACATATCTAGAAAAAAGTGGGACAAGTGGTGAGACTGTTAAGTGCCTGAGTAACTCTGAAAAAGAACTAAACCATCTAGGTCATTCAAGTCAAGGCAATGACACTTATGGGAGTTTTCAAATATTCCTGGGAGTCTATTTCAGTTTATTTCAATGAGGGATTAAAGAGCCTACTTGCATCTTTCTGCTTCTAAGTATTTTTCAAATCTGGCCACTAAGCCATGCAGCCTAAAATCCTTAATATTTTTGTCCCAGAGCCATAATTTCTCTCTAAGCCTTGGACTGGTTTATCTCTATTCCCATGAGTTTCTCACCAAATAATGGCATATAGAACATCATTTTAAAAGATCAGCTCACTTAAAGCAATATGATGTTCTCATTGCTGTACCTCAACCCTCATTTACAACAACTTCTTCTGATAATGCTGGAGAATCTTTTTTTCTTTTATCTTGAAAAACATCATTAATGAAAACAGACAGGGCTTAGTTTTATTTGCAAGAGATAAATAAAACCCTGCAAAAACAAAGTTGAGAACACATGTTTTTATATATATGTTTACAAAGAATACAGTGCGCTTTCTAATATTATGAGGTGACCATGAGACACTCTGCAGGAAAGTGAAGTGATTACTTGAAGAAAAGAGAAAAATTATTTTATTTTTGCTATGTGTTAATATGTTCTGTTTATGGCATACACTTAGTCATTTGAATACTGAAGAAGTAACAACACAGCATAGAGTCAGAAGAGCCAGAAAGCATTTCTGGAGTTTATTTCTAGCATATGGTGAAAGTTCACAGTCTAGCTCAGAAAAGGCATTTAGCTATTTCCTGTTGTTTAACATCAGCTTGTCCCTGCCTACTGAATAAGGTACAGGATACATGCTGCAGCAGTTGAACAAAGTCCCTCTCCATACTTCCATTGTGTCATTGCAGGGGATCATGGGAAGCCCCCCTTTTTTTGGTCTTCCTGTAAATAAAAATACCTTAAACCAAAATGATAGCTGCAGATAGCTTTTTTAAGCTATCAAAAATGAGGCTTTTCTTGGTCAGTTACTGATGTTATTTTGCTTAGCAAAGTATTTTCACCTTTTTCTCCACTTATTTGAACTGAATTACATTAAAAGATCCTTATGACAACCAAACCATCAGAAACATTTGCTTACTCCTAAACTTACTCTGAAACTATTTAAAGTTAATGTATACATTCCAATTAAACTCTGACTTTGGCATAGGCTGCACCAGTTCCCATTTCATAAGCATATGCTTTTAAAAATCAGCACATAAAACTGTCTATCCAGAGAAATCCTTTGGGCCTGAGATGATATCCTACAGAGTTGTTCCTCGCACCTAAAAACTTCTCATGCTTGGTATCATGACCACATTCATCATTACACATAAGCCCTCAGGCAAAGATCTGGTATTCAGTTTTAAATAAAACCTAAGTTCTCCAGCAAGGCCCCAGACCTCTTTCCTAAGATCTATTTTAGTACATTACTCTCTACACAAACAATTCAGTGAGCATTCCTTATGATTTGTGCCACTGATGGCAAACCATGCATCCCTCACAGGTTTATATCAATACAGTTACACAAAAGTAAGTGGAATGGCATCTCTAGAAACCAGCAAATCATCAGGCTTTAGTTTACTCTCCCTCTCTAGTTTGAAAGTATAAAATTGTCTTTAGTGTAAAAGAATAACTTTTAACTAGGTCCACCTTTAGAAGACATTGGAGGTGACAGGGAGACATTTAAGTCATTCAGGAAAGTAAGGGGGCAGTTTAGAGTTATGGGATCAAAAGCAATTAAAGGGGTTTTAGTTCAAATGCCCTTCAGTGAAATAGTTAACTATGTTCACATTGGCACATTTAAAGGCTATTCAATCTCTGGATGGGCACTGAGCATTTAAGACATCTCTTAGTCATTATTTCAGTTCAGTGGTGCAGACTCAGCCATTAGTAAAATAGCAGTCCTCAGGTGAATCATGGATGAGACTTTTATGCCCACAGGAAGAGGAAAAAGTATGCAAAACTGTGGACATTTATATCCTGGATCATAGTTCTATGGAAAGGGTAGAAGATGTAAGAAAATCCACAGGCATGGTACCAAAGGATGTAAATGCCTCTGATCTTACTGTGACTGGCACCTCACATGCAGCAAAACTCTGTTTCTCTGTAACACACCATAATGCTCAATTCCAGGAGCATACGCTCAGTATGGACCAGCACACATTACTGCATTACACCAGCAGGCATTTTCTTTCTTTATTTGCTCTCTGCTGCTTTTCCCTATTAGCTCTGTTGCTCTGTTCTGTTAGGTCTGCATTCCTGTCAAGTTCCTATCTCTGCTAACTCTCTTAGTAAGGGCAAGACTGGGAGATTTTCGTGATTCCCAGCCTTTGAAATGCAACATGTAGGAGGTGTGAGGAGAAGAAACAGTAGAGCTAAATTAGCACAGAATGAGGAAAATTGTGACCAAAAAAAATCTAGGAAAAAAACAAACAAACAAACAAAACCTATGTATGTTCATGATTCCTTTTCATTTAGAAGCTCAGTGATTTTTCCAGATGATGGATTACTCCAATTTAGAAGATGAACAAACTCAACCCAGTGACCTTCAGCAATATGTTCAAGGTCCTTCAAGCAGTGCTGAAATCCCACTCTTCCCTTCATTATCCATTTAATGGACATCTAGACCACATCTTAACAGAACAGATAGATGAAGAAAGATTCAACTATTTTATATATTTTACACAATTTTAAGAACAAAAAATACAAAACCACATGAATAGGCCTGATCCCAAACCTGGGCTATGGTTATTTAAACATTCAGAGAGTTGGACCCAGGATTTTGTGTCTGCTTACTGTAGCAAAGGCCTCAGCTTTGAAAAACACATTTGAAGAATTCAAAATAGACTTAATTCATGGTTATGTAACTAAATTATTTTACTTTTAATTATATAGTAAAACTTTTTGGTGAAAAATTCTAATTCTTGTTAGGAAGTTTTGCGTTTTGACAGCTTGTGTCACCTGATTAGTGCAGAAGAAGGGGAATTGTGGGCAATCAAGTTAACTAGACTGGCTTTGCTAAAAAGCTAAGCAGGGAAATAGTTAATAGCTTTGATTTTAATGTTATATTCATTCAGTCTTATTGTCAACTTATTCATGTCACTAATGTCTCTAACAGGTATAATTCAGTTACCTGATCATGATTAATTTGCAAACCCAGGAAAAAAGTAAAAATTTTCACCCTTTCAATCAGAATCATAAATATTAAGTGAGAAGCATAAAAAGTATTTATCAGATGAAAACCAAGACTCTAAAGATCAGTAATTGAGGAAGAAATGGGCAAGTCAAGAAATATGCCAAAGTCTGAGCAGAACTTAAGGCCTATACTGCATAGAAGGCCACCCAAACTTGTTCTCAACTCCTCCCTCATAAGGCAACAGGCTGAAACAGTCCTTAAAGTCATACAAAAAGTGACAAGATATTACCTGGAAATCAGAAGAGAAAGTCATGATATGATCCAAAACCATAGTGACAGTCAGTATTTAATAGCTTTTCCCTCATAAAACATAGACTGAAAAGTTGTGAGCAAAATCTCTCTGTCAAGAGTGAAGCACTGATTACTGTCAATAAATCACAACATTACCCAAGCACTGCCTACATTGACTAGATAACCTGTGTATAACATCTTGCCATTTCTTTTCTGCCTATGTACACACTTTGGCCTGACGACTTCTTTTTTTGATTGTGTTTGACAGTGATCTTCAAAGGACTCCAGATTCTCAACAACATGTATGAAGGGACTTGACCTCCTGGGACAAGTCACAGAAAAACAAACAAAGCAGAAGCTGAACACTGAAATTATCAACATTCAAGCACAACTATGAAGCCAAACACTGTCAGCCCTCAGTAATGTCCACAAAAGGCTATAGATAGTTACACTCAGAAAAGAATTCAATTAAGGTAATGGTTTTCTAACTCTAATAAAAGAGTGACCTATCAATTAAGAGAAGTCCAGGACAGGTTGCTCAAAACTAACAAGCTTAGCTTGAGAGGTCACAAACATAATATCTGCAGGTATAGAATGATATATTACTTTAGAGTATTGAAATGTTTGGGTTATGATTTTGTATTCATTTGTTCTTTTGAAATCTCATTAACAATGCTGAATGACTATCAGAGAAATCTGCAAGCCTCTCCTGTATATTCTCTTGCTGTTTCATTAAAGCAATTTTGTATAGGTTTCCTAAATTCCATGGTAATTTAAAAGTTCTTTTTATAATCAAGCTCTTTGTATGAGGACTGAGTTTTAAATTTTGACCCCTAAATTACCACACTTGCAATCTCATCTAATAAAGACAAGCAATATGATGTGATTTATTCAATCAGTCCACCTTTAACAGTACACTTTAATTTGAACTTGACTTCAAAGCTTGCTTTTGGACAACACACAAGCACAAAAAGCAATCATGTTCCTCAGGAACTGAATATTTTTCAAGTTACAGCTCAACATCTAATTATAGAATAATTAATAAACCAAAAATTACATCAAGAAAAATAAATTATTTTCAGAAAACTTTAAGAGGCCAAACTCATCCTAAAAGGATCCATCCAGTATGCCAACGGAATCCTGTATGAACATCATGTGTGTCGAGATACAGCTGTACACAGTTTAAGGAAAATATAGGAAGTTATGTTAGACCTAATTTAAAGTAGTGCATAATGTCAAATGGACAAAAATTCAGTTTCCATTCTATAGGCAAGACTCAAAGAAGATAAGGACATTATTAAATTCTCTGTGCTCAACACAGACTTGATTTCCTCCCAATATTTGTTGTCATCATGAAATCTAAAAATGAAGGCAAAGCTTGAACAGGTTTGATAACATGGAATTCTCAAGAACATTTCAGCCTAACACAGACAAGGTCAGAATAAGTCAAACCAAACTTCTGTTGTCAAAGCTTGAGTTCAAAGCATATTGATCCTAAAAATATAAGACATACACAAGCTGTTCATGTGAATTCAGGCAGTAATGGCTGTACACCTTATCGGAAGCCTTCTTTTGAAGACTCCAGTTGGTGTCTGCTTCTGCTTATTAGCTGGGGGCAGGGGGAAACATGTTCTGAATGGCAAGTATGTTACACAAAAGATCAGGCTAGGAGAATGGAGAAAGACTAATGCTACATCCACTAAAACTACATCCACTAAAAAAGAACAAAATGTGCTAATTGGTTTTGTCAGAAGACAGAAGCAGGTGCTCTCTTTAGGGCTTTAACGGAGACCTGAAGGCTCTTTGGCTGATTGTGGTATGATCTCCACTGGCAACAAATTATCAGGCTACACAAGGGGCTGCAAAAGGACAGTCTTTATTGTTCTAATATGTGCAAAATATAGATGAACATTCTCTAAATAGAAAAGTATTAGCTTCATTATGGATTTTTTTAATGTGTTATTCATTACAATATCTGAAAGTTTGAGAAAAATAGAATTTATCCCCATATTTCTACTGGCAGGAAAAGGGAGGAGGGATGAAGTTTGAAAGGTAGCAGGGCTTAACCCAATTTAGAGATTGGCAAGCAAAACATTTACAGGAGTGCTACCCAGAGATGAGTAGTATCTGTTTTTTCAGGGTACTTATCATTCTTACAGTTATTTCTGTGCCCAAGTCTCAGTTTCTCATCGATTCGGTAGCAGCTGTGTATGTTTAGCACTTTTTTTGAAACTCTGGCTTATAGTTAACAGGAGTAAGTTGAACTTGTCACGACAGAGAGAATTCTCCTACGCAGGAGCCAACTGCTTTAATCTAGCAATGCCCTTTTTATTCCTGTGAGACTTTCACTCATTCTCTGGATGTCCTCTATGTTTGATGTAAGCAACACTGAATTTCTGCAGCAATAAATGAAGCCTAGTCTGTGTACAAATATGATAAATTATAAATTATAATTATAAATACCAATCAAAATCTTCTTCTTTTATGTGTTCCATAAATGGTGTACAAAAATGAAAGGATAAAGCATCTATCCTTCCACAGAATCATCCATACAGCATACTGAATGAGGTAGACTCTAACAGAAAAAACTATGTCATCACATGATTAAATGTGACATGATATGAACAAATTCAAGTCAAACTGGTGATGTTTCATGGAATTGAAAAGCACAAACTGTATCTAATTATGTGGCAACACAGTGACATTGAATCATCACTGGGGCTTTTATCTTTAACAGCATAAATCTCTGTCTTTGAACAAACAAACAGCCAGAGCTGGCAAATACCTCTGAACAGAGACAGACTTTATAGTTCTGATTGTAAGGGAAAAATAGGAGAATGTGTTTTAGCCATGACCTACTCATACAACTGCTGACAACGTGTCAGGGCCTTGAGTGCACTCCCCCACTTCTAGGAGTGTAGCTGGCTATGCAAGGCCAGCTTGCTGATAAGATTGTGAAGAAAAAGCTTTGTGGGGAGGCCTCAGCAAGGACTCCCCACTTCCTCTGGGAGCTGCTTTTAGCCATGACTCTCACCACTGGACTCCACCTGGGCTACACTGTAGCTGTGTGGTAGTCATGCCTGTGCCTGGCCGTGTAGCCCATTGACCGGGACCCCTGATCCTGACCTACAGTCTGACCGCTCTGGGACCTCATCACTTTGGAACTGCCCATCAATCTAGACAATTTCTGACTATTTTCACCAGGCCTGCTTTGCCCTTTGAGAATTGTGGGACTGCACCCTGTTGGGGAGGGCATGGCTCTGCCAGCCAGGCAGGCACCTGCCGTCACAATCCCTGCCTTTGTGGAGCAGCCCACATTTCCCCTGACAGAAAGTGTCTCAGACACTTTGTGCTTTGTTGCAGTCACAGGAAAGGAACAGACTTCTCTTCCCAGTCCAGCCAGTCTTCTTACCAAACTTCTCTTCCAAAGTGTTTACACCTTCTGGCTTTTGTTTCCTGTTTCAGGATCAAACATTGTCTAGATGGAAGGAGAAAAGCATGAAGGGGAGAGGGGCTCACTAGCAGCACAGGAGGGACAATCTCTCGGTTTGGTACCAGCACACCCTCCAGCTCAAACTCTTGCCAAGACCCATCACCTTCCTGGTGCACTCCTGGTTTTTCTCTTTAAGTTGTACTTATGCATTTCATGCTGCGTTAGGAGCTATTAGAGAATTCAACATTGCAGAAAGCTTCTGAGCATGTGAAGACACAGCTTAGCCAAATTTAGGAAATACACGAAAAATACAAAAATCATCCAATAAATCCATCAACATTTTGCAACAACAATGCTTAGAAGAGAAAGGGGTACGAGGCTGACTAACTGCCATCCTCAGTTGTGCTGCCATCTCTATTATGGAGTTAAGGAAAGCCCAGATTTTATGACTAACAAGGACTCATCCAAATTCCTACAAATAGGAAACAGCATGAGAGTAAATCAGCCTCTTTTCTTTAGGAATATATTTTAATATATTCTGTGATTATTGCACTAGAACTATTTCTAATATAAGCTGATTTCTCACAGGTTTCTTTCATTGTCAACTGATATACCACTTCATTCTTACCTTTTCACGCATTTAAAGTAGGCATCTGCATAAGGCACGTGTTAGAGACATGTATGTGTTAGGAAACACATTAAAGTCACCATCATTCTTTGCCCAGCAGTCAATTGTTTGAGACATTACAGTTTTGGACCCATTCTGACTGTAGAACAGTATCATAGGACAGAAAATACTTTCACTGTGCTTCTTGGGATCAGTGATTTTTGCAAATGTTTTGTGTTAACAAATAAAATTGGATGCTTTCCTTATTTAGTTACATTATACTTTTCATTCAAACCCCCAAAGAAACCTTGCTTCTCAGTGATTTTGATGGCAGCCACAAAAAATTAAGACAAGAGAATTCAATGTATATTTTCTCACAATTCAGAAACTAGAGAGCATCCAATGAAATTTCCAGGTACCATATTTAAAACCACATTACATAATAAACTGTCCAACTCATTGACAGAGTAAGTTTTTGAGGCCAAAAGTTTGGACGAGTTCAAAAAAGAACTGGACAAAAATCACAGAAGACGGGTCCACTAGAGGCTTTTGAACACAAATAACAGTCTGTCTCAGAAAGTCTGCCCTGTTAAATGCCTTAAGCTGGGATGTTTCAAAGGAGTATTGTTCTGCACCTACCCTGATTCTTGTTATCCCTCTAAGCACCATCTATGAGCTACCATCAGAACAGGAGACAGCAAGCTAAACAGAACTTTGGTCTCAGACTATATGACGTGCTCCTTTGGAAGAAAAAATCTTTGAAAATGAGTTCATTTCTTCCCATTTAGTGACATATTTTAGTTATTTTAAAGTCTTTAAGGTCATGATTGAGCATAATAACTAGAGAAGGAAAACATGAAAAGAAACTAAGTTTAATCAGTAAATAAGTATTATTTCAGTAAAATTGAATATATTGCTATTGCTTGAAGAAAATAACAAAATTAAATGGCAGACACAATACTGCAGAGACAGATCATGTCAATGTTAGATATGCATAAAACTTTCAATTATCATTACACCTGTAACAGATGGTGAGACTGTTAATCATGTTGTAACAGTAGTGAATTTACTGCCCACAGCAAAATGTAATGTTCCTATTAGCTTTGTGCTCTTGTAATAATAATAATCTCAATGGACTTTGCTTTGTGGATCTCAAAGCTTTTGAAGATGTTTTCTTCTCAAGTGCTCCCTCACAGATATTTGAATGGCTTTTTATTAGTTTTACAACAAGAGACAGAAATGCTAAGTGATGTGATTGCATTTACAGAAGTTTATTCTTCATGAAGTGAAGACCACATTCACATTCACATTCATGCGTCAAAGCTTCATTTCCAGGCCTTGTTCCACTGAAAACACTGGAACTGTTTGTGCAAGAAGATTACCTGATCATACATCATGGCCTGGCTAAACAGGGACCTTTGGCTGGATCTCAAGAACAAAAGGAGAATCTATTGCCTTTGGAAGAGGGGCCAGGTCTCTCATGAAGACTACAAAGATGTAGTGAAGCTATGCAGTGAGAACATTAGGAGAGCCAAAGCGCAGCTAGAACTCAACTTGGCTGCAGCTGTTAAGGATAACAAAAAATGTTTCTATAAATTCGTTAACAGCAAAAGGAGGGTTAGGGAAAATCTCCCTCCTTTCTTGGATGCAGAGGGAAACATGGTAACTAAGGATGAGGAAAAGGCTGAGGTGCTCAACACCTACTTTGCCTCAGTCTTTAGCAGTGGAACTGGCTGTTCCATGGACACCCAGCCTCTTGAGCTAGGAGATGGGGAGGGGAAGCAGATTGAGGTCAACACAGTTGGAGAGGAAGTGGTCAGAGACCTGCTACACCACTTGGATGCACACAAGTCTGTGGGACCGGATGGGTTACACCCAAGGGTGCTGAAAGAGTTGGCAGATGTGCTCACCAAGCTGCTTTCCATGATTTACCTGAAGTCATGGCTAACTGGGGAGGTCCCATTGGACTGGAGGGTGGCAAATGTGACACCCATCTACAAGAAAGGCAGAAAGGAGGATCCAGGAAACTATAGAACTGTCAGTCTGACCTCGGTGCCAGGGAAGGTCATGGAGCAGGTCATCTCCAGTGCCATTAAAAGTCATATAATGGACAACCAGGGGATCAGGCCTAGTCAGCATGGGTTTATGAAAGGCAGGTCCTGCCTGACAAACCTGATCTCCTTCTATGACAAGATGACCCGACTATTGGATGAGGGAAAAGCTGTGGATATTGTCTACCTGGATTTTCGAAAAGCATTCGACACAGTTCCCCACAGAATTCTCATAGAAAAACTGGCTACTCATGGCCTGGATGAGTGAACGCTCTGCTGGATCAAGCACTGGCTGGATGGACAGTCCCAGAGAGTGGTGGTCAATGGAGCTAAATCCAGCTGGCGGCCGGTCACAAGTGGTGTTCCTCAGGGCTCAGTGTTGGGACCATTTCTGTTCAACATCTTTATTGATGATCTTGATAAGGACATAGAGTGTATTAACAGTAAATTCACAGATGACACCAAGTTGAGCGGGAGTGTCAATCTGCATGAAGATAGGGAGGCACTGCAGAGAGACTTGGATAGATTGGATCAGTGGGCCAATGTCAACGGGATGCGCTTCAACAAGGCCAAGTGCCAGGTCCTGCACTTGGGCCACAACAACCCCATGCATCGCTACAGGCTTGGGGAGGTGTGGCTGGAGAGCTGTCTGGAAGAAAAGGATCTGGGGGTTCTAATTGACAAGCAACTGAACATGAGCCAGCAGTGTGCCCGAGTGGCCAAGAAAGCCAATGACATCCTGGCTTGTATTAGAAATAGTGTGACCAGCAGAAGTAGGGAGGTGATAGTCCCCTTGTACTTAGCACTGGTGAGGCCACACCTGCAGTATTGTGTCCAGTTTTGGGCACCTCAATACAAGAGAGATATCGAGGTGCTGGAGTGAGTGCAGAAGAGGGCAACGAAGCTGGTGAAGGACCTGGAGAACAAATCCTATGAGGAGAGATTGAGGGACCTGGGACTGTTCAGTCCAAGGAAGAGAAGGCTGAGGGGAGACCTCATCACTCTCTACAGCTACCTGAAAGGACATTGTAGAGAGGTTGGTGCTGGTCTCTTCTCACAGGTGATTAGTGACAGAACTAGGGGGAATGGCTTAAACTCCAACAGGGGAGGTTTAGACTGGACATTAGGAAAAAATTTTTCACAGAAAGAGTGGTTAGACAGTGGAAAAGGCTGCCCAGGGAGGTGGTGGAGTCACCATCCCTGGATGTGTTTAAGGGTCATTTAGATGAGATGTTGGGGGATATGGTGTAGGGGAGAACTTTGCAGAGTAGGGCTGATGGTTGGACTCGATGATCCCAAGGGTCTTTTCCAACCTGAATGATTCTATGATTCTATATATGTCCAAAATTCAGTCTCACACCTTCTGAACACATTGTAACTCATAAAGCACAGGCCAGATCATCAGATGGTACAGATTTGCATAAATCCATTGAAATTGGTTGGAATTGTGACAAATACATATGTAGAGGATATCCAAATTTGCATATGATGAAGTTATAGACAATGTTCACATTACACCATCATTTTCTATTTGTGTGTCTCATCAATATTTACACTGCCATGGGCATCTGAGGGTCTAAGAGTTGTGGCAGTTTTCCTTTAATTACATATTAAAATATTACATGAATAATGAGGTTTCTATGTACTTCTGGCACACTTCTGCCTGAATAAATTAATAAACCAAATGAAAGTAAAGCTAACACTAACAATAAATTAAATGCCCATACGTGCCTTTAAAACCATCAAGGATCCTGAACCCCTGACTTTTTGACTCTGTTAAACAAAGGTCACAGCTTTCAAAAAACAGCTCTTGAACTTCTTGATCTGCAGCTATACCTGCAGGAGCAAGTGCATAGTCATACTCACTGGCAAGCAGCAAAGGCACCAGGAGCATGGTGGGCTCCCTGGGGTCAGCCAGAACAGGGCCTGGCAGCCAGATCCTGTCCCACCCCCAGCCAGGAGCAGGACAGAGGGGGGGCACTGGGGCAGCCCCAGACCTGGGCATTGGCCACCATTTTGAGGACAGGGATGGACCAAGGCCAGGCTGAGACGTGAGCCCACAGGTAGGCCTTGCTCAGCAGGGCCCATGGTCGGGCAGGGCAGGGCTGTGGGGAGCTGGAGACCAGCCCTGCTGCAACATCGGTGGAGCAGGGGCTGACAGCCCTGGGGGTCTGACATGGGGCCCTCAGCTGTGGGTTATGTGGAGGGAAAGAGCCCCAATGGGGCTAGGCAGGCATGGTCAGGGCTAACAGTGCCCTGGGGCCATAACACAAGAGGGAAGAGTCATATACCAAGAGTCATGATATCTCCAGTCAAACTTGAATCCTCGTTTAGAAGTGCTTGGAGCAAGCATCCCATCCCCTTTCTAATACAGTACATGTGCTGGCCGCAGACACTACTTCTGCAGAGCAGCCTGGCCTTAAAAATGACCATCTTCATAGCAAGAGCATTGGCCTCATCAGGGACTGAAGACATTAGTGTAACACTCTTTCACAGTAAAGCATTGATCATTCCACTTGCTGCATATTCTTGAGAGTAACACTTCATATAATCATGTAACTTCAGTTGCGGGGATTTCTAAAAATAAAGTATTTTTTAAGAAATCATTCTCAGTCCTCCTCTGCAATTACACTAGTTAAAGTCCCACCAGTCAGGTGCCAGGTTTCTTGTCCCAACTGAGCAATATAGTGTAAATTCATATAAAATGTTAGTATAATTTCAAACAGCCATTTCAATTCATGATAGGTCTTAGACCATTGAAGTAGCCCTCAGGACTCATTTTCCCATCTGTTGGTCTTGAGATTTTGAGCTCCATGGTCTTGTCAAGGGTGGTTTTTTTTTTTACACTGACAGCCCATGGCTGTGCTCTAAGGCCCCCACTTCTCTTTTCATCCCACACTGTTGTCTCTAGAAGCCTTCTACTTACCAGGACATTGCCACAAATGCTAGTTTCTGCCTCACTGCAGCTTGAGTGTCTCTGATCCCTAACTCCTTGCCTATGATTCACACAAAAGACAGATTTTTCCAGCTTGTACTCATCCTACCTATACAAAACTGCCATCCAGCCCATTGTTTTGTTCCACTTATCCCAGGAGTGGTCAAATGTGGATGCCTGAAAAAGAGTGAAGAAACAGGGAAGGCATGTAGTAATGCCCTAAATATTTACCAAGTCACTATAAATTTGCAGATTAGAGACTTCCTGAGTCAGAGTTGTTATCTTTGTGTGTAAAAGCCCACAATGGACTTATCTTCCACAGAGTATGGGTTTCCAAATTTTGATTTTATGTGCAGTTTTAGCATGCGCATCATCTCACAGCACAGCTTTATTGTATGTTTTCTAAGGCATTGTCTCCTTTTTGTTTGATTTGATCTTGACACCTGATACCTTTATCTAATACCACTTGGTTTGTGTACTGGAAAAGGAAGTGAACAGTTGTTCCATGATCGCCCTCTGCCCTGGGTTATCATGCATAATGAGAAACTGGTCCTTGAGGCATCGAGGTTGAAGTTGGCTAGGATACTCTTACACTCTTCTGCAGTAGCATCCACACTGGTAACAGTTGTACCAAAGTGGCCTGCAACCTCTAGAGTAGCTGTACTGACTGAAAGTAGAGATCTGAAATGTATTAAATTTTTTTGGAAGTTCTCTTGTAGTTTTCCTGAGTTGATGCCTGCAATAGAAGGCAAAGACAGTTTAGTCTGCTTTCTTCTACACAGTGTTTAATCTTATCTACCTTTCCCTTTTCTCTTCCTTGGGGAGTAGATGGGAGGAGGTCATCACAAGCCAGTGTCAATAGGATGTTAGAGGTTAATGAGATAGATAGGGATCCATAAACCCTAGAATGCAGTGAATAAGATAACTGAGTCAACAGAGTGGCTGCCCTCCCCTTACTGACAGTATTCAAGAGAGGGCTGGTAAAGAATATCTATCTGAACGACTGTTACACTATACCCCTTGATCACTACTCACTAACCCAGTTAGACTCCTTGCATGGGGTCTATTCTTTTCTTAGTAACCAATGAGCCAGACAATTAGGTGGGGGTGCATCCTGCAACAGAAGGGGACAACATAATGCAATGAAGACAGAGAGGGGGGAAATGGATGCGTTAAAGAGGTAAGGCTGAAACAACTGCTTCAAGCAGCCCACTTAGGTTGCTTACCTGCAGAGACACAGCAGTAGACAAAATTTCTGGTTAGGGATTCTATTTTCTCTTTCCTGCAGAACAGGCTACATCCTCTCATCTTACTCCTCTCTTTAATAACACATGATATAACCCTTGCCAGACTTATCTCTCACTCACAATTTTGCTGACTGATTTTTTTCCTTATTCTTCAATTTTATTTTTCTTACAGCATATAACAGAATAGCATCAAAGTTTTTTAGGACCATTCATCTGTCAATCTGTCAACCCCTGTTTAACAGATCTGACTGATTACAAGCAATCATTTCAGAAGCAGTGCAGTGCTAAATTAGACCTTCCCAGTAGAAATTGAAGTTCCCAATGAAGCACTACACTTGCATTCTACCCTCAGAGAACCATGGTACATAACTAACATAAGATGTGAGATCTGCAAGCTTCTCATAAATAACATCCAGCTGCTTTATTTAAAATGGAAATATCTAAAGCTAGAGAAAATCTTCTATGCAAACACACATTTTTACTATTGTATATGAAACTGATCTTGGGTATTTAGACACAACTAGCAAGTACTGAACAATTTAAATATGATCATCAGACATTTGTCTGATGGGAATCTTTCAGAGAGCTTAGCATGTCTACAGCTAATCAACTCACAAAAGAGATCACAGACTTTCCTTGGATTTAGGGGATGTTAATCTACCACTCAAAATAGAGAACAGTGAAAAAATGCCTTATACAGATGAGCTTGTTAACAACTATCATGAAACATTTTGGAGAGGCCAATTCCCAAACTAGTGGACAGCCGTAAGGTAACCTGAAGTAACAAAACTTGCCGTAATGCTTCAGAAATCATCATCGCTTAGGACAGAAAAGAGATACTTAAGAGTTGCTATAGGAATTACTGTTATCAGTGAGCTAGGGTTCCAGATGATGCTAATGTCACTATTGCATCTAGGAAGCCACAGAATCTTCCTTCTTTTTGGATGTGTAGGAGACATTGAACAACAATCTTTGAATGCCCTATTCCTCATGTTTACTAAATGGGAGAGTTTTCAGTTCCCTGGATTCCTTCATATGAACCTGTCATGGTTTAATCCCAGCCAGCAATAAAGGCCCACACAACCACTCGCTTAGTCCCCCTCGGTGTGATGGGGGAGAGAACTGAAAGAGTAAAAGTGAGAAAACTAATGGGTTGCAATAAAGACAGTTTAATAAATAAAGCAAAAGTTGCGCACACAAGCCAAGCAAAACAAGGAATTCATTCACCACTTTCCATCAACAGGCTTCATCATGCATAATGATGACTTGGGAAGACAAACACCATCACTCTGAACATCCCGCCTTTCCTTCTCCTTTCCCCAGCTTTATATGCTGAGCATGACATCATATGTTATGGGATATCCCTTTGGTCAGTTGGGGTCTGCTGTCCCAGCTGTGTCCCCTCCCAACTTCTTGTGCACCCCCAGCCTACTCGCTGGTGGAGTGGTGTGAGAAGCAGAAAAGGCCTTGACTCTGTGTAAGCACTGCTCAGCAGTAACTAAAACATCCCTGTGTTATCAACACTGTTTCCAGCACAAATCCAAAACATAGCCCCATACAAGCTACTATGAAGATAATTAACTCTCTCCCAGTCAAAACCAGCACAGAAGCCATGACATATGAAACACAATTTCTTGCTGCTACTGTTGGCTCTACTGTGGCTAGATCTTCCAGCCTTTATGAATCAACATACATAAGACATCTAAATAGATCAAATGACACAAAATCATGCTGCTTGTTGGCAGTGCACCAGTAAGCTCACAGTTCATTTCCAAGTTAACTAAACCTAATTAAAGCATATCTCAAGATATAGCATTGGTAGGGATATGTCAGAAACCAAGCATAAACAAACAGGTTCATAAGAAAATCAGTGATAATTGGAATTTTAGATGGTGACATGGGCTTGCAATGTCAGGGTAGTAACCATTCCTATGGAGATTAAGAATTTACTGAAAATTCATGTAGAGCCTTTCATAGGCTAAGTAATGAAAGATTTGAGCAGATGGAGACCCCTGTGTCTTTGGGGCAAAATTAATATTATCTAAATATATGTACTTCCCAGAATGTTGCACACCCTAAGAGATTTCCCAGAAAAAAAAAAAAAAATAATATGTTCTTAGTATTTTTAGGTAGCAAAAGAGAGGACAACAGTGAGGTACAACACTGCATAAAGTGTGACTTCTACTAATATTCAAAAGTTTCTACTTCCTCTGGAAATTTTAATTTGCTCCAACACCTATCCAAAAGGACTGTGATTTCAGCATGACAAAGCAAGGTGATCTTGGGGAATCCATTTTCTCTCCTGCACTGTCATATGACCAGCACTGACAGCCATATAGTTCTTCACAATAAAAATATGAATAACATCACAAGTCCATAATCTCAGCCCCTTAGCACAGAGGTTATCCAGAGTGGCACTTCAAAGCAGCTCAGGATTTTACAAGGGAACTTAATCTCCAGGGATGTCTCCATTTTTTTTCATTGAAAAGAGAGTTTATAAATATCTAAGGTAAATAAATGAATAAATTAGATAGTAAGGTTATTATGCCAAAACCACACATATCTATCAGAGGTTAAGTAGCCTAGAGACCCATTCCCACTACAGGAGCCCGGAGTGTTGTTGCATGCTGTTTCCTGACACCCCACTCCCCTGCACAACAGAGAATGGAGCCATACGATGCTTTGCATTCCACTAACCCAGGAGAAAAAGAAACTCAAATCATTTTAACAATTATGGATAATCCTTTACAAGTAAATATCCAGGTCACTATAGGATATGCAGGTAGCATGAGAATGTCTCACTGCAGTTGTGTTTCCCTCCAAATCTATAATTCTCTATGGCTTTTTTAAAGGTTGGATTTTCTATATATATATATTTTAATTTTTTAATCATATAACAGAACAGGTGTGTAAGAATGGAATTAACATTAATTCTTGCCCTGTCATTTATTTAAAAATAACCCTACATATGGAGCATATTACTGCAGGGGGGGGAAATCACCTGCGGTGATTATCCTGATAAAGTTACATGTGGTTGAATAACAGCAATATTAGCATATCATAAAATAATCCTCTGGTCTTTTAAAATGATTTCACCATAGACATAAACTTCTAAGACCCCTTCATCATGTTACATCATCAAAGTGCATATTTTATAGCTACATAGCTGAGAGAAACTGCTGAAGTCCTTTGACCTCAACAAAGCAGTACCGCTTCAAATCAGGAAGGAAATGACCCACTTAAAGCTAGTGTTTTTAGGTTCCACAATCATTTTGTTTCTTTTATAAACCGGAGTGACTGAATATTTTGTAACTATTTTAGACACTGAGTAACAAGTAGTTATTGAGTTACATAAAAACTGCCTGGAAAGGAATTATCTGGCAGATTGGGTTGTTTGAGGGTTTTGATGTATTTCACGCATGAGATAGAGCACAAGTTTACAGGAAACTTGTAAGAGCAAGAAATAGACTTCTTTAGGCATATCTTGTTGAGCAGCCAACATTTAGAAAAGCTTTCCAGCTTTGAAATTAAATATAAGTACTTGATCTTAGGCAACATCACCTGCATCTCAGGGTTTGATGATAGTTGACATTCAACTCATTTAATGTTTGTATTCCTTAAAATGACAAGAGCCCTTGTCTAAAAGCTCCATGTGCTGTTTTACCCTTCCAGAGCTCTATAACATGGAAGTTGTAGCAGTCAGGGAGACACACAGTTCCACCTGCCAGGAGAGAGACTGCCTTACTCCAGTGGCTGAGGCCCTCCAAACAAGACCACACTCTGAAGAAGAAATATATTTTAAAAAAAAAAAAAAAAAAAAAAAACTCTTGTATTTTCTGCAGCTCAGGAGTAAATCTGAAATTCCAGGGTGTGCCACTTTCTGGGATGAACAGAAGTAACTGTGTAAAGCTGTAGTTAATGAAGAGTCCTTTCTCAAGTTACGCAAGATCAATAAAGCATATAGTGTGTGTTAACACTCATTAAATATGATGTGCAAAGGGCTTGCTCACTCTGTCTACATTAGCATGTACTGTAGGTTAATAGGATTATTCCTACCATGTTCAAAGAAGCAGGATTTTAAATACATCTCAGTAGACAAAAAGTTACACAAAGGAACTACCTGGTCATGTCTAAAATTTTACTTTCAAAAAAAAAAAGTAAAATAAACAACATACAACACTATTTGTTTAATATAAAGTTTAATATGCAATTCTGATATACAACTCAAAGAACAGACCAAAACACATACTGAAGTTCCTTTTTGCTGTGGCAGAAAGCTTCTATCCTGTGCACCAGATATAAAACATTTAATTCTGGCCCTGTGAGAGTTGGAGGGAGATCTGTTACCAAAATGGAAGGTCAGAAAGTGAACTACGGGTGTATTTTCCATGAATTATTGACTGAGATTTTTTTTCCAGTAACAGGATAAACGCTTTCAGAAAAAGAAGTAGTGTAGCAAGAGGTTTGAAGTGTCATTTTCTCTCTGTGTGCTAGAAGAAGCAGGGGAAGAGGGACAACATTTCATTGTTTATTTTAAGGAATTAATTTTTTATACAAAGACTGAGATTATCACTCTAGTCACTGACCATACCAAAGTAAGAGCGTATAGACAATGTATTCCTTTGCCATTTCAGATTACAAATCAATAATTCCAATACATTTAATCTGTGTACACTAATGTACATGTTCAGAGCTCAGCAATGACTGTCTTTTCTTCTGTACCTATTGAGTGCATCTCCCATTCCAGCTTTACTGTATCTTAGCTGTCCTCTTTGGACTAAAGTGTCAACCAGTGTGCATTACCAAGTACACCTCAGGAGTCACCATGGTGAGTCAAACCACAGCATTCACCAAAGACCCAGGTTACCTATTCCTCATGGTCACTTTTACTATCAGACAACATACATTGTATTTTTGCTCATCACCTTTCCCACATTTATGTTTCCTTTATGCGCAGCCAGTGCCTGAAAAGAGCTAAATAGGATAGAATATAGTTTTGGGTTTGTTTTTTTGTTGTTGAGGCTTTGGGTGTGGTGAGGGAGGAGAGGCTGGTTTGTCAATATACATTCTGCTCTTAATTTAAAACAAAAACATGGGGAAAAAAGTTTAGTGTTCTGGTCACTTGATAAATGTAATCCCCATGAGCAGACTTTCTTCCATCTGGATTAGAAAGACAAGAGTAGACAAGGCTTGTCTGTTTACCAGTCTATAACCAAATCATAGGGTGCAATAGGTTTTACTTGGATAGTATATAAAGCTCATTTACAACCTTACTAATAATTGATAAGTGCTTATGAATTTCCATGATGTGGATGTTAAAAGCATTTCCTTGAAGCAGAAAGTTCAGGTCCCAAAGTTTTTGTATTTTGATGTTTCTTGCATTCTTTGATCTATTACAAAACAGAGCAAATGGTTTGAATTAATTTTTTTTAGGGAAAAATTTTTTTTTTTCCCGGCTTTCATATTAAAATAGTATGAAGTTGAATCCATTTTAGCCCATAGTAAAGTATTCATACAAGGGTATGAACTGAATTAACATTTCAGCATGAAATCAGAACATATGATTTTTTGCCAAAAATTATTGTTCTGCCAGTGAAACTAATTTAAACAACAGTTTTAAGTAGAAAGGTTTCCTCATAAAAGAATATATTGACTAGCTCTAAGTATTGACAGATAAATCAAGCTGGACAGATTGTTTGCTAGATTGAATGTGGGATCCATTGACCTTCAAATCTATCATGTTTTGCACATATATTCAATTGACTTATAGCAACACACTTTTCTTTATTCTCTGTCAAGCAAATACCTGACATACTGTATGCACTATTGTCAAACAAAATAATGGTTCTTTCCCTGGAGTATGGCATGCAGGTGGGAGGGGAGGACAGAAGTAAAGGTTATTTTAATTTAGTTCTCAGTTCTCTCAGACAAGTTGCTTAGCTCACCATAAATTCATCACCCCACAGCTCAGCTATTCCTACTATGTTGCCTTTAAAAAATTATTTATGGATGCAGTCATGGAGTAACTCAAATGTCTGGAACAACTTCATGACAGAGATTCAAAAGGAGTATTACACCTTCTCTACATTTTCTAGTAGTCCTTTCTTAAGCTGATGAAGCGATTAAAGTTAAATGCACCATGATCCCTGTTGCTGCGCTTCTATGTTCAGAGATATTACTTAAATTAATTGCCCATCTAAACCAGAGAGCTCTGTCACTGCAGCAAGAGCATATAAGGGAACAAGGACAGCTATTGAAGAAGGAAAAGGCAATCAGCATGATGAACAGGAAAAATTAATAGCTAAAACAGAACTGGTCTGCTACATCCCATTCAGCAACTCCCTAAACAAAGTACTATTGGATTACATTTTCTCAGTCAGGGTATTTGTCTGAAATTCTAGAGCCATCTAGACGGGATTAAATAGGATAACAGTGTTCCCCATGATAATAAATATTAAATCCAGTGACTGAATGAGAGACAGAGGGCGATCCTGTTTGTGTGTGTGTGTGTGAGCACAGGCGTGTGTTCCCCTGCATGTGATGGCCTCTGTAGGCTTGAGTGATTTGACTACATTTCTGACACAGCCTTTTATTCTGCATGCACACAGTCAAGTATATTAAATATTTATCATTGTGGAGCAGAACGATGCTGTGAGTTCTGAGTGCTAGTAACGATCGTGTCCAAGCAGCTCCCTAATAAAGTACAGATGTGGTTTCAAAATGGAACAGAAGTATAGGACACACGCATGCGCACATCCACACATGCATACACACAAAATAGGCTGTGGGTTATTTACGTTATGCCTGGTATTGATTATTACCAGATGGGAGGGGAAAGCAATAGCTGACAGATTAACCATATGGATCTGCTTTAATTTACCCTGAGTTATAGGTTTGCAATTCTCCCTCCTTCCTTTTTGGCTCAGAAACCTATGATTTGCTAAGGGGAAAAAAATGTAAACTTACTGTAATGAGCACAGTTCCATCATAAGCCTCCTAATGCTACACTCAGGGATTGAGCTATCTTTCTTTGCAGGAATTGCAGTTCCGGCACCACTTCCTAAAGACACAGCCAGTACCATGAGCAGGAGATTTTGTTACAGACCAATGAACAAAAAGTGTTTCAGTACTGATGAGCCTTGCAGACAATAGATCCTAACTGAAGAAGCTTTGTTTAAGATTCTGCTTTTCACAAAGCTGTTTCAGACAGCCTCATATAACATACCAACAGAAAATCCAAAGACAGCAGTTGTCAAGGAATCATTCTATTCTGAAAACTGGGAGCCCTCAGCAGTGCTTTGAGCTTCAAAGCCTTGGCTCTGGGGGCTTTCTAAATAGCTGCTCTTCCTACAAGAGTCAGATATAGCAGGAGCTACAAACTCTCTCAAAGCAACAAAGGAAAACACAGTCTCCCCACCCAGCTGTGACCTTCTGAGACTTGTGCATTATGCATTAGAAGGCTGGAGTGTAAATGGATACTTCAGAAAGGCTTAAAGAAAAAAAAAAAAAAAAAGTCTAATTGACAAAAAAAGCTTTTTGGTCTTTCTGCTAAAAGTGGATTTGAAACAATGTGTTTTCTGTACAGTTTAACCTTTAATTTCTATTGTTTTGATTTTCAGCCACCTCCATCCCACTTCCAAGGGCAGAGGGCAAACAACCCTCTGTTGCTCATAGGTTTTATTTATATATATGCACCATTATAGTTATCTAACCTTTCTGCTTTTCAAATCCATCACTTATGCCTACTGCCAAACAAGCTGCTGTAGGTTTTTCAGTGCTCTCTAAATCCATAAGAGCTCTAAAAGAAGTAGCATGGGCATCAAAGAAGCAACACATAGAGCTGAGACAGAACAAAAAGGGACGATGCAAACTAGGAAATCAGCACTAGAAAGAAATGTACACCATGTTTCAATGTGCTATTCATATCTTCTGAGGGTGACAGGCAGATTCCAGCCTCTCTGGCACTAAAAGGCATGAATCCTTCCTTTCAGTTCTTGAGTCAAGAAGAACAGTGATAGACAGAGTTAGTGACTGGTCAGAGTTTTGTCCCTTGGTTTTATGACTCTTTCTGTGCAGTCCTGGACAAATGGGGGGTTTCGTTCCATTTTCTTACCCCTAAAATGGGAATAAACACTAATTCATGCACAGCAACTACTAAGGGAATTAGTAAAGCATTTTCAAATTCATAGTTAAAAGCCATGCTCCATCTACTCTAGCTCTGCCTTGACATAATTCTAAAACCACAAAGAAGATGAGAAGGTTGCACTCAATCTGGTAAACTATTCTCAGTTGAAAATTTAATAGCCTGCTGGAACAAATGGCAAAAGCCCTGCTGATTTTAACACAGTTAGGATTTCACCCCACTAAACAGAATTCCTAATGGAAGTCATGCACTTCAAACATTTGCACACTACAGCCCTGTATTTTCAGTTTCAGAAAGGTATTTTGTAATTCATGCGTGACTGCTGCTCTACAAAAGAATATTAAGTAAAATGTCAGTTTCACAGTTCAGTGAAACCTGTACAAAATAGTGGTTGGCCTTAAAATCATGCCTGTAAACAAAATCGTGTTTTGTAAATAAAACTATATTTAAATTCAATGGCTGCTTGAGCAAGAAATTTGTTTTCTATTATCAATTTTGACAAAAGCTAACAGCTTAACACTCTGAAACACATATAATCAATGTCCAAAGAGACACTTCAGAAAACATTAAGGCCATTTGTAGTATTTCCCCTTCCTCAGACAAAAAGCACAAAAAGTTCCATTTACGATTATGCTGTTGGCTCACATACTAAGTCTGTGACAAAACCAGGATGGGAATATACAGTGCTCCAATCCCAGCCCTATGCATTAGCAGGTAAACCATACCATTTCCTTGTGTGCCCGTGCTGCTGTGGTGGTAGGTAAGACTAGAAGCCAATTTAGGGAAAACTACTGTTTTACTGTAAAAGAAGGAAGGTTACAAATCCCTCCTTGAAGATGAATAATGAAGAGTAATATGTGAATAATGTCTCTGAGATTACTTGTGTGCCCAGTGCTAACTTTTATACCTGTGTGGAGAAACAGGATGACATCCTGGTGATACAACTTTCGTCATTTACTCAGAGTGACACTACTGTTCATTACTGGAGGGCACTGGCCCTTATTTCTAAATGGTACTCCTGGAGCAATGCTGACAGAAGCTTGGAAAGAGGCAGAACTGTACTGCAGCCCTTTAGTTTCAGCCTAAGGATAACGCATTCATACATTACCCTTGGACATTCAGGATGGAAGGAGAGGTTATTTAGTGTTGTGATGCAGAGGAGGAAAAACAGACTCACGTTGGTATATAAAATACATGCAAAAGGGCACACTGGCAACCACGCTTAAAATCTTTACATTTCAGCCATAAAGTACAGGCACATGTCAAATTACTTTCCCTAACAGAAGACAGAAAATCTGCTTTCTTTGGAAGGCAACTTGGAGAGCAAACTCAGTACAGAGCATGTCAAGGTAGATTTCTTTCAGCTCTATGGATTTGCAAATCCAAGCATTCACCCTGAAAAGTCAAATTCAGAAATGCTAGGTTTCACACTACTTTCACCAAACCAGAAAATGCAAGCAACTCTTGATAGACAGCTTTGTTCCTAAGTTTCCCCTTTGCATTTTAACTCAAAGTTTCAGGCATACCTAGCTAATATTAGGTAAATAATCAGAATATCTGAGTGGGATTTAAATGGAGATGTAGACTCAATTCCTTCCATATACAGTACAGGCAGAGGCCATGCAATTTGCCTACTTGAGAGGCTATATGCAATGTACTACACAAATGTTCAGATTGCAGCTGTGTTGATAGATTCCCCGAGTATGGCTTGAATGTATTCAGTAGTTCTGCTGGGTTTCTTGACTTAGCTCCTTCTTTATCAGGAAAAAGTAATACCACTTCTAGCATCAAGCAAACATGCCACTTACATGACCATATGCCAGTATATTATGCAAACTTGTGGATGCCTCCATACATAAAACTATGTAAGACATTTTAGCTGGATTAGTTATACTGGTTAAATCCAAAGGTGTGCATCTGATTTGTAAAAATTGTTCTTATACTGCTTAATGTCCTGGCTTGATGTTCTGACACACCTCTGACAATAGATTAAAATTAGATGACACAGGTGTCCCTCTGTACCTTCCTGACAGAAGGTGCTAGGCACTGAAATAGACCTAAATCAAAGTTGTGGACAATAACCCCTTCAATCGTCTAGTTTTAATCCATTGCCACAAATCTGCTGGATACCATAGAAGCAGTTATATTGTCCAAAAGTGCTTTTGTCAGTATAGCTCATTTCACACATTGAACCACTGTAAACTATGCTAGCCCTAGCACTTTTTTGCTAGTATAACTGTGATTCCATTAGTAGGGTTTTATTGGGAAAGTTATCCAGTAAAGCTATCTGTAAAGCCAGGTCTTTCATTAGGAATGAAACTGCTAACAAGTCTGACATTTAAATTACCATTACTAGCTGTCATGGTTTAACCCCAGCTGGCAACTAAGTGCCACACAGTCGCTTGCTCACTCTCTCTTGGTGGGATGGGAGAGAGAATTGAAAAAGTGAGAAAACTCATGGGTTGAGATAAAGACAGTTTAATAAGTAAAGCAAAAAGTTGCACACACAAGCAAAGCAAAACAAGGAATTCATTCACCACTCCCCATGGGCAAGCAGGTGTTCAGCCACCTCCAGGAAAGCAGGGCTCCAACATGCGTAACGGTGGCTTGGGAAGACAAACACCATCACTCCGAATGTCCCACCTTTCCTTCTTCTTTCACCAGCCTTATATGCTGATCACCACATCATATGTTATGGGATCTCCCTTTGGTCAGTTGGGGTCAGCTGTCCCAGCTGTGTCCCCTCCCAACTTCTTGTGCACCCCCAGCCTACTCGCTGGTGGAATGGTGTGAGAAGCAGTAAAGGCCGTGACTGAGCACTGCTCAGCAATAGCAAAAAACATCCCTGTATTAACAACATTGATTTCAACACAAATCAAAAACATAGCCCCATACAAGCTACTATGAAGAGAATTAACTCTCTCCCAGCCAAAACTAGCACACTAGCCAGAAGAGTTATCTTGCTGAAATGAATGGACCATTCAGACCTCTCAGAACTACTGCTTCAAGCTCTTTGCTCTCTGCCCATGATTCAAGTTTCTGAGGTTTTCTTCACACGTAGAACCCATAAAAACATCATTATTTTTCAAAATTCAGAAGACCAAGCTATTGCTACAAAAGGGTGCCTGATATGATCTGCTACCACTTTCAGACCTACTCTAGGCACTTACTGCAATAGCCTGGAAAATTCCCTATGCTACCTGGAAAGTTCCCAAGCTCCTGCTCAGCATAAGAAAATATACTAAGAGAAAGAACAATCTCATGGTTAATGTTCAGGTTCTCCTATATGACTTTGGGCAAATTTTTTTTTTTTTTTTTTTTTTTGCTGCAGGTTTCCCACTGGTGAAAGGGGATAGTCCTCTTCCTCTTACCAGCATGCTGTGTTGGGCCTTGCAGCTCACTGCATGAGTAGGAAGAGTCAAAAGCAGATCCGGTCTTTCAAGTGCTTTGAGAATAAAATAACAAAATAATGTTGATCAAGAGACTGCTAAGAAAAGGAGGGTAAAATACATCAATTGTGCTCTTTCTGGATGTTGCTGTACTGGTTTCAAGCTTTTTGGTTGAAAGCTGCAGAAGTTCTGCCACGGCAGTCATAGGGACTCTTAACTGAGGCTATGACTACATGATCAAAGAGGTCATATGCAGGTATACACTTGAACCAGAAAAAAGGTACCGTGGCAGCTCCTGAGAAAGCAGCAGACCGTGTATTTGAAAGCCTATGAAAGAAGCAAGCTGTATGCTGAAAGACAGACATTTGATCATGCAAGAAATATAGCCTTGACTCATCCAAGGGTGCTTTGGGACAGCTCCAAGCTGTACTCAAGCCACGTGATGGCTTTGTTGTTTATCAAAAATCAGGACAGCTCTATTTGCCTTGGGTTAACTTGTTCACATATCCCTTGCCTACATATGATCTCATGTAGCTGTTTATTAGGATGCCCATTATGTAGGAAAAAAAAAAGCAAAAAAATTACATACAGTAAAAAGCCACCGGTCCGGGGTTTTTTTAAAACCAAAGGCTTCCTGCATAATCAAAACCCTGGCTTCTTCAGACTTAACTTATTAATGTGATAGACTGTGGATTACAGTAGAGAGGTATTTCCAGATTTGAAAGGACCTTTGAAAATCAGAGGTTAGTAAATAAATGTAGGTAGCGGGGGGGGGGGGGGGGGGGCAGCTCTTGATTTCCCACATGAAATGAAAAAAAAAAGACACAGGAAGGAAGAGGCCTGACCTTCCTCTTCTGTGGACACTAACCCAGCACAGAATTATCATCCCATCTCACTTGCTTCATGCAAACAAAGAGTAATGCCTGTGAATGGAGGTGCCCTGGCCCAAATTCTTCTCTGCTTGCTTTCATCAGCTGCAGTGTGCTTACCCAAGGTCTGAATAATGCTGCGTGATTTCATGGCTATTCACACTCTGGGGCATCACGGCCTAGTAAGTAACAGCATTCACAGAAGCTGGGAAGAGATTCTTGTTAAATAAATAGGACCAGAATTAGAAGGCAAGGATTTTAAATAAAGCTAGATATTTCTAATGTATATTTCTGACAAATCATTCACTTGTATTAAATGTTTTAAGATATACAAAAATGTACGTATATTTAAGACAGCTGGATCCCCGTGTCATCAAGTGTTTCTGAGGCTGCATTTTTACAGTTTGAAAGCTACTATGCTAACTTGGTGCCATATATTTGAAAAATGTTTGCTAATATAAAACAAATAAAACAAGAAAAAACACTATTTTCATTGCTGCCTTTTGTTTTACAGGACAATGCAAGGATTCTTGAAGGTTACAGAAGAAGGTGGCAGGAACATTTTCTAGGGATATTCACATAAACCTATTTTTGAGAGTTATAACAGCTGGAGACAGTAAAAACATCTACAAGAATGCCAGGCATAAGGCAGAGCAGAAATGCATAGGGCAGGTAGAAATGCAGAAAGCAGGTCAGGCTTGCTACAAGGTCTCAAGAAAAAATGAACACTGTTAAGCTTTACATTTTGGGTTCAATGTAGCTGCCACAGATTAACTATTTGCTGGGTTTCACCCACAGGTGGCCAGACAACATTTGGCAGTTTCACTTGAGATGGCTATAGTCAAATTTAGAGTCAAACATAGTGACATTCTCAGACTTGATTCAAGAGCTTACTACTCAGGCCCTGTTCAGATAGCAAAGAATTATGCTAAAACACTGCAAGCTCACAGGTATCAAATCAAAGAAAATAAAAACTCCTGTGCTTTTTTTCCCCTCTTTTTCTTTTTTTTTTTTGTCTTTCAAACCTACTCTGCTGTTTTTGTACAATGCACAGATCAGACTGACCTAAAAATTTTACAGGGATGGCTCTTGACGTAAAACCAAGATATTTGTGCTTATCTCCCTGGGCAGTTCTGCATTCCCTCCTGTCTACTGCATTCCAGTGACTCTCTGCTTTCAGAACTCTCTATACAGCATGTCTGGCTCTTACAGAGTTGGTCAGCGGTAGGTATTTTGGTCACAGAGGTTTTCAAACACATGGGAGAAAAATATCGTGATACATTTGGCTATTTGTATCCCAGGGCTAACCCAAAAGATACACCCATTTGGGTAACTCTGATTATCGGGCCACCTTTAATCTCTTTTTGTCTTCTTTCTCCAGCTATGCTTTCTTCTCACTGAACCGAGACACTAACTACGCCCCTAGGTGAGTGGGTGGGGGGAGGTATGGAAAAAGTGTTAGCTCAGCTTGCTAATAACCTGAGCTGCCCAATTTGATGACAGATTTTGGCAGGTTCTTAATATTACGATAGTAGTAACCTGCCCATGTTACATCAAAATTGTTTCCATCTAAGCATCATAGCATACATTAAACTAACCTGGTTTCTAAACTAATATTAATTTTTCATGTAGCACTTGGAATAAAAGAGAAAACAAGCAAAACTGTCCTTTCACTTTCTACCAAGCCAATGATACAGTTTACTAAGCTATGCTGAGGGCATAAATCATATTTCACTTTTGTCTAC
The DNA here is from genome assembly GCF_031877795.1 of Strix aluco. NCBI lineage: Eukaryota > Metazoa > Chordata > Aves > Strigiformes > Strigidae > Strix > Strix aluco. Next base: position 83,089,670 of record NC_133931.1, on the reverse strand, counting down.
TTCCTTTTCATAGATTTGTGGAAAGCTGGGGGTTGAATGTTCATAAGGATTTCTTTGCTTATCAGATAACAAAGTCTTCCATAAATAATCTCCAGTGAATTTCTTTGGATGGGAAAAAATGACACTAATAGCAGTGCAAATACAAGAGAAACAGATTGTTTCAATTCTCATTGAAAATAAGAGGCAGGATTAATGCAATGATAACATTGAAAACAATTGTGAGTGGATAAAAATCTGTTTACCTACATGAACAGTATTTAAGTCTACAAGAAATGTATTGTGCAGTATTTGTAAGGTCCATTTTGGTCTTCAAAGTGCTTTATAAACGTTAGAATTCAGATCCTGAAGCAGTCTGAGATCCTTCAACTCCTATTCCAAATGATTCAAATTAGGAAGCCTCTTTAGAAGCAGACTATAAAGACTTCTAAGATAACTTGCTCATGGATAAAGAGGAATTGAACATAAAAGCTAGCACTGGATGTCCAGACCTCTAACCTCCCACCTGCTCAGGTTTAGATCAGACCAAATCACCTTCTCCGCTTGTTTGGCTGTGTTTTCAGTGATAATGATTCTTATGATCATAGAATCATAGAATGGTTTGGGTTGGAAGGGACCCCAAAGATCATCTAGTCCAACATGGCAGGGACACCTTCCACTAGATCAGGTTGCTCAAAGCCTCATCCAACCTGGCCTTGAACACTTCCAGGGAGGAGTCATCCACAACTTCTCTGCGCAACTTGTTCCAGGGTCTCACCACACTCACAGGAAAGAATTTCTTCCTTATATCTAACCTAAATCTATCCTCTTTCAGTTCAAAACCATTAAACTTTGTTCTGTCACCACACTCCCTGATAAAGAGTCCCTCCACATCTTTTCTGTAGGCCCTCTTTAATTCCTGAAGGCTGCTATAAGGTCTCCCTGGAGCCTTCTCTTCTCTAGGCTGAACAACCCAAACTCTCTCAGCCTGTCCTCATAAGAGAGGTGCTCTAGCACCTGATCATCTTCATGGCCCTCCTCTGAACCCACTCGAGCAGGTCCATGTCTTTCTTATGCTGGGGGCCCCAGAACTGAGCACAGTACTCCAGGTGGGGTCTTACGAGAGCGGAGTAGAGGGGAAGAATAAACCTCCTTCAGCCTGCTGGCCACAATTCTCTTGAGGCAGCCCAGAATGCAGTTGGCTTTCTGGGATGTGAGGGTCCATTGCTGGCTCATGTTCAGTATTTCATCCACCAGTACCCCCAAGTACTCCACAGACCTGCTCTCAATCCACTCTTCACCCAGCCTTTATTTGTGCTTGGAATTTCTTCGACCCATGTGCAGGACCTTGCACTTGGTCTTGTTGAACTTCATGAGGTTCCACAGGCCCACCTCTCAAGCCTGTCAGGGTCCCTCTGGATGGCATCCCTTCACCCAGCATGTTGACCACACCACATGATAGGGCTACTGTTGTGAGTTTCCATCACTCAGTCCGGTCGTTAAGAAACCCTGTCTTCAGCATGCGGAAGCAACGGCCTTTACCATGACTAGTGCCATTATAATTCATTATGAAGTGCTTTAACAGTACCTAGATACCCGCAGAATCATAGAATAGTTTGGGTTGGAAGGATCTTTAAAGGTCATCTAGTCCAACCCCCCCTGCACTGAGCGGGGACACCTTCAACTAGATCAGGTTGCTGAGACCCTGTCCAACCTGACCTTGAATGTTTTCAGCGATGAGACCTCTCTGGTCAACCTGTTCCAGTGTTTCACAACCTTCATTGTAAAAAATGTCTTCCTCATAGCTAGTCTATCTTCAGCATAACCCACATTGGTGCCCCATGTACTAAGGATTAGCCAAAGACAATTATTCAGTATTGCAGTTTGTTCCTCATGAACAGATCTGCAGGGAACAGGCAAATTCACAAAGAATAAGTTACTCCTCTAGATTCAGCCATTTCACTGAGACCTTGTAATTTGCCCACATTTTAAAGAAACCCAGGAATAAACCAGCATGGGTGGCTGAACCATCTGCTGTTGAGCCTAGAGGCAGTTTTGAGGAACTGAGACTGTGAGTTCTCATTCAGAAAATGTTTACACCCCAGTCCCGGCTGTCCAGAAAAACATTTCAGAGACAGCTTCAAAGCACTTTGATCAAAGGCTGCAAGCAGGGAAGTAGTCACACCATAAATCTCAAATGGTACTAAGAAGCTCAAATGTTTACTTAGATTCTCAGGTGGAATTCATAACCTGTGTTGAGCATCATGAATACACTGAGAGCACTACTTGAGTTATCTAGCATTAAAGTAATCTTGGAAAAGCCTTTATTAACCACAATGACTACAATATTGGCACATCCTTAGGTTGTAAGATTTTTCAGGAAAGAAAATACACTTTTGACTGAGTAACTCAGTATCTGTGCTGGCAAGGGCAATGGCACTCCAATTTCCAGCTGGGATTTTACTCACAAATACAAAGTTGGAAGTAGGAATTACTAAAAATCGGATGTCAAATACTGTGTGAAACAGATGATTTTTCAGTATGCCCGGTAAAAGATAGAGCTACTTAGTTTCAACCAAGTTTTACTTTCAGTCATTTCAGCATTAAAGCAAGCAGTTCTCAAGAAATGTAAAAGCATACATTTCAAACAAACCTTCACAAAATAAAACTGTAAGGTCTCACAGAAATCTCTATATCTGCTGTATTTAGTTTGCCATTTTTGTTCCTATTGCTTCTTCCCTTTTTTTTTTTTTTAACTTGTGCTCTTGAAGTAACTTTCCATTCCCACACATTCTCTGCCCATCATTCACCACCTACCTTCCTGTAATAATAATAAAGAGGGGATTTATTTCTAATTTGCTGAATTCACTGTATTCATTTATTTCCAGTACAGAGTATAAAAAAATATATATATAAAGAAAGCTGATATTTACTCTTTTTTTATTAAAAGAATGTATTTTTATTTTGTTTTTTCTTCCACAAGTCACATATAACTTCGTTGTCACAGATTCTGGGATTGTGACAGCACTTTTAAAAAGCACCATCTAAATAAGTTAAAATCATGCCATAGAGCAAACTGAAATGAGGCAATAAATCACATCTTCCATAGGTATAAATCTGCAAAATTCCTTTCAGGTCAATTGTTTTACACTGATCTGCTGAGAGAGTGGTGGTTGGGGAGGGTTGAATCCCCTTTTGCATCATTCTTCCCCTCTCCTGCTACACCCCTATCCTCTTACCACCTCTTTTTGACTTAAAGTAAGACTTAAAGTCAGAAATATTTTCAGGAAGTTTTCATAATGGTGATGACACTTCAAAAGGGTTAGAGGGGGCAGAGAGAGAAAGATTAACTGAGTAACTATATTTGTATGCATTAGCTCAAACAGCAATTAACTGCTGTAACAGGAGACCTAACAGATTGGTGCCTAGCAAGAGTATATATGACTAATGCTGTGTGACTGTATCAAGAAGAGCAGTTTGCCCACTAGAGAAGCTAACACATTACTATATGGGAAGTAATTCACTTTGAACTCACATTTTTAAGCTTGCAGTTGCTCTCAATTTTTATTTTCTAGTTTTCTGCTCCCTTTTTTCCATAATTATTTTTGACAACTCCATCCCTCTTACTCAGCCCAGTGCAAAGCAATGCAGTGGAAAAAGCATTGCACTTATATCACAAAAATGAGTAGTTGTATATTTTCTTGTCAGTCTGACCTTTCTTCCCTTCCTCCTCCCCAGAAAGCCCCAGACCTGAGACATAAGAGAGGACAAAAGCATAATATCCACTATTCTAGAAAAGAACAACAGAACTCCTATCCACTCCAGTGACAGCCTTGTCTGGCTTGATAGTAAAGCATTTCTCACCTCCTACCCACCCCCACCCCGTTTTTTCCCAGTATAAAATGACCATCCCAGATGGATCCATCTGACACTTCCTCATTAGCAGTTATTTCAGACTATAAGATTGGCTAAAAGCAGTATTACTTTGCAAGAGGTGCAACATAGGCCACATCCATGTCTAGTTTACAACAGTACTCATTTTGATGTGATTGCTTCTAGCTGCAGTGGTATCTGATGTTGTGGTAACACTGAGAAATCACTAGAGGCCTTGAGAGTTTGTCTTTGTAGATTTCCTGAAGGCTGGACCTCTGGTCCTTGGGGAGGAGGGAGATGGATGGTGAGTGAACCCCTGCAGGGCTTCAGGTTACACAGCTCAGAGGCAACCCAAATACAGCAGCTGTAAGTTAAACATCTTTCGCTCTCCTTCTCAGAGGACCCCACTACCTGTGTATGAAGACACACATTTTATATCAGCTTTACATTACCTTCCTGGAAGACAGCCTTGGAAGACAGATCCATGGCTTCCTACCTAGCTGACGTTGGAGGACTAAAAAACCCTCTTCCTCTGCATTCCTTTCAGTAATACTATCAAATAGTTTTAAGTCTCCAGTTCCAGCAGATGAAAGACACTTGACGCAAAGCTTTAGCTACTGATTATTAGGTTTCCCTCTCACACAGCTGATAGGTTTCTCACATACTTAATTGCATTTTTTAAAAAAGTAGTACAGGAAAACTGCTGCAGAAACCTGACACATATTAAGGGAGTGCAGGAATTGATAAACAGTACAAAGAATAAAGATCAATTGCTTTGAGAACAACTGATGAGATCATTCACTTATGAAATAGCAGGCTTGACAGCAAGGATCAGGTGTCCCTGAACTAGCTCCTGAAGTGTAACTGTACCACGTAATTAATATCAGCCCTTAGAGAGGCTAACATTTCTGTTCAAGTCGCATTTCCTTCTACTATCAGTGAGTTTTTCTGCAGGCTCGAGGCACAGCAGAGCAGAACAACAGGGAGTGCAGTGCTGTTACTATACAGGCTGCATTGTCTGCAGGAGCACATTGCTAGCTAGTAGTGGAAAAGGCAACAAAGAGACTGCTGGAGGGTCACTTGGAAATTAAAAAAAAAAATAAAAATAAAAATGCCAGAGCTGTAGCACTGGATATGCTAGCTATTACAACTTGGCTCAGGAAACAGAGAACTTTCCAGGGCCATTTCCAGCCTTTGCAGGAGACCGTGCTCTCTGGAAAACAGAACAGACTGGGCTGAGTGGGCTTGCTGTGCCCTGTCACATTATTCATGGCAATCTTGCCTGTTTTATCCTCCAGTTTTCTGAAGAAGAAGTGTCCCAAATAGCTCTTCCAAAATATAGAAAATGCTAACCAAAACCAGCAAAAGTAATTAAAACCTAAGGCCAGCTTAAAAAACATGTTGGAAGTCATACAGCTGCAGTCTTCAAAGGCTTGCTTTTTTTTGGAGAGGGGTGGAGAAGAGAGCTTTGATTTAAACACCACCACCACAATGGATCATTTGATCTTTTGGTTCCTCCTGCTTTATTTTAATTAATGTTTCTAAGTACTGATTTAAAGTCAATCCAGTTTTATTAAAGGTTCATTGCAGGATTAAGAGAGATTTGAAACCAAGCCCAATACAGTCAGCAGAGACAAGTTCAAAATGGCCACTCAGCAAATAAAAAGCATATCATGCTGGCAGTGTTTTGAATGACCAGCCAATAAAATCAGGCAGCATTTCTAAACACTGTTATTTTTTTTTCCCCTGGCAATGAAAATCCTTTAAACTGCTAGTTAATAGGCCTTTGTGCCACTTGTGAAACATTTCATTTTTTTAAAAGAGCATTTATTCATTTAAGGTTAGTGTTAAATGGTATCTTACATATGCATACATCAAGTATGCAGTCATTACCCAAGCTAAAGGCAACATATATTAGCAACCTCAACCCATTGTTTTCAGTCTTTTGCCAGATTTGCAAGTTCAGAAACAGCAAGATTTCCTAGTTGAAGTGGGTGCCAAGGCTCTAACATAATATAGACTGTACATTCCTCTGTACAAGCAGCACATACAGGACACAGGAGCAAGGCTTGTGAGGAGAATGAGCTTATTTTAAATATTGCAGAAGCAGTAGCTTTTCTAACTCTTCCAGATTATTTGCATCCAGATGACAGCCTGCCTTGGTGGTATTAGGACTGTGTCTAGGAACTTATTAGCATTTAATATGGATTAGGCACCAACCCATTTATTTCACACTCCATTAGAAAAGCAGAAAATCTGAGATCCTTTATGAAAAAGCCCTGTGTTTTGCTTCCTGATTCCCACCTCAGATGAGACAGCATGTCACAAGTATCAAAAATGTCCTCTCATCCCTTCCAGCGGAAATATTATCCAAGTCATACATGCTGAAATCCTCAGGCTATATCTACAGTACTGCCTCTGTTCAGTGCTTCTGGCTTCTGCAGGTTTTGGAGAAGGTGAGGAAAAGGCACAGTAAAACTTCACATTAAGTATAACACCTTGGAAAACACCATTCTCTCTTGCAGAAACCTTTTCACAGCTTCTGCTGTGTGCAGGTGGGAAAAGAGGAACCGTCCTGTGAAAGATCTGGATCCAGTCATGTGGGAGCCAGAGTACTAAGAAAGAGTGCGTAGCAGAACAGTGTGGGCATTGGTGCTGCTATACAGCAGGTCCAGGATCAGCCAGTACAGCTCATTGTTCCCCTGCTTCACTTGGCAGAGCTAGTTCCCTCTCGCTCAAACTGACAGTTCACAGCTGCAGATATATTACTCTAATTCATGCTCTCCCTTGTGAGTGTGTCTACAGAGGGTGTCAGGGGGCCTCTATTGCATTAGTGCTGCTAGTAAAGCAAGGCAGTACTTATAGAAATGCATTTCAATTCTGAGTCCTGCAGACATGCTTTGGTTACTTTTGTCCACTTAATGAGAAAATAATCTAAGGCCCAGCTGGTGTAAGTCAGCACCGAAGCAAGGAGCCTAAGGAAATGGTGCCAATTTACCTCAGTGAGGATCTGGCCCAAGGGATTCATAATGGATGGAGATGTCTAGTCAAGAAGAGGTTAGAACAGCTCAAAATGTCTGCATTTATCCCCCACTTTCACAGTTCAGACAGCTTCTGCCAAATGGTATGAGCAGCTGGACATCTCTTTCAAATCCATATCTAATTCCCTAAAGCTGCATTGAAATGAAGAAACATGCCCACAAAACAGATCAATATCTTGCACTGCTTTAACTTCAAATTGTAACAAGGAACAAGGAAAATGTAGCTTACGAAGAAATCAAATAATCAAGTTACAGAATCTCTAGGCTGAGAAAAACAAGAAAATAAGCATTTTAAAACATTTTCTCAGTTTATTGCCTATGATGTAAACAAATTTATCCCTGATCATGACACCTTTTTTTATTCAATATAGGGGTGAATAGTAGAAAAAAAAAATAATTATAGTCCAAGAATTGAAAGAATTGTGCACATTAAATGAGAAAATTATGAGTTATTGTCATGTATGATACTGCCATCAATAGACAGAGATACTGTGACTAAGTATTTGAAAATTTGAATCTGGATCAGGTTATTATTAACATTAACCTCTCTACTCGAGTTTTCTCATTCACGACAAAAACCCACAAATTTCAAGTCAGTGAATAACCATAGCTATGAATGGAAGATAGAGGTCATTCAAATCTTGATTGAACTTCGCTTCTTCAATTTCTTAACCTAAGCAGAAAAAAGCTCCCTTCAACATCGTTTGGTGCTAAAAATTTAATCAAATATAGCTGAGATACACTTGAGAATATAGGAAGGAATAATAATGTTGGGTAGTTTTATTGACTTTGTTGGGAATATTTAAACTGTATGAGAATACATTACAGTGTTGAGTGGGATGGAATCCACATAAATGTAGTGTCTTGGATTATACTTATAAATTCCAGTCTTAAGAATCTGGTTTGAGGTCTCTCCAGTTGAATTTGCACTCTTCTTAACAAAGGCATTGTAAAGGCATGCCCCACTGGATTTTGTCTACAGCCTTGATCAAAAGCAACATAAACCCCTCAGGTTTTACAAGACTAGATAAAAGAAGCCTGGTTTAGAATATAGATATTTCTAAAATTTTTGCTAGCACTGAATACAACATTCCATGAAATGGGAATCTGATCTTTACTAATACATCACATTTTGAAATTAACATCTCTACATCTTTTTAGTTCCCCCTGATAGTCTAAATCAGAATAAGAAATTTGGCCCTTTAACCACAGAAATGCAAGCTTCCATATGCTCACCTGAGACTGGCTTATTTTATGGATGGATTGAACTCTAAAACCCCAAGTAACACAGTAGCCCAAAGATAAGAATATAGGAATCTCACTTTTTCTCTTTGACCATTTTAAAGCTTGAAAGTGGTATCTCTCCTCTTAAAACAGAAGTAGTTCATCTCTAGAAATAAACATGGGAAAACACTTTTTCAGAGAAAGAGGCTCAGTTTCTCAATCAGATGCAACTACACTGATATTTTCTGCAATGAAACAACCATCATTTTGAAACCCCACCAGCAAATCAACTGAAGGTTCTTCTGCTAAGACATAACTCTTACTAAAAAATACATTATATAGGGTACACATACCTTATACAGAGTACACATTAGATCAAAGCGTGCCTAGTTGTGTCCTTCAGAACTTGTATTTGTCTGCTATACAAGGGATTCCTAGGACTGCTAGACTTGGTGTGGTTTTGAAAGGTTAAACTGCCTAGCCATTAGGAAATAAGAAACCAGATTACCTACTTGACACAGCTTCAAGGACAATGTGAATGTTCTGTTCCAAATTAAACTTCAGAAGTATACCATAATCAAACAAACTGAACATAAGAGGTATCCAAGGACAGCACAACAAAAGGCTGCTTTGCAGGGACATAGAGAGAGAAAGAAATGGGAAATAATATAGTCAGCCCACACAGGCAAAAGAATGCAAACTGAGAAAGGAAGTGAAAAATAGGGAATCCAAGTGTATTAGAACAAGGTAAAGAAGAGTGGGGTGTTTTCTAAATAAATTGAATACGCAAAAATGTTATACACCTCCTGCACCAGACTGACTAACCAGCTGTCCCCTCTAAAGGCTTCCTCCACAATTTAGAAAATTCTTACATGAGAAATTGCAGATCCTACTTATCAAAGTCAAAATACTATATATATTTATAGTCAGATTTCCATGATTTTGTTGCTAGAAAAGCCTTTTTATTGAGAGTACAACATATCTTATTTTATTTATTCAGCCTGGATATGCAATTAACAATAATCCAGACCCTAGTCCTACTATATACAATAGCATTCATTTCACAGGATGCAAAATCCACTGATATATACTGAATCAATGGCTTGTGTTTTCTAATCAATATGAGCTTAATGTTGAAAGTTTGGTCTTTCTAATTTTGAGGGAAGGCATGAAGCTGATAATGTCAGAAGACAGGAACCACGATATATGCTGTAATAGGGAGAACAGAACAAGGTGTTGGCAAATAGAGTGGCACAACAGAAAAGGAAGAACTACTGGATGGGAAAGAGATAATTCTTTGGATTATCTCTGGCCTAGTCTTGTTGACTGAATGTACATGTATGCACTAGGTGCTTGGAGAACATCTGCCACTTTAATGTCCGCCAGAAAGAATCTAAGCTGTATACTCCAAACCTTCTGCAGTGCAAACAATGATAAGTGGAGATTCATGGGAGAGTGAGTTGAAAAGTGCTTTCCTGATCCAAACTAAAACATTAGCATGGAGGGACCCCTCATCTTCCTGAATGAAAAGAAGAGACGGAGCAGGGAAAGAGCAAAAGGTCTCAGGCTGGGAGATGAGGAAGCTGAGAGAAATGAGGCAGAGCTGGGCGCCACTGGTGCAAAGTCTTCTGCTGAGCTCTGAGTAATTGCAAATTGTGCAGCTCTCCCATTTCTGGTGACTGTTCAAACCAATAGGAAGCAGTTTCTGTTATCACGAATGGGAACAGATCTGTGCTATCTCTCCAGAGGATCCAACCTTGCCAGGTAAGAATGATTCCCTATGAGTGAATTTTGGAAAAAAAAAAAAAAAAAAAAAAAAGTCTGGATAGAACCATCAGAGCAACTACATCCAAAAACTATTTTGTATGTTATTTGAGGCCATCAAAATCCAATTTGGAGGAGTGCTGTGTATTTCCTGTGTACATCTGAGGTCAGTGGGAGCATGGCTAAACATGTTAGAAACCTAAACATCTCTGTCAAACCAGATAAAACAAAACCAAAAGTCTGAAAACTGCCCCTTCAAAAGGAGGATGCCTGGGTAGGGGTCAGGTGTCTTTGATGCAGGCCAGATAGAGCACAGGAATGTGCAGTATCCTTCTTCCTTCAACACCAGAAAAATCAAAGAGCTAGAGATTGTCTTCTTGCTTTCAGCTCCAAACCTTCCAGCCAACGAGCTCATCACTGAGGGGACCTCTCTCAGAGGACCGCTCCAAGTGCCTGACTGTGCCTGGCCATCTGTGTCTGCTTTTTTTGTTTGACTGATTTCCAATTTTTTTTTTTTTTTACTTGTTCTTCTCTCTCTCTTACTCCATATTCCAGCACTCAAATATCCCTGTGCCTTCATCCATACTGTGCAAAGTCCTGAAAGGCCTTGGGCATATCTTTAGTTTGGAGATCAGCACCACGCCATAAAAGACTTTCAGATTTTGCAGTCAGGGTGGTACTTAGACCTACTCACTTCTATGCACCTAGGCCTTGTTGCTGATGGGGGTGGGGATGTAGAGGGCATTTAGCAAGCATTTGCACAGCCTTTTCCCATGTCATGGTCCATAAGACCCAGGCTGCAGGTTACTAAGGAAGTATTGCAGTTCCCTCAGAACTGCAGTGAGCTGACTCTGCAACCGACATGGAGTTTTCTGAGGTACTCCAACTGCATTCAAATCAGTCACCCAGATTACCTGGATATATGTGCACACATGCACACAAACATACAATCTTAAACATTCTGCGGCTTAATACTCTACCTGTAAAATGGCAGTCTTATATCTCAACCTCCCAAGGGTCATGGGACAGTAATTTATATAATATTTGTGAAGTACAAAGAAATGTTATTATTAGCAGCAGAGCCCACAAAGAAATTAGTAATTATTTACTCAGAACAGGCTTGGCTCTGAATGTACAGCAAACAAAGGGTATTGAACACTGAAGGCTAGTGATAAAGGAGAAGAAATATGGTCATTTCCTCACCATCTCATGCACTGATGCAGAAGTCAGAGAAGGAGAATATTAACTGATTATTAATTCAAACATATGTTACATTGTATATATACAGGGATCAAGTCTGGACTGAATAGAGATTTTGTTCTGAAATTTTCTTCGAAATTATTCTTATTTTACAAATATGGCTTTACATGCAATACAAATAGTACAAGATACATTTTGCAAATTCAATGAATTACTAATGGGTTATGATGTATTTCACAATGCAGGCTGTCAACTAGTAGTCCAAAACTTGCAATCACCCTTTTGCAGGAAAGCCCTACAAGTGCCAGATAGTCATATTCCATTTTCATGCAATCTTGTATTCGCATAATTAAGACTGAATGCAGCCAATCATTTGATAATTTCAAGAACAATACAAGAGCTCAATGAATATTAGAAACAGCAAGAAAATATCAGTGTCTGAGGGAGAAATTAGGGGAGAACACTGCGGGATGGGGAGTGGTACAAAGCAAGCAAGCGAGCAAACCAGAAGGTCAATTCTTTCCATTCCTCTTTGCCAGTTGCATGCTACCTCTAATGAGAAGAGCACCTAAATAGCCCTGCCAGCCCTTCAGGCTGGAGATGGATATGATGACAAGGAATGTGAGGAACCGAGCACTGCTGCTGTTACATCTGTTTGAAAAAGTGACATCAGTCTCCCTTCAGAGCTAACTAATCAACCAATCTTTACAACTGTTAATGGGACACACTTGCTATTGATGAACTCAAGGTGTCAGGAAGAATCAGACCCAAATATACCCAGTTTAACAGCCTGATTGTTACTATTTTATCTCTTAAGCTTTTGCTATCTATACCTCTCGACAAAGTTTTCTTTTTTGTATATTAAGTCCAGGCCATTAAAAAGGGTAGAAAACAACAAATTTTAGCACAGTCCCGTTATATTCCAAAAATATTAAAAGATGGAATACCTTTGGCCTTTATAAAAGATATCAAAAATAAAAATAATGAGGACAAAAAGTGGGGAACAAATGCCTGCAATTGGGAGTCTCCAGCTCAGTATGCTTGTCACTAGTAGTGCGTTATGCCATTACAAAGAAATCAGCAAACTGGAAATTCCTCCTGCTGTGCAGAAATGAAGCCAGAAATGACTGTCGTTGCTGCTTGTACAGACAACAACAACATCTATGTGATGCTTCACAAGCTGGGTGTGTTTGGTAGCCCTGGACTACACAGCCTGAGCAGCATATTATGACGATTCAGCAGCACACTTAGGCACGAGGTAATTGCACTTCCATTCTGATGTGGATCCTGTTAAAAGACTTTTTGTAACCACTGGAGGATCTTAGGTAGCCAAGGGGGGAACTAATAATTTCTTTGAAGTTCCAGACAGAAAAATACTGAATGTCACTCACTGATTTAGTGCAAAAGACAGTAAGGAAATTACCATTTTTATTATCCTTTTTTCCCCACCAGTTGTTCATGTTTTTTACCCAGTGTTTTTTAGAGGCAGAATTCTGCCTTTCTGGACAACAATTCTACAACATCTTATTCTGTACATTTGTGTGAACAACCATTATTGATACAACTGCAAAATATAAGTCTCTTCTTATGGTGTAATTAGGCATCAGGCATGATAAGCTTATTACTAATGAAAATTTATTGCCTTCCAGAATGGCTGCTGCAAGTAAAATCATTCAGCTCTCATTTTATCTGATTGTATAAAGTGCAACAGCAAGCTTTATATTTTGTACAGAATGCACAAAAGGTTAAACACAAAATTTAGACTATTGAGAAGAAACTTGTATTGCAATGTTTGATTTAGTGTCAGGCCATAATCTGGACAAGAAATTTCAAAGACTTTTTCCTTGACCTAATTACAAAGTAGACAGTTTTCACCAGTTGACAAGATTTCTACTTGAATGAATCACAAACAGAACCAAAGGAATGGCTGATTGTGGAAACAAATGGAGAGACCACCATTTGTTATAAGCAACTCAGAGGATGTGTTTTAAATACAGCAAAAGCAGCTACAATGGAAAAAAACAACGAATAACCAGTAAGAAATTACCATGATTAAGATGATATTCACTGTAAAATGATAAAGGAACTCAAGCAAACAGCTGAAAAAAATTATAGTTTGTAGTATGACTGAGTATATGACTGTAGTATGACTATGACTGAGAGGTGACAAACGGGATGTCAGGTTTTTTTAAGAAATTTCACAAGGGAACTACAGGCTTCTAACTCTGGCTGTATCTGTGGTGGGAGAATTAATAGAAACTATAATAAAGACCAGAATTAATGGACATGTGGATAAAGATTATGTATTTGTGAAAAAAATAACAGAAGTTTTAACATGGTCCTACCTGGTAAATGTGTGGGAGTTCTTCACAGGGTCAACAAGTATATCCAGCTGATATAAACTACCTGGTTTTCCAAAGGTGTTTTTTTTAAAAAGTTCTCCTCCAGTACCTTTTCAAGAAACTGATTAGTCATGGCATTGCATGGTGAATACCTGGTTAAAAGTCAGGAAACAGAAAGCAAGGTGAAAATAAAACAGAACAAGGTCATCAAGATCAAGAAAAATCTGTGTTGGGACTATGTGCTGCTTAATACAGTGATGATGAACCTGGAAAAGACATGAGCAGCAAGTGGAGAACATCTGCTGATGATATGAACTGATACTGAGTAGGAACAGGAGAGAAAAATTGCAGAGGTGCTTTTCACAGTGTATAATGAAAAGGCAGATAGAGTTCAGGAGAGATTAATGTAAAGAAATACAGAAGGGGAAGAACAATCCTAACTTCATATACAGAATCATGGGCTCTGAGCTGACCACTAGCACTCAGGAGAAAGACCATGGGGCTGAAACAGATGAAGTGTTAATGATTATTAGGAGTGAAATTGAGAAAAGAACAGATCCTCATGTCACCATAAGGAATGAGGGTTCCCTACATATTAAGCTGTGTAATTCCATCTCCCCATTTTAAAAAGGACACAGCATAACTGGAATAAATGCATGAAAATGATAATTAGAAGTGTGAAACAGCTTCAATAGAGGTGATAAGTGGAGGAAGACTCTCATCTGGCTCAGAGGGAATCCTGGGCAATTAAGATAAGGGTCTCTAAAACCATAGGCAGCAGGGAGAAGACACAGAGAGATTCACCATTCATCTACACTTTCAACTTAAGAACTAAATGTCATTGAAAAGCCTTGAAGGAGCAGTCTTCAAAACAGAGGTAGCATTTCACTTAGGTGTTGTTAACTAGTGGAATTCCCTAACAGATAAATTTGTGGACCCAAAGTTTACCTAGTTTGAAGGGAATATTAGTCAAGCTCATGCAAAGGAAATCCCTCAAGAATTGTTATCTGTCCAGAAACCACATCTAGCTCATGTCTTTTCCAGGATATTCAAGGAGTAAGAGTCCCTCTCCTCCACCTCTGTCAGCCAACCTGGAAGTTAGTAATAGAGTTGTCTGAAAGGACTCTCCAAAGACCAGCACAAGCCAAAAAAAGGTCTTTGGTGAGCAGTAGGAGAGCAGAGAGATTTGGATATATAATGCTCTAGAACTGAGGCAGGTCCATTAAACATCTGGATTTATGATAAAATAAGTTTAAAAAATTAATAAACTCTGGGGATACTAAAATTTTCTATGAGGTCAAGGGGAGATCAGACAAGTCCCTGGAGAAGTACCACTATATGCTTGTACTGTCCTTATATTCTTTGTAGTAGACATCTATTACTGGCTATAATAAACTGAGCTAGAAGCAACTTTGGTCTGACCTGCTACCAGCGTTTTGTTTGATCTGACCTCTGCTTTTATGGCATCACAAAAACAGGCAGTGTCAGGGCTTAAAGCACATCCCCCTGCTCCTGGGGATTTGGCTTCCTGGGCTCAGGGCCAGCTTAGAGAGAGCACAGCTGCTGACTTTGAAAGCTGCTGTGAAGAAAACTAGAAGAAACCTCAGCAGATGCTGGCCCTCCTTCCCTTGGGAGCTGCTTTTAGTTGTGATTGTTGCCCTTGGCCTCTGTCTGAGCTATGTTGCAGTTGACTTATAGCCATGTCCACACCTGGCCATGTACCCCATTGATCTGGACTCCTGACTCTGACCCACAGACTGGCTGCCCAGTGCACCCCAGGACCAGTCTTGACACCATGGCTTCACCTGGTGAACACTGGCCCCCAGCTGTCCCTTGTCCTCAACCCCAGACCTGCTCTACTTAGCTTGTTGGGGCGTGGTGGGACTGCACCCATCCAGGGATGGTACAGCCCTGCCAGCCGGTGGGCACCTACCATGTCTGGGTGCAGTCATGCACCTACCATGCCCTGCCTGCCCATGGCCCATGCTGCACCCCGACACAGAGCAGCAATGCAGAAGTTTGATCAGTATCTTCTGCTAATATCTACACTGGATCAGAAGAACACATCAATAAAACATGAGGAATCTGAACATCTAGGATGTCTGTGACACATCTTTTGTCTTTAAAAGAAAAATAAGTATCTCCTAACACACTGTCATAATTCAGAAGAGCTTCATTTATATAGAGATTTCTTCTGTGAAATTCTATTGATTGCATAATGCAACATTTCCTTTTGGAATTGGCAACTAAAATACATAAAGCCCTTTATCACAGGAGACTTCTGTCCAAAGTTAGTATACAGGAAAAGTGGAAAAGAAGGTTAAATACAGGTTGTTCTCTTCTTCGCTGTGCTTTTAGAACAATGTTCCCCATTCCTGTCTCTGCAAGAAGCACTGTGAGAAATAATTCAAACTGTCTGCTCTAGTAGGATAGCAAAATTGCAAAGCTCTGGCTCTGAACACAAGTGTAAAAGTACATTGAAAGCCAAGAAAAAAGAGGGAAAGGGGGAAAAAAAAAGCTCTCAGTTGACATTTTCTCTACTGTTTTGTTCATTGCAGTAGATATTCCCCTTAATAACATATTGCATTACATTTTAAAGTACTACAGGTTTCAAAATGTTTGATCCTTCATTCTGTTTTGTATACCTGTGGAGTTCATCTATTTGATTCTTTCCATAGTCATGAAGATACAAATTTTCCTTTTTAGCTTTAACGTGGGAATCTTAACTCACTTAGTCAGCTGATTCCAGGAACTGAGGTTTTAAAAGTAGAACATTAAACACTGAAAAATTAGCAATAAACCTCTCAAAGTTGGCAACAGTTACCACTGCAAGGACTTTTCTTTTTAGCTCTTAAAGTTTTACAGTTCTGAATCAATACAGGTCAATGATGGAAAAAATAGAAGTCTTCTGATACTACCTCCCAAAACCTCTCTTCTTAGAACTAGAATTCCCATAAAATAAGTCAAAACAGCAAAAAGAGCAACAGCTTTTGTGCAGGAAACCAGTTACATGTACTTTACTCCTGATGCGACATGTCACCTTTCTTACTTTTCCCACTCATTTTGCTCATTTACTTGTCTGTTACCATGCATAATGAATATTGCTTTGTCCAGAATGTAATGATATTTCTAATGGTCTACAGTAACAGGCTCACTGCTCTTCTGCTGAAGTTAATGCAAGTTTTGCTGATGTCCTATTGACTTCAGTGTCTGGAAAAATTAGGGGTTTTTCTGCCTCAATAAAATATGTTGTTAGCATTGAGTCAATAAGTCTAGAGCTCAAGCAGATGTTTCCTTTACAGCCAATTTAAAATATGAATTATGTGAAGTCAGGTCTACATATATAGTAAAAATTACAAGTGAAAATTAAAAATAGAACATGAACAGTTTCCACTTCACTCAAAAAAGTCTTTTGTATTTAAGAAAAAAAGAGTGAGTATTGGGAAGACAATTTGAGAAAAAGACAAAGTTCAGGATAGGGTTAATTTTAATATCTGCTAGTTTACATTAGAATGAATGTCACATTCTAGCAAAACAAGAATGAGATTTCAAGTAAAACTTTCTGAAATAAATGTGTGTATGTAATTGTGATAGATTACACAAAAGGAAAAACTAGGGTTTGTATTAGCAGACCTTGTTCTCCTTCAGGCATTATTGCAGACCAGAATTAAGACACGTCTGGGCTCAGGAAAAGCTGCCGCTGATAACCCAGATGACTAACACAGCCTTCTTTCTATCTACATTTAGATGTGAGTTAACCTGTATTAGCAAATTTTGGGGGAAGGTAAGCCATCTATCTTGTGTTACTAGGTGATATTTGGATCTTTTCTCCATCCTTCCTGAGTCTCAATCTCTCATGAGCATACCTGTGAAAGGTTTTCAACAACTAACCTTACCTTGTGTCTCCCTGCAAGGAGAAATTCAGATAACTGACTTCCCATTTACAATGCCAAAACCTAAACATTGTGCCCTCCAGTAGTCTCTCTCTCTGCTATACTACATATTAACAAGACTGAAGGTTTCTTTCCAAAGAAGCCCTGAAGCATTTTGGCTGATTTACATAGGGGCTGATTTCTTCACATGTAACAGAAATACCATAGTAATCAATCCACTAAAGGAGAAAAATTAAATATTCCCTCAACTACTCAACTTCTAAAGGATTCCAGCAGTTTCTGAATTTAATTACCAACAAGTTTAGATATGCTGGGAGATTCCAGGGCTGGTTTTATGCACTTTCCCTTGAACTTCTCTTGTCAGACTTTCTCACAGTTCTTCATAAATGAAGGCCCTGATTGTTTAGATTAAATTGGAACATTGTGTTTATGTCCATACAGTGTAATACTAAACATAAACAGTCACATGAAAATTCTTGGTATGAGAAAAGAAGACAGATCTCCGACGTAACTGTTGTATCACAGAGCACATAATTTCTCTTAAAATCTAGAAACAATATTGCTATTTAAATACAAACAAATTACTGCAATGTAAAAGAACATATAGATTTATTCTCAATAAGGCAAATGAACCCTCATTCTTTCCACTGAGTATTGAGACAACTTATTGTGGTACAAATAGGTTCAATGCTCGCCTGAAAGTCAAGGTCCCTACTCAGGCTTTGCTGAACACAGCAAAGAACGCTGAAATGTCTTGCACAAATTTAGCTGTATCAGTTCATGCATTTTCCACTCCTTCAAGTGGGAAATATTTATGTGTACACAGGACCTTTGAATTTGGAACCAGAATTCCCAGCTACACGGAGTTGGTGGACAGGCTGTTTTACTTCTAGTTGCAACATTTCTCAGCAGCTCCTGGCTTTTGAGCATTGTAGCCTGAAGTCAAATAAATTGTTTAAAGACAGTGTAGCTGCACATTCACGTTCAGCTACAAAGGTCACATGCTCGAGATGCAGAGATCCAAGAAAAAGGCTGAACAAGAGGTTGGTGGTTGGAAGAAAAGTTCTTGAAAATATTTTGCCTCTAAATTCATGCCAGAAGAGTCTCAGTAAAGTCACTTACCTTTTTTCATTATTAAAAACACTTCTTAAAGAAACACCTGAAGTTTCTTAAAATTAAAAAGCAAGATTATTAAAAAATTATTTCACACACAAAACTGAACTTTTCTCTCAACTCTTCCCAATGTCTTTATAGAGCAGTCATCTTTTTTCTTTTCCTTGTATTGAAGTAAAAATGCTGAGCAGAGGAAGATCACAACTAAATAGTTAGTCAACTGCAAAAATACAAAAATGACTTCTTGATCCCTTCTCCATCAGTCCTTCCATTCTTACTACGTCTGTGGTCCATGCACCACCAGTAATGACATTTGTGATCACATTGTGATTTTATAATCTGAAACTCCAGGAGTCGCAATGACACTCAGGAAAGTCAAGTGCTTATCTTAGATACTTGTTAGCTTGCCCTGTCTGGTTAATAAATTGTCAGCAATCACATTATTACCTGGGAGATACTGAAAATACTACGAATAAGTGTAAACATTTATGTAGCTTAAATATAGGAGGATTTAAATGTGTACCCTTTGCTAATGCCTGTAGTGACTTTCTCATTGTAATGGACAAGAGGTCTAAATGGATGTCTTTCAATGTCACTTAATAGCGAAAGAACCAAGCCTTAATTAAACAGGCACTTTCAACTTTGAAGAACCAATGAAGCATGCAGACACACCCTCCAAAAGAAACCAAAACACACGACAATATTGTGGGCTATTTTTACAAGATGCTTGACATACCTACTATGGGGTTGTTACAAGGAAACAAACAACTGAACACAAAAGGATTTTTTTGTTGCAGGGTAAAACCTGAATTCCTTGCACTACCTACATTTCCATGAAGTCATTGTTGTACCTCCAAAGACCTACGTTTTCAGACTATGATACTGTGTTTTAGCCTTGATCCACAAATAAGACCCATGAATCCATTTGAAAGTATTGAAAGCATGCTCATGCATGTGTAAGCATGCTTTGGATTTAATGAGAAGTGAAAAATTAAGTGAAAATGATGACACTTCAGCACAGTTTATAAACTGGTATTTGGGAAGTACATGCACTATAGAGGCAGTTCTATAATATTTTTTGAAAAAAAAAGTAAACGGCTATCATTATGTACTTCCCCATATAAAAATACCTCATTTGACAGCCTTACTTAATGCTCTGTAAAAACACCGTACTTCAAAAATAACATGCAGCAGAGAATTACTCTGCAGAGGCAGCTACTCTCAGGAGCTAAATTTAGATGCAGAAGGCAAATCTTTCAGCTAGAGCTTACCTTGCACCAGAACTCATTCTCTGTTGACTGGAAATGAAGATATTTTAGGTTCCAGTTTTTTCATGAAGTTGAACTTCTTTCAGCATGAAGACCTGAGCATAAGAGTAGAATCAAATTGCATGTAAAACCCTCATTTCACTAGTCACGTCCTCATATACATCCTAAGATAATATGTTCACTCTTTTAACACCGTTAAAATTCAACCAGTATATGGCGCGACCTCTCTTCACTGTGTTGTGTTGATGATGCAAAAAACATAGCAGCTTCTCCCCACAGACCCTCATCATATAGGCTCCTCGGTTAGGCATGAAGCTACCTGGTGCCCTCAAAATAGGGACATTAAACAGGTGTTATCATCATAAAGATAGAGCCAGACCAGAGGATGAAGTATCTTAGCTTGAAATACACTGATTTTGTATAGAGGAGATGTAAAATTAAGGGAAGCAGAGTTGACACAGGTCACTGAGGTGGAAGGGGACAAATACAAATGGAGAAAAAAGCTATCTGTTAAAATTAAGAAGGGGGGAATGGGAGGGGAAAATACTGTACAGATGGAAAAATGCACAGCCAAATGAAGGAGTTAACAAAAGGATTGGAAATATGGAACTGGGAAAGTATTTCCTACTGGGGATAGCTGGGGAGGATATTATTCTAATTCAGATAAACATGGTTAAGTTATCTTTTGCCTTTTTTTCAACCCAGCAATAAAAGGAATCACTGGACATTGGCATTTTACTTGTATATAAATAGAGCAAACTGAAATGAAAAATAAGGGAACCAACAAGTATTTGCTATAGAGGGTATCCAAATTACCATGGCTAGGTGGTTCATCATACATAGGCAAGAACTAGTAAGGTAGAATAGTTTCCTTAAACAAAAGAGTTTGGAACTCAGCATGATCCCAGTTTTGAAGATATAACTAGGAGGTCTGATCCTAGCATTATAACCTAATTCAGCAGCAATTTTCTTTAGGTCTTCTCATGGTCTGCTAAAGAGGGGGGACTAGACAAAAACTGATCAGAATCCAGCCTAAAAGATGGTCCAATGGGATTTTATTCTAAAACTTCTATACCCAAGGGTACAGCAATATAAGAAAATAATAAAGGTGGTGGATGAAAGAGAGGTGGAACTTGTCAGTAGGCACGTACTGCAGGAGATCTCAGCTAAAGAAATGGGAATGGGTATTTGCAAAGACTACAGAAAAAGAGGTGTTTGTACACACATCAACAGAAGGTTTCCTTGTACAAAACAAAAGCAAGAAACAGAGACAGGAAGGAAATCACAGGGAATAGCTTGAGTAATAGCCAAAATGCAGTTTCAGATCTGTATAAATGTCAAGGTAGGGAACAGAAAGAGGGGAGAGCTCACATGTAGTGTTAAAAATCAATTCTCCAATCAAACAAAATTATGTGAGAAAGAGGAAAAAAGAGAGAGGAGGCGGCAAGTATTTCAAACAGGAGTGTTACTCCCAAAAAGATATACTTTCCACCTGTAAAAATAAAACCCAGAGTCTAAGCAGTGCCAATAGGTATGAATAACAAGCTGCAAACATCAGCTGAAAGAGGAAAAGGGTAATATGATAAACAAAACACAAAGTCCAGGAAGAATATTTAGAGTAAAAAGTGGTCAGGTGGAGAACTCACTCCCAGGTGAAAATTTAATAATGTCTTCACCTTTCAGTTCCCAGATGAAAATGGATGACGAAAACATTAGAACAGAGGAGGAGGAAGAGGCACTAGGAAATATACTTTCTGTCATTTTCACTTAAGGTAATGGAGACTGAAGGAAATTAAATGACTGCCAAAAGTAGCAATTAATGCAAGCAGTAGAATTATTTATAAAGTAACATAAATAATATTGCAAGGAAGCAGACTGTGTGAAGCTTCTCAGGTGTCATTGCAGCAGATTCATGAATTTCCTGGCTTCCTTCATCAATGCTTACATAGCACTATTTTAAAGCTTTGCTGGCTAACTATTCCAGTCTTGCAACTCTTTTGCATACAGAATTTGTCAGATATCATAAAAAAAACTAACCTCAAAAATTGTAACACCATCTCATATGCAATTTGTTTTGTTTCCATGATCATAACAATGAAATCTTATTACAAGGTGAGAGGACAAACCAGTAACTATAAAGTGAACATTTATCACCTGATCATGGTGACTGTGGTACCGCCCTCAGTAATAAACAAGATACACAAAAACAGCTGTTTCTACAAGATCAGGCTATGCATGTTGCACAGAAACATCATCCAGAGCAATTCTTGTGGCGAGTCTGTGTGGGCATGCTATGCTGAATGCATGTTTCTGATTTGGTATCCTTGTCCAATATATAGCTGCTGGCATGGTGGAACAAAATCTAAATATGGAAAAGAGTTAAAGGGGAAGTACTAAAAATAAAACAAAATTTAAAATGAATGCAGAAGACCTCTCTTGTAATAAATCTGTCTTTTAGACTTTCATTCAGTCTTCAGCTTTCAGCCCCAGTCAGAAGGTGAAGCACACTGAAAAATCCTTCTCAGGCTCATTCATAACATAACCAGCAAATATCTTCATGAAGAATACGAGGCCAATTTATGTTGCTCATCAGTTAGCAATGATTGACATCAGAACCAGACTATGCAACTCTTTTTGAAGTCTAACTAATTTGAGGCAAGGACTTTTGACAATGAACTCTTTGGGTTGACAGGGAATGTTAGGCCATTGACTCAGTATGGCTAAGGTTTCATCCTTCTTCCATAGGGATACGTATGCAATAGCATTTTTTTTCCTAATTCTCATTTCAGTAGGTGATCCAAATGGTTTCCTTGTGGTGATCCACGAGGCTTACAAATGGTAAAGAAAGGTTAAGAAAAGGAGGGTGACAGTTTTCACACTACCTTCAAAACCGATGAAGAAGGTTGTCAATCTGAGATGCACATTTGGACTGTCTACCCATCTGACCTAAATTAGGAGCTCTTTCTGACAGCTGGGAGAAAGCCTGTAAAGAAACTGAAACCTATCCTTTTCAAAACATTTTGGACTTAAGTGGAACAAAACCTATGTTTTCTTGAATAGGAATTTACACATATGCTCTTTTCTTTACAAGTGTAGGCATATAAATTGCCCAAGAACTAAGAACTCAGTAGAGGATTAAATCAAGTTTTAAGGCTTACAAGAAAAAACAAATGACAAGAATAATCTTAAATGTTTTCTTTTTTTTCTCCCTGAAATTACTATAGGTAAAGTTTTGGGACTTTTTAACCTAAAAACCCCTTTAGTTTTTGAAAGATGATCTGCTTGTATGCCCATTATTGAAAATTAAGAAAGAGACCTGTGAAGAAGACTGTTACCTTCACTTTTGAAAGAATAAGAGGGAGTTAAAAAGAAATTGCTCAGAAGATCATACTGTGAAGCTCAGATGGCATGTGGGCATGTTCACAAGCTTGGTTGCTTACACAGATTTCCTTGGTGAAGAAATCAGATTGAGCCTCACCACAGGTTTCCTAGTATGATGCATTTTGATGTTTTGAGAAGGTTGGCTCTGGCACCACTGGAATGGATGCATTGCAGACATAAGCCATGCCCCAGTAGAGGTCCAGGTCTGACCATTTTTAAAGCAAAAGATAAGAGGATGCAATCTTTTCCTAGAAAAAGGAGTACAAGCTCTATTGTCAATTACTGTGAAGAATAATCAACCTTAAAAGCCTACAAGTGAGTTATAGAACCACTCACTGCCAAGTTTAATTACAGGCAGAATGAACTATATGTCATGGAAAAGAGGAGTTTAATTTTCTGCTGCCTTTCCGTGCATACAGACACCAACAGATGATATCAAAACATGATGTGGTGTCTTTCTACATTTGTTTTTTTGCCAGTAAGCAGTAACACAAAAATTATACAAAGTGGAGAACAAACATGGGGTAGAGGTGGGAGAGAATCAAGATTTTCCACTCTAAACAAAAAAAAAACCTCTTAAATCCTCTTCAAGCACATAAAAATCTTAAGATAAAGCCACTCTGGGAGGTCCTTTTCCCAAAAATGGCATACAGTGGTTGCTGCCACTACCAACCAGTGAAAGGTTGAATTGTGTCTCCTCATGAAACTGGTCTTTGCACTACTCTTCCTCAGCAAGAGGAGAAATGTACTAAACTTTCTCTAACATCTCTGATGAAGTATGCTCATTAAATTGCAGGTGTCTCATTCTGATTTATCTTACCTGACCTTTCTGTCCCAATAAGGTCTTGTCCAATGCCTAATAACTGTAGTACCTGGGAAATTCTGTTGATGGCTGAAAAAGGATAAATGGTCTTTCCTAAACCTTATATAATAACAAAAATATTGTTAAAGACTCATCTCTCTCTGAGCATAATTTGATATTATACAGAACTGAAAATTAATATTTAGGGTACTATTTTGTTTGTAATAACAATTGAGCATCCCCAGGAAAAGGCTACCTGCTACAGGAAAGTAAGGATCATAGGAATCCAGTCTCTTTTTCATCTCTGGCTGACATGTTCCAAGTCATGTGGCTTTATAAATTCTTATTGATCTCCATCAACATGCCTCTTTGATGTTTAAAGTCTCAGCTGGAGTCACATTTGTAAGCCAACAACTACTTTCAAAATATTTATGTCCTTCAACTCAAAGTTCAAAACAGGGCAAAATGCTTTTTGTATAATCGCTTAGAGCAAGCACAGTATTTCTGTTACACAAGTTCGAGGAACAGGCGTGATGTGTATTTTAAGGCACTATACCTCTTGTAACTTTTGGTACTGACATCGAAGAACTATAACTTTTCAGTAAAGGAGAACAATGTGCTCAGTGCTTCTCATATTAAGTCAGTTTTTACTGTACTAAAATCAGCTTCGGTTGTCTATAGGATTTCCATGAGGAGAAACAAGCTATAACAGCGCTAAAAATGGAAATTGTGCACACAGTTTATACATAAGCTACCTGTGAAAAAAATGCAATGACAATTAAGTCAATAAGGTTCATTAAGCATTTATCTTAAAGAATTTCATAAATAATGGCATCCTTTGTCCAGAATTTTTTAAGCAATGTGTACTTTCTCTAGCAGGAAAGAAAATGGTGAATTTCAGTTTATAGAGCTCTGTGTGGAGTATCAATTTTTTGTATATCACCACAGATTTTGTTTTGCAAGACTTTTAGATTTATGGTTCCAGTGCCCTTCTGCTTCCTAGGTATTCTTGGCAAGATGCTGAAGCCCCCCTCAGGATTTCAGTTCTTTGGCTAGCTGATCCAGAGAGAGGGTGTGAGACAGATAGAGAGGAGGAGCAGTTCCTTTGCTTCTCACCAATTTGTGCAGCTCGTTCTGTCTGGGCTGGAGGGCTCGAGCCAGCTGCTGCAGAAGACATGTCAGTTGCCACATAGAAAGATACACCCTAAATCATTCCATAACCCATATTCCAGATACCCCTGTTCTCAAAACAAGAGTCAAATAGAGGATTATATTAAACATAGGTGGCAGTTTCAACCTCTCTGCAGCTGAGCCTGACTGCTGCTGCTGCCTTCTCTTTCTCATTTGCATCTTCCCATCTGTTCTTCCTTCATTTCCTGCCACCCCACACAAATTATTACACTCATTTCTCAGTCCTCCTCCATCTCTTTCCTTCTCCTGTTACAGCTACCGTCACTGCCTTCTCACTTGCCCCTGCCTTTCCCAGGCTGTCACATTCCTTCCTCCTTACCCAGCTTCAGCCATCACAAGTCCTTCCCCTCCTTGCTTTGTCTTGCCTCTCCCCACCAGCAGCTGTGGCACTGCTAGAACAGAGAGCACGACCACAAAGTTTCCTGGACCTACTGTCTTTATTACAAATCTGCCCCCTGAACAAATAGAGCAAAAATGTGGCAGTCTGTAAGCCTTTCATCTCTTATTAAGCATACATATGACCTTGGAAACAGTGGTATAGATAAAAGATGTCTCATTTAAACAAGATTTTTTTTTTCCTTTTGTATTTCAGTTAATTATTCTTTCATGCATAGCACAGTGAAAGAAATCTCTGTGCATTCTCTCAGCCCCAGGAATTTTGCAGAAAATTCTGGTGACTTTCTGGCTCTGCTATTTGAGGAACATGGGAAATTATCAAGGGAACTCCCATGGAAATTATCTTCCAATACTTTCAACTTTTTATATTTGATAAGTGTGCTACACACAATAAAACTAATGAAATATGGCTGCTTCAGAAAATACATGTCTCCACACTCTCGCCCCTATATTAAATCCATTAAGTGGCAAGCAGAAAATGCCTATGCAGTTTGTGATGAACCAGCAGAGAACATCATGACCACTGAGGTGCCAGAGCAGCTCCAGATATACTACAAAGACCACTTTACATTGAAACCATTCACTACTTTTTACAAGGGGTTACCTTAGAAGACTGCCCAGGTGATTAAGGGATTCAAAAGGAATGGCATGACACTTTCACAAACCCACTGTGAAGCTGATGGGGAACTTTGTCTGTAAGGTGTTGTGGTGGAAGGGAATTTTGTGACGATGTACAAGATCTGCTTGGCTTACATGTCTCTCTGTTCTTCTTTAGCAAAGACAAGTCAATTCTGTGAGGAAAATTAAGAAAGAATTTCTGTGATGCAAATTGATGCTGCTTTATTTTAGGCAGGCTCATTATTATCTTGTGAGTGATCAGAGGAGAAGGTCCAGTAGGTTGATGCTCTGTGGAAGTTTACAAAAATCCAGAGAAGAAGTAGCTCTGCTTAAGAAAATTTTTCCCCCTATGATTCACAGCATTACCCCTGGTCTGCAGGAGCCTAAATATTATTAGGGAAAGCTAATCAGCTTGCAATCCAGGGGTCCACTCCATACCAGGATATTTTCCTGCTCACTGAAAAAGTTTTTCTCTGTGTGATTGCATTCTGCCAGAACAGCTACATAAGAGGATTTAACTATATTTTCACTAAAGAAAAGAGTAGCAACTTCAAGTGGCAGAGAAAGCTTGCTTCTCTGTATTGTTCTGTATCTTATGTGTCATTATTCTTACCCACCTTTTACTGTTAGCAAACCCTGGCTTCGGATAGGGCCTGATGAGAGTGGGCTGAATCCACCTACACAGATCACCAGTGAGTTTGCTGGGATTTTCCACACTAAATCAGGAACTGAAAATGTATATGATGTGTACATCTGGTTGTATTTATAGGTTGTGACTCCTCTGACTGATCAGCCACACTTTTGGGGATTTTGTTGTTATGAAAGTTACTCAACTCTCTGATGTATACTAGGAGTCAAGGAGGAAAGTTTCACTTGTAGAACTAAGATAGCATAAGCATTTAGACTGAAAGCATAAAAACAGGTCTATTGTCAGAGGTTAGCCTTGAATCAGGACCACAAAAGCTAGTTCTCCTACTTCAGTATCTTGAATTTTTGCTTTGATTTCAAGTGGGGAAGAGGGGACTCGCATGACATAACTTGATTATGTATGCCTGAAGAAGAATTTATTCTGGCTCTTTTCTTTGTATGCACTCTTGCATAGGTTTATTTTTATATCTGTGACATCTTTATTCGCTGTTGGCTCTTTCTAAAAACAATAAGCCCTTCCTGTGCTTTTGCAGACTATTGTAAGTAGTCCTTTTGGTTTTAAAATTACCTTTTGGACAAGGAACATTTGTCCTACATAACGGCCAGTGAATTAAAGAGGACATTGACCAGAAGATACATCTGTGTTTAATATATTACAGCAAGTTTGCTGACTTCTACATAGTCACTTCTCTACTATTTTACAAGTGTGGGCCATGAACCATTCTGGGGTGATCAAGAAGTCAGAAACTTCTCAAGTGCCAGATTTTACATGAAAATTACAACAGGCAGCTGAGGTTTTATGTAGATCTGGACTTTCCCCACCTCCTGACCTCTTCTTCCACATTGGTTTATGGCCAGATTTTCAAAAGAGCTCAACCACAGTAGTAGGCCATTTTGAAGATCTGACCCTTTACAAATCTTGGAAGTTTAAAAAAACCACCTCAGAAACCTGGAAATCTAGCCTGTATTCAGTACCTGGCCTATTGTTCCAGGCTATCTCTTTTTTTAAGTTTTCAAAATCTCCTGCAAGATCTTAAGAAACACGTTCAAACTACTTCTGCACAAGTCCTACCCCACTCAAATATACGAGATTCTTAGAACAGTTGGAGCAAATCACAGAGGGATTCTTTTAGCCCAGTAGCTGTTTCTGAAAGATTACTCTTTGGGATACTTCTGTTTCCTACCTCAGCCCATTTCCATCCTTCCATTCTTCCACTTGCATCATTCCTCAGCCAAACTACATGCTTCTCTTCTCCTTTTCCAGCCCACTTTCCAGTTCCAGTAAGTACAAGTCCTGTATTCTCTCAGGTTTTGACAGCCGAGGTTAGAGTCTTTAATTTCCACCTATTCATTGAAGGGGTTGAAAGGGACAATTCTGCTTGGTTGAATATGGTGAGAAAGAACTGTTTGCTCTTCATCTTCCATTCTCCTTCCTGCCCAAGTGGAAGTGGATAGGCATCCCTGATCCATGCATTGTGCTTGTTACAAATGCTGTCCCGTTTTTTTAATTTTGAAAATCTGGAGGTTTTTTGAGCAGGAAATGAAGAAAAGACGTGGAGGTAGAAGAGAGACAGAGGGTTACAAGGCCTCTGGAGACCAGTTTTGTTGCTGGATGAGAAAAGTCTGAAAGAGAAACTGCATATGAGCAAAGACAAGGCAGGTAGGTAACAAGCTGAGAGAGCAAAGCAGGTTCTTGATCTCCAGAAGCAATTACCAGATTGACTTTGTGAAGCGCACAGAGCAAACAGAACATGTAAAACTGGTGTCATAGGTAATAGAGAAATCAGGCAGTGAGCCTGGATGAGAAGACAAGGTGCTTTCTGGCAAATTCCATAGGTTTGTGCTCAGTGGTTGTCAGCAGAAATACAGACCAGAAGTGACAACACAGATACTAGCCACAGAAACCTGGCTGTCTAGTGTTGCTGTCAAAATCACAGTGCTTTTTTGCTGACTAATATAAAGTAGCTTCTGAAAGGTCTGTGCCTTCTCATCCCAGCCAGCCTTCACAGGGGGTGAGCCTAACATATCAGGAAATAGAACCTACTGCTTTATACCTCTCTGTGACCTTTCAGCACAAAAACCCAGCTTAAAATATCTGTCACAGCTTGTCACAATATACCCTATGATACCTTACCAACAGTACAACAATAGTCAGTCAGCAGTGGTATTTTATCAAGAACCTTTTTTAAACCTAACTAGTTGTAGGGGGAAGGGGAGAGGGGGGCCGCAAGGAAGTAATACATTTGCATTTTTAAATTTATTTTAGCTATCTTTAAATACATTCATCGACTTTTTGCTTTTTCAAGTTTTGCCAGTCCTGTCTTGAAGTGCAGCTTCCCTGGTATAGGTTATCAGACCCTGTGCTGTGGAGTCTAAAAGTGTTTGCAGAGATAAAAGTCACAAATACATGCAAGCCCAGAACACTTCAGTGAAAACTGTAGAGTTCTATGGGAAAAACAAATGAAACCTGAAGAAATATGTAAGGAGGACATGCACTGTTAAAACACCTCTTGGCCCTTTTCTGTTGATAGCCTCTGAAGATCCATCAGACTGCATGTGGCCTAATAACAGAAAAGTAGAATGCCTACATCCATATCACAGCTTACAGAAAATAATAGTCTAGCTCCACTTCTAGTGAAACCAACTTCACTTCTTTTCTCCACGGAAGCCAACAGAGTAACTAGAGGAACACTCCCCCGCCCAGGTCAGTCAGCTGATCCATTTAGTCTGCACCTATATAAGTAATTCAAATAGATCAGAATTTTGCCTCTGGCACTGAGATGGCAGGTGGCACAGTATGACTTACCTTCAAATGGCTAAACTTTCCCTTCCCTACACACACCTGGACAGCCTCATCCATACTGCTTGCCAGGAAAAGTCCTAGGCCTCTGCTCCTCCCTAAACCATGCCTAGAAGCATGTTAGCAACCACAGGTCAAACAGGAACATGGTCACAGTTATGCACTATCAAGGGCTAGTGCCTGAGCCTCGGCACTGTTTAGGTGACTAGCATGCATGTAGTCTTGTATTCTTTTTACAGAAGAGCACCAGGAGCCCAGTGAACTTTGATGCAAGGGGAAAAAAAAGAGAATCCATAGAAACTGATTCTGGTCAATTTAAAAACTGAAGGGAGATGAGATGTGAAACACAGGGATGTTATTTCCATTATTTGCTCTTGTGACAGGCTTGCTGTCACCATATTATCATACACACCAAGTTCCAAAAATCAAAACAAACCAGGGCCAAATGCACAAATGAGTTTTGGCAATCTGTCACATACCTCACAGTGAGTGTATTTTCCTCATGAAAACATTCTACCTGATGCAACAAACCTCTGACCTCAAAGGGCTTCTGTTGCCTTGCCCCTGTCAAATACTTTCAAAGAAAGTAAGATGGAGCCAAAGGGGAGAGACAAATAAAAATAATAATAAAAAAACTATTCAGGTCATTCATCCTTAAGACTTCTACAAAGTCCAAAACAAAAGTTCTTACTTGTCATTGAATATCTGCAAGCAGCTTAGGCCACTTGCCTTCAGAAAGTATGTTTTTTTTCAATGTTGAAAGCATCAATTCCCAAAACAATGTCCTGCACATCGCTCAGGGCAACCCCGGTATCAATACAGGCTGGGGGATGAAGGGATTGAGAGCACCTCTGCAGAGAAGGATTTGGGGGTGCCGGTGGATTAAAAACTGAACATGTGCTGGCAATGTGTGCTTCCAGCCCAGAAAGATAACCACATCCTGGGCTACATCAAGAGAAGTGTGGCCAGCAGGTCGAGGGAGGGGATTCTCCCCCTCTACTCCACTCTCGTGATACCCCTACCTGGAATACTGTGTTCAGCTCTGGGGACCCCAGCATAAGACATGGACCTGTTAGAGCAAGTCCAGAGGAGGCCACGAGGATGACAAGGGGACTGGAGCACCTCCCCTGTGAGGACAGGCTGAGAGAGTTGGGGTTATCCAGCCCAAAGAGAAGGCTCCGGGGAGACCTTATAGCGGCTTTCCAGTACTTAAAAGGGAGCTACAGGAAAGGTAATGAAGGACTCTTTCTCAGGGATTGTAGTGATAGGACAAGGGGCAATGGTTTTAAACTGAATGAGGGTAGATTTAGATTAGATATAAGGTAGAAATTCTTTCCTGTGAGGGTGGTGAGACACTAGAACAGGTTGTTCAGAGAAGTTGTGGCTGCCCCCTCCCTGGAAGTGTTCAAGGTCAGGATGGACGGGATTTTGAGCAACCTGATCTAGTGGAAGGTGTCCCTGCACGTGGCAGGGGGGTTAGAACTAGATGAATGCTGGAGTCCCTTCCAACCCAAACCATTCTATGATTCCCCATTAATTTCACCTCATGGAAAGGAGTTTGATTATATCAAATGGGCCATACAACAAGGACAGTAAACCATCCTACAATAAGTCTGGAATGAACTTCTAAAGACTGTACAGTAGTGTAAAACCTGGATACACTATATAATAGTGGATCAATTATCTAGGAGGTAAACTGCTTTGAATAGCTGAACATTTCAAGGAGAACAGAACAGAGGGAATAGTGCAGGGGAGAAAGTTTCAAGATTGTATCTGCTTTAGGTAACACCTTTTTATCTGTGACTTCTCAGTCGCAGTCAATGCTCAGATAATGTTCTCACTCCATTTCATATACAGTTAACCTGGTCCAAATTCATACCCTCTCTTAGGTTTGTGCAGTACTGTTAACAAAAAAATCAGATGTCCTAGGACAGAACAGCTTATGACATTTGGGAAACAGCATCAGGACCTGGTCTGCAATTATAATGAAGGCACACAAATAAACACAGAGACTCAGGAGTGACAGAAGCAGGCTATGAAACAGAAATAACCTGACAAGGTCAATAGAAATGGTGCTAGGAAGGCACTGAAAGGCATCATTACACTAGAGGTCAAATGCTGAGCTGTTCATTTAGTGGTTATCACATTAATGCATAGATTGGAAATAAAAGTTATTAAAGTGACATTATATTTAGAAGTAAGCTTTGTTTTACAGAAAAGTGCACTGTCAGATATTATAAAATTGCCCTTCCTCTTGAGGCTTTTTAGCCTCTGGTAAATCAAATCCAGACTGCTGTAGTATAACTACACCCAAATACATTTTGAGCTCATAAGAAAGATTTGCACCTATGAATTACATTGATCTCATCTGGAACAAATTTATTTATTCTAAGTGAAGAGATACAGAATAAAATGCTCTTGAGACACAGAAAGCTTTTATTCACTGTCTTGATTCATCACCTTAAGGTTAGCCATAGCAAGTGCTATTTCTTTTCTTTCTTCATGTGCACAACCAGCTCACATAGTTTCCTTCATTAACAGGGAAAGATTTTGTCCTTACATAATGACTTCTCTCTTATTGACATGACTTTTTTTTTTCTTGCATACTGATTCAGTGGCTTTAAATGAAACTGTTCCCCCACACAACACTTTTCCTCATTTCAACCTCAGCTAAAGTAATGGATCCTATACTTACACTTTTCCTAAACTCAGACTGAAGTTTTCTGTTAATAAATTTATTATCATCAATTGCTATTATAATTATTATTATAATTCCTCTGCCAGCTTTTATGGTAACATTCTTACTCATTCCTCTGCAAGATTCTGCTCTGTTTTATTTGTGACCTTGTTCCACTAAGTTTTGGAGACAAAATTTTCTCTTTTGCTACAAAGTCAGCCTAGATTTTTCCTAACAGTTTTCCATTTTCAATAGATCCATACTTTTTTTCACTATAGATCAAAGACTAGGGAAAGAAAAGCATGAGTTTTCTTTGACTGTTACATTATTTTCTTTGAATGTTATTTGTTTTGGAGCAGAAACTACAAAGGGACAAGGTAATGGCCTTTGTATCAGGAAAATAGGCTTTGCAGATGTGCATTCAAAATGGATTGTACTACAAGCCTTCTGGTGCTGGGGAATCATCCAATTTTGCATATGTACAGTAGAGATTAACTAGGGTTCAACAGTTAAAACTGCTGTTCCACTCATGTTTTCCAGGGATAAAGCAAAACCTTCTTTGCCACACCAGCTTCCTATCGCGTGTGCCAGATCCCAAGTAAGGAACAGGAATCTGCCTGACTCCTACACAGAGAAAGACTAAAAGATAGGATAAGCAAGTAGATGTGGCAAGAAGAGGTGTCAGGAAGAGTAGCAAAAAGGCGGCTAAAAGCAGAGAACCTGCAAACCAGTAAAAAGATGACCTAAAGGATAGGTGAGACAGAATTGATGAAGCGTGTGGGCATGGATCTGACTGGGCAAAGATACCAGGACACAAAACCATGAGAGATTCAGAACAGAGTCAGGGGTATAAGGAACAAGTGACTAGAGGCCAGGCACAGGAGGAGATGGAGGGAACAGAAAGGTGAGAGTAACATTGTCAGAACTATGTCGTAGAACTCTTCCCAAATACAAAATGCTCAAGTCTGTGAGAGTGGTGAAGACCTTACATGTGAAGGAAGGAATAAAACATGAATGTGGCCCTGTTTTGACTGTCTTTGTTCATACTTATGGACAATTACAGGATCAAAATTCAGTGTGATCTTACGGTCAACAGAAATCATAAACTAAGGGAAAATATAGTCCAGTGCCTGAGCAGATGAGCATTTAAAGAGAGAACATATAGAACTACGCAGACACAGAAAGAAAACAACAGATTGCAACATGGCTCTAGAAAACAGGAAGCAAAGTAAGAGGAGCAGACTGTTACAGTTGTTACAAGCAAAGGATGTCATGTACTTCAGTGACATCCCACTACGTCAGCAGCAGGCAGGGAGAAATCTTAATGTTCCTGAGCATTTTAATTCCTTAAAAATTCTGGTTGCATGAAAGACTCTTTTTTCCATCAATCAAGAACCTTCAGAACAATGGGTCAGAGCTTTGGCGAACTACACAAAGATGACTGATATGTGCAATTACCAAACGCCACAGGCTGAACTAATTTGCGATAGAATAATGATAGGACAAAAATCCAGGCAGTCAAATGAGTATGCTTAGAGATCCCATTAACTCAACAGAGAACTAAAGACATGTGCATGGCTAGTGAACAAGCTCACAGCCAAATAGAGAATATAAGCAAAGCAGTCACAAAGGTATTTCAGACAGCAGAGCAAAGAAGGCATGAAAATTTACTGAAAATTCATTAAAAAAAAACATAAAAAATGGGCATAAAAACAAAAAGCAGAAGAGATGAACAAAATCCAAAGATCTATGGCTACTGTGGAAAAACAAACAAACAAAAAAAAATTATAATGAAATGCCCATTACATGGGCTCACATGCAAAAATTCTGACAAGTCATTATCCAAAGGATTACAGACAAGAAAATAATGCCCCCATACTGACAAAGTAAGCAGTGACTCAGAGATCTTTGCATGTATGTGACATCAGTGCAGTGCAAAACAGCAAAAAATAAATTGACTGTGAAGTTCAGACTAGCACCAGATGCAAAGACAAGGCAGCAGAACACAATAAGAAATGGAATGCAAATGAACAGTGGACATCAATGTGTGTGAAAGGCACAAAGACCTCTTCAGAAATGCACATGAAAAGAAAGAAAAATAGCTAAACCAAATTTTAAATTCTCTGATAATATAATCAAACCAAATTTTAAATTCCCTGATAATACAATCACAGTACCATGAGGTCAAGTAAATTAAAAGCAGAATATCAAGTAAGAAGTAGATAGAGGGGAAGTTCAGGTAATACAAATGTTAGTGAGACATTTAGCAAAAAGAAGAGAGTTATTAACCCCAGAACATTAATCCTAAATTACAGATGAGTCCTATGAGAGACACACAAATATAAACCATAACTTGTGTGGACAGTGCATTATTGCATTCATGTAGTGGACTTTTAAGGCGAAACATTAACTGAGATGCTCAGAAACAAAAAATGATCAAGTGGCTACTCTTAAGACAATTAAAAGAATGTTAATATGTTTCCTTATTTGCTTTTAGTATCACATATTATATAGCACAATTTCAGAAAGCAGCATAGGATATGTATCAGGAAGCCAAACACATACACTAAAAATTAAAAGAAAAATAATAAAAAAAAAAAAAATAGTTTACATCTAACTGCTCACAATTAAAGAAGCATTACTAAAGCAAAACTCTTCTTAATAAATTCCATATATGTTACCAAGTGAGAACAGCTATCTCAGTAATTCTATGCAGTAGAACAGTCTGTTTTGCAGTTACCACCACAGAAAATGATTAGTGCACATTACACAGTGCATAGGTTGTGCTCTTTCACTTGGAAGCTCAGAAAACATCCAGAAACGAGCAGGAGACCATGAAGTACCATGGGACAAAGCGATCATGTTGCAGCAGAGGAGTTTGTTTCTGAGAGTCCCAGTCTCTGAGACTGAAGGGGCTGAGCCAGCATGAGAAAAGATTTGGGAACACATAGCCTCCAAATGTGGGGCAGGGAAAAAGATAGTGCTGGAAACAGGGCGAGGAACAGGTCAAAATCATTCATTTTTACTTATCACATTAAATAGTAAATCATGCCTTTTAGCATTTTCTCCTACATGACAATCAACTGTGATTACATACCAAGACAACAGTCTTTGGACTTACATTTGCAGCAGGGGGACATGGAAAAGGTGCTGCCCAGGGGACATCAGCATCCACCTTGAAAACTGGCACTCCTGTGAGGGGTGCTGTGGTAAACCTATCAATAGCTGGGCAGCAGGAGCTGAGGGGGAGCATGGTTCTGCTCACCTTTCCTCCAGAAGGAGCCCAGAAAGAAATCTGAAATTAAATGAAATTAACTTGGGACTTTCCCCACCCTGCCCACAGACCCTGGCCCCATGCCAGACCCCTGGAGCTGTCAGCCCCTGCCCCAGCGATGCCACAGCAGGGGGGGGTCTCCAGCTCCCCATAGCCCTGCCCTGCCCGGTCATGGGCCCTGCTGTGCCAGACTCACCCCTGGGCTCACATCTCAGCCTGGCCTCGGCTGTCCCCCTCCCCAGGGAGGTGCCCGATGCCCAGGGCTGGGGCTGTCCCAGTGCCCTCGGCTGCCCTGCTCCTGGCTGGGGGTGGGACAGGCCCTGGCTGCCAGGCCCTGCCATCACACACCCAGGGAACCCCCATCATTCCTAACGCCCAGCCCCAGGGAGCCACTAGCCCCCTCAGTGCCTTGACAGTGCTAAAGCGCTTGGGCCACCATTCAGGAAAAAGAAAAGAAGTTACAGCTCTGGGTCGGTGTCAGTGCTAGGTTAATGGTTGGACTAGATGATCTTCAAGGTCCTTTCCAACCTAGATGATTCTGTGAATTCAGGTACCCACTAAACACAGAGGCTTTCCATGCTAGCAAGTTAAACAGTGAGGACACAGGCTTGAGCCCTGGCACACAATAGCCCAACTGTTGAGCTGCCAGTGCGCCTTTGTGGCAATGTGCCA
Organism: Strix aluco; assembly: GCF_031877795.1. Taxonomy (NCBI): domain Eukaryota; kingdom Metazoa; phylum Chordata; class Aves; order Strigiformes; family Strigidae; genus Strix; species Strix aluco. The sequence continues at coordinate 83,053,517 of NC_133931.1, read as the reverse complement.
TCTCCCTGATGCAGCCCAGCTACCCTTCTGGGAACCATGCAACCTGGAGGGTCAGTGTTCCTCACTGACAGCACAGGCAAGCACATTTATGAGGAGTGGGAAGGGAGCAGGGGGACAGTTCAGTCATATGAAGGTGCCCTGTAAAGACCTATTTTATTTACCACTACCGGTGAAAGCCCAGTGTAAAAGGAATACCCTTCAGTACCACTCAGGTGGGAAAAGTTCAAGGTGTATGTTCAAGGAGAGGGAACTATTCAGATAGAAATTAAATACACATCACTACAGAGCTGCTGCCTGTTACTCAATCTGCAATGTTATGTATTTGATGCATTGTACACAAGACAGGTATGTGCTTACTGAGTTATGCAGAGCAGCCTCACACTACAAAATAAATAGCAATTAAGTCAGAGCATGAGATCTTCAGCCAGCTGGAAGAAAGACTACTTTTCTATAAGAAGGAAATATAAAACAGAAGGCCAAAGGACCACTCTGTCCTGGTTTGTATTTTCACTTACAAACAAGACTTCAGGACAAGGGAGTGGAAAGAGTCCAGTAACAAATCTTCCAGAGCAAAGATGAATATGTGTTCACCTATGTTGTGTTGGGTGCTCGCAGAGCAAGCTCACTTGTCTCTCAAAACAGCAGGAGTTCACACAACCAAATGTGTAGTATTTAGCCTCCTATATTCTCATATCATAATATCCATGCTAATGAAAACAGAAAATCTCCTAAAAGATCAAAGCTACTGTGAAAAAAAGGCAACAGAGAGGACCATACAGAAGCCTACAGATTAATTCATCTCCCCTAATGCAGGCAGACAGAAGGTATGCATGTCCTCTAAACTACATGCTTACTCTGCCCTGAAAGTTAAAAGACAGCTGTTTCTGGATGACCTAACTGTCCTGGAGGCACCTATTTCTTCCTACTGATTTCAGGGGGAACCTTATAGTTAGCTCAGAATACAGGCCTACATTTTTGCTAGCTAAAGCCAGGAAGACGAGTCCCAAGCAGCACAGTAAATGCCATGTGTAGAACAATGTAGGAAAGGAATTAAGAAAAACATGAAAAAAATGTACACATGAACTTCAGTCCTTGAAGCAAAAAAGGAAGTGAAACTGTCACTGCAAACTACTTAATTATCATAGGTTGCTAGAAATTAAATGAACTGACCTAGTAGTCCTCTCAGACAAGACAATGAGACATTAGCAGCTGTGATACCCCAAAAATATCATTTCAGCCAATAGGCACCTGCTTACACAACTCAATAAACAATAAAATCCAGTTTTTTCAGCGGCAGTCAAATAAACAAGCCAAATAAATTGTTAAAAATGGTTATATACTACCAAACAAAAGGTGAAAAAGTAAAAAAAGTCATAAAATCACAGAAGAGTTGGGGTTGGAAGGGACCTCTGGACGTCATCTTGTCCAGCCCTCTGCTCAAGCAGATTTCCCAGGACCATGTCCAGATGACTTTGGAATATCTCCAAGGATGGAGACTCCACAACTTCTCTGGACAGCATGTGCCAGTGCTGGGTCACCCTCACAGTGAAAAAGTGTTTCCTGATGTTCAGATGGAAACATCATATGGCACCACTCTTGAATTCCAAGAGATAGTCACAAAAAGGATGGGCCAACACTTTTGTGACAAAACCCCTATAATAATGCTGTTGAGGAAAAGGGGTAGTATTTGACCAAGCATCAGTTTTTTTCTTCACTGCCTACTGCACCAATGTATCACAGCTGATCTGAAATGCTGGAGGCAAGCTGTGGGATTCACAGGGAGTTCATGCCATAGTCAATTTAAAGACTGATTATGAAAGAAATTTTCTACCAAACAAGAAGAGGTTGTGTAAAACAGGACAAATGGCCTGGTTAAAGACAACAACTAAAACCCAAAGCAAATTCTCAGGGTGAGGAAAGAGACCACATTTACCATCCATGCTCTATAAGAGAATGAATTTGATGGCAAGTGAAGCTGGACCACTGCAACAGGAAAAGTAGTAGATTTATATTCACAAGTTCTCCTGTATGAGGCAACTCAGTATTAAATTTGTGTTTTTACTTACAAACAAGACTGCAACATCACTGAGGCTGAGTAGCAGCAAAAGAGGATACTGGGAGTTAAGGTGTTTCGCTGAAATTCACTTGCATTTAGTCTTTAGCCAATAAGAAGGAACATCTCCAGAAACTCATGATTAAGGACAGGATCCAGATCTGTGAACTAGTTAAAAAAAATCACATCTCTGGAACTGACCTCTCAGTAGGATTACTGATAGATAACTTTTCAGAAAATATATTTCCAAATGTCACCGAGTTCTGAAGGCTACTGTTTTCTAAAATAAGGTGGATGGAATTCTTTCATTTAATCTTGTCTAGTAGTATTTCTTAAAAGGGGTTCACAAATGCCAGGTATTATTTTTTTCCCCTTAGCAAATAACTCTGCTTTGAGTGGTGCATAGATATACTCCCGAAATACTTCCCAATTACAGGTGCATTTTGACAGTCTACAAAGTAGGAGCATGTGCTTAACATGTGGTTGTAATGGCCAACTTCAGTGATATTCAGATACATATCAGATCAGTAGAGGGAAAGCTCTTTTACTGTTTATCAAGACCTTTGGCAAAAAGTGGCTGGTGGCTTATAACTCCATAAAAAAAATAAATAAACACAAAAACTGGATAGCAAAGAGCTCTAACAACAGAAAATGGGCCCACAATTTAAGGAGGATGTTGAGGTCCTTGAATGCATCCAGAGGAGGACAACAAAGCTGATGAAAGGGCTGGAAGGAATGTCCTATGAGGAGTGGCTAAGGAATTTGGGTTTGTCTAGTTTGGAGAAAAGGAGGCTGAGGGGTGACCTCATTGCTCTCTACAGCTTCCTGAGAAGGGGAAGTGGAGAGGGGTGTCCTGAGCTCTTCTCCCTGGGATCCAGTGATCAGATGCATGGAAATGGTTCAAAGCTGCACCAGGGGGAGGTTTAGACTTGACATTAGGAATCATTTCTTTACCAAGAGGGTAGTCAAACACTGGAACAGGCTTCCTAGAGAGGTAGGTGGTCAATGCCCCAAGCCTGTCAGTGTTGCAGAGGATTTGGACAATGCCCTTAATAACATGCTTTAACTTTTGGTCAGTCCTGAAGCGGTCAGGCAGTTGGGCTAGATGATTGTTGTAGGTCACTTCCAACTGAAATATTCTATTCTAGTCTAGTCTAGTCTAGTCTAAAATAAGCACCTTTCAGAGAATCCACCAGTCTGATATGAATAGAACATGGGCCAAAAAGCAATAGATGATGAAACAGATTTAACATATCCCAGGACAAGATGAATCAGGTGCAAAGCAGTAGCCAGTCATCAAAAGAAAAACTTGAAGTTTTTCCAGCATCTTGTTAAATAAACAAAAGACTTTGTACCAAGACACAGAAGACATTATTCCCAAAACAAAATAATAAACTCTCCTTCAGTAGAGTTAGTGCTAATTTATCTGAAATGGATTTTCAAGGAATGTATCTGAGAGTTCAGTATGTGCACAAGTTACATTATTCATGTTTCATTTCATTAACTTCCATGAAAGTGTCACAAGTTAAGTTACAGTATGAACCTCCTAGTACGGGTCTGTTTGACATATGTTTATAAGTTAATGCTCAGGAATTTAAAAGCACTTACAGAAAGTACTTGGTGGTTGTCATAACACAAAGAGCAGAATAAAGCCTGGGTACTGCTTTTTCTTGGCTGCCATTTGACATCAATTGAATGTGAACAACAAGAAATGGAGACAGGCCTGAGAAAGGAGCTAGGAGAGAAAGTGCCTGTAATAGGGAAAGATTAGATGGAGAGGAAAAAAAAGAAGCAGGCAGGAGAGCCTGTGCCCCTAGAGCACACTCTTCCAGAACCTGAGGGAGTCTGAGGGTTGTGAATCTCATCTTGCATCTTCTGTTATGGAGACACTAGGAAACCCATTGGAAAAGAACCCATTTCTTTTGCAGCACAGAGTATGACAGAGGATGACACCCCGTTACTGGCACCATTGCAAGCTACAGTAACCCAAATGGCAGAGGTCAGGGTGGCACCTCTAAGGGATTTCAGTCATGCTTTTGAACAATGACAGGTGAATATGGAAAAACACACTGGAAGCTGGGAGATGCAATTTGATCCACTGCCTTTTAGCACACACCTAATACTGTTCAACTAGTAGTGGCTTCTACTGCTAGAGCAATCTACCCTTTTGCAGCCTAACTGGCAGCAAAACCCAGAGAACTGAGATGTTTCTGATGACCAAGAGCTAACACCAGGCTGATTGCTCCCAGGGTCAAGAATAATACAATGTATTCTATGGATTGGCACAAGGTTGAACATATATTTCAATCCAGTTGGAAATGAGATATTTTTAATAGAATTCTAATACAGGGAACCTGTACTTTTTCGTTCAACAATTCCTGAAATTTTCCCAAATGCAGAAGCAATACCAAAATAAAAGATGTATACAGTAGGACAGAAGATATCTGTGGTAAAATCTAGTTCTCAGTTCAATGATAACAGTGGAAGTAACCTGTGGAGGTACTGAAGATTTAGACTAGTGTAATGAGAAAACAGTATTTTCTGGAGACAAAAATGTCAGTTAAAATATTTACCATCACAGCATTTTGCTTTTCATTGCTGCATGACAGTCCAATATTAGTTCAAATAGCAGGGATAAGCCAATTCCATAGCTTCAGAGAAACACAAGTGAACAAATTCAAAATATAATACCATAGCAACAACCCTATGATCACCTCAGTGAAAGAAAATTGGATCCCTCTGGATCACCATGTGGACACTCAAGATACTGACACGGAACTCCTGAAACCTTATAGAACTGTTTTTAACTAATTTCTTTCACTTTTTTTCCTATTGTCATTATCTAATTAGAGATGGGACAAATGAGTTTTCCCACCTTTCTACACTGTGCTTTACCTTCATGCCACAATTCACAGTAATTGATACTTATTTTAGTATTGACCTTTTACTAGCTACAGCCTAGTACAATTCTGGTTTAAGTTGCAACAATCTAATTTACTTTTTCAACACCAATCAACATCAATATTAAATGTGAAGGGGAAAATTAAAAAGTCAAGGTTGTTATTTCTGTCAAAAAAGAACCTAAATATTTTATCTTGGGATTAGATGAGCTCATATCTGCTGGAGATGAGATGTACAGCATCAGAAAACCAGTGGTCCAAAACTGGAGGTAATCTGCAGGGATCAGTGAAAAGAACAAATGGCAGATAGTCATGTATAAAGAGGAGGAGAGGACATCCAACTTCTGTGTAATTTACAAAATTTGCCTTTCACCTGAATACCACAAGGATCACAGCACCTTCCCTTTCCACCTGTAGGAACCATGATAAGATAAGGTAGCCCACTCACTTCAGCCTAATTGAAGAGTCTGCCAAAAAAAAGGACCTCACCAGAACAGCTACTTGTAGACAATGTGCCATCTCAGAGCAGCTGACCGTTTGTGAACAGATGCTCATGACTGATCGGTTGCATCACATACCGAAGTCAACAAAAAGCAAGATCAATGACAAAATAAAACAAAACAAAAGATAAGATCAACTAAAAGCTGTGCTTCATGACAAATTAAAAGTCTTAACTTGTGCATCCTGTCTGGAAAGAAAACCATATGATCATTCTGCATAACCACTTAATTTTGAAATAGATTTATTTTGATTGTATGTATGTGTCCACATCATTGTCCACAAATTTCCTGGCTTGACATAGGTTTCTCTATTCTTTATAGGTATCACTATAAAGAGTTTAACTATTGTCTCTGCAGCGCAAATCAAAACCTCATGTTTACAGTGACACAACAGTGCTAAAATCTTTGACTTCTGAAACCCATGTCTTTCATCAAAATTAGTGATTCTATCCAATAGGTAAAAAAAAATTCTTGCTCACAAAGAAAATTCAAAAAACTGAAGAGGGAGGCAGGGGTTCTCTGAATCAAACAACATTGATTTTACTTCTTGTCATGACTACAGGGGTTTAAATTACTCTTAGAAACAAAGTCTTAAGATTAATGTCTTTTTGCATAAATTTTTCTACATATACTGCATAGCTGTGGCAGTTACTAAAGAAATCTTTCACCAATAGACATTTTAACTTATAAGTAAGCCAAGAATTAAAAATCTAAGTGTTTTGATAAAAGCCCAAATATTGCACATATTAAAACCATTTTTTTTTTCTCAGAAATTGAATATAGCCTGATTACAAGTTTTATTTTTCAGTTTTCTTTTCTTTCCTTGACATTACTGAAACTGATTTAGGAACAACAACAAAAACCCTACCAAACTCTATGAAGAAACTAATGTAACTGAAAAAGGGAAAAAAAATAAATATGCTATTTAGATACTTTGTCATCAGTTATTATACCCAGCTCTCTAAAAAAAAGTTTAATATTCTATTGATACTCCAGGCATTTTTTTCACCTTAAAAATGTAAATGATCCTATGGCTGCTACACTATCTTAAACACATACATTGTAGACTCCAGTAAGGGGATAAGGTCCAGGAGGACAGGATGATAAGAACCAAGGGTCCAAGATTTTGTTCATGCAGTTACAAAAAACAGTCTTCCATTGCACATTTTCCCCTTCTTTGAGCAAATTATTAAAATCCCCAAAATCAAAATGACATTTATAAGGAACAATTTATAAATTGTAATCAATGCCTACAAAACAAACAAGCAAAAAGAAAATTACAGCTGTTAAAATTAAAGTGATTTCATATTGTAAATTTGCATTTCTAAATGAAATATTAGCCTATGCTATGCATGACTTGTAACTGTCTTGATGCAGCTTTTATAATCATGTGGACTGGGAACCTAATGATATCCTAATATTTACAGATTTACCATAACATATGCTCAAATGGAATCCACATCCCCTAATATTTATTGCTTACTCCAATACTAAGTTATTTACTTCACTGCATTACGTGATAGTCAGATGGCCTTTTGAGAGAAGCTCCTCAAAAAAAAGAAAATATATAAACAATATTTTCTAGTAGAAAGAACACTAAGAGTGCCCAAGACATTTCCAAATAGAGGTAGGAAGCACTAGCAAAGAGGCAACATTTCACCTGAGATTTCAACCGTTTGGAGAACTGTTTATGGGTAATGAGAGCTTAAATTCCTATACAACTGTCTTTTTCTCCCATGCTTTCTATGGTAGGCCCACAAACTCTTAAATTTCTCCTTTCTTCTTCCAAGCACAGATATGATGGAAAGCAGAACATGAGTTTTGAAGGATTATTACCTGCCTGACAACAACCAGCTGCCCTTCGTGTTTTGATTGTGCAAGCTCATGCCCTCAAAATATGAAATTCAAGCTCTTTTCTTTGTTCTTATTTCCTACCAACAGTAGGTTAAAGAGTTTGTTTTCAACTGCTCTTCTTGTCCTGTAGCAAATGTGTATGACAGATCAGTACAGCAAGGATTCTTCTACTTTGGAAAAATTACTTCCATCTTTTCAGGCCACCTGTGTCACTTGGAAACAAAGACAGTGACTAAATACAGAATATTAGTAACCAAAATTTGTGGGTTTTAAAGGGAGAGGTGGACAAATAAAACTTTAAAGTTATGAAGTTTGGGAATACAAAGGGATAGAAAATGTAAAAAACAATTTCTTTTCCCCAAAATAATTCTATTATGTAGCACAAAGTCAAGGCAAAACATTTTGCTTGTATCTATCTAGGATTATTGTCTGAGCATTACCTCAGACCAAAGAAGGAATTTGCAAGTTTCGTTCATTTTCAGTATAGAAATAATGTTCTGTTCCTACTGGGTCACATGGTATATCCACAAAGATAGTGGGGGAGAGAACAAACCAAGGACAAGCCAACTTGTTATTTATTCATTTAAAAATCAAAGAAATACTGACTTACAGAAAGACAAAAAGAATTAAACCTCAACTAAAGGAACACAAGCAGAAAAATTTGGCAGTTTGCTTGCATAACTGAAGACCAATAGAATTATTTCTATTCCTTTTTTAAAAACAGTATTCCGCTGGGGAAAAATTAATAACAGTCAATTACCTCCAAGATCTTTGGAAAATAAAATTTGCATTGCAGTTCTGAATATTAGAATTTAACATAGGAATAATAATCTAACTGATGTAATTTTACAATGAGGATGAGTATCTTGGAAAACAAAACAAATTCTCAATTAAATTTTGGAATAAAATCGTGGTTTTACTTCACCAATTATTTTCAAGGCATCTGTATTTTGTTCAGTCAAGTGGCAGAGAGGTTTTTGAGTCAATAAATTCATTGACACAATTTCATTCTAAATGAAAACTTTGTTCTGAATGAGATTAACTACATATTGTATCTAGAACCATGCTGTTTATGCTGATAGGTAAATGAAAAACAGTCAGTTTCCTCTACCTTCTTTCCCAGAAAAAACACATTAATTTGAGAAGCAGTTATTTACATTTCATAGTGAGTCAAGAATTGCTTTCCTCCTTTTTTCCAGAACCCCATCCAAATACCTTGAATAACTTCATAGATCGCTCTGTCATTTCTCACTTTGATGTTCCTTCAAAGGTTGGTTCCCCCCACCCCACCATAAACACAAGCAGCACAACAAGGAGTTGTGGGTTATCAGAAATCACTTCTGCTCAGATCTTCTGCCACCAAGACTTTCCTGTTGCTCACTAGCAGATGATTGACAGTAAGCACTTTCTTCCAGTCCTTATGATGGGAAGGGAGGTGAGTACACTACAGTCCTGTGTGTCCCTGTGGAGATTTCTGAGGGGTCATGGGAGAAGGCAGAAATACCTGCCAGAAGCTCTGATGGGATTCCTGCTGAACTGGCAGAAGTGAAGAGCTGCTGACCTATACACACACTTGGAACAACTATGTTTTGGTCAGCATTAATATATAAAAGGGGTTTTAATTAATTTAAATCACATGTGGCATAGAAGAATGTGTTTTTCATCCTAGAGCACTGTACATAGCACCAGGTGAAGTCTTCTAGCTCAGGCTGAGTAAGAGATCAGACAAGATAGTCCCAACAGTCCATTGAGAGTTTTGAAAAGCTCTTGAGATGACCATAAATCCAAAGACAGTTCTTACAAAACACAGATAACCATGAAATTGAGGCCTACTTTGAATTCACCAGCAAATACTGCATCACAGAAAGACTAGAAAATATAATTATGTAGAACAGCACCAAAAACTATAAACACAATTAAATATATTGTTCTGTTAATATCCTGTAAGAAAACAACAGCAAAAACAGAACTGTAGGAACTGGTGAAGAAAGCTGGAAAAAATAACGTAATGATGTGGATATTTCAGATATTTCTTTTCTCTTTGTCCCAAGCAGGGATGTAAACACTTTTCAGACTGATAAGGTATTCTAATTTTACCAGCGCTATTTTCCTGTCAGAGAGTGAACATATTGATGAGAACTTTTAACACACAAAATATTCCTAATGCTCTAATATCCAGTTAGAGCTAAAACATTAGCTAACTTCAAAGAAGAAGTCTACTGCATATGCCAGTGTTTTGGAAATTGCTTCACATTGGAATGCTTAACTGTTAGGAGAGAATGAGACTCTCGAGTGTCGTACTTGACTTTAATCTGTTGTGAGAGAGACATTTACTTCATTAAAAGACTGCTGTTTGTAGACAGCTAATACAAATTAGTTTCCTTCTGGTAAGGCTATTTAATGCAGAACACTATCTCAAACAATTATACCTTGCTATGGAAATTACTTTGAACATATAGATATGTATACATACATTCATCTGCACAGATCTATTTACTTTTATATGAAATGCCTGTGTTCACATGTGTATCTGTGAACTGGGTGGCAGGTAGACCTCACATTCTGCTTTATTAATGTGTAACAAATACTAAAAGAAAAAAAAAAAAAAGAAAACCAGAAGAACTCATGGAAATCTGAAAATGTAATAGTCTGGAGATTTTCCTCTCTGCAAAGCAAGGACTGAAGCATTTTTTCTATCCTTTCTACTAAAAGGCTTTCCTACAGTTCTTTACATATCTTCCAAACTTTACCTGTTTAGACCGAAGACTTTCACATTCTTATTTTTCAGAAGTAAATGAGCAATTTCCTCAGAAATAAAACAATATAGAGAAACCACCATGTTAGAGCACTCTAAGGGTATTTGCTAGGGGTTGTCTGTGCCTTTGAGTAGGAGGTTCAGATTTGGTAGATGGATCATCCTAGTATTGGTTATTTGTCCAGATGAATGTCCACTCAAACTAGTTTGTAGGCCTCTGAATATTTCAGTCTGTATCTGATCAGTGCTTTGATAGCAAAACTTTTAGAACACTCTATCTTCTCTGCTCAGATCTCCAGAGCCTGAGGGATGAACAGGGCTTTTTCCCTTGGAATTGCATCTGCCGTGATGCAGTACCTGCTGCAGTGACAGAACGACTCAGTGGCTGCTCTAACAAGACCCAGGTGAGAGAGAGATAGAAAAAGAAGCCAACTGTTTAGGAGCAAGAAAGAAAAGCAGAAACTGAGATGCAAAACCAGTACAGATGCTGGATGTGTGGGAGGCAGTGATAAGAAAGTAAATGAGCAGCAAGGAGTTGCAGAGCTGAGAGATAAAAGCAAGACTCTCCCTTTGCCCTAGATATTTTCTGTGACACTGAATATACCACTGAGCCAAACTTTTTTCCACAACAGATGATCAGTGCACAGAGTCTTTTAAATATCAGTTCCCAAACTGATTTGATTCTCCACTCCTAGGCACTGACCTGCAGGAGTGCTAAGCACTTTATGTCAGCTGAGGGCTGTGAGAGCTATGCTCTGAGCAGAGGAGCTGCTTTCAGGAGAGTACCTAAAAGCAGCCACAGATATCCCAGGTTGCACACTTTCAAAGAACAGCACAGTCCTTCTGACCTACAGTTTTATAGGAATTTAGGTGCCTAACTTCCACAGAATTGATTTTGCTGGGAACTGAGTATCTAAATATCCTTCTTTGGTGTTTTTTCTAAAAAAATAAGAAGTGGCCCTCAGCTCCATCTGTCAAATGACTCAGACTTTACTCAGGACTGGTCTCCAGGTCTGCCATATATTCTTCTCAATCTTTTTTACAGATCTTGTTACCATGTAATTTGCTCTTAGAAAGTGTTAAACTATAAACAGAAGGGAGAGAGGAAGATTTTGATCACACAGGTTTTTCTGAACCAACAGCAAGATCTTTTGAATAGATTATGTATGCTGCCACCCTGAAAGTCCTTAGCTTTATCTTACTGTTGGAATGTGTTGTTTTGCTATTTCACAGCATGAAGAGTACTGTGTATGAAATTCACCAGCTGTTTTTCTTTGAGAAATGTATGCTCTAATCACGTTATCAGTTTACTCATTTCTATAACAATTTTCTATTTCACATCCTTTACAATCTGATGTGACTGGATATGCTGGAAAAAAATATTCCTCCTCGACTTGTCAGCTTTGTTGTAACACTTTAGGAAAGAAAAAAGAGGGGAACCTTGCTCTGACTTGGCACATCTGACAACCGACCTCTCTGCTATGTATATTTAAAAAAAAAAAAAAAAAGAAAAAACACAAAAAAACCCCTACCAAAAAGAAAACCACCTAAGGCTTTATTCTGCATCAACGAATTCAGTGGAAACTTTCCCTTTGGCTTCATCAGATACAGAAACAGACCATAGAAGAAGGGTGAATATAAAGATCTAGTTATGTACATAGCTATCACTTCATCAGCTGAGCATGTAATCCTGGCAGGAGGAAAAAGAATAAACCACTGGATATCCATGTTGCAGTTGGCAGTCTTTGGCTACAGAAATTAACACAGGGAGCTCTAGCTTCCACCATAGGACCTTTGCACAGACTCTAAGTCATCCAAGTGAACCATCTTTGTCCTACGCCATCCTCATTCTCTGGACCTTAAGAGTCAATTGTTTAGTTACAAAACATTTGGAGAAGCAGAACTCCAGGCAGGCAGCTAATAAACAGATGATCTTCCAGGCACTGACTAGCGAAAGAACTTATCTGGTTGAATTTGTTTTGCTTATCTGTCTGTATAATAAAGATCTATTTAATTATATCACTACAGTCAGAAGGATACACTAAATCTAATCTCAGGAAGCACAACAGCAAAAGCCTCTCAAGGCTTTCTCAACCCCTTCCTGAAACACCATTCAATCAACCAAAGCATTATTGTCACTCACCCTCCAAAGTAAAATACTTCCTTTTTTACTCTCAATAAGAAGAAAATATGTGAGCTTCTTTGTAAGAAGACTCACAATTAGCATGTGAATTAAAGACAGAAGCTGCTAGCCAGCAATACAATGATTGCAATGGGCTTTACTGAATAAGATACCACCTTCTGAGTGATGGTGTGAGATAACTGGAGATTCTGAGTCTGATATTGCATATAATGACTTTACACTTCACTACAGCTACTCCTAATTTAAATCTGAGTGGACTAGTACACTCCATAACTTTCCCATTAACCTGAGACATCTCCCTCTGTCAAGGTGTTTGCCATCTTTAAAATAGCTGTATCCATATTCCTCCTTCTCAGGCAGGCCTACATATTCTTATTCCTATATGTCTTTCTAAGACATCTAAATATTCCTCTGTTGTATATTAACTATCCATCAAAAAGGAGTCAAAGAGGTCTCATTAATCCAGAATCTCAAAACTGTCACATCAGAGAGACACATCATAATGTGGTAGATCTTCTTCACATGATACTTCTCGGAGAAGAATGTGGTCTTATACAGAGTTTCCTCTCTATTCACAAAGTAATAGTGTACATACACAACAGACGTAGCTTTGGATCCACTCATACTTTTTCATTATTATTATTATAATGGTGTTGATCCATGTTTCCGTGTGCTTGTCAAACTGAGAGGTTAGCTTAGATTATTTGAAGGCTTCACTTATTTGATTTTCTGATACACAGCTAAATTCTCTGCTGGCTCAAACTAGCACAGCAGCGCTGCACTTGATCAGTAAAGATACAGGCATTTAGAGGTTCAGCAGAGTATATTGGTCAAATTCAGCTTTCAGTTGCTACAAATTGAGAGAGACTTAATTGATTTCAGCTAATGTACTGTAGAGTTGCTACATTTGGGAACCAAATTTGGGCCAAGGACAGTAAGGACTGCAGTCACAAAATTATTGTGACAGAGAAATAACATTTAAATTCAGGGGTTTAGGGGCAGGTAATAAGCAGACCATGGCAACACTGGGCTGGGTAACTGACCTGCCAAAAAAGCAATTACAGTTAGCCCATAGCTGGGTTACAGATAGATTGATCCAAGCTCTAAATTTCTAGCAGTAGCTATGGTATTTAACTGTTGGATAGCAGTTTGTGTTGTGACTGCAGCACAGGTATACCCCAAGTTATACGACTCTGCAAAAAACCCCCATTGATTAACCAGTCACATACTGCTGATAACATTTTTTCAAACTAACTCCAAACAGTTTCTTACCACAGTTCCATTTCTAGAAGATAGCTTAGCACTTTCCCGTGGTGTCATTTACAAAACAGCATGAAAACAACAGCCTCCAGGTGCTGTGAATTTCAAGCTGTTCCTTGTGAGATAAGTACCATCAAGACTTCTTAATTTAGTTTTGGCAATCCCATATTTAACCATGTTATTGAGTGTGCTGAAAGAAAAATCTGAAAGGGCTTTTCTCAGTTTTCATGTAAGTGCTGCTATAGAGCTTGCAGGGTGATTGTTTTTCAAATTTCCTTTGAAGTACAATTGTTCTTTGGTCTCTTTTCTTGAACATGGGCTGTTTCTTGGTTTCATTATAACCTCAGCTGAGAGCAGGGAAGTGCCTTCTGAAGTCACACACCAAGTGTGTGCAAAACTCCTAAGACTGAGACATTTTGAAGCTAGCTTCAGATTTTGAAAGGGTACTGTCATATGACCATAATAAGGAAAGATAATCTTCTGTTTGGAAAACATGCTTAAATGTAATCTTATAGATACAGATTCTGTGTTTAATATGAAATGACATGTTCTAAACTCACATTCAGCTTTTGAGATCACACTCAGCACACTTCTTGAGCTAAGAATATAAAAATACCAGTGAGCCATGTAGAATTAAACAAAATCTATAGCTTTCTGCTCATAATCATAAAGACGCTCTTAACAAAATCTCAATATGAGGTCCACTCAATTTTCTGGAGACTGATAGACAACATCAGTGACCACAGAGAACTCTGTGAAACTATCTGGCTTTGCGTCAGTAAAAAGCGAGACCTTCTGGGAGCAGGGAGAGGGGGACAAGCCAGGAGCTGCAGTTGACCCCAACAATGGCCATGTCCTTGTCGAGGAGGAAATAGCCTGTGGCACCTGAGCAAGGCTGGGCTAATGACAGAGACAAGTCCCAGTCTAGTGATCATCTGATGAAGGCAGGGGGATGAGTCAGGTCAGGGATCACCCAGTGAAATCCAAACAATTTGAAATGGCCACCTGTGACATAGCTCAGAAAGGATCTGAAATGGGGTCTTGGGCCATTGGCAGCATGGGGAAAGCCCCAAGGTATGCTGGGAGGGGACAGTCAGGGCAAACAGTGCCCTCAGAGCCCATACAGCAACCAAAATAATGGATGTCTTGGACACTTTAACTATTTGGGACTGTGATTTTTGTGACTGGTTTGGTGTTACCTAAGCTAAATCCAGACTTTAGTCCTCCATTCCAGGTCCAAATATTATTTTCACAATAAAAGATACCACTCACAAATATATGAGTGGTTTTAATCTACAGATGGACCAAGGAAGAACAGACCCAGATTTAGTCCCTAAATTAATAACACATTTCAGGTGCTCCTTGTAAATAGACAACTACCTGTAACAGTGGCATCTTTTACATCTTAAACTTAGCACATGAAATGAAAATGTCTTGATCACAACAGTCTACTTCTAGTAGATGGAAAACTTTCCTGTACCTCATGTCTCAGAGCCAATGAAACTGGTAAAACCCAGTAAAAGTTTTCTTGAGGAGAGTTGTCACTGAGAGCCTCCTCATTCCTTCTTTCTATGCTGTGCCCAGTTGAAGCATTACTTCCCAAAAGTGCACCAATTAGGAGGTTTGGTAAAGTTTCCAAGTCACATTTCTGTGGGATGAGGGAGTCCAGTATAATGACTATCTGAAAGACACAGCACATCAGTTGAGCTATGAATGCTGCTTCCTCCCTTGCTTTTCTTTGACCATTATTCATTTATTCCTTAAAGAAAGTACTAGTAACTAGTATGAGTAACTGCTGTGCTTTCAAAATTTGTCACTCCATGGTCCCACAGATGAAAATGCCCTTTCTCCTTTGGCACAGGATAGGAAACCTCCTGGTGTCCCTCTCCTGGTACTTTAGGGTTCTTCTGGAAAGCTAAGCTAGACCTGAGAGGTTAGTTTAGTGGCCTCAGTCTCTGCACCCTGAGACAGTGGCCGCCATGCTCTCTTGTATGTGAAGGACAGAGAAGTAGCTGCCGTAATTATGCCTGAACAACCCTATGGCACCAATGGACATCTGCAAATTCATTTTCAGTACAAAAGTCCACCTGCCACACACCCTTGATGTGGTGCAGAATTTCCACTGACAATGTGTGGATTTATGTGCATGACCTAAGAAGAGGAACAGATATTGGTTATTTATTATTGCTTATAGTTTTTTTTCCTGGGAAAACTATTGATATCCTTAGTTTTATTCAGACTCTTTAAGGGTCTCTCAAAGGGTTCTGAGTGTCAAGTGGTGGTGATTCATCTGCATCAGTGTAAGTCACTGTGATCCCCTAGAAAAGGAAGAGCAGAGGAATTACACATCCATGCCCAAGCTTCCCCAGTCTCATTCTGTACACAAAACTTCCTCAACAATTTAAACATGCAGGACTGTGATCAAGAGTGGTAAAGTCACCATCTAACGTACAACCAGTCATGCTGCCCTTGGTACTACAAGCAGGAGAAGAGAGAAAGCATGGACAGATGAAGCCAGTCATGTCTTAAATTGCCACAGTTAAATTCAGGAGTAAGATCCTGTGCTCTTCCTAAAGGAAATTTGATATAATCAACACAATTAAAATTCCTGATTTGGAATTCCTCAGGTAAATATCTCAGCTCATGCTTTAGAGATAAAACTTTCAACAAGAACATTCAAGTTTAGGAAATGGTTTGAGGTAAAAGAAAACAAAGCAGAAACCCAGCCTGGAAGAATGTCTCAATCCCCACAGCAGTCTGGCAGGTTGTTTCCTGAGGATAAAAGACACATGCCAGAACTGCAGTACGGGCTTGTGAAATGGAAAATGAAGGGGAGAATCTAGCAAACTTCACAGAAAGTTTTAATCTTAAAATAGAGTTGTTTTAAGTGAGCAGTATCCTCCAGAGAACAGAGATTGTATATGTTCATTTCTGCTCCTAAGACTTCTCTGCTGTCTGCCACAGGGAGATCTGTATGAACATGATCACTAAGGGCTGTGATTTAAAACTTAGAACAATGCATTAATAAATCTGATGAATAACACAATGAGCACAAGCCAGACTTGGGAGCTGCAGTACATGCTGAAAAGCTGATGTGGCTACAGAAACTTTGTCTCATGACAGCCCTGGATTGCTTTTACATGAGTCACCTGACCTCAGAATGTGGGCTTGCAAGGGCTGGGCTTTCCGATTACCCTTATTAGGGGTTTATTGTTTCTCAGGTTTCACACTGCTGGATTGTCATTCCAGAAAATGACAATGCATCTGATGGAAGCATCCCCCAGGGGTAGCCGGTGATTCATTTTGAGTGCTGTGATAAAATTGCACAAATGTTTTGGTTACTAGATAAGCAGGATGTTAACATGGTGACTACACTTAGAGGACTCTCTAATGTGGTATTAAGAGAACCTAGTATATATTTGTGATTATGTTTTCACTGTGTATCAAACACGTCTGCATCAGAACAGTAAATCAGGTCCACATGACTGAATCAGTGCAAAATGGTTAAAATAAAAACAGAAGTACAATACACCAACATAAGGGTCCCGATTTATTGAGAGACATGAAAGGATTACCCTTGTTAAAAGCTAATGAAGAGTATCTTTTCAGAATATCCCTTCTACTGTTAAATGCAAATCTAAACTTACTCCAGTGCTGTGTCTTCAGACCTCAGATTTCAGCCTATAATAATGAGGTCTGAATTCTGAAGCCTGTCTAGATCCAGATTTGGGATTTAGATTCTAATACATCTTGGCTTATTATAAGAATATTATAAGAATATCTTTTCTTTAATGTAAAAAAGGAAATGTTCTCTATGAAAATTTCAATGTTATTTCAATAGCTCCTAAATGCTGAAATCTGTAGGGTTGCATTTCAAGATGCATTTTAATTTCTATAGGTATTTAAGCAGTTCTTCTACTCCTGTTTTTAAAATAAAAAAACCCAAACCATAATCTATTTCTCACTTACAAATATCTCTAGTGTAGGTGAAGACACTCGCATGGGAGTGACTAGAATGCAGAAACAGAATTTTTTATTAAATATTGTTCCACATTTTTTTTTCCCTTCCGGGGTAGGGACACTATGAACCAAACCTTTAATCTGAGTGATTGATATGCCAATTTATACCACCTTTGGCTTTGATCTTTCAGTCCTACTACGGTGTAAATTGGGCCTCATATTTAAAATTTAGAAAATCCCCTGGTTATAACGTCTGCTTTTTCTCACTTCCCATTCTGAAATAGTTGTCTTTTTTGTGGTTCCTTTGAGAAGTGTAGCTCAGCATCTCCTCTTGAACTTTCATTTCTTCATGTATTTAAACAACTAAAGACCACTGCTTCAATATTTTTCTTATTATTACATTGTAACAGTTCACATAGTAAAGATCTTAATAAATTAAAAAAATTTGAGTGTGCATTCAAAAGATGCAAGTGTGTATGATTTTTAAGTATCTGCTAAAGTTTCATTAAGTTCATACCTGAAGTAAAATCCATGTAAGCAGTCTGCTGAATAGAAAGCTCTTTTGGGTCTGATCCAATGCACACTGAAGCTAGCCAAAAATTCCCATTGACTTCAGTGGGCTCCCAGCCGATTCCTGGGAGGTATTGAGTGTGTGAAGTTCAGCACCTCTCCTGCCAAACTTCAGTTCTTGCTCTGACATGTGTTCTTTAGGATTTTTTACACTGTCTTCTCTCAACAGAGAAATATAAAAATTTTAAGGCCTATCTGAAAGGCCAGAAGAGTTTTTCACCACTGCTTTAAATGCACTCTTGTCAAAACTGAAGCATTTCAAAACCATTCATTTCCTCTTATGAGAAACATAAAACCAGATAGTTTCAGGTCTAATGTATAACTTTAGAGCTGATAAATGACATTTCAGCTTTATAATTTTGAGATTATGTTAGTATTTTTATACAAATATTCAGTATCTTAATTACAAATACTATATACATGTATAAACACAGAATGCAAACACACTCTTGTACGTATTTACAATCTTCTAATGGTTTAAATAGTTAACAAAATGTTTTTATTTTTCAGAATTACAACTTTCATAAGTTTGGGTTGAGTTGGAAATTTTAAAATAGAAACATTTTTAGTTCAGATTAAAACCAAATTTCTAAATGTTCAAATTTCCATAGAAGAAAAATTTTATTTTTCTGTTGACATGTTCTAGAATACTGCAGTTGCTATAGCTTTGTGTACTTACTTCTTCCTCCAACCTTTTACTAGCAAACATGGAAATGCATTTTTCAGCATCCTCCTTTATTAAAAATACTTCTATATTATGTATACAACCAGTATCAGAACACAGTACTCGACTTGCATAAATGAATCTTCCAAGTTACAGTGCATCAGATATTCATCTTAAATGGGAGCTTACAACTAATCATAGTTTATGTCAGACTTGGAGATTTATACTATGACCATTCTGCTGATTAGTAAGTACAAGTACACATGGCATTTTCACCTTGGCTTGCCTGTTCGAAGCAACTTAGAAACACTAATAAATTCCTCCTTAAGTAATCTTGCAGTTAAATAAATTGACTTTGTATACAATGAGACAAGCTAAGCAAAATTCTGCAGACGAGAGCTCTGGTTTCTGGCAATTTTGTGGCAGTTTCATTACATATAAAAATTGAGAGTCAAATCTTAAGAAGTATTAAGACCACCGAAGCTCTGAAGTCTTATGGTGTATACTGGTTCAATGCAGCTAGAGATGTATTCAGTTGAATATGAAATTGAATAATAGGAATTGAATAAAAAGAAGCCTCTTTTTTATTAAGATAATATATTCCATTTATTTTTGTGGTCCCTGAATTTTCAAAAAGACTGTTTACTTTCTTGCTGTCTTCTCAGGGAAGCTGTTAGGAGAGTGCTTGACATTTAGATAGTGAAGATGGGGAGCTGGCACCCAAGAAAGTGTAGGAGGAAGTCTGGGCTTCTCAAACAGTTTAAGTCATAGGATATACCCGCTACAGGGATCAGGACAAAATTTAACCACAATTTAAATTTATCACTTGGATATTTCACAGTTGCTAGGCCATCAGTGCACACAAGGCATGTGATGTCTTTCAGATCCAGACACAGATTGACCATGGGGAATAAGGGGCCTGTTACCCACATCTCCAGAAGCCATTGAGGGAGAAGCAAATCACCACTAAAGCCACTGCCCATAGTTGCCTTAGCCTTGGGGTTCCCAAGGCTACACCAAAATGCTAATTGCCTGGGGACAAGATCATTGCCCTTGCTGGATCCATGCCTATGGCAGCCAGCATTAGCTGCTAGGGCAGTCCTGGTTTGGTATGGAGCTTGGCATTCAAACACCGCTTCCCCTGAATTGCCTTGGCTCTCCGGAGTACATCCTGTTCCTAGCCCACCACCCTCACAAGGGAAGGACTCAAATATTTCTTATCAGTTATTTGTATGAGAAGCCTTCCTCTCATGTTTCAAATGCAGATGTGGGACTGTGTTTATTTCAAGTGGCAGCTGGGTTATGAAATGTTTTCCACACCTCCAATACTACATAAAGCCTAGCAGCAGAAAGAAAATTAAAAAGAAAGTGAGAAAGAGAGAAAAGTAGCAATAAAAAGGAAAGGCTATATTTATACAGTGAGCTGTATGTGAAAGATGAGTGGACTGAACTTTCTTCATGGAAATTTAAGTCTCTATTTCTGTGTTTGGGTAGTCACTGCACTGGCTTTAGATTGGCCTTTCACCATAACAAGGAACCAAAGTGTGTTTGTCCGGTGAAGAGAAAAATGAAAATCACTGTCAGTCATCTCCTTCAAGCACTTTTTTCTCCTCCATTTTCTCTGCCTGCCTGTTTGTTCACAGCAGTGGCTTTTCTGAGTCAGAGAAAATCAGAGAAAATGGTGGTTTGAAAATCACCTGTTGATACTACTTTGAACTTGTCCCTCCCACACTAAAATCAGTGGTGATGTAAATAATTCCTTCAGTGTGGTGCACAACCTGATCCTTGTTTTGCAAGGACCTTGTTCTTCAATCATTAGCGGTCAAAGCAAAACTTTCCTCAATTTCATTCAGAACAGGATTAGGATATAAATGTATAGATATTTATTATATATATATTTTATATATATAATATAATTTTTTTTTTTTTTTTTTTTTTTTACCATGTGAAGCAGTACTTGCTAGGATAAACACAGACAAAATAGAGAGGTTATTGGAGCATATATATTCAGTGACTTCTGTTACTCCATGAGAAAAATAACAGATTAATTGGGATCTTTGTTCCTCAAAGGGAAAGTAATCGTGTTCTTTCCATCAAGGTTTTGAAGAAGAAGAAAAAAAAAAAAAAAAAGAGAGAGAAAGAAAAAAACAAACAAAACAAATTCACCTGAGAAGGTGAATATAATTTTTTAGAATACACTTGATCAATAGATTTTTAAAAAGAATTGCTGGTCGGGAGAGCTACAGAGTAAAGAGAAGGGCACAGCAGAGACTCTATACTGACAGTATGTCAGCGGTGTCCACCAGCAGAGGATCATAGAAATGTTACAAAGAGAGAAGTGCCAAAGCTGCTGAGTCTACAGTGGAGAGAGAAAATGAATAGGAGAAAGCAGAGAAAGCCTCCACTCTTAGTACTTCCCTGATGTCTTAAGTTTAGCTAGTTTTAAATCCTCTCACTGACTGTTTCCCTGGTGCTTCTCTGGCAACCTACCCCCCCCCCATAGACTAATTAAACCAATAGACAGTAATTTATACCACTGTAATTCACACGATGCCTCTTCGTCATTCCAGGATAATCCCAAACATCTTCTTTCTTAGTGGAGCATTAGCTTATGTTGAACAGATATCTACATAAAGGCAGCTTACCAAAATACCCAGCTGGAACATCATTGTACACAGAGGTTTAATAAATCCTTATACTTTCAGATAATTTAATAGAGTTGGTATTATTACAAATACATGAAAACATAAGCTTTTAAGCTTTGCAACTCACCAGCATTATTTCTCTCCCTGTTTTATCAGCAGCTATACTAATGGTTATGCCAGGGTAACCATGCCACATTTTTTTCTCCCTCAGATGACCCTGCCTGACCAGACTACGATGCTTGGCTGCAAACCAAGAACTCCCCTAGACTCTCACAGACAGGGAAGGTGGGGGAAAGAGTGAGCTGCACGGGTAACTAGCACGTGCCTGATTTCAGAAAAGCAGTTATAATGAACATCATAGATATCTTGTCCAGGACAAGGCTGTGTTGTTCTTGGTTTGGCTTTCCAAAACTGAAGTGAATTAGACTGTCACTCTGTAATGCACACTACTTCTTTACCTGCTGCATTACTGATTATGCACTTGAAGCCCAAACTAGGTGCGACTGTTTCACATTAATTTGAAACTTTGTTTTAGACTGAGGGCATTTTTTTAAACTTCTATGTTATTTTTCCCTTCATTAAGAGTAGATCATGCATTTAAGAACATCTACAGAAAGCTTCAGGCTCTAAAAACTTAAAAATAGAAGGGATCTCCTAAAAAGAATATATGTTAGTAAAGAAACTGCCTAATGTTGCATAATAGGAAATTAATAAAAAAATAAAAATATTTTTTCTTTCTAATTTTCCACTCCCTACCCTCAAGCCTCCAGCACCTCTTGGGAGCTGTTTTGATAATCTTCTTAGGCAATTGCTTTAAAACTAAGCAAATCCAGGATAGCAAGTTATAAAAAAATGTTTTGTCTTTGTCCCAAGGTGGAAAAATACCTCAATTAAACATAAACTCATGACAGAGTAGTGATATCTTTGATTGTCTGGGTTATCAGTCATAGTAAGAGTGGTATCTCTTACCATGTGGCACCACTGCATTCCAGTTGCAGGCCCACTGTAACAGCTATATGTAATGGGTTTGATACAACAGCTCAAGGAATGTGGCTCTCCCCTTAGTTATTCAGTAACTTCTTATGACGGGTCCAATTGTACGCTCTATAAGAAATTCATGCTTCTTATTTGAAAAAGATAAAGCTGTTCGGTAAAGATTAGGGACTTTGTGGGAGTATTATAAATGGAGACAGGCAAGAACTAAAACACTACACACCCGCCTGTATCTGCACAGTGATAAAACAGTGGAGAAAATCTACATGGTAACCGGGTAAGACACCCGTTGCTTTCAGAGAGCAGGTGAGCTGAATCTTTGGGAACCACCCATGAGTAAACAGTCCAGATTTTGCAGAAGGGCATGGCTGATTACTCAGCAGTTCCAGTTTTTATTATGGAAAAGATGCTCAAGCATCTTTCCTATATGCAGTTGCTCCAATTAAACAAACTTTCATTTTCTTTTTTCCTTCATCTTAATAGTTTTCATGATTATTTTAACAGCACAATTATCCTGGCTAAAGTAATGGGAAGCTGTACGTGCAGTCTTGTCCTTAAGTTCACTGAAATTTGAATAAATTTGTCCAAACTAAGATGGGAGGGGTGGAAGAAACATGGAAACTGTGGTGCTTTCCAAAACTTTTGATATTAAACCCAGCAGTTTTTGCAGATATTTTGCTCTGAGGTTTAGGTGTTAATAGATGCCAGGAGTCAAGACAGAGTACAGAGGGAGAGGAACTCATGGAATTTTCAATTGGAAAGAGTTTGAAAGAATCCTCAAAATTATTATTTCCTGAGTTTCAAATGGATCTAATTACTCTTACACATATGGCTGAGTCACTTCTGAGCAGCTTCTAGTGCCCAAACGTGGCTGTGTGGAGATGCACAAGAGCTTGAGAAAGTCTGACCTAGCTTCAGTTTCTAATCTTATTGCTCCCTCCCCACAACAAAAATGAAAGGCTTAGAAAATAATTTTCTCTTCAAGATAAAAAAAAAAAAGGGATTTTAAAATTTTGTGGTTTCCCCTATGCCTATCCCAGCTCTGATTAACTCAGTACTAGTATATCTATGCACAGGCCAGCACAAAGGAAAAAGCACAGAACAGCAATGATTGCTCAGCAGTCAGCACTGTACATGAGGCAGGGATTTTCCAGGTCATTTTTATCCAGTTCATCACTGCAATTTGCTGGTTCAGTTCTGCCAAATCAGCAGAAGTACTTCTTAAAAGAAAGCCTCGCCCCATTTTGCACAGGCAGCACTCTAAGAGTTCGCAGGGTTACTAGCACTTTTCATCAGAGATCCATTGTGAATTGCATTTTAAATAAAGCACACGAAGATTAGAAAATTCTCACCACTGCTGTACATCTGCATATCCCCAAGACAATTTATAACAACTGATGATTTTGCCCAGTTGAAATAGCAATATGGTCCTTGCCTATAGCAGGCTGAGACATGAACTGAAGTGCTGCAAAAATATAGCCAAGGGAAGGTTTTGACCAAAACACATGCTATTGTTTCTCATTTGTGGTTTGACTGATGTACCCAGGAAAAAGTAAACAGTTTTGTCTATTGATGGCCCAGTGGGCAAAAGAATGGCTGGAATGAAATCATGTAAGAGAGGGGGAAAAAAGTAAAGTAAAATTGAGAAACATTTCATTATAGGTACTCAGACAACACTTCAAAAATCCATTTAAAAAGGGGATACCTGGTACCCCAGAGTAACAGTCTGCAGCTATTGAAGTACAGCACTGTGGGATTTAAGTCTGAATGGTATCTTGTATTGCCCTTAGTCCTGCTGAAGGCAATGTAAAGTGAATTATTATTCCATGAAAGCAGATATAGTCTAGCTCTTATACAGGTGAAGGAAAACCGTTCTTACTGGGACAATCTTTAGTTATCACAGAACCATAGAAAAATTGAAAGACTTTGACTTTCAATGTCTTTTATAGCTTCCCATTCCCCTGCCCTAAGGGAGATGCAACCATATCCACATAATTCCTGGCAAATAGCTCTCCTCCCCAACCTTAAACTCCCCCAAGGCAATTCCATGGACTCCCCAGATGATTTATTGTCCTCCAAGGCAAGTCTCTTCAGCAGGAGACTGGTGCAGATATGCCCCAGGCAGAAGGAGGAACAGCTGGCCAGCAGGGAGAGGCAGCCCAGCGGCAGCCCACTGCAGGCAGCCCAGGCAAGATAAAGGTGGGCAGTTCTCCATGCCCATGTGGTCAGTGTAGGCCTGGCAGCACACAGGGCAGCCAGAGAAGTTGCTCATAAAATGTTCTCTCTAGGTTAACAGGTCCGTTGTTGTTTCAAGCAAGTACTAAAACACTACGCACCTGACTGTATCTGCATAGTGATAAAACAGTAGAGAAAACCTATGTGGTAACACAGTAAGGTACGCAATGGTTTCAGATACCAAGTGAGCTAGTATGTCTCCATTTCGTACAAGATGCTTTGAAGGGCAAGGCTGTACATGAAGCCTCTCCAGAAGCCACTCTGGAAGACATGGTACATGTCACTTTCCTTTGAAAGGGGTGCTTTGGCCACTTGAGGAAAATCTTGCCTGTTGACTAAAGCATATCTTGGGCACAAGAAAGAGATCCTTGAGGGAAAAGTTAAGCCTGCAGGAGGAAGCAAATATCAATGTGGGAGAGCTGGAGTGAAAGGGAAAAGAATAGCAGTGTGTAACTTTCTCTGTGCCTTCACATACAGGCAAAAACTCTGTACTTTCTTTTTGCATAGCGTTGCTAGCCTGCAATCCATTCTGTCTAGTCCAGACTCTCAGCTTGTGTCTTGTCTCCATACCCATTTGAAATGGTGCTCTGAAAATCACTATCCTAAATGCAGTATTTGTTCTCGTGGAAGCTACCTTTCTGTACTCAGCTTCCTCCTCTACAATACTGAAGGTATTGTAAGGTGCTGCTCTTCTTGGGATGCAGCCTATGTCTTTGTCACTCTAATTCTACTGTGAAGTCAAATATCACTTTTGTGCCAGCTATCATACTTTCAAACTCTTCCAGTCTCTGCTTATCTTGACCAAGGAACTATATAGCTTTTTTTCAAGTTTTCAGCCTTTCAGCTGAGACCCAGAGAGGCATTCTCCAGGTCAGCATTCTAGAATCTATCAGCCACCCTTACTTTTTGAGCACTGGGAAGAGAGGGGGTCAGGGAGGTGTGGGGCATGCAATGCACATTAAAACCCACTGACAGCTTTTCCCAGTCCCTGCCATTGGTATGGATACATCAAAACCAGAAGTAACGAGCTCAGATGCAACACAGTAGCACAGATCTCAGTCTGGACTGTAAAGACCCATCTGAGAGTTTGGGTCATCACCTATTCAGATCCCCTCTAATGTAGCCATGTTGGTCCTGGCAGATTAAACTAGAAAAATTCATAGAAAATTAGGTCAGGTATGGCTACAAAAGTAGTGGCAGTGTAGTGAAAACAGAGCTGCTGTTCAAATCTCATACAAAAGTCTGGTCCAACACGTGTGTGATACAGCTAAGCTAGAAAATATGGTGAAAGGCAAAACTCAAGCCCAAGATATTTAAGTACAGCATGATGCACCAGTTTAAATTTCACACCTATTAGAAAATATATACCACTCCTCCCCGCTATCAATTTTTCTTCTCCGTTTCATTTTTACATGCATATGTAGAAATATGCTGATCCTTATGTTGTCCCCGTTGTCTCACAGAAACACTGTGAAACATTCATAAAAACTGACTACCTAAAATCTTGAATAAATCCTTTAAATTTACTATTTCAGAACTTACATTACTTTCTTAATTAGTATTCATACACTGCTTCAATTTAAATCCAGATCTGTCTGTTATGTTATCACTAAGGTTAACAGCTTAATTCCCTCATATCCAGTCATTCAATGCTACCTACCACAATATGATATTCTATTGCTAATATTTTTTTTTTCAGATCTATATGGAATAACTGCAAATAAAATTATTTTCATACAGTTCAGTGGACCTGAATCAATAATTTTGCTAGTTGATGAACTGGCCTCCCATGTTCCACATTTTTTTTCCTTAGCCTGTGATGTGCAGACAGACTCCATTAGATTGTCCATTTAGCTTGTCCTCAACTGTTATGCTATAAAAGTATGTTTTTATGAATATGTCCTTGAAAAACTGGTTATCAGGAAACTTCTTCTTTTAAATAAAATGTTGGAAAAGGTTCCTAAGGAGTGTTAGAGCTTCTTCTACTGAGAAAGGTTATTCAAGGTTTAATGGGACTGAAATTTTCCTTTATAACCTACTCATTATGAGCTACTGTTGTTCGCCTTGTGAAACAAAAATGCTAGCTTGGGAATGTTGTCTTTTATTTAAAAAGTAAAAAAATGAAGTGCAGCTGACAAAGTTCAGATAATTGGACAGAGCAGCAGAGCTTAAACCAACAATGTATTCAGCATACTGACATGTGATATCTTTTGAAATCTCCATAGGGTCTTTTAGCTTACAGTTAGCCATTTCAGAATCCCAGACCATTGCAGAATAAAGGGTTTGCTCTTTCAGGCTTGCACCAATTTCCAATGATATACTTATTTTTTCAGCTTCTCCTTTCCACCAGATCAATTGATATTCTACTTAGTAAACATATAAGTTTTTATGGACCCAGTCCAGAATCCTGTAAGTAATGCCAGAACTCTACAAAAAAAAAATTAAAAGCCAGAAAACTGCTATTAATGGAGCATCAGTATGGTCTGTCATTACAGCACGCTATTCTCATTAACACATAATAAACCTAAAACTGGTAGAAAGCCAGTAAAACAGGGATAGGGGAAAAGGAGTGCTAAAAATGAGAGCCACTGGAATGGATAGAACAGAAGCCCAGCAACTGGCTTCCTTCCACACTGGGTATCCCGAGTAGCCCAGTTTCTCAGGGGGGCTGTGTAGCCGGTGATTAAAACACCTACTATTCAGGTTTAAGGTTTAAAGTACTAACTGTTAAGTTTTAAAGACCATTTTTTTGGCTATTATGACTTACAGTCTGGATGATGCTATGAGCTTTGCCCCATGAAAAGACCATCTAGGGACAGATTCCTGTTCACAATGGTTTTCTGAACTGGATGGAACTGAAGGGAGGAAAAATTGAATTCTATTACTTTTCCACCTCCTAATGTGAACAGCTCTATTCTGTCCTTGTATTAAGCCCAATCTCAAGCGAGATTGAACATTGAACTTTACCAAGTGTTAATCTAAAATTACTGCCCAGCTGAATGAGCAGTGATGTTTAGCAAGTTATTAATTTTGCAGCAACCTGATGATGTTCTATATAACAGATTGGTAGGGCTTGTAGGATGATTTCACCTTACCCTCAGCAGGAACATCATGTAAAGCCTTTGAACTTTTGCTTAGTAAGTGAAACAAAGTTGTAAGTCAATCAAATTTGAACTTCACTTGACTGAACAATCTCAAAAAAAAAGTAATCTTGATCAAGTCAAGCCATCAAGAAGCTCAGTCAGCCTCCTAATGCAGCGGGAGACTCTCAGAGATCTAAGGCTTACATTGTGGAGGGAAGACAAGCTAAAGATGGAGGCAATACATTTAAACAGCCATGAGCGTAAGAGCTGGAATTAATATATATTAATATTATATATATATATAAATATATAATGCCTACACAGACAAGTATCCTGACAAGTTGGAGAGACTTGGTAACATTATGGTGGCCTTTCAACATACAATAGTGTAGTCTCCAGGAAACGAAAACATTGTGTCATATGCCCTATGTCCCAACACCTGTGGCCGTATTTTGAAACATCCACTCCTCCCCCCTCTCTCCTCAACAAAAAAAACCTAAAAATACTTCCTACTGCTTACCTGACTCTGTAGCCAGATCTTGAGCCCACTGTGACAAATGACAGTAAGCAAAGCTCTGCCAGTCCCAAAGAAGAGTCTTTTTCACAGCAGTGAAGGAAAACACATGTATACTGCTGTTCCTTGTGCTCCGTTTTTCCCATGACTGGAGAGCCATCGTTTCCAAATCTGACTGCTTAACAGCTGATATGCATTCATATTGCATGAAATATGACGGGGAGGTTAAATATAAAACAGGATGTAAAAAAAACCCAAAAGAGTAAATGAAAGGCAGAAAGTCAACCAAATCAGACAGGATAAATGGGGACAGTTTGATGCAGAAAAAAATATGTGATCCCTCAAAAAAAAGTGCAAATCAAGTGATCAGCATTTGAAAAATCTTTAAAAAGAGCCTAAAGACTATTAACTCAGTGCAAGGAGACAACAACGAAAGTATAGTAGTATATGTACAGAAGAAATACACTGTGAGAAAATGCCTTCTGAACCACTGGCAACAAATCTGAGGTACTTATTTGACACACTCCCCAGTTTGGCTAAATAAGGATGATTTCACAGAAATGCAATCTAGTGATAAGAAGCTCCTGAAGCAAGACTGAGGGCTTGATTCACCCACTAGTTCAATACACTAGAACCAAGCTGGAGTTCAAGCCAATCCAGAGAAGGCAATTGTTAGGTGAGACAGAGAATGTATAGACCTTCTAGTTAAGTGTTGGGACAAAGGAAGCACCAGCATAAATTCAGGAGTCACTGACTCTTTAGATACTGGCAGTCACACACTCACATGCCTAGAAGTGCTGTCACATAAGACATCAACACATCCTATAAAATTTTATTTTATTGTTTCTTCATGGAAGTGTCTATCCTGTACAGACATGTAAGTGTACAGAAACGAGCTACAGGGTAAGTGGTAAGCATTGCTCCCAGGAAGCTATTTCATCATGACTATTTTAACATAACTTTAGTTGTTTTTCCATCTCAAAATGTCATAAAAATACTAAAGGTACATTTCAAATACAGTAAAAAAAAAAAAAAAAAAGGAAAAAAAAAGCTTAAGTTGCTGTACATTTAACAGCAGCTGGATTTCTGCTTGCTGTGAAAGTGCGAGCAAAGTGTGAGCAAAGCCAATGGCACTGACCTTCCCATCACAGGGAGAGCAACAGATTCTTGACAGTCTCCAAGGCAAAACAAGGGAGACCTTGCAAACATCTCTCTGTAGAGGCTCTAAACAATAGCAAAGGTTCTTTCCCAGGGTTGAATTTCTCTATTCCTTTGGCACACTTTCCCAAAAGGGCTGGGTCCTTTGAGGTTATCTGCAGTGTGCTTATGCTCAAAGCATTAACATGCCTGTTAGCTCTGTACCTTTAGCATACTTTTACTGTTATTAAAGAGTGAATATAACTTGGATAAAGAGGATCTTGGAAATGAGATATTGGACTGAGGTGAGGAAAACCAGGGGTCTAGGCTCTAATCTCTTCTCATGCCACTTCAGGCAAGCAACATGCTTCATATTTCTATTAACCATATATGCTTCGTTCATAAGCTTTTTGAGATTATTTCTTTCCTTGCATATGTAAGTATAGAATAGCAGCACTGTCGAGCATTTTCCTAAGCCAGAATGCCTTGGCACTACCAGCTACACACTAAGCATTTTAACTACTATGACAAGGCTAATTTTGCAACCCCCTCTATTAATAAAAGAATTGAAAACATTAGGTGGCAACTTTCCTTTTTATTTTTTGAGAATACTGAGCTCTTAAATAAGTACATCGGTCTTTGGCTGCACTGACTCTCAGCTTCCCAAACACAAGCTCGTACTTCTTTGTGCATATGTTAGTGATTTCCAGCCACATGGGGCATAACATTCCCTTGTGCCATTAACACTCTTGGGAAGAAACTACCGTCAGCAAGCAAGTTGTGAGAACTGCAGCATGTGTGTTGAGTTTGCTGTCAACCGCTGCAGAGGCTGTTGGATACAGCTGTGGAGCACAGGAGTATTTTTAATTGCCTCCAAGAATTAAAGTAAGACTGCATTCAAGATCATCTCACCAGCTTTAAGTATGCCAACTGAAGAAAGCTTAGGGGAAAACAAGGCGTGTGCTGGTTGTCAAACTATTTTAGTAATAGAGATTAAGCACTATTTTGAACATCATATTGAAAGTGAATGGGTATGATACCAACCAAGGTGTGATACTGTTAGTAAGCACATTCACATACCATTCCAGTCCACAAGTTACATACCTATTTTCCATTGGCAGCCACTTCCAGCCCAAAGGCAGAGCACAGATTTAGTCCCATCAGCTTCTGGTCGATTCAGTACAATGTCACCACGAAGTACTGCAGGATCCCTGAACTCCTTGCAATCCTGGACTCACCTCATGAAAATTCATGAGGGAGTCACAGACAGAAGTTCTCCCTTTCCAGGACACATCTACACTGGGAGACGATGGCAGAGGGCTCTTACAGATTTGCAGGAAAGCCACACAAAGATGCTGTAGACTGTGACAGCTATATAGGCACAAGGCTTGGTAAACTACTGCAAATATGTTACCTGCCTGGCCCCTTGCAGTGCTTCAGCTATTTAATCTAAAAAAGCCTGCCTTCTTTTTAAGCCAGAGTACTTAGCTGTCCTTCCTCTGTGCAAAAGAATACACTGTATTTTGACATGTTGTGCATGAAATTGACTCCTTCGCATTAAGGGTGGAAAAGCTTGATGTTGGTGCAAGATTCATGTAAGTGAATGACCTGATCTAAACCCAACAGAACTACTCCCGCTTGTTCCAGTAAGCTTTCCATGGGTGCACAACTGCCCATCAGTATCCCCAGCATGGTATAGGAACCTTGTATTTCTGAATAAAATAAAGGATAAGAATTATATAAGTCTGTAAAGTGAATCATCCTCACTGCATGGAGAGTATATGAAATAATTTCTATCATTTTAAAACACCATTTCCCTTATTTACTAAACACAAGCCCACTCGTGCCTCTGGTATGTGTACAAGTTGCGTTTCTATTTAACATTGCCCACTTCTCTCAGAACTTCTGCTCAGCCTAAGAGTTTATTAATGGGCAAACCAAATATGCTTCTTTAACTAGTTTTACGACTCCTGAGCTCTGCACTGAAATTGTTGTCTGTATCCGGCAAGGATACCACTCAGCAGAAACTGAAATTATTCAGCAATTCTGCTGAATAAAAATGGGGCAAACAGGCAAAACTATTGAAAAATGTTCTTTATGCTAGGCTAAACTCGCCCCAGCTACACAAGTTTACCCATATTTGAAATACACAGTATTGGCCTTCTGTGGCACCTGCAGTTCATCTCCCACACAATGGCAACAGGGAAAAGAACAAAGTGTATTATCACTAGGAATATTTTAACAGGACTAGGATTAAATTTAATTGCTTTATTTTAAAAAATCAGATTATCAAATCCACTGTCTTACTCCTAGTTAAAACCCAGTCAGCATGCCTCTGGCTCTTTAAAATAGCAAGAGGCCATTTTTTTCACATTAAGTCAGGCAAAAGCCATTTCTACTTTGCCCAGGATAAAACATATATGAGATGTGCTGTTCATTTGCCACTTCTTCCAACCTCACCTGTGTATGACTGTGGCTGTTGAAGTAAGAGTTTATGGCAGCACGTTTCTAGGATGAGGTTGATGGTTCGTTCTTTGCCTCTACTTCACTATAAATAGGACAGTAAACAGCCCCAGATGTAACACTTCTTATCGAAGTGTAAGAATCTCCTTCACCTAGTTCCCAAGGGATAAAAATGAAGATTTAATCAGGCTTTACACTTTTATATTTTTTAAATTATTTAACTTTTATTACTGTTGCACCATTTATACAATTACATATAATTTCAATGCATCCATTGTACATTTTGTTTTTTCATTTGTTTTCCAATGAGTGTGTGTTGGTGTCTGTGACACAGAATGGAAGAGAAACTGGAACTGCAATGAACGCAGACTTTTTCATTTCCACTGACCAATAAACAGAACTACAGGTGCACCCAACCACGGACATGCATTAACTCGTCATGAGAAATCTAGGTAGGCTAAGTAGGATGAGAATGCTTTTTACTCCCAAAAAATATTTGGAGAGGAAGAATTGGAGGATTGGCATTGAGAAATATGTGGACAGCTAAGTGGGTTTTGTCTGAAAGTTGGCATTCATCCACTGCATAAAAAAAATATCAAAATAAGAAAGGCTGTAAATAAAAAAACCACAGAAAATACTGCTTTCATAAAGATCTGATTGCCTTGGCACAAACCTAGTGGGCAGAATCAAACGCATCACTCCCAAACCCCATTACAGAACAAAAAGAAGATTTTGATACATTGGTGGAGTGCATTTACAGCAGTTCAGATACAAAAGATGTGCTGTACTTTCAGACATCCATTTATTTATTTTTTTTTTTAATCCAGGACTTGTGTCAAGTTGGCAGAAAGTATATTAGATATTTCCCCACAAAAATACTATTTGGATTCTCCCCCCTCCCTCCCTCCCAACTTGATGGGACATCCTTTTCATTTTTTGTTTTCTTTTTTTCTCCTTTCCTTTCTGGGCAATACATATTTGTTATTTCAGATCTGAAACGAGTTAGTATAGCTGAAAAAATAAAAAAAAGACACAGGTTGTTTTAAGTGGTTGTTTCAACAGGCTGTCCAATTTAATCTTGCACTGCTATGGTTTGATCCGAATTAGTCGCTGGAACTTCAGAAGGTTTCGCTTCCTCTGGTGGGGCTGCAGGGTCCGAGGCCTTAGCAGTGGAACTAGGTGCTGCTGTTGCCGCGGTCTCCTTGGAAGAAGGTGCAGCCTCGCTGCTGCTAGGTTTTGAGTCTGAAGCTGGGGCCACTTCACTTTTAGTTTCTTGGGCTGCAGGTGTTGCGGGAGCCTCAGTCTTTTTGGCTTCCCCTTCCTCTTTGCTCTTGTCATCTGCTTTACTGGGAGCTGTGGCTTCTGAAGGCTGGGAAGCTTTTGCATCATTGCTAGGCTCAGAAGTTTTGGGTGCTTCGCTACTGGCAGCAGGAGCAGAGGCTGCAGTCGGCTCCTCTTGCTTGGCTGCCTGTTCGTTGTTCTTCTGTGGCTCTACTTTCGCATCGACAACAGCCTCTGACTTCTCTGGTTCTGGTTTCTGGGTTTCTTCCTGGGTCGCTGTTTTCTCCTTCTCCCCTTCTTTTTCTTCCGTCTTATTTGCAGCGACCTGAGTATCCTTTTCACCCTTCTCCTCCTTGTTGTTTTCCTTCACTTCTGTGGTCTCTGTGGTTTGCTGGGCATCCTCAGCCTCCTTTGGAGTCTCTTCTTCCTCAGTTGCTGCTCCTTCAGCCTTCTTGTCTTTGTCTTTAGCTTTTTCATCATTGACACTGTACCCCTTCTTCTTCTTGCTCAGTTTGCCTCCCATGTTGGAGCTCTGTAACAGAAAAGGGAAGGAGATGGTTACCCAAAGCTCAGCATTTATCACTGAGAGAATGAAAATCAGATCAACTGAGGTGCAAGAGAAAAATGGATGCTCGCTCCCGAAAAAGAGACTACATCAGGTTTGGTCAAATGTTATCAGCTGAACGCACTGATGCTGCTGAGCACCACCACTGCTGAGCTTACATCCCACCAGCCCTGCAGCATTTCAGTCAGCAAACCCCCTTCTGCCACATCCCCCTAGGAACAGTCCCTCTCTAAATCCCTCTAACTCTGGTTACTTTTCACGGGGGAGGGTGGGAGTAACAAGATGATAGAGGACTAACATACATCACAATCTCTTGTCTTGAAAAAGGGATATAAAGGGTGGAAGTAGAAAAAAGCCGCGCTTATATTCAGGTTGGGTGCAAACTGAATTTGACTGTCAATTTTGGCATCCACCCCTCGTTAACACAAAGTCCACTAGCACTCTAGCAAAGGCTATGAACAAGCTTTTCATTAAGGTTTGGAAAATCAAAGCAAGCCCAGAGTCAGTGAGAAAGCTAATGTTCTCCATAAGACAGAAGACTGCATCTACTCACTCCACTCTCACTGTCTGTTTTCAAGCATGACAAGCAATCAAGTACACAGTTTAGTTGTTTAAAAGAAGTTGAGCATATGTGTAACCGTATGAGTATTTATATACACTTTATGTAGGAGTCTTAACTAAGAATATAAAAAATTTTTCACAGTACTTCAAAGCCAACTTTGTCTATTAAAACAGAAGGAGACACAGATACATTGGGTCATTAATGAAGACGAAAACCTCTATGATTGGCTAAAACATTACACTTCCGGTAATAAAAAAAATATTCATACTCAATGAAAGGTTAAGAAAAAAATTTCCTAGTCTTGTACTATTTGAAATGAAGAGAAGGTGATTTTTTCAAAGTACTGTCAAACAAGTGTTTAATTTAAGAGCTCCTCCAGGGGAGATGAATCATTCTAATTTTCTGTTTTGCAAAGGTAGATAGACTTATAGGCCCTATATTTTTCACACACTTACCAAAATTATGACTACAAACCAGGAAAAATTCATACAAGAGCTCATAGAAGGCTGAATATTAAATGGTTTTAAATACCACCAAGAACTAG
Organism: Strix aluco; assembly: GCF_031877795.1. NCBI lineage: Eukaryota > Metazoa > Chordata > Aves > Strigiformes > Strigidae > Strix > Strix aluco. Next base: position 83,018,836 of record NC_133931.1, on the reverse strand, counting down.
CTGCCTCTCAGCAGACTTTCTGCTAACACAGATACAAGGCTCAGGCACAGCCCAACAGCAAACTTTCCACATGTCTTGGGCAAAAAGGAGGTATTATCGTCAGCAGAGACCTTTCTGATTTCAGCTCTCAAAAAGAAAAATTATTTGCAAATACTGTTGAAGGGTTAGCACACAGCTCTACAAAATGGTAATGTAATGTTACTGAAACACTACTTTGTTGTCTGAAATCTTATGGGGAACAGCAATAAAAGGATTAATTTCCACAGAGCCACAGCTGAGCAATCTAATCTCTACCTTCATGGCAAATACCAGCTTTTTAGGTATTTAGGGCAGGCTATAAACATGAGTTTGTTATCTGACAAATTTACAGGCTTCTTGATACGCCATAAATATTGCTCCAGATTATTGTTTACATACAGTTACAATCAAATAGTTTGAAAGGGCTTTTGCAAGTCAGCAGGATCAGAGATTTATGCTGAAGTCATGTGTGTATCCCAATCTGCAATCCTTAATTAAGCCTGTATTTGTTTCCCGGCAAAGCCCAGGTACTGTAAACCTAATTTCATTTGCTGCATCTTCTGTATTTTTCCAGATTTTGCTATTTCATGGATAGTAGTAACTCACCACAATTTATATTTTCTTCCACAAAAAGCTTTTAACCTCAGATGCAGCTGGCTACAGAATGTGTATGCCAAAGGACCTTTTAATAAGCAGAGAAGCGTGCATATGAGAAATGTGCTCCCAAACTATGAAAAGAAATATGCACTGTCTTTGCTTGGAGGTATACTGTGAAATCCCTGTGTCTCAATTTGCATCACAGCCAGCTGGCTCAAGATACTGGAGCAGAAGATCAGGAAGAGGTTCAGAGACTATCATTATGCTCTATTAGTAAATATTTACAGTTACAAATGGACTGCCATCTTCCAGCACAGTTTCAACTACTTTATAACAGAACAGATTCGCTCTTTGTGACACTGAATCTCACATTTCCCTATTTAAAAGCCACCTAGATCATCATCATCATAGCTATGACAGGCTATCACGCAAAAGCACAGCAATCATCAGGGTCATTGCCCAACCCTGCAGGTAGCAAGGCTACAATGTTCCTCTCCTCCTACATCTGAATTACAAATACTCCTCTCCCCACCTCACACCCCCCGCACACCCCCACCCCGGATAACAACATATCTGGGCTCACGTTCTCCAGAAACAGCTCCCACATGCTCCACTGCCTCAAACAGATGCTGATCTAGTCCCTGTCCCACCTTACTGCATCTGAACCGTCCAGTGCAAAGTCTCAGGATGCAGCAGACACAAAGCAGGCCTTTAAAAGTATTTTAAAATTACAACCAGTTATACCTGGAAGAAAAGTAGCATGTAGATCAAGGCGCTTAAACATCTCTGTGACTGTGCTGGGTATTCTTGCAGGGATAATCCTGCCTGAAGCCACATGAAAGTGAATCTCAGTGAAACATCTCACAAGTGAAACTGACAGTGAGGTGCATTAAGCATTCATACAAGGTTAAATCCACTCAGTATTACTACCTACGTATTAAGACTTGCAAGAGTCCAGACCTCTTTGCTCCCCCCATGAAAGACTCAAGTCTAACAAAAAGGAGATACCCTGTCTGTCCCAGTGAGACACATGGCCCTGGCTCTATTGCCCAGCCTCTCCCAATCCCCCTGCCTCTTCCTACTCCCCATAACCATTGCATCAACCTTGTGAATGACAGACCCAGAAAAAAAATTTGCCGACAACTATTTACCACACAGGCTAAAACCCAGTATGGCTTCAGTTATTTCCACTACCATTGGCACGTAGTGGTTCTGAACTAGCTCTAGCAGCTACCAGCTGAGTGCGAAGCACTTTGTAGGAAGCATGTCCAAAAGGAAGATCCTTGAAAATTTTGGTGCTGAGCACCACTCCTGTAAAATGGCACAGCATTTGATGGCTGTGCCTCTTCACTACTGGACAGAAAAGGGTCTAAAGAGAAACGGTCTAGAAGCAGATTTTATATAAGAATTTGCAATATATCACTTCTTTTCAGGGAACTTCGATGAACCAGTTGGCAGACCAGTGCTTCAGAAGAGCAAGGTCAGTACACCACTTAGAAGTTTTAATAGACTTTATCTGCTTCTCAGCATGCTCAGTATTCCTTGACTGTATGTATTGCTCTTCTCATGGAAGAAGAAACAGATCTAGAGACCACTGTGGAGGACTTCTACAACAGGAGCAAGGATTTCTTCAGTTTTAAGAGCTGCTTTTCATTGTGCTTACCCTGAAGTTTCCATTCTCCTGCAGAAAGCAGGAAGAGAACTGGAGAGCTTGCACAGGTATTTCTCTTATTGTATGGAAGGAATAATCTGACTATATTTGTATTACAAAATATCATGTCTACAGGTCACCTAAAGCATATGAAGCACTTTGAAAACTGAATATTTGTGATAATCAGGACTTCCTGGGATAACAGTGTCAAAAAGAGTTAATGTCAGTAAGACCATAATACAGCAAGAAGAAGAACTCAGAACATTTCAGATTTTACACCTGAAGACTGAGCTGATCTGATGAAGATGAGTCCCTGGAACACAGCATACATCTGTATAGTTTGGGAAAATAAATATTATTTCAAAGTTTTATATTTCAAATTGTGCTTCTATATTGAAAAAGTCCCTAGAATTAGACTCTTACTATCTCTCTCTTTTGTCAGTAAAGATTTGCCTGCCCAGTTAAGATTTCTTATGTGCTTATAAATCTCTAAACATTTCATTTAGTACACACTTTCACATCTCATGAGAGGGTCTGGTTATTACAAGAATGGACTTGCTATACCCTCAATCTCAGTACAGAGAACGGTGTATCAGGAAAGGACAAAACACAGCTAGCACCTGTATACTCTGACTGCCAAAGCTAAACTTCCAAAGCTCCTGTTCAACTTCATGCCAAGTGTGGGGAGCTCAGTCCACCTCCAGAAAAACCAGTTCAGGAATATGCTAGGTATCTTCTGAAATCCCATTGCCTTCAGCGTAATGTAGGCACACGCAGTGGGTCAGGCCAAAGTAGCCCTTGCACAAGCCTGTTCCCAGGCATGAGTTATCTCATATTGCCTGCAGACAAGAGCTGTAAAATGCACATCCCTCCCTAGGCAGCACTTCAACACTCCAAATCAAAGGAAATACCGATCCCAGAAACTGGCCCACCCCCCAGCTGCTCAAAATAAATGAAAAGATCTTGAAGAAACCACTACATCTCTGTACCTCGTTGATTCACCCTACACCTCTCTTAAAAAAAAAAAAAAAAACAAGTTTTTATAAAGAGACATATAGAAACTTAAGGAAACAAGGAATTTCCAGACACAATTTTTGAAAGATTTTCTGAAACTTTTATGAAAGAAAAAAAAAAATCTTACTACTTCTCAAAATATGCAGTACAATTTCATGCTTCCCATTCTACACATGCACACTCAGAGCCACTCCTGTCTCACCAGTCCAGCTCAATCAGTTTACCAGGTTAATGTTAAAAGATGCCTGTAGCGTACCCCTAGACAGAATTAGACTAGCTAGCCTTGTCTTTTAGCAAAAAAGCCATTTTTTTCTGTTCTTTCTCAATTATTCTCACACATCTTCCTTTTCCTCTGATGTTACTTGGAATTAACAGGACAGAAAGGCTAGGTCTCTCAGGTTCTGGCCTCTTCACACATAAGTAGTAGTGACCTTTTCCTGTCCTTCTCTTGTCCTTCCCTCCCTTCCCTTCCCTTCCCTTCCCTTCCCTTCCCTTCCCTTCCCTTCCCTTCCCTTCCCTTCCCTTCCCTTCCCTTCCCTTCCCTTCCCTTCCCTTCCCTTCCCTTCCCTTCCCTTCCCTTCCCTTCCCTTCCCTTCCCTCTTCTCTTCTTTCTCCTCTTTATCTTTCTCCTTTCTCCTTTCTCCTACTTTCTTCTTTCCTACTCTACCCTCTTGTTCTGTGTTCCTTATTGTTTCAGAGCAGCGATGGGAACTGGCTCTCCTACAGTCAGACTGGTTGTGGTGCTGGTGCAAGGGAGGCAGCAGGAAGCACACACTTGACCACCTCTCCCTTACAAAGAGAGGTCTGGGGGTGGCACACAGCTGTGCCCCCAGGGGCCACGCACCTCACAAAATGCCACACCTGCAGGACTGTGAGCAGCACACCGCCTTCACATGGCACTTACATCTATCTGAGGGTAACAAGATGCTAGTTCATTAAATGCACACAGCAAAACATGCCCTGTGGTCTCCACATGCCCTGGTTGTTCAAGCCAACTCCTTAACACTCAAGAATTTGGTGTGTTTATTGCTGTGAGACACACAATAATAAATTGGGAACATCTCAGCTTGGCACTTGTGCTGCTTTCTTCATGGACAACAGATGATAGATTTTTGTCCTTCCCTCAGCATGTGCACAGTCCTATAACTACTGTGGTGCCTCTTTCCTTCCTCCAAAGCCTCATGAATCTCAAGATTTAGTGAAGGAGTATAAAAAACAGTGAATGTTTAAAACACAAAAATTGTGTTCACTTGATTTTCTAACCTTGATCTTCAGAAGAAGCCAATTCTGATTTTGGTACTGGCCTGTTTTCTTTTAATATGCAGCCGATAAAGGAATTCTAAGAAGTAATAATGCCAAGTCTAAGGGTTTAATTCTCAGTCAGATTTCAGTTTTATTTTCCTCTGGTGAGAAGTAGAATACAATTGATGGAAATTTCTTTAAAAAAAAGAAAAAAAAGGGAACTTCAAGTTTTATATTATTTTAGAATTCCCGGGGACATGTACACCTCACAAAAATGGGGAGGATGATGTGCTTTTTTAAATATGGGCCATTTGTCATTAATATATCTAAATTATCATAATTTATATTAGACTCCAATTACGAGATATAATAATTTAAGCAAACTACAGGCTGCTATAAAATTGTGCCTGGCTATTTAAGAATTTGTACATGAATACCTGCTTCATTTGAGAAGCATAACTACTAATAATACAGCAAGTTATCAGAAAAGTTAATAATCACATGACAATTATTTTGAGAGCAAATGAAAAAGTTGTACCTGAGCTATTACTAAGATTGATGTGAAATACTTGAGCTCTGAGGTACATATGAATTCATCAATTAGGAACCTATTTTTTCACAAACAGAAGAGGAATGAAGACCCGCAGTTTCATTACAGGCAAAGGTTTTGCTAAAATTATCAATTCATTTAGCATCAACCTGAAACCACAAGTACTTTGCACGTGCAATTCTTCTTCTGTAATTGCTCTTCTGTAATTCCTGTGTGGAAAAAAGCTAGCTAGCTAGGCAGAATTCCCCTGAATAAAAATAAAATTTATCCATTATTTGATCAAAGAACGATGAAGATTTTGTGAGTTACATTGAAAGCAACTATCAAAGACTTTGGACTTGCATCCTCCTGAGTTGGAGGACTGTACAGCTGAAGAATCCAGAGACACATAGTTACTGAAGATCCACTATCCAGTCTCACTCTGGTCAGACACCAGCACTACTTTAGCTGTAGTAAAGTCTGCGGAAACATCAACTGCCTTATGCAGTCTGTGCGTGTCACCCAATATTAAACCCACTTAAGTGAAGTTCTGACCTGTGTACTGCAGAGCTGCCCTGTAGAAGAGTGCTCCCAAATGTAGTACACCTCATTTCTCTAAGCCAATACACCCTTAGCTTCTCCAGCTACAAAGCCATCTTGCAGAAAACATGAGCACAACATGGACCAGTCTTGCCTTCCCAAGTCAACAAGCGTCATGGAAGAAATGCTCTGCTGTGTACGAACTCCCCGCTCACCCCAGGTGAGGCTGTGCTTTGTAGGCAGAGGTAACATCTTTTATTAGACCAGCTAATATACATCTCCCCTATTCTCCTTAGATGACTGACTACAGCTGATCCATTTTGGTGTTACCATTATACGATACTTCCCTCTTGCTGGTTTCAAATCAGAATCACACTGTTTTGCCACAACTGTTGGGTTTTTTTTCAGTGATCCAACACAACACTACATTGCCCAGCAGCATAGATACGACTGCAGTGCCTCCAGTTTCATCCCTGGCAGCTCCTGCAAGGCTCTTTTGCATTGTTTATAACAGAAACACAAGTCATATTAAAAACTGCACAACACAGAAGAAGCATAAAATACATTATTTTTACAGTGCAGTGTATGTGTTGCTCAGCCTTGCATTCGGTTCATCCAATGCTCTGATAGCTTAAATTAAAAATGCTGCCATCAACTTCTATTTGCCTCATCTGCCCTGTTCAGCCTACCAGCCTTCCTAGAGACAGGAGACCGAGCTCATGTTCAAAGCATTTCTCCTACATTCAGATAAATGGCATATGTTCTTTTTTGTTGAATAATAAAAGCAGCTTGCAGACATGCTCATGCAGGTACATACATGCAGCCAAAAGTCAGCCTGCCCCAGACTGAGATCTTAATCACACTATTGTTAGGCACACAGCTGGAAGGGGAAACTGCTGTAAACACCTGTTTTGCAGAGACTGAGATTAATTTTACAAGAACACCTCTTGTAGAAATAGTTTGCAGGCTTCAAAATAACCTGAAAGACTAAGCCAAAAATATAAGCATGTGCCTCCTCCTTATTCTTTCTGAGTTGCCACATCACTCTGGATTTGTGCATGACTCCCCAGGAAGCAGTTTAATAAATATTTCACACTAGCCAAAGTTTTCTAATCTGTATCCTAGAATTAAGTTCCTAAATAGGAAATGATGCAAATTTCAGAGGTGGTTATTGCCCACATCTTTCAAACTGTTCAGGTCTCAGGAACATGCACAGCCAAGGGTGAGGCAAGATTCCACACATATTATTCCAATTATGGCCAGCCACATTTTGCCTCCCTCAAAAACTTAAGACACCACCACCATGTCTAATTACAGAAACATGCAAGGTGATAAAAGCCTAGATAAAGGAACGATTTCCTTCTCATTCACATTTTGCTTGAATTTTGTCCCTCCAGCACCATCTCTATCGTGGATCTCAATACCTCAAATATGCTTGGCTTGCAGACCCCTGAACTGTTTTGGGTGCCTCCAAAAGTGACAGTCCAAAAATATAACAGTCAGATGTTAGTAAGCAATGAAAACATCAGCCTACTCGATGCTACAATCCTAGTGAAGAGAAGGTGTAGGAATATCTAATTGTATTTCTTTAGCCTCATCCTGAACAAAGAACATACAGTACAAGGCACATGAAGAGATTTCAAATTCATGCTTTCTATACCAAAAAAAAAATTACTATACAATCCTCATTTACATGTTTTCTTCAGTAGCAAAGGTTCTTGGTTACTGTTTGCATAAATAATAAACTTACCTGCCATTTCATTAACAAGGACATGGAGAGCCACGTTCACGTTTTGAAAAAGGCCTTAGGGTATTTAATTAGGGAACTGACACTGGAGACAATTATTTATGGGGATTTACATTTACATTATATCTGTTTTAACATTCCACATTATAAAAACTGTAATACTTTAATGCCCATTTAAGTGGTCAAACTAGTTTTAATTAAACTTCAGACACTCCTTAGAATATAAATTACAATATGCTATAAGAAACAGATACGTTAACTTTGAAATCTTGGAACTACCAGTTTTATTTTTAAAATGGATTCTCCAAGGGACTGCTAAATTCTTCAGCATTTTTCTTTCCTATCTCTAGGCTGCTCATGGTGCTGCTCACTGGAAAAAGCACTGGGCGTATGCCTCGGCTGTAAGAATACATTCTATAGCTAGGAACAGGAATCTTAATAGACAGCTCAGACCTATGATAGATCATGGTAATCCTTAAACTATGTATTTTCCTTCTTCTGTTTGCATGACACAGGCAATGAAACCACGTTTATAATTATGAACCAAATTCGATTCTCAATTTTGGTTTTCTTTTTTCAATACAAGCCACATGGGCTGCAGCACACCATTTCTGACTGCAGCACATGACTCCACAATTCCACCACAGAAAGGACAAAAACAGGGAAGCAAGACCAGCCACCAACCACCCAACTCAGCACTCTCCACTGTGGTGTGTGTCATGGTGTTCATGAGAACATTGCAAGTGTTTCCTTCCAAAATACATGGTACCTAGTTTACTCAGTAAAAAAAAAAAAAAAAAGAAAAAAAAGATTAGCAATTTAAATGAAGTATTTATTGTTGACTCCTTCATTCCATTACCTAACTGTTAAAGTATTTTAAGATTTAGGATCTAGTTAACACATTCTCTATCTGCTTTTATCTGTTTCAGCTCTATATTAGGCAGCAGCAACAGCTTTTCTCTATTTTTCCTGAAAAGGAAATGATTGCACATCTACTTGATGCTCCAAGAGGTACCACAGCTTCAGGTCTAGACATCAGAAGGGGTTCGCTGATTTTCAGAAAACACACACAGTTGTCTTCTCCTGAACCTCCATCACAGAACATGCAGCTGCTTCAGTTACTGGTGATGTGCCCACCTTCCCAATAACCTCAGCCCTGAACACCGCAAAGGCACTCCTCAGAAATTAAGGTATATGCAGGAGTCACATGATTAAACCAGTTTCATCCTCTAGTTAATACACAACTGCTAATGACAGTTAAATTAGTCATTAGAACGTTATTCTGAAAATACCTGCAAGTTTAACATTGCATTAGAAAGCTGAGTACACTTACGTCTTTAGGAGAGTATTACACATCATGCCTCTGGTGAAATTTAACCTCTCGCAAGCAACCAATACAAAACCTACTTACCACCTCAGCAGCACTTACAGGGTATTTTACACCAATCTCCTAAAGAGCTGCTGCATTTCTCCTTGGAATAACAACTTTTGACTTTCAGTCTCATATACTAATTTTCAATTTAAATTAAAAATTCTGTACTAAAGTCAATGTGTACAGGTCAAGTCATGTTTTGCGTAACATCAAAACTACCTATAATTAAACCCTGCAAGACTTTGGGCTAAATTACAAGTATTTTTCATGTTGTTAAGAAAAAACTCCTCCTCATGACCACAATACCAGCATCTTATCAGCTCTCAGCTTCTCACAGCTCTGTTGTAATAGTGTCTTGTATTAAAGACATGCTCAAAAGAAATGAGAGCAATGTAAGCCTAAATGCTCAACGTTTTGGAAAACTCTTTACATTCATGCTCCTGGACACTCATTTGTGCCATATACATTTTCTACCAGACTGTAGCTTGGTCTATTATATTAAGTTTGTCACTTTGGTTGTTCTCACTTCCTGGTTCTCACACTAGCACAATATGTGTTTTTTTAAAACACCGTACATTGAACACAAAAGAAAATCTCATGTTCCAGATTTTCTTTTTTGATCTTATTTAGAATGCATGTTTATACTGGATTTTGACTTTTTTCCCTTCCCCCTCCATTTTTTAAACAAAGCATTACATTCAAACTACCAGGCTTACCAGTTTCACTTTAGTCACTGGGAGAGGATTATCAAAACGACATGGAATCGATATACAACAATCACTGGCAAGCAAAGAGCATTAAACAGCTGATTTCTCTTTGTGTCTTAAAAATACCTCTTGATCTTTTTCACCACTACACATTTCACCACTCCTCTAATGGCTCTTCGAAATAACAAGACATCTAGGCAATCTTTTATTAAGACTGGCAATATTCTCCAAAATTTGAGAAATGAGAGCAGTATTTCCTGACCCAGCTGAAGAACCGTAGGTATGCATCAACAACTGCTGTCATGTGGAGCCTATTACACTTCCTCAGTGCCACATTTTGCTAGTAAGCTAACACAGATTCAGAGCGAGCCATAGCTGGTTGAGAGGAGAGAGGCAGAGTTTGCTTTTTGTTTTCAGTGGTGCAAGCTGACAGAGGGGGCTGCAGAATAAAACCAGTCTCTATTACAGAGTTTTGTCTTGTGTCCCTACAGGATAATGGTTTGCTTTGAGAAATCCACTTTGAAAATTTAAAGTGTTTCTAATAATCCCAAAGTAAGAGCTATGCCAGGCAACAAGCCATATAAGCTGTCAGATATGTCACCTTGAATTCAAGACTCTCAGATCTGGATTGATTGCCTAAGTTTCTTTCTGACATCTTCACTGATTGTGCTTTCTCTTTTACTTGGTTTTGTTTTGGGTTATATTGGGATGACTGCTCAGCTCTGCTAGAGGGAAGGTTACATAAGACTGGAGGCTAACAAGTCCATTTGGCAAGATGTAAAGTGAGCAGCCAGTGCAATCCATAAATTGCACTAAGAGATTTATGTTCAAACCAGGCAAGGCAGAAATCCGATTTAATAATTACTCAGCCAGAACCATTCCAAGCTAGCAGCTACCCAAAAAGCAGAAGAACAAACAATGCAGCAGGAATGAAATGAAAACTAGAAATCAAGACAGGTGATCAGGTGCATATCTCCTTTCAATAAAATAGCTTGGTTTTCTTTTCCATTTAAGTACCAGTAGGAAATCTGTCCATCTTAGACCTACCAAATTTAAACTCACTAAATGAAAGCAAAAGAAAAATAACTTTGCAGGGATAGCTGTGGAGTTGGATGTAGTCCCTTTCCCTCCACCTCACCAGAGCACTGACTTGCATTTTGTGTCAATGAATGTAATTAATACCTAATATGGGCACAATTCAATTTCTGCAGTTCAGAATGCATATCAGTTGCTTTAGATTATATTACTCTTGATGTAGACTAGCCCTCCATCAAGACTGTATGTATGTCAATTTGCAATTCTGGTCAACTGAGACCATATAACAGAAAAGACCTTATTTTCCAAGGTCCACATGCTGTACGGAGCGCTATTTATAGAGAACACTTAGAGTCATTCCTTTGGTTTAAAGAGCTTTCAGCCCATGGCTATTTGAAAAATTATTTATTCTAACCAAAGAAGGCAGGCAGACATCAATATAAAGTATAACGGAGCTATTCCAGGATTAAAATGAGAGAAGTCTATCAAAGCAATAGAGACTTGAGAAACATGGAAAACTAGTTTTCATTTTTCAAGACAGAACCATAAATAACAAGAAAAATACCACTAGAAAAGTTCTGTTAGCTCCTTCAGCAATAATACATTTCAGTAGTAGCCCATGTTTCAAACCAGCACTGGGGTCCAATTTTGCTGTCCCCCATATTAGCACATATGTGGAATCCATCCTCCTCCACGTTTCAGGAGAAGTGAGACGATACCAATTCATTTTAATGCCATTAACAGAACACAGCTGCCAAGACTCCCAACAGCCACTGGCTTTTACAGCGGTTTTGTGTAATCTGTTCTTTTGGCTGGTGAGGTAGCAATGGTCAGACAGAGCAGCACTTAAATTTGGGGTTTTCTTCCAGAGTGCCTCTGCCCTGCTGCCTCAGCTCTGGCTCCTGGCGTTTGGCAATTACTTTGCTTGGGAGGTGGGGAGAGGGAGCTGCACTTCATAAACTTTAAGATGTTGTCTGTCATAAGCCAAGGGGCATTCAGCTCTACAGAAATCATGTACACAGTTCTGCTCACTGCAGTTTTCTGGGTAATCCCCCCAACATGCACAAGTTGAGCACTAAATTCACACGTCCCAGACAAGGGGGGCAGGTCTAAATATGATTCAAGTGCATAAAAGTCTCATATCTGTATTTGGAAATAATACTTTCAAAGGTCTTACACTGTTTCAGAAAATGCTAAGTGAGCCAGTATCAAGAAATATGTCTCCAGAAACACGTAACTATTTTAAGAGTATTTGCAACCACAGATCTTCATTGAAATCTCTTACCTACCACAATCTCTTACTCTCCTATATTTCTTTTATTTTTAATCACATGTAACTGGTAAACAATACCACAGTTAAGCTTATTCTATGATTTATACATAGAACAGATAAAAACCTTTTTTCCATAAATGGCCAATTTCACTGCCTACTTTCAGGTCAGCAATTCTTCGCTATAAAAGGGCAAGTCTTCTATTGAAGTATTTATTAGCTTTTTCAAATGAATGATTAAAAAAAGGTTTCTTTTCAAAGTCTATTCTGTGTGAATATACGGGGCTAAAAAGAGGGGTCATTTTATGCTAGTTGCCAGTGCCTGCAAACTTCTCTTATGCCACACACTTCTGACAGAATCTGACATGAGTCACTTCATTCAAACATAGAAATCAAATACAGAAGGAATTATTCTCTTTATTCTGGGCAACTTAAATAATGCAAAATTACCATCACACCATTACATTTTGTCATACCCTGCCAGTCACACTTAGCTTCACATGTCTGTCCCAGCTCTGCATCTTTCTGCAAATCTTAAAAGAACTAACCTCATATCCCTAAAATCACAACATGCTCATTTGGAGCAGGAGTCATCTTCTCCAGGTGAAACTGCCATCCTAGAGCAGTGAGACACTATCTCCTGGTTTAAACTTCTGGGAGCTGTCAGTATGAAGCATACCATGGTAAAAATGACAGACGAGATCTTCCCTTCCAAAGCCCAAATGCAGACACATATTACTGCAACAAAACTGTAACATAGTACAAAATCATGAGAATATCTCTCTCTCCCTATTTTCAGGGGTCCACAGCAGTTTGGGGTCAGAGGAGGCATGAGCACAAAACCTACTCAGTCTCTTCCAGTTGCTGTTGCCTGAAAGGCCACCTCATTTGCAGCCCAACTTCCCCATTCGCAAAATGGGATCATATCACTTTTCATCCTCAGAAAAGGTCTGCCTGATGCCAACAGGTGCTATAAAGGGTTGGAGATATTCTTCCTTGTTTTAAAAAGCAAGCTCATTCCGTATGACTTCTTCACCCCAAATCTCTGTTAGAGAAGGCTATTCTTCTGCATATTGGCACTGTACTGAACTACTGTTTCTGAAGCTTACCATTATATTGCACATATTAGGATAGTATAATGAGCAAGACACTCATCTAGATTTTACAGTACTGTGCTAATATTGCAATATGGAGCTGCTAAGCATCTCTGAACATTTTCAGGTATTGCTGAAAGCGCTTTCTGGAACCAAGCTCCTTTGCATTTATGCCTCTAGGCTAAGAACATCTGTACATGGATATTTTGATTTATAGTTCCACATACACACATTTTGCTCAGTTTCGGTTCACTTGATGAGAAGGATTTCTTCTCAAGCTAAGAAAGCTCAGGTGTATCCAGCTGGATAAAGATGAAGCTACTGCTTGGCAGCCATCTTAGTGCTTTATTAAAGACAGATGTAAGAAACCAAAGTAATTTGGCTTAAACAGAACATTGTGAATCCTTGAAAAACTACGATAAACCCCTTTTAACCTGCTTTCATGAGGTTTTCAGGTCTTGTACTAACACATCATGGTCAGTGCTATGTTTAATCTATATTTATTAATTAGACACATGTCTTTGTTTAAAGGACATCCCTTTTAGGAGTAATTATTCAAATTTGAACAGATGAAAGAGGAAGCTCTAAACTGGTTCACTAACTTTCCAAGACCTTTTTAAAGATTACAGAAGTTTGAAAGTTCTGAATTACATTTGTCACATACTGCAGAAGCTGCCTTTCCTACCTACAGATCTGAGCTGTAGTGACTACAGTCATAGAAAGTTGTGAAAATTAGAAGTGTCTTCCTTTAATGTGCAATTAAATGTCAACTAGACATAGTGACATGGCGCTGCTGGAGATGATGCTCAACAGAGCAGGATACGAAAGGATCATCTTCAAGGCATGGCAGGAATTAGCTATTTGAAGGGTGACAAGTTTAGGTAAATTCCCCTCAGTAGCAGCATTTTCACATAGCCTACTCAAACTAGTCAGTATTCTGGAGTTTCAGAAGCCTTGGTAAGTAAATTAAGATCAGCAGTGTAAATTTGGCCAGGTAAATAATACCAGGGGAATAAAGAGCAGCTGTGTTGGTCTCAGTTCTTAGTACCTGCACTGAGGGACAAGCAGCTACAGAGGACTGCACTGTGGGCTCGAAGTCACAGACCGAATTTGTGAACATCCAACTTTGTACCCATTGACTTGGATGTAATCTTTTTTATGTAGATTTTGAAGGAATTGTGGTGTTGTACTATGAGTAGATGAAGGGCATACACATGTTGTTGCAGAGACTCCTGCTTCCATGCAAGTTACATCATGGCAATTATGTAAATGCAAGGCTTTTGAAAAAAAATCTCCTATCAGTGTCTGTTGAGCAGGTTCACAACCTATTTATAGTCACTGATTAGAAAACAAATTTATCTTAAAGCAAAAAACGTTTTTGGATTAATTTCAAAAATAAGAATAATTTCCATGTAAAAAGTTCAAATAACAGTTACAGAGGAAGAAAATAAGATTAAGAGGGGTTTTTGTCTTTTAAACTAAAAGAAAACTATTTTTATTACCATATTTGTCAGAGGCCAGTCAGGAAAAATGTTATGTGTGCCAAAAAATCTTGAAGATCCTAACCTGAGAAAGAAGTGAGGTTAAAGTAACTAAATAACATGGGATCATAACCATATGACACTCAGCTTCAAATGACCTCAGTTTCTATGAACATATATTTGGAAGTTCTCAGCTCAAAATTTTATCATAACCTCAGAGTATGTGGAATTTTTTTAAAGCGTCAGCTCTAGTATTTACTACAAAAATAATCTAAAATTTAATTTCTAATCCTCATTTTAGCAAGAACAGTCCTGAAAGAGTGCTAAACCCAGAAGGCATTTTTTGCCTCATGGTTTCTTACAACATCATTCATTTTAAATGCTTAAGGCTGGAACACTGCATGCTTGCAAGGAGAGGAAGGTATCTGAAACATTCATTAAAAAAATTAATGTCAATTTATTTCAGTCATTCTTTCTTACCTGTTAGCCTGGTATTCAGAGAAATTCAAGAAACACAAGGGTTCTTTAAATTTATTTTAAAATTTGTGTGTTTCTCCTTAGCATGCTTTGTTCTGACAAGTTAACCTTGCATATTCAGGAGTCAAGACATCTAGCACCATTTGAAATAAACCTGACAAAGGACTGTACAACAAGGCAACAGGGAAGACAGAAGAACTGTAGATGGAAAAGAAGAAAACTGAGTCTCTGGTAACTGTTACATCAGGATTGCAGAGATGGGAGTCTGTCAAAATCAGTACAGGTAGAGAAAGGAGGCACTCCCAACAGTTTTTCCATTCAAACCTACATGGAGAATCCAAAATTGTCCTAAAAAATTTAATTACCTTTAAAATGAAAAAGTCAAGAACAATTTTGTTGTCTACTAGCTAACTACAGTGCATCACTGCAAGATGATCTATGCTATTATCTCTCCATCTACTGAGCTTGTGGAGTGTTTTGACATAAATTCCTTTGCTCATTTGCACTTAAATGATATTTTTGGTGTGCTGAGTGGTTTACCAGCTGGAGCACTATAACAATAATTTGATTTTATTTATGTTATTTATAGCACAGAATTAATGCACAAATGAAAACATGGGAATTTATATTGGCTGTCTGTTAGGCCATTTCAACTGTTTTGCCTGGATATTTTTGATCATCTTTTTTCCTATCTATCTCATTCCTATTTTTAGCGACTGGAAAATAACTACTTGCTATCAGGCTAGATTAAAATAAAAGCAGTTCTAAAACTTGTTCAGAGTAATGTGGTGATATTATCTGCTATACCAAGTAATTCAGATACAAATCAATGTACAATTTCAGTATTGCTGAAGAGATGGGAGTTTTCTCACTTATTTTTAAGTTCCAAATTTTATTTTCATGAGTTCCATTTTCAAAATTCAGTTAAGTGCTCTTGAGAGTTTTTCCTTATGATCTTCTCCTCAAAGATAACTATAGATGACAGCGCAAAGCAAAAACTCAGTCTTTACAAAATGCCATCATCACCAAGAATAATTTTGCAGTTTCACTTTAAGAACTACAAAGTAATGCTTAGAAATGCTAAACAAAAGTTGATCTGCAATGACTGTCTGTAATTCAGTACTTTCAAATGAGTATTAAAATACTAAGTTTTATATTTAGGAGGGTGAAATTTAGCTGGGATCTTTGATCACATCTCTAGCGTTTGCCAGTACAACTCCCTTTCAGTAAAAAACAAGGAGAGAGACAGAAAGACTCCAGTACTGTTTGCTAGCCCTATGAATGAAGTTAGAAGCTGGATCAAAGAATACTGAACCAGAGGCTCTGAAACCAGTTGGCTTTGTTGAACCTCACATTCAACAATTTTTTTCAAATATCGAGTGTTTCCTATGCAGCCTAACTGTATGACATCTACAGTTACTCAAATATGATCCTCAGTTACCATAAATATGCTCATACTAGCAAGCAGCAGCTGGAAAACAATGTATCAATGGTAAACCTGGATGGGTATCAGTATCTTCAGTATCTTCAAGCTAACAGCCAGAGAAAAGCAGTATTACAGTTGTACATGGCCACCTGCCTATACAGATTGAGAGCAATCAACTCTTCTCAACTGAGCGTCACTCTCCTCAGACTGCTTTAATGACTTTAAAACATTGTTTAGAAGGTTATTGAAAGCATATTCTTTACATTTGCAAGGTACAGTAACATTTCCCCACGGTAAATTGCTGAGATTTACAGCCTCACCTTGACTAGCACCTCAGCACGATGCTGTGGAGCAGAGTACAGCACTGGGTTTATGAAGATTCGGCACATGTGATTAAGCATGTGGAACAAAAGTCTTAATGCTCAGCTGCAAAAACATGCAACAATTAATTAAATATTTGACTACAGCAGGATGAAATTAAAAGCCTGACTTTCCATTAGCACTCTGTAACTCTACCTGGGACTAAGGTCTAAGAAAATAGAAAGCCCTGCCTTCCCCCATGTGACATTATCAAGCAGTTGACAGTTCTGTTAATAAATAGACAGGAGAAGAGAGCAACAGGAGAGCAACTTTGTGCATGTACACATTCTTGTGTTAGAAAGAGAGATATTAGACCACGACTACAATTAAATTCACCAGAAAACTAAGTCTGGAGTCTGTGAAGAGGTAGTAAGATCTGAGAAAGAGGTGTTCTTTCTCCTTCTTATTTGGTACTGGAAAGGCACCAAAAAAAAAGGAAAAAAGAGTAAATGTCACTCTACATTCCTATTCAGGGGCACTTCATTGGGCCTGTCAATCTCTGCTCATTTTCCATCGATGGTTATCCACAGAAAATGGGAATGCATCACAAAGCTGTTTATTTTCCATTTAACACCCCACCTGGAAAGATCAGCAGTCTTGCAGCTCTGAAAGGCTCCATGCTCCATGCTAAGATTTGAGAGACCACCAGCCCTCAAGAGCACTATGCAGATTTGTGGGCACCATGGGCTGAACAACCAGTCACAGCCTCAAACATCGATATCTAGATGAAGCCACTTCCATACAATTATTGATATGAATGCCTCCAAGCTGTACTTTTGTTCTTGGAGCACGATATTGCTGGGAGGTTTCTATAGCACTAATAAGACTCACTCTCTGATCAGATACTAGCATAAATTTGGTACAGTAGGTTCATGGAGGTTATTAATCCTGTCCACCTAAATCCTCCCAAGATGTAAAGTTTCAACTCTACTTTAAATGCAATAAGAAAAAAAAAAAAAATGCAACCAATCCTGTCATTTTTTTCTCCTGAGAAGCTACAGGATTTTGCATCTCGGCTATAACTAACTAGTTGGTATCTTTAGGTCACGGTGCATAGCAGACCTAGAAGTCTGAACAACGTGTACTTGCTAACACATTCTGTGGAAAAGGGACTTAAAAATTGTTAATTAGTTCTTTTATTCTAGGCTGTGCTTTAATTCTTTTCTACAGCAGTGTTTTAGATCTCAAAAATATTAAGGCATTAGGGAACCAATCTGGGCATTACAAGCATAGCTGCCAAGAAAAGCTCATGTGTAGAATCTGAGAGTTGAAGGTACTGAGGAAAGTGAAAACATGGATTTAGACTAAGGCCACTAGCCAGAAGAGGAGCTACTGAAGTGTGAGAAATTACTGTAATTCAGAAAATAAAGTCACTCGCTGCCATTGTCCATACTGATGATGGTCTGACCACAAACGTCTAACAAGCAATATCAGGAAAAGGTTACTGAATTGGTCTTTATGCTTTTCTGATTATTCAAATATAGTGTAAGTATCTGACAAATGGTAGACATCTTTGCAGCCCCTGGGATTAGCAGTCATTTTAGGATGCCACTGATTATTTCTGAGGTCAATCTGCGTAAATGTTAAAGACTGAAACTGCTTTTATGTCCAACAAAGTTTTCAAGAGAAGGGGAAAGGATGAAAGGGTGACCCTTTCCCTTTAGAACATTTCTGAAGAAAGGATGTCTTTTATCTGCTTCTACAGCAGACACTGGAACATGGCAGATCACCTCCCTCCCACTGTCTTTCCTCTGTTTTTAACCATGTTCCTCACTGAAGGAATACCCAGTAAATTATCCTAGCATGCACAGTTGTGGACCATCACACAGAGAAGGCAAGATGTCCTCTGTTCTAACCAAGAAACAAAAGCAACTTATACACAGGGTCATTGTGTCCATATTGCTGCTTAGCTCTCTATCACCATGACAGAGCACCTCGGCTCCAGGCTGTCCTATGCATGTTGAGCATGGGAAGTGCCCTGTTCTCCTTCTCCTGGCACCAGTTAGCATCATCTTCCTGCCTCCTCTGCACTGGCATGAAGCAAAAGACCCCACGAAAGAAGCTGGAGTTACTAGATGAAAACACACAGAGGAGAAGATTCACTTTTACGCTGTGAAAGAGGGGAGGAGAGGCACAGAAGAGAGAATAGAAAACTAGATAAAAGGATATATAAGAAATCTATTCTTCTCATGTTCAGAAAGAGCAAGAATATGCTGCCACAAGACCAGCCTTAACCTTTTTTTCCACGGGGTCCTTGCAAACAAAAAGTACTCCCCACCCATCACTGTAAGTCAGATAATGTCCCATTACACTAGCTGCTGTACACAGGTGTAAAATGTTTTCCTAGACTACTTAAGAAAGGTACAGCATTAGCAAAACACCAAAACAAAACAGCAAACAAAAAGCTCTCTCAGACCAGTAGCAGCAATTCCAGCACTGGAGCTCAGCATCTGTTTGGACGCAAGCCTGGCTTGCCCAAAGTGCCTGGTGTCATGAGGCAGTGGCGCAGTCTAAATGCAGAGGACTAGGCCCAGCAAGACATCAAATAAAATTTAACAGCAAAGTGTACAGAAAAAAGCAGTATACTTAACTCATTCTTGGTAAACAGCCATACAGTGTAGTTGGGTTGAGATGCATAGCTGAGGATCAGAGCAATCTACATTTGCCATGACATTCAGCAGAAAAGGAGCATAAAAATTGTTAAATGGGTTGAAAAAATTCTCACCTTGAGTTTAATCTAGAGCAGATAGAAAATAGTTTGGTTACTCAGCAACATAAGTTTTTCTTTTTTTATTGTAACAGATATCTGAAATTAGAGGCAATAATCTACGCCTCTATAACTACTTTTATAACTATATTGCTATGACTACATAAACTGCATTTATATGCTGGAACTGATTTCTAGTCATGTTTTCTGTGACATACAGGGATAATAAATTGCAGTGTCTTCTGTTTTTTACCGGCACCTTCTGCTGGATGTCACATTTCGGTTCATACACTACCTTTCATAAACTACCCTCCCCCTTCACTTACAGTGCCCCTTCACTTTTATGAAACACAGCTGCCAAGGACTTCAGTAACAAAGAAATTCCCAAATTCTCCCAGTCTCAGCCATTTTCCTGTCTATTACACTGCTTACTATGTTACAGTGGTGTTATGTGAAACAAGGCTGCCTTAAGAGTATAGCTGCCACTATCTATTGACACAGGACACTTTAAAATGAGAATGTAGTAAGAGTCAGAGTTCAAGAATCGCGCGCCCAGTCCAGCTGGATAACATACAAACATCTTACAACTCTGTCTCATTAAATGAGTTCAGGGAAAGGGCATTGCTAAAAATGAAGAACAAATGTCTTGATTTACACATCTATGCAACATTTGCTGCAGTACATTAAACAGTAACAGAAGTCATTTTTAATGCAGCCTCTTTCACTGAGAAGCACACAATGACACTGCATATGTGCTGCTAAGGAGGAACCCGGAAAGGACACGTACAGCATAAGTCATTTGTGATACATTTTACTGAAAGCCCATACCAGTAGAAGGTAATGACGGCAGTGTGGTGATGTACAAAATATTTCTCCAGCTACTTAAACCAGGATTTTCAACCTTTGTCCTTCCTTTCTGTCCACAGCAGTCAGCTGTGGACAGCCCAGGAGATGCTCTCAACAATGACTGAGTTGCCCAATGTACTGTACGTCACGAGGTTTAAGGGACTCAAATTCATGCCTATAAGCAACAAGGTAGAAAATCAGAGAATACACATTCATATTTTGACAGTAGGGACATGCTGATACAAATCAGAGTACTGATTTTACCAGATTACCAGTAATAACCAACCAGTCCATATCAATCGCACTGGTTGTTGAATAAAGGTTTTGGTTTTTTTTTTTTTTTTCTGAAGTATGCACAGGCCTCTACGAAAGAGCTCTGTGTCAGGGCAACTGCTTCTGCACTGCTACTCCACTCTTTCCAAAGGTGTCTAAGCAACTTCCCACACCATGTTTTATTTCTCTGCTACTGCAAAATGCCATGCAGCAGAGAGCACACACCCCAGATCCCACTGGGATGGACACAAAGCACTGCTGAATGCATCTGCCATGGTGGAACCAGGTCAAAATGCCCACGATTGATTCAAAAGCGAGCTGCTTTGATTTGGGATTTTAGGAAAGGAGCAGCAGCTTATTTCTCTTAGGCACAGCATTAGTTAACTTTCTGCAGCTAAGCAGACAATCAGAAAAAGACTCACAGGATTATAAGGATCATGTATCCATGGTGATTTTAATAAGAAATCTTACTTGCAGTAGAATAGATAGAAGTAAGAAACAGAATCAGGCTTCACGGGTGATTTATTTTAGTTCATCTGCTAGGAAGTAGGATGTTACTGGTCTGATTTGAAGCCAAAAATTGTAAGCCTGGATCAAGTTCTTGAGATTCAAACTCAACTATATTCTGCTCTCAGAAACCAGGACACTGTGGCTGTCTTTATCTTGAATATACCAGTTCTCTTTGGTAAATTGCTTATAATGTATTAAGCCAAGTTTTGACAAGAGTCATGCTGTGAACATTAATTTAATCAACATAAGTATCTTATTTCAACTGCCCTATTTCTTTTCCTGTAGCTTTCTGAAAGAGCAATATTTATGGTACTTCTGTTCCTCCCCAAGGCCACCAGTGTTTAACAGTGCTCAGACAAAGTCACCTAATATACAAATACCTCATTTTGTCAACTCTTCAGCCAGGAAAGGACAGGAATTTTGTAGCGTATGTCAGGATGCTGTGTAGAAAGGAGCACTAAACAGTTACAACTTTCATTTGTATCTATATTTAAATTACACTATTTTTAAGAATTTGTATACATATATATATGTATATATACATATGTAGGTTCTACTGAGTATGAGCACCCCTTGTTTACAAAGCTTCTTCTTGGATCAGCTGCTTAATGCCCCTTACTCCTTGCAGCTGATTGCTACATTTTCTGAAACACAGTAAATTTATCGTTACTATTTATTTTACTAAGCCATTCTATCAAGCATTTTTAAATTGCTCACCACCACCATATTCCCTGAGATCCAGGATAAACAGAGCATTTGGGCTAACAACACCCATGAGATTCTGTGACTAAGCTGCCCAACTGCAGGTGTGTCCTAAGCAGTGAAGCTATCTGTGATGCTGGAGAGGCTATTCCGCACCCATTTGGTTTCCTCTGTTGTCTACAGCTATAGTTTACTCAGTGTCCTTGCTCAGTCAAGGAGGAAGAAACTCCAATAATACTATGTCAACAAAGTTGAATATGATAGAAAGACTTGTAAGAATACAGAGAAAAGAGACCTGTTTGCCTTGAGACTGACTCTGTAGGAGGCAGATGCCACAGTTGGAGTTTTAGGCTTGAACGAGCTTGAAGACCAGAATGGAAATTATGTTAAGACTTGTGAGAAAAGGACTCTGGCAAATGGCAAATCAGCAGTGAAATGTTTGCATTCCTTTTGCAAGGTCCAATAGCTCTGTTCCCATAGCTACTGTATGTTGAGATGGATGATGTAGCTACAGCGACAGAGAGCCAACATCCATGTTCATGGTAAAATTCCTAAGTCATTACTTAATCCTTCTTTTACCTCCTTCCAAACTTCTAAAGGAGGAAAAAATTAGGGTTAGCTTGTTCTTTGAATGAATTAAAATTATGCTAAAAATATTAAAATTAACAGACCCACTGCAGACAACTGGAGCTATAATTTGCTTCCCTGGCACAAACTGCCTCATCCCGTGATTCCCCTCTCCACACTGACTGGGGGCCATTGCTGTTTTGCTAAAAAGAGAGCTGTCACTGCATTATTCAGTGAGTGATGTTCGGCAGTCTGCAGCTCCTCCAGGTCCCACCATATCCAAGTGCAGCACCCAGTCATTTATAAGCCAGTCCTTCCATCAGCTATAGTCGGTCGTTTCTTATCCCCCACTACTATTTTGAATAAATACTTCTACTCAGAAAATCTGCAAATTTTCATGGCAATTACTTGCCTCCACTTAACAGTGCTAGTTCCCTACATAATTAAAAGGGAACTATTGCATCAAGCATGGAAAGTGTTGTTTAAAGCACAGAGTCTTTTAATCTTCAGCATATTGTTTGCCATGTGATTGCCAACTGGATAATGTTTGGCAAGCCAAGGGCATGTTTTGTTATATGCACATATAGCTAAACAGAAAAGAGTTTAAAGTTTAACCTACTATAATGATTCTGCTTTCATGCCCCAGTCAAGTCTCACCAAAAACAATAGGAGTCTCATTCAGGGGGGATTTATACCGGGTCCTTAAGAGGAACAGTCAGCACAAGCCTTGATTTCCTAAGGGCCCTACACAGCAATATGCCCTATTGCTGCAGAATCTAAGTGTGGACATACCAGCAAAAGTCAGCACTATAAGCTCTACTTAATTTTGCTTCAATATCCTATTTAAAACTGCTTTTTTTCAAAGCTACATAATCTTACTCAAATGGTCAGCCTTTGCTAGAACTATAGAAGGATTAAGCAACACTTAAACCCTGATATAGCATAAATTAATCTGTAACCATTGATTGGAAAAGCACTGAAAGTCAACCCTAGAATATTCTCAGTTAAAAAGCCCCAACCTCAGTGCTCAGAAATAATCTCACAAGAGTCCAGAAGGCAGCAGAATCTCTGTGTAAATATTTAAAGTTTTAATAACAAGATGTTTATGCAAACTCATAAATTCATGTGTGGCATAACTACCCGACATCTACACTGACATTGCTAATTTTGGTTTGTGTGGACAGAAGGAAGGCTCAAGTAAATACTGCAGAGAATTGTTTTTCCAGACCCCATCTTTCTGTCCAGTCAGAATTGCTAAGGCTTGCAGAGACATTCAGTTAATGTCGGGATAATTTTTTTTTCCTGTCAGGGAAAGGTACAGCACAGGCAGCATGTACGCAAAATCACCCCTTCAGCAAGTGCCATTAGTCAACACTTTTCCATTAAAAAATAAGCAAATAAAGAATACAAACACAGCCCAGGTTTCACCATTTTCAGAGAAGAAGATGACCACTCAGGTTCTGAGAAATGACCATTTTATACATGAGGCTGTTTTGGTTTTTTTCTCCCCCTTCACAGCATTACAACATATCTTTCCCACTCCTCGGGGCATAGCTTCTGAAAGAGTAGTTTCACAACACAGCGTCAGCAGAGCCGGCATGCATACCGCACACCAGCCCGGGACGACAGAAATTGTGCAGGAAGTGAAACTACTGTAAGTTCACAAGTTTTCAAATACAGAGCTGAATATAGATACAAGCTAGCTGAAAACTGGAAGAAAAGTAGAGTTGTCAGGGTTCATGCAACACAGTGAGAGAGGGAAAAATGCACAGTAAAGACCTAACATTTTTTTAATCTGGCCCTTTCTAATTTAAAACACTTTACAGGTTACCCAAACAAGTTGATATTTCATGTGTAAGTTTTTTTAAAGAAAATTTACAAATAATCTCATTTTTATCTAAAATCTGCATCAGCTCTGGTCAATCTAAGAAAATGAGTCTGGTAGGTCACCAGGTCATCATTAACCTTGGTGTTGTAATACCTTTGAAGTACTGCAGCAGAACTCATTTAAACATCTAAGGCTAGCTATCAGGTTGCACTGCTAGAGTCCTCAATACCTATAAATTTGGGATGATTGTAGGTTCTGAATGAATTACCAGCAGAAAAGGAGACAAGCTGGTCCGTACAAGCTCTCCATATAAGCACTCGCACAGGCACCATTGGAATTTAAATCAGAACCAGGAAAGGCTTCCTAAAGGCTGCAAAGAAATGTTTGCCACCACCCTGAAAGTAACAGTTCTCAGGCCAAAAGTAGAAAGAGTAGGACATCATCAAAATTTTATTTTTCAACATATGAGATTCCACCTGCATACCAGGGTAGTGTAAAACATGTCTGGTACAAGCCTAAGCAAGGAGAAAGATTCAGAGGGCATGTGTGAACTCTGTTGCTCTCAGTTCTAAACACAAACTGGTTCACACCTCAATTTTAACATCAGATACTGTAAGAATGAATGACCTGGGGGACCAGGACTTCCTCTTCTTCAAGCTGTATCCATTCTGTGAAACCAACAACTAAACACTGTAAGAAACTAGCCCTACCTGATCTGGATTTAGTTTGCTCTATTGACTTGAAAAGACTTTGAAATGAAGAGTCTCCATATGACAGGAAAAAAGCCACGGTTTCAGAGAAACCTAAGCTTCCTTCCGGCATGCTGGCCATTGCAAAGGGATAAAGACAGGAACTCTGAATGAATACAACTATTTCAGTATTGGTGACGATCCCTGTAAAAGTGAAGTACAAACCTGGAAAATAATTTGATGTGGAATTGCCCCAGGCATGCGAAGAGAAAGAAGCACCATTACTACTTCCTCCTGAAGGAGAGATGAAAATCACCTTGGTGAATTGGATTTCAATGCCAGAAAGGCAGTCTGAAGACTAACAATAGGGAATAAATCATAAACTGTGAATATCATCAAATCTCAACGCTTCCAAGATTGGAAAGTTGTGTGAAATATAAAATATATTTAGAAAAAGAAATCCTCCAAATTCAAGAGAACTTAAACTCTATCATAGAGGCACCAGTCTTATTATTAAAAACAGTTATGGTGTTTACTCCACTGTACACAATAAAAATGCCAGATCCAGGATTAAATTTCCTCTGTTCTTCATTAAATTTACTCCTTAAATTTTACGCTCTGATCCTGGCATAACTTGAAGAAGGCCTCCTGCCCATCTGAACTATGCATTCTGGTGCATTCAGCATAAGCAGCGCTTTCTCCCAGTAATACAGTGGGCCCTCACTGCAGCAACAGAGACTCAGCACAACAATCTGAAAGAGAAAGAAAGTAACAACTCACAGACAGGGTCAACCTTATGACTTCCATCGCATTTATTGTAAGAAATAGTCACTTATTCCAGCCCACCTGCACTAGAAGGTGTTTTACATGCAAGGACATCAGTGCCACAGCAGTATTTGATAAATACTTCCAGAGCTTCTCAAGCAAGCATCTGTCATCCTCTGACCACTGTATCAAAAATGAAGCTTACATAGATGGTAATAAAGATTCAAGTATAAATAGCAGGTTGTCTGCACCCATCCAGTAAAACTAGCACTCAGCAAGGGAATTAGTCTTAACTGGCATTCTGGTAAGGAATCTGCAAATGAGAGAGGCAGCATGGAGGATCATCCCAGAGATACTCATCTCAGTAGTTGTGACACAGTTTAAAAGAAGTTTTCCATTTTAAGTGACTCAGCTTTACTGTTTCTTCCATAAAGAAAGATAAAATTTTAAAAGTACAACAGTGATGTGGACAATACTTAATCAGTACTATTTTGGAAGAATCAGACATGCAAAAAGAACTTTATTCAGACAGTTCCATTTTTTGAATGTTTTTTGTTTGTGTACACCAACAGATTAGAATAGAAAGTCCTTAAAGAGTCAAATGGATGCAAAGAGAAGCTGTTTGCAGTGAGTGGTCTGACGTGACTGCAGGAAAACTCATTATTACTCAAGATTGACAGTGGCAGCAGTGAGATGATCCAGGAATGGGAAGGAAGAGAATTAGGAGTTCCTGACGTGGATGAAATCATTCATTTCCAGGAATGTATCCCAAAAGGCAAGATGCAAAAGTGATAACTGAAAATGTTCACTTAAAAGGAAAACTGTCCTAAGAAATGACAGTGGGAAAAGTTCGTAACAGATCTAGAAGCTGCCAAGAGATGACTGGTCTGATACACTTTCTATGTTTTTATCTGTATTTGCAAGGTAAAAACCTAAGAGCTTCATGCAGCAGAGCATGACTGAGCAAATTCAGGTCTCCCCACAGGCCTGTGAAACACTGTTACGTAAGTTCTTTCCATGTCACATACCACAATTATTCACTACTTCCAAGATACCAAGCACATAGGAAATTTTCCCAGTATTTACATGAAAGCCTTTGCCAGTTAAAATTATTTTCTCCAGCAAAGGAGGTAATCCACAGAGTGAGACTTCTGCTTTGAGGTACTCATTTGCAAAACACCGAACTGTCCAGGCGGGGGATGATTTAAGATCATCATCGTCAAGATCTCAGAGAATTTCTGAACCCATGAGAGAAATTCAATTCAGTGCAACTGAAGAAGTGGCTAATGGTCAGTGAACAAAAGGAGCTCCTTGCTCAAGGATGTGCTGCACTTGTTATGGCACAGTGCCTGCCTACCGGGCTCCATTCATTCCTATACCCCTCAATGGAAAAAATGATGCCATAAAATTTAGGACATGTAAGTGAGGATTTAAAATAAACCCAAAGTAAGAAAGGACCAGTATTTTTGGAGATACTACAAGTACACTAAAGAATCATTGCCAGCTGGCAGACTGTGGGGCAGATAGCCTGCCAGAATAAACTATCCTGTGCCCTGGCGCAAGGTTTTGGCAAGCTTTGCTGTGTCTATTGGAAGTATATTTCCCATGAGTCCCGGCAGCACCAGGCAGGCTCTCACCTAAGCTGCGCCCAGGCAGGAGTGAACACAGAGAAAGGGGATGAAGGAGAAGAGCTGAGCATGAAGAGGAACCTACGGTCAGGCAGGGGTCTGGGACTACCTTGCACTGTTTGGGAGCACAAGTAGAACTGGGATGCGAACTGACTGCAAGAAAAGCCTTGAGATCCAAAGACATGAAGGGTCTGGGAGAAGGATGAGGAAATCACACAAGAGAGATTCCTAATGGCTGAAACATCTATACCAATAATTGACTAGAGAGAGTTCTGCAGATTAAATCAATGTCTTTGAAAGATGCTGTTGCTGTGATAAGGGATAGGACAATCATGCCAAATTGCAAGGGCAATGTCCCCAGAGTAGGAACACAGAGCAGGAACACAGAAGTGCCAGACAGGGGAAAATCACCCTGTTGGGGACTGGAAGAGATAACGTGCTGGGTTGAGAGCCCCTACCTGGAAACGATCCTTGCTACCTCATTTTGGTTTGGAGTTTGAGGAGTGGAGACGCTCAGGGAGGGGGAAGATAAAAGGGGAAGGAGATTGTTCAAGGCAGCAAGGCAATCCTTAATTCATATAAACAGATTTTGGTCTTTGTTCCAATCTCCATAGCGAGCAAGACTGAGTGTCTGCACCTGCATGCTGGCTCCCAAAGGGCTGACAGAGGTTGCATCAAGATTCAGGAGGGCTTGAAGGCAGCTAGATTAGGTCTGGCCCTGAACAGGAGTTAAAAACAAGGAGTTCTGTATAATCAAACTTCCCCCTACCGAGCCTTCCTCATCTGTGTTTTTTCCTTTCCCATCATCTGAGCTAACGAAGAATTGTCTATTACGTTGGTCCAGCCCCAAAGCAGTTACCTAAGAGGAGCAGAGGTGAAACAGCCTCCAGTACTACAACAAAACACACATATTGGCAGACAGCAATGGATTAAATACAAGCACAGGGTTCATCTGTTTTTCCATTCACTCTAATATTTAACTCTATTAAGGTTATTTTAAATACAGAGGTCTCACTACTGTAGTGAGATATTTTTTGAAGTCAATCCAGAATATTTTTACTGTGCTGCTTTTTTTGCTTCTTTTCCACTCTAATGGAAAGCCTCAAAAAAAAAAAAAAAAGTCTCAATTTTAAGAAAACGCGTTGATTCTTTTATGTCCTCAAGGACTTGGCAAGCAGGCAGATTTGGCAAGCAGAGTCATGCATGGCCAGGCAGCAGCTTTTAAGTTTATGGACACGAAGGCCAGTGACATAAGGCACATACACTCTATCACAGCTGCCTGCTACTGAATTTCCACAGTGGGTCAGTGACTCGATTACATAAACAGTGGAAATAAGAGATCAAATCATCCCCAACACAGCCAATCTATTAATAAAATAAAGTCAGGAATTGGCAAAAGACAAGCTAGGAATGTTCCCCAGCTTAAAAGACAGCACAGACCTGAGTCTGAAGTTAGTAGCTCCAGTAACCTTGGCTTAAATCAGTCTTAAATATTTACAACTTTTTGAAATAGCATGCACAACTTCACTGAATGCATGGTATATTAGGATTCTGGCCGTACAGAGAGGAAAAACAGTACCTTAAAGGACCTGTTTCTAACTCACACTTCTCATCTTTACTTTGCTTCAAAGAAATCCTTAGATTGTTTTCATCTCTGTCATATCTGAGGTATGATAACCATGTGCAAGTACAGTCAGCTAATTATCTTCAGTGGATAATTAGGAGCACTGAGGAGCTTGGCTTTCTCCACCAATGGTAGATGCCAAGGCCTTTAATTTAGGTATTTAAGTTTGTTTCTTAAGCTACTTGGTGCAAACTGCAACACTACCTTTTCAATTTTTATAAAACCTACACAACTGAGCAAAATCTTCTTTTACATAATAATGATGCGTTTAAGAGCACTACTAGCGCTTTGCTGTAAGGACCTTCACACATGATGAACTAAGGCTTCAACACCATATAACCCAGGCATATAATTGTAGTTGAATTCAAATAGATGCTAACCACAGCTAAGTTACAATCCCCTACTAAGACCCAGGTCACACTGAAGGGGTAGTAAGAAGCAACAAGAAGGGAGGAATTAAAGCATCTTCTGCAACAGCTGAATATCTTAATCAGCTATTTTGCAATGATTTATTGCTTGGTCTAGGCAATTTCCTGAAAAAGTCAGGGTTTCATCTGTGGTCTAGGAAATGAAATTTCAGGTGCCAGTATCTAACTATCTTAAGACATAATAACATGATACAGTTTTCCTGGAAGCATGGTCAGGGAATTTCAAATTGCCACCATACTTTGTCAGAGTGAATCCTTAAATAGTACCTGCAAGATACCCTCTGAAATCTTCAAGTGCTCCACGATTGTTGAGGCAGCAGCTGGTTGAAAAACAAAACATACTCTGATCTTCGCTTTCTTGTTGATCTGCATGATGTCCTTCTTTTGGCTACTTTATGTGTTGTTCTGTGCAAACAATTGGACTATTTGTCTGGGAATAAAAATATTCTGTATAGTGAGAAAATGGTCTAATTTTTAATTTTCTTTTAAGATGACATGAGGAAATTCTTTGTGAAGCAGTGCAAGTTACGTGTACAGTTAAAATGGAAAATAGAAACATTGTTCCAAGAGAAAGAGGAAACAGTCTCAAAAAATGAATTTTCCATGCATTGCTCCATCTGAGCAGTTGCATTAATCACACCATACAAGATGCATGACACCTCTCAGCTCCCAAAACTGCACATATTTTAGTCATGAAAAAATTAAACCCATGTAAAACTGAGAAATTGTAAGCCCCTGAAAACAGCTGTTTAAAGAGTCTTATCAATCACACTTGTAGCAGTGTTAAGTTTGGAGAAAATCTTGCTCTTAGCTTAAACAGACACTAGTGACTGATCTGACTTTGATATTCAGAGTTATTCTTTTATTTTGCTGTTTGAGTATTTCATAGGAGAAATATTTGTGCAAAATTAGTACTTGTTAGCTAGGACAATGTACACAAGCCAGTTGTTGAGGCCAACAATACCCCTGAAGCAATGCTTCAGCGCTGGACTGCAGAAATAGCAGAGCAACCCAAATGAACCCAGAAATTCAAGGGAGCGCTCTTTATATCCCTCTAATTGGGTGGACACATCAATCCTTGTTAGAGCACCTCAGTGATTCATTTGTTGTTTACTGAGGCATGTGCTGGAAGAGTCCACTGGTATGCCTTCAAGGGTCACAGAGAAGCCTCTTCCATTGAAATTAAAAATCTAGTTGTCTTTAGCAGCTTTTTAATAAACAGGATTTCCATTTGACCCATATTAGAAGCTTGCTTTGTTGAGATTTAGAAAGAAATGTTTGTCCTTGCAAAAGAGCACTGGGGGCTGTTAATATTTAGATTAGATTTCTGCAGCGATTAGTTACTATTAGCACTTGAGTTTCAGCTCAAAATGAATATAGTTTCTTCCTCAAGAAGTTCTTCTCAAGGAGTCACCTTTCTTCCTCTCAGAGGCAGCAGGCTTTATAGACACTAGAGTCTTTCTAACAAATGGATTTTCAATCAGACCTGCATTAGGTGAGAAGCTGGAGTGCTCCAACACCTTATCGGGCATAGGTTCATGCAAGACCATCTGCAGTGCAGATGCACTCTGCCTAGCTTTAACACCATCTACGCCAGGTGCTGGTAGTCACCCCAGAGCACAGTGTGGTCTAACTATTTGTGTATTCACACTGCTGCTTGCACGGTTTCTGCAGATTGCTGAGCTCCATGCTGCCATGCAACTCTAGTACACGCCTTGAGCTAACTCAAAACTAGTGGTGCATCACAGAGCCATCACAGCAGCACCAGTACTGTAGACGTGACATCATACAATTCACAAGCAGAAGGAGAAGGAAGCAGCTTTTGATCCAGCAGCGCAGTTGTGCAGCTTGCCTGGCAGAGACAGGGGGTAAGCTCTCAGGCATAGCCCCTCACGCCCCCCACGCTGGGTAGCTTTACCAGCAAGAAGGCACATGGCATTGCCCAGGGGTGGTCAGGCCAGAAAGCTTCATGAGATCACAACTTCACACCAAATCACAAAGTGCTTTTTTCAGCCTGTTCTCCTTGATGGCTTTTAGCATTTATATCAGGGATTATATGCTTAGCCATGCACTTATCATCTAAAAGTTACACATTTTTTACAAACTTAGATTCCTTAGTTCAATGTGAGTTTGTTTTACAGAAGCAAAGCCACTAGAAAACAGGGGTTGGTGTCCTGTTCCCTGTAACAGAGGGAACACTGGTTTGCTATAAATAGCATTTATGCTGACTACCTGTGCTGAAGGAATGACAGAGGACCCATTAACATTTGTATGGTGGATTCAGTCTCTATAGCGCCACTCATTTGTGAAAGTGTGCAAATACAAATTAGTGGGATCTCCAACATTACTGTCATCTCTCATGTTGCCATTTTGTAATTATTCAGTTAGTTAAGGCTGAAGTTAAGAGGGACTGTTAGATTTTACAAGCATTTCTGGAGAGCTATGTGCACAAAAAAGCTTTATAATAAAAGATAAAACTGGTATATTTAACACTGATTTTTTTAAATGTTATTTTTATTCAATTTAATTCAATCAAAAAGAATGGAACAAGGACACTTACTACTCCAGGCAATGCTACACTGAAACTACTACTGAAACACTCAGATGGAGGGAAGAACTCTGGGGCACAGAGCAGTGTAACATACTGGTGCCCACATTACTGGAAGCAGTAGGGTAGAATACTTGTGAAATTGTACAAGAGGTGGCTAAACATTCTCAGAAGGATAAAATTAACTCCCACAGAGCTTCCTCATGAATGTGGCTATGGTGCTGCTGGGAACAGAGCTTCGAGGAACCCGCACTTCTAAAGCTACCAAATGCACTACGGACATATTCCCACTTTTATGGCTGCAATATATAGAGCAAAAAAATGTGGATCTATAGCTGTAGAGACTGGTCCAACTGTTCTCCACTTCCAGATACAATCAGAAAAGAAATTTATTTGCAATTGGTTTCTCAAAAATCCCATCAATAATCCTTTCTTTTTAACTGCATGGCCTCACAACATGGTAGAAAAGACTTCTCACAGGGCATTTCGGTAGGCAGGAAGTACCCAGTGAGTTACTGTATGAAACAACAATGAGATAGCTGGGCTCACCTCATAAAATACAGCTTTACACAGGAATAGCGCACTTACCTTGCTGTCCTGACAAAGTGTCTCATGTTTGGCTAACAGTCCAAACCTTCCCCCCCACAAGCAAGTGGCACCATTTTCCTGCAGCCAAATGGCTGACATAGTAGACATAAATACAAAAAACCTGTACAAAATGAAGCTCAGTTTTATAGCCATCTCCTAAGTACACTCTGTGAGAGAACTACATGTATTCATAAATTATGCTGAGCAGCTATCTACAGGATAAGACATTTCATAAAAAGTGCTAAGTTCCTGTTTACAGAATAAAGGATTTCTTAAACCAGTACCAGTGTAGCAATTTATGTGCAACACATTTTGATTGCTACTTTACTGATCTAATTCTATCAAGGAGTATAACCTGTAGTCTCAATGTGTTTTGTAGGGTTTTTTTGTAGTTTTGTAGTGAGAATCAGGAATTACAGATGAAACAGTTGAACTAAAATATCCTTTATCTTTTGAAGCAATCTACGAGTGACTCTTATACTAATAGAAAAAAATAAGAACTCCTTTGAAGATATTATAAATATGTATTAGGAATTAAAATGTAGTCCCCTTGATTAAAACTGATGGAAATCCCCCCAACTCTCCCCCAGTCAGCATTAAACGAACATTAAGAAACACTTGAAAGTATGAACCCAAGTTTCCGGTCCCATCTAATAGTTTTATCATAACAACCTACTCACTATTTGTAATATTCGAATCAAAAGACAACATTAAAGTAAGAATTTAGTGAGCCTTCTGCAGCTTTCTTGCAGTGCCAGGATCACAATATCCCTTGAGAGGCCTGGCTCCTGCCCAAGGCACAGACACGTCGGATGCTCCGAGGCATCCCTTTACTTGCCGTACCACTTTACTCACACCTGAGCTTTACACATCTTTCTCCATTCAGCTGTAAACAACACGATCGCATCATAAACCATAAGGGTTATTGCTTGCTTTGACAGGAATTGAAACAATGTAAAAAGACAAAAAAAAAGAGGAAGCTTAAGATTTGAGTCAGACTTCATTTACACAAAATAGATATGGATGTAAGAGATGTAGATGGTCATTAGAGGTCACAGTCTGGGTTAACTCACTTCTGATTTCCCACACTGGAACTCCCTTGTTAGTTCAGACATACGGTGATCTTTAAGCAGATTTAGCCCTTTGGCACTGAGTTTATGCCACTTACTAGATTTTAAACCAAAAAGCATTTTATTGGAAGATTTCACAATTGGTTTTAATTTGCAAAAGTTTGTGCAATATTTTTTTTAAATTACATAATGTGATGTTTCCATATTCTAGTCATAAGATGGATAGTCTTAAACGTGAGTTTAGATGAAAAACATTCTTAGAGGAATAACATTAAAAATTCATTAAAATCTTGACATGAAGGTGTAGTTAGGTGATACAGCTAAGCCAAATTAAATAGCTTGCTCTTTCAAGTGGGGTGGGCCTACTGCCCGCTCCACTGCCCTTGCAGCTGGTCTGGCTCATAGCTGAGCCCTGGGCAAGGTGATTCAGCTCACTGAGCTGGGAGCAGAGGAGCCCAGCCAGAAAAAAACAAAGCAAACAGGGGAGAGCATGCAGCCAGCCCATCCTAAGGAGCTGCTGATTCAGCTGTCCTACCTGCACCCTTGAGGTGGAAGTATCTAACACCATAGATGGGATTAGTTCTAAAATAAGGAAAAAACCCACACATTGTAACATAAATTTAAAATTTTCATGCTATGTAATTTGCCTCTAAGGTAAAGTAGCAGGACCAGCTCCATGCCAGGCACTTAATTGGCAGTTGGGGACTTGAACATCTTCCCGGAAACTTCTACAAATAAAATATTGCAAAACGGCAGAAACTGCTGATAGGATTTTATTTAAACTTTCCTCCTATCAGTATTGCACTTTCCATTTGGTGAAAAAAAAAGCTAAGGATGTGGTACAACACAGAAAGCTACAAAATCTATTAAAATATATTCAAATTTCAAATAATTCACATTATAGTTTTTGCAACAAGTTTTCTTATTGCTGCACATCCTCAGGGTGCTTTACCGATAGACATGATGTATGCCTTTCTTTAATTAACACTCATTAGTCCATAGGCTTTGTGTGCTATTGCATGCTTTAGGTCTTAAACCTCAAAACTCTATGAACTGTACTCTTTATTAAGTGGCTAGTTACCTTATGGTAGAAAATGGCAATGTTTTTACTATCCTACCATTGCAGACAGTAGTCTTGAAAGCATACGCTAATCCTGAAATACAAACTTGAGGGTTGATTTTAAAGTTCATGTTTATTTTCATTGGCCCGTCTCTTAAGTAGAAAAGGTTTTTGTAGCACACTAATTATGCCAGCCATATCTGGTTTATACAGGTCAGAGATTTCTCTATGACAAATCAGTCCAGCTCTAGAGTTTAAACGTCTGCATGCACATAATACTTGAAGATAAAAACTATCTTCTAGACCATATCAACCCTTGAATGAAGTTCCAGCGTGGCCATTTTTAGCACTTCATCTTGCTTACCTATTGCTTGTACAGCAGAGCTCCATAAGACAGCTGATGAAACAGGCTTGGTCGGATCACTTGTGAACAGTTTTTACCAAAACCAGATTCACCACCAAAACACAGCTGAAACCAGCTCCGATGCAGGGTGTTGACTCAAACCCAGGACAAGCAGTGAAATCCCCACAATCACTCTAACCCACCATCCTCATTCCATAGCTCCTACACAAGAGATCTACTGCAGAGAAGCAAGTAAGCAGTGACCACATATGTACTAGTATATGCTCCCTACCTACCCTAGTATATATTATCGCATAATAGTATGCGCTTGCATAGTCTAGTATATCTAGGACACACTCCCTTCCCTCACTGCTGTAATTGCAAGGTCTGCTGTTTCTCATGTACAGGCCTGTGTACTGGAAAAAAAAATTCTTTGCTCTACAGACTATTCTGAAGCCCTTTGTGCCAGTTTATATGAGCTTATTAATATTAATAAAACCTAATGCCAGGGATTTTGTCTCTGACCAAAATAATCCTAACCTAAGGCATATTTTTTTCTGACCTATCTACTCAACATGAAAACCGCACTGCTCCACATACTTATCTTCTTCAGAGTAAAAAGATAATCCTTCTTTCTCTTCAGGCAGTAGGAAACTCGCCTTCAACATCGATACTATCCAAATTAACCTACTTTCTTAAAGGAACTAAGGGGGAAGACAGGTAGAAAACCAAACAAGATGACAGAACATCGGGATTTAATGTTTTGGCAAATGTTCATGTATCATGGTTGCAAACACAAGCACTGTTATACCATATAAGAGCATCAGACCCAATCTGTGCTACCCACCCAATCATTCAAATTACCATGGAATTCTAGCAGCTTACAGCTCTGCCTTTATTAGTACAACTGAAAGCAAATAGTCACTGATCAACAATGTAAATAAAACCAGAATCGAGCCCACAACTCTAGTTCTGCTCCCAAACATGCCTCCCTCATTGAGAGGTGTGCTTCAGAGAATACCAATACACTGTTGTGCACAACTCAAGATCCATACATCACTGAATAATCTAACAATTAGCAGCTAAACAAAGGTGAGCATTTTCTCATCTCTAATAACACCAAGATATGGGCAGCTAGCCAAGAATCTGGTTCATTAAACAGAAACATACGTACAAATCATGCAAGTGCTTCATAAGAGCACAACACTATTTCCAGTTAGCATATATGGAAACTAAATAAATCTCAGGTTGCCCTCAGGTACAAAAAGGTTGATTGATTTCAAGAACGTAGTCAAAAGTATCCACAGCATGGGTAGCCCCTGGTATTGAACCAGGAGTTTCAACAGCAGCTGCCCACCTGCACACAAAAGACAGATTGCACAAAGATATTTGTTCAGCTAAACATTAAGGCTATTCAAAACCATTTTTGAATAGACACCAAGGATTTCTTTAGAAATCAGCCTAATTTATATCAGGCTTAACCTTCAAAAGCTATTGTTATTATGCCATTAAGTTCGAGCAACCATGTGTTGAAAACGTGTATATAGCCTTTGTTACGCAGTTAGATTCTCCACTCATCTGTGGAACAACCCAACAAACGTCTCTGCAGCCTATAGATTAAGTAACAAAAGACATACTAGCATCATACAAACCAGTATTACACAGCTCTCCTCAGATGAAGTCACAAAATTTCATTCTGAGCTTACTGAGTAAAATTTTTGAACCTACCCACATGACTTCATATCACTGTCTTGAAATAAAATTTAGGAACTGAAAGGTCTCAATCATTTTTGTAAGCTTTACTCCCTTTCTTGTACATCAGCCCCAATTTGAAGAATGGCCTCAAACTTACAGCACATTTGAGGAATTCTGTCAAAAGTGCTATGAGAAATCTCTGTTTAACAAGCTCTGCTGTTCAACATCAATAAATTAAATCTCCTCGTGCCAGCTCTATAAAAGCCTTATTTGTGTATTTCCTTCTAGCATATACCATGTCCATAAAGCATATTAGCAGAGGGTTTATCTTTTGATCTCTATTTTAGCAGAGCTCAGATATACTGCCAACAAATTAGTACTCTTGGGAATGGTATTGTTTCAACCAAACTAATTTCTCTGCACTCAAGAACAAGCTCACTCCAAAGGTCCTCCATGTG
Organism: Strix aluco; assembly: GCF_031877795.1. NCBI lineage: Eukaryota > Metazoa > Chordata > Aves > Strigiformes > Strigidae > Strix > Strix aluco. Next base: position 82,981,947 of record NC_133931.1, on the reverse strand, counting down.
CCTAGTCCTACAAACCATCAGGCTGGAAGGGACCTCAGGAGAAGTCTAGATAGTCCCTCTTCTTGCCCCAAGGCAGAATGAGTTACATTCAAGTGATCTCTCACTGGTTATTGTCTTAGCTCTTCTTAAAATAATCACTCTCTTCTTTACGCTGCACAAAACAAATGTGTTCATTTTTTTCCTTTCATAGGTCCTGTTTGATCGCTCTTACTGTTTACATGTGTGTCCACTTGAACGGTATCTCTCCTTTATGTGGCATATGACCCATGCAAGAAATATCTTTAAATGTTCAATGCATAGTACATGAAATTCTTAGATGTCCATTTTAGGACAGTTAAAAGGCAATTTATTCTATTTTGGTAGCAAACGCTTAGCACAACTAGGAAGTGGACCTCTGTTATTCTTGTTGTCCCTTTCTGGTCAACAAAATCTTCTTTACGGTAATTCTGATCACATATTCTTTATGGCTACCATGTACAGTCTTTATTAGAAATGCCTCCATGGACAAGGAATTTTTACTGTGATTTATTAATTTCAAATTACTCAAGTTATTTTAACTCAGGTTACTGACCATCTTCCATCTGTCACAGAGCAAAGGGCAAATATTTTCCACATACAGTCTAAAGTTATGTTTATCTACTCGGACAGTAGAAATCCCATTTCTTGTGTACAACACAGTTACTTGCTAGTCCTTAGTGGGAGACCAGAGAAAGATGCCTCCTTGTTTCTATAAAAGGCTTTAACATGATTGTAAACATAAAAAAAAAATTCCACCATGTTAATTAAGATGAACTCTGTATTTTTTATTTCAGATGAAGGACAGCTGGGAGGTATTCCCGGCTGTGACTCCATAACTTTGAAATATAGTCTCTTAGGAACCATGAGCAGATTTAACCATGAATAGCTAAATGTGCCTAGAAACATGAAGTTATATTTAACTGTCTCCCTAGCTAATTAGATCAGGGAACCAGAATCATATGGCTAGATTAATTAAAACGGGGCATTTGTAATAATTAAGTTAGCTATTTGGTCTCCTTTCCAGTGCAAGGAGTCAATGAACATCGTCAGCACAGCTGCTGATGACTGGCACTTCAGACCATGTATGCCCCATGGATGCAGTCCCACCAACGCCACTGTGTCTGCAAGACAGCACAGAAGAATCCTGTGGGCAGCCTCATTTTATTTATTTTAAGAAGACCAAGTGGCCAAAGGATCTCTTCCCTGGAGGAGTCACTGAGGCTGCTCAGAGGAGAGAAGGTTTCTGGAGATGGCAGGGTGAGACAGGCAAGAGGTTCAAGCCAGGAACCTGCAGCTCAGGAACAAAACTGGAAAAATGCTGCAAGGAGCACATATCAGACTCCAAAGGTGTTGGAAAGGAAGTTCGGGACCAGGGAGGACTGTGGAAATTTGCTGCAGCACAGAAAACCACTGTGTACTTGAAATCAACATTAGCATTCAAAACTTGCAAGGGGTCATGGGCAGAGATTGGGCTGTGAATAGACCTTGTATCTATTATTTTGTTTCTCTCATCACTGTGAGTTTTCTCTATTTAAGGAGTTAATTAACTGAGATGACTAGTTGTAATTCTAATGAAAATAATTTCCTTTGAGTTTTTTGGTCTTCTTTGGGAGGTCAATGTAGAGGAGATGATCTAAATCAACCCACTTCAGTTCTCTGGCCCCCTGCTTGGGGACCCTCCACATCGACCAAAGGCTATTTTGTGTCTTCAGTCTATCTGTAGCCACAGACTTGTACTCCAGAAAAAAAAAAAGAAAAAAAAAGGCTTATATATTTGCCATGATGAACTTATTTGGCCTCAACAGGGCACTCATTTTGATGGCATTTATAATGAATTTGCACAGCAATCATGTTGTTGTCTCCGTCATTTATAGATGTTGTGCTTTATTTGGACACAATGAATATCTCAAGCAATTAGAAGTGGATCCAAAGAAGGGTTTCTCTATGAAAGCAACTCAGGCCAGTATGACCGTGACAGCTACTGGCCTTTATGCAATATGCAGCCCAGCAAAGCCACAGCTTGACAGACAAGCTTTGTCTATTATAATAGCAAATGTTTCCCCTAAAAGTGTGTTTTGGAAGGTTTTGCAACTCACTGATGTAGTTTAATTATGATCTTGCAACAATTTGTTTAACGTCCTACAGGAATCAAACAAATCTAGTTCTTCCTGAAAATAAGACTGACAATGCAAGCTATCACATACAGGTTTTGGGGTGTTGGGTTTTTTTTATTTAGTCAAGTGCCAGTTTTGCTTCAAACTAAAACACCATGTAAAAAAGAAAAAGTTCTATTCCCTTTCAGTCAGCAGGAGAAATCACATGAGTATTTCTTCAAGTGATAAGAAGGTTAAAGTGTTGAATGCTCTTGACTGGCAGAGCTCCAAAATCTCCATATTTTTACAGGATTTGCATAAAACTTTGTTTAAGATCAAGTTCTCATGTTGATATGATCTCACTCTAGTGAACATCCAGGTTTGGGAGCCATATCCATGCAAACAGTTGGGGTCTAGTAACATTAATTTCAGAGGCTGGAATTGAAGTTCTGCAGTAAGTGGTTCTGTTCTCATATCCCTGCTTTGTATTACACAGGAATGCCAGCACACACAAGTTTACGACATAGATCTTACTGCATTCTGAATACCTGCTAATGCACATATTACATGTTAATGTGTGATTAACAAGGTGTTCTGTGAAATAGGTTGAGTTACTTCACTGCTGAGAATATGGACTTCTAGAGAGGATAACAAAGGGGAATGGCAACATAACCAGTTGTGATAATTTAATTGAAGATAAATGTTCTACAGGGACATGGCAAAGAAGGATCGAGTCAAAGTTATCTGAAAAATAAGTAAGCACTAGCTTGAAGACACATGAATTTTTTTTACTGTGCCATATTTACAAATATGCTTAGAGATAATAAGGTATATCCCAACATGTTAGCATAAAAAGTTTATATCAAGAAGTGTATTGAATGGCTTCTTTAACCAGGAGCAAATGTGCCAAAGTACTTTGGTTTTGAAGCAGAAAGGAAAAAAAAGCTGCTGAGATAAGTATTTCTATTCTTGGACTGTAAATTTACTGCCACTGTTTCACAGCAAACTCCTGGACAGGCTTTTTTTCTGAACCACAAATCTGTCAGTGCAGAACTTCCTTCGCTCCCTATCACCTCTGTGTTGTAGCTGGTGAGGAACGCGGATGTTCAGTCTCTTGCCTCACGCGGTCAATAGTTGTGGGAGAGCACGCAAAGCCAGTCCGTTTCCCTCAACATCATTCTCCAAGTATCAACTCCAAATTAGAACAGAGATGGCAAGTATTTAAAGACACAATATTTATCCTGTTTCAAGCAAGGGGAGTCATTTGTTGACTGATATGTTTACTGTTCTCCATAATGCCTTGGTGATGGCATTGTTTCAAGAGATGTTTACAAAAACACCTGTAGGTGATCTGCAGTATAGTTTGAACCTTCGGTAACAGAAGCTACCTCAGCACTGAAGGCTACTTCAAGACATTGTGCTGCAGTGGATTGCCAATACAGTGTGTTGTTCAGTCAGGACTGAGAGACCATGAGGAGTGCCACGTTGCTCTTGCCATCACCATCAATAATTTGTTCATGAATCTGTCAGTCACTGACTCATCCACAAAAAAGGACAGCTGAACTTTCAGTGAACTAATAGTTATTCTAGTGTTTATAAAAGACTACTGTAATAATAATTTTCTTGAGCTCTGTTGAAGCTTTTATTCAATATTATATGCATGGGAAAAAAGTACACTCAGATGAGCTCTCATATTTCAGTACACATGGCAGCTTTTACTTAGCTTGGTTCTAAAAGTATTATTCATTAAGGCAATGTCATCGGTTCAAGGCAACTGGATGTAAAGCATGGACCACTATGCAGAAAGCTGAAAGTCCCTCTAAATATCATCTAGGGAAACTAGCACTGATGAAACCATTAAAAGGTACAATACTGGTGGAATGTCAGATGGCCACAAGCAGCTTAAAAGGGGTTCTGATGGTACCTCTGCGCTGTGGGATGGTTTTCTTCAAGGTGAAGGTTTCTGAGGGCAGGAAATGAGAAAAGGGAACAGCGTACAGGAACAGAGAGTGGATACATCCTTCTTACCAAAATCCTTCCCAGCGAATGATACCAGATCCATCAGAAAAAACTGCCTGCATGGACAACTTGTCACTCTCCTTGAACTCTGACAATCTACATGCAGCTTTCTAGAGCATCACGATGCTCTTCGCTATGGATGTGGGAGTTATGCAGAGCACGTATGGACTGCAAACAGGGAAAGAGTTTCCACATTTCCACCTCTGCTTTAGTCTGCTAATTTAGGCACTTGAATTATAGGCTAGGGGGCTATCCTGAGCACTCAGGTACACTACAGCAGCCTCACATGCTCCTAGCGAAACAAAGCTACAAACCAACAGTAAGTTCTACTCCATCTAAAGCAAAGTAAGGAATGGAAAAGCCTGGAAAATCTGGCCAGATTTCCATTTTTAAACTCTGGGGAGCTGTTGCCTCCCTTGCTTCATGGGGCTTGTAGATCTGAAAAGCAAAGCAAGAGTCAACAGGCAGCTTTCACCCACTCTTCAGTGAGACCAGCTATTGCCAGCATGGGCTGTACATTCACTGGAGCAGAGTTTGCACACAGGACTGAGCAATGCTGCTGCAGAGGAACGAGCCCCACTCTCTCAGCCCACCTGGTTCAGAAACCTGTTGGGTAGAGGAACTAGCACATCTTCCCCAGCTTTGTGGTGACAGCAAGAAACCCAGAAGAGCTGTTTTTATTGCCTCAGAGCTCACTGAATTTGCTTCCTCCCACCAGCTCAGCACAATTAGTAGCAGAAGTCAATCATGCACTTACCAGTGCTGGCCAAAATAAAAGCAACTGGAAACTTCACACATGAATGGTGAATGCCAAAATGATCCGAGCCCCACATCTAGTGGTGACACGTTTCACCCTATCCTTCTCCAGACTTCTAGTTTTATACCACCTCTAGCCTGTTTTTGGTTTTGTTTTCTTTCTCCCCTAATGACGTGCTTCACTGCTTTGAGGAAGGATGATTACAGGAAGCTGATGTAGCAATTCTCAGGCTCCAGCCTATTTTGGACAAACAGATGTACCAAAGGGTTTCGCATGGGTTTACTCTCCATGTGATTACGCATTTGCAACCGGGTTTTCACTGTTTTCTACATCCTGATTTGTGCTTGTTTTGTGTGTGCTCTTCTAAAGTAGTTAGGTGAGAGAGAGGTGTATCAGTTCTATTATTGTTGATAACAACAGTGTGCTTCATTTCCTCTCCGTAGTTCAGCAATCATCTTAAATTTGTCTAGCAGATGCACATGTACAGCATCCTGCTATGTGACCATCTTCTACTTCATCCTAAAACAGTTAATGTCAAGCCATAATTTTGAATATGAGCCCCTCCTTCACAAACCAATCACATAAGGTAAACAGTCATAGCAGAAAATTCACAAACTAAAACAGGTTCTATCCTTTTGCAGGGGTCATGTTCTACATCCTATCAAGTATTTAAGGACTATTAAAACAGGAGATGGCCAGTAGCCCCCTGAGTTTACTACTTGTACAAAAGTGGCTTCCATTTGTCATGTAAAGTCTTGATGACATAGATTTCTGTCATTAAAATTAACCCTATGGGAAGCTTTGCCATTATAGTTACTAGGCTTTTGCCTGGAGTAAAAGGATATGCTTCAACATTGCATTCACATCCTCTTCATGCCAATGAGTTGGTACTACAACCACCATCATGACATCATTAGCAAGCATCCATCAACATATCTTTATAAGTAGCAAAAGGTAGATGGTTAAAGCCCAGTCTTATTACACATTCAGTGCTGTGTCCTTCGTAAGGACAGCAAAGTCTCTAATCAAAATGAAGCTCCTACCATCAAGTTTACAGTAAGCACCAAGTGCGTGCTGCTCTGAACAACTGCTACAGCAGTGTACATCAAATTAAGTCTTTTGAAAAGACCTTCAAATTCCTACAGGGTAAAAAAAAAAAAAAAATGCCTGGATCAGCAGATCATAATCATATGTGTGGCAGTACTTACCAGGCTAAAATCTAAACTATGAAACATGTGACTAAAAAGCATGTGGCTTTCCCAACACTACAGCACTGCTGAGGTACTTGGCAGGCTATACCCCACAAGTCAGATCAACTATACAGACTACTTAATTTCTATTCTGCAGAACACAATACCAAACACATCAAAAGACATCAGCTTCTGATTTATATCCTAAGACAGAAGGTTTTTATTAATAAAACTGTTTCCTCGGAGTTAAATTCCATTAACCATACTTAAGAGGGAATTACTACACATCTTGCTCCCAGGCAAAGCCTGACCATTCCACATGTGTTACAAATCAGTATCTCTTTACGTTTATTGATGTGCTGAAAAAAGTCAAAGGATTTTATTTTCAGATTCTGGCAAGTCAGGAATCTTTCATGTTTGAGGAATCATGTTGCTATCAATCAGTTTCTATTTTAAACTTATGAATTTTCATATCAAATAACCAATAGCTACATTTTCATACTAACCGCATTTCTCCATTTTGAAGTAAGAAGCTGAGCTGGTATCATGCTTATAAGAAAGACAGCTGGGAGATACAAGATGCTGTAGAGAAGACTTTAAAGTCCTTTCCATTCTGCACGAGGTGCTTCCCCCCTTCTTCCCCCGGAATTTTTTTAAATCTTGAAAGCGTTTCCTCTAATGCATGAAACCTGTATTATGCTGCATATGGTTTCTATTTTCAAGTCTCTAATGCCTTCAGGAATTTCTTTGATTTCTCTAGTTGTTACCTCATTCTTGTCATTCCTGATTGACACAGAAGAAACAACCCAAGCCCCTCCAAAGCTTGCTTTCTTTAGTTACGAAGTTGTCTCAATGCATCTGTACAGTACTTCAAAATGGCCTGCCTTTACTGCCCATGTAGGAATACTTGAATACTGGTTGATAATTCTTCATTATATATGAATAGCATCCAGTTTTCTTACTTGAAGAACTCAGATTTTAGCCATTAAATTTACAGTGTACCCAAGGACACTACATTTATACCCACAGACCTAAATCAAGACCTGGGATTTGCGCACAAATGCGTACATAAAAAAATGTAACATCCTCTTCTTGCAGATGGAGGAAAAAAAGTAAATCTGAAATTCTTGTTTTCAAAATTAGTGCAAAATCACCTTTCAGTGGCAAGTTTCCAAATAATTAGTAGCCCAATGGCAACTGAATGCCTGAAAATGTAGCTGCACAGAAGTCTCACAAGATTTCATGGGAAGGCCTGTTTCTGCCCCGCAGTCAGCTTCTGTCCCTCAGTGTATCCCATCAGGGCATGGGCGGATGCCTGCACAAGGGAAGAATTCAGCATTGTTCAGACAGAAGCTGTCCTGTGCACGGGAGGCTCTGCTGAAGGACTTAATGGTTCACTGCATGGGGCAAAGCTACCAGTGGAACACAGCACAAACACAAGATGCTTCGCTTGGAAAATAGAATTTATTCCAGAGACTTAATGCTGAAAGATCAAAACACACAAATGCTTAAGGACTAGAAACAGTTCTAGAGACGGTTCTGAAATTATGGAGTGTGCACACTCTATAATCTCAAGGAAAGACGATGCTCCAAAGGTATGCCACTTTCTGAAATAAATCAATCTTTTATCACCAGGTTTCTTCAGTGGGTGTTGCATTTCAAATGCAAAGAAGCATGGAAAAAGGGGGTGAGGGAGGGAAGAAAAGAAGAAAAGCACCTGATCATTGCTACACGCAATAACTGGAACGGTAATTTTACCAGTTTTACCTTTTAATGTTGATTTTATTTTAACTGGATATGATATGCTCAGAGGTTCATATCAAGAGAAAAAAAACCGCTGCATGACTGCTTTTTGGCAACTACGTACAATTTCCCTGAATTACACAATCAGCTATTTCATACATGAAGCATACAAGAATAGACAGAGCCACCATGAATTTCCCAATGCTTTGGGTTTATTTCGTACACAGACCAGAGTTGGCGCTCTGCAGCGAAACTAAAACAGCCAGACAAAAAGAAAATACTCACTGCACACAATCCAGCAGGTAGGGAGATCACAAAGCAAAGCTTCTCCCTCATATTAAGTTCTGTGAGATAATGAGTAGAGACAGCAAGCGCAAAACCCTTTGGTCATGCCCTTACTTCTTCCCTCCCACCCTGAAGCTTGGAGGGTCTGCCAAAAATTCTCAGAAATACCCTGAATACAGGAGGATTGTGCAGGTAAAACCATTTCCACCGGAGACAGCGGTAGGAGCAGATGCCGCATCTTCCCCTGGTACGGCACTCCCACCCCACGCTCCCGCTGCTTCGAGGGGAAAACTACCAGATACACTGGGAAAAAGCCCTCCGTGCTTGAAGCCTGGCCGCCGGTCTGGGTGGTGCTTGGCAAGCACAGAGGGGACATTAAGCCAGATTTTAGGGCTCTGATGCCACGGCTTCTTCACAAGGGACCTTATTTGAAAACACTGGAAATACCAAGTAATTGCTACGTGAGAGGCCTTAGGGTATCTGTTTTCCAGCGAACATTCATCACCCTGGAGGGGATGCAATAAACCCCGCTGCCATCCTCTGTTGAGAAGCCCACTTGCAATAGTCTTTTGTCATCTTTAACTCCAGCTTGACAAATACACCCGTCGTCTCTGTTCAGAAGCTAACAGTCATTAGCTGACAAAATCACCCATTTCCAACAGGCTTAAGCACGCTCACCCTAAAGAGAAGCCTGTATCCTAATTTTGGACAAGAGCATCTTCTGGGAAAAAGGGGCAGGCGGCTGAGGAACGAGCACCGCCGGCAGCATCGGGATGCAACAATTCGAACAAAAGAGATTTCAAGATGTCGTACTAACACACACACACACACAAAATTAAATAAATCTTCCTCTTGAGAAATTGCTTCCCCTGGGCAGAGGGCGATGCTTCAGGAGACCCGCGGACACGCAGCACACGGGTGTCTCCCCCCGGCCGAAGCCCGGCCCCCAGCCGCTCCCCGCGGCGTGGCGGCCCCACGGGACGCCCGGCTGCGGCACGCACGGCGCACCCGCTGCGCCCTCTTCGACCAGAAGGACCCACAGACGGACCTGCCGTACCGGCGCTGCTGGAGAGGAACACGCACCCGCCCCCCCACCCCGCTCCCCGTTTCTGCACCGCCCCCCCCCCCCCCCCCCGGCCGTTTTGCGGGTGCGGGCGTTGGAACCCGGCGCGGGGGAGCTCTGCGGGCACCCCCCAGCCACCCGCCGGCCGAAACCTGCTGCGGGCGGGGAGGGGGGCGGGCAGCACCGCCCTCCTTTTCCCCTTCAAAAATGCCAGATTTTGTCTCGGTAAACTGAGGGGGGGCGCGGTGAAGGGAGGAGGGCGGTTCCGCTCCGCCGCCGCGCAGGGTACCAGTTGCCAAAGCTCAGCCGGGCGCAGTGCGGACACTGGAGGGTGCCGGCGTGCCCCGGGGACGCCCCCATTTACCTCCCCGGGGGCAGGTGCAGCCCCGGCGAGGCCAGGCGGGGGGGATGCGGTTGGGGGGGGGGGGGGGGGGGGGGGGGGGGGGGGGCCCGGGGGTCGCGGCGCAGCGCGGAGCCTTTGTTCCGCCGCCGGCCCCGGCCCCGCCCCCGGCTCCGCGCATGCGCCGGGCACAGACAAAGGCGCGGGCAGGGGCGGCGGGAGCCGGTCACCCCCCGCCGCGGGACGCCCACCCGGCGTGGCGGGAGCGTGGGTCCCGTGTGCCTGTCCCTTCCCCTCCCCACCCCTCCCCTGCCTCAGCCGCCCCGCCCGGACGAGACAGGGGGAAAGTTCCTTGCGTGTGAAAGACACGCGTGTGCGTGGGGAGAGGCGGCACAGCGAGGCGGGTCGGGAGGAGAAAGAATTTTAAAAAAAAAAAAAAAGGTTGTGGGGATGTGTAGCCTGCTTTGGTGGGGGGAAAACGGGGGGAAAAAAAGGGGCTGGGGGGGGGTCTGTGGGAAGAGGGAGGCGGCGTTCGATGAATATTCATGACACGGGCACAGCCGGGCGCGGGGCGGCCCCGGGGGGGGGCGGCGGCGTCCGCTGCCTTTTTTCGACGGCCGGTTGGTGGCCGCATGCTGCCGCGGCAGGACTCGGGCAGCCGAGCCCCCGGAACCTCGGCGGAGCGCCCCACCGAGAGCGCGGGGCTCAAACCCGCCGTGGCCTCCCGGCGCACGCGTGACCGCGAAGGCAGCGCCGCTCCTCCCGCCGCCCCGCCGAGAACAATCGCGTTGTTGCCAGCCACAATAGGCACGCGCAGGCTGCGCTCCTCCGGCCGCCCGGCACTGCCCCCCCCCCCCCCCCCCCCGACACCCCCCGAGCTCCCCCCCCACCGCCCCGCCGGGCCCCCGGCGCCTCCCTGCGCCGCCGCCGCCCCCCGCCCCGCCGCCCTGCCATCTTCCTGGCGCGGGGCGGCTTCTCCTCCGAGCGCTTCGTTTCGCGGAGTGGGTTGGGGATCTTTTTCTGATTATTTTTATTTTGTTTTAAGCAGCCTCCCTTTGGAAACGGACTCAAGGCATCGCAAAGAAATGGGGCATAAACCACTATTATTGCCACCACACCCACCGCTACCCCCAGCCTCCCCCAAGAGAGCCTCATTGGGCATTTAAATTTCACGGAATAGCCTTCAGTCCCCTGTCGTGCCTCGAGTCCGCTCCCGGCGGTCTCCCTCTCGAGGAACCGAGTTCCTCGCAGCGATATTCCTGAAATGTGCCCGGGCGGGCGGCTCCCAGCCCGCTCCGCTCTCCCCGCTCCGCTCTCCCTGCTCCTCCCGAGTCAAACGCGCATCTCCGCTCCCCACATCCGAGACGCCACAGGGAGGGGGAAAAAAGGATAAAAATTGCAAAGCTCTCGGGGTCTGCTGTGTCAATGGCATAAGTGAGATATACCGCTTCTTACCTTTGTCTGGTTTTCCTCTCTCCCCCTCTGTGTGTTTGTGTGCTGGGGTGTCACCAAGAGAGTCCCAGGTAGCCCAGAGCCCGCTCGGCTTGGTCTGAGCGCTGTGGCTCTCCCCCGCTCGCTCGCCGGGACTGGAGTGACTAGTGCCTGCTGGAGCAATGCCGCCGCTACCGCGGCTGCTGCCTCTGCATTTCTCACTCTCTCCCCCTCCCTCTTTCCCTCCCTCCCCCCCCTTCTCTGTGACAGTCTGTGGGCAGTTCAAAAGCCACACGCACTAATTTATTTATTTCCCAGGCAGGAGATGCGCTGCGCGGCGTTCACGCGTAGGGGGCGCACGGACCCAAGGTTTTAAATACCAGCCTTGCGCGCTGCGGGAGGACTCTCTCGCAGGTCCGCAACCGCACCTTGCGACCCTCAAAAAAAATAAATCTCGGGGAGGATCGCGGCGAGGAGGGGACGGGGAGCGGGAAGGGAGAAGCCAGCCTGTCCTGCTCCCCGTGGAGAGCGGGCGGGGCCGCGCGTCGAGGTGCGGAGCGCTCCGCCACCTTCCGCACCCGCGGGGCGGCTGGCCCGGCTTGTGCCCCGTGGGGCGGCGGCGGGGCCGGCCCCGGCGGCGCGGGGGGAGCCGGGCGGCGACGGGACGGGCGAGCCGGGCCGCCTGCCCACCCGTGCGGGACCCGGCGCCCCTCCGGAGAGGGGCGGCACGGGCGGAAGAGGCTGAAAAATCCCCGGCGTTTGTGCTTGAGGGCGCTTAAGGAGAGGGGCTGCCCGTTAAACACAACAGGCGCAAAAAACTAATAAAAACGGAGGAAGGCAACCCATTTCTCGGGGGAACGGATCTCTCCCGGGCGCTCCTGCAGCTGAAGAGCTGGCCTGAACGTCGCCGGGGCTTCAGGTCTGGGATCCCTCCAGCTCTCCCCCTGCTCAAAAGCCTCCCTGGGGCTGCCACTGCACCCCCGCACCCCACCCCCCCAACCAAGGGCGCTGCCCGCACCTTCCCGCCTCTCCCTTTTTCAAACCCCGTCGTCGGGCACAGCCGGGCTGCGGCGGAGCCGGGCGCGCCCCGCTCGTCGCTCCGCGCCCGCTGCGCGCCGCGGGGGCCCGCGGGGTCCAATGCGCGGGGCTGGGGCGCCCTCTGCTCCCCCGGCGGCAGGCGGGCAGGGTGGGTGCCCGCCCCCCGTGGCCCCGCTGCCGGGTGAAACGGGCGGGCTGGGCGCGAACGGCGGCGGCGGCGGCACCCCCTCGGGGGCGCGGAAGGGAGCGGTGCGGCCACGCCACGCCGCGGCTTCAAAGGCAGCAGCAGCACCTTTCAGCGGGGACAATGGAGGCTGTTTCCCATTCACGTGGGGACGAGGACCGAGCGGCAGGCGCGTAGCTGGCCCGTGATAAGGATAAATCCGGTTTGCATTTTCGGTAGAGACGGAGCGGAAAGGGCGCAGGGCGCGCAGCGGGCGCGGCGGGGGAGCTTTGCTGCAGGGACGTGGCGTGCGGTGCGACGCGCCGCGCGAGGACTCCCCATATATTCCCATGTAGGAAAACATTCGGGCAATAAAATGCAATTTGGGGTCTCTGGGTTCCACGCACAACACCGCGGAGCCCGTGGCCGCGCCGAGCGTCCGGCGGGGCGGGGGGCCGGGCTCCGGGACGGGCGGGCAGCGCAGTGGGAGCCCCCGTTGTCCCCCCGCGGCCACACAAAAGCCCTGGGCGGAGAGGGAGGGAGCGAGCACGGGCACGGCGGGTTTCCTGGGCGACTGCAGGGACAATTCCCCATATTTTTGTGCAAACCTTCACATACCAGTCTTCGCTTCAGCCTTTTTGTTTTGGTTTGGTTTTTTATCTTTCCCCCCTTAATTCTTCTCCGTATCTCCGTTTTTTTTTTCGCGGTGGTTTAACCCTCGCGCTGCAGCAGCTCGCCATGCCCCACCTGCCCAAATGCAGCATCCCACCCCTCCTCAGGCGCGGTGCAGGGCTGGCTGCGCCCTTGCCGCAGCTGGGGGGGAGGGAGGGCAGGCGGGACCCCTCACACACACTCACACACACACACACACCCCCAGCCCCACCCGCGACATCTCCCCGCTCACGGTAACGGGCTGCTGAGGGGCGGCTGCACCGCACGGGTGAGGCAAGCAGCATTTACCGTTAAATTGGGTAATGGAAGTTAAAAAAAAAAAAGGGGGGGGGGGGGGGGGAGCTGCTCCCGGCGGAGCCGAGGCGCGCCCCGCCCCGCGCTGCTTCCGCGGCTCTCCGCGGGGAGATGCGGGCCGAGCGCCCGGCACGGTGGGGGCTCTCCGGGGCTCCGCCCGTCCCGTTTCCCGGGAGCATCCCTGGAGAGGGAGCAGTAACGCGGCCCCCGCCCGTCGGTGGGCTGCCGCAAGGTCAAGGGGGAAAATCCATCCCCCCAGTTTTGTTTCTGAGCCACGCGTCTTTGTGAGGCAGGGCTGGAGAGAAGTGACAGGCAAGGTGGGTCCAAAATCTGACGAGAAAGTAAGGCGGAGACAGGCGGAGCACAGCAGCGCGCCCACAGAATAGCTGTCGGGGTTTGAGGGCCCGGGCTGGGCTGAAATGGGGTCCTGGACCATGGGCGGGGCTCAGGGGAAGCCCCAGGTTAGGCTGGTTAGCCTAGTCAAGGCTAACAGTGCCTGTGGGACCATGACATTTAGACTGTCAGGATTGTCCTGTAAAATTGCCTAACCACTACAGAACCAGCGTGAAATAATCTAATAGAGGTAAAGGAAAAGGCCAGTATTTAAGCCTGTGTTTGAAGGTGGGCTTAGGCAGTGGATGTCCACTTGCATGGAGTCAAGTGCTACCTGACTCGACAGGGGAAAGACAAGTTACACAGCGTTCCCAGTGTATCAAGGAAATAAAATTTCTGCACCTGTATTGAGTCATTTGCTTGGGAATGCCTATACAACCAAAAGTGGCAAGGAAATAGTCATTGATGCTACCAGTTTGAGAGGGGTTTTGATCCTTTTCCTCTTTTTACCACCAGTTAGGGGGCTGAGATGATAACCAGGGTTTACTAGCTAGCGTTCTTTTAAATATATGTACTAAATTATGTATCTTCAAACAACCCCCTAAATTCAGAATTTATCAAATGCTCCCTTTAGTTAACTTTGCTGCATCAAGATGTACATCTTACATGATAAATGTGATACATTTATCCAAATTGAGATTCTAAGCCGCCTTTGAACATCTTTGCCATAGCTAAGGGTGTTGTAAAGCATCCCCACCTTTTCCTCATATGTCAAAGGAACCAAAAGACAAAGTTGGTATCAGGAAGAAGAAAAACCACCGAACGGAGACACCTGCAAAAAGATGGAGAACCGGGTCTGTTCTGGAAACATAGGTACGTCTAGGCTCTTCTGTGTAACATAACTGTTTGCTGCTTTTCTGAAATCCACAGTTACTCTGCTGTGACAAACACCCTAGCTAGCTCCCTCTTCTTAGCCAGCTCCTCTTGTCACCTCTTGACAGTTACTCCATCTCAGGGCCTTTCCCTTCAGCGTCAACCCTTAGGGCCTGACTTTATTCAGCCCTCTCTGTCCTCCAGGTCTCACCCACTGTCATATTTCCATTTTCCCTATTAGGGAACAAATACAATCCTGAACACTTTTTTTTTCCTCTTTAATTTGTATTCAGTTTGTTCTTCTGATTAATAATGAACTCTTTGCTCTGTGATTATGTTAGGTCTGACAAAAGAGCCGCAAGCCACAGCTCTTAGCCCAGCATTATCTCAGGGTAAGTTCAAAGCACTTCACGAGGCCACCTCTCTTGTTCGTCTCCCACCCCACCAACATCCCTCCATCCCTATCACTCAGCTCCTCCATTTCTGTGTCTGAGCACTCTCTGGTTTTCCTCAGGAGAAGCTGGTATCCATAAGGAGCACCTACTCTGGGGAAGTAGGGGGCTTTTCGTTTTACTCTGTGAGAAAAATGACCAGCAAGCAAGAAAAAAAAAAAAAATCACCAAGTTAAAAATCCCACCAGTGCTCCTCTTCTAGAATCAGCCTAGCAAGGGAAACCCCTCCTTCCTCGCATTTTTCATCACAACAAAACAAAAGCAAATCCAAAGTCTTAGCAGCTCAGGGCTTTGCAAACCTGCCACCTTCGGCTGCAGCTGCCGGAGCAGCCTGGCCCCCTGAGCCTCCATCTGCTGCTCTATTTCCGAACTTACACCACAAGAGGGAGCGTTTTGTTCAGTTTATTGACAAAACCTGGTTTTCCCTGTATCGAGAAGAGAGTAAACTCAGTTTCCCGTATGTTGAGGTTTTCCCAAGCCCGTTTTCCGCAAAAGCATTTTCGTAATAACGTTTTTTTCTTTTACCATGCAATGCAATTTTTTAAGATTTCATAAGATTTCATTAAGACTTACAGTAGGTTTTATAATTATTATCTAAAATGTAATTAGAGTCCAATTCCCTGTTGATTCACCTGGTCATAGAGTCATTTATTCTGGGGAAAATAAAAGATGTCAGCGTAAGGCATATGTAGAATTTTCTATTTGCAGTGGGTGTCATTCTCCTCATAAATGTAAATACCAGCTGTATGAATTTCAAAAATTGATTGCAATAGCATAGACAGACACATGATGCTTTTTCATAGATTTGCAGGCAGAGCACAGAAAACATTTTTGGTTTGGATTTTGATAAAATCCTAAAATAACAACTTTGATAAATCCCTACCGGCGCACCTCAATCCAAATTTAAATCCTGACACGAAGACAGATGCAAGCCTCTGATAACAATTTTAATCTTAACGACCCAAAGTTGTATGATGGCTAGCATAGCTAAGTCTAGCTTTACTAGGTTGATGTTTCTGTTTATACCATAAAAAGTGGCACTTCATGCCTGTAGCCAGGTAGGGATATGTGAATTGTGAACCCTGCTTTACCCCAACGTTCCTGACTTCAGCTCAATCTATAATGCAAAGCATATGTGCCTCCCAGGAGGTCCTGTGCTAGCCATCTATTTTAAAAGACTTCCCTACTCCACAGAAGTCTGTATGCAAGTTTTCCCAAAGATGGATATAGTTGCTGTTCTGACAGTACAATTATCTGGGTTATTTCTGTCTCTTACCCCAGTTACCCTAAAGAGTTAGCGTTACTCATGTACAAAAGAAACAAATGTGCTCAACTACTATAAGCTTCCCTTATGATTTATGTATGCCAGGCTTCTCAGTGACCATCTATAGGTTAGATCTCAGAGTCTTTGCTCCATTTTCACTTGCAAGTTTCACCAAAGCAACAGCTGAATGAGTTATTCATTGTTTGGCTTCTATGGCCACAAAAATGTCTTTCAGTTAACAGCTGGAGCAACTATATCAGTATCTTGATAGTGATCAGAATTGGCTTCTCATGTACTATTTTGTTCTGTTCTCATTCAACTGCAAGAATGTCAGTTACGCAGGATCAAATGCACGACTGACTGGATGGTCTAACTAATGTGGCAGCTACGCTGTACCTTCTACAAGGTGGGAGAAGTGAGGCACACAGAAAAGAGTGTCAAATACCCTGAGAGAAGAAAAACGTGATTCTCTGCTCCAGTACTTGGTGTTCTGATCTCTGCGATGATGGCTGCTTATATACTTTACTCACTGGGCTAAAACATTGCTCTGAAACACATGTTGTTGGATTCCTATCTTGAGAACTTCTGGCTGTGAACCCCAGGGCCATGGCCCTGAGGGCATGGTTAGCCCTGACTGCCCCTGCCAAGCCTCCCCTGGGGCTCCTCCACAGCCCTGCCTATGGCTCAGGCCTTGGTCCCAGCTCAGCCCAGGCCATCAGTCCCTGCCCCAGCAATGCCACAGTTGTGCCTGGTCCCATCCCTGTCTCTGACCCCATCTTCTGCTGCCTCTGACTGAACCTCCTGGTTGGACCCTGGATCTGGTTACCTCCTCATCTCACCCCCCTCAGCTCCCGGCTCCTCCTTCCTTGTGGAGCAGCCCTGTGCTTGTTGCTCCCCAATATCCAGTTTGTCACAGTGCCTCCTGGCAGCCCGGTTAGTTGTGTAAAGACAAAATGCAGTTCCTTGAGGTAGCTCCAACTTAAGTCATTTGGTTTACCTGGAATATTGCTCCTTGGTGAAGCCACTCATGACATTTGTACCACTGCTCTGCTTTCAGACTCAAACTGGGTCACATGAGGCCACTTCAGGAGCACCTGCATCTGTACTTTTGCAAACTTAGTCTTATCATTAAAACCCTCCTAACAGTGCCAGTGTCACCACAGAGTCAAAGCAGAGAAAGGACAAGATGGACACCCCTCCTCAAATTTGTGTAACAGGGGCAAATATTCCTGACGCCTGTCTGTTGTTGATGCCTCTCCTGTCCCGGAAGCTGACTGTGGGAAAGCCTGAGGGTTCATCGCAGTGGAGAAATTTATAGGATCATTTGTTTGTCTCCTTACTGCTCTAGGTTGCAGAACTCATTTAGATACTTTACCCGTTCTTTTCCACCCTCTCCCAATGAAGGGCATTTCTAGGTCAGGAACTGACTGAAATTAGGTGTTCCGAGGATCTTTGGTGATTGAAGTGGTTACGGAAAAGACTTTAAACCTGCATAAATTACAGCAGCTCTAGTCCTATACAGCTACCTTTCTTAGTCCCCTTTATTCCTTCAACTTGGAGGCACTAGATTTGAAACTGTCTGCTTACTGCGCTATTTGTGCCAAGCACAAGCTGCAAATGACTTGTGGAGAATCAAATTAAAAAACTACGTTTGAGGCGGCTAAAGCTGAAAATATTTGTAAACATTGAGATGGAAGTGGCTCTCCTGGAAAATGAGCACCAGATAGCACTCATGCCTCAAAACCACTATTCCTCAACTAACCACCAGACACGTCAATAGCACAGGTTGTTGAGATCACTCCTGTGTACGAAAACAGTCCTTCTAATCAAGTCAATTGTGGAGATTTCTCTGAAATTGAAATGCTAGCGGTAGATGGTCAGGCACAGAAAGCACCCAGTGCTTCAGACTAGCGAATGCAAGTGTGAGCAGCTACGTGTTAAGTTATGCGACCACACCTAGATGACCTGTCCTTTCCATACCAGAGATGGGTACATTCTCAAAGCATGCACCATGCATTCAGCCACAGGATTCTGTGTGTTGGAGCAAGACGTGCTGTCTGCTTCCTGAATGCTTCTTTGAAATGCTACACTACTTTGATATTTTTAATTTCATGTTTTTACATGCCAAGTTTAGTTATCAGAGAGGGTGAGTGAAAGTACTTGAGCTTTAAATAAGCCTTGTAATATGCACTACCAGCTGTTTGTAGCTGAATGACAGAGGATCTGTAGTCAGGCTGCACCTTTTGCCTTTATTGGATGAATTTTGTGGATACTACAAATGAAAGAACATATGGGGAGTCCTGACATATGGTAGGATCAAGGTTGTTACAGTGCATAAATCAAACACACACACAAAACGGTTCAAGCTTTACTGAAAAACTTCAGAAAGAAAAAGATAAAGGCCAGTGGGGTCTGTGGAGGTCCAGAAGTTGATAACTGATTGTGCTCCAGCACAGAAGTACTAGACATTCCCTGCTTTATCAGCTACAGTTCATTGACCAGTGTAACTGAATGACTTCATGTAATGGAGACAGATGCTGCTTTTGCTTGCCCAGCAGCTCATATTTGTTTAGAGACACGTAACAGCCTTGGTGACAGGAACAGGCTGCTATTATCACCATACCACCAGTCCATCCTTCACTAATTGCGGTAACAACATCTGATCATGCAAACAGCGCTTCCAGTTTCTATTTAGTGAGTTAAAAGGCTGAGAAGGAACTTTCCAATGGGACAAGGAAGGCATCATCTTTTCTCATCAAAATCACTGAAAGAAGCCTCACTGCTGGTAGGTCTGACACAAAGCTAACAGGACAAGCAGCCTGTTTGACTGGAGAGTTGTAACTTTCTATAAGGAGTGCTTTCCAGGTGTTTCTGGAACATCATAATCTCCAAGATGGTCAAAGCCTCTAGCACCTTGAAGAAGAGATGTGACCACAGTGTGACCTTCCAGCCCCCGCTTCCTCAATGTATTCTTCGATAGGACTTCTGTGAAGAGGCATATGGTTTTACTTCTGATCAATGAACTTCATAGATGCCATCTTGTATTGACCCCATCTGCTCTGTAGTCTCAAGCAAACTTGTGTGTTTTAATTCATCAGTCAGGAAAACAAGGTTAATGCCACAGTTGGAGGTAAATAATAGTTTAGTATACATGTCCTGAATTCCATGAGCTCCATAAACCTGAGGCTGAGCTGTTAATAAGCAAAGATTACAAGCCAAATCGTTAAAGAGTTTTTGTTCCAAATATGGTAGCCACCACATTAGCAGAAGGGCTTTCAAGCAGCTATTCCTTTGAACTGAGAAAGCAAACTGGGGAACGGCAGAGTGTAAAACTGTTGCCAGTTAGCCAAATAATGAATTGTTTAGAGTTTAAGAGATGATTCATTTCTTCTCTGTAATCTCCCTGTCCACCGTCTCCCCTTCCTTCCCTTACAAACCAGCACTTTGGATTCTTGCCAGAGAGTCTGTAGTACTTGTCATGGCTAGGGTAGGAGTTTATACCATCTTTCACCAAAGCAAAGGGAACGTAAGGGATCTGCAGGAATTCATAATGTAAGTAAAATCAAGTCATAATCAAAACTCAAAATCGCCACAGTCACCTTGATTTTCAGTCTTTCATGTGATTTCATCTGCACAGTCTGTCCTGTTGCAGTGTTTGGTCTTTGTGTCAAGGCAGAAATTTTTCCTGCTCATATACACCTGTGCTTTGTAGGTCTTAGCCAAGTCAAATAGATCAGTAAGCTCATGATGCTGGCTAGGCTCCCATAGAGTGTAAGGATCATAAAAAGCATTAAAGTTGAGTGATGCCCCTATAGTGGGAATAAAAGAGCATAAGAGGTAACAAGGCTGGATTTTGTGGAGGCTGTTCCCCTCTGTTGTATCAGTAGCTAATGACAGTGCAGTTGGCTCAAGCACCTCCTGCTGCTTGTCCCAACATAGCCGGCATGACTGAAATTATACATCAGGGAGGAGATACTGATGCCAGAACTGCACCTAGAGCAGATTTCCTCCTTGCAGAAAGTGAAAAAGGATGTTGGAGGGGCTTTCAGATCAGTTCAGGAAGAAGCTTACCTACATCCAATTTTTGGCACGGAAGTCACCAGTACTAAGAATAAAAATCCTTACTGTTGCATTTAGAAAGAAAAGCTGACCAGAGCACATTGGGGCAGTCATATTCTGAGTAAATACTGCTTTTCCACAACAGATGCAATAGACTTACTTTTGAGAATCTCATGGTGAATTTGTAGTCGTATGTGATGAATACAATGCATAGCCATGTGCATGGTCTGAAGCTCCAACCTTGTTCAATCTACAATCTACATCTGGTTTTATTGTTCTGCCACTTCTACTCAATGTCTGTTTCTTTTATTTGTAGAAGTTAGTAACATAACTTAAAGAAATCCTGTTGCCTTCTTTCTTTACAGGTTATTTCTTTAAAAGACTGTTTTTAAGCAAAAGTTACTGTATATTCTGGCCTGAATAATTAAGCTTCTGAACACAGCGGAAAGGCAACATTAGAGGACAAAAGCATAAACTTTCCCATGTTGCTTTCTCAAACACTTTTTTCTATCTACAGAAGCAAGCACTTGCTAGCCTTTTCTATAGCATAATTTTGAAAATCTTTGCCAAAATTACTAGTTACAGTGTAGGCCTTTCTCATGGAGGAACTAACCTTTAGCCAGCAATTTATTTTACAGCCATGAAGCAATTTAGTCACAACAGCCACTAGATGCCCCAACCAGATAAAGAAACAGGAAGCTCGAAGGAAGGCTGTCTTCTCCTCCTGTTCCCTGTAACCATCAACATTTGCAAAGCTGCTTTCAGCACAGAGTGTGAAGACACTCTAAGCTGATACGGCTCATTCCCGATACCACACGATGGATGAAAGATGCTGAAGATTTGCTTCTATTTCTTTCAGCCTGATCGTACCAAAAAAGAGCTAGAACAAGATTTTTGTTACTCAGTAAATAACAGGAATGTTGAGTCCACCACAAGGTAGTTTTGCTGTAAGGAACCATGGGAAGAATATACTGCAAGCTCCTGCACCATTGTGATAGAAAGGTTGAACCAGACCATTTTCACCAGGGTATATTAGAGTTAATATTGTAAACAAAAAAGAAATGTTAGCAGTTTGACTTCAGGTTGCTTTCCATTCAATTGCTTTAATTTTCAGTTTCTGGATTTATGTACAAACCAATTTTACTGGTTACTCAGACCTTTTAAAACATAGTGCCTGAATATAATATTTCTCTTCTCTCTCCAAACAAACAACTCTAAAAAATACCTGCTTTGAGATAGAGGGGGGAAATAGACCATAAACTGAAATGAGTTCCTTAGCCAGAAGTTTTCCCTGACAATCTGAATTGTATATCCTTCACTGATATACAGGATATGAACGAAATAAACTCCTTGAATTGCAAGATTTCAGCTTGGACTGGGGACACGACATCGCATATCACAAGAGCTGTTTTGAGGGAACCTTGGGCGGTATATAGTTCGGTTTTCTGCGTAAAGCAGGACAATTATTAAGACTAAGTTAATTAGGCCCACCATAGCTTCATCTGGCTGAGTCCTGAAGACCTCCAAGGGCAGAGACTCTACAGCATCTCTCATAGCTTCTTCCAGTGCTCACTACCATCTTGCTGAAGAATAATTTCCTAATGTCTTATCTGAACCTCCCAAGTCACAACATATGTCTCTTACCCTTGTCTGTTTTGTGCTTGCTACTGTGAAGAGAAGTCTGGCTTTGTCATCTTCTTAACTTCACCTCGTGTAGTCACAGGCTATTCAACCTCCCTTTCATGTCTTCTTCACCAGACTAAACAAGCCTAGCACCCTCAGGTTTTCCTCATAGCTCGTGTGCTCTGTGTCCCTGGCCATCTTGATACCCTCTGCAGGACCATCTCCAGGTTCTAACATACCTCGTGAAGTGTGTTGGGGACTCCCAGAACCAGACACAGTAGTCCAACTATGGCCTCCTCAGCAGCAGATTAAAGCAAGGACTAGCTCCCCGTGATCTGCTGGCCATGCTTCCCTTAGTCATTTCCTTTATTCATGATGGGAGCACCCGGTTAGCACATGTTCAACTTGACATCCACTGTCACACCAAGTAACACCTGTAATCCCAGGTCCTTTCCAGTGAGGCTGCTGCTCTGCCAGACAGTTCCCAGCTAGTACTGATGTATGGGGTTATTTTGCCCCAGGTGTACTTTTCCTTACTGAGTCAATGAGTTTTCTGTTGCCCTAGTCTGAGTTTCTCAGGTCACTGTGAACTAAAGTTCCACCATTTACCATGTCAGCCCCATCCCTCCCCCCCAATTTAGCATCATCCACAAATTTGTAGAGGGTGTGTGCTCACAGCCTCATCATCAAGGCTGTGGATGAAACAATAGATAATATGGACTGTCATGTTACCCTCTGAGGGATGCCATGGGTTACCAATCAGACCTCAAGCCATTGATTTCTACTCTCTGAGCCCCAGGCTCTACCCTACTCAAGCCCAGACTTCCTCAGCTTCTGGGTGAGATTTGGGATACAGTAGTAGGCAGTGTCAAATGCTTTACTAAAGTCAGATATATTATACCCACCACTCTCCCCTCGCCTACCTAGCCAATGATTTTGTCAGCAAAGGATGATTTGCTCTTTGGAAATCTATGTTGACCAGTCCTCATTACCTTCTTGTCCTTTGGGGGTTTGGAAATGTCCAGAGGACATGCTCCACAGCTGCCTCTCCTGATTGTCATTATTTTCCATGGACAGAGGCATCATAATCATATCATCCATCTCTGTCAGCACCCATCTCCTCCCACTGACTGAATAATTGCAGCTTCTTTAGGTAGCCCCTAAACTGTTGTGCCCCCTACCCACCACCTCCTTCCATATATGTGCTGGTACACATAGAGCTCTGGGAGCAGGTTTTGTCTGTGAAGACAGAAGCAAAAAAGGACTTTCGGTACTTCAGTCAGTTCTGTGTTTGCTACTAGACTGTCTCCTTGTTCATCCACTGACCTACCTTTTCTCTGAACTTCCTTTTCCAGCTAATGTTCCTGTAACAACTTACTGCCCTTTGTGTCTCTGGCCAGTTTTAGCTCCAGACCCATCTTCTGTTTTGACTATCCTGATTTTGTCCCTGCAGCATTTGTCCTTAAGCATTGCCTAGCAATACTGTTATACTCTTCTTTCTTTGCCTCTCTTTCTTTCTGCTTCTTGTACACTCCTTTTCTGTGTGCTTTAGTTCATTGAGAAGCTCCTGGCTTAGCCAAGCAGGCCTTCTGCCAGAATTCCTGGTCTTCCTGTACAACAGGATGGTTTGTTCCTGAGCTCTCAAAAAGTTTTCTTTAAGAATTAGCCAGCTTTCCTGGGCACCTTTCCTCTTCATGGCTGCTTCCCATGGCCCTCTCTCTGCCTAGCAAATCCCTAAAAATAAACCAAAGTCTTCTCTCCTGAAATCCAGAGTCCTAACTCTGCTGCTTTCCTTCCCAGCCTTCCTTCAGATCCTGAGCTCAATCATCCTGTGGTTATTGCAACCCAAGCTGCCAACCATGACTTCATTTTCCACTAGCTCTTCACAGTTTGTGAGCAATAGGTCTGGTAGAGTATTACCTACAGCTGAGCCTCTAACTCTTCTCTGTTATGAAATTATCACCAACACAGTCTAGGGTTTTCCTGAAATGCTTACATACTGCTGTGTTGTCAATGTCTAGAGGGTTGAAAACGACATGAGGATGAGAACCTAAAACCAGGAGACCTTTACTAGTCATTTTAGAAAACCTCATCAGCTATGTCCTCTTGGTCAGGTAGTTCTTACAGACTCATCCTCAGTGTACCCTCCTTCTCTGTTCTTGCCCCAGAGACATGCTTAATGAGCATGTCCTCCAGATTTATAGTGGAGCACTGGACAGTCAGACTCTTCATGAGCCTCCCTCCTCTTCTTCTTTGCTTGTCCTTCCTAAACAGCCTTTATTCATGCCTGACCATAAGCTTCAGTCTCTGTTCACCAGGGATTTGCATTATACAAGAGGGAAATACCAGATCCACATTCAAGTTGTCTGTTTATAGCTAACTTACTGTTCACTTACACAAGTTATGCAAAAACTGCTGTGTTAAATGTTGTTTCATATTTTGGAGGGAAAATAAATCTAGGACCTGTCTTCCTTACCCTCTGCAACTGGGTAGATGAAGTTGTGATCTGAAAGGGGACAACATGGCTCACAAGCACAGCCAAGGTGTGGAATAAGCCAGGATGAGCCACCAGACAAGACCCAGCACACAGATCCTGTTTTCTACCCACATCTGCAGTTGCATCCATGGAAAATACAGGAATGGTTAGAACAGCAATGACTTCACCTGCACTGTGACACTACAGTTGTGCTGTACATATGACCATTCAGGCTGAGGAAGAGCAGAAAGAGAACTTGCTCTCAACTTCAAAGTAGTTAGCCCATTCCTTTAACTCAGGAAACTCTCATAAAAATGTAAATATATCCTATTTCCTATTGTATTCAGTAGTGCCTATATACATACAGCAACACAGTTCACAGCAATCTTTTATAGAGCTCCAGCCAAGCTAAATTCTTTTGAAATGCTAATCAACACAATGAATCAATTCTTCATAACCCAAGACACTGCTATGCACTCAATAAGGGAAAAGCATCCTTACAAAAGGCTGACTATCCCCCTTCACATGGGAGACACATTATGTTTGGACTGTAGACTTGTGAATGGGAATCCAGAGCCATCTCCAGGGTAGTACTCAGGTGGATTTTCCTATATGATTGGTTATTTATAAAGCAGCTATTTTAAAGTGTGTTTCAGCTATAAGAAAGGGAAATTATACTTGTATTCCATGTAATAAACTGTAAGTCAGACTGCATGTGGCTTGTGGATCCCTCTTGAATTTGTGATGCCATGATCTTGAACAGTGGCCAGTTTCCTCACCACTGCAAATAAGAATACAGCATCCTTATGGAAAGGGTACAAATACATCTGTGAATAATGAGACATCCCCTGAAAAGTTAAGAATCACTAACGTCATTGAAGATATATTTCAGATTTGAATTTATTGTCTCAGTCTTAGGGTGAATGACAACTGTGGACAATGCATGTTATCTGCATTTGCCATTTGCTGACAAGCCCAAGAATTCATAATGTGACAAGAAAAAGAGCTTTCTGGACTGCAGGGTACAGGACAATGTTGACAGTGCCACTGTTGATGCTCTGTATGTAGTAAGGTTTGTATGAAAAATGCAGTGTTTATAAACAGAAATTCAGAGTCTAAACTCCTTTCCCCCACCACCTCCACAGCTTTGAACCTGTTGGGCAGTTTTATCCAACGGTGATGGAGATCTCACATGAAAAGCTTGCATGTCTTCATTAAAGAAATGAACTACTTATCTAGAGGGACTCTGGTTTTGCTCCACTTTAGGGAAAGGTTGCAATGTGAGCTTGCACCTCAGGGACATCAGAAGGTGCTTGTATGAGCATCCTGAATGCCTTGGGTTTAGGAAAAACTTTGGACACATCTTTAGGTAGAGAGTGGAGTCAGGAGGCAAAAAGTTATTATGAGCATGTTAAGAACATCTCTCTTGTGGCACATGTACATAGCAAGTCAATGTCTCACATAAACGAGACCAGATGTGCTGCACAGATGTTGGATGGCCTGATTTTACTACACATGTGCTTTGCAGTTGCTGTGTGCACATGCAGCATAACATGTGTGTGGTAGACACTGAACATCAGCTACAGGAATCTGGAAAACAAACTTCTACTTGTTACAGTAACTTCGATTGCTCACAGAGCTCCTTGTTTTCTTGCACAAAGCGGTTTCTTTTGATATTGTTAATCTAGCAAGGCAAGCAGGAGGATCACTTCCTTCAAACACTGTGAAGCTCTGTAGTGTGTGATTCTCATAGTTTCTCAATTGGCTCCTGCCTTTTGAGTGGGATCACAAAGCACCACAAACTTGTGTGCTACAAAAATCACCCAATGCTGTTGAAGGAGTTCAAGGCAATGTAGTTCTAAGTCCAGGATAGTGGGTGGTCTTCTTAGACTCCTGGCTTTCTGCAGCAGTGAACACTCTCCAGTAGTGTCTTAAGGAAAAGAAATGATTGTCATGTGTTTGGTCATCTCTTTGAGAAAGCAGGCATAGCTTTCAGGTTACGTCCCTGGGAACATGCAGAGCAGCACTGTTTGCTGCATTTGTGTGTCCCACTCCAATGGAAACTGGGGAGCCACCCAGATGTTTTAATCTTCATACAAGTACCATTGGAGAGAGTAGATCAGTGCCGTTCTATGCAGCAGGCGCTGCTAGAAATGGTGTTATCAGAAAGTTTCATGCTTCTGCTCCTTTACCAAACCAAAAATCAAGCAGAATCCCATCAGGACCAGTTCTGACTGGAGGGGAGTGACTCATTTCAACTATTTGCAGTCTGAATGAACTTTTGAAGGAGCAACATGTTTATCCTTAGGTCCTACAAAAATAGCAGTTACTGATTCCAAATTTCCCTCTGTTTGAATCTGATACCTTTCATCATCTATTTTAAGCTCATGCAAGTGAGCCAAAACCAGCTCTCAAGTATTGCAAACATCCTAGGCTGCCCGTTGGGATGAGCAGTGGTCCTGTGCTCCTAGAGCATAATCTGATAGCTAATTCTAACTCCTAGTTTTGGGAGTACTACAGAAGGTGCAGAGATGAATATTGCCTACCTGTCCTAGGCTCTTGCTATGCCCAAGCTTACCCTACCTTATCTTGGAGTGGGAGTCCTGGAAAATCATTGTCCTGCCCATTCAATCTTCCACACACAGAAAGTAAGCAACAGTTCCCATCTTCTATTTCTTGACCAAATGAAAGCTGTAGTGCATAGTTTATAAGATCAGGAGTATTGACCACAGATCACTTGCTGCCTTTCCTCCCAAGAATCGTAGAATCGTAGAATATCTTGAGTTGGAAGTACCCATAAGGATCATTGAGTCCAACTCCCTGCTCCTTGCAGGACTACCTAAAACTAAAACATGTGACTAAGAGGATTGTCCAGATGCTTCTTGAGCTCTGACAGGCTTGGTGCCATGACCACTTCCTTCCCTGGGGAGCCTGTTCCAGTGACTTGACCACCTTCTGAGTGAAGAACGTTTTCCGTCCAACTCGAACTTCCCCTGACTCAGTTTCATTCCATTTCCACATGTGCTATCTCTGGTCACCAGAGAGAGAAGATCAGCAACTCCCCCTCCACTATCCCCCTTGAGGAAGTTGTAGACTGCGATGAGGTCACCCCTCAGCCTCCTCTTCTGAACAAACCAAGTGACCTCAGCCACTCCTCCTAAATCTTGCCCTCTAGGCCTTTAACCATCTTGGTCACCCTGCTCTGGACACACTCTAATAGTCTGATGTCCTGAATGGGTTAGCCCACAGATCCTTCTCCAATACTATAACTAGAATTAGCTGAGGGAGACAGCTCTAGAGACAGTGCAGCTTTCCATGGGGTAGAGAGACTGGGAAACATCTCATTTTGTCAGCCAAAATCACTGCTTATTAGTTAACCTGAAGGGAATCAGAACAACAGATTTACTCAGAATCTGACTGTCACAGCAAGAAAAGAGCCATTTTTTCACAATTAAAAATACTCAGTCTTTCCTAAAATGATTGCTAGCACTGCTATTAGAAGTACATTGTATGTTACAAGAACATGGTGTTTATATTCAGTCTCTCAACATCTTTGTAATTTCACTCCAACTAAGTCACCAGAACTAAATGAGATCTGAGCAAGGCCATAATAGGACATTCATTAATAGAACAGGAGTCTGTTTGGGAAGTGTAAAACATCTGAGATTTCTCAATTGTCTTTAAAAATTGGAAGGTAGTGTGTTATTTTTGTTGACATTTGTTGTGCTTCTAGTGAACAAATAGGCTGGAAGGATACTAACAGGAAATTCTGTTCACAAGATAAGCAGCTGTTAGCCCCCAAAGCTTCAGAAGTTCACAAGGGCCAAAAAAAAATGTCTTTCTGTATCTGATTTAATGAATAGTCAGCATTCCACATCAGCCAAAGGAAATGCTTTGGGGGCAGTTTTTACAGATGCAATCAAATCTTGTGTTTGTGTGAAGAAGGACAGAGCTTGCCATTTGTTTGTGAAATAACAGTTTCAAAGGTTATGCTTTCACCACAAAAATCTTGAACTGTTGTCATTCCAAAATGCTTGAGAACTAGCTTATTTTGTAACTTACTATTTAATTTCTGGAAAGAGACTCGGTCCAGAACATGTTATTGTTTTCAGATTGGAAACCCTCGTGATTTTAATGAACATTTCTTGAAGAGTGTTCTGGTCTGGCTTACAATCATCTACAAAGCAGCTAACAGAGAACTGCTTCAGTCTTTTGGTCTTCTGTTCATGGCCCACAGGCGCTACAGCTTTCATGTAAACTCATAAAGGAAAGAGCAACAAAAGCACATCAGTAGTAGACCATGTTATCCATTAGTAAGATCATAAAATGGGTATGTCTTCATCAAATTTCTCAGTGCTGAGCAGTGAGATACATCTTCAGCTGATGTAGATGGTATAACCTCATTTATTACTGCTATGCTAATTTACATCAGCGGAAGCTGCAGACCTGGTGAGTCACTGGTAGTTCTGGGAAAATTCCGTGCTTCTTTGGAAATATTTGTTCTTGGAAAAGTGGTGTTGAATTTTTGTATATGAAGCATGTTTAAGGATGGTCCTTCATAGCAAGCAAGTAGTAAATTTAACTTTAGACATTGTTTCATATGAAAACTTGAAAATAAAACTGAAAATTGAACAAGTTACTGTGGGTTTTGAATGGTCTATTTGTAGAAGGGTGGTGAAACTTTAGAGTCCTGAATTCCTTCCAATGGAAAAACTAAGCTCTAAAGAGCTTGGCATTCATGAAATCTTAATCCAAAAGGGCCGGAGAAGTAGTCAGCCATGCTCCTTGCAGGGAGATCGATAGAAGGACTTCAAACCCTTCACAAGCCCAGTGACAGAAAACATGGTAGGCCTTCAATCAAGCTGCTCTTTAGTTGTCTTCAACATATAAAAAGATAAATTATAACATTTGTGTTCTGCTCAGCTTTGGTAGTCTAACAATGAAGTTTGGCTCCTTTTCTGTATTTTCTCTTCCCAGTCTAGGATAGAATGAAGTTTTACCTGTGGTGTAGAAGAAATGTGTATTTAGATGCCTCTATGACCAAAACAATGTGCATATGGAGTCCTCATCAAGCATAGGGTGGATTTATTTTCTCAAGAAAATACAATGGCCTTAACTGCAATCATATACAAGCATTAGGTTATTCCATTTCAGAGTAATGAAGTATAGTAGGAAACAGCCTAGGCAAGACAGAATATGTACAAAATGCAGAACTAATTGCTTGCACAAGCACTATCATTGATAAACTGAGAGTATCCTCAAGCGTTATGGAACAATGGAGCAGAGGACCACACAGCTGCTCTGACAATGTTGCATATATGGACCAGGGCTCTTTTTGCATTCGAGCTTCTTCTGGACCGTGGCAATTCCAAACTGACGGGCACTCGGCTAGTCAGCTGCCTTGGACCAGAGCAGATCCAGTAGGTCTAACCATTGCCTCTGATTTCCCTATCATTAATGCACCCTCAGAAGGTGCAAGTGTAACTGATGTTGGAAATAACACTGTGAAAAAGGAATAAACAATTTTTCAGGAACATCCTGGTCTCAACATGACAAATGCTGCTTTTTTTCTCTGTATCTAGTATGTTGTTTTCTTAGTAATGCCTAAAGTGCACAAAAGTAGAAACAAGTTGTGATATTTATATACATTGATTCCTGTCCTCACATTTGAAAATACTTTTTTCTCTGGAAAAAGTTGAATAGTTTTCTTCTCTTTTATTTCTTTCTAAAAAACTCTTTTCAAAATGGAAATAGATGTTTCAATTTTGGTTGAGCTTGAAAGCAGTATTTTGTTGCAAGAGAAAACATTCTTTGAATTTTGTTATGTTTATGTGCGTATGGATTTCATTAATATGTATTTGCATAGAAAAGTTTATATAAAAATGCACTAATTAAAAGTTACTCCAATGTTTCAGAAATATATTTAAATGTCTAGTCTACAGAAAACTTGAATTTCCCCTGGATCACATTCTAAATTAACCATCTGTATTTTTGAATGAGCACCCTTCAAGACTGAACTCAGTCATACCTCACTGAGTTTGGACAGAGATTACATCTTTATTTCATCCTTTGTTTCCTGACCTGGGCATTTGTGCTGCTTTCACCACTTTCCTTGGAGGTAGTACTTGGGTAAAGCAAAGTTCCTGCCTCCCTGTTGCTAAAAGCAGCCCTCTGGATTTAGCTGAATGCTAACACATGGTACATTTTTACAGCAATCTCATTGGATTAAGTCAATAGGCTCTTGTGCTTTTATTTATAACACCATTTTCATTTGTGTCTGTACATAAAAAGTGCTGAGGGTTTTTGTTTGTATTAGAAGAAAGGATGAACTTCCCAAGGGCTCTCGTGGAAGTGGTAAGACTCTTGTTTTGTTCAATGGGATAATCCACCCTGACCTGTCTTTGGGACCCAAATACAAAACTGAGCATATCACAATTAACCAAGCAACTGTCTCAAGCTGCCTGCCAGCAGTGTTTCAGAAAATGCTCAAGTTCAGCTTTCCGAGCTGTCCTTCAAATTCATACAGACAGCTGCCATGCAACTTTTTTAGGCAGCAACGAGTCTGAGACTTACTGAGACAGAAGGGGCAGGCAGCTGGTTTTAGTTATCAGAGATAATTTATATATCACCAGGTATTCCCTGCTAGGCATGGAGAGACTGACCACCACTGAAACAGGGAGCAACAGCTTTTATGAAGACACAGCAGTGCTTGCTTTGCTGTCACTATGCATATTTACTTGTGTTCGTGCCATCTTCTTTCTTCACATAGTGAATCCAGAATATTTGTGAAGTAGCATGCTTCAGACTACACTGAAACACTCACAGACAAGGTGGCTTTCCCTCCCCCTTAGTTATTTCTTCTCAGAAATCAGTCTGGTATTTTGTAGGGTAAATTTTCACTTCAGTATGGCATCAGCCATGTTACCACTCCATGGACTGCCACTTAGCTAACCCGTACCATGCAACATCCTCAACTCTCCTTTCTCAGCAGACCTTGATAAGTACAGTTAGCTACATGCTACCATTTGCTCCAGCTCATGAATCATATAAACTTTTTGCATCTGCTTGTTAAGGCAACCATCTCCAAAGATTTAATTTTCCCCTTCCCCTAAGTGATTGATTACAGACAAACAAAACACTGATGTTTTGATATTTGCAGCCTACTTCACCTTGCAACTTTGAAAACTCCTTCCCATGTTACCTATACAAATATGTGGTATTCATTCATCTGGAATTAGAATAGGAAAGTTCAGTTGAAGTTGAAGCTGTGAGGTTCTTTGTGATGCAGTTAGAATCATGTAGTTAGAAATCCAGCTGCTCTCCTGCCTCCCTATCCCTTTCCCATTGCTCATAATTCAAATTCCTTTTGGCTTCAATTTTCCACACTTGACCTCAGCCCAAAAGTGATTACGTTGGATGTCTGAGTAAAATCTGTTGAGCCATTTTTGAATGATTCAAGTGTGAAAAAACACTGCCATATGCTCTCCCCAAGAGGGAAAATTTAGAGCCTTTCTCTTTTTTTCTGTAGAGGTTACAGAAGAAAGTTTCTCAAGTCTCAACTTGATGCAGAAGTGTAGAATGGGAAATTTTGGTACCTAGTGTAAAGGATCATCTTCCCAACCCAGCCTTGTATCCCTTACTTTTCCCTGGTTCTACACCAGGGCTCTGAAATTTTACCCATAAGTGCACGTGGGCACACACGTAAAGGCCATCATTCAATCTGTGCTGTCTGTGCTGACAGCGGCAGAATTTTGGTTTCCTCTCTGCTTGATGGAAGTTTACCACTGTGTTGAAAAGGGGAACCTAAAGCAACGCGCTGCTGTCTGTTCCGAGTGAACTTTGTTCATCCAAACAAAGTGTCTGAAGGGAAGACAGAGAAAGGACACTACCTGGCAAGGCTTCCCTCTCAAGGCCTATCTAGAGCTGTATCCCTGGAGATCCAGAGGAGGTGCTTGATGACTAAAGAAAAGAAAGAGTCATATGCATCTTCAAAAAAAAAGGCCAAAACGTCAACCCAAAGAACCACAGGCTGATTGGTCTCATTTGGGGAGATAATTAAACATGGATTTACCAGGGTAAATTATGCCTGACCCACCTGATTGCCTCCTGTGATCAGGATCTGTTTCTGGACAGAGCACTGCATGTCATTTATCTTGACTTCAGCAAGGCTTTCAACATAGCCTTAAGCAATATTCTTCTATCCAAGTTAGGATGTTACAGTTTGGATGGATGGACAACCATCCATCCAAAAACTCATTTATTAGGCTCATAAGGGTGGGGGTTAATGGGTCATACTTTGTCTGTAAGCCAGGAACAAGTGGAGTACTGTGGGACTTTTCCTGCAACCTGTCCTGCTTAACATTTTTATCAATGGCCTGACCACACTTTCATCCAGTTTGTAAATGACACCAAATTGGGGGAAAATTGTTGATGCACTGAAGGTCAGGGCTGCCATCCATAGGGACCTAGACAGGTTGGAGGAGTGGGCCAGCAGAAAACAGTTGAAATTCATGAAGGACAAACACCAAGTGCTGCCCCTAGGCAGTAAGCTCTGGTACAAGGACACAGGCAGGTCCCTGCCTGGCTGGGGGCAGCTCTGTGGGGAGGGCCCCGGGGACCCTGGCAGGCACAAGCTGGGCACGAGCCAGCAGTGTGCCTCGGCTGCAAGGATGGCCAACAGCACCCTGGGCTGTGTCAACAGGGGCACAGCCAGGACATCAAGGGAAGGGTTTATCCTCTACTCAGCATGTCTTAGACCACATCTCAAATACTACACCCAGTTTTGGCTTCCCAATATAAGAATGACATTAACAAACTGGAGCAAGTTCAGCGGAGGACCCCAAGCTGCTCAGGGCCTGGAATACTTGCCTTATGGGGAAAACTGAGGGACCAAGACTTGTTCAGCCTGGAGAAGAGATGGCTTCTTGGGGACTTAACAGTAGTGTGCCTGTACCAGCAAGGAGGTCATCAAGCAAACGGAACCAGGTTCTTCACAGCGGAGTATGGGAGGACACGACACAAGGGGCACAAACGAAAACAAGAGAGGATCAGAGTGGAAAAAGGACTAAAATAAGGGAAAAAATACTTTTTCACTCTGAGGACAGTCAAGCAGTGGAACAGGTTGCCCAGAGAGACTGAACAGTCTCTCTCCATCCTTGGAGAGTTTCAAGATCAGACTGGATAAAGCGCTGTACAACTTGGTCTGATCTCCCAGCTGACCCAGTTTGTAACAGGAGGTTGGAATAGAGACCTCCTGAGGTCAATCCAGCCTGAATTATCCTATGATCCTGTGTTGCATTCAAGAGTAAATACAGCCCATCCTCCCAGCTCTGCTGGTACAAGTCAGTACTGTAGCTTGAGGGTACCAGTACTGCTGTCAATTTGGTGTCAGGAGGCAGAGGAAGAAACCACAAGAGCACACTGTCTGTAAGGTGACATGAATTCCCGACCTGTCTACTCGCCTTTCCCTTTAGTCCCTGCTGCACTCCCACGTGCACAATTTGGAATGTTTTTCTATCATTTTAAGTATCAAAAGCATTAAAGAAAAATATTTCATAATACACTGACAAACCCTGTTAATGCCATAAGTGTAAGAGCAGGATTCAGCTACTTTGAACTTGGGGAAAGGAGTGTTGGTATTTGTTTCAAGAATAGGAATTTAAGCCAGAATTATTTCCAAGACATCTTCCCCCCAAGATCAGAAGGAGACAGCCTGCTTTGGCCCAAAGCAGATTCAAGCAAATTCAGTGATACAGATCTCCTTTTTTTTTTTTTTTTTTTTCCGAGAGTCAGCAGTAACCAAAATGGTCTAAGAAATAATTTGGGACTTCTAGGGTATAAAACGCTAAGTATCATAGAACATGAGGACCACTGTTATTCTTACTTGAATACAAGGGGGTTTAATATGTGAACAAATCATCATTTTCCAGACTCATTCAGAAGCTCAGTGAAGTAATTGGTTTTTCCCATCCACTGCCAGCTGGCTCTGAATCAGACTTAATGTGCAGTAGTGGAAGTAAGACTGGTAGGTTTGAGTCATATTTCAGTCATGACAATAGATCAGCTTGTATTAGAGAAACAGTGGATAGGGTTGTAAAGAAGATTAGTTCCCAGGCATATGAAGTGGAATGGATAATGAAAGACTCTAATAATGAAAGGTTGTGAGAGAGCAAAAGGAAACCAAAGTTGCTGGACAAGTGAGTGAATGTGATATCAGAACAAGTCAGGCAGTTTATGTTGCAAACTAATGTGGATGAATGGCTGGAAACAGCCATGGAAGACAAAAAAGCTATGATCTCAAGGTAACAAGACAAGATCTTTTTCAATAATTGGAGTACAAAATTTGAAACAGAGTAAGGATTTAGATGGTCAACAAGGAGGAGTAAGCACTTAAGAACAAAAATTTTACAAAATTTTATTTCATTAAGAGGTATATTTGCAAACAGAAGTAACAAACTTAGCACAAAGCCATCTACAGCATGTAGTAAGTTTTACTACTCTCATACAGTCCAAAACATTATTGAGTCATAATGGTGGTATGTGATGTAACAATTAGGTGGTGTTAATCTTACCTACTTTTCCTTAACTCAAGAACATCACAGGACAGTTAATAGTGTAATAAAATCTCTGTAGCTGGGATAACAATTTGCTTTCTCTTAGTTCTTCTTTTTGAGGTATCCCTTACTTAAGCACAAGACTTTTTAATGTTAAAAGCAGGAAAAGTGAAAAAAAAAATTATCTGAATGCACCAGCAAGTGAAAAATATGTTTGATTTCTGCATTTGACAGTATTAAAAGAGGCTTACTCTTAAATGAACTTACCTTGGCATACAGGTCCTCCTTAGTATCAGTAGTCAGGTTCTTATTAACAATGAACACTAAGTAGTGAGATACTACAACCGAAAGAACAAAACCCTAACAAGTAAGATTGTATTACTTTGGAGTGTGCTGTTGCCAGACCTGTTTGAATACTTCTGAAGATGGAATTTTGACTTGGAAAGTGAGACCTACATGCATGATTTGAAGTCTGAAAGCCATGGCTAGGAATGAGACAAGTAAATTCAGTCTGTTTAGTGAATTGAAGTCTACAGAACTTTATCACTGTCTCTGTTACACATAAATGAACTTCAGTGTAATAAGACTTGCAAACAAAATTGCAATAAGGGTGATTGGATATATTTTGTTTAGTGTCAGGATTGAT
Source organism: Strix aluco (assembly GCF_031877795.1). Lineage (NCBI taxonomy): Eukaryota > Metazoa > Chordata > Aves > Strigiformes > Strigidae > Strix > Strix aluco. Next base: position 82,946,562 of record NC_133931.1, on the reverse strand, counting down.
ACTGATCATTTTCTGATGTTGTTCCTGACAAGTTTTGTTATGTTTTCTTCAGGTTTATAGCAGTGGAATGAGACTGAGCTAGGAGAAGTTCAACAGAAAATCAGCTTCACCTGAAGTCATCAGAAAATAGTCACTGAACTTGTCAATATGTAGGACTTCAGGGACCCCAAAGCAAGGAGGGAATGAATGCTGCAGAGCTTCTGTCCTTTATTGTTTAGCTTGCTTTAAAGAGTTTACTGATCACTCATGTTGAAATGTGATATTAAAACTAACATATTATCTCCAGGGCATAAAGTCTTAAGACATTTACTGGTAAGAAAAACTAGAACTAACTTTAGATTTTTGAAAGAAAAATGGTAGGTATTTTGAAAAACAAGGAAACACCTTGTGAACATTCTTGGAAGCCGCAACACTCCATTTAGATTTTGATAAGGCTTTTCTGTGCCTTCTTCTGCAGTGGCTATTGATAGACCCAGTCCATAAGTAGGTATGGTTGATGAACAGATCTCCTGTACAAACGTGATAAGGGGAAGAATGACAGTTCACCTTATCTGGAGATAGCATTCCCCAAAAGCTCAAGTACCCCTCTTTAAATTGCTCATGTCTCTTTGCTTTCCGCAGTATTTCCTACATGACAAATTTAGTTTTGTCCCTAATACAGAAGGCTGACAGTTCACTATCTTGTTCACCAGGAAGGAAAAATAGCGCACAGTTCTCCTGAGACATATACAGGGCGGTCTTTGATATAGTCAGTTATAGACTGGGATTTGAGCTTTCAGTGACACTGCTCGGTTGCCTGCAGGTTCTTCCATTAAGTGATCTGTTAGTGTTTGAGACCCACAGTGATCTGAGGGCATTAGGTCATTAGGACTGAGCTCATCTTACTCCTGTGCTCCTCACATCCTCTTATTTTCATGCCAATTCGTTTCCAGATGGAGAGATAGAAACACAGGAATGCTCAGCCAGGTAAGTGTGAAGTGATCTCAGGACAATGTAGCTAAAGCCATTTGACATATAACAGAGTGCATATCTACATCCTTAATCACACGTTGATTTACTTTAGGTAGTTCCATTAGGTAAACACAGAAATAATGTAAACTTGACAGCAAGTAGGTACATAATTTTGAAGGCCATCAAATGAAAGGGTAATTTAGTACCGACTAAGTGTTTTCCTAGAAAACAGGTTTAGTTGTCTATCAGTGTCCTGGGTGCCAAAAACTCATTTGTAAAAGATGAATGAGTCCATCGGAAAATGGAAGGACTGTGCAGGCCATGCACTTCCCTTAAGGTATTACAATGATTGACTTAAATGTCTTGTTAGTTTAAGAGACTTCCATCTAGAACTGGAACATACTGTATACTGTTTATGTTTTAAGAAAACATGGACTATGTTGATTTACAGCTCTCTGGGTTTCTCCTTTAAGCAAAAATACAGACTCCAGATGAATTCCATGGAATTAAAAAAGCCCAAACAAATCAAACAACCCCCCACAAAATTCAGCAGAAAGCACTGTGAGTACAGTTAGATAACATTATAGTCAGGTAAGTACCACCATTCATTTTCCAAGTTTCACCATCTGCTTTTTAATTTCATTCCCTATGTACGAAGCTAAACATTTTAGAAGGGCAGAGGGTCACCATTACTTCAGATAATTGGTATTTTAAATATGTTAGAAATACCATGAGCACTGGCAGGAAGCCATTAGCTGCAGACAAGGAAGCAAAATTTGTCTTTTCAGATTTATAATGAAAAGTCCGTGCATTAATCTAAACCCCTGCGAAGAAAGAGTCTTTAGAGAGCAATTAAGTTCCTCAAAGTTTCGCATTTTCCTCAGAATATTCCACTGCCTTGTGTATCTTAAATAGCTGTTTGTACAAGTGAATTCATAACCAACAGGAACAGTTCATACTGCATGAACTCTGTCTTCATACTTCTCAGAAAAAACATGAACTGAAATCCCTGCCTTTGAATAGCATTTGCATTGGGGCTTTTTTTTTTTTTTTTTTTTTTTTTGTGAATTGTGTTAATCTTGTCATTTCCCCACTTAGTAGCACCAAATTTTTCCCTAGGTTCATGAGCACAAAGGTGCTTCTTCAATTTTGTCTAAGGGGCAATCTTAAAACCTTTAGCCACTGTATCACAGAGTGCAAAGACTAAGCCTCTGAATATGCCACACCAAGATACTTTTCCACAAACAGTTTAAAATTAAAAAGCCAATAAAGCTAAGCCTTTCAGCATGCAGTGCAGCTCAAAGCCTGGCTTTCAAATCTAGGTGTGGAGAAGGAACATGCACAAAGGTCCACACACAGGACATATCAGCAGGTCTTTTTAGCCAATAAATTTCTTCATGTAGGCACTTCTGGATGACATCTAGGATAGCCTAACTGAAGAAAATAGGAATTCCCATACCCACTTGGTCTGAAGTGAAAGTTTTGCTCACATGAATGAGACTTGTTCCCTCTCCACCAAGTCAGATCTATCTTGCTTCTCTCTGGGGAGATCCCATCAACTTCAGTTGAATGGAGGGGGAAAATTTAGCAGCATGAACTTTTAAAAATTCCACATAGCTTCTACTAGTCCATTTTTAATTCACTGCTGCTTTCATAAAAATGGTACTTATTAGGTAAACTTTCATTTATCCCATATAATTAATTTGAACTAATATTGCTTGGACAGTTCTTAGAAATGTGATATTAGTGTTGGCAGATTTTCCCCTATTGTCTGCCATGTTCTCTAAAATTATGCCAAGCCACAAGCTAGGTCATCACTGCTTTTATAGACTCAAGTAAAGCTGGCTAGCAATAGTATGCTTTTGGCAATTTTAGAGTTGCTATTTTAAAGCTCCTTTGCTTGGAGCTATCTAGTCTCAGGGGTTACAAAAGGAATCCTAGACTTTCCAATATAGCATCCCAGACAAGGATGTACCCTGAATTTTCAGTAACTGAGAATAGCCATAAGATTAGACTATCATTTGATACTGTGTTTGGATAAGACCCTCAACTTAGATGTTATCCATATCAGATGTTTATTTTAAAGTGAAACATTTTTAGGGTTTTAGTAGATCAAGCCAGATGCCACGTCAGCTTTCTCCATGCTATATATAGCTACCATCTGGCACGACTACATCAGCACAAACCCCCAAAGTTTCAAACTGCAGCTCTCTGTGGCACCAGTGGAGCTTAGCATGGTTTCAAGCAGGTGCAAGTTCAACTCAAGCTGCAGCTAGGTCACTGCAGGTCTAGCACTGGAGCAGATCACGGATTGCCAGTATCTAATGTGTGACATTGAAGTTAGCATCAGCTGAGGATCAGACATTTGTTCTCTGTTTATCTGCATTTATCTAAATTATGGACTTAAGAGCTTTAAATGGGTTATCATCTTATTTAAATGAGACTACTGAGCCCATTTTCTAACATTCATAATGCTGAGTCAGCTTACTCATGAGCAGGGTCTTGTCAGTCAGGTCTCTAGAGAAACAGTCTGCTGTATATGAGAACTGTGTTACAAGAAATTTAATAAGGACAATAAACTCCATGTACATTAAAATATTTTGTGTTGGCCAACTTAATCAGTACTCATTCTCAGATTGATCCAGAGTACACTGGCTGAATCTTTTAGATGAGGTGTTGATACCTGAAATGCTCAGAGCATCACCTTTTAGGGTAGTCTTTAGACTACTATTCAATACATCCAACTGCAGCTCTGACATAAATAAGTGATACCAAATACTTTATGCAACAAATGAAGGTTAACTTGAGATGCAAAATACACAGCAGCCTGCACATTAATGCCCGAACTATCATTATACTTCTTTGCAGAAGCTGTTATTGGACTGTGTTTAAAAAAGTGTACAGAGCCTATTTCTATTATTTCACACGTGGCAGCAACTTCCAGCCAGAGCCCACAGAACAATTACTTAATTGGGCTATTAGGTAGACAGTCCGCATGACCATATTTGCCACATTTTCTTACTCTGTTTGCAATGATAACTAATTAGAAACAGCTCATCCAAACATATTAGAAAAGAGCTTAACATGACAACTGCTGTGCATAGTTTGTGTGCTGCATACACAAACAGTGCAGAATTGTGCAGTGGAGAAATCCAATATGTGGCTAATGAGTGACCCTGCATTTGCAGAACAACAGAGCTTTTGGAATTTCCACTAAGGAAAGTGGAGGTTAACAATTTTGAAATTATGTATTAGCATTTTACTGTTTGATTTTTCTTCTGCTCTGCATTGTGATGCAAAACTGAAACAAAAGAATAAGAGGGAGAACCTTGTGATATCCTTAGAGAAACATTTGTAAGGGGCCATCCTCATGGCTGCCAGGACGGGAAATGTTGTAACAGTTCTGCAGGGTTATGCCAAAGGTACAACCACCCTAACACCTAATACCTAGAAAAGAGTGTGGCATGTTGTGATACGTCCCCAGAATACTTTCCCATCCCTTAGCAATTTGCAGTTTGTTGGATTCCAGAGCCAGATGTCACAGGCTTTGTATATGATAATCCTTGATGGATACTCTTCTATGAATGGTTGCTTTTGAATGCACATACACTACCAGTATCCACACCACCCCTTGGCAAGGGATTTCTTGCAACAGTTTAACTTTACATTGGATGGTAGGCTACTTCCTTTTACTTTTATTTGCAACCTCCCTACTTCTAATCTGGCACAATGATCAACTCTTCTCTTGGAAGAACTGCCAAACAGTCATTCCCCCTCACCATCTCCAGGCCACTCATGATTTTGTAGCACTCAGTCATATGTCTCTCCAATTATCTCTTTTCCAGACTGAAGAGTCCTTGTCTCAGTAGGGAAGCTCTTCCATACCTTGCTGGCTTTCACTAGTCCTCTTTGAATCCATCCTAGTTTTGGTTTATCTTTTTTGAGTTGACAGAGCAGAACTGTACACCATATTCATGATGGGGGTGTGACATGGAAGTATTCAGTGACATACTGATATAGTCTGTCTTCTGTATCTTTACTAATAACTCTCAGTGCTATCCTTGCTTTCTGATTACTATTGTGCTGATGTATCCACATATTAATAACTAAATTCTCATTTGTGAGTTACAATAATTTGTTCAGAATCCATCAGTTAATATTTAAATCGGGAGTGTATATTTCCATGAATACCACTTAATATTGATCTACAACTGAATTTCATCCATCATTTGAAATTCCAGTCACTCAGTCCAGCAAGGGCTACATGCAATTCATTCTTCCTATCCTGTATAAGCTGATGTAATTGGAAGACTTTCTCACCTTGCTGCTCATGCCCTTCCAATTTTTTTGTGACTATGCTGAACAGCAGATCTTGTCACATCAAGCTTATCACATTTCACCATAACATGCTGCTGATGTCCTCCCTCCACAGCTAAAATTAATGTTTTTCTCTTACCCTCATACATTAACTATTTAATTTTCTATGGAATGATCTTCCCTTTTATGCAAAGGCTGCCTCATTTCCTTAAGAGCTTTCTGGGGATCCAGAATGACTAAATTGACTGCACCGTCAAAAAGTTCCAAGAGATTTATGAGACGTGACTTCCTTTACAAAAAAATATGTTGATGATCTGAAGTATGTCATGTATCTATATGTGCACTAATTCTACTGGTTCTACAAATGTAGCTCTGCAGCAATAGCTGATTCACTGGTCAAATTTCCTGAATCTCCCCTGGAATTCTTTTTTACCAAAAGCATCAAGGAAGTTTATCCTGATAATTTTAACATATTAGAAATAAACCTGCATGCTAGCCAAAACAAATCAAGATATTTATAGGTTTCTTGCTGAAATCTTCTACAGATTGTATTCAAGAAAACATACACTAGCATGCAAACTTTTCTGCATTGTCTCTCATTAATTCACAGTAGTACTATAAGCAGGAGGGGAAAATGAAGAAAAAGCTGATAGAAAGGGGATAAAAGACTCTCAGAGACCAATACATGGTTCAGGGGAGTCTATCTTTATAGCAATGATTACAGACACGTTAGGTATGTATGTTCCCCCAGAATCAGTGTTTTCTAAAAAGGTATATCAGCTGGGAATGAGAACTCCTACGTTATCTCACTTTCTCACTGTGAGAAAAAAGATTCATTAATGCTTCTTGGGGATCCTGTGATGCCCCTGAGCCAAGGGGGGGTGAAGGAATCATAAAGCGGTAATTGACTGATAAAGCAGATATGTTTCATCTTGTATTACAAATATAATACTAGAAAACAAAACATTGAGGACAGATTGTCAGACGTCATAAGATCCCACCACCACCACCACTGGTCAGGTGGTATTTCAGATGCTTCAGTACCCTGTGAATTGGGTTTTGTGAACATTTGCAGAAATGCTGACCAAACACTGCAAGAGCTTTTCTGGGCACCCTGTTCTGAAAAGAGGATTATTATGTGTCTACACTTTTTTTAAAGCATAGCACTTGGAAAGCCTCCTCATTACTTAAATATTTCAATTAGAATATTAGTTGTTGCCACTGACAAACTGGAAATACTGCAACATAAAATGACATTTTACATTATCTCAGACTCATCAGTGCAAACCCATAAAATGTGCTTACAATCTGAAAAGAGCGATACATTTTGAAATTTGCATTAATTGGAATACTGCTGCAAAAAATGAATGTCAAGTGACTTCAGTGCTGCAGGGGCAGTTGATCAATGGGGCACGACTACATAAACTGTGTTGTGTAACTAATACATAACTAACTCTCACCTTTCAGTAGGATTTACAATGGGGAATGGAAGCTTTAATCTCAGCAAGGTCTTTGTTCTACTCCTCTGATATGCTGGCACAAAGAATATCTGCCATTGTTGTTCTGAGAATAAATATGGTCAGGGACAAACTGCCAAATGTAAAAAGATTTCCAGGCAATCTAAATATATCACCTCACCAGCCAGAGATATAACCATTACTGCTATCCACTGGTGACTTAAGCTCCTGACTTTGAAACAAGCCTGTGCATATTCATCTTCTAAACTACAGTGAAAAATGTCAGAAGTAAGAAAAATATTCCTTTAATAGTGGTGATTTTCTAAAGCATGGTTTAAAATCTTCCTGAAGGATCTGAGAGCAGCTATGGAGTTATTGCCAAAGAGAACTAGATGCTACACACTCAGGATTTACACCACATGTACACAAGAACTTCTCTTACTTTGTGTGTGGCCACAGTTCGACTAGTGCTGATAAAACATCTCTTTGGACAAGCAAATGGAAAATGAATCTGTCAAATTCTATTAAATTAAAAGACATGTCTTCCTCTGAGCCTCTGAGCCACAAAATGCTGGAGGCTGGGACAGCATTTAGAAGATGTGTCATTACATAACGGCCCCACTCTTGTATTTCTCCTATGTCCACTGTGGGTTATTGGTTTTCCCTTAAGCACGTGAACCAGTCCCTGCAGAATACCAAATGAGGGTAGAGAACACCCAAAGGGACAAGTAGAGACAGCAACCTTAGGAAAAAACACAAGTGATCCCACAGGAGATAAGTGGAAAAAGGATGGGGTGAAGGATTAAAGAATCAAAAATGCAAAATAGACAGAGGAGTTGCTTAGCTGAGTTCTCCAGCAATGCCCATTGCTCCATGCAAATGTCTGAGAAACCAGTGGATGCTGCAGGGTGCTCTACCTGGAGACATGACAGGACAAGGGAACAGAAATAGGATCTGCGGTTGCTGAGGTCTCCCCTTGTCATGCTGCTTTTTAACACTGTGGTGGGTAGTCAGCTTGGTCAGGACAAGGAGAGCAAGGATGAGGATGTCCTGGAACTTGGTGGGCATGAGAAAGGGACAGGTGTCAAAAAGATGAGGGGGACGAGTGCAACCAGAATGTCAGCAACAGGGTTTGGAGTCAGAGGAAAGACTCCAGCCTGAGGAACTCAATGCACTGTACGGTAGGATTTCCCCTCTGCCACTGTAATGCCATGAATCGGACAGCACAGCCATGCCTGTCACTCTGCAGTTGAGTTTTCAACTTAGATCCCTCTTAAGCCGTGCATTGATCTCAACTGGGATGGCCGTTCTTACATGACTAGCTAATACTTCCCCTGACAAAGCCATAAAAATCACTGTCTGAGTGCTAATTCTCAAAAACTGTGCTGATTCTCAAAAGAGTTAATCCTATGCAAAGCTTCAGAAATCCACACTCAAGGTGCTACCACTGTGCTGTATTGCACGTATGAATCCAGTCTGGTGTTCCATAGTTCCGGGTTTTGGCCAAACGCAATTTTTCCCACAACCTCTATCTCCCTTAAGTTCAGCTAGAGATGCATGCACGTTACTACATAGTAATGCCAAAGTTCAAAAAGGCAAGGAATTATTTTTTCACTGATTTTTCAGAGAAAAGTGGGACATGTTTAGTTTTGCATGATGTATCACATATTGCAGGTCTTTGACTTGTAGAAAAACATATATCAAACTTATGTCATATTGTAACACCGCAAATCATAAATCAAATAATGAGAATTTTTTGCATATTAACCTTGAAAAACTTGTCCAAGATAATGTTCTGTACTATATAGTGCCTTTTCCAGTCACAGAAGACAGAAGGAAGCTGTTCTGAAAGCACTTGGTTACGGTAAACTAAGAAATGTAGAGGGTATATTCCTGGTGTATAAATTGTGACATATGGGATATTTGTGTTAGCTGTAAAGCTATCTTAAAATTTCTGTGGTTGGGCATCCAGTTAAAATAATTTGTATTAAAATTCTCCCTGTAATGGTACTCCTGTGTCTCTCAGGTATAGTGAGGGTTGCTTCCTTAATATTTGTATCTGGATTTCTTGACAGAAAAGAGTTGAAAAGGTAGGTACTATTTTATCCCAATTTGCTGTTGAACATGATTATAACAGCAAGAGGTCAAAATATACTATAGAGCGTTCTCTTCCTTATTTGAAAGTAGCAATACTACGATTGGAAACAATAAGAAGTTGCATCTTGGGAACTCTACTGTATATGTGTAAGATTCTAGCTCTGCTTCTAAATGCAAACGATAGAATTAACTGCTTCTTCAGCATATTGGTGAGAAATGCTTTGAGATGGTTGGCTAAAGCTCAATCTTAGTTTAGGTCACTATATTTTAATTTAACATAACCTTCCTGATAGGCTGAAAAGAACAGCTAAAATAATATTGCCTCCCCAACATTACCAAAGCTGTCATTTTCAGGAAGTGACATAAAATGGAGAGGAATTCAAATTAAAAATGAGACTGAGTAGCTGCAAATATTGCAGGTGTTGGGAGTTCAGAATCCAAACTTGGCATCATCTGTTATCTTTCACCCTGAATGTATGAGTTGGGCTAAATGCATGCATCTGAGAACCACATCAATTTGGAGATCACCTCTCATATTTCTCCTCTGCCTCAGTCAAGACCTAGTGCTCATTCCCTCTGAATTCTGTACATGTTACCGCAGCTGTGGTGTGTCTCGCACTGGGAAGCCTGAGCCCTGCGGTCCCTGTCCAGGGTGCAGAGGAGCAGATGTGTGAGATGGGAGCTGCTGCAGGCATTGGACCATATGATCATTCTCAGCCAGTGGCTCATATGAGCTCACTTTCCTTCTCTGCACGAATAAAGAGTGCTTTGTTTGTATTGCAGAATCAAAGACAACATGCAGGCAGTTCCCATGGTATAGTGGGTTTGCAGAAACTTGGCAGGAGGAGAAGTCGGTGACAAATATGCTGTGTAGCTCCAACCAGCCTGCACCCTGGTCTGCATCCCACAACCATCTGCTATTGCAGACCAAGAAGACTAGTGAGATTTTTCTTTCAAAGCAGAAGACCATGGAAGGAAGCCCAGATCTACCTGTCTGTTCTGTGGGGACCTAATCAGCAGAAAAAAAAGCAACTGGAAAAAAGCCCAGTGCCCCAAGACAGCCAGCCTTCCTCCCCCAGGCTCTGCCACCCTGTGGCTCTCCTCTGCCTGCTCTGTTGTCCCCACTTCACATCTAGCTTTTGTCTCCTGGACTCACCTCCATTTCTCATCACTAAGAGCAGGGAATTAAGATCTCTTTTTCTGGCTGCTGTCTGACATGCACTCTCATTGCCAGGAGAGAGCAGCCCTTTTCAAAGAGTATTCATTCTTTGCTCTGTGCAAACACAGCGCTTAATTGATTTTGTAAACTGCGCAGCCTGCTGTTCTAAGAGTTATAGCAAACTGTAAAGTTTGCACTTTGCACTAAAACTTGGTCGGAAAAAAAAAAAAAAATCATTATTCTCAGGCCTTGAAGAGTTTCCACACTGAATGGCAAGAACTGCCTGTGCTGACAGGAGAGATCATTGCCAACTGTATGTGGTGAAAGATGAAGAGTTGTCCCACGCCAAGGAGCAGGGAGCGCTTCTCTTCCCAAGGACATACTTGTGCGTTAGTAAGTAGCAGCTTCTGTTAAAAGAAAACATATTACACAAGTACGTGATTGTAACTGGGAATAGGGACTGTTACTAATCATCCCTAAATGCAAAGGCATTGCAAACTCTTTGATACGAACTGCCACATGTGGGTAGGACAAGACCGTGCGGTTTGAAATCACGGACCCATATTTTAAGGCAGAAGCTAGGTTTTTTTAAGCTAACCAAATGTTAATAACAATCCCTTGACAGAGGCTTTGGAGACTGACTTTCTGAAGATGAAGAGACTGTGAGTTAATTTTCACTTCAGAAAGTAAAGGCAGGGTAGTTTTGAGAACAAGTTAGATATCCTAGCCCCCTAGTTATTTCCCACTCCTCAGCTCCAAGGGCAGTTGCATTTCACTGCTGACTTCCACATGGCAGAAAAATGATTGCATCCAGATCTGGAGCCTCTGAGAATAAGTACCTATTACTGGTATTTAAATGAGAAAATGATAGAAAACTTCAGTTGCAAAAAGCTTGCATGCACTGTCTTAAGCAGGAAAATCTGAAGTTTATAAGCCCTTGAGAAGGATTAAAGAATTTTCTACACATCTTTTGTTCATTTTTAGCAAGCATCTTGATACTTTGAATTGCTGATAGGTATTTCAGTTTTCCTCTGGGTTATTTCATTGAAGCTGAATGAACAGAGAGGAAGAGTTGACAGGAAGCTATCAGTATTAGAAGGCACTGAAGAAATAATGACATAAACTGTTTCCTCTTTGATGACAGCTTTAACATGTGAGTGAATTTTAAAGACATGTGGGGCATTAGTGTTTATATTCTTTTTTTTTTTTCCTTGTTATCTTTATCCCTAGTTGGAAATATTAACTGTGATACATACAAGTGAAAACAACCTTGTTTTGCAGAAGACCTGTCCTTGCCCCTCGTAACATGTGTCATCTTCTTTATACACTTCTGGTATATTTAAAAAGTATGTAGTTATAACAAAAAGGCAAACCTTTGTCCAGAAGACTTATAGTGGTGTCAGGTTCTCCATCTTTTCCTTTTTGATTTGAATCTGTATCCCTTTGTATATTAGTTTGGAGTCAACAGGATACTGCATCATTACCCTTCCTGAGGGCAGCTTCCTTTATTTTTCTGAAGGAGCCGTGATTGCCGTATGTCAGTAAACTGCTGTAATCAGCTCCTAATATTTACCTTTCTTTAATAATAAACTTAATACCACATATGGTGTCTTTTTAACTTCTAAAGTTGATATAGGCAGTGAACTTACCATCACAATATCTGTGTGAGGTAACAAAAATATTGTGAAGGATATTTTGATTTGTAAATCTCAGACATTTTTGTCTAAACTAGCAAGCACTATGCCCATTTTACAAGTGGCAAAAAATGGAAATTAACACCTGGTGACACAGGCAAGTTGTTCTTTTCAGCATGGTGAGCATTCAGTTCCTGGCTCTTGGAGCTCCCATCACAAATGCACCTCCACTGGAGCAGTGATAGATCCCTACTCCCGCAGACGTGTTAAAGGAGCTTGGATCTTCATATATGTGCAAAGGACACATTATATAGAATTTTCTTAGAATATATGTATAGGGAAACATTTCTTGACAAATATTCTTAATAGGACCATAATTATATCCCCAAAGTGTAGGGTCAAAATCAGTTTTTATTAATATAAAATAAAAATATAGAAATATTTTATTTCTTGATTCCGTTCTACTCTGGTAGGTTGTACCAAGGTTACACAACCTACTTTATAGTGCCTTTTTACTGGGGAAGTAATAATTAGTATTCATCTTGTCATTTTTTAAGTTAACAAGTCCATGATAGTGTGTGAGAATTACTAGAAACTAATTAAAATTCCATTAAATTGACGACTGTAGGTGTATTCGTTGTTTACTTTGAGAAGAGTTTGATGTAATGTGTATGACTGAAACCTCATTGGTAACTCTTACAGAAAATAAACACTTACCAAGTCTTTGAGATGGGCAGAAGTGCCTGCTAGTGTAGGGAGGGGGGGGTCTGCTGGCACTGCACACCTACAGGTGGGTTTGGCTCCATGGGCCAGACCTGATTTGTGGAAATGTTTGTGCTACAACTGTTAAGTTTTAAAATTGGGCACACTGTTATTTATGTTTGAAACAGGGATGAATAACCTATTTGCTCTGCCCAACCAGAGTTAAAACTGCAGGGTGAGTGAGTCTCGGTCAGTTTATAAAAGCATGGAGGGAGAGCTGAAGCAGTAATTCCCCCCAGTTTGGCATAACTGAACACCAATGGTTCTGTCACAGCCCATATGTCACCTTCACAGAGGATTTTCTTCTTCCATTCCTAAATCCCAGAGGTCGGCAATATCACTACCAAGAACTTCCTGCATCCAACAGTTGCAGGAGGTGAATTGTTGAAGAAGCACTACTGAGCATGAGTGAAGAGCAGAGTATAACATTTAGCTTAGCAAGAGGAATAGTCACTCAAAAGCTTAAGAAGAAAGCTCGGCACAGGGCTTTACTGAGATGCCGAGAGGCAGCAGTCCTGTTGACTGGGTATTTGGGTGTTGCTGGTTTTTATTGTTGCTCTTTGCACAGTAAGACTGTGTCCACATTCAGGTCTGACCAACTACCCAGCTGGCCTAGCTTACCTTCCCAGGGGGCTGGCCGAGAGCTGGTGACTGAGTGTTCAGCAGGAACCTCTGGAAACCAGGTCTGGTTCCTCTTACTCCTATGCAGCACAGGGTGACAAGGTATGTTGTCTTTTTTTTTTTTCTGTAATGTAAGTAAAGTATTTTTAACTTCATTTTTGTTTGGTTAGGTTTTAGTTTATAGTACTACTTTATAATACAAATGAGGGATTTCTTTAAAATACTGAGGGAAGTGGTTAGACTGTCAGTGAATTTGACAATATACCTGAACAGTCAGCATGCAAAGCAGAACAGATGCTAAAATCAGTTATAGATGCCTCTGTTTTACTTTTTCTAACTCTGCTTCTATATACTTATATTTCAGTCTGACTGTACCAGCATGCACACTAAATGAGTCAGTAGCCACTGTAAAGGAAGCTGAGCTGAATGCTGAACACCAGTTTTCATCAGTGCTCATCCACATAGAGAGGAGATGAACCTTTTCCCAGAGAATGAAATAAAGTAATAAAGCAGAGCAAATCCCTGGAGCACAGCATCACTTGTCACATAAAAAATGTCACATCATTACAGATGCATTTTTCTTCTAGGAGTTAAGACTCTGCATGATTTTATGTCTATAACAAAACAGGTTTTGGATGCACAAAAATTAATAAATTGAGATTAAGAAATGGCTCTCTTCTCTTCTTGGGAGCAAGCTCCCCACGTGGTTTGCTGCTTCCAAGTCAGGAGAGATCCCCCGCCATTTCCCTGCTAATTCAGCTGCTGCAGGGAAGCCCCCAGAATTGTCCTGTAGCCTGTCCCTCCTGTGTGCTGCTCCAGAACATGTAAGGGCACAGGGCAAGGAGCAGGAGGCCCACAACAGCTCCTATGGCATAGGTTCTCCAAGCAATCCTTACCTTGCCAAACCCAGCAATTTTAGTTCCTTTGTACTAGTTTATGCCTCTTCCACAGCACAAGGAATTTAACACATTTTTCATGACAAACAAGGCTGGGTCTAAGGGAAGTGAGCAGGCTTTGCTGACATCAAAGTAGGTGGGACTGAGGTGAGACTTAGTTTGTCTTAACACAAACTGTGAAAAATGCTACTAGCAATAAATTCAGTAAAGGAGACAGAAGAATGGATAATTGTTTAGTCTGAGAAAATGCGTGAGCTAGGGATTTTCAAGGTCTCTGAGGATATAATTATTATGAGAAAAAATGCCAAACAACTTGAGTTCAAAGGTAGGAAACTACAGTAGCTTCTGGTTAACAGGATGACTCCTTACTGAGCCTCAGGGAAAACAGGGCTGCCTCCCTTCATACATCCCTGGGAGATGTGCTGGTACGCACTGGAGTGCTGTACACAGCACCTGCGTGGAGCTAAAGGCTGATGGACCTGCTTACAAGGAGTGAAAAGGTCATGTTAAAATTGAGTTCAAAATCAAAAAAAAGTTGAGTTCAAAACATTCTGTTATTACAACAACAAAAATAAGGCAGTCAAATATTGTGTTGGTCTTCACATTCAGGGTGACTCGGGTGTTGGACCTGAAGTTCAGGGACTAATGAGCAGCATAAGGATTCTGGTTTTCAGCCCACACTTGGTGGTCAGAAAGAAGACCAGAGAATAGAGTTTTATCTTCACTGGGCACTTCTACATAGCGTTTGTCCTATTACCTGGTCTTGCTCAGTGGAATGGGAGACATCTGATTTTCATGTGTTTATCTGGGTGCAAGTGAGATCATCCTGAGATGTTGGAATGCATGATCCAGCCATACCATTCCTCCAAGAGAATAATACAAGTTTCATAGGTATGAATGGAAACAAATAAGGGAAGGAGTTTCTCAGTCATGCTTGCATGGAAAGAGGAGAGAAGTTTAGGCAAGCAGTATTCCTCTAGTTACTTCATCATAAAAGTAAGCTGGTTTTGAGACAGAATTTGACCTGATTGTGCATGGAAACTGGGGAGTTCAAGCAGGTCATAAATCTAATGTTTTGAGTACCTATTGTAGCTCTGGCATGTGAAAAAATAAAGACCTGTTTTTCAGAATCATTCTGTCTTGAATAAATCCTAGTGGATTGTTTTCTCCCTCAGTTCCCCCGGGTAATCGGGCTGGGCAAGGGATAGCCAACACCCCTAAACTGATTGTTAGCATGAAATTTGCAGCAGTAAATTTTGGGAAATGTTTGGATAGATACAGCCCAGAAATAACAGCTTTAAGGTTACACTGGAAAAGCCAGACTTCTAGTATATATTCATTAATGAACATTAATGTATAGAAACATGAACGGGTTCCAAAGCCTTTAATGAAAGGGATGAAAATATTTTATTTTTTGGTTACTGTTTCTCAAACCCTCAGATTTATGAAAGATATCCTTAGGGAGAATCAGCTCAATGCCATGGCCCTGAGGGCACTACCAGTCCTGACTGTCCTTACCCAGCCTCCCCTGTGGCCATCCCCACCCTGTCCACGGCCCAGGACCCCATTTCAGACCAGCCTGGGGCACCCAGATGTGGCTGGAGCTATGTCAGAGGAGTGCTGGTCTCCAGCCCTACCTCATGGATGGACCTCAGACCCACACTGCAGCCTTGTCTCCATCCCTGTCTCTGCCTTCACCCCTTTTTGCTCCAGAGTGGTCCCCCTGGGTGGACCCGGACCCTGGTTCATCACCTGCTGTGCCTGGGGCTGCTGATGGACCCTGATACCAGCCTGATGTGTTTAGACCCTGTGAGACAGCACCCATTGGTAATGGCACTGAGGAGGACCCCAGCTTCTTCTCCCTCGTGGAGCTGCCCCACTCTCACTGCTCCTTGACACTCTTGGATCAGGTCTTAAGGTTAAACAGCTCAGGGATGATATTGAAGAGGCCTTCAGCAATGTAAAGTAACAGTAAAACATGCAAGCGATCCTCACAGCACTAAGACCTTTTTTGCTTAACAGGAAATTATCTATGTTTTAAAAGGACTCCATTGTGTTCCTTCATAAACAAATTCCTCTTTTGAAGAATTTTTCATAAGTTCTTCATTCTTCGTTATTTATTTCTGACTATGGGTTTTTCCCAGTAAGTTTATGCACATTCGATAATGATGTTCTAGAGGTTGTATGTGTCACCCCAACACAAACAAAATCATGCTGGATCAAGCTGAACAAGCTCTGTTAACCCATATTTGACACTTCCTACTGTCACTGGGCCAAGCAAGTAACTGGAGTGTTTGTCATGTGCAGTTTCGATGCTTCCTTCCATTTTTTCCTATCTCTTGAAACTCAGCATTAAAATTCTCAGGTATGGCTTCTTAACAGAGGAAAGTATTTCTATCGAGTTTCCAGGCAAGTGTGAGGAAGAGAGATTAATAATTCAAAGATTTCTGCTGTTTTCAGAGTTTCAGAAGCCAGATGTGTTGTTTGTTATTTTCCAAAAGGTCAAATGCATGTAGTTACTGCCAATGACAGATTTCATGTTTAGGTGTTATGACTGCACTTTACAGCAAGTGAGCAATAAAAATCTGACAGTTAGGGCATATTTAGAAAGTTTGATTCAACTTGCCTGGCTCTCCTAGAGAGAGTACAGCTGTATCCACTAATCATGTGGTCAAGGAAACTTTTTCTCTGAACTGTGGAACCGCTCAGAAGAGGAGTGATCTCAGGTTGACCTTTAGCAGTATTTATCATGGACTTTTGCACAAGGCTACAAGAAGAAAATTTCCAATACATTTTCAGAGTAGCTCTAAGGGGAGGTGGATGGGCTTTTCTGGTAGGACAGGAGCTTTTTCTTAGAAAAAAAGAACAACCAGCATAGCCTTGTTTGTTCTTCTTCTTTGTGTCCTACAAGCATGTCTACATCTAGCAACCCTTCAAAAGACAGTCAACTGCCTAAAAATTGATATTTCTATGGAGAGACTGAAGATCAGTTTTAAAAAAAATTTGCATGATTTCTTGCAATCTGAAGCTAATATTTTTTTCATAGTGGTACCTGACTGCAAATTGAGCATGAGCAAATTACTTTAACGTGACATAACTGTGATAGCCCAGTGCTGCACCTAAGCATGTAAACTCTGTTCATAGTTATGAATTTTGGATACTGACATGGCAGAGAACACAATATTTCTGCACCTATTGTTGCAGCTGGGTGTAAAAAAAAAAAAAAAAAATTCTCTGCATAGCAGAGACAGTGAAGAAAGTAAGTCCAAACTGTAGGGTTAGTATAGCTGTAGATGCACCTGAACTGACAAACTGTGGGAGTCAAAATATCAGAAGTTGGTCTGTATTCTTTATCCAAGCTTAATTAGGCTAGAAATCTTGCAAGATTTGGATTTCTTGCAAGATTTTCGGTAATATGTGATTTTTGGCTTGGGAGGAAATACCATGAGAACAGTCTTTTCATGGACTTTTAAGTAGTAAATTTTGGTTGGAGCCAGCAGCACGGAACATGATGAGGTGTTTGCCAAAAGGGAATTGGAAAAGATGAAAAAACTTTAAACATTTTTAGGCAGAGAAATAATGATGGGATTTAAGCCTCAGGGAAAATGCAAACTGGTTCCTATATTATCCAAATAAGTTTCCTTCCCTATTAAGGTGATGGCAATGTTCCTATTGTCTTTGTTGTGCTTTGAACTGTATCTTTAAACATTAGTATAATTCCATGCACTTGTTCATTATGAATACCTTAAGTGAAGATTCTGAGGACAAATATACATGGATACATCTTCACCTCTTCCACATGCTTATTTTCTCTAGAGCTGTCTTGAGTGTCTGTTCACTTACTCATGAGCACAGCCATATTCTTAGTCATTATCAGGCTTTCTTTGGGCTTAGCTGCACCACTCTGCCAGAAAATACCATGGCTCTGTATCTTAGCTTATAATGCAGTTTTTGAAGGCAATCAATATTTCTGTGTAGGGTGGGGATTTACTGGTGTCATGTCACAGTGAAGTTTCCGTGAGCTTGTAATAAGGCCTCAGATGGACCACCTTTTACAATATTATTCTTGGATATTAGAAGGATGCTGCTTAACGGTAAATGATGGGGCAAAAAGTATTCCTTTCCAGAGCTTACTGCAGATCAATAGTATAGAATGACTAAACTAGGTCAATAGAAATAATGGTGCATGGAGTTTCAGTCTTTTAGATAGCAGTCCATTTGGTCAACAGGTTGGAGAATGCAAAACCATACTACTTTAGATACAGGTTGCAAATTACCTTGTAAATAAAATTATTTCCAGACAAACATTTCTTATTGCTGTCAAACATATATGCCACAGCATGATAACCTGTAAACAATGCCATTAATTATTTTGGCCAAATGATGATAACTAGAATTCAGATCAGCATAAAATTTGGAATATCTTGGAATAAAAATCTAGGCTGAAAACCTTTTGAACCATGCTGTTAAACTGAGGATCAGAATTTGCTTCTGTTGTTATATACACAGTCATGTCAAGCTCTGTTCTTCTGGATTTGCTTATTCATTAAAGACAGTACTTCCTATAGCAAAATGAGATATATTTCCATCTGCACTGTTCAGTATAGAAGAAAAAGCAGAAAATGTCACTTACAGCAAAACTGAATCAGTGGAAAAGATTTTCCTGGTTTAGAATGGTGTTACAGAATATGAACCATGATCAGTTGTTTAGTCCTCTATAACACTGGGTAGATGGTAAGTATGCTTGTACAAGGCCAAATAGTTTTCAACTTTTTCTATTATCTACTGATACTGGATAATTTTAGGTTTTGGCTTATTTTATGAAAATATTTTATGTTTCAAAGGGCTTGGGGGAGGGAGGGCTTTTTTTTATTTGGCTAGTTTTCAGAGTCTTTCTGTACTTACTGAGTTTAGATAAAGGTAGGTAGATGAAACCAAATGATTGCTGACATGACAAGTCACAAGGGATCATCCTGTGCCTTCTGTCATTCTATCAGCTCAGGTCTACCATGACTGTTCAACTCTACAGTGATAATTTGTACTTTAATTTCCCTTCTGCTGAAAGTATGTCCGGTTCAGTTCCCTGAGAGAATAAGCCACAGGTGATTACACTGTCCCCAGCTAGCTGTTTCCCTGTTGTCCCTCTGATTCTTTGACAAACTTCAATGAAATTTACCAGAGATTAAAAAAGTCTACAATAATTACTGTAAGCTTCATAAAAAAGAATGACTCAAAAGTTTCTATCTGGATACCTACTACAATTTCTTTCTTTCCTTACAAGACATCGGGAATCCCACCCAGAAGAAATACTCAGAGCTGAGTAGACCAGGAGCACACCTGTCAGAAATCAGATTTCATTAGTACTCATGCTCACAGCACCACTGGCTCCTAAGGTGCTCTGCAACAGCTAGCAGTAGATGCTGCAGGTCTTGTCCTTTTCCTTTTCTTGGTCATATATCTCATTATTCCTGTAAGACAAGGAAACAAAGAAAGGAGGAATGAAGCCAGGGGGCAATATTTGTTCTTGTTCACTTCTTGAGTAAGATCAGAGATAGCAAGGAACAAGCAATACAGCTGAGGGGAGATTCTTGTCTTGGCAAGGGGAACTATGGTCATCTTCCCGTTCCCTCTGAAATCTAAATGTGTAAAGAGATCTGGATTTTCATAAATTTACCATTTACTTAAAAATAAGGTGAGCAAAGAGGTGAATTGTACACTCTTTGAGAGTGTAAGATGTTTTTATTCTCACTAAAACTGTTTTCCTTCATTTTGTGAGAGGTTACTTGATGTGTTAAGTCACATATATAGTAGCAGAATTCCCAGGGCAGGGGACTCTATCTTAACCTTTTCTTTTTTTTTTTTTTTTTCCAAACTATGCAAGATTTCTAATTCTGGGTTTAGCATGATAGCTTCCCCTAATGTCTTTGACACATTCCTAACACAAAAATAGCTTTCATCACTGTGCAGTCCAATATAAACAGCCCTAGAAAACACCTTCCAGACTTTCAGCAGCCACTTGATATCCCCTTTGGATAACTTTTTTGCTGTAGTAGAGTTGCAGAGAATCTATGAATTTATCATTTACTTGTCTGAATCTTACAATTGTACCTTCAGATCTGCAAGTTATATTCGCCCTACTGCAAATTGAGGTTACTGCTCTAAGCATTACTTAAGCAAGCATGTTTCCACCCCCCTCCCTTCTCCCAGCACTATGCATTCTTTACCCAGAGTATCCTAGATTTTTCTACAGTCTTTTCCTTTTAGCTCTCTGAAATTAACATACTCTTTATTGATATTATAGTCCCAAGCTAAGTGTGAATTCAAGGACTCTTGAACTGAGTGGAAATTCATATCCAAATTTTGGTTCTGAACCAAACCAAAACCTTAGATGACAATCCCATTCTCAGGAATAAAGTTAAAATTGGCTAGAGATCAAGCTCACAGATCGTTAGGCTGCTTTGTATAAGCTTTGTATATGTTACATTGTGAATAGTAAGATTTTCTTTTTTCCCACGTATTTGCTTTCTCCTGATGCATTTTTGCAGTGTCGTAGTCCTAATGGCAGTTAATAGAAGGGAAATATTGATGAGAGAATCTGAAGCAAGTTTCATAGCCCTTAAATCAAATTAACTTCTGCAGTCATGAACTAATCAATTGCCTTTCTCTTCTATATGATTCAAGCTGAAACTTGTGATTTAAATTTAATTTGGCATTCTTTTTGTACAAAGGCTTTAGGAAAACATAAAATTAGCACACAGTAAAATGAAGTGCTGAACTCGTACCTTTGAGAAAAAGAGCTGTACACTCCCACATGTATCATGTCTTATGCTGAAGACCAAAAATAATACTAGGCATGCCTAATATTGCTTGTTCCTTATTCTTTCCCTGTAAAAAGCGAACACTAAATATTACTATTTCATATAGTTATGTTAGAGGATTTGCATGAAGATGTTGGAGATGTTACTCTCATTGGAAGGAAATTATGTTTTGACACAAAACCAGGTAGAAATCATCACATGTAAAAATGGCGATGTCAAATCTGGAAATTGGTTGGAATCTAGAAGAAGAGGACTATCTTACTATGTACTTGTCTTGGACACTACATCAAGGAATGCTGATCACCCTTTAGACCATACATCTGATAGCTTATTAGCAAAATATTTCATACCACATTTGGTCTTAGTGCTGTCAGGGAGGACAAACAGGATTTGGAGAACTCACACAACATGGAGAAATAGTAGGGAAAACAACCACCTCCAGAACAACAGTTGGTCTAGTGGCTGAGACAGCTAGCTCCTACGTGTCTCTTATTATAATACTTGATATAAGGTATGTTTAAATTCCTGAATCTGTCACCTGTCCATAATTTAGCAATTATTGTTTCACCTGCTGAAACATTAAGGACAGGCTTTGGTGCTTTTAATTGCCATATCATTCCTAGCTAGTCAGTCCTGCTGACAGTGACTCCTAGCTCTTCTATAATATGAAGCTTACAAAGATCAAATGCAAAAAAATTCTGCTGTTTTTTTTCCCCAGTATACAATAGGAGATGGTGGAAGAATAATCATCAAGATGTTGGTATCTAGATCTGGAGATATATGAGAGAAGCTTTTTTGACTGTCCTAAAATAGACATTTGTGCAAAACTGATGATCACAGTATTGACAACTGATGGCCAGCAGAGACAAGAACTGTCCCTCCCCAAAAACTCCAACTGACAGAGCACTATATTAACACAGGTCCCAGTCCTGTGGTTGAAAATGTGACTTGTCAGCAGCTTTGGAGAATAAAGGAAAGTAATTGCAATAGCCCAAGATTAGGGAGGCTTCATTTTCACTGATGCTCTATTATATTTGGAACATTTCTGTTAAAGATGGCTATATTTTAACATTGGAGAAACATTTATTTACACTGTGCAGTCAAGCATGTTACACATGGAGGAGTTTATATAAGTTCAGTATTGTGGACTAGAAGCCAGCCTCCAAGTGTCAGAGTCTAGATGAGTTTTGGTTTTGCTACCATCTGCATTCTTTTTTGTTTCTGGGAAACTGGTCAACAGTGAGACATGACCCGAGTGTGGCAAGGTCTTAATTCTCAGTGCTTGGTTGCATGCTGCCAAAACCACAATGCAGAGGGATATTTTGTTTTGATGTGGTCGGTGAAGTCAGTAGAGAGGTGCTAGGCAAAACTGTGAACTGATGGCAAGTACATCCAGGTAGGTTTGAATAAGGTGAAATACAGAAAACATAAGGATTATACAGGTTTCAACTTTGGTAAGAATGCACATTTTGGCTTTGATAATTTCACACAGTACCCCAAAAGCACAAGTTATGTTTTTTGACCTCATTAGCCCAGACAGCAGGCTGAGCATGGCCTTCAGTTTTTCCTGTGTTGTTTCTTCCTCGCACACTGAGATACATTCATCCTCCAGGAATGCTTTGTTTCATGTGCTTCTGGGACTTTGAAAATTTCTCAATGGAGAATATGTCCTGTCCAATCACACATGGGTTTTGGCCTAAATTGTGTTATTTTGTGTCACAGAGCAACAAAAATGCTTATGGCCCCAATCATCTACACTGAGACATGCACCTCAGTAGTATTTGCGGCAAATCAATGAGACAGCTAGTGTCATACTGCAGGCTTTGGGCAGCCTGACAATCACTGTAAACCAAAAAAAAAATAAAAAAACTAAAACAAAAAAGACAACCATTGGAGCTCTGCCAAATATAGAGCTCCAGTAGTAACCTCAAATTCCTGTGTCCTGGTATGGGAGTCATGGCAGTCACTCTCAAACTGTGCAAGTCAGCAAAAAATAATAGAAAGGAATCCTTTTTGCTAAGCTTTACAGTATAGTACAGGCCACTTAAGAGGTATCGACTATAATTTATACTAAGTTGGCAGTGGGAAGACTTAGAAAGAATCTATGGAAGACATGAAACTGTCTATTTTGTAAAGATTGAGTTGGAATTCACCCCTGAGTGAACCTGCCTATGTGAACTTCCCCATCAACCAAGACAGTTCAACCACTTGTTTTTTCCTTCAGCAAATAAAGAAAGTAATAAAGTAGATCTGGGCTGTGGGAGCTCAGGGAGCCACCTCAGTTGCATCATTTGTCAGTTCTCATTGCAGAAATTCTCACACAATCATAGAAGCATTGGATGGGATGGGCATCTGGATGTCATTCAGCCCACCCTTCTGTTTAAAAGAAGAACTGTTGCCATCGCTAGGTCATTACATCTACCACCAACTATCATTGACTATCATCACCAGCACTAGAGCAATGGCTTTGGTTAGCTGAATATTGAAAAGCAGGAAAGCGCACCCACTCTCTGCCTAGCTGCTTTCAGTGCTGCATTATCCTGCTGGTGAAGAATCCCATCTGAATATCCCAAGTCATGACACATGTCACTTGCCCCTTGTTATGTTCTCTGCTACTGCCAAGAGAAGTCTGACTTTGTTACCTCTGTAACTTCCTTTCATGTAGCCATAAGCTGCTACTCAATCCCCCTTTAGCCTCTCCTTTGCAAGACAGAAGAAGTACAATTCCCTGAGGTTTTTCTCATAGCTCATGTGCTCTGTGTCCCTGGCCATCTTGATAGACACTTTATAGACCTTCTTCAGGTTTTAACATCTCTCTTGAAGAGTATGTGGATTATCAGAATTGAACACAGTAGACCAGCTATGCCCCACTCCTCCAGCAGCAGATTAAGCAAGGAATAACCTCCCTTGATCTGCTGGACATGTTCCCCCTAAAGTAACCCTTAGTGGTTTACTTTGTTCATGATGGGAGCACACAGTTCAACTTGGCATCCACTGTAATAATGCCTGGGTCCTTTTCATTGAGGCTGCTCCTCTGTCAGCCAGTTATCAGCCCATACTGATGCCCAAATCCCATACATTTTCTGTTGCCTCAGTCCCTGAGTTTCTCAGGTCTCTGTGAACTGAAGTTCTGCCATTTGTCATGTCATCCCCCTAAATGAGCATGGAAACCATGTCCACATGGCTTTGCTGATTGATTAAAGAGATGTGTTATGTCTGAATGCTGAGAGTTGATCCTAAGCTCTCCTCCTAGTTTGCATTGTAAAACACCTCTCCTGTATGGACTGGACCCTAGGTGAATATTGCTGAGAGGAGAAGGTGACCTGTAATACTCACCAGATGGCTTCAGCCCACACTGTATTTTTTAGAGGACTTTCCTGTGCTGCTTTCTTACAAGCTGATCTAATTTAGCTACTCAGAAAACAGCTGTGGTAGTTCTTAAATACTGTTTACTGATTGAAACCATGTAATATTATTAGAAACATTTATAAGTATTGAAAACATAACAATGCTGAATGATCTAACATCTTCATGAAACAGCTGTTATGCTGGTACCACTCTCTGAGATATCTTTTCCAGCTCTAAATTGTGATTAAAAGAGGGTAAAAAATCAGCACAACAGTGGGAACTGTTCCAAGGGCAGTGATAAAGATCTCCTTCCTTGTCTGGAATTGCCCGTTAAGCCCTAGACTCTTAATCAGCAGCAAAAGGAAGCAAAAGCTTCCTTCCCTGACTAGACCTGATTTCAACTAAGATGTGAGTGTCTTTCACAAAATACTCCCGTCACAATCTGTATGAGACCTGCTTTAAAAAAAAATAAAATTAAAATAGCTTGGTCTTTTGCTTCCGTCAGTTGTTAGACTAAATAATGTGACCAGCACCCTTTCTGATGGTCACTTTCATGAATACAAAGCTGCCCCTGTTTTACTGAGATAAAGCAGCTTCAGTAGTGTGTGGTCTGCTTTGCCAGATACAGTTTATCTTATTTAGACGATGACATTTCTGCAAGTACTCTACATCCAAAAACTGAAATCTACTCATTTTTAATAGGAAAAAAGGCTAACTGAAGTTTGCTGGTAGATGGTTGTATTCTTCAAAACTTCTCATCCCTATGAAGGTTTTCCAGTTCCAGATTTGTCAGGGAATTTGGACCATTGTCCTAAAGTGTATTTCATACCATGCTATGTAAAGAGCATAAATTTCTATCTTACTAGCTGAGGGCAGGGAAGGAACACGGGACAGACTAAAAAGCAGAGGCACATCTATACCTCATTATTGTAAAAGAGCTTCTGGTCTTTCCAATGCTAACATAGCCCAAAGATCAGGAAGCCTAATGGAGATGGTGACTAGGTCTGAAGAATGAGGAATCCATATGGAAATGGGCATGAAAGGAGCAAAGGAAGACTGACAGGAACTGGGATCAGAGCTAGCAGCAAAAGGTAGTCAGTTGTTGAGGCAGAAGAATATACTTTGTGTTTTGCGTGTGTGGCTTGGCAAGTGGCTTGAATACCCTCCTTTGAATACAGAGCAATGGGGAAAAATACAAAATATTTGCATTTAAATGTTTAAAGGTATGTGAGTGAATGATCTGGTCTGACTGACTTAAGGCAGGACGTTTCCTGGTAGAGTATCTACATGCCGATATTGAGGGGAACTTTTATTCCAGGGATAGTTAAGAATTTGAGTACTTTCAAAAAGTCCCATTTTTGAGCATTGAATCCTTAAGTGGTGACAGTAGTAAGTTTAGGCACTTGAGAAAGTCTTCCATTCTGTCTCCCAAGGAGAAAGTTTTTGTGGGTTATACAGGATAATAATTACTCCAAATATAATGAGTCAGGCTGTAGATCTGTCATGGAGAGCTTTGAACTCATAACAAAAAGCCATAATTCACAGCAGTTACATTTTGAAAAATTTACTTAGGATTGCATGTGGCCATGCCACTGCAAAGAATAGGAAATGTCACTAAATCTGTTAAGTCAAACTGACTGTACTGTAATAAGTGTTGCTCCCACATTTATTTATTTTTTTCCGCCAGTCACTCAGCTCAGAACTAGAGTCCTGAATCTGCCTTTCCCTGAAGGAAAAACATGTTTCCCCTTTGTTTGCCTATCCTTGTTACTTTTATGACCTTTGGCAGTTTCTAAAAACTGCCACATGGAAGACAAAAGAGCTATAGTCTCTGATGTATGACTGATGAAGTAGGCATGTAGGCATGTTCATAAGAGTTGGAGAATGGATCTGTATCATACTTCAAGTGCTTCTATCTGGGGTACAGTTGAATATTATGTTAAATTAAGTTTGCTGCCGAGTACCTCAGACCAGTCTGTGAAACCTCTTTTCCTGTTCAGCTTTGCTAGCTTTGATGTTTTTATCTACAGTACTTTCAAAATGCAAAGTCTACCCAGGGAAGTTCAACCTCTGAAGTTAAGTGTGAATTTAAACCAGCATAAATACCCCATTTTTCTTGGACCAGTTCCAGTGGTCTTCAGTATAGTTATTTCGCTCTTGCGAAAATTGGTGAAATTTGTGGATTTGTTTGCACAGTCTGCATTTTTGTTCCTGACAAGTTGTCTTAGTTGCAGCTGATATACAAGTTAAGTGCTAGTGAAAACACTTAGATACTAATTGGAGAGAGTCCAAAGAATACGTTTGAAGTAAAAAAAGCTGACAGTTTAAAATCCTGACCCAAATAAAACATTTAAATTAAGCATGTCGGTCCATGTAATACTAAAAAGATTTTAACTCTGCAGAAAAAAATTATTAGCTCAGACAGGAAATGTATTCGCATCAGTCAGCATGATGGGAACAAATTCTGTATCATTGAAATGCTAATGTTCATTTTCCCTGCCATGTTGTATAAGATGCTTTAAGCAGACTGCGTTGTTCGGCCTAGGTAGAGTACAGATGGAGTGCACATAACTCCAAGTAAACCTTTCCCATATATTTCTGTTTGTTGCTTGTCCTGCAGTTTTAAGCCAGCTCCCAAATGACAGAAATGGGACATTTGATAGGTATTAGGAGTTGGTGAGGAAAGAGCAGAGAAATAATGAGCAAGCAGGACTGTTTTCTGTTGGAAACTAGAAAGTGTAGAGTTTACAGGTGGCTGTGGGATATCCTTCACATCTGGTCATGCAAAGCAGATCAATAGAAAAGAGCTGATAGCAGGGCTCCAAAGGGCAATGTGTTTCAGTGAGTACAGGAACAGGGCTGAGAGTGATGTTTACTTACACAAGGGTAGTGTTGTTACTGTGGGTTTTAATCTAAGTTAGATGCATGAATACAGATGTCATTAGGAAAGAATTTGAAATGTTCAGGTTGCCAGAGGTTGTGAAAGAAATTAATAAAGGGTGATAATGTGGTTGGTCACATGTTTGTTCTCAAAGTATTTTTTCCCAAGACAACATTAGTCTGGGTTATTCATGCTTCCCAGTGTGGAGGGTGTCCATGATTATTTTGACTTTCCAATGTTCAATGTCATGCAGTGCTCAATTCAGAGCAATAATCATGAATTTTGGGGTTTTTTACCCATGTATCCAACTTCAATTCATTAGCTTTGGGGTTGGGAGTGGGTTTTGATATGGAAATAGAAGCATATACAAGAGAAAGCAGGGTACCACAATTTGTCCTTGCCTTTTGAAATTTTCAGAAAAAATATCGAATTGCCACTTTCTCCAAAGAAGCTAATGTATTGCACAGACATCACTGGGTGAAGGCAGAGCCGGGCTGCAGACGTGGCAATGAGGGGAAAAGTTAGTTCCTAGATTTAATTTTTAACAATTGGATTCCAAGCTGAATTTAGAGGGCCTTCCTTATTAGAGGCTTTTCTGACACTGGCAATGTGTTAGTTAACTGTTACAGACAGCTTGGTAGCTAGGGTGTTATATAAGCTGCTATTTACCAAATGCTTATATTTGCCAAATGCAACTGAGATTGAACTTCCTTTGGGTATTTGTCTAAGAAGAAAAAGGTTTTGAGCATCAGCTTAAATATTGCAGTTGTTTCTATGACCAATATCAGAGAAGAAGACATAGTTTTGTCGATAGAAATAAAGCAAATTGCAGAAGATTAAGGAGACAAGAATAAAGAGGATAGGATGGTGTAGCAACAGGGATCAGAGTTGGGAGGGAGTATAGTAATGAAAGGGACAAGGAATGATGTGGGTGAGGGCAGACAGAAACAGAAAAGGTCTACAAAAGTAGGATAAAAGAAAGTAGGCAGTAGGGACAGTGAGGAACTAGCAATTGGACTCCACTACCTGACAAGGCTCAGCAAAAGTCACTTGTGTCTCTTCCAGTGATCTGCGTGAACAGAAAAGAGAAGTCTGCTGTGAATATTACTGTTGGCTCAAATGACAGAGGTCCGTGCCATGATATTAAAATTCCAGCTCTGCTGGTAGGCACTGTTAGGATTGTCTATTAAAAGATCTGGAAAATGGCATGCAAGCTACTTCACGTGAAGAACAGTAAGTCTGTAAAATCAAGCTCTCTTCAGCCATGCCAGAAATACTGTTACCTGTACTGTTTTAAGCTGATCATCTGTAACATACATTATCATAGTTTCTAAACAGAGCATAGTATGACTTTTTTCCCCCTCAATGGCTTCATAGATTTAACTAACATGAATTGTCACCTTTAGTGACTTTCTTTTTTTTTTTTCAATATATTGAGAACTATTAGTAAAAACTTTTGGAGGCATTCCAAGTACTTTTAGAGGACTAATGATTTCTTATACCATAATGCAAATCTGAGCCAGATTTGTAACAAATTGCTTTACTAAATAATATCTTGAATTGAACCACAAGATGTTATCTCTGGGAAATAAATTAGAATTGCTTTGTTTTCCTGACAGGATTCAGCTTTAAAAAAGGGAAGTTGTCCATAAAAAAAAAAAATGTATCTCATAAAATGGCTCTTACAGAAGTTAATTTCATGTTTGCAAACTACCATGTTCTGCAGGCGTATCAGAAGATCTAGAGAGATTGTAGGGATTAAGTAAAGTACCAGCTTAAAAATGAGCTAAAGAATGCTTAATGTCTCAGCTTTCTCACTGATTACTGTGTATTTTTAGTGGCTCCCTATCTTTTAACTAATTAAAACTATGGTTGACATATTCCAAATAACATATGTAACATATTAAAGTTAACAAAGAGGGAATTGTTGATTATAGTCTATAAAGGACACTACTAAATAAATGGTAAAAGGAAACTGCTCTTAGTTATATAAATTATTCTTTAGCTTGAAGGCTGCTAATGTTGCTAATGTAGCCCATTGTTGAATTCATTCCTACTATGAAGTTTTTAGTACCTCTGACTTCCACTAGGCCAAAATCCTCTTAATCACGTTACCAAGTTTTAAGCAACTTTGAGACACCAATAGAAATTACTGCTTTAAAACCCAGTAAGGCCTGACCTGTAGTTCTTAATCTATCCTTTCTTAGCCACAAGTGTTGTTTTTATTAGGAGTGCAAACACATCCTAAATTCAAATTCAGCATCCTTACAGATATAAAAAGGTCAGTCTCCACCCCCACCATCACTACCCCAGTGGTACACAACTTCAAAAAGAGGAAATATGTGAAAATTAGGAATTTGTTAAATTGAACCAAAAGGGAGTACATCTTTACAGGCTACAAGAGGGTTACTGAGGGACAGCATACTGGAATCCCAACAGTAGTGTGTACCACCTCTTAAGAAAGGCTTGAATAAAGGTAAAAAGGAAGCAAGCATGTCTAATCAGCACAATAAGTGGGTTATTAGAATAAGAAGACATCTTTCAAAAATCTGGAATTGTATCCAAACAGGAAAAGACAAAGGATTGTAAACTCGGGCAGATTAATTGTAGAAATGCAATAGTGCATGTCAAAATAGAGCTCAAGGAACAATGAGCAAAAAGGATCAAATGAATATTAAATATTCCTTCAGACATATCAAAAGCAAGAAGTATATCAGAGAGGCTGTAGAGCCAAATGATGCTCATGGCATTAAAGGAGCATTGAGAGGGCAAGACCACTGCTGAGAAGCCAAATGAATTATTTACAGAAACTTTCACTGTGGACTAAATTGTAGGTCCATGCTGGATCCCATTAGAGTGGGAGGATATTCCTCAGAGAGTATGTCTGACACTGAAGAGGTTGTGGGAACACTGACAGTGCAAATACTAGCCAATGATGAACAGTCTTCACCCAAATGCTTTAACAGAAGTCAAGGCTGGAATAGCTGAACTGCCAAAGGCAATGTGTAACCTCTCAGTTTAAAACTATTTCGGTACATGAGGACTGGACCAATGGAAAATGTTATGCCAGTCTTTAAAACAGGTTCCAGGGAGAATGAAGGAAACTACACATCTGTAGCATGAGATTTATACCCACTAAGTTAGTAAAAGTCCAAGAAATAATTGAAAGAGTGGACATGTAAATACATGTGATCTATGTGGGAAGAGACAAAATGGCTGGTTGATAATAGTCAAGCTAGTTTCCTTTAAAAGCTCTTGGGAATCCGAAGAGCTGTGGGGTAAGATATGGATTGGCTATGAGATAGGATGGAAGGAAAACATCAATCAGAATAGTTGAGAGAAGTCACAGAAGTCTGTGAGGGTCCATGCCCAAACCTGTGCTTCTGAAATGACTGGGGAGGGGGAGGACAAAGGAGAGAGTGAGCAGTACGTGAAATGATTTACAGAGGATATGAAGTTGTTCTGATAGTAAGGATGAAGATACACAGTAAAGAAGTATAAAAAGACTTCTTGAGACTAGTGACTGGGCAATAAAATCATCAAATCATAGAATCATAGAATGGTTTGTCTTGGATGGGACCTTCAAGATCATCTAGTTCCAACCCCCCTGCCATGGGGCAGAAACACCCTCCACTGGATCAGGTTGCTCAAAGCCCCATCCAACCTGGCCTTGAACACTTCCAGGGAGGGGGGAAGTGTCGGACAAAATGTTCCATAAAATTCAACGAAGGTAAAGGTAAGGAGGAAAAATCCCATTTTACATAAAATAATGGGCTCTGTGCTGACCAAGACATTCAGGAACAAAGCCTTTGGATTATAAGAAGCAATTAAATGGAAAATGTCAATTCAATGTCTCTTCAGCAGCAGTCAAAAAAAGACAAAATAAGTTAGGCACGATTTAGAAACAAATTAAGAGCAAAACCATGGCATTGTTTTGCATATATAAATGCATTGTTTGCCCTCAGCATTAACACTGTGTGCAGTTCTGCCTCCCTTATGATAAAAAAAGGTTGACTAAAACTGGAAAAGCCTCAAAGAAGATATCAAGGATGATCAGGTATATGCTAGAAGAATGTCCAGGGTAGGATTTGTCAGTTTCAACAAGAAATGGTTTACAAAGTGATATGATAGAGGACTTCAGAATCACACATTGTGTAGAGATAATGGTAAAGATTGACTGCTCACTGTCTCTTGCAGTATAGTAGAGGTTTCTAGTAGGAACTGGATCTGAAATAAATGAAAGGAGATGTTTTTTGGCACAGTGGGTGGTAGACTTGTAGAACAACTTTCCAAAGAATGTTGTGGTTATTGAAATTTTATGTTGAGTTGAAAAGGGTAAGTATTTGGAGGAAAGATTTATTCTGGGTTGCTAAACAGACAAATCGTGTTAGGCCTGGACTATGCCAATCTGAAAATATGTGGCAGATATGAGAATATTTGAGATAAGTATCATACCCCATACTTACTCTTCACTGGCATTTATTTATTGCCATTGTTGAAGACAGGTTATGAAGGAGAAGGATGCATGGTCTGTTTTGGATTCTCAATGAGCATGCTTCACTGTATGCTTTCCACTGTGACTTTTCTAGAAGAATAAAATATATCATTGTGATCAGCCTCACTTGTCTGGAGATTTGAATGAATTATCTGCACTGAAACAAATTAAATCTGTGGTTTATGAAGGTTATTCTTAATATCAGAGAATCATTCAGACCACATGATTTATTGTGGTCAAGGCTGCCTAGGGTTTGAAACAGTTAGGTGTGTCTAATACTCCAAAATAGAAATGATTCTTGTTATTTAACCATTGAATAATGCTTATTGTTGCCAAAAAAATCATTCTTCAATCACAGGTGAAACTGAATCAACTACATTGCAGCAGACAGCTTTATCTGATTCAGGATCAAGTCCATTTGATTCATTCAAGCCCATTTAATATCTTGCCTATGACAGAAATCAATGGTGGATGCCTACAAAAGAATATAATAAGGCATAAGAGATACCTTCCTGAAGTATCCAGGTCTGTCCTCAGCCATAATGGTGTCTATAAATATGTCCAGGGCTTTTTGAATCCATCTACAATTCTAGTATCAACAGCAAAGCTGTGAATAGTTGCACAGCTTAGTTGTATGTTGTGTGAGGACTGTATCTTTCTGTTTTGACCACGCCATCTACTAGTGTTGTTATTCCTCTGTCATCTCTCTTTGAGCCTGAAGAATTCTAGCCCATTTAATCACTTCCCATATGGAAACTGCTCCACACGTTTTCCCTTGTCTACACCTTTCCCAGTTCTCCTGCATACACTTTGAGATAGTAAGAGAGCTTAAATGTAGGGGTACATTTAGTAGGAGTATTTACAATGCAGGGTTTTACATAGTGGCATGGTATCTTCTGCCTTGTTCTCCATTCCTTACTTAGAATTTCCTAATATGTGGTTGGTTTTGTGTTTGCTACAGGACACTAAGCCAAAGTTTTCAGGAAAATATAACCCGTAGGTCTTGTTACTGGGTGGAAACATTGAGTTCAGCTCCTATATTAACGGTTATATAAAGTTAGGATTGCTCTACATTTATCTCAATTTCATCTGCTATTTTATCACCCACTAAAGCTCATAACATCTTTCAGTTAGACATTTCTCTTTATTGTCCTCAACAACTTGCCTTATAAGACAATTGTCTTGTCTTACCCTTTGTGTGTCCCTTCATAGTGACCTGCAATGATGTCTTCAAAGAGAGAATTTAGAGCCCTGCTTTATTTAATTTAGTCCTGACTGCTGCTAATCTCATGCTTTCATAGTGCACTCTGTCAGAGGTATTTCCTCTTTGAACATTGTGCTATGAAACAATAAATACACATGTAATGTAAAACAATACTATTTACCATTGGTTTCATGCTATGCTTTTCTACAGTGGACCAGCAAATGCTCTGAAATACTTTCTTTGTGGGAACTTGAGGACTACGTTGCTTAAAGTTATTAAGCCTGTGACTGCTGTATTAAGGAAGGAAAATCTTCAATGGAAGTCTGTGACATTTCCCACAAAAGTTAAATACTTTTTTTAACAGCATTGTTGGGCAGATCCTTTCAGGATTGCAATACAATTGAAATTAACTGGGTGCTACTCAGTACTGTGTTTCTCATTGCATGATAACATGCCATTGTGCATCATAGTGAACTCTGAGAAGAAAACAATATATAACAGGTTTGTTATTTTCCTCCAAGAACTGTTATAATAAGTGGCATTTGATACCACTAGAGGAAGAGAAATGCTAGTGCAAAGCAAAACCAAATATAGAATCAAATGGAGATCAGCAGCTAAGATTACATACAGTTGAAATATTGTTGTCTATGGTTGGGACATTAGCCACAGGGTGTGGCTTCAGGGTAGCCCAAATTTATCTATACCAGCACTGCTACAATCTCCTCACTTCCAACAACAATATCACTTAGGTGATTTCTTGGTAAAACAGTTCTAGGGCATGAAACCAATCAAAAAACAACCTGACAAAAAAAGTTAAGATATTTATTCCTTTTTACTATGGACTGGTTTACTGCCAGATCAAACTGGCACAAGCTTGTTCAAGAAGGGGACTGGGAACATGTGGCTGGAGAAGAAGGGGGCACCCATAGTAGTTGACAGTGTATAAGATGTTCTTTTTTCAACGTGTTCTGGACATATACTGCGTGACTGCAGTTTTTTTACTTTGGTACCTTTCTTCCTTCTGCAACTAATTTTGAAATTGGTGAGAGACTATATCTTATTTTGTGGATAGGTCACAGCACAAAGCACTGAGTGGTACTAAAATAATTTTTCTGACAAAGACATTTCTCAAATTTGTACATAAACAAGGGGCAAATACGGTAAAAGTTAAAGGACTTCTTTAGCCTTGTTGGATTTTCCTTTACACTGCTCACTTTTGTAAGCAGTATATAATATGCATTTTAAAGAAGAGTAATTACAAGGGGCCTAGCAGTCCCATTTTGATGGTTCTGCATTGCAGAGGTATAACTTGCAAGCAAAGGGAGAGCAATTGCACTTGTAGGTACTGCACATTCTCAGATCAGTGATGATCTGTAAGGAAGACTAGAACAGGTCCCCTTTGGTTCAAAGTCCAGTTTGACAGCAGCCAGAGCTGAAACACAACGCCATCTGTTTGTTTCATTCTTCTCATTATTGAACGTGTTGAATTTGTCATAAATAACTGTAGAGCGTGGGCAGAAAGGAATTTAGATGATTCATGATATGGTCACACTGTTTAGCCTCTTATTTTTAGTGCTGTAGAATTTTGCTCCTCTGTACCTACAACCTGGCCTTAAATCCTGAGATCATAGGCATTATGAAACTGTAAAACTGAAGGCTTTTTATTAAAGCTTCCTGTTTAACAGTTGTGTCAGTCAGCATTTAA
Organism: Strix aluco; assembly: GCF_031877795.1. Classification (NCBI taxonomy): domain Eukaryota; kingdom Metazoa; phylum Chordata; class Aves; order Strigiformes; family Strigidae; genus Strix; species Strix aluco. Next base: position 82,912,217 of record NC_133931.1, on the reverse strand, counting down.
GTAGCCCAGGAATAAGATTTGTGCATTAGCGCTGTTTGTGAGAAGTTCTGATAGCAAGCATAGTAAAGATGGGTTTTTTTCATCAATCCATGGAAGATAAACATAATCTCTGTAAAGACTAGTAGATTTGACATCATAAAGAGACACTAAAGGAAGTACAGTTTCACAGTTAGTCAGGGAAGAGGGAATTGGGATTCCTGTTTCTCTTCTGCTTCTGCCAATGTTTTATGGTACCACATTGGACGAATTTCTCTCTTTATACAGAAATTATACATGATGGTGGGACAGTCTCATTTGTTAAGTACTGGAATGTACTTGCTGATGAACAAAACATAGTTAAAGCAAGTTGTGCTTCACTGACCTGTCTAAAATAAGTTTTCCGTAAAGAAGAGAGTTAACAAAGACTGGTTTCTAAAGGAGTCCCATGTTCTCTATACCTCACTGACAACAGTATCCCTGGTTTCCTGGTCAGAGATCCCCACTGTACATCAGGCAGGATGTGCTGTGGCCAGCCTGGAGCTACAAGCCTGCTCCCCTGCTTTCAGCTGGCTGGCTGGCAGGGGGGTCAGCCTCAGCTCCTTTACCTGGAGACCCTCTTTCCAACCAGTTGCAAAGCTGGGGGAAAGAAAACATTAATACAAGTCTGATCACAGATATTATTTTTTAATGTCAATTAGAAGTAAGTTTCCCACTTAAAACTCACTTGCATAAAAACAAATTTACTTACTAAAAATAATGCATTTTGGTTATGTTTTGTCATGTGAGAGTGAATCATGATTCTGTCTTGGAACTTTTAACCAAATACCTACATAATTTTAGATTAAATTAAAGGTTTAATTTTCTTTCTGTAAAGGATGGTTGATTTTCCACTTCATAGGGCTGGTGTTAATGATACAGTTTATTTAAGCGATTGCAATATGCTCAGGATGCTGCACGGGTTGGGAGCATCGGGGGCTCACCGGGTGGATCAGAGCAGGAGACCGGCCCTGCTGCAGCATCACTGGGACAGGGGCTGGCAGCCCCAGGAGCTGACATGGTGTCCTGGGCCATGGGCAGGGTGGGGAGAGCTCTGGGGTCTGGGCAGGGGTGGGCAGGGCTGGCAGTGCCTTCAGGGACCTGAAAAAAGGTGCCCAGGATTGTCCTGTGCATGTAAATATGACTGACAAATACTGGCATTCTCTGATTATACAGCGGTTTGCAACAGCCATAATATGACTCAGATCAGAGCTAGGTATGACTTCTGCAGCTCTTCAGAAACCTCCCTGAAGTCACCTGTGGTTGCAATGCTTTTCAGACTTTCCAGCCCAGATGCAGATTTTGACTTCTCATAATATAGTGTCAAATATTTATGATCCATTATACTGTATTCCTGTGGCATTCTTCTTATCATTGAGATAGATTTAATCTTTGCAAAACCTCAGAGCTGGCAGAAGTAAAAGCAACCTGCAAAGAAGAAAATATAATTATGTGCTCCACTATACTGTAGTGTGGCCCATGTTCCTTGGCACGTTTTCCCACCAATTCTAGCACTATTTCAGTTCCTCAGTTACTGAGAGTGATTAGAAAAAGAGAGTTGAGGTGCTGAGGACGAACAAATGAGGATGCCTTTAATCATGCTTTTTAAAACTCTATTGATTAATCTGCTTAGCCCACGATCTGTCACTTAAACCCTGCAACAGTTTAGAGAAAGGATATATTTAAGGAGCAGGTATCTTCAGCTTTTAATGATTTAGCAGAATGACTCCAGTTGTCTGTTATCCAAGAGACTCCAATCAAAGCAGGGAAGACTTCTGATGTGCTCGGAAACATGTTGAAAAAATACTTGGGCATTTTATAAAAGGAGTCCTAAATGACGCAGTCTGAATTTTCAAGGGGTGCAAGGCTTAAACTTCGTTGTTTATGTTAAGTATTTTTGTCCCTGTGTAATGCAAAGATCATTGTAGTTAACCACACCTCAGAGTACACATTGATTTCCTAAAAGTCATTGCTGCCAATTTTTTGACTTCTTACCAAGAAATAGTACAAACCCCAGAGCAGAGGTGTTTTTTGTTGATGTAACTGATAAAATTTAACAAGCATAGAAAAAACACATCCTTCTGATTTCTTTGATTTATTAAACAGATTTAGGATATGTGGTGTTCTCCAATACCTTTGAATGCAGGTACACATTCCTGACAGTGTTTTTTGGGTTTGTCCCTGTTGTCTCAGTTGGCTAAAAGATGATGTTGCTTCAAAATAATTCACTGCCCTTTTTTTCTTGAGTTTGCACAAAAAAAAAAAAAAAAAAAGTGTAGTTACTTTATTTGTGTTGTATAATCATGTGTGCAGACTTCAAAATGAAACATCTGATTTTAGAGGACTTCCAAAAGCCCAGACTGGAGAAGATTAATATGGACTATATTTATGTTAAGAAAAATACAACCAAACAAGAAAGTATTTGAATTCTCTATTAAAATATTTAACCTGACAGGAAAAAACCCACATCATTCCTACCAGTGCAAAAGTGACATTAAAATGGTAAATCTACCCTTTGGATGTGACCTTTCCGCATTTGATCAGAATTTCACATCTAGGAAGGAAAACCTGTAAGCAATGCTTAGGTGCAATTGCACCCATGGGTGCAAAGAAGATACCTGTAAAAGCAAGGAGAGACTGGCGTGGTGAACATAAATCTGACAATATCTTTGAAGCTCCCAGTCCTGAACCAAACTGCCAAATCTCTTGAGATACGCCCAGTACCACCACTTTTGAGTCCTGGCTGTGTATAATTATACCACTTCCATGCACAGTGGGGATGCCACTGTACCAGACATTTTTCATAGAGCCCCATTTCAGAACTGCTGCCAGTCTGATAAGAGGGAAATAAAATTAGGGATGTTATCTTTCCTCCAAACAGTCTGTGTAGCCTCTTGACTTGGTATCTGAATATTTCTCGTTTGCCATATGTAGTTTTAAAGAGGGGAATGTAAGGAGTGGGAAGGGATCCAAACAGGCCTGTATGGATTAAACTACTGTTCATCACTGGTGGAGACTGCAAGAGCAAGACTTCCAGCCCTGAGCTCCTAATAGTTGCAGAAAACAGTTTTGAAAATTAAATAAACAAAAACTAATTTTTGTAAGCAAGACTAGACTTTGCCCAGTCAGGATTTGCTGTTTTCTGTATTATCTGTTTAACAGAGGCCATGCAACTTCTTCAACAAGCAATTTCCATCCAGCATGGTAATTTATGTAAACTGTAACATATATAAAAGCATAGCATTCTGAAAGGAAAACACAATGTCTCTGTGTAAACAGTATGATCAAGATTCCTCTTAACCTTGCTGCAAATAAACAAAACAGAAACAAACACAGAACTCATCTTTTTTTCCACTGGCCTCTACTTGTTTGTCAGACCCCCCTTTTTTTCACCCTTAGCAGCTTCTTCTAGTGCTTATGACTTTTACATTATAAATCTAATTTAGCTCATAAACTCCTATCAGGAACTCTTTTTACCTGATGCCATGTATTAACACTGCTAACTAGTGTCAAGTTTTCACTATTAGAATACATTGTGTTGCATAACCCAACACTAATTTAAATGCCAGTGTTCTGTTATTAGCATAACTACGTATGTTGAGTGTTTTTTCCAAGTTTGCCACAACAGTTTGGGTTTCTTTTTTTTTTTTTCTTTTTTTCAGCAGTGGCTTTTAGTCCTGAAGTACAGGTCTCTTCTATGAACTTTCATAATGCTAGATTAAATATGTATAAGAACTTTGCCTCCAAATTTTAAGTCAGCAGAGTAAAGGAAGAGATTTATTTACACAATACCCAGGACTTTAAAGGATGAGCAAATAGTTTCCTATAGTTATGTCTCTGTATGACTTGGTCCTTTTCAACACTCATAACTCATATCTGGTCAAGTCTGATATTGGAAATACTAATCCTGGTAAATTGTTGAGTCTTTCCAGTGAAGCCTTTTGAAAGTTAAAGTACATCCTGACCTGAGGGTGAGGGAAGTGTGTTCTTAACCATATATATTGTAAAATGGTAAAATCCTGTGAAGTTCCTGGAAACTATAATTTGTGCTTGCATTGAGAAGTTAAGGTTAAAATTACTCACTAGAGAACTTGCTTTACTAAAACTGACAAGATCTATTTCAGATATGACATTGCCTGTGACAGTGTTAACAGCAGAATACACTCCAGCTTTTTTTCTCACCTGGTTATTGGATACAGATCCTATAAATCATTTACAAACTGCTGATAGCATAGGTGAGTTGTCTTTTTGATAGAAAAGTTTACTCAAATGGCATTAATATTAGAGAATTATTGTGAAGACCATAAGCCACTAACTCCAGATGCTGAGCATACACCTACAACTGGCTCTGTAAAAGTCTGAGCATGTCTTGTTCTCCTAGTCCTATCCGTGTGGTGTTCACATTCAAAATATGAATGATAGAAGGAAAAGCACAAATCATTAATGCCTTTTGAGGGCTCCTTTGTGATAGGCTGTCTATGATGAAGTCACTTCTGTGAAAACAGTATGATGTAGACCTGACTGAACTAGCTATAAACTAGTTAATATGGCCTGTGAGTACCACAGCAGCTTGGAACTGCACTAAGCATAAAACACATTAATTGTCCCATTATTTAAATAGTTTTTTAAGTGAGTGTTCCAATCCAGGCCTAGTCATGCAATATACCACTCTTCCTTTTGACCAGGCTAGCATAACAGGTTGCAGCAGTATTCACAATGAAGACGTTCTCTTCAATTTTTAAGTTGAGCAATCCCAAGTCTAAAACCGTTGTGTGTGAGATAGAAGTCCACTGTGTATTTAACACAGGGCTAATGCCTTCATCAGGCAATGGAGTACGGTGTAAGGAGCCCTGAACTAGCTGAGCAAACTGATGTATCTACACAATGCTATGAAGTAGCTCCGGGAGCAGTATAACTCCTCTGGAGTTACGCTGACTGAGAGCAAAGCAAACCTGCCTCTTGGACATGAAGTCTCTTGGACCTCAAGCGCAGAAATTCTCTGACCCAGAAGTACTGCTTCTTTTTCTGGAGACTGCTTTGAGAACACACAGGCCCTACTCTATCGTACACTTCCATGCCCTAGGACAGCTTTTGTACAAAATTCAACTCCCCTCAGTCCTTGCTTTGCATTAGCTTAAAGGCATGAAAATCACAAATATTAATTTCCTGCAGATCATTGTCAAGTATAATAGAAGAATATCTTGGCAGACATTTCCCATCTCTGCCACAGTAAAGGGAATCAGGGACAACATGAACTCCTTATCTGCCTTCTGCAAAACTTCATTAAAAAAACTTTTTGTCATGTTCCCCAATAGTCTTAAATAGACTTAACATTCACTCCTTGAAAGGTTTTCCAGCCTTCCAGTTGTATAGCATTCTTTTTGAGAGAGGATGACCGGGTGAGGTTGCATCCCCAGTTTATGGACAGCTGTGCCACTCCAGCCTTATTTGCTTTGTTCGTTGAACATCTGACTTCCGTATCAATAGCTTTGCATCAGGTACAGACTGTTACTGTGCTGGCCTTGAAGCCCAAGTGGCAGCCATCTCCCCTTCCTGCAGTGATTTACAAAGCAGCAGGCAGGGATGTGGTTTTAGAAATCTCCCTGGGAGAAGGGAAGCAGGAGAGGGACTGGGGCAGACTCCTCCCCCTGCAGGGTAAAGGTACCTGGGTTTCAGCTTGAACTTTAGGGGGAAAAAGCTCATGTTGCCTGAGACGGGCTCAGGCAGCAGTTTCTGGAGGAAGGCAGGCTGTGGTAGCAGCAGAGAACAAGGTATGCCCAATGCAGTGCTTGATTGATAATGCCAATGTATCTTGCCCTTGCAGAAACCATGAGGCAGGTGTGAGTAGTCTAAACTTTGCCCACCAGTCAGTACTAAAGTTCATTCATCAGCACGTTGTCCACTCACTTACTGATGTCATCTTAAATTTTCTCACATATCTCTTCTTGACCTTTTCATATTACCTGAAAAATGTCACTATCTCAGTTTAGTCATTTTCTCCTCTCCACCCACACAGTGATACTATTAGGAGACCAAGTATAGTATCTGAGACCCCTCTGTTACTCCTGTTTTGCCATGATGGAAATTTACCATTCACTACAATTTCACTTCTCTCCTAGGTAGTTTTGATCAAGAACAATACTTCGACTCTCATGTTACTCAACTTTTCACGCAGCATTCATAGTATTATATTGATAAATTAAAAGCTGTAGAACTTGTGTAGCTACTGCATACCTCATTTCTCAGTTACAAGTGTGTTGGACTGAATAGTACCAAAAGATGGCTTCTAAAATAACCAAAGCTGAGAGAAAAATTTTGAGACAATACAAAATCCTGGTGTACAAGATGAGGCACAGAGTTCAAGAAATATTGTGAGTCTGAACACTTTTTCATGTTTTTCAAGTCACAGAACAAAGAATTTAAATTACTGGGGAAATTGTGTACTGAAATATATGATCATTTTTGACTCTGAGTATTTTTGTGTGTGTGTGTCTATGGAACATATGAGCAAATACCAATTCTTTGACAAATTTCTCTGGGAAAATGAAAATAGCTGATTTCTGTGAACATTTCTGAATGTTCTGCTGAACTCATGTTACCACAAAAATTAGTTATGGTTAGCCTTTTCTTTACAAGATGACTGAAGTTTTAGTAGTCTTTAAGGAAGACTGAGAACTCTGACACTAGTTGCTCTGCGAAAGACTTGATGATTTTTCAATTTAGGTTCATCACCGGTCTATATGAATTTACTTAAAAATCTCTTTTGTAAGGAAAAAATACGGGTTTCGGTTGCAAAATTTAGAAATTTTTCCCTGGCAGAAATATCAAGCCATTCACAGCATCAAGGAAAACTTAAATTATTTTGTACTGTTTTCTTAGAATATATGGAAAATAAGAAGAAAGGAGAGAAGGAAATGAAGTAAAAGAAAGGCAAAGAGAGAAGGAAGGAAGGAGGGAAGGAGGAAAGGAGGGAAGGAACGAATGAATGAACGAATGAACGAACGAACAAACGAACCCTGGATCATTGGGGTCTAACTGCATCTTGTTCTATGTGACCTTCATTCTGAGTAGCTTTTTAAAGAGTGGACAGATGTGAATGTCCCAACCTTTCTCCAAATCTAAATGATCCATAGTGAGACTAACTACTTACCTACCTGTGAGGAGCAATTGTGTCTACAGCAGATAAACAGGTCATTGAATCTGTTGTTCTTTTGATACCATATTGTAGGATCAAAATGTAGAAGAAACAGGTACTGACCTTGAACAACACGTAACACATCAAATAATGTGCCTTTGAGCATGCAAGACAGGAGTACTGCAATGGAGTATACAACCTCATCAGGAAAGACAGGCAGGGAAGAAGCAGAGGGGGTATGCCATTGTGAAGGAGCAGCTGGAATGTATGGAGTTCTCCTGTGGAATGGACAAGGGTATGGTGAGACCTTGTGGTCAGAATCAAGGGAAGGCCAGGACGGGCAGCAGCGTGGAGCATCCCTTGTTACCAACCATGGGATCAGGGTGAAGGAGGGGACAAAGCCTTCCTTACACCCCTCGAGGAAGTCTGGGGAGGGCAGAGCCTGGCACTCCCGGCAGCTGTGAACCTCCCTGTCAGCTGCTGGAAAGGCAGCACAGCAGGACACATGCAGTCCCAGAGATTTCTGGAGGGTGTCAGGGACAACTTGTTTGGGTCTGGTTGGGTCAGCCCAGAGGGTCACAGTGATGGATCTGCTGTCCCTGCCAAGGAGGTACTGGCAGAGGAGGTGGTGACCCACAGCAGCCTTGGTTATAGTGAGTGTGAAAGAACGGAGATGAAGATCCCAAAGGGAGGGAGGGAGGGAGGAGCGTCTCAGAGCCCAGATGCAGGGTACCAGGAGAGCAGCCTGTGACTTGTCCAGGGAGTGGGCAGCTGGGATCATACATCAGCAGCTCTAAAGGGTGAAAGAGATGAGGTGAACTGCCAGGACTATATGGACTACATCCTCCAGACGTGAGAATGGTCCATCCCAATACCTAAAAAAACAAGCAGACATATCAGGAGCCTAGCTCAGCTAAACCAGGACCTCTGTTTAATATCTTTATTGGAGTGCATCCATAGTAAGTTTGCAGATGACACCGAGTTGGGCAGGAGTGTTGATCTGTTTGAGGGTAGAAAGGCTCTACAGAGGGATCCAGACAGGCTGGATGGATGGGCCAAGGCCAATTGTGTGAGTTGCAACAAGACTAAGTGCTGGGTCCTGCACTTGGGTCACAACAACCCCATGCAACGCTACAGGCTTGGGGAAGATAGGCTGGAAAGATGCCTGGCAGAAAAGGACCTGCAGGTGTTGGTAGATAGCTGGCTGAATATGATGCGGCTGTGTGCCCAGGTGGCCAAGAAGGCCAATGGCATCCTGGCTTTTATCAGAAATAGTGTAGCCAGCAGGACTAGGGAAGTGATTGTCACCCCATACTCGGCACTGATGAGGCCACACCTTGAATACTATATTCAGGTTTGGGTCCCTCACTACAAGAAAGACATTGAGGTCCTGGAGCACAGCCAAAGAAGAGCAACGAGACTGGTGAAGGCTCTAGAGCACAAGATGCATGAGGAGCAGCTGAGAGAACTGGGGTTGTTTAGCCTGAAGAAAAGGAGGCTGAGGGGAGACCTTATTGTTCTCTACAACTACCTGAAAGGAGGTTGTAGTGAGGTGGGTGTTGGTCTCTTCTCCCAGGTAACAAGTGATAGGACAAGAGGAAATGGCCTCAAGTTCCACCAGTCAAGATTTAGATTGGATATTAGGAAAAATTTCTTCACAAAAAGGGTTGTCAAGCACTGGAACAGGCTGCCCAGGGAAATGCTGGAGTCATCCTCCCTACAGGTATTTAAAAGACTTGTAGATGTGGCACTTAGGGACATGCTTTAGTGGTGGACTTGGTAGTGTTTAGTTGACAGATGGACTCAACGATTTTAAAGGTCCTTTTCAACCTAAATGATTCCATGATTCATGGTGCAGCTCTACTGCAAAATGACCACATACAGGGGGTGGAAGCAGGGCCAGGCTTCAAAGAAGGGCTTTAGAAATATTGCTCAGACATGCAGGGGTGGGACTAGGAAAGCCAAAGCTCAGCTTGAGCTGACAGGGACATCAAGGGCAAGACAAAGAGCTTCAGCCTCTGCATGAGCAGTGAAAGGCCAAACAAGGAGATGTGGGCTCACTGCTGAGCAGAGCTCTTGATTTCATGGCAACAAACATGGAAATTTACAAATCACTTGCATATCCTGAATTATAAAATCAAATCTTAACCCATTAAACCTCAATAATATATTATTGATTGTCCTGGTTTGAGTGAGTGGCAGGGGCTTTTTGGTAGCAGGGGAGGGGGCTACAGCAGTGGCCCCTGTGAGAAGCTTCTCGAGGCTTCCCTGGCTCCAGGTGGGACCCACCTTTGCACCAAGGCCAGGCCAATTAGATGCCCCTCTGCAATAATATATGTAAGAAGGAGAACCTGGGAGGAGTTGTGTGAGTTGTGAGGAGGAGTTGCAAGGAGAACATCTGTGCAAACACTAAGGTCAGTGGAAGAAAGGAGGAGAAGGGTGGGGAGGTGCACCAGAGCACAGACTCCCCTGTATCCCATGGTGAGATGGCAGGGCTGCCCCCCCCCCCCCCCCCCCCCCCCCCACTGCCACCCATGGGGGTCATGGTGGAGCACATACCGATTTGCAGCCTGTGGGGGGCCCTACACTGAAACAGGTGACTGTGCCCAAAGAAGGCTGGGGCCCTGTGGGAAGAAGCCCTTGCTGGTGTAGTTCAGTGCTGGGAGGATTGCAACATGCACAGGTGACCCACATGCCCATGGGAGGGATTCATGTTGAAGTTGGTTTGTGGAAGACTGTCTCCTGTGAGAGGGGGGCCATGCTGGAACAGGGGAGGAATGCCAGATGTTACTTCCCCTGAGGTGGAAGAAGCAGCAGGACTGACTGCACCCCCCATTCCTTTCCCCCTGTGCCTCTGGTGGGGAGAAGGTAGAGATATTGGGAGAAAAGCTGAGCCCAGGAAGAAGGGAGAGATGGGGAAAAGTGTTTTCAAGATGTCATAATGCTTCTCACAGCCCTACTCTGTCTGTTACATGTTGTTGTTAGTGTCTGTATTAAATTTTATGTTCTTTTTTACTTCCCCTAACGAGCCTGTCTTTTGCCTGTGCTGAAATGGATGAGATCATTCCTCCCTGTCCTTATCTCAATTTCCTGGGCCTTTTGCTTTTCTCCTTCCCAGTGCTGGGGGGGAAGGTGGGAGTGAGCGGCTGCATGGTACTCAGTTGCCCTCTGAGCTCAAACCAGCACATTGATACACAGAGGAGGAAGTCCTTTAGGACAACATACCTGTACATTTACATGCTGGCATATGGCACACACGTTTTTATGACATGACTCTTTCCTCACTGGAACTTTAATTCTTACACAGGTTTTAGTACTAATAGGTTAATCTTGTGATATTGCGAAGGATAGATGGAGTTATAGGTGCTTTTAAAGACAACACTAGAAATAAAAGAATATAATATATTTTCAGATTAAGTACTGCATGTCCTTGTAGCTACAGAAAAAAACTTGAAAATAGAAAAAAATCTGAAGAGTAGGAGGCTAAAAGGAAAAGGAGTCCAAAAGGATTATTCAAGTCTTAAAAAATAAGCCCATCACCTGGATTTTGAGGATCAAATGAGTATTTTTGATGAATAGTTTGAATTCCTTGATGCAAAGCTGGATTATATCAATGGACAAGCTCTCATTAGTTGTTGTGACATCTGCTGCCAAAGGGAAATTACAAAGCAGAGGTATCTTTGCTAAAGCACCATTAAGAACTGTTCTGTTGAAACATTTTCTAATTCCCTTTAGGTACTGGGCAACATTTCATGTTTGTGGTTATGACTTTAACATAATGAAGTATAAAATATTTGTGTGTATTGCAACAAAAAGACTCATTTCTTCCATCATAACTAAATAGAATTGACAAGTCTTGTGGGATGCAGGGAAGTTTTAGTTTCTTTTAAATACAAGGTAACTGACTCATGGCACTATGTCCCAAGCCGAGGTCAGACAAGAATTTGGCAGTACTACAGGGAGTAGAAGATAGACTTCTGGACCCCCAGTTCTGCACTGTATACACTGTAATCCCTTCTGGGTTGCTTTAAAAAAAAGTAAGACAGTGCCTTGACATTTAGGAAGTTGATGATGTTAGAAGACTAGATGATCTAAAAGAAGCCATCAATGACTTTTTGCAACAGTCCTGTGAAGTGGTGAAATTGTGATGTGTCAGTGAATGAGAAAGATAGACTTAACCATCCTACCATCTCCAGCCAGTGTTGCAGGAAGTTATCCCCTATCCTTTGATGGTTTACAGCAGCAGTTCTTGCAGAATTGGGTGACTAACAGTAAGAAGCAGACTCAGGCTTAGCGGTCGTTATGCATATTTCCTTCAGCCCCTGCAGCTCTTTGCCAGTACATTTCAGTCATGATTTGCATCGTCATTGCAAGTCCTGTCTATCACGTTTCCTGAATAAAACCAGTGTCAATGTTTGACACAGGCTCAAAGGGCTGGAACTGAGGCCCCTAATTTGTTTTTGCTACTGCTCTGTTGAGAACGTGAGTAGCCTTGTTTTTCCAGCAAGAGATTTAATTTGCAAAACAAGACTGGAAACTTTCTTCTGACTCACCTGTTTTGTACTGTATATATCCCATCTTAAGTACTTCCTTTGAGTTCCCTTTTTAAATACCATCTGTTTTAAATAAAAAATAATTCAGGATGCTGTGTTTATATTCAAGTTCTTTAATAGTGCATGTAGATACTACCATATGTTTTTCTTTCATTTCTAAAAGGAAATTCCTTCAAGGTCCACCTGGGTAACAGCTGAATAGGAAACCTGCAGAGCTGTTACAGTTCCCAAATACATTGCTTCCTGCCCAGATTTCCACACAGAAGTTCTCCAAACTGGCAGAGAGTGTGATTTTGACCAGTCGCTGTTTGTCCTCTGTGCCCCAGTTTATTTGCTTTAAAAACAAACAAACCAAACCAAAACCCAAACCCAACCCCTTAGATGATATAAGTATTGTAGGATGTAATTGAGAGAGGAAGTTCTGCAGACTGGGACTTTTTTTTTCACGGTATCAGTGGCTAGGGTAGTAGGACCGTACTTGAGATCAGACTCCTGGGCATTATTGCCATACAAATCTTCTTTTTGTACCCATATACAAGAGTGAAAGCCATACATGAAAGTCTGTACTTTAGGATTATGCAGGGGTGGGCAAAGCAAACTCGTAACAAGTCAAATGTGTAGTTTAAATCTTCCCTGAACAGTTTCTGCAGAGCAGAAGATAATTTATAAAGGGCGAGAACCAACTCATGGTAATCTCAGTGCAGGAAACAATTTTAAGCTAACTTTGTGTTTGCCTAGATTCAGAGGCCTGGGAGCCAGATGATCTTTTGGTGCAACTCCATATAGCCACAGGGCTAGAACTGGGTGGGAATGTTTTCTCCTATACCACACCAATTTGTGTGTTAAGAACTATTCCAAATCCACCAAGACGGTGAAGGAAGTTGTCCCAGAATAGCTAATGTGCCTGGGTGATCCTCTAGGCCACTTGGGTTAAGTCCTTGTTCTTGTGTCTTCATTTATACAAGAACATGTTCCCCCCCACAGGCTGACTATTCTTGGAAAGAGTAGAAATGTGCAGGATGTTTCAGTTTCTCCCTTTGAAGCTTTTCCATGTTAATCATTAAATATTTTGGCAAGCCCAGCTGTGAGGACTGTAACTTGGGACAGTGAGAACTAAGGTTCAGGTCCTTGCTCCACAGAACATCATGAAAATCATGAGAAGTGGGCCATTCCAACAGGCGAGACTGGGAAATCCACTTAGTGTTCGCCTGCAGCCTCATGGTTAGGCTGCAGAGTTGAGTCAGACCAAGGAGTAATTTAAAACTGAGCCTAGCTTATTGTCTATTGTAAGGTATATAATTTGGATCAGAAGTCTTCCCAAATTAAATTTCCGTTGATATTAACACATTCCCACAACCTGTTCTTATTCATTGGTACCTTCTGTCAGTTTGGCTGGAGAATTCCCAGTCATCTGTATTGGATGTTAATAGCCAAAGACTTGTAGGACCAGATAAGATTAATAAGAGCTGAAGAAAAGCAGTTGTGCCACTTATGGACCTGCTGACAGGGAGAACTAGCAGAGGACCATACTGGTGGCTTTGCATCTTCTACAGAATCATTTTCCTGTAAGGTATTCCCAAGCAGTCCTGTATCTGCCCACCATCTCCCATTGCCTGCTTACTCTGTTCTGATTATGTAAAAGGACCCTTAGAATTAACAGCAGCCTAAATTTCCTCAAAATACAAACCTGAGATTAATTTAACCTACCTCCTAATTTTAACAGAGGTTTGTCCAGGGTACAGGAAAAAATATACTATTCTTTGCCTGGTGGAGACCTAAGGGAATCAATCACTGTGGTAGCCCAGTAGACTCATTCTAGGCAAACCTTGACAAAGGAAATAACCTTAAAGTTTCTGATGAGCCATTTAAGCCTTGTCACAGGTAATATTCAAGTCTGGCTGTGCGGTCACCTACGTTGAAAGCATGCTGTCTGGCAATAAGAACATTTCAAGAGATGCAAATATACCCTCATCCTTTAATTTTGTTGGATCTAGGATAACTTGAAACACTTTATTACGTTAGAACATCATGTAGACCTGTTGTTTACTCTTCAGTCCTTTATGCTTAACTGTACCTAGCACAAGGAAATATAAGAAATAGTATAGGATAACTTTAATAGATAGAAGGATATGATAATATGGAGAGCAGAATACGATAGTATGGAGAGCAATTTATGTAGTATATATGAAAAGTAATTGTAGGAAAGCCATGTTCATTTTAATTTCACTTATGCCAAAAGAAAATAAAATGTCTAGAAGTCACTGCCAAAGAAAACTGAGAAACAGAGAGAGACTTTCCAGGGGCTGAAGTCAGAGCCAGTCTGATTGCTAATCTACTAATAAATTACTTTATGCAAGACAGGATAATTGATATTATCCATAAATATGTTTATTTAACTTATCAGAATAATAATATATTGTGTATGTAAGGATAATTTTACATTGTTAATAACACAATAAGAGATACCTTCCTAGACATTGTTAAGCTGCATTTTGACCTACTATTACCTTCAAATCTTCTTTGAAAGTTAGTCTCTGAATTTACAGAAGCAAATCTTTCCTAACTTACATAATGGGTTAGCTACCTGTTGTTTTTTTAAATTATATTCTAGTTCTTTAATTTGAAAACTTTCTGTTCACTTAATTACTAAACTTACATGTTCAGTATTGCTGTAAATCTCTATTATTATAAATCTCCCATGAGATATCACTTCAGATTATTGTCTATTTATTCAACGTATGCACGTTTGAAAATTTAACTTACCTTTTAAAAAAACATATGTTGCTCTAAAAGCTTACATTTTGGGTGATGGATTCCCTGAACTCTTCTAGTACCCTGGTGATTAAGATTTATGAAAGAATTGGGTTTGTTCATCCTTGAGAAGAGAAGGCTTAGGGGAAACCTTATCACCAGGTTCCAGTATTTAAAGGGTGGCTACAAAGAAGATGGAGACTCCCTATTTACAAGGAGTCACATGGAAAAGACAAGGGGTAATGGGTACAAGTTACTCCTGGGGAGATCCCAACTGGAAACAAGAGGAAAATTTTCCACAATGAGAACAGCCACTGGGAACCACTTTCCCCAGGGAAGTGGTGGATTTCCCAACACTGGACACGTTTAAGATTCAGCTGGACAGGGTGCTGGGCCATCTTGTCTAGACTGTGCTTTTGCCAAGAAAGGTTGGACCAGATTAATCCTTGAGGTCCCTTCCAACCTGGTATTCTGTGATTCTATGATTCTTTTTATTTATTGTCCATGTATTCACTATTTACAAAACCAAATTACTCTTTTTTTTTTTTTTATAATGATAATATATTGGTGAGTGGTGAATGTATTCTCCTTCATATGGTATCACAATCCAGACATTCTTTCAAGTATTAGAAACTATAGCCATTTTACAGGTCTTACTGGAATATTAAGTCTCTCACTTCATAATCCTATTAATTAGCTAATTTTAGCAGGGCAGGCTGAATATCTAGTCCCAATAGAATTGTTCTCTGACTAAGGCATGAGTCCAGGATGTCTGGGTTATGTGTCCCTTTTTGCCAAATTGCTCAACCTCTTTGTGTGTCACTTTTTCCTTAAAATGGCATCGTGGTTTAACCCCAGCCAGCAACTAAGCACCACACAGCCACTCACTCACTTCCACTACCATGGGATGGGGAAGATAATAACACACGGAGTGTTTAAGCATATTTAATATTAGGAAAAGGCTTTGAGATCCTTGCATATAAGATGCCATAGAAAATTAGAAACATTAGACTTTATAGGTTCTCATCCATGAGTGGTTTATTTCCAAAAATACTATTGAGTACCAGGTACCTGTGTGTATGAATCGGTTTCAGTATGTTTTATAAACTGAAAATAAAACCCAACCCAAAATCTCCTTGAATACATCATCAGCTCTAGCCAAGCTTATACTAAACTTGGTTTTGAATTAAAAAGGTTTTTCTTGATTTTGAATTAAAAGGGGTTTTATACAGAGGTATGGCTAGACATGTAGAGATAAGTGAACTGATGCTAGACACTGGGAAGCCCATGTAAATTAGCCCAGACAGAGAGCTCCAGGGATGTGGTTATACTGTTTCCCACAGCTCAGAGTGCATTCCTGAAGTGCATGTGTGCTGGTATTTGGTGAGCTGCTCACACAGGTGTCCATACTGGCTCCCCACTGGAGCTTAAGTCCTGTTGCTTCCAGTGGGGCCTGGAGAAATGGATCTGAGGACTGGCTCTTTCAGCCCCTGCCTTCAAGCTATCGGGTTACACTTAATTTAAAATCCTAGCTGATTTTAGGGAGAATTTGTATCAAAGCTGTTCTGTAAAATGCGGAGATGTGGTGTTTAACCTATGTTAGCTGGGACAGTCAGATTTGCTGTATGTCATACCACTGAAAATCACCTTATTCTTACAAGCAGAACGCCATTATGTTAGTTGTAAACCAATTTAAGTGCTTTATACTACCAATAAGCTTTAATTTAAGTCTGGAGAAGTCTTTAAGAAATATAAGAGATATGAAAATACCAACAAGTGAATATAATGCCAAGGTTAATGAAGACTGCAAAGTGTTGATGACTTGAATTGCTGACCTGGAGAACAAGCTGAGATCAAGAAGCTGAAGGAGCAGTGGGATGGGAGCTCCACTATCAAAGCTGTTTATCAAAATATATTAATGATACAATGCATAAAATATCTAAAGTAATGCTACAGTTTTATTTCCCCATGGGCCAAATCCTGTTGCTATTTTCACAATAAAGAGAGAAAAAATTGTATTTACCTGAATGGGAATAGTAGGATTACTGCATTCTCATGGGGAAATGAGAAAGAATCCAGAAACACAAATGCCGGTTATGCATATGGATGTAAATTTGATGGTGAAGGTAATTCACTTTCCCATGTTCTTTTTTGCCATTTGGTGTCTGGTGAATATCATTCAAGCACTTATAGCCCTGAAAAAATGTGGGCAGAACTATTAATTGTCAGTAAGTAATTTCTTATTGTTTCTGAATTTATCTATTTCCAAAGAGATCAAACCCAAAGTTGATTAGCTGATACAAAAGTAGATTATCCCCAAAAAAAGCTTATTTTTACTAATCTTTTTACTAACATTATGCACTATAAATAATTCAGCCCATTTGCAAGAACATAACTCAGCCCATTTGCAAGAACATGAAGCAAATTTTGACCTCCCAAAAGTAAATTTAAATTTGCTCCTGGCATGAATAAGAAAACAATTAAATTAATAGCGAGAAAATCACATTCCCTAATTTAGAGTGGGATCTGGACTTTATTATCCCACACAGCAGATGAGCTGCCTTAACCACCAAACTGTTGGTTCTTTTGGCACGTCTTCCTCATTTCCACTGACACTTTATTCTGGGCTGAAAATATAATTAAATATGTTACACATTTTTCTTTAGTGTATACTTTAGAAAAAGGATTTTGTCCAAAGAAAAATTTCTTAAAGCTTCTTGCAAGTTTATAATCCTGTGAATAGAACTATTGAAGTGAATCTCTATTTTAAAACTTTTGGTTAGAACATGCCTGGATTTTGCCTTTGTCCCAAATGCACGGTTGGGAGCCGTAGGAAGTCCCCTGTGGCTCACCAGTGCTTGGGGAGAACAGCTGGAGGGGTAGAAGACACACAACCTGCCCTCACTTCATTCTGCTCCTAGACATGGATTGAGTCACCTGGATCCAACACTCTGCATCTTCCTGACCAGACCTCAAAAGTAGAGTAGCTATGCTTTTAGGTGGCTTTGGGCAAAATCTGTTTGTTTGCTTGTTTGTTTGTTTTTAATGCTAAGCCCCTAGCACTTCCTTGCACTTAACAGAATCTACCAGAAATATTATTGGAGTATTCTGTCTTCTTGCTGAAGTAGTGTCTGCCAATGGTGGTGATATCTGGGTTCTAGAGGAATCTGTTAAGGGATTCTTCCAAGAACTGTGTATCATATTTCAAAGTTAATTATGATTCCTCCAGAGATCTAGCTAGAGCATGAGGATGCCCGTGCCAGGCCAAGTCCAGAGTCCACCCTCTAGAAGGCTGCCAGCCCATGGAGCCAGAGGCCAGGGGAAGGCACACGACTTCCTCTCTGCGCCTGGGTCTATGTCGCAGCCATACTCTCTGCCTGGCGTGTGGCAGTGAGCCACGCAAGTCATATGCCAGCTGTTGCCTGCTCTGAGGCCTGCCTGGAGACAGGGCCACATCTTTGGCTTGGTGGGAGGGCTCTTTGGCAAGGAGACCATCTAGGAGCTACACAGCAATCTCCATAGGGCACCTTCTTCTGCAGGCTCTGTGGGCTCCACATCTGCTCCAACGCAGTCCTCAGCAGGGGGCCACCCAGGGTCCCTGCCACAGTCGTCAAACTGTTCCTCCAGTTTTTTCTCAAATCCCATCATTTCTGGCTTCCTCTTGGTCTCTCCCTTTGACAATTTCCTCCCTGGCCCCTTTCAGACCAGGCCTGGCAGAGGGGCCAAGCCTGAGGAGCAAGAGTGGTCCATGGGCATCTGCAACAGCCCTGCTCCTGACACCAGGGGGTTAGGGGAAACACCACCTCTGTGGGCAGTGGCAGACCCACCATGGGGAAACTTAACAAGACAAGATGCTTTTTGCCATCCCCCTCCCATCTACGAGCACCTCACACCAACCCATATCATAATTTTAAAGAAGAAAAAATAGAGACAGAAAATTGAGAGAGACCTTTGTCCTCCCTGCCTTACTTAGAAACAAACATTGCAAACATGCAAACAAACCAAATTTTCAGTTTCGGGTGATGTGTAACCCCTGTCCTATTGTTCTATTTAAATGGATGGAATATCTTTGGACTGGACTGATGTTTTCAGTTGATTTTAAACTCCACTCTGAAATTCTTACTTCAAAGCAGCAAGACTGCATTTGCTCTTGGGTATGAAAGCCTTTGCATCCTGTTGTAATGGGAGATAAAATAGGGAAAGGAGATTGTCATAAACGCTTCTCAAACTCTTTGATTAATAACCTGATTTTAGTTTTGAGGCCGACATGCTAAATTTTAACATGAGATCTGTTGCAAGGGATAACTGACCCCAGAAAAGACATGAGGGATTATTAATAGAAGGCTGTGATCTGTTTGCGTCGTTCTTCAGAGCCTTCAAGTCCAGAGATTGAAATTTGGAGGAATTTTCCAGATGTTGCAGCAGTTGTACATCACCTTGCAGGATTCTTAGATGACTTCTATGCTTGATTTATTATTACTTCATCTTTTCTATTTTGCTTATTACTCTTGCTTGTGTACTTTCATATTTTCTTTCTACAGTGGATACCCCAGACTCATTTTTCAAAGGCAATCATTTTGCTAGCTTCAACAGTAATAGATCACAGCCTCCTACTGCCTTCTGAGTTAAACACCGATTTCTGCTTTACAACTTTGGTCCACCTACAACTGAAAAACAGTGAATTTGACACATGTAGAATCCTTGTATTCACAAATAAATAGTAATGTGTCTGGTTACTCAACCAGCATGCAGTAAACACTACAATTTAGACAGCATGGGTAAATTTTCTTTTCCTCTGTACCATCTTTACTTTTGTAATTTCATGCAGAAGTATTTGTCTTGGATAAATTAGTGACTGATTTGCTCTTTAGTATTTAATATTCCATAAACACTAATGAAGATATTCCTCGATTGCTCTGGAAGCTCTTCTTAGCTGGATTACTAGCTCCACTGGCTAGAGAGAAGAGGAGGGGGTTATTATTTATAGTTTTATTACTGGGGAAAACTCCAGTTGCTAGTCTCCTCAACGCAAAATTCTAGCGTAGCTAATCCAGTGGGGGTGGGGAGAACAATCTTACTGCATTTCCAGCTGCAATCTCTCTATAAAATCACAAAATCAGCAATGGTGTTTGCTATAAACAGTGACTATATAAATAGTATAACAGTTACTGTTCCTCTGTTGCCCCTGTGTTTGTGAGAGTTCCAGGGGAACAATTTCTCCCAAAAGGGACTTTATAATGAAATTTGATTTGTCTTTGAAAATGTTATCTATTGAAAAATATTTTGTTGTGTATTGAAAATAAAATTTTATTATCATTATTTTTTTTCAGTTAAGTGAGCAAGCTCTTGTTTGAAAAATAAACTTGATGGCTAGGAAAACCTGAGAGACAGAGCTCGATAGCAGTCAGGATTGGTCTTCTAGCAATATAGCTGCTTTTAGATGCATTGAAGAGTTGGATAAACTCATGTCAACATCCTACAAGTATCATTTCTACATAAGATGAACATTTTTTTGTGGCTCCTTTTCCTCAGTTTTTCCCCTGTCTTAAACGTGAAAACTGAATGCACAGGAACTATGGGGTTCTTGTCACAGCTGAAAGAACAGTAAATATCCATGTGGGTTTTACCACTGATTTTTTACTTTTCCAGCACAGAGCGCTGAGATACCTTAAACTTGGTGCTGCTATAAACATCTGGCAGGAAAGTCTGCTGAAGGAGAGTCGTTACTGTGTGATGACAAAATTAAAGACTGAACAAATGGAGAAAATTAAGGTTGCCAGGGTTACCTTAAGGCATTTCCTGTCCGCTTCGAGCTTCGCTCTGCAGACTTGTTGTTTGTTCATTTTGATATGGCATCTGTATGTACGTAAGCTTCAGGACTTTAAAATTGCAAACAGAACTATGTCCTAAAGTGAAAGGTCTTACCACAGGTCCCAAAGATAATTCTCCCCCCCTTTTTTTCATGCAAAAGTTTCCCAGCTGTTCTCACCACAGATGAGAAGCCAGTGCTGCAGAAAGCAGCTGCATTGGGACGCTTGGTATATTAAGAAGATTCAATAAAGGATTAGGTCCTGTCAGTGTAGGAAGTTGGGTTTTTGTCTTTCTTTGCTTAGGATGAGTTGAAGGAAAGGGTATCAGCTAAAATTTTAGGTCTTAAATGTTTGTCAGGGACACCTTTGCAAACAAGGTAATCATTCCTTTGAGGATCCAACTATGTAAATGGATGCAGGGACACAGCATTGAAGGCCTAATCTTCCCACAGATCTTACTAAATCCCGTGGGAGTCAAGTGTGTCTGGCAGTGTGCCAGTAGCCCAAGGTCAAGAGGAAAATCATTGGCAAACTCCTGGGCAGAATTCAGGTCTTCACATCCCGCATCGCATAAGCATACTTCATTTTGGTGATGCAGATGCACTGTTAGGGTTAGGCAGTTCAAAAAGCAAAGTAGGTCTCTGATCTTGACAAAAACGTACACATTAAGCTCAATTACACATGTTGTAGATGGTATTATGAACAATGTATAACATTAAGCATGGACATAAATCTCTGCAGTGTCATAGAAAACTTAAGATTATGAACTGCATGCAATGAACAACCTAATTATCTTTCATTCCAAATTTTTATGACCTGAAGATCATGTTTGTTATTCATATATATTTACACATCTTTGCAATGCTTGAAATAGAAGGCAGTAAGTGGGAAGAAGGCTGACAGATTTTTTCCAACATGCATATTTTATAATGCCACCGTAATTTGTGTTTAACACACTGTCCTGACACGATGGTCACTCAGAGGGGTTTTGCCTTGTCTATGCCAGTGTACAGTACTTTTTGATAGATACAGTTTCCACATATTTTTCCCCAATTTAGGATTAGTAGTGTATTAATGAAAAAACAAAGTCAATATAGCACACATCCATCTTGGTAGGAGCTTTATTATTGTATTTTCTGATTTGACTTTAGTTGGTTATTTTAACAATAAATTAGTCTAGGTTTTGTATATGATACATCAAGGACATTATTTCAAAAAACCTGAATGTTCAAAAAGCCCTGAATCTTAAAAAACCCCTCACTTTCTGCATTGTTGTAAAGGCTTGACATAAATTGGACCATGATTCATTTTTGTGACATTTTCCATTGACATAAATGGGGCTGTTCATGTGCTTAACACTGAAAGTATGCTTACTCTGAAAAATCAAAGATTAAAAATTAATATGGCTTTTTGGTATTGATTTATTGTTCTCTGACCAGTTACACCCCAGAGGAACTAATTCGCTGAAATTAGGTTATTCTCTTATGCCAGTTTGTGTTCTTTCTCCTAAAAAATCATCTGCAGATAAGCTCGTGGTTAAAAAGGTATAGTATCAGTACATGGAAATTATCTGAGCTTTGATAATCCACTTGGACCAAGGTGCTATGTCCAACAAGCTGTTTATTCTATGGATGTTTACAGTCTCAGTAAGTGCTTTCTACCAAAGGTTAAAACTGTAAATCAGGCAGATGTGGCTTCAACCACCACGTTAAAATGGTGGTCTGCAGGTTCTTTGAAATGCTTCTCCACATCAGA
Source organism: Strix aluco (assembly GCF_031877795.1). Lineage (NCBI taxonomy): Eukaryota > Metazoa > Chordata > Aves > Strigiformes > Strigidae > Strix > Strix aluco. The sequence goes on along the minus strand of NC_133931.1, from coordinate 82,890,198 downwards.
GTTCAAAACGGGGTCCAAGATCTTCTGGTCTGCAGAGACTTTCCCCACTATTTAATTACTGCTAATCACATTGAAACATAGCTAGTGTCAGAAGCATTCATTTCACTTTGGGAAATCCTGGACTTGTGAGCACAGACTTTGATGATGTGCAGTGTCCCTGCAGTAATTGCAAGGGAATTTCAAGAGCAATTTTAATTTGCTCCTTGGCTATGACTGTACACAGCTGTTATATTTCTGCACCTGTATAATCTGTTTTCAAGTGCCAAATTCTGCAAGTCCTGGCTTTTTGCAGCTCTGGATTCCGAAGTTTCATTGCTAGCTATTAGATTTTTTTAACCCTTGCTAACTATTTGATTTACTTAACCTTTTCAATATGGTTTGATCTGCAACGTTTTCAGAAAGCTACAAAAATCTTAAGTTATATAAACCGTATCATTTTATTTGCTAACATTTCATTAAAGTGTGGGCAGGCGTTAAGTGATACGACTGAGTCCCACTGACAAGACATGCAGAGTGCATTGTGCTTTGAAACCATTTTGCTATCAGTGGGAGTCGTGGAGCCCTGGTGACTCGCTGGCACTGGGCTGCACCTACCAGAGTACTGGCTGATGACATGTAACTGGTCCTTCCTCTTGGCTTCCAGGTCCCCTGACTCTACATGAAAAAAGTAGCATATTAAATATCTTTTCTTTCCATGTTAGAAATGGAAGGAACCATGTGTCTGTCAAACACAAGCTGACAAGTTGTGAACAGGCTGGATGCAAATGTCACAGCCAGAATGCAGGTAATCTGTCAGACTTACTCTGGTATATCTTCTCTGAGAAAAAAATTTCCCTTCAGTACAAACTGGACAGGGAAATGCAAAGTGGATCATCAAAACATGGTTTACGAATGACCTGGCTTGCCTCCTCCTTTAAAGAAGGTGGAAATCCTTTCTCCCAGGGTTGTGGTGACCAAGATGGGACAGTGTCAGTGCCTCCTGGGAATCTGCATATAAATATATGCATAAATAAGTATCAGGACAGGGGTTACACCACACCCCAGACACCATTTCTCCACCCAGGAGCTTAGCACAGCCACTTTCACTGAGGGTTAAGCCAGTTCACTGGCCTGTAAACTTGTGTGTATCATGAATTGTCCCATGTTTGCCTTTGCTGACTTTTCTGCAGGGGGCAGTTCAGTGTTAATGTAAAATGAAATAGACAGAGATTAGGACTCATGAGCCTTAAAATTGCAGCTGAGACAGTGATTATAGTTGCCACTCAAAGCAATATGGCCCAGTGTGAAGGGATGTGAGGAGTCACAAAAAGGACAGAATGATGAAGCAGGATGAGTTGAGAGAATGGAATCTGGGTGAGGACACGTGTACGTATTGATGTTTCCTCACATTGAGCTTGTATGTAAAACTGCAAGTAAGATGGAAGTTACAGATCTGTAATTCCATTGGGATTTTAGTGAATGAGGCTTCTCTCCTGTGGTTTATTACATTACCTGAAGCTTTTGATAGGACTGAAACCCTGTAATTCACAGCTGGTTGTAATTCATGCGCAATATAAATCTGTCAAGGGCTTTCAATGATACCATAAACTTTAAGAGCACTGTTCCAAATTTAAAATAAAAATCTTGACATTGTTTATAATTGGACAAGGTACTGGTATCCATTAATTTTCATAATATATGGGGAAGATGAAAACTTGTATTTAGATGTTAGATACACTGTAAACATACATGCCCAGTATATTCCTCTGATGGTATCATTTATTAAGAACATTCTGTGCTAAACAAGAGAATCTTTAATATTTTTTTGCAGATCTATACCTGTGCATCTCACTGCACAGATCGTTGCACCTCATCTGTCCATTATGAGATAACAAAGCATCACAAATATATGTATTACAGCAAACTAGAGTATTTATATGTAACAAACATAAAGGACATCTTTCATGCTACCTGTCATCTAGCAATAAGCAAATGCAGTAAATAACAGATCTGGGAATGGGTCAGTGGGTATTTCATTGTCCCTGAGCCAAATCAATAACAGCTTGTTTGCTGTATCTCTTGTCATCTTCCCTGGAGTCAATGGCATGCTTTATTGGCTTTAATAACCACTATAATAAATCCAGTAGAAATGAAAAAAAACCTCTGCTCATTAATGAAAATCTGATAGCTTATCTGTCACGCTGTCCTATGTAAAGAGCTATGTTCATTTTGCCCTGTCCCTCAGGACATTGTCATTAGATATGTCACAAGATCATGGACTACCACAGAATTTTATACAAGGTTCATCTTGTAGCTATTCTATACAGTAGTATTTATCCCAATCTCAGTTTTGATCTGTAATAAATTGAATCCTGTTTGCTTCTGTCTTTTATTTTTATGACTTCTTTAACTGAATGAATTTATCATCGGGGGGAAAAAGTATAAGTGAAAGAAAACTAGGTCCACTTTGTATATCATCATTTTTCTGTTTAAGTAAAACTAGACATCCATAAAAAGTCGTATTCAGAGACCAGTTCGCCCATTCTCACTGCTTAAGTTTCAACCCAGGAAACAGCTCTGAAGCGCACATTTTCCATCACTGCATAACTAAATTACCTAAAGCTATTGATTTTGAGAGATCTTTTAAAACATAGTTTACCTTCAGAATTATTTGGTCTCTAAGTCATTAGGTGTAAGTATGGTGATACCTGTTTTGAGATGTGAATGTTTAAGGGCTATTTCAGAATTTCTATACTGGCAGTGTTTTCTTCACTTCACCCTAGTGTAGTAGAAACAGAGACTGTTTGCTAATTTTATATAAAGTTTGTACTTACAGACTTTAAAAATCTGATGTTGCTTGACTGTCACTACTTGGATGACCTATTCATGTCTGCAGACCTCACTCTTATTGCCATCCCTGTAGACTGTGATGTTCTTGACAAAACACAGCTCTCTAAAGAAATACCAGCTGCTTCACAAGCTTCATGTGTACTTATGTGCTACTATCAGGAATATTCAGTAGTGACCCTTTGTGGCAAGCTTCCAAGCAAAAACTGGATTATATTTAGAAGCTGGATTGTACCTTACTAAGAGAAAAAGCTTCATAAATATTTTATTTTGAAAGACTTCAAAAGATGAGTACTGCCAGCAGTTGAGTCAAGAAAATGTTTGCTGATTTGTATTTCTCCATTGCATAACGTCCAAGTTTGATTCAGGGTAATTAGACATAATGTGCCCTTTTTGGCTGCTGTTTTATCATGGTGACCATAAAGACTAACTGCAAAAGATGTCATGAGATTACTGTACCGCGATCACTCATGCCGTTCCATCAGGATTTCAAATTTTGCTACAGAGCAACATACAGATAAGTCTAAAGCTGAGGTCAAAGCAATTTGACAATAAACTTTTGCAAAATGAAGACAATATTCTCTTTGTTGGCCTGTTTCTCAAGATGAGAATGTTTCAGTCTCCATTCTGTTTCCTGCTGGCATTATTTTTTGGAATATCAATTCTGCCTTTGTGAATTTTTTAGGAATAGTGTAAGACTGGAAGAAGAAAACCTCATGAATGGATCTGATGTAGTTTGGACAAAAGATGATGGGGGAGGACTACAGAGGAAGAAGTGGTCTCTGTGAGTGTCTTGATCATGCCATCCATTGTATAGTCTGGGTAATTTAAGGTCACTCAGAAAGCAAAATCTCACATTCCCCCCAAACCAACAAGAAACCCATTTTGACCAACAGTTTTAAAGCAGTAGAGACATCTTAATTAGAAAACACTCTTGATATGTATTAAATGGGAAGCTTTAAGCCGAGTTTATGCTCTTACAGACCTACCCAATCCCTTGCTGTGCCAGCATAGCACTGTGCTTTGCAGTGACACTGCACCATGACATTGCACAGTCTAGGGAATGGCTCTCTGAGCAAAGAAAGGTGCAGAGGAACACTCATATGCCCATGGGACCCCAGAGTGTTGCACAAAACCTTCCTCTTCAGGGGCTCCAAGCTGCAGCACACAGGATAGGCATGGTTTAGCCAGCAGTGAAAGGATTTATGGATTTGCCCTCTCCATGAAGCAGCGTGTACTAATGAGCAGTTGCAGACTGAGGCTTGAGCAGCAGTTATTCGGCTGAATAGAGTGCAGTCCAACTGTCTGAATGTAATATGCCTCTTGGTTACGCAGCGGTAAATCCCAGCATATTTCTAATGACTGTGGGAGTAACTTCCAATTAGATAAAAATAGCATCAGGTGTATTTCATAAACATTATCTACTGTAAACATTTAAAACAGGAAGGATTTGAAAATTAACATTTTAAATTGCTCACACATCACTTCAGGTTCCCAGGTTTTACTGCTGGACAGTAGTTAGGTGTTTCAAGGGCCACCTTAGGCAAGATTACTGTCACTGGATCCAGCTCAGCGAAGACTTAAGCACAAGCTCATCTTCATGCAGCTGAGACATCATGCCAAGCCATACATGTAGTGTGAAGTGTGAGCCTGTGAACCACTGCCCAGACTGCCTGCTGTTGCACATGCACAGGACACCCTGACTTAGCAAGGGCTCCAGGCAGTTCCAAAAGCCCACTCAAAGGGCAATAATTCGGAAACCAGAAGTACCTATTAGCAACAGTAACGAACGGGCAGAGGTGAATATGTGAGGATTGAGAAGAAAACTGTAGGAGTGCTTCACCAGGTTCCTAGCTTGCAAGCATCTTGAGGGCATCTTTTCACTACATGCATAACTAATTTGCTCAACAGAACCCTGCTCAGAGTTTTCAAACTGCATTAGCATCTTATATCTAAATATGGAAACCTTTTTATTCTAAATGTTTCTTCAGCTTGGATCCTTTTAAAATCACTTAGACTATTAAGAATGATTAACTGTAAAATTAAAAATACATAATTTTATTTTTCTGTAGGATTAGTTATGCTTTTAAAGCTGGATTGCTATCTTGCTGAAGTCAGGCCAAGTACTGGGAAAACATAAAATGACAATTCTGACTGAAGTACTCTGACAAGGACAATCCTTTACCATCTTAACATTGGGAAAATCCATTTCCTACATGCTACATATTTAGTGCAGCATGAAGGTAAAGGAGGCTTTACAAATGCTACCTCACTTCAACAGTGTCAGTGTCACACAGTGGAGGCGTTGCAATGATTGTGACTGCTAGAAGGTCACAGTAAACATCAAGCACAGTAGTAGAAGAAGGTGACTTTCAGTACAAGGTCTGAATTATTTATCTCCTTTCCCTAAAGGCAGGTGTTTTCCACAGCAGTAGTCCTGCCACTTGAGTAACAGGAAGAGTTGAATTTCTAATCAAGCTAAAAAGCCCAAGTGTAAACACAGCACTGAGCCTGAAATGTGCAGCCCTTTAATCTATCACTTTCTGGGAACAAAAGAAAACTGCAGGTGAGTTAGCATTGTGCAAAGACAAGTGACAGGAATTTATGTCACAGAGAGAATCGGAAAGCGGGCTAGATCGCTGCAAAGAGATCACCTGGTCTGGCTCGATGAGATCTGTCTGTGCCCACGGCTGACAAATCCCTCCTTGCAGAGACAGGGTGAAGTGACAACTCACAAAACCAATCCTTGGTCTGACTGGGTGAGAAGGGAAGGTTACTTGAAGGCTGACAAAAACCTGATTGTTCCCTGTTAGAAAATCTTGCCAGTAGCTGGATAACCTGACAAGATGGTAACTTGGTCCCGTTTAGGGAATCCTAACTTGAGCGCTTTGCTGCCCACATTTCTTGGTGTTGCAACAAATGGCAACTGGATCTAGAAGCTTCCTTATGTAAAGAAAAGGGAAGAGCTCCCATGGTTCTAGGATTATTGGCTCAGGATGGGTCCCAAACCACAAGCACTTCAGTCATCGAGTGAGTCAGTATCCTCTGAGGATGCCATTAATAACAGGAAAGACAAAACATACAACCCTAATTTAGCACACATTTTGCTCTTAACAACACTCAGCTTCATCTTTTAATGTTTATTTTTTTAATGTTGGCTTTTTCCCCAAGAAGGGATTCACCTATTTTTCTGAAGATAAGAGGAAATCTTTTCCCAACACTTCTAGAAAAAAGTTGATTCACTAAATGAACCTACAAAGCTGAACTACTAGTAAAGAGTATTCAGGTCAGTCTGCAGCAAAGGCTGCTTTGAATTCAACCAGACATTTTTATTTTTAGTTGGGACAAAATATCCTTCAGATTTGTTGTAACCAAGAAATTTAGTCTAGATCAGACTTTAGAGACTGGCTTTCCCAGCTGAGGCAGAGTCATGCTGCCAGATTAGTGTTCGGCAGGTGAACAGCAGCTGCAGTGCCTTACCTGTGCACAGAGCAAGGGCTTGATTTCCTTCAGTTTTCACTCTGATAACTGTGACTAAGAGGAATACCACTATTCTGCTCACCCTCCAGATGTCAGCTAGCTATTCAGACAGATTTCACATCAGATGATTTCCCTCCATCTAACTTAATTCTGCTGGGATTTTCACACAAATACATTGGTCGTGGTTTCCTCTCTGAAGAGGTTTCCATTTGCTTTTGAAGTTTTTAAACTTGGAGGAGAATTTGTGCTAGATGCAGAAGAAGACATTAGCTGTGTTGCAGGGATGCTTTTGAGTAAAAATCTCTTGCAAAGACTCAGTAGTTTTCTAATGGAAAAAATTACTGACATAATAACTGAAGGGCAAAACCCACATATACCGCACTGTTGTATTCAAACTTCTGCCCACAAACACAAAAAAAAACTTTCCAGTTGTGGAATTCTGAAGTAGTCAGGGGAAAAAAAAAAAAAAAAAAAAAAAGATAAAATAAGGGTCACTAGCCACTGTATTTCGCTGTATCTGGAATTCTACCTATTTGCAGCAGCTGGGTAGAAAAGGCATGAGGTTCTGGTAGTGCATTTGCTCTTGGATGCATCCTCACCGGTGTTAACTGTTTCAAGGAAGAATTTGCAAAGATCCAAATGCAAGTTATCTCCCAGTTTCCCTTTGAAAGCCCATTGGAATTAGGGGTCTCGCTACTGTCAAGCTGTTGAAAAAAAACCTGGTTTGCTACTGTGTTTGCTACTCAAATATTAACCACTGTATTTATGGAATTGTTTTCTACTTTATTTACAGTTTACAGTTTGCTGCTGCATCCTGTGCAAATCCTGTAATTCACTGAAGAAGAAAAGAATGAGTGCTGATACAGTTTTATGGGTGTTAGGGGAACGGTATATGGTAGAGCAGTTGGGGTAAGAATCAAGGGAAATAGAAGATATGGTCTCATATATCCTTCAACGAGCCTGGAACTAAACATCACTACCACGTCTTTCCAGTCTACTAATTGTCATACCTTGCAAGTAAACACAAATGCCAGATACTGCTACAGACAGACTGCGTGCCAAGAATGTAGCTAGCACTGGGCTTGCTAACTTCCCCAGCTTCCTTTAACATCTCAGGCTGAAGTGCTCAGTACCTGTATACACAAAACAAAGGTTTTCCTATTTCTAAATAGGGACATAAACTACCTCAGCAGCCTTTGATTCTATTCTGGGACAACAAGTTGATGTAAGCCAGGAACTTTGCTTTTGTTTGTACCAAAGAAATGGCATGTTTATTCACTTGAATGCATTCAGTAAATAAGCAAACCTATAAATTTATAGTTCAACTGAGACCTAAACACATCCTAAGATTGTGCATGAATAAGATATTAAAGCAAAACAAGTGTATTTGGACAAAAAATTAAGCTACCAAAATTGAATGTATCACATCAATGCAACACCAGAGAAGATTTTGAGAGGATTTCAGGAAAGATTTGTTAAGTTGTAAATGTGATTATGAAAGGATAAAATGACCAAATTCCATTTTTGTATTATTAAATGCAGTTTTTAACACATTTTTTAAGAACATCCTCCTCTATAATGTACAGGTTTGCAGCATTCTGAGTGTCTCATTAAGACTGTGTGGTGGTCATTTAAACCCTCCCATAGTTTGTGGGAAATTCTGTCTGCTTTGAAACTAATATTTTGCTCTCCTGTGTTGTGACAGGATTTCTTGATTTCAAATGCAGGAAGGAATCTAGGGGCAAAGAGGAAGAATATTTCTTACCATGGCAGATGCATGGAAAGAAACTTCTAACAGAAGAGCACGGACAGACAGTATTCATTATCCCTCAGGCTGATAAAGTCTACATATCTGAAAGGCATAAACTTTCCCTGAAGGACAAGAGACTGTGAAGGCTGTTCCTCCCGGCTCTTTGAGGTTGTGACCCAGCACGAGGAATAAATGCTAGCAGCAATGCAGAGCAACCTTGTCCTCGTACCTCTCTCTGTTGCAACAATATTTGTTTGCAAGGTATTTATCTGAACCTGCTCAGTGAATTGGTCAGAATCAAACCTTTCTTCTGTCAAGTTTTTGTTTTAACAAAACAAAACCAGAACTCAAACCAAAAGAAAAAGTCTGGATAGTACCCCATACCATTTGCTGCACTGACCCATGGAGATATAACAGCTATGTTACACAAGCAAATAGCGCGGGGAAATAAGAGCGTATCCATGGAGTGAAACATCATGCTGGGGGACCTATTGCCCATCCTAAGTGCACTTCAGAAGACTGTATTTCAGACTAGCTCTAGTCTGGTCCTATGCCCCGATCACCCTTTAGCTAGCAAGAGCGTTTCTAGAGCATATATTTTAGCTTAATTTCCTATGGAGGACACGCAGTTTGCATGCTCTGGGACTGCTCCCCAATTCAAGCTGAAGCATAAGAAGTGGGAGAGACCTGGAAACTCACTTCCAAGGTGCCAAGCTACAAGGCTGAGGGATATTTACCCTTTGCACATATTACAGCTGAGGGAGCGATAAATGGTAGGGGTAGAGCACGGACATTGTTTAAACTGGCCTGACACCACATGTGAGAAGGCAGCCTTTGATTTATATTTGCTGACTGAACAGCTGCAGTGGCTTAAGAGATGACTGGCCATCTCTGGGCTTTGCTGCCCTTTTACTGAAGATTTTTTCTTCCATAGCACCACAAGTGGCAAGGAAAGTGTGGGTGTTCCTTGTTTGCCTCAGTAGAAATGAGGATGACCTCGTTTAAAATGCTATGGGGAAGTATTTTGAACTAACCTGGCTTATGAGGCACTGAGGCAGCAAAAGGGGAACCTTGTGGGTTCCCCTGATGGGCTCTGCTCTGGGGCTGGAGACCCTCAGAGAGGAGTAGCAATGTTTTGTACAGGTCTGACTACCTGATAAATGAACATGTACATAAACTGTGACTGCAGGGTTTGTGACTATAAGTTGCCTTTAAACATGTTTCTTTAAACAGGCTTCCTGGGTGAAGACAAGGAAAACATATTCACAGTCTGATTCAGAAGTTGAGAAAAGCTTTCATTTCTCTTTATGCTTTTTCTTATGCTTTCCCACTGTCTTTATCACTTAACTGATTCTAAGCTTTTTGATAGCTTTTGTCTGTTACTCCTATGTTTTCTTCCAGCAGTTATCTGTATGTGATAAACCAATGTGCTTGTACAATACCACTTTCTCTGTTGGTATCTTCTCTAAAACCTATATTCCAAGCTGATAAAATTAAAATGAATAGGTTGCCAGTAAGATAACGAGAGAAGAGCTGGATTAAAAGACACTGGTGAGGAAAAAATGCAGCAGTGATCTTAAGTGAGATGAAGGGTGAATGAGGCTCAGACAACCAGGGGTGACAGCAGCTGCATGTAGGGAATAGCCTGCCACCCTGAGCAGTGATGCTGCCTGAAGGGCCCAGAAGAAAGCAGGTCACTTCATGGTATGAGGGATGGAGTGAAGAGGCAGCCTAGGGATCACAAGCAAGGGAGAGCAAGGCTCTGCAAAGGCAATGCCTGGGGGCTGAGTAGAATTTAGGAAATAGGTAAAAATATGGGGAGTTAGAAAGCTGTCCATCTTCATATGTGTGCTGCAGGTGTTAAATCAAGATGTGGCTCTGTGTCATTGGGAAAAAAAAAAAAAAAAAAAGGCTGGAGTCTGTGAAATCGTATTTTGAAATCTTGTAACAGAGACCATTTTCTTATGTGGAAAATAAAACTTGGAATCTCCCAGGTAGAGGTTCTGGTCAGAAACTGAGTATAATAACACATACTTAATGCCCTTTGCCAGACCCCAGGCAGATAGAGTTAAATGCAGTGTCGTATGGCAATCCAGCTGCATGATAAGAGTTTTGGATCTGTACATCCCAAACAAGGAATGGGTCTGCTCTTTTGCATATGGCCCAGCAGCACAAAAGGTATCACACCCATGGTGTCTGTGATTGGTGTGTGAGACTTCTACAGCTGCTATTTTTTTCTCATCCAGGACTCCATAAAAGTACTTGCACTGAAACTCAAATCAAGCAAATTAGGGTGTAAGGAGGTCAAAGTGATGGAAGAAGTTACTGGGATCCAGAAGAGAGAGGAAGGCTGAAGAAGCCAAGAAAATGTCTCCCAGCTTTTTTTCTTCATTCCTATTGGGAGGTTGTTTACACAAAAAGAAAATGTTGAAATGACTTTATGTTACAGTAGCTATAAATGAAGCTGTTACAAAAATCTGCCAGCTCTTCACTTTTTATTTATTTATTACTCCTAGAGGTTAATAACTAAAGTCCATCTGTGAGCATGAATAATTCATTTGATCCATTGCTTGTCACGCTTAAGGGCTAGGCTCATCCTGGCAAGACACAGTTCAGCATAACAGGACCTAACACTGAAGCACCTTGTGTCTCATGGGGTTCACAACTGCTAGTCAGACACTTATCTCCCAATACAGCTCATGGGGACAGCTGGCTTACTGCAAGCAGGATTCCGAAAAAGAGGAAGGCTGTCCAGCCCTGTTGTCGGGTATTCATTTGAAGAGAATCCATTAATTATTTTGAAAGCTAGGATCATGACCTGGAACTGGCTTTGAAACCCGAGCACATGCTTGCGAAGGAGTTACAATGGACAAGAACGTGAGGAATCTGGGTTTTTTGCTCTGCACAGATCGTGACGATTTTGGCTGGAGCAATCTCTTCTTTCACTGTATCCTTCAAAACTTGCATGGTAGCAAATTGCGCTTTGTGCTAGCAGTCTGCCTGTACGCTGTCACCCACTACAGAAATATTTGCTTCTCCAATAATGCCTTGTGCTTGAACTCTGAGATTTTGTTGGACAATGTCAATCCCAAACACCTTGTCTACCAAAAGTTAGTTAGCTGAAATCTGACTAGAGCTCACAAGTGCAATAGCAGCCTCAGAGAATAAACACAAGTAGTGGTTAAACTCCTCTTTTGGACTAGGTTTAAAGAAACAGGATTTCTTACCAGAAATGTAGACCATATGCAAAGCCACTCTGAAAATGAAGTATACCATGGACAAAAACCCCAAAGGGGAAAAGTCGGAGAGCAAATCTTAGAGATACTACTGGATGAAATAAGATCTTGAGCTGTGAACAAAGAAATACACTGCCTCATTTTGGTGAGAAGAGATCTTTAATTTAGGCTCCTTGTAATTAATAAGATTGAATTAATTGACTATATCATTCAACTCTTTGAAAACAATCCACATGTCTGACAGAAGGAGTAGCAGTGCCATGGGGTAAGGCAGACAACATACTTCAGTGCAGTCAGTAGGGAAAGGAAAGCTCCTCCAGAGGGTGTTGCAGGGGGAAAGATTTTGTGCAATAAACCTGTCAGGCATGCAAAAGCTAAAATCACTCAGTTCAATGATACCACCATGGAAAAATGGCAACTAAAAAAATAAGGTAAGCCAGGCAAGAACAAAGCATCACATGCATGTAATGAAAACTCATCAACCTTTTAAAAAAATCATAGAACAGAAAGCTTTTTATCATAAAGAGGCCCCCCGCAGAATTTGTATTAAGGTTGGGGCAACCAAATGAGTGTTTGTTTATTGAACAGGCAGCAGGATTTGTGAAATGCAGAGAAACCATCATCATGGATAGTAAGACACAGTAAAGACATGGGACTTGCAACGGCACAACCTGTTTCAAACGCAATTACTGTCATGGCCCCAAGGGCACTGCCAGCCCTGAGAGTCCCTGCCCACCCCCCCAGGGGTCCCCCCACCCTGCCCATGGCCTGGTGCTCCCCCAGCTGCCCTGTCTCTGGCTGGGGTGGTGGGAGGGGACCTGGCTGCCAGGCTCTGCCATCACCCACCTGGCGAGCCCCTGACACTCCCAGCCCTGGGGACCCACCAGCCCCCGCAGTGCCCTGAGTTTTGGTACATGAGAACGGTGGGGGAAAGTTAGTTTGAAAAATGGACATCTCAAATTTGACCAAGTGTGCTCAAGGTACTGAATGAGTTAATGGTTCATTGGGATGCAATCACATCTATGAACTTAGTAATAAATGCAGGTGCAATAAATCTTTAAAAAAAGGTCCTACAAATTTGGAAATTCCCAGTGAAGAAACATGGCTCAGGTGAAACATATGATTTATAGAAAAATGGGGTTCAGTCAGTAAGTTGGTTATACCTCCAGAGCAGAAATGGAGAGAGCTGCATGCTACAGGAGATATCCAGTTGTTGATAGAGACAAGAGTGGTTGAAATCTGGTTTAAAAGGACAGGGTCTTATGAAAATTGCAGCTACTAAGATTACTTTGGAGCTGAGGAAAGAAGAGACATCTGTCTTTTGTTGGACATTTTGGTCAAATATGGACTTTAGCACCTACTGGTAGAAGAAAGGTCAGAAAAGTTGGGTGAAGATGCGACCTGACCCATGTAATGCAGAGAATGTAAACGAGGAATATTAAAATGGTCTAACAGATGGGCTGAGAGTAAAGCCAATCCAGCAAATGCCAAAGCTGTACTGCACAGAGCAAACGAGAGGCTGGGGGAAAGGGGCCTGCTGGCCAGCCACCTCACCACCGACCACCCGCACAAGGTGGGAAGACCTATATGGCCAGCAAGGAGGAGTCTCATGGGGAGGGAGGTGCAGCTGAGCCTTCGGTCCATTCCCAGTCCTCACCCGGGCTGAAAACTGAGCCGGCATGCATGTGAGCAGCTTCAAAAGGAAGCAATTTACCTTAGGCATACAATCAGTGAAGGAATTTCTACTGATTAAAAGAAAATTGGAGCTGTGCAGAACTGGCCAAGTCCCCAGATGTTCATAGATGTATGGAGCTTTGTACAGCATATCTGTGGGGTTTTCCAAATTCCAAAACAATTGCATAAAATGAGTAAGAAACCCGTTTGGGGTCATTTTCAGAGTGGGAAAAGGAAATGCTGTGTTTCAAAACCCCCTTCCTATGAAACACAGATGCTAGCCCTTACAAACTGTGAGTGGGACTGACACAAGAAGACAAAGAAGGAGAAAAGGAAGAAATCTGTTGGAGTGACTATACAAGCTACTCTTCCCTCCCCCTCTGCTCCCCAAATCCCTCTTCCTAGACCCCTCCTGCTCATGATTCTTTGCAGTTGTTCTAAATCCTAAGAAAAGTCTTAGGAGTTTTACAGTCTTTTGCAATACATCCACACCACAAGAGAATACTCATTCTTTCTGTGACATATTTTTAGGCTGCATAAATCTGGTCCTATTCTATTGGTAACGTTTCCCTGTAATTTACATTTAAACAAACACAGCCTGCTTTTATTGGATGACAGATTCAAAGTTTTCATTAATTCCTACATTGTTGTGCTTCACAGACCTGAGTACGTGCAATGCAGTAGCCAGACATGCGCATTACATTCCAATAGCATGGTGTCAAACAAAGTACTCAATCAGAAGTCAAAATAACTTAATAAATACCCCTGATTTGACTCAGCCCTCCCCAAATTCGGGCTTGTCTGAGCTGGGAAGCTTTCTGGCACAGCGATTGCAGAAAAAAAACATTCCCCTGGAGTAACTCTGGAAACGCGGTAGTTTGGAAGAGAGCTACCGTTTCCCCATCGGGATTTATACCATATAATCTACAGTGGAATAACTCATTGGCTAACTTTACTGCGAGCTGGTACTGTGTAGACAGACGCATTCAGGTGAAATCCTGGGCAGACCTTGAGTTTTGAAGCAACTGTAGGAAGGTATGTCCTGTATACCTGGGTGTAGAGACTAGGGACAGCTGGCAAGAGAAGTGATGCCACTCCCCAGCAGCCCTCAGGAGGCTGCAGAGTGTCCTATGGATATCTCCCGGCTGGGTTTGGCAAGGGATGCTGCCCAGGGGGCTCTACGCTGAGCTACAAGCAACATGGGAAGTGTTCCTGCTTTTGCTGCCAGGAGCTGTTGTGGCTGGCCATGGCAAGGCGAGCTGGGGGGAGCTGCTGACCTACAGAAGATGGCCATGTCCGAGGCAGCTGCTGCCTTCCTGAAAGCTTCCCCCCACCTTGTTTCTGTCTGACGGAGTGGGCACGCACAGTCCCCACGCAGGCTCTAACAGATACCCATTTGACAGAAAGTCCCTCTCGTGCGGGTTTGTCCCAGCTCTAACCTCGATGGCACAGCAGTTTGCCTGGACGTCACCGCGTGAACCTCCAAAACCAGCAGAACTCCATTTTAAACATTACGTATCTCAAAGCCAAACCTCTCTTACCTGCTCTCTTCTTTTCCAGATTTTTTTTTTTTTTTTTTTTTTGGACAGTAGATAAATGGAAACAAAGATGAAAGAATGTTTTCCTGGTGTAGTGCATGTATTCTTAAACTTGCTTTTTTAGCGGTGCTTGTTGTGCTCTACATGTTAGCTCCTGTGACACCTTAAAAAAATGAGAGTTGCACACTCGTGATTATTCCTGATAGCCAGGGCTGGTCTCCCGTGTCACTACTCAGATGCTCAAGCTCCCAAAGCAATGGCAGGATTCTGCCTGTGAACGAAGACTGAATACCACGTTCACTTTCTTTATGGCTGTAACTTACTTTTTAGCACGGTTCTTCCTGTAATGTGAATGAAATAGGCCCACTTTAATAAAATATATGTGCAAGATTCAACTCTCCTTTGCCGTGTTCCTGGTGCTGCTACTAACCGCAGGGTAAGTGCAAAATGATGAACAAGAAATGTTTCCAAAAAATGAACTCTTTATACCTGCTTTGCAGAAATGTAAAGGACTGGAAAACCTATAGAGCAAGCTGCCGAAGGAAGAAGCCCAGGGCACTCCTAGGAGGTGGCCCGAAGGCTGCTGTCACCTGCACTGCTCTCCCGGGGGGCGGCAATGGCTCTCGCGGGATGTATCCAGCGGAGGCACACAGGTACGGCTGACGAGAGCTCGTACTCAAATTTGCCGCAGACTTAAATAAGAGCCTGTAGCACGCCGCGGACGCCTGCAGGTATATACATACACCCTTTAAACGACACTTCGCTTCGTCAGAAACTTTCGCGGGACGGCGGCGCTTTGCGCGGATCAGGGGTGCAAGGCGCGGAGCGCACCCTCGCCCCCAGCCCCTCGCTGCGCGCCCGCGCTCCGCTCACTGCGCCCACTGCGCTCACTCCTCCGCTCGCTCCGCACTCGGACGCGGGTTCCCGGGGCCCTGCAGCCGCCACGGCGCGGACCGGGGCCCCGCGGCGGGGCGGGGCGGCCTTGGCCCCGCCCCTGCCCCGCCGGGACGGGACGGGGCGGCCCCGGGCGCGGGGCAGGAGCGTGCGGCGGCCGCGGCGGGAGCCTCCTTCCTCCTCCCCCTTCGCTCTCCTCCTCCTCCTCCTCCTCCTCCTCCTCCTCCTCCTCCTCCTCCTCCTCCTCCTCCTCCTCCTCCTCCCCCTCCCCCTCCCCCCCGGCTCCCAGCGGCGGTTATGCGCTGCCGGGACCGCCCGGGCGAGCGGCTCTGAGGGGGCGGGCGGGCGGACAAAGGCTGCGGGCTGGTGCCGGCGCTGGGGCGCGATGGAGCGGCGCGGCGGCTGAGGCGGCTCGGGGGGGCCGAGCCGAGCCGGGCCGGGCCGGGCGGCGGCACATGGTGCGCGGCTGGGGCCCGGCGCTGCGCACCCGCGGGCGGGCCGAGGGGCCACCATGGACAACTTCTTGGCGGAGGTGAGCGCGGGCCGGCGGGATCTTCCTCCCCCCCCTTCCTCTTCTTCCTCCAGCGTGGGGTCGCTTTGTGGGGCAGGAGCCGGCAGCAGAGCGGCAGGGGGCTCCCGAAAAGTGTCGCCAGCCCCCCCGAGCAGCGCGGCTTGCGGGGGCTTTGCAGGAGCAGCCCCTTGGGGACGGGGGCTGCGGGAGGGGAGAGCGGCGCCCCCCAGGCCCCACCGGCCCCCGAAATCACCATCCTGCGGGCTGGGACCGGGGCGGAACGCGAGGCCGCCGCGCTGAACCAGAGCCTGCCGCCGGCTTTCCGCCGGGGAGGCGCTCGGCGCTAATTGGGGCTCATTAGGGCGGGCAGGGGCTGGAGGCGGCGGTGCCGAGCACCCCTCGCCGTGGCGGGACCCCCGCGGGAAGCGGGCCGCCGGGGGCTCTGGCGGGACTGGTCCGGGTCCGGGTCCCTGCCCGCCCTCCTGCCCCAGCCTCTGCTGCCCGCGGCGTGGCAGCCTCTGAAACCGCCTCTCGGAGGCGAGTGGGGTGCTCCCTCCTCAGGGGTGCCCTGCGTGAAACCCGGGGAGTGTACTTCTTGTGCCTTGCGTGGGCCTGTGAGGCTTCAAATGATGGGGGTTTCAGAAGCAGAGCTGCTGGTAGGCAGTCTTTTCTTAAGGTCTGTTTATTACATGCATGTTATTAAGTATAGACGAAATCTTCCAATACAACTGCAAAGTAATGGGGCTGAACTCTTGAAAGTGGTTTGAGTTTCACCGTTATCTTGTGGATCTTGGCAACTTCATCGTGTTGGGTGAGGAAGCCAAAGCAAAGACACGTTGCCACTTACTGAGAGTAAACGCTAACAATCAAAACTTGGGTCCTCTTCTGGTCTAAATGAGCTGAATTCTGTACAATATTTTACCAAATTGGTACGGCCCGCCTCGTGTCGTCACAGCCTTATAAACGTAAGGTGTCCGGTGTTAATGCAGTGACTTCTGTGCGTGTGTTGTGCTTGTAGGTTGCTGGCAAAGCTTGCATCAGCGTCGTGACTTCTGGTGACCGACTGCGTGGTGGCTTTAATCGCACCCCTTGCTGAAGCAGTTGCGTTCTCGGGGTTGTAAATGCAGGCCAGGCATCTGTTTTACAGGACTGGGATTAAGCTGCAAAACTGTCCTTTGCCCTCGTGAAATAACTTCCTTCATCTTCTTGGTGCTGCTGTTGATGCTCATGCAAGAAAAATAGGTGATGTTTTTACCAGAATAGTAATTAGTCAAATAAAAGAAGGTCATGCACCTTACTGCTTGTTAGCTTTTCATTTGTCAGACAACAAAAGTTCTGTCAAGTGCAGTAAGAAGGAAGAAACGCAGGATTAATTTTGAAAAAGTCTCGAGTTAAGTAGTAATACTGGGTTTTGGTTTCTTTCTTTTTTCCTCTGTAGAGGATGTAGTGCTCGCCTTTCAAAAGCTTGCAAGCCATGAGCAATAGGGTAGTATTAGCCTAGCCTTGCAAAATTAATCTGAAGAGTCATTCGCTCTGACACAAAGTACAGTAGCGTGCCCTACATAAAGGTGAAGAAGAGTTTTAATGGTTTTGACTCCCCTATTAGCCAAAATTACTTGCCCCAGGGAAAATGCAAGTAAATTTTGCCAGTCTGTGTTAGTATTTCGGCATGTATTCTGTTAGTTTGTGGTTCCTGCATGCAGACTTTGATCTTTCTTAAGAACTCTTACTCCCTTTCAACATGTTGATATTACTTTAAAAGATCAGTAAATATAACACCTTGACTTTAATCTGCATCCAAAGTCCCACCCATAAGTATAAACATTTTCCTTTCCTCACACCGGAGCGAGCGTATGTAAATCGTATACAGGGAGCGTAAGGCACAATAGCAGAAATGCACTGGGCCTGACCCAGCTACCACAGAAAAACGTCTGTTGAAGGCACTGGATTGAGCCACTAGCCGGGTAATTTAATTTGTGCGAGGCAGACATCCTGCAGCTGCTCTTTATAAAAATATTTGCTGACTTATCTGAGAGAGTTATTGTTCTCATTAAAATAAGTTGTAGTGTGTGGAAGAAAGAGGAAGCTGGATGAGAGACACAGGTAAAAAGCCTGATCTGCTCTTTCTCGTTAGTGATGTAAGTTTGCTGATATAATTAGGTTTTGGGAGAAAAGCTGGTAGGTGAGAAGGGTGTAGACTGGCACTTCACAGGGGTCGTTCCTCAGCGTTACCAAGAAGCCCCCGTTCACTATGCTGGAGGCAGGAGTGTCTTCAGTCTGGTTGTCGCAGAAGAATATTGTACAACTAAAAGGCGTTACAGAGAAAAACCCCAGCATTACTATTTCTCCCATGTTTTTTCATAGCTAGATGCTGATTGTAATGTGCTCTCAGTATAGGATGATGCTCACTGGAACAAAATGAGGGGACTGGGTAAGGTGCTGCCAGAGCGCAGGAATGCATGCGACGCAGAGGAGGCAGGCGCTCCTGTTGGGACTTGCTACGTTCACTGAGGTGTGGGATAATGCTGAGCTCCCGCCAGTCAGCTGACGCTGCCGTCGTCCATGACTTAACAGCTTTCTGAGTTCTCAATCGTGCTGCCCAGTTTCCTTCCTTTACTATTTCTTAGCATTCTTAGCTTTTGTTCTTATAGGATAAAAAGTGGTTGTACCTGTCTCCAGAGGAGCCTTGATTTCCATCGCTGTCCCAGCTTTCTAACTCATCCAATTAAAAAAAAAAAAAAAGTCTGTGAGTAAAGAATGAGGCTAGAAGAGTTGGCCCTGGAACTTACTCCTCAAAAAGCTTTTATTGCTGGAAGATAATAAAGTAATTACAAAGTTTCATTCTTAATACAGAGGAGAAGTGTTTTCTGGGACCTTTAAAACTATTTCGGGCTATTGATTGATCTGTGCTACCTTTTGGTGTTTGAAGGAAGGTCGGTGGTGGAGTTGTAATTTTCTCAGTATATTACACAGTCATGTTTTCATATATAAAGTGTTAAAACCTGTAGAAATCCCAGAGATCCATACTCAGAATTAAAAGTATGGATGCGGGCAATAGAGCCATTTGGCTGTGTTGCTCTAAACAACTTGAAAAAATCATTCCCATATGTTTTATCAACAGCTAGGGTGCTCATAAGGGAGCAGTCTCCTGTCATAGCTGAGGTCAGGCTTCTTTTTTTTTACAGTGAGAACGCATCCCTGATAAAAGGGGGATGTATGCCATGAGGGAAGGAGGAGAGTTAGTTCAAGATGAGAAGGAACACAGGGTAATTTTGCACAAAAAAGAGCAGGAGAGGGAAGCTCCAACTGCCTCTTCAGCATCTGAAGTTCCCAAGCAGTGCTTTTACCAGGCCATCAGGGAAAGTGGGTGCGGAAGTCAAGTTCATCTTCCTCCTCTTACATGGGGAGTCACTTTGCCCAATATATACGGTGTGTTGCACCGAACTGTGGTCGCTGTCCTTGTCACAGGAGGGATGTGGCAATTGCTGGCCCAGATGAGGTTAGAGAGTGGTTGAGGTTGGGGCGCAACTTCTGGAAGTCATTTTGTCTAATCTACTCTCTGAGCTGCTGCTCCACTCCTGGGGAGCTTGCAGTACAGCGTGCATAGCGGTGGCTGCAGGGATTGACTAAGTTGCTACCAAGCTTGAAAGTTAAAGGATTTTCTTTTACTTCCACAACTGGAAGAGGAGGAAGGAAGAACAACTCTTGTCTCCTGCCTTCTGTGTTGCGTGTCTGGGTAGATGATGTTTAAGGAGAGCGTTATAAAAGCAGCATCAGCATCATAGAGGTCCTACTGATGTTTCTCTTGTGTTGCACAGAGGTTTATTTGGAACTGTGGGGTTGCCTCCTGTGAGGTACAGCAGATACTCTTTGTCCAGCATGCTTTTCTTTTTGACAATACTGCTGTTACCTGGAGTTCAGAATGGTTTCTTTCTTTTCTGCTTTCCACAGTTTGCACATATTTGCTTGTGTACCCTGTTTTAGGGGCAGGGCTCCCAGCATGTGTCCTGAAGGAGCAAGTGTTGAACCTCCCTCTGTAGGAAGGCTGTGGGGCAAAACTTAATTCTGAGGCCTTGAACTTGGCTGCAGGGGGCTGTCAGAGGAGGTATCTGCCAAGCCCGGAAGCTCTTACTTTAGATATGCAGCTTGTGGCAAACTTTTCGTTGGTGCTCCTGTGCTGCGGGATTTGGAAGATTGCTGCCTCCCAGCGCAGAGTCATTCATGGAGACCTTCAAGAGGTTCACCATCCCCTGCAACCAAGTGACCGTGGCACTGCCAAGTTTTTGCTCTTAAAGTGAAAATTTGGTGATGCTAATAAGTTCCTGCATCAATCCACATGGGTTCTGGCTGTGCTGTGCAGCATAGTGTATGCATTTAGGACAATCTCGAAAGTCTCCCAGTTTTCATTTAAAAGTGTTTTTCTGATAGCACAAGTATGGGTCTGGTGTTCTGACTTCTGGTATTGGTGTAAGCTGTGTATCTTACACCAGCAAAGCTGCGTTCCAGACGGGTGGGGCAAACCCATCATCCCTTAAGCAGTGGCGTAAAGGTTACATTTCTGGAGGGCTTCTGAGCGCCAAAGCCATGCCAAGAAGGAACGGTGCCTCATTTGGCTGTTGACATTGGCTGTGTTTTCCGAAGTTTCTGAGCTGTGACTAGACTACTTCTCATATTTAGGTTTTTTAAAAGCTGATGGTTGTTTTGTCAATAGCTATTTTTAGGTTAATTAGAGAACATTATGTTTTGAGTAGAAAATGTTTCAAGGGGACTCAGGACCACCTCACTGAGTCAGAAAGAAAATTTTTGTAGGTTTGTTTCTATAAGCTGGGAAATCATGTTCAGTTCATTGGTAGCATGTCATTGTAACTGCCTACTATGTGTATTTCACATGTGCCTTTCATAAGATAGATTTGTGCAACTGAAGCATAGTCATTGTCACTGGGCTGGAGCCTAGCAGCCCTGCTGGCACCATGAATATTGTAAAATGACACAAGAATTCTCTTAAAGCTGCAAAACACATAGCTATTGAAATTGCCAGTAGAGGCTCTACATTGTGCAGGGTCTGCTCGTTTCTTTTTAGCTATGTTCAGTCAGACTTCAGCTACAGGAGAGCTGTGAAACCCCCACCATTACAAAAGTCTTGTTTTCTTCCGAGTGTTTGCTTTTTTTTACCTTCTGGTGACACCTCACTGAAATGGCTGCTTTTTTTTGTCTCTTCCCTAATTGTATGTTTGTGTCAGCACTTTGTGTGTAAGCTATTTTACTCTAACCAGATTGTCTTCTTTATATGTATTTTCATTTGGTGAGCCCTGTGTGTGGGTGATACTGAAGGTTGTGAATCTGCTTGGCTCTTTTCTTGGTTTTGGAGCTGTCACACAGCCTGTTGCCTGATAAAAGGGAATTGTGTTTGAAAGCATGGCCAGTCCCAACTTATTTTTGAAGTCAAGTGGCACGGGCTTTTATCGGAAATGCTCCACATTTTTTTTCCATGATTCTGTGGAGGCAGAAGAGGACCACTTTGTAGGAGGGAGGGAAGCAGAAAGGAAGGGGAGCTTGAGCTTTTTGTGTCACATGGAGAGTTTAGTGTGCTGGTCCCATGAATAACCTGAGAAATCCTGCAACCTTTCAGAGCTTTTGTTGCCCCAGTGTGCCTCAAAACATGGAAAGAAAAGTTTGGGGCCCCTTATCAATAATTACGCTGTTGGTTGGCTTGGTTGTACCACGTTGTGCTTCTGCTGTGGTGATTTTATCTGAATCTTGGGTTTCAGCTTGGTAAGACCAATATAGTCTCAATAATCTGTTATTTGTCTTTAGAAGATAGCCGAAGGAGAATCGGTAGGTCCTTGGCTGTGTGTGTGTGTATTTAGATAGTGTCACTGTGTCTGCACAGAACAAATCCAGACCTAACCCCTAGCAAGTGAATAACCTGCTTTTTTTGATCTTTTTTAATTTTTTCTTTTAATATGGGGAGTGAATATTGATGTAACTTCAAAAGAAAAAAAATTCTAGCAAGAGAAATGTCTTTTTGTGTCTCTTGGGTGGGTGCAGCCCCAGTGGAAGGTGCCACAGTCTGCTGCGAGGGGTGAAATCAGCAGCTCCATCCCTTGCACGCTCAGCGTGGTGACTGTGCCCGTTGCAATTCTGGAGGGAAACGTATCCTCTGGGTGGTTTGATCTCACCAACCTTTTTGGCCACAGGGCTGGTATTTTTCCTTAGTGAATCACAGTCCCCAGCTGTGGTCAGAGCCAGGAACACAGTTTTGGGTGGAGCCCAGTAGAAGGGCAGGAGGTAAAAAGTCACTGTGAATTAAGACTTAGCTGGGGACACACACACACACACACACACACACACAAAAAAAAGAATTACCAGCTTTAAAGTCACTAATTGTGGCTACTTTACAAGTTTCGGGATGTGACCTCAAAACTTGCTAGATTGATTACGACTTCAGGCTTGTATGAGAGGGTCATGGCTTAGGCGTTCTCATTTGTCTTGATCTTCCTGTTATTTATCATTACTTGACATTTTAAACCATTAGTGAGACATGAAGGAGGATGGCTTGGTGTTGGGGCAACAGTTGAGGGCAAATTACTGGTTTTTGGGTATCCTTGGTTCAAATTTTACATGGTGGCTTTTTTTTTTTTTACTTATTTAGGATTTTCTAAGATGTCCTATGTATGTCTGAAATTTGAGCATTATCCATTGGTCATATTTATTGTAATGCAACTTTGTTTTGGACAACCCCCTGATTAAGAAAGGTTCCGTGGATTATCCTTTTGGTTAGAAGTCCATTAAGTAGCTCAAACACTCCATTCTTTTAAAGACAGGGCTCTTCAAAGTTTGGATGCAGAATGGGAACTGGTATTAACCATCCTCCAGATCTGCCTTGTGAAATAAACTATATCCATGCTGAAGAAGAAATTACTGCTTTGTTGCATGGAAAACATGAGCACCACTGTATTGGGAAAGTATACTGTGAAAGGTTTGTTAAGACAGAAGGAATGAGTAAAGATTACTCATATTTTGAAATGTACCCATAAGAAGTAGGAGGATGTTGGGGGAGAATGTACTGTCCCCTCCTTGACTCATTTCTGCAAAGTCAGTGATCAAGACTGTCATCTGGGGTAGGTCCAAACATTGTTTGTGCTTGTTCTTGATGTCCTCAGCTGGACAGACAGTGTTAGAGCCAGGTCAGGGGGATGTCTGGTGGCTTCTCTGCAGGGTGTCGTTCCATGGACATTGTGACTGGCCGGACACTTTCCCAGTGCAAACCAGTGACTGACTGGGGGAAGGCTGCTGAGTTGTTTCAGCTGTAAGTATGTCACACCTGTGCTTGCTTTACCAATAAATATAAATACTTGCTGTCTATTTAGGTGCTGTTTTCCTTTGTGGCCAAGTGACTGTGTTTCAGTCTAGCCTGTAAACGCCTGCCTATTTGGTAGAAAGTGTAGAGGTTTGTTTTTTTTTTTTTTTAATTGAAATCTCAAGCATGAGTGATGTTGGAGGAATTTGATATCATATGTATGTTTTTCCTTGCTGAATAGCTTGCTAGGAACAGACCCGATTTTGGTTCAGATTTGAAGCATGGCAGAAACTGGTATGTGTTCAGTTTTACTGACCAAAGTCAACATTTCCATTTTGTGTGAACTCTTTTGTAGAGGGGTTTAACACACAGTTTCTATATGAGCTCTTGTAATTTTTCCTAGTGAGCAATGGTGCTTAGTTATTTTTCACTAGGAAGGAGCAGCCACAGTTAGGAACTGGAAAAAAA
Organism: Strix aluco; assembly: GCF_031877795.1. Taxonomy (NCBI): domain Eukaryota; kingdom Metazoa; phylum Chordata; class Aves; order Strigiformes; family Strigidae; genus Strix; species Strix aluco. The sequence continues at coordinate 82,866,521 of NC_133931.1, read as the reverse complement.
AACAAAGAGCACTCCAGCCCTGTTAAGTCTTTGAGGAAAACCTTGCAATTTACACTGGTGTATGGAAGGAGGTCTTCAACAGCGAAAGGTACTGGTCACTTGTATGGTTTTCTGAACTTGCACATCAGATCCAATACATCTTAAGCTGGATTTCCTATGTGTTTCAGTGGCCCTGCCACTCAATGGGCAAATATAAGTTGGTTGGAGCAGAGCCTAAATGTGGAGGTCAGTATAATACCTTTTATTCCTTCCAGGATTAATGGCATGCTGAAGGAGAACATCCTGGAGGATAGAATTTATCAGTCTTCTGTACCATCCAGTGGCCTGACAGACTTTAGACTTGAATAGGATTCCCTATTTGTATGATAATATGTTATAGCAAATATGTTTTAGCAAATACTTACATTGCTTCAGTGGGGCATTTTGCCTGGTTTATGGTATCAGACTTTCTTTTCTTTGAAAGTATGTAATCTTCATGATGTGGTGAGCCTCGCTAGGGATTTTTGAATGAATATTAAGGAAAGGTGCCTATTGAAGAAATCAGTATTCTCTTTAACCAATCTCTTAGATCTCTTAGACGGGTTAACTCTTTCTGTGAAACTGCATTTTGGTTTTGTCCTGTTCCAAATGAGGGAAAGAGGAAGGAAGAGAGGGGAACTCAGCAGCAGACCTCGGGAGCCAAGCGGTGCCTTCACACACGGTCGCGGCTGATGGCATGCACAGAGTGAATGGCTGTGTTGGAAGACTCAGGAAGTAAAAGGCTAAGTGCACTTTGATGTGTTAGTGTTCCCTTTTCCTATATATTCTTGGGAAACTATTCATAATCCTTTATTACAGGCCAGTGATACAAGAGTGTGTTAATACAAGTCTGTGTTTTGTTTTGGAGAACGCCCTTATGGGAGATGCCATAAGGACACCTTAACAGAGGAGAATGTTTGGTTGTTGCTTTTTTCCCTGGGGCAAAACTGCATTCTCACCCTGAGCAGACTTACCCAAGGGTTTTTTATCACGGCACATCTGCCTTTATACTGGGGTAGTTGTTAAAAGTACTGAGGGTTTTTTGGGTTGTATTTATGTTCTTAACTTTTTGACACGGTAGCGCTGGCAGAATGGCACCCTGCTGCCCAAGCCTGCCATCACATTCTCAAAGTCAGGATTGATTCTGGTGCCTGTAGCATAACCTTGGGTAGAGACCTGAGGCTCAAATGGTTGATGAGTGGTAGCTGCCATTAACTACAGCTGGAATTACAAAGCAGAGCATTTCTGAAAGTTGTCATCAAAGTTAATACCCCAAACCTCTTGGCCCTCTTTTTCCCTCTTTCTCTTAAAAACCTTCAAAAGGCTTTAGAAAACTCATTTTGATGAACTTTCCAGCATCTGGAGAAAACACCTCTGTAGTGCTTGAAATGATGTTGGATTGTGACAGTGGTGCTACTGGCAAAGCCTTGCATGGTTTTGATGTGCACTGCATGTGTCTATTATCCTTCTTCCTGACCTCACTAACTGAAATGCAGGATTCTTCTGGAAAGATTCTCACGCCTCCCCTTTATGTTCAACCAAACTGGCTCTGGTTTTGGGGACAGGAGATAACAGAAGTTTATTCCTTGTTTTAAAAAAATATTGATGTTTATAGCATTATCGGAAACGGATTATTTGGTTCTATTTTAGTTGCTGTTGTTTAGTGTGCCATTAAAATATTTACTCAGATGAAGTTAAATATATTTGTTAAGAGAATGGGATTGTTTTTCTTATGAAGTTGTTTATCTTGAGGAAAAGTCAAATCCCTTTGTTTAATGTACCCATCTGGTTTACAGAAGCAATGAAGATCATTTCTATTTGACTATTTTGGTGGGTCAAAACCCAAGTGTGTATCTTGCTTAGGTTATATTTTTATTTGCTTCAGAAAGGAGTCAAGTTGGCAGGATGCCGGAGTTCACGTTAGGACAAGGAGTAGACGCTGATTCTGTAGATCAGACTTCTTGCTTTGTTGGCCGTCTTCTCGGATCTCTTCACCTTATTAAATATAGACTGTGGTTTTGTGATTAGGATTTATCTCCTCATTACAGTTCTCTGATGATGAGTATGATGGATATGTTTGTTTAGTGTGTACAATTATAGTCCCTCGAAGAAAATAGGAGCGGCATTTAGAGCAGGGCTTTGAAGGGTGGCATTTCCTGCTGCTTTTCAGACCAGGCGGAGTGTCTGATGAAGTGAGCTCTTTGTTGTTGAAACTCTCAGAGTTGTATTCTGCTGTGTGATACTTGATAAGCTATTTTCAGGAATAAACAAATGCAGCTAACCTGTGCTAGAAAATATAATCTGTGCAGCAGCTCCTTTTTTTCCCCCCCTTTCAATTACATTTCTAACATCTTGCGCGCCAAATCTGAGAAGTTTTAACAGATGACAGATGGGATTTTGGCATAAAGTTGTGCAGTGCTTGCAGAAAAAGGGCAATTCTCTGTTTTGTGTTAGTTTTGAGAGTCTCAACTCCTAATTTCTGTTTCTATTGCACCATTTCTGCCATCGTTTTGCTTTGGTGATTCAGTACCTTAAATGACTACAGCCCTAGTGCAGTAGTAAACTCCCTGGGGTTTTTGTACAGAAGCCCATGAGCCAACGTAATCGCAATGTAATGGAATACTTGTGTTAAACACTTACTGTATAGTTACACCTTTGTCAGTAGAATGCCTTTGTACAATGCCTTAAGGTGGAGATCTGGTGTAGGACAGAACATGGTATCCAAATCTGTGCATTTTCTTGTGAGCACCCAGTGTGGCTTGTTCCTTAGCAGTCCTTTCTGGGGTGCTTGAGTGCAAAGGGAAAGCATTGAGTCGTGGGATCCTTTTTCTTTGGGTAGTGATCCAACATTTACTTCATTCCAGGTGCTTCTGGAGTTGGGCAAATGCAAGCTGTGATCCTAAATTTTGATTCTTGAAACTTGTGTGCTGCTTACAGAAGCACTCCTTTATCTTGATTGCAGATATTTGACCTGAAAAGTGCCCAGTCCCTTTATGCAGTCAGACAGGCCACAAAAGCTCTGCTGTTTTCCTGGGATTTTTGCTTTTTTTCTGCTGGAAGGCAGCAGAGCTTTTGGTACGCAGCATGAGCTGCGGCTGAACCAGAGCATGGGGATGTGCCTCCTGATCTGCATGTAGATGGGAGTCATTTCTCATTAGGAAAGAAGAGTGGGTGCATGTTAATCAGTGGCTAAATTGAAGGGGCAAGAAGGGCTCAAGGCAGCAAAGGTCTGGACACCTGCAGCAAGAGATCATGGGTCATGCTGCTGTGGGGATCCTCCAAGCCGCTCCTGGGGGAAGAAGAGGAGAGGAGTTGGTGTCAGACTCTGAGCAGGAGCAGATGCTTTAGCAGGACGGCTTCTCAAAGGGGTCTCCTTGTTGGACGGGATAACGATGTCTGATAGCTTCTGCTTTAAAATGCATAAATTAAGCTTTTTTTGGCTTTGCAATTCCTGTCAAAGTTGGAGATTAATCTTCTCTTGCTGTCCTGAAGCCAGCTGGAGTTTTCCTAGCTGTAGGTTTTGAGTGTGTGTTTTCTGGTTGGGTCTCTGGTATTATAAATGCCAACATTTTGGAAAGTCTTGTCTTTTTAAATCTTTTTTTTTGGTGGTGTTGAGCAATGACATGCTTCTGGATAGTTTCATGTAGGCTTGGAGAAATCTTTTATTCTTGAGAAAGCTGCAGTAATGTATGTCCTAAAAAATAGGACTTTGGCATTTGTTACTACTGCTCCATTGGTGGCAATATTATTGTATTTAAAACTGTCCTTTTTAGTTTTATTGACACTGAAATTCCTACTTTTTTGTTGTCATGTCATCTTTTCCCCTAATTTTGTTCCAGACACTGTACCAGGGTAATTAGTAACCAGCAAGTGGCTCTTTCTCTCCAGAAGAGCAGTTGTGGTGCTACTGCTTGTTCTTCAAGAAGCAGCTGGATTTTTATCAGATCTTTGTAATTTTTAGAAGGGGGAGAAATTTCAAGAGAGCTCTGTCACATGGCGAGTGCTTTACCTCCGAGGCTGTGGAAGGCAGCCTGTGCTTGGGACCATTGGGAAGTCCACTCTTTACATCTTTACCTGTGGAAAGGTCTGAGACCACCTGGAAGTTAGGATGCTCCTTGTATGTGCTTTATAAAAGAAAAGGCTATGTCAGCAGGTTCAAAGCTATAACTGCATAAGCCATTGCTTCTTTTGTGGGTGTGTATATTTATTTAGCTTGCTGATATTTCATTATACTGCAGCTGCCTTGCTGTGTGCTGTTGCTTCCTTTCCCTATATACCACTGAAGAGGAGAGGGGTGGCAGGGGGAAATAATACCTTGTACTCTTTGCTGGTACAGATCTAAATATGGTATTTGTGTTGTCTTTTTATATTAACCTGTTGTTCCTTGCTAATGCTGATCTTACCTAATGTTCTTGTATTTTGCATGTGCTTAGGAGGAAACATACAACAATGAGTTGCTTCAGGATTATTTAAAAGCAAAAAAATTGCAATTGATTTGTATATCTCTTCCCTCTTTCTGAAGTTCGAATTAACTGAAACAGTAAAAAAAAAAAATGCTGTTTGCTTGGTGTTTTTTTTTTTTTTTTTTAAAAATGACCTGGGAAATTTGTTGACAGCTCAAAATCCAAACTGAGCAAAAATAACAGAAATGTCTGAATAGCTGAAAGCATAATTTCCCTGCTGGAAAGGTGGTTTGTTGAGGAGAAAAAAGAAGCTGAGAAGTGGTAACCATTAGTGACTATAAATAGAGAGTTACTCATTTAGGCTCTTGGACGGATAAAAGAGAGGTTGTTCCAGTTTTTCATCTTTACTGTGTGGTAAAAAGTGAGGTATGTCATGTCCTGCCATTTTTTAGATAACTTTAAGAATAGCTGCACTGGTACTATTTTCTGCTCAAAGAAAGGTCTTCAGGTATACTTGCATAAATGGCAAAAGCTCTTTGGCCCCAGTCTGAAACACATACATGAATTTATGAATCATTTCACTTTTAGTAAGTTGCGTTCCCTGGAGGACAGCATATCTATTCTGTCAGTACATTCACAGTTGTGATAAAACACTGAATTTTGTTCTAAACCAGTATCTGTAATAGCATGAGCAATATGGAAACAGTGTAGGGGAGTAGCTGATATGTACCTAGTGGGTCCGTAGGTCTTGTCTTTTGGAAAACAAAACTTGGTTTGCAACCTCGTGAAGGAGTGGGCTGATTTTCTTTCTTGAGGAAAACTGCTGCAGTGGTGAGGAGGATGCCACAGACCAGCTTGAAGTAACGATGCACTGAGGCTCCCCTGGGGACCCTGGAAGAGCCCTGAAGACCCCAGGGGCTCCCCAGAGGTTTTGGGAGTGGATTTGGAGGGGAGGCTGGTTGTCCTACTCTCCAGGTGTTGGGATTAACCTTTTCCAGAGAGACACCTTGTGCAGTCTGGGTTGTTGGGTTTCTTGTACTGTGTACAGTGCTGATCCCACAAATTAAGTTTTTAGTTTCTTTGTTTAAAGAAGCAGATACCTTTTACAATTAGCTGTGTTTCGGCCTCGTTAAGTGAGGAACTCGAGGGCTTGCATGAATAGCTAAATAATGATTAACCTCTCTTTGACTTCAGTGGTGCAGAACTAGGACATTTATCTTCCAACCTAGATTTCTTCTGCCCTGGTGTTGACTGACCAAGCATTGACACTTGTCATGTCCTCTTTCCCCTTTAATACCAAGTGTGTTTGTGGACATGTTACACTTCTCAGTCTCCTTTGGAAAGTAATAATAAAGATGTAATGCTCTTGTGCTTCTCCCGAGCCAGAAGAAGTTTGGTTTTGAGTGTCCTACTCATTGTGGCTCCATACAGTGCATTCTGCACAGCAGCTTTCTGGCAGCAGAGAGGGCTGTTACAAAGGTCTCTTCAGAGCTGTGGGTAGTAGAGGTGAGCAGACTGTTACTGATTGTGAGCTTTGCTTCTCTTATCAGCAGACGTTGGCACTTTCCAAACAAGTGGCTGTGATAAGGGCTTCTGGCGGGGCAGGAGGGGGAAGTTGTTGGTGAAGGAAAGGCGTGCGAGTGGGTAGATTTAAAGGCACAGGAGAGTTTTAGGGTTTTGGTGATCTATAGCTAAGCAGTGTGATCATGGCTAAAGATAACAACCCAAAACAAGCAGTGAGAGAAAGTGTTGAGGCTTGGGTTTCTAAAATTTGGTGCCTTGACTTGGATAATAGTGGGATGTGTAATTTTTTTAATGGAGATTAGCTCCTGATGTTGCTCTAGGTAAAATAAGTAAAGCCATCTTGATTCAGCAAGGTTGATAATCCCAGGATGAATATGAGACATGGTTCCACCTGAATTAGAGAAGAGTTGTAATGTGTTTAAAATTAAGCATGTTCTGAAATACCTTGTGGTTTTGTCTTCTAGCTGGGTATGAGTCACTTGACTTCTTACACATCAGTCCAAGCTTGCCACGGGGGAGTTAATGAATATCTAGGGAAAGATGTCACTGACCATAGCAGGGGAGTTAACTTGATGATCTTTAAAGGTCCCTTCCAACCCAAACCAGTCTGTTGTTCTGTGAACACTATCCCTGTTGGAACTCAGGAAATCCCCAAAACTCCACTTAACAGTAACTGGTCAAAATGACTAAAATCCAGTAGGTAACTACTGCTGATCTTGGTACAAATTACATGAAGTAGTAGTGACCATGGTTCAAGCATAGCTTCTGCAAAGCTACTCTTGCCCTTGTTGCTGAGTGCACACTGATAGGCCCTTCTGTGTTGCTTCTGTACTTCCAAGTGGGTAACAGTGGGTGAAATAGCCCTGCGTAAGGCATGCTGCCTCGTCCCCCTTTTACCCAGGAGTGCTGGTGTGGCCTCTGCAGCTGTGTCCCTATTGTCAGGGACAAGGGCAGGAAGTCTCTGCCACAATCAGGTCTCTGTGCTCTCCACACAGATGCAGCTTTGTTAACAAATGACTTGTCTAACTTACCACTGTTTTTTAACCCATCTCAGGATCATTGTTACATTGATTTGTACATTGACTGTAGAGCTGCTTTTATTGAGGATGTGTTCCTGAAAAGCTAGAAATTAGTTTTTTTATTTCTAATTATTATTTTTTTCAATGAAGTCATCAAGCCATCTCCTTACTGATGCAGTGCATGGCAGGTGTTGAGGGAAGAACATTTACCACTGGTGACTTCTGTAGTGGAGATGTTCAGAACTGACTCTGAAGTTCCGTAGGAGATTTTTTGGGCTTTTTAGGAAGCTGTCCTTATGAGATGATTGGCTTTGGAAGAGCGGAAGTGTTGCTACCGTATTGGCCCACAAAAGGCTGAGTTTCAACGATGCTTCCTTTAATTTGGCAGAAAGGAAGCAGAGCAGTGTATGAAGTCAGGAGTAAAGGAGAGGGTGTCCTGTAGTTCCGAACTCTGCTGAAAAAATTGAATTGCATTAAGACTGGATAGAGGTAATTACATGCCAGCCTGTGTCCTTCAGGTTCCAGATGGTGTCATGAGAGCTGCTATTAGGAGGAAAAAAAAAAAGTCTCAAGTTGGAGGCATTGTGTAGACAACAGACTTAAAGAAGAATTGGACATTGCTCTCCTTGAAACAAAAAGGAGGAAGCTGTGTATGGCATTATATATTACTGTGTAAAGTAGTAACTGAGTTTCACAGGGCAAGTAATGTTCAATGCCTGTGGTGAAGCACAGTCCATGTTACTCACGCAGCCACCTTGGGAGCAGTGGGTGTGGATGTGTGTGCACTTGGGGTGATTCATGATCAGCCTGTGCTCACTCTTGAATATTCGAGAATCAACTTGCTGGGAAAACTTTCTGCTGGAAGCTTTTTTTTGCAACAGAAAGACCATTGAATGTAATCACATCTTTTATTTCTGTAAATGTGCCAATAAATTATTTTTAGACAAAAAATAAATAGATACAATTTTATCTGAGGGAGAGACTTGTACAGCGTATTGGGGTAAAAAAAAAAAAGAACAAACCAAGAAATTTCTTGCAAGTTGGCTGAAGCGGTGTATTACCTCTGAAAGTTGGATATGTTTGAGATGGGTCTTAACATGATCTGGAGGAATTAAAATGCAGCGTGTGTCTCTGCATATTTCTAGCTATAGGCCTGGATTTTGTAATTGTCCTGTACAAATGGGATTTTGTTTCTGTGAATATGAGGTAGGGATTTAACTTCTAGGAGAAGAAAACATTGTGAAAGCATGTGTATATCTGAAAATATACACAGAAATTCTGACAGTCACATTTGTACATAAACATGCTCGTGGCTATCTGAAGATGAAAGGGAACTGAAAACGTGACCAAAACAATGTTGTATAGGTGCTCTCTTCAAAAGATCTCAGTTCAGTGATAAACACGCTGCCAGAGTTTAGCTGTGCTCGTCGTATGAGTGACCAGCTAGAATTATGATGAAATTATAGTCACTTCTTCAAAACAAAGACAAGTTGATACTTGAAACAACAGGGAAATTGTAGAAAGACTGGCCCATGAGCAAGGGGGAAGGTGATGTCATGTGAACACTGTCATGGTGTTACTGTAAAAGCATCATTACATCTGCCAGACTTGCAGCCCTCAACAAGTAATTTAATCTGCTTTTGCCTTGTTTCTCTAGTTGCAAAATACCACAGAATTTTCCATTTCCAACATCTTTTTCCCTTTTCCCAGGTAGAGAGGTGCAGTGCCCTTCCTGGGTCCTTGCACCAGTGCAAATAAGACCAAATCTACTGCCCATGCTAAGCAAGGAGCCAAGTTCTGGGTGACTTCCTTGGTGAAGAAGCAGGCACATAGTCTTTGTGCAGTATTTTCTGCTGCACACATGAAGGTGGTGTGGAGCTCCAAGGACTCAAAATTCATTTCCTTACAGTTGAGGAAGTATCTGTTCCTCCCTGTGGAATGAAGTATTTTATATGTTGCAGAAGGGGTTAAAGGTAGTATGTGCAGTAAGCAGAAGGTTATTGTTCCATTTTGAAATTTATGACTTCTTTAAAAAGAAAATTGGTTCTATTTAAGGCCAAGTCTTTTTGACCAGCCAAGTCAAAGCTTGAAGGAAGCTAATACAGAGCTGGCAGTGGAAGAACACATTGCTACTGCAACATTTATTTGCAGTAAAGCCTAAGTGGCTTTTCATGATTCCTGCTGTCCTACAGTTAAGGAGCACTGCAGGGGCACCAGCTTCAGCAGAACTGTCCTGTGGAGTTGGGTTTTCTTGTAATAATGAGCAAGATGCTTCTCAGATGTTCTGCTGCTCTGAGATTAATGGTAACAGGCTGTTTTTCTGACTTTTTGAAGAGTTAAAATACCATTTGGCTAAAGCAGTCTGAATAACTAGAAACATGTTTAAAAACATTCACTTTTTTGAAATGACACTCCTGAGAGTAATTCAGTAGGGATAGGTACCCCTCCAGGTGACACAAGTCTGAGCATTTTTCCGAAAGGCGATCTAGGCTGAAGAAGCACTCATTCATTCTTGGGTTTGTGTCACGTTTGCATCAGCTGAAATCAAGCATGTGCTCTTTCTGACTAAAGAGACTTACCTGAATTCTCTTCTGTTCTACAGTAATTTGCCAGTAATGCTTCTCTTTGCACAATTCCATGCTTCAGCACTTGTGGAAAAGTTTTTTCGACAGTGTTTAGGTCATTTCATTTTACCTGAGAGTTGCTAAAAAAACCCACCCAATCACAACAAATAGCTGTTTTATTGACTCAAAGTGTAGTAATATGAGGAGTTGACTTTATTACTAGTATGAAAAGTAGTAAAAGGTACTGGCTATGTTTAGGCAGAGGAAGACACTTATAGTTTTTTAGACTTGTGTTCTTTAGTGCCATAAAAATCTGATTATGAGTAAGTAAGATTAAATATGTTTTAATAGCACTATGTCAAACAATCATGGAAAATTCCCAGTCTGAGCTTGTGCAGGCATTTGAATACTATGAAGTCCATATACTTTGGGGTTTTTTTGTTGTGTGGTTTTTTTTTTCCTTTTCTGTTTTTAGGTTTTTTTTTTTTAATTATTGTTTAAGAAAAAGCATCTCTCTGGGCAGGGAAGAATCAGTAATACTACATTTTGAGTGCTATACTTGCATTTTAATTTAGGTACCCTGCTGATTTGACTTGAACTTACTGTGCAGTCACCTTCTTTATAAATAATTTGAAGCAGTGTCCTTGTGATGGAAAGCCTATAAAGTCCTCCCAGGTTTCACAGACTGGGGAACTGCACCATGCTGTGCGAAGTAGATGTTTATGGAATTGTCTGGGCTGACATTTACAAAAGAGTTGATTGACTTAATTTATTGCCAAGTTAAATAAATTGCTGTGTAAAGGTTTGTGCTCCTGAGTAGACATACTTTCAGAGGTACCTAAGAGAAAAGGCCTGGTTCCCTGGGCTTTAGGGTCAACAAGGGTTGCTCGTGAAAGCTTGCTGTCCAGTGTGTTGACTCGTAACTTCCAGCATACCTTTTGGATGGCAGAGTGAGGGGGGGAGCTGGGAAATGTAGAGCAGGGATGTGTAAACCTACTGGAGCAGTTTCCTTGCAGAAGAAAAGCATGCTTTTGTCAGACTTAAAGTTGCTGCATGGTCTATGTATGTTGTCTATCTGTTGCCTGACAGAGGTATATGTTAGTCTATGTGTAGCCTAAGGCATTGGGTAGTGTGTTTTGAAATACGACTTGTTGAAGACAAGATGGCCAGAGTGGAAAGAGGTGCCTGCTCCTGGGTACGCTCTTGTGAGCAACACGATACGCTGCCTGTTGGTTCACCCTGAGCATTCCACAAAGATACTTGTGCTTCGCAGGCAAATACATTTCACACCCCCTAGGCCTCCACTCTCACTTCATTACTTTCACCAGCTTTAAAGTTTCCTGGGTTTCACTTTTGAATATCTCTGTCTCAAAGCAGCTGTGTTCTTGCTGGGTCTTTCTCTGCCCTCGCATCAGTTTTTCTAATTTGGGGAAGCACAGCTCTCCACAGCTGGCGCTTGTGGGTGCTTCCAGGCTGGGGGAGATGTGGCTGCTAGTCACAGCTGCCAGGTCTTTGCATGAAGGAAATGGATCTCTTCCCTGGATTTCAACCAAAAAAGTTGAGTTTAGTGCCTTGGCCCAAGTAGGTCATGTTGGTAGTAAAAGCATGTGGTCTGATTTCAGACCTGATCCTGGGGAAGTGGGGGGGGGGAACCAATCTCCCTCTCTGCTCCTGTGATGCTCCACTTGCTTAAGCCAATACTCTTGGCTGATGGGAAGAGCCTGGGTGCGAGGGGTTCCCACCTTGATATATGAATGGTGCACCTCTGGGAGATGACAATGTGTAGTCAAAATTGCTTGTCTGACAAGGTCCTTTGCTTGCTGAGAGGCATGCAGCTGATCAACCCTGGTTTTATGATTCTTCTACACACTGGACATAGTAAACTAGAAGAGAGTCTCAGCCTAGATGCATTTCCTTATACTGCTCGTTTATCTGTGGGATAAATGACTGTTTTGTCAGGTGTTAATGCTTTAACTTGCTTGTGTTTGGTTAAGCTCTTCTAATTGTTTTGTGGTTTAGTTTTGGATTAAGTCTTCTATCAACCTGCAGGACAGTAAAATGTGCATGCATGCATGCAAAAAAAACCAACCAGAAGCAGTTGCTCTGCATTTCTGCTTTTTCTGCTTCTGACACAAGAACTAGGTTGAGGTAGTAAGTCATTTTTCCTTTTAACAATTACCAGGTCATGTAAACATGCATTAAAATTAAAAAAAAAAAAATTGACGCCAGAGCGATGCAGGAAATGTTCATCCCTGTCGTGAAAACAAGGACGCAGAATGGGAATGCGTCAAATCTCTAGGTGTGCCTGCAAGTGAGAAAACGTGCCACACCTTTTTGTTGAAAGGTGGAGTGCAGACTTTAAGCTGCTTTGGAAAGATGCTACAAGCCATGAAGAAAGGTACATTGTTGTACATCCAAGGAACCTTTGAGCTGCTTTGTATGACCTGCCTTGGGGATTTGTCTATAGATGCAAGATGGGAAGCAATATGAAATTACAGGCTTCAGTCCAGTTTATGGTGTGAAAGTATCTATGATAGGAGAAGAGAAGATTTGCTGGTATAAATACCTGCTCCATTTCTGGGTTTTCTACCGAAGGTGTCCCCTTCTGGCAGTTTAGTGCTGAATGAACTTAAAAGGAGACAATTTTTATTGTATGTAATATATACGAAAAAATTCCAATAAAAAAAAATTGACTTGCTATAATTACTCAGGTGACTCGCCCCGTAGATGCTTCCTTTTATAGTTGCACAAGTAGAAAAAAACCAAAACAGATATTCTAATAAGAGTGGTATTATGGGAAGGAAATGTCAGGAAGAAGTGGACTAAGCAAAAGCAGGAGATTGCTTTTCAGAGGGTTGTGACCTTAAGGGGCTGAATATAATGAGTGCAGTGTTTCAGGCTGCCTTTTTACCTTGCAACTGCTACATACCATTGGTATTCATCAGCAGTGATGGGGCTCTGCAGCAGAAAGACTTGCAAAGCATCACCTGGTCTCCCAAGAGAAGTTTAAAGCCAGTAAAGTACAAAACTATACAAAGTGCATGTAGGAGACGCTGCCTTTTATCTGAACTTCATGGCTTTTTAACTTTACCTAAAATATAAGCTTCGTTGCTAAATTTGCCTTCAGTATAGATCCCAAACTCATTTCTACAGAGTTGCACCTTCTGTAAGTATAACACTGGTATAAAACGCCACCAGTGCAGCCTGCTTTGGTGTCACATAGCCTCTGGGAAACCGGAGATCAGTGCTGATTGACAGTCTTCTGCTCCTACCATCCAACAGTTGAGAGAGAGGCTGGGCTGGGATTAAATTTCTCTTCCACTACTGCCACCTAACTCTCCTTGGCCCCTGTGTTGGGGAAGTGAATTAGGTGTTTTCAAATGCCTGTTGCAATTGATTTTTGCTTAAAATCATCTGATCACAGCTTTGAGAAGTAACTCATGAGCATCTATTTCGTATTTACTGACACTTTGGTGTTTGTTTAAGGGTTGGTAGATCAGATCCTATTTATGAGCTGTTTACAAACTGAAGGAATTTTGAATTGAATAATAAATTATTTAAGGTTATATTTTTTTTATCCTTCAGTTTCATACACTGTCTCCATATTTCAGGGAGATGGGGATGTCCTTTTTACATTGAAATACAACAGTGATCAAATCTTCCATGTTATACATCTCAGTTCGTGGCCGAGTGTTAAAATTTACTGGGAGTCTTTCTTGAGTTTCTGACCTGGGAAAGAGAAGGTGGTAATCTTTGGAAAAGGAGGAGATGAGAAGAACTGACAGCCAGTCTTCCTGCCTGCTCCAGACCCAAAAGAAGTGTCCACCAAAGTCTTAGGGGGTGGTTCCTCCCAGGCATCCTGGACTATTGATGGGGGTAGGTTGGACAAATGAAAAGAGAACTTAGGAAAGTGGAAGAAAGGACACCTGTTCAGATTGAAGATGGGTGCAGTAATTTCACAGGGCCCTGTTAATACCGCTTTTTTCAACTGCTGTGAATGCAAATTTATTCTAAAACAAATGAAAAGTGGAATAAACTCTTTTTTTTTTTTTTTTTCTTCTGTATAGATCTGTGGGCTTCTTTACAGGTCTGCTAGGGAGTCTAACTGAGGGTCACCCTTTCACTCTCCCTTTCCCCCTTTCTGAAAACAGAGTGTATCTATTTAAGCAGTGTATACCCTGATTATGCTTTTCTTTAGGTGCTTGCTTCTGTTCTGTTGGTTGAAGCTTCCATAACTCTCCAGCAAACATTGCCCCTTTCTGTGGAGAGCTATAATAACTGTTACTTAGTGGATTGTGAGTGCTTTAATATGCTGCCAGCATTTCATTAAAATAATGTTGTCTGCTTGTTTTTCTTTTTTAAGACATGCATTTTGTGGCTGTATGTGAGACAGTGAGTGGCAGGAAGTTGGACATTGGCAAAAGACATTGGATATTATGTGCCATAAAAAGTGCAAACATCCCTCTGAGTTACAAAATCTTTCCCTTCTTTGGGGGTATTGTCTGGACTGCGTGTCCTCCCTGCTCTGAGCGCTACCAGGATGTCTGCAGTGAGCCTGGCCCTGCGGACACCATGTGAGGTGCTAGACTGAGCTCAGCTGATGCTCACCGGGCACAGCAGCGCACCTCTACATCCCCTGCACTCTCTGTATATATGAGCTGTGCCTGCCAGCCTTTCTGCAACAGGTGTGTGGGAATAAGCCAGTGCTCTGCCCTTTAATGATAAAATGTGCCATTACATTTTGTTGAATTGGCTGTGTTTTCATCAGGTGATCTCCAGACAGGCAGTGTGGATTTGCTCGGTGATTATTGTGGTTTGCAGTGTACAAATTAGTGTGGGAAGTTGCTAACGCTAGCCTTGTAACTTAGGTCTCCAGTGGCAGGATCAGCTTTTTCTGTGCTCCCTGAAATGTGAAAGGTAAGGAGGGAGAGCACAGACAGGTGCTTTGCTGCCCACCATTTGTTGGGATGGCCATGTGTTGCTCTGACAAAGGATCATCCCGTCTTCCAAATGTGCTTGTAAAAGCCAGGCACCACAGATGGGCTTTGGATGTAGAGGGGTGCACTTCCCCAAGGCACGTTGCTTATGTCCTGGATTTTTAGGAGTATTTTTTTATTTAATTAATTTTTAAGGATGCTTAAGTCCCCACCACCTCAAGTTGTTTCATAACCCAGGTTTGACTCATTCTGTGTGGTGCTGCAAGTCTGATAACCTCTGCCTGAACTTCCCAAATCAGCCTCAGCGGTGCTGCTACCCGGTTGCTGCAGTCATTTGTTGTGGGCCAGAAAACTGCATTTTCCTGGCTAGGTGTAGACACGACTTGTGCTTATTCTTCATTGAGCTTATCCAGGCTCCTGTTCCTGCCTTTGAGCTGTGGTGTGCTGCCTTGTGCCCACCTGGAGGGGCCACGTGTGCGAGGGGCAGGCTGTTGGGCTGCAGAGCCGTTGGAGCTGGTGTGGCAAAGAGGTGCTTGTCCTGGATTTGGGATGCTGCCCCTGATCTATAACAGGACATATGAACAGGATCAAGTGGGTGCTGTTGGTGAAAGCTGCTGGGCAAATCGCTGTGGCTTGTGGGAATGGAGGACCTGAACTCCCCATCTGCGAAGCTTGGCACAGCCCAAAGCTGTCAGCTGCTTGTGGTCAAAGCATAACTGGGATTTGTTCCTCAGCATGGGGTCAGACCGACTGCATGGGCCTTCAGAAAGGCAATGCTGAAACGGTTGTTGGAAATACTACTGAACAGGTCCAACAGCACATCCTAATTTACCAACTGTCCAGTTCGCTTCCTCCTGGTTTCTGTATTCCACTAGGTATTAGCCATAGTAAGTCTTTATTCTACAGAGGTTTACCCATATGCAGGGTCCTGTTGACATCTGTAGGACATGGTAAAGGGGCAAAGTTAAGAGAGGGTTATGGTGTTTCTAGGGCAAACCCCATGTAGCTTGCCAAATGAGATTGATTAAATAAACAACAAACAACAAAAAATCCCAAAAGAACCTTGAAGCATGAACAAGCAATGTAAAGAACTAATTCATGGCAATTACATACTTTAAATACTTTTGTTGCTGTGGTGAAATAAAGGTATGTAGTGATCATATTGTGAAAGCGAAGCCGCAAAGAGAAATGAAGTCTACTGAATCAATTACTGTAAATTCAATGTAAGGGGATCAATACAATTTAGGAAAAGAAGTTACGACCTGCTATGCAAAATTGTCCCATTTTCAATAATCAATGTTTCTATTAGTGAAATAAATGAATGAAAGAATTGTGGGCCACTGGTCCATTATTCTCTTCTCCCTCCTTTTCACACTTACTTTCTTAGCCTTGGAATACAGTCTTGCTAATTCTTACAGCACCAAAGTGTGAACTGTGTCTCTCCAAAATCCTGGGTTTTAATTTCAAGAAAATACAGAGCTTGGAAGAAGAGGGGGGGAAAAAAAGGGAAAAAAAAAAAACCAAAACAAAACCAAAACACCAACAAACACTTAAAAAGAATGTGGGCTGACTGGGTTGGTTTGTTTTTGTCTTAAGGCTCTGATCTTATAGCTGTTTTCTGCAACAATTAAGGCTGAAAATATTTTCCCTTCTTGCCCATCCCTACTCTAACCCAGGAAAATGATTCATGTGTAAACTGGTATTTTGGAGTTGCAGGGAGACATAAACAAAACAAAAAAATCCCTCTAATACTGTCAGACCTGTAAAAGGATCATGGAAATTGACAATATGGAAGAGCTGAAGTGGAACCTTTTTTACTTTGATGCCAGTAACTTGCAAAGTTAAAGCTGTGGTATTATTTTGGGGAGTGATTTTTTTTTTTTTAAGTATGCTTATTACCTTGCACGGTCTGCTACTTAATATGGATTATCTTTTTCACACAAGACTCCCTCTTGACTAATCAGATGGCTGCCAAAGAGCGGTCAATGGTAGAAAATGTATCTTGATCAGAAATTTCATCTGCTTTGCAAATTCAAATCAGGCTGAACCAGTATAATGTCCCTCTAAACAAGGTATATGTGTGCTTGTATAGCACAACTAGTATCTGTGGATAAACTAGTACTATATAGTTGTTCCCTATTAGATTTTCTTCTAAAAAGTCAGTGTCCAGGTACATGTGGAACAGTATGAAGAACTGAACAGTTCCTTGACTGATGAGCCTACTAGATCCGTGTCTCATGAAAATAAGTGGTAAATGCCTGTCTTCAAGACCCATGTGTCAAATGTTTTTGTGTGGTTTTTTTTTTTCCTTTTTCACTTAATCAGCTTTAAAGTACTCAGAGACCTTCCTCCTAAACAAAACGTTTTGAAATGAGACTTGCTTTGCAAGCATGAGTTTCCATTTTGCAAAGAAGACTCTCCACAGGCTTTGCGGGCAATGAATGAGAAACATTTTTCAAGTTCAGTCTCAAACTAAACCTTGTTTCAGAGTGGTTGGTGCCACCCATACCATCATGGCTGCTGCTCGTGGGTCAGTGCCTGTGGCCTTTGCTTTGTATTCTTCTCAGGCAGGAGAGACAAGAGGAAGGTGGAAGAAAATGCTAGGGTGTTTTACACCACTTGGCAACCTGTGGCAGATGACAAATTCAGTACCTGGGAGGTTTTAAGGGCAAAGTTGTGTGGCTGAGCCCCAAGAAAGAGGGTAGTGAAGAAGATATTTCTACCATTGTTTTGCCTCATTGGTCTTTGAGACACCAGTCCCAAGAGGGTAGCTGAAGGAGTGAATGAGAAGAGGGCGCTAGCATGACTTCACACATATGGATTTAAAAATCCTTCTCCACCTTGATGTGAGTTTAAAAGCTTGTCATGTAGCATAATCAAAAAGTTGCCAAGCTGGTAGCTTTTGGATTGGGGACTGCCAAGCACAACAGAGCATGGTGGATGAGCTACAGGCATTTTGGCAGGCTGTCCTCTTGTCCTCGAGTCAGTGATAGAGCTGCATGGCAGTGTAACTACTTACTAGAAGATATGGGAAAGATTATGTTAGCAGAAGCTAGTGGTGATTTAAATTGGCTTGTTTGGGCAGTCGTGCTGGGATAACTACTCCTGCTATATTGCTGTAGGCTTTGGAGAATGGTTTTTAGAGGAAAGTCTGTCTTCCCCTGCTGCTTTTGTGTTCACTGTCCTTCCTCGATTCTGTCTTAAAATACCTGTTAAGGTTAAAAGATCTCAACTCGTGTGGATAAAGATTTGGGGTGTGTGCATGTATACAGATTGCTTAAATTCAGTTGGTTTTTAAGGAAATGAAGTTTTAGGGTTTTTGTGGTTTTGTTAGGTTTTTTTGTTTGTTTTACATTTGTAGTCATGACTGTAATTAGTAAAAAAATGTGTTTTTTGAAAAATGAGTGCTTGGCAAAACTGTGCTGTAATCAAAGACAGAACTGCAACTCCTATTGAAATATGTGAAGGCAGAGTTAGGGCTTGTTTGGTTCGTAGGCAAAGGTTGAAGGCTTTTGTAAGGCTATTGTATATTCCTTTTTAGGAATTTAAATAAGAGGAGAGAATTACATGAATGTACCAGGAGGTCTGTCATTTTCCCTGGCCACTGCCACCCCCTACCCCAATACAGAAAGTGATGGAGAGGTGTACAGTGGCCCCAAGCTCTTTTTCCCTGTGTTCCTTACATCTCCCTGCTGTCATCAGAAACTACCCCCTCTTCCTTCTCCTCACCCACGTGTTGTCTTTTTTAATTACTTATCCTCCTTACTGAGTTTTAACAGATTAAAATTCCCCCCAACCCAAGCCAAGGTCCTGAGGGAGAGTAGTAGAGGGGGTGTCACTTGCCAGGTGAGTCTGTGATACCTGATGGTGATGAGGTACAGGTGGGTCTGAAACTCCAGATCCATTAGATAGAGAAAAGTTGCTGTATGTGTTCTGTGCTTCCCTGATTTTTCATTTTTGCAGTTTTATTCACGGTTGGTTTCCAAGTAGTATTTGGAGCGCTGATTTTTAATTTCAGAATTCATCAGAAATGCCATTGACTTCACTGCACAGAAACTGTTATTTCTTTACCTAAATTTGCAGGCATGAGAAAGAGCTGTTGTCCACTAGCAGCTTGTGTAGCTTGACGGCAACTGATAGTGACAATGGGCTTTCCAAATTCCTGTATTGTTGTGTTTTTGCAGCCATGATGCCATGGTATAGGTTGGGCAGACTTGTAAGTGAAAAAAGTATTTTGCAAAACTTGTCAAAATTTAAAGGTAATGCCTGAATCTCTCATGAAAGTCATAATTCAGACTGTAGCAACACCAGTAACTCTCCGGAAAAGACTTGATAGCATTTCATTGCTGGATTTGCTTTTGAGGATGTGATAAAGCTGTTGTTTCCTAGCGGTGTGGAAACCTTGTCATCCTCATGAGCTGGCAACCACATCTTCAGAGCTCTAGCAGAGAAGTGCAATTGCTTTTCAGCTTTTGAGCGAGGTCTGTTGTGCGTATCTTCACATGCAGCAGCAGAAGACGGGGAGGAGTGTGCTCATCTAGGTCCACATATAGAGGTGTGTATATCTCTGTGCTGTTTGTGTTGGGTATAACTGGAAGAGAAAATGTTTTGGTTTTTTTTTTTTTTTTCATTTAAACACACACCCCCCCCCCACCCCCCCCCACCGGCCATGTTATATGAAGCAGCAGCCTTGTAAGAAGTGCTAGTGCTTTCAAAGGGCTGGGGGAAGGCACAAATTTATTTTGGTTCCCTCTCAAGTCAGTAATAGTAATAATATATGTTTTAATTCAGTTTCTTGTTTTTAAAGTGTTATGCATCGTCTGTGCTGTGCTATCTCCAATTACTGAAACAGAAGGAGATGGAGCCTGTTCAAGGTTAATCAGCAGCTGTTGCACAGACCTCAGGAGCAGGAGAGCTGGTGCTTTGATCTGGTGTGGGGGATGGACAGACAACAGAAACATCTCGTTTTCAAGGAGATTTTGTTCTGCAGGAAACTAACCCCCCTAAACTGCCCTTACATCTCATGGAAATATCTTCATGGCTTTGTTCTGCTTTAAAACAGCAAAGCAAAGTAGTGTTGTTCAGGAGGCAAAATTAAATTTGTTGAGGAAGGTGTTGGTAGTTTACTCCTGTGCTCTCTGAGGAATTGTGATGAATGCCTTAAGTGTTTTGAAAATGAATTTTACCCCATTCAGCTGGATTAAGTATGTGCCTAGATTTAAGTGCGTAGTCAGTTCATGAAGTTGGGTTTAAGGTACTGAAATTCAGATTACATGCTCAAATACCTTTCAAAGCTGTGTCTTCTCTCACTGTCTATAGAGACATGGGGTTCCACTAGTCCTCCTCCATCCATCCCTTCCCACCCCACCATCCCCAGATGAAAACTGCCAGTTTCCAACTATTGTCAGAGGGGAGGCAGGCTGCTTGGAGAGAAACAGAGCCCATTAGGGGCACTATCTTGGAGTGATTTCTGGAGTATTTATTTCCCTTTTGTATGTTGTGTGGCAGTAGTGCACAGACTTTGTAGTAGTTTTCATATTCACCCACTGCTGATACCTGGTTGTTGTGGAAGCCTTTTGTCAACAAGCGCAGGAAAGCTGCACCGGGGAAGCTGGGCACTGCAAAGGAGAGGATCTGGAGCAATATTCTGATTTACAGAGTAATACATCAGACAAATGGCCATTACTACTTGTTTGTTTCCCTGGACTTAGAGAGGGAAGAACAGGTCTGGTCTTCTGCTTGGGTTGAAGCTAGTGAAGGATATCTGGCTTACAGTGAACTTCATGAGTTTGCCACTGAGTAGTCTGGCAGGCACTTGGCATGTTAAGGTTTTTGGGTGCCTAAACTGAAGTGTTTTCAGTAGTCCTGAGCTGACAACGAAGGCTGAGTTTTCAGAAGCAAAACTGTTCATTAATATGAAATCAACAAAGTTGTAGTTTTTTCTGGATGCTTCTTTCTTGCTGTGGCCCTCCTGTTTGTCACAGTATGAGAATTAGTGAAGAGGAGGAATGAAGGTAAATGTGGTTTTGGTTATCTTTTGCATTAAAAAGCTATGTCCAGCTTGACCTAGTTAATAACATCTCTTCCTGTCTCTCAAACTTTGTATTTGGAGCCAAGCTACTGAGGTGCATAAACAAAAGGTTCTCTAAATACATACTGACTGTTGTTCCTCTTGCTTTGCCAAGCCCTAATAGCAAAATGCTTTTTGAATGCAGATGCAGCATAACCCTTAATTTAAAGCAGTTTTAACTGCTTTGAATCAACTGCATTGATAAGTCAACTGTTACATTATAACGTGAATTATAACATATTACATTATAACATGCTACATTATAACATGTGAATGGGTAGCGCTTTCACTTAGATGAGGACACAGTTATACAATATATGCTTTTTCATATGTAGAGATAGATACTCTATATATAGGTAATTAATAAGCAGACAGTTATTCAGCATACAAAGTATGCTGTATGCATGCAAAGTCTAGCTTCTTAATACAGTTTTGCATGAAATGCTCCACCATTTTACTTAGTTGAGGTAAAGTTCTTGGTTAGTTTTGTAATTTCCAGCATATATGTCCTATAGAAAGTAAAAAAGAATGGATTTTTGTCATCTCCAAGAACAGAATATGAAGGAAGGTAAGTGCTAGTGTTTGCATTTTCAGCAGCAAAATCTGCAAGGTAGAAGGACTAGGGACTTCTCCAGCTCGTCTTACAGCTGTGAGATGTGCAAACCTATTTCCTTTCCCTTTTGCAGTTGGGAGAAATTTATTTGCTATGGAAATGATGGCATATGGCCCTTCTGCAAATGCTATTCCAAGTATTTTTACAGTCTCGCTTCATGGAAATAAACACCATTGGGTTTTAGGAAGTGCTCTGTGGCTTTGTTTGCCCCCTTACCACGAAAGGGTGGCTGGTCAGGGAGCTCTGGAGTAACCCAAGTTACCAGGCTTCTTCCCCCAAAACAGGTTCAGATCAATAAAACATGCCACCATGTGCCTTGTGTGGAGTCTTTTTTCAGGCAGGTCCTGTATGACAAGTCTTCTCCATAAATTAACCGTGAGTGAAGATTTTGTTCTCAAAACTGTCACTTGTGCATAGCTAATGCATCGCAGAGGGATTGCAGCCCAGTTGCAGACTTAGCTGGGCACAGGAGGTGGCTGTAACTTGCATAGCTTGGGAGGTGTCTTTTGCCAAGAGTTTTTTGTGTTTTCTATCCCCAGACGGGAAGGCCTTGCAGTGCACCCAGCCCATGGACAGATACCGTATTGTTGAGCTACCTTGCCAGGGAACACGTCGTATTTGCATTTCAGATGCCTCGGGCTTTGTGAACTGCATTGTTCCAGCTTCCCCTGAATAGCAGCTATTGACCCCTAACAATGTACATTTGTTTAAATCAAACCCTTCCGAACTTTAAAAAGCTTATTTTAGGAGTAGCCCAACCAAGTGAACATTTCTGTGCAGGCTCCTTTTTTTCCCCTTCATAGCCAGAAAAAAATTGCTGAATTAATTATTTATTTTCAAGATGGAAAACATTTTCCTCCTTGTGAGAGGCTATTTTGAATGCTGAGGTTTTGGCAAATTTTGTTGCGGCTTAATGTTTATAAGCATTTCATTGCCCTTGAAAGCATAAACTTCATGTTACTCAAGCTCAGAGATTTTGGCAAATAAACCAGTGGATCAACAGGGGTTTGGTTGTCCTGAAGCACTTGAAGAACTTGACTGCATTTTGTCAAATAGGGTTTTTTTGCTGTTTGTGTGTGCACTTAGATGGATTGAATTCATCTAGGAAGGGGAGGTAGAGACTGACTAGTACAGATACTTCATGTCCAGCAGCAGGCTGGCAAAAGCATTTCTTTGGGTCGTGGGAAGTCTGGAGCCAAATTCCCTTTGCTGCTTGGGGTGACTGCATACATGCCTCCACCCTTGAGCCATCAGCTGTCCAGAGCTTGGTGGTGTCAGTAGCCACTGTCATTTAAATCTATTACAATTTGTGAACAAAAACTATGGTTATTTAGTGTGGGGAGGAAGCTTCTCTATGCCTTGCTCCTGTGGGGTTATTAGGTTGAGGCAGAAAAGCTCAGTGAAGTAAAAATTTTCTATGAGCTGAACAGCCTTATAGTTCTTCCATTTTAGGCCAGAACGATCCCACTAATAACAGCAAAATATTCAAACATGAAACAGTGATTGTCAGATTAAATGGGGTTGTTTTATGGGCTGACAATTCTTTCTTCTGGTGTCCTATGTTAACTCAGGAGTATTGCATCTCATGAAGTTTTTATAGGTATTTCTGTTGGATGCGTTTAGAAAAATGTTGCTAGCAGGTCAAGGGAGGTGATCTTTCTTCTCTACTCAGCACTGATGAGGCCACACCTGAAGTGCTGTGTTCAGTTCTGGGCTCCCCAGTACAGGAGGGACCTGGACATACTTGGTAGGGTCCAACAAAGCATCACAAAGATGATGAAGGAGTTGGAGCATCTCTCTTATGAGGAAAGGCTGAGAGAGCTGGGACTATTCAGGCTGGGGAAGGCTCAGGGAGGATCCCATCAATGTATATACCCGGAGGGAAGGTATGAAGAGGAGGAAGCCAGACTCTTCTCAGTGGTGCCCACTGGCAGGACCGGAGACAATAGGTGCAAACTGAAACCCAGGAGATTCCCACTGAACATCAGGAAACACATTTTTACTGTGAGGATGACCGAATATTGGCACAGGCTGTCCAGAGAGGTTGTGGGGTCTCATCCTTGGGGATACTCGGCAACCATCTGGACATGATTCTGGGCAACAGGTCTAGGTGACCCTGCTTGAGCAGGACAATTGGACTAGATGCCCTCCAGAGGTCCCTTCCAACCTCAGCCTTCTGTGATGGACAGGTAAAGTGAGGTGACTGAGGCCATACAGGAATCTGAGGTAAAAGACTCAGCTCACCTTGCTCTGAATGTATTGCATGGTATAGCGTGGGTATGTGATCTCTCTCACACAGTGCTGTGCACTCATGGCTTATGGGCTATAGACCCATGGACTGTGGACTAAGCGGCGTACAGCTGAGCACTTTATTGCACCTCCCCATTGGGGCTGATGGGCAGCTGCAGCCTCAGGTTTTCCCTTTCCGATGCTCTTGGGGACGGTGGGCTGACAGCAGCAACTGCATTAATGTGAGAGAGCCCTTTGTCTCCCACCCTGACAGTTGTGGTAGATACTCCTTAATACCGAGGATGTCTCCTTCAAAGTTGTCACCGCTCCTGCGCCTATAGTTAAGTGACATAGGATATTCTGTTTGCTGCAGTGGGGAGGTACCAGAGGAAGTCCAAGAGCAGTGCGCTCACATCTGCCTTTCTCCCTCTGGAAAGTGCAGAGTGAGAAGTGCCCTCGGACCAGTCAGCGTGGGGGTGTTCATGCCACTCGAAGATTAAAAACACAGCAGCGCCCTGGGTTTTCTGACAGCTGGAGTCCAATGCAGACCCAGGGGAGAGCAGGTGGAAGTCTTCTGCTGCTGTCACTGGGTTATGAATTAAGTGTTCACATCCTCTCTATTGGTTTTACTACTTCTGGGGAGTCCTTTCCCCGCTGTTTCTCAGTCCCCTGCTCCCCCCCTGCCCACCTCGGGTGCTAGCGCTCTCCCTTCTGCTCCCCTCTGCCCTCATCCTATAAATTTGAGTCGACATACCCTGCATTTGAACTGCCTTAGACTTGCTGTAAACCTGGAAACCATCTGGCTCAAGGTTTTGGAGGTAAAAGGGCAAACAGCTTCACAGGCATTTGCAGCATTTAAAATGGAAAGCAGTTTGTCAAAATATGGAGGGGAAGAAAATGA
This sequence comes from Strix aluco, assembly GCF_031877795.1. Taxonomy (NCBI): domain Eukaryota; kingdom Metazoa; phylum Chordata; class Aves; order Strigiformes; family Strigidae; genus Strix; species Strix aluco. Next base: position 82,842,243 of record NC_133931.1, on the reverse strand, counting down.
GGGATGCTCTTACAAGGTCCTCTGTGTGCAGCTGAGCTCTTACCATTCAGAGAAACCAAGCAGCACAAGTTTTTACATTCTCCATTAACTTTATTTTGTGTCTCGGAGCTGCTGTTCTCCCATCACAGAAACAAGAATAATGTTTATTCAACATTATCTGAAGCATATGCAACTTGTAACATAGCTGAAGGTAGACTCACAGGCTGCTTGCCTTAAATATGTAACAGAAATAAAAATCTGTAATTGCCATGATTATTAATCACGATCCTGCACCCCACCAACTTTAACAAGGCTGTAAGTCTAGTTTCTGTGTGTAAAAAATTCAGGCAAGGACAACCTTTGGATGCTAGCATGCAAAATTAAATATTTGAATTATTTTTTTCAGTGATCATACACCCAAAGTCACAACCTTATGATTATCAGGGTATATCCCAGTCTTTTTCTACCACTCCTTTACTTTTTCTTTACTTTTGACTGTCCTGGTAAAAAGAATCTCTGTTCTATAAATGCCACTAAAATACTGTCTTTCTGATGTGGAGCCTGCTGTCCATTTGTAGAGAACGGGATTATAGTTTGTGTTGGAGGTCACACCATGGCGGGGGTGGTGCTGCTGCTGTTCAGTGTTTTCATGCCACCTGAAGCCTTCTCCTATGCTGGAGCAAGTAGGTATTGTTAATGAGTTGGCTTTTGCTGCAGCTGCATCATCAACTGCGGTTCCTCCCTTGTTCTCGGTGCTGGAAATCTCTTTTCTTGATGCTGGATGTACCAGCCAGATGAAAATTAAAATAGTCTGCGCCTACCCTGTCTTACTAGACTGACTTAGATGCCTCACTGATAGTGTCTCCGTTGCCTCCTCACTTCTAAAAACAAAATGTCATTTCTTTGTAACCTTCCTTGCTATTAGGTTTGGGGTTTTTTTTAAATCCTCTGTGTTGTTGTGCAGCCAAGAGAAGAGAACCGTATAAAGGGCAAAGTGGTTTAGAAAAAAGGTGAAAGATGATAGGGGGGGGGAGTTGCTGTGAGTGCCTAACAGAGGTTGAAAGTAAACAGGTAGGGAGCCAGCTGGCTTTGAGGAGGATCTTTTAAACTGTGTGTAAATTCAAGCACCGCTTTGTAATTTTACGTGTGCTAACACGAGGCACATGACTCGGAGAATTGGCTTCAGCTGCTCTTGCCGGCATTTCGGAACTTCTACTTAAAAATGAAAATAAGGCACTTCAGTGTAGTTCTTCTGTGTTTACTGTTCGGGCAGAAACCAACAAATACTTGCTGAGAGATTATTTCTTTCACTTGCTTTTTTGGTTTTTACTCTTGTTTTCTTTCCTCTTGATAAATACAGGAAAATACAGAGTGAAAGTCTTTTTTCAGTTTTCAATTATGCTACCTATAACTCTGTTTTGTTTATTGTAGGGGTCTCGGGTCTGGCTGCGAGAAAATAATCAGCATTATCCCAGTACTGTTCATTCCTGTGCAGAAGGAGTCGTCGTATTCAGGACAGACTATGGTCAGGTATGGGCATCACTCCTCTATGTTTCCTCCTTTTTGCCACTCTGGAAAAGAAGCTGTTCTTGTGAGGAGGGCATAAGGGAAACCAGAAGTCTAAAGTCTGTGAATAAAATACTCATTTTGTGTGACCTGAATGTGCAACTTTGGTTTTAATAGCTCTTCCCATTGCCTGTCTGGTCAGTTGCTATGATGATGCCTGACAAAGCTGAAGCAATGTTGCTGGGTGTGAGGCCCTTGTTCCACATAGGTCGGTAGTTCTGTAGTTTACTGGAGGTAGGTGGCCTCTCCATGGTTGTATTCCCTTACAATAACAGAAGGGAAGGGTTGGCATGTGGTGCTGAGGCATCGTGGTGGTGGAGTGTCACTGATTCAATGGGAGGCAGCAAGACACACCTCCCAGAGCAAAACTGGGGTAGCTCCACCAGCTCCTGTCACAAGAGGACTGTGAAGGAAGGGGACCATTACTCCCCTCATTGCATTTTTGGTTTGGGTTTTGTTGTGGTTTGTTTTTTCCTTCTGTTTCTTTTTTAAATTTTAACTGCTTCCTGGCTGTCAAGCACTCCTGGCTGCTGCTTGCCTGCAGGGATGGAGATGGTGTCTCCTTGGCCATCTCAGGCAGTGCATGCCTTGCATGTCTGGCTGCTGGCTGGTGAAGGAAGCTGGTGTGGAGCTTGTTTCCCCCTCTTTTTTATTATTATTTTTTTTTTTTAAATTTTTCTCTTTAACCCCCAGAAGAAGTCAGAGCCAGCCATGCCTGTTGCTGACATCTTGGAAGTACTCTGCTTTCTCATGCACTTACTTTTTATTTAACTGTTTATTCTCTTCATTAGGCCATGGTTTATCCAAGCTTCCTTCAGCTTCGCTGAAGAAATTTCAGTTTTATGTTCAGTCAGATATAAAAAGTTTTGCTGAGAACAGTTACCAACCTCCAGAGAACCCTCCCTGTGACTTTTGGAGGATGCCTGTTCCCTCAGTTTTTCTTCCTACCAGACAAAGGTAGCTTCAGGTAGTGAACGAGGCTGAGAAAAGCATGGTGGGCTGGAAAACATGCTGCCTGTTCTTGCTAATTTCACTTAATGCCTTTCTGGGTAAGCATGGTGGAAAGCATGTCTTTCAGAGCCAGGGAACCCTTACTTTCCTTGCAGGCCTTTCTCCAGGGAAGGAAGAGACCAGGCTGAGTTGCAGAGTGGTTTTAGATGGGCAAGATACAACCTACTTGAGGTTAAATTGCTACTGCCCTGGCAGTGAGGGATGAAAATGGGAGTTAAGCAACTGGGGTCTGAGACAGAGAAAATGGTGTTTTTCTTCTCTTCAGAGTCTCTGGGTGTGTGGCAAAGGAAACAGGATGACAGAGAGAAGGTCACATACAAGCACCTGTGTCTGGTCATGTATTTGGTGGCGAAACTTCATTGTGTTCTACATCCCTGGGGAGGCAGAGAGATGGGTGAAAGTCACTGCTGTCCTCAGCATCTGAAGAGTAGTCAGGGAGTCCAACTCCCTGATAGCTGTTACATTCCAGCTCCCATTCACTGCTCTCCTGATGTCACCAGTTGATTCTTGGGCCAATGCCTGCATCCTCCTAGAAGCTATGCTAAGGTACATGGAGGGCAGGGAGTGAATCGAGACAGCCAGTGTAGCTTCACCAAGGACAAGTCCTGCCTGACAAACCTAGTGGCCTTCTATGATGGAGCAACTACATCAGTGGACAACAGAAGAGCTACGGATGTCATCTATCTGGACTTCTGTAAGGCCTTTGACACGGTGCCCCACAACATCCTTCTCTCTTAAGTTGAAGAGACATGGATTTGATGGGTGGACTGTTTGGTGGATGAGGAATTGTTTGAATGGTTGCATTCAGAGAGTAGGGGTCAATGACTCAATGTGCAGATGGAGACCAGTGATGAGTAGTGTCCCTCAGGGGTGGTCTGTATTGGAACCAGTACTGTTTAATATCGTTATCAGTGACACAGACAGTGGGTTTGAGTACATCCTCAGCAAGTTTTCAAATGAAGCCAAGTGGTGTGGTTGACGTGCCTGAGGGATGGGATGCCATCCAGAGGGATCTTGAGAAGTGGGCCCATGTGAACCTCATGAGGTTCAGCAAGGCCAAGGGCAAGTCCTGCACCTGGGTCAGGGCAACCAGCTGGGGGACGAAGGGATTGAGAGCCGCCCTGTCGAGAAGCACTTGGGGTTATTAGTGGATGGAAAACTGACTATGAACCAGCAATATGCACTCGCAGCCCAGAAAGCCAACCGTATCCTGGGCTGCATCAAGAGAAGTGTGGCCAGCAGGTTGAGGGAGTTGATTCTCCCCCTCTACTCTGCTCTTATGAGACCCCACCTGGAGTACTGTGTCCAGCTCTGGAGCCCTCAGTACAAGAAATACATGAACGCGTTGGAGTGGGTTCAGAGGAGGGCCGTGAAAATGATCGGAGGGTTGGAACACCCCTCCTATGAGGAAGGGTTGAGAGAGTTGGGTTTTTTTCAGCCTGGCTAAGGGAAGGCTCTGGGAGACCTTACAGCGGCCTTCCAGTACTTAAAGGGGGCCTACAGGAAAGATGGGGAGGGACTCTTTATCAGGGGGTGTAGGGGTAGGACAAGGGGTAATGGTGTTTTAAAATGAAAGAGGGTAGATTTGGATTAGACACAAGGAAGAAATTTTTTACAGTGAGGGTGGTGAAACACTGGAAGAGATTGCCCAGAGAAGTGGTAGATGCCCCATCCCTGGAAACATTCAAGGTCAGGTTGGATGGGGCTCTGAGTGACCTGATCTAGTTGAAGATGTCCCTGCTTATTGCATGGATGTTGGTCAAGAGGACCTTTAAAAGTCCCTTCCAACCCAAACTGTTCTGTGATTCTGTGATCCTTTGCACCTGCACCAAGTTATCAGATATATTGGACTGGGGAAGACATCCATAAAACTAGGCTGAGAGCAACTCCCACTAGGTTCAAAGCCTCCTCATGGAGAAACAAGAAGTCCACCTATGTGCTGGTGTGTTTTCTGTGGGTTGCGTGTTAAATTGTGCATTTAGTGTTGCTCAGATTTGGGAGGTTGCATATTTTGACCTGTCCTACAGAAATCTGAGGTCCAGTGAAGTGGAGAGGCTGAGATTGTCTCCTTTGTTGGCTCTTTGAAGCTGAAAAAAGAAGGATCCATCACATGAAAGCATCACCATTACATTTGGGTTGTGGAGTAGGAAGGCTGTTGTGTGTGTTGTTACATTAACATGTGCTCCAAGCAATGTTCAGCATTGGGCCGTTCATTTAAACATAAGCCCTCTCCAGCTCCTTGTAGGAGTGATCTGCATACTAATAGGAGGGGCTACCTGTAATTTTCACAGGATTTTGCAATTGGACACATAGCTGTAAGGAACCTGACTTTTAGAAGTGTTTTGTGCTTCAAAACCCTTATGGGAATTGCAGATGCTGTTGTAAAATGGACAGCTTGCTTTCGTGCCCTAGGAAAGGATGGCAGAACTAATGTTGGCATCCACCAGTGGAAAAACTGCTTGATAATGGTCTTGTGTGCATGTGTTGTGTGGTGTTGCTGCCTTTCCATGATGAACATAATGCAAGCTGAAACTTCTGGTAATACAGAAAAAGCCTCAGGTCATTACCGTGATACCATCTGACTGATTACATTTCCTTAGAAAACCTTGGTGCTATAAACACCACTAGGAAGAAACCACTTCTTTGGTTTGGCCTGCTTGTGTTTAAAGCAGGTAGTGCGAAATGGGAAGGATGTAAGGAGTAGCCTTCAGACCTGTGACATGGCATTAGTCTCCTTGGTGGGTCTGAGCTGGCTGCTGCCCAGCTGAAGGCATACTAGTGATTCACAGTATTTAATAAGTCTAATCCTTTTCAAGGCTGATGTTTTCAGGAGTGCACTTTGTGTGTAAAAGAACTGTGCCAGCTGACATTGGCCAGTTAACCTTTTTTTCCTGTTGTTTTTCCTGCTGTGATTTTAGACCATCCTGCCCTTGCTGTTTGGTTACCTATGGGCTGCAGAAGGTTACAAGCAGGTGAAATGAAACTGAGATAATGCCTGACGATTACCTCCGATGGCTTGGCAATCCCTGCAATGCTGTATATTGCTTAGAAGAACAAGGCAGGGGAAGCAAGGGGTGAGATTGCAGAAATACGGGATGATGATGATTTTTGATTCCTAGACCCTTTTGATAGCTGCAGCTTGTTTGCAAGTCTAATGACAAACTGATGAAAGTGTTGGGACCTCATCAAAGCACAGTGTTATTCATCTCTGATTCAGTAGCTTCTACTAGACTTTGTACTTCTCGCCTTTCCACTGAGTGTTTTGCGTGACTTCTCAAGATGTGATTGTCAGGCCAGTGGGACTAGGAAGGTGTGTTTGCTGTAGTTGTGCTCAGGCTTTACTTTTATGAGTTGGGACTTCAAGTCTTTGCCAACATTGGTTTGCAGAATATGGAAATACCATAGCACAGTACATTACTACTTAATTTCTTCTTTCTGTTCTGAGTGGTGGAAATAAATTTACCACAAAAACCTGTGGTAGCATACAGTTGTATGCTGATGGGGTGTTGGTTGTAGGGAATCCTACCCAATGCCAATACTCTTGAGAGAATATGCCATAACCTTTTAATATTTCAACAAGTTGCATATCAGGTATTGAATCCCTTCTTACACACAAAATCCCTCCCTTACACACAAACTAAGCAGTCCTTTAGGTATTTACTGTTGAAGATGATTGTGGTACTCATGTGTGCTGCTGTCACCCTCTCCATGAGATGGTTGTAAAACTAGCTGATTTGATACCCTGTGTGGAATATCTGTTACATATAATATGGTATAATAAAAAGGGAATTTCAGGTTGTAGGTTTGAGTTTCCCTGAGCAAATAGCTATGAAACAGTCTTAACTCCTTATGAAGAAAAAAAAAAAAGGGTGGCACTGGACAGGGATAGATGAAAGCCTCGTTAAATACAGGGAGGGAAAGAGTACATCAGGGCCGTGTTTCACCACCCTGGCTCACAATAAAGGAGTGGGAGTTGAAAGGTGTAAGATTCCTCTTGGCACGTGTTCATGGTGTTGGGCAGCAGCTGGCTCTGGAGTGCCTTTCAAAAGCCATCTGAAGGATGGCCTTCAAAATGAAGGGTCTACAATGATGCAAGAAGCTGCGATGAGCAGACAAATTCATATTGTAAACACTTTTCTTTTTATAAGCACCTCCAAGATGCTCTTCAGAAGAGAAGATGCAGTACTCATTTGGTGGTTGGTGTGGGTTGATTTGTTGATTTGTTTTTTGTTCCATTACTGTGCAGAGAGTTGGTGAAGGACTTGTGCCTGATGTTTTGGAAACACCATGTCTGTGAATATACATACAAAGTAGGTCAGTGCAGTCTGTGAATACTCAGACTTAAAAAAATAAGTTCTAATCTTTCCTTGTATGTATAGACATATATATAAGATGACATTACAATTACTGTATCTTTTTTTTCATGTTTGAGGGTATTTTTGCTACCTCTGTTTTTAGGGTTAAAATTATTTCTTCCTTAAGGGTTTTATTTACAGTAAAGCAGACGTTTCCTCATCGTCATATTCTATAAATTTTTAACGAAGTTGTGTGAGCTTATAAAGTACTCGAGTGAATGTTTAAATAAAATGCTAAAAGCCCTGCTGTAATGTATGCTTTGTTTGAAATTACTTGTGTATGTTCAGTAGAGTATCGGTGATTCTGTTGAGAAAAAAGCTCTTTCTAGTTTCTCTCCTTCTTTTTTTTCTGAATAATGTGAACTTTACTTTATTTCAGATACTACTAACTTCCCCTTGCATGAAAGAGGACTGCATTGTGTTCTTGACTTGTACAGACACACTTGAAACTGTCCCCAGTGAAAGCATGGATAGCAGATAGAAAAAGCTTGGGGGAGAGTGAAATCTTTCTGAAGAGCTGTCTTGAGTTGCGTGGCATTAATTTTAAGAACGTCTTTCTTGTCTCCTAATTAGGACTCTCTCTTTTTTCTTCCACTTGTACATCCAAATGTATATAAAAATAATGCCAATAAATGTATAGTCAGCATGCCCCCATACACCCCCTTTTTTTTTTAATGTAGCCACGGTGGTCTGTGTTTAAGCCTTTAAGCATTGAGGACTTTCAGAACAGCACCTAAGAGTATGCATTTTTAATAATGCCCATTGCTTTGCAAGGGAAAATTTCTATAAATGTAGGTGTAGGGGAAGTCTGCTCTGAAGAAATTCATCCAGGGAGAAGTAAAAGTTGAATCAATTGCTGCAAACTGTCCTGAGTCTGACACTGAAATTTCAGGATACTTAATTGCATACCTGCTTAGTTGACTGAGAGGAACTTTTAAATCAAATATGTTATAAATAGAAGCAGCTGAGCAATAATATCCCAAAAATGTAGGCTCTTTAAAAACAGATGTCACACTTCACCAGTAAAGACTTTGTGAAATTTCTTTACAAAGAAGTCCTTCATGGCATGATACTATGTTAGCAGAGTGCCCCTCAGAATCAGAGGCACCTGTAAATGGTTTGGCCAGCAACAAAAGTATTTTTTCCCGTGTGTTTAACTTAATGTGGCTCTTCTGGGGCATTTCTGCATCTCAAGAATTAGAAGACTACAGATGTTCCTTGTTAAACACAGCTCAAGTATATTTTCCGTGGAGGTTTTCACCTTTTTTTTTTTTTCCTTCTGGTTTGAAGGCTGGTAGAGTTTCTCATTGTGACCTCATTCAGAAAAGTTAGACCTGGGCTTTGTTTGGGGTTTGTTTTTTTACTTTTTTGCTTGGTTTGGGGGGTTCCTTTTGTTTGATTTTTGAGTTAACAATAGGATTACGTTGAAGCTACTGTGTGGTTATACCGGGAGAGTTCATGTTTTCCTCATTTTTGGTTTAAAAGGAAAAAAAAAATAATCCCAAACCTGAAGGCAGTGGTTAAGCACTTCATAAGGACTCTTTTCTTCGCCTTGTGTCCTTTCACACCCTCGCTTGGGACTCTCTTATGCTAGCCTTTGCTACTGTGAGGAGCCCTTTTAAACAAGAGTCTTCCGTTCATATTCACAGGGCATGAATAACACCACTGAAGTTACTTGGCTTAAGTTACTGAAGTCAGTAGGACTGTTTATCAGTAAATGCTGTGTTTGGCTGCATTGGTTCATAGGATCAGGCATTGGAGAAGTAAATCCTTCTGGACAAGGATTTTCTTGGTTAGCATTAAAAAGTGTCATGCTTGCTTCTAGCTCTTCCATGTGAAGACTCAACACTATTTCCAAACAGTGGTTTTTTGGACATTTCCCTGAATTCAATATCTATTACCATTACTGTTGAAATACACCCTTACAAGGGAGCATTTTAAATAAGTCCTTTGTGTGCTCCCTTGTATATACAGCCTCTTAAGAAAATACACAAATACGTGCAGCGGGCTTTGGTCTTGGCTACTTTTAGTGTTAAATGAATCCATCTCTTTCTGCAAACTTTATTTATGAAGACTTCCATGCTTTTTAATTAATGGTGCTTATGAAGAGTAGTGACTACTGACTCTGGCCATTGGGTAGTTAGTGTGTGTTTTGGGCAGCAGATCCCCTGCCTTTGGGGCTCAGGATCAATGCCAAATTCAGCAGCTTTATGCCAGGAAATCTGATTCCATCTGTCTAAACACTGTAAAGTTAATTTTATTCTGCAGTTAGTTATATTTGGCTTACTTGTAATAATTCTCCTGATTAGTATACTTAAAAAAGCTTGGTGCTGTATCTGTTCACATGTTGGCTTTTGAGTTTGGGTTTTTTTTTTCTGTGTGTTTTGGGTCTTTATTGATGTTGTTTTTAAGGGATGTGTATGGAAATAGTCAGCCAGACGCCTTTTAGTACTCAGGATTTGTCTTCTGTGGAGAAGTGTTTACATCTTTATGCCGGATGTCAAAGTTCAGCGACTCTCGCTGCAAGCATCTGTTGATGCGCCAGTAAACAGAGCTCGTGACGGATGCGAGCCGGGCGCCGGGAACATCCACGGGCAGCATCCGTGGGGAGACAGGCCTCCCTGCCTCGCACGGCCAGCACTCACGCCGTCCCAGCCGCTGCCCAGCTTGGGGAGGTGGCGTTGGGTACCCCAGCCTGTGGGGCGTCGCCTGGAAGGAATTGCAAGGAGCGAAGGCTGTGCCCCGCTCGCCCATGCTTTCTCCGTCCCGTGCTCTTTAGAAAGAGATTTTGGTGAACCAAGCAAGGCTGCAAAGGCCGTGAATGTCCTGCAAGCCCACTGAGCCACATTGTCCCGTCCCTCCTGTGAAGCATTTAATGGAGCGTAACTGCAATGCACAAAAGCCTCTCCATGCCTAGTAGGATTTAATGCAACTGTAGGGCCTTGCAGCAAATGTTTTCCTTAATGGAAATGCTGCTTCAAAACCCCAGATGTTACTTTTAAATATGATGTTTGATCACTGATTCAGGTGGAAGCACTCATAAATTGAATAAGTTATTTTTTCTGATGTGCCATCTTTTTTTACTTTTTAAGTACTTGCTAATTGAAAAAATGATTAGTCTGGCTCTTTTAAACTCTCCAAAATACTGATTGTTATAGCATAGAAATATTTAAAAGACATTTCATAATGCTAAAGAAAGCAAGCAATATCTGTAGCAGAAAACTCTCTTCCCCCCCCACCAATTCAGGAGCTAATTCAGCTTGCCTTTTTATCTGCTTTATATCAGGAGCGATGTTTTTACATGACTGTTATTTTCTGAATATTTGTTAAAGGATAATAGGGAAAAGCCTCTTTGTGTGTTTTCCCCTGAACTACTGTGTATTTAGTACGTAAAAAATACAGAGCAGATTATGAAGTGCTTCTTGGATAAGTTGTACATGTTCTGTCCTTGCTTTTTTCCTGTTACTTGCCTTTCTTCCAAAACCACTATCAACTTGATTAATTCCAGGAAGGGGAAAGTTTTCATCCTGGCGTGAGATATTTTACAAGAAAAGCTGAGTTGTGTAAAAAAAAAAAAAAAAAAAAAAAAAAGGTGGGGGGGCACAAACAAAACAAACCACAACCAAAAACCCAAACAAAAGAAAAAAACACCCCTGACTGCCAGACCAAGTTGACTGTATTATTCCTGCAAAATGAACTTTTTGGCTACCAATGTGCACCACTTTTTGCCACAAGTCAGGAGTTTGCAAGTGAGCAGCCTGGAAATTTCTAATGCACAAATGATGGGGGCAGGAGGGCTGAGCAATGACCATAAATAACTCCTTTAATGCTGAGTTTTCAAGGGTTTTGTTCTGTGTTGCCTAAACATAATAGTAGTGTTTGCTTTAGCTTTATTGGAATTAATTTGTTTGCCATTAGTGTGGCCGTTGTTAAGTGTTTTACTAACAATATAAATTAAATCTGTATGAACAAAAGCATTAATCTGTGAGCAGAGAGTTGCTTCATGCTTTTTGTAAGACCTGACTGAAAGCAGTCCATATCTGAGATGCTGACAAAGAGGTACTTACTGTGGCCCCCTTTGGTTTGCTGTGGCCATGCATTGGGTTGTGACTACATAAACAGTTGAGATGTCGGTCTTCTCTCTGGCTTTCTGCAAAGAAAATCCAAACCATCTGTGCTTTTTTGGTGCTTTTATTATGCTTGTACTAAAGATAGCAAAACTGCTTTTGTTTTAAGATTAAAGCAGATGTACACAGGCTGCCATATTAATTTCTTTTGTAAGGGAACACAGTTCAGCTGTTCACAAAACATGGGAAGGAATTCAGACTGCATCATGCCAAAAAATGACGACGAATCTGTAGCTTCGTGATGAGCAAGCTTGTCACTTAAGTAGTTCCCTTGGTCCTGAATTTCCTTGGATGTGGGGCTGGTCTCACTTTGTAGTGTTGTCAGTGTTTTTGGGAGCACGTTGTTTAGGTTAAGTGCGATTATGGGATACTTTGCTCTGCAACAGGGCACTGCTCAGTTTTGCTCTGGTGAGGTTTTGAACCTTATGGTGCAGATAAATGGTGGATGGACACTGAGAGTTTTACTTGGAGAAGGCTTCCATCAACTTTTGCATGAACTTTTCCCCTTTAAGAGTTGAATAAAACCGAAGTAGTATAGAGTGCCCTGATTTTTTTTTTTTATTGTTACAGATTATTTATTTTATTATTTTTAAAATTAAAAAGTCAAAGAAATGACTGGTTAATTCTGGATGGGATTTTACACAGTGAGGGCTTGTGAGAAAAAGCTAGTGTGTGTGGAAGCAACCATTTTGAAAAGTGTTGAGAGTCGTGAGAAGAGTCTACCCTCTCTCTTCCTGAAGGCCAGCTGCCTGGGAGCCACAGTTTGGCAGAGCCGTGTCCCACTCTCGCCCTACTGCTCTGTCGGGGACAGAGAGCTGGGTATGGGAGTGTGAGCTATGAAAAATCCTTTTACATTACTATCTCAAGTCAAGTGAGTAGTTCAGAAACTGCAGCCATCTGACAGGTGTGCAGGGTACTGTGTTAGATGTGCTGGTGGTCCCAGCCCCGGTGCTGGCTAGTGGGTATCACAAGGTGGGAGTGATTGACGTGTAGGGAGGTAGGCAGTGTCTGCTGGCAGGTCCTCTGCGGAAGGTGGTGGTGCCTTTGCACAGTGCCAGTTCTGGATATTGAAAGCTCGTTTGAGCTTTCCCCTGTGGTCACTCAAGTAGTTCTTGAGGTGTACATTATCTCAGTGTACCCGAGAAATACAGAAACAAAGAGGGATCCTCTGCATCTCCAGGTACCCTTCACTGCACAAGTTAACTTTAAACAAACTAAATCTGTGCAGTCAGATTGGAGTTTCAATGCCAGATTACTTCTAAGGCTTGATGTACAAAATACTTTGTTTGAAAGATGCGGTATCACAGAATCATAGAATGGTTTGGGTTGGAAGGGACCTTAAAAATCAACTGGTTCCAACCCCCAAAGTACTTCTTGCAGAACTTCAGGTTCTTTTAGCAGGGAACAGAGGCGGTTCCTGGTGGGATAAAATGTGTCATTGCACCTTCAGGAGCTGCCTGATGTGCTTGAACGTTTCAAAGTGACTTGTGGTTTGAAAGCATCAAGCCTCCTCATGAGAACACAATCGAAATGAGATTTCCCCTAAAGCATTTCTGCAATGTGATAATAAAACTCTTTCACTATTAGTTGCAAAAAGAACTTTAATAGCTATTTCATAGTGGTGCTTTTATGTTTGCTAAACCAGGGGAAGAAAATATAGTGTAGGTCATGTGCCTCTTCCTTATCTAGCACACTTTATTTTGTAAAACAAGCCAGGTCCTGTTTAGCATACACATGATGGAGCTGAGAGATGATTGAAGGAAATTTTATCTATCCAAGCTGATTTTAACTAAAGACAATCATAAAATGCATGTGGAAAAAACCCCACTGTGTTGCAAAGTCAAACCCTGGGGAGTTAGGAAATACTGCAGGGCCTCTTTTTGCACTGTAGGAAAAGCAGCGTACTACCCCTCTGAAGTTGGGTGCATGTGGCACACACGGAGAGGAGAGGGACCTGTACCAGTGGAAGCAGCATCAGTTGGCTCCGAGCAACTTTGGATGTTGTAGGGTTATTCAGGATGAGTATGTATAAGGGTGGAAGTAAAGGGTGCTTGTTCAAAGCACCCTAATAGTCCTTCCTTTTGTGGGTTGTTTTGAGTTCCCCCCCTCCCCCTTTTCTTTTTTTTTCGTGTCTTCTGCCTGCCCTTTGTCCTGTCGTCCATGCATGGGCTCCTGTGCTTTTTACTTGTTTGGTCTCCAAGCTTCTGCTTCAACTTTGTCTTCCACAATGTGTGCCAGTTCATTCGGCCTTGCAGCCTGGCTCCTGTTTGCATCTGCTTTTCTCTCTGACACACAAGTGCATGTGCCCACACACCAGCACATGCCCCGTCAGGGCACAATGGGGGCTTGTAGCTCCCCGGGGATGGGAGCGTGAGGGCTCCCCAGGTGGGTGATGGCAGGGCCTGGCAGCCATCACATCCCCCAGCCGGGGTCGCTGGGCAACCCCAGCCCCCAGGCATTGGGCACCTCCCAGCAAACCTCAGCAGAGCACAAAATGTCATCAAGCCTCCTTCAGCTGATGAGGAGCACAAGGGTCAGATGGCCTTCTCGTCCTCCTTTTGCATGCTTCAGTCTAGGTTAGCATCGATGGTGGCACCTCGGAGCCGCACGGGGGAAGCACGGGGAGGTCTTGCTCAGCAGCAGCTAGAGCATACCAAGGCCAGATGGACTTTCCCAAGGTGTTTAGCTGCTAAATGTCTGAATCCCTGTTGAACACTCACTGTGAGGTTTTTCTCCAGTGATTTATAACTTTGTCTAACTGATGACTTTTACAGGAAAGATAAAATCTTGCCTCTTGGAAACAATTCATTCCCTTTTTAAATTAAACTTATCTTTTCCAAAGAACGGTCTGGTAGAGTGTTCATGTATCGAATCACCAGAATTACTGTAGGCCTGAATGAGCAAAAATACGGGTTTGCCTATAGTGATAAAATAAGCTAATTTGAAAATACATGCATTGTTAGTAAGATGTGTACCTGCCATTGAATGCTTCATCTGAAGCTTTCCACGTGTAGCAGAATTGTAAACTATTGAAAACAGATTTGAGAAGGGAGCAATCTTAATAGCTAGAAGTGCAGCAAGACTCTAATGAAAGTGATGTCTTTTACTGCTGATTATTTCTCTTTTGAAAGTGCATTTTTTTCACTAGCATCAGCAAGGAGTTCTAATTAGAAGTAAATAATAAAATTCCATTATTAATGCTGCTTTCAGACAGGCATTTAATATACATTGAAATCTGATTGCCAGACTTCATTGCCATTATCTGGGCATCATTACTGACTTAAATGCAATTACACAGGGTTTCTGTCACTACAAGATTTGCCCAGGAAATGTAAAGTTCTGACAAGGATACTTCAAGGTCTGCTAGGCATTTGAGATATGTTAATGTTTTTCACATGTCCTCAGTGGGGGGGAAGAGGGAGCAGTATTTCTGCATGATCAGGAAAGCAACAGAAGCGTGACAAACGCTTAGTAAGTCCAGTGTGCAAGTATGTGCTTCGAAGGAGAATGTGACTGCTGCACTGAGTTGTACGTGGACAAAACCCTTGATGTGGACAGGGGCTGCATCCAGCAAATCCCATGCAGAAGGTGAAGGGGAGGCCAAGAAGCAGAAGGCTGCAAGGTGTCCATGTTTTCTTAAACGTCACCCTCAGTTTACGTCTGGGTTGTTCCTCTGGGCATTTTTTAAAATGCTTGCCTTGTATTCCAGATGTATGACGATGTTAACAGATCAGACCAGACAGTGCTGTGCATAGTCAATTACTCCAAATCAGTTGCTGATACCTGTTAATGCCAAGCATGCCCACAGTCTGCATATCAAATGCATTTGTTCAAATGCTTTCAGAAACCGGTAGAGCTATTGCAACGCAATGCAGTACCTTAATGCCTCTAATAGGTTGATACGGCTCTCCTGGAAAGTATTAAGTCATGCGTACGTATGCTGTGGAGATGATGAGGTGAGGAAATGGGTGTGTAGGTGCTCACACAGATGTATACATGTACTGCTTCCCAAAAACATTGGACTTAAAAATGTGTTTACTCTGCATCACATGGATAAACATTTCTGTAGAATAAATCCTGGATAGCAGTAGCCTACAGAAATTTTTTAAGTGAAGGCTTGATTTTTCAGTTATAATGTCATGCTGATGCTAGATTAAAACAAAATCCCGGGCCTCAGCTAAGGAAAACATGGTTATGTAGAACAGTATTCAGCTTGTGGTATTGATAAGCTCTGCAGTTGCACTTTGAAAAGTCCTTGAACGTTGCTCCTTGAGTCAGTGCTGTTTGAATATGAAATCCTTAAATCTGACTATCCATAAGCTGAACAAACTGTTTATTGTACCCGACGTTCTTAGAGCAGATTAGGCAGCTTGCAGCAGACAAAGATTCAGACACCACAAAGATTCAGAGTTGCTGAAGCTTCTCTGGAGTCATGCATTTTTTGCATGACTTTTAACCTGTGCGCAATGTGATGTACTTATCAGTTTCAGTGGAGACGTTATGCAGATACCAAGCAGCTTGTCAGATGTGGTTTGGGGTTGCAGTTACAAGCAATGCTTCCTCTATGTATGAAAATAGAAATAAATGGCTGATTAGAAATGGTCAACTAATGAGCAAACTAGGGGCAAACATTACCATGCTGATGCTTGTAAAACATGCTTACCTTTGAAGTGGTAGCAATGGAAAACAGTAGCCATTTCTCTTTTCTTGATAAGTTTCTGAATGGACAGATTTATTTTCATAACAGAAGATGAAATTAACTTATAAGGAAGCTTTTGGAACCTGGTTCTAGATTTTTTTCATCACTTTCAAGTTGCAATCTTGAGCTGTTAGTACCCATGAGTTAATGGAGCCAGACTTTGCCATGTGAAAGAGAATCCAGTCAATCTCATTCCCTTAAATAGCACAGATTTTAAATCAATTTTTAATTTGCATTTGAACATATGTGTCACCGACCTAAATACCATAGTAGAAGCGTCAGTCTGAAAAGTGTCCTGTAACCTCCATTGGAGCTTGAGTATGGAGGGATGTAAAGTAGCAGGTCCTGCACTTGCACCAGGACACAACTGAAACAACTGAGTGACTGGCCGAGGTGGCCCTTCTCATCCCGATCTTGGCATGGACTTTCCTTCTTGGAAGGCGTAAGGTGCAATCAAGCATAAATTGCATAAGGAGAAATAGCTGCTCTCTGTGCTTCCAGGATTACTACCAGTCCAAAATACACTTGCCTTTTGGAAGAGTTTGTGAGATGATGGAAAAGAGAGGGAAAAAAAAATCTGGATGCTAAGCCAGTAGTTTCATCTATTCCTATAATTAAGCTCTGAGCATTTGTAGTTTTGTTGAATCTCTGTTTTCTTTGAAGCTAATTTAGTTTCCAGTCTGGCAGGAACTGCCCCCTTAATGTCAGAATTTTTTCTTTACGCTTCTTAGGGCAGTGCATGCTTTCCGGAGACCAGCGTGTTATTTCTGTCTAGCAAAGGCACCCCCAATATGCTGATGTAGTTCTTGAATTATACAGCTACCAGCATAAACATCCCTAGAGTGAGTAACAGCTTTTTGCAGTATATATGTAAATATTTATATCTATTTCCCGCCCACTTGGTAAAGTACTCCATTTTTGTACAGTACAAAGTGCTTTGTATATAGAAAAACCCCCGCATTGTTTAGTTCTTCAGTTTTGTTTTGAGGGGGCATTATATTTATTTAACAAAAGGCCAAACTGGATGCGGCGTGCATTTTGCAGGGAAGTCTTGCTTTCATCCAGTTTCGCAGCTGGGCAGACAGATTTATGACAAGGTGATGGACTTATTCAAGGTCAGGCTGTGAGTCAGTGGTTGAGTAGAACCTCAGGTCCTGCTGACTACAGCACTTTGTTTAGTTTTAGCGGACGGCTTTGTCTTTGTAAATTACTGCAGCAAATAAACCAAACTTATCCTCAGCCCCACCGTTAATTTCAATAAACAAATTTTGTGGGGGCTGTTATGCTTATTTAAAATGAGGTTCGTTGGTACCGATAGGCTCAGACTTGCCATTGCAGTAGGAGGAATGCTGAAAATGATTGTGGTGGTTCTTTTTAACTCTTTGAAAAGATTTGGTTGCTTAAAAATACATATTTAATACAGGTAAATGTGTGCATCAGCTGCTGCTGCTTTATGTTTATTGCTGAGCAGTGACATGTGCAGATCCTCATCTGTTTGTTACACCATTGCATTGAGTAGTGCGTAAAGGCAAACAGCAAAAGTGAGGAACTTGTAGTGCCAGATTGGCTGGAAAACTCACGGCAGGTTTGGGCCAGTGTCTCCCTCCCTGTGTTGCAGTCAGGTAGGGTGAGCTATAGCGTCACGGACGGCTGGGGCTCCTGCAGCCAGCCTTGGCATCAGCTGTACTCATAAAGAGCAAGTTCCTCCTTGGCATTTTCCTCTAAGGGAACATGCTGAATGGCATACATACTGTCGGAATGGCTGGCTCTTGCTCCTGTGGGCTTGCAGGAGAGGGGTTCCTTAGATTTAGAGAGAATACCAGGCTGTTAGTGCTTGAGATTTTAACTTTTTCTAGTGTTTAGGTGGATGATATGTTCTGACTCTTGCCTTCAGCCAAGGGCACCGCAGGATATGAGGTGACTGAGGCAGAAATGAGTTCATGAGTACTGTCTGCTAATATCCAGTCGTGAAACTTAAGTGATCTGCATTTCTGTTAGAGAAAAAAACCGGGAGTCTATCGGTTGAAAATCGTTTAGTGTCTGTGTTAGCACAGGCTTGCCAACAACAAAGCATTGTCCTGGCACGTCTGCTGAGTTTAGAGTCACCTGGAGTGCTGTGACTTCCATGATCTGTCAGCACTGCTTCTAGCTCCTTCCACATTTTCTTTTATGCTGCTTCACCTGAATTCACACCTGGCTACCCCTGTACAGGGTCTCGGGAGTATAATCTGTGAGTTTTAGTAATGAAGTTTTTGGGATTGTTTTTTAACTTTCTCAGCTTTTGAACAGCCATGTCCTTTAATTTAGTTTTCCCATCAAAATGTGCTATTGCTAACTTCAGGTATTAAAAATTTATTTTGCTGTGCATCATATGTAATATTCTTGGGGCGCTTCTTTCAGATTTTTTTTTGTCCTCTACATATGGATGCACATGGATATGTTCATTTCATGTCTTTTATGTTAACTGAATTTTGGCCTTGATTTGAATTCCTCTTATCAGTTGCATCTGGGTGCAGAAGTTACAGCATGTCAGGAAGGTAAGGTGTGCTTTCACTATCTGTCAGATGCAAGGCAAAAATAAAATCTCTAACTTTATGCATTTAATACTAAATTAATAGAGATCTTATCAGTTGCTAGAGGTATATATTGCTAAGCTCAGCTGAAAGCTTGATGTGTGGTAGGAAATCAAGCTAATACTTGCTCCATCCGTTAAAAGGAGCAAGCACAGCAAGAGGGCAGGATAATGAGATGAGTATAAAGGGAGCAATGAATTCTACTATTAGACATAGTTTTGAAAGCTCATTATTGGATAACAGGTTTGTGAAGAGGCTTGAAAGAAAAGCCAGCTCTTACTGTTGGACTACAAATGGAGTTTGAACTTTCTTTTAGAAGATCTTGAATCCTTTACAACTGTTTTGAACTACATGGTAGTGGTAAGTGTCTGAGTTTTGGTCTCTGAGCTCATGGAACACTTCATTTCTGAGACTAGAAATTTAGTATTAAAAAGCCTGTCATTCACTTCTTGCTTTGTGTTTGAAAATAGACCTGTGGGTCAAAAAGAAAAAAAAATGCCCAAATCATCCCCAAACTTTGCTCTTTGCTTTTACATTCTGTTTGAGAAGTTTTGCAGCTTTTCTTATTGCAAATAGTCAGAAACAAGACTATGATCATGGGAGTGTAAGCGTTTTTCTTAATAGAAAATAGTAACGAATACACACCATTACAAGTTGAGAGGAACTTTTCAGCTCCTGGTAAGTTTAGCTGCTGTGTGCGCAGCAATACCCTGAGCAGTACCTGTGCTGTGTTTCCCTGTTTAAGTGTTGGGTTCAGCTAGACTCCTGTTGCCTTCCCTGCAGGTTGGATCTAGCCTGGGGTGGTGAGGTTGAGCATCCAGCTGGCGTGAAAATTGTGTACCTGATGTGAGCACAGCTTGTTGAGTGTGGCTGCTGGAGTAGCCAGAATCTGCACTCCTGATGGCCTCTTCCCGCTGCAGATAAACACTTGCTGGTTGCTGATCTGAACATACTTCTTTGCCCTATGATCCAGCAGCAGTTGTGGGGAATGCTTGTTTGAAATTGTCTCAGTAGTGTTATCTTTTGTGATCTTGAACCGAAGATGGCAATGGCATGCTTACATTTAAAACTCCCTTGTGTTTTGGGAGCCTGTCCCATGCCTTTCCTCCATGGCAGGTTGCTGTGTGCATGCCTCGATAGCTTGAAAATCTCCATTCCCTGTGATCACTATCCTGTTCAAAGCATCTTCATGTCATGCTGTGCTCCAGAGGGTTGTGTCTCCGACAGTTCAAAACATCTTTCAGATCGCCAAGTTGACGAGCCTTTGTATCCTAACCCACATTTTGGCACCACTGTTTGCAAATGAGCTTCTCTTTCCCACCCAATCAGGCAGGTGAACACCCATCCATGCTCTTGGCCCTTTGTGGAGGATCTTCACATCTGAGGGAAATACACCTCTTTCTTTGATTCTCTGCTGAAATGGCAGCTGCTGCCAAATGCAAGTACCTCCTTTGAAGGGTTATTTTACAGACTAACTGCTGAACACAAGAAGCATGTCTGAAGAAAGCTTTAAGTCAAATTGTGACTGTGAATGTTTTAAGTACAGTGATACAAATTCTGATGCTAGTGTATTGTTTTGATTTAACACCCCCCCCCCCCCCCCCCCCTTCCCAGCACTTTTAATTTTCACTTTCTGGGAAGTGGCTTGTGCAAAGTCAAAATAAAAATAACTGTGGGTACTGATACCACTGTAACTTCAGCTGATGTAGCAGAGTGGTTTAACTGCAGTGGTGTGGTTGTATCAGTAGAAGGACATGCTCTCAGTTAAGTGCTGAATTTTGCAGAGGCAAAGCCATTCTCAGTTCCTTTGCAACTGGGTAGAAAAATTCCATCAGGTCCAAGTATCCCAGCCTGCCAGCATGGTTTGAGTCTCAGATGCACATGGAAAAGGATCAAGTAATGTCAGTAACAGCCGAAACAACTTTGTTGGAAAGGATTTGACTTGACTTGCTGGTGTTGTAGTAGAGTGAAAGGCCTTTGAACAGCTGGAGCTCAAAGCACCAAGGGAAAATGTTTTTGAGTTTTATTACTTTTGTGCATGTTTGCATTGTTGGATTGAACTGCGCCCCAAGGGGCCTGGAAAAAGATTCTGGCAGATGTGCTAGCACTTCCCAGCTGAGGGGATAGCCTGCTAACCCTGAAACAAGTAACCCCAGTAGCCCTGTGAGGAAAAGAAAATTCACCAAAAAAGCACCATTGGTGTAATTGTGCTGAGGTCAAGGGCCTCTGCTGGGAAAACTCTCGTATTCATGATTCAGAGGGCTGCATCAGCAGGATCTAGTGCAGACCTGTCTTAATGGGAAAAGCCTCTGATGTCGAGAAGCGGATTTCTTTGGAGATCAGCGCTTGCTGATGCTCTGTCAGCAACTCAGTATATCTTGAGTGCTTGAGTTACCTTGCTCTGAGCTGCAGCAGACAGAGGGGATCAAATCGAGTGCTTTTTCAACTTTATCTGACTTAATCTAATTGAAAGGTTGTGCACTGGGCACGTGCTTTCGTTGACTTGTCCTCTCAAGAAATGTATCCTGGTAGTCTAGGGGTAAACCGTGTCCTCACTGACAGGCTACAGATTTCCTCTGCTGGTACCTGGGCCGTGCACGGTATGTTTCCCTGCCTGGGAACATGAAGCGGTGTTTGATGGACATGGTCTTATGGTGGAGTGGGAATTCTCAATTTTTATGCAACCTCTGATAAGGGTACCTATTTTAGTCTTGGCCAGATCAGTTAAATCAAAACCTACAAATAATGGTTAAGTGAAATCAGGTGCTCTAATTTAGATAACAATGGGAAACTGTGTAGCATCCCTGCAAGTGAGCTAAGTTTCTTCCTAGCTGGTTACAATTGCTAAGTATTACATATTAAGATTTTCTGCTTGACTTCCAGCACCTGAGTTTGAGCCTTCCTTTTCTTTTTTGATTCATTTCCTTCTCTGAAAATTTCAGCTAAAAAAGAACCTAGCTAATGCAAAATCATGGGGACTGTCTTTTAACTTGGCGCATTGCAAACTCACATTTATGCCTGTGTGGTTATTGCAAGTGGGTATTCTAAAGGTATGATCCTGTGGGATGTTTTTCCACCCCATAGTGTAGTAGTATTTGTGCACAAAAGCACAAGGACATCTATTTCTGTTGCATCTGCCAAGCATGCAAGGTTTTGTGATGGTGGTGTCAGCAAATTTATTTGGTTAACTGAACTTTTCAGATGAGTGATTTCCCAAATTAAACAGTTCCAATATAACAGTAGCTTTTATAGCCTTTACAATATAAAGGTCTCCTGAGAATAACTTAATATAGATTAATTTTCAAACTGTACTAGAAACAAGTATGATTTTCTTGTACCCACCTGCCTTGAAGTAAATGAGGCATTGGGTGATCATGCACTGGTGGAGTTCACAGTCCTGAGGGATATCGGCCAGGCAAAGAGTAAAGTTAGGACCCTGAATTTTAGGGAAGCAAATTTCCACCTGTTCAATGAGTTAGTCAGTAGGACCCCTTGGGAAACTGCCCTCAGGGACAAGGGAGCAGAACAGAGCTGGCAGACCTTTAAGGGTGCTTTCCACAGAGTGCAGGAGCTCTCGGTGCCCAGGTGTAAGAAATCAGGAAAAGAAGGCAAGAGACCCGTATGGATGAGTCAAGACCTTCTGGTCAGAATAAAGGGCAAGAAGGAAATGCTCAGGCAGTGGAGGCAGGGATAGGTGTCCTGGGAACAGTATAGTGATGTTGCCCAGTTGTGTAGGGATGAGGTCAGGAAGGCCAAGGTGCGTCTGGAACTGAACTTAGCAAGGGATGCAGAGAAGAATAAGAGGGGCTTCTACAGGTACGTCAGCCAAAAAAGGAAGGTCAAGGAAAGTGTACCCAACTGATGAACGTGACTGGCAGACTGGTAGCAAAGGGACAAGGAGAAGGCTGAGGTACTCAACAACTTTTTTGCTTCAGTCTTCACTGGCAGCCTCTCTTCCCACTCCTCTCAAGTGGATGGACTGCAAGACAGGGACTGTAGGAGCAAAGTCCCTCCCTCTGTAAGAGAAGATCAGGTTCATGACCACCTGAGGAACCCAAACATACCAAGTCTATGGCACCTGACAAGATGTATCCCAGAGTCCTGAGGGAATTGGCTGATGTAGTTGTCAAGCCACTTTCCATGATATTTGGAAAGTTGTGGCAGTCAGATGAAGTCCCCGGTGACTAGAAAAAGGGAAACGTTGCACCCATTTTTAAAAAGGGTAGAAAGGAGGACACTGAGAACTACTGACCTGTCAGCCACACCTCTGTGCCTAGAAGGAACGTGGAACAGAACCTCCTAGAAGCTATGCTGAAGCACGTGGAGGACGGGATGATTCGAGACAGCCAGTGTAGCTTCACCAAGGACAAGTCCTGCCTGACAAACCTAGTGGCCTTCTATGATGGAGCAACTACATCAGTGGACAACAGAAGAGCTACGGATGTCATCTATCTGGACTTCTGTAAGGCCTTTGACACGGTGCCCCACAACATCCTTCTCTCTTAAGTTGAAGAGACATGGATTTGATGGGTGGACTGTTTGGTGGATGAGGAATTGTTTGAATGGTTGCATTCAGAGAGTAGGGGTCAATGACTCAATGTGCAGATGGAGACCAGTGATGAGTAGTGTCCCTTAGGGGTGGTCTGTATTGGAACCAGTACTGTTTAATATCGTTATCAGTGACACAGACAGTGGGTTTGAGTACATCCTCAGCAAGTTTTCAAATGAAGCCAAGTGGTGTGGTTGACGTGCCTGAGGGATGGGATGCCATCCAGAGGGATCTTGAGAAGTGGGCCCATGTGAACCTCATGAGGTTCAACAAGGCCAAGGGCAAGTCCTGCACCTGGGTCAGGGCAACCAGCTGGGGGACGAAGGGATTGAGAGCCGCCCTGTCGAGAAGCACTTGGGGTTATTAGTGGATGGAAAACTGACTATGAACCAGCAATATGCACTCGCAGCCCAGAAAGCCAACCGTATCCTGGGCTGCATCAAGAGAAGTGTGGCCAGCAGGTTGAGGGAGGTGATTCTCCCCCTCTACTCTGCTCTTATGAGACCCCACCTGGAGTAACTGTGTCCGGCTCTGGAGCCCTCAGTACAAGAAATACATGAACGCGTTGGAGTGGGTTCAGAGGAGGGCCGTGAAAATGATTGGAGGGTTGGAACACCCCTCCTATGAGGAAGGGTTGAGAGAGTTGGGTTTTTTTCAGCCTGGCTAAGGGAAGGCTCTGGGAGACCTTACAGCGGCCTTCCAGTACTTAAAGGGGGCCTACAGGAAAGATGGGGACTGACTTTTTAGTAGGGCCTGTTGCAACAGGACAAGGGGTAATGGTGTTTTAAAATGAAAGAGGGTAGATTTGGATTAGACACAAGGAAGAAATTTTTTACAGTGAGGGTGGTGAAACACTGGAAGAGATTGCCCAGAGAGGTGGTAGATGCCCCATCCCTGGAAACATTCAGGGTCAGGTTGGATGGGGCTCTGAGTGACCTGATCTAGTTGAAGATGTCCCTGCTTATTGCATGGATGTTGATCAAGAGGACCTTTAAAGGTCCCTTTCAGCCCAAACTATTCTATGATTTCTCACTGGTACTGAATTTCCATGGATATAACTGCCTGTTGGAGGTCTTTGCATGGTTTGCCTGGTGATCCGTATCTTGTTTTTCAGTATGGATGTTAAAGAAAAATGTGTGAAGATACCAGTATAAAGATTTGTAATTGAAGTTCTTGTAGAGCAGAATGACAGATAAATAATGAATCTGTTATTTGAATAGCTGTTAAGCGTTACACTGTGCTGAAAGGAATGAATATATATTTCAGTAGATTTTTTTCTAGGAAACAATCTCTTCTTTTGCAAGTTAAATTCTTACACTGTAACATAAATGTGTATAAAGTAACCTGCTTTTAGTGCTGGTGCTGATGCATGTTTTGATGATGAAAGAGTTTTTGATACAAATGTTACGGCTTTTTTGTAGGATCACAGCATTTTTCATATTTTGCACTTGACTTAATTATTAGTTATGAGTCACCTGGTGGTGAGTCAGCTCAATACTGTGTGACTAATTTGTCATGTCATCTAATTTTTTTTATAGTCTGTTGATATATGATAGTTGGGACCACAGATCTGAAGTCACTGAACACTATTACTTTCTTGTTAATGGGAAGTATGACCCTCTGTTGAATTGGCTTGTTATGCCTCAGGTCCATGTCCTCACACAATGTTTGGGGCAATAACATGACTCCAAATAAAATACTTATTGGAGATGCTTGTGTATAGAAATGTGATGCACATTTTTGTCCTTCTTGTTTGGACGTACTTCCACCTTTTTGTCCTAGCTGTGGCAAGCATAACCACGTACTTAAAGACACAAGTCTGGCCTTTAATCCAGAGCAATTGAGTTTTTGAGAAGAGATGTCTTCAATTTTTGGAGTCCACATGTGCTGCATGTGTTGGTGTAGTGAGAGCCAGTCTTGCACTGCTGTGTCTGCAGATGCATTTTGCTCATTTGCAGCTTTGTTGGGCATCTTTCTTTACTGGTGAGGATGGGTTCCCATGATTGACTTGATATTAAGCAGAACTGCAGTCCTGTGGCCACTCTCGAACCTTGGGTATTAGGTGGTACCTCTGTACTACCAGCGGTATGTGACTGTCCAGTTATGCCCATACTGTGCTCTTTCCACACCACTGATAATGGCTTTCCCTGCACGTTGTATACTGTGGTACATTATTGGTACTATGGGCTTAATGGCTCTGGGGTGAGGACAAGTGAGGCTGGGTACCACACAGAACATCGCTAAACCCAGGCTTTTAAAAATCAGTGGGACAAGAGTTGGGAGCAATAAATTTTGGGCAAGAAATGTCTGTGCATGCACAAAAGTTTCTACTGCTATTTTAAAATTAATATTGTGCATAACAAAAGGCAATATCCAAAGAAGATGGTAGTAAATGCAAGATATTTTAGAGAGAAGGAAAGAGATTTGCAGTATGTCAGGGCTGAGATTTTGATAAATAGAAATTGAATCTAGGTATGTCTATTTTATGTTATACAGCTGTTCAGATTAAAAGATCATAGCGGTCTCTCTAATTTTGTAATCTTTGCCTGCAGGATTGAAACATGCCCTTGTTTCTAGAAACTTCTGATTTAATCTGCCAGGTTGAAGATACATGTAACAAAAATCATTGTGTCTTCAGAGCCTGAGAGAGTTTATATGTAGAACTAAATCACTGGATTTTAGCCTGGAAAGGTAAGTGGAAGGCAATGCTATTTGCTAATACACAACACTGCCATGTCCATCTATCTCTCTCTCAGCCTTTCCTCCCATGGAAGCAGTCAGAAAAGGTGGTCCAATTTTAATCCTCTTCTTCTAATCTGTTTTTAATAACATGTCAGGGTAATCTCACCATATTTCCTGTTGAATTTATATCTAAGCCTCATTTTCAATAATATAGACTGGGGCTTTTACAGCTTCATGTGCTTGAGGTTTGTCAAGGCAAATTCAAAAATAAGCAACAGTGTCCTTACAAAGACAGAAAAATGCTGGTGTATTTTTCTTTGCACCAAAAGGTTGGGTTTTTCTTTCCAGGACTATAAACATTACAGTTATGTGTAAAGCTACCAAGTAATTCCCTGAACATAAGACATCTTTTGTGTCTGCCTCTTCTATAATTCTGACACAACTACTGAAGTACTGCCCTTATGGGGGGGGGAAAAAATGCTATGAATTTTTCTTTGCTTGTAGCATGGCAACCAGTTGTAATTGGGCCTCTCCAAAATACACGTGCATGCTATCTGGTACATAATACAAATGTGGTTTTTAAATGTAAGCACAGGCTAGCTGTGGAGAATGAAACTGCACACACGTTTTAATAAGCACCCTACCTTCTTATGTGTTAAATTTGCTCTTTTGCTTCTTGCGAGGCAGGAGGTTTGTAGTTCAAATGCAAACCAAGCTGATTTTGTGGAAGTGACTTACAGAACAGTCTGTCAAACTTTTGCAGCCAAGAGCAACTTCTTTTTGTTATTGGTATATAATGCATGTTCTCACTCATGTCAAAGCACTACCTATGCCATACAATTAGACTTATGATGTGACTTTGAAAGGTATTGCATCTCTTGTCCACTCTTATCTGCCCATACATGTTGATTCATGCCCTGCAATGATTGATGAGCCCTCCAGTCTCCTGGGCAAGTTTTAGCAGTGCCACTTACTTATCTTTTAAGAAAAAGAAGTCTACAACAGGAGTATGGCCCAGACTGGTAACCTACCTGTTACTTTTTTTTTTTTTTCCATTTAAAAAAAAAAAGCTTTAAGGTTTCATATTTAACATCCACAGGCTCTTCACAAGTGCAATGAAAAGAGATTCTTACCTGCATAGTAACAGAAAATTAACAGTAATAAATGCAGTATTTTCTCTAAGGATGTGAAAGGGGAACTTGCGGTGGGTCTAAGAAAGACAGAAAAAAAGCTATTTTTAAGCCATTCTGTGAATCTCTTATGGCTCCTGGGCCTGCTATATTCTTGCTCCTTGTAGTAGAACCAAGCAAAACAATATAATAGTGTTTTCCCCCAAACCAGACATACTAAAAATGCAGTGGTGTTTTCATATTTGTACTTCAGTATCTCCAAGAGGTCTTTCCATCTTTGTGCCAGACACTGTAAAATTTTATAGCAAAGAGTCAGCTTTTTTCCTAAAAAGCTTTCAGTCAAAGAAAGAGCTCACTTTGGCATACCTAACAATGTATACTTTGAGTAATAATCAAATTTACTGGCATGCATTTGAGAGAACCTAGGTAATTAGTGCCTGACTATATAATCAGTGACTAATGCTCCTGTTCAGAGCAAATTAGAAGATGACTGTGGTGTGCTGCTTATAACTAAAGAGTTTCTCTCTTTCCCAGTCTAAACGTAAAGATTTTGGTCTTTAGGCAAATATGCATTCATGCCCATTGCAGTATTTTCTTACAAATAAAAGTTGCATGTGGGCTTGCAGTCCAGACAAATACACAAAAATATTAAATTTCTGTGAGTTTACATATTTCAAATCTACCCTCCCTTTCATTTCTGCACCTTTTCAAAACAAGATAAAATAGAGGGGGTTTTATTTATTAGATGTGTCTGTCTTCTCTTTTTTTTCTTCTTACTCCGCTACTTGTCTTGCTCTTCACCACGGTTTCATGATGATTGAACCATTGTGGAATGTTCAGCTATTTTTGTTGATCTTAAACCAAAGCAATTCTTGGGCAGAGGAGGTCTGGAAAACTTCAGTTGTGTGGTATCCCCCCCATAAAAGTAAACAAACAGCTGAAAAAAAGTAGCTACAAGAGGAAAACTTTTAAGATATCAGAAATGAACTGTCAGTGTCACTTTGGCTCCTCTGACTCGGTGAAGGCTGGCACGGGGGCTGCAGGGACCCTCCGACTTCAGCCCTGTGCAAGGACAGGGGATCTTGGTGGATGGGAACTGGTTGGTCTCTCAGGGCGTGGATCTAGGTTTCACGGTTGTAATGAAAAATGCTTAACCGACTCGGCTGCTGATATGTGCAACTTCGTTTCATGCTTGTCCAAACCTGTTTTGTTCTTTCTTGCAGCAAGCTCTCCTCCTGCTGCAGCTAACAGTGCTGCAGGGTGGTGATGATGGAGAGCCAGTCCCAATTATGCCGATTTAATAAGTTTCAGATTTCCTCGCTGACAACAATTCTCTCCGTGATAGTTCAGCGTAACAAGACAAGTTGGTGGGTGCCTTGTTTCAAGAATATCATGCAAATGTAGAGCCCTGGGTGTCTTTAACCTTTGCTTTGTGCCACATCTAGCAAAGTGCCTTGGTGACTTTTTAGGAGGACCTCAGGGTCGAAGAGAGCAAACAAGGCACTGCTGCAAGAGGCTGACGTGTGTAGCGATACTAACTGACCAGCAGCACTTCTCCAGGAGCTGCTGATGGTCATCTGCTGGAGCCTGCTGCTGTTGTCTAACCACACTAGTCCTGGAGAAAAGCAAGAATCTAAGGGCAAAATACGCTCTTTAAGACCTTAAATTAAGGCAGCTTTGTGCTTTTTGAAAGTGATGATGTTTATGTTGATTTTTGATGACAAAACCTCCTTGGAATATAAAAAAGCACTGCTTTTTGCTTACTGTATAGAAATTCAGAATTATTCCAGCTTCTCGTTCCTTTCCCCCGCCTTTCACCTGTCGTCTCCTATTTCTGCCAAGTCATTTTGAGAGACGGTAACAGCAGAGGGACCCCCTTCCCTCCTGGGATCGCTGAATGCTGTCCACAGTCAGTGCAGCAGCCTGTGGTTGTCTGCTGACAGGGAGGCAGGGTCCCTTGCTCCTTCACTCTGCAGGCACAGAGTCCTTTGTCACAGTCCTGCTAGGATGGCATGCAAGAGCAGTGCTAGAAGGGATTATTGCAGAATTATTATTTCAGAGGATTTGCAGACTTGGGCAGCCATCCCTACAGTAAATCATACACTGGCAAGTTCCTCTCCAGCATGGAAAGTCTTAAATTTTATTTCTAGACTGAAGCTGAAAATCTGTTTTACAGCCAGCACCTCATCTTCTGGGAGAGACAGGAGTGTGAGACACCTCAGGTTTCATGCAGGACATGCTGGGAAGAGCAGCACAGCGTTACCTAACCACCGAGCCAGCACTGCAGACCAGGGTGTTGCAGTTCACAGCGTCCCAAGTCTCCAGGAAGACTAGCTCACTGGGGTGCAGCAGAGCTGAAGCTGTGCTGCTTCTCTTCATCTCTGCTGCACTATGGCAAAGCCAGTAAATCTTTCCAGTGTGCTGCATGAAGCCACCTTCTGTCATGGCCTCCTTGTCCCCTTTTGGCGCTGCCACAGGCTGTAGTGAGTTTTAGTGCTGGGTTGGGGGAGATTGGTAGCAAAGCTGAGTGAACGATCAATCCCCTCTTAGATGCAGGCTGGTTCCACACACAGACTCTCCTGTGTCTCTGGAGTACCAGGGTCCTGGTTCACACACTTACTTTGGAGAAAACTCTCATCACACTGTATGGACCCAGCTGAGATCGAGCTCCAGCCTAGACTATGAAATACAGCTAAAGCATCTTCCATCCCTAGACTGTGCTCTTCTTGCCCATGCTTATACAGGTTTCTTGTGCCATATGCATGGCACTGGCTAATTCTGAGTGTGGATAAACTGCATGCACCTATTTTTTGATTTGACAGTACTTCCATATTAGCAAAAAATTTTTGATATTTGGGGTGTATTCTTGGGCAGGGGAAACTATGCTGTTGTGGGACTGACCCAGCACTAACTTGCATAGGTTGAAAGGCAACTTTGGAGACCTGCTGAGGGCTGGCCTGTCGATGTCTACACTATAATTACCGCTGTGTGTCCAAACTAGGCATGTAGTTAAGGAGGGGTCAATCCTTCCCACCATCATCTAAGGACAT
Organism: Strix aluco; assembly: GCF_031877795.1. Lineage (NCBI taxonomy): Eukaryota > Metazoa > Chordata > Aves > Strigiformes > Strigidae > Strix > Strix aluco. Next base: position 82,812,522 of record NC_133931.1, on the reverse strand, counting down.
CTTCAGTTATCTTCAGTCAGAGCTGGAAAAAATCCCAATTGCTGTTTAACTGAATTAATAGCTATAGCAACGGAGGGAGTGGCCTTGCAGTGTTCTCAGTCAGCCCTTTCCTGAAAGGCTGATGAATTGTTTTGAGATCAGTATCCATCATAAAAGTTAACTTTGAAGTAGCATAGCCTTGTAAACAAGGCTACCATTGAAACTGTACTGTATGCTTAGGTTTGGGGAAAATGCCATGTTTTAAGTTCACCTACCTGTAATTTTTCTTTGAACATTCTCCATTGTGTGTTATGTGTCATCATGTACCTATTTGTTTTCATAGACAGATGTCCTTAGGAGCTTACTGTATTCAGGGCTTGAGTTCCTCCCCTTTCTACCTCCCACCCCCTGTGTAAGTTACCATTTTTGGGGAAGGAGAGTTGAAAAGACAGCTACCTTGTTAAAGAACTGCTTCAGTGAAGAAGCTTTGAGCTGTTAGTAAAATATGTCTTGGGCTGTCTTGAGAGCAGAATGGCAGTGTCAAAACCTCGTACCACAGGTAACCTGCAAGAAAAAAAAAGGTAGTAAACACTGGCTTAATGGAAAGCCCCTCTGATCATCTGAAACACAAAAAGAACATGAGCGAGGGACCGATGTTCAAGGTAGGGTGTCTGCACAGTGTTGGGATCACTTGTTACTCAGTTCCCATTTTCTGGGTTAAAGCAACAGTAAGTAGTGGCAAGGGTATGGGTAGGAGTGTGGAGTGCAGGTTGCCAGTCAAATGTGTGTGTCTTTACAAGGCAATTAGTGATACTGTAGAAATGTTATCTTCCGACATCATAGAAAAAACATTGAAATTTACTTTTCAAAAACAGGCAAAAGGAACTCTGGATTTTGTCTGTTAAAATGAGTAGCTTATGCTTCAATTCAGATTTACACTTTCAGGATCTCTGCAAACTTGTACAGAGCTTTGTACCAATCTGACATACTCATATTTTTTTTTTTTGTTCTTATAACATAAAAGCAAAGAAAACTAAAGCTTTTTTTTTTTAAACAAGCAAAGATGGTACTCAATTCCTATCTGAATTTCACCAGAGTTGCGTCAGATGGTCTTGGAAATTAGTCCCTCAAAGGTAATTTCAGAGCTCTGCCAATTCACTGTCATGTTAATCTTTTGCCTATTCTACTTCTCCGGAAACATGTCAATATGGAAAGATCTAAAAGACAGTTTTTAAATTAAGGTGAGAAAGTCCTACTGAAGCAGACACATTGCCATTGTGAACAAAAAGTCATTTGATTATCACGTGATCTGAATACAATTGAATATTGTTGCTGTGAGATGTGCGGTATATACAGTAAGAGGAAGCAAGCCAAGGCATGGAGAAATTAAAATAAAGTGGAAACATACTTAATTTATCAGAGTTTTATAGTTAAATGTTATAAGAAGATCTGAAAGCTGAGACTGCATGTATATGAACTTCCTCCATGCAGGTGCAAGTTGCTGTGTCTTTAATTCACAGATGGCTTTAGAAATGTTCATGCAGCAGGTGTTTTTGCCTTCAGCAGTAGATTTGTAAATAATGCCTGGCAGTATCCTTTTCTTGGTTTACATTATTGCCCTGATGTTTTAGGGCACCTCACCTAATGTTTACTTCCGTATTTTCAGTAAGAGCTCTACTTCGCTGTCTGCCAGCACTGGTGTGTTACCTGTAATGTTAGGTCCTCCCTTGGCTGTGGGCAAGACAGACAGGAAACCTCTGCCTGCATTTCAGGGACCGGGCAGTTTAAATTCAAAACTAAATGCAGGCATGGATTGGAAAGCAAGTTCTTGTCTTGCCAGGCTGGCTGGCACAAAAGGGTTGGCTGGGACAAGGTGGCTTCAAGGGGCAGGTCTCCCTGCAGGGAGGTAATGGCAGGAGAGGGCACCAGGAGGTGGGGGAGGGAAACCGAGAACGTAATGGGGTGGAGAATAGAGGTGGTTTGCAGGAGGAATACAGAGGTGGTTGTTAGTGGAAAGCCCTGGAGGAGAAACATGTTTTGCTTCATTGCCAGTGGTGTAAGACCCACAGGAAGAGAAGGTGGGAGGGAACTGGGGCCATGTGCGCCACTGCTCGAGCCTCTGTGGGTGATGGCTTTCCAGATGGAGGTAGTCCTGGCTCGTGAGACCTCACAGGCCTCCCTGGCCCATGCATTGCCCTAGGAGTGTGCTGGATCCTGTGGCTGATAGCTGTGTGCTGCGCACACCAGCCCGGCTCCTGGCTGTGTTGGTTGCCTCAAGGCTTGTGGTGGGGCAGCCCCGGCACTGGAGCCCACTGGGATGCTCCCACAGGTCTGTCAGCTGGCAACCTCCTGGCCAGCACTAGACAAGGCAGCTGTGAAGCTGGAGCTAAAACTGCGGCATCCAGCTACGACTGACTGGATCTGGGGGGCTGGCTGCTACCTGTCAGGGGAGGAGTGATGGAAACCCAAGCCCTGTGTCATCTCAGCGCATTGAAGTTTGCCAGAAGGACCATCCATTTCCGTCTAAAAACCTTCCTTCTGGCTCTGTTTTCTTTTTCTTTCCTCCCAGCCCTCTGCAGCAGCCTTGCTGAGGGAGCACCCCAGCCCAGCAGCTGTGGTCCCCCTTTGCTGGGGGGGGGTGGGGGGGTGGGGAGACCAGCTGGAGCCAGGACATTGCAAGGACCTTTCAGTTTTCATAGCTGGTGGTGTGGCAGAGTCTTCTTGGTTTTGGTAATAATAGGATGGTGATAAATGCCGCAGACTTTCCCAACAGTGGCCTCCCGCCCAGCAGCAGTGCCTGCTGGCAGTGCCCCGTGCAGACCCTGGTCCCCTAGTGCGTGCCTCCGGGCACTATCTGCACCCACAAGCCACGGTGGCTGCGCTGGCAGCCTGGGGCAGGGTCAGTTCATATGAAGTATTGGGCTGAGAGAAGGTGGAGAGGTGGGGTCAAAAGGCTCACGTTGGCGTTAGGGCTTTTTTCAGCATCTTGGAGGGCCTCATCCCAAGTATTGCGTTCTCCAGTGAGCCCTTGTTCGGGACAAGGTTTGCTTTGCAGGGGCCATCCAGCTCCCACATAAGCATTGCCTCTGATTTTGTTACTGTGGCACTGCATACAGGCTGCTCCTATTCTAGACTCAGAGGCAATCCAGTCAGCTACCTGTGGGTTTTTTCTTTTTTTTTTTTCCTTCTTTTTCAGCAAAAAAGACATATTGAGATTAATTGCTTTGTGGCTCATAAAACCTGGTATAATTTGTAGGCTGCTTATTGAACAGAGTTGTTCTGCTTCTTGATAGTGGGGCATTTTATTCAAATTTGGTCTTGTTCATTCAGTTGCAAATAGTCATTGTTTATCTCATATGAATCATTGAATAAATATGAATTTGAAATTGAGAGTTTCACTTGAGCTCTAACTGATATTGACAGTTGAGCTAATGCTTTCAGTGCCTGGCATCATTCATAGATGCATTCTCCATTGTATGGAAAATGATGGATAAAAGGTGAAGGTTTTTTTGTGGGTGTTTTAGTGTTTTGGTCTTCCTTCTGAGAAGAGGAAACCATCGATTTTCACCCTCTTGTCTTTTTAGCTGGTTAAGGCTATATGCATTGACAGCAAAAGGAGCATTGCCATTACATCTGTTTACTGGGTGCTGCTTACAGTAACACTGACTTGGGGGTACCTTTGGTGGGATGTCTGAAACCAGATGGAGGATTGAACTCATGGGGATCGTGGGTCCAGACCTTCCTCCGTTCCTCTCCTCTGTACTGGGATTTGCTCTCTGCCTCATCTCGCAGTGCCCTGCAGGTTAGAGGCTTCTTCCCTGGCTTGCTGCGTGGTCAAAGCTGGCTTCCAGATAAGACTCTGCAGTTGAGACCCTGCCTGGCAGGGAGCCAAAGGCCCATCTTGTGGTACGTCTCCTGTGTCCTGCCCTTGGACTACTTCATTTAGTCTGGCATTCTGGGAAAGCCTGGGCAGTTGCAATCTCTCTACTTCTTGGTTCACAGAGAGAAAGAGGCACTTGCCCATACTGAAGCAAGTGCTGGTGACATGCCAGGAATGTTTTATGTTTTTTTGCAGTGCCACAGTCGCAGTATTTGTAGATGGGTGGACTTCTTAAAAATCAAGTTTTGCGATGTCTTCAGGTGCTGTATAACTGTAGGTTATACAAGGTCACTTGCAAAGAAAGTTAAAGATCCACTTTTTTTTTTCCCTTGTAAGAATTAGCATGGACTGCCTAGAGGCTTACTATAGTATAATCTAGGTAAAATTGATGTGTTTAATTTGAATTAAATTTCTTTATTGTCTGTGTAGGCAAGCCCAATTGAAGGGTCATAAGCACTGAACCTCTAATTGGAAGCTTGTTCATACTTGATGATAGAGCTTGTCTGCAAACGGAAAAAGGTCAGTGTGTGGAATAAACTACCTTGAAATACCTGTTGTGGAATAGGTGTTAGGTGGGAGTCTTGATTAGACAAGCTTATTGACAGTGGTCAACACATCCAGGAAACAACAAAGAGGTGCAGTTTAGTGGGTTTGCGGACCTTTGCTGCAGTGATGCCTGAGATGTCCATCCTCACAGCATGCTTCCCCACACTGTGGAGCTTGGGAGCAAAGGGATGTTCTGCATGGGTGTGACAACCTGACTGCTGTAGTAGGACAGCTGTTAAAGGGAAATGCTGCAAGCCATTGCTGGTGCTGGTGGTGTCACTGCTGGAGGTTGAGGAGAGGGTGGGGGAAGGCACCAGGACAGGCTCCCAGCACTTGAACCTGGGAGGAGCTCCTGACCCCAGGTGTTGCAGGCCCCAGCAAGTCTGAGAGGTGTTATGAAAGGGGGGACTGAGGGGAAGGGTTTGGAAGAGGTTCAATTGATAGGAGAAAAGAAGACTGAAAATGGTTGGAACTGAAGCGAGCAGAGAACAAAATAGAGGATTATACACAGTTTGTGTTGTGTGTTGCTCAACTGATTTGGTAGGTACAGTAACACTTAGACATTTTGCATTAGAGGTCAAGGCTAACATTTACCTGGGGAGTGGGGTGATTCCCAGAGTAAGTGTGGAGGAATCTTACAAAACTGTTAGAAAATAAGCTGATGCTCAGTTGATGTGTGTATGGGATATTTGCTTGAAGCAAAGGCCAGTGTTAGTCACAGTAGTAGCGATATCAGTTTAGTTGGTAGTATTTTTCTCTTGACATCAATAAATGCCTCACATAAAGTTATTTCATTTTCCTCCATAGTTTAATAGATAAGAAACTTAATTGTGGTGTTTATTTGTTGCTTCGAAAAAGATTAAATTATATTGCATCAAAGCAATGGGCTGTGGTACATCTTGTTGCCTGAAAGATTGTTTTAGGACAAAGGAATGTATGTCTAAGGTCAGCTGTTATAGAGAAATAGTAAATTATCAGACAAAAACATTATTTGAGTCTCACTCTTGTCACGATTAACCATAGAATTTAAAAGTCAGTAGTTAATCTGCTTTGCATTTGCTCTTAAGTTGCTTTTGATTTATAAGAGAGCCTTCTTGTCCTGTATTTTAAGTATCTACTTAGGCAGTAGATCTCTCCAGGAAAAAAGAGTAAACTACTAGATTTTTATTTTTGTTTTTAATCTCTGGGTCCTTGGGCTTGTCATGATTTATTTTTCTCCCTGGAATGCTGCGTTCCACAGCTTGTAATGTGAGCCCATGGCCTCTTTTTTCTGCTTGGACTCATGTATAAAGAAATTTTGTAAGATTTATTGCATTCTTTTAACTTTTAAACATGAGGGAAACACAAATGATGATCCTCAGTTCAGACCAACAGCAGAGAATGAAAAAAAAATTATATTTTTAAATGGATGTTTCACTGTACAGTCCTGTGTATTTTGCTGGGCTATGCTCATCTCTCTGCTGTGGGGTCAGTGACCATAAGTGAAAAACATGCCTTAGAAAACTGAGGGAGCTGATCTCTTGAACATATGAGCCAAGTCCTCTGGAGTTGCTGTTGAGTCGTGTGGATTTTTATGGGCATCACCGTAGCAGCTAGGATTAACCCTGTGAAAAATTCACGTAGAGCAGTCCCTGGGGCAACAACAGGAAGGCTGTGGGCTTCACTTTTTGGATCACAGTTAGCTTTGCTGTCTGGTGTCTGTGGCGTGGCCAGATGCTGTAACAGTTGGTTTGTTAATACCATAAGCATTATTGAAAAATGGTTGGTTGGTTGTATTTTTTTTTTTGGTTTGTAAACCTGTCTCTTGATGACTTCTGTACAATACCTCTTTGCCTTCACTTTCCCCATCTTATTGAATTTTATTTTTAAACTACCATATTTTACATTATCCCTCTGGTTATATGGATTTGAGCAACTTAATTTAAATTGAGTGTGTGACAAGACTTTGGTATTTCTGTTTTCTGTGTACAAATATCAGTATTGTCTTCTGTAAGACCATGCAGTTTGTAAAATACACCTAGCGTTGATAAAAGTTTTCTTAAGTAAAAGACAGTGGAAGGAGATTGGTTGCTCCTTTTCTGTTACCCCTGCTAAAAAACCCCTCTTGATTTATTGCAACAGCACTGGCAACAGGGATGTGCTAAGCCATGTAACCGTTCCTGAGCACGGCCGCGTGTGGCACTTGGCATCGCTCAGACACCCCCATGCCTGGCATGTGTTAGGGATGGTGAAGCCAATGGCATGTGACCGGACAAACCAGCTGCTGCCCGCATGGTGGGTGATGGCCGTGAGGGGTGGCATCTCGTCCCCGTCTAGAGGCAGCAGCAGTGGGGAGCCAGTGCCCCTTGCCACCCTTTGCTCCGATCCAAATCTCAACCTTTGAATTAAAGAAAGAGACCTGAGCCTGCACTGATGGGTATTTGTGTTTGGGAGGGATGAGGATTCAGGTCAATGTATAGAAGGGGCTTTTTTAAAATGCTCACAATATGTAAACTTTTTAGTAGACAACCTTGCACGTTTTCAGAGAGCAGATTCTGTAATGATCTAGCTTGGGTCAGGGGTTCCAAGACTCAGGCAAGCCTATTTCTTCCTTTAAATAAAAAACTCACAGAAATCTCACTAAAACGATGAAGACTTCTGTAATTCAAATACCCAATTGTTGATCAGAAAACTTTTGGAGTACCTTCTGCCTTCCTCCCATCCAATATGGATCATCAGCATCAGACCAAAAACACCCTCAGAGATTCAGCTGTGCATGGGATCCATGCAGAATGGAAAGCCTGGGTGTGACTTGCAGCTTTTGCAAGAAGTGGGGATTGTGTGGGGTTTTTGATGTGCTTTACCTAAGCACTTAATTCAGCATTCTCCTAAACTCACTTGACTCAGCTGTTGTCGAGTCTCTTGATGACATTTAATGACCTTATTCAAGGAGGGATTTGTCACTTGACATTCTGCCATAAAATGGTGCAGTAAGAAAGCAAGCATATGCGCTCCTGTCGTTGAGGGCCCACTCTAACGTTCTGTCCTCATGTTAATAAGTTGTATTACAAATTAAATCTTTTGTTAAAGTACAATTTCCATGAGATATTGAGTTTAGGGGTAATTTACCAGTACAGAAAATTAATTAGACATCATTTTGTGATATTCCCCTTAAATGGAGTGCTTGAAAGACTTATCTTTTTTTCTCATGCCAGATTAATTGCACAGGATAAAAATGTCATTTTCAGCATAAAGAAGTGGGGAATACTAAGATCTTCATGCTGGTGGTTTTCATGCTCTTTAAAAAGCATCAGTGAAATTAATTTAATTGCAGTCATATGCCTCAAACTCCTGATTTGTTGGTGGCTTGTTTTCTTTACATGCTCACTAGTTGATTTAAAAGCATATATTTGTGTAAAGCACTAGTTATTCCAAATTGCATGGCATACGAAAAATGCTTTTCTGACGAAATATAAAGATACAGATTTGCCTAACAAATACTTGTACATTTTGGAGTACAATATTGCACTTCTCATGCAGCAGTATTTATTAATAGGTGTGGTATTTATGAATAGGAAAAATTATATATTTATTTGTTAAAGCCATCATTTTCATTATATGTCTCTGACTTAGTATGTGATTTAGGGGTTGTCAGCTTTCCAGACAGTCCCATATGAATTTATTTATGTGTGACACTCCACTGTTTCAGAACAAACCCCTTCATGAAACATCAGCTGCCAAAAACCTGTTTACCTAGTGCTTATCTGCAGTCTGACCTGTAATCTCTGTGTGTGCTGCTGCAAGTTCTCCAGCTTCCTGTAGTGCATTAGAGAGCGTCTGACTGGCATCGTCTGCAAAGAGAAGGCACTTCCTGCAGCAGTGGTTGTGGATCTTGATGGTGTTTCAGAGGCTGGTGTGGGAGTCTGTCCCATCTATGCAGTGCAGTCATGCCCATGTCCTGGACATGCTGGTGTGCTGCTGAAGACTTCCCTCTGACTTCTTTTACCTTGGTCCTATGTCCAAGGCTAACGCTCTCATGGTGAGACGATGAATTAATTTTCTCTATTTGTCCTTCTTTCTCACCTGGGTAATATTTTTGAGATCTCACTCTCGGTGTCTAGGGCTTGACACTGTGTCCTAAAGCACATCTGGCAAGGAAGCACGGTTGTTGAGCAGATGGACCTTGACACTGCTCTGGGTATGTCCTCATCATAGGGGAGGGCTGATAAATTTTACGTGGTTCTGGAGAGTAGAGAATAGAATTGGGCTAATAATCCTGTTGATTTCTGAACAGACGTGAATCAGGACATAGGGTCATATCATCAAAGCGTTGAAACAGGCTGTCAAAACCACACCAGTATGGTTTGTTTTCACAGTTTCTACATGTCACCCTATTTTTAATGCTCATTCAAATATTCCTGTCCTCACTTACCTGTCTCTTCAACCTTTCCTTTTTGACTAGGGAAAGAAATCTGGCTCAGCAGCTTATGATTACTTTCTTTTAGTCATATTTGCTTTCTTCAAGACTGACACTAAACAGCGTTCCTTCAGCCCCTCAGTGTGGGTTCTCCATTTCAGCAAGCTGTTAACATTTGGATGTCCAGTAGTTCCCTCCTGTGTTATTTTTCATCCCCAGAGTGCCTGCTGCAGCTGGGGAACTTGGTAGCATTGGTCCCCTGGCTTTTCAGGTTGCTTCCTCATTTGAGTCCCTTTTTGCCATGTTCATCACAGCACTAGAACGCTGTGGTAGGGACAGTAGAGCTGTTTTGAAGTGTTCTCGTTTCCCAGTGAAATGCTCTTTACTGTTGTTTAGCTGAGTTTGCTGTTTTGTCTTGTATTTCTTGAGCATGTTCTTTTTGTTCTTCTTCCTTGCATTGCTCCTTCCTATCTCAACCTCTAATTTTCACTTCCATAATAACTTTGAGAGGTCTTACTTTGCATGCTGTCTCTTCAGGGTTTAATTTATAGTTTTCCATGTATTCAGCATGTTTGTTATCTTGGACCATTTATATCTTGAGAGGAAAGAAGCTTTTGCTGAATTCTCATTTAGGCTTGTCTTAAATCTTATTGCAAGTTTCCTGCATGTTTTACTTGACCTTCCAGAAATCTGGCAAGATCCCTGAGGATGGGCGCTCCTGCACTCTGCCAACGGGCTTCTCTTGAAGTTCAGGAGCCAACTTGTTCATCTTCCTCTTCTGCAAGCTGACCCTGCAGAATGGCTTTTGGTTCCTATTTCCTGAGGATTTCAACTCCTGTAATATTTCATAACATGATCTTCTAATTAGTAACGATAAAGTTCAAGGTAGTTTTTTTCATGTCCTCATCCTAATAAAGGCGTGAGTCGATGAAATAAAACAAAACAGGCCTTTCAGGGCTTGAGCAGCAGGACTGCAAAAAGCCTGTTTTAAGGAAATGAGGTCTGCGCATGTGATCCTGCTGCCCTGTCTGATGACTTTGATCTTGTTAGATGTTTTTGACCAAGTTTTACAGTGGGTTTAGGAAATCTGAGGGATACTTGGTTCTGCTAAAAAATGAAAGTAAAGGAAAAGTAACTCCCTAGCACTTGAGGAAGAGGTCTTCCTCCTTTCTGATTTGGGTGGCAGCCACTATGACCAGTTAGTGTGTTTTCTAGATGATTGACCGTCAGGCCTATCTTGGAGTCATCTCACAGAGCCATTTCCTCACCCAAACAAGAAGGCAGTGTGTGGGAGAGCTGGAAGTATAAGGACAACCAGCCTGAAGAAGAGAAAATAGTGGGTTTGAGTGGGAAGGATGAATCTGCAGTGTCCATCCTTGATAGTCCTACCATGCACAAGTCAGTCATCACATTGTTTTTGTTGCTCCATTTTGTATGAATTCCTTACATTAAGAAACGTGCTTAGTGATGTATGGGGTGCTCTGCCTACCCTAATAACCTGTGCATCCCATATCAAAGAACAGAAGTCACAAATACGAAGATTCTTCTCCCAGAAGTGATGTTTTGTTTCTTTTTCATGTTCGCATGAGATGCTCTCGCAGGATATGTGCCATCCCCTTTGGGGTTTTCCTAATTCTCTTACTGAATCTATTCTTCTGTTTTAATTCCACAGTGATACATGGCCTCTGTTAAGTTGCTTGCTTTTGTAGGATTTGCTCTCCTTAAATCCCTTTTATTTCCAAATCTTCCAGCGTATGATATTTTTGTTCTACAGTATGACCTTTGGTTTTTTTGTCATGCTTCTTCTGACTAGGAACTGCAGTTTATTACTCTTGAGATATAATTACCTCTAATTCCACTTGCACTTTGTGTGGTTAGTTTTGGGACTGCTAATGCTGTTTTCAGCCCCAAAAGTTTGCTGTCGATTGATGCTGCTCACATTCATTCTGTATGTTAGATATCTGGACTGCTTGCCACTGGACCATGTACAAGTGGCCAACACCTCTCTGCCCTGTACAAATGCTTGTCCTGTCACCTTGATGGTTGTTTACCACAAAATAAGGCTCAAAACTCTTGGTGTCTGTCTCTTTCCCACAGTTAGGGATTGTGCTTTGGATGCTCTGAATCTGTAGGAATTTTCTGATGATTTGCTCACATGTCCTGTTGACATCTGTATTGCCTTCCAGCACCTGTTAGAAATTGGTTTCCTGGATCTCCTTTCTCCCCCAGCCTCTCCCCAGTATACTTTGTGTTGGTGCGAGTGACAGCTGTAATAGTGCAATGGCCTGTGCCAACATTTAGTATGCCTGGGATATGATTTTAGTGAACAAATATCATCCGTCAGTTCTCTGTCAGCTGGTGGGATATCCAAGTACAGAGCTTCGATGTTAAGTCCAGTCTGTGTTCAGCCTCTTGCTTCTTCAGCTTCTTTTTCTCACTTATCTCAGCAAGACAGACACAATCACTGTTTTCCTGAATTGCCTCCTATGATGACATTTGTTCAGTCTTTCGCTATCAGAAACATACGGATGTTTTTATGCTGAAAACCACTGAGGGGTTTTCTTCTCCTGCGCAGACGTGGCCCCTTGTGCTGCCCTGTCCGTCAGGCACTGCTGGGTGATCCCCAGCCGCAGTGGCAGTCCTGCAGTACTTGCCAGTGCTCGTGCTGCTGATTACTGTGCTGCTTCTGTCTGCTCTAATAACTATTTCGAAGGATTTTGGAAAGGGCTTCTTAAAAACATTCCACATCATTGAAGTATTTGCATTAACCCCATGCTTGACTTTCTTACACTGAAACAGTACCGTTAGTGGGGACTAGTATTGCCTGAGTAGCATTGGCTATGAGATGGAGGCATACATCTCTACAGATGGACTGTCGAGATGTAAATTAAAAGGCAATGGCAAACTGAATTCCGAAGCTGCTATTTTATAGTCTTCAGTGATGTCATAAGTATTCAAAAAAGCTTAACTAGATTGGGGATGTGTGCATCTTCTGAGCATATTTGTGATAATTTTAGAGAAGATACATAGAAGAGTTTTCTGACTATTTAAATTGTGGCTTTTTTAGAACTTTTACTGTCTGTTTGGAACAGGCTTCAGAAATTTGTAATTAAGTCCTTTAATTAGAAATCGGTTCACCTATTCATTTCCAGGTATCTACAGCACACTGAACTTAGCATGCTACTTACATTAGGAATAATGACCGAACCTGATAGCGATCCTGACTGGAGAATTGAATGGAAACATCTAAGGGGATTTCAGATCAAATGTATAAACACTTGCAGCCTGTTAGAGCAATAGTTTTATTTTGCTGTTATGCACTGTAAAACATTTTGTCTCAGAGTAATTTGAGTATAAGTGGGGTTTACTGTAAGGGGTGACTTTTTGGTTGGTTGGTTTTGATTTTTTTGGGAACAATTATTGCTTGGTTTATTTTTGTCCCGATAAAGTCTAACAGTAGGCCAGTGTGAAACGAGATTATATTTGCCCATAAAAAGAAAAAGACCTTATAGTCCTCAGTGCATTATTGATATGTGCTAGTTTCACATAAGCCCCGCGTATGTATTTGGGGCTTCAATGTCAGAGAAGCTTTAGAAGAAGGTATGACTGGCATGCTATTCTATTCTACAAGTCTGCACACTGATAAACTGGATAGGAAATATGAATGGTTACGAAAGTAGGGATTTTTGAATGTGTGCTCTGATTATTGTATTTTCTTTGTTTCTCTTCTTTCAGGTATTCACTTATAAACAGAGCACGATCACGCACCAAAAAGTAACGCCTATGCATCAAACAAGCGCAGAGAGTGTGGAAGACATGGCAGCACTTGTAGATCTCCATGAAGGCTCCATTATGCACAACTTATTCCAGCGATATCAGCAAGACAAGATCTACGTAAGTTTCTTCTAAAATTAAGAAAAATTCCTGGAGGGAATGTTTTTAAACGTGTAAGTCGTGTTTGCTGTTCTGTGGTATCTCCAGTTCTTTGTGTATCCACATAGAGCTGAAGCATGGTTCACCTAGTGACTTCACCAACAATGATAGAACGAGAAGGTAGCTCAGGGGTGGCCAGGCAATCTCTTGGAAACCTTGAAAAACTGGCATGCTACATACACTTTTACACTTCTAGTGACAGGGTTGTGTAAAGGGCTCTTGTTTTTTCTCTTCTTTAGGCTCTCCGCCCCAATATGTGCTGTGTATGTCACCAGAGGGGATGTGGAGGGATTTTCTGTCAGGCCAAGATCTGTTCTGATCAGCCTCCCCTTTTCTATTGTAGTAGGAAGAGGATGGTATCGCGGTCGTCAAGCTGAGAACCTGTGACAGTAAACACAGTTGCAGTTTGGGGTGTATGAGAACAGGCAGCTCTTTATGAGTTTCAAAAACTAGGAATTAGTCCACACAGAATTCTTTCTCACAGTTCTGTAATGAAGGTTTTTGTGATTAGATTTACCTGCTCTTTAAATATTTTTGTTAATCTTGAACTGACTAGATATGAATCTTTCGTGAGTCTGGAACGACACTAAATGTGAGAGATATAAGGGATATTAGTGACCGTTACAGAATGTGAAATCTCACTTTTCAGTGGTTGGGTGGTTTGGGGTTTTTTGTTTTGTTTTTAATTAATAATTGCAGAACACAAATAACTTTTGTTTGCATACCTGTCTAGGCCCTTGATTTGGCCATATACATGCTTCCTTCCAAGCTGCATCAATTAAGTTTGGCTTCTTTATTTTTAAACATGAACATACCTTAATGTAAAAATAAACTTTCCCTATATTTAGAAACTTCAGTATGATAAAAAGCAAAAAAGGGCACAGGGAAATGATGTTCCTTTGCACATTACCTTTAAAGTGGCTAGTACAAAGAATCTTGAACGTTGAGGTAGTTCTCTTTGCAAAAGTCTTTAATGCGTGTTTTTTTTTCTCAAAACAAATGAACCATTTTGCCTTTCAGAAAAATCAGTAAACAAAAAATGAATAGCATGTATGAACAATCCTGCACATACAGGGAAAATTAGGTGCTTGATAAGAGTTCAGTTTTCCACCAGTGTTATTAGATTAGAATATAATACTCAGTGTGAGTCAGAATAAAAAAAAAAACTTTCTGAGCCACTATGTGTACTCAGATGGAGGACGCTTCTCCCTTTTAAAAAGCATGTGTATAAAAGGGAGTGATTTTTGAAGAGGCAAAGAATAGCCTTGTTCTAAAGAGACGTGTCCTAGCTTATTTCTTAGCTTGTCAAGGCAAGTTTAGGGTATTCTGATACTTGGTGCTCAGTGCGGTGTACGTTTCTAGACAAACAGGTTTGTGTGCTGTTAATGATGACAGATCTTCAGTTGCTGCTGAATACTCATTGTCCCTTCAGTTTTCCTAATTTTACTGCTTACTCTTTTGAGTCCACCTCACTTGAAAAACAATTGAAAAGGTGGTCGGGAAAAAAGGTGTGTTTGAAAATGTGTATGAAAGCCTCTCTGTTGTCCTATATATGTAACCAGGACCTGATGTGAGTAGCAGCACCTTTTCCCCCTCCTCATTGGTACCCCAGTGTGCCAGTGGTAGTGTTTCAGCAGGACAGGCCTCTAGGACCAGAAACACCAAGAAAAGCCGATTAAACAGCATGAATAAATTTATGAAACTTCATAGATATATGAGGATGTGTTGCAGGAGGAGGTGTTGTCATTGCAAAATGAACCATGTCTTTTCAAGCCAAAATCTCTTAACTGTATTGAACAGTTCAATGATATTTTAATGCTTGATGTTTAAAAAAAATGGACTGAAGGGTGCATTAAGTTTACCTTCGTTGAAGGCATACTTGCAGCTGAAGAAACTAGGTTCCTGGTTATTTTGCTTTGGGACCAGACTAGTTCTTGTACAGGACAGTAGAAGCCATTGGAGTTCATGCCAGGAGCAGTCAAAACTTTCCAGGTTATATATTTGCCTTCTCTCTTTCCTCTGAAAAGTCCTCTCCCTTGGCCAGGAATTGCTTCACCAGTGCAGTACACATACTGTCTCTTGTATTCACCTCAGCACCTTGGCTGTATCTGTCTTTGTGTGTTAGGGATAAATAGGGAAGTCATGTGCCCCTCTCCGCTCTGAGTTTAGGGGCTGATCATCCCATTGAAAGACTTCTTGCAATCCCCAAATATAAGCCACCATATAATTGCCGTGTTCTGCCTTTTAGCTTACAGATCCCTCTTTACTTCAGCTCCATGCACCTCCTTGTCCACATCCCGAGTAGGGGGAAAAAATACGCAAAGGAGTGGCAATGAGACCAGGAAGCACCCTTGTACCTTTAATGAGGACTGTGTTTAATTAGGATGTAAGTTTTGGGTCTTGCTTCTTTACACACACACACATAAATTATATGAAGTGCAATATACTAACTTGTAGTGTAAAGTATATATAATTTCAAAAATACAGAAAAAACAACAGGAAATTTAAACAGTTGCTTTCTCAGGAAGACAATTATTTATGCAAATCGTCCACTGTTAGCTTGTGTGTTTGTCTGTATTTGAGGAGCTGTTTCTCCAGCAATAAGCATTTAAGTAAATATCTTCAGATGTTTGATTTCACTTTTGTCTTCCTTTATTTTTGTCTCACATAATCATACCTGTGTTCCTAAACTCTTCACTACTTCCTAATTAATACTATAAAGATATTTGCTATGGATGCCAAGTTTTGTCAAACATGTCACTGGCTTTCTTTGCTGCTGCCAACAACTGCAGCTATAAAGGCTCAGCAGAGGATTTTCTATATTTCTTGCTGTTTCCTGGGAAGGGCGGAATATTGATTTAGCATACAGACTATATTCACGCATGAATGATGCCTGGCTCTGTACTTAATGAGTTGAGGCTCTTAGCTGAATCTGTGCTGTTAGCAAGGTGAACGGCAAAAGTTTTCATGTCTATGTGCAATCATCATTTTGTATCAGTGTCAAGTCTGTTGGCATCTGCTTGTGATACTTTTTGTCTGAATTTCTGTGTAGCAGCCTTCCAGTCCCTAAAGGGGGCCTACGAGAAAGCTGAAGAGGGACATTTTACAAGGGCACGTAGCGACAGGACGAGGGATAATGGCTTTAAACTGAAAAAGGGTAAATTTAAATTAGATACAAGGAAGAAATTCTTCACTATGAGAGTGGTGAGGCACTGGAACAGGTTGCCCAGAGAAGCTGTGGCTGCTCCCTCCCTGGAAGTGTTCAAGGCCAGGTTGGACGGGGCTTTGAGCAACCTGATCTAGTGGAAAGTATCCCTGCCCATGGCAGGGGGCTTGGACTAGAAAGGTCTTCAAGATTCCTTCCAACCCAAACCATTCCATGATTCTATGAAAAGAGTGCATGCTTTCCCCTTTTTGGCCTGTGAGAAGCATGGGATGTACAAGCCCTTTCTTGATTGCTTAAAGCAGGCTCCCACCTGGTATTTTTTCAGGTTTCTAGATTAATACTGCTTTTATCTAAAAGTTTGCTTCTGGGCTATCACCGCTTTTGTTGTCCAGGAAAGGAGCAGAGTTAGGGTGGCAGTGATCATACAGTGCAGGGGGTTTTCACTGCTGCTTCCTTTCCCATTTTACTCAATCAGGAACAACTTGATATGGGATGTCCAGTTTCTGGGCATGGGCATACAAGGTTTAACACCCATCTCTGAACACTCAGATGAGCTTGCATGCTAGGTTGGTATGTGGCAAAACAGGGAGAGATAAACACTAATGCTAAAAGAGGAAGGTGCCTATGTTTGAAAACAGGGCCTTTTGTGAAGGCAAATGAGGGATTTCATTGTCTCTGAAGCAACGCCAACATGGGGCATGCCATGTGGAGAGGGGAAGTGCTGCGGCAGCCCTTCTTGTTGCTGTTCAAAGGCGAGTTGTTCCCAAAGCTGTTGATTCTGGTTTACTTTTAGTTAAGTACACATTGCGGAGGAGACTGACTTAGCCTTGGAGAGGACGCCGTAAACCACACCACGTGGATTGTGCTGCAAGATGCACCAATTATGGTATTTGAGCTGGCTCTGGGATGAGCTGCGGTTGTCTTGTCTCTGTGGCCAGCAGTTAGTTACTGGTGCAGGCAGGCAAATTCCAGAAGAGCAGACCAGAGGATTAGAGAGCAGCTTTTGCTGAGGTGAGAGGTGGGTTGGAAATAACTGCAGTATACATTGTGCAGGTCAGTATGGAGGTTTTTGGTGTCAGATCCACCCTTGTTTGCCTGAGTTCAAGCAATAAACAAGTTTCAAAGCACATCTGATTATTTTTTTTCCATTTGAATTAAGTTCTGAAGTGCCAGGTAGGCAGTGTTTCCTTTGAAGTGGTGATGATTTGACACGTGCTGGTCTTGTTTAGGTGGAGAACATGTACCCGTGCCCAGAGAGCTGTGCTGGGTGGGGTGGGGTGTGGCGGGCCCCCGGCCACCCTCCCCTTGATGGGGAGAGTGGCCTCCAGGTTGTCCAGCAGTTGGGTGTGGTAGCCGGGAAGGGTGAGAGAGAACATAACCTATTTTTGCTCGCTTTCAAATTAGGACTGCAGTTTGCCCACTGATAATTATAACCATCTGTTACGTTTGTGTGCATATGTATAAAAACTTTTGTACCAGCCACGTAGACATGTAGTGCTGTACCAGCCACATCCACATCAGAGGGAGTGTGATGGTAATTAGGAGCTCAGTTTTCATGGCTGGCTTCCTTTCTCTCTTTAGCTGAAGCAACAAACATGGAATAACTTGGATGAGAAAGCAACATTTCTCCAATTTTTTTAAGAGGTGTTAAATTGGAAAAGCCTCTTCCCTGACAAGGTTACTTGCAGAGCTCCTAGCCACTTCATTACACTGAATGCTCAGTTACCTGTTCTTAAAAGGTATATTCAGTTATTTATGCATCGATTTTTAAATCTATTTGGGTTTATTTACTTTAGCATCATGTTCAGCTGTAGTTGGTTAAATTTGCAGTAATTAGATAATATACCTCCCTCGAAGTCATGAGAGTTCCCTAAGGCAACTAGTTGATGTTTGTGTAGTATTAATCAATAATCACTGTCGGGGTTTTTTCAAATTCTGTTTGCAGACACAGACACTGTAGTATCTAGGTCAGTTGCTCTTTGTGACTTGTTTGTCTAGGTTTTTGCATATTTGGTTTTTTTTCTGAGTACAATAAAACTCATTTCAGATCCGGTGCAGTGTTCTGGGCTGTGTTACAATGGTCAGCAGGAAGTGGATGTTGCTGCATGTTATAGTGTTAAAATAGCAGGGCACACTAAAGTCATGGTTAATTAAATACAGACAGATGTATTTCATACGCTTTGAAAGCCCTCCTGTTCCGATGTCCTCTACCATGGACACCCGTTGTAGGTGGAGGCAGAGGGACAGAGATCAGTAGAAGACAGTAGCCCCAAAGTGTTTACTTATAAAGACAAAAACTCTACTTGGCTGCACTCCCTGCAGAAACTGAACCTCAGAGGAATGTGTATCAAGGACCCATAAACTATCCTGGACAGCTCAACAGCCTTGGTCTTTGGCCTGTCATGCTCTGTGGTATAAGTAAGTGTGGGCCATTGACTTTAAAAAAAAAAAAAAAACAAAAACAAAAAAACAACAACCAACAATGGTACACACAAATTCTGTCGTTAATTAGTACCATAAAATATGTATAAATATTGTACATTTAGATCAAGTCCTTAGTTATTACAATTGCTCCTAGAACTACATTTATCCTGGTCTTGTCTGCAACCCAGGTGTGGTTACACAGTTCCTCTCCACAGGCATCTAATGCTCTAGAGCAGTCTCAGGTAACCAGTTTGCAGGATCTGCTCAATGGTCACTGAGGAGACTGCTATTTAATTGCTCTGCTTTTACAGTAAAGAAATTTTAAAAGCGTGCTGATGAATCACAGTGGTTTTCATGCCTTCCTATGCTACTGGGAAGATGGAGAAAATTCTC
The DNA here is from genome assembly GCF_031877795.1 of Strix aluco. Lineage (NCBI taxonomy): Eukaryota > Metazoa > Chordata > Aves > Strigiformes > Strigidae > Strix > Strix aluco. The sequence continues at coordinate 82,793,805 of NC_133931.1, read as the reverse complement.
TCCACCGGCTTCTTCAGTGGACGTGCAGAGAGCAGAGAACGGCGTTGCTAAGAATGCATGACAAATGTCTATACATAGCTACTTACCTCCATAATTAGCATGTTATGCTTACACACATCAGATAATGTTTTCAAAATGTAGTTCAAAGTGAGTTCCTGTCTCCAAGCATTAATTACAGCTTCCATTTCACATCTGCTACTAGAGAGCAGCAGACAAAGATCTATGTAAACAAAGCAGGCTTTTAATTGGAAATCTAGCGGAATTTATTTCTGGTGATTGCTATTTCTGAAGGACGGTCAGTTATATAGATCAACAGTTGTCTGCTAAAGGCCAGTTATCATTATTTTTTACTTTGTTTTTCTTTTTTTAATACATGTTACAGGAAGAACATAGCTGTAACGATATGAGAAGTAAACAAATGCTGTCGCTTGGTTAACCAACTTTGCTTCTGAATTCCTCTATGCTGCAGAACTCATGGGGCTGCTAATAATAACAGCAAGAACAATAAAGAATGTTTGCCTGAACTTTGTCCTCACAACTGAAAATACTGGGGATTTTAAAGGTGCACATTTTCAGATCTTAGCAAATATTTCAGCCTGAGGTGTTGTGATCAATATGATATCATTAAAAAGATCAGAAAGGTTTGTGTAATTGAGTACAGTACCATTTATGCAACGGCTACACAAACACATAACTTTATATTATGGTTTGCGGCACAATTAGGTACTTGTTGGTAACCTGCTGTGTGTATATGCTGCAGTAGGGATCTTACCCTCTGTAATCAGTGGCCTGTTTCAGTGAGACAGATGGAGGGAGGCGAAGGAGGTCAAAGTTTTATTAAAACATAAAAATCTTCCTCTTTCTGTCTGCTCTGTACCAGTATTTTTCTTCTTAGTTGGTTGGTTGGTAGGAGAATAAGTAATACATGCAGGGTCAACAGGGTCAATTCCTGTTGGCTGCTAGGAGTTTTGAATGATAACCTAAACCCCACTTAATGATAACTTCATATCGAAAACTGAAAAGTATAAATCTATCATCTTTGTGCTGGTTTTGTCATTGGTGATGGTATATATAGCTAATGTCTTCTCAGATTTGAAGGCTTGTTTTCATGTTGTTTTCTCCATGCCTTTAGTGAATGTCACTGCTAACTCTATGAGCTGAGAACAGAAAGTAGACCAACGTGCAGAATCAAAAGGAAAATTTTTCAGTCATTTGTATAAGTGCTGACAGCAGCTTAGTGATGTTCAGTCAGAGCTTTTGCAAATGGTGCCGAACACTTCTGTGTGTTCCTTTGCCTCGTTTGCAGGTAAGCTTTGACTCCTTTCTGTAAGGTCTGTTGTTCCTAGTCCCACAAAGTCATTGAAAAGAGTGCAAAAATTTGGACTCTGAAACTTAAGCTGCTTGTCTGTCACCAGTGTATGTTTTCTCTGTGTGAGTTAGGCTTTGACTGTAAAGCAAGCTGCACAAAATTTACTGCTTGTTCTGCACTGTCCAACTGCCTTATTCACATATTCCAGCAGTTTAATGCCAGAAAGGCCATAGACAACCCATTTAAGTTGAGAATAAATTAAATTACTTTTTATAGCTATTGTCTACCTATGCAAATGGACTATTGATTCATAGCCAGGCTGTTACTTTTATTTGAAAAGATGTAGTCCATTTCTCGCAAGCAGTTTCAACTATTTCCTTTTGATGTCTGTCAGTCTTTCCTTTTAAAAACAAATGGAGTCCAAAAGTTCCATGTCGCACATCTTTGACTGCTAATACCATTTGCCATCTTAGTGCTGATTTCTAGGCCAATGGCTATTTAGCAGCAGTTTGTTGTCATCTAGCAAACTACCTGGCACAGACTTAGATTTTAGTTATTCTGGCTTTTGATTTCTGTTTTCATGCTCTGTTAAAGCGTAATTCCTGCTCTTCTCCTAAAAAAGCCCTTTCTGTAGAAGAGGTCTTAAAACACTGACCACAATAAAACAAGCCTTGACCAGCTTGAGAGGTGGGCCCATGCAAACCTCATGAAGTTCAACAAGGCCAAGTGCAAGGTCCTGTACATGGGTCAAGGCAATCCCAAGCACAGATACAGGCTGGACAATGAGTGTATTGAGGGCAGCCCTGCAGAGAAGGACTTGGGGCTATTAATGGATGGAAAACTGACTATGAGCCAGCAATGTGCGCTTGCAGCCCAGAAAGCAAACTGTATCCTGGGCTACATCAAGAGAAGTGTGGCTAGCAGATTGAGGGAGGTGGTTGTCCCTCTCTACTCCGCTCTTGTGAGACCCCACCTGGAGTACTGCATTCAACTCTGGGGTCCCCAACACAAGAAACACATGGACCTGCTTGAATGAGTCTGGAGGAGGGCCATAAAGATCACCAGGGGGCTGGAGCTCCTCCCCTATGAGGACAGGCTGAGAGTTGGGATTGTTCAACCCAGAGAAGAGAAGGCTCCAGGGAGACCGTATAGCGGCCTTAAAGGGGGCCTACAGGAAAGATGGGGAGGGACTATTGATCAGGGAGTGTAGTGATAGGATAAGGGGTAATGGCTTTAAATTGAAAGAGGGTAGATTTAGATTAGATATTAGGAAGAAATTCTTTCCTGTGAGGGTAGTGAGGCACTGGAACAGGTTGTTCAGAGAAGTTGTGGATGCCCTCTCCCCAGAAGTGTTCAAGGCCAGGTTGGACGGGGCTTTGAGCAACCTGGCCTTGAAGGTTGGACGGTGTCCCTGCCCATGGCAGGGATGTTGGAACTAGATGATCTTTAAGGTCCCTTCCAACCCAAACCATTCTGTGATTCTGTGATTAAAGGACCATGGAAGTTATGAAAATCTGGGTATCAGTATCTAAAATACTGAACAGGCAGAATGAAACAGATCTCTAAAGCTTTGTATTAAAAATATTTCTCCAATGTTCTAGAGACACTGCTTATTGGTATATCATCTACCAGAATTTTGGTTTTAATTTGTATGTGTTTTCTCTGAAAAGCCCCTTCATCTTCCCAAGAGGAATCTATAGGAAGGAAGAAGATAATTTTTTTTTTTCTTTTCCTTGCTGAAGGGTGAATTAGACCTTCAGACAGCTTTGAAAGTCTCATTTGAGCATTGTGCAATAACAAAGCAGGAAGAAGAACTAGTGTGTGGCCACAGGCCATTTGAAATGAAGTGACGAGCCATTTGTGGGGCCTTTACTGATTTGAGCTAGAGATTGCCTGGTTAGACTTAAGCTGTGCATTTGTGCACACAGATTGCTACAGTCTGATGTACAAACCTACATTCACATGCTGTACTGCAGCCTGTGAAAATGACAAAATCAATGTCTCATTCTGATCGATCACATTTTTTTGTTCAGGAGGTCACCTCCTCTCTCTGCTTGGCAATAGTGAAGAGAGATACTCGTCCATAACTGTTCATATAAACAGTCTATGTACGGGAGATCATTATCCTGACATCCAGTAGGTAGGACTGCTGCATGGTAGAGATTGTGTTGTCAGCAAAAAAATGCAATAAAACCAAGGAGACTCGGCCCTTTTTTTACAGGAGAAAAACTGCCAGAAACCTGTGACATTCTTAATTAAGGGAAGATGTCTATCTGACATCAGTATTATTGTCTGTTGTTTTGGGTTTTACCTTTGGCTGTAACAATGCTCTTTTATAACAGTGCTCTTTTATCAGCTTGTCTTTATATTGGTTTCATATTTCCCAGCTGGATTTTTTTGGTGCAGAATCTGGATAACACTAGTAGAGTTTCCTCGAATATCTCCGTCCACTGGAACAGTCTGTTCAGCAGGAGAAAATTAATGGGAAAATAAGATGAGTTTAAGTTGTGAATATATATATCTCTTAACCTGTGGAGAGCTCTTAATTTTGTGCAGGCTCTTCACCATCTCTGAGCCTTCTGTGGAGTTAAGGTGAAAGATGCGACTGCCTCTGTGCACTATTTTGGCCATTTACATTGGCAACTAAGGTGACCAAAACCCTTAAGGGTTTTTAACCCTTAAAAACTAGACAGATTTAGGCAGCTTCAGTTAGCTGCCTAGAACAAGGATGCTATCAATGTGCAAGTTTGAAGCTGTAGGGAGTGGCAGAATTCGCTTAGTTTAGAAGTTAAGGTAGCTGGGTTGCAAAGTAACGCTTTTTTCATGAAGGGATAGCAGCCTTTGCCCTTGGAGGTGCTTGGGAGCAGGACGGTGTTGCTTAATAATCTTGTACCAAGGGAAGCTTAAGGTCACATTAGTTGGGTTGAAGGGTCAACATGACAAACAAGGATGCACCTAATAGGGTGTGTTGATGCCCAGCAGTTGCATCTGATCATCTGAAACATGTATTTAAAAAATCCACAATTATTCCAAAATCTTTTTAAGAACTGTGCCAATGAAGAGCATAAAGTGTGGCTTTGAAAATGCCTTGGTCTGTTATGCCTTGGATCTGATCTATGCTCATCACAGGATGGGAAAAGACCACCAGGGAGGTAGTTGGTAGAAGAGACTGCTGCGGCTTACATCATGGACTGAAAAACATGGAAAGGTGCAGCTAAGCAGTGTGAACGTGCCTGAGAAGACACTTCTCAAAAGCAATGACAAAGAGAATATTTAGCAGGTGGGTTTTGGTTATAGGTAGCTGCCTGTTGGCACTTGATCTTCCTAGTGACATTCTCTGTCATGTTCTGGTTACCTTCTAAAGGTCCTCTCCTATAGATGCTAACTCTTGCATTTGTAGTGTGGCTTGTGTGTTTACAAACAGCTCATTTTTCAATCAGTTCTACAACTGCCCTTGAGAAGAAAAAAGGACAATTTAGGGATCATAATGTTGTGTGCATTGACAAGGAACGCAGAGGTGAAGAAAAGCAAAGCTGATGTAAATTTGGGCGCTTGGAAACCCACCATGAGTCACCAAACGTGGTGAGGGCTGCAGAAGCACAAGCATGTAAGGATGATTATAGAGTATTATTTCCATCTCAGAAATTACTTGATTGGTTGAAAACATCTAAACTTGTAGTTTAGTACTTCGCTTTGATTATTGTTTTTAAGAAAGGAGCTTGGCTTCAGACATTTTAGTTTATAATTTAGAGAGACAACTGGATTCTGTCCCACTGAAATTAGCATGGAACTAGCTGAAAGATGGGGTATGCTTACCCCAGAGAGGATAAATCAAGGTCCTACCAAGAACAAAGGCATTAATTATCATCCTGTTTATGGCATACCCTTGCCCCCTGTCCTGCCTCCCCTAAAAAGCATGCCAAAATATGGCCCAGCCATCTTTCTCCTTTTATGCTGATGTGCATGTGGTGGTTGACCTAATTATCTTTGTCTCAGAATAAACTCAGTCATGATTACTGACAATCCCTTTACCTGAGAGAACTGTGAACAACGGAGGCTGTATCTGCAGTGTGGGGCAGACTCTTCTGTTCCCAGGTTTTGCATCCTGACAACTTGAAATTTGGTGTTGAAAACATAATGATGTTTAACGGCTATTTTGTGGTCTTTCAAACATTGTCTGCCTCTTCATGTTCTCTGGAAGCACTGGTACTGTAATTCAGTAATGTTACTGTAGCTGTCATGATTTAAAGGTATGAGATGTGCAAGTTGTGTGGAACAGTGATGAAAATGTTTTCCCATACATTGTCTAAAAGTGACATGTAAGTAGCTTTCTAGCCAGTCAGTTGCACTGCAGTTTTACGTGAAGTTTCTCAATATTAAGGGTAAGCCCAGAAAATAATACTTGTTGAATAAATTATCAGGTTGATACTAATACCCTTTTTTTTAAAAAAAAAAAAACCAACCACCTTAGTTTTCAGACACAGAATCAGTTCCTTAAGTGACTCCAGGAAAGTCAGGGCTTGCTCAGAAACAACCCAGAAACATAATTTTTGAGGCATCTGTAAACACGCTTTTGTTTCTTTGAGGGGATAGATTTTTCTTGTCCCAAAGCAGAAAGTCTTGAAAGTGCTCTTAAGAGAGTTGGACAAAGTGCTGTTTCTCAGTGTTAATGTATACGTCTGTAACAAAACATCTTAATTCTTTCTTTGATCAGTTCCAACATTTCTAGTACCAGGTTATGAAGAATATATTGATTTTTGATGTCATTGAAGAAGCATAATGATAGAAATTGAGGAATGCAGTCTCCTTGTGCCTGTTGTAATAGCGCAAGCAGTTTTAGTTTCTGTTGTGACTGTTGATCAAAGACTTAGTTCAGGAGCAGCACATAATGCCCTTTAACAGAGTCCTCTAGTCTGCTCCTGCCGTCTCTCCCATCTTCCCTGTAGCATGAGATACACAAAGCCTGAAAGAATTCCTTTTCCCTCCCCCACCTTTTTTGTCCCCTGTTTGTTTATTTAAGAAGGAGGAATGGGATGTTTCAGATGCTAGAAGTCTAGGAAGTACAGTGGCGTACCTTGATGTAGAGGGTGAAAGGAGGTCATGAGAAAACCAATGTGGGATAAAATTGATGACCTTACGTGGGAAAAGCAAGCTTGGGCAAAACAGAGAAATCATAAAGGATCCTCAGAAATAGAGAAGTTACTGTGGAGATGCAGAAGTCTTGACATAAAAGGGAAGAAGTGGTAGGTGGATGGTTGCTGGATATGGAGCAAACTTGAAAGGACATACCCAGAAAAAGCATCTGTGAAGGGGAAAAGATGGACAGCAAGATGGTCCCTGATATATTTAGTATGCTTCGTTTATAGAATTAATGAAGTGATCTTGCATTAGGACAGTTTCCCCTTTTGTTGCTTTTTCTGCATAGAGAACCTGAGAAAAGTTTTGAAGGGGAAATTTCTTACTCTACTTTTTTCTCCTTTAGTCCAAAAGCCTTTCCTACATTGGAAAGAAAGGCTTTTCAAACTGTATTTAGTTCATCTATTGCAAACTCGTTTCTTGTAATTTTAAGCTAACTTGAAAAAGTGTATTTTAACCAATAAAGCTTTTTACATCATTAACATTTGTTTGGCATCAAACTAAAGTAAACTGATTGTGTCTTCCTTAAGAAAAAAACCCCAAAAAAACCAAAAACCCACAACGTTCTGACCACTGCATGTTTTTCTAGAGTATTTCTGTGGGTACCAGAAGTCTTTGTGAGCTCTTGAACCTTGTTAAAGAACTAATTGGTTTTGAGTGTTTGAAGAAGTCTGGGGTGATTTCAAGACACGGGTTCAAAGCTGATTGCTGTCAGAAGGCAACAAGCAAAACAAAAAAAGCATTTGGAGAACTGATGAAAAACCTCTTCCTTTCTCAAGTACATCTTTCATTTTGACTCTTACGATGCCATTACCTTACTGAATGTCTATCTGAGAAGGCAGGGCTTGAACTTCTAATTTTGAAAGTCCTCCTAGAAGATTAGCAAACAATCTTATTTCCTCTTTTTGTGCTAAAAGGGAGAGCAGGAGTGTCTGTGGTTTGTGGCCAAAAGTGTTTTGGGAGATGCATTATCAATGTAAAATTTCAGTAAAAATTTGAAAGTGGAAAAGGAGCCCAACCTTTTAATATGGTAATCAAAGTGCTGCACTAGAATTCAGGCTGAATAACTCAACTTTCATTTGTTCTTGGGTTTAAATAAATGTATTGGTGGTGATCTGATAAGTTGTTGCTGGTTTAGTCTGTAACAAAGTAATTCAAGAGTTTGTGTGTGTGGTTCTGTCTGAAGTGCTGAGTTGGTCATGTAACAGAGAGAAGTAAACTGTCCTGTTCATTGCCACAGATTTAACAAGTCAGGCTTGTGATAGAAGCTCTACACAGTATTTCTCTGAAATACCCCTCAAACTATTTTAACTGGAAGTCTTCAGAAATCATGTCCACTTGCTAGTGCTCTAGCAGGTGTATGAGCGTTTTTCCTTTTCATAACTGCTTTGGAGTGCTTTCATTAAAATAAGTAATTGACTGCAAGAATCAGATTAGAAACTGCGAAGAACAAAGAAAATTTAATTCACTCTCTTCTGAGCTAAGTGGAAGTGATATTATACCTTTTCTGAAATTTCATCCAAATGGCTGCCTTGTCATGTTAGCATAATAAAGTAATTTAGACATTCTACTTCTGACTGTTAACTGCTTTAATTTACCATATGATATTGCCTGGTGCAGAAATCCAGGAGACAACACCCATCCACTGAATAGCCCTGTGTGTTTGTGTATCTTTACACTGGTTTAACTTGCCTCTAAGGTGCTTGCACTTGCAACACAGTAAGGTCTGCCCTCCAAGAAAGGTGTTGCACTGGGTGACTGCTCAGGGTCCCCAAGGGGAGAGAAAGCAGAGCTCTGCGAAGAGGGAGGTGGTGAAGTCGTGCTCTTCTGCATGTGGGTGCAGGTCATGCCGCACCTCAAGTCCCTGACTTTGGGGCTCTTAGAGGTGCCAGGGTAGAGACTAGCAGGCGTAGGATCTACTGTTTATAAAATACTGCTGCTAGTAAGACTGTGTGTCATGGCTTGAGCCCAGAGGGCAACTGCACACCACACAGCCGCTTGCTCGCCTCTTTGCCCTCAGGAATGGGAAGGAGAAATAAAACAAAAGGCTCTACAATCGAGACAAGGACAGGGAGGGATGACTCACCCATTATGGTTCCAGGCAAAAACCAGACTTGTTCGGGGAAGAAAAAGAACATCAATTTAATTCAAACACTAACAACAACACTTAACAGACCTTAAATTTCCCTCTACACTTCCCTTCTTCCTGGGCTCAGCTTTGTGCTGGGTTTCTCTACCTCCTTCCCCCTCCCTGAATAGCACAAGGGGCAGGGAATGGGGGGTGCGGCCAGTCCTGCTGTGCCTTCCTCCTCAGGGGGGGACTCCTCACACTCTTCCCTTGCTCCAGCATGGTTCCCCTCTCACAGGAGGCAATCCTCCACAAACTTTCTTGAATGTGGGTCCTTCCCCTGGGCTGCAGCTCTTTCAAAGCTACTCTGGGGTGGATCCCTCTTGCATGTTGCAGTCCTCCCAGAGCTGAACTACAACAGTGTGGGCTTCCCTCACAGTGCCGGCTGCCTTCAGGCACAGCCATCTGCTCTGGTGTGGGGTCCTCCACAGGTGGGCATCTGCTCCACCGGTGACCTCCATGGGCTGCAGGGGCACAGCCTGACCTCTCACCATGGGCTGCAGGGGGGAGAGGCTCCAGTGCACCTCCCCCTTCCTCCTTTCTTCCATTGACCTTCGTGTTTGCAGAGTCCCTCACAACTCCTCCTTCTCTCAGGTTCCCCTTATTAAATACATTGTTACAGAGGCGTAGCCACTGTCGCTAATTGTCTCCTTTCTGGCCAGAGGTGAATCTGACTTGGATCTGGGGGAGCTTCAAGAAGCTTCTCACAGGAGCCCCCTCACCTGCTACCAAAACCCCATCACACACAAACCCAAAATAGTGTGATAGTTACTGGATGGGAAAAGTAGTAAGCCTGGAAGTGATGTAGGAAATTATTCTTGCAGCAGATCTTGCTGGTGCTGAGTATCTCAGGGGAAATTTACAAAGGCTTTGGAAAGATTTGTCTTTTAATGGGAATGGGAATAACGGTGCTGCTTCAGCTCATCGATACCTTGCTGAACTGCCTTGGGGTAAGGTAGAACTTTCACTTGGGCCAGCTAACTCCTAGTGAGTCTGTGCAGATACCTGCTTGTGGCTGCTGCTGCGTTGAATTATGACACTTGGTAGATGGTAAATCTGATCCACTGTCTGTGAAGAATATAACTTTTTTTGTGTTCTTGCCTTGGGATGAGGAAGGTTTGTTTTTTTAAGGGCCTGAGCTTGTTCTGTCTTGTACCATTATAATTTGGTGGCAGTTTGTGCACGCATTTAACTTCTGCAAAGAGGTAGCATATATACTCAAAGCAGCAGAAGACTGGAAGCACAAAATTGGACCTATTTCAGTAGAGGTTGTGTTTCATTACAGTTTTGCTGGAAGGAGAGAGAAGGAATTTTTAAAATAGTGACATGTCCTAAGCGTTACTTCATGAGGTGATTTAGGAATAGTTTTTGTGAGTATCATTTCTGCTATTCAGTAGGTTTCTGTTATTGCCATAATACACTACCTTTTTCTCTACTATACCTTTCATGATTATGAGGCAATGAAGCCAGGTGACTTTATCAATAAAAAACCTTATTCACGATAATGACTGATATTCTGGAAGTGTTTATGTAAGTTAAAAAACATTATGCTTAAGCCGTGTGAAAGTTTGCCTCATGTTAAGCAAGTCTGTGCAGAAGTGGGCTGCTGTTGTCTGTTGTGATACTTACCGTTTGAAATAGGAGAAGCAAGACAAGCTGCACTGTAGCCAAGGGTGGTGCAGTTTTGCCAGTGCTTTATCACAGGAGAATCGGGGAGCATGGTGATGTTGTTCTGTCAGGTACTTGATCACGCAGAATCTACAGAGTGGATGCACAGTTATAAAGTTAGATGGTATCATGTTTCATGGTTTTGCTTCTTTGCCATGGCATCTGTTGTGATGGCATGTCTCAAGTTACTCTTCCTACATTTTAGTAAGACTTTAGTCAGACTTCAATAAGGTAAACAGGAAAATCTGTAGCAGTCTGTTTTATTGGTCAAACTTGCACTGTATTCATGTAATTAAAAAAAAAATCTCTTAAAATTTTGCCCGTGTAATCTGTGCTGAAATAGGTATCAAACCGAGGAATTTTGTTCTTGGAGACTTCCTTGTTACTTATTTAAGAATCCAAGAGGGGATGATCCCAGGAAATTAAACTGCTGTCTCAGTGCTGTAATTGCCCTGCAATACGATCTTGTGTTGAAATGATATCTTTCCTCTAGATGAAACCTACTGAGCTATTGCACAGCATGGAGCTTTTTATAAAACACATAGATTGAAAGTTCACGGCTCTGTAAAAGGTACTTGAGTTACAGTGAGGAGGAATATTTCCCTTGCAGATAATAAAATTGTCATAATTTCAAGGACCCTTGATGTAGTCCCCTTAGCAAAAGCTCAAAGCTGCTACTTGTGTTGGGCCTGATGGAGGATGAACAGGTGGATAATGGGGAATGTAACAGCAGGGTAACAGTGAAAAAGGAGAGCTTATACACAGCAATAATTACATTTTAATTAAGGAGAAGAAGAGAGAGGCAGTTAGATGTGGAATGTAAATGCTGTGGAAGAGACCTACAGAGAGGAAAGGAAAACGTGGGGGAGCTGATGGTCCCTGCGTCTCAGTGAGTGCCCCTGTGGTGACTTGCCAGAGGAGAGGGCGGCTGCAAGGGGAGAACATAGACCTGTGTTTCTGCGGCATGCAAGATGCTGCTCGCCTTATCCAGCCCTTTCTGGAGGGGGTGCTGCAAAGGTGAAGAGAACCCCAGTCCTGCTGTCAGCTTCACAGCTGGTTCCTGTCGGCAACAAGAGGGTTGACTGCTGGTGAAGCATCTGTCTGTACGTGGGGACCGTGTTACAGGGCTGGAGGCTTCGCAGCCTGGCTCTTTGCAAGTCCGCAGCAGGGCTGTTGAAGCCAGGTGTCAGCATCCTGCCTGTAACCGCAGAAAGGGTGATTAACGAAATGAAATTAGTATCACAGCGGTAGCACCACGCACACCGTCTGATACTTCAATTAATTTCACATGCCCCAGAAATGTACTGGAAATTCTGGTGGGGGGCATCAAGCATTTTATCTCCTACCTCATGTAATTTGATTTCATTTGAAAAATATATTGAAGTGGATAGAGGGTGACTGAGAAAATGAACAGCATTGTGAATAGACTGTTGCAAATGATCATGTTACCACAGCCTAATGAGTTAAGGCAATGGGAATGGGCATAAGCTGCTACCTGGGTGGTTTTAACTGATGTGTTCTCTAATTGCAGTGGGATAGAAATGAATGCCTTGTCAGCTGCCATTGTGCTTCAAACTAGTAATAAATTAAGTTGCAGAAAGCCAGTGTTTTGGAAACATCTGCCAGTTCACGTTCTTGTTTTAGGGCCTGCTACCATATAATGGTGCTGGTGCCTACCATAATGTCTGATACTTCTGTTTAAAAAATGAATAGCAGAGGAGGAGGACTTAGATACTCTACATGGAAATACAGACTTTTACATCAATACTTGGGAGACAGTCAGGTTTTTAGTAAGTTCAGCAAGTCCCTAAGAATGCGTGAGAAGCAGCTGTAGACCAGTGCTCGTAGGCATTACTGTGCAGCGGTAAGTGGTGTTAAGGCAGGGATTCGTATAGCCCAGAAGCTCTGTGCTGTAGGTGGGGTAAGCGTGAAAACATGAGGTAGAGGTGGAAACAACTTGTGCCTTTCTGTTGCTTTTGTTGAAAGGAAGAAAGGGAAAAATACTAGCCACCTTTATCCAGAGGATTGCTAGGTTTTTGCAAATGTGCATTTGTTGTCTTTCATTTGGGAAGATTGTTAATCTGTTCCACCCTGCGTGTAATAACAACTCTGGGGGGGCTGTGTGCTTGCAGACATACATCGGTTCAATAGTTGCCTCCGTGAACCCTTACAAGAGCATCCCGGGACTGTACGACTGCGCCGCCGTGGAGCGATACAGCAAGCACCACATGGGAGAGATTGCACCTCATATCTTCGCTGTGGCGAACGAGTGCTACCGCTGCCTTTGGAAGCGCCACGACAACCAGTGTATCCTCATCAGGTAAATGGCGGCTGCTGTTTTGATTATTGCTGCCGGTGAGCCTTCCGAGGTGGTTTGGGAGCATGGGCTTGGGCCATGTGGCGAGGAGAACTCCAAAAGAAAACAGGCTTTAAAATCATCAGTTTCGGGAGAGAGTTCTGAACTTGCTCTGTATTGTTCTGTGGATCTCTAGCAAAATGTTAATTTTTCTTACGCATCTTACAATTTCAGGTAGTGAAAAAATCGGTTGTATTTTTGTGCATTTTTTGCTGCTCACCCATCTAATGTTAACCTAAGTGCTTTCCCCACCAGTTTAAACATCCCTCTGCAGCTCAGTAGTTTGTCACCACTAGACCCTGAACCCGGTTTCTTTTCCAAGAGGAAAAGAAAAAATAACCACCAGTCTTGAGAAATGTGGTAAATAAGAATAGCAAGAGAGAAAACCCTCCACATTTCAGCCACTTAATTCTGCCTGATTAATCTTCCTTGCTTAATCTCGTTGTGCTTTAATTTAGCGGTGATTTAATAGCTTCACATTTGATCCACTGTGTCCCTGCTATTCAGGATCTCACTCCTGCCAAACGTATGTTGAGAGCAGTTGGCATTTCAATAGCTTTTTGCTGCTTTCAGCTCCTTCTTCCTTCTTGCTCCAGAAAAGCTGAAAACGCAGCCAGCTCTTTGGTCTTTCCCCTGCCTGCCAGCTCAGCTGCGCTGGCTCGCGCACGGGCAGGGAAACCAAAGCCTTGCCTGCCGGATTGGGAGGAGCAGCTCAGTGGCAATGGCAGCGTGACATCAGCCATCGGGCTCTGGGCCAGGGGTGGTGTTCAGGATGGGGGTGAAAGAGCTGGTGTTTCTCCTCCCTCTCCTCTCTTGCCTTTGCAGTGTTTTTGTGCTTAAGCCCGTTTGCTCTCACCTTCATGTGGCACAAGTGTGGGGAACTCTTCAGACACAAGGTGACACAATTTCAGCTGTTTCCCAACCTCCACAGGAGCCCTTGCGACAGCCATGGGACCACGGCATGGGGCAGCTGCTGGGGTAGAAGGGGTGAGGCAGAGTGAGAGCAGCACCTTTTGCAATAGGCAGTTTCTACTGGCATTTAAGATTATAGGCCAGTTTGCAAGGCTTCCTGGGTAAGAGAAGGATTTGGTACATGTAGTTCAGCACTCAAGCTGTTGTTAGAAATGTGGATCAGATGCAACACAGCTAGGTCTGGTTCCAACTTACTGCAAGCTCTCAGGTCACAGTCCCCGCCTGCCTTCGTCTCTAGTCAGGTTCTGCCTGTCAGTGTCACAGAGATGGAGGGGGCTGAGTGTGTTTTTCATCTTTCTTTAACTCTATTTCTCCTTTTTATTATTTAATACATAGTGCTGTATACGTAAAGCTGAGACCAGGTGACACTTCAAGAAAAAAATGAAATGCACAGAGATCTTTGTCTTGTGAAAATAGCTAGCCTGGAGCCATGTTTTTCTGTTTTAATGCCAGGTAGCTACTCGTGAACAGCCCATGTACCTAAATTTTGGGGACCAAAATAATTTCTGGTGCTTAGCAGATGGCCATCGGTATTTTTGTTAATGCCATTCTATCCTGGCCCACGTATTTTACCTTTCCTTTCCGTTCCCCACAACCTGCCAAGAGAAAACCAGGCTGTGTCCTAAAAAGGACATAAGCTGAAGTCTCTGATATTCCAGAGGAGTCTCCAGCACTCCCTGCTCTGTAAACTATGTGCCTTGCTGCAGATAAGCCATAATATGGAGAAGTTTTGCATTAACAACCCCTTTTAAAATTGTTTACTGTGGTCATGGATTAAAACGATGATTTGTATAAGTTCAGTGTTTCAGACAAGTGCTGCAATAAAACCTTATAAGGGTATCTTGTTTCTACAGAAATTGAGGGAACGTGCAATTCAAATCAAAAAATAAAAAGTCAAATCTACTTTCCTAAAACAGTATTATCAGTTGTATCTATGAAGGACTCAGAGCAGGATTTTTAAAAATTACTGAAGGTTTTCAGTGGCCCTTATGAGGTTTAGGAAAGTCTCTGTGATCACGTACTTAGTTTGGGGTATCAGAAGTGTGCTTGTCATCTTCAGCATGGTTGTTATTCCTGCATCTTTTACTGGCTTAGAATTAGATGTTGCAATAAGTCACTGTCAGCCTTTCTTGGTTACTACTGACATTTGAAAAAAAATGGTCAAGTGGAGCCCTGCAGCATCTGAGTTCAGGCAAATATTCTGGTCTTGTATTTAGTGTAAGAGATGATAAAAAGGAAAATTTTGTTGCATGACGAAAACACAATAAACAGTTACATCCAGTTAAAATGAGTGAATTGTTCGTGTAGGCTTCACATTCTGATACGCGGTTTCACCTGCTCCTGACTTTGGGAATCTTAAAAACTCAGTAGCAATCTGTAACAGCCCCGTGAGGTGTAAGGTCCTGAACGCTTTATTGTGCTCCTCTGGACTTGAAGTGCCCCCTGCTGGCATCCAGAATTAGCTCAGCTTTGAGTTGGAGCTTTCTTAAGGCACTGGGTTCAAAAACTTGTGAAAAAGCTTCTACTGTTTTGAAATGCTTGGGATGTTTGTCTGGGTAGGGTAAGATGAGAGGGTTAAGGCAAGAACCTGAATTAAAAACTGTCATCAGTAGTGACTCAAAATGGAATAAATGCGAGGCCCATTTTTCCAGTATAACCATACAGACCGGAGGTGAAAAGGAAGGAAATACAGAAGAGATTATATTAGAGTCATCCAAAGATGCGTATTTATCAGCCTGTGATATATAGGCTTATTTTAATTCGTGGTAATGCTGCATAAAAAATGACTTAGCAACCTAAAATGTCAACAAAACGGCACACTGAAGAAGCTGTGCACAATGTGTGCATTAGAATATTTACACAGTTGTGAAATGGTATTCTCGCTCTCCCAGGCTAAAAATTGTTTATCTGGCTGTTGAACTAGGGATTTCATGTAGACAGAAACATCTACATCAACGAATGCTGAGTTTCATGTTGATCTGAACCTTACCGCAGAGTCCAGTTTCATTTAAAACAGAGAAGAGAAAAAAAAAAAGCCTGCCACAGTAAAATTTGATGCTACAACAGACATTTAAAAAAAAAAAAAATTATTAACATCTGATTTTTCAGCTGGGTGCCTCAGCAGCAACATGAAGGGAGTCTGTCTTACTCAAGAAATAGCCAAACAGCTTGTCCTGATGTAGGGAACGTACTGAGTTCCCTCAGGATTAGTTCACGTTCACAAGTTGGGACCAGGTTCAAGCTTCCACCCCTTTATTGTAAGAATAGGAATATATCTTTAGGGGTTTTTTTGTTGCTGCTATGTTCAAGGTGGTCGAGTCCATGCACAAGCAAACACATGCTCTTACTCTCAGATACAGTGGCAGTTGATTGGCTTTAAAGCACTCAAAGTGTAAAGCAGTCAAAGAAGCAGCAACAGTCACCCTGAATGACGCTCAAGTCAGTGCTGCGAGTGGGAAATCACAGTCTGACACCAGTTTGTTCTCTGTTATAATCTGATGGCCTGACGTTGTTGTTGTTGTTCAGCTTGAAAATCAATGTGAACCAACGTACTCTTTGGATGAGACCCAGACTTGTGATGGGAAGATGTTCTTAGGGGACTGACACACCAAAATTCATGTGTATTTGATGAACAGTATTTGCTGAAAGGGGCCTATTTTGTCTCTGTGTATCTGTCTTTGGGATTTTAAAGCCGGCAGACAGAACTGAGCAGTGATTTAGAGAAGTGTTGATACCACCTCGCTTGTGTTATGTCCTTCAGATTGAAGAGTCTCTCTCGGTGACCCCTTTTTCCACTGCGGCAGTCCAGACTCCAGGCTGCTGTGCCCTTAGCGAGATGCCCTGTGTAGAACAAGTCACGGAGAAAGTCTAAAGATCCCCTAAGTGGGGGCCTTGTGGGTTGCTGTCGCACAATATATTCAGAATACTGAATGTGGTGATGTGGAACGAGCTGGGCACTTAAACTCATGGGGTGGAAAGGTTGTTGGAAAGGTTGACTGTGCACTAAAAAATTCACCCTTTTACTGACCATGTCAACTTCTTGTAGATGTAGGCTTTCTAAAGAGTCTGAAAGATTGATCCCACTTAACCTATCGTTAGTGTATGTACTGTAGGGTTGAAGAAAAAACTTTAAAGTTTAGCATGCTTGGTTTTGATTTTCATCTCATTAATAATAACTGGTTTTTGTAAATCATTTTGTAAAGGAAAAATGCAGAGCTGACTTGATGCACATAAAATTATCGGTCCCCCTGCAGGGGTGAGATCTTACTGTCATGCCAGAGGGCTCCAGGAATACATCCACTTGGTACTCAATAATAATTGTAAAACTAATAGAATAGAGCAGTTACTAGTGAATTAATAGAGAACACTGGGTAAATCCATCCTTTGATCGTATCTTGAGTATTTTTTAGTAGTGTTTTTCCCCCTTGCCTGATATCCAGGAGGACTCTGTGGAACTGGAGGAGCGACCAGAAGTACAGTGTGGCTCTGTATGTGGGAATGGCTAATGGAGATGGGCAGCTCTAACTGGGGGGGCTTAGCATGAAGTCATGCACAGCAGAGAGAGGGAGCGCTGTGATAAGTTGTTGGTTTCTTCTTCCAATATGAGAATTAGAGGGCATCAGATGAAGCTAATAGGAGGCAGATCCGAAACAAGATGCAGTCATATGCTTTTTAAGGTAGTATGACTAGAAGCTCATAAAAGATAAATCCGTTGAGAGTTGCAAGACACATAGAAATCAGGTTTAGATCAGGAACCCTCTGAACAGCAAATAACTGGAAGTTGAAAGAACACAGAAGGGAAGTATTGCATGTTTTCCTTGGACATCTCTATTTGGCGACTGTCAGAGATAGGACACTGGGCAGGTAGATCTTTGGCCTGATCCAGTTTTGAACCCCTCCTGTTTTAAGAAAAAATCAAGAGCATATAATTGTGTGTAATACCAACTGTACCAGAGATAGGCACAGGAGGTATTTTTCCATCAGCTTTGAGTATCTCACTTGTAGAATTATGGTGGGGTAACGTTCAGCTTCCATAGCACTAGAGGTGCTCCAGAGCATGGGAGAGAAGGTGGGGACAGAAGAAGGATGATGTCAGTGAAAGAGCTGATGTCCTCCTTGGCACTCATATCCCTGCTGTAGAGCTATACGCTGCTCAGAAGGTTAGAATTTAGGCAGGAAGAGGTATGTATCACTTGATGATTTTTTTCACTAGACAAGGATAGTGCAAGGGTTTGTGAAGCTCTTTCAAAGCTAGCAGTAAGGAATATTAAATATTTGCTCTGTTGGCAAAGGAGCATGAGTGACTGAGGGCCTGCAAAGAGAAAGGGAGCAAATACCGAAAAGGCCAGATACCAAGGGTAAAACAAAAATACTACAGAATTTTTTTGAGATGATGTAAGTATGATGGATGAATCATACCTGCTGGAACATATTAGCAGGTAGCATATCTTTGTATGAAGTTTTATGAAACATTTTAAAGACTCTGATTCTTCTTGGAAAACACTTGAATCTCAGCTACAAAACTCTGTGCCTCATTATGTTTTCTGAATATCTCTTCCCTGATTATTTTTTTAATTGTTGGCATTCACTTGCAGGAAAATGCCATGCTGCTTTCATGTACCTTTCTTCTTTGCTTTTTACTAGAAAGCATCATTATACTTTGCCATAACCTAAAATCACCAGGGTCACTACTCAGCAATGGCACAACAAAAGACTGTCAAATAAACTAAGCTTGCTCCACATGCCCAGTAATGCTCCGTGAAAGTCAGTGACAAAACTCCCACTTGCTACAATGAAAAGGGTAGGATAAGACCAAAATGTACCTCCTTTCATTGGGAGTAGACTGGAATTAGGCACATCTTAATTAGGAATTAGGAAAACTAGGAATCACGCTGCAGTTTAGGATATAATGAGATTACTTCAGATGACAACTAAGCAAACTAGACAAACTTTAGCTGCAAGTTATGTTTGTTAATGGCTCATGGTGTGTTTTAATTATAAGGCTACATAATTAAAGGGAAATGATACTGGGGAAATGAGCCAAATTTATACCTTCCCTTTTTAGAGTTAGTTTTGAAGAGAAATTGAGTATATTGCCTTCTGTTTGTATCAGCAAGATTGCTTATTAACTGTTTGTTTTTAAAATGTCAATTTAGTATTATCAAGTAGCTTTGTTCTGCTATGGGTGAAGATGAGAGGTTTTACATCTCCAATGACAGTGATGAGAGGTGAAAACTGTATATTTTGAACCCGTGTATCTGGTTTATTTGGATGTATGTATAAGAAGTTTGTTTAAAGAATATGTATCTAAGAATATCAGTATGTATTACACTAGTAATTTTTATGTGTTACAATATGCATCAGGTGTCTCTAACCTCCTCCTTCTCACAGCAGGGCTCCCTCCTTACCTAGATTGCTGCAACATAATCGCACACTTTCCCAGCTTAATTCATATTCTGGACTTTCTCCCTGACCATTGCAATGCTTTTGTTCTAACTTTGTTTTTCCATGTTGGTGAGAATTGTTAGATAGCTGTTTGTATTCAGAGAACTCTTCATTGCCTCATGGGTGTTGTGTACATCCTTACACAATCAGTGCCTTGAAATGCTGTCTGAACAGTGATATGAAGTCTGAAGATAGTTTGCATTTTGTGCTGAATGTCATATTCAGCAAGCTTAAAAGGGTATTCTGCTGCCGTTTGAGTATAATTTCTAATCACCTCACTCTCCCTGACCTCCAGTAATTGAGAGTTTGGAGGGCTGGCCAGAGGACTTTTCCCCTGGCAGGTGGAACTGTACAAATGCTTTCCTCCTCTTCTTTCAGTGGTGAAAGTGGTGCTGGTAAGACAGAAAGCACTAAGCTAATTCTCAAGTTCTTGTCTGCAATGAGCCAACATTCACTGGAGCTGTCCTGCAGAGAGAAGACCTCCTGTGTGGAGCAAGCTATTCTTGAGAGCAGGTACTAGATCTTTCAATACACAGGTATTTTTTTTCCAGAATACATAAGCCTTGTCATTGACATAAGAGCTTGCAATGTAATTAAAGATGTGGGTGCATATACTGAACAATAAAATGACTACTGGAAAGGGGGAAATTTTCCATTAAACAAAATTACCTGGGCTGCTCTAGCGAGTTGTGAGCACAGTGGTATATCTTAATGAAGCAAAAAGATGCAGAGTTTTGAAGTGGACGATGCTTTAGTGGTGGCTTATATTTTTGTGGGAGACTGAATTCAGAGTGAGGGAAATGGCTGGTGGGAGAGAGAAACCATTGGTTTGGTTTGTGTAGCCTGGGGATAAGGTGGAACAAGATACAGCATGGTGAGGATGGAGTGCGCAGGTGGTAAAAGCATGCTGAGGAAAGGGAGGATAACAAGGACTGATAAGACAGATGAGTAACACATCAGATAAATTAGACACACTCTACGCAAGCAAAAAAAAACCCCAGTGTTCAAATGAAATAACACATGGTTCTAAACTATTTAAAAACAAAGGCAATTTGAGATGCTATTACTTTTGTTTATCATGATTCACCTCTTTTTTACCTGCTGTATCTTGATGTAATTATTTTTTTTTAATTGCCTTAGGACAACGACTATTTCCCCTACATCTGTCTAGCAATTTGCACGTGCTGAGATTTCTTATTTCTATAATTTGAGTGCTGCAATGAGAATGGCATGCATCTTTTGAGCAATTACAGATTAAGCTGCAGAGTAGTTTAGTATAGTTAATCTTCCTGTTGCTTGAATACTTGCATCTTTTGATAGAAAATTGAGAGGCCTGTTGTTAATAAATTGAGGATAATCCTAAGGATGTAGGCTGTGGCTGAGGAGGGTGTCAGAAGTGAGCTTTTCAGAGTGCTATTTCTTTCACCTGTCCCATGTGAAACTGTTGGCATGCTTATCACATGATAATGCTCTTCTCCTTCTGTATTTTCACAGCCCAATTATGGAAGCTTTTGGCAACGCAAAGACTGTTTACAACAACAACTCAAGTCGCTTTGGGAAGTTTATTCAGCTGAACATCTGTCAGAAAGGAAACATTCAGGGAGGAAGAATTATAGATTGTATCCTCATTTGGTGATTTTACCCCTGGTTGCAGGCAGCCCCCACGTACCTCCTCTGTGGAGGTCTGAGAGAGAAGTGGCTTGCCCTTGTCTGTCCTTTCACCCCATCCTGAAACATGCACAATTAAATTCAACTGAGTTAGGTGGGAAAGGGAAGCAGTAACAGCCAAGTCTGCATGTGTTTGTGCACATGCACACATGCATTTGTGGCAAGGTGGGCTTTATAATCTCTTGGAGGATCAGGATTTTGTATTGCTACTGCTAGCATGCATATTCCTACATAGCGAGATAAAACAGCCTGAGTTCTTGGAGATAACTTCATTTGTCAGCTATTTCCCTCATTTATTATATTCAAAGATAACCTTCTTACTTTTCTGGAAAAGTATTTGAAAGAGCAGAGCTGTTGAATTTCTGCAGTGTGAACCTGAGTGGGTCAAATCCTTGGATTTGTCCTGCATTTGGCAAAATTGGACTATGAGCCAGCTCCACCAGAGGTATGGGAATAAGGAATATACCAAGGGGATCCTACCTAGTGTTTTGAACATAAGCTGCTTTTGCAGTGCAACAAATTTCATCCTTAAATCTGTGTCCAAGCTTTAGGGAAAAGAAAAAGTAAAGGAAAGCAGATGTAGTTTAAAATGCAGAACACAAGTCCAGTTTTGGTGGGATGGAGGAGAAGGAGGTGTGGGAACACACTGGTATTAGAACTGCTGCAGTATTATCATTGTTGCTACTTTATTCATCTTATTATGGCAGTAGGCATGTCGTAAGAAAAGACCGTGATGCTCTTCCTATTGTCTCAAATGAAAGAAGGAAGATTATAAATAGTTTGTGCATTGATTGCTGTTTACTTTATTCCTTGACTGAAGTTTTTCTTCCTGGCCATAGATTTATTGGAAAAAGTAAGTTGACGTTTGATTTTGGTCAGTTAATTTTGTTTGATTTAATATTTGCTTTGAAATTGTGGATAAAATTTCTTAAAAATGATTGCTTAATATTGGAAACTATTTTTTACTTTGACAGAATCGTGTAGTAAGACAAAACCCTGGGGAAAGAAATTATCATATATTCTATGCTCTGCTGGCAGGGATAGAAGAGAGAGAGAAAGGTGAGTGGCAGACCGCAAGTCACACAACTGTAGTGGCTTTCTGCTAGCAGTCAGCCATGGTGACAGCAGTGGGGACTTTAACTGCAGAAACCCGCTAACCCAAGCAGAGAAGTTAGTTAGTTATTCAGCCGGGATTCAGTGAGTGTGAATTTGAGCTCAACTTGATAAAGCAACCTCCTTAGTTGAAGAATGTCACTGAGCTGCCGTTAATTTTTCTTCCAGCTTCTGCTGTGGCCCTGGGAAAATTACTTGGGGACAAACATGCCTCATTCTGTTCAAGCTGAATATTTTCACTGGTACTAAATAACTCCACAGCAACAAAGAGAAATAATTCTGGTTCCTCTAATCCTCTCTCATAAAGAATAAATCCACTGAACAAAAGAAATAACATTTGTATATGTGCAAAATTGCCTAAAGCTGTGTCGGCATCTCCCTTTGGGCCTTCTGTCTTTGCATGCTAAAAAGTAGAGTTAACTCCATAGTGCAGCTAAATAAAGCAAAAAACAGGAAAGCAAAACCCCATATCTGATTTTAATATAAAACGTTGTTTCATGCATCATCATCATTTCTGACCAAATTCGTTGTGAACTGTTTAACTCTGACATAGAAATTTGTGGAGTGCTTTTGTTTTGGGATTTTTCACTCATTCTCTTTTCTCTCCTCATTAGATGCTTTTTACTTATCTGTACCGGAGAACTACCACTACCTGAATCAGTCTGGATGTATAGCGGATAAGACAATCAGTGACAAAGATTCTTTCAAGGAAGTCATTGTGAGTTGTTTCCCTAGTTCTTTATGCCTTAAAAATGCTAGAGGTTCAGGCACCTGGGGCATTGACAGAGCAAGGGACAAAGCCTTCTTGTGCTTACCTGCACATGCAGCTCTCTCATTGAGGCACTAATCTTACAGGGAGTTACATTTTCTCATAACACTTCACTGTCATTTTGAGCATGTCTTTACCTTCCCTCCAATATTTCATTTTTACTGTATCATTTCAAAGTGTGCTGTAATTTAGTGAAATTATTACATTTTGGAATGAAAATAATATCAGTTGGGAAGACAGTAGGGCATTTACATTCCTTTGCCCTTCGCTGCATTGTTTCATAGTACGGCTACATCTGCTTCCACTGTTTTTCTGTCCTAAAGCTTTGCCCAGGTCATGTAGTACCTACTGGGTTGAGTCCGCAGTGCAGCGCATGGGGAGCGAAGCACCTGGCCTTCTATTGCAGCTGGGAAATCCAATTGTATGGAGTAACTTACGCAACAGAGTTGAACAAAATGTAAACACAGATTAAAAACCAGGGCCTGATGGAGTCTTTCTCTGAATGGCTTCATATCTTATACCCACACCAATTAGCTACAGCAGTTTGTCTATACTGACTGTTAAGATAATTGCTAATTGCTTACTATATCACTGAGGTGATATGTGTTAGATTTTAAAAATCAGACAAAAGATTTGGTTTTATGCCCTTCACCAAACTATTTTTGCTTATCTATGTTAATCTCTTTGCCAGATTGACAAATTAGTGTGTAGTGGATGCAGCAGTTATTTTTAGTGTAAAAAATCCTTGTGAAGTATGGTGGAAGGAGGTGTTGGAAAAGTTGGTAACTTCTCTATATTGTAGTCACAAGCTTAAGTTGATTAGTGTGACATTTAATTTGTGCTAAGCGTTCCAGGGTAGGCAGAGCATGAACTCAGCTGGGCGGGTGACACTTGCGTGCTGCCCACAGTGTGGGCAGGCTTGGAGCAGGGGCTGAGGCTGCCACGCTGCATTCCCAGGGCAGGAGGCGGGCAGAAACCCCGCAGTTTGCCCTCGCCTGGCTTTTCCTATTATAGTTGTCTCCTTTGCCTATTTTTATTAATGTTTAAGTCCCAGAAATGTTACTTAAGTGAAACTTTTTTGTAGGAGACAGGGAGGAAGTGCACGGTGAGCGTGCAGATGAACTCCTAATGCTGCTGCCTTTCTGAGAGCTCTGTTGTGAAAGGTCTTCTATACAAAATAAACCTCCAATCATTATCTGTTCTCTGTTTTTAATTCTGGGATGAGTCTGAGGCTTTTCTATTTGTAACTGATGATTTATGAAAGATAAAATGTGTCTTGTGTGATCTGTCAGACACCTGCAGTGACCATAACATGATGAGCCTAACTCTAAGGGTATAAAACTGTGATCTGCTCTTAGACAGGCTCATATTAGACCCAAATTTAGGAAATTCTGGTAATTTCAAAAGATATACAATTACTTACCCCTTCTGTGTCAGAGAAAAGCATATGTTTCTCCTCTTGTTTTAATATTCGGTTAGATATTTTCTATTCTCCTCATTTATGTAGTTGAGCCTTGATTGTTGCTGTATTGGTTATTCATAAATTCAACACATTTTATATAGATCTCTCTTTCTTGCTCAGTCTTGCTGTAAGATGTCAGACTACACTGGTAAGATGCATGTTTGGGCATTATGGCTTGCCCCAAATATGCTGCAGAAGGTCTCCTCTGAATTCTCTGATGCTGAGACAAGAAATGAGCAAATCTTAGATGTTGCTGGATTTCCTCCCCCATGCCTTGTTACCTACGAGGCTAATTGGCAAGATTTTGTAAAAACTCAGAGGAGGTTATCAGCTCCTAATGCAAATTAGTGAAATTGTGTCTGATGCATGACTCAGTAGGGCATTCCAATATTTATACAATTTTAATGAAGAGTTTGAAAGCAAATTACAGCATCCTTACAGCATCAAAAGGAGATTTCTTAAAACCATTATACTTAACATGTTCCAGGATGGCCTGTCATATCTTACAGTGTATTTGATTTGGGATAAAACCAAAGGAATTAACTCCCACCAGCTCTCTGTCAGTCCTGACTTGCTTTTCTAAGGCCTGACAACACAGTTGGTGGGTTTGTCCTTGTCCCCATTTTTGAGTCAGTGTGCACGTTATCGAAGAAGCTCACATGTCGTTCCAGACTGCAATGGAAGTGATGCAGTTCAGCAAGGAGGAGGTGCGAGAAGTTTTGAGGCTGTTGGCTGGCATTTTGCATCTAGGAAACGTTGAGTTCATCACTGCTGGTGGGGCACAAGTGTCCTTTAAGACAGGTGAGAAGGCTGTGCATCCAAATGTAAATGTTTCTTGAGGCTGTGAAAGCGGTGTTCGTTGCTAGTGTATCTGACCATGTCAAGGACAAACAGTGAAAGGGTCTTACTACTTTTTAGCATCTGTAAATGTTGATTAGAATGTTATTTTTGTTTTTTTGACAGATAAGGCAAATCAGTCTGCTAGGTCTTAATTAGGGAAGATCTTGGGCACATATTTATTCCATTAACAGTAGTGAAATTCCATTTTAATCTAATTCCTTCTTTGAAATATTCTCAAATTGATAAAATATAAGTGCTCAAATACGTTCCTTAAGGGAGATCTCCGCTGAAGGTGTCTTTTGTTAGAGCTTTCAATACTTCAGTTGCAAATCTGAAAGTATGTGCTTGTATGTCTAAAGACTGGCCTGGCGAGCATTTTAAATGTTTGTTCAAATATGACAATAAGCAGTAGCATTCCGTATTGCTTAATATACCACATTATAGCACAATTGCAAATCAAAGCATGTATGTAAGAAAAACATCTAATTGGTTTTCTTTATCCTCATCATCCTGAGGGAAGCTGAAGCCCATTCATGTGGACAAAGAGTGAATTTCTGTTTGTATCTGGAAAAATAGTTAGTGTAAGTTTGAGTCCTTGACATATAACGTTAAGAGGAAGGTAAATATTTCTGACTTGTGATGAATTTCTACTGCTAAATTCGTTCAGTTGTGTGTATTTATGATACTGTGCCTTTTCATGAGCAGCAAAAACATATCCTAGAGTTTCTAGTTGTGTTTTTATCTCTAATCCCCATAATTTTAGAAGCTTATTAAGTAGTGGTGGTGTTAGCAATAATAATAATAATAGAGCAAATTAATTTCATAACCTTATACATTTAAGGACATATTTGTATTTGTCTCTCTTTCACCAGCTCTGGGTAGATCTGCTGAACTACTGGGGTTGGACTCCACACAGCTAACTGAAGCGTTGACACAGAGATCAATGATACTCAGGGGAGAAGAAATCCTAACACCTCTTAGTATACAACAGGTAAAGGCATCTCAGTTTTGACATGTTTTTAGGGTCTGTTAAATACGTGGCTTGGTCTTCAAGTCCAGGGAAATCATTTGTCACTCAGGAACAGAAGCTTAGCTCATGCATCAGAGTTGCTATCAAATATACTACATAGGGTTTTTGGGAAGGTTATTAATTGGACTTTTAGAAATCTCGATAGATTCCATCCTCTCATTCTGGCCAGGGCTTGTAGCTTGGCTCTCGTTGTTCTTATTAAGCCTGATTGTTTACCATTTTCTTCAAATTCTAATCATGTAGGCTGATATTTTTTATTATGGACATTTGTGTCAGGTGGGTGTTCTTGAAAACTTTTTGCAGAAATATTTTTATTATTTACAAGAGGGGTATATTAGAAAGAGGTATATATAACATTATGCTTACCTCTAGAAAGGGATAAATTAAGGTGTTATTTCCTACCCTTCTCTTTTCTTCCTCCATACCTTAAGTTTATAATTTCCTAATTTTTGAATGCTTTAGCCTTGAAATGTAATTTTAAAGCCACATAGGTGTACAGCTGTTATAACCGATGCTGTTAAAGCTTAAATCGTGACACTCTGTAGCTGTTAATACAATTGCTGTCAAGGTACATAGGAATACAAACCTGCTTGCATTATACATTGCTTTATGCTGTGCAAAGGATGCTGACCAGCAAAGTCTGGTAAGTTCTCAGTTACAGCGGTGATTGATGTGTTGTTTATTCCTTCTTTAATGCAGGCAATAGACAGCAGAGATTCTATGGCTATGGCACTTTATTCCCAGTGTTTTGCTTGGGTCATTAAGAAAATCAACAGCAGAATCAGGAGCAAGGAAGACTTCAAGTCCATTGGAATTTTGGACATATTTGGATTTGAAAACTTTGAGGTAGGTTTCAAAAGCTTGTTCAAATGGATTGTCTGATATTTATGCTTCATTGTTCTACATAACTTTGTCATCTTCACTGGAACTTGATTATTAAACATGTTATGACTTAAATGAGTTCCTTGTTTGCAAAGTACAGTACTTGGAGTGTATGCATTTTTGAAAATTTCTTGTCTCTTTAGGTAAACCGTTTTGAGCAGTTCAATATTAACTATGCAAATGAAAAGCTTCAGGAATATTTCAACAAGCACATCTTTTCCTTGGAGCAACTGGAATACAGCAGGTAAGAGATACAGATGAAATTTGAAAGAATTTTGAAAATACCAGTATTCATTTGAAATCTGAGTTCCCAGCTACCTTAGCTTCCTTTCAAAATCTCTGTCTGGACATGTATATTTTTTTAAAGCCAGCTAATTTTGCTGTAATTTGCAAGATAAATACATCAGCTCCTCCTGTTTCTATATCTAAAATAATTTTGTCGTAGTTCTCAATAAAAAGGCCCTCCTTATTTTCCTTAGGGAAGGACTAATCTGGGAGGATATTGACTGGACAGACAATGGAGAGTGCTTGGATCTTATTGAAAAGGTAATAAAGAATTTGATACTGGTACCTATTTCTAGTTTGTGTTCTGAGGAAATACGTCTTTAGAACACTTGCCAACACAAAGAACAAGTGAAGAGAATGGTGGATCTTGGATGTTTAAATAGTGAACTTTTAATCAGATCATTTTCATGCATGTATATACTGTAGATTATATTGTAAATTCAATATAGTTATCTTTCTTTGCAGTAACTTTTAACAGTGTATGATTATATACAAAGGCAATATTTGGAGATGATTAAAAAGAATAAAAGGACGGGACAGAAGGAATAACAGTGTCTTGCTCTTGTAATGGCTTTTCATGGAATGCAGAAAATCTTCATTTGTTGCCTGCCAAGTTTGGCTTCATCCATAATTTTGTTTATGTTCTGATTTGTACTAAAGGAACATGTAAAAGAGCGTGAAGTTTCTGCAGAGTTATTGCTAGGAACGTTAGTGGTGAGGGGCAGATGAGGTCTGAGTTCATGTTATAGAAATTATAACTGCAGCTGAATGACAAAGACAAAGTTGTTATATATCATTTCATCCATGCTCACTTCTGCTAGCAGTACAAACAGGGTGTGTGAGTTTATCTCTGTAGCGGGGTGTGTGGCTGCATGAGTTTAGACAACCACAGAAACTGATGGCAGCAGGCAGTCAGGATGGTGTACTTTGTCAGGAGCTGCTCTGGGCCGATGGGAAGTGGCGTATTAAAACGTGCACCTGTAGAACTGTGTTCTTGGAGAGACTGTATCAAACCGAAGCTTGCTGGATCTGCTATAACTGCAGGGAAGCTTGCTTTATTTACCATCTCTTATAGTATGAGAAGTAGGGAGCATCAAAGGAAATTACACAGATGCATATGCAAAGCAGAGGGAAGCTGTGTTTCACGCAGTGTTTAGTTAAGCTGTATATCTTTTGCTGTGCCACTGGGCACTGTGGGTGCTAAAAGTTAGCATTGGTTCAACAACTGAGTAGATAATTTTATGGAAGAAAAATTTTTGAAAGGCTGTTTACACAAACAGATTTAAGGGACCCCTGATCATTGGAGATCTTGGAGGCTGGGGATATATTCTGAGGCCATGTCACTGTATGCACCTAAAAACTGCCTACATCAGGAGAACTGTTGCTTCTTCCAGTAGCTTCTTCTTCTTTATTTTGCCCATGTATCATATGATGTATGTTTTAAAAGGAGTGTTTCTAGAGAAATAGGATTGTAGTCCTCTATGAGAGTGGGATTTTAGTCATGGACAGGTGGTTTTGCACCTCTCTGCATACAACAACTTCAAGGACTCCGATTTTTACAAACTGGGGACATCTGTGTCCATCTGTGCACTAATTTTCTGCCTCTTCTTGCTGTTCTAGAAACTGGGGTTGCTGGCGCTCATCAATGAAGAGAGCCATTTTCCTCAAGCTACTGACTCCACCTTGCTGGAGAAATTGAATACCCAGCATGCTGTATGTGATGTTTTGCTCATGTTTTCTGTGCAAATTATGGAGGGTCTCTTTGCTTCTGTAGAAATTCATGGTTCAAATATATGGGTGCATAGTTGTAGAGGCTGTTTTGGATGTGATCCTACTTCCATGGCAATTCATATAATTTCCTGTCAAGACTGAGTCGCTTACCCTCAAGAACATTGTTGTTACTGTCCAGTTAAAGGTTTCTGTATTGGTGAATAAGCCAAATTCTGCTCTTAGAACTCTGACAACCTGCAGTAACTCAGATTATTTAGATCTTTGTTTTCCTTTGATTTAATTAAGTATTCACCTTGGTGTCATTTACTGAAAGGTTGCTGTTTCCTTTGTCCAGATTAGTGTTACCTTTATTTGTGACCCTAGAATTATTTTTGAGAATTTCTGGAACACAAGCATATCCACCAATCTTCATAACTGCCAGTTTAAAACAGAGCCTTATTTTTCAAAGTGCCATTAATAGATGGTTCTGCCAGATGGGGTCAGGTTTAGTATAATGCCTTTTTAGATACTATAAATCTGTTATTACTGCATTTGAAGCAGCCCAGACTAACAAATCCTATTATCGTTATAAGTTGGTTGTTTGCTTTTGGAGCACTAATCTTCCAGGGAGTTCACTGGAAGACAAGGGTTTGTTTAGGTCTGGGTTGAGAGGATAATGTGTCCCTTTGTATCATTCCACTCCCTGACCACCCCCAACCCAATATTTTTCTCTTTTTTTTCCCCTCCAATTAGAACAATCCTTTTTATGTAAAACCAAGAGTTGCGGTTCACAACTTTGGAGTGAAGCACTACGCTGGGGAGGTAATTTTCTTTTCTTTATTTCTTGAAATTATTCCAGATGGAGTTTTCATTAGCTTAATTTTGCCCTGAGGCTGCTCAGAATTAACTAAAGCACTCTGTTCTCTCAGCGCTTTTTACAGTACTGCTCTTGTCAGAGGTGCCTGACTACTTGGCTTGTTGTTTGAATCAGCTCTGTTTCCTGCTAGGTCCAGTATGATGTCAGGGGGATCTTGGAGAAGAACAGAGATACTTTCAGAGATGATCTCCTGAACTTGTTACGTGAAAGCAGGTACGTTTCTGCGAATTTGTTTAGGACATGGTGTTAAGTGGTGTTGTATCACCTAATTCTGCCAGGGTTTACCACCTAATTCTGTCAGGAATTGAGTATGTTAGATGCTGCATAGCATCAGACCTTGACAGAGTTGAAATGAGCATAGAAGAAATACCAGAGGTGCCTGTAGGCAGATCTGGCTGTAATCAGTTCTCAAAAAGTCGGGTTTTCCCACATTGTGCAGTACCTCGTCCCTGTTCAGTCCAGGGGGTTGCTAAGAGAGCTCACTTGCTACTCAGTGGTGAGTAAGGATGCTGAAAGCTGGTGACGGTTTTTAACTGTTTCGGGGTGCCTCACAGGCAGTGTGCAAGCGTGGTTTTTTGCTTCAAATACAGCCCAATTTGCTTGTATTTCTGGCATTCCCTAATCTGGATGAAAGCTTGATGTCAGAGACCTACCACAGTGCAAATTGCCATGTAGTAATTGCTTCAAAGGGAGAATTTCTGTAAAGATTTATGTTACTGAAAGTCTGAGCTTGGCTGTCTTTGGTACCTGTCATTCTGCTGTGTAAGCTCTCAAGATCCTTACAGTGGTACTCTGGGAGCCAGAGCTGTACCACATCCCTTTTTGTGGCTGTATGGATGAGACTCCAGGACACACAGAGGAGTGACAGAATTGGAGGGAGCTGAGCCTGGCTGTTGCTGTCTCAGCTGCTGCCCTCACCCATCCTGTCCAGCCATCCTGCCTTGCTGTGCTAGTTGCTTATTTGTAAATCCCTTAAGCCCTTCTGTGCAGGGGAAGCTGTTAATAAGCGCTTCCCTCTCTGTGGTGTTTGTTCTAGTTTCATGACATATCTGACATAACATCTGTCAGCTGAAGTATGTAGGTAAAAGTAATAAATGAGTTAAAGCTGCTGGGCCTGCTTTTGCTCTTGCACCAACATCTGTCTGGAGCTCGAGTTAAAAGGTCTGTGTTTGTGTAGAAGCAGTAAGAACATACCTGCCTGATAGGGTAGAAAACAGCATACACAGCTGGCGTCTGAAAGTGAGGCTCATGTGGGTGGTTATTTTGTGTTATGGCCCCAAACAAGCTGGAAGTTTTGTTTTTTAGGCTTTGTCCAGGTATAGTTCCCATTACAGTCAGCTGGAGTTTTGGTTGAGTGGACTAAAATGCAGTAAGGACTCTAGGACTTCACACTGCATTTCCCCAATGATATGTTGGGAGTGGAGAAGAAGGAACCTCCTTGTTTTGCTTTGGTTTGGGTTGTTTTTTTTTTCTCCTCTGCATAAATTCTGCAAAGGCAAAATCTATTGCTTAATAAAATTATGGAGAAAATCAATAAGCATTTTTTAGATGGAGGAGCTGCTTTCTAAGGGACAGTGCTTTCTTTGCACTCTGTAGTGGTAAACCTCATAGTTTGTTAAGATACGCTTTAGAGATATTCTTTTTCCCATTTCAGTCTTGATTTCATCTATGATCTATTTGAACATGTTTCAAGTCGCAACAATCAAGACACTCTCAAATGTGGAAGCAAGCATCGAAAACCCACTGTCAGTCTCCAGTTCAAGGTTAGTTAATGTGTCATCTCTGCTTTGTAACTATTCAGTGATAGATAAACCCTGTTCAGTAAAGAACAGTTCAGATTAAAACAGGCAAAACTTCAGCATCAAAACATTGCTGTCTCTTTTATAAACTACACTTACTAATCAACGGATTGGCCATATTAGCTAGCTTCAAGCAGACACTAACCTTCACACCACACAATCTGCACAAAACTCCTGTTGCTTTCCACTTGCTTATTTGTCCTTATTTTAAAGCTCATCTATGAAGTTGGTCTCTCTCGTCCTGTTTTTTCTTTCTAATCTTAAAACCAAGGAAAAAATTGCACAAAGCCTTAGAGCGGTGCCTGTATGCTAAGAAAAATAAGTACTGAATAAATACCTCATTAAGGTGTTGCCTTGCCTTTTAACTTAAAGTTTGGAAAGCATTTTTATTAAACACCTTTTTATGAGGCTTTATAGCCCTCCCATCAAAAATGGCACCAAATTGAAATCTAACATAAAGTCTACCTGCAAATTATTTAAAAGAGAAAGATTGGCACAAAAACTTTTCTAAATTGCATGAGTACAAGTCTGGATTAGTTGTCTTTCATTTTGTTTGAATTAATATACATTTGCACTGTTCATTCACTTTTTTTTAAAAAAAGGGAGCAGACTCAAACCCCTTGAGGGTAGATTTTATCCTAATAGACTGTTGCTAAGTGTTGGACAGAATGGCAAGGAGCGTGTGCTGGGGCACACACAGTGTCTTTTATTAAAAAACACTAATGTTATATTCCCTGGACAGCTTGCTCTGTGCTACCATCGCTTGTAGACAATACCCACTTCTTCTGGTGAGGTGGTATCGTTTGCTGGCTCTCTGGAGTAGCAGAAGGCACTGTTTGTTTCCACTTCGTCGTTTGTACCTGTGCAAAGTAGACCTTTAAGACGTTACCGTATAAAAATTTACCATATTTTTGCGCCCACTTTGCAAGATAGAACAGAATGTAGAGTTCCTTCTCTTCTTCGTCAGGCCCCCTGGACAACATAAAGCATGATATAATATGAAATCAGAACATTGATGCCTCTTATCTAAAGCTGCAGTACCTGACCATTAACCAGCTGGGATGCTTTACAAGAGGTTGACATTCACATCATGCTGTCACCAAAGAATTAGGTTGGGTGTTTTTTCCATGTTTTAAAGCCTTCCACGGATTAGTCCATCTCATTTCAACTGAAGATAAGACCTTTACCTTCGCAGTTCTATTCTCATGATAGGTTGGTTAACTCTTCTTTTCATTTGACAGCCTGCCTAACGCGGACCTGGGGGTGCACGCAGAATAGCTGAGGTTTGATACCATCTGTTTTAGCCTATTGCTTAAAGCAAGACAAACTTCAGCTTAGCTGGTAACCTGACGATGACTTAGAGGCGTGCAGCACTGTGCAGAATCTGGCTGTCCGTACCACAGATGAATGTGAAAATAGGTTAAATGATTTTTCTTTAGACTGACCAGCTTTCCCAATCTATGTAAGTAGTAGCCTGTGTTGAGAGAATTCGCTTAGTTGTCCCTAGATGTTGTAATGTTCACACAGGTTTAGTACAGATGAAGCCTTTACTTTTCGAAGCTGTAAATATTTGTCTTTACACAAAAATATTTGTCTTTGTATCTTCTGTCTGTTTAATGTTTGCTGACCCCTGACCCCTGGTCCATAGGCTGGCAAAGGCAAATGAACCAAGAACTATCATTTATGTTCCCAGTCTCTTCACCATTTGTTCCCTTTACTGTGTACCAGCTCCTGTGCACAGCCACAACTCTGCCTGTTGCCTTTATCACTTCATGTTTAATCGTCAAGAAAACCCTTGGTTTGCAGGTTAAAGCAAGAATTTGTTGTAACAGACTGCCATTGGCAGTTTTGCTCCAAAACATATGGTAGGACACACAGTGTTGCTCCTCTAAAAAGTGAGTTTTCTGTCTCCTTGGCAGCCTGCTTTTTATTCTCTCTGCTGCCTGGCATGCAGTGCCACGTTTGAGATGTGAAACATTATCATTATTAGCTTTCTGGGCTCTTCAGAGCCTGGCCTCTCCTCCTATACCATCATTTGTATCTCTGCAAAGTAGATGCAAGACTTCAGTTTAAAAAGGTTTATCATACTTAATGATACAGAATGAGGCAAGTTGGAATAAGATATGGAATGAAGGCTCAGGCAGGAAAGGGGTGGATGTGTAATTAAAGTAATAATCATAAAAGGACTGAGGGATTTTTGTGATTTTTATCTCCAGGCTGAGGTTCAGACAACTGATAGTCTAATGTGTATTGGGTCATTCGAAGTTTTAAAGCTAGGAAAAATCCCATGTTTTCTTCTATGTTTTTTTTTAGCTGAACCTTAGAATCTCTCTTTTTGTTGCTAAATGTAATTAGCCATCACATGAAATAACTGAAACTGTCTGCTTAATGCTGTTAGCATTGTCTTTCAGTAAGATGTGTTTTCTTTAACACTCTATTCTTTACTCAATTTTTGTTAATTTCAGGAGGAGGGCATTTTGAAATCTGGTATTGATAAAACTATTGTCTACTGTATTCTAAAGTAACTCTTTTTTCAAAAATTTTTAATATTTTTTTCTACCCTCTTGTTGACTTACATTTATTATCAGAGTGTCCTTTTAGCAAGAAAGGTTGAGAACGCACAGGAGAGAGGAGCTCCCTGCACATGAAATGCTGCTGATGGCAGGGAAAATGGAAAATGATTGGGTGTGGGATGGTTGAATTGAAAAGAGGAAGCCTGGTTTTGTGGGTATTTCAGTTTTGCCTTAGACCTCTTATCCTTCCTTTTGACTTGCTTGAGTTTAGCAATTTGGGAATGTGGATCTTAAGTCTTAAGCAGTCATTCCAAAAATCCCTGAAACAGCAATTTTCCAATTTGGTATTTCCTTATGAACGGTTTTCTTCACATCAATCTGTGTATCTTGCTCACTGTAAAGCAGTGATGATAGCTTTGATCAAAAGGGCCGATGGAAGAAACGAACAAGCATGTATTGATTCTGTATGTTCACAAGCAAGAGCTTACATGGTACAGTAATTTCTGGTGTATACCGCTAGGTGTTGCAGTTAGATACTGTCTGCAATGCTAAGCTGCAAGAGCTTTTGCTGGGGTGTGTTGCTTGTACAAAAAGTCGGTTTGTGAAGTGCTGTCTTCTTTCTACCTGTGTTTTAGGAATCGCTTCATTCTTTAATGGCGACGCTGAGTTCTTCAAATCCTTTCTTTGTTCGGTGCATCAAACCCAACGTGCAGAAGGTAAGATTTAAAATCACGCCTGTCTTTTCTATACATCTCAGTCCTAACGTTTCACTGCCAGTCTGGTTATTTAACTACTGTGTGAATCAGAGGCTCTGCAAGGTGAAGACACTGGGAAAGGCTTTTGATTTTTTTTGCATGTGGGCCATGTCTTTGGGCATCTTTTTAATAGTCATTGCTCACAACTCTGATAAATGACAGGCTCTAAGGATGGTTATAAAAGGAAGGTAGAAGGCTGCACTGCACATTTGACAACTCTGAGAGCGCCTTTTTAGGAAGAAAATGTCAAAACTGCAAAGTTTGTTTTAAATCGCTAGAGACAGTGAACGGCGGTGCATATAGCAAAACTGGTGTGAATGACTGACTGTCATCAGACTCATCATGTCATCAGTCTTACAATTTATGTACAGTTCTAGGTGTCTTTGTCCTGGCTGTTTTGTTCTGTTACAGAACTATGTTTTTAAAACAGACTTGGAAACTAAAGTTTACTGTATCAATTTGTCTTTTTAGTCATGGATAATGAAAGGCAATGTCAAGACTTACTTAGATATGTTGGAGAGCTCTCTAGAAATGAAGTGGTAATGCTATAGTAATCACTGAAGTTAATATTGTTAGCCTGGTCCTGATATTCTGGGGTTTTGTGCATCTGTTTTTGGCTTTATAGACCATTATTCAGGTATGGTCTGCTTATGTCAAAAATGCAACAGGCAGAGGTGCTCACAAATGTGGCTTATGGTGTTCACATGACAACTTAGAAGTAAGTGACTTTGCTATAAATCCAGTTTTACATGTTACAGTTTTCTGGGATGTTTGGTTAATCAGGATACTAGCACATCAAATCTGGCAGATTTCACTGCAGGTTTTTTGTGTTATCTGGATGGTCCATCCTCGACTTCACGTGTTTTCAGTTGCTAACTGTTAACTCCACTTTGTGCTGTTACTTGTGATGTGTCAAATAACACGCAGATTGTGGGCACCCTAGCAAGCGGGAGCGGCCTGGAAGCAGATAAGGTCTGCTCTCTGCATCCTGAAGTGTTTGGTGCTCTGAGGTGTGCAGCCACCAGGTAGCCAAACGCACACGTATGACAGTGCCTTGGCCAGCAGCTGGGGTCTGTGAGCCTATGTGTGTAGCAAAGCCCCTGATCACTGAGGGAGGGCAGTTCTGAAAAGCTTGTTTTCTTTCCTGCTTCTGTTCCTGTCTGGAAGCCCCATGACCCTTAAAGCCCACCTGCTGCCACTGGCCTATAAGAAGAATTTAAATAATTCACATGTTTTCCTTTGCATCTGAGTAAGGCTCGTCTCCACGTACCAAAGTCACAAGGATTTGCTGTGGTTGATGCAAGAACCAGACATTTGTTGCATTTCCATAGCAAGGAAAACACTGTTCCCACTCCCATGTTCCTTGTTGCTCTACCAGTCTTTTCCCACTAGAATGCTTCATCCCTGACAAATTTGGCATATGCTACTGTATCTACACATATATTTTACTATCATTAAAACAAAGTTCTCACAGAACTAGCAGCTGTGAGAATAAGCAGAAAGAGCTTGAGAGCCTCAGTCTGAGGAAACCACATCTAATTGCAGGAGTGCATGCAGGAACAGATTAGGAAATTCCTGTAGACAATCCCTTTCAAAGTATGTATAAAATGTCACTGAAATCTTATACAAAAATGTTTGTTCTTGTTTTCCATTTGTTTTAATTTGATTGCAAATCTAACTTGATTCAATGGCTTTACCAAATAAGAAACCTAATTTGAAGAATGAGTAAAGGGTCACACAGACGACTTGATGGAAAATGAGAAGGAAAACCATACATAATACTTGTCGATGGCATTCTTCACTTAGGGAAGTGTTCTCAAAATGTGTTTTGAGGATTCAGTGTTTTGATTTTTGTCCACTGTGCACTGCTCTCTGTTCCTCCCATGTCTCACAGACAGTGATTTTTTGTGCCGATCTTGTGATGTTGTTGGTGTTGCCCCTTCTGCCAACGGTGCAGGTAGAGAAGCAGGCACATGAACGGCATTTGGCTTCTCTGTAGCTCAGCTGGATTCTGTGGATGCACATCATATTAAACATTTCATAGTTTATCCTGTCATACAATTTGTTGCTTCTTTTCAGTTAGACAAAGGAAAATAATGTGAGTCAGTTTGCGTAGCTCTGAACCAGCACAGCTCAGAGACATGTTATCTGTGCATGGACTACCAGGGATTATCGCATACGTGACTCACTGTGAGGGTTGGTTAGAAACATAACTGCTTGAAAGATTCAGATAAGCCACTGAAACAGAGAAACTGGGATTAAAAGAGAGTAAAAATGTTCACTGAGTATTTTCCTCTCTGTTTTCCATCCATAGTTTTTACTCTGCAGTGATGGTGATATGGAATGATAAAATGTCACGCTTCAAAAAGTAACAAAAAGTGTTTGCCAAATAACAAATGATGTGAAAGAAAGGGGGTGTTTTAATTGCTTTCTTGAGATAAGCAGTATTAAAGGAGAGCTGGACCAGAGACACTCAGCAAGGAGAGAGCTGAAACTGTGTTATCAGGAGCAAAGCCTCTCAAGCTACTTGTTGCTCTCTGGGTTGGGTACAAATAGGTGACACACCTGTCAGCAAGCATCCTCTGTAGCTCTGGAGGGGAGAAGCTAGTGGTGCGCGAGAGCTGTTTTACTCTGCAAGTATGTTTGAATTCTGTAGGTGAATGAGGTTGAGCAGATAGAAGACAAATTCAAGCCTTTGAAGAGCAGAACATGCAGCAGACTACTTCCTCTGCTCTTCTAGACATTAAAGTATATTCATGTTGGATAAGAGATGTGATAATATACAGTAATTATTTGATTTTTTAATTGATCAAAAGTTTAATTTTTAAATATATTACAGTGGCAAGCAAAAACAATTCAGCATATGCAGTAAACCACTGAACATTTACATATCAAAGCAGGATCTACATTCATTAGTGCAGTTTCCTAAAGGGAGCACACAGAGTACATGACCTTTTGTCACAAGACATTTCAGTGAGCAGGCCTCAGACAGAAGAACAGAGAACCTATTAATCTTTGGGAGACCCCCGAACAATCAGTGTATCTGTTTTCACAGTTTCCAGTCTGTTCTGAACTAGCCATAACGTGGAAACTTTTCAATTTGGTATGCTTAATGAGTATTTTCTGCTAATGAAGGGTCTTTCTCCTCAGTTCCCCATATCTTTAGTGCAGCTTGCAGAACTATGTATTATTTCATGCTTTTGAACTTTGACAGCTCTTTCTCTGTTTCTTGGTCTCATGTTTCTTTTCCTGCCTCCTGTCTATTCGATAATGATTCCTCCCTGCAACCTTGCCTTTTCTGGTCTCCATCTATCCTTTTTTTGTACACCTTAAATTAAAAATAACTAATCAACCACAACACACACACACATACACACACAAAAGACTGTCTTTTTAAAACAAGTTACAAGCATTACTACAGCCATCAGCTGAATGTTTATTCCAGCTTGCTGTTATTAATAAAGTTGCTAAGCCTTGGTGCCACTCAGAAGACAGCTCAGGGTAAATTTAAGATCTGAACTTCCTTTGCAAGCTGTTTCAGAGGCAGAAATTTTCCTGTTGGCCAGAAGGAGCCAGCCTCAGTCATATTGGTTCAAGTGCCTTCTCAAGTTCCCTTCTCCATTTAGGACTTTGGTTCAGAAATTATATTGTCTTCTTCATAGTGAGTGGCATAATCATTGCAGGTGGCCCCCGCCTCCAGCATCTGCATGCCTTTATCTGTGCTTATCTGTGCTGGTCTCTTAAAACCTGCGTTATTAGAGCTTGCTTCTGTGATTCCCTGTTCTTGAGACTTCAACAGGTCAGATGTAGCTGTTATCTCGTGCGTGTAGAGAACTCTTTTTGGTTACAGATCTAAGTCCAATTTGGTCCAGATAGGGAAAATCCTGGCTTCATTAGAGCTGGCATGAATTTGATGTAGAAAAGAATTTTAACTTTCTTTTGTTTTTTTTAGGACACCTGTGTTAGTGTGTGCCACCTGAACAGGATTGCAGGGTCTCTGCTTACCTCCCTGTCTACTCATTTATTGTCTGTCTCATTCCTCTGTTGCAGTGATGGTCTTGCCACTGGCAAGATAAAAGCCACCTTCTCTGAAGCTTGTGTGAGCTCTGAAGGGGCAGTTCTGTTTCTCTGCAGGTTTTTTTATATTAATTTTTTTGATCTTAAAATTTAATTAGGGTAAGGTAAAGAAATAAGACAAAATTAAACCTGTATTGTAAATCTACTGCAGGGTAGGGGTTACAGGGAGCAACAGAAAAAGTGAAACTAGTAATAACTTTGCAATTCAAAGGAAGACTGGTAGAAAAAGCTCTGTAATAAATTCTGTGAGGCTTGCTGCTGCTCAGGAGTCCTATCATGCTCCATATTTGTTCTGGAAAAATTGCTATCAAGGCAATAAGATTGCTAACATTACTTCTGGGGACAGAGCCATTTAAAGGGATCAAGGTATAGCTATTGGCACCTGTAATGTACTTTGAGGCGTAGGTCGTTAATAGCCATGAGACGCCCTGGAATAGCAAGCAGTATGTCCCCTAATGCGAAATAAGATGCAAACCTATTTCACTTGGCGTCTGAATTAAACTTGTGCTCTTAAAATAGCTCTGAATGATTACAAACATAAGTATAGCATGATACCAGCCTAAACACCAGTTAGAAGTACAGCTCAGGAACGTGGTACAAAGGAACAGTAAGAGAATAGCTTGGCCCCATCTGTGAGGATGATTGTATGCTGGGTGTGGAGCAGGTACAAGTTCAGTGAAGGCAGAACGTGAACTGGTTGTCAAGCTGGAATTGCAATATTGTCATATTGAGGCTTGACTGTATGAGTTACTGACTTTGCCTTGTAGAAAGGGGT
Organism: Strix aluco; assembly: GCF_031877795.1. Classification (NCBI taxonomy): domain Eukaryota; kingdom Metazoa; phylum Chordata; class Aves; order Strigiformes; family Strigidae; genus Strix; species Strix aluco. The sequence continues at coordinate 82,754,236 of NC_133931.1, read as the reverse complement.
TTTTTTGCAGAAGTTCGGGTAAGAACAGCCAAGTCTAATGCCGCTGAATTGAGAACAGCACTGACATAAAACCTTGAAAGATGCAGGAAGGGAGACACTGAGCTTCAAGGATATTCTACTACACCTTCAGCACAGGATTGCTAAGCATCTGGATAAAACATTTTTAAAAGTCTTTATTTTAAAAAAATATTCTTAATGAAGTGGTCCAGCTTCAAACTTGTGCATTCTACTGCAGTTGTATACCAAGCACGTGCTTTATACACCAACCTCAGTCACTCACCAGACTGTGGTGAGGGTCACCTTACTGGGGAATAGATGCCTTTGTAGGTTTTTAAAGATGCTGAGCCCAGCAGTTAAAAGCTAAAAAGTGTTAGACCCTAAATGGAGGCATGTCTATGGTTTATTCAGTTGCAGAGCCCTGGGGTAGCCCTTCTGCAGCAAAGCTGCAGTGTTCTCTGGTACTGGGAGCTAGCAGATCACAGGGTAAATTTGACTTGCTATCCATCAGAAAAAGGGAATAGAAAACCTCATTATCCCGTTACTAGCTACTCTGTCATACCTTGAAAGTAAAGGGAATAGATTATATGGCCCAGGTACAGCTGCTGGGTGTGTGTAGTGCTATCTGTAGAAAGTTAAGGTCTAGTAGTATTATTAATTTACAGCTGTATAAGCAGCTCATATATTAGAGATCCTTATTGTCTATTTTAAAAATCTCTCTTTAATCTCAGCTCTCAATAAATACTTGTTTTAAGAAGGCTTTCTGGCTGCCAATTACTTCTGTCAAGCCACGGGCTCTGAGCACAGATCGGGCTTGCTGGGGCAGCGTGGGTCAGGCTCAGGGAGCTGCTGTTCAGGTTTATCCTTTGGGAGGGAGAGCAACCGTTTCCCAAAAACACAGCATGTTGGCCTGATCTTGCAGGCCAACAAGTGCACGGGGCCAGTGTTTATCCTTAGCCCTTTAACTACTTCATAAGGCTTTATTGTTCGTAATCAGGAAGGCGCAGTCGTAAGGTGTGGCATCATGCCCGGCCAACGCCACTTAATTCAGCTACCTGGATCTTGTCGCCTTGGGTTTTGCAGAATTACACAGCTTCAAATCAAGACTTGTGGAGTATGTCCCAGCTGCATCATTTTCTGGCACATCACTTGAGTAATTAGGTCAGGCACTAGAAGACTCCTTAGGTAAAAGTGATAAGGAGAGTGGGTGTGAGGAGAGCAATCGTTCCTTCTCGCAAAGTGCCAGCAGTAGTGTTACGTGTGAATCTGAATCCCTGGCTGAAAGAACAAGATTCCTGTAAGGAGTTTCATGCTGCATAGGCAGTGCCTGCCTTCTATGCCGCCTCCGAAAGATCGGTCCCATCACTCCTGCAGTGCAGCGTGTCAGTTATGCTGCCCGGGAGCCACTGGGTTGTCCCTTTGTCCCCATGTCAGAGCGTCGCTGCTTGCTGGGCTGAAGTAGGTCATTCCACTCTCCGGGCAATCACCCAGACAGGCATGTCTTCCTTCTTCATCAAGGTTTGTTGTTTACTAAGCAGGGCTGACTAGGCATCCCTTTGCTAAGTGTATTAGGGTTTGTCTTTCAGTGACTGTGGTGTAAGGAGTTTAAAATTGAGGTGTTTAAGGCTGTGGATAGAGAGCTGAGATGGGGTACTGCCAGAGTGGGAGCAGACGCTGTGCTGTAAAGATTGCATCAAACTCCAGGCAGTGTAGGCAAACAGATTTTTGCATGTTTTGCAGCACGTACGTGCACAGTTGCCAGGTTTCCCGGATAGACCATTTGGTAGGACTCTGTCCATAAGTGATGGGAGTCGTGTTTGGATCTCAGATAGTAACCATGGCAGTGTGCTCTTGTGAGCAGGGTGGGGGGATGCATGGGGAGCAATTGCTGCTTCAGGAAGGACTTGGGGGAGGAGGTAGCCCAAATGGCAAAGTACCGGAACAATTCTGGGGAAAAATTAAAATGCCTAGGGGTGGGGTATTTTTAAAGTGCAACACTTGCTTTGTAGTTCAGTGTGATACTTAGAAGTGAGAAGAATTTTGACTCTTGCAGTAATTGATCTGTCAGCGGCAGAGGGTCTTACTGTCTCCAGCTGACTTCAAGTGCTTGAATATTTCTACATTTTGTGCCACGTGATGGATTTTTTTATGTGTTATGAATTCCTTCATATGTGATTGTCTGACATGGATGGGCGTTTGTGGAACTGGAACTACTGATCCCAAGTCTGAAGTATTTGCTTTTTGTAAATACCGAGCAAAGAACTTGGCTTTTCTTCCTTCTTGTGCACTCTACCAAGTATTTGAATTGCAAGCATTGTCATGCAAATGTATGTGCAGAAGTGTGTACTTCATCAAGCTTTGGAAGTTTTCTTTTTTAACTACAACAAAAAAAATCCCCCCACATCTCTAGATGGCAATTTACATTCAAATCCTGTTTGCTGTGTTCTCATGGTAACTACTCCAACGAATATGCACAGCCCATGATAAATAGACATCCTTAGAGCTCCAAAAGTATTGCTGGGGTACAGAGTATTGTTCTCTAGCAAAAACTTTAACGTTTGTAACTCCCTTGCTAAACTGTGTCTTAGGGCATTTTGTGCATTTTATCTCTTAAGGTTTAGGAATTTGTTGGCTGTGAAATATATTTACATTCTTGATGCCTATAAGGTGAGATTAGCCCTCATGTCCTGTTAGTCAGGAATATCTACAGCAATTGCTGTAGAGCCAGCCCTCGCTAGGCTTGACTTCCTTTGAGTAGCAGCAGGAATGAATTAAGCAAGTACAGCCAAAGATATCACATGAAAGACTTGAAATACCAGTGAGCTGAAGAAAGCCCTGTTCTGTGTGTGTCTGTGTGTGTGTGCGTAGCTGCAACTGCTAAAGATTCAGTTTTTCACAATGGGCGAATGCTGAAGGGTGAAAAAGCCTTAAAAGGTAAGGGGTTTAATTCATGCAGGTTTTTTAATAATTTTAACCTTGGAGCTGCAGTAGATTTGTAGAAAAAGAAAAGAAAGTGCCTGGAGTTTAGCTGAGCAAGCTGTACTGGAAATGTTTCTGGGCTTGTATTTTAAAGAGGGTAAGTTGCATGCAGCATCAAGTTTATGAAAAAACTACTAAATTTAATGGTCTAATCATATTTTCGAATGCCAGGAGAGCTTTGCTGCCAAGCAGTCTGCTTTAATAAATCACACTGTGTTTGAAAGTTAAAGGGGTGATTGTTCACAGCAGGGAAAAAGTCAGCAGAAGTAGAGCTGTGTGTGCAGAGGGGGGAAGACCTGTATTGTAGTGATGGGCTACTTTCTGAAGAAAGATCTTTTCTGTTGTTCATCATTCTGTGGCATAGATTCAGGAAAACCAGCTATGTAAAGTTTAGGACTGTTGTATTCCTGTAATTTATTAAGGCATAAGGCATGGCTGTAGTTTTGCTTTGATTACATAATAAGAAAGCGACACTGGGGACAAATGTGTTCGGGGTGGAGGGGAGTCCAGCAAGATACCTGCAGCACAAATTAATTTTGTAATTTTACTGGAGAAACTTGATGGGGCACATTTGAGACAATAATTTTTTCACCATAGAAATACAGGAAGCAGAATATGCCTGGAAAAAAATATTAATTGCAGTAGTAATGGAAGTGCATATACCGTAAGTGCAGTATATTTTGACTTTCTTTGCTGTGTCAACTCTCCCCCACTTTCGACCCTGATGAAATAAACCCCCCAACTCAACCCAGCAGGTAAAATATCTCTGTTCTTCACCACTGATTGCCTTTGCTTCTGGGATCTGCATTTTGCTTCTTGCTTTCCCACTTAAAGAGCTTGCCTCTGCAAACATTAGAATTCAGCCACAGGGTAGAAAATTAGGATAAAATTGCTTGAGAGAACCTGTTATAAAGGGAATGGGTTTGATCCTGCATCATTGAAGTCTATGAGAGTTTTATTCTGGTCTCAAGAAGTGCAACGCTAGATTTGCCTTGCAAATCTAGATGGAGGAGATACGATCTGATGAAGTGCCTGTGGGACTGGGAAAGGGGGGTTCTCGTAACTTGTAGTTGTTCTTCTCTCACTGATGTCAAGATGTGTCCTTTTAAACCCCAAGTGGTAACAGTGGTGGTAGGCATTTTTGTTGTGTGGAACACCAGTTATATGTATTCAGTATTTCTGTTGCTAGAACTGCTTAGTTTCAAAAAATATAAGATCTGTTTTGTTTACCATTTGTTGGCTTACTCAAAAAAAAATGTATTTACAACCTGTAACATAAATGGAAGCGTAACAACAGTGATTTTTTCCAGTACAGCTAGAGTACTGATAGGAATTATCTGAAAGTTATAGTACTGTCCCAACTATTCACAGATCTTTGTCAGAGCTAACCTCAGAACACAAAATCCATGTCAAGAGCAGAAGGTAGTGTTTAAGAGTAGACTGGGGTCAGTTGCGAAACTTTTTTCTCTTCAACTGTAAATAATCTGTTTATGTGTGCGTATATATATATATGTGGCTTTTCTTAATTTAGTTACAGGAGGTGGCAAAAAAGCAAAGACTTCATGGGGAAAAACCTCACCGTGATGAATTTGTAAGGACAGAGTACACTTCAGCACATCTGCTGTCACCTTGTAAGATGAAACTTTAAACACAAAAAATTTGCTGAAAGTGTATCAAAGCATCTTATTTTTGTTGTCTAACGCTCAGAATTTACTGTTTGTGGTGGTTTTAGGCAGTTTATAAGCCTAAGAAGCAAGGCAGGTCCATTCCTAACACTGTCGTTATTTCACTGTTAGAGTTACAGAAGTGAGGTTGTGGTTTCAGTTGTATGAAGTGGAACGTAGTAGCTGTAATGTCCGTGTTTCAGGACATCAGCTGAGTTATAGCTAAACCACAGGAAGATTTTGGCTGATGCATGATGAGGTTTGAGGTTGCTATTGTTGGTTTGTCTCCTCCGTGTTCCTGATGTGTGTTCCCTGTTCAGGCAACAGGGAGCTGGGCAGGTGGTGCCGCTCGTGGGAACTTTGCTGGGGAGGTAGTAGCACCTCAGGGGGCTCTGTGGGCAGTACTAATTTTGCTGTTCAGTCCCAAGCAAAGGGTAGGTAAGCATACACTTTGTTCGGGTCTGTGAAGTTGCTGGTGAGCTGAGAAGCCTGTTGCACCACATAAATCATTTGGGACACTGGGAATTTTTTGTTTTGGTTTCCACTTTGAATTGTCACACACACCTGTGAGCATTGTGCAATGTTTAGTGTAGAAAAGGCAGGTTTGTCACCAAACTCGTAATGCTATGTTGTATTTCTACCGTTTACATGATGAGATCTGTCATGGCATTTTTGAAGCTTACTCTCTGTAGATCAGGAAATCGTAAGCATTAAAATGTGGTAAGTAGGGGCTTTTGGGTGTCTCAAAACTTTTAATAGTCAAGCAGCGATAAAGTACATGGGTTGAGAGAAGACATCTAATTTCAGAAAGCCAGATAAATGCCAAATCCTCCATGATACTGGCTTTCTCAAATGAATGGCTGCCCCAGATTCAGCATGAAAAGGATGAGTATGTCCATCTGCAGCTTGCCAGCCACACCATTTGTGCATATTTAGCCAAAAAGAAATAGTGTCCAGCCTCATTAATTAAGTAGTCTTTCAAAGGGAAAAATGTTGATTTTGTTAAAAGTGGTTTAGCACTTAAATTAGCTTCACGGAAGTTTTTAATATAAGCAGACAATCCGCATAGCAAAGTCGCGTTTAGGAAAGTTGATTCTATCTTCAGTGTCTCTTTCTGACTCAAACATTAAGGGTTATGTTCTGTTGTATATTGAAGCCAGCCTAGAAGTTTCTCAGGGGAGAAACTTCTGTTCAGCTATCCAAAATTGCCATTTGCCTGTGACCACTGGCATGCACAACCTAGCACATCTCAAATCAGCCGTGTTCTTAAAGGGCATGTACATCTCATTGGCATCAATGAGCTCTAAGCACATGTCTAAATGCTTTACTTAAGTTATTACTGTTTTTATGCTTTGGGTGTGCTGGCCAGCACATAACAGAGTACCTGGAGCCACGATGCCTCTTGTCATACAGCTCTGAAGAGGAGTGAGGCATATGCACGGTTGTGTGCCCATACAGTTGCGTATCCAGCCTAAAGTTGCAAGTTTCTTGTGCAGAGGAGGAGAGAACACTTGTTACACCCATTGCTCCAGTGGTGTGGAGTCTGTGCTGCTGGCCAGTCCCAGGAGAACATAGTGCTGGTATGTCAGCCAGAACATGCCTCTTCTGCTCCAGCAGTGGATTTTTTCTATCCCTCTTCCATATTTTCTGATCATGGTGAAAACACACCACTGAGACTCTGATCAGTTAGATGTACTTTCACTGCTGACACAAAGCAGTCCAAGGAGAATGTATTTGGTTTTTTCTGTGAAATTAACGTACAGAAGAACAATCAACTACCTTAATTTTCTGTCCCTTTCCTGCAAACACACACACATGTTTCACTAGTCTTGATACCCCCTTGTCTAGTCAGTCACACACCTGCAAGGCAAGCCCTGCATTTATAGAATCACAGAATGGTTTGGGTTGGAAGGGACCTTAAAGATCATCTAGTTCCAACCCCCCTGCCATGGGCAGGGACACCTTCCACTGGATCAGGTTGCTCAAAGCCCCGTCCAACCTGACCTTGAACACTTCCAGGGAGGGGGCAGCCACAACCTCTCTGGGCAACCTATTCCAGTGTCTCACCACCCTCACAATGAAGAACTTCTTCGTTATACCTAATCTAAATCTGCCCTCTCTCAGTTTAAAACCGTTGCCCCTCGTCCTATCCCTACACTCCCTGGTAAAAAGTCCCTCCCCATCTTTCCTGTAGCCCCCTTTAGGTACTGGAAGGCCGCTAAAAGGTCTCCCCAGAGCCTTCTCTTCTCCAGGCTGAACAACCCCAACTCTCAGCCTGTAAAAATGTGTAGGGATACAAGAGCAGCAGGTCAAAGGACCAAATTCTAAGAAAATGCAAAAGTTAGTTTGATGTTATCTGAGACGTGCTGAGAGCTAAGATGTAGGAGTAATTAACGTACTGATTACATGGGCTTGAGCTGGGTCATTTATCTGGGCCATCACGCAACTCTTGCGGTGAGCCAGGTAGATGTCATTGCTGATCACGGGGATCCCCGTCATTTTTTGTAAACTTGAATTTCCCCTCTCTAGATTTAAAAAGTAAATTAACTGCAGTATTACAGGTTTCCTCATACTTTTAAAACTTAAAGCAGCTCTCCAGACCACCCACTGCCAATCTGCTGCAGCATAGCTCTCGGGCAGCCCCCCGGTGTCCTGGACTCCCCCAGATTAAAGCAAGCCCTTAGTAGTGATGAAAAACAGCAAGGACCACGCGCAGCCTGCCAGGGCATTTTTGGTGCAGAGGGACCTGCATGCCGGGGGCTCTGGTGGGCTCGGTGCGGGGTCCTGGGGGAGCCAGACAGGAGGGGTGCTCCAGGAGAGCCGCGTCATGGCACCCTTGCAGGCAGCAGCCTGGAGGCAGCAGCCATTCTGTCATGAATGGAGCCCTGTGCCTACGCCGGGGTGGGAATAATCTGCCCTTTCAGTGCTGCCCGACCTCTGGTGTCCTAGCAACCCAAAGCTGTTCGGCTGAATATTTTGTGGCGTTCCTCATTTACACATATCAGATATTGGCTGTGATTTAAGCCTGGCTCATTTCCCAATATGGCTTTCAAGCAAAAGGCTTGATACAGGAAGGAGAGGAGAACGGGCTCCTTAGGAGATAATTTTATAAAACCATATATTTTTTTAGCGTAGGAATTGCACTGGAACATTTCCTTGCTTGAGAAAGCACCAAGCAGCAAGTCTGTGTGTTATGTCAGCATTGTGCTTTGTAGGCGTCTTTTATGGGCCACTGAGGGAATGAACCGCATGAAGGGGTGAAATGCGTTGGAGAAGAAGAAACTGCTTGTGGCCTCAATATTGAAAAAGGGATGTGATCAAGTGCTAACTTTTTAACATTACTTGAATCTGATTTTGACTTTTAGCTAGGAAGTTGCTGGCCCTCATGGCCATACAACAAACACGTACACTCCACGTTTAAATCAATTAAAGGCAACTCAAAGTTTTTTATTATTTTAAACCTTAAAGTTTACAGAGGTGTGATTCATGATTGTTGCAGGGCTTTTCCCATTTTTAACAATTGGAGCTGATAAAGTGGAGGAGTTTTTTATTATTTCGTGGTGAATGTGTGAAGGCTTTGTAATGACTTAATCTAAACTAGTCCATAGCGCTGCAGCTTGTGTCTTCATAGACAGTCAGCCACCGTAAAATCTCAGCCAAATTTCCTTTGCTGGACCATCAAATACTTGCATAAGTAATGAACTTTTTTCCTGACAAGGCAAAGCGTGTGGGAAGTGCGGTTCTGGATTGCACCATGTGCTGCAGACCAGTAGCTGTGTGTCTTGTACCTCTCTCTGGTGCAGTCAGTCTTTGGAGTCCCAGTATCAAAGGTTACAGAAGTCAGCACTAAGCTTCTTCAAATAAATAAAAGAAGTATTTTTTCCACAACTGGAGTGCTGAAAGGGGGCTAGTTAGACCTTTTAGTCTGACCTGCAGCGTGGCAAACTGTAAGGAAACCATTAACGCCTGCTGGAAGGAGGAGGACATTCCGTGTTTTCTTTGAAGTGTCTGGTGGCTTTAGATGGTCCTACCACCATGGGTAAGCTCTTCCAATGAATATACTCAGTGAGAAAAAGGTGTGCCTTCTGGTTTGGATATGTCTTGCTTTGATTTTCATGCTCTTTATGTCTTTATCTGCTGTATAGTAGAAATTGCTGAATATATGCTCTTTGTATAGTTACAGATTACTGTCAAGGCCTCTCAGCTTTCTCATTCACGAGCTCCTCAAGGATTTTACTGAAGTCTCTTACTGCCTTTTTTTAGTTGGATCTTTATTCTCATGGCTCTTATCTAAATGGTTTCCAGTGTAGCAGTCTCCTTTACTGTGCTCCAAAATAGCAGTCACATAGCTGAGGTACACAGGTTAGCCCACAAATCACTAACCTGACTTCTGAAATATCAGAGAATTTTTAGTATTCTCTTTAAAGCAATGCCCCAAAATAGAAGAGTCTCAAGATGTAAATGGCATTCAGGCATGTGGTCCTAAAGGCATAGGGTGTGACCAGATCTAGGGAAGCAGCAGATGGGTGCCCAGGACTGAAGCAGAGAATAAAGTGAGATTTGTATTTGGAGTCCTCTTCTGCTCTCCTTGTGCTTTACAAGTTGATGTCCCTTGTCCCTCTGTGGAGTGCAACGTTAGCTCCCCCCATCCGTGTATCGTGAGCTCTTCCAGTTGAAAGTGAGGTTCTTCCACCTTCTCCTTTCTACTTACCTGCAGTAGAGAAGAGGCAATACCCCTGTATCCTCTCTCCCCCCATATGGAGCTGTTGTCTGAAAAAAGGTTGCTTAGTTTTGTGTCAGCAGAGAAAGCAAGGAGAGTTCTGATAATGGGAATAAAAGTTATCTGCAATACTGTTTCAGGATGTACTGCTGAAGTGATAGTGTGTTAGCATTTCAGTGACAACTAGTTACATGGAGGGTTTCATACGTCCAAGGGTGAGATTGCTTGTAGTAACACTACACTAGGTATTAGAAGTATACAGGATTAGGTTCTTACACAGATTGTTACACAAAAAGGTTTTGCAGCTGTGTCAAACTTTGGCCATGTAAGATTAAATTAATATTAAACAGATTCTCTCAAGTATTTTCATCCTAATTTTCTATCCTCTGACAAAACTTCCTATCTTTCAGGAATGCTTGATACTAAACACCATTATCTGAAGAAATCATGTAAGAGGAACTATCCTAAAACATGATTTACTGATTTTAAGTATAGAAATGGACTTATATCCCCAGCCTGCCAATAAACTGTCAAAAAACAAAAAAGCTTGTAAGGTGTGGATGAAAAGCGCATGGAGGAGTGAAAGTATGGTGGAAAAATTAAAGAAAAAAAAAGGAAAAAATAAGGGTGGGGTCTCAGTTCATATAAATTATTTGATGCCATTATTGGCATGGAGGATCAGGGTTTCACCACCTGCAGTTGGTCTGTATGCAGCCTCAGCAGACAGAGCCGTGCACGCAGTTGTGTTCTTGACCGTTGTAATGAACAGCGGTGATGTTGGTGTTGGCTGTCTTGATATGGGGTGGGTAAGGAAGGACAGCTGTCCTTGCAATTAGTACCTCTCAGCATGTTTCTTCATGGTATGTCTGGGGCTATCAGGCAGCCTGATTGATTTTCTTCAGGAGAAGTCTGCTGACCGGTCACAGTCTGGAGAGAATGAGGCCAGATTGGGGTTTAGTCTGCAGGGACTGGAGGCTTTAGTAGGGATGACCTCAGAGGAAATGGCAACAGATTACTCACAGGTGGAGAAGGAGGGTCCATGAAAAGGTGCAGCTGGGGTCTGTGCTGCAAGTTGCACCTTCTGTCAGTGTGCTGAGAGACCCTGCCAGAGCGGCTTCAAACCTTAAATCCCTCTGTTCCCAAATGCTCTTAATTGTCTGTCTCACATGGGTAGTCCTGCAGTTGCTGTTCTGGGACAAGCAGCCCGTGAGACACGCTGTGCATTTCAATGGACTCCCTGAATAACGTATTCAAGCAACAAGGGCTCACTTCAGCTGAAAATTTAGGCAATCACATAGATAGCTCTAAACACGCACTTAGAAAACTTACATATGTCCGGTGTTCAAGCCTATGACTTTAACAATCAGTTCCTATTCCATGAAGTTTTAGCCAGTGTGTAAGAAATAACACTGTCATTTTTGCAGAGGTACATGACTTACACAAACTGAGACCCCACCCTTATCTTTTTTTTCCTTTTTTTTTTTTCTTTAATTTTTCCACCATACTTTCACTCTTCCATGCACTTTTCATCCACACCTTACAAGCTTTTTTGTTATTTGCATTCCTCTGGACTTGTATGAGAGAGGTAGACAAAATTCTGTCTTCCTTCAGAAGAAATTCTGTATACTTTTAGAAAGAAAGGTTCACAAAGAGGCTGTTGTGTGTTTACTCAGGGGTAGCATTTAGTCCATACAAACCAAACAAGCAGATGATTACTCTGCAATGCAGGAGTACAGTGACTGTTACTAATAAAGAGTAGTTTAAATAGCTCCAGGATTATGAGTTTATTGATGGTTGTTGATGAAAGCATGAAATCGCAGCAAGCTGGTCAGAATCATTTGAGCATCTTTTCTCCAACACTGAAGCTCATTCTAGCTCTTATCTTTACTATATATAGACAAGCAGGATCTGAAATATGACTGCAGCATCTTTGTAGATGAATCTAACTCAGCAAAGTCTTGACCTAGTTGAAATCTTTAAACACTAGTGCAAATGGTCAGTGTGGTAATGTGTGGCTTCTTAGCTCTTAAATGTTCACAGACAGCTTCTTAGCTGTCTTAAAAATATCCTTGAGATGCCCATGCTTGTAAAATAACCTGGGTGACAGGCTGAGTAAAAAAAAATGTTCACTTTCATTTATTGAGTCTCCTCCTTCGACTGTTTTGTCACTGTAGAAGAACTGTAAAATTACAGTGTTCCCTCTATACAGTATTATTTTTAGCATGGGCAACTCTAATCTGTGGCATGAGTGGCTAATTCTGAAGGCTGTCTCTTACCTGAAATACTCAGGGCTGGAAGATGAGTCACGGAGGTCAGATGGAGTAGTTGGAGTTGAAGAGAAGATCAGCTAATCATGTAAATGCTTGCTGTTGGTAAATGCAGAACAGTCACGTTCAGACCTGTAGAGATTGTGTAAAAGAGCCAGCATATCATTACTGAGTTTGAGTGAAATCCAGCCTGGAGTTTGCAGCAGAATTTTTTGAGGCACAAGTGTTTCAATATACCAATGCTCTTTTACCACCAACAGTGTTAGTAATTTTTAAAGGCTTTTTATGGGGTTTTGGGGTGGGCGTGTGGATAAAGGCCAGGAGAACTTTGGACATGCCACTTACTGTAATTTCAGGTTTATCCAAATATTCCTTGACTTGTCAGTGCCATACCGTAGAAATACCAGATAAACTTTTTAGCTGTGACAAGTTCTTTCTTTTATTCTCCTATACTCTTATGGTGTCTGTCTGTGGACACAAATACTCTGCAACAGTAAGGGAATGTCTTCAGAAACAAAGCAGGCATCAAACTTTTTTATGTTTTGATCTGAACCTGTTCCAGTTACAGCTAACTGTGTGCTGAAGAAGACTGTAGAGGGTTTCTTTTCTTGAAATACACATGTTCTTAGGCCAGTGAGAACTGACGATCCAGGTCCTTGGGCAGGGTGCACAGAGGTTTTAACGCTCCTTGTGCTGAAAGCACAGCAATTCTGAGGTTGAAACTGTTGAATAAGCTGATGCCATCAAAGTTTATGGTGCAAGCGACTGAAGAAATGATGGCTAGAAGAGCAGGGGCTGAAATGGTTTGTTGGAGGTAGGAGAGTGACCAACATGGCACTGCAGCTGAAGTCTCAGGATTTGATGGGGCGGGGGGGGGGGGGGGGGGGGGGCATGGGGGGTGTGGATTGCCCTAGCCATGCCTGTCCTGGCTTTACAGTGCGTTTTCCTACTGAGGGTGCAGATGTTTCGTTTCTTCCAGGCTACTGGCTTGAGTGCTTGGCACGAGTAAAGGCTACCAACCAGTACGTATGGATAAGAATCACTGAGCGTAATGTGGGTTCAAAAAGGCAAACCATGGGCATGCAGAAATACTCATATCAGTTCAGCTAGATTGTATATTAGAAGTTATTTTATTCACACATTTCAAATTTGTCTGTGAGGAAAGCCTGGCATTGCTTTTGACTCATGGATCTGGTGACTGAGATCAGAAGAGCATGGGGACTATTTCAGAAAGATCTGGCTTAATAAGTCCACCTATTTCTGAAGAAATATCAGTAGATGTTTGGATGTGAAAACAAGTTCAAAACCCACTATAAAGCAGGGGAAGGCTGACCTCCTTTTCATTTCTGCTGTTTTTCTCAAGTAAAATTGCCAAGACTTCATTTTAGGAGTAAAAGGGCAGATTAAAGAAAACAAGACATTAAGAAAAGTTATTAGATTTTAAATGAAAAATTACTTTTTCACATCCTCTTACCTGTTTTTCATCTTTTCTTTCTCTGTACCTGACTTCCACAAAACATTTCACTAAGCCAGGAAAATCATCCTTGTAAGACACAGTAGCAAAGCTGACATAGTCCTACTCAAGTTCTCACAGAGAAGACTAGAAACAAGGGTCTGGGAATTTTTTTCTCCACCCCCCAATCTCTCTGTGAAGTTCTTCCTGCCTACATAAAATCTGTGAGGCTGCTGTAATCTGTCATTATTGTGCCTGTACTCTTCTGAGGCAGCCAGTAGTTCAGGGAGGAAGAAGGATTTCTGTGGGTGGAAGTCAGGTATCCTCTGTTTGAACGGAGCAAATGATGTACAGAACAAAAAAAATGTTGTCTTCTCTGTGTGTGTTATTCGGATGCTTGGGGTCTCCACTAAGGCTGCTGTCCAGGGAAAAGGGATGGTGTTTTTTAGAGCCTCAGTCAGACTGTAGTCTAAGGAACTATTTTATCATGAAAATTATGTGTAGGTGTTAGAAGTCTGTCCTAATGGCTCCATCTAATTGTGATTTCAGGCAGAAGCTTTGCCCTTTAGGAGGCTCACAACACATCAGAGCAAACATTTAGCAGTTTAAGGAGCCACAGTCTCGCCAGCAGAGACTCCAGGTCACATTAAAGCCTTGTCTTCGGTGATGTCTGTTGCAAATTCAGTGGAGGCTTTTGGATTCAGGAAATGATAAATTACAAGTTGTGCTATGAAGGAGCACACCACAAAAAACACCTTTACCAAGTAGAACAGACCTGACTTGTAGCTATTAATTTCATGTTGATGTTGCTCAGTGCCCTAACGTGGCTGTGACCCACATGAGTCTAGCTGTTGTCTGGCAATTTTCTGTGTCAGAGTGGTTTAGTGTTGCCATTCCTTGATAAAAGTGTAATATCTATTGAAAATTGAGTTGATTAAAGTTGATTGTGTCTCCCGGACAATTTTGGAAGCTATCTGTTGACTTCCTTTTCTGTTCCCTTTTCTTTTATAAATTTGATGTTACTTTGTAGAAGTCTTAGCAATTAATTCAGATTTTTACTTTGGAAGACATATTGTTTTAAAATCAGTTATGGTTCTGTTGTCTATCTGAAATTTTCCTACAAAATACAATTTCTTCCCCAAGTGTTTATTTGTGAAACAAGTCTAGTTTTTACAGCAACACTGGTAAAAATTTAGCAGACCCCAGAGATGAGTCCTGTCCTGTGTTACTTCGGTATAAATCTGAAAGTTAGCTTGCTTTTATCGCAGGAAGTCTGAAAGAGCACCAGCAAAGCTACAAGACTGAGTATCAGCTGCATAGGTAACCTTTTGCATGGAGATTTTATAATATTGTAAGTTTAATTGCTTAGTGCTGCACTGAGCATCGTTCAAGGGAAGATCGTCATCATTCTCTGTCTTAGAAGCGTCTGCAGTTTAATAGTGAGGTATATACAGTACTTGCACTCTGGTTCAATAAATGCACATGCAATATGAGGAATCCTGCTGACTTAAGTTATGCTTAAGGTTATCCCTGCCTGCAAGTGTTTATATGATTGAGGCTGAAATCCTCTTCATCCACAGAGTAAAACTACCTGAGGTGCAGCGTATCACCAAGTTGTTAAGGTGGATGTGCTGGATGCTGTGGTGGTGTGCACAAGACTGCAATTGTTACTACTTCTGGTTGTTTTCATCAGACGTGGGAAACCCTGGATGTATTTTAGTGTTTAGGGTTTCAGCTCCCTCTCTGGCTGGCTGCAGCTCTCATTGCTGAGCACGGAAGAGTTGCTGTGATGGTCAGTCAAAAACCCCCAAGTGATGGGGGTGCATCTTCTGGTACTCCATACTGAAAAGCGTAAGAGATGAGTCTGGCACATCTCTTACCACCACTCCTGGTTTACTCAAAGCAACCAGACTTGTTGCAGATGTAATTCCAGTGAAATGCCAGGGCAGGATGTGACCCTCCAATTTAATAGCCTCATGTGTCTGTGAGTAATTAAAAAAAACTAGTAATGTAAAGTGAAGGAGTAGGCTGCTTATGTAATTAAAATTGCGATGGTCTTTATGTTGCCCTGCTTTGATACCATGTTAACATCTCTTGCAGTGTTTCATGCTTTTCTTTAAAAATGCAGGTATCTGAAGTTAGGTGACTGCGTGACAATCCCAGCTTCTGGTGACAGAGCGGGGCTGTTTCTAACTTCCACAGTTGCAGGAAGAAGGTCATGAAAATGTGGCTTTTCCTCTGCGACTCAAAACGGGGATGAAAAGAGAAAGGTTTTTTTTTTTAAAAAGTAACACGATCTTTCAAGCCAGCTGTGTGGCTGACTTTTGACTTTCTAAGTGCTTGGGGGTGGCAATAAAAGGATTAGGTGGTGCAGCAGCCATCTGTGCTCCCTTGCAGAGGGAGAGGCTGCCTTGTGAGAGATGTCTGTCATGTCACCAAAGTTTTGCCTGACCCCAATCCCACCCGTGGGTGTGCTTCCCCACCTCAACACACCGAAAATACTGTTTTGTTTGCAAGTCTTGTGAAGAACATCTCCCTTTGATCGAATGAGTATGGGTGGGGTTAAAGGACTAAAAGCGGGTGTAGTGTTAAAGAAAAAGATATATTGGCCTGTGTCTGCTTGTGGCATGCGTTAGCCTTGGGTTACACGAGGCAAAAAGTGAATATGTTTTTCCTTGGGATTTGTGTGTGCATCTGTGTTCATTCCCCCCCTTTCCTGTCGGTCATCATCAGCCACCTGCACAGAGGCAGGCAGGCAGGTGTATGCACGGGCAATTGAAGGGCAGCTTTGCAAGGCTTAGTTCCCTAGCACATCTGGCTGCCACAGGGTGGGCACGTATGGAAAACACTGTTGGCAATACCAGTCATGACAGTATCGATACCTTTATTGTAGGCATTCATACTGTGTGTTCACTAAAATACAGAGATTTTGCTTATGGTGTATTTTACTGGTGGTGACAAAATCCAAATGAAACACATAGTTGAGAGAGAAGGAGGAGTTTGTTCACATCGGTCGCAGAGGCATTTTTCCTCTCTGGAACATTAATTTTTTATACATGTGGGTATGGAAATGAAATGTTAAATCGCATTTGTAATGGAGCCATTAATGTAACAATGGCCAGAGTGGTGCAGAGTTGACGTAGGCCTTGAGTCTCCCTGGGATGCAATGCACCGGTCTCAGAGGGAAGGCAAAAGCAGTTGCTGGTGGTGGCTGATTTTCACTGTAGCCCCCGTCCGCCTGCTCGGGCTGGATCAGGTCCTGCCGGCAGGCAGGGCAGGGCTCACTATGGTGACCAGCCACTTTTTAAAACACAGATTGTTTTAATTTTTTTTCAGTGCTATTGACTGTGGAGGAAGGGATAGGCAGTGGTGTTTTCCCATATGAATTTTAGCCCCTGTACCGAAGAAAGGAGTTGGAAAGTGTTACACTGTCGGAGGAACAGTGAGCACTGGCGAACCATTTGCCCGTGCAGCTCTGTGACAGCTCAGTGCGGAAGGGCTGCTGCATCCCACCTCTGCTCCAGAAGATAAACTCATGAAAGGAAGAATAGCAATGTTTTGGCTTAGACATTTTGCCTTTTGAAGGAGGGAGGTAGAGGCTAATCTATGAGTATTTTTGAAGCTACCTGATTAACAACTCAGAGGTATCATCATTAACGCACAGTGTTTTGTTTTATGGATAAAGGTTCTGATGGAAAAGTTTAGACTGGATATTTTAAATGAACTTTTGAGTCTGTGCTTTCCTGAAAGTACTTTTGATAAGTTAAAATTTGGGGAAGTCATTTATTTGCGAAGTTGAACAAGGAGCATGACTAAAGCCAGTTAATAAATACCAAGAGAGTCCTCTGATTTACAGTTGCTCAGGGGTTGATCTTGCTGTCATTTCCATCAGCTGAAGAACTTCAGATCTTGCATAAACCACTGACTGTATCTATGAGATCTCATTTTCTGAACAACTTCTTGCAAAATACTAGGCACTGTACTCCAGCCCTGCAAATGACTGTGCAGGAGTGTCAATTGGTGGATTAAAGTGGATGTTTGGGCTCATGAATTAAATGGTGTATTTACATGTGGTGTTATTTCGGTATGGGGGTTGGCAGCATTTTGCAAAGCAGCAATTAGCTCTACCTTGAGTAGCTTTGTGTGGCTGTGGCTGGTTTATCTGAAAGCGTGGCGAAAGCACAGGTGACTCGGAGGACTCTGAGATGGGACAAGACCAGTCCCGAGGCTCCCAAGGGCAGGAATATACTGATCAGTGTTCGCAAGTTTTCATGATTGAGTCACTATAGGGTCATCTATTTTCTAAATGAAAAATGATGCTGAACAAACTGCATGCAAACTAAGGGGAAAATTTCAGATAAGCAGATTTTTTTTTCTGTTTACAGATGAAAATACTCCTGCTGTTCAGAATATCAGCAAATAGAAACTCTTTGAAATACAGCTTATTTAAGATTTGAGGTACCACTGGCAAACTTCCATCTCTGTCCATAGTAGATGAATTGTCACTACACTAAAAATTAAATCTTTTTTGTCCTTCTGGCTTTGGTTTTTTTTTTCTAAAACTGTATCACATCACTGTATTTGTGTATCTTGAACATTTGAGATCATCTACAGGGACTGCAAATTCAGTTGCTAAAGAAACAAAATAGTCAAGCTTATAGCTGTTGACCTGTTAACTGCCTGTGCTTATTTCTGCCATTTCTTCTTGCACAGCAATGGCCTGCAAATATACATGGAATGGAAAGAGAGAGCTGATTGGATTAAGTGACTGTAAATGTTGTGTCTGTGGAAATGATATTGTGTAATTACCCCTTTATTTCCATCCTGTAGATATGTTTTTCTATGTTCAGAATTGCTAATGTCCTTTAAGACATTGTGTAGCCAGTTTTTAGCTTTTGTGCATTTCAGATTCCTATAATTTGCCCTTTGTTTATTTCCCCTGACATCTCTAACCATTGCTATTAAAATCCTTGTTTTGAACCTGCTCGTTTTAGATGCCAGACCAGTTTGATCAGACAGTGGTGCTTAACCAGCTGCGCTATTCTGGAATGTTGGAGACAGTCAGGATTCGGAGGGCTGGTTTCCCAGTCCGGAGGCCCTTTCAAGACTTTTATAAAAGGTAAACACACTGACTTGTGCACTTCCGGTGCAAGTCATGGGTACCAAATCAGTGTTCCCGTGTTGAAGAGCAAAGCGAAAACCTAATAACAAAAAAATCATGTGGTGAAAATAGAACTTGTCTCTTAAAGGAAATAATAAATACTTTTTGGTTGCCAGGTATAAAGTCCTCATGAGAAACTTAACTCTGCCTGAAGATTTAAATGAGAAATGTGCCGTCCTGCTTCGTCTGTATGACAGCACAAGCACTGAGTGGCAGCTTGGAAAAAATAAGGTAAAATAATCTGACTGACCATATTGTGGGGCTGGTGCCTATACAAAGCTGAGGGGACAGGATTTAGACTGCACAGCTGCAGAGATGTAGTTGTAATGGTAATTACTTCTGGCCTTAAAAGAAGCTGCGCATGCCCATGGGTGTTCTTGAAACCTTACAGCAACAATTAATGGTTGTGCTGAGAAATTTGGTGTCTAAGGCACTTAGACACCGACTGGTGATTTCACTCATGGAGAAAGAGACCACTTGAATTTTCTGCCACTGCTCACAAGCAGTAGCGCTGGTGAGGATCAGAACTTAAAGCGTGGTAGCTGGATTTTATAATTTTTAGAAGTATCGAGCATGTGAGGTAACACTTTTGTTCTGAATGGAGCTCCACTCATACTGGTAAACCCACCTGCATGATACCTGCTCAGTGGCTAAAATCAGGGGGAGGAATTTTAGCCAGTGTTCATGTGGCAGAGTTGAGCTCTAAGTGTGTTTGCCATCCTAGTCTGAGAGTCTTTTTCAGAGGTACATTAGACCTCGATATATGTCCTACCAGACAACCTGAACTTTATACTCAACTTTTTTTTTTTTCAAAAAAAAAAAAAAAAAATTATTCTAATTAAAAAAAATGAAATTTTAATTTGAGAAATAAAGCAATCCAGACGTTTTTGCATGCTCATTTTGCAATTTTCATTTTGAACAACAGCTCTGTGCAGAGCTTCACTTCTTGCAAATTTGTGCTCTTGGACTTAACAAATGATACGAAAGCATTGCATACTCAGGAGAAGATTCCCCACTGCAGGATCTGAGATTTTCTAAATATTAAAAATGCCTGGTGCAAAGGACTAGAGAGTGGATTACATCCATCAGGCCATTGCTGCCAGGGATCATCCCCCAGGTCTCTGCAGATGGCTTTCTGTTCTTTTTTTCTCTGGGTAACTCCTGTTGGTGCTCCCAGGGATGTCATAGTGAAGAGAGCATAAAAAACAGATCCAGAAGTAAAGTTTGCTGAATTATGTGTAACACTTGCAGTCTTCCTGTCAGTTGTTAGAATTGTGAAAAAATTTTCTCATTGCCATAAGATAGCAAAAATATTTTGTAAAATCTGATTGATCTGTGTGTGAAACGCCCTTCCTCCTCGTCCTCTTCTCCCCACAACTACATAGCTTTGAAGGGTTTCCTCCATTGCTCTGCACACTTAAGGAGTCTCAGAGATGGTATTGGGAAAGTTGATTTAATCATTTTACAGTTACTGTAAGAGATAGAATCTAAAATATTTTAATGGCAATGGAAGTCATCTTTCATCTCATTTTTGTAGACGATGGCTTACAAATAATACAGTGATAACGTTTCACTGCAGAGCTACACTGTGCTTCCCAGTATACTTTCAGATGTAGTATATTAACAGTATTTATGCACAGACCCCGGAGAGTGGGTTGGCATCTTAAGGACATATATTTATCAGAACCTAAAATTGTTTTAACCAGATGCTCATCGGGACCTTGGCAGGAGCCGGAGCTCTGCTGTAACTTCCCTTACTGGGGCCTGGGCTCCTCCTCCCCAGGAGCTGCCTGCACTTTTGTAAGAGTCTTCATAAACAGCTTATTGTAGAAGAGAACAAGAGGGCATTGGTTTCAGACGGAACATGGGATGGGGCACTATCCTGCCCATGTTATTTAAAAGGGGTAATAACAACATTGCGATGATTTAGCTTCAGTGTGATTTTTTTTTTTCTTTTACGTCTCAAGCTGCAATGCACCTGCTCAGGAAAAGGCATTAGCCTGGGCTTAACATGTGCTTAACATCCATTTTTGTTCAGGAAGTAGCTGAATGCCTTTCTGAAGCAGAATTTTGTTGTGTTTTTAAAGCCAGTAAGTGTAGAGCAAAGAAAGGTTTTTTCCATGAGTAAAAACTTTATATAGAAAGAGCTGCCCATTGCAGCTCAGATACTGGAACTTTGAGACCTTCTGTGGGACTTTCTGTGTTCCTTAGTGTTGGGTGATTTGTGGTAAAATGTAGTCCCTTTCTAGCTGCATTCAAAACTCACAACTGTACCTGTTCTCAGGAGTGCTGCTACTTTGCCTTGGGGCTCTTTTTTTCCTAAACACAGTGGGAGAAATTACCTTTTTTCCTACTTGAACACCCCCAAAAGTCTGTTGGGTTTTTTTTTTTCCCCACAGCCAGAAAAAACCCAAAACACTTCAAGGAAGCATTCCTGCTTTTAGATGTCTTTGCAGCCCTCCTCCCTTAGCAGAGCCCACACTGTCCATGCACATTCCTCATCGCCATGTTGTGGTGTGCAGCCTGGCTCTCAGCCCGGATAATCAAAGTGCCACTGAACTGGATATTTCCAGCTGCTCATGTCTTAGAGAGCAGCATGCCAGGCTGCTTCCACCTGTAGCTGATACCAGCAGAGTTAACCTTCAAAAAGGAAAAATTGAGAAGACCTGGAAAGAGCTCTGGCAGCAGATAGCTCACCACTTTGTGAGTGTGCAGTAAAGAGTAGACATCAGGGCAGATGGATGAGGGAAGCTGCATCCCCCATGCCTCTGCTTGGCTGGAGAAGCAGTATCATTCCTTTATGGCAAAATAAGCTGGGTTATCTCAATGTATGTCAATGCTGTGTGGTAAAGCTGCCTCTGAGAGGCACTAGGCAGTCCAGGAGAATGATCCAGGTCAATGCCTGGATGAGAGCCTGGGGAGTGGTCTGCCTGCAGGAGGGCGGATGGCTGTGGTGGGCTGCCTGGCCCCGGCAGCTGTCTCCCCATGTAGTGGCAGGAAAATACAGTCGACTCAACCCGAATATGAAACCACTCTCATTTCTGCTTACTTCTGCAGGATTATAGCAATGTCATTTGAAGCAGTGAGGCTTGTAAGGGGTTATGAAGCTTGATGTTACTGTGAAACAGCTAAATTATCGGGGTGGTATTTCTGCCCCTCAAATTGGGAAGTTCACGCTAAGTCCTACAGCTTCTTTGGCCTGTGTTACTCTTTAGTGGAAAAGGCTGTTTAATGAATCCAGTAATTAGGTTGCTTTTGGAAAAACCCTGCTGCTAATTAAAATTTTCATTAGTGTAATCAGGCTTTTCCCACTGAAATCCAAACTTAGAGGATTATCTACAGGTATTTTCTTTTAAAAGCAATACATTTTGGTTTTTTCTTTTCTGTTGAGGAGGTGGTATGTTTGTCTCTGAATTCAAAGCTAAGGCTTGCTGCTCAGACTGACGTTGGCAGCACCCTGGCTGTCCTTTATATATGATGCTCTCTGCAAATTGTTAAGCCAGAAGTTTTCTTATGTAGGTGTTTCTCCGGGAGTCCTTGGAACACAAGTTGGAGAAACAGCGAGAGGTGGAAGTCACCAAGGCAGCAATGATTATCCGAGCACACATCTTAGGTTATGCAGCCCGGTAAGTGACTAGATGAGAATATTAATAATCAGATTTTGGAATAAACAGGTGGGGTGTCATGGAGTTATCCTTCTGGCACAATTCTTAACTTTTCCTAGAGGCCAGGCATCCAGATCTTGTAAGTGGCTTTTGAAAATACTGGCTGGTATCTTTGCTAGACCTATGAATAAAACAAAAGTGAGTCTGAATTGTTTCAATATAATGAATAGGACAGTATGGAAGTTTGGAGGTCAGCCAGTATCCATATAATTGTATCATGGCATTAGACCCACGGTAGGAACTCGAGCTGTATGGCACCTAGGCGGGCTGCCCCAAGTTACCAGCTGAGATTCAGATTTATCTTTGCTTTGTCATGGTAAGAAATGAGAAGACAAATAAAACTAATCAGTTTGGTTCTCAAAGAACCATGTCATTAGGTAACTGATTAATGTTTCACTTGTTTACCTGGCTTCATGCATTATGTATTAGGTGGAGTTGCTCATCCCATCTGTTTATTTCTCTGCTTTTTCTACAAATCAGTTGACAGTTTAAGGAAACTTGTTTGCATAATGAGGTAATTTCTCTTCATGTGTGTATTGTCCTGTCCTTATATTCTGAACAGTATGTTACTGAAAAACTGTATTCCTTTTTTAATAACAGAGCTATCCTGCTGTTTATGATCTTTCTTTTCAAAGATGTGGGATGACTATCTATGTATATTCTTTCTTTGCATGTGTGCACACACACAGAGCTGTCCTTTTAGCATCTACTTGTCAGAGGCATAAGAACATGTAAGACAGGTAAAGTGCATTTCCTTAATGAAGACACAACAGCACTGTCATAGAAATGAGAGAATCTCTTTCCTCTCAAAGGGAGGAGAATGCGAACGAGAATGGGGAAACAATCACAGAACTAGAAATAATAAATTGTTGTGCGACCATGGGCTCATTATTGCAGGTCACCATGGCAAGACCTCTCACAACTGCTCGTTAGTCCTTGTTTTCTTAGATTTTTTTTTTTTTCTTCCAGAAAGCGGTATAGGAAGGTTCTCTACCACGTGGTTGTGATACAGAAGAACTACAGAGCATTCAGTGGTAGGAAAAAGTTCCTGTGCCTGAAGAAAGCAGCCATAATCCTTCAGAAGCAGCGACGAGGCCAGCTTGCTCGACGTGTTTACAGGGAGAGACTAGCGGAGAAGCGGAGACAAGAGGAGGAAAGAAGGAAAAAGGAGGAAGAAAGGTGCAGTATGCCGTTTTACATCGCTCTCCTCTCTGTGCCATATTAGGTTTTGGTCTGAATAACCTTTATTTCAGGCTATTCTTGATCAAGTGATTCTGGAAACCTTTGTTTCTTTTGCTAAAAGATGCACGTAGCTATAATGGTAGTTTCATATTCACAAATATGTCCTTGGTGACCTTATTTTTGGCTGTCTTTACCATGTGGCAGATGATCTCTGTAAGTTGAGCTATTGCCCTAGAAAGGCATGTGGTGAGCTCATGTTTAGCTTGATTTACTAACTTCTTTTCTTCCCTTGCTTTTAGGGAAAGACAAAGGCAAGAAGCAGAGCGTCTTGCCCAGCAGGTAAATTATATTCTTAATGCTTTCAGCCATCCTGTTTATTTGAGTATCTCAACCCAACCATTAAAAAAAATAAAAGGCATCTGTGGCATTTAAGCTAAACTTATTACAGGAGTTGGCAGATAAAGCCAAAGGAAACTTGATACAGTTGTTTGCATGGAAATTTCTTTCACCTCATGCTTCATTTACTTTCTGGCAAAGATTGAACTTTCTGCAGGTACTTGAGCTTTCCAGTATCTGTGAGCAAATGTAATCATGCTTTCATTTTTCTTTTTCCTTTTCTTTCTGATTTAGGGATAAGGGTCCTTTTAAATTAACAGCATGGTGGGAGCATAGTGCTTTAGAAATAAATAAATTTTTTTAAGGAATCTTGCATTGAGGGGCTTTATTTTATTTTAGTTTTTTTTTATTTTATTTTGAACGTAGGCTGAAGAAGAGAGAAAGAAACAGGAACTGGCCGCCATTCAGAAAGCCCAGAAGGAGGCAGAGCTGAAGCAAGAGGTGGAGAAGCAGAAAGAAAGCAGGCAGGTGGAAGAAATCCTGCGTCTCGAAAAAGAAATTGAAGACCTGCAGCGTGTGAAGAAGCAGCAGGAGTTGTCCTTGACAGAGGCTTCATTACAGCGGCTGCAGCAGCTTCGAGACGAGGAACTCCGGCGGCTTGAGGATGAAGCATGTCGAGCAGCCCAGGAGTTCCTGGAATCTCTGAACTTTGATGAGATTGATGAATGTGTCCGGAACATTGAGAGGTCTCTCTCTGTGGGCAACAGCTATGCTGCTGAACTGACTGAACAGACTGGAAATGCCTGCAGTGAAAAGCCCAATTTTAACTTCAGCCAGCCATATCCTGAGGAGGAGGTAGATGAGGGCTTTGAAGCTGATGATGATGCATTTAAGGATTCGCCCAACCCAAGTGAGCATGGCCATTCTGATCAAAGGACCAGTGGCATCAGAACAAGCGATGATTCCTCAGAAGAGGACCCTTATATGAATGATACTGTGGTGCCAACAATTCCTGCTGCTAGCAACACCATGCTTATACCTCCTACCCATGATACAGTCAGTCTCCACAACTCTTCAAGCGGTGAATCCACATACTGCATGCCAGAAAATGTATCATGTAGACCCCCAAATTCTGTGGAACTTATTTCTCCTGATGGAGACTATGATTACGACCAAGATGATTATGAAGATGGTGCTATTACTTCTGGTAGCAGTGTGACCTTCTCTAATTCGCACAGTAGCCAGTGGTCACCGGACTACCGATGCTCAGTGGGGACATATAATAGCTCTGGAGCATACCGATTTAGCTCTGAAGGAGCTCAGTCTTCTGTAAGTATCATTGTTTTTATTATCTAATAATTGATATGTGCTTTCTGATTATTATCTCTTTTTTTCCCAGTGTGCAGCCATAGAGTCAAAGTAGTTGTTCTTACAAATGTCTGTGTTGTGTAGTTCGACTTGCTTTGACTGTGTATGGATGTAGTTGTCTGTTGCCATCTAGATGCCACCAGGGTGAGTGCATTAGAGTTAGAGGCAGCTTAGATGCTGCTTGCAGTCCTAGACTTATGCAAGGATATGGTTCTATCTGTTTTAATGCAGAACTGCACTTTATTTGGTGAGGAGCGCAGTGCATGGCCTTGGATGCGATTCATAAGCAAAATTCTTCTGTGTGTGTGTGTACTTGGAGTCAGGGTACCAGCTAGCATGGTGGGGAACCAAGTTCAGAAAAAAATGATTCAGTTATGCATGCAAGTTGCAACAGTATAGAGGAGTAAGCTGCTGGCAGAAGTCCCTGAAAAGCCAGGTGTATTTTGAGATTACCTGAAGAGTAAATGTCACGTGATAGCAAATGTTAAAATTATTGAGGCAGACACTCATACTGAGGAGGTCTTTTTCAGTGCTGTTTACTGAGTATACTGTGGGCTTTACTCCTTCCTACAAATAGTTTTCGGAAGAATATGATTTCCTCTACCACTCACAGAATATTTCTGTGAAACTGATTCGGAAAGTATTTCAGCAACACGGACTTATTTAGAAGGAAAACATTAACACTAAAACATCTATTACACTTAACGTAATGAAAACTAGTCAAAGAGCCATCATGGTTTTTGGTATAAGTTGACAATTCTTGCCTAAAAGGAAAAACTTTTAGCTGTCTCTGTTGAGGACTCTTTTCTGTTGCATGACTCTGGATGTGTGTCAGATACAGAACAGAAATTCTGATTATTTGGGGTGAGGGCGGAGGAAAGCTATTACCACAGCTTGTGGAATATGCTGCTTTTTTCAAGACTTTTCTAAATTATTACCCACAGCACTCAGTGAAGGAGGGAGGTAGCAGAAGGTTACATACCCTGTCCGTGCTCTTGCAAAGGGATAACTTTCCTGAGCAGCTACAAAGCTGTTGAATAGATTTGTTACATGATGTTAGGGCTAGTGTGTAATCAAACAGTTCAAGCTGCAACTTACTATGATGTCCACCTTCCTCTGTTAGCTGGATGAAAACCAACAAGGAATCATGTCCTTCCAATACATCATAAAATGTATTAGCTGAAGACTTCTAAACCAATTTTATCTAAACTCTTTCCTGAGAGATCATTTCACCTTTATTTCCTTTCTTCTGTAGTTTGAAGATAGTGAAGAAGATTTTGACTCCAGGTTTGATACAGATGATGAACTTTCCTACCGGAGGGATTCAGTCTATAGCTGTGTCAGCCTGCCCTACTTTCACAGTTTTCTGTACATGAAAGGTACTGGGTGAATCAGAATCCGCTAAATATACAAAATAACCAGAAATGTTTATTATACCTTGCTCTCCAATTCCTGCAGAGTTAAGCTATTTTCTTATTTTTCAGAGGATGATGGAAAATTAACTTAACTTGCAGTGGCTTACATCTAGCAGTGTTTTTCCCCTCTGCAAAGGAACATCAGCATTTTGGGCTGCCTCTGTTTCATTTTACATCTTTGCTGGTTCATAAACAATGGAATATCCAATATAAGTATAATAAAATAACTCATAAATTGTACCAAATTTTCAGCTGATTCCTGCTTCCAAAGCCTTGTAACATAGACAGCATTCTACATTGCAGATCAGCTTTACTGACCTCAGTCAATTTTCATTTTGGATCCGAAAGACACAAAGAAGGATATGTGTAGCAAAGGGGTGTGAAAGACTCTGAAGGAATATACACTGGCGTTCTTGGTTAAGATTCTTGGTTTTATCTTCTGATGATTGATAGTAAATGATAATCTAGATGAATCCTTGTATGATACCCATCACTGTAGCATAACTTATTTTCCTGGAATAGGAACAGTGATGAATGTGCGCCCAGCTATGTGTGTGTGAAAAGAATGCATTCATCACTAGCATGGCTTTTACTTTCTGACATAGTTAGCAGTAAGTTTTTGTGGAATGACAGGAGTATATTGCTTTGGTTAAGGTTTTTATGACTGTGATGTAACTACAGTGCAAGGTGTATTGTCTGCTATATAACCACTCTTTGGTATGACTGAGTTCACGCTGGTGTATTTCCTGCTCTTAAGTACAACTTTTTCAGGTTTTGTGGTTTTGAGTTGAACATTGTTACCTCCTAATAGAGAGAGGAAAGAGTTTAACACTAAACTTTTCTTAGATTATACATTGAAAACGGTGTTAAAGATCTGATTCTCGTATGCAATAAGACTTTTTAATCATTTATTATTTATTTTATAGATATGTTATGTATAAGAATATATAATTATATATATGTTACATATATATTTTCATTATCTATAGACTTATTATAATTTATAATTTAAGGGTCTTTAGATTGCCAACAATACTGGTGGCCTTAAGGATATGCAAAAATAAGATCCTTGGTTTCATGGCTTACAGCAGAGACTCAGTTTAACTGCAGCATTGCTGGTCAGCATCTTCCAGCATTGGTTTGGTCACAGCTTCTGTTTTATAATGTAATTGTTTGTCTTAACTATGTATAAACCCATATCTGTCTCTCTTGGCAGGTGGCTTAATAAACTCATGGAAGCGACGCTGGTGTGTCCTGAAAGATGAGACCTTCCTGTGGTTTCGTTCCAAGCAGGAAGCACTTAAGCAGGGTTGGCTTCACAAAAAGGGGGGTGGATCATCTACGCTTTCCAGAAGGAACTGGAAGAAACGATGGTTTGTTCTCAGACAGTCCAGGTTGATGTACTTTGAAAATGACAGTGAAGAAAAGCTAAAGGGCGCCATTGATGTCCGAACAGCCAAGTAGGTTTATATGTTTTTATATGTTAGCCATAGTTCCTCCAGAATACTTCTTGGGGATTAATCTGAGATGTTGAGTGCCCTGCCTTCAACTTGTGTGAATGCAAGCATGAGACTATGTGGCGAAGTTATTGAAAGCAAGTGTTGTCCTTATTTGGCTCTCTCTTAAGTCTACAGAGTGCTCCAGAGCTAAGCCAGTGCCAAATACTTAGAAAACTGCTGCTGTAATGAACCCATCTATGCTTTCTCCCAGACTAGAGGCCCTACTTAGTCTGTAATGATTTCCCAAGGCAATTTGGGGCATGTTGCCAAGTCTGTAGCTGCAGGCAAACCTAGAATGAAGAGGGTGGAATTAATAGGCCCTGAATATATGTAAGCATGGGTCAAAGCTGTATCTTCTGTACGCATTTACAATTTTTTTCATGTTTGAAATAATTGTGATAGTGGTAGAAAAGTCTTTAAAATGCATATATTCATTTAAAAAAATAGAATTACTAAACCTAACTTAATAACTTATGTCTTGCTACCTAAAGTTCCTTACACCTTAGAATTCTATGCTTCCTGAAGCATGCATCAAAAAAGTTTTCTAAGGGATGGTATTTTTCCTTCTAAACAGTCAGTATGCTTTATGAACTTAGGAATTATGTAAGTAATTTAAAATCGAGAGTGTGCTAACATTGGTAGTCTCATTTCTCTATAAAAGGGTACCTAAGCTTTCTTCCAAGGTAAAAAAAAAAACCAGAACTGGCTGTAACACTTCATTCCACTCTGCTCCTTGTAATCTGCAACTATCCATTTTATTTTGTTAATTTAACAGAGTACTTTAAATTGAAAGCTTAGATTAATCTTTTCTTTGGAAGTCCTGACTTGAGCCCAATTTCAAGCACAACAAAGTAAATAGTTTCAGTGAGCATCCTGACTTGCTCTTGTAAAACCAGTAGGCTGCTATCTGTCAAGGAAATCTGAACAGAGACTGAAATTCCTACCACAGTTTTTTCATTGAAACTGATTTTGACTGTCTCATGTACCATACTATTTATTTAGCGTATTTTTTCAATATGTTTAAACCTTATTTTGTTGTCACCACATTGTTTCATTGACTGTGCCCTATTATAGAAGTTCTTTGCTGAACGTGCCTTTAAAATTGTCAAGTAAAGGTTGTTGAACCTAACTTGAACTGTATTTAAAGAGCTGTATGACATTAGAAATAAGCAATAGCTTTTATAGGTAACTTTAATATTCACTGAGTGTGTTCATAACGTATTGTGTGACTTAAATATTTCACCACTCCATATTAGGGACCCCGTTCAAATTAAATAAATCTCAGGCTGATTCACTTAAAACACAGAACAGGGAGACATTCTGTTGGACACTGTTATTGGGAGGGAAGAAAACCAAAGTAAAGAAAACAGTACAGTATTATAGCTTTTTGTTTTAATAGCAGATAAATTGTCCTCGTGAGTCTGATAAGGAGAGCTTGCATATATTGTTTATGGGATAGAGATTTGTGAGAATAGTATAGCTGTTAAGGAAGTATAGCTAGTTAAGGAACAGTAAGGTTCAGACAAATACAGTAAAACAGCAAAAAGGAAATCAAGTTGATTTCTCAAGTTTCAGGAAAATCTGATCTAATACTTAAATTACTCCTTAAGAATCTTGTGCTTTGTAATTCATGATTGTTTAATGTATCAATACTTAGATGCCCCAACTACAAATTACAAAGATGTAATTTTTCAGCAGATGAGTGCTCAGCTTTTTCTGGAAGTCATGTTTGGAATTGTCTTTATGCTGATTCACGACCACACAGAGTCACTAATGCAGGTTTTGTTTGCTTTTTGTTTTTAATCTTCAAGAGCTTTCTTTCTACCACTCCAAACATTGCTTGGGTATGCAGTCGGTTCAGAAACATATCCATTTCTCAACTTGCCTCTCTTGAGGCAAGGATAAGGCTTTTCCTTTAGTTGATGTTAAAACAATAACAGAATTGTCAACTTGGTATAGTGACATTCATAGTAGTTTGAATATTTGTACCATAAAGGCAGAAAACTCAACAGTTGTGTTTCACCAACTATAGTTTGATGAATTACTACTGTCTGATAAATCACATTGTGAGTCTTGCAAATGAACCTGATTAAGGCTGACTGATGTTATTTTAAGTACCAGTACTTTGTGAGCCTCTCAGCAGAACAGAATTTTCAAAAAGTTGACAATCTCTAATGCTCAATCTTGTCATTTTCTTCTTTTCAGAGAGATTGTTGATAATACAGGCAAAGAAAATGGTATTGATCTTATAATGGGTGATAGGACCTACCACTTAATTGCTGAGTCTCCCGAGGATGCAAGGTATGAAAATCATCAGGCCTTTTTCTTTTTTTTTTCTTTTTCCCTTTTTAATCTCTATGACATTCTGACTTGTGCTTGTCATTAATTTGTTTGCGGACTGTCACAAAATATTCAGGCTGTGTTAAACATGTTGTGTTTAACACTTTTTCGAAAGGCCTGCTGAGAAGAAAATCTTGTGGCAGAATGTTACTGGGAAGAGTCAGACTGCCAATGCAAATTTGCCTAGAATTTGGCTGATGCCTATTTATTACTAGCAACTTTCTGAAACACAGTATGTCTGTGGAGAGGCAGTCATCAGCCATTGATGCTTGTTTTGTGCATTAGTTTAGCCCATATACCCCTGCGTTTAGCTGCATAGATTAAATCAGTATTTAAGACCCTGTAATCTGCCTGAAATAAAGTACTGTTTTTTAGGGTTGGGATCTGTTTGCCTAAGCAGAGCCTAAAATTTTTTTAGATAAAGGTTGTAATGTGGTCCCTGGATTTTAGGGTGAAAGCATGTTCATAAGAGCAGCATTCAAGACAGTGTTTCCATTTCTGCTGATTTAAAAAGGCTCTTGCTTTTGTTGCTAAAGGATCTATATGAAACTGTAGGGGAAGGCTGGTAGGTGAGGAGGAAGCTCGACTTGTCAGATCAGTTGTAGTGCATCTTTTTAAAAAAAAAAAAAAAATCCCCGCACTACAGTTCATGCAAGATAATAATATGTTTGCCCATAAAAATCAAGCATTTAAATAAAGTGAACTTAGTAATCAAAGCTTATTACCCACTGCCTTGCTGCCCCAAGGCCAGAATACAGGATGCCTATGTCAACATCATTTGAGCTACTTTGCTCTGAAGACTTGAAAGTTGCTTATATTCCATTCTTTTTAAAGGTATAATACCTTTCTATATCACAGGAGCCTGAGTATAAATTTAGCAATGCTTACAACGCAGAATCATGCTTCATTTTTTAGGCATCTTTAAAATTACACTTAAAATAAGTTATGAGCTTTCCAGCAGTTATTGTTAAGATTCTTGTGTGATGTGAGTATATTTTAAAATGAAGGCTTAGCTAAAGTCTCTTCTGTTAGATTTGTGTGTAGGCCCTAGGGACCAATAAGAAATTATGAGCATAAACTTGTCTGTTGTCATGCATCACTTTCATTTTTTTCTTAAACATGGAGGAGGAGACACTATACCTATTGTTGCATATACTACACATATCACACCATCCAGATTAAATTACTTTTTACCAGTGTATTTCATGTTTCTTTTTTCTCAGTCATCCCAGAAGACTTTAATGAGGGAGATGTGTAAGGATTTGCAGATAGGCTTAATAAGGCAAAGCCTTGTTAATGTTTGTCATTGTTAAAAGTGAAGTACAAAATTATTGGACTGTGCTGGTTCTGGATCTGCTATTGAAAAAATATTTTGTATATGGGCTAGATCATGATCTGAGGTTGCTTTTTGTTCAAATGAAGGGAAAAAACAAGAGAAACCTGACACCCTCCCCAAAAAAGGAATAAATATTTTGATCATGGAAGTGTATTTGAGGAAAGAAGTAATGCTTCAGTAGGCAGCCATTGCTGAGGGTTTATTCCTTTCACACCCCTAGTCTGTCTTTTTCGCTATTCCTGGGTTCTGGGACTTGGCTGAAAAACAAAGGAGGTCCCAAGAAGAAAGCAAGCAATATGAGAGTAAAATCTGCCTTTGTCTTTTGCAAAGTGCCATGATTAATTTCTTTTTCATTGTTTATACAAAGATTACATGAAATTATGAAAACTCTGAATTGTTCTTTAAAATAAATTATTACTAAATGTGCATACAGTGCTATGAAATGTTTTTTTGTTTTTACATAGAAGATTGACATTTAAATACATTTGCAATTCCTGAGACCAGAAAGGAAAGCTGAATTTAATTTGTGGGAATTTTTTGGTAGATGAGGTTTAATTTTCTTCAGCTGATGGTTCCTTCTTTCTAGATGACCCTTCCCTTGTTTTGGGGGGTTTTCAGTGACGTTGTCTTGCATCCAGGAAAGTAAGTGTTAAGCACAGCCTCTCTGTGTATCTCTGAGTCTTAACAAAAGGATCAGAACTAAATATGTTCTCATCTTCTTCATTGTCAGGCACTCTAAATCTGCTTTTTTCTTCATGCTTTGCATTGTTTCTAATGAAAGCATAAGCTGTTAGAAAGGATTTAGGATTTGGCAGCTACAGTACTGTTTGACAGACTACTTTGGCAGTTCAGCTTCCATCTATCTACCTTATAGGGTATAGCAGGCTTCTGAATGCTGGAGTTAAGGAGGCAGCACTTCAGTGTCCTAGGAGGAAATTCTGTGACTATAAGGAATTGCAGAAAAGACAGCTTTATATTTAAATCCAGTAGTTTTGCATTTTTTCTCAACCTGGTGGGGGTGGAGGAGACTCTGCAGAAAAGTGAGGAGTCTGTTTTAAAGGCTTGGGCTTTTGAGCCCTTTGAAAACTTGGCCCCAGGTGGTTTTCATTAGAATGGCAAATTCATATCTCAAAGAATGGCATTCAGGAACCTGCCGAACAGGCCAAGCTCTGCCCTCAGATTTCAGTGGGATTGCTTAGAGCAGTTGAGCTTTATCATATACGAGTGCCAGGAGGGTAGAGACTTCCCAGAAGCAGAAGGTGTGGTTGGAATTAAATCCTTCTGCAATTGCTGCTCAGCACTAGGAGCCAAAGTACTGGAAACCCCTCTGCTAGTTTTCCTGTTGTGGGTATATACAAGGCCACTGGAGTGGCACAAATTGGCTCTTGTTCAACTTCACTGGTCCTTCTAGCAGCTGGATTTTCCAATGCTCCATAGGGAACAAAAAATGTAGAGGTATTTGCTTGGAGTTTTTATTCTTTTTTCCCTCTCAGTTGTGCTTCTACAGAGGACTTGATGAACTTCAGTGATCTTTGCAGAAGTATCGTTGCAAGAAACTATTACTAGTCACACTATCGATGAGCAGAATTTACAACCTGAAGGTTGGGTTTCCAACAAACACTGTTTGTGTTCAGCTAGTAGTGTATTTTTTTCCAGATTAAATTTGTGGAATGTGTTACAAATACTCTCTGAGCACTCAGATGTTTCAGTGTGCTTACTGCCAGTTTTTCAGAGATGGCACTTTTTGCACAAAGTATTTGTCTTCAGGAAGAAGGGTATGACATGAGCTTGGGTGGAAGATCTGGAGGGGCTTGATTGTACCTGGTATTACTTGAACTGACATAAAGCCTTGCTGTGTTTATGCATGTTGACAAAAAGAATCTTAAGCAATTTCAAAAACCTGCAGAACCTGCTAGATCTCTGCAGAACAAAGGTGACAGAGGGCTTGTACAGAAGCAGCATTTTACTTAACACTGCTGCCTTTCTCTCCACAGCCAGTGGTTTAGCGTACTGAGTCAAGTTCATGCGTCCACAGAGCAAGAGATCAGAGAGATGCATGATGAGCAGGCAAATCCACAGAATGCTGTGGTAAGTGTAAATCTGAAGAACTTTTCAAATCAAGTATTTTTAGAAGACAGGGGCACTGTGGTGGCCACAGCTTCTGAGAGTCACAACCTAGGTTTCCTTAAATGCGGTGGTAGCTGTGACACTGGGTAGAGGCTCCATGTCCTTGGTCCTGTAGTTACACAAGAAGACAGTCTGACTTCTGATTCCTCTCCCATCATTCACCTTGATGAAAAATGAGTGTTGGTTTTGCGGTTGTGTTTTTCTGGTCCAGTTCCCTATCACACCATAGTGTATGCTTGAATTTGAAGTTTTGCAGAGATACAGTTAATGAGTAAATTAAAAACCCAATAGTGGAAAATTTGAGATTTCTCTGGTCCTGCATTTATTCTGTACAACATACACTGGGAATAAATGGGATCCATTTGGAACCTAATATCAAGCAAAGGAAATAAAAACTTCTGCATAATGGCTTCAGAATTTTTTTCTGAGAGGATGCCATTTATATTGGGATGGCACTTCTGGTGAAAAATTCAAGCAGGTTTGGAAGCATAGAAGAATAAGAGCAGTTCTTAAGCTACCTCCAGCTTAACCAGAGATAATCTTTTAGTGGATCTGTTTATCTGAGTCTTTTAGTTTTCTCCTCAGCAGTTTTGTTAGGAGAAATTGATGCCCAAATCTGCAGTTCATTTTGGTTGATCAAATCTGCTACCCCTTTCACCTGTCTCTGAGAAGAGTACTGTGAGTAATGTCATAGTAAATGTCTTCCTCTTCTGGATGGATATTTATTTATAGGGTACACTCGATGTAGGACTGATTGATTCTGTCTGTGCTGCTGACAATCCAGATAGGTAAGTCAGAACCATGCTTGGTGACTTCCTTTCTTTTTCTGCTTTCTCTAGACAAAATCTGATGCTTTATATTTTAGTCTGTATATTCTACTGACCAACCATGTATTAAAGTGATTCGTTATTACCTCCCTTTTCATAGTACTAAACACCACATGTTAAAACATGGAATAGGAATGGTTTTTTTGTGGGGGCTTCACTAACTTCCCTGACACTGCTTTGTATATGAACTGTTCAGCTACTGAAGTGATCCAAAAGTAAAAGATTAACTATTTCTTTCATTCATACAAGTAATGCTTCTGAAAAGAGCAGCTTATTTTTGAGTCCTTCAGCAATATAGTAGACAGAAAAATTTATTTTAACATTTTTCTGTTCAGCTTCTCACACAAGAATGTTGTATTCTACAGGGATGAGAATTATTTCCCAGAATAAAAACGTCTTTTAACAAATAAGACAATGCAGCATAAAAAATAACCATCAGGATATTCTTAGTTCTTGAACTAGGAACAGTGTTTTGTGGGATAAAAAGTAATCTGGGTTCAGGCTATGACTCTGGTCATACATACCTGCTTGTAAGGCTGTGAGGTGCTATTTGTACTGTAGGAGTCTGTTCCAGTTTCCTTATTGTGCACATGCGAAACAGCTGGGTGTAAGTTACGGGTCTGTCCTTGGCCTGCCAAGACCTTGATGCCACAAGTAACAGTGATTATAAGCCCAGGTTTCCTAAACAATACAACACAAATGTCCAGAGCTTTCAAAATTTTATGTTAGAAAGACATTTCTCCTGTAAGCATTTTTCACACAGATTTCTTTTCTTGTAATTTTTTTTTAGTTCTCTGAGTCTAAATCAATTATGAAACAAATATGACTAATAAAGGCAATAGATTATTTTTATATTGACACATATGAACCCACCATTGCAAGCTCAAAAGAGAGAAGCTGAGCAGAGAACCCTTTGAATCTGGATTCAGAAAGAATCCCCAAAACAGGGCTTCCATCATTTTCCTAAACTGGGATGGAGGAGAGAGAAGCCTGGAAGGCTGGCTATTGTTGATCATAACCTCCTGTTTGATAGCTTGATCTACCTTAGTTTATACCTTAGCACTCTCCTTTTTCAGTTCTCTTGCTGCAGCTCATTTACAGCTTCTGTCCTGTATATCCCATTATCCAGCTTTGTAGAGTGTGCTTCATGTAGCTCAGTCTAAAGCTGCCTCCTCTTCACACATTTTAAAACATGGTCAACAAAATTCCTCTGTTCAGTTCATATGCCCACTCATGTCCTCATCCACCACTCTTGCTGCATAATGTAGCACATCAGCACCATAGTGAGTGTGACCAAAACACTGCATTCTGATCACTCGCTTACCCCCCTCTGTATAGGGCGCTGGTGAGCACTAGCTGTAGATAACTTTTAACATAACGTACACGATTCTCATGTTACTTGATTTATTGTAACCTCCCTTCGCACAGTTTTCTGATTTTTCTTCCTAATAGTTTTATTTACTTTTTTCTTTATCTTGTCATCCATCTAGCTTTTACATGGCACACACTGGTTTTGGAGAATGGTATCATATTTGGATGAACCTCTCCATCCCCATAAAATTTTTCGATTGGTTCTAATTACTACCCAGTTACCTTCTTGCAAGAACTGTAAAAAAGAAGGCCCGTGAGCTTTTCATGCATGGGGTGGCCCAGACTGCATCATTCCCATTTTCTACATCTGATACAGTTCTTGAAAACTGTGTGTTCCAGGATGAAAAAATTGATGGTAAAGGGTTATAAAAGGAAGTGTTCGTAGGCTGAAGAACCTGCCTCTCTAATCCAGAGAGCCATAAGCACAGTTCTCTTGGGCTAGTTCTTCATGCTTCAGTGAATCCTGGTGTAGGATTGGGTAAAAGCCAGACTCTCATTAAAAGTAGATTGTAGTCTCTGCGAATTGGGTTGCACTGCATTAAAAATAAAAGAATCTGTGTTCACATGCTCCTTCACTATAGACCTTTGTAAATTGTAGTTGATTTTAGCTAATGTAACTACTGAAGCAGACACTCTAAATAGATCTGACCCTGAAATAGAGTTCTGATTCACATCCAAAGCTGATTAAAGATTGGAGGTTTTTCTCACCATAGATTCATTTTGAGACAGGACAAGTTGCAATTTAATGTAAATTTTCCCCCTATTCAGAGCCCTAGCATTTTGGTGTGAATCCAACATAATTGAGTGTTTTCAAATGCTTAATTTTTTTTTTAGGTTTAGTGGTGTTGAAATAAAAGCATTAGAGGTGGACAGTATTTGTCTGCATAGAAAATGCAAACAATGGACAGTGTTTATGATTATGGTGAGGTAAACAGTACGTATGTTGATTGTAACGGCTTTTTCAATCTTCATTTATTTTCATAGACCCAATTCATTTGTGATCATCACTGCTAATCGTGTTCTTCACTGTAATGCTGACACTCCTGAAGAGATGCATCACTGGATAACACTGCTTCAGAGGTCAAAGGGGGACACTAGAGTGGAGGGACAAGAATTCATTGTGAGGGGTAAGAACTGAGTGGGGAAGTAACAAAGTAAGTAACATCCATTACGCTTCGGAAAGATTGTTCCCACAATACAATCTGGATAATATGCCAGTGTGGTAGTGTTGGTGCCTCATCTTTGTACAGTGGAGTTTACTCACAAATTAATACGGCTGAAATTATCCTCCTGCTGTACCATGTAAGAAAACACTGTAATGATGACAAAAGAATTTTTCTAGGTAAACACCAAAGTTGAAAAGTTTTAATATTAATCTTATTATATCTTCATCATTTCATTATTTGAGAATTTTACTCGAAGTTGTTTAATATGTGGGCTAAACAATTCAAGTAATATTTTTCTTGTTGAAAGTATACAACTAACTTTTAGCAACCTAATTTTGTCCAACTCTGTTTAAAAAAAAAAAGTGTGATTCAAATTGTGTCTTTAACAGGATGGCTACACAAGGAAGTAAAGAACAACCCAAAGATGTCTTCATTAAAACTAAAGAAGCGTTGGTTTGTTTTGACGCACAATTCTTTGGACTACTACAAGAGTTCAGAGAAAAATGCTTTGAAATTGGGTACGCTGGTCCTGAACAGCCTCTGCTCAGTGGTCCCACCTGATGAAAAAATCTTCAAAGAGACAGGTAATTGTTTGCTCTTGTTCAAATACGGTGTCAGTTACCTTCTGTCCTACTACCTAGTAATGCAGCAAACAACGCATAAGAATATTTTAAATGGATTATTATGGTTGCACTTTGAACAAATCAGGTTCCTAAGTCACTGAGGCATTTTACAGGGAATTACTGGGTGAAAAAACAGAGGTAATAATGTATATAGGAGTAAAATTTGTTGTCACCAACATTCAAGTTATCATAGACTGACACTGCTGCTAAGTTAGTGTGAACACTTAACACTTACACATCAAAGACCTGGGGAAAGACATATGGGTAGCACTCTCCTCGTATGTTATTTTATATGCTGAGAACTATGAGGACTAACATTGGTGGAGCAAGTGTAGGGAGATCTAGAGTAAGAGTCCAGTTTGTGCTAACCTACATACTACACCTGAGTCAGCTCCCCTGTGCATTTTCAAAACTAGTTTTCAACTCGGAAGTGGCTGTTTGCAAATGAGAAGCAACTGATGACAGTCCTATATAATCTTATTGGGGTCACTGACACTTCAAAGAAGCTTTCGCTAGTGAAAGATGAAACAGAGTTTCTTTAATTGTGTCTGCTTCATGAAAAGCCTATGCAATGATGCAGAGAGAGAATTTGAACTGAAACGCTCTTCCTATCATAGTTGCCACTACCTTGGTGTGAAATTAATGAATTGTTTACAGAAGAGGTAGTTCATGCTTTATATCTGTTTGTAAGTGTGCCACAGAGGATGAAAGACTGCCACATAAAAGCAAGACTGTCTCAGATTTTCCTGTTCCAGACAGGACTGGAGAAGTAGGGCCCACAAGCTACAAGTAGCTAACAGTATTCCATAGTGTTGTCTTATGGTCACTTTTACTAAGATTACTGGATAAAATGGAGGCTGTGTGATGGTGGTTGTACTCTGAGATTACTCCTAGACTTTTTTAAAGGAGAGAATCTCTTTTAATACCATATGGTATTATGGTACTTAATTACTGGTACAGCTTCTTAGTTCCTGAAAAACTACCAGCATGATCCAGAATGCAGCACTCAGGGTCTGATGGGACTACAGCTGGTTTTAGATAGAAATTGGGGTATTTTTATAGATACAGCTTCTATGATTAATAATTTTTACTGTTGTGCTAGGTTACTGGAATGTAACTGTATACGGACGCAAACATTGTTACCGTCTCTATACAAAATTGCTTAATGAGGCGACCCGTTGGTCAAGTGCCATCCAGAATGTGATTGACACAAAAGCGCCAATTGATACTCCAACTCAACAACTTATTCAGGATATTAAGGTAGGCACAAACAGGGGGGCGTTGGGTGGGAAAGAATGGTTGCTTAAATCTTTTTAGTGTTGGCTTTGCCATATTGGGCGATAAAGCAGAAAATTTAAGTTTTAATCACACAGTGACATGGACTGAAATTGTGGAACCTGAATGTGTTCACTGACCCAATAAAGGAATTTCTATCTAAACAGTAAAAGAGCAAAATATGAAGTGCGACTCGGAGGGCAAGAGGGATAACTTTTTTTCCATGAAAACAGTAACAAGTTTTACTGGTTTGTGTAACTTGACAGACATTGCTGTACCTGGCAGTAGAGCGCAGTGTGCAAGTTCATGAGTTAGCAGACCTGTTTGGCTATGTCCACAGTGAGCAGCACACCAGGATGGTGGACTAGACAGCTCTTGTGATTTTTTTTTTTTTTCGTTATGGTTCCTTTCTTGTTCTGTGATAGCATGGCCTAAGCATCTCATGTCTCTGAGTGATGAGAAACATTCAATTAATGCTTACTGCTTTATGGTCCTGTTGGAGACATTGCATGCATAGCCAGAGAATGTCCTTCTGGAGGTTTTTCCTAATGTGCTTTGAGGAGAGAGGATGATGATTTTCAGAAGAGGCCAAAAAAATAGGCAAGAGGGGACAACTGCTACTAATCTTTTCCCTTAGAGAGTGGCACCTCTTCTTTCATGGAAAAGAAGTATCAAGTCCAAAATTTCAAGGCTATGAATGCTGTTCTTCAGAGCAGTAGACATATGTGGAAGTTCAGGATTGACAGAAGACAGTGGTCACGCATCTGTCAAACTTGGCCTAAGAAAGAACAGTATTTAAATGTCAGAGTGGGTGCATCAGGTTTACAGAAGCAGTTTTTCTGGACTATTTTGTTATGGCAGCTCCTGTAGATTCTAACTGAAAAGGCCAATTAGTTGTTCTGGAGATATATTTTTAAATAAAGCTTGAATAAGATGTCTTAATTCTAGTTATGAAATACTGGAGTAAAAGTGACTGTAAAATGAAAGCACACTTCAAAAAATGTTGTGAAACTTCATTTTCGTCTCCTGCAGTTCTGCCGTGGTTTGTTTTCTACTGCATAGATAAAGTAAGCTTATGCAAGACCTGAGGTTAGCAGATACTGAGCATTCATAGCCCGCAGAGTGCCATGGCAGCCACAGTGCCCACAACTGGATTTAGCACCATATAGTGGTGGAAACACTGATATTTTTCACAGCCAACCTAAGGGTACAAAGCGTTGCACTATTGTTAATGCTGAACACCAAATCCTGACTTTTTCTTACCTCAATAGGAAAACTGCCTAAATGCTGATGTGGTTGAACAGATTTATAAGAGAAACCCTATTCTCCGTTACACTCACCATCCGTTGCACTCGCCATTACTGCCACTGCCGTATGGGGATATCAATCTAAACTGTAAGTTTTTCAATCTTAGAAACACTTTTCCTTATGAAAGACTAAATCAGAGGATGGGATTTTTTAGTCAGTGGGTATACTGAAGTAACGGTAGACAAAATACGTGTTTATAATACAAATAGACAAGTTTCCCTGTTCTCCTCTGGGAGGTAGAGAATAAGAGTTTGTCTAGCATAGAGCCATGGGCTCATGGTGCTCTTGTGTGGGTGTTACAGAAAGG
Source organism: Strix aluco (assembly GCF_031877795.1). Lineage (NCBI taxonomy): Eukaryota > Metazoa > Chordata > Aves > Strigiformes > Strigidae > Strix > Strix aluco. Next base: position 82,713,850 of record NC_133931.1, on the reverse strand, counting down.
AAGGATTCTATTGCTGCTGTAATAAGTTTGTTACCTTCAGCAACACAGCTAAGAAGACCGAGTTTGAAAGGCCTTGCACTGAAATAAGCAACTAAACCAAATTAATTCAGTCTCCTTGAATCATATTCTCCTTCGCAAATCATTGTTGCTTCCTACCCCATGTGGGGAGCTGCAACAGCCACAACTTCCAATTAACAAGTGTGAGTTTCATCAGTTGTGGTGGGAAGCATTATTTATGGGAAACAACATTTGAATGGACATGGTTTTAAAAAGTAATGGTTCATTTATTCCTGAAATGGGTGTAATCATGTCTTTTAATATCCTTGGCTCAGTCACTAACTTAGAAGTCTGTTTTGAATGAATGGTTCAGAGCTATTGATGGTTGTGAATTTGGTGTCCTTAAATGGATTTTCTTATCTTATTTTCCAACTGCGTATTAAACAAGGTATAACTCAGATCAGAAGTTTCAGCCTTGGGAGGAGGGTAGCAGGTCACAGTTGATTAAAAGCTGAGGTATTTCAGGTGAGACTTCCTGGTAACTCAAGTGATATCCTTCTGCTCAAATGACAAGGAAAATCCTAGGAGAAACCTTTCCTTTCTCTTCCCCCACTCCTATACAGTGGCAAGGCACAGTTCTGACCTTCTCAGCACTTGAGCTGGTTGTGCCATGATGGAGTGCAGCATGGTTGCTCTCTATTCCCCATGGACAGGATGAGCTAGCTCCCTCTGAGGTAGAAGCCTTGCCAAAGTCTTTCCATACTAAATGTAGTTCCACAGATGGACTGATGCTCAGTTATTGCTTTGACTTGCAGTTGAGTTCTAGTTATTTTCTGTAATAGTTATAATGTCAGGTTAGCAACTTCATATTCATAACATATGTCTGTACTGTTTTGTGCTTTGATGGTTAGTAGGCCTAACTGATTCAGACATCAGAGCAATCTCTTCCATCTCTTGAACCCAAGAACTGCATGGTTCTTTTAAGTAGATTGTAAAAGTTGCTAGCCCGTGTTGAATAACCTGTAGTACAAAAACAATCACCACCTTTTCCAGCACGGAAAACGCAAGTTGCAGTGTCATGGCAATGATTTAGTTTAGCAGTATTTTGTTTGGCTTTAATTAAAATGGTACTGCTGTAGACAAGTGATGCCGTGTATCTTTGTAGCTTTCCGTAACGCAGTCATGCTTTACCTCACTTATGATCTGATTAGATTATCACTTTCTTGTGACCACAAAAAAGTGATAGACACTTCATCAGTATGGATTGCTCTGAAAGGAAGATTCTCCATGAAGAAAACTGATCAAGGAAGATAGGCTTTTGAGGTTGTGTTGTCAGAAAATGTCAGAATGGGATTTCATTAAATTTGGAACAAATCTCAATAGCAAAATAGCTCATAAAATGAGTTTGCATCATACATTTGAAATGGAAAAGATCCATTCTAATATCCTGCATAATAAGGGTCACAGAATAGCATTAAGTAATTCCTACATTAAGCCTGAGTGCTTTCTCTTTAATATCTCAGTCTAAGCACCTTTCTCCCTATTTTTCTTTTGTAGTGCTGAAAGACAAAGGCTACACAACTTTGCAGGATGAAGCCATCAAGATATTTAATTCTTTACAGCAGCTGGAGTCTATGTCTGATCCCATCCCTATAATCCAAGGCATCCTCCAAACAGGACATGATTTACGACCTCTTAGAGATGAGCTGTACTGTCAGCTCATCAAGCAGACCAATAAAGTGCCTAACCCTGGGAGCGCGGGCAACCTCTATAGTTGGCAAATACTCACCTGCATGAGTTGCACATTTCTGCCGAGTCGCAGCATCCTCAAATATCTCAAGTTCCATCTCAAAAGGTGAGAAGCTTTGAACTACTGAAGAAGAGAAGTTTTTTCACTCACTGGTTTCTTCACCACAACCTGTAACAGTGTTTAGGTATCTTGAAGTGAGGCTTGAAGAGGCATTCACTTAGTGAAATGGTTATGCCAAACAATGAATCTAAAAAAAAGTTGTAGGAAAAGCGTGTATGAGTTGATCTAGGTGGAATTATTCTCATTTGAAGAATCAAGCAAAATCCCACAGAACTGAATGCACAATTTGTTAATGTTGACAAAAGGGAGGCTTTCTGTAGTTGTATAAACTTGCTTAGATGACTTGCAGCCTGTACCCCCAGGTCCCATTCTCAGCCATCCAAATCAACCTGTTACAAATTCTTCATCCTGATTACCTTACTTTTATGAGGTATGCACCATGCACATAGCAGAACATCATCATATTTAAAGATGTATTTGGAGTAAAAATGTCTGCTCGCAAATCTAATTTTAAGATACTAGTTACCATTTAAAAAAAAAAAAAAAATCATTGTTGACAGTTCAGCATTAACCAGAATGTGGAGTTCCTCTTGCTGTGATGCAGAAGAATGCAGACTGTGTCATTAGGAAAGTTAATCCAACAACAACAAACTGTTCTCAATAATTTAAAAGTCTTGTCTGTATTTCTGCTAGAGCATGGACTTTGTTAATCACTTTGCTAAATCTAATTACGCTATAAGTATTTGTAAAATGCTTGTATAGAAGATGTACCTTTCAAGCAAAGTAAGATCAGTGAAAAATATCAATCACTTTATATAACTGTTAAAATGAAAAAAATCCAACATTGATTCTTTCTCAGTTTAACTCAGCTCATAAACTGGACTCCTAGTTAAAAAAAAATGCACAACATTGGTAGGTTGGTTTCAATATTGTAGATGCATCTTACAGCATTTCTGTAATCCTGCAGTAATCTTTTTATGCCTTGCAGATCATGAATCACTGTGCTCTTTCACATAAATTAAACTTTAGTAGCTCTAAGAAGCTGATATTTTATCACTGGAAATATTATAGAAACACTCTGTTCTGAAAGCTACCTGGATTCAACAGTTTTCAGTAATTAAGAGCTGAGTTCATTGAAGTTGTTACTGAATACTCATAATACTAACTGCTGAACAGTAAGGTCTTGGAGAGAATCTTTAAGAAAATGAGGAATAGAAATCAAGTATCCTAAGTGACACCTCCACAAAACTGAGCAGTCAAATATGTTTCACTGCTTTTTTTCTGTAGTACCTTAGTGCAGTTTAGTCTTCATTCAACAACTGTTACTGAAAAAAGGGGAGTTGATTAAAAGATTTTCATAGTTATCTTGCTGTCAAATCTGAGTCATTACAAGATTCCTGTAGTTTATACTATAAAATTAGTTCATTTTTTTAATTTCCATTAGGTTTGTAGAACAAAATTATGAATGTATATAAGTTATCCCACAGTAAATCACAAGTTAGAACACTTTCCTTGACAGTGAAAATAAACCTTTGAGCGTGTCAGGTAAATAACTTATTGGACACAGAAGTACTTTCAGGGAAAAAAAACATTCTCAAATAAGTAAACTTTCTGTTTCACAGCCTGGCAGCTTAAAGTAGTAATATTTGTCTCACAGGGTTCGTGACCAGTTTCCAGGAACTGAAATGGAGAAATATGCACTTTTTACTTATGAATCTCTGAAGAAAACCAAATGCAGAGAGTTCGTGCCGTCGCGGGATGAAATAGAAGCTCTGATCGGCAGGCAGGAAATGACATCCACAGTTTATTGCCACGGCGGGGGCTCCTGTAAGATTACAATCAACTCTCACACTACAGCTGGAGAGGTGAGAAGTGGTGACAGAACGCCTTTGGCACAAAATCAGTGTCTCCCCTTACATGCCAATTCCAGGCAGCAGTAGTGTTAAACTTTGGGAGTGCTGGGGGTTTCTATACTGGTCTCTCCTTTCAGAGGAGGGAAGGCTTACAGTGCTGTCCCTTCAACCCTCCAGCGTGTTCTGAAGAAATCCCTGCGATAAAAACTGTCTTTATTCTGCAGAGGATTACCCAGTTCCCTCTTACAGGAAGAATTACAGGAAAGACTAAGCAATTCAGTCGAGGCATCATTGGAATAACTTCGGTAGATATTGGTGTGTATGAGAGCCAAGTCGCTTCCTAAAACTGGAAGACTCTTGCTGAGTTCATGAAATACAGGGGTTATATCTGGCCAGGTGATAGCACATACATATTCTGAAAGAATCAGCATTATTTAGTATAAAACTTAAAGTAGAATTTGACAACAGTTATTACTGCTGATGAGAACACGTTAGCAACATTTTTAGCCTCATGTAAAACCTAGCTCTGAATTTTCTTCTAATTATTTGTCTTACTCTCTAGTGCTGCTTTTCTATGCTGTTTTTTTCATGTGCTGTTTTTCATTAGGTGGTTGAAAAGTTAATTCGTGGCTTAGCCATGGAGGATAGCCGAAATATGTTTGCTTTGTTTGAATACAATGGTACTACTGATAAAGCAATTGAAAGCAGAACCATTGTCGCTGATGTCTTGGCAAAGTTTGAAAAGTGAGTGCACCTCTCTTTCTCTCTTACCACTCTAATAAGTAGCAATTAAATAAATTTTCAGTGTCAATAATGCTGAATTTTCTCTTTCTCTTGCTTGTTTGTGATGATGCAGCTGAATTACACACATGGCCATTTCTGGAACAAAAGCATCTTTTTTTTTTTTTTTCTTGAAAGAATTAGAGACACCTATTTACTTGTGTTTGGTTGTCCGCTGTCTTGACACCATTAGAGTAATACTCATCACTACTTCCACATTTTCTTTTCCACTACTACAAATTTTTCCACCATTACTAGCATTGTGGCTGCCCCAGTACTGGGAGAACTGAACTCCAGGCAGTCACTGCCATTCTGACTACCCGTTGCCTGACTTCACATGGAAGTCACCTCAGTACAGCTCACAATATTTTTCTTCCTAGTAAAACTGAAACCACCTATAGCACTGTGGTAAGAAAATGTAATACAAGCCTAAATACCTGTTTGTCATCCCTGTGTTATACACATGGCAATCAGCCTCCTTTATCCACATAATAATGGGGTGGGGGGAAGGAATCTCTAAAGTGTTGTGCAATTACATTTTATAACAGGACTTAATAATATTACTTTTATCAACACTAGACTGAGCCACAAATAAAAGTTTATTAAGATAATTTGGGTTAGAAACAGTTGAGTGAGAACTGAATCAACATTTTGTAAGTCCTTGATTTTGCTGTAGGCTCTAAATACACCCCCCCTCTCTCTCTTCAAATGACATCATTCAGGTATACTGCTGAAAACAGTTAGCTCCTGTCAACAACACCAGATTGATAGCAGATGTAACAAAGCAAATTAAGCTGATGCCTTGCTTAGATTCTTCAGGTGTCAAATTAGAAAGGCATTTGATTTCACAGATCTGATCTCTCTCTCTCTCTCTCTCTCTTCACACAACCATGCAGGCTTGCTGCCGCTGCTGAAGCTGGGGAGATGCACTGGAAGTTCTACTTCAAGCTCTACTGCTTCCTGGACACAGAAAATGTCCCAAAAGATAGCGTGGAATTTGCCTTTATGTTTGAGCAGGTAAAGGACAAAGGTTCCATTTGAGACACTTTGAAGAGGAGGAAAAAAGCAAGACATCTAGGCAGCATAGAGAGTTTTGATTATGCTTCTGTTTAACTAAATGCACTACTACTCAAGCATCAAGTGCAAGGAAAGCAGTTCAGTGGTCAAAATAGGCTTATCCTGACATAAGTGAAGCACACGTGATTTACCTAGTGTCATGACTTTTCTTACTTCTGCATTACTTGTAAATTGCTTTACATACAGTGGTAAAAAAATTGGATAACTGGGTCTAAGCTGGATAAAAAAGGATAATATTTGCTTTTAATTTTTCTCTTACAAAACCATTTTCTTAAGAAAGTGCAAGAAGTAAAGTGAAAAATGTGTAACTGGCAAACAAATTAATTATTAGAGACCCATGTTGGCAACTGTACAGAACTAATCAAACAATAGCTTTTTCTCTTTTCATAGGCACTGTAGTAAAACAAATCAGTCCAGTCTCAGCAGTAACCATAAGACAACTACGATGAGCAGAAATCCACTTAATAAATGTGCTGAGCTCAGAATGAGGTCATACTGCAAAACATAAATAAGTGAAAGTGATTTATAATTAAAATTAAATGCATCAGCAGTTGGATTTCTATTATACAAAGTTCTGTAGTTGCTCAGAAACTCTCACTGATGGCATTTATTATTGTTAATTGACCTCCTCCTTTTCTACGATATTGCAAATGGCTAAAAATTCTTCCAGTGGACAATTTCTTTCACATGGGCACTAGAGACAGATTTCTGTGTAAGGCTTTTTTGCAATGCCAAGACACTGACATTCTGTTGGTAAGCAAGCCTAATGTGATCAAGAACTGACATATTTCTGTTTTCATATGTATGACACCAAGTTGGGTGGGAGTGCTGATCTGCTCAAGGGTAGGGAGGCTCTGCAGAGAGACCTGGACAGGCTGGAGCGATGGGCTAAGGTCAGCTGTAGGAGTTTCAATAAGGCCAAATGCCAGGTGCTGCACTTGGGCCACAACAACCCCCAGCAGCGCTACAGGCTTGGGGAGGAGTGGCTGGAGAGCTGCCAGTCAGAGAGGGACCTGGGGGTGTTGATTGACAGTCGGCTGAACATGAGCCAGCAGTGTGCCCAGGTGGCCAAGAAGGCCAATGGCATCCTGGCTTGTATCAGAAATAGCGTGGCCAGCAGGGACAGGGAAGTGATCTTACCCCTGTACTCGGCACTGGGGAGGCCGCACCTCGATGACTGTGTTCAGTTTTGGGCCCCTCACTACAAAAAGGACATGGAATTACTCGAGCGTGTCCAGAGAAGGGCAATGAAGCTGGTGAAGGGTCTGGAGCACATGTCCTATGAGGAGCGGCTGAGGGAACTGGGGTTGTTTAGTCTGGAGAAGAGGAGGCTGAGGGGAGACCTCATCGCCCTCTACAACTACCTGAAAGGAGGTTGCAGAGAGCTGGGGATGAGTCTCTTTAACCAAGTAATAAGCGACAGGACAAGAGGTAATGGCCTCAAGTTGCACCAGGGAAGGTTTAGACTAGATATTAGGAAGTATTTCTTTACAGAACGGGTTGTTAGGCGTTGGAATGGGCTTCCCAGGGAGGTGGTGGAGTCCCCATCCCTGGAGGTGTTCAAGAGGCGGGTTGACATAGCACTGAGGGATGTGGTGTAGTTGGAAACTGTCAGTGCTAGGTTAACGGTTGGACTTAGATGATCTTCAAGGTCCTTTCCAACCTAGATGATTCTGTGATTCTGTGAAGCCTTTTCCCCTTTCACAGGATCAGAAACATCTTCACTGTAATAGAGTATTTCTTCCTTGTTCACAGTTTAGGTTTTAAGGCACCATATTACATCATGAGTCTACCAAAAGTCTCCTTCCAGAGCCTACTACTGTAGCTCAATCCAGAACTGCTTATTGTTGGCTGAAGGATCTGGGCAATAGATTGCCTTGGTTGGGCTTAGAAATGTTGCCATTCTGATTGTCTGATTCTACACATAGAGGAGTCAGCCATTTAATGCCTCTGCTTTGTGATAAAGTTCAAACTGTAAGAAGAAAACCCATGAGAGCTCTGCATCAGAGACTTTACATTATGTTATTGGTTTAAGAGGCAGATTTAGCTAGTTTCCCAGCTAAAACAAGCCCATTCACTGAAGCAGATTGTTTTCATGCAGCATTCTGTGCTGACCATTTTAGCCAAATATTTTATGTCTTGACAAGACCAATAGTATTTCAGTTACAAATCATGGCATGTTCGATCCCTATGATTAATATTACAGCAATACCTTAAAGAGGTGACATTACATTCTAACATCAGCTGTGTTCTTTTTTCTAATTGTTTGCTTTTGATGTCTGTCATCAACTTTTTTCAACCAATTAAGAAAGTTCCCTTTTGTCATCAGTTTTAGTTCTGTAACCTCCATTATTTTTAAAAATCTGAATCCTTTAATTCATAAGGTGCTGCAGAAAAGCTTTTAGTTCTTTCTCGTTAAAATACTGTCCTTCCATTTCCACAAGACAGCTCTTTCTTCTGCATGTGTACAATTTCAGGTGAACCATCTTGCATGTTTAAGGGCACATTTTGGCTCCATCCTAAGCGTACACCTAAATGAACTAGCTTGCTTAGATGTGAACTCTATCTGTGTGTTTACTAAACTGCTTTCAATTCCTGCATCTCCAGACATGAAGCATGCTTGTTTCCTGTATTAGTGTCATATGAAAAAAAAAAAAAAAAAATATCCTAGCTGCTGTACATTTCCAAAGGTTTGAATGGGTGTGCAAAGAGCTAGGATTTGAAAGAGTCTTCTTGGTTCAGAATCTCATCCCTGATGCTACAGACCACTTTAACGTATAAATGTTTTACTAACTTTGTCTAGGATCCGTTGAAGATTTACTGTTTTGCCTCGATGAGGTTTATTACAGAGCTGTTCTCGGGCTTTGCTTGTTTGGCTGGAAACATCAGTTTTCACAGCCAGATTATTGATAGCAGTAAGCAAAACTAGATATCCATTTCTTCCTAATGCCCTTAAACATAGATGGCTTCCTCCCAATCAGATGTTTAGATCCTGATTCTCTCCCCTTTACATTTTATTTTCCTTTTTAGTAAGTCGGTTGCTCTTATATATGTGAGTTCACTAAGAGCTGTACTAGTAACAGTAATTCCAGTTTAGCGAGTTCTTCAGTTGCCTTGCAGTGCTTCTGGTAAACCCTGTCTTACCCAGTTTAACAAATTTGCCAAGAGATTTACCACATTTGATTTATTTAATGGATCGTTTGTTTCAGATCCTGGGTTTGCCTGGCAGTAAGTCTACTTCCCATTTCTCTCTTAGTCCTGTCAAAGACTGGTTAGTACATAAAAAGCTACCTTTTTCCCCTTGATAGGCTCATGAAGCAGTGATTAGAGGGCATTATCCTGCTCCTGAAGAAACCCTCCAGGTCCTTGCAGCTTTGCGTCTTCAGTACCTTCAGGGAGATTACACTCTGCATACCACCGTACCAGAAATGGAAGAAGTCTATCCCTTGCAAAAGCTGAAGTCTCGGATTACACAGTCAACCAAAACATTTACTGCAGCAGAGAAGGCTGAAAAGAAACGAGCCAGCTTTCTTGAAGGAACATTGCGGAGGAGTTTTCGCAGTGGCTCTGTCAGCAAGCAGAAGGTTGAGGAGGATCAGATGTTAGACATGTGGGTCAAAGAGGAAGTCTCAGCTTCCAGGACTAGTATTATTGACAAATGGAAAAAACTCCAGAGGATGAACCAGGAGCAGGCTATGGCAAAGTATATGACTTTGATTAAGGAATGGCCTGGCTATGGCTCAACACTCTTTGACGTAGAGGTAAGACCTCCTGAACACCCAAATGACAGTTTATACTGTATAGACGATGATTTCATTACAGTGTAGTGAAACCATAAACACAGTATCACAATGCTCAGACAGGTGATGTAATAAAATGGTATTAAAAGCATGCACCCATTAGCAAGCACTGTAGCTATTGAAATCCACCAGTTAACCGTAAAATACAGAGGGACAGAATGCTATCCTGATGGGTTGCAAACAAGTTTGAGAAGTGTAAAAGGCTACATTCAAAGAGGAACAAGCAATATGCACTTCTTAAAAAATGGTTACAGACAAGAACATCAACAGTAAGTGTTGTGTGGTTCCCACCGTTCCCTTTGCTGCTAATTTACATTTTTTTTCTCTAGTGTAAAGAAGGGGGATTCCCACAAGAGTTGTGGCTTGGAGTCAGTGCTGATGCAGTTTCTGTCTACAAGCGTGGGGAAGGAAGGCCTCTGGAGGTGTTTCAGTATGAACATATCTTGTCATTTGGTGCACCACTTGCCAACACCTATAAGATCGTGGTGGATGAGAGAGAACTGCTTTTTGAAACTAGTGAGGTAAGAACAAGAAGGAATTCTGTTGTTGATAGCCAGGCTACTGTATTTGCTGCAAATGTTACAAATGCATTCAAGATCCCTGTAAAGCTAAAGGGAAGACATAATGAGATGGATAAGAGTGCTGAGTATTTTTGTTTAACTGCAAAAGGGTTTTGTTGAAAGCTCAACAGTTTTATATTGTTAACGTCTAAAGAAATTCATTCACATACTGTTACCTAAGAACTTTGCTCTTTATATTCTTTTGGCAGGTGGTTGACATTGCAAAGCTGATGAAAGCTTACATCAGTATGATTGTGAAAAAACGCTACAGCACCTCTCGATCAGTGAGTAGTCATGGAAGTCAGGGCAGCTCCAGGTGAAAACAAAACCAGTTCTACTGTGCTCTAAATAGAACGTATCGCTGCTTGGCCTCAAAACGACCTGATGATACTGATCACGTCTGTTGACAAGCTAACCAAGAACCAGAGTTTCCACGGAAAGTATCTTCAAACATTGTTTTAGAAAGACGACAGGGTGGGGAGGGCAAAATCAGGTGAAATAGTCACATACTAGAACTGCTGGCTCGTTGAAAACTTTCCAAAGCATTATTATCTTCAGTTGATGTAACAAATGCCTTAAGACTTGATCCACTGCAATACAAGCAGGAATTAAGTGCCTTACAATATTAAACACAACTTGTATTGATCTAAAATTGCTGATAAAAAGTCAAGCGGATTTTTTTTGTCCTTTCAGAACACTGAAAACAAAGTTATATTCATCCATTCTGCACTAATCTACTGGCCTGTATACATGTGGGAAGGGGGAGGGAAGAAGAGCAAGGTATATTTTTTTGGAGAGCTGCTGGCAGCCTTCCCGATGGACGCCAACATTTTGTTTCCCCTTGCTTCCATGGATGTGCACATTGTGCACGTGCATTTGAGCTGTCAGTAAAATTTGACTAATTTTATTCTGTATTTCACAAGTCTTCTGAAGCAAAGGGAATAAGTATGTGCAATGGTGTAAACAGTCTTTCTGTAAATTTTAATAGTTCAGATTTATAGTTGTTACAATTGTATGGTTACTTTATAAGCAGTTTTATTAACAAGTAAATTCAAAAATTTTCATACACTGATTTTACTATTGCAAATATGTATTACCATATAAGTAGCAGAAATCTGCATTCTGTATCTGCTGTATTATAAAGAGAGATGTAGCTGAGAATATTTATAGACTACCCTAATATGGAAATACAATTATCAGTCCATTATCCATAATGTCAGTTTAAGTTTTTAATATTAAATTTTTCTTTCAAAGATATCACTCTTTTCTAATTGTGGCTGGACTCTCCAACCCAGACTGACTGCCAAAGGTCAGAGCCCTTCAGAGTTGACTGGAGAACACAGTTATACAATGCAACTGCTTTAATACAGAGTTCTCTATTTTACCTGGTTGCCAGATGAAGGTTCTTGACAGTACCCTGTAAATAAATCAGGGAATATCAGCTAATAATAAGCTGATTTTTGACTTTTTATTTTTGTACAGAAATACTGTAATATAAGGCAAAACTTTGATCAAAGGTATCTTTTTATCCACAGGAAAAAAAAAAAAGAAACCTGTAAAACCTTACTGTTATTAAAAACCTCAGCCTTTAAGGAATCATGCCTACTTACTGGAAAAAAAAAAAAAAAAAAAGTCCAGCAATAAAGAAAATACGTGACGTGCTCTGTTTCCACTTCATACTTACTTGGACTTGCGATAAAGCCCTAATTTTGTCTTTCTTCTCAGGAGGCAAACCAGGAACACAGCATAGGCTATATATATATGTTTTTGCTTGGAAAAGTGCGTGTGCTTTGTGTTGTAATGGGACAGGTTTCCTGAATCATGGGGTTATGTGCCAGTTACACCACCAGGATAGAGGAAGAACTGCTGAGCAATTCCACTCCACAAGGAATGTGCAAGTAAAGCTTTTTCTATTTGCGTAGCCCTGATGTAAGATGGCTTGTTTTTACTAGTCAGCCACTGCATGGTAGTGCAGTGTGCACTGCCCTTCTAAGTGTACACAGTCTTTATAGATTACAAGGCTTGCTATGAGAAATCCTCCTCCAACTGGCAGATACTTTTAGTCACTCCATCTGTGACACCACCCCTCAGTCCCTAAAGGCTTGTTAAATAACACTACTAATTTCATGTCCTCACCCTCCCAGCAAAGGTGAACTTAATTTAAGGAAGACAAGAAAAATGAAAGAACTGTAACTCCCAGTATGTATAGTTACACATGGAGAGTATCTGAGACTGTACCATTTCTGATTTTTTCCATATGCAAGTTGTTTAGAAAGAATTTAGCTGTCTTTAGCAACGCATCCTTGAAAGGACACAATTTATACAGTTCAGCCAGCACAGTTAGAAGGTTCAGTTTTGTCTATGTGCTGTTTGTAAACATGCTCAGAGAAGTCCCTGACACATCATCATCATTAATTGGTCATAAAATGAGGAATATACAAGGTGACAATCTTGTTCAGGGTCACAGTCTTGAGAAACTGGCACCACTTTTCCAGTCCCAGGTCATCTACCTCCTGACTGACTTCTGGATGCTATCAGCCATTGGGAGGGATATTTGCTCTTAGCCACTACGTCTGAGAGCTTTTCTTCTTCATTCATGCCAATTCTACCACCCTGCCATGCAAATCTTACTTCAGTTACTATTGTTGAGGCAAATAAAAGATTTCATAGGTGTTGACACTCACAAGAAGAATGCACAGGTTATCAAAATAAATACTGCCTAATAGATATACCTGGGTTTGGAAGCAATAAGTGTTCCTTAAACTATAAAATATTTAAAAACTTACTGAGGATGATCTATTCTTGCAAATTATTTTGCTTCAGTAAAAGCTTTTTCAAAGAATACATGAAATTTCTTGCTAGAGCCAGAAATTCCTGCCTATGATCTCTTCTGTTACAGTAGCAGATGAGTTTATTTGAGGAGAGGAACCTTCATCACAGAATACATTTTTACTTTTATTCTTGTTTTGAAATAAAGATTTGTGTTTTCAAAGGAATGAACACTATAGAAGCTTACCAGTACTGATAAAAGAAGGAGTCAATCCATATTTCTGGACAGGCCGTAGTATTGCTACTCTCTAGGTTGAATGCATCAGAAATCACAAAGAACTGAGTATTAGAAATTAAAGGGCTCTAGGAGAAACACCATGCCTTGTCCAATCCCTCTACAGAGAAGGGGAATTTTACTGTACATGTTGTGGTTTTCAGGATTTCAAACAATCATATATTTTCTGAGAGAATGAAGAGCAGCAATTCCTGCTCTGTTGCCCCTCTCCTGCCGCTGGGCTGCTCAGCTCACACGGAGCCACCCGTCCCTGCCCTTGGGACCAGCCCTGATCACGGCGCTGCTGCTCGATCTGGGAGCTCCGCCACCCCTGAGCAGTTACACTGGCCCTGTCGATGGTGTACGCTGGGCTCCCACACCTTCTGACTCTGGCAGGTCAAATACAGCCACAGCAAGAAAAGCCCCAGGACCCCACCGGCCAGACATGCTGCGAGAGACAGGGCTGGGCAGAAATGATGCAGTCCAGCCTAGGAGCAGAGTGGCAGCTGCAATGGAAAAACAATTGTGTATCATCCTCTTAGCACACCTTAAAGCTGGTCGTGCCTCAATTCCACCTATGCCCTCAGGCATCAGTCTAGTGCTTTCCCTGTGCCTCAAAATACACATCCATTTGTCAGGGTGCCAGAATTCTTAATAATCTTAATTACTCAAGTTATGCAGAGGAAATTGCTTCACCCATAAGGTGTTGCATCAGAAACCTAGGTTTCAAGCCTCACATTTCTGAGGCATACAGCTAGAACAGGTACACACAGGTTTGCACCAGTACAAACACCTAACCCAGACATGCTACAGCACTGCAAGTCATGCTGGCATAAATCCATTTTACAGCAACTTGGGCAGAGCAGTGGCAGCTTCTTCAATGCTGACAGGCTATTTCACACAGCACATGCACTCCAGATCATGTTCAGCTCTGTGAAGCAAAACAGAAGGGTACCAACCAAATATGACAGCACTGCCCTGAATATAACTCATTCTGCATGGTGCGCAGCCCTGGAAACCCACTGCATTTCACTCCACCAGACAGAGGAACACAGCTACCAGCTGTGCTGTGGCACCACCAGACTTTCCCACAGACATAGACCCACACACAGGGCTGCAAGGTGGGTGAGACTGTGGGGACAGACATTTGCAGTTGGTTGATGGGACTTTCCATCTACCCCTATTTCTTTCAAACTACCGAGTTATTAATGCCAGTTAACCTCACATCACAAGCAAACATCTAATAAAGGTTAATCTTGAAGGAATCCACTAACAGTATCTCCCACAACGCATCACAACAGACACGAGGCCGTTGGTGCAACACATCAAAAACTACACCTGCTACACCAGCCATGGGAAACAAGCAGAAGAGGGCAGCAGCGATCCAAAGAAGTGAGCTATGCAGAGAGCAGTTCCATCTGTAGTATGATTTTACCTGGTCTTTATCAAAAGACAACAGGCTGGGGTAGGAGAAGGAAGAGAGAGTCCCCTCATCATTCTTGCTGTCCACCAGACGTGTGATTAGAACAAGCAATAGCTACTCAGGCTGCTTCTCAGACATGCCAACACCCCCATCCATCTCTAGCTTTGGGCAATGATAAAGTAAAAAATCCATTAAGCATCAGAAGGACTGGAGAAAGGGGACACTAACAAAACAAAGAGTGAAACTTCTAAGGCTAAAGTTGCAAGTTTCTAACAGAACAGTCACTCCTTTTTACTGGTACATTGAGGGGGGAGGGCACTGCTTGCCCACGTTACCCTGTTCAGAAGGCTGTCCATGAACTTCTCGGTAGACATTTTTCCAAAATTTGGCTAAAGTTGATTCATGACTAGGTTATTTGTTCCTGTTCCAGCACAGTCTTTTGATTTTAATAATTTTTTCCTCCATGTATAATTTTTACCCACTCCTTCCTCCCAATATGTTTTATAAGTAGTAGTTGCATTGTCTTCCAGACTTCATTTTGCAAGACTACTCAAGCTAAAACTTTTTTTTAAATAAACTCTTCTCAAAATCAAGTTCTCCCTTCTTCCTAATGAGCCTCATAGCATCTTTCAGCATCTATTACAGTTTACGTTCTTTAAAAACAAAGGAGATGGGAACGGTGTAGTGTTCTAAACACCTTACTGTTGCTTTATAACAACAGTCTAAAACTCAACTGAAAGTACTTTAACTGTACCTCATCACCTCACTAGTCCTGCTCATAGTGACATCCCTTTAATTCTGCATGGGAATTCTAGACTGAAAAAGATAAAAGAAGGGGACAAATGGCCAAATTTAATCAACTGACAAGATTTCAACTAGTTCTTGAAATTAGCTCCCAAGCATATGATTTTTCATTCTATGTTGTTACATGTCATTTCTCTTACACCTATCCATCAGAGCATCCAGTCCTTCCTTTATGATTATCCTTCCTAGTTTTGCTTCATACACATCAAAACACTGTTCTTACAATCATGTCGCTAATGAAAACATTTAAAAGGATCTCCAACCCATCTCTGGTAACACAATTACTAACTTTTGTGATTTATATTAGCAAGGTCCCTTAACAAAAAATAATTTTAAAAATTCCCCTTTTACCACCTTCCTACCCATCTTAATTTTCTAAGAATTCCTATATTCTGTATCTTCAAACAGCAATTTTCAAACTTTTTCGATTACTTCATTTTTCTGGCATAAGAGTTTATTTTTCCTATGCTGATAGTCACCCCCACACATCTCCTTGGCAGACCTGAATCACACTCCTGATATTTACCAACTGACCGGCAATAAGATCACAAACATCCTCTAATTTGACTGTGTCAGAATTAAAAAACAATAGATGTTGATGAAATCCCATCTTCAAGATCTGATTTCTCAATTATAAAGAAGGATCTTGTGTGCACTCTGGGAAATTCCATATAAAGGGGACTGTATCTGGTTTGCACTCTGAAAGACATTTCCCTAACTTTTCTCATACATGCCCCCTTCTCAGAGAGTATTTCCCCACCCATGCTAACACAGTCTGCCTTCTAGGTACAGTGCCACAACCCACTTTTCTCTAGCTAGACTTTACCTTAGCCCCCTCCTCACTAGGAGCTTGTCAGTTCACTAAACCCATCATTACACCCAACTGTCCACTCCGCAGATTGCCACCAAGAATTTCTACCTTCTACCCTCAAGTAACATTACCTGTTGGCTACTATCCCTTGCCAGAGCATGACGATACATCCACTGTCTTCATGCAACCTCAGCTGTGGAGATGACAATTTCTAACATTCTCCGTGGCAGCAGCTGGGGCTGCAGGTCTGGCTACTTACACAGCAAACATACTCTCTCCATTCTCAACTGCTCCCAGTTTTGTGTGTCCCACACTTCTTCCCACTTTGAGAATCTTCTCTCTTGAACTACAGTTTTTAAACAAAGCAAGCCTCAAACATCAACTCTTGACAGATCACCCACATAGCCTGCATCTAAAAAGTAAGTTCATAAAGTCAATGTAATAATCAAATATATCTAATTACTTTTCTCTCTGCAATATTTAAGGCATTGTATAGTTTTAGCACTGTACTAGTGATTTTGCTTAGATCACTCTCCCTGCAAATAAAACCAAAAGACTAATGTATGAATTTGCTGATTCCCAGCGATTTTGATTCTTCCTTGTCAATGACAACTCCCACATGTGCTTTCCTGTTTCACAAATTCTAAACAATTCCTAGATTCAAATAGGTTGCTGGCATGTTTGGCCTGCTCTCAGGTGGAGATGACTGAAGAGTGGAGCTAAACCTATAAAGTCATCATTGACTCTCTACCACGTATATTCAAACAGATAGTGCCAGCTAAGAGATTACAGTAATTAAGTCCAAAATTAGAGTCATGAAAATCAATTATTCTCATTGATCTTCCCTGTGGCATGATTAAACAGACAAGAAAAGCAACATAGTTTGGTGCTGAACACCTACAAATTGCTGTATAAATATTTTACAAGATTGCTGTGCAATACTGTTTCTGGGCTAAAAACACTTTTTTAAAGTGGTTTCTTAATTGTCTTTGACCACAGCTGTTGAGCCTGTCAACGTACATTTTCTTCTGCAAATTCCTTGTCTCAAGTCCTCGGCAGTTACATCAGAGATATCCTCCTTTCTAATTTAAAGTTGATCTGTCTTTATTATCCATCTAATGCTACACCAACAACTCAAAACATAGAAATATATATTGTTATACTAGCTCAATTCTATAAAACCTGGATTTGGAAAAGAACACCACTGTATTTGAGAACAGAACATTTACTATTGTTCTCATACACGTTAATCACACAAAAAGGAATATCTGATGCAGGGATGTCAGAAAATCCTGATCATGATCCATATCACAAAAAAACGTTACTTCATTGTTGCGTTCCACTCTCAAAGCTTTGAGTCTACAGGCATTAAGAAGCAGCATAACCTAGGAGTGAAGAAAAACCCTCAAATGCTAACATTTCTGGATAAAAACTAGCATCACCATAATTCTGTCACTCTTATTAAATTTTTCATGTTGTACCACCTGATAGTTTTAGTTTACAAGGCCAATACGTCCCAGGAATTCCAGCTGCCCAACAGATAAACATTTCAGTGTAGCATAAAAGCATTTTGAAAAGTCTGAATTCAGAAACTTTAGTTTTGCTTAGCATGCTACGTTCATTAATGAATTTTTCCCCTAAATATACATCTTTGCAGACCTGGTGTTAAAAGCGTCAAGTTTTAATTTTGTCCTACCGACTAATATTGTCTACCACAATCCAGCATAATTATGTATATGCTAAGCAGTCTCATAACCTCAGGTAACTACGTATTTCATTTTAAGATCACTTACAAGCTTTTGTAAGCACAGACCTTTCTTAGGATTTGTTTTATAAATCAACTTGCTTTTGATTTGCAAATTACAACTTCTTATGTTTTTTTCATTATTTGTATTGGGAAAGTACCTGGGAGATCTGAAATGGCATCCTGCTTAGGCTTGGCACTGCACAAACACATATGAGGTCACTCCCATCTGTAAAGACTTAAAATAGAGAAGACAAAGAGCAGGTCAGGAAGATACAACGAGAATTAAGCGTATCAGGAAGATACAAGCAGCCTTCCCCCTCTCACACAGCAGCACAGTGAGAGCCCTGAAGCAGAAGGCAGGTCTCTTCACTCTTGGCCAGTGCTGTTTTCCAGACTAGTGTAACTTTACAAAGCCAGCAGAGGCAGCGCAAGCATTCTAAACAGCATCATCCTCCTGATGACAAGGTATTACTTCTTTTAAAAGTTAAGTTCTCCCATGAATTGTCCTTCGTTTTTAGTTAAAGGAAACCACAAATTTATGAACACGTAAGTAGAAATAAGGAAGCAATAAGAAAAAGCAACACACAATCAATACCAAGCAAGACCTTAGGGACTAAAGTTCTTTTTGTAAAATATAATTCGGGACAAGATGTACTTGGCTGGATTTGACACACAAAACTTAAAACCATGTTCATTCTGCTATCCTATGTTTACTTAAAGAAGCTAAAAAAGAAAAAAAAAAAAAAAAGGGCAAGAAGCAAGGCTGATGGCCGATGGCCCACGGCTGAGAGAAACAGCAGAGGGCAGCCTCTAAAATAAAAGTGCTTCTGGTAGGCGATGTATGTTCCCTCAGACTAACTGGCAAGTATGCCTCTGAATTTCCCTGCATTCCCTTTAACTATAACTAGTTATTTAGTTGCAACAACCATGTGCAGTACTGAAGCCCAAAACCTACCATATCAAACTAAACACTGTGTTTTCCAAGTACGTGGCAGGGGATGACAGTAGAATAGGACTGTTGCTGCCTGCCACTTTAACTGGTACACAAACTTGTATGCAAAATATTTGAAAAGATGTGTTACAGCCCTAATGGCATTTTGCATAACATAGGACACCACCTAACACGTTCCTACTCCATAGTTTAAGATTATGATATATTACAGTTAATTAAAAAAATAAACAGTTTGGGATGTAGTTTCAACAATACTCCACAACAGAGAATTTTCAGATGCTGAAAGGCTAAGAGGGTGTACCTCAAAGAGAAAACTGTTTGCCAATTATTAATTGGAAAGTTATTCTACACTTAAATTGTAACTATAAAAGATACTAGAGTTTAGTGAAAAGACCCATGAGAAAGTCCACAAAAGCATGCATGAAGCTTCAGGCAGAAACAGGATTAACAAAAGGTGGATGGTATGTATGTTATATGTGATACCAGTCTTTAAAGAGTTTGAGGGATCTAGGCAACTCAAAATTTTAATGTTAATTAGTAAATATTATAATAAAGCATATAATTAGTGGACACCTGGAGACATATGATCTATTGGGGAGAGGCAGCATAGGTTCTGTAAAATAAAGCTCTGCCCTAGAAATTTGCTGAAGTTCTTTGACAGACCTGTGAATGAGAGCAATCTGGTTCACCTGGATTTCCAAAAGGCTTTTGGCAAAATTAATCACCTAAGGCTTTTAAGGAAGCAATGTAGCCACATGAGAAGGGAAGTCCTGATGTAGAGAAATAATTAGCTAGAAGATAGGGAACAGACAATAAGAGCAAATGGTCCATTCTCAACAAAGGAAGGAGATCATCACTGAAGTTCTGCAGGGGCTCTGTGCTCTTCAGCCTATTCAATAGTGAACTGGAAAAATAACAAGCAGTAAGCTCAAAGTTTCCTGAATAACACAATGTCATCACTAAAGTGAGGACAAG
Source organism: Strix aluco (assembly GCF_031877795.1). Classification (NCBI taxonomy): domain Eukaryota; kingdom Metazoa; phylum Chordata; class Aves; order Strigiformes; family Strigidae; genus Strix; species Strix aluco. The sequence continues at coordinate 82,694,218 of NC_133931.1, read as the reverse complement.
GGCAGACTAAAGAACTGAATGACTTTAGGAAACCGAATAGTTGTCCAATAAAATGGTAGAATGAATTCCAAGTAGATAAAGTAAGGCAGGTGAGGTGGTTGGGGGGGAAGCCTAATCCCAGATTCAGCTGTACAACAAGCTGAGGGACTAAGGGACAAAATTGAGAAGTTTTAATAGTTCCGGGAAAATACCATCTCGGTGTCTTGCACCAGTTAGAAAGGGGAAAAAAAAAAAAAAAAAAAGGGAAATCAGATATTAGAAATTATTACAAAAGGCATAAAGCAAACCACAGAGCATTGTTATGAAACTCTTTAAATCCATGACCTGCTCCCACTTTGAACGCAGGGATGATGCAACTAGAACTGCACAAGAAGGTTATCTTGGAACTGGAAATGGTTCAGAGAAGGGGAACAAGGATAACCAAAGTCACAGAACTGCTACCATATGAAGAATGGCTAAGACACGTTTCTTCAGCCTCAAAGCAGGGACAAGTTAGGAAGTGCCATGGGGATGACTGGAGAGAGAGTCAGTAATCATGCACTAACTATGGGTCATTAGTAGGACGAGTGAAGTGATTCTTCCCCTGCTTCTACCATTTGTGAGACCACATATGGAACACTTTTTCCAGTTTTGGGCAACCCAATACAAGACACATGCTGACATACTGGAACCAGTCCAGAGGGCCCCTGGAAGGTCAGTGGTGTACAGCACATGGTGTAGGACAGGCTGAGAGAGCTGGCTTCACTCACTCTGGAGGACAGAGGGTTAATGAGAATCTACTTGCTAAGTACCTAAGGTGTGGTTATAGAGCAGATGGGGCCAGAGTCCTCCCCTACCAGGTGCTGACCAAACAAATTAGACAAAACAGGCAAAACAAGACATTTTTAATAGATAATAATAAAATATTCTTCACAATGAATGTGGTCAAACATTGGAAAATGTTGCCCAGAGCATGCTGTAGAATCTCCAGTCCTCAGAGATGTTCAGAATTACTCTGGACATGACAAGGAGCAACATGACATAGCCAGCTGCCAAGGCACTTTGAGTGAGTGTGTATGTGGGGAGAAAGGTCAGATCAAATGTCTTCCAGATGTTCCTTCCAGACTAACTTATTCTGTGATCCTGTGATGAAGTAAATGGAAAACAAGGGTTTTTTTCAAAAAAACAGAAGGAAAATCATACCATTTTGAGCTGGAATCCTCAACTGAATTCAGCAATGTTATTCTATGCTGACATCAGAATTTTCAAATACATTTCAGAACCATTAGAATGCTTTGGTAATTGTAAGCTCCTTTGATACAACCATTTAGAAAGCTTTCTCCTCAGTTTTCATCCATCACTTACATTGTAGTCCCTGACACCAGAACCGCAGTCCCTAACCTAATTCTGTGCATTATAGCTCACACATTCAACTGTGCACTGGGTGCTAGTCCTAGTTTTTCCCAGCACAAACTCACAAACTGCACACAAACCTTTTACACCCTAACAGGCAAAGCATCAAAATACAGAAAGATCAAAGCCAGACAACATATTTACTACTACTTTCCTGAAAAAGACATCTAAACTTTCAGTGGATGGGAATGAATCATCTGTCTCTTCTCTCACACTGATGTTTACACCAGAGTGCTCTCAGTAAGCTCATTCATATAAACCCAGCCTAGTAACTATCAACCGTGAAAAAAAGGAGAGCTGGCATCCATCAATACTTGAAGCGTTTTTTTTCCGTTAGCTAAATTACAAAACCTATTCTGGAAGAACTTTTCACTAATTTCCATTCGTATCCTTCATGCTATAGGTCAGGAAAGCAGAGGCCAGTAATCTAGAATGGATACAAGTTTAATCAAAATCTTTGAGTTCCCGTATCTGTAGCCAGCCTACCCTGCCCAATGAAACCCCACCTCATCCGCCCCTCCCAGATTCCATGCCCCTTCTTATGAGGAGAGGGGGCATTCTGGAACTCCTGTGACTGAAAGGAGTACAGCATCGAGTATAAATTATGGGGATGTGGGCATACAATCATCCTCAAATGTTGGAAAAAAAAGTGGAATATTGGTAAGGGAGGATTGCCTAAAACCTGCTGTGGTTTTAATCTTTAGGACCATAGGATTATACTGCCATTATCCTACTGCTGGTTAAACCCAAATTTAAACATTTTAACCCTAGTGTGCTTTCTGGGATTAACTATCCCATGGTCACTTTAAAAGTGCATAACGAACACTTGACTTCTTTCCAGGCTTACCTAGGAACTGTTTGGAGTTAGCTAGACTTAGATGCTAGATAGGACAGCCTGTGTTACTGAAATAACTGAATGCTAGCAAGGGAAAGCAATATGCCACTGGCTAAGTTGGGGATGGTTTTGGCAAGTTATGAACAGCGCTCACTAGAACAGCAGCTTGGCACAGGTAACACAGGATCCTACAATGACCTGACAAACAGAAAAGTATTAAGTATAGGAGAAATTCCTCCATTTGTGCTCCTCTCCTTACCTCTTTTTCCTTGTGAGAAGACCCGATTTTTACTCCTATGGACTGATAAAATTTCCTCTCCTCCCACTCCCAAAACCAGGGAATCAGCATCTGCAGGCAACCACTGCACACACCCTAGAGAGGCGTCAGATGCTCAACCAACACCAGGAGGAGCACTCAGTAACCACGAGCAGCTGCTTGCAGAGATAGGAGACAGCTGGCTGCTTTCCAGATCGGGAGGACACCCTGTTTTGACCAAGTCTTTTTAGGGCAAAGTTTTATCCATCAGCACAAAACTGAAGCCAAACAACTAAGTGTTTCTCCAGCCTTGCTGCAACTACTGGCCAGAGCCTTTCTTTCCCATCCCTATGTTTGGAGTTACTACGGAAGCCTGTCTCTTTACTTCTGGTCTCTCAGACCTTCATAGACAAGACTTGATCAATCACTTTTTAGCTGGGTTTATTATTCAGGTGGACCTGCCTGGCTCCAGGTTCTTAGAGGTAAGAGCATAGTAGTATAACAAACTAGCATAAAACTAAAATGTCCTTTAGAAAAATGTTAATACCTTATGTCAAATAATGTTCTGTATGTTTCCTCTCCAGTAGAATTCATGTACTACACAGAGCACATGGAAACAGAGACCTAACGTAACTCCTTCCCAAGGTCATCTGGTCAAAACACACAGCACATTTGCAACCCACAGTCACTGTTGCAATTTAATTAATTTTGTGATTTTAGTCTTCTTTTACCTCAGAGAACAAAAGGCATGGGGACCTTGAAGTCAGTCAGTATGGCTCCTTTTACCATAAAAAAAAAAAAAAAAAAAAAAAAAAATCAAGCTAACAGGGTACACAATTAAGCTAGAAACAGATGTTAATTCCTAATCCAAAATTATTCTATTTTTGTTACTTTGCTCTTGCAATAAAAGTTATTTAATTTTATCCAGTTTACAATGTGTGACACGTTCTTTGATTCCAATTTTTGACTGTTCCTGTTCAGCAACAGATGCTCGAGTGATGTTTCTGACCAAGCACGCTCTCCGGAATTCAGCTCCCCAATAACCACGTTAGCTAATTCTGCACATCATTGCCTCAAAGATAGTGTCCATCTTCCATCTCGAGCCTGAGGCTGGCCAGATATTTAGGAGTGCAGATGACAGGACAACATGGTATAGATTTTCAAGTATGTTTCGTGGATACTTAAGATGCAGATGGAAACCATCAAACTCCTGTAGCCTCCTTCATGGTCTCAGAAGTTCCCAGCACTGTGACAAAAATTTACTTTAATTTTTGGGGATTTTGGAGACCGTTGCTTGGCTGGGGGAGATCCACGAGAAGGAGACGGAGAAGGAGTCTCGGTGGGAGAAACCTTCTGGGAGGTTTCATCCCCCACCCTTTCCCGCACCAGGAAGGCACTAACTTGCTCTCCAGCCTTGCCCAGCAGGGAACCAACACCTGAAACACTTTCACCTAGTCCCTTCTGCAACCCGGGCGCACACCTACAGCCCCTCCACTCACCGGGAGACACGGCAGCGCGGGGCACCCTCTCCCCGTGGCGGGTCACCCCACCGCCCGCCATGTCAGGGGCGGGGGCGGCCGGCACGCGCCGCCGCGGGAGGGGCGCCACGCCCGCTGCGGGCGCACTGGCGGGCAGCTGGCACGCGGCCGAGCACGTCTCCCGCCGCGCGCGCGCGCGCACCCCCCGCCCTCCTCCGCCCACGAGGCACCGCCCCCAGCACCTGCCAGGCGCACGCGCAGCCCCTCGTGTCACCTGTCTGGAGGGCGGTTGTCGTGTCCTCGTCCCCCCCCCCTCCCCGCTGACTGGTGCGCGGCTCGCGGTGACGTCACCGGCGCCGGTGGGTGGGGGGGTGCGGCGGGTAACGGCGGCGCTCCAGGCCCCGCCCCTGGCGCTGCCCCGCCGGGCCGCGCCCCTGCCCCTGCCCCGCCTCCCGCCCGCCCGGCCCGGCCCAGCCCCGCGGCAGCCCGGCGGCCGCCACCGAGCCATGGCGAGTGCGGCGCCCCCGCGGCCCCGCGAGCCGGAGCCGGCGGCGGGCGGGGAGCGGGAGCGGCCGGAGGCCCTCGAAGAGCGGGACGCGGCGGCGGCCGGGGATGCGGAGCCGACGGAGGTGTCGGGCGGGGCCGGGGCGGCGGCGCTGCTGGGGGAGACGGGGCTGGCGGTGGGCTGCTGCATCGCGGCGGCGCTGAGTTGGGAGCGGCCCCTCCACAGCCTGGGCGGCTTCGTCGGCGCCAACCTGCTCTTCTGGTGAGCGAGCCTGGCCGGGGTGGGGGCCAGGGCCGGGGCCGCCCCTCCCGGGGAGAGGACAGCCCCTGCCCGGCCCGCTACCGCCCGACGCCTCGCTCGTCCCCCGGGGGGAGCGTCTGCCCTGCGCCCCTCTTCCCCGACCCGTCCCCGGCCGCCCTTTGCGGGGAGCTGACCCGCTCCCCCCGCGCCTGCACAGGGAAGGGCTTGCTTTTCTCGGCACCTGCGCCATCTCTTCCCCTGCCCCCGGCGGCCGCTCCGGGGCGGGGTGCGGCCCCGACGCGGTGTGCACCTGCTCTATGGGGTTCTGTCACCCTCTCGGTCTGCTTTCTGCCCCCCGCGCCCCCCCCATCGCTTTCAGTGGCGAGCAGCCCCAGATCGCGGCTGTCCTGGGCGGCTGCGGCACGCCCCGCAGAGAAGTTGCGTTTCTTGCAGCAGAGATGAGCGGTGGGCCTGCGTTTCTGTGCGGAGTTTTGAAACCTCGTGAAATCAGGCCTCGAGACCGTAGTTAGCGCAGCGCTGCTGCCGGGGTCCGTTACCTCAGAGTTCATTTTGGGTGTGCGTGATTTTCCAAATTGGTGGCCTAGTTAGTGGAGGCTTTGTGGAGTGGGGACAGTGGGAGTGTTACTGCAGTGCACCAGTTCTCTTTTTTGACTAAGCTTTTTTAGTTGGATGCAGTTTTGTTGAACAAACCCCTGAAATTAACATACGGATGTGTTTGTTGTTGTGTTTGTAACAACTCTTCTGTTTATTTCTGTAGGAAAAAGCTTATCTTTCTGTGTGAAACTTCTTCAGGACTTTCCCCTGATCTTAGGTTTTGTCAGTGCCTATGTTTTTAATTTTCTGATCTAAAGTGTTACTGTATGCCTGCTTGCTCACGTAGAATGATTTATGAAATCAAGCTCTGTATAATAATACTGTTAGACTCTAAGACTGAATTATTCTTCCTTTCCTGTGGCTAGAAACAGGACTAGAAGGCTAGTAAACCTTTCCCCTAAGAGAAGAGGCGAATAAGCAAAGAGGTGGATTAATTGCAAACTCCACTTAGTTCTCTATAACCCCAGCAGTGTGGTGTTTAAATATGAGATCGAGGTCACGGAAAGAGAACTTTCTGAAGCTTTGCTTTGCAGAAGAAAATCTCCCTGCACAAATATTTTGAAAATAATTTTATCTTTAATCCCAGGAGCAATGTGTGTGATGTCTGATTTAGGCTGACTTTTCTTACCCTTCTTGCTCTTAGGTACATATGATAAATCCTTTCATTAAGAAAGGGACGTGGTTTTGCTCTTGTTTGCTGCATCTTCAGAGATCATCTGCTCTTTCAGCAATTTGGAAGAGTCATAATGCTTTCTGTTTCTTTGAAACATATCTCTGATAAAATTTTCGGGGACAATGTCTAACAATACATTTCTGTGTCTCAAGGAATAGTAGCTGCTGGGCAGCCTGTTTGCTGTTCTTTTGTCCAACTTTGATGATAAGCAAGGTATATATTGCATGTATTATGTAATGCCTATAGGAAATCTCCTTTGGGGATCTTACTGGCAACTTGTTACATGACCAGTATTTGAAGTTACTTTGTCAAAATTTAGTTCCCTCTACTTTCTTACTGTCAAGATGAATCAGAGTGGCAAAAATCAGGTCAAGGATTACTTTTATTTTGGTGGTATTGTACCCCCCAGGAAGGTCGCTATCCTAGTGCCAGGGAGATTTGAGAGGTGGAGACAAACTGGGGAATATGTAGGAGCAGGTATGATGGCCAGTAAACTTCTATGGTTTGAGGCTGAAGAACATCAGGAAAGATCTTGTTAGCAAACCTGTGAAATCTGACTCTTTGAAAATGAAACAGTTGTTTAAATCTAGTTTCACATTTCCCTGCTTTGGTGTTGGCATCATGCTTGCAGCACAGTGTGTTTGCTCCTTCTCCTTTTCTCATTTGAGATCCAGCTGGTCAGCCTGGTTTGTGATGACTCAGCCAGTCGCTGCTGCTTCAGGACGGGGAACAGGAGTTCACCCCTGCTGCCTGTGAAGTCTCTACTGACAGGGCTTTGTGCTGGCCAGAGCCTAGGTTGAAGAAACATTTCCCAGTTACTACTTCATGTGCCTTGCCTTTCTTCGTTGCATGCCTGCAAGTATCCCTATCCCCATGCAGAGGTAGTTTCACTCCCAGTGTGTAGGGCCTCTAATCTCAGTATTTCTTAAAGTTGAGAAGTGTGTATTGCTAAATGTGAGACTTCTCTCACAGTATCAGCAATATTGTTGGTGGAAAAGGGAAGAAGGGGAGGTGAAGTTTAGTTTTCTAAATGTTGGAAAAGAAGTGATAGTTCCTCCTCCCATCCCTTTAATTTTGGTAGGACTGGGTTTTCCCTCACAGTTTAGTTCTTGTATGTATGCCATTCAAAACACTTCATGTGTAAACTTGCAGTAGGAGCTGCTGAGGGTCAACTATTTCTCTGATGTCACAAAATCCTCTGGGTTTTGTTTTTGATTTTTTTGGTTTTTTTGTTTTTTTTTTATATTTGATTGTAACCTCTTTCCTATTAAAAATCTTCTAACCATGGTACTGTATATAAACGCATCTTCAATGTTTGCCACTGAAATAATGTTCTTGTAGGTACAGAAGAATTTTACTAGTTTAATTTCATTCTGTTTTCCTTCATTTTTTGAATATTCCTAACAAATCATCATGGACTCTTTAACAAAGCTTAAAGCATCTACTTCTTGATCGTGACTTCAGGACCTTCTTACACTAGGCCGTGCTGTACCATTTTTCAGTTTCCTTGGATTTCTAACATAAAGGCTGCACTAAAGTTCAGACCCTGCAGAAGGTGACGCAATATGCTTTACTTTTAATATTTTGAATAAATGTATCAAATATTAATTATAAAATCAAAATTGTATTATATACACTGACATATTTAGTGAACTAACATTTCATAAAATTTTCTCAAAAATGAATGAAACAAGGCTGTCAGTTAAAGTAAAAAATCTGGGTATTGAAAAAGCATTTGTCACTTATCACTTCCATTATTTATTGACCATGAACAGCTTTAAGCCCCCCACCCCAGTGACCCCAGTTGAAAATCTTTAAAATGAACAAGGATTAAATATATATTATTTAGCACCTAATCATCTGAAATGTGATAGAGATTCTACTTTTCTGCTGTAGATAGTTTACAAACTGAAGTCAAAATACCACATAAGGAAAATAAGATTTTTTTTTTTGCCTATTTTACACACATAGTACTGCAAAAGTAAGTGATTTGCCAAAGAGCAGAGAAACTCTGTGCTGATGCCAGAAGTTTAGTCCAGGTATTCTAAGTGTTAGGCTGCTGACTGATAACTTTCAATCTTGGGTTTAATCTTAGACAAATATTAACAGTCAATTCTAGATTTTAAGCTAGTATTCTAGCCTAATGATTACTTTATGTGTGTATATGGGATAGAAGGGAGGGTGGCAGCTTTTCATTTTTGTTCTCCCAATCTGTCATCTTAAATATTTCTATGAGGTCAGAGGCACAAATTTATTTTTTAGTAATTCTCTGCTGTTACATGCCTTTTGTAGTCTGGAGATGTTTGTTTCAAACATATGTTTCATACATAACACATTAATGTCTGCAAGGTCATCCTTAGATGCACCCATTGCATCTATTCACCAACTGTCCAAATGGCTGATTTCTGTAGGATTTCTTGGGGAGAGAGGCAGTAGAAAGACTAAGACGTAATAGATCTTTTCTCTGTTTCTGCCTCCTTGTGGAACAAATTTATTGTGTTACCCTGTTTGCTGTTCTCATCGCTAGCCCAAATCCAAATTTTGCTTTGAGGATTTTTATATGCTTTCTGATATGCAAATTTGTATGTTACTGCAGGTCTGTTGTTAACAACATTGTATGACGTTATTGTAGTGGATGAACCAATTAACTGACTGTGTAAAATACAAGTATCGTTCCTTAATTTAGACAGGTACACTGGCCCAATTTACTATTAAAAATAGTGTCTTTTGTCACCATCCATACTCGGATTACTTTTTCTTTTTTTGTTTGGTCTAAGACCTAATGAATATTTTCATTGTATGAGAGAATTAATTAATCAAGAAAAGAAACAGTATTTCTTATATCTGACCTGGGTGTGTCCATTGCATCAGGTAAAGACTGCGGTGGGAAGTTTATTCCAGATATAAAATCTCATTGCTATTTAAATGTTAGTAACAAAAACACATTCAGAGTTTAGAAAAGGTTTGGTGTGTTTTGTTTGAAGTATCCAATTTGCTTTAAGATTTGTTATTGAAGAGCTTGGTTTAGTTTGGTTTGTTGGGGTTTTTTATAAGTATCCAATTCACTTTAATTTTTGTCATTAAAGTGTTTCTTACTTGAAATCTCTGCTTGGCAATGATAATGCTTGTGATGGAGAGATCTCAAAGTATTTTTTGTTCACTAATTTATTCTTTTGACGAAAGAAAATAGTACTGGGCTAAGCATTTCTTTCAGGTGTTCTCACACAAACTGAAAGTGCTGCCACTAGTATGTCTTGATGGATAGCTTGCCTATAAAGCAAGGTTTCCTCACATTTAGAGAGCAGCCTTCATACACAGTGTATACTTGCTTCTGGATTTTTATTCATTGTTACAAGAAAGAAACTGACCTATTAGACATGACGCAGCTACATTTGTATCGCTGTTCATAACTCTGTATATGCTTGTGGGGCTTTGTCCTTATGTTCCATTTCCAGTGTTTGAGAAAGGGGACTCTGCCTACTGTCAACATTGGCCGTGGGTACCACTGGAAATGTAGTCCTCAGGGAACTGCTCAAACAGGGCATCTCGGTGAACTTGGAAGTTTGAATGACTTGAACCTTAGGAAGTCCACTGCTTAGAAATACTAATTTCTTCTTGGTCTTGTCTGTATTAAGTGGTTGTCTTATGCTAGTGATGTTATTCCTAGAAGGCTGGCGTGGTGATTAGTGTTTTTCGGTACTGCCTGGGGGTTGTGAGGTTGGTGGTTGTTTTTCCCCAGCAGTGTGTGTGGTCCCTTCGTGAAAGGTGACTCAGTCCTTGTGCAAGGATTATGTGGCTTTTATCCATCCAAACCACTCCTTGTTACCAGCATGCCACCAGATGTCATCAGTAAGAAATTCACAGAGACTCTGTGTAGATTATATTGGCTATCTAAATTCAGGTTTTAATTTGACTTAAACAGCTCTACATTTTTGATGAATCCAGTTATTGAAATTACAAGTTGCAATATGTAAGTGGTTTACTCCTTATCCCTTTAATTCAGGTACACAGTAATTAAGCTGTTCAGAATCCTTTTTTTTCCTCACAGACATACGTTTTCCCAAAACTGCACTCAAATCTGGGAGCATACCAAGCAAAAATAATACAGAAAGAATTAATTCTGCCCAAATTTAAATCCATAAGAAGAAAATATTTGATTCAAAATACTTGCTCTCATTTAGAATATATGTGGGAAATTCATCAGTGGCAGTGGGCAGGAGGGAGATTACCAAACTAAATTAAGTGAGAATTGGAATAAAAGAAATCTGTGAAATCAAAACATGAAATGAAAATGCATGAAAATTAAGTGAGTTGGAGTAAGAAGGGGTATTGACATTTTGAGGTCAGTTTGTAGTATGTTGGCCTTCAGATCACTGTTTTAATTTTGTAATATCTCCAGAGTTAGAAGAAGACATCTATATGTTTCTGTGATAAAACATTTTTCTTCTTGTAGCAATCAGATGCTTAATGTGGTTTTGAATTTAGGAAATTTCAGTCTTCAGCTACTTTTGTTATAGGAAATCTTAGAGCTATTTTTTTAGTCATTTTGGGATTACTTTCCCAAAATCCAAAGTATCAGGATAACACACAAGTGAATAGTTTAATACAGATTGTAATCCTGCCTCAAACCCTAATAAGAGTTTCTATTTCTTATCCCTTAAATAAGAGTAGTAGAATAGGTTATATATCAATGTATTTTGTTAGTAATTATAATACATTCATTATCAGAAAAGAGAAGAAAAAAATCCTGGCATAGACAGTTTTGAAATCCACTGTGCATCCACGTGAATGGGTTTCTTACATGGTTGCTAGTTTGTTTCCTCTAGTCTGATAGTCTTAACTTAATTTGCTGCCTTTTACCAAGGTTTTGTAACTTACTGGTATTGTGATTATTTTGTTATACCCAGCTACAGTACAGTAAATTGCTGTTTGTTTTGCAAGCTTAGAAAAATGTTTGTGGTTTGGTTGTTGGTTTTTTTCCTAGAAGGTGATATTCTAAAATACGCTTTCTCAAGTAAAGTTAAAATTCCGATGGCAGCACAAGTTGTGGTATAATTTTAGGATCTACTTGTTTTCACTCAAGCAGTTTAAGGCTTATGTTCACTTTTCCTATACAAACTATTAAAACTTTTGAAGACTTTGGAGGTAGAAAACTGGAACAGAAAGTTAAATTAATTTAGTTAACAAAAAAATTAAAGCCATTATCTCAACAGTTTTTTAGTGACAGTTTGCATAGTTTTGGCTGAGAGATTGGTTTACAGGAATGAAAATTGACATTGTTTAAGAGCCAGACAGTGTTACATAAAAACCTGGACAGTTTACAGTATTTTTCAACCAGTAAGATGAGAACAGGATCAATCAGAAAAGAAATCAAAGGGGATAATTGAGGAACTAAGGGAAAGCGAGCATTACTGAACAATTTAGGACCAAATCCAGGATGAGGACTTTACAGCAGATGGAAATCCCACACAAAGGAAAATAGATGAATTGCAGCGTGGCTTGGGCTTATTGTGTCATGCTAAAACTTAAAAATGTTGTGTCTAAAGCAGTTGTCTTAAGAGAGAAATGATAATTTCTTAGTGTATTGACTCAAAATAATGAGACCTTTCAAATAGTAGAATTTTGAGAACAATGGAAGTTTTAGGGGGATATGCTGTGCTCCATGGTAGATGTTACAGGACTAATGAGAGCATTAAAGAAAAGGAGATTTAGGGCAGCGTGGTAGAGGTGGATTGTTTAACATCAAACTGCTGCTACTGTATGAGAAAATGGGATTAAGAGTTCTTCTGTACTTTGCCAGAGTACAGGTTAATTAAGGTCATCTGGGCATGTTTCTGCAGAAACAAAGGAAGCCAGGTTGTTTGATGTGATGTGTTTATTTCTAAATAATTTTAACTTCCGTGGAAATATCATCCCCTGTTTTCACTGATGTAACGGTAGCATTTGATGTCATGGTAGACTCAGAGGGTATGTAGTTTAGGTCATTTAAACTTCCTCTGTCTCAATTTTTTTTATTTTATATGCCTATCTGAATGCAATAGGTTGCAGTAAATCTGATCTACAAGCCACAGATCTTGAAACGTGATTCTAACTGCTGCATTCCCCAAGAGGTTTCCTTGCAAACAGGGTGAGATAATTTTGCAATGCGACATTTTGTTACTGGATTGATCCCGTTTCCCAGACCACCGGTATACTTCCAAATTTACCAGTTTATAAGCAAATTTCTCTTTGGTGATTAAATGCAAAGCATTTAAAAGGTTTTTCTAATATTTTTCCTTAGACAATTGTACTGTTTTCATTTTTCTTTAGACTTATTTATAAGTTTAAAATGTCATTTCTTGTAGTTGATGGAGAGAGAATATGCAATTTGAATTCCTGTCCTACATGTTACTAACTTAAGTTAGAATTGCCCAGCAGTCTTTGCCTTTTGCCCCGCAACCTGTGCACAGACCTCCGAGAAAACTTCCACTTCTGCGGTGGCCATCAAAGTAAGAGTAGTTTTAAGTTTGTGGAAGTCTGTTTCTGATGACAAGAGATTTATTTATTATTCCAAAATCTTTATTCCTAATAAGTTCTAGAAGGTTTTCTAAAGAACAGCTGTCCAGTTTTGATTTGGTCTGTGCTTTCTGGCGAACAAATACAATCCTAATCTTTTGAATAAAACCTGACAAATAACCTTCCTGAATAAAAAGTTGGTGACTAAATTGTCTTTGTCTTAACAAAGAAAGAATTAAAGAAAATTCTGCAAGTTTTAGAATAATAAACATGCCTCTTCTGTTTCTTTATTTTTATGTACTTAATGGTAGAAATTTTAGTCTTCTGGGCAATATCCAATGGAAAACTCATTGCTAGTTGGCACATAAGTCACAAATAAACTGCTTTCCCGTTCTTCATTCTGTTCTGGTTGAAATATTTTATTAAAAAATCTAAGTTCTTAGATGGCATTCTTACTTAGAAAAAAACTTTTCAGTGAAAAAGATGTTTCTTCCTAATTTATGTCTATACAGAGCTTACACTTTTCACCACTAAATCAAAAGTAATTTTGAACATTTTAATGTACAAGAAGCATTCTATTACAGTATTTCACATGTTTTCAGCTAAACAAATATACAGTTATTTGAGTTCAAGCTGCCAGGCACCCAAAGTGGTGGTGTGCATTTTAAATCTGCATTAACATAAAATGTAGAGTAAATGTTTTTGAAATTATTCAACAATTTATGCTTTTTGTAGGGGTGAGGAGGTTTTTTAGACAAAATTTATAAAGTCTTTGTTCATTCTAAAATTTTTGACCGCACATATGCAAATGTATTTTGTTACATGTAATATGTTTCCCTTTCTGCAACAGGGAATCTGCTGAACCACAGTTTTTGTCTATCTTTCAGACATGCAGATTTACAGTTAAATACTATATAATAAGATTCTACCAAATTCTATTCTATAAATAGGTTCTACCAAAAAAGCATCCATAACTTGTTCTGCCTTAAGTGAGTATCTACACTTTTTGTGCAGGGATGGGGAAAGGTTTTTTGCACTGTAATTCTTGAATAATTGTCTAAATACTTTGGCTCAGACCAAGATGTACTAAAGGAACAACAGGAAAAATGCTGGATTATTGAGTTTTGGATTTCAAATGTGTTGAATACTTGAGCATTTAGATTTTAATATTTATAGATACTGCATTTTGATACTTACAGAAGCTTAATATGAAAATCATTTAAATCTAAGAGCAATTCATGTAGAAGTTGTAAATTCTCATGTTTAATAGATGAAAAAAGCAGGTTTTGCAAACCTGCTTTGGGACGTTCAATTAGGAGAGTCAAATGTTAAATTACCTTTAAATTAAATATAGTTGAATTTAATATATATTATTGCTTATTGATTCACAAGAGGGCAAAAAAAAATGATTGAGCCAGTGATCAGTAAGAGCACAAGCTTTCTGATACTGCCTTTGCGGTGTATTTCATCAATGTTCTTCAGGAAGTGCATTTCATGGTGTATTTAGAAGAAAACTAACCCTCATCCCCTTCCTAAGACCTCTTGCTTGAAGTAGGAATTGGAATTTGTTGCAATCAGACTGCTGATCACTCCAGCAGTAAGCGTGGAAGAATTGTCTGCATTCAGCTCCAAGCAGGAAACAGCTGTGACCACATCTTTTCCTTCTCTACATGCCATCACTGTAGGAGTCTGTCTGAAACAGTGTTGGGCAGTGCCCTGTGAGAGCAGGAGTCAACATACCTTTAAAATTGGCAGATACAAATCCAAAATATCTATTGATGGCAGTTGAGCATTCTCAAAATGCACTAGAAATATTTGATCTGTACAGGTGAGAGCCGTTCTCTATGTGTTTTGTGTCATAGCCCATGCTTGTTTACCCGTGTCTTACAGAAGACCGGTTCTATGGAAAACTATAGCTGGAAGGTGTTAGTGGATTTTCACCTTACCGTTTAACGAGCAAACAAGTATATACCAACCTGTGCTGTTTAGAACTCCACAAAAATACTCTGAAGAGTTTGGGTTCTCGTTTTAAGATGTAAATAAGTGTTTGTTGAGCACTGCACTGAAGTCTGCAAATCACTCATGCAGCCAATAAATGTGTTGTAGTAGCTGACAGGGAAGCAAAGCTCCATGTTCACATCTGTGTTATTCACAGCTGTCATGTATTTATGTGATTATCTCTAATTCATCTAAGGATAGATGGTTATTAAAAGTGTACCTATTAAAGCTTTCCAGAAATAACTAGCTCTGGCTGCTGATAATTCTTGATGAAATATTTTCTTACGGGTTGTGTTTACAAAGTAAAAATCATTCATAATTCTAGGATGTGTTGTAAAAAAATGCCTTCACAGCTGAAATGAGGCTTGTATCATCAAATTGATTTATTTAACTTTTAAAGCAATTTAGCAGGTCCATGCCTCCCCTGTATCTCAAGTGCAATTAAAAATGGCTTTTGTCATGCTCTATAGAGTTCAGTATGTGTACAGACTGCAATATTGTATGACAGTGTTTACCTCTGAAATTTCTTAGCTGGCTTGTGCCACTTGAATGACTCTGTAGGATCAAGTTTGTGGAGCTGAATGTCCCAGGAGCTCTGCACTGGGAGGTAGCTACTTCTTGATATAACGGACCCAGTGGATGAGTTGTTGTGTAAGTTAACATGTCTTGCCAGTATTGACCATATGGCCATCCCATACTATAAAGATTTGGAGAAAAGACAAGAAGGACAAGGTACCTTAGGCTACTTTTCTATTTTTAGATGATGTGATATTAGATAATATCACCTCCAGGAGCAAGTAAAGGAGCTCTCTAACCAGATTAGGCCTAATCATTAGTTCTAATGTGTTGCTCTTCTACTATGTACAGTCTTGCTTTTGCCATTGGGATCAGCTGCATTTGTTGTCTCATCTTTTTCTTTTCATCTGACCTTCATGGCTATGGGAAGCTTGTCAAAAGGATAATTTTGTTTTATTTTTAGTCAGAGCACGGTTCTTGAACTTAAATGTAACGTTTTAGCAAAATACGGAAGTTGCCACAATACTGAAAAGGTTACCTTTGAATTAAGCAACTTCTGAATAGGTGGTAGAGATTAATGGCAATGCAGATTTATTTGTGTGACACTAAAAATAAAGAAGCATTACTTACTAAGAAAAGTTGCATTATGGAATTTGAGAAAATGATTTTGTACTATGTAATTATCTGCAGGTAGAAAGATATGAAGGTGACTGAAATGCTGAAGAACGGGTAGGGTAGCTCCCAGTGGAGTTTCAGAATGATGTATTCTTTTTCAGTAAATCTCATTTGTAGGTAGTATTGTATATATGTATTATTTTAAAATTGTTATTGAAAGAGTTTACTGTTGAAGAATTTTGACTTTTAATTGCAGAAGTTGTCAAGTTTTGACTCCTAACTGTGCGGTTTAGAGTCGTTTCAGTCTGGCTACAGTACAACCAGGCCAAGAAATAGAAACTGTTATGCCTTAAAGTTCTAAGTTCAACATCTTACAGAAAAGGGTTTGCCAGTCACTTTTAATGGACTAAAATAGTCATAGAATGAAAATATCGTCAGGTTCGTAGGGGCCTCAGTACATCTCTAGTCCAACCTCCAGCTCAGAAAAGGTATTTAATTCAGAACAGATTGCTCAGGGTTTTGTCTTGACAGCCTTCAAGGATAGAAATTCCACCACCTCTGTGGGCAACCACTGCTTAATTATCCTAACAGTCAGTAGGTGATTTCTCTCCTATTTCATTTTATAATCATGGTTTCTCAGTCTCAGTCTCTCAGTAGTAGTCTTGGCTCCATTGAGCTTGCATTCTTCCTATGTAGAAAATGTAGGTTGGAAGGACAACAGGAGGTAGCTGGTTTGACCTGCTCAAATTAGGTCCAATTAGACCAAGTTGCTCAAGTTCTTACACAATCAAGTTTTTAGAGATCATACTGCATAGTAGTCTGCCATCTGCTTACTACCTCCAGTAGCAATTTCACTTGAGTGCTCTATAGGTTAACCAGAGGACATCTTTCACTGGTGAGACCACTGTTGCCATCAGCCCAGGAGAGAGGCATTTCTTGCAGCCCCAAACCCAGATGTCTGTATCCTAACTCTGGAGCTGTGTCTGAGTGAAGGCCTCTTGTGTGCTGGGGATACCTATTTCAGCCAGTGCTGGGGACCGAGTCCTGTGGCACCTCATGACCATTTTTGTGCAGTCCCGCACTGTCTACAGCAGAGTTTCTTGCCCCCTTGTCATGCATTTATTATATAAAATGCATAATTCTTTATATTGTTCTAACCTTTGCTTTCTGGAAAAAAAAAAAAAAAAAAAAACCAGAAACACCATATCTCTCAAAATACTGCGGAATTTCATGGGGGGATAAATCTTGTTTATGCTTCTAGTAATGGTTTTTACTTCCACATTACTTGTGGAAGAAAATAAACATTTTGAACTTCAGTCTGTTTTGTTTATTGCTTAAAAAGAGAGCATGAAAGTTTGTTGATTCTCCTACTAAAAAGAAATATTTTTGTGTAGTATATGATGATGTCATTCTGGAGCCTTTCAGTTTTGTCAGATGCGTGTGTGTTAGAAATATTTAAGTAAACTCTATTCTTTTTCTTAAAAAAGAAGCAAGGGGGAAAAAAACCCTAACTCCTAATAATAAACAAAAGTTAACTACTGAAACTTTTTGTTAGTCTGGTTGCTATGCATCATGTTGATAATTCCTATAAGAATTTTGAATCCCAAGACTGTTAGCATAGTAAGTGGTTTTCAGATCCCAGCATGTTGGACTAACCTTTTGATAAGCTTATGACAGACGTATGCCAAAAGAAGTACAAGGAGATCTTACCAGCTTTTGACCAGTAAGGTCTTCAAGGGCATCGATCTCTCTGACATACAGCTCTCAAACAGTTTTTCTAATCCATATTGCTGGAGCACCTGAGGGCTGACACACACTGGCTGTGAATGAATTCATAAGAGATTGTCTTTCTTGCAAACAGCAGAGTCTAAATAAATGGCACTGAAGCAGGGGAGGAAGGAGTAAGACAGCTAATAATGTTAAGGCACGGGAAGTACTGTCAGAACAATTCAAAGCTCTCCAAATAAGAGAAGAGCCCTTGTTTGGCAACTGCATTAACTGCTTCAACTAGATTACAGTTTTTTCCCAAAAAGCTGTGGAGCAGAAGGTCTGCAGTCTCAAGAAGGTAGAATGACATGACTTGGAAGCATCTTTCAGAGAGAATGCTACCTTGTTAATCCTTGTTTGCTAATCCTCCTCTGCATTAGTGCAGTTGTTTTTAACAGCAGGTGACAGCTATGATTGCAGTGAAACTAGGAGTATGGTTTAGTTGTGAGCATAAAGTAGGTCAAACATGTTCTGTATGTTCTTTGAAAGATAGACTAAACCTTGTTAGTAAACATCTGGTCTTAACTTTAAGAACTGGTAAATTGTGTGTGTATGCATGCACACGTGTGCATGCACACATACATAAATGTCTTTCTTTGAAACCATTGAGGACTGGCCAATGGTAATCACTAAGTTTTGGCATACTGTTTGATTCTATAAAATATTAATGCTCAAGCACCATGAAGAACCTATAGAGTAGCCATGGTATTAAGCCCACATAACTTAAAGGTCTGCATTTGTTACAAACTTCTGATGCCTAGAAGTTGTATGAAAAATTCTTCATTTGCTTTTTCTATACAGTGTCACATCTCTTCCACCACCCCTAATTCCCAATAAGTTAAATAAGTAGGCTAAACAAAGTCTTCAGTGCAGTTGAACTTAACCCTTAAACAGAATCAAGGATTTTTAATGCTGAGGATTATTACAAAGAATAGTGGGACAACATGGTGCAAAGCTGTTAGGAGTTTTGATTTGGGCAGCTTTGAAAGAGTTTACCGTGTAATGATTTTTCTCTACACATTTTTATTGGTTTTCTTGAGCTAGCTGAAATTATACAGATTCTGATTGCATAATTATTTTTTTTTTAGATAGAATGGTCTTACAATTCAAACTGCACAAATGTAGAAACCCTTCATATTCAGAAAAAAACTTTCAGAGTGAGCTTATCTGTTCATATTGGAAATCATGTCCTGGTCAGCTTCAGGGTGATGGGGCATTGTGAGTTTGTGTTAAATGTGAAAATCAGTGGCATGGATGTTTTCTTTGGTGCAGTCCTGTTTTTTGAGGATTGCAAGGAATACTGGAGCAGTTCTCCAAAACTGCAGTGTGTCCTGAGCTTATTAGAAACATCTGGAAGTCAATTTTCTTTTTAAAACTCCAAGTGTGCTCAAAGGATGTCTCTTGGCTTCCTCCAGTGGCCATGTTCGCTACTCCTTTTCACTTCCCTTCCCCCTCTTTTTTGCAGAAAAACTCTGCAACAGCAACTAGTTGGGTGGCCAGTTGCCCTGGTTTCAAATCCAAGAAGTTTCTTGGAAACCTCTCAGCTTTGTATGATTTTGTTTCTGTTGGCATTCTCATTTGATCCACTGCCATGAACAGTGGCTTCTTACTGGTTTTGGCTATCCTGAACTTTTTTTTTTTAAAGTTAATTGGTTTTGCTTTTACCTTGAAAAAGATACTAATGTGCTCATTATCTGTATTCAGATCTCAGTACTTGAAACAAGCCGTTAAAATACTTCAGCTTTTTTAAAAAATACAATTTAGTTTAAATTCTTTTATATTTCACATCCTTTTTTTGTGAGTTATTTATCAGTAAAACAGGTAGAAGAACTAATCTCCAAACACACCTAGATAGCAGTCAGCAGTGTATGAGATTATAAATCATACATTCTGAGTCTAGGTCTGTTTGACTTGACCAGGCATGTTCTAAAAATTTATGTAATGAAAAACAAGATTCGCAAAAGTTCATTATGAAGACAAGTTTGAGTATTATGCCATGAATGATACAGTTTTACTTTATCTTTGCATTTCAAAGAATCTTATCTTTGCATTTGAAAGTATGATTTGTATAAATATCTTGTGTGAAAAATCTTGTGGTTTTATTTGTATAAAAATCCTGTGCTCTCAATGTTTCTTTCCTGTGAAAAGGTTGTGGGGAGAAACTAAATTCAATTAATGTAATATCAGTCTATTTTTTTTCCTCTTTATTTTCAGTACTCATAACAGCTGTGAGTTTACATATGCTTCCAGTGAGTTTAAAAGTATTCAACATTTGTTTATTTCTTGACATTCTAGGTTTGTTGCGCTGACCCCTTGGAGAGTGTATCATCTGACTTCTCTCATAATACTTGGAGTGTTAATTCTTCAGATAATAAAGGATTTGGTGTTCTCGAGGTTAAAAGGTAAGGCAATATACTGATAGAGTTCCTTGCTTAAACACCTGCAATTCAGAGCATGTGAATTCATTACTAAATCCACTTCAATACTACGATTATTGTAAAAGTAGTAGCTAATTTCAGAGAGAAATAATGTATCTATGATGATCTATTACCATTTTCAATGAAGTTTTGCTATATTTTATAGAAAGGGCATTAGGAGATTTGTTTTAGCATGAGTATAATTGGTATCAGTGAACAATTATTCTTGTTTCTTAACTGCTAGGTCTGAAAATGCATTATTTTCTAAAATATGAAGTTATCCTAAACATTCGTACTTCTGACATTACTCTAATCATTGTTGGAAAGTTTGAGATACCCAGTATAAATTGGTCAACTTTGTAAATAGATTGAGAAATGACCTATGTTAGCACAGTTGAAATACAAGTGAGCAGTATTTTTTTCTACTTTATGTAGTTTCTAGTTTCCACTGTGTACAAAGTCTTATGTGAATACAGCCAAGTTTGAAAGGGATTTTGAGTTTGTTGGCTGGGCTGGTGGGTTTTTTTTAATTCCTGTCCTGTACTTCATTACTGTCTTGAAAATTCTTTGGCAAAATGTTCGCTATCAGTCTGTAATTTTCATTGTAAGGAAGATTTTTTTTTTTTCCAAGTGTCTTATTTTGCCTTTCGTTTGATGTTGAATCCCCATGCAGTGTGTTTGAAAAAGTCACCTGAACGTAGTACAAAAGCAGGAAATAGGTATCAGAGAAGCATGGTATTCCTCTTTGATGTACTACCATGTCATTTCTGATGGGCAAAGCCCTGCTAAGTTACAACAGTTATTCACAACCTTTTCTGAAGCATGGTTTATTGTCATTGCCTTCTCTGGAGTCTTCATTACCATTCTGTTTCCTTCCTGAGCATTACAAGCTCAGAGGATGACTTTTGTAAAGCTTAGAAAAATTGTTTTTTAAAGCTCTGTATTGTATAAATCACCATTAATATTGAATATGTCACTAGTTGGAAGGTGGTGTTTTACGTAAATTCTCTCTTAGCTGTAATTACTAAATATTTTTGTATTGACAAAATCCAAGATGTACCAATATTCACCAAGCCTAGAAAGTAAGAATACTATCCCATCTTCATTTGTGTTTCACGCCTGTTTCTATGTGATTATTTAACCATTCATCAAAGAGACAGGGCTAGGAAGACCTGCATTCCCCAGCTTACAGAATTATTATTTTGTTATAGATAACTTTTTTATTTTACTATTGCCTTTGATGGCTTTGTACACAGAGGTCAAGAACAATTAGGTTCTTGAAGTAATACTGTAGAAATCTTGTGGTAGTGACTTGAAATCAATGAAGTGCCACTCCAAAAAGCAGTAAAAATTCTTCCTAGTGTAACACTTCTGTGTAGCTGCTTCACACTTCCCGCCAGCCACTAGATGGCAAGACTATTACAGATTCATAAGGAATGTAGGAAGTGGTTGTCAGTTTGTAGATGTAAAGTGTAAGTTATGTTGGTTATCTTCCATGTGAAAATGTAGCAATATGATACTGTTTTTTTCCATTTACATTTTTAACCAGTATGTTTACAGAAAACATACAGAAAACAGTTCAAGAACTGTTACTCTTAAGTTAATGTACTCCTTCTGTTTTGACTGTTACAGACACTGCCTTAATCATTTTGTCCCAAATTAAGAAGGAAAGGAGGGTAATTGTGGGTGACTCTGTTCTGAGGCGTACAGAGGGGCCCATATGTCGACCAGACCCACACCATAGAGAGGCCTGCTGCCTCCCTGGGGCTCGGGTTAGAGACATTAAAAGGAGGGTTACTGCTCTGGTGCAGCCCTCTGATTACTACCCTTTGTTGGTTATCCAGGCAGGTAACGATGAGGTGGTAGAGAGAAGTCTTAAGTCACTCAAAAAGGACTTCAAGGCACTGGGGTGGCTAATTGAAGGCTTGGGAGCTCAGATTGTGTTTTCATCAATCCCTCAAGTGGAAGGGAAAACCACTGAAAGAGGGTGGAAAACATACCTGATTAACACGTGGCCCAGTGACCGGTGCCACCGGCGGAATTTTTTGATCACGGCGAAGTTTATAACGCACCTGGTCTGCTGGCGACAAATGAGACAGGTGGGATGCAGCTGTCCCAGAGGGGGAAAAGGATTCTGGGGCAGGAGTTAGCAGGGCTTATTGACAGGGCTTTAAACTAGATATGGGGGGGTGGGGGTGGGGTGATAACTGGGCCTGTTAGGAATAAGCTCAAGGGAAGCATGCCAAAACTTGAAGGATGGTGGACTGGTGAGGGCTCTCCCTCTGCCACTTCATTTGAGAGAAGGGAAAGATGTTTAGGAACCGTGGAAGCACCTGAGAAGGGTCTGGTAGGGAATGGGGCCCACACTCACAAAAAGGTGTTGGATTCATCAGCTCATCTCAAGTGCATCTATACCAATGCACGCAGTATGAGCAACAAACAGGGGAGCTTGAAGCCATAATGCAGCATGAGAGCTATGACATAGTAGCTATAACAGAAACATGGTGGGATGCCTCACATGACTGGAGTGCTGCAATCCATGGCTACAAGCTCTTCAGGAGGGATAGACAGGGAAGGAGAGGTGGTGGAGTGACCCTGTATGTAAGAGAATGCTATGAGAGCTCAGAAATCAAGTATAGTGATAACAGGGTTGAGAGTGTTTGGATTAGGTTAAGGGCCAATAAAGCAGATCTTGCTGTGGGAGTCTGCTATAGACCTCCCAACCAAAGCAGTGAGGTGGATGAAGCTTTCTATAAAGAGTTGGGAGAAATCTAGCGGTCACTTGCCGTTGTTCTTGTGGGGGACTTTAACCTCCCAGGTATCTGCTGGGATCACAGCACAGCAGAGGGGGAACAATCCAGGAGGTTCCTGGAATGTATGGAGGATAACTTCCTCACACAGCTGGTGAGTGAGCCGACCAGGGGAAGATGCCCTCCTGGACCTGCTTCTTGTGAACAGGGGAGAGCTTGTGGGAGAAGTAAAGGTTGGAGGCCGTCTAGAGTGCAGCGATCATGAGATGATTGAGTTTTCGATCCTTGGAGAAACAGAGGGGTTAGTAAAACTGCCACCTTAGACTTCCAGAGGGCAAACTTTGACCTGTTCAAAAGACTGATTAACAAAATCCCTTGGGAGGCTGCCTTGAAGGAAATGGGAGTCCAGGAAGGCTGGACATACTTCAAGAGCAAAGTCTTAAAGGCACAGGAGCAGGCTGTTCCCGTATGCCGAAAAACAAGCAGGAGGGGAAGGAGACCAGCCTGGCTAAACAGGGACCTTTGGCTGGATCTCAAGAACAAAAGGAGAATCTATTGCCTTTGGAAGAGGGGGCAGGTCTCTCATGGAGACTATAAAGATGTAGTGAAGCTATGGAGGGAGAACATTAGGAGAGCCAAAGCGCAGCTGGAGCTCAACTCGGCTACAGCTGTTAAGGATAATAAAAAATGTTTCTATAAATTTGTTAACAGCAAAAGGAGGATTAGGGAAAATCTCCCTCCTTTACTGGATGCAGAGGGAAACATGGTAACTAAGGATGAGGAAAAGACTGAGGTGCTCAACGCCTACTTTTCCTCAGTCTTTAGCAGTGGAACTGGCTGTTCCCTGGACACCCAGCCTCATGAGCTGGGAGATGGGGAGGGGAAGCAGATTGAGGTCACCACAGTTGAAGAGGAGGTGGTCAGAGACCTGCTACACCACTTGGATGCACACAAGTCTGTGAGACCGGATGGGTTACACCCAAGGGTGCTGAAAGAGTTGGCAGATGTGCTCGCCAAGCTGCTTTCCATGATTTACCTGAATCATGGCTAACTGGGGAGGTCCCATTGGGCTGGAGGGTGGCAAATGTGACACCCATCTACAAGAAAGGCAGAAGGGATGATCCAGGAAACTATAGACCTGTCAGTCTGACCTCGGTGCCAGGGAAGGTCATGGAGCAGGTCATCTCGAGTGCCATTATAAGTCATATAATGGACAACCAGGGGATCAGGCCTAGTCAGCATGGGTTTATGAAGGGCAGGTCCTGCCTGACAAACCTGATCTCTTTCTATGACAAAATGATCTGACTATTGGACAAGGGAAAATCTGTCGATATTATCTACCTGGATTTTCGAAAAGCATTGGACACAGTTCCCCATAGGATTCTCACAGAAAAAGTGGCTGCCCATGGCCTGGATGAGCGAACAGTCTGCTGGATCAAGCACTGGCTGGATGGACGGTCCCAGAGAGTGGTGGTCAATGGAGCTAAATCCAGTTGGCAGCCGGTCACAAGTGGTGTTCCTCAGGGCTCGGTGTTGGGACCATTTCTGTTCGACATCTTTATTGATGATCTTGATAAGGACATAGAGTGTATCATCAGTAACTTCACAGATGACACCGAGTTAAGCAGGAGTGTCGATCTGCATGAGGATAGGGAGGCACTACAGAGGGACTTGGATAGGTTGGATTGGTGGGCCAACGTCAACAGGATGAGCTTCAACAAGGCCAAGTGCCAGGTCCTGCACTTGGGCCACAACAACCCCATGCATCGCTACAGGCTTGGGGAGGTGTGGCTGGAGAGCTGTCTGGAAGAAAAGGATCTGGGCATTCTAACTGACAAGCAACTGAACATGAGCCAGCAGTGTGCCCAGGTGGCCAAGAAAGCCAACGGCATCCTGGCTTGTATTAGAAATAGTGTGACCAGCAGAAATAGGGAGGTGGTAGTCCCCCTGTACTCTGCACTGGTGACGCCACACCTGGAGTATTGTGTCCAGTTTTGGGCACCTCGATACGAGAGAGATATCGAGGTGCTGGAGCAAGTGCAGAGGAGGGCAACGAAGCTGGTAAAGGGCCTGGAGAACAAATCCTATGAGGAGAGATTGAGGGACCTGGGACTGTTCAGTTTGAGGAAGAGAAGGCTGAGGGGAGACCTCATCACTCTACCTGAAAGGACATTGTAGAGAGGTTGGTGCTGGTCTCTTCTCACAGGTAATTAGCGATAGAACAAGAGGGAATGGCTTTAAACTGCAACAGGGAAGGTTTAGACTGGACATTAGGAAAAAAATTTTCACAGAAAGAGTGGTCAGACAGTGGAAAAGGCTGCCCAGTGAGGTGGTGGAGTCACCATCCCTGGATGTGTTTAAGGGTCGTTTAGATGAGGTGTTGGGGGATATGGTGTAGGGGAGAACGTTGTAGAGTAGGGCTGATGGTTGGACTCGATGATCCCAAGGGTCTTTTCCAACCTGAATGATTTTATGGTTCTATGAAATTTGAACATTCTTTATGAACAAAGAAAAAAAAAATTGTTTCTGTTTTAATGCATTGTGTTTCATCTTACATTCCCACAATTGCAGGTGCGCAGCTTTGGAGGACCACCGTTGGCAAGTAGGTATATTATTTTAAATACATACGTTGTTTTATTTCTCTTTTTTTACAGTTAGTCTGGAATTTTAGAAAGTCTATTTTCCCTCTAATTAAAATAGAACTGAATTATTTTGATCTTAGAGTCTTTTCTAAGTTTAATACTGCTTGTTCACCAGTTTTAATTTTTAATAACTTTGTAGGAAGTGTATTTTTTCTGATTTGAGTTACGTTAAAGTATGCAGTAACATATCAAAATGGGGTGGTGTGAGAAGCAGAAAAGGCCTCGACTCTGTAAGCACTGCTCAGCAATAATGAAAACATCCCTGTGTTATCAACACTGTTTCCAGCACAAATCCAAAACTTAGCCCCACACTAGCTACTATGAAGAAAATTAACTCTATCCCAGCCAAAACCAGCACAACGTTTAGAAATGCTTTTTCTTACAGTGGGATTATCATGCTTTGTGTTTTCGGGGAATTGGTGTTTTCTTTGAAGTTGGTTATTAGGGAAAAATACTGTGTTGGTTAATGAGGTAACTTTCTTTTAGAACATCATTATACCAGTGCTGTCTAGAAGTAGGTAAGCTTGCTGGCATTTCTCTGTACCTCTGTAGTAGCCAACACAAGTAATTGATCATTATAATTTCAAATAAATACTAGTTGATGTCCATAGGAATATAAATTAATAATTGTGAAGTCTGTTGACTTGCCATTGGGCTGTCTCAGTCCACAGGCAAATGTTTATATCATGTTGTTAGTGTAGAGTATAGAATTGATTTAATTTGTTTGCAGTGTAAACAATGTCTCTAAATGGTTTATAGACAATCCATTTTCAGAATAAAAGTCTCTATATTTAAGGCATTATTCCTCTGCAGTTAAAGTTCTGCAATTCCTTGCATTTGGTCTCCATCTTTACCAGAATAATTCCTCATATACCATGACTTCTCAGTCTCGATAAGAACATTTGATGAGAGACCTTGTTGAAAGCCTTCTCAGAAATCCAGGTGAATTTTTTTGGATATCAGTGTTCATCTACAAGCTGTTTGAATCTCTGAAAGCACAGAACGTTTGTGATGTGATGTCCTTTACAGCATGCCATAGGACAGGCATGCCTGTCCTTTATTAGATTTCCTGACAGTTTGCACAGAGCAGAGATGAGTCTTTACTGGTTTGCAGTTCTCTGGCTCTTGCATACCTTCTCTAAAAATAGATGTTGCTTCAGACACTTCACAGACCTCTGGCGTTAAGGCAGCTTTAAGAGAGGTTATTTAACATAAATGAAATTTCAACTGTTGCACCCTAGCTTTCATTTAGAACTTTTGTAAGTTCATGTAAAGACTTTGCATTTGTTTGCACTGCGGATGGGTGTTTGGTTTTCTCTTTTTTCTGAATGCTAACATAAATATGCTTGTTGATTGTGTTGAAATTGGAAGAACTGCTGTAAGATGTTGAGACTGGGTGCATGGTTGCTCTTCATTTTACTCAAGATTGGATATGAAAAACTGTTTTCATGTTATCTTACATAAGCAAGCTGTATTAAATATATCCCCATACTGTTTACAAAAACCACTACCCAGCAGAGAATCACACACTCTTAAAAAATCAGTAGATCTGTGGTACTTTGAATGAGAGGCAATGCCTATTCTATTAAATTAAACATGTTCGTGATCATTCTTTGGCATCATGGCCCACAGGCTCAAAACAACTGTGTCCGTAGCACTTCACTGCCTTACGGTCCATGCAGAATGGCCCTGTGCAGGCTGGAGAGGATTCCTGGTCTGTGCCAACTTTGAAACTACCTTGGGTTGTTTAGGAAAGCGCTAGTTAGCATGTGCCAAAACTGTGCCAAGAGCTATTTTTAATGGTTTCACTGCATAAATGACCAATTCTGGTGCCTGTCAGCATTGCCACACACAGTTTAGTTTATCAAAATTGATACGGTCAGAAAGTAACAAATGATCTGAACAGACTTGTTTCCTGCTTTACCTTTGTGTTAATATAATTCAGTTTTTGAAAATTAATATCAATCAGTCACTATTGCACTATAATGTTTCATAAATGGTGGCACAGCTTTATGATGATTTTAATAGTGAAATGACATGGTTTGTACTATTATTTTTGCAGGTGAAGCTTGGTAGTTGGAGGGTGAATGTTTGATTATCACTGTTCTGGAACTTGCATTTTTTTCAACATTCATGTGCATTGTGCATCCCTTCTGCAGCACATACACTCCAGGCATCAAAGAGATTGGAGTCCTTCAGTAAAGATATTGTTAATTTGTTGCACTTGCTTTTGGTCCTCCTTCAGCTTTGTTGAGCACTGCTGACTAGTTAAAGCAAGCATAGCCTCACTTCTTTTTCATTGCCATAATTCAAATGGAGAATGCTAGTTGTCTCCCATGTAGAATGTGTCTATGTGAGATGACCTGTGCTTTTATTTCTAATGGAGTCATTTAATACTATTCTAAGTTAAAAATTTTCAGACTGAAGCAAGGTGAGATCTCATCCTGAACCTTTCTCAGTGAAGCAGGCTCTTGTAGCACATTCTGTTTCTGAATCTACTGATATCTTGCCTTTTTAAAAAATGGGTAACAACTGTTAAAGGAGCACTGTAGAAGGTCACTTGTTAAATTTCTCTTTTTCTTTATAAAGTGGTTTATTTCTTTCTATCCTAGCAAGATTTCTTTGAAACCTGACGCTTCTCTAGTCAGTGCTGGTAGATATATTAGAATATGCTCAGGAATTCTGGCACACCTTCATTTCTTGAGTGGTCAAACTTAAGGAGGTCAAATTAATATTAATTCAAAATTATCCTTTTATAGCAAGCCTAAAAAATAATCAGTTGCAGCCTGAGAAGAGACTAAGCAACACTTCTTTAAAATGGCCATCAGAGTGTGACTGAAGAGAATAAGCCAGAAACAGAGGATTTAATGCTGCGAAAATTGGCAGCTCTGCATAGTTAGTTTTCAGGTTCCCTTATGCTTTATCATTTTCTTTAACAAATTAAAGCTACTGACTTCTAGGAAGAGACTTGCCTGACCAAAGATGGTGTTAAGCTCACTACTGCACGAATAGCCCCATCACCCGCACAGACTGCAGTAGGTGTGTAGTACTTACTACATTGTTATACATTGAGCATCTTGATTATAATTCTTTAGACCATGAAAATAAGTCCTGAAAGGGTTCTCCTGGCCCTGTAGTTTGAAAGAAAGACTTTTTCTTCCCAGAGGGAGGCTTTCCTCCCAGGTAGACTTGCATGCTCTCTTCTGGTCCCAAGAGGAGGAAAAAATAAAGCACAGCACCCTGAACTGGACGTCTTATCCATTACTGCCAATATGATCAGAGTGATCGAGACTTAGACTTCTGTAAGAAGAAACAGGAACATTACAAGAAAAAAAGACACTTCTTCTTTGCAGCTTTTAACTGGCAGCTGTCTTGAAGCAATTTAGGACTTGATGTTGAAAACCATGGGTTAATATTGAAGCTCTCTTGAAGCTCATTAGTTAGGCAACTGGGATATTTCTAAGATCATAGTATTCACTGACAGAAGGTTACAAACAGATGCACAGAGGTTATTGTCCAAGCCCGGGACATTCCTGTTTCGTGCCACCCCCCTCCTCCAGTCCGTCCTTCATGGATTCCTTTTATGAGAGTTAACTGTGGGGATAGCTGGGGACTCCCAGAGCCATCAAAGTTGCTGCCTGCTTCCAGGGGAGCATTACTGCTTGGTAGGGAACCACATGCATTATTACACCGACAGGTGCTAAATCCCTGTTGTGACAGATCAGCTTCAAATTCAGGTCGTAATTTTCCAAGACCTGAATTCATCTTTTGACCTACACAAATTCCTCACTTGCATCAGCACAGCTCATAGACATTTGTATGCATTGCAATAGTCAGCACAATCTGAAGAACAGTGTTCTGTATTAGCCCCATTCAGAGCTTGACGGACTTCATACAATGTGTGGTTATTGTTTTTTACCAAGAAGAAGAAAAAAAATCTTTTGAATCTAATCGTTACTCCATAATGCACTTGTGCAAAATTATTCCTAATATGTCACTGACAACAATGGAAAGAACTCTTCATGTTATCACTTAAGATAAATATGAAAATCCCCCCTTTCATCTAATTACAATGCTTCATTTATTATGTCTGAGGCTTTACATACCTCTGATTTGCATATACGTTGCCTGCTGAGTTTGCTTAAGACAATCTGCAAGTCATTTGCCTAAAGATTTCTAATGTAGTCTGCCTAGTCTTGTTACATGATCAATGGAGAAAGAGTTGAAATACTTCGTGAGATATAGAGCATGATTCATTTTGTCCTAAACAAAATGTCTGTTGACTGGTCAGGTTCATTGTACTTTAATGGTGACTTTTTGTTTCCCTTGAATATGTATGTACAGTAACCTTAGGATGGTGAGACAGGTAAGAGCATTTACAACCCCTGAGTCATTATTCCCTGCTGGTCTGAAGGCCTGTCTCTCTTAAAGATGCCATTGACTAGTGCTTGTGGTTACAATAAGAAGCTGACTCTTGCAGCAACGTGTTGGAATACCATTTCACAGCAATAACAACTGCAGGGCTCGGCAAACAAGCATAGTGACTAGATTTGCCCCTGTTTCTTTGTGTGTGCAAGCAGTTTCTCTGAAATGAATTTCCAGCACAGTTTGATTGTATATTCAGATCACTCTTGAGACCTTGAGGATGCGTTGCTTAATATCTCAAGAAAAATATTCTGTCCTTGAGGATGTTGTGAAGAGACCTCTTTGCAGATGAGCAGATTAGGAAATAAGAGGTCTTTTTCCATTAGGAAATCTAAATAGAATCAAGGCTGTAACGGAAGTGTTTATGCTTGTTAGTCCATTTCCTTGGTGTTACAGATAGGAACAAAGCTAATGTAAGCCAAGGCCAGTCATGTGTTTCAGTACCGAAACATAGGACTATCAGTATCAGTTCCTGTTGTGCAGTCTCTCAGTCTAGTTTTGGTCATCCACATGAGATCCATTGTCCACATGGCTGTACACAACTGCATGAAATCTGGTAACAGACTGAAGAAAAAGCTTCCTGTGGATCTACAGGAGGGCAGAGTGCAGAATATAGTCTAATAGATAAATAGATAAAAATAGGCTTCAGAGTACAAATATTTCCTTCTTCTGTTGTTTCAATATAATTTCAAGGCATCTAGTGTACTCAAAGACTGTCACTTCTGGTATTTTGTCATGTTTGCTGTTCTGTTCATTTCAGCTCAAATATTTGTATGAATTTGTGCTGGAATATATATATGGCTGAATAACATACCTCAAAATTCTCCTTAAAAATATGATTTTCCCAGATTTTCTTAATATAAAAAATTTGCAGAAAGTGGATGCATACTTGTGGAACCGTAGTCTTAGCAAATGGAAATTGAATTTACAGTTTAAACCTGTATTTTATTTATTCAGTAGCCACTGTACTGTTCAAGTATCAAATTGTAATTATTCTTTGTTTTATATGATGCATTGTCACAACTCAGATTGCTAGAAATATGCATGGTGAGGTTTTTTTCAAATCATAAAGGCATATTATATATAAATGCTTAAACTTCCTACAGATTGAAGAAAGAATTGTCTGCATTGCAAAAACTTCTTGACACTTCTTTTCCTTTTTTTTTGTGTTGTGTGACTTTATTGCTGCTTTCTGGCTAGTTATTTCCAAGTTGTTAGCTCACTTCCCAGGTAATGTGTTCTTCAGGGTTTGTTTTTACATTTGGAAAATGATAAAATCATCATTCTGATAAAACTTGTGTATTCATTTTCTTACAGGAACAGAAAATAATAATACCTCAATAGAAAGGCTGTAACTGTGGCAGAACTGTCACAAAGTTTGAAGACTGTTTGATACATTTTCCTACACACCCTTGTTTTTTGGTTGGTTGGTTCTTTTTTGTTTAAGGGGAAGGGAAACAAAGGAGATGGCACAGCCTTTGTAGGTGTTATGTATCTCACTGGTAGAAGTAGTTGGCTTGTTTGGCTTGGTTTTTTTTCCTGTATTTGCCAGGAATAATGTGTGCTGCATATAACTGATTTCTTCTCACATAGAGTGGCTTTGTAGACTTTTGAAGTCAGACCTACTATCTGTGGTTCTCTAGTAATCTGGTTATAACGTGATTCTGCCTTAGCCATCACAAGACATTTTCCTCTCCTTCTCATCTCCAGGAGCTCAACTCACCTTTCATTATGGAGGGTGCATGGAAGAGATGTGGAGAAAATGTTGGAATTGTCCAGCCTCTTTACTACTACCAAACAAATATTGCGTACCTCTTTCTGTAAGCCTTATTTGCCTTCTGTCCCTATTAGTTAAAAATAAAGGTGAAACATTATTGTGGCTGCAAGAAAAGAGTAACTTCTGAGGAAGTAACAGCAGAAACAAAGGACCAACAGAATTTTACTGGGGCTTCTTTAACTTTTTTTTATAAGGATGTATTCCATCAACCTAGTTTAATATTTGCTGAGTTGTGAGTTATGTTTTCAGAAACTTTTATCATTCATGTTTGAGTATCTGTATTGCTTCTAGCATGATGCTCAAACCAAGGCCTTATCAGGGTTAGGTAAAAGAGATGACTTGTGCCATATACCATAAATGTCTTGTAAATGCACCCCAGGCATAGATTTATTTTTTCTAAGACTATCGTGAATAACTCAAGTAGTTTACATTCTGATGGGAACATTCTCCTTTTTCACTGCACTGTTTCTGTACTAAGTTGTTTTCCATTTTGTATTTATGCATTTGTCTTGCAAATACAATATGTCCCTGATGAGTTTGGCTGGTTGATTGTTTCATGCCATTTTCCAGTTTGAGCTCCTCTTTGAACCCTGATTCTGTCCTCTACAGTGCCTGCCACTTCTCTCAGAGTATTGCCACTCAGTCATCTGAAAGATTAGTGCAAATACTGAATGAAAATGCTAAGGACATATCAATCTCATATAACAAGATACTTCCAACACCTGCCCTTTGGTATGGCTTTTCAATTAAACATGAAGTTATCTTATAGGGATTGCATCTAAACTGTATTTTTGCAGTTTGCTTTTAAGTGTCATACAGGAAATTTTCAAAAACATTGCAACAGTTGAGATGCACGCTTCCATTTTTAGGACAGGCTATGGACTTCTCTAAGAAATAGGCGTTTTTTACTTCTTTCGATACTGAATAATCCTTGTTGACAGCTTTAACAGTTTCTCAGCTGTGTTACTAACTTGGTCAGTATCTCTCTGAGCATCCAAGTGAGAGCAGTTGAACTGAAATTGCTTAGATAGCCCTATTTTTTCTAGTTTTAACTTCATAAACCATAATTCCTTGAGAAATTTATTACTCTTTTAATTTGTCCTACACTCCTGTCTCTTCCTCTAACCCACTGGCTAGTTGTAGTCAAAATTATCAAGAACTATTTTTTTTTTTATCCTATTTAGAGAGCTCTGAAAGATTTCCATATTGTATATTTTGGGTTTTCACCACGGAGATACTAGGGAGTCTTTCAGAAGATTACTGTTGTTTACCTCTGGGAAATTTTTTGTCTTCTGTTCTTCTGATAACAAAAGTGTTTTTATACAAATATTTAAAATTTTGAGAAATCCTCACATAGTCTGATTTGACAGTTGTTTTTTGGTCTTGCTAATCTCTTACAGACAGGAGATTTCAGTAATTTCTAAGCATATTGTTTGAATTTTTTTGTTTTGAAGTATTGTTTTTATCTTCTCAGAGCTAAACAAATATTATTCCTTCAATACGTCAGAAGGAGTAATTTCATGGAATAACCTCAGGAGATTTCATGTGGAAGCTTCTGAAAAACCTTCTACTTAGCATTATAGTTGGACTCAATCTTAAAGGTCTTTTCCAACCTA
This sequence comes from Strix aluco, assembly GCF_031877795.1. NCBI lineage: Eukaryota > Metazoa > Chordata > Aves > Strigiformes > Strigidae > Strix > Strix aluco. The sequence goes on along the minus strand of NC_133931.1, from coordinate 82,661,206 downwards.
AATAATTTTATGATTCTATGATTTTGCCAGAAAAGTTCATCTGGGCACCAGCACAGTGAGACATGTATTTTTACTATACGTGAATAAACTAGGTTTGAAATACTTTAATACCCGATGTAAGTGCAGTCTTTGCAAACTCCAGGGTATGCTGCATCCTGTGCAAAAGTGACTCAGTAATTATTTTCCTATGTTACTCATTGGTAAAAATTAACTGTTACACTCAGTTGAAAAATGCTAGCTCCGTAATGATGGGAGGATGGAAATACAGCCTTTGTTCGTCATCTTTTATTTAAACATAAGGCAGTTTTTCTTCAGCAATTTCCAACAATATAGTAAAGCCAACTCTATTCTGTGTTTAATTTTTTGAAGTATGGAGCTGCAGTCACCGTGCAATTGTTCATGAGAGTTTTGCTTCTGGGTCTGCTGTGTCAAAAATGCACTTCTGTTAAAGGTGTCTGTGAGCACAGCCAGGTGGATTTGTATGTTGTGAACAACCTAAGAACTGCTAATTCCGAGCTGACCCAGTTCTGATAGCTCTGTGTCATGCTCGCTGGCATGTCACGTAATACCCGGATTATCATCACTGGGGGAAAAATGCAACCTCCCTACCATCATCTAGGCTATCTCACATCTTTTTTTATTGTTATGTTTATTGTAATGATAAAATGTTTCTTTTGATCATGGTATTAACTAAACATTAAGTACAAGATACATAGAATTGCAGGTGTTTTGGGTTTTTTTTTTTAGTTCAGCTTGTTTCCAGCACTAAGAAAACAAATCAACTTCGGGAAGCTGATGAGAGTTGAGAGTGATAAAGGAAATACAGAAAATTTCCTAGAGGAGATGAGTGGAGAAACAAGCCAGAGATTCAGAAAAAAAATTGCCAAAACGGTTAGTGCTATTGTGGAGCTCTCCCATGCCACTTGTCCCTTTCTCAACTTTGCACTATCTCAATAACAAGTGCTTAGATCTACTCTTCCATCATAGACAAGAGCAAGTACGGCAGGTGCTGCAGTTGAACTTCCTGATTTGTACAGTGCACTTGTGGGCCATTTGCCAAGTTTTTCCAGCTTTCAGCAAGGCAGTTTGGAGGTGTCCTTCACTTCTTAATATTTTCATGTTTCTTACTGATACAGCAGTATTGGTGCCAGTATTTTTCAGCAGCAGAGATAAAGCTTTAAAAGTCTAATTACAGGGAAGACAAAACATACTCTTCTGTGTTGAGTTGTGGGCCACACGTTGGATGTACGATGAAAGCTACAAGCTTCTCTTAAAGTATTCACGTATCCCATCTTTGTGGGTTGATTTCTTAAGCCTGTGAACATCTCTATAGAAAAACTGTATCTTAAAAACTGCAGAGGAGTTGTGCTGGTACCATCCATCTTAGATCATTTGTTCTGTCTTTAGGGACCCCTCCTGAAGCAAGCAGTTAATCTTTGCTTGTTGTGGGGTGCAAGGTCCCCACAGAGAGTATCACATGAGTTAAAAGAAAAAGGACGATATTTGGGTACCTCCTGAATCTAAGAAAATTTTGTTCTCTGACCATTTTTGACCAGATCAGCTTTCTCATGCTAACTATAGCATCTGTTATTCTTTCCCTATGTGTTTTTCAAAGCTGCTTGGAAGTTGTCAGTGACTGGCAGGCACACTTCATATATTGCTATCAATTCTAAGTATTACTGCACTTCAGTATAAAGCCCTTGCTTTGCTTCTTTTTTTGACTTGTTTATATTTACGACGTGTTTATTATAAATAGCACACTTCAGAGGCAGGGTGTAGAAGGGTATACTTATATTTTGGCTGCTGGCCTAAATAGCGTTATAAGAAAACCTGTCCAAGGATGTGATTGACAGGTATTTCCTCAATAAGAAAGTGAAACTTGGAATAAAGTGTATGTGGGGGAAAGTGAGAAAGACCCCTCATCCTACATAAAGATCCTTCCACTTGAAGGACCCAAAAGTTTTGGACGTACTCTTATAAAATGTCAGCCAAAAAGTAATGTTCATTCTTAGACAGGCGTACTTCAACTCACATGTTGAACTTAAGCTCAAGTTATGAATTGCCTCTTGAAGGGTACCAAAAACCTTCCTACCTGGCTCAGACAGGGAAAGGAGAAGACTTGGAAGCAGTTGCATCATTCTGAACGGAAGAGCTCATCACTCCCTGCCCTGCCTCTGTCAGACCTCACCCTGAATATTTATGGTCCATAAAGACTTTTGAACGAGTGTTTAGTATTCTGGGATTTTCTAATTTATGGTGGGAATCCACGTCAAATGTCTTGCCATTTGTAGTTGTGATTGTGCAGAAGTAGCTGCATATCAGTGACTGGAACTAACACTAGGTTACTGGTTGGAGTGCAATCTTTAATACCTTATTTTCAAGTGGAGGTACTGTATTCCATGGCTTTGCAGACAGCGCAAACTGGAAGAAGTCACTTCCTTCTAAAGAATACCCTTTTTTAGGGCAACTCTCAGAGTTAGCAAGGCTATCTTCTAGTTGAAAGATTTTAGAGAGCTTAGGCAGACTTACTAAAACATCTAGACAGGTAGACCTTAGCTGCACATTGTTGTATCTTTGAATCAGTTAACAAGCAATAGTACTTTTTTTTAGAGTAGCAAGGTACCAAGCCCTGTTAAAGAGAACAGAGAACTGACATATAGTCAAAACATCCTTTTTGTAACTCTTTGTAGGGTTATATCATACAATAAATTTAGCTACTGCCTAGTCCAGGAACAGCCACAGAGCTGCTGGGTATGTTTGCCTGTCTCAGAGATTTGTTCTGCTTGCAAATGTAATGTTGATATTTTTCACATTTTGTATATATTTTTAAATTTTCTTTATTCTACAATTAGGTGGGTTGCATTGAATTATTATTAATGCCTAAACCAAAAGAATATCGTTGCAGCTGGTACCAGAGAGATCATGAGTAGAGTAAGACTGCATTTCTGATCAGTGCGAAGCTTTGAACAGAATGACAGACCTCAAATTGCTCATCAGGAGAGAAGTTCACAAAACTGACCTTTTTAAAGGGTAGAGAGTAAACTTAAGTGGAAAGATTAATGTTAAAATGGTCATGTGTCCTATTCCCAATGTTTATTCCATTGCATATGTAACATTTTCACCATCGGTATTTTTATTCTATTCTTACCGCTTTCCATTTTAACAGTTGAACAACTGCGAGAGATAACTTACAATCCTGAAGTCATTTGACTTGTCATCTTAAAGGGTATTTATAAACTATAGCATTCAGGGAGCCCCCAGTGTTACTTTAAATAGAGACTGCCTTTACGATTAAGAAAAAAAAAAATGGACTGTTTCATTCTGGAATTGCTGTTCTTAAACACAAGTCAAATCATATTTGATAAAAAAACTCCATAAAAACAGGTAGTAAGCTTAACCATATTTTGTATTTTCATATTATCACTAAAGACTGCATGAAAAGCAAATGGTATGGCTTATGCCAAACACAAAAACGTGAAAAAGATGTTTTTCTCCTGCAAGTACAAATCGCTTTTTTCCCCTTTTGATATTGGTCTATATTACTTGTTTCCTGCAGGCAGACATTCTGCTTTTATTATTTTATTATTTTGAGGAGAAAAATCTGGTTTCTTCCAGATTCCTGTCAAGTTTTCAAATTCTAAAAAATTGGAAATCTGAGGGTAATAAGAAGGAAAATGAAACAAGCAAATTTGGTTAATTTGAGAACTTGATAAAAAAAGCAAGAAACAATTATGATTAATGAAACAAGGTATTTAGAAATATATACTAATTGCTGCCATGGAAGGAAGAGGACGTCATTGCTTGGAATCTTTAGAATGGTGATAGTCAGGAGAAGGATCAGAGTAAGTAGAGTTGAATTTATATAGTAGTCAGGTTTTGACCTTTAATTGCATCTAGTTTGCCAAATACAAGCATTAGATTACAAAACACGCGATGGAAATTATTTATAGGGGACATGAGAACCTATAGTTGTAGTCCCTTTTTTTTTTTTTTTTTTAAATGTTGCAGATGCTTGGGTGGTTGTAACACGTGAGGGTGTGTTTCCCAGCACAACATCTGATTAGTCACTAGTTTAGTAAGGAATGTCCTGGCACACAGTTTTGTTGAAGCATGTGAGCCTATCAGCAGAATAACATATTATATTCTTTCAGGTGTTTCGACATAACAGTTGAGTAAAACAGCTCAGCTGTTTTGAAACAAATATTATGATATTCCTTCCCTGAATCTCCTTTTTTTTCTTTTTTCTCACTGGCAGAAGAGATGTTGCATATTTACCTATTGAAATAATATTTTGTGCCCTAATAATTTTTTTTGTTAATATTCCAAGATGTTTTAGAGTCTAAATAATACTGTAAAGCAGCTCTGTAAAGCTATCCGTCCTTTCTTTCTACACTGAGGAAGATAGAGGGTAGCATATGCTCATTATGTTTTTCATGCTCTGCAAGTTTCCCCACTCCTTGAATATGGATGATCAGCCATATTCACTTTAATAAAATTTTTCAGGGAGAAATATTTACTGTAGCACAAAACTACAAAAGTTCTCTCAAGTCCACATGAATGTTATGGTCACAGCACTATATGACACACACTTCCTTTTCCTAGCTTAGATTTGATATAAGGAGAATGATACTCTTTCAAAAGTTCATTCTTTTTCTACTGAATGCTTGGATTGGTAGTACAATTAACAGATCACTGACGTAGCTGTGGCCGTTGACGTTACTGTAGGTCAGTTCATAGTGTGATGTAATGCTTAAGAGAATTTCATGGTGAATATAAAAATATCCACTATGAAAGTAATAGAAATATTTTTTTAAACTTTTTTTAAAAGTAAAATATTAACATTCTCCAGACGAGAATACTATAACAGAATGCTGAGTAGAGTTTGATGTAGTCCAGTTGAATTTCCAAAAGGCTTTAGCTAAAAGTAAATAAGTAACTCTGGAATATGAGAGAAGATCCTCCCATGAATAAAAAACCCAGATGGAATATAGAGAACAGCGGTAAGAGTAAATGGCTAGCTTTCATGTTAATGGAAGGTTGGAGAATGAATCCTGCAGCAGTGTGTGCGGGAACCATTCTGATAAATGTACTGATAAGTGATCCTGAAGAGGCAGTGAATAGTGGGATGTCCAGGCCTGCTGGAGACACCAAATTATTCAAGGAAATGAAGGCAAGGACCAACCAAAGATTCTTACAGGATTCTTTTACAGTAGAATAACATGAAATTCAGTGTAGGTAACTGTAAAGTTACGCAGGAACACCAGTCCTAAATTCACATACAAAATAACAGTCTGAAGATGACTGTAACCACTCATGACTAGGATGTGGTCTCACAAAACTAGCATTGATCAACAGCCTAAATCTACTCTTAGGTATCAGTAAAAAAGACATACGGGGCAAAAATAAGCACAGCCACATGCCACTCTTATAATTTTGTTGTATGTCCATATCCTGAATACTGTGTGTGGTTCTGATCTGCTACCTCCCAGAAAAAGATACAGGAGAAAAAAGTCCGGGGTAGAGCAACAAGGTAGAATGAATAAACAGAACTATTTCCATATAAAGAACAAGTAAATGAGATAGGGTCTTTCAAAAGAGAAGAATAATAATTAAGGAGAAATATGTTAGAGGTCTCAAAGATACCATAAGGAACATGCCTTCTCTCATACACTATTGGAATGAGGAGGCATCAAAATAGCAGGCAGCAGGCTGAGGAATAGTAAAAAGACGTAACTAAGCTTTAGAAATCCTTGATACAGAATTGTTGTGAGTGTTAGAACTATATGTGGATTAAAAATATAAATTACAGGACAGTTCTTTGAAAAAAATTAATTGAGGGCTATGAAATAAAAGATCACCACCACTGGCTTTGAAAGTCTCTGAGTTGCAGATTGTTGGACTCTGTATTGTATTTCATGGAAGTATCATTACGCATTTTCCCGTGGTCTTATTCTGTTGCTTAGCTGTCCCCAGGTATTCAATTTTGGCAACTGTTGAAGACAGAACACAGGGCTAGATGGATCTTTGGCTGACCCAATATAGCTGTTCTTGTAAAAAGCATTACAAACATTGCCTTTTTATTCAGTTAAGTGACATAGTAGGACTGAAATAAACACATCTATTTAGTTCTGCATTTGTAAATGTTAATAAATTTTATATAAATGTTAAAGTCTGAGAAATCTCAGACAGGCACGTGAGATAGCTGTTGCCCAATTTTAGACTGACTGTCTGTTGCTACCACCAATTCCATGGAAGTTGAAAGGTCAACGTGTACCTTAAGAACTTGCTTTTATGCGTTTAGGCATGAGATCAGAGTAATAAAATCAGTCAGAGCAGTAATATCTGTGTTTTCCATGTTTGATCTTTAAAAAAATACTATTCTAAACTTTTTTTAAAACTTTTAGCCAAGTACAGGTATATGTTTTCTTGGAACACAAACTGAGACAAAAGCATGTAAGACTATTGTCTGGCATATTGATAGCAAAGGCTCCAAATGTGTCTGAACAACTATTGAATTAACTTCTCGTGTCAGGGCTGTACAGGAACAAAGCTGTTTCCATTGTGAGTTTACCAGAAGCAGAAAATTTTCCTAGGATGTGTAGCTTGGGAACTTCTGTTCTAACTTGTTAGCTGAATTAGTTATTTTGTATTATAATCAAAGTCTCAAAACGTGGGAATTCAGCTGATAACTCCTTAATCTGATGATAAATAGAAATATAAAGAAGTTTCTGAAATGGACACAAACAGATTTTTTTGTTAGTTTCAAATACTTTGCTCAAAACCCTTTCACATGTACCTTGGAAAATATTTATTTCATCAATCAGTAACCAAACGAAAATCATACTAAAGAGGCTTGTTATTGTAAAGAGTAGCTTTAGTATATGGAAATCAATCTTCTGGGGCTTTCTTTGTCGGTCACAGACATGAGGTGGGGAGAAATGCAGGATACCTGAAAAGTAGTTGAAAGATGATGTATTTAAAGTGCTCTGAGTATTTCCCAAATAAAGTTGGTTTCTTCTTTGGTTTGGGTTGTTTGTTTTTTGTTTTTTTTTCCTGAAAATAAGAAAAACTCACCTCACTGGACTAAAATAAAAGTTTGAGTAGTGTTATTTTTTCACCCTTCTACTTCCCTTCTCTATACAAACATCAATGGGAACATCCTGGGAGTTGGACTTAGTGATCCTTATGGGTCCCTTCTGACCTGAGATATTCTATGATCTGTATATTAGCAGAGAAGGCTTTTCAAAGCAAAGGTTGCTCTCTCATCGGTAACTCAGAGATCAAGATTCTGAAGGAAATTTCAAAAGCTGTGATAAAATATTATGCATTTTACAGATTTATATCGATAAAATGCATGTATGAGTAAGTAACTTCTAAATTGAAAGCTTATTTTTTCAGTCTTCTGGCAGTTGAAATGTACTATTGAAATGAATTTCCTACAGCTTAACAAAAGGATTTCTTTAGAAATCTTTAGGCGTCCATAAAAAATGAGGGAAAATGAAGTTTTAACAGTGATAGGAACTGCCATTGTGCTGTGGAAAACAAGATGTTCTATACATGTGTTATAAACCACCTTGGAAATGGCCTGAATTTAAATAAAAATTAATAGTTAAGGAACAGGGAAATAAAAATTTGTCTTCTGTACTTTGAGACAAAAGTCTATATAACTGAAGTTAATTTCCCTTCTCAGCAGTGCTGTCTGCCTCTCAGCAAAATGTCATGTGTATTATCATCTTCTTGAGGCAGAGCGAAGGTTATCGGGTGCTCAGCACTTTGTGCTGAGTGTTCTGGCAGCGCTCGCCCAACCAGTTCAGAGGATTCCTCTAAATCACAGACCTGCCTGTGCCCTCGATGACAAACAGGTTAAGCTGCAGGTCTTCACTGATCATCATTCCTGGTCTGAACCTTTCTTGACTTATATTAGACCAAAAGCCATTTAACTCTGTAGGTTTTTTTGGGGGTAGGTGTGATTGCAGGAGGGGATTGAGTTCTCTTTTGCAAGCTTGGATGCCCCTTGCTTTTACTGTAGAGCTGTGTGGTGTTTCATTGGCCTCCATAGCTTTAAATTTGCAGTTGTTTTTATGGAGGCCTGGATGTTAAAAAGAGCAGAATAGTTGTGGTTTGACAAGTATTTACTTTGGAGAAACTCTGGTAAGAAATTGGGCACATCAGTCACTCTGGGATAAAGTTAGATTTGTTTTCATCAGTGCATCTCAGAATTAACCAACCTATCTAGTCTGTAGTTGCGTACACGAGTTGTCATCAAGTGAAGCATGCATTGCTTTGCATAATGTGTTTCTTGCTGCTGTTACCTACCTTACCCTTCTACGTTGTTGCCTGTGGTATTATGTGACTATTTTCTTTAAGTTTTGATGTTAGCATTTAACAAGGGTTTATGTCAGTTTTCTCTTTTCAGCTGGTAGAGCTATAATATGAGATTAAATGGTAACATGAACTGTGGTGAGGGGTTCCTATATTTTTTTAATTTTTTTTTAAACAAGCTGGTTGATCACCATATACAAATATGTGCCTTCTAAAATGGCATGCACTCTGACATTTTTTTCCCTGATCTGTTTTCATTTGTAAATACTGTAAACTTTGCTTATATAAATTTACATTTCATTTTTTTCATTAAAATAGATCAGATTTGCTAATGTGCTGTTACATGTGTTGGAGTTGGAAAGTACTGACAGGTAGATACAGATTACCAGTTGCTCCATCAGATAAAAATATGTCCTTGAAACTGAGTCACATTAGTGATGATCTAGTATTTTTTCATGTCATAGTTGCACAGTTTTATAAACTACCACAGTGAGACTGAACAAAGACAATTCTAATGAAAAAAGCTCTTTTTAAAGGGAGAGAATATGATTGTAATTTTACCATCAGGCATATTAAACACTAGAGACTTTCTCTCTTGTCACAGAGTAAACCAATAAATAGATAATAAATTGATGTTAATAAGTTGATAAGTAAACAATATAATTTAGTAATCTGTCTCACTTTCATTATATAGTCGTTGAAAAAGGCTGTGGCCCTGAAGGATTCAAGATGAATCATAATAAGTATGAAAATGTTTGGCTAGCAATTCTGAACATTAATCAAAAACTTTGGCTTTGAGCTGGGACATAAGAATAGGGTTGATGTCAATGAAAAGTATTAATAATATATAACTGTGTGCTGTGCTTCCATTATAATGTACTTGAAGTCTTGTGGTTATTTATCCTTAAGCTTGTAAGGTCTAATTCAGGACTGGTGACCTGGACTTCAATCTAGTTATGGCTTGCAATGGCACTAACTACTCTCTGGTGAGATTTTCTTACATTGCACTAAAGAATAAATTATATGATTAGGTGGAAGACTGGCTCGTATCCTCTTCTTCATAGGATGGTAGCAGCATCAAAGTAGTGGTGGGTTGTCTTAGCAAACTGTGAGCGTACCAGCAAAATCTTCTAGACGTAGGCATTGTCAGTATGTGGCTCTGAGTGTCCTAATTACCTTAGAGGTTCTATGTAGCCAAGTGACTTCTTATGTTCTTAATTGAATTACATGTAGAATTGTCTTCTAAACAAGAAGCTTGCTGGCAGTCTGTTTTTCTTGCATTAATTTGTGCTGTGTTTAATACTTATATTAGAAAACACAACAAACTTCTCAGATTTGTGCTTTAACTCTTTGTATCAACACTTTTGAAAAATATTTTAAAGTCTTCATTCATTCCTAACTATTTATAATCTTTTGACCAATTTGTTCAATGCAAGCTGCTTTCATTGTATAGCTATCTTACTATTTGGTCTGTCTTTCATATAGTTAATCTCTTTTCAGTGGGAGAAGAAACCAGTTGCTGAGAAGAAACACATTCAGATTGCTGCAAACCAAAAGAGAGAGGTGGAGGGGCAGGTTTCAAAATCTTGAGTAGCATGCGTGCCTAGGAAAAAAAAAAATTGCATTTTAATGTGACTTTACTGAATTGTACAAATCATGATTATAGATGAACTAGTACATAAGTACCTTTGTAGGTCTTAGGGTAAGTAGGAAATGTGGTATAGTAAACAAAATAATTTCATGAAATAGTGCGTAAAGAGTCTCTTGAAAGATTTGGGAAAATATTCAGTTATCGTTAGAAATTGCTTAGATAATTGCTAGGTGATGTATTATGTGTTTGTTCTTTCCCCTCCAAAATCTGTTTCTTTTATAGCTGTTTAACAAGATCCCATGGCCAAAAAGTCCCAGAGCAGTTGAGATATTCACCCTTAGTGGTAAGATCATCTACCACCCTGTCTCCAGCTCTTCTCTGTTTGTCACACAAATCCAGCATGATCTATTATATTTGTACCAGAGGAATATTTGCTATCTTCATGTGACTAAAATGCAGTCATTTGCCTTTTAAACTGCAGTTGAAGTGTCTCTTACTTCCTTTAACTCTTCTTTCTCCTCATATTCAAAAACTTGGAAATACTCTCATGCACCGTGGAGCATTATTATGTGTGCTTTATTATGAAACACTAAAATGTCACAATGACAATTCATTGTTGCTGATACAAATCAGGTTTTGGTGTCTGTTGATAGTCAGTTTGCTTTCATACTCAATTTTTTATGATTCTTTACAAATACATATTCATGTGCTTTCTTCTGCTGAGTAAATATTTCTTGCATGCAATATCTTGTTTATCTTGCTTAGCTTTTTGAATGTTGCATTACTTTTTTTATGTCAAAACTGAATGCTGGGGTTTTTTGGTTGTTTGGTTGTTTGTTTTTTCTGAATATGCAGTTTGTGAATTAAAAATGTTTTAACAATTAGTTATTTCATCCAGGTGCAAAGAAGAGTCCTGCATAATATGCAGGATTCCGTGAAGAGAGAAGAATTTTCCTGAGCACTTATTTTGTTTGCTTTTACTGGTCTTCAGCTGTTGAAAGATAATTTTTTAATTTTTTTTTTTTTTTTTTTTTTTTGCCATTCCTAGTCTTAGGTACAGATAAATACAAAACTATGTTTTGTGTGTAATAAGTGTCTTAAGGTTTTTTAGCACACTGCTTACCAGGTTGAGATTAAACCTGCTAATACTCTGGCAAAGGACTGTGCATGTTCAGCAGGTCTATCTTGATGATTTTTCATTTACACTTGTATGAAAGGCTTCCTCGCTTCTAAAACAAGCCTCCCGTGTATATTTTATAGTGTATGAAGAGATCTTGAAGTTAAGTGAATATAATAAGCATTTTCAATCTGAAGTCAGCTTTACATAGTCAGAAAGAATTGGGACAGGTATTATTCAGGAAATTTATGTGTTGAAAATATGAGAAAATTGCGTCTGCACTTCAAATTGATGAAATACAGTAAAACATACTTTCGTGTGTGTGCTTATAAATACATAGATGTACGCATGCCTGCACACACACACAAATGTGACAAGGATATTTAGTTTTCTATTTTGAAAAAGGGGGGGAAATACTCCATTTTGGGGGACTTCATGTATGTTATTAATGTGATTTTTTTCCGTAGCAGGAACATGCATTTCAAATTAGTTTTAATCCTAAACATGCCTTTGACAACGATGGTAATTTTTAAACACATGCTATTGCTGAAAATAATATCAGCCTAAACCGTCTACAAAAAGTAAAATGCTAGACTTGCCATTCCTTCTGGAAATATGAACTAAACTAGATGTTCTTTTTGGTGTGTGATTTTTTTGCTATGAACCAACTGAGGTTTTTTAGGATGTCTCTTAAGTGTACAGTATGCTGTTCACTGTGTTTTCATCCACGTTGTTAGAAGTGAGACTTGGTCATAGCTGAATAATTAGAACAGGGTTATACATTGAAAGCACCTTGTTACTCTGCTTTTATATGAGAGACATAGAAGGCAGCAGTGATTGTGACTAGTTACGGAGCTGGCTGACCAGCTAAAGTGTGCCACAGGCTGGCTGACTAAATCTTTGACAGCTTGCAGACTGGGTGGGGTACCCCATCTACCATGCAATGCCAGGTCATCCCCCTTGAACTCCACATGGACAGCACACTGCCTTTCACCCACCTGCTAAAGCCCTTGAACAACTTCAGTATCTGAGTATGTAAAACAGCACATCCAACACTATTTCCGATCCTCTCAAGCTACTCAGTAAGGCTGCTTCTTTGTCTCTGACAGGAACATAGCTTTTATTTTCATTCTTTTGCTGATGACTTCCTCTTTGGGGCTTGCCTGTAAAAGAAAAATTTCACATAGATGTCTATACTGTTTGGTGTGAAGGCTGTTTACTTGATAATTATGGTACGTGTTTAGTCCAAATCTGTACTCAGCAAGAGCAAAACTGGTAAGATTCTCTATCAAGCAATATGTCAGGTTGGCATCTGATCTGTGTGCCAGCATATCTTTTGGGGTATCTTAATACCTGATGGTAAAGAGAGCTGTTACTTACCAGCTGTCAAGGAAGTTTTGAGAAAGGTCTAGAAGAGGTCTGTTTAGTTGAAGAACAGGGTAATGGAGATGAACAGAAGTAAGAAGGATTGATTCTTAAAGTTATAAGATAAAGAAGACCATGTACTCCAGAAAGCTATGTGTAAAAATGTGGTAATGAGGGCCAACAGAGCATGAGGAACAACTCAAAAAGGGTCAAAATGTGTGAATCAGTAGTGGGCCCTTACCAGGAATAATGGTGTACATTTCTGGTCTCTCCCACCTTGAATTTGCTGTAGTAAACATAGAGTTTGGAAAAGAACAGCAAGGATGCTTGAGGGCATGTAACAACTTACATGCATGAAACAAGTGAGCAAAATAGGGCTTTTAAAGCTGAATGAGCTGACCAAGAGCAGAACATGATAGATAGTATCTTTTTCCTTTTGATTACAAAGTGAAGTGCTTTCATGTTCCTTTCAGAAGTAATGGGGCTAGGGGGAAGGGGTTATTTCTTCTGTGAAGGAACCAATGGAGCCAAAGGGAGGGAAAATTTCTGAAAATGCTGGGTGCGAGAAGTGAGATACAGCAAGGCTGGAAGATAGCAGCTCAAGCAAAGAGGTTGCTGAGAGGAACAGGGATTAGTCATGTCAGGTGAGGCCTCAGAGATGGCAAGAAGAAACTTGAAAAGGACGGAGAGGACTGACCAAAATCCCCTGCAGTTCAGAAAGTTGTAGCATTAGCTGCAACTAAGCAAGGAAGTAAGAGCCTCCCTGAAAAATAACACGGGTAGTGAAAGAACTTCTCCTTCTTCAGTTCTGTCATTTCTAGTCACATTGAGTTTTCCATGTTGAAAAAGTTTAAAGCTCCCTTTTAGCAATTCTAATACCAGGAGAGCTCTTTTCTAGGCAACTCCACCTTTCAATTCTGCAGTCCCATCAAAGAGAATATGATAATGGTCTGCAAAAATGACAAATAGCTGTGAAAAGCTGAAGAAAGATAACTGTCATCCACCTGTTCCAGTATAAGACTTCTTAGAAATCAGTGGAAGTGGCTAGATCAGAGCAAACAAAATTGGGTGGGGTTTGGTTGGGTTTTTTGTTTTCAAATAGTATGTAGTTAAGCTGCAGAAGTCCTTGCTGCAAGATGTTATAGATGCTATCACAGGTTGGAAATCCACTCAGAGCTAAAAATACAGACATCACTGCTAGTTCAGGAAACCCATGAGCCATAAGTTGGAGTCTGGAAGACTATTTGGAGAAGGCAGCAATGCATTTTTCCCTAGGCTGCACTTTTGGACACAGCAGGAGATGCCAGAAGCCCTTTGGCCTGATTCAGTACAGTACTTTTGCTCACCTGCTGCTGTTCCACCCAAGTGTACTTGGAGAGGTCATACAGTCTTGTGCGGCTGTGAAGTAGTCTGGAGCCTGATCTGCTGGAAACCTCCACATGGGCCAGTACAAGCTCTAATTACCTCGGGTGTGGAAGAATTCAGAACGATCAAAAAATTGAGATGAATTTTCTAGATAGTCTTCTTTGTGATACTAAGTGAAATACTTCAGTGTGATTGCGGTTTGGCTAATTATGTGCTTACGCTGTTCTGAAGTTTGATTTGCAAAAATTATGAGAAGTGATATCAGTAGAAACTAGTCTTTGAGTATTGAAGTGTTTTATAATAAATGCTCTACTTCCAAGTTAATGAGGTCCTTGACATTTCAGTTAGGTACTCATTTAGTAGACACTTTTGAACCTAATCTTTCCAGGACTTGCTTATCAATAAGTAAATAAGGTGATACTATCCTCCTTACCTCACTGAGTGCTGAGGAAGAGTTCTAAGGAATTGTAACAGTAAACAGTGAACCATTTTTCTGCTGTACCAGTGAGCACTGTGTACAGAGTGTGACAAAGAAATGAATGGGCCAAAGTCCTGCTTGAAGAGTTTGGAGTACATCGAATACCAGGGCTGAAATACAGGGATAGACACAATACTGAAAGCTTTTCAGCTCCTGAGTGTGATCATCAAAGGCATTTAAAAGGAATATTTTGTAAAAAGGTGTTTTACATAGTAAATGCATGTGGCTATGTAAGACTATATTCCAATGCAAATAAACAAAAGCAACCGAAGTTGCACAAGGGGTTTAGTTTTGCTTGCTTTCATTTTTGATGCTACATTTAAATTTTGAATGATGCTTTTGTGAGTTTGCAGATTTCAGCTATTTCTTTTGATTCTTTTTGTAATTAGAGGACTTCAGAATTTTAATCTGAAAATGAAGCTGTTACACAAAAACATTTTATTAATTAAGACTTTTGAATTTAGCAGCTCTGTTTTCACGGTAAGCTTGAAGGAAATTCAGCTCTAATTATTTCACCTATAACTATCAAAAGTAGAAAAAGAAAAGAAAAAATAGAATCATTCTATGATCTATGATTCTATTAAAAAAGAAGAGAGGATGCTATTGGAATATGCAGGTACAGGTGACTATGGAACATCTCTGTTGAGTAGGGAAGGACATTTATTAATACATATTTGTATATTGCCTTGCATAATTTAGACATAGGCTTTATTCCTGTTTTTCTTCTCCCTCCTTTCTTTTAAAAGTCCACTGTGATTAAACTGCTTCAGGAAGAACATGTCTTGTGAAAGGCTGAGGAAAGGTATGAATACATAAGATTGCATGAGATTAAGAAAAGGAAGAAGGAACTAACTGGAACGTTGGAAGAAGAGTTAAGGAAGTTGTCATTCACAGATAGGCAGCATTCCTGTTTCATTTTGTTTTCTCACCATTTCCTGAGATAATTTTATTAATTCAGATACTCATATAGTAAATATAAACCATGCAATTTAAATTACGAGATCTGTGATTACATGGTTTGTGGAATTTTTGCAATTTTTATCTAGATCTTACTATTCATTTTGAAGCATTTTATATTAAAATAAGAAGATAGGGTACAATCCTTTGTAGTTTTGAAAGTTAAGCAGCTTTCTAACAAATGATGCATTACCCACAATGCACCAAATACAGCCTACCTAATCAAAGATACGGGGTGTTTGGTTTTCAATCTGAGATACCTTTTGTTCCAGTGCTGCTTTTTTTTTTTAAATTTATTTTTAAGGTGTGACATCCCCAGGACAATTCCTACTATCTCATGCAGGAGAGGCAGGTCTAAATCTTGCTGGGTTCCTTCCTAGAAAAAAGATTATGTGAAGAACTCTGGATGTAATATTTATTTCAAAATATATTAAGAACAATAGGTCAAGCTGTTTAATGGAGGAAGGAAGCCACGTGAAAGAGCAGCGCTGAGCAACGTACATATGTGATCCTTGGAGTCTTGGGCTGTGTGACAAAGTTTCATCAGCAGAGATAAGGTTGCGGTGGTGTTGAAAATTAATAGAGACGTAGCTGGTGTAGCTGGAGTGACAGAATCCCTGTCATGCACACAGCAAAAAGCCATAGGAGAAAAGTGAATTTGTCAGTTCACCTTAAGTTGTTCACAGAAGCATTCAAAGTATTTTGGCAGAAAACCTCCTCCTTTCGGCATACTTTCATTTTGAGGACTCTTCCAGTACAGTTTGCTGGTATAGCTATGATAGCTAAGACTGCTTGTGGCAGACAAGCTTGGAATAAGAACCTAAAACCAATGCAATTAATCTTTATTGAAAACTTGTCTTCATATTCCTTACTTGAAAAGAATTGGTAAGTTGTTTTTTTTCATCTGTTAATTTAGTCAGTGGTGAATAATTCTGCATCTTCTTAGAGCTTGTGACTGACACTTTGTGAGGAGGGAAGAAAAAAGATAATTTTACAGTTAGAGTAAGCTCTTTGCTCTTACATTTTTAATCATGTTAAAGTTTGTGTCACTTAGCTTCCTATCATTTTGGTTGCTGCTCACTTACACCTGAGAAAAATGGGAGACGTTGAGGAGGATTTCCAGTGGAAGCAGAAAAATAAAATGTACTAACTGGGTAGTGATTCTCCCTCACATGACCAGAAGAATTAAAAAAACTGTTTTGCTTTTGGCTGTGCCTGCTACTAAACACCCTGTCATAGTGTGTGAGGTGAGTCACGACTTGTTTATTTATAGCCTTGGCCAATCAAAGCCGAACGCTCTGAACTTCATTCAAGACCAGCAGGCACTTAGGATGTCTTGTAAACATTTGCTCTCTGAGCAAGGAGCGCTCTCCTCGGCAGCAAACAGGACAAGTGCCTGGGTTGTTGCTTATAAAACACAAAACAGACTAGAAGATCGTTGCCTGGATTATCTAGATTGGTAGAGAGAGAGAGATAATTCCTTTTTACATCTGAAATGCCAGACAGTGAGGATCTGGGACAAGATGAAAGGTACTGTACATTGATTCTGATGGCCTTCTCGTGCAGCGCCGTACGGACCGAGGCTTCGTGTAATTAATCTGTGTGCACTCCTGAGTTCTCAGCCTAAGATCAGTTTTCTCTGCATTGTAACAGATCATCTAATTCTTGAGGGTTTTGCCTCTAATGCTAACCTGAGGCTTCTTAGGAGAGAAGTATTAGATCTTAATGTCTACATAGAGGTTAAATTGTACAGCTCTTATATACTTCTTAAGCTAAAGCTTAAGGGAAGAAAATACTGGGTGATTTCTACCTAGTCACTTTTCCCAGCCATGGGACAACTTACAAGCCTCAAAATGTCAGAGACACAAATAGTTTAGTCAGAGCCACGTAACTGACAGAACCATAACTCATTACTATGAGATAGGGCACTGTGTCCCTTTGAGGTATGCCTGTCTTTCTGAAGTTTAATTTTTATCATAATTAGCTCATAAAACCAACGGTCAGGACAAGAAGAAAGTAGTTGGATCTAAAATTAACAATTTAACAAATACTATTTTTTCAAATACGATCCAGCACATTCCTATGAAATAAAGGCACTAATTAAGTTTAGCTAAATAGATGTTTTAAAAGGTATTTTAAAAGTAGGTATTACTGATAATTGGCTATGACAGAGTTTATAATCTAGGTTTCTTAAAGTCCACATGGTCTTTCCATAGTTGCAATTTTTACTGTCTTGGTGCTAATCAAAATGCTGGCTCTAAAATGGTGATAATGAAATATTTGATATTGAAAAATATTTGTATGTGGAAATAGACTATTTTTTTTTTAGAGCTTAGTTAACAAAATGCCAGAATGTAGAGGTAAATTCAAGGAATTACAAGAATCGGAAGTGAGCATTTCATTATGGCTTTGGATTTGATTTCTTTAGTTAGATTTAAACTTGAACATTTATGTGGGTGTTTTTCCAATAGGTATGTTAATGTGGAGTTGTAAGATAGGTGAAATACAGAAGACATTTCTGGTTGTCTGTAGATCAGTATATTCAGGCATGGCCACCTAATTGGATGAAGTGTGGGTGAATGGATCCCCAGTGGCATAATTGGGTCTCTGCAAGGGTGGCATCACCTACACATTTCCGTTTGCAGGGATCTAAGTTGTGCCCTATATATGACATAGCTTAAAAGTAGTTGTAGTACTAGGTAGCATTTGCTTCTTTTCTTTTAAGGACATGTTGACTTATTACTGATAGCCACCAAAGTGTTAATTTCTATTCATTAAAAATGTTTAGCCAGATCTCCAGTTTGTTGAATTGTGTATTTTTCAATACAGGAAAACAGCAGTATGCATGACACATTAAAAACCAAGGTTTTGGTCATAAACATCTTTTTTTTTTTTTTTTTTTTTTCTTTTAAATCAATTTTATAAAGGATATGCATCATGTCCTTCCTTGAAAATATGTTGGTTTTGTTTTGTTTTTTTTAATCAACATGGGAGAAAATCTTACCAGCTGAGAAGAAAAAAAAAAATTTTCAAGAAAAAATTATTTCAAAATTCAGATTTGGAAAAAAAAAAAAGCAACAGTGTTTACCAGTATGTAAAAGGATTGAACTGGTATGCAAAGCATACAAGCTTTGTAATATCTAACTTCCTTTGTTCACAATTCTTTCCCTTTAAAGGTTTGTAGCAAGCTTTGACAGTTAAACAGAATTAATACTAGGCCTAAACATCTAAGACCTCTTTTTTTATGAATCAGAGTTGTTTGGGGTTTTGGGGGGCTTTGGTTTTGGGTTTTTTTAAAACATTTCTGAAGCAGCAACCTGAAAAAGCATCGTAATAGAGCCTGCTCTCCCCATTTATCGTTTCTGAAACTACCATTACGTTTATTGACCCTGATCTACTCCCTCATCCTTTTGTGTCTTTGCTATTGAGCAAAAAGGTTTGAGAAAATAGTTTGATCAAAAGGTTCCAATTTTTTCTGGAATGAATTTCCCTTTTTGTCTTGGTGGTAACAAATAGGATATAACTGGAGAAGATTCCCACAGAAGTGCTAATGAGATTTGGTGGAGGTCAGGATATTTTGGTCCAAGTTAAACAAGAGGGAATAAAAGGAGGAGCTATGGGAACTATACTGGAGCAATATGGGAACTGTACTGGAGCAATTTGTTTTAGAATCACAGAAGAGAGAGTAATGTAAATGCCCAGATAACAGGGTAATTTTGAGGGGCACACTGAATCAAAACTACTGCTTTATATATTTAAAAAAGGAGGGCAGTGGTGTTCTTGTAGAGGCTGTAGAATGAGCTTTGTTTACTGATCGGTTTCAGCACACTGCACTCCTTTCATCCTTCTCAGATGCAAACAAATACCTCTTACATCCTCTTCCTTCTCGAGTTCATGTCCTACTTCAGCAAATATGTAGTGTTGCACCACAAGTGTATTTCATGAACAGGGTAACATCATAGTTAAAGATGTGGCATTGGTCAATAGTCTGTTAGTCATACTGTGAATTTAAATGCCTAATAAGTAAAGGAACATATGCACAAATACTTCTTAGTACGGCTAGTAAAAAAGCTAAGAGTTGTGAAGAATTAGGTACCGCCTCATATCTTCTGTTTTATCATACGATCCTGGGCGGTAGCAGATCAAGAACAGTGAGGAAAGATGTGGTGAAAGGTAAAGGATTAAAAGCAGTTTAGCATAAGGATGATATTTTTCCTCAGTAATTCTTTATGATCAGGTCCCCTATAGTTGTCATGTAAGATGGTATAATTTATTTAAAGAAAAAATAAAAAATTGACAACTCATGAGGAACCTAATGATAGTCAAGAATGTATAACAGGTACTGTGAATAATCAGTCCTGAAGTGTTGGAAGCTCATGGCCGTTGGTGCTTCAAAGAGGTATCGACGTGTAACAACTTCTATCGGAACAATGTCTGTGTTGTTCTAATCGCTGTCACCTGCCTATTATTGAAAAGGATGGTGCACTAAACTGTTAACCAGGAACCTTTTATGACTTGAATAAAAACGGGACAGAAAGCTGTGTTATTTTGAACCAGTTGATTTTGAAGTACAGTCTTGTAGTGCATGACATTTCCCAGTATGTGCTTGGACTTAGAAAAATAGAAATACAGTTTAAAGTCAAATCTGCATGTTATTTAATTACTCAAAGTATGTTAAATATGTAAGAATATTTGTTTCTTCTGCTAGTATTAGTTAATAAAGTGGAAAGCATCTGATTTCCTTTTATGATTTAATTCAGTGCACAGATGTAGGCAACAAGTGGTTAGCTCATGCCAGGAACTCTCAGTAATGCATCAAAGTAAGTGATCACCTGCTCACACAAAATACTTTAAAACCCATTGAAAAGAGTCAGAATGAAGTTCCACGCAGAAAGAGTTAAAAGCTGCATTGTAATATTGCACAAAAAATTGTTTTCATGTTTTTGCAGGTTAAAAGTATTCTTTGTCTGGCACTAGAAAATCCACTTTTCCTTTTTTGTGCAGCTGCTCTGCAACTCAAGGAATGCTCAGCTCATCTTTCCTAGCTGTTTGACTTTGAGAGGCCTTGAACTAGGAGTATCCCAGCTGAAGAATATGGAGGCTGAAGGAGGCTGAAGGATTTTGTGAAAAAGGGTTAAAAGAGTTGTCTTTGCGGGAGAAAAATAAACGTGAAAGAATTGCTTCTAACAGCTGGGCAGAGCTGGTTAAAGTTCTGCAAATAGACCTTTATGCTCCTGTTGATAGAAACAAGACTTCCTTACTTTTTTGAACAAAAACAGTGGAATAAAAATGTCTCTTTTGCATCACCAGTTTCTATTACACATGGGAAGCTGACCTGGAAGATCCCAGCCCTTGTAGTGTCTTGGTAAAGAGCATAAGCATGTAGTAATAGAATTATAGTCTTTGCTAAACAGAAAGCAAGTCTATAATAGTATTTATGTCACTTAAACACTCAATTTTCATGCAAAGAGACGTTTAAAAAATCTACGCTTACTGACTTAAGTCATGACTTTGGACTAATAGCACTTGGCTATCTGATCACATTTCATGTTTTGAATGACCTCAAACTGGAGTAGCTGGTGTTCTCATGGGAGCTGGACAAGAGTAGTACAGGTCAAAGGGAGGGTTTCCCCTGAGAGCTGACCTATCAGTTTGCTTAGAGGAGTCCGTCTAGACAATGAAATGCCCCAAATTTAGTTGGAGTATATTTTGTTTATTTTAGCAGGAAATTCAGCAAAAAGTGATATTTAGTACAGTCTGCTGTGTTGAGGAACCTTTGTACTAGAATCGCCTTCAAAAAAGTTGGAGTTAGTTTGTATCTGATCAGCTAAAGAAAGACAATACAACTCCTTATTAAGACTTTGTAAGACACTGATGTTATACTTGAATAGAAGAACGCATCACCTCCAAAATAAAATCCTGGTAGTAATGGGTCATTTTTATTTTTTTTAAAGTAAACAGGACAAGATGAGTTCCCCTATCCCTTTTCAGAACAATCGAGTGTATTTTTATAACAATAGGATTGCTTTCATTTTCAGAAAATTTTGTTCTTGACTAGTAATATAAGCCAAAAAATACCTTCATTTATGGGATTGATGTTGTTTAGCAGCACACCAGTGGTGAAATGTTCCCATGTCAGTGGAAAAGAAGAAAATACCATTATGGCTGTAGTTTAACACACCGTGCAAGAAGCTTATGGAGTCAGGGATGAAAGGTTGCTTATGTGAAGTTTTGGTGACAGTCACATGTCCTGGCCAGTCTGCTGTGCAGTCCATTGAGAAAAACACATCCAGCCTCATCAAATGCTGATGATTTAAACATATTTCTTGAACAGTAATATCACTGAAAAATATTCTTGGTCAGGAAATAAAAGGGGCATGCATGTTACTGAAAGCTGTGAAATAAGATATTTTTTCAGCTTTTTATTGCACAGCTCCTAAAAAAAAGAAGTAACAGCAAATTGGACTGACTCATTGTTAATAAAAAGCACAAAATTGAAGTGTCAGATGAAGATAGATGAGGTCAGAAAGAAAACACTTTAAAAGCTTGAGAAGCAATGTTGCACGGTATTAACAATTCATTTAGTTCTTAGAAATTATGTATTTGAACTATAGGAGAGATGATAATTAAAGGAGATTTTTGGATTGGGAAATGTTATTCTTTAAGGTTGATAACTACATTCTTCAGCTTCAATTTAAAAACAAAATCTTTCTAACTTTGTGTATATTAAAGCTTTCAAGTGTGCCCAAGCCTTAACATTGAAGGGATGTCAGATGTGTAATACTGATTGCCACAGTATTACATATTGGTGAAAGCCTAAACCTGTGCAGCACCTATAGATTAGCAGTGAGAAATAAAGTGCATATGGATATCTACAAGCTAGAGAGATTTCTATTAGAAGAGCTTTGTAGAGTTTGTAGCAAAAAGGTTGTAGATGAAGATTCTTGCTGCAGTTTGAGAACAGAGTGTCTTTGTGGATGCTTCCTCTGTTCCTCGTTCTTTCAGTGGTACAGCATCCTTTCATGGAGATCTTTGAAGCAAGCAGAATTTTACATGGTGCCCCAGTGATTCATTTAAATTGCAAGTCTTGTTGACTTGGTCATAGCCACATGACACAAATATAATTATTTTAGTATACTTAACGATTGCATAGGATCCAAAAGTGACACAGGATAAAGCACAATTCTACATAATCACCTTTTAAATTAGCCACATAGGTCATTAAGATGCTATGCTGTGAGTTCAGTGGTGCTTGCTATTATGTTTTTCCACATAGTGCACATAACATTCACAAATTTGTTACATTGTATTACAATAAGGCTAATCAATATTTTATTGTTTTCTACCACACAGTTCATAATAGATTTCAGAGGTTTTGTCATTGGCACTTAAATACACTTAACTGTAAAATGTGCTTTTTATGCTATTTTATATTTTGGAGGAAGAGACGGATGGTTATTTTCATTTTGAGTATGTGGTCACCTGAAATTTAGAAGTAAAAAAACATTTAATATGTTTTTCACAAACTTTCAAAATCTAAATACTATTTTACATCCTTTATCTCTGTATCTGAATAATTTAGAAGACAAATTTTAAAATATATTTTTGGCATAGGTCTTCAAGTATAAAATGTTTCTTTCAAAGAAGGGTAACTGCACCATTATAATCTCCCTTCTGCACTGTGGTGATTCCTTTCCTCACAGGAGAGACCTGTGAAAGCTCTGGAAAGGTAAAGCTGCTTGATTGGGTTTTGCTAACAGTTTACACACTTGGTTTCATTTGGTCAAGTTTTGTACTTAACTCCTGGTTGCCTGTGAGGTTTGTCCTTAGATACCCACATCCTTTACAGCTGTGGTGTTCTATATAAGCACTAGATACTACTTTTTAAAAAAAAGACTACAAAACAGCCATATTACCTACATTTTGATTTACATATCTTCAGGAATGTAACTTTCAGCTCTTCCACCTTGACTAGTACATTCTAAGTTACACTTAAAATTACAGAGTCTGCACAGGTTTCAAGCGTGTGTGGTTACAGTTGGGAAATCAAGAGGGTTTAGAAGCTCTATAATTACTAACTCTGTTTATGTAGGTGCAATCCTTCAGATTCACCACATCATGGTGTACTTTGTCACTGCTGCAGTTCTGACTAGTGTATCTATGTGAAGATACATATAAAACTGTGTACACATAATTAAAAAAAATCCAGCACATCACGAAAAGATCTTTAAACCAGTAACATGAGAGCTGCTGACCTTTCTGAGAGAAATGTGACGGGGCTTTGCTTGAACAGATGTCTAGATACAAAATGAGCGCATGACACCATCAGTCATTTTTAGAGAATGTAATGCCACTGGCTCTTCTGGCCAGAGTTAGTGACTGTGATGGGTTGAAGCATCTGGGGCGGGAGGGTGTTTTGAGAGGTTTTTTTTGCAGCCACTAGGTAACAGTTTATGTATTTGCTCAGTTTTAGAAATGATGCAGTAGGTAGTCAGAAGCATATGAGTAATTAATTTTCTCCCTGAATGCCTTCAATGTTATTGACTAGTTACAGAGTACAAGTGCAGTATCAAGCTCAGGATAAGTGATGGGAGTGTAAAGATTTATTCTCTCTAAATTGTGCACAAAAATCCTTGAAGGTGTTCAGAGAGGATTGACTACTTTTATCCCCAAAGGAGCACCTGGACAGGAGTCCCAAAAGGTGTTTTGGCAAGAAGTATAGGGTTCGCATTTAAGTCATTTGTTAAGGTACTGTAACTCCACTAATATTATGCTGAAGTAGTTTTTTATGTTCTTGGTTGACTGATGTCATAGTCAAGAACTCCATGTTCATCATCCACGTCACTTCACATATCTTCTTTTCTTTCCTTTTTGTCTTTAAATGTGATCATTGAAAAATGAATTTGTCTGGAGTATTTATCGTTATGTGTCTGTCAGCTTTTGATCTAATGCAGGTGTAATGCTTATCTCTGTTTCTACAAGGGCATGGCATAATCTCTCTATTTTTGTGTACATACAACTATATGTTGTGCCTCCTTTCTCTCTCGCTCCCCCTTCACCGGGATCTCTGTTGCTGCTCCCTTGTTTCAGCCCTCGGGCCTGTGGGTAACACTGCCACTCAGGGGGACTCTGGGGAAAAGGGGCAGGAGGGACAGACATTACCAGGGCTGGCAGTTGTTGGGAGGTGTGAACAAGAAAAGGCAACGTGCATCTGATTGTCACACTGAAGATCAGCAAGCTGACCTTCTTACACCTCTAGTTGCCCAAGATCAGAATAAGGCTTCATAATAGTCCTTGGTGTTCTTTGTAAAATAGAAAAGCGTGGCTATAGCAAAACTGACAAAGGTGTCTCATGACTTCTTGTGTCCTACAAGGAACTGCCAAGTACTCTTTTGCAGAGCAAGCTTAATAGTGGGTTCGTAATGTTTTGAACCAAACTTCACCTCTACCATCCACTCTTCTTGCTTGGCTGCTTCTTTGTCAATGCACTGCATGCAGGCCACGGGACCAAAGCATCTAGCAGTGTATTTTATCTGCACTGCAGCTCACACTTCCAACATCTTTTCAAATTGGCAAAAGAAAGCATTAACAACCAAGAGAAGCGACTCTTTCCCTGCAAAAGTGCCATTTTCTTACATAATTTGCATGTTTGTTTTGAATTGTTATTAGTTATCCCAGTGTACCTTGTATCTCTTCCTTGTTATATTGTCTTTATAATGGTGGTTAGCATATATGAAAATAGCTTGCATTATTATTTTAGTTTATGTTTTCATCTCCCCCCCCTGTTTTTGCTATTAACTTAAAGTTAGTAAGCCAACTATCTACAACTGTCCTATGTATTTCAAAGCTCTGTTCTGATAGTAGTCATCAGGCCTATCCGTTCTCTCTCTTTGTGCTTCCACTAAGATTCTCTTTGATTGTCAACAATTTTAAATAAAGGATAGGAGTAAAGTCTGTAAAAAGTTTTGTAATTCAGAATACTGTCATAATAGTAATTTTCAACACTAGAAT
The DNA here is from genome assembly GCF_031877795.1 of Strix aluco. NCBI lineage: Eukaryota > Metazoa > Chordata > Aves > Strigiformes > Strigidae > Strix > Strix aluco. The sequence goes on along the minus strand of NC_133931.1, from coordinate 82,636,000 downwards.
AAACAGGCAACTCTTACCATACATATTATTAATGCTGCACACTGACCATTGTACATCCATAAAAGCTGGAAGCAATGTTTCTTTAAGGAGAGTAGCCTATCCATAAAAATTGCAGTTCTCGTAAGACAAAACCCTTGTATACTATTCTCAAGCTGCTAATTACCAGAGAGGGTGGAAATTGAAATCACTATTGTGGATAGGAGGCGGACAGAAAGTTCTGTGTAACATTGCTAATCCCTCCCACTGGGTTCCTGCAGTGTTCTTCATGAGTTATTTAATGGTTTTATTTACATTCTCTGTTAGAAGCAAATATGTGCATGCAGTACCGTGCATGGCTGGAAAATACGTTGCATTTTCTGTCTTACAAAAGTCACCTAGTCCAAGACATGATACTCTCATCCTATGAATTCCAGGTATGCCATTTTAAATTCTTTATGTTTTTTTCTTGAAGGGGGAAAAAAACCCCTCACCCTGAATATTTTGTAATGTAAGAGGAAATCACACTACTGCAATACTAGAAGTACTATACTATAATAAAGCCAGGAATAGGGCAACAATTTGGGTTTTGAACTTTAATCAGTTTTACACTGTGGTTGAAATACTAGTCTTTCCTTAAGTCATGTTCTGCGCTCTAGTATGCATATGATCGTTTGAACATGGTTCCCCCATATATGCTATTTATGTTCTGTATGAAATGGCTCCCAAACCTTGCTCTAATAACGATGTTGCAGTGTCACCACCTCGTGGTGAATTTGCTGTACAGTCGTTAAATAGAGGCTTAGAGAAAGATGAAGTTTCTCCATGCATGTTTAACCAGACATTTTTGAGGTAAATTATTCCTGACTTTTTACAAAAATTAAGCTCCGGAGACTATCTGAAAACAGGAGAAGGTGGTTAACCTCCATTATGTTAGGAAAAGTGCTTCCAAGTAATCAATATGTCTGCAGTGCAACAGAAAAGAAGGTATGTAACATTCCCATGTAGAATAAAAATGGGTATCATGTGTGTGGGAGAAGAAGACTTATTCCTGGCTTAGATGTAAGTATGTAAAAATTAACAGATTTCAATTTGGGCAGCAGTTGGAGCAAAGTGTACAATTCAACATAAGCCCAAAATCCTCTTACCCTGTGTATTTAGGAGAAATGAGAGCAAGAATTTATAGTTGTAAAAAAAGTGGCTTTAGACCTTGCTGAATTGGATGTCAGACATGTTGTCTGTGGTTTGGTTGAAATGTTAGTTAAAGATTTTAGGAACTTAAGTTTGGTGTTCTTTTTGCTGAGACATTGGATTTGAAATTCAGATTTCACTTTCTCCTTTTATCATAGTTTGTAAAATAGAAGTGATGTATCTTTTGGGTTATACAACTGAAGATTTGCAGAGGGTTTTTTTTTAGTTGGAAAATAAAGTGAAATAGACATTTATTTCTATAGTTACTTATTGTTTGCCTAGTTTTGTTATTAATCTGTGATCAGAAATCTGGGGTAATAATGTAATTCCAAACTTTTCTTTTTGTTTGATGTTATAATGTAATAAGAGTGTGGACTACCTTATTTTACTTGCTATTATGATTCATTGATCAAAGCTTCTATCTAATTTTGGCCACTTGAACCTTTTAATAACTATCCCTTCAGTGCTGTGTTGGTGTATCTTGCTTGCTGCCATGTGAGAGATCACTTCCCTTCAGTGCAGTATCAGCATATAGCCACAGTCCTACAAAGAGAAGCAAATCAGAAGTTTATCTTTTTAGGAAAAATCAATGTATCTTTTGTAGTCCAGTGCAATTATACGTGTAACTTTCAAGTAAATCATTTCCAGAATTCAAGTAAATCATTCCAGAATTTCCCTTTGTCTTTCAACCATTATCTCCTTGGGCTGTATAAGTAAACCAGTTGCTCTTGCTAGAAAGATCTGCATTGCAGTTCTTGGTGCAAGTGGGGTATGAACTTGTGCCCATATAAAAACATTATTGTACGGTTTTGCTTTATAGACTGTAAAAGTAAAAATAACATCAGGGAGCAAAATTTTTTTAAGCACTTTAAAAAGAAAACATCTCTAGTTTGTGTGTTCCTGCAAGTTTGTGAACTAATTCTAAGGGATCTGAAAAATATTTATGAGGAAAAATAAGCTTATTTTGGTAGGGTTAAATTTTCTATATAGGGATCCACATCTGTTTTGAACAATGTTAGGTATTAAGCAAATGAAAAAGAAGTACTCTAATTTTAATATGCACCATTATGTCTGTCACTTACAGGAACAAAACTCCAAAGTAACACCTGAACCAGGAGTCTTGATACCCTGTGGATATCAGGGCTGTTATACATGTGCATCAGTAATGCCAGCAGCTCACAAAAATGCAAACATATATTCAAAAACTTTAAAATCTTCATGGCTTTCCTTGTATCAGGACATGAGAGACCTAAAACATAATGGTGCCTTATTAGTAAGAATGAACTAATCATAGCTAATAAAATAAAATACAGTACAGCAAAGGCAGATTATGCATGTGTCCTCAGTAGAGAAGGTAGACAAAAGCAACCTGCTAACCAGCTTTCAACTGAGAAAAGTCTGAATGCTCATGATGGCTTTCAATTTTTACAATATGTGGCGATAAAAATGACTAAGCAATCTGTCATTGAACAGTGTAGAAGCTTTTAATCACTACAGGTGTTTTTACAAGTGATGATAGATAATTTATGGTTTTATAGTCTTATGTTCACTACCAAAACCCCCAAAATTTACATCTTGTTGCTCCTAATATTAAAACACATGTTTAAATGTTACTTTTGAACACCAAGTCCATACAGGTTAAAGTTTGAACAGCAAAAATCTCATCAGTCACTTACTGATGCTTGCTAAAATTTAAATTGTCCTAGGGAACTATTGGAGGGTGTTTGCATTCTGAATAACAAGAACTGTTAACAGGGCCTTGTGGTGTTTTAGTAGCTAAATAGCAGAGTAATTATTTGGAAATACGAGTTGGCAGTTAGAACTGACAGCCTCTGTGTATGTCCTTATTGCTGCACACTGACCCTTGTACATTCATTTTTTTCATAATGTAGTTTTTGATTTATGCTGTAATTTGATCCACCTATGACAAAATGTTTACTATGAATGCAGTGATGAAATGAACATTTAATGGATTATGTATCTGAGTAAAATGACTGTGGGATTGTTTATGGCTTACTTGCATTCACTGTGATCAAAACTGTGTGTACTGAGCAGTGACTTATGTGGAAGATAACTTTCTAAAGTTGGTGCAGAATTTACTTTGGACTCTCTGTATTTGCATGGTGGTACATCCATTCTTTGTACCAGTTTGATTGACATTGACTGGCCTTTGCATGTTTTTCCTTTCATTTGTTGTTTCATAAAGTGTCTCTGTTGTAGATGTTTTGTCTACTGCGAAAAGGTATACAATGTGATCATTGAAACTGATATTTCTAAATTGATCAGCCCCAAAGTAGATACATATGCTTTCTCATGTTTTTCAGCAAATTCCTTAGTACAGTTTTTTAAATTTTATTAAAAGGACTGAACAGTCATAAGCTAAGCTTTAGAAACAGTCGTTTCAATCTAATAGAAAAAAAATTCAGTAAGGAAATGAAATCAAGACTTCAAGAGCAATTTCTTTTTTTCTAAGTTGGATAACAGTCTCTTAGGAATCATCACAGTTTGCAGAACAAGACAAAAAATAGAAAAGAAACCTCACAAGGATTATAGGCATGAAATTAAATATATTAATATTTATGGCCATCCTGTGGCAATGAAAAGTACTGTGGTATATTTTTTAAGAAAAAATAATATTAAGAAACAAGTTTGGGGTTCGGTTGCTTAATTTAGATGACAACTGTGCCTTGAACTCGGTGTTTTCATAAGGCCAGAATTAATAAGCAGTAATTTCTTCCATAATTGCTTGTATGGACTGAGAATTGCTACTACTGAGCAGAAATTTTTTGATTAAAAAAGATCAAATCAGCTAAATATAAAATATTTTGAAACAAGCACAGGTTTCTGTAGCATAGCAGCAGCCATTGGATCACTGAAGGCTATAGCTTTACAACATGATGTTTTCAACCAGTTTCAATTTTCATATGAGCTATAACCAAAGTTGTTGGGTATTTTTGTTTGTTTTACTCAGCTGGAAAATCATCAATTCCAGGCAAGACTACAGACCCAGAATAAATCAGTGCATTTCAGAAACACTGATGAATTTATTTGTATTTCTTCAAGAAATGTCCCACTTCAAGGAACAAAACCCTGGCAAGGTAAGCAGTCCCAAGTAATATTAACAGTTTGATATTGTTTAATAAAAAGGTGAGATAGATTTTAAAAACAAGCAAGCAAAAAAATGAAAAATAAAATACACATTATGATACACTCAGTCATGAGTTTTTGGTAAATTTTTGCTGTGGAGAACACAGGTAGGTTGTCAGTAAGCAAAGCTGCTCACTTTAAAGTTTATACAGTCCCTCCCCTTACAGCTGCTGGAACCTCACCAGTCATTCCATGGAAAGGAAATTTAAAACATCACAATTTAATAAAAACTTGAAAAAGCAGAAAAAGTATACAGTTCCTAAACATACACCTTTTTTTTTTTTTTTTCAAATAACTATTGGTTTCAGAAATAGCTGCACAAGTATTACATGATAGAAGAGAATTCCTCGTATTTTATTGTGATAATTCTTCTTCTATACAGATATAGTTGATGGTTTTGGTTTTTTTACTGGAAAGACTGAGCTGGAGAACCCAGTTCATGAAGAGGCAAGCAAGAGAAGGTTTCTTCTTTCCAAATAGGAAGAATATCATTATGTAGTTCTAATGAAAAGTGAAACGGCTTTCTTTTCCAAAGAAAAATATAAATAATGTAGAAGTATATCATGGCAATAGTAATTTTATTTTTATATTTGTTTTGCTAAATACAATTTAAAAGGAGATTAGGAGGCTTTTTCTCCTCTTTTGATCTCAATTAACTTTGCCACAAAATTGTTCCTGAAAACAGGCCCTTCAGAATTAGCAAATAGGAATTATGTAGTACCACACTCAAATATTAGTTTAGACTGAAAATACAGACAAGCAACAGGATGAAATAAATTTCAAAGATTAATAAATTATACAAAAAGAAGTTATATGTTTAGGATAATAAAGTTATATTTAAAAGAACTAGGTGTATATTGAGGTAAGGAAATGTGGTATCAGTATACACAATGCCATAATTTTGTCATGTACATGACACAGTAACTGTATGTTAAGATATATATTCAGTACTGATTCAGAAAAGTTGATTTAGACAACATGTTTTCCTTTTTTTTTCTGACCTTCTTTAAGCCATATCATTATTTTAGTGCTATAATTACAAGCAAATTAGGCAGTGATGCTGTGTGCAAGATTTCTTTAAATTAACCATTTTATTGCAATTCAACTCCAAAAGCAAATAGATTCTTTCTGTAAACTTTCAACAGATCAGTTCTCTACTCAGCATTGTGCAGTTGTGAAAGATGCACTATATGTCTCAGTCACAGCAGAGTACAAATCTCATGTTCTATACTGAAAATTCATCAGTTTTGTTAACGGGGATGCTAGAGTAGCCAAAAAGCATCAAGAGAATGTTTGCCAGCACATGACAGAAAAGTTTCACAGAGCAACACAACAGGGGAGAGAACTGTGTTTACAGGATGGACTTTTTGCTTTTGTAAGCATGCAACAAGTATGCATTGTAATATTTCAATTAGTGATATGGTTTTTTTCCTGCATGTCAACTGTTTAGCTTTTTTTGTGTAATGAAGGTGAAGTAATAACTAGTAATGTTAGCGATAACCGTGAGTTTGTTAAACCTTTACGATAAATGAATCAAAATAGTATATTTTTGTAACAGAAGAAGGGGTACATCCTAATTAGCCAAAATGGGCTTTGATGCTTATTTGCACCAGAAGTGTTAAAGTATTTCCTAATTTTAAAAAAAACTTCAATTTTCTACTGCATTCTAGATTTCATTTAGCATGCAACATTTTTCTTTTGCAAAACAGTCTAAATATTTAAACAGTAGAAGTGTTAATGGCAAATTTTAATGTTTTTGCCAGTTTTGCCTACTAGTCTGCAGCATATGTACATTTTTCACTGTATTGGGAAGTTACATTCCTGGAGTTGTCCTCTCCTATGTCCTGTGTAAGTATATCCTCTTTTTCAATCATGACGTATGTATGTGGTTTGTTCATTATTTGGTCTCTGTATAGGGGGTATTTATTTATTTCTATTTACACACACATGCAAGTTTGCAGATGACACCAAGCTAGGTGGTGCGGTTGACAGGCCTGAGGGACAGGATGCCATCCAGAGGGACCTGGAGAAGCTCAAGAAGTGGGGCTGTGTGAACCTCATGAGGTTCAACAAGGCCAAGTGCAAGGTCCTGCACCTGGGTCAGGGCAACCACTGGTATCAATACAGGCTGGGGGATGAAGGGATTGAGAGCAGCCCTGACAAGAAGGATTTAGGGGTACTGGTGGATGGAAAGCTGGACATGAGCCAGCAATGTGCGCTTGCAGCCATGAAAGCCAACTGTATCCTGGGCTACATCAAGAGAAGTGTGGCCAGCAGGAGGTGATTCTTCCCCTCTGCTCTGCTCTTGTAAGACCCCACCTGGGGTACTGTGTCCAGCTCTGGGGCCCCCAACATAAGAAGGACACAGACCTGGTCAAGAGAGTCCAGAGGAGGCCACGAAGATGACCAGGGGGCTGGAGCACCTCCCTTATGAGGCCAGGCTGAGAGAGTTGGGGTTGTTCAGCCTGGAGAAGAGAAGGCTCTGGGGAGACCTTATAGCGGCCTTCCAGTACTTAAAGGGGACCTACAGGAAAGATGGGGAGGGACTCTTTATCAGGGAGTGTAGTGATAGGACAAGGGGTAATGGTTTTAAACTGAAAGAGGGTAGATTTAGATTAGATATCAGGACGGAGTTTTTTACAATGAGGGTAGTGAGACACTGGAACAGGTTCCCCAGAGAAGTGGTGGCTGGAAGTGTTCAAGGCCAGGTTGGACGGGGCTTTGAGCAACCTGATCCAGTGGAAGGTGTCCCTGCCCATGGCAGGGGGGTTGGAACTGGATGATCTTTAAGGTCCCTTCTAGCCCAAACCATTCTATGATTCTATGATATATATACACATATATTCGTACATTTGTAGGTTCTGACCAGTGTTTTTTATCATATACAAGTCAGCTTACAAGTTTTTTCAGCATGTTGATTCTGGCACAATGTTGCATAGTCATGTTTCTCAGGTAGAGATATCAAACTGGACTAAATCAAGGTAATGATAAATGTTACAGTGATCATAAATTGTGCCTTACTGGAAGTAAAAAAGGTGTGAATTGATATGAATACGATGGTATTTTCTGTGACGAGTAGGAATGGCTCCTGGAAACTGGATTTGACATTAACAGTTTGTCTGACATGGGCATTTCGCAGGGTGTTTTTATGTAAAACTAATTGTATTATGTAAAATTAGTAGTTATCTTATGCAAATACATTATTTAAATGTTATTGACTAACTTCTTATAAAGTAATATTTCAATACAATTTTTCTTTCTGTCTTCATTTTTATCACAGTATTGTGTGCCTTTTTATGTCCCTTCCTTAAGTGCAATGAATTTGGACAGAAAGTGTGCAACAAAATTAAGACTGTTCTGATGAAACTAGATTTTGGAATAGTGGAATATATCAACCAGAAGAAAAAGGAGAGATCTGGTGAGTAATTAAGTATAGTCCCAAGTAATGTATTTCTGTATGCAGAGAAAATTTTATTCGCTCTGCAAACAGTTTGGTTTGTCCTGTGAAGCCAACTTTAAAGGTACTTCTTGCTTTGAACATGGCTACTGTTCTTAGCTTTGTAAGGAGTGATGTATGTCAGACGTCTGGGTATAGTAAAAAATAATTATTTAACGGAAGGAAACAAGGCAAGACCAATGGTTCTCTTCATACTTGATTAGATGTACTGCTTATAGGTTTTCAGAAAAAACTTCTCACTGTAAGCATGCAATGCTTATCTCTGTTTAGATAAGGCAGACTTATCCAGGAGAGAGACTAGCTCAAGAACACAAAATAAGTACATAACAGAATTTTCAATAAGAAAGTAAACTCTATTGCAGTATCTAAATCTGCCTTGTTTTCACTCCCAACAGCAACAAGAATTTGTTAAGCATTTAAGAACTGCAGTAGGAAGGAGCTACAAATTAATTGAAGTTTTTAGTTAGAAAGGGAAGAAATCAGTTTAAAACAAAATCTCACCTATCTCACCTGAAATCTTTATAACACTGAAAACTTTTAGATTGTAAGTAATAAAGCTATTTCAAGAAAAATATTTATATGAACAACGTTATCTTTAGCTTGCTTTTTGTGTATGCTACAGTTTTGGTAATTAAAACTTTGTAGTGTAGTCACATTACTTGCAGGTAGCCTACCCTTTCTAGTTAGTGTTACATCAGTAGATTTCATATCTGCTTTAAAACATGCATTTCTTGTAACCATCATACAGTGTGCTGTTCCTAGACACAATGTGAGGAACCATCTGTCTTTTCCCCTTCTCTTACATATAATGCAGTAGTTACTGGAAATACGGAATAATGCATTGAAAATTTTCTTTCATCTCTTATTCTACCTTGTTCTACTTTTAAGTTAAACTGGCAGAAAGAGAGATCAGACAATTGTTTCATAAATTTCATAAACCAGCACTAGGAAAATGGTTCAGGTTAGTGTCATTCGTTCTGCATCTCACCTGCCAATTTAATTTAACACAATTAGTTCCCTACCTTGCTTCACCACTTGGGTTCACCACATGGGTTCAAAAACCCTTGTACTGGCACAAGAGAGGAAATACCAAGTTGCAAAAATAGGCAACCAGGGATAATATGACTGGTTTTCAGCTTATATTCGTTTAAAATATTCATGAGGCTATTCTCAGACAGAGGAGGCGAAATCTGTGTCTCTCTTCATCTGTAAGGAGCAACATTCTAGCAGACTTTAGAGGATGCTTTGGATGCATATTTGCATATAAATGTGAATGCAGGGTAGCTGGGGGCAAAGAACAAGGGTTTTGTGAATGAAGATTACATGCAATTATCCAGAAAATTGCATGCTCTCATGTAAAAGTAATGCTGGGCTAACTATGCTGCCTGTTCGAACAATGTGTTACAACTGTGCATTGTACCACCAGTGTAGTTTGATAGATAGATAGATAGATAGATAGATAGATAGATAGATAGATAGATAGATATTGCCAGGGCAGGTAACATTATGGTGAGCCACAGAGACTTCTGAAGGAAGTACAATACAGGTAAATAAATCTGTTGGAATGTATTTCAGAGCAACATTATCTCTCCCACTTTGGCTGCTGCACAGTATATTTGATAAATATCTAGCCTCTCAATAAGCTTTAGTTTCCCTCACCTTAGTAGCATATTACGTAAATGATGCACTGTGTGGACAGGTGAAAATTTACTGTACTCTGCAAGCTGTGTGACAGAGAACACACACTGAACCTGTAAGTCCATTGTCATGAGTAGGATAAAATTTTTTTTTTTCTCTTTCAGAAAGAGCAAAAACGAAGCCCACAGAAGATGACAGTGAATTAGACATATCAGCTCTGTGTCCTAAGGTAGCTTTTTTCAGTCAGCCCTATCTTGCTTTTAAAATCTATAAATAATGGAGAGTATCTAGATTACTGTCTCTGTTCTTCTGTGGAAGACTTTAACCTGCCCAGGAGGCTGTGTTACTGAACTAAGCAGTACACTTTAACAGTGATTCATAGTCTCCATCTTTAGGCTTATACTAATTAACTTAACAGCATTTGTGACTTCTGGCCTTCAAGGTAATGGTTTCTTTGGCCTATTAAACTAAGAATATGTTTCTTCTGTATTAGCTTATAGAATGATTAAACTATAATTGAATAGCAAAGGCAGCTATTTTTATTTGCAGCAATGAAATTGCAGTTAATTTTTATCAAATTAAAATATAAAAGGGAAACGTTTGTAGAAAACCTGCATAATTTGTCAGGTACTTTTGTAATCACTTGTCATTTTCAATGAGAGTGTAAATCAGTGTATTATCTATATCTTTCTAGATATGATGACACTCTAATATCTCATTTCTCTCTTAATATTCTCAATAACTGTATGGCAAAGGATTTTCCATTATAATAAGAACACTGGTTGATATAAAAAAAATCAGATATATAGGAATTCTTATGCAGTATTTGATCAGTAGTGTACAGAGCCTGACTTTGATAGTGATTGCTCTGAAGTTGTTTTTGTATTCTGAAAAAAAATAATTTATATCCCATGGGATAAACATTTGTAGTTGACATAATTGAATATTGTCGAATAAATTTGTAAAGGATAATTTTTTATTTAGCTAAGTTTTGACTGTCTTATAGATAATGGGCTGGTTTTTTGATCCAAGTTAATGCATTTCTTTACGTTTATGCGTATTCTATATTTGCAGGCTCATTCTGTTTTCATTACAGTAGGATATTACTTTCAGAATGAATAACTGGAATTTGCTATGTTTCTTGAGTATAATACAGCTTTCAGTTATTACAAAGAGGGATGCTTCACTTCTAAGTATTATATACTCCTATAATGTTTCTACAATTAAAGCTTAAATAAGAGGCGATTTATATTGCTATGACATGCAAGAGGCTTATTTTTCAGTATCTAAGCATTGGCTTCCTGTAGTGTGAATTTTTTGAGTATAAGAATACCATGTGTGGGACATTTTTATGTGTAGGTTAGTCCTGCAGTTGTTGCCAAAGAGCTGTCAGTGTCTGACACAGATGTATCGGAAGTATCCTGGACCGATAATGGGACCTTTAACTTATCTGAGGGGTATTCTCCACAGACAGACACATCTGATGGTATGTAATGGCTTCATCTATTTCATCGATGAACTGCAGTCATGTAAGTTACCTGAAAATGATCAGAGAATTTGAGGACAGAAGTTTTTTGTGTTGTTTTTTTTTCCCCTACAATGAATTTAAAATTAATTCCAGTGTTTTATATAATTTTGGATTCATCTTGCATAAGAACTGTCCTCATCTTAAAAATAATACAGTACATCAGTAAGTGTCTAAACAAATAAGTAGTGGTGGGTAAAACAGACGCATTAGGTAAGTGCCAGATTTAGCGCTCTCTTCTGCCAAACCTTTTAAGCAAGTAAACCTTTTAAGTGAGTACCAATGTTTTTGTGGGTAAGCTGTACAAATAAAAGCTGAGGAAGAAAAAGTGAATACTCTGAATTTCTAAACAGCCAATTAAAGAAGTATTATTAGGTTTTGTTACTAGAATGCTAATGAAGACAGCCAGCAATGAGCATAAATTAGATGTGAAGACTAAGACTAGGAACAGATGCTCAAGCACTTGTCTTGATCTTGACCAGGTCTTTAAGTTCGTACTTTTTACAGACCAAGCTTTCAGTTAGCACTTTGCCTGAATAAAGATTAAGATCAACAGTAGCTTGGTGTAATCTTATCTGTGGATTTGTTGCTCTTGTCATCTTGCATTTCTCCTCTTCTAGGAAAAGTTCACTGTAAATGACAAGTGGGGTGATATTACTTAATGACATTATACAGGCCCAATTAATAATTTAAATTGTTTTGTTAGTATTTCAAGTTGTAAATAGATGGCATTGTACGATCACAGAGTCCTAAGCTGGAATGAGCCGCTGTTGTTCATCTCAACTAGCCTCCTATTCAAAGCATGTTCAACTTTATCAAGTTGCTGAGGGCTGTGACCATTTGAATTTTGAGCATCTCCAGTGGCAGAAATTCAGCAACCTCCCCAGACAGCCTTTTTCAATATTTCCTCACCCTCATGATGAAGAAGTTTTTTCTTATAGTGAGTCAAAATTTCCCATGATCCAGCTTGTGTTCATTTACTTCTCATCCTTCCACAGTGCACCTTTAAGAAGAGTCAGGCCCTATCTTCTCTATACCTTCTCATTAGGTAGTTAAAGACAACTATGTGATTCCCCTCTCTGCCACCTTCTCTTAAGGCTGAACAAAGCCCATTGTCTCAGCATCTCCTCATAGCTCCTCTTCTCCAGCCCCCTAATAGTCATGCTGGTCCTCCAGGGGACTCACTCCAGTCTTTCATTGTCTGTCTTGTACTGGAGAGGTCAAAACTGGACAAAGCACTCCAAATGTGTGCTCTCAGGTGCTGAATAGTGGGGGAATATCCCTTCCATTGACATTTTGACTTAGTTTTTGCTAGTATAGCTCAGTATGTGGCTTGGCCTTCCCTGCTGCAAGGCCATACCACTGACTTGGTGTCCACAAGTCTTTTTCTTGAAATTTGCTTTCTGTCTTGTTGCCCCCAGCCTGTACTGCTGCACAGATTATTCCATCCCAGATGCAGGATTTGATGTTTGCTTTTGTTGAACTTCATGATGTTCCTTTTCAGCCTGTTCATTCCTCCAGCCTGTTGAGGTTCCTCTGAGGGCAACCTGCCCTCCAGAATATCAAATACGCCTGCCCCATAGCAGTTCCTTTCTGCCCATGAACTTGCTGAGTGCACTCCACCCTGTCATCCAGGTCATTAATAAAAACACTGAACAGTGTTGGCTTCAGTACCTTTGAGAGACACCACTAATAACTGGCCTCCGGTTGGACCTTGTATCACTGATCACAGCCCTTTGATTCTGGCAGTCTGGCTAATTTTCTACCCACCTTACAGTTCACTTACCCAGTTCACTCACCAATTTGGCTGTAAGGATAATGTGGGACACTGCGTTAACGGCCTTGCTGAGTGAAATTAAACAACATCCACTCTTCTCCCTTACGGAGCATTTCAGCCAATGGGACATACACACAAGTGCAAGACCAGACGGGATGCATCTGAGGACTAGCTCATCTCCTGTCAAAGCTCTGTGCATTTGAGCCAACACTCTGCATACAGCACTACCCTTCCTCTTCACCTTCCCAGCCTGTTTTTCCTAAAGAAAATGGAGAAAATGATGTATGAGACATTTTTAGGATTCATTTCCTTAGCCCTTACGAATGCTCCTATTGCTTGTTTTCATAGAAAGTAAGTTCAGACTGATTATTTTTCACCTTCTTATTCAAATACTAGATCAAAGTATTCCCTGATGCTCATTTAGGCCTCTTTCACAGGCCAGGTACTGTACAGTATGTTTTACACATTTCTAATAACAAATATTGTGCCATTAATGCAGCCATTACAATCTAATATTTTGTTTACATTCTGCTTTTTATTCTCTTGAAGACATGAAACAATCTTGGTCATCTGTAGAGTTTCCATTTTCTGTTTCCTATTTAATACAAGCATTGACCAGGAAAGGAAAGAGTTATAAATTAAGGCTTTACATTGGTTTTATACCTTTATTTAAACACACAAAACATTCCTTCTTTTTTTTTTATTCCTCAAGTGTACTAAAAGCTTGTAATAAATACATTCATACATGCTGACATATTTGTAATTTATATATATTGTGGAAAAAAAGAGTTTAGAGACCTGTTGGCACATTATAAATTTTATGTGGACGGTGTATTTAGAACTAACCTCGCTAAAGATTTGCCTGGGTTGTTTCATATACAGCTAGATACCATTTTAGAACGATATTTTCCTCAAATAAGTTTCTGATACCAGGTAGGTTGATACCAGGTGATTTGTGGTACTGGATTTACGACCTCAAAACCATTTTATTTTAAACGTCACCCAAAGCTCCTCTGCACTGAGACTACAGAAGACTACTAGGCTATGGATTAGTAAATGTATTCAAAGGAACACTTACTAATTGCATTTTTACATTTGGCTGCTTTTTTGGGAAGCCTTTCATGTTGGCTAACACTCTTTCCTTCTGTTAACCCTGCAATAGATTTTGACCGACCTAGTGATCATGAAGAAGCTTTCGCTAGAGATCTTTCAGAATTTCCTTCTTTAGAAAATGGTGCCGGAACAAATGATGACGATGACTCAAGCATCGGTATGCCCATCCAGCAAAAACGAAAAAAAGAACAAACATATTTCAAGGTGGATCATGCTTCCAGACAGAGTAAAGAGAGACCATCCACTGCAGGGCTCTCCTTGCCTTTGACCAGTGACCAAACCTTTAATTTAGTGAGTGGAATTGCTGGGGATGTCATCGCAGCTGCAGTGTCTGCTGCCATCAAAGACCAGTTGCAGTCCGCACAGCAAGCTTCCTCACATGCAGTGCCCAGTTTGAGTGAGGAGACAGACACAGAGGAAGCTGATGATTTTGAACTGCTTGACCAGTCTGAGCTTGAGCAGATTGAGAAAGAATTGGGACTTTCACAAGGCCAAGAAGCAGAATCCCAGGAAAAGAAAAAATCTTCAGGCTTCCTTTCAAATTTGCTTGGAAGTCATTAACCTGGAAATTGCAGCTGGTAACATAGAAGAAATTAAACATAAAACACACACACAAAAAAAAATCAAATGAAAAAAAAAAAAAAAAGGAAAATTCTGAGCTGTAAGCTTTAACTATCCCTTTAGATGTCTTGTAATAATTTCCCTTATGCAGAGTGAATTAACTGGATAAATATCAGCTGATACTGATAGTTTAATGTTTCTGGTAGTTACACCTCAATGTAATAGCATGGAAATGAATTATCTATCCACTGGTTGCAGACGAGTGTTGGAGGTCAGTTGTTCAAAAGAGTTGGGGGAAAGTTTTTTTTTTAATCTTTTTGCCAAGCATGTATTTTGGGGTGCTGAGCCAAATTTCCAACATCAGCAGTTTATTTACGCTTGGTTGCCAACAATGTACTACAGTTAATGATTTACACAGCAAGGGTGAGTTATCAGAGGATTGCAATGAGATTACCTAAATCTCACCTCCTTCAGTCACACCAAAAAGTATGAATCCCCTCAGTTGGCATTATGTGTAGTGCATCTACTGTATATGAAACACATTAACCAGCACAACTCTAGTTTAAATGTGTGCAACACTATCAAAGAACTTGATTTCATACTTAAACCCTTTGAATTATTTTGGATATGGTGATGCATTTCCAAGTTTTTTGCTGTTTTAGGCTTGTAGAGTTGTAAAGTGGCATGCTATTTGACTGACCACCTGCTGTGTTCCTTGATAGAGTCTGGCCCTTGGCAGTATTGCCCATGTAAAGTCAGCCAACATATTTTTATATTTAAGAGTTAATATCATGTAAACCAAGCAACCTTTTGGGGAGCAGGTGAGGGTAGTTACTGTTTGGAATAGAGGTTAGAGGTTAAAAAACAAAACAAAACAAAACAAAACAAAAAAAACCCCAGAAAAGGCTTCTTAGGTGCCACTTCCTTAATTCAAGATTCTATGGGGTTTTTTTCCCCAGGACAGCTGCCATTACTTGCAACAAAAGTTGTGTTGCAAGCTGAATATTTTAAGATACGTAAAAGTATTCAGTGAGGTCATTTGCTATAGGAGACACTCGGAATCTTCTTCTTGGCATATAATTTGAAACAAACAAACAGAACTTGTTTAAATTATTTGCCAGTTTCAACTCCACAGATGCTGAGTGAGTGGCATGGGATCTTAAGCAGGTAACTTATTTAACTTTTTCTAGGGCTTTTTTGTTCACCTGTGGCAAAATTGAACTGTAATACCAAGCAATAGTAATCAAAGACATAGGAAGAAGTAAAGCTAGTTTTTTTAATGTGATGTAAACCATTAGCAAAGTTGAGGGACCATGTCAGCTGCTACTACTACTCAAGTGATTTTCCATTTGCTGGCATTTGAAGAGGTGAATATGGTCATCTAGGACCCTCAGACAGTACAGCAACACATTATAAAAATCTTCCACTAACATATATGTGTAGGTAAACCTGTGTTTAAAGTTAACTCCATTTAATTTTTTTTTCTTTTGAGGTGAAAAAATAGGCAGATGGCCAAAAAGAAGTGTAGTGAAAGGAAAGATGCTGAGAATTTTTGACACTAGCTTTATCGTTGCTTGTGCTTTTGTGTCAGTAACGCATATTGACTGTGTTTGCTGTCCTTCACCAGTACAAAAGTGAGCCTGTGCCTTCATTATCAAATCCATTACAAAGTAAGTGGATGCTGGATATAGATCCCACAAGATGCAGCTTTTGAAATTAAACATTTTAACATTAAAAGCAAGTTTCTGGAAATTATTAAAAACACATGGCCACATCAGTTCCACGGCATTGGTTGCTAAGTTTCCTCTTTAGCTTCTTCCAGCCTGTCCTTTGCATTTGAAAAAAAAAACCCAAAACAAAAAACCAACAAAAATAAAAGAAGCTTTTGCTGGGAAATCTGTAAATTTAAAGGCCATTTAAATTTCTCAGATGAGTTAAAAGCCTTGTTTCCTTGCTGCATGTTTAGGACAATCTATACAGTTAGAAGAGTACAACTTCCAAGTTGCTGATGAAACTTTGTAGGACAGACACCCGAACAAATGTGTGCTTCCTTGAACAGGAGTACTGGTGCCAGGAGGGGAAATGGGCTATGGGACAGGGACAGGCCGGAGGGAGGGAGCGATCCTTCACAGGCTTTTCTGGAGCGGATTGATGGGACGGACTAGCTGGCTGTCAATGGTGGCATTATAACAGCATGCACTTTATTGTTGTTTTAGGAAGAATACTTGTGGCTATAAAGGTATGTAATGCAGGGGCACTCTTCTAGAATAATAGATTAGTTCAAGAAGGAAAAGCAGTTGGAGGAGTTTCTTGGACTTTTTGTAAATGATCCATTTTCTGGTTTCAAGATAGAAGAATAGATCAATTTTTCTCCAGTACAAGTCTCAATTTTTCCAGAAAGAAAAACAAAGCAAAACTTGAACAAGCAAATCATTAAAGTTTAGGGGAGTAAGTGCTTATTTGAGTGTCTTTAGAATTTCATTTTTCTGTTCTCGTGGTACTCAGTTACATTCAAGCCCCTAAATACTGTGTAATGGGAAGGAGGTGATTCTGCAACATTTAATGTTCTTCCTCAGGTAGTGGCAAGATGCTTAATTTTCTGCAGGAAATTACCTCTTCCCTCCCAAACAGCAGCACATAAGAAAAACTTTGCTCGGACACAATACATTCCACCGCCAGCAGTTTGACAGCAAAACACAAAGAACATGTTTCTCTTCTTTGTGAGATCCCTTCCACACAGCCTTCAGTTGGAAATCCCTCAAGAAACCTTTTTGCTGTATTCTAGCAGCAGCCACAAAGTAGCAGTTATCTAAAAATTCCTGTCACAATGGTCCACAGCGTCTTTCCCGCCAAGCACTGCCATCACCTTCCCATCTTCCAAAACTGAATTCAGGGGCAGGAAGGAGGGCAAGCGAGTATGAGGTGGCTTTGAAACGTGCATTTGTTCCGTGGGAAGCCTGCTTGCTTGCAATTTCCAGTCAAAAGGCAGTACAGGCAGCATAGAGGACATAGATCAGAGTGTGGACGTGTGAGCAAGTGGCATGGGGTAACACAGGGTGTGATCTTGCCATGGGCTCAGTACTGTCTGCATTATCTGGTGTGCTCTTACCTGGTAGTAAATTGAAGATGCTGTTTTTGTAGTAGCATGGTCAAAGTGCTCATCCTCCCTCACCTTGCAGTGGCTTCTCCATGCATCCCTGCTGGAAAAAAAACGACGTGTGCCAGGACAGGGTCTGTGGGATGCAGTTCAGTCCTTCGTACTCAGAAAATTTCCCCTTGTGTTAGTACATCTGAGTGACAAACAGAGTGGTCGCCATTTGATCAGTGGCCTTACGTGTGTCAAATCCAGCGTAAAAGCACCTATTGTCAGCACACAGGGATACTCATGTGTATGTACTACACACCTGCTTACCGTTCTTAAGTTTGTTTGTGAAAAAAAAAAAATTCTATGCAGAGGAGGGGAAATGATTTTAACCCAAAGTAATAGGATCTGAAGAAATACTCGTTTCTACTTGTTTTTTGTTCATTTTGCACTTTTTCCAGACTGTTTAAGCCTTCTGAACAAATTCCCTGTCGTCTCCATGTCTGTTCTCAGCACACAAGCAGCATAACGGTCTGTAGACACCACCTATCCTGGTAACCAGAAACTGGAAAATTACAAAATGTCTTTATTTAAAATATTTTGCAGCACTTTACCTAGCCTAATTACTATTTTGTAAACATGGAATTATTATATTGATTGTTTGTAAAACCATTTAATAAATATGTGTTAGTTTTTATCTTTCATCATATCCAATCGTATGTTTCTCCCCAAAATAGGAAAAAAAACCCACGGCAACAACAAAAAGCCCATCAGTGGCGTTTCTGCCGCTCCCTTGTTTCTTCCCGTTCGCGGCCCGACGTGGGCTCGCACCCAATAAACGCTGATGTTGGCTCTCGGCCGCAGACCTGACCACGTTAAATTATTTTTCAGGAGCAGAACCGGGGCTGTCCGGCGCGAAGGAGGGGCGGCCTTCGGGGGCACACCGGGCGGGGGCAGGCGAGAGGCCCCGGCTCCCGGGCGCCCCCGGCGGCGCAGGCCCCGCCCGGGGGGTGCGGGGTGGCCCGGCCTCCCTCAGGCCGCCTGGCGCTACGCGGCGGACGGCGAGCGCCTTGGGGCCTCCGCGCCGGCAGGGGGCGGGAGAGGCGGTGGCGCCGGGCGGGCCGGGCCCTCCTGGCCGGAAGGGAGCGGCCCCGGATTTCCTGCCTGGCGCCGCCGGTGCCTCCGTCGGTGGCGGCGCGGGGGGACCCGCGGCCTCTCGGCCGGCAGGTAAGTGTCCTGCGGCGGGCGGTGCGGGGCGACCCAGCTCCGCTGGGGAGTGGGGGCGAGGCCCGGCCCGGCCCGGCCCGGCCCCGAGCCGTTGGCGGGTGGGCCGCGCGGCCTGGGGGTGTCGGTCGCTCTCCCTGGGGGCGGAGGCTCCCGGTGAGGCCTGTCTGAGTCACGGCTGGCGGCGGCCTGGAGGCGGCCTGGAGACTCGCGGCTTCCGCCTGCGCCCCTGCCTGTGCATTATTTTAAGTATTTTCTTGGTTTTTTCCCCCCGGGTTTAAGTTGTGATGTCAATTCTGGTGTCCGTATAGTAAACACCTGCCTGTCAGGCCTTTCTGTCTCGTGTCAGTCTGATGGAGACCGGCTCAATTTAAATTCAAATAGAAGTAGCTAAAATCAGCTGTAATAAAGACCCTGTGGCCGAAGGACTTGGCTGTGCCTAGGGCTGAAGGCTTGTGAGTGCCTCGAGTTTTGTTTTCCTGAGCCTCACGCAGGGGAAGGTTCTGTGCTTTGGTTTTGTGAGTTAAAATGGTAGGTGAAAAGGCCCGTGGGGAATGGGCAGTGCTGGCCTAACGACATGGGAGTCTGCAGGTCCTTTTTCTGCTCTACGTGGCTCGATTTGTAAACGTTATTTCTCCACTTAGTATATCCTTAAATATAACCTTTGTATCCTCAGGTATGAAGGGTTATGGTTTTAGATGCTCTCAGTTACGTACCTCTTTTACTGATTTTTTTTTTTTTTTGGGGGGGGGGGGAGGTAATCACCCCTAGGTTAATCTAGCGTATAGTTGCTGTCCACCTGTAATAGGCCAGATCAAACTGTTCTGTCCATGAGGTTTCTGTAAGAAGTTTGTGATTAACAGCAAATGTGATTCTGTATCAGTTAGTTTATGGCAGTAAAATACTTTCTTGGGCTAGGAAAGGGGTGGGGAGCTCTTCAGGTGGGAGGCAAATGCTTCAGAGAGCAATTGGGATCCCTCAATGGGCAGAGGATGTATTTTCCTCCAAAAAAAAAAGCATCTGTTACGCTGAATGGATGCTTACAGTATTTCAGATAAAATAGCATGGCCTTTATTTTCTATTAGTGTATTTTCTGTCACTGTAGGATTACAGATAGCACAAACAGTAAATTAGAAGTCCAGTTCTTCCAGGAAGTGAGTGTTTCATAAAGTACCTTTCGACTCTTTGCATATTTGTGTCTTTCACTGCTGTTTCGCCCTGTTGGTAGCTTCTGGGAGGGACTGCTGTTTCTCTACCTGTTTTCAGACCCCCTCCTATTACTACTTTTTTTTCCAGATTAAATCATAGTTTTTCTAAATTGGTTAAAAGATGAAAGTGGCTTTAGTGATATCCAACTAAAACACACTTTTTTGCACTTTGCTTTTGGACTATTCAAAAAAATTGTTAAGTGCTGAAAAGGAGGGAAATGCCTGGCTTTGGAAAGGACAGCAGGTCTCTGCCATCCAGTTGTCCTGTGACAGCCCCAGTAACGCAGCTCAGCTGGATGGTTGGAAGTGGAGGAAGACCAGAGGTAGCAGTGGCTTCAAGCACTGGATCTAGGCATGACTGGCTGCATTTCCAGACTAACGGTTCTGCGGGTAAAGTGGTGTTGACAGTACATGCGCTGCTCCAAAAGAGCTGAGAGGGTTGGGGTTTTTTTTAAATGTGGTAACTTTTTTTCCTCCATTTGGTAAAGCTGTGGAAAACAGAAAACAGGCATGAAAGCAGGTTTTCCCTTTTTACCCTTATTTTGGAGCAATCACTAGTCTCCTCAAAAGCCTACAGTTGGCAGAACATGAGCTTTAGTTTCTGATCTTCAGTAAAAAGTGCAGAGCTCTTGAAGCACTGCTGCCGGGGCTGGAAACCCTCTCGCTCTGTGTCCGAGCCCTGACAGGCACAGTGGGTGCTGGGTCCAGAAGTGGGATGCTCAGATGCTGCTGTGGTACAAGTAATCTCTGATAACTACGTTGAAGTCTTTTATTTTGTCATCTTTTGCACCTTCTAGTACATGACGTGCTGTTTGCTAGTGCTGGTGTTTAATAAATTTAATTCTGTACAAGAACTGTATGTCTTATGCTGCCTTACATGGGTGCTGTCACGATGTTGTGTTTGGAGTTTTTTTGTGGCTGTTACTTACCTTTGTTAGCACAGTTATTATTTTTCTCCCACTTTCTAGTAATGGCAACCTACACTTGTATCACTTGCCGTGTGGCTTTCAAGGATGCTGACATTCAGCGTGCCCATTACAAAACTGACTGGCACAGGTACAACCTGAAGCGTAAGGTTGCTGACATGCCTCCTGTCACTGCTGAGAACTTCCAGGAGAGAGTCCTAGCCCAGAGAGCAGTAGCAGAGGAGCAGAATAAAATCACTGCCACTTACTGCACAGTTTGCAGCAAGAGATTCTCCACCTTCAATGCCTATGAGAATCACTTGAAGTCCAAGAAGCACCTGGAGTTGGAGAAGAAAGCTGTTCAAGCTGTCAGCAAGAAGGTGAAAATATTAAATGAGAAAAACCTGGAAAAGGGGCTGGCCCCAGAGAGTGTAGACAAAGATGAAATGAACACAGCTATTCAGCAAGCCATCAGAGCTCAGCCGTCTTCATCTCCAAAGAAGACACCTTTACCTCCTAGTAATGCAGGTAGCTCTCCGGTTTCTACGAGAAGCACCAGCTTATCACAGAGTAGAGAACGATTGGAAAAGCCTCCACGGCTACAGTGGTTTGAACAGCAGGCAAAGAAGCTGGCCAAACAACAAGCAGAGGAAGAGGAGGATATGGAAGAAGGTAAGACAGTAAACATACTGGCAAGAGATAGCTTGGGGTAAGCTATGTAGTTGTTGGTGTTACGTAAAAGCCTCCTTCTGTTTCTGTAGTAGTAAAGCATTTTCTGTATGAAGACATAAGGTCTTCCTGTTGATTAAATTTTCAACTTAACAAAGGAGTTAAGGGTGGCCCATGCTTGCAGTCAAGGACTCCGTGTTAGTATCTGAACTGCCAGCTGCGCAAGATACTAATGCCTGTTAAGGTTGAACATAAACAGTTACTAATAGGAGCACTATTTTCCACGTAAAAGTCCAGGGGAAGCTTCCTTTAAGGAAGACTAACACAAAAGGTTACTGTAAAACTACTTTTGAAAAATAGATGAACAAAAACCCAGCCATGATAATTTGCTGTTGCGTCATCAGTCATTTTACTGATCTGTTGAAGGGAGGTGGGAGTGGGGTTAGTTTTGTTTTCCAAACCAGACCCGAGGAGAAAGTTTGCTCCTTAGCCTGACGCTGTGTGGCAGAGCTTCTCAGCACGTTGGCATCTATATTAAAATTGGTTTAAGAGTTGCCACCCCAACTGCCTGCTCCTGCTGCTTCACCCTCACAGCTTGTGTGGATACAGCTCTTTGTTGGAGGTCAGCCTGGAAAGTGGGCAATTAAAAAGATCAGGGCTTCAGAATTCCCAGAAAAGGGTTATTTTTAACCTGGATGCTTTCAGTGCTGTAGTTTACAGTGCAGCTTCAAATGCATCTATTGGAGCAGTTGAATGGGGTGATTAATCTGCAGCAAGGGGACAGGTATGAATGAAGTGGAACTGTACTATGCCAGCTTTGTGACTGAAACCATTGTGTTGTTACATCTGTTACGGCAGTTTTATGCTGGTAAAATTTCATTTGCAGTTTAGGGAATCTGTTCTGCAGAAGAAATGTATACCTCTAAGCATGCATCTTAACGTCTAAAGAAGGAGCCAACTTGCACCTGTTTTGTATTAATGTCTTAGTCATAAATTGTAATGCTAGAATCTCAGTAGGTTTCTGAATGTTAATTTTCCTTTTAAGTGCTTCTCCAGAAGTGTTTCCTACAAGTCCTGTTAATTCAGTGTCAGGCTTTTAAAATTATTAAACTATATCCTACAGCAAAGATCTCTAATTAGCAGCCTAGAATGTTGGGAAGCACAGTGTTCCCTGTTCTCAAACACTCTGTGCACATGGCGGTTAGAACGGGACCAATAGGGATAAAGTACTGGGAAATAAATGCCCCCTGCCCAGATCGGAACTTTAAAAAAGATTTCTGGACCCCTCCAGCAGTATAATCAGATTGCTGGTCTGTCTATCCATTAATGAGCTCTGCAAGAGTTAGTATATCTTGGTATATACTAACGTATACCATAACGTATATCTGTGACAGCTGGCTTTGTTCTTCTCTGTTGTTAAAGATGTATGTGTGAACAGGAGTGTGTTTTCCCTCACTGCTGAGTTGCCGCTGGAAATGAGTATTTTCGTGATTCTGACAGAGTTGTTTTCTTTTTAATGAGCCATGCATGTCTTCTTGAGCTGTGGTGAATTAAATTTAAAGCTTCAAAACAGCAATAACATGTTAATAGTTGAGAAAATGGAGGAGAAAAAAATATTGGATGTCAGCTTTTTTATGAGCAGATTTGAGCTTTGCTGTGCATAGAATCACAGAATGGTTTGGGTTGGAAGGAACCTTAAAGATCACGTAGTTGCAACCCCCCTGCCATGGGCAGGGACACCTTCCACCGGATCAGGTTGCTCAAAGCCCCGTCCAACCTGGCCTTGAACACTTCCAGGAAGGGGGCAGCCACCACCTCTCTGGGCAACCTGTTCCAGTGTCTCACCACCCTCACAATGAAGAACTTCTTCATTATACCTAATCTGCCCTCTCTCAGTTTAAAACAGTTACCCCTTGTCCTATCACTACACTCCCTGATAAAGAGTCCCTCCCCATCTTTGCTGTAGTCCCCATTAGGTACTGGAAGGCCACTATAAGGTCTCCCCAGAGCCTTCTCTTCTCCAGGCTGAACAACCCCAACTCTCTCAGCCTGTCAAAGGCATCTTACAAAGACATGTGTTTCACTGGCAATGGTACATTCTTGCACCTGGAAGTGACTCTGTGGCACTTAGCTGTAAGAATAGAAAATGCAGTATTTTCTGTGATAACTTTTTCTAACCTAATTGTGACTTGTTTTGCTTCAGAGAAGTAATCATATAAATAAATGGGGTTTTAAACTTCCTTTAAAAGATTGGGAAGATATGGATTCTGATGAAGACATCGGCTCTGAAGAAGAGATGGAAAGTGTAGGAGAAGAGGAGGAGCAGGCAGAAGCTGAAAGCACTCCGGCTGTGGGGGCCATACCAGTCACAGACTGCTTGTTCTGTCCCCACCATTCAAGATCACTCACGAAAAATGTGGCCCATATGACAAAAGCTCACAGTTTCTTCATTCCAGACATAGAGTACCTTGTGGATCTCAGAGGATTAATCAAGTACCTGGGTATGCCTATAAATGTTCTCTGATTTTTTGACCAGGATAATTATATACTGTTATTGCTTATTTTCACTTAGATTTGACTTACAATGTTTTGGGAGTGTTTTGTGTAAAATCTGAGTGCTCTCTAGTTCAGTATTTTGATCATGAACAGGACCACAGGCTTTCCAGGGAGAGTGAGAGAGAACCCCACTGAGCAAACCTGTGGTCATGTACCCTGTAGATCTCATGTAGTTTTCTAATACTGAGAAAGTTGTTCAGCTAATGTGAATTTTAGGCCAAAACTCTATTGCTAAAGTGAGCGTATGAACTGTTTCTACTAATGAGTTGGCAAGTATTTACCTCATCAGTTTACAATACTTCTAAGAGAGCTAAAAACTAGGAAAAAAAAAGAAAAAGTATCTTCCTTGAAGTCTACAGATAATGATGAGAATAAAATAGTTTTGGAGGGTCAGATAGGAAAGTATGAGATTTGTAATTAAGAATACATAGTGATCCATACCTTGTCATAAGAAATCTTTAAATGGCCAGACTTGTCCCTGATGGAGCCATATGGTCAAGGCGTAGGAGCAGCAGGGCTTTTCTGGCAATGAAGGGCTCAGGGCTCTTTCTCAGTCTCTCTGCCTGCAGGCCGGGCCAGCTGCATCATGGAAATGTTCATCACTGACCAGGGAGGCTCTGGTCAGACCAATAGAAGTGTCAATGTTTTCTGCAGGAGAGAAAGTTGGCGTTGGGAAAATCTGCATTTGGTGCAACGAAAAAGGGAAATCCTTCTACTCTACAGAAGCAGTACAGGCTCACATGAATGATAAAAGCCACTGCAAACTCTTCACAGATGGAGATGCTGCCCTGGAATTTGCTGACTTCTATGATTTTAGGTGAGGACACTTTGAGCAGAGCACAGATGGGGACAGACAAAAGGACAACTGAATATTACATCAGAAACTATTATTCATTCTTGAAATTTAGGCTATTTCTGCTGCTTATTTTGTGTAGGTGGTTCACTGCTTTTCTAGGTAAACGTAACAACATGTTTGGTTCTCTCCTGTGAGCACTAGTACCAGTTCTACATGAAAATATATTTTGAATTCTGTTTTGTGTGTTTGCTGTTACTGAGTTTAGATTTCAGTGCACCAGCAAAGCCCATAAAAGGGCATAACTGTCTCTTCCATTACCTTTCAGGCAAACTGTGGGCTTAATACAGACTGTGGATTTATTCTTTTTTTTAAGTAGCTGGAGTTAAATGGGACTGCTGTGATTCAGAGACCTCTTCTTGGATTTCCTGTACCTTATCCTAAGCTGGGTTCATTTTGGTCAGAAACACCTCCAGTTATGGTGACAGGTGGATTTAGTGGAGCTTCTTGGAGTGCTTGTTTGGTAGCTGTGCAGAGCTGGTGGGCTGCACAGTGATGGCTTTTCACCATAAGTCACTGTTCAGTGTGCAGCAGCAGAACTATGCTGAGTTACAGAACCAGGTGGAGGAAGGGTGGTCCTTATCTTCAGCCTCTGTTCAGGGCAGGGTGCTGCAGGGAAGAACTCCCAAACCAGGGCAGGTGAAATGTGACAGTGTTTGTGGCTTGTGGTAGCTGTGCATGGCAGTTCTTTGTGTAATGGATCTGGATAGTTGTGACTGCTGCCCGTGTATAAACCATGTAGTGCCACTCTTCCACAGGAGCAGTTACCCTGATCACAAGGATGGGGAAGATGTGGAGGTGCCTGGAGAGCGCCCTGCGGAGAGAGAGCTGGATTATGATGATGACACCATGGAGCTGATCCTTCCTTCAGGTAGGCATAGGATTTGTGTTGCAACGTATTTTTTCTGCCATTTCTCATAGCTGCAGCCGTTACCTGCAGCATAGGTCATTGCTGTAAGTGTTTTCCTTTGGCAAGGGAGAAAGTAATTTTACATCCCAAGTGTCTTTGGAGTTTTGTCCTCACCTTCCATTAATTATTTTCACTACCAAGTAGTTCAGCTTCTTCAGCATTAGTGTATATGTGGACTGGGGCAGGGGGTTCCTTTGCCCACTTTACCTCTTCATTAACATGTGACTCATGGTATACTCCGGGAGTTTCCATATCTTGTTTTAGTGCAACTTGGAGAGGTTATCTAGTGTAGGTTTTTTACAGAGAGGGAGCTGGTAACTAATTTAGTAACTACTTCAGTAAAATGAATTTATTTAAACAACCTCACTCTTGTCTTATATAGCATTTGTCACTGTTGCTTGCTTTTTTTGTGTGTGTGTTGTTTTTGTTTTGGTGTGTTTTGTATGAGGGGACCTCAGCCCTTTCATTCTGAAAACTGCTGCCAAGTATGCAGTTACAGATGATTTCCTGAATGTCAGCAAGTTACTTCCCTGGTTACTTGAAACAGCATTGCCTCTCTGCTCATTCCCCTAATTAAAATTTTCTTTTCTGAAAGCTACCTGTGTATTATCTGAGCGAAGTCCCTCCTGAACAGCAGCACTCTTTGTTTTTTTTCTTCAAGGTAGAGTACAGTACAGCAGCTCTTACAGTAACTACATTGAGTTCCTAATAGTCCTAAAGTTTTTAAAGTTCATGGCCTTTTAAAAACATTTCTCAGCATAGGGATTTTCCACAGTTTTCACAATATGCTTGAATACTGCTCCATTGCATTGTGCATAATAAGATATCCCCTCCTCTGAACAGGTGCAAGAGTGGGTCATCGTTCTTTAATGAGATACTACAAGCAACGGTTTGGTCTGTCAAGAACGGTGGCTGTTGCAAAAAATAAGAAAGCAGTGGGTCGGGTGTTGCAGCAGTACAGAGCTTTGGGCTGGACAAGTCAGACAGGTAAGTGACAATGTGAGGTTTTTGCAGAGGAGGATGTTCTAGGGTGTCATCACTCTACCATTTAGGTCGAGTTTGTTTCACATTTGTGAGGGTTTATGCAGTAGTTTGCCTTCCACTCAGTTCCCTTTCATTCCTGACATCCAAGCAGAGTAAGTTCTAGGAAGTTGTGTTTAAAATCCATTGCAGCTTCTGTGCAAGCCCTTCAGTTCATTAGCATGTGTGTTTGTGATATTTGGGAACTTCCTAAGATTCGTTGGTTTCTGCCTGTCAAAACCATTACTCTTGCTATTTAACAAAGTAACATAAACCATTCTTTGACAGAATACTTTTCCAGTTGGGGAGCTGTGATGAAATCTATATCCGCTTTTGAAATAAAAGAATCACACATTGGAATGCAAAACAACCTTTTCCCTTAATTGCAGTCACGGGTATTCATAGAGGGAACGGGCCTTTCCCAAGAGAAAAGTGAAAAGATGTGTGCCAGTATGGGAAGGAAAACATATAGCTAACTGCTGATGTAAATGGACAGGTTAGCTGGTTTGCATGTAAGTAGTAAGTTTACAGACCTTTATCCCTCTTTCTCTTCCTCCTCTCTCCCTGAAGGGGCAGTCTTTGCTCAGAAGCGTGATATGCAGTACCTGCAGAGGATGAAGTCAAAGTGGATGCTCAAGACAGGAATGAGTAACAATGCAACAAAGCAGATGCATTTCCGGGCCCAAGTCAGATTCTGAGTTCCCAAGAGAGCTGCATGCAACTGGTTTTGGGAAGGGGAATTTAATAGTTTCTGGGTCAAGGATTTTGTTATTAAAATGGATTTGGTACCTGTCAAACAGGGATGTGTATGCTGATGTGTCTCCCTGCCTATGAGAAAAATAGTAGGGAGCTTGTCTCTTCCAGTGAAATGATGGTTGGCCTAACTTAAAAAATAAAATATCTTAAATGAAATATGTGGCAAAGTAGTCATGGATATGCATGCGTAGTCTTGCTGCCCATCTTTGTGCAGTCCATTTCTGTGGGGCAGTCGACATTGTCATTTGTCCGAATATCTTCAGTTTCCAGCTCTGCAAAATGGTTGAGGCCAAGAGAAGATCCTAGATCTAAGAGCCTGAGATGACATTGAAGGTTTTCACTTGTGGTGCCAGACGTAAGTTAGGTGGGTGTTTTGGACTTCTAGCTGGCACTATTGAGTTGAAAATTTGAGAGCAGCTATTCTGGAAAGCTTGAATGATAATTGTTTGAAGAAACGCACTGATGGAAAACATAACTCCAGGATTAATATTCTCCTCAGAAGTTGGCTGTACGTACTTAATGCTCCAGCTCAGGGCTGGATTAATAATTTACAGTGCAGTTGTTCTATGTTGAATGTAATGAATTTTCATTACTTAAAAACTGCTCAAAATTACTGTAACATTTAGATGAATGTCAAACAAAATTTCTGATGATCTGTTAAAAATTTCCTCATTATAACTCTGAAGTTACTATTGATGACAGCTTTTATTGTTCCCATTGAGTACTGGTGTTTCGTATGATCTTGCTGAAGGAAAGTGACCCAAGATGTGGCTTGGCTAGAATGGAGGCGTGCTCTCCCACTTAAGCAGGTGAACTCTTACAGGCAGGTATAGAGAAAACCTACCTAATGTTTCCCTCTGTTAAAGAGCTGAGGCAGCAGCACTAGCGTTGGTCCTGGTGGTGTAGATGTTAAAAGCTTCCATGACCTTACCAGTTGTTCTGACCTCCATGTAAGGAGGTGGGCGCTTACACACAGGTGTAAGCTAGCTCGTGAAGCCCCGAGCTGCAGTGTGCTGGACTCCTGTGCCACAGGAAAGTTGCTGTTTGTTTGCCTGTTCATCCGTTGTGAAGGTGGGTGCAGCTGGTCCAAGCCAAGTTGCATTTCTGCCTTTTAGGTTTACTCTGGATTCCCTAGTAGTGGCTTTCACTGGCACAATTTTAATATAAGTTTTCTTCCTTTCCTGTAAACAGTGTGTGCATAATATCACTGGGAATGGTAGGGGGAGACTTCATCAATTAATGCTGTATTTTGACCTCTAAATAATCCACTCAAGGCTCACTAAGAAGTAGGTTCAGAAGAAGTAGTACTGTTGGCATATCTGCGCTTCTGAAAGATGGTGTATTTATGGGACTCTAAGCAAAGTGATCATATCACAGTGGAGGTGCATGCTATGTATTTTCGTTTTGTGGATTTCTCTGTGGTGTTTTGCTCTTTGGTTTTTTTTTTCTTTTTTTAGTAAGTTCTGCTGCCTTTAAGTTTTTTGCCATTCCTGCTTTTACTGAGAAGTCAGAACTTGATCAGTAATGCAGGCTATAGATTTGACACAGCGTTTACTAAGTCAAGTGACTAATACATTAAAAAAGGTATAAATTTAAGTGAACAGAAAAATGAAGCAGAGAGGATTTTAAAGAAAGGCTGTGTTTACGTCCAAAATCCTAAACTAAAGCTGGCCAGGCAGAGTTACTACCATTGTGTATCCATAGCTGAATCTAGCTCACATCTGAATTTATTCTAGAGGGTTTGCTCTGGGTTATGGGGCTTTACTCTCAAAGTTAGAAGCAAGAAACCTACGTGACTCAAGCTATGTAAATCTTAAGACATCGTATCCTTTATTACACTCATAACCTGGCCCAACTTGGCAATTATGGTATGGATTTTCTAGCACTGAGGGTGCATCTTACTTGTATTTGTCAGACCTCAGCATCTGACCCTTGAGAACTGCTCCTATCTTTTTCTTTGAAGTTAGAGATTACGACCAAAGGGTCTTATGCTTGGGGACAAGGTAGATTGTCTGAACACACTGAGCAAAGTGAAACACCACAAAAATGTAGAAATAGAAGGGTGAGACTTCTTAACTAGAATCTTAACTTGAAGCCCACTGAACTGTCTTTGAATGCCAGTGTAAGTCAGCAGCGAGTATCAGAGTGGTATTCAGTCTGAAACTTTTGGGAAACACAGAATATCCAAAACTGACATTAAGGATGGGACAATTATCCTGGAAGAGTCTTGGGCATAACATAGTATGGTTCCTAAAGTCTTAGAGGTAGGTGTTAAAGGAGTCTTGGCAGTGAAAGCCAAGGAGATAATTGGTCCAATGACAAATTACTTTAGGTCTGTAAGGTTCAGGCTGAAGGTGCATGGAGTGTGTGGCTCTCCTCAACATGGAAGGGCAACCAAAGGAAACTCCTGTTCTCTCTGCAGACTTGCTCAAAGAAGCCTGCAGCTTTCGAAAAGATGGGGATCGCCTGAATTTCCTGAACAGTCTAGTTCAGAAACTCAAATAAGCAAAAATGTGAATTGGTAGTCATTTGGCAAGTCTCAGGGAAGCTGAAGGAGGCAATTTGTATAGTATGCACCTATGATTCTGTCCTATGCGTCTTCTGCAATTTAGTCAGATGAAAATGGAGGAGAGGTATGGAAACCTGGTATTTTTAAGGAAGAGTTTTAACTCTAAGCTGAAAATGGGTGCCTTGGAAAACCAGCAGAGGGCATAGGAAAGCTTTTCCCAGAATTGGGTTTACTATGAAAATAAATAAAGTCTAGTAAGAATACATTCATGTGGAATGCTGGTAGGGTGAGGAGGCAAAGCTCACCTCTAACATGAGTTAAGATTAGCACTAGACTTCTGTGAGATTAATTGCTAGTAAAGTCTTTCTGTAGGTCCAGGGAGAGCACTGCTAGCAGAGGGTAGCTAGAACAAGTTATGCAGATTGTCTGCAGTATTGAGCAACAAACAGTGCTGCAGTTTGCACAGCTTGCAGGTATCTCCAGCTGTGTCAAAGCATCTCAGAGCATTTTTATTAAACACGCTTCACGATGTTACAGTATAGTCTTTTACTCTCCCTAGCCTAAATCCTAAAGCCAGTACGAAGGGTAGCTGAGGGCAGTCTTTTGCTTCCTGAAGGAATTCCAAATGATGATGGCTCCCATCAGGGAGCTGTTTTCAGCTATGACCTAACCTTGCACTTATGCTCCCCTGCTCTGACCTTGTGTTTTCTGGCTCTTGCAATCAGAATGAGAAGTAAAGTCAAGTCTAGAGAAAACACAGTAGACTTGAGACAGCTTCTGGATATAGTGGGTACCCTGGGTCAAGAAGTTCTTGGTATGATTGCAATTCAGTGGGTGTGCTGTTCCCAGAGGAGGAAATGATCCCTTTTTAAGCTGGTGCATCCATAGCAGGAAAGGCTGGGAAGAAGCATGGGAAAGGTATCCCGTTTTGGACAAGATTGGGGTTCTGCCTGCCTGTCCATCCAGTAATAGCGGAATGCTGAAGTGATCCCAATGCTGCGTCAGGCATTGCAGAATGAAAGAATCGGTGAAGCTGGTAAGAGTACATCTCCCGTCCCCTTTATAAGTAGTTCTTCTGTTTTGTACTGTCAAGTTACCTAAAAGCAACCCAAGTGCTACTAGTAGGAAGAACATGTACCCATTTGTTACGGATGCTCTCAGATAAACAACCAACCACCAAAACCTAAAAATTTATTAACACAATTAACTAGCTCTCCGTAAATTACAGGTTCAAATGTCTGTGAGAGGAGAACAGAAGAACTTCCTAGGGTTTAACGGCAACCCAAAACACAGAACAAAGCACCACTCCCTAGGGTTTAACAACAACCTGAAACGCTCAATCACTCACCTGACAAGTGAGGGCTCTCAACCTCGAAGACCTGCTCAGGGCAGCGTCCAGACCCAAGGGGAGAGTCCTCTACCGCAGCGTGCTGCTTCAGGGGGACGAGCTCAAAATGGCTCCCCCAGGGGACTCCAGTTATACCCAGGCCGAATCTGACCTGTAGTCAATAGCGGCTCCCATTGGCCCAAGGCCCCAACTACTGTGAGGCCCTGAGAACAAAGGCAGCCAGGAGCTGCTGCACTTCAGTAGCCAAGAAGCTCTGCTTTCATTGGGCGGGTGCAACTGCCATATGATTATCTGGAAGGGAGGGGCTAGGAAAGAGAGAGAAGCATCTGGGATGTAGAGTGGCAGAGACACAGGAGAGACAGGTGTGTAAAACATCCTAACAGCTTATTGCACTGAAGCTGCAAGTCAACAAGTAATGATCTGTTTAAAGTGAGCACTCCCTTTAAGAGTGCATTATTGATCCCTAACTGGTGTCCACAAGGTAGAGGGCCTGGAATGTGAAGGAGTTGGACCATTGCCCAGCTAACATCTGATGCTTGAGGGGCATCTGAGTGAGCTTCGTTGCTACAACTTTTAAGAGTTATTTTTGATCTATTAAAACTGAGGCATCCTGGGCTAGCAGGCTTTGTCTGCTTCAGGGTTTGGTCATCTTCCTCCACACTACCTGCGTGAAGCTGCTGGTGGAAAACTGCACTTCAGAGACCCAAGTGGATTTATACTATTATGACCTGTAATAGATGAGAAGTTAGAGATAAGCTTTAGGGCACATCTGACTGAAAATGAAAAATATATCTTAAAAGCTTTGAATCTCAGTGGTTAATTGCTTTAGTCCAACTGACCACCATACTGCAGCTGGAGAACAGCAGTCACCAGACTGTCATCAAATCCTGAATCCTTAGTGGTCGGCAGAGCCTGGATAGTTAAGATGACCGACTAATGGCACTTCCTGTGTCAGAGCAAGCCAAACCATCTCTTTTCTGGTATCTGACCCAGAGGAAATGTCTGTTGTCTCTCCCACTACATCCCAAACTACGCTTGAGTAGTTTGTGTGAGATGCAGCAGCCAGGCACTTCTGGAGCAATAGAAGCAGTAACAGGAGATGTGTAGCCAGTTTTGTGTTAAGGATTTCTGTACATGTCTAGGGTACCAGACTAAAAGCAGAGTAATAAACACTGGCTGAGCCACCAAGGGAGTCAGAATCACTCTCCTCTAAAAGTAGTCAGCGCTTCCCAGTGTAAAGTTATGTGACTTTTCCCAAAAGTTAAAAGGGATCTTTAAAAAGGTTTTTAAATAATGACATTACCAAACAAACATTTATGTCTTTGTACGGTTCCCTGATGCAAGAAAAAGGGTTGTCTAACATTGAGATGTATTTTCTATGATTCATTACACTTGTTGTGTTGGAGTCTTACTTGCTTACTACTTTATTGGATTTATTTTTTCAATGCTTTTATCTTTGCTGAGAATTTACAGTGGTAAATTCCATAACCTTGGGTATGGAGGTAAGAAGTTTGCTCCTCCTGCATCATGTGAACATGTACCAGGACTCAGAAGAAGTGTATATTCACATCATCAGATGATCTCATATCTTAACATTCCTTTCTTGAAGGATCTTGAGGAAACAGGTTTGGATAGCAATTACTGACAACTAATTACTGACAACTAAGGTTACTAATATCCTTAGTAACAGAATTAGCAGCAGCAAATGCTGTTGGTTACAGACATGGGGGGAAAAGAAGTATTTACATTTCTTATGAGCTGTAGAGGCCGCAAAGAATAACCTAATGATTTACAAAATGAAATTTGTAGCAAGATACATTTCTCCTTGGAACAGTTCGTTCTTTATTCTGCCAGCTCAATAAGAACTTTTTTAAAAATTTAATAATTAAAGCATGCCTGGAAGATCCAGCTAGAAGCTTACAAAACTAAGTGACTCAGTAAATAGTTACCAGAGCAATAGAAGTTGCATTTCTACCACAAATGAGGAAACCAAGCACCTTAGATGTGTGAGAAGAGTGCTGCAGGATAGGCTTGCACTCAGCTCTGGGGACGTTTTCCAGCAAGCTGGGCAGGAAAAAGGAGCCTGTCTGAGCACACAGCCTGTGGCACAGCGGCTGCAGTGCTCCAGAGGGGAGCAGCACACTTATGTCAGGCTCTGCAACACACAGGTGCAGCCCCAAATACCAGCTGAGGCCCGAGTGTGCTGTCCTTGCTCTGGTTTCCTCCGTTATTTGTGGTTCTTTTAAGCTAGAAAAGAGGGTATGCTTGTAAACCTCAAGGCCAGTTTGCCTTACATCACTCCACCTCAACCAAATCCCACCACGCAAAAACAATTTCACATTTCCTATCCCTGCCAATGCCTGTTAATGATTTGGCAAGGTTTATGCAGTCATCTACGGATA
Organism: Strix aluco; assembly: GCF_031877795.1. Lineage (NCBI taxonomy): Eukaryota > Metazoa > Chordata > Aves > Strigiformes > Strigidae > Strix > Strix aluco. Next base: position 82,602,173 of record NC_133931.1, on the reverse strand, counting down.
TGTTGGCTTCTTTTTTTTCTGGCTTGGGTAGCTTTCCACCCTTAAATTTCCACTCTTTACAGACATGAAAGCAATCTGGCTTTCCTGGGCAAGATCTGCCTTTGGTCTCACACAATTCTGCTGCACCAACCGCCACTAATGCCTTAACAGATAGGGCAAGTCTGTGTTTGCTTACATTATATGCACTGAAGATCTTGATAAAATATTCACAAGTGTTCCAAAATCCAGATTTTCTTCTGACATCTTTCATAGGTGCAGTCATACCTAGCTTCCTTGCAATCATGGTATTTAAATCCTCCCCTTCAAGTCGCCGTATTTTAACTAAACTATACTGATGAAGTGCATGCTTTCAAAATAAAGCACATGAATTGTTTCAAGGTTTTTTTCCACTAAGTGGTAAGTAATACCAACTGAAATTACCTTAAACTGGCTATAGACCAAGGATAAACCTGGACTATTATTCCAGTGGTGTATGGTAAGTTGATCCCACATCCAAGTGCCTGGTAAATGGCATCGTCTTTCTTCATCTGTAATAGAAGACACTTGCAGCTGCATCTGCTTTCCTGCCAGTAGAAGGTTTGTGGTTGCACAGAGAAGGGAAGAGTGACCTGTAAGGTACACAGCTCTGTCCATCATCCTTGAATGCTTTAGAGATTGGCTGACCGGTGTTGGTAGAAGTCCCGTAGTTCATTGTACGCTCTATTTTTGTTTGCTGGTTTTGCTTAGCTCCACTGTGCCTGCCATAGCTGCGTGAGAGAGACCATCTTACGCTTAACTTTGTCCTTGACTCTTCCAACACCTAAGTCACCATGGTTCTTCTGCAACACTGTTCCTGACCAAAAACCAACATTTTATAAGAGAGGGGAGGAGCAGTACAATCATGGCTTAGTCCTGTAGCCATTTACAGAGCACACAGAGATGATTAAGTGGCTCAGCTGTGGCCACACAATTCTCTAGTAAGGAGCTACCAAGAACTGGTCAACAGGAGCTAATGCAGCATCTCACCTTGCCCCAGGGTCTGGGCACCTATCTTCAGTGGTACTCTGAAGCAGAGAGCCCTCTCCTGAGAGCAGGTGGCTTTTCAGATAGCTGAACAGAACTGATTTGAATGTTTAAGTGCTTGCAGGAGGGTGTCTACTTCTTAATTAATAGGCTGGCTATTCAAATTCTTTGTTACTAGGCTGTTAAATATAGAAATCAGCCAGATGCCTTTGAAGTTTTATTTTAAATGACTTGGTCTTTTGGCCCCATGAATCATCCATTTTTTTCCTGTACTGTGGCATAGCTCCAATAAGAGATCCCAGTACAGCCATTAAGAATAGCTGAGGTACTTTGGGCGGGATTACAGCTAAAGCTGTACACGCATACTTAAATTACTCAGGGTTGTGTATACAGAAAATCAGTGCTCAAAACTGCGGTCAGCCCACCTCAAACATTTATCATGTCTCAATGTCAAGATCACCTAGACTTAGGAGGTCGCCAAGCACTGAATAGTTTGAAAATCCACCTGTTCTTACTGATGGTTAGATACCCTTGCACTGTGCACTTGTTCTGCTGCTCATGTTGCCTTGTTTCTAGGGCATCTCAAGCTGGCTAGTAGCTCCCAGAGCTCAGCAGAGTAGCCCCAAATCTGTGCTTTGTTCCTTGACATTAGCCGTGTAAGGAGATTGAACTCCAAGTAAAGTAAAAGAAGCCCCTTGACAGCTCTAGCAAACAACCAAAGGAAAACTAATAGCAAAATAACTTTTTTACGTGTTTTTCTTCCTGCACTTTGTGTCAGCAGGAGCAGATCACAGCTCACATTCTTGCATGTTCGCTTAAGCGAGGCATTCCAGCATGCAGGCTCTTGGACTTCAAGCCCATTTATATGCCTGTGACAGCTGCAACTATTAACAGCAAATCATTCAAGTAGAGAGAATAAATAAATCCTCTGTTATTCTGTATAACATTTTACTGGTTCATTGATTGTGAGGAAATAATCCCGTTTTGACTGGCTAGGTGTTTTGATGTCCAGTGGCAAGTGCAAGAAATCACCAAGCCTAGGACTTGAAGGTCATACAAATGCATTAAATCACGTGTCAGGAGCATCCAGCTTAACTGTGCCCCACCTGCCCACATGGTCAGTAGCTCTTATGAACAGTTTTCCCACAGGTCTTTCAAGCATTCACACAAAAAAAATATTGTAAGGAGATTAAAAGGCAACGGTTGCCTTGATATACTTGATCAGATCCTGCTCTGTTTTTGTTTAAAAGCAACATTACGAGAGCAGTTTACAGGCTTTCCTTCCTCATTAGCATTCCATTCTTGCTAAGAACTTGCACCTTTAATAAGTCTTTGCTTCTCAGGGTTTCAGTGTTTACCAGTTACATCTGGGATGCTTCTGAGGTCTGCATGACCAAGGTATTCATTCCTTTTGGCTACTATCTCAAAGGGAATCTCTTGAGAATATTCTCAGCAATACATGCATCTTTATCTTGCCTAACAGCACTTCTCAAAGTTATCAAAGGAAAAAATGAAATCTGCAGCACAGTTTAAAAGGTTTGGAGAAAAAGAAAAAAGTAGTATGATAAGGGGAGGAGATTTTGTGCAGTCCAAGACCCCTGCATACTGAATGTGTAAAGGTTTGCAGCCTGCAAGAGTCCCAGTGGATCTTTAGATGATAATATTTACGGAGTAGTTGCTTAATGTTCTAAAAGTCCATTGAAGAAGCAGGTGAGCTATTGCTATAAACTAACCAAATGCTTCAGAAAAATATGAACACTTCAACATTTTCCAGCTATGGAATTGGTGACTAGTTCTCAAGTAAATGTAATTTATTTGATTTACTTCCTTTTTGACTTCTTTGTTTCTCTTATTTCTTAGTCGTCACGTACACAGAGCTTTTGCTTTTTTTCTCTGTACTGTGCTATGACTAACTGTTGTATGGAGCCATTGAAGATTAAACTGGGATTCCTTCATTAATACAACAGCATCAGTTTATGCATGAGTATCCAGCAGGTTTCGAAAGACTGTCTTCCTCCTTGGCCAAGGTGATGATATTGCAAAAAGCCTCAGCATTCTTGCACATCTATTCATCTTCCTATCTGACGTGCCCTAGCTAGAGTACAGCTACAGACCAAGGTTACAGCAAGAAAGAGGTAAATGTATCTAGACAGAAGGAAAAGTAAATCTTGCAGTAGGGACCAAGGTCTCTTCTACAGCTTGGAGGGCCACAGAACACTGGGGATGTTTTCCCCAAAAGCTTAGCTTTTCAGAAGGGCTACAACTCCAGCTGATCTTTGAGGGTGGCATAACATAATTTGTGTTATTTACAAACAGGATTTTCATTGCTCAGTATCTTTGGTTGACATGGGACGTGCTATCACCTGATTGCTTTCCTCTTCCTGCTGTCTGTGGTGTACATAAGTCCTGTATCTAAAGACTAAATACAGAGAAACCCTGCTGATTCAGTTGTCGGATCAGTCTCCTGGGCAGAAATCTCTAAGCTTACTTCCAAAGTCTCCTATCCACTCAGTTAGGGAAGATATTTACCATTGCAAGGACCCAGTACATTCAGAATGGCTTCAAAAGGGACAAATCATTGCTTGCTTTTCCTATAGTTGAGTTCGGTGCCTCACTTGGAGACAGAACTTGCTTTCTTACATCCAAAAACCTGTTACAGTTTTGACCAGAGGTGTAAGACTTTACAGATAGCACGCCAGCCTCACAGAAAATGCCAACTTCTGTCCACATCCAATAGCAAACACACAAATTGCCTTGAAGTCAAATATAGCCCACAATAGCAACAAGAGGATAGGGCAGACTATTACTTTTTGTGATACAGTGGTCTGTAGTACAGCTATTAAAAAGCAAAAACATCGCTGTGGCAGGGATAATTGTCTCCAGAAGTCAACCACCACAAAGTGGACTGCAGCCAGCTGACTGGAAGGGGCTCAGTCCAGCCTATTCGGAGTGTAAGAGCTTTTGTGTTGCACCTTGACAGCCTTCACCAAAATCCACCCTCCATCACATCCCGTTACGCTGCAGCATGTCTGTGTGTGAGGGAAAATACTCTCTCCTGCAGCCCAGGGGAAAACCTGATGCACCTCGCAGAACTAAGGGGCTTGCACAGGAAATCCCACCTCTGCTTCCAACCTAGGCACGTGTATTGCACAGGCAGTGGGAGAATCCAGTGGAGGCTGCTGCCTGGCACTGGATCTCTTGGGTCTCAGTTCTGAAAGCAGAAAGATCTGATGTTTCTGAACCTGTGCTTGAAAACAACATTGAGTTGTGAGCAAAGTTTTGATAAGGGAAAATTTTCCCCAAGAGTCCTGAGGTAAGCAGGTGAAAAGAGGGATTGAGGCAAAGCATGCAAGGAAAGACCCATGGCTGGAAAAAAACAAGTCTGTGCACTGTGGTAAAGACCACCTCACCTTTATTCATCCAAGGTGATTGCATTTCTGCCTAGCAGAAGGGCACACCCAGGACTTCAGGCCAGTCACACTGCCTATTTCAGCTGGCATGTCGATGTTGCTCTGGACACAGGAGTGCTCTACTGACAGACCAAACTATTTGCCACAGTAACAGAAAACCAACATTCAGTAAGTAGTAGCAAGGTGGCTGTTTCAGAAAACACGGACACCAGTCGTGATGCCAGTCTGACAAATGATGCTGGCAGGACTCTTAAGGACAGAGTCTTCCCTCTGCTCTCTCTGCTTTCACTAAGCTGTTCGTCCTGGAACTACTTCCAGCTTGCCCTCGCACGGGTGAGGAACCGGGCAGATGGCATGCGGGGGCAAGTGGATGAAGTTTCACATTTGTTAGGAGCAGCCTTGTTACGTTTCCCTGAGCTGGTACTTCACGCAAGCCGAATGCTTCTAATGTTAGCTCAGGAACCATATGGGTGGGAAGCGTCGAGGCTTCCTGCGGGGAGCCGGAGGAGCGCGCCTGAGGCGGCTCGCGCGCTCCCCCAGCACCCACTCTGCGGGACCCTTTGCAGCCCGGCAGCTGCGCTCTCTGCTGCTGCCTCCCCCCACTCTACTCCTGGTTTCATGCGTAGTGTCTCCATCTGCTCCACTTCTGCTCCTGCAGCCTGTCCACAACCACATTTAGGCTCTAGCTGAGTGTCAAGCCCCTCAGATTTTCAGCCGAGAAAAAACAAGGATTAGCCTTTGCATTCCAAGCAGAGCTGTGTGCAAGGGCAGAGGAGTAACAAACTAGACCTGATGGTCCAAATCCAGTTAGTCATAAACCCTGTGTAATCTTAAAGGAAATGATAGCCTCTCTCTCCAGCATGCCTTCCCCAGCCTCCCAGCTGAACTGCAACAGCTTTTAGATTTGTTGCCCGCTCACAAATGCCCTTTTTTCTTTTTCATCTCCTTTCAGTACTGTCATCTTGTATGATTAAATAGGAGTTAGTAGTGTCACTGTATGAGATCTAGATGGCTCAGTAGTACAGCATATGCTGAATCACCTAGGCTTGCTTTTTACTCGGTTTCTAAATGCAGAAACCCATCTCAGCATACAGAGCTTTATTGACAATATTCATGAGCTGAAGTTTTTATCTCACTTGGAGCCACATTCTGTAGGTGATAATGAACTTTAAAATGTTCATATTGGGAAGATAGCCCTGCAAATCAAAACCTTTTTTGCATATTATTAGCATGGTTAAACAAGCTTAAAGCAGTTAATGACTGAACGGAGGAAGAGCAGCATGCAGAACAGTGACACTGATCCAGCTGATCAGCATGAATTATTTGTGAATGGGAATTGTGCTCAATGCCCTATCACAGTAGACCCGATATTGTGGACTGAGTGCCTAGGTGTTCCCTTTTGCCAGTGCCATTTGTATGTACTGTACTTGCAATCCTTGACAGCATCTTCCATTATCTGGACAGATAAGAGGGCTCCATACTCAGCAGTAGAGCTTTGTCCACTACCTTAACTTTTCCTCTGCATTGTTTCTAGAGGTGTAAGACAGTATGGGGACTCTTTTGGGAAGGTGAAACCAGGAAGTACTGGAGAAAGGGCTCCATCCAGCCTAGGGCCTAGTTATCCTTAGGATCTACAAAAAATCCCCTCAGCCCCACTGAAAAGTCTCCTGTTCTGAGATCTGGGATGAAGTCAAGAACAATAACCGGAGACATTTTGCAGCATTTTAGCAGCATTTTGCTTACTGATATCTGCTTTTGGCAAGCAAACATCCCTGGGAGAGTGACAGGTAATGCAGAATGGCAAGAGACATGATCATTGATCAATGGGGCTAAAATTAATATGTTAATCAGAAGAATCAGCCTCACATACTGAATTACATGTGATGTATATTTATGTGGAAAGTCTGTTCTTTACAAGCCCACAGGCTTAATATGCAATTGAAGGAGTGCCAAGGCAAGGGAGAGGAATATTCATTTTCTTACTACAGTCTACTTTAAAGTGCATTGGTACTGCGGCTTGAACAATGAGACCAAACTTCAGGTTTTGATGGTTTTCCTTTTTAATGGGAAGAACTCCATGCTCTTGTCTTAACGGACTAATCTGTCCCGTGGAACTTTATATTCTTTAAAATACATAACTGCATCACTGGAAGAGGTTCAATCCTTTCAGAAAAGAGACTACAAAAGATTGCTTTCATCTTTCTCACATTACTGTAGAGACTAATAAAAGCCGACATTGCACAGACCAGTGATGCACCTGGTGCAGTTCCCTGTCTTGGCAGCGAGCGGTTGGTTCTAGGTGTGCACTGGCAATAGCAGCTCTGTACCACCCTCTCCACTCTCCAAATCCCCCACCCCTTTTTTTTTTTTTTTAAATTGAGAGAAAAGGGAAATATGGCAGAAAAGTTGCAAGAACCCTTTAAAATTTTTTCATGCATAGTTGGATTGAACTTCTTTCCTTTTACATGGCACTGAAAAAAGCCATGAAGAACGGAGGAGGCCCCAGTGTCACAGAAGCAGATTTTTGCAGGAATCACGAGTCTTATCTCAGTTCCCGCTGCCTGGAATACCAAACTTTCTTCTACACCAAAAGGAGGCAAATCCAACCCTCATCTCCTTCCTCTAGTAGGGACCTCTAGGATGCATATGGATTGTATTTTTAAGCCTCTCTGCAAAAAAGGGAGCAAGAGCTTTTATTAACTGTCCTTCTCTCCCTCCTGCCCTGAAGATACTCATTTTCTTACTACAGTCTACTTTAAAGTGCATTGGTACTGCAGCTTGAATGATGAATCCAAACTTCAGATTTTGATTGTTTTCCTTTTTAATGGGAAGAACTCCATGATCATGTCTCAGTGGACTAATGTGTGCTGTTGAACTTGATATTCTTTAAAATACATATCTGCACTGGACTTGCAGGTTACCCAGGTAACCTGCTTGGTTGATGTGGGGCAAGCAGTGGACATTGCCTACCTGGATTTCTCCAAGGCATTGAATACAGTTCTCCACAGACTCCTCCTAGAGAAACTGATATTCTATGGTCTAGACAAGTGGTCTGTGCGGTGGCGGGGGGGGAGAACTGTCTGACAGGCTGCACCCAGAGGGTGTTGGTAAATAGCTCCTTTCCAAACTGGCAACCTGTAAAAAGTGGGGACCTCCAGGGATTGATATTGGGCCCAATGCTGTTCTTCATAAGTGATCTGGACACTGGGATCAAGTGTACCCTGATGAAGTTTGTTGATGATAACAAACTGAGTGGGGAAGTGGACACTTTGGAAGGGAGAGCCGCCCTGCAGGAAGACCTGGATAGGCTGTAAGAGTGGGTTCACAAGAACCTTATGAAGTTCAACAAGGACAAATGTAAGGTCTTGCACCTGGGAGAACATATTCCAGGAGTGCAGCACAGGCTGGGATCTACCTGGATGAGGAGAAGCTCTGTGGAAAGGGACCTGGGGGTCCTGGTGGACAAGAAGCTCAATATGAGTGAACAGTGTGCTGCAGCGGCAAAGAAATCCAACAGGATGATGGGTTGCATCAACAAGGACATCACCAGCAGAGGTGAAGAAGTCATTATCTCACTTTACTCAGCGCTTGTCAGGCTACACCTGGAATACTGTGTTCGGTTTTGGTCCCTGCTATGCAAATAAGGTGTGGACAGACTGGAGAGGTTCCAGAGGAGGGCCACAAAGATAATCAAGGGACTGGGAAGCCTGCCAGATGAGGAAAGGCTGAGGTTCAGCCTTGAGAAAAGAAGGCTTAGGGGAGACCTTATCACCATGTTCCAGTATCTAAAGGGTGGCTACAAGGAAAATAGAGAGTCCCTTTTTAGAAGGAGTCATGTGGAAAGGGTGAGGGAAGATGGGTACAAGTTACTCCTGGAGAGATTCTGACTGGACACAAGAGGAAAATTTTTCACAATGAGAACAATCAGCCACTGGAATAATCGCCCCAGGGAAGTGGTGGATTCCCCAACAATGGACACGTTTCAGATTCAGCAGGACAGGGTGCTGGGGCGTCTTGCCTAGACAGTGTTTTTGCCAAGAAAGGTTGGACCAGATGATCCTTGAGGTCCCTTCCAACCTGGTATTCTGTGATTCGATGATTCTGTGAAGGTACTGGTGCTCCTGGAGCTGAAGCAGTCCATGAATCTTCAACTTTAAGGAGCAGCCTCCACTCTTTCCTCCCTACCCCCATACACCCCCAAAGCTCTAACAGCTTTCCTCCTCAGTCCTCAAGTTTATAACTGGAAATGGCAATCATCTCTAAGGCAAGGCCAGATTCCACAAGACACTGAAGGAGAGAACAGAACTAATGGGAAACCTTTTGAAAGCCTCAAGACTCTAAACTTTGGCAACACTGCTCCATGGATACCAAAAAAAGCCTGAGGAGGAGTTTGTATAAGCAGCAAACAATCTTTGTATATAACCTTGATTCTCTTTTCCTCCTAGGTCTCCTATTCATGTTCTTACCCTACTCCAAAATTAGTATCTCACCCAGGCTCCTCATCTGCCTCTGAACTCACACAACTGCTCTACTGCTGCAGTTGTACTTAGGGCCATTTCCTTTTCTGCAACAGCTGCACAGTTCTCTTTCACATCAATTCTTCCTCCACATCTATTTGATAACTGGAGAGTAAGCAGATGAAGTCCTGGGGGTACCCTTTTGATTGAGTGAGTGGGCCAGTAAGTTTAGCTCCTTCCAAGCCTACCCAACATACCAAGTTGCGCATTGTTATTATTCATGTTGTCAATACCTGTCATAAAGATGGGAAGATGATAGTCAAATGCCTGTATTAGGGAAAATGTATGGGTACTAAAATATAAGTAGCTTACTATAAATAACTTTTGGTTCCCCTTTTGGTGTTTCCAGTTCAGGCTGAAAGTGAAGTATTCAGCTAATGCTGACCTTGCAAGATTCTCATTAGCCTTGCTTCCCTAGTGTCCTGCGTGCCTTAACTATCACTAGGCTCCAGTCATCTTTGGCTTCATTTTCTTAAGTGTAATTCCTTCATACACTTTTCTTGTTATCTTTTCAAGAAAGTGGGTTCCCCTGAACCTGCTTACCACAGACTTCCCTTCCCCCAGCCCAGTAATTTAGGCTGTATCCTGTAAGCACTTTCAGTTCACATCTCCAAGGATGTAAGACCATGAAAACATACCTATTTTGTGAGGGTTTCCAAGACTAGATTTCTAAGGACAACTGCTTGTGCTAGGCCACGGTTTTCTTATACTCCTCCACACCTGTGTTGCTCCCTGTTGTGTCCTGTTTTAGACTCCTGCTCACTAAGGCAAGAACAGTCTTTTAGTTCACACCTTGTAATGCAGGTCAGAGACCTGTAAGTCTGGTTCTTCCTTCCCCTTCTCAGTACCTTACATCACTGTCTAATGTCTGTCTTAGAAGCAGCTGAATAATGATGATTGTCTTACAGGCAGGTGACTCAGGTGTTACATCCTCCCTTGTCTGACTGTGGTGAAGTTGACTCTTCTCAGGCCCCTTCATAAAGTTGCAGCAATTGTTTTCATCTGCTGCTTTGTTTTTGACTCAGCCCTCCAACCTGGCCACACTTGATGAAGTTGGCTGTCAGGCTGGAGCCTCACAAACACAGTGCACATTCACCTCTGCTGAGATTTTCTTCCAATTGCCCATCTCTTCAGAGCAGCAAGTCACAGTGTTTCTTTCTGGTAGTCCCCAGTAAGAAATAGTTCGATTTGTTCAGATCTGTCTTACCTGGACAAGGGCTCTTGCATGTTTTTTTTTCAATTTTCCAGCTCTCTAGGAACATGAGAACATCTGTACTGGGTCAGATCAAAAGTCCACTTTGTCTAGCGTCCTGTTTCCAGAAGCAGCCGTAATGTTGTGGAAGGTCTACTCAGATAAATGGCCCATCCAGCCATTTATTGCTCTCTCCAGAAAAGGCAACAGGAGATACTATTTAGTAAGAGTCTGTGAGCCTGGACATTTTCAGTGATCCATTCTCCTCATATTTCCTCGGCAGTCATGCTTTTTTAATAGCAGTGTTGAAGATCCATTCCTGCTTGCTACCTTCAGCATCTCTTCATGGTCCATGAGTTTGACTTTGAACCTACTGGTACTATATGCCTCCAACAGCTGCCTGTGGTAAGTTTCAGAGGTTACCTGTGAATAACCTCCCCCATCTCCAAACTGAAGCCCCAGCCTCTGTTAGTGTGCTTACAAAGGCAGGTGCTTATTCCCTTGATTTTTGCTAAACCTTCTCTAACTCTACTATGCCCTGTCTTAAGATGCAATGAACAGGACTGTACACAGTACTTAAGATGGTTGTGGTTGTCTAAAGTCTTTATGAGGGCCAAAAGTCTTGTTCCTTCATGATGATTCACCACATTTTGTTGGCTAAATGTGCATCAGCCAGCAAAAGCCAGTTTCAGGGAATTGTCAGTGATGACTCCAAGATTCCTCTCGAATTATAACTGCAGGTTCCAAGTTCAGCATCACGTACATGTGGATTAGATTATTTTCCCCCTAGATGTGTAACATATATTTATCTACCCTGAAGCTTATCTGTCCCCACTCCCACAACACAGGCACACAGTTTTACAAGGTCCTTGCCATCAGGCTGGCATTTTGCTACTGGAAAGATTTTCATTACCTCCACAATTTTTCAGATTTCAGTGTTCCTTTTTTTGGGAACTGATGAAGACATTAAAAAAACCTGATCTCAGGACTGGTTCTTAGGTGAGCCCTTTGGTAGTCCATCCTAAGAAGTCACCATTAAGTTAAGCCTTTGCTTCTATCCTTTAAATCCACAGAAGGAGCTTTCCTTCAAGACAGCTCAGCATTTTTAAACAGCTTTGATGTGTAGCCTTGTAAAAGACTTTTTGAAAATCCAAGTGTATGAGGCCAACTGGATCTCCTTTATCCATGTGCTTATTGACACTCTCAAGGAGGTCCAGCAGGCTGGAGCAGAGGTTTTCCATTACAGAAGCCATGCTGCTCTTTCACAGCTGGTTGTGTTCATCCCATGCTCTGAGATCCTATTTTCTAAGCCAGAGTCCCTCTTACCAGGGGTGGGAGGAAGATTGATGAGTCTGCGCTTCCCAGAACCTCCTCTGCTCTGTATTTGTGGATGGGACTTACCCTGGCAGAGCGCGTGAGTGCTGATGCAGCACTGCAGCATTGCTGGCCAAGGTATGGGATATGTTGCACAGCCACATTCCCAGTAGATTCCCAGGTGAACATCAACTAGTCCTGGTGACTTGTTAACATTAACTTACTCATTTCATCTAATGCTTACTGTTGGTTTACCTTATATCAAACTAGCTTCTCGGACCTATCTGCTACATTGAGTGGGCTGGGAGCAGGCGTCTCCCCACCATCTTCATCAGGAAAAAGAAAAACAAAGAATTAACTGAGCTTCTCTGCCATGGCTTTTTTATTCCTGGAAGTCCTTTTTACACCTTGGTCATCCAACCTTCTCACAATTCCTAGTGCTTCCTGCCTTTGAGTATTTACATAACTTTTTTTGCTGTCAGCATAAGCATCTATTCTAAGGTGCTCCTAAAGTTCTTTTTTAGCCCTCTTAATTTCCTGTTTGCATTTGACCTGACTTGCTTTATGGCCATTCTCATTCTCATTTGAGCATTTCCATTTTTAAATATTGACTTTCCCCCCTCCCAATGGTAACCTACCTGACTTTTCTATTGAGTCTTTTCTATTTTCTATTTCCTATTTTCTACTCTGTCCAGTGTTTTTATTACTCTCTTTGTCACTTGTGCTATATCGTTTACTTGTGTTTCTGATATAGTACCTTTGAACAGTCTCCAGGCTCCTGGAAGGCATTTGAATTGGTCTTTATATGTTTGATCAATTCCCTCATTTCTACACAGCTCTCTTATTTGCAATTGAATAGCTACAGCTTGGCTCTGTTTGGCCTGTTCTTTCCCTCTGTAGTGTTAAACCTACTAGCAGTATGGGTACTATTACAGAGCATCCCTTTAGCTAATATGTCATGAACTAGGTCCCACACCCCTTGGGGAGTCTAGGAAAAAGTTCTTAAAATGCTTCCTGAAACTATTTACTCTGTCTCTCATCCTGATGATGCATTTATTCACTCTGTGCAGAGGTAGCTTAAGACTTCCACAGTCAACAGCTATAAATTCTCAGGTTTTCTGGTCTGAGTTAACATTTCCTAAAAGTTATCATTAGCCTGATCATGGTGTTAGTACCATCACAGTATTTCAACCCACAAGCATTCTACAATGATTCTCTTTCCTATGATATATTTCTTCTATTGCAGTTCATATAGTCCTTCCTTTACAGCGTCACTCCCCCATCCCTATGTCCCACCCCATCATTCCAATAAAGTGGGTAGCATGGTAGAGCTACCACTGAGTATCTTCCTCCCACTGCATCCCCAAGGTGTCAGTTTGATCAGGATTGCCATTAGATGTCAAGTGTTCTGGCTCCCTCATGCCATTTTTAGACTTCTACTGTTGGTGTAAATGCACTTGCGAGTACTGCCCTTGCCCTGTCACTCAGTATTGGCATTGTACGCAGTTTGATTTTTTCTGTTCATTGTGATTGTGCTATTTATTTCCCTTCTGGCCTTTTCAGAGGCCCAGTGAGTATTAGCCACGTCACTGCTGAGTAGTGTACCAGCTGTAAAAAGAGAATTTTCCATGCCTGTCAGCTCCCTCAGCCCTGGTTTCCTGCACCAACAAACTGGATTTGTTTCTCTTAAGGTATAGCCCATCTGTCCTTTACAGGTTACTCCTGTCTCCTGTCTTAACAGACATAAATCTCTCCTTTCTGCCCCAAGACTCATCCACATGCTGGCACTCAGGACTTCTACCTGCCCCCAGGGTCTTTTCCAAGATAGAAGTATTCAGAAAAAGTCAGGATAGAGGTTTTGGACTTCAGTCTTGTTCTTAACAGACCTTATCCTACAGCTTACGAAACCCACGTGTTTGTTTCTAGTAATAAACCCACTACCACCACTTTCTTTCTGTCCTTGAAGGTCCCCTTTTCCAATGGATTGTATTTGGTGCAAGAGGACACGAATATGAGCTGGAAGGCAAATCTAATCAAAGACACTAGATCTTTCTTTCCACCAGGATGCCTGTCTTTCTGGAGAAATTGCTAAAAAGCCTGGCCAGACCAGAAGTGCACAGGGGACCAGTGAAAGAGCATCCGTATCCATGCCCCAATTGCCACAATTGACAAACTACCCATGGTCAACAAAGTTGACTCTCTTCAAATAATGGCTTCTGTATAGGCTTTTGTGTTCAGATGGATACACGATGGTGGTTCTCTCCAGTGTTCAGCGTTCCCAACATGAACTGCTCAACAGCACATGTGGTCTATCCCAGAGGTGGCTGTATTTCACCGACACAGTAGATACAAAGTGCCATTTGACTGATCTTTTATTAAATATTCTTCCTGTGACCATTGTTCTTGGTATACTGCCATTGCAGAGCAGCCTTTTCAGGAATTTTTTTTTCTTTTTTTTTTTTTTTTTAACCACAGCTATAGATTTTATGGAAGTTATCCGGGCAAATAAAACAAGAAAAAATAATAGTAAATGGGCTGCACAGTCAGACTGTGCAATGAAAAGATGTTCTTCCACTTTTAAAGTGTTTTAAGGGTATGGACCTTTTTTTTTCTTGCTTGAAAGGATTCCGATTTCTCATCTGATAGCAAAGCAATGTTTGATCCTCTCTGTGCATTCATCACCATGGTACCAAAGTGCTGCCTTACAGGGAAATAAGGCAGGCAGTTGGCAGTCTTTTCCTTGAGACTTCCAATAGGAGAAGTGGCCCTTGCAGGATTATGATAGCCTGCCCATGTCAAACTATTATTATTATTATTATATTGGCACGTACACATCAATGAAACAAACCCAATGATTTTTGAGCTGCCTGGATGCCATTGTAACAGATGGTTGGGAGTAGAAAAACATCCCTGAAACCATTTCTGCATGCAGTAGTGCTACTAGTTGAAGACAACCTGAAAGTGATTGTTCACCCTGAGAACATTTTCAGATGTTTTAGAGGATGGACCTGTCACTGATAATGTGGCCAATTTAGTGAAGTACTAAATTTTAGGTTTCAAATGTCTTGGGCTGAGCTTGTTACTTAATGGAGAAATTAGCACAAATTATTCGCAGGCTTCATGAGAGGCTACTCTCTGCCCATCATCATCAGGGGAGCAAGTTCCTTTAGACTGGCAGACAGGGCAGACTCTTCCAGCAACACATGAAAGTACACATTTACATTCATGAAATTCAATGACAATAGGTCAGAAATGTAACCCCAAACAGCAGATAGGAAGGCTTTGTAATCAAAATTAACTTTTCCAGTTATCTGTCTCCTTTACCAGCCCTCCCACACACACTTTTTTTTTTTTCCCCTGCATGACAGCATTTCCAATGGTTTCTGGGGTGCTGCACAATCAGTACACAGAATTTACGCAGGTCTTCCCATTCTGCTAATTCCAGTTGACTGCAGATACATTAACAACAGCGCTCATGCCATTTTGTGACCAAAAAGAGGATGCTGTAATGTATTCTCTGAAAGAAGAACACTTGTTTTCTGCTTTGAGCTCATCTGGCTTAAGACGGACCTTGAGCTTATAAGTACTTTTATTTATCATTGTCCTGCCATTTCTGTCCTACAGCAATTTCTTTCCTTCAGGAGCCACAGTGTGGGTAAAGTGACACAAGATTAAACCTAATGATAGTTCAGTTTCCAGAAGGTGGAAATAGTTCAGTTTCCAGCAGAGGGTGGATATGCAGCTCTGGTGGAAACAACAGTTAGTCAGAGGAGAAATACGCATGTGTTCATCTGCAAGATATCTTTTTTTAGTTAGGCAACATCAACACAGATGTAAGGGAGCAAATACCTGTGAAGAAAGAAAATATCTGGCATGAAATTTACCCTTACAAGTATAAATACCAAATACATCAGATGTTTGGACAACAGATTATGTTACTCCCTTACCACTAACATACATTAAGATGGTCAAAAACCCTTTTCACCTGATCCGCTATGGAATATCAGCAAGAGAAAGATTAGAAAAAAAGAAAAGCATCATCTCTAATTTTCAGAGGATTCTTTAAAACCTTGGCACCATGTCAGTCAGCATGTGGTATATATTACAGATAGCTCAGTTGCCCCGCACGACACAAAGGTTTGATTTTTCCATATGCCATTTAGCAACAGCTGGCTTGTTTGGTTTTTTTCTTTTTTTCTCCCTTACTAATACAAAGTTCTTGAGTGGGTTGACTGTGCACTGGCATCTTTCTAAGCAAAGCACCAAATTGTGTTTTTTTTCCAATTTTGAAGAGCTAGACATGAGATACAGTGGAGAACTGAGCTGGGAGAATTAATTTCTGCATCTGATGGGGAGCTGGTTAATGGTGAAATCTGGGGTGGTCCTGCGCAGATATGAACATCAACAATATCTCTTCATGAAATGATGTCTCTCCTTTTATGAAAGGAAAGAAAACCCTAGAGCCACGGACACAAAAGTCACTCTGGATCTCAGGATGCTGAGAATCAGGCATTGCCATTCTCCCCATGCCCATCAACAAGGAGGTGACCCCGGAGCTGGTCAGAAGAACAGTGGGAAAGCAGATAGGTTTCTAGCAGAATTCTTGACAAATTCCGGTGAAATCGTGTAATCTACAGAAATTATTTGTATCTGAAAGAATCAGCAAATCTGATGAACATATGTCTGTTTCTGAGCAGACCTAGCTGAACTAGTGTATGGTCTAGAAGCTCTTAACAGTCTCCCCTCCCAGCAAATATCGTGCATGCATCAGCAACCTCCTCTTATTAATTTGTCAGTAATTTTGTTGTTCTTGTTTTAGCTCTGTGGGCACTATGCAAATGAGGGAAATCAGACTGAGTATCAGGACTTTCCCAGCCTTAGCTGAGATAAAGATATGCAGGAGAAAAGTGAAGATGGTAAGTGAGCTTCAGTGGGGAAACTCAAGCTGGGCACCATTCTTGACTGCGATTCCACTTCAGGTAGAGAAATTGTAAAAAATGGCACTCCAGGTCCTGAAGAAGAGTTGCCGAGTAGATTAATTGATCCAAAACACTAGGGAATGAAACTGATGCTTGAAGGTGATGGGATGGGGAGAAGAAGGAAGCCTGCTTCAACACCCAAGCTAGGTTCATTTTGACAGGTGCCAATCTGGTGAGTAGTAGACACAATCATAAGTATATTTCTAAAGAAGAATTTTAAAAGGTCAATAAACATCAGAGTAACATAAGCTTCCTGGTTACTTAGAAACAGAGCTCAGTGATTCAGAACCATTTCTTAAACATATCTTTGATTGATATAGTCCCTCCAATCCAGGTAATAGAAGACTGATTCAATCTATCTGACACAGACTGTCAGGTTTGTACTTCCCCCTGTTCCTCCCAATCTCCTTCATTTCCTTCTCTGAATCAATGTATTTGTGAATCTTGGACTGGATCCCAGCCAGGAATATCTGAAAATGCAGTCTCATATTGCCCAAATCTATAAAGAGGAAACTATTCAGACAATTGATGCACCTTCAGGGCAGAACATTAAATTGATCCTTTGGCAAGGAACACCATGTGTAACTTTACACAGCAATTCCCATAAATACAAATAAGATTATCAGCCAAAGCATAGATTATCTAGAGCTGTGGTTTTGTTTTAGGAGCAGCTATGAGGATAAAGGTCTGTACTGTGTGCAAGCACTTGCACTGTCTATATACTCTCCCCGCCCCAATCTGTGCCTTAAGAAGAGCTCATGACCATACATCATCATGTATATTTGAGGTGGCTGCATTACTGAAGCCTGGCAAATCATCCAGTGGAAATAGCACTATTAGATAATGGAAAGGCAATGGCTCACATCTGCTGCTGCCCTAAGCAAGTGGAAGAGAAGTAGCTGCTGCTTCCTACATCTCCCATTATTTTTTTCTAAACACTGGAAGACCTCAAGGTAGGTTGTGTGGGGTCTTTCTGGGCAGCATGAGTCTTGGTTCCCTTCCTGCATTTCCTCAGCGGAGCAAGTGGCCCAGTTGACACCACTGTAACACTGTGTGTTCCAGCTCCCCCTTCTCAGTCCCTAGATGCTTTCCAATCGATTTGCATTTTTGGATCAGCACTGAAGGGCATAGTGTCTGTAGCTGTGTATACACGTAGAGTTGCATATATATCCACATACACACTACAGATCTGAGTTACAGTTTGAACTACAGTCCTAACTAGGCCATTTCCTGAGTTGCCTGCGTAATTCTGCAGAAAGCTACTGTTCCCAAAACCATTTTGCTTGGTGTTTAAATTTAATATAGACAAGCTTTGAAAAGAGTGTTTTCTATAAATTTTTTTAAGAGAGTCTTAAAAAATTAGCATATATTATTAGCATCTTTTCCTAGAAACCCTTCTGGCTGCCATAATACACGGTTTCATGGAATAAGAGTTTTCCTCTCTGTTTGAGTAACATAAACACGACTCTTCAGGTTTTGAGCATAATATTTATGACCCTGTATTCTAGTGCACATTTTTACCTCTTGACCTCTCTTTGGAGACCGGTTACCTATTGAGCCATACAGTAGCCTAAAGCAATTCACGCTGATGAAACATTCTTCATGATCAGTATAGATAAAGTGTTCATTTTTACTCTGGATCCAGAGTACATTTTTCTATATGCCCAGCTATTTTTTCACTTGCTTTTAGGTACTTTACTAGGTAACAACAGCATGCAATGTCATCATCTGTACCAACCTCCACTGGTATTGAAACGTTCTTCTGATTTTTTAAGTTGCTGAATGGTCCCATCGGATACACTAAACGTATCACCATCTATTCATGAATCCCTACAGATAAAGACCTCCCACTTAGAAAAATAGGTGAACCCAAAGTTTCAGTGCTAAAAATTGCCATGCATGTTGTCAGGGCCACAAATGAAAATTTGAAGGCATGACATGTTATTAAAGGCTGTTTCCACACTTCTGGTGATTATTTGAGCTTATTTAAGAAAATCTTTTGGAAAGAGATAGCAGCTCTGTCTTCCATGTTACCTCCAGTTCCTTCCCACAACAGGCAAGACTCACACTGACAGCAGGAACATATTCTCATGGTTTTCAACACTGAAACGCAGGACATCCATCCTTTTGTGAGTGATTGCCAGGTAGAAGAAGACTTGCATGTTTTCCCATCAGATACCACCTTTTCATTTCAAACAGTAGCTGTATAAAATCTTGCCCGTCAACACTTGCCATATTAAATAAAGCTTTCTTTTTAGATTTCTGTGCAAATATATATTAATGAACTGGATTAAAAGACACATTCTAAGGGTTGCTCAAATCCAGTTTATGCCCATGTCAGAATATGACAACTTGGTGATCATAATGTTGCCAACTTGTACCCATAAAAAATCAAAACAAGCTTCAAGCAAATATTGCAGATAGAAATTTGCCAGACTCTTACATGAATTGTGGTGGGAAAAATTATGCTCTAAAATGTAAATTCTGCAAATTACCAGTTATTTTAATCTTGTGTTTGAAATCAGGAATAACATTGCTCTGAAATTCCACCCTCAAAGGGCTTCCAGATTTCTGCATATGTACAGCATGAAGGATGAAGACACCTTTCTTATGCAAACTGATTCATCTTTCCTTAACACAAGGCTCTGAAGGAGTTAAAATCTCAGTCTAGTAAAGACTGAGGTTTTGCCGATCTTTTTTTTTTTTTTTTTTTGTAAGGTGCCAGACGTAAAAATAAAGGAGATGTATCAGCACACTTCCTTAGAAGCTGAGCTTCCTGATTAAGAATAAATGCAGGATATACAGTGTATTTCATGCTGAAATGCATTCCCTGCTAGAATTTCATGAATACAATTAGCCATTAGCAACATCTCTACACACAGAGAGGACTCAGATCAGGAAATAATAGAAACAGCCACATACTGCTAAAATGTGGAGAGGGAGAAAGGGACAAAACAAGAGCCAATGGTTGAGTTAGTATTGTCCTGATGCTGCTCCATTTCTGTCTCTAGTCAGGCTGAGGAGAGTGAATGAGTGTTCGTGTTGTAAAATGCCCAGCAGGAACTACAATGCCATCGTTTTGTGTTCGTTATTACTGTGCAGTGGTGACGGTTAATCCTGGAACACTGCATTTCACCAGTTTAGCCCAGGATACCCATATGTCATTGCTTTTTAGGAGTGCCCCAAATATCCATGAATTTGAATTATTTCAGTGCCAGGAAATCCTTTTGGTTTTTTGATGTCCAAGTGCTACAAATACTGGTGACAAGCCAGAACACTCAAGTGTGAAACTTAATCTGAAGTTTCCCTACATTTGGTGCTGCTTGGGGCCATCTGAGTGTGCAAGAACCTTTTATGTTTGTTTCATTTGTGATTTCTTTTCCCTTGCAACATTTTTCTTATTGGGCCTAGGAAAGACTTCTATTGGATTGGCAAGCGCAGCATTTGCACTTGTGCCTGGTTCTGAGCTTCCCTCACCTGTTGCCTGCAGTACAATAGCAGATGTTTAGTCTCTGCAGAATCTTTACATCTATAGTGTATAGAGAACCAAGCTACTATCAGGTTTAAAACATAGGTTTAGACAACTGAGTGTGCTTCAGCTTTCTTCAGTGCTTGGCCTTAGCTTGGGGTCACCTGAATCTGGTGCTTTGAGGAAAGTCTTCTCTAGGTACTTTCTATTGAGTGAATTGCAAAGTTTTTAAATGTGTAATACAACTAAACAGTGTATCTTCCAACAGTATTTCCAGGTATTTCAGGTGAGGAGCCAGGTTCTGTGATGTTAGGGCTAAAATGAGTAGAAACACATTGAGTCTGTGTCTTTGGTGGCTGGATTTGTGAGGTAGCATCACAGCTTGGGCTGAGTCCTGTAAAAGAAAGATGTGAAGATTCATGCCCAGAAGCTGATGTAAAGCATCCACTCTGCTTATTTCAGATTCAAAGGGGATAGTTTCAGAGGACTTTCTGATGTGCAAATAAAGACCAATCTTCACAGATCTACATCTCTCCCTCCCTAAACTACAAAGAAACATCTCCCCACATACTTATTATTTTATTTTTTGATTGGGAATTAATTTTATTGTCTGTGTTTCAGTGCTACAGCTGGTTCTTATGACCGAGGAATTTTCTTCTTCTCCCACTGAGTCTAATTTCCTTAAAACTGAAACAAATTGTATAATTCTCTCCATGATCATGCTGCAATGATGTTGTCATATTTATTTTCATCTTCTCTTGAACAAGCCATATTAAATAGTGAATATTGTAAGGTTATTTAATTTAGACTTAATTGGCAATCTGAAACCTACCAACATTTTTTTACCATTCACCATAATGACTTTAAGGTGTACTCTGCCTAAATCCTGGGTCCAGTAAATCAGAAACAGGGCATAGCTCTAGGAAAAGAAAGAAAGAGGCCTAAGGAGGAAAGTAGAAGCTGCTTGAGATCCAGCCACGTTCCTATGGTGAGTCAAGGCTGGGAAGTTCTTTCCCCAGTAATAAATTGCAATGTTCAGTTCTGAAGAAATCTCTCATGGACAGATCAGCTGAACAGACATTGTAAAAGTTTGGGAGAGTTTGTGGCTTGTATCAAGAAGGGAAAAGAAACACGTTGCTGAGCAGGACCTTAAGGTAACCATATGTTCTTAATGTGTCTTTTCTTTCTGTTTTCCTTGGTGAATGGGAAAACCCAAAACCTTACCTCTGTTTTCATAACCTAGTTACACTCAAGAGAGAGTAATTATGCCAGCTGAGCTAGGAAAGCTGTATACAGGCTAGTAGTGCCATGCCAATATGCACAAGAAAAAAACATCAAACAGGATACAAATTCCTCTTTGGA